>NC_089504.1:10008847-12876519 GCF_036850995.1 Saccopteryx leptura | reverse complement strand
TCAGTGACATTTGGACCACATCAATACTCACACTCAAGCTGGCAATCCAGTGCTCAAGCCAAAAAGCCCGCACTTTAGCTGGTGACCTCAGGCTTTCAAACCAGGAACCTCGGTGTCATCGGTGGATGCTCTATCCACTCTGCCACCACCAGAGTTCAGGCTGGAGTCTTATGGATTTTAAGGTAGAAGCAACTGATACCAGTTTGGGGAGATCAATTCTATTTCTGCCACAGTGAGTCAGTGTGGTGTGGCTCTGGCCTGGGGGAGAAATGATCCCTCCATGCCCATCACGATCTAACCTCACAGAAGTGGGGACTTTGCTTTTTTGTTCATTGCAACATCGCTGTTTTTAGTGGGGTCCAGCCACAAACTCATGTTCAATAAACAATGGTGTATGAAACTGTGAACACACCCTTGTCTGTCTAATAAAGTTTTGTTGGCTGCTTTGGGGCATGATGTTTTCTATAACCAAACTGGAATAAAGCAAAGATGTATATACATCCACAGATGTGAGAAATTAATAGAAGGGTGTTAAAAATTCATGGTTTTCCCGGAGAATTACAGTATGAGATGTGATGTCCCAGGCATTCTTTCCAGGTTGCTGAGAGTCCCAAACCTCCTTCCTCCCCAGCAGACGGGGAGCAGCATGGGGCCCGAGAACCAGAGCAGCGTGTCCGAGTTCCTCCTCCTGGGGCTCCCCATGCGCCCAGGGCAGCAGCGCGGGTTCTTCACCCTGTTCCTGGGCATGTACCTGACCACGGTGCTGGGAAACCTGCTCATCATCCTGCTCATCAGGCTGGACTCCCGCCTGCACACGCCCATGTACTTCTTCCTCAGCCACTTGGCCTTCTCTGACATTTCTCTGTCATCCGTCACTGTCCCGAAGATGCTCACGAACATGCAGACTCGGCAACAATCCATCCCCTATGTGGGATGCATTGCTCAGATGTATTGTTTCATGTTTTTTGCTAGTGTTGACAATTTCCTCCTGGCAGCAATGGCATATGACAGGTACGTGGCCATTTGTCACCCTCTACACTACACCACCATCATGAGAGAGGGGTTGTGTGTGTTGCTGGTGGCTGGTTCCTGGATTTTGTCCTGTGGCAGTGCCCTGTTGCACACCCTCCTCTTGGTCCGACTGTCCTTCTGTGCCAACAACACCATCAGCCACTTCTTCTGTGACCTCGCTGCAGTCCTGAAGCTGAGCTGCTCTGACATCTCCCTCAATGACCTGGTCATCTTCACTGAGGGAGGATTGTTTTTAATTCTGCCTTTATGTATTATTTTAAGCTCCTATGTTCATATAGGGACCATCATCCTGAGGGTCCCCTCCACTAAGAGACTCTATAAAGCCTTTTCTACCTGTGGTTCCCATCTCTTTGTGGTGTCCTTATACTATGGGACACTTGTAGGTGTTTACTTTTTCTCCTCCTCATGGGATTCCAAAGACATAATTGCTTCGGTCATGTACACAGTAGTTACCCCCATGCTGAACCCCTTCATCTACAGCCTGAGGAACAGAGACATCAAACAGGCCTTGGAAATGTGTGTCAACAGGGTTAGTGTGCAGTCAGGAGCACAATGAGCTCTATCTTCTAAAATACTATATGGTTGACATCTCCATATAACTTTAATAAAATATGCATTCTGTTTTCATGTATAAGTGTTGTTATTATGTCAACGTGGTCAAGTTTTCCAACTAGTTTGTTAATAATTTTTCCTAATTAATATTTTTCTTTGTTCATCTTGTCTTCTTTGATGTATGAAAAGTTATGCAAAACATTGCACAAATATAAATGTGAATTTGTCTTTTTTCCTTTGAGATATTTTAGTTTTTGGACCTGTCGTGGGGACGCACTGATTTAACATCATGATATGCTCTTGATTAACCCTACTTTTTTTTTGAGCTGATTCCTTTATGCTGGCTTACACTGGCGTTAAGCTGACTTGGTTCAATGTTCCCAACTCACACTGAATGGCATCATGTTGGTAGACTGCAATCAGCCAGGGTAATAATAATTACAATATAAAATGTGCAGGTGCTCCAAAGTGAAGCTTCTTAAAATAGGGAGAGGGGACTTTTATAAATGTACTTAACAACAGCTCACTTCATGTATAATTAGGAGATATTTCTAGCATTAGGCTATTTTACACACCTGTTTCATATTTATTCTCTTGCCTTACTCCTTTTTATTTATTAAAAACATATTTGGTTACTCCATCACCCCTCCTTAACTTACTAATCATTCATTATTATTATAATTTTATAACTTTTCTCTGTGCTAATATTACACTTTACGTTCTCCTTAATTATTTAAATTGCATTCTAATATTCAAAACATAAAATTTACCATTCTAGCTTTATGTATCTACAATTCACGGCCATTAAGGACACTCATTACACATATCTCATTTGCAACCCCTAAAGAACACACTGTAGATAGAACATGAATACATTTAAGTATATCGCAAATGTGAAAAATTAAGAACGATGATGTCTATGAATCTATATGGAGAATTATCAGAAAAATTATTAAATGGGAAAAGAGCAATGTGTAAAGCAGTACTTAAAACATGCTACCTTTTATGTAAAATGAAAGAAAAATACAATGTACATGTCTGCCTATTTCAACAAAGAGAGCCACAGAAAGAACAAATAGAAACTAATGACATTGTTTACCTGTGAGGCAGAAGAATCATAAGATAAGTATGATTATTTGTATAGTTTTTGACTCTGTTGTCTTTTGCCACTAAAAAATAAATAGAAGGGATGATGAGCCTGACCAGTGGTAGCAGGCTGGATAATGCATTGACCTGAAATACTGAGGTCACGGGTTCAAAACCCTGGGCATTGCTGGTCAGGCACCTATTGTAGTTGATGCTTCCTGCTGCACCACATTCTCTCTCTCCCTCTCTCTCCTCTAAAATAAATAAAGTCTTCAAAAAAGCAAAAGAAAAAAAGATGTGAATAAAGATAAAATAAAACAAAACATATAAACCGAACTATATTGCAAATTACTATGATAATAAGACTAAAGGGGAAAATAAAATAAGTAAACTAAGTAATTATTTAACCCAGAATTACATCTATATACAATTACCATAAAATAAAGGGAAAACAATGTTTAAGCTTTAATGTGTTAATAGTGTTATGATTTCAAGATTATTATGTTTTTTAATTGAGAGGTGGGAGGATCGGAGAGGCAGAGAGACAGGCTCCCGCATACATCCTGACTTGGATCCACCCAGCAAGCCCCCTACCATGTGATGTTCCACCCATCTGTGGCAGCTGCTCCGTTGCTCAGCAACAGAGCTATTTCAGCACCTAGGGTGAGGATATGGAGCCATTCTCAGTGTTGGGGCCAACATGCTTGAACCATTCGAGCCATGGCTATAGGAGAGGGAGAGAGAGAGAAGGGGAAATGTAAAAGTGGTGAAGCAATGGTTACTCCTCCTCTGTGTTCTGACTGGTAATCGAACCCAGGACTTTTGTACAGTGGGCCAAAATTCCACGGTTGAGCTAACAGGCCAAGCCTGATTTCAGGGTTCTGAAACAGCTTGCCATGTGTCCAAAGATCCAGCAAATTAATAAATATATAGGAAAAGGAGTGAGTCCTCCCTCATGGGGAAGGTGCTATGTACATGGAGAAGGAGATGCTGAAAAGAATTCTCTGCTGTCAAACTAGAACTGGAAATATCAATTTGAACTCATGAATTAAAAAAAGTATAAATAGATAGAAATGTATATGTTCTATGTCAACATCTACACTCTTCCTATTGCTAATGCTTTCTATTTTTTAGCAAGAGGGAAAGAGAGATTGAGAGAGAGGCAGAGGCAGAAGGAGGGACAGACAAGACCAGAAAAGAGAGAGATGAGAAGCATCAATTCTTTGTTGTGGCACCTTAGTTCTTCATTGCTTTCTCATATGTGCCTTAATCAAGGTTAGGGGGGAGCTTCAGCCAAGGTATTGACCCCTTGCTCAAGCCAGTACCCTTGGTCTTCAAGCCAGCCACCTTTGAGCTCTAGCCAGTGACCATGGAGTCATGTCTATGTTCCCTTGCTCAAGCTAGCAACCCTCATCTCAAACTTTTGAGCTGCACTTAAGGCATTACCTTGGGTTTCAAATCTGGGACCTCTGAATCCAAGGCCAATGCTCTATCCACTGTACCACCACCTGGTCAAGACCATCCACCATTCTTTCTGTCCCACTCCTGACCCACCCCCTATGGGTAAACATTCCTTTAGTTTCTTAGCATCTACTTTTTGTGTTACTTATTATATATACAATTATATTTATCTGTTAGCTTTTCTGAGATCATTTAATATCCTTGTAAGTAATGAGCACAGATAAAGTTCAAAATATACAACAATAGGAATGGTATATAACTCAGAGAATAAGAAAAATTATTAATCTATAATGATATAAATAAATAATAAAAAGCATATGAGTGGAGAGCAAGAGTAAATTCCTTCTTTTAGGAGAATACAATTGAAAACATAGAGGAAATGATAAAACCAGAAAAATCACCATTTGGCCACCATATTTGCAATAATTTTGTCATATAAGAAACACCAGGAATTCCAATATGGCAATGGAGTAGGCAAACTTTCCAACTGCCACCTCCCAGGACTAAATTGGATTGCAACTTAATTTAAGAACAATCATCTTGAGAAACCAACTTTGGAAGAAACGAAGAGAAGTCTATAACCAAGGATCTTAGAAGAAGCCACACCAACACTGGTAGGAAGGGTGAAGACTTGGAGGGGACTTCCCTGCTCCCAGGAGCGGTGGCTGAAGGTCTGGAGGACAATAATTGAAGGGGGGGTCATCCTGAGAGGTGTGGGTCCTGAGCCCCAGGACTGGTGCAACAGCCTAGAGCCCCAGGGCCTAGAAGAGGCACCCACAAAGAATTTGGGGTGAAAACAGCCAAGGTTTTTGTCTGCAAGTAAGACACAGAGCTCTCGGAGATGGAAGCTGCATCTTAAAGGGCCTGCACAGAAAATCCTGTTCACAGTCTCTTACCTGGGGTCCCCGTGAATGGAGGACTGGGAGTACTGGAGTTGTATGAGTAGAGTGTGAAGTTGGTGGCCCAGGGAAAGATACTGTAAGGGATGGCCACTGGAAACCCTTTACTGAATCAATCACTAATACTGCAGTCACCATCTTTCTTGAGTGAAGCAGTCCCCTCTGAGTAGCAACAGCCTCAGGGAAAGCAACTGCTCTGCCCTTGGGAGTCTCTCCAGCCCTACACATAGAGACCAGGCAGTTCTGAGAATCCAGAAAGCAGGGGTCTCATGAGGGACTCAGTTTTCTGGTGTTGAGGACAGAGTTTTCCCCTGCATGCTCTCGAGTCTATGACTGGTGATTCCACCTCACAGGAGACTCAGTAGAAATTGTCCAGACTTCAGGCAGGCCACACCTCTGAGTCTCAGAAGCCACATCCACCAGACTCCTGGGGCAACACCCTACTGAAGTCTGTGAAAAAAATCTGGACAGACTGACACATGAGGCCAAAGGAAGCAGCACACCACCCTTCCTAATCCACGAATTGCCACAGACTCTAGACTCTAACAGAGGGTTTTTGTGGTGGCCAAGCAAAACAAACAGTCAGCAGACAGAGGCTGCAAAGGTGGGACTCAGGGAACCTTGGCCTTTTATGAACCTTCACCCAGGCCCAGTGTGGGTAAAAGTCAGCCTGGGTGTCCAGCTGATATTTCCATGTGCACCTGGGCCCAGCAGAGGCAGACACAAGCTCTGGATTGCTTGTAGCTGCAAGAAGGTTGCTGAGGGCCAGTCACCGGCAGTGTCGCCTACTTGTCTATGCCAGGTTCCCTCCAGGGAGACCCTGAAATGATATATCCAGTGAGCAGCTACAGAGAGCATTGGTTCAAACCTAATGATTCTTGCTGGCAGTGTGTCTTAAGAGATGGCTCATCAGACACCTGGCCCATCAGAGGCGAGTTCCACTCTCTGTGATCAGCACCTACACAGCCACTCACACACATTGAACAGACTAGGACTTCATCCCAAGTGGCCCAGGTGCTAGATATCCTGCCCCACTAAGCTAGTTTCCACAGGAAACTGGGAGAGAGGCTTGAAGCATTGACATTTAAAGTGTGGGTCCCTTCGAGCTTACTGTTGGGTCTGGTCAAAAGGCTTAGCCACTTTCTGGGGCAGCACAGTCAGCCCCAAGAGAGGACTCAATCTTCAGTTTTACTCCCTGAATAAGGGTCTCATCAGCTGTAAGAACCTCTGCAGAAGGGACATTTGATCTGAACCTGCTGCTCACCTTGCTGGGGAGAAATAATGATGTGAGTATCCAGCATTGGCTGTGCAATTAGGCTCTGGAGTAGGGGCTACTTTCCTTGGCTACTGAGCTTCTGACCAAGAGAACCCTGAAGTAGGGGGTCCCATTAATGTTGTATTCCCGACCTCAGCTGTCTTAAACCAACAAGCTTGCCACTTGTACAGGAGTTGGTTAGGTGAGGCCAGTCTGTGCCTATACTACAGTCTTTCTACAGAACACGCTGTGGAAAGACCAGGAAAACTGCAAGAAAAAGTAAAGCAACAAAAACGTTGAGGCAAATCTAACTGAATTTGGGGCTTTTATGGAGCTGCTGTCACCTCTAAGGAGGAAGAAGTTGATCCTTATACACAGGTTGGCCCTTTTCACATGAGCCAGCACAGAAAATGCACACAAACAAAGAAAAGAGCAGTAGCTACAGACAGGTAGCCCACAGCAGGTTACAAACACTGGCTGACATTAATCCAAGAAGATCTAGAACCAACACAACTGGCAGTGGGTGACAGACAGCACCAACCCTGGCCTCAGCTAGTTACAGAAGCAGCATGCCCAAAGAAGGAGTCTAGCAGGCACCAGACACTGTGAAGAATAAATACGCCAAACAAGACATTGCACAGAGTGTACTAATTCACATGATCAACGTTGACCCTTAGAGCCAGCCAGGCAGCCTGAAGAAATAGCTATACCCACAAAAGGACAAATTGTATTCAATACTCACATACAACAACAGGGAAAATAGTACCCTCAAGAAGCATCCTTAGAAAAATAAAAACAGCTGGCCTGGAGGTCAATACCACCGAGCCCATCTTTCTCAAAAGACCCCACAAAAATTTCAAAGTCAAATAGTACTACCTTATACAAAGACAAAATGGGCAGACAAAGAAATATGACCCAAATGAATCAAGAGAAATCCCCTGGAAAAAGACTAAATAAAATGGAAGTAACCAAACTACCAGATGCAGAGTTTAAAATAATGATTTTTAGGATGCTTAAGAGCAACAATGGATAGACATAATGAGCACCCAAATAAAGAGATAGCAAACATCAAAAAGGACATTGAAATTGTTGAAAAGAAGCAGTCAGAAATGACATATACAATATCAGAAATGAAGACTGCACTAGAAGAGACCAACAGCCGGCTGGATGAATCAGAGGATCAAATCAGTAATTTAAAGGGCAAGATAAACAGAAGCAGAGAAGCAGAGCAGTAAAATGAAAAGAGGTGTAAAAAGACTGAGGAAACTCTAGGAGACCTCTGTGGCAACATGAAGAGAAACAAAATCTGCATCAGAGGGGTTCCTGAAAGAGAACAGAGTGAAAAAGGGTTAGAGAACCTGTTTGAAGAAATCATAGCTAAAAATTTACCTAAATTGATAAAGGAAAAATTCACACATGTTCAAGAAGCACAGAGTCCCATTAAAGAGGAACCCAAAGAGGCCTACACCATGACACATCATAATTAAGATGTCAACATTAAGAGACAAAGAAAGAATACTAAAAGCTACCCCCAAAAAGCAGTTAGTTCCCTACAGAGGAGCCCCCGTAAGGATGACATCCAACTTCTCAGCAAAAACACTTGAGGTTAGAAGAGATTGGCAAAAAATATTTTAAATGATGCAAAACAAGAACCTACAACCAAGACCACTTTATCCAGCAAGGCTATCATTTAAAATTGACAAAGAAATAAAAAACTTCCCAGACCAAAAAAAAAAAAAAAAAAAAAACAACCCTCAAGGAATTCATTACAACCAAATCAGTACTGCAAGAAATGTTAAGGGACCTGCTGTAAAAAGAGCAAAGAAAAAAAACCAGAAATCCAGAAAAAGAGAATTGTAGATTTAAAGAATAAAATGATAATAAATAAGTACATGTCAATAATAACCTTCAATGTAAATGGAATAAATGTTCCAATCAAAAGATATAGGGTATCTGCATGGATAAGAAAACAGCACCCGTACATATACTGTCTACCAGAGACCCACCTCAGAACAAAACATACACATAGACTGAAAGTGAAGGGATGGAAAAAAACATTTCACACAAATGGAAATGAAAATAATCTGGGGTAGCAATACTTATAGTTAACAAAATAGCCCTTAAAAAAAGGCTATAGCAAGGGATAAAGAAGGTCACAACATAATGATAAAGAGAGCAATCAAACAGAAAGATATAATCATTGTAAATATTTATGCACCTAATATAGAAGCAGCTAAATATATAAAGCAGATTTAGATGGGTATAAAGGGCAAGATCAACAGCAGAACTATATAGTAGGGGATTTTAATACCCACTAGCATCAATGAATAGATTCTCCAAACAGAATATTAACAAAGAAACAGTGGCCTTAAATTATACACTGGATCAACTGGATTTAATTGATATTTTAAAGACCTTTCACACCAAAGCAGCAGAGTATACATTTTTTTCAAGTGCTTGAGATACATTCTCTAAGATAGACCACATGTTAAGACACAAACCGAGTCTCAATAAATTTAAGAAGATTGAAATCATATCAAGCATCTTCTCTGGTCACAATAGCATGAAACCAGAAATCAACTACAATAGAAAAACTGAAAAACATTCAAATACTTGAAGGCTAAATAGCATATTATTAAATAATGAATGGGTTGACAATTAGCTCAAGGAAAAAATAAAAAATTTCCTTGAATCAAATGAAAATGAATATACAACTCAAAATCAATGGGACACAGCAAAAGCAGTCCTAAAAGGGAAGTTTATAAAATTACAGGCATACCACAAGAAGCAAGAAAATTCTGAAAGGAACTACCTAACCCCATACCTAAAAGAACTACCGTGTTTTTCTGAAAGTAAGACAGTATCTTATATTAATTTTTGCTCCTAAAGAAGCACTAGGTTTTATTTTCAGAGGATGTCTTATTTTTCCATGAACAGGAATTCACATTTATTGTTGAACAAAATATCAACATTTATTAATATATTGTAGTCATGTCATCACAAACATCAGCATAACCAGCCAAACTCTGAATTACATCAAGAATTCTTGTAACTGAAAAGATGGCAGCAGAGTAGACAGACGCACAGAAACCCAGCTCTTACCACCAAACTGGAATACAAGTCAATTTAGGAAAAATCAGCATGAAAAACCAACTCTGAACTACAAGAACAGCTCTCAAAAACCAAGGAGCAAAGAAGAAGCCACAACAAACCTGGTAGAGAGCACCTGAATCTCCCCTGCTTACAGGAACGGAGGGGGGGTGGTGAGGCTGAGAGCCTAGAGGGGATCTCACACAAGGGAAAAGAACAGAAACTGCTGCTCACAGCCACTTGCCTGACGACCAGAGAGCGAGGTGTGTTGAAAAGACCAGCTTAGTCCCTGGCTGGTTGGCTCAGCGGTAGAGCATCGGGCTGACGTACGGGGGACCCGGGTTCGATTCCCAGCCAGGGCACATAGGAGAAGCGCCCATTTGCTTCTCCACCCCCACCCCCTCCTTCCTCTCTGTCTCTCTCTTCCCCTCCCGCAGCCAAGGCTCCATTGGAGCAAAGATGGCCTGGGCGCTGGGGATGGCTCCTTGGCCTCTGCTCCAGGTGCTTGAGTGGCTCTGGTCGTGGCAGAACGACACCCCAGAGGGGCAGAGCAGTACCCCCTGGTAGGCAGAGCGTCACCCCTGGTGGGCGTGCCAGGTGGATCCCGGTTGGGCGCATGTGGGAGTCGGTCTGACTGTCTCTCCCCGTTTCCAGCTTCAGAAAAATACAAAAAAAAAAAAAGACCAGCTTATCTCCCAAGCAGAAAGGAAAGAGAGAGGGACAGACTGTGAGGGGCTAAGGAATGAAGGAAATGACCTAAAAAAAGCTGACTCCTCCGTGCTGGAGGCGGCCATAGCTGGGGGAGGGACTGAACCTTTCACAAAACAGAGCTGAAGTGCTTCTGGATCAGAGATCTCCGGACATCTATCCAGCTCCAATCAGCGCAACAAGACACAACTGAAAACAAGAAGTGGGAAGGAGGGGCACTAACTCAGGTCTCCATGGAGATCTGAGATACACCTCCCCCTAATGAAGCTGAGAAAACACCCTTCCCCTAGAGAGATTAATTGGCTAAAGAGGCATTCAGAGTCTCAGGTTACACCCACCGCATTCCTGGATACAGTTTCAAGGAAGCCCCCTGCTGAGATCAGTAAAAAGACTATCACCTGTTAAGAAAACAAACAAATCAAGACTTCAAAGCTGCCCAAATCCGAAAGTGGATTACAGATAACAGCTGATACCAACCCAAGAAGACCTAGAAATAACACAACTGAAAACTGGAGGCAAACAACACCAAGCCTAGACTCAACAAACTCTACAAATAAAATCCCCCAAAACAGACAATGAGAAGACATAGAAGTGCAATCCAAATGAAATCACAAGAAACACCTTCAGGAGATGAACTGACTGATATGGAAATAATCAAACTTCCAGATGCGGAGTTCAAAATAATGATTGTAAGGATGCTTAGGGATCTTAGAACAACAATGGATGGTCATTTTGAACACCTAAATAAAGAAATAGCAAGTATAAAAAAGAATCAGTCGGAGATGACAAATACAATATCAGAAATAAAGGCCACAATGGAAGGAATTATAAAACAGGATAGATAGAGCTGAGGATCAAATCAGCGAGTTGGAGGACAACTGGAATGAAGGCATGAAAGAAGAGAATAAAAGAGAAAGGAGACTCAAAAAGTCAGAGGAAACGCTTAGAGAGCTCTGTGTCAACATGAAGAGAAATAACATCCGCATCATAGGGGTTCCTGAAGAAGAAGAAAAAGAACAAGGGATAGAGACTTTGTTCAATCATATCATAGGTGAAAACTTCCATAAATTAATGCAAGAGAAACTCTCACAAGTCCAAGAAGCACAAAGGACTCCATTAAAGAGAAACCCAAAGAAACCTACACCAAGACACATCATAATTAAAATACCAAAGCTAAGCGATAAAGAGAAAATATTAAAAGCTGCATAAGAAAAAAGAGTTATCACCTACAAAGGAGCCCCCATAAGGATGACATCTGACTTCTCAACAGAAACACTTGAGGCCAGAAGGGAATGGCAAGAAATATTCAAAGTAATGCAGAACAAGAACCTACAACCAAGATTACTTTATCCAGCAAGGCTATCATTTAAAATCGAAGGACAAATAAAAAGCTTCCAAGACAAAAAACAACTCAAGGAATTCATTACAACCAAACCAATGCTGCATGAAATGTTAAGGGGCCTGTTGTAAACAGACCAAAGTGGGAAAACAATATAGCAAAAAAGGAATACACCTTTAAAGAAGAAAATGGCAATAAACAACTATATATCAATAATAACCTTAAACGTAAATGGATTAAATGATACAATCAAAAGACATAGGGTAGCTACATGGATAAGAAAAGAGGAACCATACATATGCTGTCTACAAGAAACACATCTCAAAACAAAAGATACACATAGATTGAAGGTAAAAGGATGGAAAAAAACATTTCATGCAAATGGAAATGAAAAAAAAAGCTGGGGTAGCAATACTTATATCAGACAAAATTGGAATTTAAAACAATGGATATAATAAGAGATAAAGAAGGCCACTACATAATGATAAAGGGAGTAATCCAACAGGAAGATATAACTATTATAAATATCTATGCAGCTAATATAGGAGCACCCAAATATATAAAGCAGACTTTGATGGATTTAAAGGGTGAGATCAACAGCAATACTATAATAGTAGGGGATTTCAATACCCCACTAACATCACTAGATAGATCCTCAAGAAAGAAAATTAACAAAGAAACAGCAGACTTATTGGAAACTCTAGATCAAATCGATTTAATAGATATCTTCAGAACCTTTCACCCTAAAGCAGCAGAATATACATTCTTTTCAAGTGCTCATGGTACATTCTCTAGGATAGACCACATGTTAGGGCACAAAAGTGCTCTCAACAAATTTAAGAAGACTAAAATCATATCAAGCACTTTCTCCGATCACAATGGCATGAAACTAGAAATGAACCACAACAGAAAAGCTCAAAAATTCTCAAACTCATGGAAACTAAATAGCAGGTTGTTAAATAATGAATGGATTAAGAATGAGATCAAAGAAGAAATAAAAAAATTCCTAGAAATGAATGACAATGAGCATACAACAACTCAAAATTTATGGGACACAGCAAAAGCAGTGCTGAGAGGGAAGTTCATAGCACTACAGGCACAATTTCAGAAGCTAGAAAAAGCTCAAATAAACAATTTAACCCTGCATCTAAAAGAATTAGAAAAAGAACAGCATGTAAAGCCCAAATGTAGTAGAAGGAAGGAAATAATAAAGGTCAGAGCAGAAATAAATGACATAGAGGCTAAAGAAACAATCCAGAGGATCAATGAAACTAGGAGCTGGTTCTTTGAAAAGGTAAACAAGATTGATGAACCTTTAACTAGACTCACCAAGAAAAAGAGAGAGAGGACTCAAATAAATAAAATTAGAAATGAGAGAGGAGAAATAACAACTGACACAATAGAAATACAAAATATTGTAAGAAAATACTATGAAGAACTGTATGCCAAAAAACTAGACAACTTACATGAAATGGACAAATTCCTTGAAACATACAATCTACCAAAAATGAATCTGGAAGAATCAGAAAACCTAAACAGACCGATTATAACAAATGAGATCAAAAGAGTTATTAAAAAACTCCCAACAAAGAAAAGTCCGGGGCCCGATGGCTTCACAATGGAATTCTACCAAATATTCAAAGAAGAACTAACTTCTATCCTTCTCAAACTATTTCAAAAAATTCAAGAGGGCCCTGGCTGGTTGGCTCAGCAGTAGAGCGTCGGCCTGGCACGCAGGGGACCTGGGTTCGATTCCTGGCCAGGGCACATAGAAGAAGCGCCCATTTGCTTCTCCACCCTCCCTCCTTCCTCTCTGTCTCTCTCTTCCCCTCCTGCAGCCGAGGCTCCATTGGAGCAAAGATGGCCCAGGCGCTGGGGATGGCTCCTTGGCCTCTGCCCCAGGCGCTAGAGTGGCTCTGGTCACGGCAGAGCGACGCCCCAGAGGGGCAAAGCATTGCCCCCTGGTGGGCAGATCGTCACCCCTGGTGGGCGTGCCGGGTGAATCCCGGTCGGGCGCATGCGGGAGTCTGTCTGACTGTCTCTCCCCATTTCCAGGTTCAGAAAGAAAAAAAAAAAAAGAAAAAAAATTCAAGAGTAAGGAAGACTTCCAAGCTCCTTTTATGAGGCGAGCATAATTCTCATTTCAAAACCAGGTAAGGACAACACAAAGAAAGAAAATTATAGGCCAATATCTCTGATGAATATAGATGCTAAAATCCTCAAAAAAATATTAGCAAACCGGATCCAACAATATATGAAAAAAATCACGCAGCATGATCAAGTGGGATTTATTCTGGGGAAGTAAGGATGGTACAATATTCGTATATCAATCAATGTGATTCATCACATAAACAAAAAGAAGGAGAAAAACCATATGATAATTTCAATAGATGCAGAAAAATCATTTGATAAAATCCAGCACCAATTCATGATCAAAACTCTCAGCAAAATGGGAATACAGGGAACATACCTCAACATGATAAAAGCCATCTATGACAAACCCACAGCCAACATCATACTCAATGGGCAAAAATTAAAAGCAATACCCTTAAGATCAGGAACAAGGCAGGGGTGGCCCCTTTCACCACTCTTATTCAACATAGTCCTGGAAGTCTTAGCCACAGCAATCAGACAAGAAGAAGAAATAAAAGGCAATCAAGTTGGAAAAGAAGAAATAAAACTATCATTATTTGCAGATGATATGATATTGTATATAGAAAACCCTAAAGTCTCAGTCTAAAAGCTACTGGACCTGATAACTGAATTCAGCAAAGTGGCAGGATATAAAATCAATACTCAGAAATCAGAGGCATTTTTATACACCAACAATGAACAGTCAGAAAGAGAAATTAAGGAAACAATCCCCTTCATTATTACAACCAAAAAAATAAAGTACCTAGGAGTAAACTTAACCAAGAAGACTAAAGACTTGTACTTGGAAAATTACAAAACATTGATAAAAGAAATCAAGGAAGATACAAACAAGTGGAAGTATATACCGTGCTCATGGTTAGGAAGAATAAACATCATTAAAATGTCTATATTACCCAAAGCAATCTATAAATTCAATGCAATACCAATTAAAATACCAATGACACACTTCAAAGATATAGACTACATATTCCAAAAATTTATATGCAACCAAAAGAGAACACGAATAGCCTCAGCAATCTTAAAAAAGAAGAATAAAGTGGGAGGTATCACACTTCCTGATATCAAGTTATACTACAAGGCCATTGTACTCAAAACAGCCTGGTACTGGCATAAGAACAGGCATATAGATCAATTGAACAGAACAGAGAACCCAGAAATAAACCCACAGTTCTATGGACAACTGATATTTGACAAAGGAGGTAAGGAAATACAATGGAGTAAAGACAACCTCTTTAACAAATGGTGTTGGGAAAATTGAACAGCTACCTGCAAAAAAATGAAACTATTGTAGATCACCAGCTTACACCAGTCACAAAAATAAACTCAAAATGGATAAAAGACTTAAATGTAGGCCATGAAACCATAAGCATCCTAGAAGAAAACATAGGCAGTAAGCTCTCTGACATCTCTCGGAGCAATATATTTGCTGATTTATCTCCACGGGGAAGTGAGATAAAAGACAGGATAAACAAATGGGACTATATCAAACTAAAAAGTTTTTGCACAGCTAAAGACAACAAGAACAGAATAAAAAGACAAACTACACAATGGGAGAACATATTTGACAATACGTCTGATAAGGGGTTAATAACCAAAATTTATAAAGAACTTGTAAATCTCAACACCAGGAAGACAAACAATCCAATTCAAAAATGGGCAAAAGAGATGAATAGACACTTCTCCAAAGAGGACATACGGATGGCCAATAAACATATGAAAAAATGCTCAACATCACTAATAATTAGAGAAATGCGAATTAAAACCACCTCACACCAGCCGGAATGACGCTCATCAACAAAACAACACAGAATAAGTGCTGGCGAGGATGTGGAGAAAAGGGAACCCTCCTGCACTGCTGGTGGGAATGCAGACTGGTGCAGCCTCCGTGGAAAACAGTATGGAGATTCCTCAAAAAACTGAAAATCGAACTGCCTTTTGACCCAGCTATCCCGCATTTAGGAATATACCCCAAGGACACCATAGAACGGCTCCAAAAGGAGAAATGCACTGCCATGTTTGTGGCAGCATTGTTCACAATAGCAAAGATCTGGAAACAGCCCAAGTGTCCGTCAGAGGACGAGTGGATTAAAAAGCTTTGGTACATATATACTATAGAATACTACTCAGCCATAAGAAATGATGACATCAGATCATTTACAATAACATGGATGGACCTTGATAACATTATACGGAGTGAAATAAGTAAATCAGAAAAAAACTAAGAACTATATGAATCCATACATAGAAGGGACATAAAAATGAGACTCAGAGACATTAACAAGAATGTGATGGCAACAGGGTTGGGGGGTGGGGGGAGGGTGGATCGGCGAAGAAGGAGGGAGGGTTGGGGGCGGGGAGGGGCACAAGAAAACCAGATAGAAGGTGACAGAAGACAATTTAACTTTGGGGGAGGGGTACACAGCACAGTCAAATGTCAAAATAATCTAGGGATGTTTTCTATATGTACCCTGATTTATCAATGTCACTGCATTAAATTTAATAAAAAATTTTAAAAAATTCTTGTGATTCTATTTCCATGCACAACTACTGTAGAAAAAGAACAACAAATAAACCCCAGAGGAAGTTAGAAGAAAGGAAATAATAAAGAGCAGGGCAGAAGTAAATGACATAGAGGCTAAAATAATAGAAAGAATCAATGAAACCAAGAGCTGCCTATTTGAAAAGGTAAATGAGATTGACGAACCTTTAAGCAGACTCATCAAAAAAAAAAAAATGAGCGGACTCAAATAAATAAAATTAGAAAGGAAAGAGGAGAAGTATAACTGACACTGCAGAAATAAAAAGGATTGTAAGAAAATACTATGAAGATATATATGCCAAAAAATTGGACAGCCTAGCAGAAATGGATAAATTACAAACTTCCACAACTCAATTTAGAACAATCAAAAAACCTAAACAGACTGATTACAACAAATGAAATTGAAACATTATTTAAAAAATCTCAACAAATAAATGTTCTGGACAGGATGGCTTTACTGGACCATTTTACCAAACTTCCAAAGAAGAACTAACACCTTTCTTTCTCAAGCAATTTCAGAAAATTCAATAGGAAAGAAGAATTCCAAGCTCCTTTTGGGGTAAGCTTTATCCTCATTCCAAAACCAGGTAAAGACATTACAAAGAAAAACAACTATAGGCCAATATCCCTGATGAACAAAGATGCTAAAATACTCAACAAAATATTAGCAAACCAGATCCAGCAAGCCAATGTCATAATTAATGGGCAAAATTTAAAAGCAATCCCCCTGAGATCAAGAAAAAGGCAGAAGTGCCCCCTTTCACCACTCTTATTCAACATAGTTCTGAAAGTCCTTGCCACAGCAATTAGACAAGAGGAAGAAATAAAAGGCATTCAAATTGGAAAAGAAGTAGTAAAACTATTATTATTTGCTGATGACATGATACTATAGATAGAAAACCCTAAAGTCTCAGTCAAAGAACTACTAGACCTAATAAATGAATTTTGCAAGGTGGCAGGATATAAAATTAATATTCATAAATCAGTGGAGTTTTTATACACCAACAATAAACTGAAAGGGAAATTAAGAAAATAATCCCCTTCGTTATTGCAACAACAAGAACAACAAAAATAAAGTACCTTGGAGTAAATTTAACCAAAGCGGTAAAAGACTTGTACTTGGAAAATTATAACACATTGAAAAAAGAAATCAAGGAAGGTACAAACAAGAGAAATCATATACTGTGGTCATGGATAGAAAGAATAAACATCATTAAAAGTCTATATTAAAAAAAGTGTATATTACCCAGAGCAATTTATAAATTCAATTCAATTCCTATTAAAATACCAATGGCATACTTCAAATATACAGAATAAGTATTCCAAAAATTTATATGGAACTAAAAAAGAACATGAATAGCCTCAGGAATCTTGAAAAAGAAGAATAAAGTAGGAGGTATCATACTTCCTTATATCAAGTTATACTACAAGGCCATTGTAATCATAACAGCTTGGTACTGGCATAAGAACAGGCATACAGATCAATGGAACAGAACAGAGAACCCAGAAATAAACCCATACCTTTATGGTCAATTGATATTTGACAAAGGAAGTAAGAGCAAACAATGGAGTAAAGACAGTCTCTTTAATAAATGGTATTGGGAAGACTGGACAGATACATGCAAAATAAATAAATAAATAAACTAGGCCACCAACTCACACCATTCACAAAAATAAACTCAAACTGTATAAAAGACTTAAACGTAAGTTGTAAAACCATAAACATCTTGGAAGAAAACATAGGCAGTAAATTCTCCAATATCTCTTGTAGCAATATTTTTGCCTATTTATCTCCACAGGCAAGTGAGATAAAGGACAAGATAAACAAATGGGACTATATCAAACTAAAAAGCTTTGGCACAGCAAAAGACACCATGGAAACTCATAAAGAACTTCTAAAACTTAATACCAGGAAGGTAAACAGTCCAATTAAAAAATGGGAAAGGAACTGAGTAGACAATTTTCCAAAGAGGTCATGCAAATGGCCAATAAGCATATGAAAAAATGTTCAATATCATTGATTATCAGAGAAATGCAAATTGAAACCACACTGAGACAGCACCTCACACCTGTCAGAATGGCACTGATTAACAAATCAACACACAATAGGGTGTTGGCAAGGGTGTGGAGAAAAAGGAACCGTTCTCCACTGCTGGCAGGAATACAGACTGGTGCAGCCACTGTGGAGAGCAGTATGGAGTTTCCTGAAAAAATTAAAAATGTAACTGCCTTTTGACCCAGCTATCTCACTTTTAAGAATATATCCTAATACCAAATCACTGATTCAAAAGAAGATATGCGCCTGACCAGGAAGTGGTGCCGTGGATAGAGTGTCGGACTGGGATGTGGAGGACCCAGGTTCGAGATCCCGAGGTTGCCAGCTTGAGCACAGGCTCATGTGGTTTGAACAAAAGCTCACCAGCTTGAACCCAAGGTTGCTGTCTCTAGCAAGGGGTTACTTAGTCTGCTGAAGGCCCACCATCAAGGCACATATGAGAAAGCAATCAATGAACAACTAAGGTGTCACAATGCACAATGAAAAACTAATGATTGATTCTCTTTGTTCCTGTCTGTCTGTCCCTGTCTATCCCTCTCTCTGACTCTCTCTATGTCTCTGTAAAAAAAAAAAAAAAAAAAAAAAAAAAAAAAAATATATATATATATATATATATATATATATATATATATATGCATTCCTATGTTTACTGCAGCATTGTTTACAACAGCCAAGATCTGAAAACATCACAAGTGTCCGTCAGAGGACGAGTGGATTAAAAAGCTGTGGTACATATACACAATGAAATACTACATGGCCATGAAAAAGAAGAAAATCTTACCTTTTCTGATGGCATGGATGGACCTGGATATTATTATGCTAAGTGAAATAAGCTAGGCAGAGAGAGACAAATATATGATCTGACTTATACGTGGAATCTAATGAACAAAGTGAACTGAGGTAAAAAACAGAGACAGAGGCGGAGTTACAGAAAACAGAGAGATAGCTCTCAGAGGGAAGGGGGTTGAGGGGATGGGATCAGAAAAGGTGAAAAGATTTGTGAAATTATATATACGAAACACATAGATACAGATACCAGGATAGCATATTCCAGAAAAAAGAGGGAGGGAGTTATGGGGAGGGGGCCAAAGGGTGTGTAAGGGGGACACTGAAGTAGGGGGTACGGGTGTTTCATTGAGTGGAACACTTGAATCCACATTTACACAATAAATTAAAATTAATATAAAAAGATTATTAAGACAAAAGAAGAATCACCAATGGATTTTAAATATAGTGGGTGAAATTATAATAAGAAAATAGTTATCTTTATCTAGTTTAAACACATCTATTCAAATGATACCTCTATTTTTTTTTTTCTGAAGTTGGAAACGGGGAAGCAATCAGACTCCCGCATGCGCCCGACCGGGATCTACCCGGCATGCCCACCAGGGGTCGATGCTCTGCCCATCTGGGGCATTGCTCTGTTGCAACCAGAGCCATTCTAATGCCTGAGGCAGAGGCCATGGAGCCATCCTCAGTGCCCAGGCCAACTTTGCTCCAATGGAGCCTTGGCTGCGGGAAGGGGAAGAGAGAGACAGAGAGGAAGGAGAAGGGGAGGGGTGGAGAAGCAGATGGGCGCTTCTCCTGTGTGCCCTGGCCGGGAATCGAACCCGGGACTCCTGCACGCCAGGCCAATGCTTTACCATCAAGCCAACCAGACAGGGCCCATAAAACAGTAACTTTTATAAAAATTATATTAAATTTGTTGGGATAACATGGTTCACCAAACCATACACGATTCATGTGTACATCTCAATATCACCCCATCTACATGAGCTTCCTGCACCCCTGGCCCCATGCAGGTCTCTATTGCCCCTGACCCCCCACTCTGCACTTCTCTCCCCACCTCCTCATCCCTTTCCCTCGGGCTGTGGCCTCCCTGCTGTCTGTACCCATGTGTTATGTGTATATGTTTTCTTAGCTAATCCCTTCCCTTCTTTCATCCCGTCCCCTCACCCCTTCCCTCTGGCGACTGTGTATCTGGTCCATGTGTCCATGCCTTTATTTCTACTTTGTCATCAGTGTATTGTGTTCATTAGATTTCACTGATGAGTGGGATCATATAGTATTTTTAAAATGGTAACTTGGCACTAGAGAACCAGGCAGACACCAAGTTAGCCAACTGATCAAGGATAAAAACACTATTTAAAAAATTAATGTCATAATTAATAATATGCACTGTGACATATATGCTGAAAATCTAACCTTGGAATATACATAAATACATGCATACATACTCACAGAAGCTATACATAAGAAAATATTAATTTAATCATTGAATAATCTGGGTGAAGCCTGTCCAGGAATTCTTTATATCATTTTTACAACTTTTCTATATCTTTAAAATCACTACCAAAAAAAATAAATAAAGTAAAACAACATAGAACCATTACTGAATAAAAAGTTGGAAATCCCTTCCCACTAGAACAATGACTTCAAAAAAAAGTCCAAAGCATCACTGGAATCAGGGACACTGTCCCCCAGGACTCTGGCTCTGGGACACACAGCTCCCCAAAGGACAGTCAGAAACTAGCCCGAAGCTTGGGGACTGGGTTTCAGTCTCTCATTAGTAATAAGTCATGTCTTGGACTCATTTCTCTGGAGCTGGCTGAGCAGAATGAAGGTCTCTAGAAGGGCCAGGGCCACAGATGTTTCTTCTCTGTGTCTGGACCTAAGGCCTCCTGAAGAAACCTGAGGAGTCGGGCAGCAGTCTGGAGCAGAAGGGTCTGACTCAGCAGTGACGGGCACAGGTCAGAGGGGCTGGGACTCTGCCCTTGGCGATGGGTCTGCCTGTGTGCCAGCGGGTCATGTGGAACTCTGTGTCCATGACTGTGTGTGTGTGTGCATGTATTGTGTCTGTTTGAGCCTGTGCTTGTCTGATAGGTGTGTGTGTGTGTGTGTGTGTGCGCGCGCTATGTATCTAACTCATAGCATGATCCTCTTCCTGAGTTAGAGCCTACCTAGGCCCTGTTTTAGTGGGTATAGACCAAGTGATCACCTCCTGCTGTGTGATTAGGGACTCCTGGTCCATGCCTGTGACCATAAACACCTGCAGCACAGCTGGGCATCAGGAGTGAGATTGTCGTCTCAGCTGCTGGACAATAAGATGCCGACCTCACAGGGGACCAAGGTCAGAGAGGGCTCACACATCTCTCTGCAGAGTGTGCTGCTGCCCATGCCAGCTGCGTTTGTGGGTGACACACTTGTGTGTGAGAGCAGGAAGGTGTATTGTTTGGTTTTCTCAGTGTGTGTGTTACCATGTGTATGTGACACGTGCATGGCGTAGGTGGGAGTGTAATGACCGCACCTGTGACAGAATAGGCAGACCTGCCCCATGCTGACTGCCCTCCCCCAGCAGGGGGTGGGTCAGAGGGGGCGGGAGCATGCCTCTCAGTAATAGGAGCGGGTGTGCTGATGTAGTGAGTGTGTGGCTGGGTGTGCATGTGTGCTGTTGGTGTGTGTTTCTCATGAGATTTTTGAATTGTGTATGGTCTGGTGTGTTCTTGATTACATGTGTGTACCGTGCCTGATTTATGTATATATGGTGAGTAGAGTATTTAGCACACATGTCATAAGTCAGGTGTGTTAATATGCATTGTGAGTGTGATTGTTGTTGAGTGTACATCATTGTGCATTGTGTATGTCTCGCTTTGAGTGATACTTATGCCTTGTATGTATGTATATGAGTGTTTATGAGCTGAACCACATACTGGCGACCCTTCCCTTAGGATGGGATCTTAGTCAGAGGTGACTGGAATCCTCAGATCAGCACTCTGTGTGTGTATATTTGTGTGTGTGATCTGCTTCTGTGACCTCAAGTATTTCCTGAGGTGTCTTCCTGCTGGGGCACCAGGAGCTGAGATAACCAAAGTCTTAGTAAGTCTCTGTTTCTTGAAATGATTCTCCTATCGTTTTCATATACCTGAGCGTGACCGCGCTATTTTCAATTTTGCAACGCTTTCTTTACTTTTATTGAGCATCCCAAGCCAGCAAAAAAGGTACTCCAGGCATCAAGCTGTGTGAGTTTTGGGCAGAATCACTATCAAACTGCAATGAAACATTGGGAAAGTTAATGAAATCCTTTGCCTCAGTTTCCACGTTTATAAAAAAAGATTATACTTGTCTCATGTATGTTGTGGATATCTTCAACAAATCTTTATTATATAAATAGAAGTTAACATATTTGAGAATGTTCTATTACTTGAAAAGATTATAAATATGTAGGAATTTAAGTAGCTAGAAAAAAACTAAGAATATTTTGTATAAATTTGTGTCCTCACAGCTATAAAATAATATATTGTGCTTGGTTCCCGTAACCAACTAAAGGGAGGTTCCCACTTGTGATGGCTAAGAGCATGGGTTCTGATCACAAAGACATGTTAGACTGAACCCTGATGCAGTTATAATTTTTAATCTATAGAAAATGGTAGTATATCCAATTATATACATTACACCTGACATATTTTATACATACAGATATATATATATATATATATATATATATATATATATATATATATATATATACACATGTGTGTGTGCTCTACTGCAGTGGGCCCCAACGTTTTTTGGGCCACAGACTGGTTTAATGTCAGAAAATATTTTCACAGACCGGCCTTTAGGGTGAGACAGATAAATATATCACATGACCAAGACAAGCGTCAAGAATGAGCCTTAGATGGATGTAACAGAGGGAATCTTGTCATTTTTAAAAAATAAAACATTGTTCAGACTTAATTATAAATAAAACAGAAATAATGTAAGTTATTTATTCTTTCTCTGCGGACCGGTACCAAATGGCCCAAGGACCGGTACCAGTCCGCAACCCGGGGGTTGGGGACCACTGCTCTACTGTCCTTTACTGCACTGTTGTGTGCCTGCAGCAATTGTATCATTTAAGTTTCTATTTCTTAAAATTAACAAGTTGAAAGAACACATATTTCTAGTGCAGCTGTGAAGTGGTCTTAGACTTTGGGGAAAAAGGCTTATGTGTGGATTTACTTAGTAAACGTAAGTAAAATCCTCAGCCCAGTACTCAAATGTTCACCTAAATATTCAGCATTATTATGAAAAATATTTTGAAGACTATTCAGGCATCAAGTAACTTGAAATAGCCACCTGTTTCAAGAGTGTCTATGAGTTTACAGCTGTAGGTCAGTGGGACCTGGCAGGTTCACTAGAGTGTGACAATGCTCCAACAATGTCAACACTGTACCAGAGTCTCTTTTATTTTTTTACTTTTACCTTCTTAGAGAGAGTTAGACAGGAATGACAAAGAGAAAAAGAAACAAAGACAGATGAGAAGCATCAACTCTTACTTGCTTCAGTTAGTTCTGTATTGATTGTTTCTCCTAATTTGGCTTCAAGCTAATGACCTTGGGCACAACTCAGTAACATTGGGATGACATATGGAACGCACACTCAAGCTGACAAGCCGGACCTCAAGCCGAGAAGCCTGCGCTTTAGCTGGTGACCTCGGGGTTTCAAACCAGGTACCTCAGCAACCTGGGTGGATGCTCTATTCACTCCACCACCAGCAGTGAGGCTGGAGTGTCATGTTTTTTAAGGTAGAAGCAACTGATACCAGGTTTGGGGGATCGATTCTATTTCTGTCACAGTGAGTCAGTGTGGTGTGGCTCTGGCCTGGGGGAGAAATGATCCTTCCATGCCCATCACGATCTAACCTCACAGAAGTGGGGACCTTGCTCTTCGTGTTCACTGCTGCATCTCTATCCTTAGTGCCTCAAGACACAGATTCAGTATCAGTAAACTATGCTTCCAGGAAACGGTGAACACCCTTTTGCTTCTGCGTAATGAAGTCTAGTTGGCTGCGTTAGGAGTGCAATGTTTTCCTGGATCCTAACTGGGATAGTGTGAGGATGCACGCATCTACAGGTGTCATAAATTATTAGGTTTGTAGTAAAAAATTCATGTTGTTTTTAGAAAATGACAGAGAAGACGTGAAGTCGCTGGTCATCCTTTCCAGGTTGCTGAGAGTCCCAAACCTCCTTCCTCCCCAACAGACAGGGAGCAGCATGGGACCCGAGAACCAGAGCAGCGTGTCCGAGTTCCTCCTCCTGGGGCTCCCCATGCGGCCAGGGCAGCAGCGCGGGTTCTTCACCCTGTTCCTGGGCATGTACCTGACCATGGTGCTGGGCAACCTGCTCATCATCCTGCTCATCAGGCTGGACTCCCGCCTGCACACGCCCATGTACTTCTTCCTCAGCCACTTGGCCTTCTCTGACATTTCTGTGTCATCTGTCACTGTCCTGAAGATGCTCATGAACATGCAGACTCAGCAACAATCCATCTCCTATGTGGGATGCATTGCTCAGGTGTATTGTTTCATACTTTTCGGTGGTCTTGACAATTTCCTTCTGGCAGTGATGGCATATGACAGGTATGTGGCCATCTGTCACCCTCTACACTACACCACCATCATGAGGGAGGGGCTGTGTGTGCTGCTGGTGGCTGTTACCTGGGCTGTTTCTTGTGGCACTGCCCTGACACACACCTTCCTCTTGGTCCGATTGTCCTTCTGTGCTGACAACACCATCAGCCACTTCTTCTGTGAACTCACTGTGCTCCTGAAGCTGAGCTGCTCTGACATCTCCCTCAATGACCTGTTCATTTTTATTGAGGGCGGAATACTTCTATTCCTGCCTTTGGGTGTTATTTTGGGCTCATATGTCCATATAGGGACCATCATCCTGAGGGTCCCCTCCACTAAGGGACTCTATAAAGCCTTTTCTACCTGTGGCTCCCATCTCCTTGTGGTGTCCTTATACTACGGGACACTTGCAAGTGTTTATTTTTTCTCCTCTTCATGGAATTCTAAAGACATCATTGCTTCAGTCATGTATGCAGCAGTTACCCCCATGCTGAACCCCTTCATCTACAGCCTGAGGAACAGAGACATCAAACAGGCCTTGGAAATGTATGTCAGCAGGGTTAACATCTTTAAGTGGAAATCAGTAAGTTCTCTTATTGTAGTCAGGAGCAAGTAAGACATAGCTCCTAAAGTTATTGTATGGTTGTCATCACCTTATAACTTTATTGAATAGGCATTCTGTTGCCATGTATAAGTGTTCTTAATATATTAACTTGGTCAAGTTTGATAACTGGATCGTTAATAATTATTTATTTCTAATTATAATTTTTCCTTGTTAATCATCTCTTCTTAGATGTATGCAAAATCTTATGCAAAAACATTTGCATAAGATTTAACAATTCTAAATGCAGATTTGTGTTTCTTCCCACGAGACATGTCGTCTTTCTGTATACTGGGAGAAACACTGACTTAGCATCATGATCTGCTCCTCATGAACCTGGCTCTTATTTTATACTGATTCCTTTATGCTGGCTTACACTAGATTTAATCTGATTTGGAGTAATTCTTCCCAACTCATATTCAATGACATAGTGTTGGTAGACCAAAATCAGCCATGATTGGTCTAATTACATTATGAAAATGGGTAGGTACTATAAAGCGAGGCTTTTTAAAAAAAAGGAGGAGAAGATTTTTATAAGTATATTTAACAACACACCACTCTGTTTATGATTAGAAGATATCGGGACCAATGGGTCCTACCTAACACCTCACCTACTTCTGATATTAGTGAATTACTTTATATCTGTATCTATAGATCTAGACACATATACACATACAGATAAACAAAGATACTATAATAATATTGGAAGTAATGATGCAGCTTTCTTGAGGTTAATGTTTATATGGTATTTCTTTCCCATCACTTTTATCTTTTTTATGAGCTTACTCTGTCAGATGTCCATTGTTAATCATGCAAAGTTTAATTTTGCTGTTTTTATGTTTTATTTTTTATAGAAACATTAGCATATTAATGAAGAATTTTACCCACTGACATCTAAAGTAATCATAATATATTTGAATTTCTATTTTCCATATTACTATGCATGTTATGCATATACCTGTTTCACATTTATTCTCTGGCCTTCCTTCTTTAATTAAATACATATTTTGTTACTCCAACATGCCTCTTAAACCTATTAATCATTCATTATTATTATAATTTTATAATTCTTTTCTATGCTGTGTGCTGACATTACTTTTTACTTTCTTCTTAATTATTTAAATTCCATTTTAATATTCAAAACATAAAATTTATCATTTTAGTCTTTGGATGTCTACAATTGATTGACATTAAGGACAATCATCACAGATATCTCATTTGCAACCCCTAAAGAACACACTATAGAACATCAATATTTTTAAGTATTTCTCAAATGCGGAAAAAATAAGAACAAAGATATCTATGATTCAATATTGAGAAATATCAGGATATCTTTTTAAGTGGAAAAAAGCAATGTGTAAAGCAGCACTTATAGCATGCTACTATTTATGTAAAAATAAAAGAGAAATACAATGTACATATGTCTGTCTATTTCAGCTCACAGAGCCACAGGAATAACAAAAATAAACTAATAACGTTGTTTACTTACAGGATATGGGGCAATAGAGTCAGAAGATGAGTATGATTATTTGTATCATTTAGACTATATTGTCTTTTGCCTCTAAAAAACAAATAGAAGAGGTGGTCAGCCTGAGCTGTGGTGGCACAGTGGATAAAGCATCAACCTGGAATGCTGAGGTTCCTGGTTTGAGACCCAGGGCATTCTTGATCAAGGCACATATGGTTCACTCTTTTTTTTACTCTCTCTCTCTCTCTCTCTTTCTCTCTCTCTCTCTTTCTCCTTCCTAAAATAATGTGTTAAAAAAAAGTAAAAGAAAAAAATATGTGGTGAATAAAGCAAGATAGAATAAAACAAAACAAATGAACCTAACTATACTGCAAATTACTACCATAATTAGACTAAAGGAGAAAATAAGTAACTTAAGTAATTATTGAACCCAGCATCATGTCTATACACAATTATCATTTAAAAAAAGTAAAAATAACATTTGAACTGTAATTTGTTATTAACAGTGTTATGATTTCAATGTTCTCTTTTTTTATTAAATGAGAGGTGGGGAGGCAAGGAGGCAGAGAAACAGGCTCTCACTTGCACCCTGACAGGAATCCACCAAGCAAGCCTCCTAGCAGGTGATGCTCTGCCCATCTGCGGCAGCTTCTCTATTGCTCAGCAACGGAGCTATTTGAGCTCAAGAGTTGAGGCCATGGAGCTATCCTCTGCACCAGGGCCAACTAGCTCAAACCATTTGAGCCACAACTGTGGGAGGGGGAGAGAGAGAAAGAGAAAAGGGGCAGGGAGGGGTGGTGAAGCAGACGGTTTCTTCTTCTGTGTGTCCTGACTGGGAATTGAACCCTGGACTTCACACAATGGGTCAACGCACTACCACTGAGCACATCAGGCAGGGTTCATTTGAAGATTTTGAAACAGCTCATCATGTGTCTAAAGATTCAGGAAATTAATAGAAAGGAAAAGGAGAGAGTCCTCACTCATTGGCAAGGTGCTGTGTACATGGAGGAGAGGCTCGAATAAATTCTCTGTTGTCAAACTAGAATTGGAGATATCAATTTGAACTCATAATTTTAAGAAAGTATAATTAGTATAATTAGATATAACTGTCTATGTTCTATGTTAACATATACACTGTTCCCATCCCCCATACATTTATTTATTTATTTATTTATTTATTTATTTATTATATTTATTTAGTGAGAAAGAGAGAGGGACAGACAGACAAGCAGGGGGAGAGCTGAGAAGCATTAATTCTTCATTGTGGCTGCTTAGTTCTTCGTTGATTGCTTTCTCATATGTGCCCTGACCAGGGAGGTGGGCAGGGGGCTACAGTTGAGTCAGTGACTCCTTGCACAAGCCAATGGCCTTGGTCTCAAGCCAATGACCTTTGAGCTCAAGCCAGTGACCCTGGAGTCATGTCTATGATTCTACATTCAAGCCATCAACCTCAATCTGAAACTGGTCAGCCTGCGCTTAAGCCAACGACCTTGGTGTTCTGAAACAGGGTACCCTAAATCCAGGCTGATACTCTATCCACTGTGCCACCACCTAGTCAGGGCCAATCCTCATTGTTTTTGTCCCACTCTTGACCCATCACCTATAGGTAAATATTTCTTTAGTTTATTAGTTTCTAGTTTTTACTTTTTGTGTTTCTTTTTATATAAATTTACACCTTGGCTTCTCTGAGATCATTTAGCATCCTTGAAAGTAATGATCACACCTAAGTTCAAATTGAATAAGAGAAATGGTTTATAACTCAGAGAATAACATAAATCATTAGTTCAAAATGAATAAATAAGTGAATGAATAAGTAAATAAATAAATGACTGGGAAGCATAAATTCCTTGTTTTCGAAAAGTACAATTAAAAAACAAAAAAATGGCAAAAGTAGAAAAATCACTATTTGGCCACCACATTTGCAATAATTTTGTCATATAAGAATCATCAATGGATTGGTTTGCAAAGCCATACAGTGTAGGGCGGCAAGATGGCTATGGAGTAGGTGGACATACCAACTTCCAAGTCCCAGAACCAAAGTGGATTACAACTTAATTTTAAGAACTGTCATCTGGAAAAACCAACTTTAAACTAAGAGGACTCTTCAACCAAGGAACGTGAAGAAGCCATGTTGAGACTGGTAGGAAAAGCAGAATTGCAGAGAGGGCTGTGCAGCTCCCCAGAGCGAATGGCAGCTCAGAGAGACTTGCATGGTGAAAAGAGAGTTTAGTGGAGATTGGAGGGCCCTGGACCCCAGTAACAAAGCCCCAACCTGCAGCCCCAGAGGAGAGAAGAGGTATATGTACATTATTTAGCTGCAAAACAAGTCAGGATACTGTTTGTGAGAAAGAGACACTTATCTCAGACGCAGGATTCTTCTTAAAGGGACAGTGCAAAAAACATCTTTCACAACCACCCACCCAGGGCTCCAGGGGACAGGACTGGAGTAGCAGAAAGAGAGTGTAATCTAGGAGGCACAGGAAGAAACACTTTGAGGGACAGCCACCTAACCCCTGGGCTGAGTCATTCCCCAAATCTGAAGAGAATATTTCCCCTGGAACCAGCAATACCATCAAAGGGAAACAGGACACGAGCCAAACAAGCTCACCTACAGCACTCAGAGCAGAGCTGCTTAGAAAGAGGGAGCTTTCAAGACTACAGTATGGAGTGTTAGGGTCTTCAGCGACCCCACCCACACTGCTGAGGGCTTGCTGGAGGGCGGGAAGTGGGGGATGTGGAAGCACTGTTCCATCAGCAGAAGTGGAAGCCCGTGGCCATGCCTGACACCCTGTGTGAGCTCAGTCTAACCTGATGAGGGAGGAGGGGATGTATGAAAACGATCTGGCCAGGCTTCAGGCCTGCCTGCAACTCTGCCTGCTGGGAAAGGGTGGGAGCCAGGGAACAGGCAGAGATCCACTGCTGAGCAAGGATGCATGGGTGCAGCCTCACCAGACCTGTGGAGCCAATGATTGCCGTCTGACACTCAGGGAAGGGGCGGAAGCACGGAACAGGCTTAGACCCAGAGCTGGGCAAAGGTGCTCATTCATGCCCTTGGTGCTGAGGCTTGTGGCCCATGTGCAGCGTGCAACACGCCGACAGTGGCAGAATGAAGGCCGAGACCAGTTGATACTTGTAGAGATGGGCA
This sequence comes from Saccopteryx leptura, assembly GCF_036850995.1. NCBI lineage: Eukaryota > Metazoa > Chordata > Mammalia > Chiroptera > Emballonuridae > Saccopteryx > Saccopteryx leptura. The sequence continues at coordinate 12,846,743 of NC_089504.1, read as the reverse complement.
GTGAACACAGCCCCTCCCAGGGAGGAGGAGAGGAAACTGCAGCAACAGCAGTAGCAGGCCAGCACCAGCAACGCCCATATCCAAACATCCTTGGCAGCGGTAGAGGGGATGGCAGGCCTGCAGACAGACCAAACCTAGGGAACACAGAGGCAACACCCCTTAGACTCCAGTGGCCTAACACTTCTTATACACAAACAAAATGGGCAGAAAGAAAAATGCAACTGAAATGAATCAAGAGAAATGCCCAGAGCAGGACATGAAAGAGTCAGATATAACCAAATTCCTGGATACAGAGTTAAAAAATAATAATTGTTAGGATGTTCAAAGAGCTTAGAACAGCAACAGATGGTCATTATAAACACCTAAATAAAGAGATAGCAAATATTAAAAAGAAAAATAGAAATAATAAAAAGGAATCAGTCAGAAACGACAGATACAATATCAGAATTGAAGACCACAATAAAAAGAAATAAAAGCATGATGAATGAAGCTGAGGATCAAATCAGCGAGTTAGAGGACAAGATAAATGAAGGCACAGAAGCAGGCAGCAAAAAAAAAAAAAAAAAAAAAGAGAGAGAGACTCAAAAAGTCTGAGGAAACTCTAAGAGAGCTCTGTAACAATATGAAGAAAAATAACATCTGCATCATAGGGATTCCTGAGAAAGAAGAGAAAGAACAAGGGATAGAGACTTCGTTGAATCAAATCATACCTGAAAACTTCCCTATATTGAGGCAGGAAAAAGTCTCACATGTTCAAGAAGCACAGAGAACTCCACTAAAAAGAAATCCAAAGAAATCTACACCAAACACATTATAATTAAAATACCAAAGCTAAGTAATAAAGAGAAAATATTAAAAGCTGCTAGAGTAAAAAAGGCTATCACGTACAAAGGAGCCCTCATAAGGATGTCATCTGACTTTTCAACAAAAACACTTGAGGCCAGAAGGGAATGACAAGAAATATTCAAAGTATCAAGGCACATATGGGAGTTGATGCTTCCAGCTCCTCCCTCCTTCTCTCTCTCTCTGACTCTCCTCTCTCTCTCTCTCTCTCTCTCTAAAATAAATAAATTAAAAAAATTTTAAAAATCTGAAAAAAAAAGAAATATTCAAAGTAAAGCAGAAAAAGAGCCTACAACCATGACTACTTTAACCAGCAAGGATATCGTTTAAAATTGAAAAAGAAATAAAAAGCTTCCCAGACAAAAAAAAACCTCAAGGAATTCACTGCAACCAAACCAATGCTGCAAGAAATGCTAAGGGGCCTGTTGTAAACAGATAAAAGAAGAAATAGAATATAGCAAAAAGGAATACAGCTTTAAAAAATAAAATGGCAATAAACAACTACATATCAATAATAACCTCAAATATAAATGGATTAAATGATCCAATAAAAAGACATAGGGTAGCTGCATGGATAAGAAAACAGGACCCGGCCCTGGCCGGTTGGCTCAGCGGTAGAGCGTTGGCCTGGCGTGCGGGGGACCCAGGTCCGATTCCCGGCCAGGGCACATAGGAGAAGCGCCCATTTGCTTCTCCAACCCCACCCCCTCCTTCCTCTCTGTCTCTCTCTTCCCCTCCCGCAGCAAGGCTCCATTGGAGCAAAGATGGCCCGGGCGCTGGGGATGGCTCCTTGGCCTCTGCCCCAGGCGCTAGAGTGGCTCTGGTCGCGGCAGAGCGACGCCCCCGGAGGGGCAGAGCATCGCCCCCTGGTGGGCAGAGTATCGCCCCTGGTGGGCGTGCTGGGTGGATCCCAGTCGGGCGCATGCAGGAGTCTGTCTGACTGTCTCTCCCCGTTTCCAGCTTCAGAAAAGTACCAAAAAAAAAAGAAAAGAAAAGAAAACAGGACCCTTACATATGCTGTCTAAGAGACACACCTTAAAACAAAAGATGCACATAGACTGAAGGTAAAAAAATGGAAAAAAATATTTCATGAAAATGAAAATGAAAAAAAAGCTGGGGTAGCAATACTTATATCAGACAAAATGGACTTTAAAACAAAGGTTATAGTAAGAGATAAAGAAGGACACTATATAATGATAAAGAGAGCAATCCAACAGAAAGATATAACCATTATGAATATCTACATACCCAATATAGGAGCAGCTAAATATATAAAGCAGACTTTGATGGATATAAAGAGCGAGATCAACAGCAATAGTATAATAGTAGGGGATTTCAATATGCCACTAATATCACTAGATAGATCCTTAAGAAAGAAAATTAACAAAGAAACAGCAGATGTAAAGGACACAGTAGATCACCTGGATTTAAAAGATATCTTTAGAACCTTTCACCCTAAAGCAGCAGAATATACAATCTTTCCAAGTGCTCATGGTACATTCTTTAGGACAGAACACATGTTAGGGCACAAAAGTGGTCTCAACAAATTTAAGAAGATTAAAATCATATCAAGCATTTTCTCTGATCACAATGGCATGAAAACAGAAATCAACCACAATAGAAAAACTGAAAAATACTCAAACACTTGGAAACTAAATATCATGTTATTAAATAACAAATGGGTTAATAATAAGATCAAAAAAGAAATTAAAAAATTTCTAGAAACAAATGATAATGAGCATACATCAACTCAAAATTTATGGGACACAGCAAAAGCAGTCCTGAGAGGGAAGTTCATAGCATTATAGGCATACATTAAGAAGCTAGAAAAAACTCAAACAAACAACTTGACCCTGTATCTAAAAGAACTAGAAAAAGAACAGCAAGTAAAGCCCACGGGTAGTAGAAGGAAGAAAATAATAAAGACCAGAGAGGAAATAAATGACATAGAGACTAAAGAAACAACACAGAGTATCAATGAAACAAAGAGTTGGTTTTTTGAAAAGGTAAACAAGATCAATGAACCTATAACCAGACTCACCAAGGAAAAAAGAGAAAGAACTCAAATAAATAAAATTAGAAATGAGAGTGAAGAAATAACAACTTACACAACAGAAATACAAAATATTGTAACAAAATACTATGAAGAAGTGTATGCCAAAACTAGACAACCTAGATGAAATGGACACAATTCTTGAAACATACAATCTTCCAAAAATCAATCTGGAAGAATCAGAAAACCTAAACAGACTGATTACAACAAATGAGATCAAAACAGTTATCAAAAATCTCCCAACAAAGAAAAGTTCTGAGCCTGATAGCTTCACAATGAATTCTACCAAATATTCAAAGAAGAACTAACTCCTATTCTTCTCAAGCTATTTCAAAAAATTCAAGAGGAAGGAAGACTTCCAAGCTCCTTTAATGAGATGAGCATAATTCTGATTCCAATACCAGGCAAAGACGACACAAAGAAAGAAAGTTATAGGCCAATATCTCTGATGAATTTAGATGCTAACATCCTCAACAAAATATTAGCAAACTGGATCCAGCAATATATAAAACAAATCATACACCATGATCAAGTGAAATTTATTCTGGGGAGGCAGGGCTGGTACAGTATCAATCAATGTGATTCAGCATATAAAAAAATGGAAGGAGAAAAACCACATGATAATTTCAATAGATGCAGAAAAAGCATTTGATAAAATCCAGCACCCATTCATTATCAAAACTCTCAGCAAAGTGGGAATACAGGAAACATACTTCAATCTGATAAAGGCCATCTATGAGAAACCCACAGCCAACATCATACTCAATGGGCAAAAATTAAGAGGAATCCTTTAAGATCAGAAACAAGGCAAGGGTGCCCCCTTTCACCACTCTTATTTAACATAGGTCTGGAAGTCCTAGCCATAGTAATCAGACAAGAAGAAAAAATAAAAGGCATCAAAATTGGGAAAGAAGAAGTTAAACTATCATTATTTGCAGAAGAAATGATATTGTACATAGAAAACCCTAAAGCAGTGTTTCCCAACGTGGGGCCCACGCCCCACAGGGGGGCAATTCGATAGTTAAGGGGGCAATTTGAAAATGGACTCAATACGACTTTAACTCTTTCACTCCAGGCCATTTAAATGCAATGCTAGATATCGGTGCCAAATTTAACAAAAAATGCAATTCTTAAATAATTGCGGTAAATAATTATTAAGTATGATTTCGTTTGACGAGACCAAAATATCAACTGGGTGATTAGCGTCGTCAAGTAAACTTTGTCCTGGGTTCACCGTGGAGCATGCCGTCTGCCGCGGGGAACCCTGGATGTTTTAAAAACTCGCTAAACAACGCAGTTATTCTCACCTAATTGGCCCATCGCAACTTCTGTAGTGTTTCACATCATTCAGTTGGTGTTAATTTGAAATAAGTTTCAGTCAAAACTGTTGTAAAAGCTCGTTGATTTAATAAATATACATATATATATTGTATAGATATAATTGGTAAGTATTTGATTTTATTTTTATCAATATTAAACTCTTTATTAAGTAATTCTTGCACTGGGGCTAGAAAGCAATAATATTTTATATATATTATTGGGGCTATAATAGTGCATGCATGACAATTTTAATTTTAGAAGCATAACTTTTCAGAAAATTTTGTCAAGTGGAAAAAATATAGATACCTTTTGATTTGCGGTGGTAGTGTAGTAAATATGTTATATACATTTAAATAAATATGAATTTTTAGTATACATTTACTCTATGTCACATTGAATATATTTTAACACATATTTTAATATTAGTTTTTAATTGATCTTATTTTTATTTTTTATAGCCCATAGTAAAATGAGTGGTGCAAGCAAGAAAAAAACTCATCAATATTCGGAGGAATATTTAAAATTTGGGTTCATACCCGCTGTTCACGATGAGCGGATTCCTTATTGTCTTTTATGCCAGCAATGCTTGACCTAACAATCAATGAAACAAGGTCGTCTTGAGGGCGCATTTGAAGGCGAAACATAGTGCTCATATTAATTCAGATTTGAGTTACTTTAAAACTTTAAAGAAAAATTTTGAAAAAAGAACAACATTAAAGTCTCTATTTACTGCTCATACTTCAACTAATAATCGTGTTCTTGAGGCTAGTTATCAAATTTCTTTATTCATCGCTAAAACTGGAGATAATCACACTATAGGAGAGAATTTAATAAAACCATCAATATCAGCATTTCTTAAAAACGGTTCTTGAAAAAGATGACAAAGATGTAAAAGCTATGCCACTCAGTGACAATACTGTTAGCAGAAGAATAGACGAAATGAGTGAGGATATTGAAAAACAACTTATTGAAAAGCTGAAAACAAGAAAATTCTCCTTGCAAACGGATGAATCAACTTTGAGAGACAATGAGGCAGTATTGATAACTTATGTAAGATATATTGATAAAGGACATTTTGCTGAAGAAATGTTGTTCTGTAAAAGATTAGAAAGCACCACTACCTCCAAAGATATATATAATAAGCTAAAAAACTACTTAGATGTCAATGATATACCAATGAAAAATAGAACATCTTGTGCTGTAGATGGTGCTCCCAATATGATGGGCAAGAAACATGGCTGCTTAAAATTGATGAAAGATGCAAATCCAGAAATGATTTTTGTGCATTGTGTTATTCATAGGGAAAACTTGGTAGCTAAAAACATCTCGCCTGTTCTGAATGAAGTATTACATACAGTAATAAAGTGTGTTAATGCTATTAAAGCTAGTGCCAAATGTGAGCATCTTTTCAAGCTATTTTGTGAAGAACAAAATGAAGACCATGTGAGACTTTTACTTCATACTGAAGTAAGATGGCTATCTAAAGGAAACTGTTTGAAAAGATTTATGGAACTGTTTAATACTCTTAGTGATTTTTTAAGCGACAAACCTGAAATGAAGTATCTGTTAACAATAGATGGTAAAGCATTTGTGAGTTATTTAGCTGATATCTTTGAAAAACTAAACATATTAAATAAGCAACTTCAAGGAACAAATAAAACTCTTGTCAATGCAAAAGCAAAGATATTTGGTTTCATTACCAATATTGAGTTATGTCAGAAACATATTAACAAAAACTTTAAACAGTTTCATTGACTCCAAAAATGTGAAGTAACTGATACCGCTTTACTTGTTATTGTCAATCATTTGAATATTCTATTGGCTGATTTAAAAGAAAGGTTTTCTGATTTAAAACAAATTGATTTCCCAACATGGATGATGCAGCCAATGTTAGTGGATTTGTCTGATATATCAAATATGCAGTATCAAGAAGAACTCGCAGAATTGCAAAATGATGAGTCAGTTAAAGCTTTATTTATATCAAAAGGAGCGATGCATGGCTTTGTGAGGAACAGAAATCAAATACCCAATTCAAGCCAAATGTGCAAGAAAACTATTGCTACCGTTTCCATCTTCATTTTTAGCTGAATGTGATTTAGTGCTGTAAATGATTTACTGGTAAAAAAAAAAGAAATCGGCTGGATATAACACAACAGTGGAGACTTGAGACTAAAGTCTAACCAAATTGGAACCTAATATAAAATCTCTGTGCAGCAAGCATCAAGCGCAAGGATCACACTAAATTAAAATAATAAATTAATATAGAAAAATCTGTATTAAAATTATTTGGAATTTAAATTTCTGTTTTTCATTATATGTTTTGAAATTTTACTTACTGTGTTTTGTTAACAATTTCATAGTGATTTCTTCCTAGAACCTATCATTTATGTTTATTAAGTGAACAAATACATTTTTTAATGTTAAAAATTATGTATGTTACATAGGGAGGGACATAAAAATTTTAGAAAGGTTAAGGTGGGGCATGGCACAAAAAAGGTTGGGAAACACTGCCCTAAAGTCTTAGTAAAAAAACTATGGGACCTAAAAAATGAATTCAGCAAGGTGGCAGAATATAAAATTAATAATCAGAAATCAAAGGCATTTTTATACACCAACATTAAACTTTCAGAAAGAGAAAGTAAAAAAACAATTTCCTTCACTATAGCAACCAAAATAATAAAGTACCTAGGAGTAAATTCAACCAAGGAGGTAAAAGATTAAACTTGGAAAACTATAAAACATTGATAAAAGAAATCAAGGAAGATAGAAACAAGTGGAAGCATATACTGTGCTCATGGTTAGGAAGAATAAACATCATTAAAATGTCTATATTATCCAAAGCAATTTATAAATTCAATGCAATACCAATTAAAATACCAATGATATACTTCAAAAATATAGAACACATAATCCAAAATTTATATGGAACCAAGAAAGAACACAAATACCTCAGCAATCTTGAAAAGGAAGAATAAAGCGGGAGGTATCACACTTTCTGATATCAAGTTATACTACAAGGCCATTGTACTCAAAACAGCCTGGTACTATCATATGAATGGGCATATAGATCAATGAACCAGAACAGAGAACCCAGAAATAAACCCACAGTTCTATGGACAACTGATATTTGACAAAGGACGTAAGGACTTACAATGGAGTAAAGACAGCCTCTTCAACAAATGGTGTTGGGAAAATTGGACAGCAACCTGCAAAAAAATGAAACTAGACCACCAACTAACACCATTCACAAATATAAACTCAAAATGGATAAAGGACTTAAATGTAAGCCATGAAACCATGTGCATCTTAGAAGAAAACATAGGCAGTAAGCTCTCCAACATCTCTTGCAGCAATATATTTGCTGATTTATCTCCACAGGCAAGTGAAATAAAAGACAGGATAAACAAATGGGACTATACCAACTAAAAAGCTTTTGCACAGCTAAAGAAAATAAGAACAGAATAAAAAGACAAACCACACAATGGAAGAACATATTCGACAATATGTCTGATAAGGGGTTAATAACCAAAATTTATAAAGAACTTGTAAAACTCAACACCAGGAATACAAAAAATCCAATTATAAAATGAGCAAAAGAAATGAATAGACACTTCTTCAAAGAGGACATACAGATGGCCAATAGGCATATGAAAAAATGCTCAACATCACTAATCATTAGAGAAATATAAATTAAAACCATAATGAGATATCACCTCACATCAGTCAGAATGACACTCATCAACAAAACAACACAGAATAAGTGCTGGTGAGGATGTGAAAAAAAGGGAACCCTCCTGCACTGCTGGTAGAAATGCAGATTGGTGCAGCCTCTGTGGAAAACAGTATGGAGATTTCTCAAAAAATTAAAAATGAAACTGCCTTTTGACCCAGCTATCCCACTTATAGAAATATACCCTAAGAGCACCATAGCATTGTTCCAAAAGTAGAAATGCACCCCCATGTTTATGGCAGCATTGTTCACAATACAGAAGACCTGGAAACAGCCCAAGTGTCTGTCAAAACAGAGGTCCCCAACCGTTTTTGGGCCATGGACCGGTTTAATTTTAGAAAATATTTTCACGGAATGGCCTTTAGGGTGGAACGGATAAATGTATCACGTGACTGAGACAAGCATCAAGAGTGAGTGTTAGGTGGATGTACAGAGGGAATCTGGTCATTTTTGAAAAATAAAACATCGTTCAGACTTAAATATAAATAAAACGGAAATAATGTAAGTTATTTATTCTTTCTCTGTGGACTGATACCAAATGGCCCACGGACTGGTACTGATCCACAGCCTGGGGATTGGGGACCACTGTATCAAAGGATGAGTGGATTAAATAGCTTTGGTACATATATACTATGGAATACTATTCAGCCATAAGAAATGATGACATTGGATCATTTACAACAACATGAATGGACCTTGATAACATCATACTGAGTGAAATAAGTAAGTCAGAAAAAAATAAGAACTATATGATTCCATACATAGATGGGACATAAAAATGAGACTCAGAGACATGGGCGAGAGTGTGTTGGTTACAGGGAGAGGGGGCACAGGAAGGAGAGAGAGCATGTGGTGTGAAGGGAGGGGCACAATGAAAACCAGATAGAAGGTGACAGAAGAAAATTTGACTTTGGGTGAGGGGTATACAACATAATCAAATGTAGAAATAACCTAGAGAGGAGAGAAGACAACATGGTGGAGTAGATGGACATACCAACTTCCATCTCCCAGAACCAAAGTGGATTACAAACTAATTTTAAGAACCATCATCTGGAAAAACCAACTTTGGACTAAATTAAGAGGACTCTTCAACCAAGGAACACCGAAGAAGCCACACTGAGACTGGTAGGAAAAGCGGGAATGTGGAGAGGGCTGCCCAGCTCCACAGAGCAAATGGCAGCTGGAAGAGACTGCGTGGCAGGAAGTGAGTTTAGCAGAAAAGGGAGGGTCCTGAATCCCAGGAACAAAGCCCCAGCCTACAGCCCCAGAGCCGAAAAGAGGTGTATGGACAGTATTTAGCTGGAAACAAGAAAGAATACTGTTTGTGAGAAAAAGACTGATTTCTCAGACCCAGGATTCTTCTTAAAGGGACCATGCAGAACACCTCTCTCACACACCCACTTACCCGGGGCTCAGGGGGACGGGGAGAGAAGAGAAGACCGGAGTAGCAGGAAGAGAGTGTAATCTAGGAGGTATAGGGAGAAACATTTTGAGAGACAGCCACCCTAACCTCTAGGATGAGTCACTCCACAAATCTGAAGTGAGTATTTCCCCTGGGAACAGCAATACCAGCAAAGGGAAGCAGGACACCAGACAAAGAAGCTCTCCTGTGGCATTCAGAGCAAAGACACTTAGAAGAAGGGAGCTTTCAGGACAACAGTAGTGATTCTATGGGTCTGAGCATCAGCACCCCCACCCATATGGCTGAGGGCTTGCCAGAGGGCAGGCAGTGGTGGGATGTGGAAGCCCGGTTCTGTCGGCAGGAGCAGAAGCCGGCTGGACACAACTGAGGCCTAGGTGTGAGCTCAGTCTTGCCCGGCTGGGGAGGAGGGGACATGCAGAAGTGGTCAAGCCCAGCTGTGGGCCACCTGCAATCCAGCCTGCAGGGGGGAAGTACATGAGCCCCAGAAGGGGTGGAAACCCACCCTTGAGCATGGCGCTGGAGCACAGCCTTTCCCCACCCACAGAACTCAGGCTTATGGCCTGACTTGGGAGCCAGCTCCTGTCACAGGGGTGAAGCCAAAAGCCCAGAACAGGCAGAGTCCTGATACTGACTGTGGGCAGGCAGTCCCACCCAGCCTGTGGAGCCAAGGCTTGCAGCTGTTCCATGAGCGGGCTCCTCCTGCAAGGGCAGGGAAAAACCCTAAATCAATTGCAGACATGCAGCTAAGAAAAGGTGCTCACCCCTACCCTCAGGGCCGAGCATAATGCCACCCATGGGGGCGGGGTGAAGGCCAAGGCACCGAGGCTTGTACATCCGAGCATGTGATCACAGCCACTCCTGTGAAGGAGAGGCAGAAACCACAGCAACAGCCCCAGTGGGCAGAAACCAGCAACGCCTATACTCGAATGCCCTTGGCAGCAACAGCAGAGGGGGTGGCAGGCCTGCAGACAGACTATACCTAGGGAACTGAGGCCATACCCAGTGGACTCCAGTGCCCAAAACATTCCTTTACACAGAGAAAATGAAAAGGCAGAGAAATGGAACACAAATGAATCAAGAGAAATCCCCCAAAAAGGACCTGAATGAGTCAGATATAACCAAATTACCAGATGCAGAGTTTAAAATAATGATTGTTAGGATGCTAAAAGATATTAGAACAACAATAGATGGTCATTACGAACACCTAAATAAAGAGATAGTAAATATTAAAAAGGACATTGAAATAATAAAAAGGAATCAGTCAGAAATGACAAATACAATATCAGAAATGAAGAATATAATGAAAAGAATTAAAAGCAGGATGGATGAAGCTGAGAACCGAATCAGCAAGTTAAAGGACAAGATAAATGAAGGCATAGAAGCAGAGCAGAAAGAAGAAAAGAGAATCAAAAAGGCTGAGGAAACTCTAAGAGAGCTCTGTGACAACATGAAAAGAAATAACATTCGCATCATAAGGGTTCCTGAAGAAGAAGAAAAAGAACAAGGGATAGAGACTTTGGTCAAACATATCATAGATGAAAATTTCCCTCAATTAAGACAGGAAAATGTCTCTAAAGTTCAAGAAGCACAGAGAACTCCATTAAAGAGAAACCCAAAGAAATCTAAACCAAGACACATCATAATTAAAATACCAAAGCTAAGTGATAATGAGAAAATATTAAAAGCTGCTAGAGAAAAAAAGACTATCACCTACAAAAGAGCCCCCATAAGGATGACATCTGAATTCTCAACAGAAACACTTGAGGCCAGAAGGGAATGGCTAGAAGTATTCAAAGGAATGCAGAACAAGAACCTACAACCAAGACTACTTTATCCAGCAAGGTTATTGTTTAAAATTGAAGGAGAAATAAAAAGCTTTCCAGACAAAAAAAAAAAAAAAACTCAAGGAATTCACTACAACCAAATCAATGCTGCAAGAAATACTAAGGGGCCTGTTGTAAACGAATCAAAGGAGAAAAAGAATATAGCAAAAGAGGAATACAGTTTTAAAGAATAAAATGGCAATAAACAACTACAAATCAATAATAACCTTAAATGTAAATGGATTAAATGATCTAATCAAAAGACATAGGGCAGCTGCATGGATAAGAAAACAGGACCCATACATATGCTGTCTACAAGAGACACACTTTAAAACAAAAGATGCACATAGACTGAAGATAAAAGGATGGAAAAAAAGATTTCACACAAATGGAAATGAAAAAAAAAGCTTGGGTAACAATACTTATATCAGACAAAATGGACTTAAAAACAAAGACTATCATAAGAAATAAAGAAGGTCACTACATAATGATAAAGGGAGCAATCCAACCAGAAGATATAACCATTATAAATATCTATGCACCTAATATAGGAGCACCTAAATATATAAAGCAGACTGACGGATTTAAAGGGCGAGATCAACAGCAATATTGTAATAGTAGGGGATTTCCATACCCCACTAACATCACTAGGTAGATCCTCAAGAAAGAAAATTAAGAAACAGCAGACTTAAAGGACATACTAGATCAACTGGATTTAATAGATATCTTCAGAACCTTTCACCCCAAAGCAACAGAATATACATTCTTTTCAAGTGCTAATGGTACATTCTCTAGGATAGACCACATGTTAGTGTTCAAAAGTGGTCTCAACAAATTTAAAAAGATTGAAATCATATCGAGCACTTTCTCTGATCACAATGGCATGAAACTAGAAATCAACCCCAATAGAAAAACTGAAAAATACTCAAACACTTGGAAACTAAATAGCATGTTATTAAATAATGAATGGGTTAACAATGAGATCAAAGAAGAAATTTTTAAAAATCCTACAAATGAATGATAATGAGCATACATCAACTCAAAATTTATGAAACACAACAAAAGCAGTCCTGAAAGAGAAGTTCATAGCATTACAGGCATACCTTAAGAAACTAGGGAAAGCTCAAATAAACAACTTGACCCTGCATCTATCTAAAAGAACTAGAAAAAGAATAGCAAGTAAAGCCCACGGGTAGTAGAAGGAAGGAAATAATAAAGATTAGAGCAGAAATAAATGACATAGAGGCTAAAGAAACAATACAGAGGATCAATGAAACCAGGAGTAGGTTCTTTGAAAAGGTAAACAAGATAGATGAATCTTTAACCAGACTCACCAAGAAAAAGGAGAGACGACTCAAATAAATAAAATTAGAAATGAGAGTGGAGAAATAACAACTTACACAACAGAAATATGAAATATTGTAAGAATATACTATGAAGAACTGTATGCCAAAAACTAGACAACCTAGATGAAATGGACAAATTCCTTTAAACATATAATCTTTCAAAAATTAATCTGGAAGAATCAGAAAACCAAAACAGACCAATTACAAAAAATGAGATTGAAACAGTTATCAAAAAACTCCCAAAGAAGAAAAGTCCTGGGCCTGATGGCTTCACGAGTGAATTCTACCAAATAGTCAAAGAAGAACTAACTCCTATCCTTCTCAACCTATTTCAAAAAATTCAAAAGGAAGTAAGACTTCCCAGCTCCTTTTATGAGGCGAGTATAATTCTGATTCTAAAAGCAGGCAAAGACAACACAAAGAAAGAAAATTATAGGCCAATATCCCTGATGAATTTAGATGCTAAAACCCTAAACAAAATATTAGCAAACCAGATTCAGCAATATATATAAAAAAAAAATCATACACCATGATCAAGTGGGATTTATTCTTGGGAGGCAAGGCTGGTACAATATTTGCAAATCAATCAATGTGATTCATCACATAAACAAAAGAAAGGAGAAAAACCACATGATAATTTTAATAGATGCAGAAAAAGCATTTGATAAAATCCAGCACCCATTCATGATCAAAACTCTCAGCAAAGTGGGAATACAGGGAACATACCTCAACATGATAAAGGCCATCTATGACAAACCCACAGCCAACATCATCCTCAATGGGCAAAAATTAAAAGCAATCCCCTTAAGATCAGGAATAAGGCACAGGTGCCCCCTTTCACTACTCTTATTCAACATAGTTCTGGATGTCCTAGCCACAGCAATCAGACAAGAAAAAGAAATAAAAAGCATCCAAATTGGAAAACAAGAAGTAAAACTATCATTATTTGCAGATGATATGATATTGTAGATAGAAAATCCTAAAGTCTCAGTCAAAAAACTACTAAACCTGATAAATGAATTCAGCAAAGTGGCAGGACATAAAATTAATTCTCAGAAATGAGAAGCATTTTTATACACTAACAATGAACTGAGAAGGAAGGAGAGGGAGGGAGTAGGGGGAGGGTAGGGGCACAAAGAACTGTCAGAAAGAGAAATTAAGGAAACAATGCCCTTCACCATTGCAGCCAAAAAAATAAAGTATCTAGGAATAAATTTAACCAGAAAGATTAAAGACTTGTACTTGGTAAATTATAAAAAAATTGATGAAAGAAATCAGGGATAATACAAACAAGGGGAAGCATATACCGTGCTTGTGGTTAGAAAAAATTAACATCATTAAAATGTCTATATTACCCAAAGCAATTTATAAATTTAATGCAATACCGATTAAAATACAATGACATACTTCAAAGATATAGAACACATACTCCAAAAATTTATATGGAACCAAAAGAGAACACGAATAGCCTCAGCAATCTTGAAAAGAAAGTATAAAGTGGGAGGTATCACACTTCCAGATCTCAAGTTACACTACGAGGCCACTCAAAACAGCCTGGTACTGGCATAAAAACAGGCATATAGATCAATGGAACAGAACTGAGAACCCAGAAATAAACCCACACTTTTATGGACAACTTATATTTGACAAAGGAAGTAAGAGCATACAATGGAGTAAAGTTAGCCTCTTCAACAAACGGTGTTGGGAAAATTGGACAGCTACCTGAAAAGAAATGAAACTAGTCCAACAATTTACACCATTCACAAAAATAAACTGAAAATGGATAAAAGACACAAATGTAAGCCGTAAAACCATAAGCATCTTAGAAGAAAACATAGGCAGTAAGCTCTCTGACATCTCTCGCAGCAATATATTTGCCGTTTTATCTCCACGGGCAAGCGAAATAAAAGACAGGATAAACAAATGGGACTATATCAAACTAATAAGCTTCTGCACAACTAAAGACAATAAGAACAAAATAAAAAGACAAACTACACAATGGGAGAATATACTCAACAATACATCTGATAAGGGGTTAATAACCAAAATTTATAAAGAACTTGTAAAATTCAATACCAGGAATACAAAAAATCAAATCAAAAAATGGGCAAAAGAAATGAATAGACACTTCTCCAAAGAGGATGTACAGATGGCCAATAGGCATATGAAAAAATGCTCAACATCACTAATTATTAGAGAAATGCAAATTAAAACCACAATGAGATATCACCTCACACCAGTCAGAATGGCGCTCATCAACAAAACAACACAGAATAAGTGCTGGTGAGGGTGTGGAGAAAAGGGAACCCTCCTGCACTGCTGGTGGGAATGCAGACTGGCAGCCTCTGTGGAAAACAGTATGGAGATTCCTCAAAAAACTGAAAATCGAACTGCCTTTTTACCCAGCCATCCCACTTTTAGGAATATACCTCAAGAACACCATACAACGGTTCCAGAAGGAGAAATGCACCCCCATGTTTATAGCAGCATTTTTCACAATTGCGAAGTTCTGGAAACAGCCGAAGTGTCCATCAGAGTGAGAGTGGATTAAAAAGCTTCGGTACATATATACTATGGAATACTATTCAGCCATAAGAAATGATGACATCGGATCATTACAATAACATGAATGGACCTTGATAACATTATACAGAGTGAAATAAGTAAATCAGAAAAAACTAAGAACTATATGAACCCATGCATAGATGGGACATAAAAATGAAACTCAGAGACATGGACAAATGTGATGGTAACAGGGAGTGGGGGGGAGGGGGGGAGGAGGCAAGGAAGAAGAGAGAGGGAGTAGGGGGAGGGTAGGGGCACAAAGAAAACCAGATAGAAGGTGACAGAAGACAATCTGACTTTGAGTGAGGGGTATGCAGCATAATCAAAGGTCAAAATAATCCAGAGGTGTTTTCTTGGAACATATGTACCGCTGACTTATATTCAAGTCGACTAGCATATTAATCTTACCTTTAAAAATAAAAAAATTCGAACGGCCTTTTAGGACCCAGCTATACCACTGTTAGGATATATACCCCAAGAACAGCCATTGCACTGTGTGGAAAAGAAGAAGTGCACCCCCCATGGTTTATGGCAGCATTCGTTCACAATAGCAAAGATCTGGAAACAGCCCAAGTGTCCATCAGTGGATGAGTGGATTAAAAAGCTTTGGTATATATATATATACTATTGAATACTACTCAGCTATAAGAAATGATGACATCGGATCATTTACAACAACATAGATGGACCTTGAGAACATTATACTGAGCGAAATAAGTAAATCAGAAAAAACTAAGAACTATATGATTCCATACATAGGTGGGACGATGAAAAAAGAGATTCTCAGACGACATTGACAAGAGTGTTAGGGTGGTACTGGGTGGCGGGGAGAAATAGGAGGTGAATTTGGGGTAGGTGAGCGGGCACAAAGAAAACCTGTTAGAAGGTGACGAAAGACAATTGGACTTTGGGTGATGGGAATGCAGCATAATCAAATGTCAAAATAACCTAGAGATGTTTTCTCTGAACATATGTATTCTGATTTATCAATGTCACCCTATTAAAATTAATAAAAAAAATTAAAAAAAAAACCTAGAGATGTTTTCTCTGAACATATGTACTCTGATTTATCAATGTCACCCCATTAAAATTAATAATAACAATAAAAGTTCAAGTTGCTCCCTGGTTAGTTGGCTCAAAAAAAAAAAAACAAAAAAAAACAGGCATACAGTGTACAACTCAGTAAAAAACTAGCCTGACCTGTGGTGGCGCAGCGGGTAAAGCATCAACCTGGAAATGCTGAGGTTGACGGTTCGAAACACTGGGCTTGCCTGGTCAAGGCACATATGGGAATTGATGCTTCCTGCTCCTTCCCCTTTGTCTCTCTCTCTCTCCCTCTCCTCTATAAAATGAATAAGTATTTTTTTTTTAATTTAAAAAATAAAAAAAAAATTATATGCATGATGCAAAAAAAATCATTAATGGGTGTTAAATGTAGTGGGTGAAATTATAATAAGAAAATATTTATGTTTATCTAGTTTAAACACATCTACTCAAATGATACCTCTAAATTAAAAGGTTCCTATAGTAACTTTTTTAAAATGTATTTTTAACTTATTGGGATAACATGGTTTCTCAAACCATATGTTTCTCAACTGCGCAACGCAATACCACCCCATCCACACGCAGCTTTGTGCACCCCTGGCCCCATGCAGGTCTCTCTCTGCCTCAACCCCCCACTCTGCATTTTTCTCCCCAAATCCTCACCCCTTTCCCTCAGGCTGTGGCCTCCCTGCTGTCTGTACCCAGGTGTTATGTGTGTATGTTTTCTTAGCTAATCCCTTCCCATTCTTTCATTCTGTCCCCTCATTCCTTTCCTCTCACAAAAGAATATCTGGTCCATGTGTCCATGCCTTTCTTTCTACCTTGTCCATCAGTGTATTGGGTTCCTTAGATTTCAGATGTGAGTGAGATCATATGGTATTTAAAAAATGGTAACTACACTAGAGAACCAGGCAGACATGAACTTAGCCAGCTGATTGAGGATGAAAACACTAGTAATTTTAAAAATTAATATCAGCCCTGGCCGGTTGGCTCAGCGGTAGAGCGTCGGCCTAGCGTGCGGAGGACCCGGGTTCGATTCCCGGCCAGGGCACATAGGAGAAGCGCCCATTTGCTTCTCCACCCCTCCGCCGCGCTCTCCTCTCTGTCTCTCTCTTCCTCTCCCGCAGCCAAGGCTCCATTGGAGCAAAGATGGCCCGGGCGCTGGGCATGGCTCTGTGGCCTCTGCCTCAGACGCTAGAGTGGCTCTGGTCGCAATATGGCGACGCCCCAGGACGGGCAGAGCATCGCCCCCTAGGGGGCAGAGCACCGCCCCTGGTGGGCGTGCCGGGTGGATCCCGGTTGGGCGCATGCGGGAGTCTGTCTGACTGTCTCTCCCTGTTTCCAGCTTCAGAAAAATAAAAAAAAAAAAAAAAAAAAATTAATATCATAGCTTATAATGCACACTGTGGTATATCTGCTAAAAATATAATCCTAAAATATATAAATACATGCATACATAAACACAGAAGACATACATAATAAAATATTAATTTAATCACTAGATAATCAGGAAGAAATCTGTCCAGGAATTCTTTATATCATTGTCACAACTTTTCTGTATCTTTAAAACCACTGCCAAATATCATCTGTCCCAGCTGGAACAATGCCCAAGAAGAAAAAAGCCCAGGACATCCCTGGAATCAGGGACACTGTCCCCCAGGACTCCAGTCCCTCTGGCTCTGGGACACACAGCTCCCCAAAGGGCAGTCAGAAAGTAGCCCAAAGCTTGGGGACTGTGTTTCAGTCTCTCATTAGTAATTAAGTCTTGTCTTGGACTCCTTTCCCTGGAGCTGGCTGAGGAGAATGAAGGTCTCTAGAAGGGCCAGGGCCACAGATGTTTCTTCTCTGTGTCTGGACCTAAGGCCTCCTGAAGAAACCTGAGGAGTCGGGCAGCAGTCTGGAGCAGAAGGGTCTGACTCAGCAGTGACGGGCACAGGTCAGAGGGGCTGGGACTCTGCCCTTGGCGATGGGTCTGCCTGTGTGCTAGTGGGTCATGTGGGACTCTGTGTCCATGACTGTGTGTGTGTGTGCATGTATTGTGTCTGTTTGAGTATATGCTTGTCTGACAGGTGTGTGTGTGTGTGTGTGTGTGTGTGTGTGTGTGTGAGATCTGTACCCATGAGGTCATGTATTTCCTGAGGTGTCCTTCATCTGCCGCTCCAATGACTGAGAAAACCGTAACCTAATCAACTCCCTGTTGCTTAAAATAGATCAGCTGTCACTTCATGTACCTGAGTGTGACTGAGTTGATTTGAGCTTTGAACTTTTTCTTTACTTTTATTAAACATCCTAAAAAAAAATGCTTCAGGCATCATGCTGGCAGAAGTTTCAGCAAAATCTCTGACAAATCTCACTGAAATTCTGGGAAAGTTTCCTCAGTCCCTGGCCTGTTTCCACATCCATGGAGAGGAAAGAGGGACCCTCGCCTCGTGAACCCCAGAGGCGCTCGGGCAGTGTTTGCTGTGCCGACAGAGGTCAGGGTATCTGAGAAGGTTTTGTCAGCTGAAAGTACCTAACTATGAAGGAATTACATTACTGAGGAAGAGGACAAAGAAGATTTTGACAACTTTGTACCCTCAAAGCTCTAAAATAATGTTGTTCTTGGCTACCCCAAAAAACAAAAGGGAGGTTCCCGTGTGTGATGGTTAAGAGCGAGGGTTCTGATCACACACATGTTAGACTGAACCCTGTGAAGTAACCAATACTTGGTAATTTTTAATTTATAGGAAATGATAGCACATATATATCAGTTGTATCCACTACACATCACATACAGATACAGATATACACACGTGTGTGTGCCAGGCTGTCCCCTACTGCACTGTGTGTGCCTGTAGCATTTGTATCATTTAAGTGTCTATCTCTTAAAAGTTAAAATAAGTTAATAAACACAAATTCTTAGTACAGATGTGAACAGGTCTTAAAACCCAGGACTTAAGGCTGATGTGTGGATCCAATTAGGAAACTTGGATAAAGTCCTCAGCCCAGTGCTGAATGTTCACCAAAATGTTCAGCATACTAAGAACGGTAGTTTGTGGACTGCTCTGGCTTTGGAGCCATTCTGGCATCAAGGGCTTTCAATGGCCACCCTTTTCTAGAGTGTCCGTGAGTTTACAGCTGCAGGTCAATGGAACCTGGAAGATCCACAGGAAGAGTGTGACACCGCTCCAACCACACCAGAGCAGCACTGAGTCTCACGTTACTTTAAGGCACAAACAACTGATACCAGTTTTCCGGGGTTATCCTCTATTTCTGCCACATTGACTTAGTGTGGTGTGGCTCTAGCGTGGTGGAAAAATTATCACTCCAAGCCCATCACGATCTAACTTCACAGAAGACGGGACCTTGCTTTTCTTGTTCAGATCCTACTATCAGTCTGTTAGAGATCCAGACAAAGTCTCGAATGTTTAATCAATACTGATGAATGAAACATAGAAGGCACTCTTGCTTTCTGTGTAAATGTAGGTGCTTGTTGGGGCGTGCTTTGGGGTGCAAAGTGGTTCCTGAAACCAGACTGTGGTAGAGTGAAGATGAGAAATTAATAGAACAATAGTTAAAAATTCATAGTTTTCCTAGAGAATTAGAGTCTGAGACGTGATGGTCCTGGGAGTCCTTTCCTGGTTGCTGAAAGTCCGAAACCTCTGGATTCTGTGTAATCAGGTCTCGCAGTTGTTTTCAAGGTGTCATGTTTTCCTGGAGTCACACTGGGATAGAGCGAGGACATACACTCCTACAGGTGTCATTAATTATTCTGTGTGTGTGTTTAAAAAGAATGGTATTCCTGGAATATGACAGCATGAGACATGATGGTCCTGGGTGTCCTTTCCAGGTTGCTGAGAGTCCTAAACCTCCTTCCTCCCAGCAGACAGGGAGCAGCATGGGGCCCGAGAACCAGAGCAGCGTGTCCGAGTTCCTCCTCCTGGGGCTCCCCATGCGGCCAGGGCAGCAGCGCGGGTTCTTCACCCTGTTCCTGGGCATGTACCTGACCACGGTGCTGGGCAACCTGCTCATCATCCTGCTCATCAAGCTGGACTCCCGCCTGCACACGCCCATGTACTTCTTCCTCAGCCACTTGGCCCTCACTGACATGTCCCTTTCATCTGTCACTGTCCTGAAGATGCTCACGAACATGCAGACTCAGAACTCCTTCATCTCCTACCCAGAGTGTATTTCACAGGTGTATTTTTATATACTTTTTTGTTGTATTGACAATTTCCTTCTGGCAGTGATGGCATATGACAGGTATGTGGCCATCTGTTTCCCTCTACATTACACCGCCATCTTGAGGGAGGGGCTGTGTGTGCTGCTGGTGGCTGGCTCCTGGATTTTGTCCTGTGGCAGTGCCCTGTTACACACGCTCCTCTTGGTCCGACTGTCCTTCTGTGTCAACAACACTATCAGCCACTTCTTCTGTGAACTCACTGTGCTCCTGAAGCTGAGCTGCTCTGACATCTCCCTCAATGAGCTGGTCATCTTCACTGAGGGGGGATTGTTTTCAATTCTACCTCTGTTTATTATTTTAGGTTCATATGTTCGTATAGGGAGCATCATCTTGAGGGTCCCCTCCACTAAGGGACTCTATAAAGCCTTTTCTACCTGTGGCTCCCATGTCTTTGTGGTATCCTTATACTATGGGACAGTTGCAAGTGTTTACTTTTTTTCCTCCTCATGGGATTCCAAGGACATCACTGCTTCGGTCATGTACACGGTAGTTACCCCCATGCTGAACCCCTTCATCTACAGCCTGAGGAACAGAGACATCAAACAGGCCTTGGAAATGTGTGTCAGAAGGGTTAGTATGCAGTCAGGAGCACAATGAACTCTATCTTCTAAAATACTGTATGGTGGACACTTCTATATAACTTTAATAAAATATGCATTCTATTATCATATGATATATAAGTGTTGTTAATATTTCAATCTGTTCAAGTTTTCCACATAGATTGTTAATAATTATTTACTCCTAATTACTATTTTTCCTTGGTCATCTCTTCCTAGATGTATGCAAAATATTGCACAATTATAAATGTGAATTTTTCATTTTTCCTTTGAGATATTTCAGTTTTTTTATGTCATGAGGACACACTGATTTAGCATCATGATCTGCTCCTTATAAACCTGGCTTTTTTTTTTAAGTGACTTCTTTATGCTGGCTTTCACTGGCTTTAAGCGGATTCGGCGCAATGTTCCCAACTCACATTCACTGACATTGTGTGGTAGAGTGCAGTCAGCCATGGTAAGAATAATTACAATATAAAAATGTGTAGGTGCACCTTGGCCAGTTGGCTCAGTGGTAGAGTGTCGGCCCAGTGTGTGGAAGTCCTGGGTTTGATTTCCAGCCAGCGCACACAGGAGAAGCGCCCATCTGCTTCTCTACCCTTCTGCCTCTCTTTCTCTCTCTTTTACCCTCCAACAGCCAAGGTTCCATTGGAGCAAAGTTGGTCCAGGCACTAAAGATGGCTTCATGGCCTCTGCCTCATGTGCTAGAATGGTTCTGGTTGCAACAGAGCAACATCCCAGATGGGCCAAGCATCGCCCCCTAGTGGATCCCAATCGGGCGCATGCGGGAGTCTCTCTTTCTGCCTCCCTGCTTCTCACTTCAGAAAAATAAAAAATAATAATAATTTTTAAAAAATATGTCACTGCTTCAAAGTGAGAGGTCTTTTAAAATAGGTAGAGGGAGACTTTTATAAATGTATTTAACAATATACCACTTCATTTATAATTAGGAGATATTTCTAGAAATGGTGTATTTGATACACCTGTTTCATTTTTATTCTCTTGCCTTCCTCCTTTTGATTAAATACATATTTTGTTACTTCAACACCCCTTTTAAGCCTATTAACCATTCATTACTATTATAATTTATAATTCATTTCTGTGCTATATGTTGGTATTATACCTTACTTTCTCCTTAATTATTTAAATTGCATTTTTATACTCAAAACAAAATTTACCATTTTAGGCCTTTAATGTCTACAATTCATTGACCTTAAGGCCACTCATCACCCATATCTCATTTGCAACCCATAAAGAATTCTCTGTAGAACCTCAATACATTTAAGTAATACTCAAATATGAGAAAAAAAAGAACAAAGATATCTATGAATCAATATAAAGCAATATCAGGATACCTGGTTAAAAGGGGAAAAACAATGCATAGAGTAACACTTACAGTATGCAACGTTTTATGTAAACATGAAAGAAAAACACAGTGCACATATGTCTGCGTATTTGAGCACACAGAGACACTGGGAGAATAAATAGAAATTAACAACATTGTTTACCTACAGGACATGGGCAGAAGAATCAGAAGATGAGTATGATTATTTGTATAGTTTTGACTATGTTGTCTTTTACCACTAAAAAAGAGAGGTGGTAAGCCCGCCCTGTGCTGGCACAGTGGATAATGAGTCGACCTGGAATGCTAAGGTCACCGGTTTGAGACCCTGGGCATTCCCAGTCCAGACACATAAGATAAATCAAAAAGACATGGTGAATTAAGCAAGATAGAATAAAACAAAACTACTGAAACTAACTATATTGCAAATTACTACCATAATTTGACTAAAGAGGAAAATAAAATAAGTAACCTAAGTAATTATTGAACCCAGAATCATCTTATATACAATCACCATAAAAAAAAGGGAACACATTTTAGCTGTAATTTGTTATTAACAATATTCTGATTTCAAGATTCTCTTTTTTTCTTAAGTGAGAGGTGTGAAGTCAAGGAGGCAGAGAAACATGATCCCACATGCACCCCAACAGGGAGCAGGGATCCACCTAGCAAGCGTCCTACGAGGTTATGCTCTGCCCATCTTGGGCAGCTGCTTAACTGCTCAGCACTGAGTTTTTTGAGCTCCTGAGGCCAGGCCATAGAGCCACCCTCAGCGCTAGGACCAATCAGCATGAACCATTTGAACCCTGGCTGTGGGAGGGGGAGAGATAAAGAGAGAAAAAGGAAGAGGGTGAGTGGTGAAACAAATAGTTGTTTCTCCTGTGTACCCTGACTGGGAATCAAACCCAGGACTTCCACACACCAGGCCTATGCTCTACCACTGAGAAAACAGGCCAGGGCTGATTTCAAGAATCTGAAACAGCTCACCCTGTGTCCAATCATTCAGCAAATTAATAAATATAGAGGAAAAGGTTGAGTCCTCGCTCATGGGGAAGGTGCTGTGTACATGGAGAAGGAGAAGCTGGAATGAATTCTCTGTGGTCACAATAGAATTGGAGATGTCAAGTAATGGATTTAAGAAAGTATAGATAGAAATATATATATATTTTGTCAATATATACTCTGTTCCAATCCCACATATGTTTTGATTTGTTTTGTTTTGTTTTAGCAAAAGAGAGAGAGAGTGAGGCAGAGAGAAGGACAGACAGGAGGAAAGAGAGATGAAAAGCATCAATTCTTTATTGTGGCACCTTAGTTATGCATTGATTGTTTTCTCATACATGCCTTGACCGAGGATGGCGATTAGGGGGCTGCAGGTGAGCCAGTGACAACTTGCTCAAACCAGTAACCTTGGACTCAAGCAAGTGGCCTTAGGTTTCAAGCCAGTGACCTTTGAGTTCAAGACTGTGACCATGGAGTCATGTCTAAGATTCTACACTAAAGCCAGCAAACCCAATCTCACACTGGTGAGCCTGAGCTTAAGCCAGCGACCTTGGAGTTTCTAACTTGGGTCCTTTGAAGCCCAGGACGATGTTCTATCTACTGTGCCACCACGTGGCCAAGCTCATCCCCCATTCTTTTTGTCCCACTCCTCTCCCACTTCCTATAGATAATACTCCTTTAGTTTCTTAGTTTCTAGTTTTTACTTCTTGTGTTTCTTTTTATATAGATTTACTCGTTGGCTTCTCTGAGATCATTTAACATCCTTGAAAGTAATGAACACACCTAAAGTTCAAAATGAATAACAGTAATGGTTTATAACTCAAAGAATAACAAGAATCATTAGTCTATAAAGATATAATTAATTAATTAATTGAATGAATGAATAAATAGCAAATGAGTGGGGAATAACAATAAATTTCTTCTTTTTGGAAAATACAATTAAACAACACAGGAGAAATGACAAAAGTAGAAAAATCACCATTTGGCCACCACATTTGCAATAATTTTGTCATATAAGAATCAGCAAAGTTGGTTAAATGTAGTGGGTGAAATTATAATAAGAAAATAGTTATGCTTATCTAGTTTAAACACATCTACTCAAATGATAACTCTAAATTACAAGGTTAAAACAGTAACTTTTTTTTTTTTTGTATTTTTCTGAAGCTGGAAACGGGGAGAGACAGTCAGACAGACTCCCACATGCGCCCGACTGGGATCCACCTGGCACGCCCACCAGGGGCGACGCTCTGCCCACCAGGGGGCGATGCTCTGCCCCTCCGGGGTGTCACACTGCCGCGACCAGAGCCACTCTAGCGCCTGGGGCAGAGGCCAAGGAGCCATCCCCAGCGCCCGGGCCATCTTTGCTCTAATGGAGCCTTGGCTGCAGGAAGGGAAGAGAGAGACAGAGAGGAAGGAGGGGGGGGTGGAGAAGCAAATGGGCGCTTCTCCTATGTGCCCTGGCCGGGAATCGAACCCGGGTCCCCCGCACGCCAGGCCGACGCTCTACCGCTGAGCCAACCGGCCAGGGCCAAAACAGTAACTTTTTAAAAGTTTATATTAATTGGGATAACATGGTTAGCCAAACCATACACGATTCAAGTGTCCAACTCAATATCACCCCCCCCCCCGTCTACATGAGCTTCATGAACCCCAGGCCCCATGCGGGTCTCTCTCTGCCCCTGACCCCCCATTCTGCACTTCTCTCCCCACCTCCTCACCCCTTTCCCTCAGGCTGTGGCCACCTGCTGTCTGTATCCACGTGTTATGTGTATATGTTTTCTTAGCTAATCCCTTCACTTCTTTCATCTCGTCCCCTCACCCCTTCCCTCTGACGACTGTGTGTCTGGTCCACGTGTCCAGGCCTTTGTTTCTACTTTGTCCATCAGTGTCTTGTGATCCTTAGATTTCACTTATGAGCGGGATAATATGGTATTTAAAAAGTGGTAACTTTACAGTAGAGAACCAGGCAGACACCACCTTAGCGAACTAATCAACGATAAAAACACTAGTTATTAAAAAAATTAATAACATAATTAATAATATGTACCATGCTATATATACTGAAAATCTAACCCTGAAATACATAAATACATGCACACATAAACATAGAAGACATACATAATAAAATATTAATTTAATCATTGGGGAATCTGAGTGAAGTCTGTCTAGAAATATGCTATTTCATTAACTCAACTTCTCTGTATCTTTAAAATCACGACCAAATAAAAAGTCGAAAATCCTCTGTCCCAGCTGGAACAATGCCCAAAAAGAAAGGAGCCCAGGGCATCAACTGGAATCAGGGACACTGTCCCCTAGGACTCCAGTCCCTCTGGCTCTGGGACACACAGCTCCCCAAAGGGCAGTCAGAAAGTAGCCCGAAGCTTGGGGACTGGGTTTCAGTCTCTCATTAGTAATTAAGTCTTGCTTTTGACTTATTTCCCTGGAGCTGGCTGAGGAGAATGAAGGTCTAGAAGGGCCAGGGCCACAGATGTTTCTTCTCTGTGTCTGGACCTAAGGCCTCCTGAAGAAACCTGAGGAGTCGGGCAGCAGTCTGGAGCAGAAGGGTCTGACTCAGCAGTGACGGGCACAGGTCAGAGGGGCTGGGACTCTGCCCTTGGCGATGGGTCTGCCTGTGTGCTAGCAGGTCATGTGGGACTCTGTGTCCATGACTGTGTGTGTGTGCATGCATTGTGTGTGTTTGAGTATGTGCTTGTCTGACAGGTGTGTGTGTGTGTGTGTGAGTGTGTGTGTGTGTGTATGTGAGTGTGTGTACTATGTATCTGACTGACAGCCTGACCCTTTTCCTGAGTTAGACCCTACGTAGGCCCTGTTTTACCAAGTGATCTCCTCCTGCTGTGTGACTAGGGACTTCTGGTCCATGCCTGTGACCATAAACACCTGCAGCACAGCTGGGCATCGGGAGTGAGATTGTCATCTCAGCTGCTGGACAAGAAGATACCGACCTCACAGGGGACCAAGGTCAGAGAGGGCTCACACCCCTCTCCGCAGCATGTACTGCTGCCCGTGCCAGCTGTGTTTGTGGGTGACATAATCATGTGTGAGAGCAGGAAGGTGTATTGTTTGGTTTCCTCAGTGTATGTGTTACCATGTGTATGTGACACGTGCATGGTGTAGGTGGGGGTGTAATGACTGCACCTGTGACCAAATAGGCGGACCCGCCCCATGCTGACTGCCCTCCCCCAGCAGGGGGTAGATCAGAGGAGGCGGGAGCATGCCTCTCAGTAATAGGAGCGGGTGTGCTGATGTTGTAGGGAGTGTGGCTGAGTGTGCATGTGTGTTCTTGGTGTGTATCTTTTATGAGATTGTTGAATTGTGTGTGCTCTTACATGTTTTTGGTGACATGGTTGTATTCTTCCTGAATTATGTATATGTGGAGATTTGAGAGTATACCAGGAATGCCATGAATCAGGAGTGTTAATGTGCATTGTCAGTGTGATTGTTGTTGAGTTTACAACATTGTGTGTTGTATATGTCTCACTTTGAGTGTTACTTATGACTTGTATGTATGTATGTATATGAGTGTTTATGAGTTGATCCACATACTAGTGACCCTTCCCTTAGGATGGGATCTTAGTCACAGGTGACTAGAATCCTCCAATCAGCACTCTGTGTTTGTGTGTGTGTGTGTGTGTGTGTGTGTGTGTGTGTGTGTGTGGTGTGTGTGTGTGTGTTGTGGGTATATGATCTGTTTCTTTGACCTCAGTATTTCCTGAGGTTTCCTCCAGCTGGGACACCAACATCTGAGATAACCAAAGTCTAAGTCAGTCCCTGCTTTTGAAATGGCTCTCCTATTGTCTTCATGTACCTGAGCGTGACTGAGTCATGTACAATTTTACAACCATTTTTTTTCTTTTATTAAACATCCATGGAAAAAGACGTACTCCAGGCATGAAACTGTGTAATGTTTTAGGCTGAGTCACTATCAAACTGCAATGAAACATTGGGAAAATTTATTAAATTCTTTGCCTCAGTTTCCACATTTATAAAAAGGAAAGAATTATACTTGTCTCATGAATCTTGCAGATACCTTCAGTAAATTTTTATTATATAAATAAAAGTCAATCTATTCAAAAATGTTCTCTCAGTTTAAAAGGTCATACATATGCAGGAATTTAATAATCTAGCAAAGGATGAAAAATATTTTGGATAACTTTGTGTCCTCACAGCTATAAAATAATATTATATTGCTTGGCTTCCTAAAAACAATTTGGAGGATCCCACTTGTGACGGTTAGGAGCGTGGGTTCTGATCACACAGACATGTTAAAACCCATGAAACAGTAATAATTATTAATGTATAGAATATGGTAGTACATATATATCCAGTTATATACTTTACACATCACATATTTTATAGATACAGATTTATTATATATATATATACACATGCATGTGTGCCATTCTGTCCTTTATTGCACTGTTGTGTGTCTGCAGCATTTGTATCATTATGTTTCTATTTCTTAAAAAAATATAATGGTGAAATAACACATATTTTTAGTGCAGCTGTAAAGAGGTCTTAGACTCTGGAAATGTACACTGATGCATAGATTTACATCGGAAATGTAAGTAAAGTCCTCAGCCAGTACCCAAATGTTCACCAAAATACTCAACATCATTATAAATAATATTTTGAAGGCTATTCAGGCATCAAGTAACTTTAAGTGTCCATCTGTTTAAAGAGCGTCCATGATTTTACAGCTGCCGGTCAATGGGACCTGGCAGGTTCACTGGGTTGTGACAATGCTCCAACAATGTCAACTCTGCACTGGAGTTTCTTTTCTTTTTTTAATTCTATTTTTTTAGAGAGAGATAGAGAGACAAGGATGACAGATAGAGGAAGAAAGGAAGACAGATGAAAAGCAACACTCTTATTTGCTTCATTTAGCTGGGTATTGATTGTTTCTCCTAATTTGGCTTCAAGCTAGTAACTTTGGGCTCAAGTCAGCAACATTGGGATGACATCGACAACTCGCCCTCAAGCTGGCAAGCTGAAACCCAAGCCAAGAAGCCCATACTTTAACTGGAGGCCTCAGGGTTTGGAACGAGGGACCTCAGTGTCCTTCATCCTGCGTGGATGCTCTATCCACTCCACCACCAGCAGTCAGGCTGGAGTGTCATGTTTTTTAAGGTAGAAGCAACTGATACCGGTTTTGGGAGATCAATTCTATTTCTGCCACAGTGAGTCAGTGTGGTGTGGCTCTGGCCTGGGGAGAAATGATCCCTCTGTGCCCATCACGATCTAACCTCACAGAAGTGGGGACCTTGCTCTTTGCGTTCACTGCTGCATCTCCGTCCTTAGTGCCTCAAGACACAGACTCAACATCAGTAAACTATGGTTCAAGGAAACCATAAACACCCTTTTGCTTCTGTGTAATGAAGTCTTATTGGCTGTGTTAGGTGTGCGATGTTTTCCTGGATCCTCACTGAGACAGTGTGAGGATGCACGCACCTACAGGTGTCATAAATTAATAGGTGTGTAGACAAACATTCATGTTGTTCTCAGAAATTAACAGTATGAGACGTTATGATCCTGGGTGTCCTTTCCAGGTTGCTGAGAGTCCCAAACTTCCTTCCTCCCCAGCAGACAGGGAGCAGCATGGGGCCCGAGAACCAGAGCAGCGTGTCCGAGTTCCTCCTCCTGGGGCTCCCCATGCGGCCAGGGCAGCAGCGCGGGTTCTTCACCCTGTTCCTGGGCATGTACCTGACCACGGTGCTGGGCAACCTGCTCATCATCCTGCTCATCAGGCTGGACTCCCGCCTGCACACGCCCATGTACTTCTTCCTCAGCCACCTGGCCTTCTCTGACATTTCTCTGTCATCCGTCACTGTCCCGAAGATGCTCACGAACATGCAGACTCAGCAACAATCCATCCCCTATATGGGATGCATTGCTCAGCTATATTTTTTCATAATTTTTGCTTGTCTTGACAATTTCCTTCTGGCAGCTATGGCATATGACAGGTACGTGGCCATCTGTCACCCTCTACGCTACACCACCATCATGAGGGAGGGGCTGTGTGTGCTGCTGGTGGCTGGCTCCTGGATTCTGTCATGTGGCAGTGCCTTGTCACATACCCTCCTCTTGGTCCGACTGTCCTTCTGTGCCTACAACACCATCAGCCACTTCTTCTGTGACCTCGCTGCGCTCCTGAAGCTGAGCTGCTCTGACACCTCCCTCAATGAGCTGGTCATCTTCTCTGAGGGAGTAATGCTTTTATTCCTGCCTTTGTGTATTATTTTGGGGTCATATGTCCGTATAGGGACCATCATCCTGAGGGTCCCCTCCACCAAGAGACTCTTTAAAGCCTTTTCCACCTGTGGCTCCCATCTCCTTGTGGTGTCCTTATACTATGGTACACTTACAAGTGTTTACTTATTGTCCTCATCATGGGATTCCAAGGACATCACTGCTTCAGTCATGTACACGGTAGTTACCCCCATGCTGAACCCCTTCATCTACAGCCTGAGGAACAGAGACATCAAACAGGCCTTGGAAACCTGTGTCAGAAGGGTTAACTGCTTTGAATGGAAATCACTAAATCCTCTTATTGCAGTTAGGAGCACTGTGAGATAGATCCTTTAATATTATTGTATGATCTACATCTCCATATACAGTAACTTTAATAAAATAGTCATTGTGTTGTCACGTAAAAATTTTGTTAATATGTAACTATCTCCGGGATTTTTTAATAATTATATATTTTTTATTAATATTTTTCCTTGTTGATCATTTCTTCTAGAATGTATACAAAATCTTATGAAAAACATTGCAAAATTCTAAGTGTGGATTCTTCTTTTTCCTTTGTGATAATATCAGTTTTAGCTTATGTTGTGAGGACACACTGATTTAGCATCGTGATCTGCTTCTGATTAACCCTGCTTTATTTTTTTTTAAACTGATCTCTTTATGCTCATTTACACTGGCTTTAAGCTAATTGATGCAATTCTTCCCAACTCACATTCAATGACATGATGTTGGCAGACAGCAATCAGCCACGGTAGAAATAATTCCACTATGAAATGCACAGGTAGTACAAAGCGAGGCCTTTTAAAACAGAGACAGGAAGATTTTTATAATGTTTTTAACAAGACCCGACTTTGTTCGTAATTAGGAGATATTACTACCAATGAGTCCTACCTAACACTTCATCGACTACTGATATTAGTATATTTAGAGCTATATTTAGAGATATAGATACACATACAGATATAAACAGATACTATAATAGTATATGACATAAAGATGCAGCTTTCTTGAGGTTAATGTTTACATAATATTTCTTTCCCATCACATTAATTTTTTTATGGGCTTATCTCTTTGAGATGTCCATTGTCCATAGTGTGAAGTTGGATTTTCCTGTTTCTATATAAAGCAACCATTAGTATATTAATCAAGAATTTTATCTATTGACATCTAAGGTAATCATAATATCTTTGAATTTGTGTTTTCCATATTACTTATTTTTTATTGTATACACCTGTTTCACATTTATTCTCTTGCCTTCTTCCTTTTTATTTACTAAATACGTATTTTGTTACTTTATCTTTGCTTTTAAACCTATTAATCAATCATTCATTATTATTATATTTTTATAACCCTTATCTGTGCTGTGTGCTAACATTACTTTATACTTTCTGCTCAATTATTTAAATTTTATTTTAATATTAAAACATGAAATTTACCATTTTTGTCTTTTGATATCTATATTTTATTGACATTAAGGACACTCATCACCCATATCTCATTTGCAACCCCTAAAGAACACATCATAGAACATCAGTAAGTTTAGTATTTCTCAGATGTGGAAAAAATAAAAAATGTGAAATGAATCAATATGGAGAAATACCAGGATACCTGACTAAATGGGAAAAGAGCAATGTGTAAAGTAGCACTTATCACATGCTACTTTTTATGTAAAAATGAATGAAAATTACATTGCACATATGTCTGCCTATTTGAGCACACAGAGACACTGGAAGAATAAATAAAAACTAATGACATTGTTTATCTTCAGGATGTGGGGCAGAAGAATCAGATCAGTATGTTCATTTGTATAGTTTGTACTGTGTTGTATTTTGTCACTAAAAATAAATAGAGGAGGTGGTGAGCCTGACCTGTGGTGGCACAGTGGACAAGCACTGACCTGGAATGCTGAGGTTCCCAGTTTGAGACCCTGGGCATTTCTGGTCAAGGCACGTATGGTAGTTGATGCTTCCTTCTCCTCCTCCCTTCTCTCTCTCTTTTTCTTTCTCCTCTCTTAAAAAAATGTAAAAGAAAATAGGACATGGTGAATTAAGCAAGATACAATAAAACAAAACAAATGGACCTAACTATATTGCAAATTCCTACCATAATTTACGAAAGGGGAAAATAAAATGAGTAACCTAAGTAATTATTGAACTCGGAATCATGTTTATACACAATCACCATTTAAAAAGTGAAAATGCCCTGGCTGGTTGGCTCAGTGGTAGAGCGTTGGCCTGGCGTGCAGAAGTCCCGGGTTCGATTCCCGGCCAGGGCACACAGGAGAAGTGCCTATCTGCTTCTCCACCCCTCCCCCTCTCCTTCCTCTCTGTCTCTCTCTTCCCCTCCCGCAGCCGAGGCTCCATTGGAGCAAAGATGGCCCGGGCGCTGGGGATGGCTCCTTGGCCTCTGCCCCAGGTGCAAGAGTGGCTCTGGTCGCGACAGAGCGATGCCCCGGAGGGGCAGAGCATTGCCCCCTGGTGGGCAGAGCGTCGCCCCTGGTGGGCGTTCCGGGTGGATCCCAGTCGGGCGCATGCGGGTGTCTGTCTGACTGTCTCTCCTCGTTCCAGCTTCAGAAAATACAAAAAAAAAAAGTGAAAAAAAATTTTTGCTGTAATTTGTTATTAACAGTGCTATGACTCCAAGATTCTCTTTTTTTATTAAGTGAGAGGTGGAGAGGCAGGGAAGAAGAGAAACAGGCTCCTGCATGCACCCAGACAGAGATCCACCCAGCAAGCCTTCTACCAGGTGATGCTCTGCCCATCTAGGGTAGCTGCTTCGTTGCTTGGCAAATGAGTTATTTGAGCTGCTGAGGTGAGGCCATGGAACCATCCTCAGCTCCAGGGCGAGGTAGCTCGAACCATTTGAGCCCTGGCTGTGGGAGGAGAGAGAGAGAAAGAGAGAAAAAGAAGTGGAGTTTGGTGAAGCAAATAGTTGCTTCTCCTGTGTATCTTGACAGGGAATCGAACCCAAGACTTAGAAACACAAGGTCTATGCTCTACCACTGAGACAACTGTCCAGGGCTGATTTCAAGTATCTGAAATAGCTCACCATGCGTCCAAAGATTCAGAATATTAATATAAAGGAAAAGGAGTAAGTCCTCCCTCAAGGGGAAGGTGCTGTGCACATGGAGAAGGGGAGGCTTAAAAGAATTCTCTGTTGTCAAACTGGAATTGGAATATCGATTTAGAACTCATGTATTTAGGAAAGTATAAACAGATAGAAATGTATATATTCTATGTCAGCATGTACACTGTTCTCACCCCGTGTGTGTGTGTGTGTGTGTGTGTGTGTGTGTGTGTGTGTATAAATTTTTTAGAGAGAAGGAGGCAGAGAGAGGTACAGACAGACAGGAAGAGAGATGAGAAGCATGAATTCTTTATTCTGATAACTTAGTTACACATTGATTCCTTTCTCATAGATGCCTTGACCAGGGATGGAGGGCAGGAGACTACAACTGAGACAGGGACCCCTTGCTCAAGCCAGCAAACTTGGGCTCAAGTAAGGGGCCTTGGGCTTCAAGCCAGTGACCTTTGAGCTCAAGCCAATGACTATGGAATCATGTCTATGATTCTACTACGCTTAAGCCAGCAACCCCAATCTCACACTGGTGAGCCTGTGCTTAAGCCAGCGACCTTGGAGTTTCTAACCTGGGTCCTCTAAATCCCAGGTCAATGCTCTATCTAATGTGCAACCACCTGGTCAAGCTAATGCCCCATTCATTTTGTCCCACCTCCTATAGGTAAATACTCCTTTAGTTTTTTAGTTTCCAGTTTTTACTTCTTGTGTTTCTTGTTATACGTATTTACCCATTGGCTTCTCTGAGATTATTTAACATCTTTCAGAGTAATGAACACACTTAAAGTTTTTTTTTGTTTTTTGTTTATCTTATTTTTATTAATTTTAATGCAGTGACATTGAAAAATCAGGGTACATATGTTCCGAGAAAACCTCTCCAGATTATTTTGACCTTTGATTATGCTGCATACCCCTCACTCAAAGTCAAATCATCCTCCGTTACCTTTTATCTGGTTTTCTTTGTGCCCCTATGCTCCCCCCACTCCCTCCCTCTCCTTCCTTGCCCCCTCCCCACCCCTCCACCCCACTCCCTGTTACCATCACATTCTTGTCCATGTCTCTGAGTTTCATTTTTATGTCCCATCTATGCATGGGTTCATATAGTTCTTAGTTTTTTTCTGATTTACTTATTCTACTCCGTATAATGTTATCAAGGTCCATCCATGTTATTGTAAATGATCCGATGTCATCATTTCTTATGGCTGAGCAGTATTCCATAGTATATATGTACCAAAGCTTTTTAATCCACTCGTCTTCTGACGGACACTTGGGCTGTTTCCAGATCTTTGCTATTGTGAACAATGCTGCCATAAACATGGGGGTGCATTTCTCCTTCTGGAACCGTTCTATGGTGTCCTTGGGGTATATTTCTAAAAGTGGGATGCTGAGTCAAAAGGCAGTTCGATTTTCAATTTTTTGAAGAATCTCCATACTGTTTTCCACAGAGGCTGCACCAGTCTGCATTCCCACCAGCAATGCAGGAGGGTTCCCTTTTCTCCACATCCTCGCCAGCACTTATTCTGTGTTGTTTTGTTGATGAGTGCCATTCTGACTGGTGTGAGGTGATATCTCATTGTGGTTTTAATTTGCATTTCTCTAATGCTTAGTGATGTTGAGCATTTTTTCATATGCCTATTGGTCATCTGTATATCCTCTTTGGAGAAGTGTCTATTCATTTCTTTTGTCCATTTTTTGATTGGATTGTTTGTCTCTCTGGTGTTGAGATTTACAAGTTCTTTATAAATTTTGGTTATTAACCCCTTATCAAACATACTGTCAAATATGTTCTCCCATTGTGTAGTTTCTCTTTTTATTCTGTTCTTATTGTCTTTGGCTGTGCAAAAGCTTTTTAGTTTGATATAGTCCCATTTGTTTATCCTGTCCTTTATTTCCCTTGCCTGTGGAGATAAATCAGCAAATACATCGCTGCGAGAGATGTCGGAGAGCTTACTGTCTATGTTTTCTTCTAAGATGCTTATGGTTTCATGCTTTACATTTAAGTCTTTTATCCATTTTGAGTTTATTTTTGTGAATGGTGTAAGTTGGTGGTCTAGTTTCATTTTTTTGCAGGTTGCTGTCCAATTTTCCCAACACCACTTGTTGAAGAGGCTGTCTTTACTCCATTGTATTTCCTTACCTCCTTTGACAAATATCAGTTGTCTGTAGAGCTGAAATACACTTAAAGTTTAAAATAAATAACAACAGCAATGGTTTATAACTCAGAGAATAACAAGAATGAGTAGTGTACAAATAAATTAATAAAGAAATAGCAAGTGAGTGGGGAGTAAGGATAAATTCTTTCTTTACAAAAAATTCAATAAAAATACAAAGAAGAAATGACAAGAGTAGAAAAATCATTTGGCCACGACATTTGCAATAATTTTGTCATATAAGAATCACCAATGGGTGTTAAATGTAATGGGTGA
The DNA here is from genome assembly GCF_036850995.1 of Saccopteryx leptura. Lineage (NCBI taxonomy): Eukaryota > Metazoa > Chordata > Mammalia > Chiroptera > Emballonuridae > Saccopteryx > Saccopteryx leptura. Next base: position 12,811,705 of record NC_089504.1, on the reverse strand, counting down.
AATTATAATAAGAAAATAGTTATGTTTATCTAGTTTAAAGACATATACTCAACTGATAACTCTATATTACAAGGTTAAAACAGTAACTTTCTAAAAATTTATATTAAATTTATTGGGAAAAAATTGTTTGCCAAACCATATGTGTTTCAACTGTACAACTCAATATCACCCCATCTACAAACAGCTGCATGCACCCCTGGCCCCATGCAGGTCTCTCTCTGCCCCCATCTCCCCCACTCTGCACTTCTCTCCCCACCTCCTCACCCCTTTCCCTTGGGCTCTGGCCACCCTGCTGTCTATATCCACGTGTTATATGTATATGGTTTCTTTTTTTAATTTAATTTTTATTGATTTTTATTTATTTTGTTTATATAGATTCAAGTATCCCATTAAATATATCTCCATCTCCCCACTTCCATGTCCCTGTTCATACCTCCATTGCCCCCTTCACCCAACGCCTTACCCCATTCCTTCCAGGATTTGCTGTCCTGCATTCTATATCTCTGTGTTATGTATATATAATTTTATTAATCCTTTTTCCTTCTCTGATCCCATCCTTTCATCCCCTTTCCTTTGACCACTTTCCCTCTGGTCTTTTTGACCCCGCCTCTACCTCTATTCCATTCCTCAGTTCACATTGTTCATTAGATTCTTCATATGAGTTAGGTCATATGATAATTTTTCTTTATCTGCCTGGCTTATTTCACTAGGCATAATAGTCCCCAGGTCCATCCATGCTGTAATAAAAGGTATGATTTCCTTCTTTTTCACAGTCATGTAGTATTCCATTGTGTATACGTACCACTGCATTTTAATCCACAGGTCCACTGACAAACACTTGGGCTATTTCCAAATGCTGGCTATTGTAAATGATGCTGCAATAAACATGTGGGTGTATGTCTTCTTTTGAATCAGTGATTTGGTATTCTTAGAATATATTTCTAAAAGTGAGATAACTGGGTCAAAGACAGTTCCATTTTTAATTTTTTGAGGAATCTTCATACTGTTTTCCATAGTGCCTGCACCAGTCTGCATTCCCACAAGCAGTGCAAGAGGGTTCCCTTTTCTCCACACCCTTGTCAGCACTTATTATGTGTTGTTTTGTTAATGAGAGCCATTCTGACTGGTGTGAGGTGATATCTCATTGTGGTTTTAATTTGCATTTCAACATTAGTGATTAATGATGTTGGACATTTTTTCATATGCCTATTGGCCATCTGTATGTCCTCAATGGAGAAGTGTCTATTCATTTCCTTAGCCCATTTTTTGATTGGATTGATTGTCTTCCTGGTGTTGAGTTTTACAAGTTCTTTATAAATGTTGGTTATCAACTCCTTATCAGATGTATTGCCGAATATGTTCTTCCATTCTGTGGCTTGTCTTTTTATTTTTTTTTCATAGTGTCTTTAGCTGTGCAAGAAATACACATAGCATGAGAGTGAAGGGATGGAAAGAGTTTTTCACACAAATGAAATGGACAAAAAAGCTGAAAGAGCAATATTTATATCTGACAAAATAGACTTTAAAACTAAGGCTATAGTAAGGGATAAAGAAGATCAGTACATAATGATAAAATGAGCAATCCAACAGGACGATATAGCCATTATAAATATCTATGCACATAATATAGGAGCACCTAAATATACACAGCAGATTTTGATGGGCATAAAGGGAGAGATCAACAATAATACTATAATAGTAGGGGATTTTAATACCCCACTAACTTCAGTGGATAGATCCTCCCAACAGAAAATTAACAAAGAAATAGCAGCCTTAAAGGACACACTAAATCAACTGGATTTAATAGATATCTTCAGAACCTTTCACCCCAAAGCAGCAGAATATACATTCTATTCAAATGCTCATGGTACATTCTCTAGGATAGACCACATGTTAGGACAAAAAATAAGTCTCAATAAATTTAAGAAGATTGAAATCATATCATGCATCTTCTCTGATCACAATGGCATGAAACTAAAAATCAACTACAATAGAAAAACTGAAAAACATTCAACCACTTGAAGACTAAATAGCATGTTATTAAATAACAAATGGATGAACAATGAGAACAAGAAAGAAATAAAAAATATCCTTGAAACAAATAAAAATGAACATACAATATCTTAAAATTTATGGGACACAGCAAAAGCAGTCCTAAGAGGGAATTTCATAGCATTACAGGCATACCTAATGCAAAATAAAAACCCAAGTAAACAATTTAATACTGCATCTAAAAGAACTAGAAAAATAAAAGCAAGAAAATTCCAGAGGAAATAGAAGGAATGAGATATTAAAAACTAGACTAGAAATAAATGACATAGAGGCAAAATAACAATAAAGAAGATCAATAAAAACAAGAGCTGGTTCTTGGAAAAGGTAAATGAGATTGATGAACCTTTAACCAGATTCACCAAGTAAAACAGAGAGAGAACTAAAATAAATAAAATTAGAAATGAGAGTAGAGAACTAACAACTGACAATTAAGAAATACAAAGGATTGAAGAAAATACTATAAAGAACTCTTTGTCAAAAAGTTGGACAACCTAGGTGAAATGGACAAATTCCTTGAAACATATACTCTTTCAAAAATCAATCTGGAAGAATCAGAAAACCTAAACAAACTGAATACAACAAATGAGATTGAAACAGTTATCAAAAAACTCCCAGCAAACAAAAGCCCTAGGCCAGATGGCTTCCCAGGCAAATTTACCAAATATTCAAAGAAGAACTAACTCCAATCCTTCTCAAGCTATTTCAAAAAATTCAAGAGGAGGGAAAACTTCCAAGCTTCTTTTATGAGGCAAGCATAATCTTGATTCTAAAACCAGGCAAAGACACTACAAAAAATAAAACTATAGGCCAATATCTCTGATGAACTTAGATGCTAAAATTCTCAACAAAATATTAGCAAACCGACCAAGCAATACATGAAAAATATCATACATCATGATCAAGTGGGATTTATTCTGGGGAGGAAAGGATGGTACAATATTCGCAAATCAATCAATGTGATTCATCACATAAACAAAAGGAAGGATAAAAATCACATGATAATATCAATAAATGCAGATAAAGCATTGGATAAAATCCATTCATGATCAAAACTTTCAGAAAAGTAGGAATGCAGGGAACATATCTCAACATGATAAAGGACATCTATGACAAACTCATAGCCAACATCATACTCAATAGGCCAAAATTAAAAGCAATCCCCTAAAGATCAGGAACAGGGCAGGGGTGCCCCCTTTCACCACACTTATTCAGCGTAGTTCTGGAAGTCCTAGCTATAGCAATCAGACTAGAGGAAAAAATAAAAGACATCCAAAATGGAAAAGTAGAAGTAAAGCTATCATTATTTGCTGATGACATGATACTGTACATAGAAAACCCTAAAGTCTCAGTCAAAAACCTACTGGACCTGATAAATGAATTCAGTAAGGTGGCAGGATATAAAATTAATATTTAGAAATCAGTGGCATTTTTATACACCAACAATGAACTGTCTGAAAGAGAAATTAAGGAAACAATCCCCTTCACTACTGCAACAACAAAAAATAGATACCTATGAGTAAATTTAACCAAGGAGGTTAAAACCTTGTACTCAGAAAATTCTAATACATTGATAAAGAAAATCAAGGAAGATACAAACAAATGGAAGTGTATACCGTGATAATGGATAGGAAGAATAAACATCATTAAAATGTCTATATTACCAAAGCAATCTATAAATTCAATGCAAATCCTATTAAAATACCAATGACGTACTTTAAAGATATAGGACATATATTCCAAAAATTTATATGGAACCAAAAAAGAACACAAATAGCCTCAGCAATCTTAAAAAAGAAAAATAAAGTGGGAGGTATCATACTTTCTGATATCAAGTTATACTACAAGGCCATTGTACTCATAACAGCTTGGTGCCAGCATAAGAACAGGCATATAGATCAATGGAAGAGAACAGAGAACCCACCAATAAACCTATGCCTTTATGGCCAATTGATATTTGACAAAGAAGGTAAAAGCATACAATGGAGTAAAGGCAGTCTCTTTAACAAATGGTATTGGGAAAATTGGACAGCTACCTGCAAAAAAATGAAACTAGACTACCAACTTACACCATTCACAAAAATAAATTAAAAATGGATAAAAGACTTAAATGTAAGTTGTGAAACCATAATCATCTTGGAAGAAAACAACCAGTAAGCTCTCTAACATCTCTCACAACAATATATTTGCTGATTTATCTCCATGGCGAAGTGAAGTAAAAGACATGATGAACAATGGGACTATAGCAAACTAAAAAGCTTTTGCACAGCTTATGTGTATATGATTTCTTAGCTAATCTCTTCCCCTTCTTTCATCCCTTTCCCTCACCACTTTCCTCTGATAACTGTGTATCTAGTCCATGTGTTCATTTAAAAATCATAACTTTACACTAGAGAACCAGGCAGACAACACCTTAGTCAATTGATCAAGGATAAAAACTCTAGTTATTTTAAAAATTAAGCACTGGCCAGTTGGCTCAGTGGTAGAGCGTTGGCCTGGCGTGCAGGAGTCCCGGATTTGATTCCCGGCCAGGGCACACAGGAGAAGCGCCCATCTGCTTCTCCATCCCTCCCCCTCTCCTTCTTCTCTGTCTCTCCCTTCTCCTCCCACAGCCAAGGCTCCATTGGAGCAAAGTTGGCCCGGGTGCTGAGGATGGCTCTGTGGTCTCTACCTCAGGTGCTACAATGGCTCTGGTTGCAACAGAGCGACGCCCCGGATGGGCAGAGCATCGCCCCCTGGTGGGCGTGCCGAGTGGATCCCAGTCGGGCGCATGAGGGAGTCTGTTTGCCTCCCCGTTTCTGGCTTTGGAAAAATACAAAAATAAAAAAAAAAATTAAAAATTTAATATCATATCTAATAATATGCACTGTGACACATCTGCTGAAAATTGAACCCTAAAATATACATAAATACATGCATACATAAATACAAAAGACATACATAATAAAATATTAATTTAATCATTGAAGAATCATGGTGAAGCCTGTCCAGAAATTCTTAATATCATTTTCACGACTTTTGTATATCTTTAAAATCACTGCCAAATAAAAAGTTGAAAAATCCTGTTCCTGCTGGAACAATGCCCAAAAAGAAAGGACTCCAGGGCATCAGTGGAATCAAGGACACTGTCCCCTAGGACTTCAGTCCCTCTGGCCCTGGGACACAGCTCCCCAAAGGGCAGTCAGAAAGTAGCCCGAAGCTTGGGGACTGGGATTCAGTCCCTCATTAGTAATTAAGTCTTGTCTTGGACTCCTTTCCCTGGAGCTGGCTGAGGAGAATGAAGGTCTCTAGAAGGGCCAGAGCCACAGATGCTTCTTCTCTGTGTCTGGACCTAAGGCCTCCTGAAGAAACCTGAGGAGTCGGGCAGCAGTCTGGAGCAGAAGGGGTCTGACTCAGCAGTGACGGGCACAGGTCAGAGGGGCTGGGACTCTGCCCTTGGCGATGGGTCTGCCTGTGTGCTAGCAGGTCAAGTGAGACTCTGTGTCCACGACTGTGTGTGTATGTGTGTGCGTGTGTGTGTGTGTGTGTGTGTGTGTGTGTGTGCGCGCGCGCTATGTATCTGAACCACAGCCTGACGATCTTCCAGAGTTACACCCTACTTAGGCCCTGTTTTAGCGGGTATAGACCAAGTGAGCCTCTCTTGCTGTGTGACTAAGGATTCCAGGTTCATGCCTGTGACCAAAAACACCTGCAGCAGAGCTGGGCATCGGGAGTGAGACTGTCATCTCGGCTGCTGGACAAGAAGACGCTGACCTCACCGGGGACTAAGGTCAGAGAGAGCTCACACCTGTCTCTACAGAGTGTGCTGCTGCCCATGTCAGCTAATTTGTGAGTGACATACTCATGTGTGAGAGCAGGAAAATGTATTGTTTGGTTTCCTCTGTCTGTGGGTTACCATGTGCATGTGACACGTAGATGGTGGTGTAATGACCGCACCTGAACCGAATGCTGACTGCCCTCCCCCAACCGGGGGTGAGTCAGAGGCAGCAGGAGCAAGACTCTTAAGTAATAGGAGTGTGTGTGCTGATGTTGTAGTCAGTGTGGCTGATTATGCATGTATGATTTTTGAATTTTTATACTTTTGAGGGTTTTCAGAGATGTTTACATTCAGTGTTTTAGTTCTATGTGGTAAGGGAAGTGTTTAGCAAGTGGCTCCTAGTCAGGTTGTCAATGTGCATTGTGAGTGTGATTGTGGTTGAGTGATACATCATTGTGTGTTGTATATGTCTCATTTTGTGTATTACTTATGATGTGTATGTATGTATATAAGTGTTTATGAGCTGAATCACATATCGGTGATCCTTTCCTTAGGATGGGAAGTTAGACACAGGTGACCAATTCGCAAATCAGCAGCGTGTGTGTGCGCGAACGTGTGTACATTTCTGTGTGTGTGATCTGCACCCATGACCTCATGTATTTCCTGAGGTGTCCTCCTTCTGCAGCTCCGATGACTGAGAAAACCGAACCCTAAGCAACTTCCTATTGCATGAAACAGATCAGCTGTCATTTCATGTATCTGAGTGTCAGTTGATTTGAGCTTTGAAACTTTTTCTTTACTTTTATTAAACATCCTAAAGAAAAAACACTTCAGGCATCATGCTGGCAGAAGTTTCAGCAAAATCTCTGACAAAGATCACTGACACTCTGGGAAAGTTTCCTCAGTCCCTGGCCTGTTTCCACATCCATGGAAAGGAGAGGACCCTCGCCTCGTGAACCCCAGAGGCGCTCGGGCAGTGTTTGCTGTGCCGACAGAGGTCAGGGTAGCTGAGAAGGTTTTGTCAGCTGAAAGTACCTTACTATGAAGAATTATATTACTGAGGAAGAGGACAAGAAAATTTTGACAACTTTGCACCCTCAAAGCTCTAAAATAATATGTTGTTCTTGGCTCCCCTAACCAACAAAAGGGGGGATCCCATGAGTGATGGTTAAGAGCGAGGGTTCTGATCACACACATGTTAGACTGAACCCCGTGAAGTAGCTAATACTTGGTCATTTTTAATTTATAGGAAATGATAGCACATATATATCAGTTGTATTCACTACACATCACAGACAGATACAGATATACACACGTGTGTGTGCCATGCTGTCCCCTACTGCTCTGTTGTGTGCCTGTAGCACTTGTATCATTTATGTTTCCTTATCTTAAATGATAAAAATAGGTAAATGAACAAAAATCCTTTGTAAAGATGTGAAGAGATCTTAAAACCCGGGACTGTAAGTCTGATGGGTGGATTCAATTAGGAAACTTGGATAAAGTCCTCAGCCCAGTGCTGAATGTTTACCAAAATGTTCAGCATACTAAGAACGGTAGTTTGTGGACTACTCTGGCTTTGGAGTCATTCTGGCATCTAAGGACTTTAAATGGCCACACGTTTCTAGACTGTCCATGAGTTTATAGCTGCAGGTCAATGGGACCTGGAAGATCCACAGGAGGAGTGTGACACTGCTCCAACAACACCAGAGCAGCACTGCGTCTCATGTTACTTTAAGGCACAAACAAATGAGAGCAGTTTTCTGGGCTCATCCTCTACTTCTGTCACAGTGAATTAGTGTGGTGTGGCTCTGGCCTGGGGCGGACATTGTCTTTCCATGTCCATCATGTTTGAATGTCATAGAAGTGGGAACTTTGTTTTTCTTGTTCAGTCCTGCCATCAGTCTTTGTAAGAGGTACAAAGTCTCGATTTTCAATCAGTAATGATGAATGAAACATAGAAGGCACTCTTGCTTCTGTGTAATGTGGTCTTGTTGGCTGCTTTGGGGTACAAAGTGTTCCTGGAACCGGACTGTGGTAGAGTGAAGATGAGAAATTAATAGGAGGGAAGTTAAAAATTCCTGATTTTTCTGTAAAATTAGAGTCTGAAATATGATGGTCCTGGCTGTCCTTTCCAGGTTGCTGAGAGTCTCAAACCTCCTTCCTCCCCAGCAGACGGGGAGCAGCATGGGGCCCGAGAACCAGAGCAGCGTGTCCGAGTTCCTCCTCCTGGGGCTCCCCATGCACCCAGGGCAGCAGCGCGGGTTCTTCACCCTGTTCCTGGGCATGTACCTGACCACGGTGCTGGGCAACCTGCTCATCATCCTGCTCATCAGGCTGGACTCCCGCCTGCACACGCCCATGTACTTCTTCCTCAGCCACTTGGCCTTCTCTGACATTTCTCTGTCATCCGTCACTGTCCCGAAGATGCTCACGAACATGCAGACTCGGCAACAATCCATCTCCTATATGGGTTGCATTGCTCAGATGTATTTTTTCATGTTTTTTGCTAGTACTGACAATTTCCTCCTGGCAGTGATGGCATATGACAGGTATGTGGCCATCTGTCACCCTCTACGCTACACCACCATCATGAGAGAGGGGCTGTGTGTGTTGCTGGTGGCTGGCTCCTGGATTTTGTCCTGTGTCACTGCCCTGACACACACCCTCCTGTTGATTCGACTGTCCTTCTGTGCCAACAACACCGTCAGCCACTTCTTCTGTGACCTCGCTGCGCTCCTGAAGCTGAGCTGCTCTGACATCTCCCTCAATGAGCTGGTCATCTTCACTGTGGGAGGATTGTTTTCAATTCTGCCTTTGTGTATTATTTTAAGCTCCTATGTTCATATAGGGACCATCATCCTGAGGGTCCCCTCCACTAAGAGACTCTATAGAGCCTTTTCTACCTGTGGCTCCCATCTCTTTGTAGTGTCCTTATACTACGGGACACTATCAGGTGTTTACTTTTTCTCCTCCTCGTGGGATTCCAAGGACATCACTGCTTCGGTCATGTACACGGTAGTTACCCCCATGCTGAACCCCTTCATCTACAGCCTGAGGAACAGAGACATCAAACAGGCCTTGAAAACGTGCGTTAACAGGGTAAGTATGCAGTCAGGAGCACAGTGAGCTCTATTTTCTAAAATACTATATGGTTGACATCTCCATATAACTTTAATAAAATATGCATTCTGTTTTCATGTATAAGTGTTGTTATTATGTCAACGTGGTCAAGTTTGCCAATTAGTTTGTTAATAATTTTTCCTAATTAATATTTCTTTGTTCATCTTGTCTTCTTTGATGTATGCAAAGTTATGTAAAACATTGCACAAATAAAAATGTGAATTTGTCTTTTTTCCTTTGAGATATTTTAGTTTTTGGATCTGTCATGAGGACGCACTGATTTAATATCATGATATGCTCTTGATTAACCCTACTTTTTTTTTTTTGAGCTGATTCCTTTATGCTGGCTTACACTGGTGTTAAGCTGACTTGGTTCAATGTTCCCAACTCACACTGAATGGCATCATGTTGGTAGGCTACAATCAGCCAGGGTAATAATAATTACAATATAAAAATATGCAGGTGCTTTAAAGTAAAGCTTCTTAAAATAGGGAGAGGGGTCTTTTATAAATGTATTTAACAACAGACAAGACCAGAAAAGAGAGAGATGAGAAGCATCAATTCTTTGTTTTGGCACCTTAGTTCTTCATTGCTTTCTCATATGTGCCATAATTGAGGTAACAGAGGAGCTTCAGCCAAGGCATTGACCCCTTGCTCAAGCCAGCCACCTTTAAGCTCTACCCAGTGACCATGGAGTCATGTCTATGTTCCCTTGCTCAAGCCAGCAACCTTTATCTCAAACTTTTGAGCTGCACTTAAGGCATTAACCTTGGGTTTCAAATCTGGGACCTCTGAATCCAAGACCAATGCTCTATCCACTGTACCACCACCTGGTCAAGACCATCCACCATTCTTTCTGTCCTGATCCACCTCCTATGGGTAAACATTCCTTTAGTTTATTAGCATCTACTTTTTACTTCTTGTGTTACTTTTTATAAATATTTGTCTGTTGGCTTTTCTGAGATCATTTAATATCCTTGTAAGTATTGAGCACAGATAAACTTTGAAATACACAACAATAGGAATAGTATATAACTCAGAGAATAAGAAAAATCATTAATCTATAATGATATAAATAATTAATAAAAAGCATATGAGTTGAGAGTAAGGGTAAATTCCTTCTTTTAGTAAAATACAATCAAAAACATAGAAGAAATGATAAAACCAGAAAAATCACCATTTGACCACCATATTTGCAATAATTTTGTCATATAAGAACCACCAGGAATTCCAAGATGGCAATGGAGTAGTCAGACTTTCCAACTGCCACCTCCCAGGACTAAATTGGATTGCAACTTAATTTAAGAACAATAATCTTAAAAAACCAACTTTGGAAGAAACAAAGAGAAGTCTATAAACAGGGATCATAGAAGAAGCCACACTGACAATGGTAGGAAGGGTGAAGACGTGGAGGGGACTTCCCTGCTCCCAGGAGCGGTGGCTGAAGGTTTGGAGAAACTCTCATTGAAGGGAGGGTCATCCTGAGAGGTGTGGGTCCTGAGCCCCAGGACCGGTGCAACAGCCTAGAGCCCCAGGGCCTAGAAGAGGCACCCACAAAGAATTTGGGGTGAAAAAAGCCAAGGTTTTTGTCTGCAAGTAAGACACAGAGCTCTCAGAGATGCAAATTTCATCTTAAAGGGCCTGCACAGAAAATCTTGTTCACAGTTTTTTATCTGGGGCCCCCGTGGATGGAAGACTGGGAGGACTGGAGTTGTATGAGTAGAGTGTGAAGTTGGTGGTCCAGGGAATATACTGTAAGGGGTGGTCTCTGGAAACCCTTTACTGAGTCATTCACTAATACTGCAGTCACCATCTTTCTTGAGTGGAGCAGTCTTCTCTGAGTAGCAACAGCCTCAGGGAAAGCAACTGCTCTGCCCTTGGGAGTCTCTCCAGCCCCACACATAGAGATCAGGCAGTTCTGAGAATCCAGAAAGCAGGGGTCTCATGAGGGACTCAGTTTTCTGGTGTTGAGGACAGAGTTTTCCCCTGCATGCTCTCGAGTCTATGACTGGTGATTCCGCCTCACAGGAGACTCAGCAGAAATTGTCCAGACTGCAGGCAAGCCACACCTCTGGGTCTCAGAGGCCACAACCACCAGATTCCTGGGGCAACATCCTACTGAAGTCTGTGAAAAAAATCTGGACAGACTGACACAAGGGGCCAAGGGGAGGAGCACATCACCCTTTCTAATCCGTGAATTGCCACAGACTCTAGACTCTAACAGAGGGGTTTTTTTGGTGGCCAAGCCCAACAGTCAGCCAGCAGACAGAGGCTGCAAGAGGTGGGACTCAGGGAACCTTGGCCTTTTGTGAACCTTCACCCAGGCCCAGTGTGGGTAAAAGTCAGCCTGGGTGTGCAGCTGATATTTCCATGTGCACCTGGGCCCAGCAGAGGCAGACACAAACTCTGGATTGCTTGTAGCTGCAAGAAGGTTGCTGAAGGCCAGTCACCGGCAGTGTCACTTACTTGTCTATGCCAGGTTCACTCCAGGGAGACCCAAGAATGATATATCCAGTGGGCAGCTACAGAGAGCATTGGTTCAAACCTAATGATTCTTGCTGGAGGTGTGTCTTAAGGGATGGCTCATCTGACACCTGGCCCATCTGAGGCCAGTTCCACTCTCTGTGATCAGTACCTACACAGACACTCTCACACATTGAACAGACTAGAACTTTACCCCAAGCGGCCTAGGTGCTAGATATCCTGCCCCACTAGGCTAGTGTCCACAGGGGAAGGGAGAGAGGCTTGGAGCATGGACATTTAAAGTATGGGTCTCTTCGAGCCTACTGATGGGTCTGGTCAAAAGGTTTAGCCACTTTCTGGGGCAGCACAGTCAGCCCCAAGAGAGGACTCAATCCTCAGTTTTACTCCCTGAACAAGGGTCTCATCAGCTGTAAGAACCTCTGCAGAGGGGACATTTGATCTGAACCTGCTGCTCACATTGCTGGGGAGAAATAAGAATTTGAGTATCCAGCAGTGTCTGTGGGATTAGCCTCTAGAGTAGGGGCTACTTTCCTTGGCTACTGAGCTTCTGACCAAGAGACCCCTGAAGTAGGGGGTCCCACTAATGTTGTATTCCCGACCTCAGCTGTCTTAAACCAACAAGCTTGCAACTTGTACAGGAGTTGGTTAGGTGAGGCCAGTCTGTGCCTATACTACAGTCTTTCTACAGAAGACTCTGTGGAAAGACCAGAAAAACTGCAAGAAGAAGTGTAGCAGCAAAAAAGTGGAGGCAAAGCTAACTGACTTTGGGGCTTTTATGGAGCTGCTGTCACCTCTAAGCAGGAAGAAGTTGATCCTTATACACAAGTTGGCCCTTACCACACTAGCCAGCACAGAAAATGCAGACACAAACAGAGAAAAGAGCAGTAGCTGCAGACAGGTAGCCCACAGAAGGTTACAAACAATGGCTGACATTAATCCAAGAAGATCTAGAACCAACACAACTGGTAGTGGGTGGCAGACAGCACCAACCCTAGCCTCAGCTAGTTACAGAAGCAGCACGCCCAAAGGAGGAGTCTAGCAGGCACCAGACACTGTGAAGGATAAATACGCCCAACAAGACAGACATTGCACAGAGTGTACAAATTCACATGATCAAGGTTGACCCTTAGAGCCAGCCAGGCAGCCTGAAGAAATAACCATACCCACAAAAGGACAAACTGTATTCAATACTCACATACAACAACAGGGAAAATAGTACCCTCAAGAAGCATTCTTAGAACAATAAAAACAATGGCCTGGAGGTCAGTACCACCAAGCCCATCTTCCTAATAAAGACCCCACAAAAATTTCAAAGTCAAATAGCACTACCTTATACAAAGACAAATTGGGCAGACAAAGTAATATGACCCAAATGAATCAAGAAAAATCCCCTGGGAAAAGAACTAAATAAAATGGAAATAACCAAACTACCAGATGCAGAGTTTAAAATAATGATTTTTAGGATGCTTAAGAGCAACAATGGATAGACATAATGAGCACCTAAATAAAGAGATAGAAAACATCAAAAAGGACATTGAAATTGTAGAAAAGAAGCAGTCAGAAATGACATATACAATATCAGAAATGAAGACTGCACTAGAAGAGACCAACAGCAGGCTGGATGAAGCAGAGGACCAAGTCAGCAATTTAGAGGGCAAGATAAACAGAAGCAGAGAAGCAGAGCAGTAAAATGAAAAGAGGTGTAAAAAGACTGAGGAAACTCTAGGAGACCTCTGTGGCAACATGAAGAGAAACAAAATCTGCATCAGAGGGGTTCCTGAAAGAGAACAGAGTGAACAAGGGTTAGAGAACCTGTTTGAAGAAATCATAGCTAAAAATTTACTTAAATTGATAAAGGAAAAAGTCACACATGTTCAAGAAGCACAGAGAGTCCCATTAAAGAGGAACCCAAAGAGGCCTACACCACGACACATCATAATTAAAATGTCAACATTAAGAGACAAAGAAAGAATACTAAAAGCTACCCCCAAAAATCAGTTAATTACCTACAGAGGAGCCCCCATAAGGATGACATCCAATTTCTCAGCAAAAACACTTGAGGTTAGAAGAGATTGGCAAAAAATATTTAAAATGATGCAAAACAAGAACTTACAACCAAGACTACTTTATCCAGCAAGGCTATCATTTAAAATTGACAAAGAAATAAAAAACTGCCCAGACCCCCCAAAAAAAAACCCTCAAGGAATTCATTACAACCAAATCAGTACTGCAAGAAATGTTAAGGGACCTATTATAAAAAGAGCAAAGGAAAAAAACCCAGAAATCCAGAAAAGAGAATTGTAGATTTAAAGAATAAAATGATAATAAAAAAGTACATGTCAATAATAACCTTCAATGTAAATGGAATAAATGCTCCAATCAAAAGATATAGGATATCTGCATGGATAAGAAAATAGCACCCGTACATATACTGTCTACCAGAGACACACCTCAGAACAAAAGATACACATAGACTGAAAGTGAAGGGATGGAAAAAAATATTTCACGCAAATGGAAATGAAAACAATCTGGGGTAGCAATACTTATAGCTAACAAAATAGCCTTTAAAAAAGGCTATAGCAAGAGATAAAGAAGGTCACAACATAATGATAAAGAGAGCAATCAAACAGGAAGATATAATCATTGTAAATATTTATGCACCTAATATAGAAGCAGCTAAATATATAAAGCAGATTTTGATGGGCATAAAGGGCGAGATCAACAGCAGAACTATATAGTAGGGGATTTTAATACACCCCTAGCATCAATAAATAGATTATCCAAACAGAATATTAACAAAGAAACAGTGGCCTTAAATTATACACTGGATCAACTGAACTTAATTGATATCTTAAAGACCGTTCACACCAAAGCAGCAGAGTATACATTCTATTCAAGTGCTGTGGTACATTATTTAAGATAGACCACATGTTAAGACCCAAAACGAGTCTCAATAAATTAAGAAGATTGAAATCATATCAAGCATCTTTTCTGGTCACAATAGCATGAAACCAGAAATCAACTACAATAGAAAAACTGAAAAACATTCAAACACTTGAAGGCTAAATAGCATATTATTAAATAATGAATGGGTTAACAATGAGCTCAAGGAAAAAATCAAAAATTTCCTTGAAACAAATGAAAATGAATACACAACAACTCAAAAGTCATGGGACATAGCAAAAGCAGTCCTAAAAGGGAAGTTTATAGAATTACAGGCATACCACAAGAAGCAAAAAAAATTCTGAAAGGAACTACCTACTCCCATACCTAAAAGAACTACCGTGTTCCTCTGAAAATAAGACAGTATCTTATATTAATTTTTGCTCCTAAAGAAGCACTAGGTTTTATTTTCAGAGGATGTCTTATTTTTCCATGAACAGGAATTCACATTTATTGTTGAGCAAAAAATCAACATTTATTAATATATTGTAGTCATGTCATCACAAACATCAGCATAAACAGCCAAACTCTGAATTACATCAAGAATTCTTGTGATTCTATTTCCATGTACAACAAACTACTGTAGAAAAAGAACAACAAATAAACCCCAGAGGAAGTTAGAAGAAAGGAAATAATAAAGAGCAGAGCAGAAGTAAATGACATAGAGGCTAAAAAAATACAAAGGTTCAATGAAACCAAGAGCTGGTTATTTGAAAAGGTAAATGAGATTGATGAACCTTTAAGCTGACTCATCAAAAAAAAATGAGCAGACTAAAATAAATAAAATTAGAAAGGAAAGAGGAGAAGTAAAACTGACACAGCAGAAATAAAAAGGATTGTAAGAAAATACTATGAAGATATATATGCCAAAAAATTGGACAACCTAGCAGAAATGGATAAATTCCCAGAAACATACAAACTTCCATAACTCAATTTGGAACAATCAAAAAACCTAAACAGACTGATTACAACAAATGAAATTGAAACAGTTATCAAAAAACTCTCAACAAACAAATGTTCTGGACAGGATGGCTTTACTGGACAATTTTACCAAACTTCCAAAAAAGAACTAACACCTATCCTTCTCAAGCAATTTCAGAAAATTCAATAGGAAGGAAGAATTCCAAGCTCCTTTTGGGGTAAGCTTTATCCTCATTCCAAAACCAGGTAAAGACATTACAAAGAATAACAACTATAGGCCAATATCCCTGATGAACAAATATGCTAAAATACTCAACAAAATATTAGCAAACAGGATCCAGCAAGCCAATATCATAATTAATGGACAAAATTTAAAAGCAATCCCCCTGAGATCAAGAAAAAGGCAGGAGTGCCCCCTTTCACCACTCTTATTCAACATAGTTCTGAAAGTCCTTGCCACAGCAATCAGACAAGAAGAAATAAAAGGCATTCAATTTAGAAAAGAAGTAGTAAAACTATCATTATTCGCTGATGACATAGAAAACCCTAAAGTCTCAGTCAAAGTACTACCTGACCTGATAAATGAATTTGGCAAGGTGGCAGGATAAAAAATTAATATTCATAAATCAGTGGAGTTTTTATACACCAACAATAAACTGAAAGGGAAATTAAGAAAATAATCCCCTTCGTTATTGCAACAACAACAACAACAAAAATAAAGTACCTTGGAGTAAATTTAACCAAGGCAGTAAAAGATTTGTACTTGGAAAATTATAACACATTGAAAAAAGAAATCAAGGAAGGTACAAACAAGAGGAAGCATATACTGTGGTCATAGATAGGAAGAATAAACATCATTAAAAGTCTATATATTAAAAAAAGTCTATATTACCCAAAGCAATTTATAAATTCAATGCAATTCCTATTAAAATACCAATGGCATACTTCAAATATACAGAATAAGTATTCCAAAAATTTATATGGAACTAAAAAAGAACACGAATAGCCTCAGGAATCTTGAAAAAGAAGAATAAAGTGGGAGGTATCACACTTCTTTATATCAAGTTATACTACAAGGCCATTGTAATCATAACAGCTTGGTACTGGCATAAGAACAGGCATACAGATCAATGGAACAGAACAGAGAACCCAGAAATAAACCCACACCTTTATGGTCAATTGATATTTGACAAAGGAGGTAAGAGCAAACAATGGAGTAAAGACAGTCTCTTTAATAAATGGTATTAGGAAAACTGGACAGATACATGCGGAAAAAAAAGAAAGAAACTAGGGCCACCAACTCACACTATTCACAAAAATAAACTCAAAATGTATAAAAGACTTTAACGTAAGTCATAAAACCATAAACATCTTGGAAGAAAACATAGGCAGTAAACTCTCCAATATCTCTTGTAGCAATATTTTTGCCTATTTATCTCCACAGGCAAGTGAGATAAAGGACAAGATAAACAAATGGGACTATATCAAACTAAAAAGCTTTGCACAGCTAAAGACACCATGGAAACTCATAAAGAACTTCTAAAACTTAATACCAGGAAGGTAAACAATCCAATTAAAAAATGGGAAAGGAACTGAGTAGACAATTTTCCAAAGAGGACATACAGATGGCCAATAAGCATATGAAAAAATGTTCAATATCATTGATTATCAGAGAAATGCAAATTGAAACCACACTGAGACAGCACCTCACACCTGTCAGAATGGCACTCATTAACAAATCAACACACAATAAGTGCTGCCCGAGGGTGTGGAGAAAAGGGAACCCTTCTTCACTGCTGGTGGGAATGCAGACTGGTGCAGCCACTGTGGAGAACAGTATGGAGTTTCCTAAAAAATTAAAAATGTAACTGCCTTTTGACCCAACTATCCCACTTTTAAGAATATATCCTAATACCAAATCACTGATTCAAAAGAAGATATGAGCCTGACCAGGAAGTGGCGCAGTGGATAGAGCGTCGGACTGGGATGCGGAGGACCCAGGTTTGAGACCCCGATGTCGCCAGCTTGAGCACAGGCTCATGTGGTTTGAGCAAAAGCTCACCAACTTGAACCCAAGGTTGCTGGCTCGAGCAAGTGGTTACTTGGTCTGCTGAAGGCCCACCATCAAGGCACATATGAGAAAGCAATCAATGAACAACTAAGGTGTCGCAATGCGCAATGAAAAACTAATGATTGATGCTTCTCATCTCTTTGTTCCTGTCTGTCTGTCCCTGTCTATCCCTCTCTCTGACTCTCTCTGTCTCTGTAAAAAAAAAAAAAAAAAAAATATATATATATATATATGCGCATTCCTATGTTTACTGCAGTTTACTGCAGCATTGTTTACAATAGCCAAGGTCTGGACACATCGCAAGTATCCGTCAGTGAACGAGTGGATTAAAAAACTGTGGTACATATACACAATAAAATACTACATGGCCATGAAAAAGAAGAAAATCTTACCCTTTCTGATGGCTTGGATGGACCTGGAGATTATTATGCTAAATGAAATAAACCAGGCAGAGAGAGACAAATATATGATCTGAATTATATGTGGAATCTAATGAACAAAGTGAACTGAGGTAAAAACAGAGGCAGAGGCGGGGTCACAGAAAATTGAGGAACAGCTCTCAGAGGGAAGGGGGATAAGGGGATGGGATCAGAGAAGGTGAAAAGATTAGTAAAATTATATATACAAAACACATTGATACAGATACCAGGGTAGCATATTCCAGAAAAAAAGAGGGAGGAAGTTATGGGGAGGGGCCAAAGGGGGTGTAAGGGGGACACTGAGGTAGGGGGTATGGGTGTTTCATTGAGTGGAACACTTGAATCCACGTTTACACAATAAATTAAAATTAATATAAAAAGATTATTAAGAGAAAAGAAGAATCACCAATGGGTTTTAAATATAGTGGGTGAAATTATAATAAGAAAATAGTAATGTTTCTCTAGTTTAAACACATCTACTCAAATGATACCTCTAAATTACAAGGTTAAAACAGTAACTTTTATAAAAATTATATTAAATTTATTGGGATAACATGGTTCACCAAACCATACACGATTCATGTGTACAACTCAATATCACCCCGTCTACATGAGCTTCATGAACCCCTTACCCCATGCGGTCTCTCTCTGCCCCAACCCCCCACTCTGCACTTCTCTCCCCACCTCCTCACCCCTTTCCCTCTGGCTGGGGCCACCTGCTGTCTGTATCCATGTATTATGTGCATATGTTTTCTTAGATAATCCCTTCCCTTCTTTCATCCCGTCCCTTCACCTCTTCCCTCTAGCGACTGTGTATCTAGTCCACATGTCCATGCCTTTATTTCTACTTTGTCATCGTGTATTGTGTTCATTAGATTACACTGATGAGTGGGATCATATAGTATTTTAAAAATGGTAACTTGGCACTAGAGAACCAGGCAGACACCAAGTTAGCCAACTGATCAAGGATAAAACACTATTTAAAAAATTAATATCATAATTAATAATATGCACTGTGGCATATATGCAGAAAATCTAACCTTGGAATATACATAAATACATGCATATGTACTCACAGAAGCTATACATAAGAAAATATTAATTTAATCATTGAAGAATTTGGGTGAAGCCTGTCCAGGAATTCTTTATATCATTTTCACAACTTTTCTATATCTTTAAAATCACTACCAAAAATAAATAAATAAGGTAAAACAAATAGAACCATTACCAAATAAAAAGTTGGAAATCCCTTCCTGCTAGAACAATGACTACAAAAAAAGAAGTTCGAGTATCACTGGAATCAGGGACACTGTCCCTCAGGGCTGCAGTCCCTCTGGCTCTGGGACACACAGCTCCCCAAAGGGCAGTCAGAAAGTAGCCCGAAGCTTGGGGACTGTGTTTCACTCTCATTAGTAATAAGTCTGGTGATTGACTCATTTCCCTGGAGCTGGTTGAGCAAAATGAAGGTTTAGAAGGTCCAGGGCCACAGATGTTTCTTCTCTGTGTCTGGACCTAAGGCCTCCTGAAGAAACCTGAGGAGTCGGGCAGCAGTCTGGAGCAGAAGGGGTCTGACTCAGCAGTGACGGGCACAGGTCAGAGGGGCTGGGACTCTGCCCTTGGCGATGGATCTACCTGTGTACTAGTGGGTCATGTGAGACTTTGTCCATGATTGTGTGTGTCTACATGTATTGTGTCTGTTTGAGCATGTGCTTGTCTGATTGCTGTGTTTGTGTGTGTCTGTGCTATGTATCTAACTCATAGCATGACCCTCTTCCTGAGTTAGAGCCTACCTAGGCCCTGTTTTAGTGGGTATAGACCAAGTGATAACCTCCTGCTGTGTGACTAGGGACTCCTGATCCATGCCTGTGACTGTAAACACCTCCAGCACAGCTGGGCATCAGGAGTAAGATTGTCATCTCAGCTGCTGGACAATAAGACGCCGACCTCACAGGGAACCAAGGTCAGAGAGGGCTCACATGTCTCTCCACAGGGTGTGCTGCTGCTCGTGCCTGCTGCGTTTGTGGGTGACACACTCATGTGTGAGAGCAGGAAAGTGTACTGTTTGGTTTTCTCAGTGTGTGTGTTACCATGTTTATGTGACACGTGCATGGTGTAGGTGGGGTGTAATGACTGCACCTGTGACCAAATAGGCCAACCTGCCCCATGCTGAATGCCCTCCCCCAGCAGGGTGTGGGTTAGAGGAAGCAGGAGCATGCCTCTCAGTAATTGAAGTGGGTGTGCTGATGTAGTGAATGTGTGGCTGGGTATGCATGTGTGCTGTTGGTGTGTGTTTGTCATGAGATTTTTGAATTGTGTAAGGTCTGGTGTGTTCTTGATTATGTTAGATTCAGGGAGTACTGGGGCTGCCAAAGAGTGTAACTATTGAAGGAACAGGGAGTGCTGCAAAGAGTGTAACTATTGAAGGAACAGTAAGTGCTGATATGGCTCCTGTGAGGCTGGGAACAAAGAAGGTCAGAGACCCTTATCAGAAGTTTAGGTTTGAAATTCGCCACTAAGCTAAAACCGGCCCCTGTTGCTATGCCGGCCCCTGTTGCTATGCTGCTTGCGACCTCCCTAGCCAATAGCTAAACTGCCACATCTGCTTCTGTGCTATGCTTGCTCACTTAGGATATATAAGGGCCTGGCTGTAAGCTCCAGGTGCGGCTTCTGTTTGCAGCTCCTTGTGGGCACGGTGTCTCCGGACATCTTGGGAGTTTGCCCCTGCGCAGGTTAAACTGGCCAATAAAGTAACATCTTAACTCCTGAAAGTCTCCGACATTTGTTCTCGTAACCGGTGGATGCTACATTTTGGGGGCTTGTCCGGGATTCTCCCTTGGCAGAGTTTTGGGTCGGAGACCGGAAGGACAGCTCGAGCTGAGTAAGTATTCACGGAGGATCCTCATTTGGTTTGGCTTTTGGGCTCCGGAGCACACATTCCTGAGGTGGTAGGTGGGACGCTGCCAGTAACCCACCCAGGGCTTTCAGCAGCGGGACGCCACTCTCTGAAATTTGTATATTTGGATTTGTTAACTTTGGAGTGACCAGTCACATTAGGAATCCGTTTTGCGCTGTGCTGCGCTGCGTTTTGTCTGAGCTCAAATGACTGAGTTGAGTGTGAGAGAGACAAGTGTGTTCCTTGTGTTAATAGTGTGTGTTGCCTGTATCCTACCCTTTCTCATTATTCCTGAGTCATCTAGGATGGGACAACAGGAGTCTGTGCCGGGATCCCTGCTCGAGTGCCTATTGAAGAATTTTTCTGATTTCCAGAAGAGGGCTCAGGGGTACGGAGGTCTGCAGCCGAGTCCAGGTTTCCTCCAGACCTTGAGCCAGCTGGAATAGCCTGCATTTAATGTGAGACGGCCCACAGAGGGCACTTTTGACCTTCCAATTTTGTTTGCTGTCAGAGCCACAGTCTATAGGGCTCCCCACCCAGACCAATACCTGTATATGGATGTGTGGGTAGATACAGCCATTTTGTCTCCTCCTCTGGGAGGGAAGCCATTTTTCCTCTCCAGGAGGTGCTGGCCCATGGGCACCTCGCCTCATCTATGTGCCTTTTTCCACTAGTGATTTATACAATTGGAAACATCAGAATCCCCCATTTTCCGAGAAACCTCAGGGACTAATATCTCTCCTTGAGACCATTTTTAGGACCCATCAGCCCACGTGGGACGATTGTCAGCAGATTTTACAAACCCTCTTCACTTCTGAAGAAAGGGAGAGAATAATGAGAGAAGCTGCTAAGGCGGTATTAGGAGAAGAAAAGGAAACTCGGGAGGGAAGAAGGGAAATAGAAGATGTTCCCCCATCTCAACCTCCTACCTGGGACCCTAATACCGCTGGAGGAAGGGACGCACTCCTCCAGTATCGCCGGGCTCTGTTGAGGGGGCTCAAGGCAGCAGCTAGAAAGCCAACCAACTTTATCAAAGTAAGTGAAGTCATCCAGGGAAGAGAGGAATCCCCAGCAGCCTTTCTAGAGAGACTCATAGAGGCTTATAGAGTATATACTCCTCTAGATCCTGAAGTAGAAGAGAACAGGAGACTAGTAAATATAGCCTTTGTGACTCAGGCCGCTTCAGATATTAGGAAAAAGCTTCAGAATATTGAGGGGTTCGAGGGAGAGAATAGAAGCAAGCTATTAGAGATAGCCCAGAAGGTGTATGTCAATAGGGATGATCTGGAGGTTGGCAGGGCGAAGGAAGTTGCCAAAATTCTGATTGCTGCCACTGCCCAGAAACCTCCTCCCAAAGGAAAAGGGGGACAGAGGAAGGGTCAAGGACAGCGAATAGACAAGGATCAATGCGCCTATTACAAGGAGAAAAGACACTAGAAAAGAGAGTGTCCAAGGTTAAAGGCCAATAGCCAAGGGCCAAGACAGGGCCCAGAGGTCTTGCTCCAAACCTTAGACTGATGGGGCCAGGGCTCCATTCCTGCCAGCTCCCAGGAGCCCATGGTCACCATAACAGTCGAAGGAAAACCAGTAGACTTCCTAGTCGACACGGGAGCCACCTACTCAGTCCTAAAGAAACCACAGGGCCAGATGCAGAAGACAACTACTAAGATAATAGGGGCAATGGACAAAGCAGAAGCCTACCCATGGGCCACCGCAAGAATTACTGACTTAGGTCAAGACACCATCACCCACTGCTTGGAAGGGACTTATTGCAGAAACTTCAGGCCACCATAACCTTCCAACGGGAGGAAAGCCCTATGGGGAACAAAGAGGCAGAGGTCAGCATGGAAGTAACTGTCCCACTGTCTGAAGAACACTTACTTGCCACCATCCTAGAAGGTAAGGAGGCCGAGGAAGGGGTTCCAGACGCCCTGCGTGCCCGGATACCTGAGGTTTGGGCGGAAACCAACCCCCCAGGTTTGGCTGCTCACCAATCACCTGTCCTGGTGCAACTGCTTAGCACTGCTAGACCAGTTAGGATCAGGCAGTACCCGGTGCCAGCCCAAGCTAGACAGGGAATTGCCCGGCACTTGCAATGCCTGCTGGAGGCAAGCATCCTTCGAAGGTGCCAATCAGCCTGGAACACCCCGCTGCTTCCCATCCAGAAACCGGGGAGCCAAGACTATCGTCCGGCCCAGGACTTGCAGGAGGTGAACACACAGGGAGAGACTATTCATCCCACGGTGCCCAATCCGTATACCTTACTGAGCTCATTACCCCCAACCCATACCTATTATTCTGTCCTGGATTTGAAGGATGCCTTCTTTTGTATTCCCCTGGCACCTCAGAGCCAAGGGATCTTTGCCTTTGAATGGAATGACCCAGATAATAGACTGGTGGGGCAGTTCACTTGGACAAGACTACCACAAAGGTTTAAGAATTCCCCCACCATTTTTAATGAAGCCCTCAGCAAAGATCTGCAGGCTTTCCGCTCCTCCCATCCTTTGATCATACTGCTCCAGTATGTGGATGACATCCTCATAGCTGCCAAGGATGACGGAGAGTGTGAGGAAGCTACCTCGGACCTGCTACAAGATCTCGGGTGAATGGAGTATCGATTCTCCGCCAAGAAGGCCCAGATTGTGACGCAAACTGTAAATTATTTGGGTTATAATTTACAGGGAGGGCAAAGGACATTATCCAGCCAGCGAATTCAGATGGTCTTGCAGATCCCCGAGCCTACTAACAACAGACAGGTACAAGAATTCCTGGGTGCAGTAGGATACTGCCGATTGTGGATATTAGGCTTTGCAGAACTAGCTAAACCCCTGCATGAACTAACCAGGGGTAAGGAAGAGCAGTTCACATGGACAGATAAGGAGAAGCAAGCATTCCAAGCGCTGAAAGAGGCCCTACAGCTGCCCCAGCTTTGGCCCTGCCAGATCTGGCCAAACCCTTTCCGCTATTTATAGCAGAAAGGGGTAGGGTAGCCTTAGGGGTACTAAGCCAGGAACTTGGGCCGTAGAAGAGGCCTGTCGCCTATCTGTCCAAGAGACTTGATCCTGTAGCCTCGGGATGGCCAATATGTCTGAGGGCACTTACTGCCACCTCCATACTAGTCAAGGAGGCTAGTAAATTAACTTTAGGGCAGGACATCAAAGTCATTGAGGAACACTACGTAGAGCAAATGCTGCGAGCACCTCCTGACAGGTGACTATCTAATGTGCGGCGAATGCAGTATCAGGCTCAGCTGCTGAACCCTCCATCTGTTCAGTTCCTCAAAACTGCTGCCCTGAACCCAGCGACTCCACTTTGGTCCACAGTTGCAAACAAATCCTTGACACAGTGACTGGCTCCCACTTGGACTTAAGGGATCAAGCATACAGGAAGGCAGACCTGACCCTCTTTACAGACGGGAGCAGTTTTATAAGGATGGACAGTGACATGCAGGGGCAGCAGTGGCCACGGAAAATAAGGTCCTGTAGCAGAAAGCACTGCCCACAGGAACATCTGCACAAAGGGCAGAGCTAATAGGACTAACCCGAGCCTTACAGATAGCAGAGGGAAAAGTTGCCAGCATCTACACTGACAGCCAGTATGCATTCGCCACTGCCCATGTCCACGGAGCCATATACAAGGAGAGAGGCTTACTGACAGCAGGGGGGAAAGACATTAAAAATTGCAATGAAATTCTTGCCCTCCTAAACGCCATTTGGCTACCTACCAAAGTTGCCATCATCCACTGCAAAGGACACCAGAGAGGGGACTTGCCTATTGTAAAGGGTAACGACCTAGCAGACTCAGCTGCAAGAGAGGCAGCCACTAGGCCACAAGAAAGCCTTCTGCCACTGCTGCCTAAGCCAACGCTACCTCCGGATCCTAGATATTCCCCAGAAGAAGAGCAGGAAGGGACACAGTTGAAAGGGAAGAAAAATCAGCAGGGATAGATAGAGCTTCTGACTCCCGGCTCTATTTACCCCAGGGAATAGTAAGAGAAATAGGAGATATTCATACTCGTACCCATCTAGGACAAAACAAGCTAGAACAACTTATCAGGAAGTATTATGTAGGGCTCAACATCAGGGATATTTTCCACTTCATTGTCTCAAGGTGCAGCATCTGTGCCAGAGTAAATGCGCATAATAAGAAGCTACCCTCCTTTGTGAGGTATCGGGGGAAAGCTCTGGGAGAACTGTAGGAAATAGATTTCACAGAGATGACCCCTAGGAAGTCAGGTTATAAGTATCTATTAGTATTATTAGACACCTTCTCAGGATAAGTGGAAGCATTCCCCACGCGAGAAGAGGCTGCATCCACAGTCTGCAAAGTCTTATTAAGGGAGATCATACCTAGATATAGCATTCCCCTAGCCCAGGGGTCTCAAACTCGCGGCCGGCCAAACAATTTTGTGCGGCCCGCAGACTAATCCACAATTAGTCTGCGGGCCATTTATTTTGAACTTCGTGGATTAGTCTGCAGGCCGCACAAAATTGTTCAGTGGGCCGCATGCGGCCCGTGGGCCGCGAGTTTGAGACCCCTGCCCTAGCCCTAGGATCAGACAATGGACCTGCATTCATATCCAGGATATCTCAAGAATTAGCCACTAAGTTAGGTATTAGAAATTGCATTGCATTTATAGGCCCCAAAGTTCAGCACAGGTAGAAAGAATAAACAGGATTTTGAAGGAAACTATAATTAAGCTGAGAGGGGAGACCAGCGAAAACTAGGTTGAGCTCCTCCCTTTCGCCCTTTTTAGAACCAGATGTACCCCCTATCTCAATAAATAGACCCCTTATAAAATCTTATTTGGGCAAACTGTGCCCCTTGTACCTCGATAGACCAGAGGGGAACTAGAGATTTCTAATCATAATTTCCTCAAGTCCTTGCAGGCCCTGCTCCAGAGTAGAAAGAAAGGTCATTGAACTGAAGCCTGCCAGGCTTCCTGGCCCCATCAAGGGACACGTCTGTGCTGTGGAAAGAGGGACATGAGAAGGTTTTACAGGTTACTCAGAAAACTGTTCAAAGACTGTCCAAGGGGCACTTCTAGCAGTACACCACCCAAGGACTGACTCCCACGTAGACGGGTCCACACACCATCATCTTGAGCACCCCCACTACTGCCAAGGTAGAAGGCATACCCGCCTGGGTCCACCGCAGCCGGCTGAAGCTTGCAGTCCCAGCAGAGACACCTTTGTGGACAGCGAAGACTGACCCCGCCAATCCTTGTAAGCTGACCCTGAGAAGGACAGCATGCCCTGCTTCAGCCACAAACCAGAAGTTAACTGGTCCATGTATGGCTAATGCCTAGAGAAACTCACTAAGGACTCTTTTAATCAGGCTTTAGGAAAAGGGAAACTAGGATAAAAAGAAAGTCAACTTAATTGTCACTAAAGGTTAAAGATTTTTAAATCAAGAGTTTTGACTAGAAAGGAATTGTATGGTTTTGATAATAGAAAGTATGAAGTGTAGAGATACTTTTGAAAAGAAAAGGGAAAAGCAAGTTGTTATGAAAGGCCAGTTATTTCTGGATAAGAAAGTGCATAAAAGTTGAAGGTTTATGTAAGTTGCAAAAGGTTTGTGTAAGTTGCAGAAGGTTTGTACAAGTTGTAAGAAGTTAGTACAGAGAAGAAAAATACAAGGCAGGACACGTTTCTTGTGTATCAGCCCTGCAGATATTGCAGGAAAGTAGTTTATTATCTTAAAACAGTGTGTGCTTGTGTACTTTTGCAAAGATATTGTACAAATGTGCTGAAAACATTGTAACTTTGTAGGTTTCGCCTATAAATACTCCTCTCCCCCTGAGCTCATCGCTGACCATTGTGAGAGGCGTAGTAGGCTAATCACTAGCCAGTATATAAGACCCAATTAGCTTATAGCTACAGCTAAAGTAGAAAATTCTCATGAGCCCCAGCCTTATACCATTCTCCCCACTGATGAAGAATCAAGGGTTTGATTTATGCCCAAAAGAGATGGGGGAATGTTAGATTCAGGGAGTACTGGGGCTGCCAAAGAGTGTAACTATTGAAGGAACAGGGAGTGCTGCAAAGAGTGTAACTATTGAAGGAACAGTAAGTGCTGATATGGCTCCTGTGAGGCTGGGAACAAAGAAGGTCAGAGACCCTTATCAGAAGTTTAGGTTTGAAATTCGCCACTAAGCTAAAACCGGCCCCTGTTGCTATGCCGGCCCCTGTTGCTATGCTGCGTGCGACCTCCCTAGCCAATAGCTAAACTGCCACATCTGCTTCTGTGCTATGCTTGCTCACTTAGGATATATAAGGGCCTGGCTGTAAGCTCCAGGTGCGGCTTCTGTTTGCAGCTCCTTGTGGGCACGGTGTCTCTGGACATCTTGGGAGTTTGCCCCTGCAGGTTAAACTGGCCAATAAAGTAACATCTTAATTCCTGAAAGTCTCCGACGTTTGTTCTCGTACCCGGTGGATGCTACAATTACATGTGTGTACAGTGCCTGATTTATGCATATATGGTGAGTAGAGTGTTTAGCACACATGTCATAAGTCAGGTGTGTTGATGTGCATTGTGAGTGTGACTGTTGTTGAGTCTACATCATTGTGTATTGTGTATGTCTCGCTTTGAGTGTTACTTATGACTTGTATGTATGTATATGAGTGTTTATGAGCTGAACCACATACTGGCGACCCTTCCCTTAGGATAGGATCTTAATCACAGGTGACTGGAATCTTCAGATCAGCACTCTGTGTGTGTATATTTGTGTGTGTGATCTGCTTCTGTGACCTCAAGTATTTCCTGAGGCGTCTTCATGCTGGGGCACCAGGAGCCGAGATAA
The DNA here is from genome assembly GCF_036850995.1 of Saccopteryx leptura. NCBI lineage: Eukaryota > Metazoa > Chordata > Mammalia > Chiroptera > Emballonuridae > Saccopteryx > Saccopteryx leptura. The sequence continues at coordinate 12,784,246 of NC_089504.1, read as the reverse complement.
CCAAAGTCTTAGTAAGTCTCTGTTTCTTGAAACGGCTCTCCTATTGTTTTCATGTACCTGAGTGTGACAGAGCTATTTACAATTTTGCAACCCTTTCTTTACTTTTATTGAGCATCCCATGCCAGCAAAAATGGTACACAGCATCAAGCTGTGTGAGTTTTGGGCAGAATCACTATCAAACTACAATGAAACATTGGGAAAGTTAATGAAATCATTTGCCTCAGTTTCCACATTTATAAAAAAATATATATACTTGTCTCATGAATCGTGTGGATATCTTCAACAAATCTTTATTATATAAATAGAAGTTAACGTATTTGAGAATGTTCTATTACTTGAAAAGATTATAAATATGTAAGAATTTAATTAGCTAGAAAAAAAAACTAAGAATATTTTGTATAAATTTGTGTCCTCACAGCTATTAAATAAAATATTGTGCTTGGCTCCCGTAACCAACAAAAGGGAGGTTCCCACTTGTGATGGCTAAGAGCATGAGTTCTGATCACAAAGACATGTTAGACTGAACCCGTGACGCAGTAATAATTTTTAATCTATAGAAAATGTTAGTATATCAAATTATATACATTACACATGACATATTTTATACACACAGATATATATATACACATGTGTGTGCTCTACTGCAGTGGTCCCCAACTTTTTTTGGGCCACAGACCGGTTTAATTTCAGAAAATATTTTCATGAACCGGCCTTTAGCGTGGGACAGATAAATGTATCATGTGACCGAAACAAGCATCAAGAGTGAGTCTTAGATGTATGTAGCAGAGGGAATCTGGTCATTTTTAAAAATAAAACATCGTTCAGACTTAAATATAAATAAAACGGAAATAATGTAAGTTAGTTATTCTTTCTCTGCGGACTGGTACCAAATGACCCACGGACCGGTACCAGTCCACGGCCCGGGGGTTAGGGACCACTGCTCTACTGTCCTTTTCTGCACTGTTGTGTGCCTGCAGCAATTGTATCATTTAAGTTTCTATTTCTTAAAATTAACATAGTTGAAAGAACCCATATTTCTAGTGCAGCTGTGAAGTGGTCTTAGACTTTGGGGAAAAAGGCTATGTGTGGATTTACTTAGTAAACGTAGGTAAAATCCTCAGCCCAGTACTCAAATGTTCACCTAAATATTCAGCATTATTATGAAAAATATTTTGAAGACTATTCAGGCATCAAGTAACTTGAAATAGCCACCTGTTTCAAGAGTGTCTATGAGTTTACAGCTGTAGGTCAGTGGGACCTGGCAGGTTCACTGGAGTGTGACAATGCTCCAACAATGTCAACACTGTACCAGAGTCTCTTTTATTTATTTACTTCTACTTTCTTAGAAAGAGATAGACAGGAATGACAAAGAGAAAAAGAAAGAAAGACAGATGAGAAGCATCAACTCTTACTTGCTTCAGTTAGTTCTGTATTGATTGTTTCTCCAATTTGGCTTCAAGCTAATGACCTTGGGCACAAGTCAGTAATATTGGGATGACATAGGGAATGCACACTCAAGCTGACAAGCCAGACCTCAAGCCGAGAAGCCTGCACTTTAGCTGGTGACCTCAGGGTTTCAAACCAGGTACCTCAGCGACCTGGGTGGATGCTCTATTCACTCCACCACCAGCAGTGAGGCTGGAGTGTCATGTTTTTTAAGGTAGAAGCAACTGATACCAGGTTTGGGGTATCAATTCCATTTCTGTCACAGTGAGTCAGTGTGGTGTGGCTCTGGCCTGGGGGAGAAATGATCCCTTCATACCCATCACGATCTAATCTCACAGAAGTGGGGACTTTGCTCTTCGTGTTCACTGCTGCATCTCCGTCCTTAGTGCCTCAAGACACAGACTCAGTATCAGTAAACTATGCTTCCAGCAAACGGTGAACACCCTTTTGCTTCTGCGTAATGAAGTCTAGTTGGCTGCATTAGGAGTGCAATGTTTTCCTGGATCCTCACTGGGATAGTGTGAGGATGCATGCACCTACAGGTGTCATAAATTATTAGGTTTGTAGTAAAAAAGTCATGTTGTTTTTAGAAAATGACAGCATGAGACATGATGGTACTGGGCATCCTTTCCAGGTTGCTGAGATCCCAAACCTCCTTTCTCCCCAGCAGACGGGGAGCAGCATGGGACCCGAAAACCAGAGCAGCGTGTCCGAGTTCCTCCTCCTGGGGCTCCCCATGCGGCCAGGACAGCAGCGCGGGTTCTTCACCCTGTTCCTGGGCATGTACCTGACCACGGTGCTGGGCAACCTGCTCATCATCCTGCTCATCAGGCTGGACTCCCGCCTGCACACGCCCATGTACTTCTTCCTCAGCCACCTGGCCTTCTCTGACATTTCTCTGTCATTCGTCACTGTCCCAAAGATGCTCACGAACATGCAGACTCAGGAACAATCCATCCCCTATGTGGGATGCATTGCTCAGGTGTATTTTTTCAAGTTTTTTGTTTGTCTTGACAATATTTTTCTGGCAGTGATGGCATATGACAGGTACGTGGCCATCTGTCACCCTCTACATTACACCACCATCATGAGGGAGGAGCTGTGTGTGCGGCAGGTGGCTGCTACCTGGGCTGTTTCTTGTGGCACTGCCGTGACACACACCTTTCTCTTAGTCCGACTGTCCTTCTGTGCCAACAATACCATCAGCCACTTCTTCTGTGAACTCACTGCGCTCCTGAAGCTGAGCTGCTCTGATATCTCCCTCAATGACCTGGTCATTTTTGTTGAGGGCGGCATACTTTTATTCTTGCCTTTGGGTGTTATTTTGGGTGCATGTGTTCATATAGGGGCCATCATCCTGAGGGTCCCCTCCACTGTGAGACTCTTTAAAGCCTTTTCTACCTGTGGCTCCCATCTCTTTGTGGTGTCCTTATACTTCGGGACACTTTCAAGTGTTTATTTTTTCTCCTCTTCATGGAATTCTAAAGACATTATTGCTTCAGTCATGTATGCGGCAGCTACCCCCATGCTAAACCCCTTCATCTACAGCCTGAGGAACAGAGATATCAAACAGGCCTTGGAAATGTGTGTCAGCAGGGTTAAATTCTTTTAAGTGGAAATCCCTAAGTCCTCTTATTGCAGTCAGGAGCAAGTGAGACATAGCTCCTAAAGTTATTGTATTGTTGTCATCACCTTATAACTTTATTGAATAGGCATTCTGTTGCCATGTATAAGGGTTCTTAATATATTAACTTGGTCAAGTTTGATACCTAGATCATTAATAATTATTTATGTCTAATTATTATTTTTCCTTGTTAATCATCTCTTCTTAGATGTATGCAAAATCTTATGCAAAAACATTGAACAATTCTAAATGCAGATTTGTGTTTCTTCCCAAGAGACATGTCGTCTTTCTGTATACTGAGAGAAACACTGACTTAGCATCATGATCTGCTCCTCATGAACCTGGCTCTTATTTTATACTGATTCCTTTATGCTGGCTTACACTAGATTTAATCTGATTTGGAGTAATTCTTCCCAACTCATATTCAATGACATAGTGTTGGTAGACCAAAATCAGCCATGATTGGTTTAATTACATTATGAAAATGGGTAGGTACTATAAAGCGAGGCTTTTTAAAAAAAAGAGAGGAAGATTTTTATAAGTATATTTAACAACACACCACTCTGTTTATGATTAGAAGATATCGGGACCAATGGGTCCTACCTAACACCTCATCTACTTCTGATATTAGTGAATTACTTTATACCTGTATCTATAGATCTAGACACATATAAACATACAGATAAACAAAGATACTATAATAATATTGGAAGTAATGATGCAGCTTTCTTGAGGTTAATGTTTATATGGTATTTCTTTCCCATCACTTTTATCTTTTTTATGAGCTTATCTCTGTCAGGTGTCCATTGTTAATCATGTAAAGTTTAATTTTGCTGATTTTATGTTTTATGTTTTTACAGCAACATTAGCATATTAATGAAAAATATTATCCACTGACATCTAAAGTAATCATAATATATTTGAATTTCTATTTTCCATATTACTATGCATGTTATTCATATACCTGTTTCACATTTATTCTCTGGCCTTCCTTCTTTTAATTAAATACATATTTTGTTACTCCAACACGCCTCTTAAACCTATTAATCATTCATTATTATTATAATTTTATAATTCTTTTCTATGCTGTGTGCTGACATTACTTTTTACTTTCTTCTTAATTATTTAAATTGCATTTTAATATTCAAAACATAAAATTTATCATTTTAGTCTTTGGATGTCTACAATTAATTGACATTAAGGAGACTCATCTCCCATATCTCATTTGCAACCCCTAAACAACACACTGTAGAACATCAATATTTTTAAGTATTTCTCAAATGTGGAAAAAATAAGAACAAAGATACCTATGATTTAATATTGAGAAATATCAGGATACCTTATTAAATGGGAAAAAAACAATATGTAAAGCACCACTTATAGCATGCTACTATTTAGGTAAAAATAAAAGAGAAATACAATGTACATATGTCTGTCTATTTCAGCTCACAGAGCCACAGGAATAACAAAAATAAACTAATAACGTTGTTTACTTACAGGATGTGGGGCAGTAGAGTCAGAAGATGAGTATGATTATTTGTATCATTTAGACTATATTGTCTTTTGCCAATAAGAAACAAATAGAAGAGGTGGTCAGCCTGAGCTGTGGTGGCACAGTGGATAAAGCATCAACCTGGAATGCTGAGGTTCCTGGTTTGAGACCCAGGGCATTCTTGATCAAGACACATATGGTTCACTCTGTCTTTTACCCTCTCTCTCTCTCTCTTTCTCTCTCTCTCTCTCTCCTTCCTAAAATAATGTGTTAAAAAAAAGTAAAAGAAAAAAATATGTGGTGAATAAAGCAAGATAGAATAAAACAAAACAAATGAACCTAACTATACTGCAAATTACTACCATAATTAGACTAAAGGAGAAAATAAGTAACTTAAGTAATTATTGAACCCAGCATCATGTCTATACACAATCATCATTTTAAAAAAGTAAAAATAACATTTGAACTGTAATTTGTTATTAACAGTGTTATGATTTCAATGTTCTCTTTTTTTATTAAATGAGAGGTGGGGAGGCAAGGAGGCAGAGAAACAGGCTCTCACTTGCACCCTGACAGGAATCCACCCAGCAAGCCTCCTAGCAGGTGATGCTCTGCCCATCTGCGGCAGCTTCTCTATTGCTCAGCAACAGAGCTATTTGAGCTCAAGAGTTGAGGCCATGGAGCTATCCTCTGCACCAGGGCCAACTAGCTCAAACCATTTGAGCCACAACTGTGGGAGGGGGAGAGAGAGAAAGAGAAAAGGGGCAGGGAGGGGTGGTGAAGCAGATGGTTTCTTCTTCCGTGTGTCCTGACTGGGAATTGAACCCTGGACTTCACACAATGGGTCAACGCACTACCACTGAGCACATCAGGCAGGGTTCATTTGAAGATTTTGAAACAGCTCGTCATGTGTCTAAAGATTCAGGAAATTAATAGAAAGGAAAAGGAGTGAGTCCTCACTCATTGGCAAGGTGCTGTGTACATGGAGAAGGAGAGGCTGGAATAAATTCTCTGTTGTCAAACTAGAATTGGAGACATCAATTTGAACTCATAATTTTAAGAAAGTATAAATAGTATAATTAAATATAACTGTCTATGTTCTATGTTAACATATACACTGTTCCCATCCCCCATACTTTTATTTATTTATTTATTTAGTGAGAAAGAGACAGAGGGACAGACAAACAGGCAGGGGGAGAAATGAGAAGCATGAACTCTTCATTGTGGCTTCTTAGTTCTTCATTTATTGCTTTCTCATATGTGCCCTGACCAGGGAGGTGGGCAGGGGGCTTCAGCTAAGCCAGTGACTCCTTGCTCAAGCCAATGGCCTTGGGCTCAAGCCAATGACCTTTGAGCTCAAGCCAGTGACCATGGGGTCATGTCTATGATTCTACATTCAAGCCATCAACCTCAGTCTGAATCTGGCGAGCCTGCGCTTAAGCCAACGACCTTGGTGTTTTGAAACAGGGTACTCTAAATCCAGGCCGATAGTCTATCCACTGTACCACCACCTAGTCAAGGCCAATCTCCATTGTTTTTGTCTCACTTCTGACCCACCACCTATAGGTAAATATTTCTTTAGTTTCTTAGTTTCTAGTTTTTACTTATTGTGTTTCTTTTTGTATAAATCTACACCTTGGCTTCTCTGAGATTATTTAGTATCCTTGAAAGTAATGATCACACATAAGTTCAAATTGAATAAGAGAAATGGTTTATAACTCAGAGAAAAACATAAACCATTAGTTCAAAATGAATAAATAAATGAATGAATAAGGAAATAAATAAATGACTGGGAAGGATAAATTCCTTCATTTCAAAAACTACAATTAAAAACAAAGAAAAATGACAAAAGTAGAAAAATCACCATTTGGCCACCACATTTGCAATAATTTTGTCATGTAAGAATCATCAATGGATTGGTTTGCAAAGACATACAGTGTAAAACAGAAAGATGGCGATAGAGTGGGTAGACTTACCAACTTCCAATTCTCAGAACCAAAGTAGATTACAAAGTAGATTACCAAAGTAGAACCAGCCACGTTGAGACTGGTAGGAAAAGCAGAAATGCGGAGAGGGCTGCCCAGCTCCCTGGAGCGAATGGCAGCTCAGAGAGACTCACGTGGTGGAAAGAGAGTTTAGTGGAGAGAAAAGGGCCCTGGGCCCCAGTAACAAAGCCTCAACCTACATCCCCAGAGCCTAGAAGAGGTGTATGCACAGTATTTAGCTACAAAAAAGTCAGGATACTATTTGTGAGAAAGAGACAGTAATATCAGATGCAGGATTCTTCTTAAAGGGACAGTGCAGAAAATATCTTTCACAACCACCCACCCAGGGCTCTGGGGGACAGGACTGGAGTAGCGAGAGTGTAATCTAGGAGGCACAGGGAGAAATACTTTGAGGGACAGCCACCCTAACCCCTGGGCTGAGTCACTCCCCAAATCTGAAGAGAATATTTCCCCTGGAAACAGCGATCCCAGCAAAGGGAAGCAGGACACCAGCCAAACAAGCTCTTTCACGGCACTCAGAGCAGAGTTGCTTAGAAAGAGGGAGCTTTCAGGACTACAGTATGGAGTGTTAGGTTCTGCAGTGACCCCATCCACACTGCTGAGGGCTTGCTGGAGGGTGGGAGGTGGTGGGATGTGGAAGCACTGTTCTGTCAGCAGAAGCGGAAGCCCGCAGCCATGCCTGACACTCGACGTGAGCTCAGTCTAACATGACGGGGGTGTAGGGGATGTGTGAATACGGTCTGGCCGGGCTGCAGGCCTGCCTGCTACCCTGCCTGCAGGGAAAGGGTGGGAGCGAAGGAACAGGCAGAGATCTGATGCTGAGCAAGGATGCACGGGCACAGCCTCACCAGACCTGTAGAGCCAAGGCTTGCAGCCTGACCTGCGGGGGTGGGGCAGAAGCCTGGGAACAGGCTGAGACCCACAGCTGAGCAAAGGTGCTCACCCCTGCCCCTGGTGCTGAGGCTTGTGGCCCATGTGCAGCGCGTGCCACCACCGACAGAGGCAGGGTGAAGGCCAAGACCAGTTGACACTTGTAGAGACAGGCAGTGAACACAGCCCCTCCCATAGAGGAGGAGTGTAAAATGCAGCAACAGCCATAGCAGGCCGGTGCCAGCAACGCCCATACCCAAAAGTCCTAGGCAGCATCAGAGGGGAAGGTGGGCCTGCAGATAGACCACACCTAGGGAACACAGAGGCAACATCCCTTGGACTCCAGTGGCCAAGCTTTTCTTATACACAGACAAAATGGGCAGGAAGAGAAATGCAACTGAAATGAATCAAGAGAAATACCCAGAGCAGGACATTAATGAGTCAGATATAACCAAATTACCAGATGCAGAGTTGAAAAATAACAATTGTTAGGATGTTCAAAGAGCTTAGAACAACAATAGATGGTCATTACGAACACCTAAATAAAGAGATAGCAAATATTAAAAAGAAAAATAGAAATAATAAAAAGGAATAAGTCAGAAATGACAGATACAATAACAGAAATGAAAACCACAATTGAAAGAATTAAAAGCAAGATGAATGAAGATGAGGATCAAATCAGGGAGATAGAGGACAAGATAAATGAAGGCATGGCACCAGGCAACAACAACAAAAAAAGAGACTCAAAATGTTTGAGGAAACTCTAAGAGAGCTCTGTGACAACATGAAGAGAAATAACATCCACATCATAGGGGTTCCTGAAGAGAAAAAGAGAAAGAACAAGGGATAGAAACTTTGTTCAATCAAATCATAGCTGAAAACTTCCCTAAAGTGAGGCAGGAAAAAGTCTCACATGTTCAAGAAGCACAGAGAACTCCATTAAAGAGAAATCCAAAGAAATCTAAACCAAGACACATTATAATTAAAATACCAAAGCTAAGTGATAAAGAGAAAATATTAAAAGCTGCTAGAGGAAAAAAAAGCTATCACCTACAAAGGAGCCCCCATAAGGATGACATCTGACTTCTCAAAAAAATCACTTGAGGCCAGAAGGGAATGACAATAAATATTCAAAGTAAAGCAGAAAAAGAGCCTACAACCAAGACTACTTTACCCAGCAAGGATATTGTTTTAAATTGAAAAAGTAATAAAAAGCTTCCCAGACAAAAAACAACTCAAGGAATTCACTACAACCGAACCAATCCTGCAAGAAATGCTAAGGGGCCTGTTGTAAACAGATCAAAGAAGGAATAGAATATAGCAAAAGAGGAATACAGTTTAAAAGAATAAAATGGCAATAAACAACTACATATCAAAAATAACCTTAAATGTAAATGGATTAAATGATCCAATCAAAAGACATAGGGTAACTGCGTGGATAAGAAAACAGGACCTTTATATATGCCATGTACAAGAGGGACACCTTAAAACAAAAGATACACATAGACTGAAGGTAAAAGGATGGAAAAAAATATTTCATGAATATAAAAATGAAAAAGAAGCTGGGGTAGCAATACTTATATCAGACAAAATGGACTGTAAAACAAAGGCTATAGTAAGAGATAAAAAGGACACTATATAATGAAAAAGAGCAATCCAACAGAAAGAGATAACCATTATAAAAATCTACGCACCCTATATAGGAGCACCTAAATATATAAAGCAGACTTTGATGAATATAAAGGGCGAGATCAACAGTAATACTATAATAGTATGGGATTTCAATACACCACTAACATCACTAGAGATATCTTTAAGAAATAAAATTAACAAAGAAACAGCAAATGTAAAGAACACACTAGATCTGGATTTAATAGATATCTTCAGAACATTTCACCCTAAAGGAGGAGAATATACAATCTTTTTAAGTGCTCATGGTACATTCTCTAGGATAGACCACATGTTAGGGCACAAAAGCAGTCTCAACAAATTTAAAAAGATTGAAATTATATCAAGCATTTTCTCTGATCACAATAACATGAAACCAAAAATCAACCACAACAGAAAAACTAAAAAATACTCAAACACTTGGAAACTAAATAGCATGTTATTAAATAACAAATAGGTTAACAATAAGATCAAAGAAGTAATTTAAAAATTCCTAGAAACAAATGATAATGAGCATACATCAACTCAAAATTTATGGGACACAGCAAAAGCAATACAGAGAGGGAAGTTTATAGCATTACAGGCATACCTTAAGAAGCTAGAAAAAACTCAAATAAAAAACTTGACCCTGTATCTAAAAGAATTAAAAAAAGAACAGCAAGTAAATCCCACGGGTAGTAGAAGGAAGGAAATAATAAAGATTAGAGCAGAAATAAATGACATAGAGGCAAAAGCAACAACACAGAGGATCAAGAAACCAGGAGCTGGTTCTTTGAAAAGGTAAACAAGATCGATGAACCTTTAACCAGACTCACCAAAAAAAAAAAAAAAAAGAGAAAGGACTCAAATAAATAAAATTAGAAATGAGAGTGGAGAAATAACAACTGACACAACAGATATAAAAAATACTGGAAGAAAATACTGTAAAGAACTGTATGCCAAAAAATGAGGCAATCTAGATAAAATGGACACATTTCTTGAAACATACAATCTTCCAAAAATCAATCTGGAAGAATCAGGAAACCTAAACAGACCAATTACAACAAATGAGATAGAAACAGTTATCAAAAACCTCCCAACAAAGAAAAGTTTTGGGCCTGATAGCTTCACAAGTGAATTCTACCAAATATTAAAGAAGAACTAACTCCTATTCTTCTCAAGCTATTTCAAAAAACTCAAGAGGAAGGAAGACTTCCAAGCTCCTTTTAAGAGGTGAGCATGATTCTGATTCTAAAACCAGGCAAAGACAACACAAAGAAAGAAAATTATAGGCCAATATCTCTGATGAGCATAGATGCTAAAATACTCAACAAAATATTAGCAAACTGTATCCAGCAATATATAAAAAAAAAATCATACACCACGATCAAGTGGGATTCATTCTAGGGAGGCAAGGCTGGTACAGTATCAATCAATGTGATTCAGCACATAAACAAACAGAAGGAGAAAAAACACATGATAATTTCAATAGATGCAGAACAAGCATTTGATAAATTCCAGCACCCATTCATGATCAAAACTCTCAGCAAACTGGGATACAGGGAATATACCTCAACATGATGAAAGCCATCTATGACAAACCCACAGCCAACATCATACTCAATGGGAAAAAATTAAAAGCAATCCCCTTAAGATCAGGAACAAGACAGGGGTGCCCCCTTTCACCACTCTTATTTAACATAGGTCTGGAAGTCCTAGCGATAGCAATCAGACAACAAGAAGAAATGAAAGGCATCCAAATTGGGAAAGAAGAAGTTAAACTATCATTATTTGCAGATGATATGATATTGTATATAGAAAACCCTAAAGTCTAAGTTTAAAAATTACTAGACCTGATAAATGAATTCAGCAAGGTGGCAGGATATAAAATTAATAATAAAAAATCAGAGGCATTTTTATATACCTACATTAAACTGTCAGAAAGAGAAATTAAAAAAACAATTCCCTTCACTATAGCAACCAAAGAATGAAGTACCTAGGAGTAAATTTAACCAAGGAGGTAAAAGACTTGTACTTGGAAAATTATAAAATATTGATAAAAGAAATCAAGAAAGATACAAACAAGTGGAAGCATAAACTGTGTTCATGGTTAGGAAGAATAAACATCATTAAAATGTCTATATTACCCAAAGCAATTTATATATTGAATGCAATACTGATTAAAATACCAATGACAAGCGTCGACCTGGAAATGCTGAGGTCGCCGGTTCAAAACCCTGGGCTTGACTGGTCAAGGCACATATGGGAGTTGATGCTTCCAGCTCCTCCCTGCTTGTCTCTCTCTGTCTCTCTCTCTCTCTCCCTCTCTCTCTCTCATCTCTAAAAATGAATAATAAAAAGAATTTTAAAAAATAATAATAAAAAAATAAAATACCAATGACATACTTCAAAGATATACCAATGACATATTTCAAAAATTTATATGGAACTAAAAAAGAACACAAATAGCCTCAGCAGTCTTGAAAAGGAAGAATAAAGCGGGAGGTATCACACTTAAGTTATACTACAAGGCCTTTGTACTCAAAACAGCCTGCTACTGACATGAGAACAGAAATATGGATCAATGAAACAGTACAGAGAACCCAGAAATAAACCCACAGCTCTATGGACAATTGATATTTGAAAAAGGACATAAGAGCATACAATGAAGTAAAGACAGCCTCTTTAACAAATGATGTTGGAAATATTGGACATCTACCTGCAAAAAAATAAAACTAGACCACCAACTAACACCATTCACAAAAATAAACTCAAAATGGATAAAAGACTTAAATGTAAGCTGTAAAACCATAAGCATCTTAGAAGAAAACATAGGCAGTAAGATCTCCAACATCTCTCGCAGCAATATATATATTGCCGATTTATCTCCATGGGCAAGTGAAATAAAAGACAGAATAAACAAATGGGACTATATCAAACTAATAAGCTTTTGCACAGCTAAAGACAATAAGAACAGAATAAAAAGACAAACTACACAATGGGAAAACATATTCGACAATATGTCTGATAAGGGGTTAATAACCAAAATTTATAAAGAAATTGTAAAACTCAACACTGGGAAGATAAAAAAAAAATTCAATCATAAACTGGGCAAAACAAATGAATAGACACTTTTCCAAAGAGGACATACAGATGGCCAATAGGTATATGAAAAAATGCTCAACATCACTAATCATTAGAGAAATACAAATTAAAACCATAATGAGATATCACCTAACACCGGTCAGAATGGCGTTCATCAACAAAACAACACAGAATAAGTGCTGGCGAGGATGTGGAAAAAAGGGAACCCTCCTGCACTGCTGGTGGGAATGCAGACTGGTGCAGCCTCTGGAAAACAGTACGAAGATTCCTCAAAAAATTAAAAATCAAACTGCCTTTTGACCCAGCTATCCCACTTATACGAATATATCCTAAGAACACCATAGCACTGTTCCAAAAGGAGAAATGCACCTCCATGTTTATGGCAACATTGTTCACAATAGCAAAGATCTGGAAACAGCCCAAGTGTCCAACAAAGCAGTGGTACCCAATCTTTTTTGAGCCATGGACCTTTTAATGTCAGAAAATATTTTCACGGACCGGCCTTTACAGTGGGATGGACAAAAGTATCACGTGACTGAGACATGTGTCAAGAGTGAGTCTTAGACGGATGTACAGAGTGAATCTGGTTATTTTTAAAAAATAAAACATCATTCAGACTTAAATATAAATAAAACAGAAATAACGTAAGTTATTTATTCTTTCTCTGCGGACTGGTACCAAATGGCCCACAGACAGTTACTGGTCTGCGCCCCGGGGGTTGGGGACCACTGCGTCAAAGGATGAGTGGATTAAATAGCTTTGGTACATATATACTATGGAATACTATTCAGCCATAAGAAATGATGATGAGATGATGTCAGAGTAATGGCGGGGTAGGAAGCGATACCAATAAATCTCCCCCAAACCTCAACAAGATCTTCAACCAGAAACAGAAAAACCTATCCTTGGAGCCTCCAGATGTTTCGCAATACACCCAAAGGTATGATCGAGCAAAAAAATGGCTAAATATATAACCAAACCCCGAAGGAAATAGGGAGTAAGAAATGCTCCGCCTTCCTCACTAACCTAAACAGGGCGATTTTCACTGGAAACTGAGAATATAGAAACTAAGGCGGGCAAAGGGGGTGAATAGATCCAGGCCGCGGCACAAACGGCCGAACCAGGCTGTGGCATGGAGATCCAAGCCAAGGAAAAACTTTTCCTGTGACAACCCGGGCAATACAGCTAACACTCGCGCCAAACCCAGACAAAGAAAGACAAGCGGGGCAGCCATTTTACCTGATCCCCTGGTCGGCGCATAGTGGGCGAGAGATTCCTTCCAAAGCCCCCGGAGGGTGTGCCCGTGTTACTCCACAGAGAGGCAGAGTCAGAGGCCTTTGTGTGGGCTGAAAGCCTCCGGGCTGCCCCAGCACCCGGGGAGAGCCGCACACGGGGAGGGAGCGAGAGTTAATTCCAACACTGGAACTTTTCAGTGCGGGCAGGAGGTTTCACTCAAAGGGCAAGACTCCGGCCTCACATCCTGGTCTGCGCGCACGGAGAGTGGGCAGGAGACACCTCCCAGCACCTCAGGAGTGGGAGTCCGTGTTGTCCCATGGAGGGGCAGAGTCGGGGGCCTTTGTGTGGGCCGAGGGCGGAGTCACAGGCTGCCCCAGTGCCTTGAAAAGGCCGCACATGGGGACAGAGTGAGAGCCAATTCCAACACTGGAACTTTTCAGTGCGGGCGGGGGGTTTCACTCAGAGGGCGAAACTTCCGGTCTAACATCCTGGTCTGCACGCGCAGATAGTGAATGAGAGTTTCCTCCAAGCGCCCCGGGAGTGGGTGCCCACCCGTGTTACCAGACAGAGTGGCAGAGCCAGAGGTCTTTGAGTGGGCGGAAGCCCCGGCTGATTATGCAAGCGGCTCTGACTGACTGAGCCTTACCCAGAGCCCTGTGCTGAGTGGGAATAGAGTGGGGAGTTGCCAGCTCTGTGAGCCTCTTACTATCCAGGCAGAGGCAGCAGCAACCCCATAGCTGGATTATCAGGCTACTAATTGAGGAAGGAAAGACTAGGAGAGAGGCTCCAGGAACACGGACTCTCTCACTGGCGGAGCCTATAAATGCTAATGAGCCCCAACTGCCAACGAGACTGAAGCACAATACATGACATCGCCATAGAGACTTATCAACTACAAACCTCTACCTGAGCGTGCCAAAGGGGCAGAACCCAGGTAACAGAGTCACCAACCAGGAAGAGGGAGAGAAAAAAAAAAGCAAGAAGATAACCTCTCAAAATCAGAATAAACCGCAGACTTTATAACCTATCCCATTTTATTATATTTGTTCGTTTGTTTCTCTTATCTTCATCCTTGATTTTTTTTTTTCCTCCTCCAATTTGGTCGTTTAACTCTCTACCGGTCTTACTCTCTCCTCTCCTTGAACTACACTACCCATAAGTGTTACATCTCCCATTATGTTTTCTTTCCTCTTCCTTTCTCTCTATGAGGGTTGCACTCCAAAACCCTTAACTCTCTCTCTCTCTCCTCTTTTTTCTTTTTTCTTCTTTTAGTGGTTCCCTCTTTTTTTTCTTTCTCTCTCTTTCTTTTCTCCCTCTATATTAGTTTCTTCCTTTCTCCTTTTACGTCTCCTCTCATTCAAGCCTCAATAACAAACAAATTATTTTATCTGGGACTCAAACTTATGTTTGTGGCATTTTGGGGGTTTTTTACTTCACCTTTTTAACTCACTAGCAGTGCTCCCATCCCAGGCTCTCCATTTTATCAAGCTCTTGTTCCACTAAATACAATAGTAATTTTTTAATTTGTCCCCCCATTTTCCTGTTTCCCTCTTACTCCTCTCATCATAACTCTTAGTCAACCAACAACTAAACGCAAATCATTTTATTCTTGATCCAAATTTTTTCATTATTTGTTTTTTGTGAGTCCATACCCTCCTTTTTTTTATTTTATTTTTATTTTTTTTTATTATTTTTTTTCTTGCCCCTTTATTACTTTTCCCCAATTCAGGCCCTCCATTACAGGCATTGTTTGTTCTATTAAATACAATATAATTCACAGTTCACCACAAGATTTTCTCAAGAAAGAGGGGAGAGAAAAGGAGAGAAAAAAAGGAGAGGGGGAATAATTTCCTTTTTTTAAATTTTTATTTTATTTTATTTCTTTATTTCATTATTAATTTAAAAAAAACACAACTTTTTTCGATTTTTTATTTTTTTAACTTTTTATTTTTTATTAAATCTCATTAATATTATCAACAAAACCACCCTCAGATGCCATTAAGGGAGAGAAAATCAAATATCATGGATACAAAAGAAAGAGAGGTAACACAGATAGATGAGGAAAAATCTATGAAGAAAAAATTTAATATATTGGAAACCTTGGAGTTAAATGACAGAGAATTCAAGATAGAAATCCTAAAAATACTCAGAGATATACAAGAAAACACAGAAAGGCAATTTAGGGAGCTCAGAAAACAACTCGATGAATATATGTCCAAGGAAATTGAAACTATAAAAGCAAATCAAAAAAAGATGAAAAACTCAATTCACGAGCTGAAAAACGAGGTAACAAGCTTGGCTAATAGAACAGGCCAGATAGAAGAGAGGATTAGTGAAATAGAAGACAAGCAACTTGAGGCACAACAGAGAGAGGAAGAAAGAGACTCAAAAATTTAAAAAAATGAGATAGCCCTACAAGAATTATCTGACTCCATCAGAAAGAATAACATAAGAATAATAGGTATATCAGAGGGAAAAGAGAGAGAAAATGGAATGGAGAACATACTCAAACAAATAATAGATGAGAACTTCCCAAGCCTGTGGAAAAAACTAAAGCCTCAAATTCATGAAGCAAACAGAACTCTGAGTTTTCTTAACCCCAACAAAACTACTCCAAGGCACATCATAATGAAATTAGCACAAACCAATGGCAAAGAAAAAATTCTCAAGGCAGCCAGGGAAAAGAAGAATACAACATATAAAGGAAGGCCCATTAGATTATCATCAGATTTCTCAGCAGAAACTCTACAAGCTAGAAGAGAGTGGACCCCAATATTTAAAGTCCTGAAAGAGAGGAACTTTCAGCCACGAATACTATACCCATCAAAGCTATCCTTCAAATATGAAGGAGAAATAAAAACATTCACAGATACAGAAAAGATGAGGGAATTTATCATCAGAAAACCCCCACTCCAGGAATTACTAAAGGGGGTTCCCTTATCAGATACAAAGAAGAAGAAAAAATAAAGCCACAAGTAAAAGCTCCAAGAAGAACACAATAAAACCAAATTTAAACTGTGACAACAACAAAAAGAAAGGGGGGAGAGAATGGAGATTAACAGTAGCAAAGGACGATGGAGTGCAAAAGTACTCACAAAATAGAGTGCTACAATGAACAGGGTAGGAACCCTTTTCATTACTTAAAGGTAACCACCATTGAAAAAACCACCACGGAAGCACATGAGATAAAAAAGATAGCAACAGTGGAAAGATGTATGGAATACAACAAAATAAAAACAAAAGATAAAAAAACGAAAGAGAAGTATCAAACAAGACACAAAACTAACAGAAAGCAATCTATAAAATGGCAATAGGGAACTCACAAGTGTCAATAATTACCTAAATGTAAATGGATTAAACTCACCAATAAAAAGACACAGAGTAGCAGAATGGATTAAAAAAGTAAATCCAACTGTATGCTGCCTACAGGAAACTCATCTAAGTAACAAGGATAAAAACAAATTCAAAGTGAAAGGCTGGAAAACAATACTCCAAGCAAATAACATCCAAAAAAAAGCAGGCGTAGCAATACTCATATCTGATAATGCTGACTACAAGACAACAAATGTACTCAGAGACAAAAATGGCCATTTCATAATGGCTAAGGGGACACTGAATCAAGAACACATAACAATTCTTAATATATATGCACCAAACCAAGGAGCACCAAAATATATAAGACAGCTACTTATTGATCTTAAAACAAAAACTGACAAAAATACAATCATACTTGGAGACCTCAATACACCGCTGACGGCTCTAGATCGGTCATCCAAACAGAGAATCAACAAAGATATAGTGGCCTTAAACAAAACACTAGAGCACCTGGATATGATAGACATCTACAGGACATTTCATCCCAAAGTGACTGAGTATACATTTTTCTCCAGTGTACATGGATCATTCTCAAGAATTGACCATATGTTGGGCCACAAAAACAACATCAGCAAATTCAGAAAAATCAAAGTTGTACCAAGCATATTTTCTGATCATAAAGCCTTGAAACTAGAATTCAACTGCAAAAAGGAGGGAAAAAATCCCACAAAACTGTGGAAACTAAACAACATACTTTTAAAAAATGAATGGGTCAAAGAAGAAATAAGTGCAGAGATCAAAAGATATATACAGACTAATGAAAATGACAATATGACATATCAGAATCTATGGGATGCAGCAAAAGCAGTGATAAGAGGGAAGTTCATATCACTTCAGGCATATATGAACAAACAAGAGAGAGCCCAAGTGAACCAATTAACTTCACACCATAAGGAACTAGAAAAAGAAGAACAACGACAACCCAAAACCAGCCGAAGAAAGGAGATAATAAAAATCAGAGCAGAAATAAATGAAATAGAGAACAGTAAAACTATAAAAAAAATTAATAGAACAAAGAGCTGGTTCTTTGAAAAGATCAATAAAATTGACAAACCCTTGGCAAGACTTACTAAGGAAAAAAGAGAAAGAACTCATATAAACAAAATCCAAAATGAAAGAGGAGAAATCACCACGGACACCATAGATATACAAAGAATTATTGTAGAATACTATGAAAAACTTTATGCCACTAAATTCAACAATCTAGAAGAAATGGATAAATTCCTAGAACAATACAACCTTCCTAGACTGAGTCAAGAAGAAGCAGAAAGCCTAAACAGACCTATTAGTAGAGAACAAATAGAAAAAACCATTAAAAACCTCCCCAAAAATAAAAGTCCAGGCCCTGACGGCTATACCAGCGAATTTTATCAAACATTCAAAGAAGACTTGGTTCCTATTCTACTCAAAGTCTTCCAAAAAATTGAAGAAGCAATACTTCCAAACACATTTTATGAGGCCAACATAACCCTCATACCAAAACCAGGCAAGGATGGCACAAAAAAAGAAAACTACAGACCAATATCTCTAATGAATACAGATGCTAAAATACTAAACAAAATACTAGCAAATCGAATACAACATATTAAAAAAATAATACATCATGATCAAGTGGGATTCATCCCAGAATCTCAAGGATGGTTCAACATACGTAAAACAGTTAACGTAATACACCATATCAACAAAACAAAGAACAAAAACCACATGATCTTATCAATAGATGCAGAAAAGGCTTTCGATAAAATACAACACAATTTTATGTTTAAGACTCTCAACAAAATGGGTATAGAAGGAAAATATCTCAACATGATAAAGGCCATATATGATAAACCATCAGCTAACATCATATTAAATGGCACAAAACTGAAGGTTTTTCCCCTTAAATCAGGAACAAGACAGGGTTGTCCACTCTCTCCACTCTTATTTAATGTGGTACTAGAGGTTCTAGCCAGAGCCATCAGACAAGACAAAGAAATTAAATGCATCCATATCGAAAAAGAAGAAGTAAAGGTATTACTTTTTGCAGATGATATGATCCTATACATCGAAAACCCCAAAGAATCCACAAAAAGACTACTAGAAACAATAAGTCAATACAGTAAGGTCGCAGGATACAAAATTAACATACAGAAGTCAATAGCCTTTCTATATGCCAACAATGAAACAACTGAGAATGAACTCAAAAGAATAATCCCCTTCACAATTGCAACAAAAAAAATAAAATACTTAGGAATAAACATAACAAAGAATGTAAAGGACTTATATAATGAAAACTATAAACCATTGTTAAGAGAAATTGAGAAATATATAATGAGATGGAAGAATATTCCTTGTTCTTGGTTAGGAAGAATAAATATAATCAAGATAGCCATATTACCCAAAGCAATATACAAATTTAATGCAATTCCCATCAAAATTTCAATGACATTTTTTAAAGAAATAGAGCAAAAAATCATCAGATTTATATGGAACTATAAAAAACCCCGAATAGCCAAAGCAATCCTAAAGAAAAAGAATGAAGCTGGGGGCATTACAATACCTGACTTCAAACTCTATTATAGGGCCACGACAATCAAAACAGCATGGTATTGGCAGAAAAATAGACACTCAGACCAATGGAACAGAATAGAAAGTCCAGAAATAAAACCACATATATATAGTCAAATAATTTTTGATAAAGGGGCCAAGAACACACAATGGAGAAAAGAAAGCCTCTTCAATAAATGGTGCTGGGAAAACTGGAAAGCCACAAGCAAAAGAATGAAACTGGACTACAGTTTGTCCCCCTGTACAAAAATTAACTCAAAATGGATCAAAGATCTAAACATAAGACCTGAAACAATAAAGTACATAGAAGAAGACACAGGTACTAAACTCATGGACCTGGGTTTTAAAGAGCATTTTATGAATTGACTCCAATGGCAAGAGAAGTGAAGGCAAAAATTAATGAATGGGACTACATCAGACTAAGAAGTTTTTGCTCAGCAAGAGAAACTGATAACAAAATAAACAGAAAGCCAACTAAATGGGAAATGATATTTTCAAACAACAGCTCAGATAAGGGCCTAATATCCAAAATATACAAAGAACTCATAAAACTCAACAACAAACAAACAAACAATCCAATAAAAAATGGGAAGAGGACATGAATACACACTTCTCCCAGGGGTAAGTACAAATGGCCAACAGATATATGAAAAGATGCTCATCTTCTTTAGTTATTAGAGAAATGCAAATCAAAACTGCAATGAGATACCACCTCACACCTGTTAGATTAGCTATTATTAACAAGACAGGTTATAGCAAATGTTGGAGAGGCTGTGGAGAAAAAGGAACCCTCATACACTGTTGGTGGGAATGTAAAGTAGTACAACCATTATGGAAGAAAGTATGGTCGTTCCTCAAAAAACTGAAAATAGAACTACCTTATGACCCAGCAATCCCTCTACTGGGTATATATCCCAAAAACTCAGAAACATTGATACGTAAAGACACATGCAGCCCCATGTTCATTGCAGCATTGTTCACAGTGGCCAGGACATGGAATCAACCAAAAAGCCCTTCAATAGACGACTGGATAAAGAAGATGTGGCACATATACACTATGGAATACTACTCAGCCATAAGAAATGATGACATCGGATCATTTACAGCAAAATGGTGGGATCTTGATAACATTATACGAAGTGAAATAAGTAAATCAGAAAAAAACAGGAACTGCATTATTCCATACGTAGGTGGGATATAAAAGTGAAACTAAGAGACATTGATAAGAGTGTGGTGGTTACGGGGGGAGGGGGGAAAGGGAGAGGGAAAGGGGGAGGGGGAGGGGCACAAAGAAAACTAGATAGAAGGTGACAGAGGACAATCTGACTTTGGGTGATGGGTATGCAACATAATTGAAAGACAAGATAACCTGGACTTGTTGATCTTTTAATATATGTAACCTGATTTATTGATGTCGCCCCATTAAAAAAATAAAATTATAATTAAAAAAAAAAAAAGAAATGATGACATCAGATCATTTACATCGGATGAACCTTGATAACATTATACTGATTGAAATAAGTAAATCAGAAAAAAGTAATAATATATGATTTTATACATAGATGGGACATAAAAATGAGACTCAGAGACATGGACAAGACTGTGTTGGTTATGGGGGGAGGGGTCAAAGGTAGGAGAGAAAGCATGTGGTGTGAAGGGAAGGGCACAATGAAAACCAGATAGAAGGTGACGGAAGGTAATTAGACTTTGGGTGATGGTTATGCAACATAATCAAATGTCAAAATAACCTAGAAAGGAGAAAAGACAAGATTGCAGAGTAGGTGGACGTACCAACTTCCACTTCTCAGAACCAAAGTGAATTACAAACTAATTTTAAGAACCATCATCTGGAAAAACCAACTTTGGACTAAACTAAGAGGACTCTTCAACCAAGGAACAGTGAAGAAGGCACACTGAGACTGGTAGGAAAAGCAGAAACACAGAGAGGGCTGCCCAGCTCCCCAGAGCGTACGGCAGCCGGGAGAGACTCACATGGTGGGAAGTGAGTTTAGTAGAGAAAGGAGGTTCCTGAGTCCCAGGAACAAAGCCCCAGCCTGTAGCCCTAGAGCCTAGAAGAGGCATATGGACAGTATTTAGCTGGAAACAAGACAGGATACTGTTTGTGAGAAAGAGACTGATTTCTCAGACCCAGGATTTTTCTTAAAGGGACCACGCAGAACACCTCTCTCACAACCACTCACCAAGGGCTCTGGGGGACAGGAAGAGAGGACAGGACCAGAGTAAGGGGAAGAGAGTGTAATCTAGGAGGCACAGGGAGAAACATTGTAAGAGACAGCCACCCTAACCTCTGGACGAGTCACTCCCCAAATGTGAAGTGAATATTTCCCCTGGAAACAGCAATACCAGCAAAGGGAAGCAGGACAACAGCCAAACAAGCTCTCCCGTGGTACTCAGAGCAAAGTCACTTAGAAGAATGGAGCTTTTGGAACTACAGTAGTGAGTCTTAGGTTCTGAGCTGAAGCACCCCCACCCACAAGGCTGAGGGCTCGCCGGAGGGCAGGCAGCAGCAGGATGCGGAAGCCTGGTTCTGTCGGCAAGGGCGGAAGCCGGCTGGCCACCACTGAGGCCCAGGTGTGAGCTCAATCTTGCCCGGCTGGGGAGGAAGGGATGTGAAAAAGTGGTCAAGCCCAGCTGTGAGCACCTGCAATCCAGCCTGCAGGAGGGAAGTACAGGAACCCCGGAAAGGGTGTAGACCCACCCTTGAGCAAGGGCACAGTAGTACAGCCTTTCCCCGTCCACAGAACCGAGACTTGTGGCTTGACTTGGGAGCCGGCTCCTCTCACAGGGGTGGAGCCAAAAGCCCAGAACAGGTGGAGTTCTGCTACTAAGCATGGACACGCAGTCCCGCCCGGCCTGTGGAGCCAAGGCTTGCACCCGTCCCACAAGAGGGCTCCTCCTGCAAGGGCAGGGCAAAACACAGAATCAGGTGGAGACCCACAGCTGAGCAAAGGTGCTCACCCCTGCCCTCAGGGCCGAGCAAAACGCCACCTGTGGGGGCAAAGCGAAGGCCAAAGCACCGAGGCTTGTACACCTGAGTACTTGATTACAGCCACTCCTGTGAAGGAGAGGTGGAAACCACAGGAACAGCCCCAGTGGGCAGGCACCGGCAACGCCCGTACCTGAATGCCTTAGGCAGCAACACCAGAGGGGGTGGCAGGCCTGAAGACAGACCACACCTAGGGAACACAGAGGCCACACCCAGTGGACTCCAGTGGCCAAAACCTTCTTTTACAAAGAAAAAATGAAAAGGAAGAGAAATGTAACACAAATGAATCAAGAGAAATCCCCAGAAAAAAACCTGAATGAATCACATATAATCAAATTACCAGATGCAGAGTTTATAATAACTATTATTAGGATGCTAAAAGATATTAGAACAACAATAGATGGTCATTATGAACACCTAAATAAAGAGACAGCAAATTTTAAAAAGGACATTGAAATAATAAAAAGCAATCAGTCAGAAATGACAAATACAATATCAGAAATGAAGAACACAATGGAAGAAATTAAAAGCAGGATAAATGAAGCTGAGAATCGAATCAGCAAGTTAGAGGACAAGATAAATGAAGGCACAGAAGCAGAGCAGAAAAAAGAAAAGACACTGAAAAAGTCTGAGGAAAATCTAAGAGAGCTCTGTGACAACATGAAGAGAAATGACATTCGCATCATAGGGTTTACTGAAGAAGAAGAGAAAGAACAAGGGATAGAGACTTTGTTCAAACATATCATAGCTGAAAACTTCCCTCAATTATGGCAGGAAAATATCTCACAAGTTCAAGAAGCACAGAGAACTCCATTAAAGAGAAAAACCAATGAAATCTACACCAAGACACATCATAATTAAAATACCAAGGTAAGAGATAAAAGAAAATATTAAAAGCTGCAAGAGAAAAAAAGACTATCACCTACAAAGGAGCCCCCATAAGGATGATATCCAAATTCTCAACAGAAACACTTGAGGCCAGAAGGGAATGGCAATAAATATTCAAAGTAATGTAGAACAAGAGTCTACAACCAAGACTACTTTATCCAGCAAGTCTATCATTTAAAATTGAAGGAAAAATAAAAAACTTTCCAGACAAAAAAAAAAAAAAACTCAAGGAATTCACTACAACCAAACCAATGCTGCAAGAAATACTAAGGGGCCTGTTGTAAACAGATCAAAGGAGAAAAATAATATAGCAAAAGAGGAAAACAGTTTTAAAGAATAAAATGCCAATAAACAACTACATATCAATAATAACCTTAAATGTAAATGGATTAAATGATCCAATCAAAACACATAAGATAGCTGCGTGGAAAGAAAACAGGACCCATACATATGCTGTCTACAAGAGACACACCTTAAAAAAAAAAGATGAACATGGAATGACGATAAAAGGATGGAAAAAATATTTTACACTAATGGAAATGAAAAAAAAAGCTGGGGTAGCAATACTTATATCAGACAAAATCGACTTTAAAACAAAGACTATACTAAGAGATAAAGAAGGTCACTACATAATTATAAAGGGAGCAATCCAACAGGAAGATATAACCATTATAAATATCTACACACCTTATATAGGAGCACCTAAATATATAAAGCAGACTTTGACAAATTTAAAGGGTAAGATCAACAGCAATACTGTAATAGTAGGGGATTTCATACCCCACTAACATCACTAGAGATCCTAAAAAAAAAAAATTAACAAAGAAACAGCAGACTTAAAGGACATACTAGATCAACTCGATTTAATAGATATCTTCAGAACCTTTCCCCCAAAGCAGCAGAATATACATTCTTTTCAAGTGCTCATGCTAAATTCTCTAGGATAGACCACATGTTAGGATTCAAAAGGGGTCTCAACAAATTTAAAAAGATTGAAATCATATCGAGCAAATTCTCTGATCACAATGGCATGAAACTAGAAATCAACCACAACAGAAATACTGAAAAATATTCAAACACTAGAAACTAAATAGCATGTTATTAAATAATGAATGGGTTAACAATGAGATCAAAGAAGAAATAAAAAAAATCCTAGAAATGAATGATAACAAGCATACATCAACTCAAAATTTATGAAACACAGCAAAAGCAGTCCTGAGAGGGAAGTTCATAGCATTACAGGCATAACTTAAGAAACTAGAAAAAGCTCAAATAAACAACTTGACCCTGCATCTAAAAGAACAGCAAGTAAAGCCCAGAGCTAGTAGAAGAAAGGAAATAATAAAGATTAGAGCAGAAATAAATGACATAGAGGCTAAAGAAACAATACCGAGGATCAATGAAACCAGGAGCTGGTTCTTTGAAAAGGTAAACAAGATCGATGAACCTTTAACCAGACTCACCAAGAAAAAAAGAGAGACAACTCAAATAAATAAAATTACAAATTAGAGTGGAGAAATAACACCTGGCATAACAGAAATACAAAATATTGTAAAAAAAAAATTCTATGAAGAACTGTAAGCCAAAAAATTGGACAACCTAGATGAAATGGACAAATTCCTTGAAACATATAATCTTCCCAAATTTAATCTGGAAGAATCAGAAAACCTAAACAGACCAATTACAACAAATGAGATTGAAAGAGTTATTAAAAAACTCCCAAAGTAGAAAAGTCCTGGGCCTGATGGCTTCACAAGTGAATTCTACCAAATATTCAAAGAACTAACACCTATCTTTCTCAAGCTATTTCAAAAAATTCAAGAGGAAGGAAGACTTCAAGCTCCTTTTATGAAGCAGGTATAATTCTGATTCTAAAACCAGGAAAAGACAACACAAAGAAAGAAAAGTATAGGCCAATATCCCTGATGAATTCCGATGCTAAAATCCTCAACAAAATATTAGCAAACCAGATCTAGCAATATATAAAAAAAATCATACACCATGATCAAGTGGGATTTACTCTTGGGAGGCAAGGCTGGTGCAGTATTCGCAAATCAATTAATGTGATTCGTCACATAAACAAAAGGAAGGAGAAAAACCACATGATAATTTCAATAGATGCAGAAAAAGCATTTGATAAAGTCCAGCACCCATTCATGATCAAAACTCTCAGCAAAGTGAGAATACAGGGAACATACCTCAACATGATAAAGGCCATCTATGACAAACCCACAGCCAACATCGTACTCAATGGGAAAAAATTAAAAGCAATCCCCTTAAGATCAGGAACAAGGCAGTGGTGCCCCCTTTCACCACTCTTATTCAACATAGTTCTGGAAGTCCTAGCCACAGCAATCAGACAATAAAAAAAAAAAAAAGGCATCCAAATTGGAAAAGAGAAGTAAAACTATCATTTGCAGATGATATGATATTGTAGATAGAAAACCCTACAATCTCAGTTAAAAAACTACTAGACCTGATAAATGAATTCAGCAATGTGACAGGATATAAAATTAATACTCAGAAATTAGAGGCATTTTTATACACTAACAATGAACTGTCAGAAAGAGAAATTAGGAAGCAATCCCCTTCACCATTGCAGCCAAAAAAATGAAGTACCTAGAAATAAATTTAACCAAGGAGATTAAAGACTTGTAATTGGAAAATTATAAAACAATTATAAAAGAAATTAGGGAAGATACAAACAGGTGGAAGCATATAACGTGCTCATGGTTAGAAAGAATAAAAATCATTAAAATGTCTATATTACCCAAAGCAATTCAGAAATTCAATGCAATACTGATTAAAATACCAATGACATACTTTAAAGATATAGAACACATATTCCAAAAATTTATATGAACTAAAAGAGAGCACGAATAGCCTCAGCAATCTTGAAAAGGAAGAATAAAGGGGGAGATATCACACTTCCGGATATCAAGTTATACTACAAGGCCATTGTATTCAAAAGAGCCTGGTACTGGCATAAGAACAGGCATATAGATCAATGAAACAGAACTGAGAACCGAGAAATAAACCCACAATTTTATGGAAAACTGATATTTGACAAAGGAGGTAAGAGCAAACAATGGAGTAAAGACAGCGTCCTCACCAAATGATGTTGGGAAAATTGGACAGCTACCTGCAAAAAAATGAAATTAGTCTACCAATTTACACCATTCACAAAAATAAACTCAAAATGGATAAAAGACTTAATGTAAGCCATAAATCAGGGGTCCCCAAACTTTTTACACAGGGGGTCAGTTCACTGTCCCTCAGACCATTGGAGGGCTGGACTATAAAAAAAACGATGAACAAATCCCTATGCACACTATACATATCTTATTTTAAAGTAAAAAAACAAAACGAGAACAAATACGATATTTAAAATAAAGAATAAGTAAATTTAAATCAACAAACTGACCAGTATGTCAATGGGAACCATGCTCCTCTCACTGACCACCAATGAAAGAGATGCCCCTTCCAGAAGTGCGGCCGGGGCTGGATAAATGGCCTCAGGGGGCCACATACACCCCACAGGCCATAGTTTGGGGACCCCTGCCTTAAAACCATAAGCATCTTAGAAGAAAACATAGGCAGTAAGCCCTCTGACATCTCTCGCAGCAATATATTTGCCAATTTATCTCCATGGGCAAGCGAAATAAAAGACAGAATAAACAAATGGGACTATATCAAACTAATAAGCTTTGCACAGCTAAAGACAATAAGAACAGAATAAAAAAATAAACTACACATTGGGAGAATATATTTGACAATGCCTCTGATAAGGAGTTAATAACCAAAATTTATAAAGAACTTGTAAAACTCAATACCAGGAAGACAAACAATCCAATCCAAAAATGGGCAAAAGAAATGAATAGACACTTCTCCAAAGAGGACACACAGATGGCCAATAGGCATATGAAAAAATGCTCAACATCACTAATCATTAGAGAAATGCAAATTAAAACCACAATGAGATATCACCACACACCAGTCAGAATGGCGCTCATCAACAAAACAACACAGAGTAAGTGCTGGCGAGGATGTGGAGAAAAGGGAACCCTCCTGCACTGCTGGTGGGAATGAAGACTGGTGCAGCCACTGTGGAAAACAGTATGGAGTATCCTCAAGAAATTAGAAATCGAACTGCCTTTTGACCCAGCTATCCCACTTTTAGGAATATATCCCAAGAACACCATAGCACTGTTTGAAATAAAGAAATTCACCCCCATGTTTATGGCAGCATTGTTCACAATAGCAAAGATCTGGAAACAACCCAAGTGTCCATCAGAGGATGACTGGATTAAAAAGCCTTGGTACATATTATATATACTAAGGAATACTACTCAGCCATAAGAAATGATGACATCGGATCATTTACAACAACATGGATGGACCTTGAGAACATTATACTGAGAGAAATAAGTAAATCAGAAAAAACTAAGAACTATATGATTCCATACATAGGTGGGACATAAAAATGAGACTCAGAGACATGGACAAGAGTGGGGGGGTTACAGGGTGGCAGAGGAAGAGAGGGAGAAGTTTGGGGGAGGGGAAGGGCACAAAGAAAACCAGTTAGAAGGTGAGGGAGGACAATTGGACTTTGGATCATGGGAATGCAGCATAATCAAACATCAAAATAACCTAGAGATGTTTTCTCTGAACATATATACTCTGATTTATCAATGTCACCCCATTAAAATTAATAAAAAAATTTTAAAAAACCCTAGAGATGTTTCTCTGAATATATGTACTCTGATTTATCAATGTCACCCCATTAAAATTAATAATAAAAATAAAAGTTCAAGTTGCTCCCTGGTCAGTTGGTTCAAAAAAAAAGAAAGGCATACAGTGTACAACTCAATAAAAAATTATATGCATGATGCAAAAAAAAAAAAAAAAGAGAGAATCACCATGGCTGTTAAATGTAGTGGGTGAAATTATAATAAGAAAATAGTTATGTTTATTTAGTTTAAACACATCTACTCAAATGATACCTCTAAATTACAAGGTTCCTATAGTAACTTTTTTAAAGGGTATTTTTAACTTATTGGGATAACATGGTTTCTCAAACCATATGTTTCTCAACTGCGCAACGCAATACCACCTCATCCACACGCAGCTTTGTGCACCCCTGGCCCCATGCAGGTCTCTCTCTGCCCCAACCCCCCACTCGGCACTTCTCTCCCCAAACCCTCACCCCTTTCCCTTGGGTGTGGCCATCCTGCTGTCTATACCCACGTGTTATGTGTATATGTTTTCTCCACTAATTCCTTACCATTCTTTCATTCCGTCCCTTCACTCCTTTCCTCTCACAAGAGAATATCTGGTCCATGTGTCCATGCCTTTGTTTCTACTTTGTCCATCAGTGTATTGGGTTCCTTAGATTTCAGATGTGAGTGGGATCATATGGTATTTAAAAAATGGTAACTACACTAGAGAACCAGGCAGACATGAACTTAGCCAGCTGATTGAGGATGAAAACACTAGTAATTTTAAAAATTAATATCATAGCTTATAATATGCACTGAGGTATATCTGCTAAAATTATAATCCTAAAATATATAAACACATGCATACATAAACACAGAAGACATACATAATAAAATATTAATTTAATCACTAGATAATCAGGGAGATCTGTCCAGGAATTCTTTATATCATTTTCACAACTTTTCTGTATCTTTAAAACCACTGCCAAATAAAAAGTTGAAAACTCCTGTTCCTGCTGGAACAATGCCCAAAAAGAAAGGAGTCCAAGGTATCAGGGGAATCAGGGACACTGTCCCCCAGGACTCCAGTCCCTCTGGCTCTGGGACACACAGCTCCCCAAAAAGCAATCAGAAAGTAGCTCGAAGCTTGGGGACTGTGTTTCAGTCTCTCATTAGTAATAAGTCTTGTCTTGGACTCATTTCCCTGGAGCTGGCTGAGCAGAATGAAGGTCTCTAGAAGGGCCAGGTCCTCAGATGTTTCTTCTCTCTGTTTGGACCTAAGGCCTCCTGAAGAAACCTGAAGAGTCGGGCAGCAGTCTGGAGCAGAAGGGTCTGACTCAGCAGTGACGGGCACAGGTCAGAGGGGCTGGGACTCTGCCCTTGGCGATGGGTCTGCCTGTGTGCTAGCGGGTCATGTGGGACTCTGTGTCCATGACTGTGTGTGTGTGTCTGTGCATGTATTGTGTCTGTTTGAGTATATGCTTGTCTGATAGGTATGTGTGTGTGTGTGTGTGTGTGTGATCTGCAACCATGACTTCACATATTTCCTGAGGTGTCCTCCTTTGACTCCAATGACTGAGAAAACCAAACCCTAAGCAACTCCCTGTTGCTTGAAATAGATCAGCTGTCACTTCATGTATCTGAGTGTGACTGAGTTGATTTGAGCTTTGAAACTTTTTCTTTACTTTTATTAAACATCCTAAAAAAAATACTTCAGGCATCATTCAGGCAGAAGTTTCAGCAAAATCTCTAACAAATATCACTGACACTCTGGGAAAGTTTCCTCAGTCCCTGGCCTGTTTCCACATCCATGGAAAGGAGAGAAGGACCCTCACCTCGTGAATCCCAGAGGCGCTCGGGCAGTGTTTGCTGTGCCAACAGAGGTCAGGGTATCTGAAAAGGTTTTGTCAGTTGAAAGTACCTAACTATGAAGGAATTAAATTATTGAGTAGGGGGATGAAGAAAACTTTAACAACTTTGTACCCTCAAAGCTCTAAAATAATATGTTGTTCTTGGCTCCCCTAACCAACTAAAGTGAGGATCCTGTGTGTAATGGTTAAGAGCGAGGGTTCTGATCACACACATGTTAGACTGAACCCCGTGAAGTAGCCAATACTTGGTAATTTTTAATTTATAGGAAATGATAGCACATATATATCAGTTGTATTCACTACACATCAAATACAGATACAGATATACACACGTGTGTGTGCCATGCTGTCCCCTATTGCACTGTTGTGTGCCTGTAGTATTTGTATCATTTAAGTGTCTATATCTTAAAAGTTAAAATAGGTTAATAAACACAAATCCTTAGTACAGATGTGAACAGGTCTTAAAACCCGGGACTTAAGGCTGATGTGTGGATCCAATTAGGAAACTTGGATAAAGTCCTCAGCCCAGTGCTGAATGTTCACCAAAATGTTCAGCATACTAAGAACGGTAGTTTGTGGACTACTCTGGCTTTGGAGCCATTCTGGCATCAAGGGCTTTCAATGGCCACCCTTTTCTAGAGTGTCCGTGAGTTTACAGCTGCAGGTCAATGGAACCTGGAAGATCCACAGGAGCAGTGTGACACCGCTCCAACAACACCAGAGCAGCACTGAGTCTCACGTTACTTTAAGGCACAAACAACTGATACTAGTTTTCTGGGGTTATCCTCTATTTCTGCCACATTGGCTTAGTGTGGTGTGGCTCTAGCGTGGTGGAAAAATTATCACTCCATGCCCATCACGATCTAACCTCACAGAAGACGGGACCTTGCTTTTCTTGTCAGTCCTGCTATCAGTCTGTTAGAGATCCAGACAAAGTCTCTATGTTTAATCAATAATGATGAATGAAACATAGAAGGCACTCTTGCTTCTGTGTAATGAGGTCTTGTTGGCTGCTTTGGGGTGCAAAGTGTTCCTGAAACCAGACTGTGGTAGAGTGAAGATGAGAAATTAATAGAACGATAGCTAAAAATTCATAGTTTTCCTGGAGAATTAGAGTCTGAGATGTGATGGTCCTGGGTGTCCTTTCCAGGTTGCTGAAAGTTCGAAACCTCTGGATTCTGTGTAATCAGGTCTCACAGCTGTTTTCAAGGTGTCATGTTTTTCTGGAGTCACACTGGGATAGAGCGAGGACACACATTCCTACAGGTGTCATTAATTATTCTGTGTGTGTGTTTAAAAAGAATGGTATTCCTGGAAAATGACAGCATGAGACATGATGGTCCTGGGTATCCTTTCCAAGTTGCTGAGAGTCCCAAACCTCCTTCCTCCCCAGCAGACGGGGAGCAGCATGGGGCCCGAAAACCAGAGCAGCGTGTCCGAGTTCCTCCTCCTGGGGCTCCCCATGCGGCCAGAGCAGCAGCGCGGGTTCTTCACCCTGTTCCTGGGCATGTACCTGACCACGGTGCTGGGCAACCTGCTCATCATCCTGCTCATCAGGCTGGACTCCCGCCTGCACACGCCCATGTACTTCTTCCTCAGCCATTTGGCCCTCACTGACATGTCTCTTTCATCTGTCACCGTCCCAAAGATGCTCACGAACATGCAGACTCAGAACCCCTTCATCTCCTACCCAGAGTGTATTTCACAGGTGTGGTTTTATATACTTTTCTGTTGTGTTGACAATTTTCTTCTGGCAGTGATGGCATATGACAGGTACGTGGCCATCTGTCACCCTCTACATTACACCACCATCTTGAGGGAGGGGCTCTGTGTGCTGCTGGTGGCTGGCTCCTGGATTTTGTCCTGTGGCAGTGCCCTGTTGCACACCCTCCTCTTGGTCCGACTGTCCTTCTGTGCCAACAACACCATCAGCCACTTCTTCTGTGAACTCACTGTGCTCCTGAAGCTGAGCTGCTCTGACATCTCCCTCAATGAGCTGGTCATCTTCACTGAGGGGGGATTGTATTCAATTCTACCTCTATTTATTATTTTAGGTTCATATGTTCGTATAGGGACCATCATCTTAAGGGTCCCCTCCACTAAGAGACTCTACAAAGCCTTTTCCACCTGTGGCTCCCATCTCTTTGTGGTGTCTTTGTACTATGGGACAGTTGCAAGTGTTTACTTTTTCTCCTCTTCATGGAATTCTAAAGACATCACTGCTTCGGTCATGTACACGGTAGTTACCCCCATGCTGAACCCCTTCATCTACAGCCTGAGGAACAGAGACATCAAACAGGCCTTGAAAATGTGTGTCAGAAGGGTTAGTGTGCTGTCAGGAGCACAATGAGCTCTATCTTCTAAAATACTGTATGGTGGACACTTCTATATAACTTTAATAAAATATGCATTCTATTATCATATGATATATAAGTGTTGTTAATATTTCGACCTGTTCAAGTTTGCCACATAGATTGTTAATAATTATTTACTCCTAATTACTGTTTTTCCTTGGTCATCTTTTCTATGCAAAATATTGCACAATTATAAATGTGAATTTTTCATTTTTCCTTTGAGATTCCTTTCATTTTTCTGTTTTTATTTATGTCATACTGATTTAGCATCTTGATCTGCTCCTTATAAACCTGGCTTTTTTTTTAAAGTGACTTCTTTAAGCAGGTTTTCCCTGGCTTTAAGCGGATTCGGGGCAATGTTCCCAACTCACATTCACTGGCATTGTGTTGATGGAGTGCAGTCAGCCATGGTAAGAATAATTACAATATAAAAATGTGTAGGTGCACCTTGGCCAGTTGGCTCAGTGGTAGAGTTTCGGCCCGGCATGTGCAAGTCCTGGGTTTGATTTCCAGCCAGCACACACAAGAGAAGCGCCCATCTGCCTCTCTACCCTTCTGCCTCTCCTTCCTCTCTGTCTCTCTTACCCTCCAACAGCCAAGGTCCCATTGTAGCAAAAGTTGGCCCAGGCACTGAGGATGGCTTCATGGCCTCCGCCTCATGTGCTAGAATAACTCTTGTTGCAACAGAGCAACATCCCAGATGGGCCAAGCATCGCCCCCTAGTGGATCCCAGTCAGGTGCATGAGGGAGTCTCTCTTTCTGCCTCCCTGCTGCTCACTTCAGAAAAATAAAAAACATTAATAATTTTTAAAAATGTGTCACTGCTTCAAAGTGAAGTCTTTTAAAATAGGTAGAGGGATACTTTTATAAATGTATTTAACAATACACCACTTCATTTATAATTAGAAGATATTTCTAGAAATGATGTATTTGATACACTGTTTCATTTTTATTCTCTTGCCTTCCTCCCTTTGATTAAATACATATTTTGGTACTCCAACACCCCTCTTAAACCTATTAACCATTCATTACTATTATAATTTTATAATTCATTTCCATGCTATATGTTGATATTACACCTTTCTCCTTAATTATTTAAATTGCACTTTTATACTCAAAACATAAAATTTACCATTTTAGGCCTTTGATGTCTACAATTCATTGACCTTAAGGCCACTCATCACCTATATCTCATTTGCAACCCCTAAAAAATTCACTATAGAACATGAATACATTTAAGTATTTCTCAAATGTGAAAAAAAAGAACAAAGGTATCTATGAACAATATAGAGAAATATCAGGATACCTGGTTAAAAGGGGAAAAAACAATGCATAGAGTAGCACTTATAGCATGCAACGTTTTATGTAAACATGAAAGAAAAACACAATGCACATATGTCTGCCTATTTGAGCACATAGAGACACTGGGAGAATAAATAGAAATTAACAACATTGTTACATACAGGACCTGGGGCAGAAGATGAGTATGATTATTTATATAGCTTTCACTATGTTGTCTTTTACCACTAAAAAATAAATAGAAGAGGTGGTGAGCCTGCCCTGTGCTGGCACAGCGAATAAGCGTCGACCTGGAATGCTAAGGTCGCCGGTTTGAGACCCTGGGCATTCCCAGTCCAGACACATATGGTATTTGTTGCTTCCTGCTCTTTCCCCCTTCTCTCTTCTCTCTCTCTCTCTTTCCTCTCTCTTAGAAAAGATAAATCAAAAAGACATGATGAATTAAGCAAGATAGAATAAAACAAAACTACTGAAACTAACTATATTGCAAATTACTACCATAATTTGACTAAAGAAGAAAATAAAATAAGTAACCTAATTAATTATTGAACCCAGAACCACCATAAAAAAAGGGAAAACATTTTAGCTGTAATTTGTTATTAACAGTATTAGGACTTCAAGATTCTCTTTTTTTCTTAAGTGAGAGGTGGGAAGTTGAGGAGGCAGAGAAACATGCTCCCACATGCACCCAACAGGGAACAGGGATCCACCCAGCAAGCATCCTACCAGGTTATGCTCTGCCCATCTTGGGCAGCTGCTTAACTTCTCAGCACTGAGTTATTTGAGCTCCTGAGGCCAGGCCATAGAGCCACCCTCAGCGCTAGGACCAATCAGCTTGAACCATTTGAACCCTGGCTGTGGGAGGGGGGGAGATAGAGAGAGAAAAGGGAAGGGGTAAGTGGTGAAGCAAATAGTTGTTTCTCCTGTGTACCCTGACTGGGAATCAAACCCAGGACTTCCACACACCAGGCCTATGCTCTACCACTGAGAAAACAGGCCAGGGCTGATTTCAAGAATCTGAAACAGCTCACCCTATGTCCAAACATTCAGCAAATTATTAAATATAGAGGAAAAGGTTGAGTCCACACTCATGGGGAAGGTGCTGTGTACATGGAGAAGGAGAGGCTGGAATGAATTCTCTGTGGTCAAACTAGAATTGGAGACCTCAACTCATGGATTTAAGAAAGTATAAATAGATAGAAATATATATATGTTCTTTGTCAACATATACTCTGTTCCAATCCCACATATGTTTTGTTTTGTTTTGTTTTAGTGAAAGAGAGAGTGAGGCAGAGAAAAGGACAGACAGGAGGAAAAGAGAGATGAAAAGCATCAGTTCTTCATTGTGGCAGCTTAGTTATGCATTGATTGTTTTCTCATACATGCCTTGACCGAGGATGGCGATTAGGGGGCTGCAGCTGAGCTAGTGACAACTTGCTCAAGCCAGTAACCTTGGACTCAAACAAGTGGTCTTAGACTTCAAGCCAGTGACCTTTGAGGTCAAGCCTGTGACCATGGGGTCATATCTATGATTCTACACTAAAGCCAGCAAACCCAGTCTCACACTGGTGAGCCTGTGCTTAAGCCAGTGACCTTGGAGTTTCTAACTTGGGTCCTTTGAATCCCAGGACAATGTTCTATCTACTGTGCCCCCACTTGGCCAAGCTCATCCCTTATTCTTTCTGTCTCACTCTTCTCCCACTTCCTATAGAAAATATTCCTTTAGTTTCTTAGTTTCTAGTTTTTACTTCTTGTGTTTCTTTTTATATAGATTTACTCGTTGGCTTCTCTGAGATCATTTAACATCCTTGAAAGTAATAAACACACCTAAAGTTCAAAATGAATAACAACAGTAATGGTTTATAACTCAAAGAATAACAAGTATCATTAGTCTATAAAGATATAATTAATTAATTAATCAATCAAATGAATGAATAAATAGCAAATGAGTGGGGAATAACAATAAATTCCTTCTTTTTGAAAAATACAATTAAACAACACAGGAGAAATGTCAAAAGTAGAAAAATCACCATTTGGCCACCACATTTGCAATAATTTTATCATATAAGAATCACCAAAGGCGGTTAAATGTAGTGGGTGAAATTATAATAAGAAAATAGTTATGCTTATCTAGTTTAAATACATCTACTCAAATGATAACTCTAAATTACAAGGTTAAAACAGTAACTTTTTAAAGGTTTATATTAATTGGGATAACACAGTTAGTCAAACCATACACAATTCAAGTGTCCAACTCAGTATCACCCCATCTACACGAGCTTCATGAACCCCTGGCCCCATGCAGGTCTCTCTCTGCCCCTGACCCCCCCACTCTGCACTTCTCTCCCGACCTCCTCACCCCTTTCCCTCGGGCTATGGCCTCCCTGCTGTCTGTACCCACATGTTACGTGTATATGTTTTCTTAGCTAATTCCTTCCCTTCTTTCATCTTGTCCCCTCACCCCTTCCCTCTGATGACTGTGTGTCTGGTCCACGTGTCCAGGCCTTTATTTCTACTTTGACCATCAGTGTCTTGTGATCCTTAGATTTCACTTATGAGCGGGATAATATGGTATTTAAAAAATGCTAACTTTACAGTAGAGAACCAGGCAGACACCACCTTAGCCAACTAATCAATGATAAAAACACTAGTTATTAAAAAATTAATAACATAATTAATAATATGTACCATGCCATATGTACTGAAAATCTAACCCTGAAATACATAAATACATGCACGCATACACAAAGAAGACATACATAATAAAATATTAATTTAATCATTGAAGAATCATGGTGAAGTCTGTCCAGAAATATGCTACTTCATTATCTCAACTTCTCTGTATCTTTAAAATCACGACCAAATAAAAAGTTGAAAATCCTCTGTCCCAGCTGGAACAATGCCCAAAAAGAAAGGAGCCCAGGGCATCAACTGGAATCAGGGACACTGTCCCCTAGGACTCCAGTCCCTCTGGCTCTGGGACACACAGCTCCCCAAAGGGCAGTCAGAAAGTAGCCCGAAGCTTGGGGACTGTGTTTCAGTCTCTCATTAGTAATAAGTCTTGTCTTGGACTCATTTCCCTGGAGCTGGTTGAGGAGAATGAAGGTCTAGAAGGGCCAGAGCCACAGATGTTTCTTCTCTGTGTCTGGACCTAAGGCCTCCTGAAGAAACCTGAGGAGTCGGGCAGCAGTCTGGAGCAGAAGGGTCTGACTCAGCAGTGACGGGCACAGGTCAGAGGGGCTGGGACTCTGCCCTTGGCGATGGGTCTGCCTGTGTGCTAGTGGGTCATGTGGGACTCTGTGTCCATGACTGTGTGTGTGTGCATGTATTGTGTCTGTTTGAGTATGTGCTTGTCTGACAGGTGTGTGTGTGTGTGTGAGTGTGTGTGCTATGTATCTGACTGACAGCCTGACCCTTTTCCTGAGTTAGACCCTACGTAGGCCCTGTTTTACCAGGTATAGACCAAGTGATCTCCTCCTGCTGTGTGACTGGGGACTTCTGGTCCATGCCTGTGACCATAAACACCTGCAGCACAGCTGGGCATCAGGAGTGAGATTGTCATCTCAGATGCTGGACAAGAAGATGACGACCTCACAGGGGACCAAGGTCAGAGAGGGCTCACACGTCTCTTTGCAGTTTGTGCTGCTGCCCGTGCCAGCTGTGTTTGTGGGTGACACACCCATGTGTGAGAGCAGGAAGGTGTATTGTTTGGTTTCCTCAGTGTGTGTGTTACCAAATGTATGTGACATGTGCATGGTGTAGGTGGAGGTGTAATGACCACACCTGTGATGGAATAGGCGGACCTGCCCCATGCTGACTGCCCTCCCCCAGCAGGGGGTGGGTCAGAGGGGGCGGGAGCATGCCTCTCAGTAATAGGAGCAGGTGTGCTGATGTTGTAGGGAGCATGGCTGAGTGTGCATGTGTGTTGTTGTGTATCTTCCATGAGATTGTTGAATTGTGTGTGCTCTTACATGTTTTTGGTGACCTGGTTGTATACTTCCTGAATTATGTATATGTGAAGATTTGAGAGTATACCAGGAATGCCATGAATCAGGAGTGTTTATGTGCATTGTGAGTGTGATTGTTGTTGAGTGTACAACATTGTGTGTTGTGTATGTCTCGCTTTGAGTGTTACTTATGACTTGTATGTATGTATATGAGTGTTTATGAGTTGATCGACATACTGGCGTCCCCACCCTTAGGAAGAGATCTTAGTCACAGGTGACTAGAATCCTCCAATCAGCACTCTGTGTTTGTGTGTGTGTGTGTGTGTGTGTGTGTTGTGGGTATATAATCTGCTTCCGTGACCTCAGTATTTCCTGAGTTGTCCTCCAACTTGGGCACCAACATCTGAGGTAAACAAAGTCTAAGTCAGTCCCTGCTTTTGAAATGGCTCTCCTATTTTCTTCATGTACCTGAGCGTGACTTAGTCATGTACAATTTTGCAACCATTTCTATTTCTTTTATTAAACATCCATGGAAAAAGACGTACTCCAGGCATGAAACTGTGTGATGTTTTAGGCTGAGTCACTATCAAACTGCAATGAAACATTGGGAAAGTTTATTAAATCCTTTGCTTCAGTTTCCACATTTATAAAAAGGAAAGAATTATACTTGTCTCATAAATCTTGCAGATACCTTCAGTAAATTTTTATTATATATATATAAATAGAAGTCAATCTATTCAAAAATGTTCTCTCAGTTTAAAAGGTCATAAATATGCAGGAATTTAATAATCTAGCAAAAGAATGAAAAATATTTTGGATAACTTTGTGTCCTCACAGCTATAAAATAATATTATATTGCTTGGCTTCCTAAAAACAATTTGAAGGATCCCACTTGTGACGGTTAGGAGTGTGGGTTCTGATCACACAGACATGTTAAACCCTATGAAACAGTAATAATTGTTAATGTATAGAATATAGTAGTACATATATATCCAGTTATATACTTTAAACATTACACATTTTATAGATACAGATATATATATACATGCATGTGTGCCATTCTGTCCTTTATTGCACTGTTGTGTGTCCACACATTTTTATCATTATGTTTCTATTTCTTAAAAACTATAATGGTGAAATAACACATATATTTAGTGCAGCTGTGAAGAGGTCTTCGACTCTGGAAATGTACACTGATGCATAGATTTACATCGGAAATGTAAGTAAAGTCCTCAGCCAGTACCCAAATGTTCACCAAAATACTCAACATCATTATAAATAATATTTTGAAGGCTATTCAGGCATCAAGTAACTTTAAGTGTCCATCTGTTTAAAGAGCGTCCATGATTTTACAGCTGCCGGTCAATGGGACCAGGCAGGTTCACTGGGTTGTGACAATGCTCCAACAATGTCAACTCTGCACTGGAGTTTCTTTTCTTTTTTAACTCTACTTTTTTAGAGAAAGATAGACAGGAATGACAGATATAGGAAGAAAGGAAGACAGATGAGAAGCAACAACTCTTATTTGTTTCATTCAGTTGGGAATTGATTGTTTCTCCTAATTTGCCTTCAAGCTAGTAACTTTGGGCTCAAGTCA
The DNA here is from genome assembly GCF_036850995.1 of Saccopteryx leptura. Lineage (NCBI taxonomy): Eukaryota > Metazoa > Chordata > Mammalia > Chiroptera > Emballonuridae > Saccopteryx > Saccopteryx leptura. The sequence goes on along the minus strand of NC_089504.1, from coordinate 12,745,217 downwards.
GCAACATTGGGATGACATCGACAACTTGCACTCAAGCTGGCAAGCTGACACCCAAGCCAAAAAGCCCATACTTTAACTGGAGGCCTCAGGGTTTGGAATGAGGGACCTCAGGGTCCTGCATCCTGAGTGGATGCTCTATTTACTCCACCACCAGCAGTCTGGCTGGAGTGTCATATTTTTTAAGGTAGAAGCAACTGATATCAGTTTTGGGGGATCAGTTCTATTTCTGTCACAGTGAGTCAGTGTGGTGTGGCTCTGGCCTGAGGGAGAAATGATCCCTCCATGCCCATCACGATCTAACCTCACAGAAGAGGGGACCTTGCTCTTCGTGTTCACTGCTGCATCTCCGTCCTTAGTGCCTCAAGACACAGACTCAGTATCAGTAAACTAGGTTGAATGAAACCATAAACACCCTTTTGTGTCTGTGTAATGAAGTCTTCTTGGCTGTGTTAGGTGTGCGATGTTTTCCTGGATCCTCACTGAGACAGTGTGAGGATGCACGCACCTATAGGTTTCATAAATTAATAGGTGTGTGATCAAACATTCATGTTGTTCCCAGAAATTAATAGTATGAGACGTTATGATCCTGGGCATCCTTTCCAGGTTGCTGAGAGTCCCAAACCTCCTTCCTCCCCAGCAGACAGGGAGCAGCATGGGGCCCGAGAACCAGAGCAGCGTGTCCGAGTTCCTCCTCCTGGGGCTCCCCATGCGCCCAGGGCAGCAGCGCGGGTTCTTCACCCTGTTCCTGGGCATGTACCTGACCACGGTGCTGGGCAACCTGCTCATCATCCTGCTCATCAGGCTGGACTCCCGCCTGCACACGCCCATGTACTTCTTCCTCAGCCACTTGGCCTTCTCTGACATTTCTCTGTCATCTGTCACTGTCCCAAAGATGCTCACGAACATGCAGACTCAGCAACAATCCATCTCCTATGTGGGATGCATTGCTCAGATGTATTTTTTCATAATTTTTGCTGGTCTTGACAATTTTCTTCTGGCAGTGATGGCATATGACAGGTATGTGGCCATCTGTCACCCTCTACACTACACCAGCATCATGAGGGAGGGGCTGTGTGTGCTGCTGGTGGCTAGCTCCTGGATTCTATCATGTGGCAGTGCCTTGTCACATACCCTCCTCTTAGTCCAACTGTCCTTCTGTGCCGACAACACCATCAGCCACTTCTTCTGTGAACTCACTGCGCTCCTGAAGCTGAGCTGCTCTGACATCTCCCTCAATGACCTGGTCATCTTCTCTGAGGGAGTAATGCTTTTATTCCTGCCTATGTGTATTGTTTTGGGCTCATATGTCCGTATAGGGACCATCATCCTGAGGGTCCCCTCCACCAAGAGACTCTTTAAAGCCTTTTCCACCTGTGGCTCCCATCTCCTTGTGGTGACTTTATACTATGGGGCACTTACAAGTGTTTACTTATTGTCCTCATCATGGGATTCCAAGGACATCATTGCTTCGGTCATGTACTCGATAGTTACCCCCATGCTGAACCCCTTCATCTACAGCCTGAAGAACAGAGATATCAAACAGGCCTTGGAAACATGTGTCAGCAGGGTTAACTGCTTTGAATAGAAATCACTAAATCCTCTTATTGCAGTTAGGAGCACTGTGAGATAGATCCCTTAATATTATTGTATGATTGACATCTCCATATACAGTAACTTTAATAAAATAGTCATTCTGTTGTTATGTAAAAATTTTGTTAATATGTCACTATGTTAAGTGTATCACCGGGATTTTTAAATAATTATATATTTTTTAATTAATATTTTTCCTTGTTCATCATTTCTTCTAAAATGTATACAAAATCTTATGTAAAACACTGCAAAATTCTAAGTGTGGATTCTTCTTTTTCCTTTGAGATAATATCAGTTTTAGCTTATGTTGTGAGGACACACTGATTTAGCATCGTGATCTGCTTCTGATTAACCTAACTTCATTTTTTTTTAAACTGATTTCTTTATGCTCATTTACACTGGCTTTAAGCTAATTGATGCAATTCTTCCCAACTCACATTCAATGACATGATGTTGGCAGACTGTAATCAGCCATGGTAGAAATAATTACTCTATGAAATGCACAGGTAGTACAAAGCGAGGCTTTTAAAACAGAGAAAGATTTTTATAAATGTATTTAACAACACCCCACTTTGTTCATAAGTAGGAGATATTACTACCAATGAGTCCTACCTAACACCTCATCTACTACTGATATTAGTATATGTAGAGATATAGATACACATACAGATATAAACAGATACTATAATAGTATATGACATAAAGATGCAGCTTTCTTGAGGTTAATGTTTACATAATATTTCTTTCCCATCACATTAATTTTTTTATGGGCTTATCTCTTTGAGATGTCCATTGTCCATAGTGTGAAGTTGGATTTTCCTGTTTCTATATAAAGCAACCATTCATATATTAATTGAGAATTTTATCTACTGACATGTAAGGTAATCATAATATCTTTGAATTTGTGTTTTTCATATTACTTATTTTTTTATTGTATATACCTGTTTCACATTTATTCTCTTGCCTTCTTCCTTTTATTTACTAAATACATATTTTATTACTTTATCTTTGCTTTTTAACCTATTAATCAATCTTTCATTATTATTATATTTTTATAACCCTTATCTGTGCTGTGTGCTAACATTACTTTATACTTTCTCCTCAATTATTTACATTTTATTTTAATATTAAAACATGAAATTTACCATTTTTGTCTTTTGATATCTATAATTTATTGACATTAAGGACACTCATCACCCATATCTCATTTGCAACTCCTAAAGAACACATCGTAGAACATCAATAAGTTTAAGTATTTCTCAAATGTGGAAAAAAGAACAAATGTGAAATGAATCAATATGGAGAAATAACAGGATACCTGACTAAATGGGAAAAGAGCAATGTGTAAAGTAGCACTTATCGCATGCTACTTTTTATGTAAAAATGAATGAAAATTACATTGCACATATGTCTGCCTATTTGAGCACACAGAGACACTGGAAGAATAAATAAAAACTAATGACATTGTTTTTCTTCAGGACGTGGGGCAGAAGAATCAGATCAGTATGTTCATTTGTATAGTTTGTACTGTGTTGTATTTTGTCACTAAAAAATAAATAGAGGAGATGGTGAGCCTGACCTGTGGTGGCACAGTGGACAAGCACGGACCTGGAATGCTGAGGTTGCCAGTTTGAGACCCTGGGTATTTCTGGTCAAGGCAGATATGGTAGTTGATACTTCCTTCTCCTCCCCCCTTCTCTCTCTCTCTTTTTCTTTCTCATCTCTTAAAAAAGGGTAAAAGAAAATGGGACATGGTGAATTAAGCAAGATAGAATAAAACAAAACAAATGGACCTAACTATATTGCAAATTACTACCATAATTTACAAAAGGGGAAAATAAAATGAGTACCCTAAGTAATTATTGAACCCAGAATCATGTTTATACACAATCACCATTAAAAAAGTGAAAATAAAGTTTTAGCTATAATTTGTTATTAACAGTGCTATATGATTCCAAGATTCTCTTTTTTTATTAAGTGAGAGGTGGAGAGGCAGGGAAGAAGAGAAACAGGCTCCTGCATGCACCCAGACAGAGATCCACCCAGCAAGCCTTCTACCAGGTGATGCTCTGCCCTTCTGGGGTAGCTGCTTCATTGCTTGTCAAATGAGTTATTTGAGCTACTGAGGTGAGGCCATGGAACCATCCTCAGCTCCAGGGCGAGGTAGCTTGAACCATTTGAGCCCTGGCTGTGGGAGGAGAGAGAGAGAAAGAGAGAAAAAGAAGTGGAGTTTGGTGAAGCAAATAGTTGCTTCTCCTGTGTATCCTGACAGGGAATCAAACCCAAGACTTAGAAACACAAGGTCTATGCTCTACCACTGAGACAACTGTCCAGGGCTGATTTCAAGTATCTGAAATAGCTCACCATGCGTCCAAAGATTCAGAATATTGATATAAAGGAAAATGAGTGAGTCCTCCCTCAAGGGGAAGGTGCTGTGCACATGGAGAAGGGGAGGCTTGAAAGAATTCTCTGTTGTCAAACCGGAATTGGAATATCAATTTAGAACTCATGGATTTAGGAAAGTATAAATAGATAGAAATGTATATATTCTATGTCAGCATGTACACTGTTCCCATCATATATATAATGTTTTTAGAGAGAGGGAGGCAGAGAGAGGTACAGACAGACAGGAAGAGAGATGAGAAGCATAAATTCTTTATTGTGGTAACTTAGTTACACATTGATTCCTTTCTCATAGATGCCTTGACCAGGGATGGGGGGCAGGGGACTACAACTGAGACAGTGACCCCTTGCTCAAGCCAGCAAACTTGGGCTCAAGCAAGGGGCCTTGGGCTTCAAGCCAGTGACCTTTGAGCTCAAGCCAATGACTATGGAATCATGTCTATGATTCTACACTTAAGCCAGCAACCCCAATCTCAAACTGGTGAGCCTGTGCTTAAGCCAGCAACCTTGGAGTTTCTAACCTGGGTTCTTTGAATCTCAGGTCAATGCTCTATCTACTGTGCAACCACCTGGTCAAGCTAATGCTCCATTCATTTTGTCCCACTTGTGACCCACCTCCTATAGGTAAATACTCTATTAGTTTCTTAGTTTCTAGTTTTTACTTCTTGTGTTTCTTGTTATACATAATTACCCATTGGTTTCTCTGAAATCATTTAACATCTTTGAGAATAATGAACACACTTAAAGTTTAAAATAAATAACAACAGCAATGGTTTATAACTCAAAGAATAACAAGAATCATTAATGTACAAATAAATTAATAAAGAAATAGCAAATGAGTGGGGAGTAAAGATAAATTCCTTCTTTTTAAAAAATACAATAAAAATACAAAAAAGAAATGACAAGAGTAAAATAATCATTTGGCCACGACATTTGCAATAATTTTGTCATATAAGAATCACGAGCCCTGGCCGGTTGGCTCAGCAGTAGAGCATCGGCCTAGCGTGCGGAGGACCCGGGTTCGATTCCCGGCCAGGGCACACAGGAGAAGCGCCCATTTGCTTCTCCACCCCTCCGCCGCGCTTTCCTCTCTGTCTCTCTCTTCCCCTCCCGAAGCCAAGGCTCCATTGGAGCAAAGAGGGCCCGGGCGCTGGGGATGGCTCTGTGGCCTCTGCCTCAGGCGCTAGAGTGGCTCTGGTCGCAACATGGCTACGTCCAGGATGGGCAGAGCATCGCCCCCTGGTGGGCAGAGCGTCGCCCCATGGTGGGCGTGCCGGGTGGATCTCGGTCGGGCGCATGCGGGAGTCTGTCTGACTGTCTCTCCCTGTTTCCAGCTTCAGAAAAATGAAAAAAAAAAAAAAAAAAGAATCACGAATGGGTGTTAAATGTAATGGGTGAAATTATAATAAGAAAATAGTTATGTTTATCTAGTTTAAACACATCTACTCAAATGATAACTCTATATTACAAGGTTAAAACAGTAACTTTCTAAAAATTTATATTAAATTTATTGGGGAAAAAATGGTTTGCCAAACCATATATGTTTGAACTGTACAACTCAATATCACTCCATCTACATGCAGCTGCATGCACCCCTGGCCCCATGCAGGTCTCTCTCTGCCCTGTCTCCCCACTGTATACTTCTCTCCCCACCTCCTCACCACTTTCCTTTGGGCTCTGGCCACCCTGCTGTCTATATCCACGTGTTATATGTATATGTTTTCTTTTTTTAATTTAATTTTTATTGATTTTTATTTATTTTGTTTATATAGATTCAAGTATCCCATTAAATATATCTCCATCTCCCCACCACCACGTTCCTGTTGATACTTCCATTGCCCCCTTCCCCCAATTCCTTGCCCCCTTCCTTCCAGGATTTGCTGTCCTGCTCTTTATATCTCTGTTATGTATATATAATTTCATTAATCTCTTTCCCTTCTCTGATCCCATCCTCTCATCCCCTTTCCTCTGACCACTTTCCCTCTGGTCCCTCTGACCCCGCCTCTACCTCTATTCCATTCCTCAGTTCACATTGTTCATTACATTCTTCATATGAGTTAGGTCATCTGATAATTTTTCTTTATCTGCCTGGCTTATTTCACTAGGCCCCTAGGTCCAACCATGCTGTCATAAAAGGTAAGATTTTATTCTTTTTCACGGTCGCATAGTATTCCATTGTGTATACATACCACTGCATTTTAATCCACAAGTCCACTGACAAACATTTGGGCTATTTCTAAGTGCTGGCTATTGTAAATGATGCTGCAATAAACATGCTGGTGTTTGTCTTCTTTTGAATCAGTGATTTGGTATTCTTAGGATATATTTCTAAAAGTGAGATAGCTGGGTCAAAGGCAGTTCCATTTTTAATTTTTTGAGGAATCTCCATATTGTTTTTCATAGTGCCTGCACCAGTCTGCATTCCCACCAGCAGTGCAGGAGGGTTCCCTTTTCTCCACACACTCGTCAGCACTTATTATGTGTTGTTTTCTTAATGAGAGCCATTCTGACTGGTGTGAGGTGATATCTAATTGTGGTTTTAATTTGCATTTCAACATTAGTGATTAATGATGTTGGACATTTTTTCATATGCCTATTGGCCATCTGTATGTCCTCAATGGAGAAGTGTCTATTCATTTCTTTAGCCCATTTTTTGATTGGATTGTTTAACTTCCTGGTGTTGAGTTTTACAAGTTCTTTATAAATGTTGGTTATCAACCCCTTATCAGACCTATTGTTGAATATGTTCTTCCATTCTGTGGTTTGTCTTTTTATTTTTTTATAGTGTCTTTAGCTGTGCAAGAAATACACATAGCATGAGAGTGAAGGGATGGAAAAAGTATTTCACACAAATGAAATGGACAAAAAAGCTGAAGTAGCAATATTTATATCTGACAAAATAGACTTTAAAACAAAGGCTATAGTAAGGGATAAAGATATCAGTACATGATGATAAAATAAGCAATCCAACAGGACGATATAACCATTATAAATATCTATGCACATAATATAGGAGCACCTAAATATACGAAGCAGATTTTGATGGGCATAAAGGGCGAGATCAACAATAATACTATAATAGTAGGGGATTTTAATACCCCACTAACTTCAGTGGATAGATCCTCCCAACAGAAAATTAACAAAAAAAATAGCAGCCTTAAAGGACACACTAAATCAACTGGATTTAATAGATAACTTTAGAACCTTTCACCCCAAAGCAGCAGAATATACATTCTATTCAAATGCTCATGGTACATTCTCTAGGATAGACCACATGTTAGGACAAAAAATAAGTCTCAATAAATTTAAGAAGATTGAAATCATATCATGCATCTTCTCTGATCACAATGGCATGAAACTAAAAATCAACTACAATAGAAAAACTGAAAAACATTCAACCACTTGAAGACTAAATAGCATGTTATTAAATAACAAATGGATTAACAATGAGAACAAGAAAGAAATAGAAAATATCCTAGAAACAAATAAAAATGAACATACAATATCTCAAAATTTATGGGACACAGCAAAAGCAGTCCTAAGAGAAAAGTTCATAGCATTACAGGCATACCTAACGCAAAATAAAAGCCCAAGTAAACAATGTAATACTGCATCTAAAAGAACTAGAAAAATAAAAGCAAGAAAATTCTAGAGGAAGTAGAAGGAAGGAGATAATAAAGACTAGAGTAGAAATAAATGACATAGAGGCAAAATAACAATAAAGAAGATCAATAAAAACAAGAGCTGGTTCTCAGAAAAGGTAAATGAGATTGATGAACCTTTAACCAGATTCACCAAGTAAAACAGAGAGAGAACTAAAATAAATAAAATTAGAAATGAGAGTAGAAAACTAACAACTGACAATTAAGAAATACAAAGGATTGAAGAAAATACTATGAAGAACTCTTTGTCAAAAAATTGGACCAACCAGGTGAAATGGACAAATTCCTTGAAACATATAGTCTCAAAAATCAATCTGGAAGAATCAGAAAACCTAAACAAACTGAAAACAACAAATGAGATTGAAACAGTTATCAAAAAACTCCCAGGGCCCTGGCCGGTTGGCTCAGCGGTAGAGCGTCGGCCTGGCGTGCGGGGGACCCGGGTTCGATTCCCGGCCAGGGCACGTAGGAGAAGCGCCCATTTGCTTCTCCACCCCCCCTCCTTCCTCTCTGTCTCTCTTTCCCTCCCGCAGCCAAGGCTCCATTGGAGCAAAGATGGCCCGGGTGCTGGGGATGGCTCCTTGGCCTCTGCCCCAGGCGCTAGAGTGGCTCTGGCCTGCCCCTGGTGGGCAGAGCATCGTCCCTGGTGGGCGTGCCAGGTGGATCCCGGTCGGGCGCATGTGGGAGTCTGTCTGACTGTCTCTCCCCGTTTCCAGCTTCAGAAAAAATACAAAAAAAAAAAAAAAAAAATCCCAGCAGGCCCTGGCCGGTTTGCTCAGTGGTAGAGCGTCGGCCTGGCGTGTAGAAGTCCTGGGTTCAATTCCCGGCCAGGGCACACAGGAGAAGCATCCATCTGCTTCTCCACCCTTCCCCCTCTCCTTCCTCTCTGTCTCTCTCTTCCCCTCCTGCAGCTGAGGCTCCACTGGAGCAAAGATGGCCCGGGCACTGGGGATGGCTCCTTGGCCTCTGCCCCAGGCGCTAGAGTGGCTCTTGTCTCAACAGAGCGACGCCCCGGAGGGGCGGAGTATCATCCCCTGGTGGGCGTGCCGGGTGGATCCCGGTCGGGCGCATGTGGGAGTCTGTCTGACTGTCTCTCCCCTTTCTGGCTTCAGAAAAATACAGAAAAAAAAAAACAAACTCCCAGCAAACAAAAGCCTAGGCCAGATGGCTTCCCAGGCAAATTTTACCAAATATTCAAAGAAGAACTAACTCCAATCCTTCTCAAGCTATTTCAAAAAATTCAAGAGGAGGGAAAACTTCCAAGCTCCTTTTATGAGGCAAGCATAATCCTCATTCTAATACCAGGCAAAGACACTACAAAAAAGAAAACTATAGGCCAATATCTCTGATGAACTTAGTTGCTAAAATTCTCTAAAATATTAGCAAACCGGATCAAGGAATATATGAAAAATATCATACATCATGCTCAAGTGGGATGTATTTTGGGGAGGAAAGGATGGTACAATATTCGTAAATCAATCAATGTGATTCATCACATAAACAAAAGAAAGGATAAAAATCAAATGTTAATATCAATAGATGCAGACAAAGCATTTGATAAATCCAGCACCCATTTATGATCTAAACTCTCAGAAAACTGGAAATGCAGGGAACATATCTCAACATGATAAAGGACATTTATGACAAACTCATAGCCAACATCATACTCAATGGGCCAAAATTAAAAGTAATCCCCTAAAGATCAGGAACAGGGCAGGGGTGCCCCCTTTCACCACTCTTATTCAACATAGTTCTGGAAGTCCTAGCCACAGCAATCAGACAAGAAGAAGAAATAAAAGACATCCAAATTGGAAAAGAAGAATTAAAACTATCATTATTTGCTGATGACATGATACTGTACATAAAAAACCCTAAAGTCTCAGTCAAAAACCTACTGGATCTGATAAATGAATTCAGCAAGGTGGCAGGATATAAAATTAATATTTAGAAATCAGTGGCATTTTTATACACCAACAATGAACTGTCTGAAAGAGATATTAAGGAAACAACCCCTTCACCTCTGCAACAAAAAAATAGATACCTATGAGTAAATTTAACCAAGGAGGTTAAAAACCTGTACTCGGAAAATTCTAATACATTGATAAAGAAAATCAAGGAAGATACAAACAAATGAAAGCGTATACTGTGTTAATGGATAGGAAGAATAAACATCATTAAAATGTCTATATTACCAAAGCAATCTATAAATTCAATGCAAATTCTATTAAAGTACCAATGACGTACTTTAAAGATATAGAACAAATATTCCAAAAATTTATATGAAACCAAAAATAACACAAATAGCCTCAGCAATCTTAAAAGAGAAGAATTAAGTGGGGGTATCACACTTTCTGATATCAAGTTATACTACAAGGCCATTGCACTCATAACAGCTTGGTGCCAGCATAAGAAACAGGCATATAGATCAATGGAACAGAACAGAGAAACCACCAATAAACCTACACCTTTATGGCCAATTGATATTTGACAAAGGAGGTAAAAGCATACAATGGAGTAAAGGCAGTCTCTTTAACAAATGGTGTTGAGAAAATTGGACAGCTACCTGCAAAAAAATGAAACTAGACTTCCAACTTACACCATTCACAAAAATAAATTAAAAATGGATAAAAGACTTAAATGTAAGTCATGAAACCATAATCATCTTGGAAGAAAACAACCAGTAAGCTCTCCAACATCTCTCACAGCAATATATTTGCTGATTTATCTCCATGGGCAAGTGAAATAAAAGACATGATGAACAATGGGACTATAGCAAACTAAAAAGCTTTTGCACAGCTTATGTGTATATGATTTCTTAGCTAATCTCTTCCCCTTCTTTCATCCCATTCCCTCACCACTTCCCTCTGATAACTGTGTATCTAGTCCATGTGTTCATTTAAAAATCATAACTTTACACTAGAGAACCAGGCAGACACCACCTTAGTCAATAGATCAAGGATAAAAACACTAGTTATTAAAAAAATTAATATCATATCTAATAATATACACTGTGACACAATTGCTGAAAATTGAACCCTAAAATATACATAAATACATGCATACATAAATACAAAAGACATACATAATAAAATATTAATTTAATCATTGAAGAATCATGGTGAAGCCTGTCCAGGAATTCTTAATATCATTTTCACAACTTTTGTATATCTTTAAAATCACTGCCAAATAAAAAGTTGAAAAATCCTGTCCCTGCTGGAAACATGCACTAAAAGAAAGGAGTCCAGGGCATCAGTGGAATCAGGGACACTGTCCCCTAGGACTCCAGTCCCTCTGGCTCTGGGTCACAGCTCCCCAAAGGGCAGTCAGAAAGTAGCCCGAAGCTTGGGGACTGGGATTCAGTCCCTCATTAGTAATAAGTCTTGTCTTGGACTCATTTCCCAGGAGCTGCCTGAGGAGAATGAAGGTCTAGAAGGCCAGGGCCACAGATGTTTCTTCTCTGTGTCTGGACCTAAGGCCTCCTGAAGAAACCTGAGGAGTCGGGCAGCAGTCTGGAGCAGAAGGGTCTGACTCAGCAGTGACGGGCACAGGTCAGAGGGGCTGGGACTCTGCCCTTGGCGATGGGTCTGCCTGTGTGCTAGCGGGTCAAGTTAGACTCTGTGTCTACGACTGTGGGTGTGTCTGCATGTGTGTGTGTGTGTGTACATATATAGTTTATGCTTGTGTACGTGCTTGTGTGTGTGTGTATGTGTGTGTTTGTGTGTGTGTGTGCGCGTGTGCGCGCGCTATGTATCGGAACCACAGCCTGACGATCTTCCGGAGTTAGACCCTACGTAGGCCCTGTTTTAGCGGGTATAGACCAAGTGATCATCTCTTGCTGTGTGACTAGGGACTCCTGGTTCATGCCTGTGACCAAAAACACCTGCAGCACAGCTGGGCATCAGGAGTGAGACTGTCTCTCGGCTGCTGGACAAGAAGACACCGACCTCACCGGGGACCAAAGTCAGAGAGGGCTCACACCTGTCTCCACAGAGTGTGCTGCTGCCCATGCCAGCTAATTCGTGAGTGACACACTCGTGTGAGAGAGAAGGAAAACGTATTGTTTGGTTTCCTCTGTCTGTGTGTTACCATGTGCATGTGACACGTAGATGGTGGTGTAATGACCGCACCTGTGACCGAATAGGCAGAGGTGCCCCATGCTGACTGCCCTACCCCAGCGAGGGGTGAGTCAGGGGCGGCAGGAGCAAGACTCTCAGTAATAGGAGTGTGTGTGCTGATGTTGTAGTCAGTGTAGCTGATTATACATGTATGATTTTTGAATTTTTATACTTTTGAGGGTTTTCAGAGATGTTTACATTCAGTGTTTGAGTTCTATGTGATAAGGGAAGTGTTTAGCAAGTGGCTCCTAGTCAGGTTGTTGATGTGCGTTGTGAGTGTGATTGTGGTTGAGTGATACATCATTGTGTGTTGTATATGTCTCATTTTGTGTATTACTTATGACGTGTATGTATGTATATAAGTGTTTGTGAGCTGAATCACATATCGGTGATCCTTTCCTTAGGATGGGAAGTTAGACACAGGTGACCAATTCTCAAATAAGCAGCGTGTGTGTGCGCGAACGTGTGTGCATTTCTGTGTGTGTGATTTGCACCCATGACCTCATGTATTTCCTGACATGTCCTCCTTCTGCAGCTCCGATGACTGAGAAAACCAAACCCTAAGCAACTTTCTATTGAATGAAACAAATCAGCTGTCATTTCAAGTATTTGAGTGTCAGTTGATTTGAGCTTTGAAACTTTTTCTTTACTTTTATTAAACATCCTAAAGAAAAAACACTTTAGGCATCATGCTGGCAGAACTATCAGCAAAATCTCTGAGAAAGATCACTGAAACTCTGGGAAACTTTCCTCAGTCCCTGGCCTGTTTCCACAACTATGGAAAGGAGAGAAGGACCCTCGCCTCGTGAATCCCAGAGGCGCTCGGGCAGTGTTTGCTGTGCCAACAGAGGTCAGGGTATCTGAGAAGGTTTTGTCAGTTGAAAGTACCTTACTATGCAGGAATTAAATTACTGAGGAAGAGGACAAAGAAGATTTTGACAACTTTGCACCCTCAAAGCTCTAAAATAATATGTTGTACTTGGCTCCCCTAACCAACAAAAGGGGGGATCCCGTGTGTGATGGTTAAGAGCGAGGGTTCTGATCACACACATGTTAGACTAAACCCTGTGAAGTAGCCAATACTTGGTAATTTTTAATTTATAGGAAATGATAGCACATATATATCAGTTGTATTCACTACACATCACATACAGATACAGATATACACACGTGTGTGTGCCAGGCTGTCCCCTACTGCACTGTGTGTGCCTGTAGCATTTGTATTATTTAAGTTTCCTTATCTTAAATGTTAAAAATAGGTAAATGAACAAAAATCCTTTGTAAAGATGTAAAGAGATCTTAAAACCGGGACTGTAAAGATGATGGATGGATTCAATTAGGAACCTTAGATAAAGTCCTCAGCCCAGTGCCGAATGTTCACCAAAATGTTCAGCATTACTAAGAACGGTAGTTTGTGGACTACTCTGGCTTCGGAGCCATTCTGACATCAAGGGCTTTAAATGACCACATGTTTCTAGAGTGACCATGAGTTTACAGCTGCAGGTCAATGGGACCTGGGAGGTCCACAGGAGCAGTGTGACGCCGCTCCAACAACACCAGAGCAGCACTGAGTCTCACGTTACTTTAAGGCACAAATAAGTGAGAGCAGTTTTCCGGGCTCATCCTCTACTTTTGTCACAGTGAGTCAGTGTGGTGTGCCTCTGGCCTGGGGCAGACATTGTCCCTCCATGTCCGTCATGTTCGAATGTCACAGAGGTAGGGACTTTGTTTTTTTTGTTCAGTCCTGCCATCAGTCTTTGTAAGAGGTAAAAAGTTTCGATATTCAATCAATAATGATGAGTGAAATATAGAAGGCCTTCTTGCTTCTGTGTAATGTGGTCTGGTTGGCTGCTTTGGGGTGCAAAGTGTTCCTGGAACCAGACTGTGGTAGAGTGAAGATGAGAAATTAATAGGAGGGAAGTTAAAAATTCCTGGTTTTTCTGTAGAATTAGAGTCTGAAACATGATGTCCCTGGTCATCCTTTCCAGATTGCTGATTGTCCCAAACCTCCTTCCTCCCAGCAGACGGGAGCAGCATGGGGCCCGAGAACCAGAGCAGCGTGTCCGAGTTCCTCCTCCTGGGGCTCCCCATGCGGCCAGGGCAGCAGCGCGGGTTCTTCACCCTGTTCCTGGGCATGTACCTGACCACGGTGCTGGGAAACCTGCTCATCATCCTGCTCATCAGGCTGGACTCCCGCCTGCACACGCCCATGTACTTCTTCCTCAGCCACTTGGCCTTCTCTGACATTTCTCTGTCATCCGTCACTGTCCCGAAGATGCTCACGAACATGCAGACTCGGCGACAATCCATCTCCTATGTGGGATGCATTGCTCAGATGTATTCTTTCATATATTTTGCTTGACTAGACAATTTCCTTCTGGCAGTGATGGCATATGACAGATACGTTGCCATCTGTCATCCTCTACACTACACCACCATCATGAGGGAGGGGCTGTGTGTGCGTCTGCTGGCTGGCTCCTGGATTTTATCCTGTGTCAATGCTCTGTTGCACACCCTCCTCTCAGTCCGACTGTCCTTCTGTGCCAACAACACCATCAGCCACTTCTTCTGTGAACTCACTGCTCTCCTGAGGCTGAGCTGCTCTGACACCTCCCTCAATGAGCTGGTCATCTTCACCGAGGGAGGATTGTTTTCAATTCTGCCTTTGTGTATTATTTTAAGCTCCTATGTCCGTATAGGGACCATTATATTGAGGGTCCCTTCCACTAAGAGACTCTATAAAGCCTTTTCTACCTGCGGCTCACATCTCTTTGTGGTGTCCTTATACTATGGGACACTCGTAGGTGCTTACTTTTTCTCTTCATCATGGGATTCTAAAGACATCATTGCTTCAGTCATGTACACAGTAGTTACCCCCATGCTGAACCCCTTCATCTACAGCCTGAGGAACAGAGATATCAAACAGGCCTTGGAAATGTGTGTCAGAAGGGTTAGTATGCAGTCAGGAGCACAATGATCTCTATTTTCTAAAATATTGTGTGGTCAACAATTCCAGATAATTTTAATAAAATATGCATTCTGTTATCATGTGTAAGTGTTGTTAACATATCAGCCTGGTAAAGTTTTCCACCTAGATTGTTAAAAATTATTTATTCCTAATTATTATTTTTCCTTGTTTATTATCTCTTCTTAGATATATGCAAAATATTGTGCAAAATATTGCACAATTATAAATGTGAATTTGTCATTTATCCTTTGAGATATTTCAGCTTTTATTTATGTCATGGGAACATAATGATTTAACATCATGATCTGGTCCTAATGAACCTGCCTTTTTTTTAAAAGTGATTTCTTTATGCTGGCCTCCACTGGCTTTAAGCTGATTTTTCACAATGTTCCCAACTCACATTGAATGGCATCCATTTTGTAAACTGCAATCAGCCATGGTAAGAATAATTACAATATGAAAATGTGCAAGTTCTTTAAAGTGAGGTCTTTGAAAATAGAGAAAGACTTTTATAAATGTATTTAACAATACTCCATTTCATTTATACTTGGAACATATTTTTAGAAACGGTGTATTTGATACACTTGTTTCACATTTATTCTGTTTTCTTCCTCCTTTTAATTTATTAAGTACATATTTTGTTACTCCAACACCCCTGTTAAACTTATTAATCATACCTTGTTATATTTCATAATTCATATCTGTGTTATATGCTGGATATTACACTTTACTTTCTCCTCAATTATTTAAATTGCATTTTAATATTCAAAACATGAAATTTACCATTTTAGTCCTTTGATGTCTAGAATTTATTGACATTAAGGCCACTCATCACCCATATCTTATTTGTAACCCCTAAAGAACACACTGTAGAACATCAATACATTTAAGTATATATCAGATGTGAAAAAATAATAAAAAAGATATCTATGAATCAATTTGGAGAAATATCAGGATACCTGGTTAAATGGGAAAATAACAATGTGTAAAGGAGCACTTACAGCATGCTAATTTTTAAGTAAACTTGAAAGAAAAACACAATGCACATATGTCTGCCTATTTCAGCACACAGAGCCACAGGAAGAATAAATAGGAACTAATGACATTGTTTATCTATAGGACGTGAGGCAGAAGAAGCAGCTCAGAATGATTATTTGTACAGTTTTAACTATATTGTCTTTTGCCACTGAAAAACAAATACAAGAGATAGTGAATAAGGCAAGGTAAAATAAACAAAGCAAATGGCCCTGGTCGGTTGCCCCAGTGGTAGAGCGTCAGCCCAGCATGTGGAAGTCCCATCTTTAATCCCCAGCCAAGGCACACAGGAGAAGCACCCACCACTTCTCCACCCTTCCCCTCACCTTTCTCTTTGTCTCTCTCTCTTCCCCTCTTACAACCAAGGCTCCATTGGAGCAAATCAGGCCGAAGTGCTGAGAATGGCTCCATGGCCTCTGCCTCATGTGCTAGAATTGCTCCAATTTCAGCGGAGTAATACACCAGACGGGGCCAGCATTGTCTCTTGGTGGGCATGCCGGGTGGATCCGGTTGGGCACATATGAAAATCTATCTCTTTGCCTCCCCACCTTCCTTTTCACTTCAGAAAATATAAATAAATAAATTGAATAAATAAATAAACAAACAAAACAAATAAATCTAAATATACAGCAAATTACCACCATGATTAGAATAATGGGGGAAATAAAATAAGTCACCTAAGTGATTATTGAACCCAGAAGCGTGTCTATATACAATCACAATTAAAAAAACAAAACTAAAAACATTGCTACACAAAAACACAGGCACCTCCATGTTCATCACAGCATTATTCATAGTGGCCAAGACATGGAAACAACCAAAGTGTCTCTCAATAGAGAATTGGATAAAGAAGAGGTAGTACATATATGCAATAGAATACTACTGAGCCATAGCAAGTGATGACATATTGCCATTTACAACAATTTGGAAGGGACTTGAGAACATTATACTAAGTGAAGTAAGCAAATCAGAAAAAGTTAATAACCATGTAATTTCACACGTAAGTAGAATATAAAATTGAGACTCATGGACATAGATTAGAGCGAAGTGGTTACCACAGGTTGACTCGGGGGAAAGGGAGTGAAGAGGGTCAAATACAGGAGGACAAAAATGATTTAATGTTAGGTGATGAGTACACAACATAATCAAAAGTTCAAATGCTATAGAAATGTTTGCCTAAAACTTATGCACTCTGACTGATCAATGTTACCCCATTAAATATAATTTTCTTGGAAAAATTTTAAAAATGAATGAAAGTGAAGTTTTAAATAAAAGGTGTTACTCAGAAGATGTAATATTTTCTCAATTTATTTAGTTGAGGATTTGTCTTCCTCCTCTGCTGAACAACAACTCCTAGGGATCCCATAAATTCACTTCTAACCCTCAAGTATCAGAAAGGGCAAAGATTAGTTTTCATCACAGCCTCAGTTCTACACTTAAATTTCCCTTTCCTTCATGGAATCCAGGTGAAGGAAAGACTCTGAGGTCCAGGAAGTTGTCAGAATGGTTTTATAATCTCTTTCCAACTCACTTTCCCGAAGTCTAGTTGCATTTGTTGTGCCCACCCTTGGATGACGGACATGGGAGGAAACGTGAGAAAGGGGTGACAATAATATGCTTCTTTGGTTGCTACCATACTAAAGAGGTTTTGCCTTGTCAAGACCTGGCTGGTGGTTAAAACTAACTCATTCTTTTGTTGCCATTTGATGGCAATCTGTCATTATTTCTATAGCTGAGTAGTATTCCGTTGTATATATGTATCACATCTTTATTCAATCCACTATTAAAGGACACTTTGGTTGTTTCCTTGTCTTGGCCACTACGAATAATGCTGTGATGAACATGAAGGCGCATGTGTCTTTGCATACCAATGTTTTTAGGTTTTTCTTTATTGTGTCCAGGCCAGGGGACATTCAGAGGCTTCCACACTAGACTGCCATGCCACACATCCTCTGTATATAACTAAATTATATTTTCTTCCTGTGAATGTTTCTCCCCATACCCCCCAGTTTGGAAGTGGCACATCCCCAACACATCTCTTATTCTATCTTGGAATCTCCTAGATGTTCAAATAGGGTCTTGGGAGGAACTGAAAGTGGTAACGTATCAGTTCTCTCTCACACACAATCCACCTGTGGTCCATAGGACTCACTGTTGCTTTTATTGCCCACTATGAAAATAAGTGAAGGTATTTCCCAAACCTAACTCTCTCTCTCTCCATCCTCTCATTTTATCTTTTCCATTGCCCTTCACTCTCATAAAACCAAGAGATATATACCAAACTCTCCAAATGTGGCTTTTCCCACTAAGGTTAATGTGAGTAGGAAGTAACTTCCTCCAAGAGAGAACACAATTGCTCACCACACAGTTTTGTCCAAAAGAAACAGCTTTAACAAGAACCTCTCATCTCTATCTCTAAGCGCTTTTTAAATCCACATCTAGATTCAGAGGCTCAAAAGTTAGAAAATTGATTATTAGGTATTTCTTATAAACATCCTTAGGTTCTGTCTTACAACTCACTTTGGTATCTGGTGTCCCTGAAATCTTGGTGCCTCAGTTGGAAGTTCCGGTTGTACATCTTGAGACATGCAGCTTCCTCTGCCTGTTGTCATCAGGACAAGATAGAACGTTGTATGTCTAGAAGATTCTGATTTCTTAAGTCTTTGGTAACACAACACCTTGGCTGGACAGTTTGTCCTATATCCTCACCACTACACTGAGCTAATCATTCCTCTTCAGAACACAGTGATCTATGTAAATAGTTATAGTCTTTTGTTAAATTGCTTCAGAATAAGACAGCCAAGATTCAAGTCTTTCTTTCACTAATTGCAATACTTAAGTGTTCTTCACCTCTTCGAGAGTTTTTCCAACACATCTCTTAGGGTTGTTCTCAGAATTAAAAGTGATGATTTTGGCCCTAACAGGCTGGCTCAGTGTAAGAACATCAGCCTGGTGTGTGGAAGTCCTGGGTTCAATTCCCCATCAGGGCATATGAGAGATGCAATCATCTGCTTGTTTCTCCACCTCACCCACTCTTCCTCCTCCTCTCTTTCTCTCCCCCACTCCCCATCCTACAACCATGGCTCAATGGCTCGACTGGTAAGAGAACAATGACCCTGGGTGCTAAGTATGGTTCCATGGGGCCTCTGCTAAAAATAGCTCAGTTGTGAGCGTGGCCCCAGATGGGTAGAGCATCGGTCCAGATGGGGTTGCCAGGTGGATCCCAGTTGGAGTACATGCGGGAGTCTGTCTCTCTATCTCCCCTCCTCTCACATGCAAAAAAAAAGGAAAAAAAGTGATAAATAAAAAAGTGATAATTTCAGTGCATATTAAGCTCTCTGATTGGTACCTGAAATAATGAAGTGATATTTATTTTGCTGCTGAATATCTGCATGTGTTAGGGAGAAAGGATGTGTGAGATATATTTGTAAAGGGCAAGAAAGAAGTATGTTAGTCATTCTGTAAGTAAAATTTAATACCTACTCCCTGAAAATTCTAGAAGGACTCAGTGTCCCTGGATTTGTGAGTGCCTGGGAAAAGAGAAACCATATTATCATCAAAATGAGAAATTCTCTAACAATATGAAAAATCCAACACATTTTTACAACAAAACGTGGAGGAAAAGCCAGCCCTGGTAGCTTCTATTTATTGAGACCAGCCAAAGTGACACAGCACCCTCAAAGTAGCTTACAATCCCCATTATCCAAAAAAAGAGCAATTAAGTCCTATAAGCATATCCTGTTTTTCCAGCCCCCAACAGCTCCAAGATTACTGTCAGCCAGGGTTCATGAGTGACAGCTATAGAAGGAAGATGAGTGAGCTATATTTTTGTTATTGACACGTTATTAAGGAAACAAGATCACATGAGCATTTTTTTTAAAAAAAAGGTAGGTATCATTTGGAAGAATATGTTTTCTTATTCAAGAGTTTTCTCAAGGCCCCTTTCATGTCCTTATTTCTCAGGCTATAAATAAAGGGGTTCAGCATGGGAGTGACCACTGTGTATATCACTGAAGCGATTATGTTATTCTCATTGGTGTTGTTGGATGAAGGAAGAAAATATAGACCAATAATTGTCCCATAATAGAGAGTCACTACTAAGAGATGAGATCCACATGTAGATAAGGCTTTGTAGATGCCGTTGGCAGATGGAACTCGGAGGATGGCGTTCCCGATGTGGCCATAAGAAACCAGGATGCATAAGAACGGAAGCATAATGGCAGTTGATCCTGCAGTAAAGATTACCCACTGGTTGAGGGAAGTGTCTGAGCAGGACAATTTGAGAAGGGCAGCAAGGTCACAGAAGAAGTGGGGGACAGTGTGGTCAGCACAGAAGGACAGCCGGGCTAGGAGGAGGGTGTGTAACAGAGCACAAGTGCAAGCAATGACCCAGGACCCAACCACTAGCATGACACACACGCTCTGACTCATGATGGTGGTGTACTGCAGAGGGTGGCAGATGGCCACGTACCTGTCGTACGCCATTGAAGTAATCAAGAAACTGTCCAAATCGGCAAAGAATATAAAAAAATATGTCTGTGAAATGCAGCCTTCATAGCCGATAGATAGGTGCTGGGTTTGCATGTTCATGAGCATCTTAGGGACGGTGACAGAAGAGAAATTGATATCCGTGAAGGCCAAGTGGCTGAGGAAGAAGTACATGGGCGTGTGCAGGTGGGAGTCCAGCCTAATGAGCAGGATGATGAGCAGGTTGCCCAGCACCGTGGTCAGGTACATGCCCAGGAACAGGGTGAAGAACCCGCGCTGCTGCCCTGGCCGCATGGGGAGCCCCAGGAGGAGGAACTCGGACACGCTGCTCTGGTTCTCGGGCCCCATGCTGCTATACTAGCTGGAGGGCACTGGTGGAAAAGGTGGTTCATTAATTGTAGACCTAGAATCTATCATACAGATAATTAATGCATGCACAATATAAATTTGTTGACCAAATAAAAGGTGGCACATCCAAATTAAATTCATCATGGCAGCCTCTTTAAGAAACTTATATCAGGCCTTATTTAAGACCTAGGTTAAAAACTAATAATCCTGGAGCCCCATGTTATTTAGTTGCTACATGGCAAAACTTTCAAAGAAATGCATTTGAAAAGTAAGAAATAACTTTGAAAAGGAATTCTCATCTTTTCAGTATCTCTAAAATATCATGTAAGTAAATTATTTCCTAACCCCAATCATTAATTATTAAAATATACATATATTTTTAAAAGGTAGAAATTCAACCTAACATATCAAAGCTTACTGTATAGCTATGTTGATTATAACAAATACTGTATTTTAACAGAGGTAAACCAATAAAATAGTGGAGGGAAATGGAAAGCCTAGGAACAGACACATTTATAATAAGTTGTTTGCAATTCACAAAGTAGCATTATACGTCAGTGAAAACAATACAGACTCTTGCTGAGGCAGTTGTCTTTCTGTAAGGGGAAAATCACATTATATTCCTATCTCACACCATACATTTTTTAAAATCTCGGAAGTATTAAAGACCTAAATAAAACAAGCAAAATTTCAAAAACATTAGAAAAAAATTTGTAGATTACATTATAATCTTAGGTTAGTGACACATTTCTTAATCAAGAACCCCAAAGCATACAACATAAAAATAAATTTGATTGCATGAAAATAAAGTTTCTTTAGTACAACAACCATCACCACTGTACCAAAGCCACATAGAGACAAGCTTGGATGGGAGAATTCACACTGCCCAGAGTCAGCAAAAGATTAGTACTCGGGACGCATGCAGAACTCCTGGGAATGAATAAGGACAAGACAAAAAGTTCAATCAATATGAGCCAGAAATCACAGTAAAATGGAGTCAAGATAGCCAATAAATTAAAAGAGTATTTATTTTCCAAGTGATGGGAGATGCAAAATTGAACCACAGTGAAATAACACTGATAAAAAATTTTAAATATAGATGAGCACATCATGCAACAACAAGCATGTGAAGGAAATTATCAGACATTGTTATTAGATGTTTAAAGCAGTTTCTCTACTTTGAATACATCTTACAAAGTTGAAGATTTATAGCCTCTTTGATATGCTAGCTTTCTCCATCAGTGTTGTAGAAAAATGCTCACACTTCTTCACAAGGAAGAGGAAGACATCATTATTTGCAACTTTGTAATAGTAAAGAACTCAAACAGTTAATTGTCCAGTAGTCAAAAAGTAGATTAACTGAGGTTAGTCTAGTCATACAATCAACCCTATCAATCCAGCAGTGAAACTGAATGGACTCTATACCACAGTGTCCACAAGGATATATCTTTAAAAATTAATTTTGGGTTAAAATTGATGCAAAATTGCCTGACCTGTGGTGGCGCAGTGCATAGAGAATAAACCTGGATTACTGAGGTTGCCGGTGTGAAACCCTGGGCTTACCAGGTCAAAACACATATGAGAATCAAGTACTACAAGTTGATGCTTTCCATTCCTCCCCATCCCCTTCTCTCTCTCTCTCCTTTCTTCAAAAATCAATCAGTAAAAAATTAATAATAAATAGATGCAAAATTATACATTCAGTATGATATCATATCAAAACACTCAACAACGCTATATTATTTGTGGTACATATATGTGATAAATGTAGAAAAACTAGTAAAAGGTATAAAAAAACTTCATGGTAGCAGTGAACCCTATCAAGAAGGAGGAATGAAATGGGGGCAGGTGGATGGTGCTTTGGCTGTGTCTGCAACATTCTATGTTGTTGGTTTTAATTGTCAAAATAAATGTGGCAACATGCTAATATTTGTGAAACCTGAGTGTGAATACGTGGGCTCATGTATTTTATTAAGTTTTTCAATACTAAATAATCAAGATTTTGTTCTAAATAAAAGAGAAACATGCCTAAGATCACATTCTACAGAGAATGTTCCTGGTTGAGAAGGGTGAGGTAGAGGATGAGGGGTGGAGGCAGAGTGGAGAGTGAAGAAGGTTCAGACCTAGGAAACATCTGTCTGGGTAAAGCCAGTTCAAAATCATATGCTGTCTGTTTGATTGGGGCCCTGCACAGCATGGTAATATTTAGACCCTTACAGAATGACTTCATAATAATCAATGTTATAAAGACTGTGTGTCTCCCTCTATTATTCCCTGTCCATTTCCAGTATTCCTTGAATCTAATACTTTCCCACCAGCAGTTTAGATATGTTTTAATATTAAAGTTTTATGCAACCCCTTGAACCAACCTCTATAGCCTATGGGCAAATTGTCAATCCCACTGGCATGTGGCAAAGGCCAAATCTTCTGCTCTTCAGCCAGTTAGTCAAGACTAAGAAAACTATTGTCATAATGATGCTATAAGAGGCACAGATTCCATGCCCTGGTCATCGTGTCCCATTTAATGAAGGGACAAAGACTGTTTCTGTTATTCCTACATAAACATACTCCATCCACCACAAGGAAGAGAAACAGGAAAAGAAGATAATGCCCAGAGTTCTACCATCACTTTGTCAACTGGCTTCAAAAGGCAACCCTGTGCCATCGGACCTGGTTCTGCCATTCCCAACTGAGTGAAAGGAAGAGTGTAATTATTAGCCAACTTAATCCAGTAAATAAAAATTCATGCCAAATGGTGACTTTCAATGACTGTAGCAAAAAAGCCAACCAGCCCCATAAAATATCTGGAACCAGATATCAAGTCAGAATATTAACAAATGTTTAATCCAGTTGTTCTCAAACTTTTTGAAGTCAGGGCACATTTAAAATCCTACAAATAATTGTAGGTACACTATATACAAATTTCTGAGAACTATGTTATAATAATTAAGTCAAATATTAAAGAAAAAATATATAATGTCCAAGCAAGCTTTTATGGTAATTAAATGAAATATATACAATAAAATTAAATTTATTTTTAAATTTATTAAGAAACGTTTTTATGTTACAGTTTTTTAGTTATGCTTCTTTAGCATTCTTAAAAACAGGGGTTAAAAATTTTTTTTAATGACAAAAAGTTATCTTTTTATATATATAGATACAGTCTTAGTAATATTTAGTAAATTCAACAGGTCCCGGTGTGAATGTATTAAGTATTTTCATTGCTGTGTTTATGAGAAACATGAGCCTGATGTGTTGTGGCGATTTCTTCAATGTTTGGGCATATATTTGAAAGGCAGACTCTCATTTCCTCATCAATACATTGAAGAATTCCTCTCTTTTTACTCTTGTGTTGAGTGCAGAAAACCCCCACCATACATATCATCTTAACTTGACACCAAACAAAGGATAGAAGAAACTTGCTGATGTTATTTTTGAGGCCCAACATATGGTCAGTTCTTGAGAATGTTCCATGTACACTAGAGAAAAATGTATACTCTGTCACTTTGGGATGAAATGTCCTGTAGGTGTCTATCATATCTGGTTGCTCTAGTGTTTCATTTAAGGCCAATATTTCTTTATTTATTTTCTGTTTGGATGAGTGATCTAGAGCCATCAGTGGTGTATTGAGCTCTCTAAGTATGATTGTATTTTTGTCAGTTTTTGTTTTTAGGTCGGTCAGTAGCTGTCTTATATATTTTGGTGCTCCTTAGTTTGGTGCATATATATTAAGAATTGTTATGTCTTCTTGATTCAGTGTCCGCTTAATCATTATGAAATGACCATTTTTGTCTCTGATTACTTATGCTGTCTTGTAGTCAGCATTGTTAGATATGAGTATTGCTACACCTGCTTTTTTTTGGATGTTATTTGCTTGAAGTATTGTTTTCCAGCGTTTCAATTTTAATTCATTTTTATCCTTGTTGCTTAGATGTGTTTCTTGCAGGCAGCATACAGTTGAATTTTCTTTCTTAATCCATTCTGCTACTCTGTCTTTTTATTGGTGAGTTCAATCCATTTACATTTGGTGTAATTATTGACATTTGAGGGTTTCCTATTGCCATTTTATATATTGCTTTCTGATAGTTTTGTATCTTGTTAGGTTCTAAACAACATACTCTTAAAAATGAGTGGGTCAAAGAAGAAATAAGCACAGAGATCAAAAGATACAAACAGACAAATGAAAATAACAGTACAACATATCAGAATCTCTAGGATGCAGCAAAAGCAGTAATAAGAGAAAAGTTCATATCGCTATGGGCCTATATGAACAAACAAGAGAGAACCCAAGTAAACCACTTAACTTCACATTATAAAAAACTAGAAAAAGAAGAACAAAGACAACCCAAAACCAGCCAAAGAAAGTAAATAATAAAAATCACAGCAGAAATAAATGAAATAGAGAACAGAAAAACTATAGAAAAATTTAATAAAACAAGGAGCTTGTTCTTTGAAAAGATCAACAAGATTGACAAACCCTTGGCAAGACTCACCAAGGAAAAAAGAGAAAGGACTTATAAAAACAAAAAACAAAATTAAAGAGGAGAAATCACCACAGATATTATCGATATACAAAGAATTATTGTAGAATACTATGAAAAACTATATGCCACCAAATTCAACAATCTAGAAGAAATGGATAAATTCCTAGAACAATACAATCTTCCTAGACTAAGCCATGAAGAATCAGAAAGCCTAAACAGACCAATAAGCAGGGAGGAAATAGAAAAAAACTATTAAAAACCTCCCCAAAAATAAAAGTCCAGGGCCAAACGGCTATACTAGTGAATTCTATCAAACATTCAAAGAACACTTGATTCCTATTCTACTCAAAGTCTTCCAAAAAATTGAAGAAGAAGCAATACTGCCAAACACTTTTTATGAGGCCAACATTACCCTCATACCAAAACCTGGCAAGGACAGCACAAAAAAAGAAAACTACAGACCAATATCTCTAATGAAAACAGATGCTAAAATACTAAATAAAATACTAGCAAATCAAATACAACAACATATTAAAAAATAATACATCATGATCAAATGGGAATCATCCCAGAATCTCAATGATGGTTCTACATATGTAAAACGGTTACCGTAATACACCATATCAACAAAACAAAGAACAAAAACCACACGATCTTATCAATAGATGCAGAAAAGGCATTCGATAAAATACAACACAACTTTATGTTTAAAACACTCAACAAAATGGGGATAAAAAGAAAATATCTCAATGTGATAAAGGCCATTTATGATAAACCATCAGCTAACATCATATTAAATGGCATAAAACTGAGGACTTTCCACCTTAAATCAGGAACAAGACAGCATTGCCCACTCTCTCCACTCTTATTCAATATAGTGCTGGAAGTTCTAGCCAGAGCAATCAGACAAGAGAAAAAAATAAAAGGCATTCATATTGGAAAAGAAAAAGTAAAGGTTTCACTTTTTGCAGATGATATGATCCTATACATCGAAAACCCCAGAGACTCCACAAAAAGATTACTAGAAACAATAAACCAATACAGTAAGGTTGCAAGATACAAGATAAATATATATACAAAAGTCCATTCCCCTCCTATATGCCAACAATGAAACATCAGAAAAGAAACAAAAAAAAATTCCCTTCAAGGTTGCAACTAAAATAATAAAATACCTAGGAATAAACATAACAAAGAATGTAAAGGACCTATATAATGAAAACTACAAAGCATTGTTAAAGGAAATTGAAAAAGATACAATGAAATGGAAAAACATTCCTTGTTCTTGGATAGGAAGAATAAATATAATCAAAATGACCATATTACCCAAAGCAATATACAAATTCAATGCAATTCCCATCAAAATTCCAATGACATTTTTTAAAGAAATGGAACAAAAAATTATCAGATTTATATGGAACTATAAAAAGCCAAATAGCCAAAGCAATCCTATGGAAAAAAAGAAACTGGGGGCATTACCATACCTGACTTCAAATTATATTATAGATCCATGACAATCAAAACAGCATGGTATTGGCAAAAAATAGACACTCAGACAGAGTAGAAAGCCCAGAAATAAAACCACATATATATGGTCAAATATTTTTTGATAAAGGGGCCAACAATATACAATGGAGAAAAGAAAGCCTCTTCAACAAATGGTGCTGGGGAAACTGGAAGGCCACATACAAAAGAATGAAACTTGACTACAGTTTGTCCCCTTGTACTAAAATTAACTCCAAATGGATCAAAGACCTAAATATAAGACCTGAAACAATAAAGTACATAGAAGAAAACATAGGTACTAATCTCATGGACCTTGGTTTTAAAGAGCATTTTTAAGAATTTGACTCCAAAGGCAAGGGAAGTGAAGGCAAAGATAAATGAATGAGACCACATCAGACTAAGAAGTTTTTGCACATTAAGAGAAACTGACAACAAAACAAACAGACAACCAACTAAATGGGAGATGATATTTTCAAACAACAGTTCAGATAAGGGCCTAATATGAAAAATATACAAAAAACTCATAAAACTCAACAACAAACAAACAAACAATCCAATAAAAAAAATGGGAAGAGGACATGAACAGACACTTCTCTCAGGAAGAAATACAAATGGCCAACAGATATATGAAAAGATTCTCATCTTCATTAGTTATTAGAGAAATGCAAATCAAAACTACAATTAGATACCACCTCACACCTGTTAGATTAGCTATTATCAACAAGACAGGTAATAACAAGTGTTGGAGAGGCTGTTTAGAAAAAGGAATCCTCGTTCACTGTTGGTGGGAATGTAAAGTAATACAACCATTATGGAAGAAAGTATGGTGGTTCCTCAAAAAACTAAAAATAGAACTACCTTATGACCCAGTAATTCCTCTACTGGGTATATACCCCAAAAACTTAAAAACATTGGTATGTAAAGACACATGCAGCCCATGTTCATTATAGCATTGTTCACAGTGGCCAAGACATGGAAACAACCAAAAAGCCCTTCAATAAATGACTGGATAAAGGAGATGTGGTGCATCCATACATAGGTAGAACATAAAAACGAGACTAAAAGACATGAAGAAGAGTGTGGTGGTTATGGGGGAGGGAGGAGTGGAAGGGAGAGGGGGGAGGGGAGAGACACAAAGAAAACCAGATAGAAGGTGACGGAAGACAATTTGACTTTGGGTGATGGGTATGCAACATAAATAAATGTCAAAATAACCTGGAGATGTTTTCTCTGAACATATGTACCCTGATATATTAATGTCACCCCATTAAAATTAATTTTAAAAATGTTAATAGTAACTCCAAAAACCTTGTTGGTTTTGTGGTTTTCAACAGGCACATATTTCTCTAGAATAACATAGGGTGCACCTGGAAATCTTCTAGTGTGTACCAGCACACCCTGGCACACACTTTGAGAACCATTTGCTTAATCATTAGGTCTCCAGAAACAGGTACACGTCATTTGGTACTTATTCCTGGAGACAAAGAAGGCTTCCTTCACACATTCCAGCACTTTGAACCCAAACCTGAACCCATAACCTCCATGGGTCATGGGAAAGGAGAGAAGAAATACTCTCTTATATTTCTTGAGATTCTTCAAATTAACTGGGTCAGTTTTACTTAGGGGACATGCAGAACCACATCCACATGTAGTGTGACTTCCAGAACATTGAGGCTTCCATATCCTTTCCTAAAACACTCCTTCAATAGCCTGCTGATAACTTCAATTCTTTCAGCAGAGTGAAAGGCTTTAAGGTCCTGAACACAGATCAGGTTTAAAGGTAAGTATTCCCGGAACAGACAGTCCTCTGTTCAACACTCTCACTGAGATGACATGGCTGGGAGCCATACATTTTGGGGGCCAGCTTTGGACAGCTGAACAAGGGCATTGGCCTCAGAGGAAGTGAGGAGGGATAGGGCTGAGGGGTGGAGACTGCAAGCAGAGTGAAAGCAGAGGCTACAGACCCTGAAAGCAAATTTATTATCTTTCCAGTTTGGCTGAGATGGCTGCGATAAGGCTAGAAATAGTCACATTGTTAATAAAATATGATTTAGAGGCCCTGGCCAGTTGGCTCGGTGGTAGAGCGTCAGCCTGGCGTGCGGGAGTCCTGGGTTCGATTCCCGGCCGGGGCACACAGGAGAAGCGCCCATCTGCTTCCTCTCTGTCTCTCTCTTCCCCTCCCTTCCTCTCTGTCTCTCTCTTCCCCTCCCACAGCCAAGGCTCCATTGGAGCAAAGTTTTCCCGGGCGCTGAGAATGGCTCTGTGGCCTCTGCCTCATGTGCTAGAATGGCTCTGATTGCGGCAGAGCGATGCCCCAGATGGGCAGAGCATTGCCCCGTGGTGGGCATGCCGGGTGGATTCCGGTCGGGTGCATGCGGGAGTCTGTCTGACTGCCTCCCCGTTTCCAACTTAAGAAAAATACAAAAAAAGAAAAAAAAATGATTTAGCACCTAATTTATACCAGGTGCTTTTCAAATAATGCTCACTTCTTTCTACAATCTTTCATAGGTGTTCGAAGTCTCATGTTGTAGAGGAGAGAACTGGGACCCAGTGATGAAACTTGCCCAATATATGCTGACCTGGTATTGATCCTAGATCTATCTGGCTTCAAAGACTAAATCCTGTCATTAACTATATCCTCGAGTAAGAGAGTCCTTGCTTCCTGAAAGCACTCTAAAAAAATTTTTTTTAATTCAGTGACAGGCAGGGAGGCAGAGACGAACTTTTGCATGCACCCCAACCAGGATCCACCCAGTAAGCCTCCTATCAGGCAATGTTTCGCATGTCTGGACTTGCTCCATTGCTCACCAACCAAGCTATTTTAGTGCCAGAGGCAAGGCCATGGAGCCATCTTCGACACCCAAGGCCAACTTGCTCCAAAGAAGTCATGGCTGTGGGAGGAAAGGAGAGAGAACGAGAGGGGGAAGGGTGGAGAAGCAAATAGTCACTTCTCCTGTGTGCCCTGACCTGGAATCAAACCAGAAATGTCCACACGCTGAGCCGATGATCTGCTGAGCCAATGGGCCAGTGCCAAAATTTTCAGAAATATATCAGGAAGTTTGAGAATGAAATATATGTGCCTAGATGTTAATGTCAATAATAAATTACATTAACAATTATAATAAAAACCATTCATGAATCATATTGATTGTGGAAACAGGCCAACTGCTGTGATATATTACTTTATATTATATCAGCATGACAGGATCACATAAAAAGGCATTATTCTTATTTAAGTGGTTGGAGATCAGGGCTTACAGGGTGTAAATAATTTACCTAAAACATTCATCATGAAAATTATGGACAGGCCATTCAACCCCAGGTTTATCTGATTTCAAACCCATGTTCCTAACCACCATACTACATTTTCTCCAGCAGAGCATGATTTTACCCCAAAAATGACATCTGCTTTTCATTGAAGAGAAGAAGATGGATTTTATAATTCCCTAAAAGATGTATTTGAACAGATGTATGCCTTAGTCCCTCATCAGATGACGGAAAGTGAGTAGAGAAGCTAGGATACCACCTACTGACTTTACAAAGACAGTTGTTCTTAAAGCAAATTTCTCAGGGCTCCAGGACAAAGGCAGATCAGACCCTGGCTGATGCTTCTGATGGACTCCCGAGTTTCAACCAATAAGGGAAAGGCTAGGCAGCTATGGGACACATCTATGGAAATGATAACACATAACCAATAAAAGGAGGTCATGAAAAGCTTATATTATAATAATTGAAAGAACACAATAGGAAAGTATACACTAGCATGTTTGCAATCCTTCACAAAAAATACAGAGCACTTTCTTTTTCAACCTGAAAGGTCATGCTCATAGCTTGGATGCCGGTCAGATAGGCAGCAAAACTATGAAAGGAATAACATTTCCCTAGATAGGATAGTACCAACCCCGAGGAACTAAAATTATTCCATCCACATAAGTTATTCAAGAGAACACAACAAAATTATATAAAGTGCCCAGCACAGCTCTCTCTCTCTCTCTCTCTCTCTCTCTCTCTCTCTCTCTCACACACACACACACACACACACACACACACACACACACACTTTGCTGAGTGGAGCTTACAAGAACTGCACTTACCTAGCTTGGGAGTGATAGGTTCAAATACTGTCATTCCCAGGTTATGAACTAATATTTCATTTTCTTTCCAAAAGGCTTAGAGCTGGGAAAGAAAGAAAAGCCACAGCTCAACCATGAAGTGGGGACAAGGTCACTTGTCTTTTAAACCAGATCCAAGCAATGACAAAGATATCTACTTCAATCAGCCAGATTGGGAACCCAGGAGACCAGAGTCACAAATTTTTTTGGTGAGAGACAAGAGACAATTTGGGAGTAATTACTGTGTTTCCTTAACTATTCTCAGCGGAGAGATGCCTTAGCCATACTAAAGATAATCAACTCCTTTGGGAATATAAATGAGAACTTTTATATCTACAATTTTGTTTATTTATAAAGAATTTTCACATCTATGAGCTCATTTAACCCTCACCATAATTCTTGAGGGAGATAATATTTTCTCTTTTTATTGAGTGTGAGACTGTCTCAAAAATAATGGCCCAATGAGGATTCAAACCCCAACTCAGGAACTTCAGACCCACAGTCTGGTTCCATTGCACATGAAGCCTCTCTGAACCACTGGGCTCTGCCGCCTACGGCCTCTTCCTCCTCATATTCAGTCTGGAACCGGAAGGAGAGCTGCTATTAATCCCTGGGCAATAAAAGCGCTTTTCAAGGAAGAGTTGGGTTTCTGTTTTTCAGAAATAGATTTCTTTTCTTCTTAAAGAAATATCTGCATGCATACAGGGATAATTATTGCACAGTCATGACACATAATAATAGTGGGCACATCTCAGGGTTCAAAACCTATTCTAACCATAAGAATGAGTGAGAAGCCTTCTGAGACCTACTCCATTAAGACTGGCAAATACAGAGAAGAGTTACAGAATCAAGGAGAGGACAGAGCATTTTATTCATTATTTTCCAGTAATTCATTCATTCATTTACTCGTTCATAAAAATAGCGTGTATTTACTATACAGCAAGGATTTTGTGAGGACTATGAGTATTTATTTATTTATTTAGGAAGTGAGAGGCAGGGAGGCAGAGACAGACTCTGGTATGCACAACAGCTGGGACCCACCTAGCAAGCCCACTACTGGGTGGTGCTCTGCCTGACTGGGCCTCAGCTCTGTTGTTTGACAACCGAGCTAATTTAGCAACTGAGGCGAGGCCATGAAGCCATCCTCAGTGGTCAGGGCCAAGTTTGCTCAAATCATTTGAGCCATGGCCTTG
Organism: Saccopteryx leptura; assembly: GCF_036850995.1. Classification (NCBI taxonomy): domain Eukaryota; kingdom Metazoa; phylum Chordata; class Mammalia; order Chiroptera; family Emballonuridae; genus Saccopteryx; species Saccopteryx leptura. The sequence continues at coordinate 12,713,316 of NC_089504.1, read as the reverse complement.
AGAGGGGAAGAAGAGAGAGAGCGAGATGGTGTGGAGGGGTGGAGAATGGTCAGTTTTTCTGTGTGCTGTGACCAGGAATCAAACTTGAGACTTCCACACACTGGGCTAATGTTCTGCTGAGCCAAATGGCCAGGGTCTGGTGGGTATATATACTACCCACAAAAATTAGGAGATATTTAAAAATGAACACGAAGTGATAAAAATATTCCCTAATTTTTGTGAGCAGTGTATTTGAAAACACCAGGTTCTTTTTCTCTCAAAGAGCCCAATCTAATTAATGAACAAGCTGGACAAAAGTGTGTGTGGAAAATACGTTAATAAAGTCTGTATGGGAGGCAGCAAGATGGTGATGGAGTAGGCAGACATATCAACTTCCACCTCCCAGAACCAAAGTGGATTACAACCTAATTTTAACAACCATCATCTGGAAAAGCCAACTTTGGATGAAACTAAGAGGACTCTTTAACCAAGGAACACCGAAGAAGCCACACAGAGACTGGTAGGAAAAGCAGAAACACAGAGAGGGCTGCCCAACTCCCAGCAGCGAACAGCAGCCGGGGGGACTCATGTGATGGGAAGTGAGTTTAGCAGAAGGGGAGGGCCCTGGGCCCCAGGAACAAAGCCCCAGCCTGCAGCCTCAAAGCCTAGGAAAAGCATATGGACAGTTTTTAGCTGCAAAACAAGTCAGGATACTGTTTGTGAGAAAGAGACAGACTTCTCAGAACCAGAATTCTTCTTAAAGGGACAATGCAGAAAACCGCTTTCACAACCACCCACCCGGGGCTTCGAGGAACAGGAAGAGAGGAGAGGACCAGAGTAGCAGGAAGAGAGTGTAATCTAGGAGGCACAGGCAGAAACACTTTGAGGGACAGCCACCCTAACCCCTGGGCTGAGTCACTCCCCAAATCTGAAGTGAATATTTCCCCTGGAAACAGCAATACCAACAAAGGGAAGCAGGACACCAGCCAAACTCTTCCAAGGCACTCAGAGCAGAGTTGCTTAGAAGGAGGAAGCCGTAAGGAATACAGTATTGAATGCTAGGGTCTGAGGTGCAGTGCCCCCAACCACACTGCTGAGGGCTAGCTGGAGGGCGGGCGACTGCGGGACATGGAAGCGTGGTCCCATCGGCAGGGGGGGGAGTGGGGCAGAAGTCGGGTTGGCCATGACTGAGGCCAGGCGTGAGCTCAGTCTCACCTGGCAAAGGCAGAAAGGGCACACGAAAGCGGTCCAGCAGGCTACAGGCCCGACCGCAATCCTGCCCGCAGGGGAAAGGCAAAAGCCTGGGATCTACAGAAACCATGGCTGAGCACCGGCACACTGCCCTGCCCGACCCACAGAGCCAGGGCTTGTGGCCCAACATGTGAGCGCAACTCCGCCCGCGGGAGTAAGGCAAAAACCTGGGAACAGGAGCAGACCAACGGATGAGCACAGGCGCGCGGCCCCACCCGGCCCACGCACAGCCCAGGCTTCCGGCCTGATTCAGAAGCACAGTTCCACCCACGGGGGCGGGGTGAAAGCCCAGGAAGAGGCGGAGATCCGCGGCGGAGCAAAGGTGCTCACCCTTGTCCTTGGTGCCGAGGTTTGCGGCCCGGGGCACAGCACACAGCCCCACCATGGTGGCAGGGCGAAGGCTGAGGCTTGTAGACCCGGGACATGATGAATACAGCCCCTCCCGTGGAGGAGATGCAGAAACCACAGTGACAGCCGCAGCCGGCTAGCACCAGCAATGCCCATACCCGAACGTCCAAGGCAGCGGCAGAGGGGGTGGTCCCCTTCAGTACTTCAACAAAAAATATCAAGTACCTAGGAGTAAATTTAACCAAGGATGTTAAAGACTTATACTCAGAAAATTATAAAACATTTATAAAATAAATCAAGGAAGATACAAACAAGTGGAAGCATATACCGTGCTCATGGTTAGAAAGAATAAACATCATTAAAATGTCTATATTACCCAAAGCAATTTATAAATTCAATGAAATACCAATTAAAATACCAATGACATACTTCAAAGATATAGAACACATATTCCAAAAATTACATGGAACCAAAAGAGAACACGAATAGCCTCAGCAATCTTAAAAAAGAAGAATAAAGTGGGAGTATCACACTTCCTGATATCAAGTTATACTACAAGGCCATTGTACTCAAAACAGCTTGGTACTGGCATAAGAACAGGCACATAGATCAATGGAACAGAACAGAGAACCCAGAAATAAACCCACACCTTTATGGACAACTGATATTTGACAAAGGAGGTAAGAGCATACAATGGAGTAAAGATAGCCTCTTCAACAAATGGTGGTGGGAAAATTGGACAGCTACCTGCAAAAAAATGAAACTAGACCACCAGCTTACACCATTCACAAAAATAAACTCAAAATGGATAAAAGATTTAAATGTAAGCTGTGAAACCATAAGCATCTTAGAAGAAAACATAGGCAGTAAGCTCTCCAACATCTCTTGCAACAATATATTTGCTGATTTATTTCCACGGGCAAGGGAAAAAAAAATACAGGGTATACAAATGGAATTATATCAAACTAAAAAGCTAAAGACAATAAGAACAGAATAAAAAGACAAACTACACAATGGGAGAATATATTCAACAATACGTCTGATAAGGGGTTAATAACCAACATTTATAAAGAACTTGTAAAACTCAATACCGGGAAGATAAACAATCCAATCAATAAATGAGCAAAAGAGATGAATAGACACTTCTCCAAAGAGGACATACAGATGGCCAATAGGCATATGAAAAAATGCTCAACATCACTAATTAGAGAAATGCAAATTAAAACCACAATGAGATATCACCTCAGATATCTGACACCAGTCAGAATGGCGCTCATCAACAAAACAACACAGAATAAGTGCTGGCCAGGATGTGGAGAAAAGGGAACCCTTCTGCACTGCTGGTGGGAATGCAGACTGGTACAGCCACTGTGGAAAACAGTATCGAGATCCTCAAAAAATTAAAAATTGAACTGCCTTTTGACCCAGCTATTCCACTTTTAGGAATATACCCTAAGAACACCATAGCACTGTTTCAAAAGTAGAAATGTACCCCCATGTTTATGGCAACATTGTTCACAATAGCGAAGATCTGGAAACAGCCCAAGTGTCCATCAGTGGACAAGTGGATTAAAAAGCAATGGTACATATACAATGGAATACTGTAGGGCCATGAAAATGAAGGAAATCTTACCTTTTGCAATAACATGGATGGACATGGAAGCTATTATGTCAAGTGAAAAAACGCCAGGCAGAAAAAGAAAAAAATATCATATGACCTCACTCATTTGAGGAATCCAATGAACAATGTGAACTGAGAAACGGAATTGAGACAGAGGCGGGATCAAAGAGACCAGGGGAAAAGAGAACAGAGATAAAGAGGATGATAGAATGGGATAAACCTGAAGGGAAGGGGGGAGGGTACAGTGAGGAGGGGGGTAAGGGAGATGTTGAGGAGAATATGGGGGAGGGGGGATGAATTTGGGGCAACACTAGAATCTATGTAAACAGAATAAATTAAAATCAATTAAAAAAAGTCTGTATAGGGTGCTGAGTACAATGAAAGCACAGAGGGGAGCAGTCAAACCTAAATTTTGGAGGGTCAAGCAGGTAGGCTTGTAAGATGTTAGTTACATGTAAACAGGCACCCCAGACAAGAAAAACAAGTAGAAGGTGACATAGACACTGAGGAAGAACTTTTGGGAGAAAAAGAGGAATAGAAAAAGTGCTGGAAAAGACAAAGGATGACAAGTTTGGGAAACTATATTATCAAGAAAATTAGAATTAAAAAAAGAAGAAGAAAAAAAGAAAATTAGAATGGCTGAAGTGGTACACTTCAACAGAGGAAGAGGTTCAGGACATGACCAGAGAAATTAGCAGAAATGAGTCATGTATTACCTTGGACATCATATTGGACAGTCTGTACTTTATGCAAAAGGAAAGAGGGAGGGAGCCAAAAAGGGATCTGATCAGAAGATTGATGGTGCCATATTGGAAACTATCACCGTAGGTAAATAATGGATAATCATTTTACTGTAGCCAACCAGGCAGTGGCACATGGATAAAGCATCCAACTGGGATGCAGAGGATCCAGGATTGAAACCTCGAGGTTGCTAACATGAGCATGGGCTCCCCAGCTTGAGCACGGTGTCACTAGCTTGAGCATGGGATCATAAACATAACCCCATGGTCACTGGCTTGAGCCCAAAGGTTGCTGGCATGAGCAAGGGGTCACTCACACTGCTGGAGCCCCACACAAGGCATATATGAGAAAGCAGTCAATAAACAACTATGGTGCCACAAGGAAGAATTGATGCTTCTCATCTCTCTATCTTCCTATCTGCTTGTCTCTCTCTCTGTCTCTGTCACACACAAAACAACAATAATAATAATTTTACTGTAAATGAAGGGAATATTGGCAGGGCAAGGATGGAGTGATGAAAGTAAGGCAAGAAGCAAGGAGACTAGTAAGGAAATGGTCACGGTCATTCAGAAAAGAGATTATAAAAGTATATCAAATAAAGGAGTTAGAGAGAACTATATATATTAAGGTTTTCTTCAGAGTCAGAATCTAAAAGATGTAGTAAGTAATTTTGATATGAGCTAATTTTCATCAGACCATAGTAAAGGAGGAAAACAAAGTACCTAAAAACCTCTCTTGAAATTTATGGCTTGGACAGCTGAGTGTATAATGGTGCTATTTACTGAGATAGGGAACAACCACAGAGAGACTGATTTGATAAGTTTTTCACACACTGAGTATGGAGTACCAATATCTAAGGAAGATATTCAGGAGGAAGGTGGATTTATCTTGGATAGAGATGGAAATTCATGGACCACCAACACAGGGGAGAATGAAATTGCCTAAAAAGAAAGGAGATGAGTTGAGAAAAGAGGACAAGAAAGAAGAAGAGAAAGAGGGAAGGATAGGGAATAGAGCTGAGGACAGACCATAGGGAACACTGACAATTAAAGAAATGGCAGAGAAAGAGTGTCCCAAAAAAAGACATCAAAGAACAAGAGACGTAGGAAAATGTGGGATCCAGAGAACTAAGAAAAGAGAAGTTTAGGTGTTTTTAAAAATCCACTGAATTTATAAAGGAATTTGGTTGTGATGTGACCAGTAGTAATGTCAGTGAGTAGTGGGAAGGGAAGCCAGTTTACAGTGGATTGAGGAGGAAACGGAAAGAAAGGAAGAGCAGGAAAGTCAGTAAGAGAGTGATAAGCCATGAAACCCATCCTGGAGAGGTCACAGAGTGAAGACAAAACAAATTTGGGGGGGACATGGACAGGCCCAGAGACTGAGTAGAATTTATGAGACCAAATGTTCAATATAATGGGTAAGGTGGGAAAAGAACAAAGAATTGAGTGTCTAAATTTAATATTTTACAGGCAAAGCAAATCCAGTCTCTGTAATAAGGCCATGGGAAGAGATGGCAAAAGTGCAATGGAAGTCAAGGTCATGGAAGATGAGATTGAAGACTAAGTACACCACATTGTTGAATGGTTCATTCATGCAAATGCTGATGACTCCCAAGATGATAGTGATTGGTAGGAGGGACGTCAACTGATCCAAGTGTCAAAATCCATAACAAAATAGGAATAATTTCAGTTTGGTAGTTGGTGGTGTAAGCTTTGACATATGACAGTTTCTATGTTTTTGTCCAGTATTAAAAAGGTTTTATGAAGAAAGATGTCTAATTACAGCATAATTTTAAAAGAGAGTAATTAGTTTCAGCTTAGTTTCCATCAATAAGGGAAGAGTTAAGGCAACTATGGCATGCTTCCATTGGCATATTATGTAACCATTAGAATTATGTTTATAAAAAGCTTATGATATAATTTGGAAAAAAAGAATATAAAACTATATAGATGCATGCTTACAACCATTTTCTTCCAAAAAACCTAAATTTTCAAGAAAGCAACAAAACCTCCAAAAAAGTTGATTATCCTCCTTTTCCCACTTTGCATTCACTAATGATCACTGGAGAGAAAAAAAACACAACATCATTTCCTTTGGGCTAACTGGTGGGTTAGTGCCCAATGAGACCCCTTTGTGTGGAATATGGTCCTACCTAAATTCTCAGAGGTCATTCGATCATTTGATTTTCTGTTTGGACCCAGCTGGGACCATTCTCTTCTCTAATCCCTGGAGTTTGACCTACGGCAAAGGCCGGGAAAGCAGAGCCTGGAACAGAAGGAAGACCAGGGGGCCTTTAGGGACTTTCTCTGTGGGTTCATTCTCCAAGGTCCCAGCACAAACATACCTCCCACAGGAAATGTTTTCTGAAGAAGTCAAGGGGGAAATTGGACAATTAATCCAAGCTGATGCATGTCTTTAACCAGAAATTACAAGTTCTGCTCCCTATGCTCCAGGGTTCTCTTCTTGGCTAGTTATACCCTTCAATTCATAGCTCTAAGACTGGTAGACAGAAGTGAGAGTCAGAGCTTGTAGCATTTCTTCTCGAAGCCCATGAATGTCTTGGATCTTGGACGCTGTCTCCTAACGAGATTCTCCAGACACACCAACTGGATCATAAATTGCAGGTCAGGTCAGTATTACGAATGGAATGGGTAGTATTGTCTCAGCAATATATGAATTTACACATGTGTATAGAAGAGGAAGATTAAGATTGCTTCCATGCTGATTTTGACATGGAATAGGAAAGACAATGAAAAAGACAGAGAGAGAGAAGAGACATGAAGTGACAGAAGAATGAAGACACAGCGGCATAGAGTAAGATGGAAGGAAGCAGAAAATGAGGGAGAGAAAGATAAAGTGGTCCAGCCAAATAGCTCAGTTAGTTACAGCATCAACCCAATATTCCAAGGTTGCAAGATGATCCAGATATAAGAAAAAAACCAATGATGACATGAATAAGTGGAACAACACATCAATGGTTCTCTCTCTCTCTCCTCTCTCAATTCAATCAATCAATACTTTTTTTAAAGAAAGATAAAGTAAAGGGATAGATAGGAAAAGAGAAAGAGGTAAAAAGAAATTAAAGTAACCCAAGAGATATAGACAGAACTATGGGGAAGCAGCAGCTTTTAGGACGGACTCCCACTTCCTTTGGATCCTGACATGGAACACCAGACCCGGACCACTCAGAACGCAGGCATTCCAAAACCATTTAGGTGGTTAAGCCAGGAGTTTAAAGAAGGCCTCCAGCACTTTCAAACTATCTCCCTCACTGCAGTGTGGAGAATGAATTAACACACTATCCAGTTTCTTAAGGATCCTTTACTGAATTGAAATAAAAGTATAAGTATATTGAAGAGTTTTCTTTATGGAATGCAACACTATTCTTTGCATACTTGCATTTAAAAATGTGCTTCTCATCTGAAATTTAACAATGGGGACTGAAGTCAAATCTTGTAAAAGTTGTATGCCACAGATGATGGCTTGGAGTGCTCACCACAGAGCAATTTTGGTTCAATAACAGCTGAGACATCATAATCAACACATTCTTAACCTCAGTGCTAAAGATGCACAAATTCTATCTTGTCAGTGAACCAAGAAGAGCTGGCTCACATTAGCATACCTCATTGACAATGTTACTAACTCTCTTATGTGCCAACATATAAGGAACATATGAGAAACAGGCTAAGTTTCCAGTTTCTGAAATAAAACCTATATATTTACCATATGATGACTAAAAACAATTACTACAAAGCCCTTAATATTCTCAACCATTCTTCCTCCCCAGCAGACAGGGAACAGCATGCGGCTCAAGAACCAGAGCAGCGTGTCCGAGTTCCTCCTCCTGGGGCTCCCCATGCGGCCAGGGCAGCAGCGCGGGTTCTTCACCCTGTTCCTGGGCATGTACCTGACCACGGTGCTGGGCAACCTGCTCATCATCCTGCTCATCAGGCTGGACTCCCGCCTGCACACGCCCATGTACTTCTTCCTCAGCCACTTGGCCTTCACGGATGTTTCTTTTTCATCGGTCACTGTCCCGAAGATGTTGATGGACATGCAGACTAAGTACAAATCCATCCCCTATGCAGGATGTATTTCACAGATGTATTTTTTCATATTTTTTACTGCCTTAGACAGCTTCCTTATTACATCAATGGCATATGACCGATATGTTGCCATCTGTCACCCTCTTCACTACACCATCATCATGAGGAAAGAGCTGTGTGCCTTACTAGTGGCAGTGTCCTGGGTCCTGTCCTGTGCCACATCCCTTTCCCACACCCTCCTCCTGACTCAGTTATCCTTCTGTGCTGCTAACATCATTCTCCACTTCTTCTGTGACCTTGGTGCCCTGCTCAAGCTGTCCTGCTCAGACACCTTTCTCAACGAGTTGGTCATATTCACAGTAGGTGTGGCAGTCATTACTCTGCCATTTATATGTATCCTGGTATCTTATGGTTACATTGGGGCCACCATCCTGAGTGTCCCTTCCACCAAGGGGATCTGTAAAGCCCTGTCCACATGTGGGTCCCACCTCTCTGTGGTGTTTCTGTATTATGGGGCAATATTTGGGCAGTACCTTTTCCCAACAGTGAGCAGTTTCATTGACAAGGACATGATTGTGGCTCTCATGTACACAGTGATCACACCGATGTTGAACCCCTTCATCTACAGCCTTAGGAACAGGAACATGAAAGAGGCTCTTGGGAAACTTTTCAGTAAAGTAAAATTTTTCTCACAGTAATATCTATAACTTTTATTTAAATCCGAAACTCATTTTTGTTTATCTCACAGCTTTGATTTTCCATTTGAATATATCTGAATATGTTAAGGCCTCCTGAGTCATAAACACTAAGACAAATAATAGCATGTTGGATGTACTTTGTAAATATTTCTTAACTATAATTTCTCATTCTCTTAACAATGCTTCCTCACAAATAATTTTTGATTAGCAAATGCTAAATTAATCTTCTTACTGATTTCTGCAACTTGGGAGCATAAATGATACAATAATATATATATTTTTTGAATATATATATTCAGAAAATATACAGTTTTTTAATCTGTTATTTGAGGAGGTTTTTGAAAACTTTATATTTTGGGATCATAATCTTAGGCTTTAACACATCCCAGATTCTAAGGAATTAGCTATATTATTTCACTGCACAATCGTTTACAGATTAAATGGGTTTTCTTTTCATTTTATGTGTCTATTGAAATCAAAGAATACAACCTACTTGTCACTTGAATCAGAGGAAATGTATCACTCTGCTCCATGGTATAGAATGTTACAACTCTGAAGACAAAGGTCCCCGGAGGAAATCAAGACTGGCCAGGGACCTCGCAGGCCAGTACTATGCGGTTGCTATTCCTGAGCCCCACATCCAGTCATTAATGAAAGGGTGCTTCCTGCTGTCATCCTTTGTCAATACTATGACCACATTATAGAGCACACTCTCTGAACACTCATTGCTTTCCTACAAATGCCACTTCAGTTCCAGCAGACTATCCTTCATGAATATCCTGCCTGTTCAAACGGACTTTTGTGACAACATGGATGGACCTTGATTTGAGAATATTATGCTAAGTGAAATAAGTAAACCAGAAAAAGCTAAGAACTATATGACTTCACACATAGGTGGGATATAAAACTGAGACTCATGGACATAGACAAAAATGAAGTGATTACCAGTGACAGGGCTTTGACTTTGGGTGATGGGAGCACAACACAATGAATAGTTCACATCCTGTGGAAATGTATATTTGAAACCTCTATGTTCCTATGGACAAATGGCACCCCATTACATTTAATTTATAAAATCAATTTTTTTAAAAAGAATGTAAGCAAAGCTTCTCACGTTTTAGTGTGCATAAAAATTCCAGGAGAGCTTGTTAAAACACAGGTTCCCGGGATCTACCACCATGAATTCCCACTCAGTAGTTCAGGGATGGGGCCCCCAACTTTGCACATCTTCTGCTCCCACATGATTCTAAGGCTGCAGGTCAGTGAGTGGCGGTGTGAAGAGCACTGGTGTAAGGGATCAAATCATGGAGCTTGTGGGCTGCACATTTGTAACACCTTCTGTGAATTCTGGGAGGGGGGAGTGAAACAAGGGAATGCTTCAATTATTTTAGCAGTAGAGAAATGCGTGGTTCACGTGGATATTTTCAGATTGATCAGGCTGCAGTAAATGTCTTTTTTCTACTCTCTAATATCAGAGGTTTTTCCTAACCTATCAGATGCTCTCTCATATGTAATATTGACGTATCACATACTAAGGATCATGCTGTGTATCGCCACACCAGACTACGTGTTCAAGGCAAATGAAGCCAAAGCTTTGAAAAAATTACTCCTATATCCCTCAGTGGCTTTTGTCTTATTAAGCTCTGTGGGATTTCAGTGCAACTTCTAATTTTGTTAGCGACATTCAAAAACAAATTTTAATACTTTTTTTTTTTACAGAGACAGAGAGTGAGTCAGAGAGAGGGATAGACAGGAACAGACAGACCAGAACGGAGAGAGATGAGAAGCATCAATCATTAGTTTTTCATTGTGCATTGCAACACCTTAGTTGTTCATTGATTGCTTTCTCATATGTGCCTTGACCGCGGGCCTTCAGCAGACTGAGTAACTCCTTGCTGGAGCCAGCGACCTTGGGTTCAAGCTGGTGGGCTTTTTGCTCAAACCAGATGAGCCCGTGCTCAAGCTGGTGACCTCAGGGTCTCGAACCTGGGTACTTTGAATCCCAGTCCAACGCTTTATCCACTGCGCCACCGCCTGGTCAGGCAATTTTAATACTTTTAACTAACAATTATTTCACATACAATGCACAATCAAATGTACATTTGTTTTTGTTTTCTTTTTGTTTTTTAGAGAGAAAGACAGAGACGGAGAAAGGAACAGATAGGGACAAACAGACAGGAAGAGAGAGAGATGAGAAGCATTAATTCTTTGTTGTGGCACCTTAGTTGTTGTTGACTGCTTTCTCATATGTGCCTTGACTGGGGGGCTATAGCAGAGTGAGTGACCTCTTGCTCAAGCCAGTAACTTTGGGCTCAAGCCAGTGATCTTGGGCTTCAAGACAGTGACCTTTGGGCTCATGGGCTCATGTCAGCGACCATGGGGTCATGTCTATTATCCCATGCTCAAGTCTGTAACCCCCACACTCAATCTGGTGAGCCCACGCTCAAGCCAGTGACCTCGGAATTTCAAACCTGAATCTTATGTGTCCCAGCCTGACACTCTATCCACTGCCCTACTGCCTGATCAGGCAAAATGCACATTTGTTATAAAACAGGATTTGCTTTCAGAGCATCTGTATGTCCACGAAGGGACACCTGAGTTCTTGACAAGGCCCTGAACAATTTTATGGCATATGAGCTCATTCATGTCTAAAAGTCCTCATTTGACTTGCCATGCTTCTTGACATAGTCCACAAGGTAGCTGTTGTCTGGAATCCCATCCATAGTACCATTACTGTGGGCATCAACTTTTACCCCTGTTTTCATCTGTTTCTGTGACTGCCCTCTACAAAATACAGTATGTTTACCCAACTTTATTCAAAAATATAATATTTCTTAGTATATAATCAACAGGGAGAGTGACATTTAAGGCTGTGGTGAAGCCCCAAACTCTAGTATATTTGAGGTGTGAGCTGAAAATCAAAATATTTAAAAGTTTGATATTTGATATATGTGTCGACTATTAAAGAGCAACTTTCCCTTATTACTCATTAATTTCATTCTGTAAACTTTCACTTAGGCTACGAGTAAATGAAAACAATATGGCTTTGTTGCCTGTCTTTCCACAGGGTTCCGCCTGGACTTGGATTCTTTGTGTATTTTTAGGGGCATTTTCAAAGTTAGGTTCTTTTCAAAGGAGCGAGACACAGGCACTAAGAAACACAGAGCCCATTGAAATAGACACTTTTGGAGATTTTAATGTAGCCTTGATCAGATGACTGAAATAGAGATTTCAAGACTTGGTTTAACCTTTAATAAAATCTCACAGTAAGTCTTCATGTTAATTCAATAAAATATTGACTAAAACTTAAAATGCTTAAGTAGATTGATATATTGATATTGTGTGTAGCCTATGTATTGATATGCATAGCAGTAGAAATACAAATAACATTACGTTCTTATAGCAAAAGAAAGCTATAACATACTGTTTAAATAAATTCTATTTGTGTAAATAAAATTTTATGAATAAAAACCATTTTTGAAAAGTGGAAAATGAATAATGAAGGGGTGATGTAAATTGACTTTATGCTTTGTTTTCATGTCTACATTGTTTGGATTCCCATCATAGAGCAGAATTAATTGTTTAAGCAGCAAACCAAAAAGGAATGTCACCCTGGCAGTTTGGCTCAGTGGATAGAGCGTTGCCCTGGCATATGGACATCCTGCGTTTGATGCCCGGTCAGACCACAAATGAGAAGTGACCATCTGTTCCTTTCCCCCTCCCTCTCCCACTTCACTCCCTCTTCCCCTCCAACAGCCAGTGGCTCGGTAGGTTTTAGCGTTGGCCCCGGGTGCTGAGGATAGCTCGTTCGGTCTCAGTCTGTCAACCTCAGGTGCTAAAAATAGCTTGGTTGCTTTGAGCCTCAGCCCAAGATAGGGGTTGCTGGGTGGATCCAGGTGGGGGCACATGCAGGAGTCTGTCTCACTATCTCCTCTCTCTCACTTTAAAAAAAAGAAGAAGAATGTTCACTGGGGAGAAAAATGCACCTTTACATCCCAAGTTACGGCCTAACTAGGCCAAAAAATTCAGGTAGGGCAGGGCCAGTCAGAAAGTCTGTCTACATCTCTGTTTGGGCTCACACTCACAGGGCATCCACCCTGATGTTCTTCCTGAGGACAGTGTGCCCCTAAAACCATCTGCCTCAAAATTACCCGGTCCCAGACCTCATAGATGACCATCTCTGGAGGAGAAGCTTCGATTGGCATCTCTAACAAGCTCCCCAGGGGATGATGCCGAACATCAAAGTTTAGGGAACACTGCCCCAAGGCATCTGTCCCAGAGGGAGTAAGAAGGAAACTGAGCAATTAATACATGTTTAGTGCACGCCTCTAACCAAGAGCTTGGTGCTCTGTTCCCTTGGCTCCTTTCTCAGGCGGGTAGAGTAGCGTCTTCATGTCACCATTTCTGAAGCTGGTGAACTGAGAAGAGTAAACTCCAGGTTTGTGGCTGTTCTCTCTGATGTCAGTGAGAGGGTCAGGACCCAGAAACCTCCAGGTGTCCTAAAGAAAAGCTGAGAAACCAGTCCATACTCCTGGAGGCCAGATGACTTCAGCACAAGTTCAGAGCAGACTGGGTATCCGTTGTTAGGAGCAGGTGTGCGTGTACATGTGCGTGTGTGTGTGTGTGTGTGTGTGTGTGTGCGTGTGTGTACAGCTGCTCATCACTTCTCTGTGCTCTTGCTGAACTCACTTCTTATTACTAATTCCTTAAGACAGGGACTGCACAATCACCTCTGGGCAGTGGCTCTCATAACGTTAACCGTGAGCCTGGGGGAGATGAGGAATAGAGCCAGCTGCCTGCTCGAGGATGCCCTGCCTTTATCCCTAGTAGAGCTGCATACCTTTATCAAGGGCATCAAACCTTGGACCCAGGAAATACCTACTCCCTCAGTTACATTTGCCTGAGTTCCACTGAAAAAAAGACGCTGAGTTTCTTTACCAGATGACTTTGCATTTTATATTTAAGGGCATCAATGTCACCTATTGTAGGACATCTTCCAGGATCAACATTTGTTAATTATACTTCTGTTCACTGTCCTTTTATCTCTAGCAGACAGGGAGCAACATGGGGCCTGAGAACCAGAGCAGTGTGTCCGAGTTCCTCCTCCTGGGGCTCCCCATGCGGCCAGGGCAGCAGCGCGGGTTCTTCACCCTGTTCCTGGGCATGTACCTGACCACGGTGCTGGGCAACCTGCTCATCATCCTGCTCATCAGGCTGGACTCCCGCCTGCACACGCCCATGTACTTCCTCCTCAGCCACTTGGCCTTCTCTGACATTTCTCTGTCATCCGTCACTGTCCCGAAGATGCTCACGAACATGCAGACTCGGCAACAATCCATCTCCTATGTGGGATGCATTGCTCAGGTGTATAGTTTTATACCTTTTGGTGTTATTGACAGTTTCCTTCTGGCAATGATGATATATGACAGGTAAGTGGCCATCTGTCATCCTCTACACTACACCATGATCATGACAAAGGGGCTGTGTGTGCTGCTGGTGGCCGGCTCTTGGATCATCAACTGTGCCCATGCCCTGACACACACCCTTCTCTTGCTCCGACTGTCCTTCTGTGCCAACAGCACCATCAGTCACTTCTTCTGTGAACTCACTGTGCTCCTGAGGCTGAGCTGCTCTCACATCTCCCTCAATGAGCTGGTCATCTTCACCGAGGGAGGAATGGCTGTACTCCCACCTTTGGGTATTGTTTTGGGCTCATATGTCCATGTAGGGTGCATCATCTTGAGGGTCCCCATCATTAAGAAATTGTTAAAAACCTTTTCTACCTGTGGCTCCCATCTCCTTGCGGTGTCTTTGTACTATGGGGGAGTTGCAAGTGTTTATATATTTTCCTCCTCATGGGATTCCAAAAACATTATGGCTTCAGTCATGTACACGGTAGTTACCCCCATGCTGAACCCCTTCATCTACAGCCTGAGGAACAGAGATATCAACCAGGCCTTGGAAATGTGTGTCAACGGGGTTAACTGCTTTAAGTGGCAATCACTACATCCTCTTATTATAGTCAGGAGCAAGTGAGATACATGTCCTGTAACAGTGTATGGTTGTCACTTCCATATAACTTCAACAGAGTACACATTCTGTTGTCATAGATAAGTGTTGTTAAAATGTCAACTAGCCTGACTAGGCAGTGGCACAGTGGATAGAGCATCAGACTGGGACATGGAGGACCCAGGTTGGAAACCCCGAGGTCGCCGGCTTGAACGTGGGCTCATCTGGTTTGAACAAGGCTCATCAGCTTCCAAGGTCGCTGCCTTGAGCAAGGGGTCATTTGGTCTGCTGTAGCCTCCCGGTCAAGGCACACATGATGAAGCAATCAATGAACAATTAAGGAACCAAGAAGAATTGATGCTTCTCATTTTTCACCCTTCCTGTCCATCTGTCCCTCTTCTGTCTCTGTCTCTGTCACATACAAAAAAAGAAATGTCTACTAGGTCACATTTGTTAACTGCACTGTTAATAATCTTAATAATTCTTCACTCCTAAATTATTTCTTTTCTTATTCATCAACTTTTACAAGATGTATGCAAAATATTATGCAAAACATGTTGCATAATTATAATTATGGGTTTTCCAGCTTCTTCTTTGGGATATGGCAGGTTTTGCTTATGTGTATTTTCACTATGGTATTGACAACACACGGATTTAGCATCGTGATTCACTTCTAGAGAACTTGTGAACTCTTTTTTTAAATTGATTCCTTTATGCTGGCTTACACTGACTTTAAGCTAATTTGGCATAATTCTTCCCAACTCACATTCAATGACATTGTGTTGGCAGGCTAAAATCACCCATGGTAAGAATAATTACACTATGAAAATTGGCAAGTGCTCCAAAACTAGGCCTTTTTAATAAAAGAAAGAGAGGCTTTTATAAATACATTTAACAACATACCACTGCATTTATAATGAGGAGATATGTCTATAATTAGGAGAAATATACTGTATTTTTCGCTCCATAAGACGCACATTTTCCCCCCCAAAAGTCGATGGGGAAATGCCCATGTATCTTATGGAGCGAATAATATGGTATTTTATTAAATATTTTAACACACCATTTGGTTCAGAATATTTTTTTTCTTATTTTCCTCCTTAAAACCCAAGTTGTGTCTAATGTTAAGGTGCCTTTTATGGAACAAAAAAATCAGTAATCAGGAGATATAAAAGGTAAGCAAAAGGTCTTACCTTTACATCTCATCTATTTCTAATATTATTATATCATTTTATAGCTATATCTATAGATATAGTTATATATATAAATATAGATTAGAGATGCTGTAAGAGTATAGGTACTAATATATACAGTTATAGATATGTTACATACACAGATATAGATAGAGAAACTGAGATACCAAAATAATACAGGTAATAAAGATGTGGCTTTCTTGTGGTTAGTGTTTATATGGTATTTCTTTTCCATCATTTAAAACTCTTCTATGTCCTTATTTCTGTGAGATGTTCATTGTTAACTGTGACTCTGAATTTAGCTCTTTTTATGTAGAGCAACCATTATTCTATTTCTGAAGAGTTTTACCTATGTATATCTAATGCGATCATAATAAAGTTTAATTTATATTTTTCATATTGCTATGTTTTTTAATGATGATATGTGTTTCACATTTGTTCTTTCATGTCTCACTCTTTTTTGATTAATCATATATATAAATTATTCTATTTCCTTTTTAATTTATTAATTAAACATGATTATAATTAGTGTATAATTCTTTGCTTTGTGCAGCAATTACTTCTTACTTTCCCTTTAATTATTAATTATATTTTAATATAAAAAAACATGGAATTTAGATTTTAACCATTGGAGGAATACAATTCAGTGGCATTTAGAACACTCATCATCAATTACTCATTCTGGGAGCCCTAAAGGAATCTGTATTAAACATCAATTCAATTGAGTATTTTGCAACTGTGAAGAGATAAGAAGAAAAATATCTATCTATCAACATAGAGGAATATCAGAATATATTGTTAAATGGGGGAAAAAAGCAATTTGTGGAAGAGTATTTGTAGCATGTTACTTTTTATGTAAAAATGAATGGGAAATAAAATATTCATATGTTTGCTCATGTGACCAAACAGAGGCACAGGAAAAATAAATCAGAAACTAATGAGATCTTTTACCTGTAGGTGGTGGGTCAGAATGATGAGAAATGAGTATAATTCTTTGAATAGTTTTGACTATGTTGTTCTTTGTCCCTAAAAAAAATAAATAGAAGAGCTTAACCAGGGGGTGGTGCATTGGATAGAGCAATGACTAGAGATGCTGAAGACCCAGGTTCAAAACCCTGATGTCATCAACTTTAGTGTGGACTCATCTGACTTGAGTGCAGGCTCACCAGCTTGAGTGCTGACTTGAACCCAAAGCTTGATGGCTTGAGCTAAGGCTGTTGGCTTGAGTCCAAGTCAGTGGCTTGAGCCCAAGGTCATTGGCTTGAGCCCAAGATTGCTGGATTGAGAAAGGGGTCACTAGCTTAGCTGGAACCACCTGGTCAAGACATATATAAAAAGCAATCAATTGAACAACTAACAGTGCCGCAAATACGAGTTGATGCTTCTCATTTATCTCTCTTCTGGTCTGTCTCTGTCTCTCTCCCTCTCTAAAAACAATAAAAATAGGTCCTGGCTGAATGGCTCAGTTGTAGAGCATCAGCCTGGTGTATCAATGTCCCGGGTTCGATTCCCAGTCAGGGCACACAGGAGAAGCAACCATCTGCTTCTCCACTCTTCCCCTTACCCCTCCTCTTTCACTTTCTCTCTCTTACTCTCTTCTCCTCCCACAGCCATGGCTCAGTTGGAACCGATGCATGAACCTCAGGCACTGAGGATGGCTTTGTGGAGCCTTAGCTTCAGGTGCTAAAAAAAATAGCTTGGTTGTGAGCATGGTCCCAGACGAGTGTCACCAGGTTGATACCAGTCAGGGCACAGGTGGGAGTCTGTCTCTCTACTTCCCTTCCTCTCACTGGGAAAAAGAAGAAAATAAATAAATAAATAAAAATAAAGAAAGTGGTGAATAAAGGAAAATAGAATAAGGAAAAACAAATGAACCAAACTACATTTTCAAATTAATGCCATAATTAGACTAAAAGTGAAAATATATAATCTAAATAATTTTTAACCATAATTATGTCTATATACTCCCACAACAATAAAAAAAAACAACTAAAAACAAAGTTTTAAGCTGTACTTAGTGTGTCATTAACTGTGGCATGAGTTCACCATTCTGAAACACTTCCCTGGGCACCCAAAGATTCAGCAAATAAGTAACCTGGAGCAGAGGGAGGGAGCCCCACTCCCGGGGAAGGTGCTGTGCACACGGAGAAGGAGGGGCTGCAAAGAACTCTGTGGTGTCCAACGAGAACTGGCAATCTCAGTTTGAACTCATGGGATTTTACATGTATAATAGATAGAAATTTATATGTTATATGTCAAAATCTATTCAGTTCTCATATCCCATTCTTTCTGTCCCACTCCTGACCCACCTCCTGTGGGTAAATATTCCTTTAGTTTCATACTTTCTAGTTTTTACTTGTGTTTCTTTTCTATGTCTTTCCCAGTTGGCTTCTCTGAGAACATTTGGAATCCTCAAAGCAATGAACAAACCTAAAGCTTCAAAATGAATAACAACAGTAATGCATTATAGTTCAGAGAATAAGTAAGAATCCATGAGTCCCTAATGATATACATACATAAACATCAAACAAGTACAGAATAAGAGTAAGTTTCTTATTACAGGAGATTACATGTAATAAACAAAGAAAAATATAGAATGAAAAAATCTCCATTTGGCACCATGTTTGCAATAATTTAGTCATTTAGGAATCCCCAATAAATGTTAAATATAGCGTGTAAAATTTAAGAAAGAAAAAGTTATGTTTATATAGTATCAAAATATCTACCTAAGGCCCTGGCCGGTTGGCTCCGTGGTAGAGTGTTGGCCTGGCATGCAGGGGTCCCAGGTTCGATTCCCGGCCAGGGCACACAGGAGAAGCGCCCATCTGCTTCTCCACCCCTCCCCCTCTCCTTCCTCTCTGTCTCTCTCTTCCCCTCCCGCAGCCGAGGCTCCATTGGAGCAAAGATGGCCCGGGCGCTGGGGATGGCTCCTTGGCCTCTGCCCCAGGTGCTAGAGTGGCTCTGGTCGCGACAGAGCATCGCCCCATAGTGGGCAGAGCGTCGCCCCCTGGTGGGAGAGGCAGGTGGATCCCGGTCGGGCGCATGCAGGAGTCTGTCTGACTATCTCTCCCCGTTTCCAGCTTCAGAAAAATACAAAAAAATATATATATCTACCTAAATGATCTTTTTTTTTTTTTTTTTTTTGTATTTTTCTGAAGTGAGCAGTGGGGAGGCAGAGAGACAGAGAGACAGACTCCTGCATGTGCCTGACAGGGATCCACATGCATGCCCACTAGGGGGTGATGATCCGCACATCAGGGCCATTGTTCTGTTGCAACCGAAGCCATTCTAGTGCCTGAGGAGGAGGCCATGGTGCCGTCCTCAGCACCTGGGCCAACTTTGCTCCAAGGAGCCTTGGCTGCAGGTAGGAGAAGAGAGAGACTGAGAGAAAGGAGAGGGACAAGGGTAGAGAAGCAGTCAGGGTTCTCCTGTATGCCCTGGCTGAGAATCAAACCCAGGACTTCCACACGATGGGCTGACACTCTACCACTGAGCCAACCGGTCAGGGCCCTAAATGATCCTTATTGATTACAAGCTTAAAAGAGTAAGTTTAAGAAAATGGTATCTTTTGTACGTGGCTTACCAATTTTCCAAGCACCATTTATTAAAGAGGCTTTCTTATCTCCATTGTATGTTTCTGGCTCCTTTGTCGAAAATTTTTTGTCCATGTATACATGTGGGTTTTATTCCTGGGCTCTGGATTCTGTTCCATTAGTCTGTATGTCTGTTTTTTTCTCAATACCATGCTGTTTTGATTATTATGACTCTACAGTATAATTTGAAGCACGCTTTGTGATACCTGTGGTTTCATTCTTTTTCCTCAGGATTACTTTGGCTATACAGTTTTTTTTTATGGTTCCAAACAAATCTGGTGATTTCTTATTCTTTTTTTTAATAACATTGGGATTTAGATGGGAATTGCATTAAATCTGTGTATTGCTTTTGGAAATATGGCATTATATTGAGTGAAATTAGTAAATCAGAGAAAGCTAAGAACTATATGATTTCACACATTTGGTGGGATATAAAACTGAAACTCATAAACATAGATAAAAGTGAAGTGGTTACCAGGGGGAGGGGAAAGGGAAGGGAGTTGGTTGAGGTGGTAAAGAGAAACAGATAGTGACTGAAAAGAATTTAACGTCGGGTGATGAGTATACAACATAAAGAACAGTTCAAATGTTATAGAAATGTTTACCTGAAACCTCTGTACTTTTATTGATCAATGTCATCCTATTAAATTTAATTTTCTAAAGAAAAAATTTTTTTAAAGAATAAACATGGTACCTTTACAGAAGAGAACCTGGAAGACACCACCTTAGCCAACATCATAAATAAAAACATTAGGAACTTGAAAAATTAATGTCAAATACCTTCTAATAAAATGCACTGTGTTATATTGGCTCAAAACCCAAGCCTGAAATATACATATATACATATACATAGAAAAGAAACGTAGTTAAATGTTAATTTAACTAGTGGGGAATCTGGGTAAAGCCTTCCTGGAATTCTCTATATCATTTTTACAGCTTTTCTGTTTATTTAAAATCATTTCAAAACAAAAGTATGAAAAGTCCCTTACCCTGCTGGAACAATGCCCAAGAAGAAAGGAGCCCCGAGCATCAGTGGAATGAGGGACACTGTCCCCTAGGACTCCAGTCCCTCTGGCTACAGCTCCCAAAGGCAGTCAGAAATTAGCCCAGAGCTTGGGGACTGGGTTTCAGCCACTCATTAGTAATTGTTATCTTTGCACTCATTTCTCTAGAGCTGGTTAAGTAAATTAAAAGTCGGTAGAAGGGCCAGGGCCACAGATGTTTCTTCTCTGTGTCTGGACCTAAGGCCTCCTGAAGAAACCTGAGGAGTCGGGCAGCAGTCTGGAGCAGAAGGGTCTGACTCAGCAGTGACGGGCACAGGTCAGAGGGGCTGGGACTCTGCCCTTGGCGATGGGTCTGCCTGTGTGCTAGCAGGTCATGTGGGACTCTGTGTCCATGACTGTATGTGTGTGTGTGTTCATGTGTGTGTGTTATCTGCACCCATGACCTCAAGTATTTCCTTTGGAGTCCTTCTTCCGGGGCTCCATCAGCTGAACTATGCAAATTCTAAGCAACTCCCTGTTTCTTAAAACAAATCAGCTATCATTTCAGGTTCCTGCATGTGACTGTGTCACTTAGAAGTTTAAAATCTTTTATTACTTTTATTAAACATCTCAGGCAAAAAGAAAAAAAATACCCAAGCACCATGCTATGTGAGGTTATTGGACAGAATCACTGTAAATATGGGTGAGATCTTGGGAAAGTTACTGAAGTGCTTTGCCCGTCATTTCCACATCCATAAAATGGAAAGAAGGACCCTTGGTGGTGAATCTGCAGAGGCCCAGGTACTTCTATTATTGTACGAATAGAAGTCAATGTATTGAAGAATTTTTTTCAGTTGAAAAGTATATAAATATAAAGAAACAAAATTATCTAGAAAGAGGACTAAGAAAATTTTGGACAATGTTTTGTCCTCAAAGTTCTAAAATAATATATTGTACTTGGCTCCCCTAAGAAAGAAAAAAAAAATGTTTTCATGTGTGATGGTTAGAGCAAGGGTTGTGCTCACACAGACATGGTAGATTGAACCCCACAAAGTAGCTAAAAGTTGGTAAGTCTTAACTTATAGAAAACAGTTACATATATTACGTTAATAGATTACATATCACATATACTATAGGTATAGATATACACACGTGTGTGCCATTCTGTCTTGGGAATGTACAATCTTGC
Source organism: Saccopteryx leptura (assembly GCF_036850995.1). Classification (NCBI taxonomy): domain Eukaryota; kingdom Metazoa; phylum Chordata; class Mammalia; order Chiroptera; family Emballonuridae; genus Saccopteryx; species Saccopteryx leptura. The sequence goes on along the minus strand of NC_089504.1, from coordinate 12,691,665 downwards.
GCTGACAGCTTGTACCTTTTATGTTTCCAATTCTTACAAGTTAAAATAGTTGGAAGAACACAAATGCATAGTGCCACCGTGAAGAGGTCTTTAACTCTGAGAATGGCGGCTGATGTGTGAGCTTCATCAGGAAAGGTAGGTAAAGTCTTTAGCAGTACCCAAATGTCCACCACAGTGTTCAGCATTATTATGAAAGAGAGTTTGTGGACTACTCTGGCTTTAGAGCTATTTAGGTATGAATGACTTTTAATGGCCACCCACTGCTAGAGTGTCCATGAGTTTACAGCTTCAGGTCAGTGGGACTGAAAATGTCCACAGGAGGAGTGTGAGAACACTCCAACAATGCCAGTCAGCACCAAGTCTCACGTTACTTTAAGGCATAAACACCTGAGAGCAGTTTTCTGGGCTCCTTCTCTATTTCTGTCACAGTGAGTCAGTGTGGTGTGGCTCTGGCCTGGGGCAGAAACTGTCCCTCCATGCCCATCACGATCTAACCTCACAGAAGTGGGGACCTTCCTTTTTATTGTTTTTGTTTACTGCCACATCTCAGTCCTCAGTAGAGATCAAGACAGAGACTCTGTGTTCTATAAATAATGGTGAGTGCAACAGTGAACACCCTCTGGACTGTAATGAGGTCTTACAACTGCTTTAAAGGTGCGATGTTTTCCTGGAGCCACTCTGGGTTAAAGCGAGGACACACACTCCTAAACATGTCATAAATTATTCTGTGTTTAAAAAGAATGGTATTCCTGGAAAATGACAGTGTGAGACATGATGGTCCTGGGTATCCTTTACAGGTTGCTGAGAGTCCCAAACCTCCTTTCTCCCCAGCAGAGAGGAGCAGCATGGGGCCCGAGAACCAGAGCACCGTGTCTGAGTTCCTCCTCCTGGGGCTCCCCATGCGCCCAGGGCAGCAGCACGGGTTCTTCACCCTGTTCCTGGGCATGTACCTGACCACGGTGCTGGGCAACCTGCTCATCATCCTGCTCATCAGGCTGGACTCCCGCCTGCACACGCCCATGTACTTCTTCCTCAGCCACTTGGCCTTCTCTGACATTTCTCTGTCATCCGTCACTGTCCCGAAGATGCTCACGAACATGCAGACTCGGCGACAATCCATCTCCTATGTGGGATGCATTGCTCAGATGTATTTTTTCATGTTTTTTGTTTGTCTTGACAATTTCCTTCTGGCAGTGATGGCATATGACAGGTACGTGGCCATCTGTCACCCTCTACACTACACCACCATCATGAGAGAGGGGCTGTGTGTGCTGCTGGTGGCTGGCTCCTGGATTGTTTCATGTGGCAGTGCCCTGTTACACACTCTCCTCTTGGTCCAACTGTCCTTCTGTGCTGACAACACCATCAGCCACTTCTTCTGTGAACTCACTGCGCTCCTGAAGCTGAGCTGCTCTGACATCTCCCTCAATGAGCTGATCATCTCCACTGAGGCAGGAATGCTTTTATACTTGTCTTTGGTTTTTATTTTGTCTTCATATATACGTATAGGGACCATCATCCTGAAGGTCCCCTCCACCGAGAGATTCTTTAAAGCCTTTTCCACCTGCGGCTCCCATCTCTTTGTGGTGTCCTTATACTATGGGACAGTTGCAAGTGTTTACTTATTGTCCTCATCATGGGATTCCAAGGACATCACTGCTTCGGTCATGTACACGGTAGTTACCCCCATGCTGAACCCCTTCATCTACAGCCTGAGGAACAGAGATATCAAACAGGCCTTGGAAATGTGTGTCAAGAAGGTTAATGTCTTTAAGTGGCAATCACTAAATCCTCCTATTGCAGTCAGGAGCAAGTGAGACATAGCTCCTAAAGTTATTGTATGGTTGTCATCTCCATATAACTTTATTAAACAGGCATTCTGTTGTCATGTATAAGTGTTGTTAATATGTCACCTTAGTCAAGTTTTCCACCTTATTTATTTCTGATTAATATATTTTCCTTTTTCTTTCTCTCTTCTAAGATGTATGCAAAAACTTAAGCAAAACATTGCACAATTCTAAATGCGAATTTGTATTTCTTCCTTTGAGACATGTCCGTCTTTCTGTATATTGTGAGACACACTGACTTAGCATCATGATCTGCTCCCCATGAACTCAGCTTTATTTTTAAGCCCATTCTTTTACGCTGGCTTACACCAGCTTCAAGCTGATTTGGCGTAATTCTTCCCAAATCACATTTAATGACATAGTGTTGGTAGACCACAAGCAGCCATGATTGGACTAATTACACTATGAAAATGGACAGGAGTACCTGCCCATTTTTTAAAAAGGAAGGTTTTTTAAAAAGAAAGAAAGATATTTTTATAAGTGTATTTAACAATACACCACTCTTTTTATGATTAGAAGATATCTGTATCAATAGGTCCTACCTAACACCTCACCTACTTCTGATATTTATACTGGTATCTATAGATCTAGACACAATACAGATAGAGATAGAGAAACAGAGATACTGTTATAGTATCGGAAGTAATGATGCAGCTTTCTTAAGGTTAAGGTTTATATGGTATTTCTTTCCCATCACTTTAATCTTTTCTTATGAGCTTATATCTGTGAAGAGTCCATTGTTAATCGTGTAAAGTTGAATTTTGCTGTTTTTATGTAAAGCAACATTAGCATATCAGTGGACAATTTTATCTACTGACATCTAAAGTAATCATAATATATTTAAATTTCTATTTTTCATATTACTATGCATTTTATTTGATATACCTGTTTCACATTTATTCTCTTGCCTTCCTCCATTTAATCTATTAAATACATATGTTGTTACTCCAATATCCCTCTTAAACTTATTAATTATTCATTATTATTATAATTTTATCATTTTTTTCTGTACTATGTGCTGCCATTACTTTTTACTTTCTCCTTAGTTATTTAAATTGCTTTTATTATTCAAGACATGAAATTAATCATTTTAGCATTGTGATGTATAAAATTTATTGATATTAAGGACACTCATCACCCATATCTCATTTACAACCACTAAAGAACACATCATAGAGCATCAATACATTTAAGTATTTCTCAAATGTGGAAAAATAAGAACAAAGATATCTATGAATCAATATGGAGAAATGTCCGGATATCTGGTTAAATGGTAGAAAGCAATATGTAAAGCAGCACTTACAGCATGCTACTTTTTATGTAAAAATAAAAGAAAAATACAATGTACATATATCTGTCTATTTCAGCACACAGAGCCACAGGAAGAATAAATATAAACTAATGACATTGTTTACCTACAGAACAGGGGGCAGAAGAGTCAGAGATGAGTATGATTATTTGTATAGTTTTTACTATGTTGTCTTTTGCCAATATAAAATAAATAGAACAGGTGGTGAACCTGACCTGTGGTAGCACAGTGGATAAAGCGTCAAACTGGAATTGTGAGGTTGCTGGTTCGAGACCCTCGGCATTCCTGGTCAAGGCACATATGGTAGTTGATGCTTTCTGCTCCCCCACTTCTTTCTCTCTCTCTCTCTCTCTCTCTCCAAAATCTAAAATAATGTATTTTTAAAAGTAAAAGAAAAAAAGACGTGATGAGTAAAGCAAGATAGAATAAAATAAAACAAATGAATCTAACTATATTGCTAATTACTACCATAATTAGACTGAAGGGGAATATAAAATGAGTAACCTAAGTAATTATTGAACCCAGAATCATGTCTATATACTATCATCATAAAAAAAAGTGAAAACAGAGTTTTAGCTGTAGTTCATTATTAACAGTGTTATGATTTCAAGGTTCTCTTTTTTTAATTAAATGAGAGGTGGGGAGACCAGGAAGCAGAGAAACAGGCTCCCGCTTGCACCCCAACAGGGATTCACCCAGCAAGCCTCCTACCAAGTGATGCTCTGCCCGTTAAGGGCAGTTGCTCCATTGCTCGGCAACTGACCTATTTCAGCACCTGAAGCGAAGCCATGGAGCCATCCTCAGTAACTGGGGTCAACTTTTTCAAACTGTTTGAGCCATGGTTGCGGGAGAAGGACTGAGAGTCTAATGAAAATGGGAGGGGTTGTAACACAAATGCTTGCTTCTTCTGTGTGTCTTGACTGTGAATCGACACCGGGACTTCACACAATGGGCTTATGCTGTACCAATGAGCACATTAGCCGGGGTTGATTTCAAGATTCTGAAACAGTTCACCATGTGTCCAAAGATTCAGAAAATTAATATAGAGGAAAAGGGGTGAGTCCTCACTCATGGAGAAGGTGCTGTATACATACAGAAGGAGAGGCTGGAATGAATTCTCTGCGGTCAAACTAGAATTAGAGATGTCAACTCATGGATTTAAGAAAGTATAAACAGATAAAAATATATATGTTCTATGTCAACATATACAGTGTTCCCATCCCACATATGTTTTTGTTTTGTTTTGTTTTGTTTTAGTGAGAGAGAGAGAGAGAGAGAAAGTGAGGTAGAGAGAAGGACAGACAAACAGGAAGAAAGAGAGATAAGAAGCATTAATTCTTCATTGTGGCACCTTAGTTCTTTATTGATTCCTTTCTCATACATCCCTTGACCAAGGATGGGAACGAGGGGGGCTGCAGCAGAGCCAGTGACATGTTGCTCAAGCCAGCAACCTTGGGCTCAAGCCTGTGGCCTTGGGCTTCAAGTCAGTGACCTCTGAGCTCAAGTCAGTGACCATGGGATCATGTCTATGATTCTATGCTCAAGCCAGCAACACCGATCTCACACTGGTGAGCCTGAGCTTAAGCCAGCGACCTTGGGCTTTCTAACTTGGGTCGTTTGATTCTCAGGACGATGCTCTATCCACTGTGCCACCACCTGCTCAAGCTCATTCCCATTCTTTTTGTCCCATGCCTGTCTTACCTCCTATAGTTAAATATTCCTTTAGCTTCTTAGTTTCTAGGTTTTACTTCTTGTGTTTCTATATATACACATTGGCTTCTCTGAGATCATTTAATATCCTTGAAAATAATGAACATTCCTAAAGTTCAAAATGAGTAACAACAGTAATGGTTTATAACTAACAGAATAACAATAATTATTAGACTATAATGATATAAACAATTAAATGAATAAATAAATAAGTGAATAAATAAATAAATGAATAGCAAATGAGTGGGAAGCAAGGATAAATTCTTTTCAGAAAATACAATTAAACAACAAAGGAGAAATAACAAAAGTAGAAAAATCACCATTTGGCAAACATATTTGCAATAATTTTGTCATATAAGAATCACCAAAGGGTGTTAAATATAGTGGATGAAATTATAATAAAAAAATTGTTTTGGGTAATATAGTCATTTTGACTATATTTATTCTTCCTATCTAGGAACAAGAAATATTTTTCCATTTCATTGTATCTTTTTCGATATCCCTTAACAATGCTTGTAGTTTTCGTTATATAGGTACTTTACATTCTTTGTTATGTTTATTCCTAGGTATTTCATTTTTTTGTTGCAACCATGAAGGGGATTATTTTTTCAGTTCATTTTCTGATGTTTCATTGTTGACATATAGGAAGGCAATGGACTTTTGTATCTTAATTTTGTATCCTGTGATCTTACTGTATTGGTTTATTGTTTCTAGTAGTCTTTTTGTGGAGTCTTTGGGGTTTTCAATGTATAGGATCATATCATCTGCAAAAAGTGAAACCTTTACTTCTTCTTTTCCAGTATCATGCCCTTATTTCTTTTTCTTGTCTGACTGCTCTGGCTAGAATTTCCAACACTATATAAAGACACATGCAGCCCCATGTCCATTGCAGCATTGTTCACATTGGCCAAGACATGGAAACAACCAAAAAGCCCTTCAACAGATGACTGGATAAAAAAGATGTGGTACATATATACTACGAAATACTACTCAGCCATAAGAAATGATGACATCGGGTCATTTACAACAACATGGATGGACCTTGATAACATTATACTGAGTAAAATAAGTAAATCAGAAAAGACTAAGAACTATATGATTCCATAAATAGGTGGGACATAAAAATGAGACTCAGAGACATGGAAAAGAGTGTGGTGGTTACCAGGGGTAGTGGGGGAGAGGAGGGTGGGGGAAGAGGAAAGGCACAAAAAAATCAGATGGAAGGTGACGGAGACAATTTGACTTTGGGTGATGGGAATGCAACATAATCAAATGGCAAAATAACCTGGAGATGTTTCCTCTGAGCATACGTACCCTGGTTTATCAATGTCACCCCATTAAAATTAATTAAAAAAAGAAAATAGTTATGTTTATCTAGTTTAAACACATCTACTCAAATGATACCTATAAATTACAAGGTTAAAACAGCAACTTTTAAAAAATTTATATTAAATTAATTGGATAACATGGTTCACCAAACCATACACGATTCAAGTGTCCAACTCAATATCACCCCATCCACACGCAGCTTCCTGCACCCTGGTCCCATGCGGATCTCTCTCTGCCCCCAACCCCCCACTCTACACTTCTCTCCCCACCTCCTCACCCCTTTCCCTCGGGCTGTGGCCTCCCTGCTGTCTGTATCCATGTGCTATGTGTATATGTTTTCTTAGCTAATCTCTTCCCCTCCTTCATCCTGTCCCCTCACCCCTTCCCTCTGATGACTGTGTATCTGGTCCATGTGTCCAGGCCTTTGTTTCTACTTTGTCCATCAGTGTCTTGTGTTCGTTAGATTTCACTGATGAGTGGGATCATATGTCATTTAAAAAGTGGTAACTTTACAGTAGAGAACCAGGCAGACACCACCTTAGCTAACTGATCAAGGATAAAAACACTAGTTATTAAATAAAATTAATATCATAACTAATAATAAGCACTCTGGCATATCTGATGAAAATCTAACCATAAAATATAAATACACACATATATAAGCACAGAATACATACATAATAAAATATTAATTTAATCATTTGAGAATCAAGGTGAAGTCTATCCAGAAATATTTAAATCATTTTCACAACTTTTCTGTATCTTTAAAATCACTGCCAAAGAAAAAGTGGAAAAATCCTCTATCCAGCTGGAACAATGCCCTAGAAAAAAAGAGCCCAGGACATCACTAGAATCAGGGACACTGTCCCCTAGGACTCCAGTCTCTCTGGCTCTGGGACACACAGCTCCCCAAAGGGAAGTCAGAAAGTAGCCTGAAGCTTGGGGACTGTGTTTCAGTCTCTCATTAGTAATAAGTCTTGTCTTGGACTCATTTCCCTGGAGCTGGCTGAGGAGAATGAAGGTCTAGAAGGGCCAGGGCCACAGATGCTTCTTCTCTGTGTCTGGACCTAAGGCCTCCTGAAGAAACCTGAGGAGTTGGGCAGCAGTCTGGAGCAGAAGGGTCTGACTCAGCAGTGACGGGCACAGGTCAGAGGGGCTGGGACTCTGCCCTTGGCGATGGGTCTGCCTGTGTGCTAGCGGGTCATGTGGGACTCTGTGTCCATGACTGTGTGTGTGTCTGCATGTGTGTATGTTTTTATATATAGTGTATGCTTGTGTACGTGCTGTTTAATAGCTCTGTGTGTATGTGTGTGTGTGCGCTAATGTCTTGAGTCATAGCCCAACCTTTTTCCTGACTTAGACCTCATTGGGACCCTTTTATAGCAGGTATAGACAAAATGATCACCTTCTGCTGTGTGACTAGGGACCCCTGGTTCATGTCTGTGACCATAAACACCTGCAGCACAGCTGGGCATCAGGAGTGACACTATCATCTCGGCTGCTGGACAAGAAGACACCGACCTCACCGGGGACCAAGGTCAGAGAGGGCTCACACCTGTCTCCACAGAGTGTGCTGCTGCCCATGCCAGCTAATTTGTGAGTGACACACTCGTGTGTGAGAGCAGGAAAATGTATTGTTTGGTTTCCTCTGTGTGTGGGTTACCATGTGCATGTGACACGTAGATGGTGGTGTAATGACCGAACCTGTGACCGAATAGGCATCCCTGCCCTATGCTGACTGCCCTCCCCCAGTGGGTGGTGAGTCAGGGGCTGCAGGAGCAAGACTTTAAGTAATAGGAGTATGTGTGCTGATGTTGTAGTCAGTGTGGCTGTATATGCATGTATGATTTTTTAATTTTTATACTCTTGAGGGTTTTCAGAGATGTTTACGTTCAGTGTTAGAGTTCTATGTGGTAAGGGAAGTGTTTAGCAGGTGGTTCCTGAGTCAGGTTGTTGATGTGCATTGTGAGTGTGATTGTGGTTGAGTGATACATCATTGTGTGTTGTATATGTCTCATTTTGTGTATTACTTATGACGTGTATGTATGTATATAAGTGTTTATGAGCTGAATTACATATCGGTGATCCTTTCCTTAGGACGGGAAGTTAGAAACAAGTGACCAATTCTCAAATCAGCAGCGTGTGTGTGCATGAATGTGTGTGCATTTCTGTGTGTGTGATCTGCACCCATGACCTCATATATTTCCTGAGGTGTCCTCCTTCTGCAGCTCCGATGACTGAGAAAACCAAGCCCTAAGCAACTTCCTATTGCATGAAACAGATCAGCTGTCATTTCATGTATTTGAGTGTCAGTTGATTTGAGCTTTGAAACTTTTTCTTTACTTTTATTAAACATCCTAAAGAAAAAACATTTTAGGCATCATGCTGGCAGAAGTTTCAGCAAAATCTCTGACAAATATCACTGAAACTCTGGGAAACTTTCCTCAGTCCCTGGCCTGTTTCCACATCCATGGAAAGGAGAGAGGGACCCTCGCCTCGTGAATCCCAGAGGCGCTCAGGCAGTGTTTGCTGTGCCGACAGAGGTCAGGGTATCTGAGAAGGCTTTGTCAGCTGAAAGTACCTAACTATGAAGGAATTAAATTACTGAGGAAGAGGACAAGAACATTTTGACAACTCTGTACCCTCAAAGCTCTAAAATAATAAGTTGTGCTTGGCTCCCTAACCAACAAAAGGGGGGATCCCGTGAGTGATGGTTAAGAGCGAGGGTTCTGATCACACACATGTTAGACTGAACCCCGTGAAGTAGCCAATACTTGGTAATTTTTAATTTATAGGAAATGATAGCACATATATATCAGTTGCATTCACTACACATCACAGACAGATACAGATATACACACATGTGTGTGCCATGTTGTCCCCTACTGCACTGTTGTGTGCCTGTAGCATTTGTATCATTTAAGTGTCTATCCCTTAAAAGTTAAAATAGGTTAGTAAACACAAACTCTTAGTGCAGATGTGAAGAGGTCTTAAAACCAGGGACTTAAGGCTGATGTGTGGATCCAATTAGGAAACTTGGATAAAGTCCTCAGCCCAGTGCTGAATGTTCACCAAAATGTTCAGCATACTAAGAACGGTAGTTTGTGGACTACTCTGGCTTTGGAGCCATTCTGGCATCAAGGGCTTTCAAAGGCCACCCTTTTCTAGAGTGTCCGTGAGTTTACAGCTGCAGGTCAATGGGACCTGGAAGATCCACAAGAAGAGTGTGACACCGCTCCAACAACACCAGAGCAGCACTGAGTCTCACGTTACTTTAAGGCACAAACAACTAATACCATTTTTCCGGGTTATCCTCTATTTCTGCCACATTGACTTAGTGTGGTGTGGCTCTAACGTGGTGGAAAAACGATCACTCCAAGCCCATCACGATCTAACCTCACAGAAGTGGGGACCTTGCTTTTCTTGTTCAGTCCTGCTATCAGTCTGTTAGAGATCCAGACAAAGTCTCAAAGTTTAATCAATAATGATGAATGAAACATAGAAGGCACTCTTGCTTCTGTGTAACGAGGTCTTGTTGGCTGCTTTGGGGTGCAAAGTGTTCCTGAAACCAGACTGTGGTAGAGTGAAGATGAGAAATTAATAGAACGATAGTTAAAAATTCATAGTTTTCCTAGAGAATTAGAGTCTGAGACGTGATGGTCCTGGGTGTCCTTTCCTGATTGCTGAAAGTCCGAAATCTCTGGATTCTGTGTAATCAGGTCTCGCAGCTGCTTTAAAGGTGTCATGTTTTCCTGGAGTCACACTGGGATAGAGCGAGCACACACACTCCTACAGTTGTCATAAATTATTCTGTGTGTGTGTGTTTAAAAAGAATGGTATTCCTGGAAAATGACAGCATGAGACATGATGGTCCTGGGCGTCCTTTCTATGTTGCTGAGAGTCCCAAACCTCCTTCCTCCCCAGCCGATTGACAGCAGCATGGGGCCCGAGAACCAGAGCAGCGTGTCCGAGTTCCTCCTCCTGGGGCTCCCCTTCCACCCAGGGCAGCAGCGCGGGTTCTTCACCCTGTTCCTGGGCATGTACCTGACCACGGTGCTGGGCAACCTGCTCATCATCCTGCTCATCAGGCTGGACTCCCGCCTGCACACGCCCATGTACTTCCTCCTCAGCCACTTGGCCTTCTCTGACATTTCTCTGTCATCCGTCACTGTCCCGAAGATGCTCACGAACATGCAGACTCAGGACCCCTTCATCTCCTACCCAGAGTGTATTTCACAGGTGTGTTTTTATATACTTTTCTTTTGTGTTGACAATTTCCTTCTGGCAGTGATGGCATATGACAGGTACGTGGCCATCTGTCACCCTCTACACTACACCACCATCTTGAGGGAGGGGCTCTGTGTGCTGCTGGTGGCTGGCTCCTTGATTGTCTCCTGTGCCCATGCCCTGTTACACACCCTCCTCTTGGTCAGACTGTCCTTCTGTGCTGACAACACCATCAGCCACTTCTTCTGTGACCTCACTGCGCTCCTGAAGCTGAGCTGCTCTGACATCTCTCTCAACCAGCTGGTCATCTTCACTGAGGGAGGACTGTTTTCAATTCTACCTCTGTTTATTATTTTAGGCTCATATGTTCGTATAGGTACCATCATCCTGAAGGTCCCCTCCACTAAGGGACTCTATAAAGCCTTTTCCACCTGTGGCTTCCATCTCTTTGTGGTGTTTTTGTACTATGGGACAGTTGCAAGTGTTTACTTTTTCTCCTCCTCAAGGGATTCCAAGGACATCACTGCTTCGGTCATGTACACGGTAGTTACCCCCATGCTGAACCCCTTCATCTACAGCCTGAGGAACAGAGATATCCAACAGGCCTTGGAAATGTGTGTCAGCACAGTTAGTATGCAGTCAGTAGCACAATGAGCTCTATCTTCTAAAATACTGTATGGTGGACACTTCTATATAACTTTAATAAAATATGCATTCTATTATCATATATAAATGTTGTTAATATTTCAACCCATTCAAGTTTGCCACATAGATTGTTAATAATTATTTATTCCTAATTACTATTTTACCTTGGTCATCTCTTCTATGCAAAATATTGCACAATTATAAATGTGAATTTTTTATTTTTCCTTTGATATAGTTCAGTTTTTATTAATGTCATGGGGACACACTGATTTAGCATCATGATCTGCTCCTTATAAACCTGGCTTTTTTTTAAGTGATTTCTTTATGCTGGCTTTCACTGGCTTTAAGCGGATTCGGCGCAATGTTCCCAACTCACATTCACTGACATTGTGTTGGTGGAGTGCAATCAGCCATGGTAAGAATAGTTACAATATAAAAATGTGTAGGTGTGCCGTGGCCAGTAGCTCTGTGAAAGAGTGTTGGCCCGGCGTGTGTAAATCCTGGTTTGATTTCCAGCCAGCACACACAGGAGAAGCGCCCATCTGCTTCTCTACCCTTCTGCCTCTCCTTCCTCTCTGTCTCTCTTACCCTCCAACAGCCAAGGTTCCATTGTAGCAAAAGTTGGCCCAGGCACTGAGGAGAGCTCCATGGCTTCTGCCTCATGTGCTAGAATGGTTCTGATTGCAACAGAGCAACATGCCTGATGGGCCAAGCATTGCCCCCTAGTGGATCCCGGTCAGGCGCATGCGGGAGTCTCTCTGTCTGCCTCCCTGCTGCTCACTTCAGAAAAATAAAAAACATTAATTATTTTTAAAAATGTGTCACTGCTTCAAAATGAGGTCTTTTAAAATAGGTAGGAGACTTTTATAAATGTATTTAACAATACACGACTTCATTTATAATTAGGAGATATTTCTAGAAATGGTGTATTTGATACACTGTTTCATTTTTATTCTCTTGCCTTCCTCCTTCTGATTAAATACATATTTTGTTACTCCAACACCCCTCTTAAACCTATTAACCATTCATTACTATTATAATTTTATAATTCATTTCCATGCTATATATTGATATTACACCTTTCTCCTTAATTATTTAAATTGCATTTTTATACTCAAAACATAAAATTTACCATTTAGGCCTTTGAGGTCTACAATTCATTGACATTAAGGCCACTCATCACCCATATCTCATTTGCAACCCATAAAGAATTCACTGTAGGCCTGCCCTGTGTTGGCGCAGTGGATAAAGCGTCGACCTGGAATGCTGAGGTCGCCCGTTCAAAACCCTGGGATTACCTGGTCAAGGCACATATGGGAGTTGATGCTTCCTGCTCCTCCCCTAAAAAAAAAAAAAAAAAAAAAAAAAAAGAATTCACTGTAGAACATCAATATATTTAAGTATTTCTCAAATGTGAAAAAAAAGAACAAAGATTTCTATTAATCAATCTAGAGAAATATCAGGATACCTGGTTAAAAGGAGAAAAAACAATGTGTAGAGTAGCACTTATAGCATGCAACGTTTTATGTAAATGTGAAAGAAAAACACAATGCACATATGTCTGCCATTTTGAGCACACAGAGACACTGGGAGAATAAATAGAAATTAACGACATTGTTTACCTACAGGACGTGGGGCAGAAGAATCAGAATATCAGTATGATTATTTGTATAGTTTTGATGATGTTGCATTTTACCACTAAAAATAAATAGAAGAGGTGGTGAGCCTGGCCTGTGCTGGCACAATGGATAAAGCGTCGACCTGGAATGCTAAGGTCACCGGTTTGAGACCCTGGGCATTCCCAGTCCAGACACATATGGTAGTTGTTGCTTCCTGCTCATTCCCCCTACTCTCTCCCTCTCTCTCTCTTTCTTCTCTCTTTGAAAAGATAAATCAAAAAGACATGGTGAATTAAGCAATATAGAATAAAACAAAACTATTGAAACTAACTATATTGCAAATTACTACATAATTTGACTAAAAAGGAAAACAAAATAAGTAACCTAAGTAATTATTGAACCCAGAATCATCTGTATATACAATCACCATAAAAAAAGGGAAAACATTTCTGCTGTAATTTGTTATTAACAGTATTGTGATTTCAAGATTCTCTTTTTCTCTTAAGTGAGAGGTGGGAAGTCAAGGAGGCAGAAAAACATGATCCCACATGCACCCCAACAGGGAACAGGGATCCACCCAGCAAGCAACCTACCAGGTTGTGCTCTGCCCATCTTGGACAGCTGCTTAACTGCTCAGCACTGAGTTATTTGAGCTCCTGAGGCCAGGCCATAGAGCCACCCTCAGTGCTAGGACCAATCAGCTTGAACCATTTGAACCCAGGCTGTGGGAGGGGGAGAGTTAGAGAGAGAAGAGGGAAGAGGGTGAGTGGTGAAGCAAATAGTTGTTTCTCCTGTGTACCCTGACTGGGAATCAAACCCAGGACTTCCACACACCAGGCCTATGCCCTACCACTGAGAAAACAGACCAGGGCTGATTTGAAGAATCTGAAACAGCTCACCCTGTGACCAATCATTCAGCAAATTAATAAATATAGAGGAAATGGTTGAGTCCTCGCTCATGGGGAAGGTGCTGTGTACATGGAGAAGGAGAGGCTGGAATGAATTCTCTGTGGTCAAACTAGAATTAGAGATGTCAAGTAATGGATTTAAGAAAGTATAAATAGACAGAAATATATATGTTCTTTGTCAACATATACTCTGTTCCAATCCCACCTATGTTTTGTTTTAGCAAAAGAGACAGAGTGAGGCAGAGAGGACAGACAGGAGGAAAGATAGATGAAAAGCATCAGTTCTTCATTGTGGCACCTTAGTTATACATTGACTGTTTCTCATACATGCCCTGACCCAGGATGGCGATTAGGGGGCTGCAGCTGAGCCAGTGACACCTTGCTCAAGCCAGTAACCTTAAACTCAAGCAAGTGGCCTTAGGCTTCAAGCCAGTGATCTTTGAGTTCAAGCCTGTGACCATGGGGTCATGTTTATGATTCTACACTAAAACCAGCAAACCCATTCTCACACTGGTGAGCCTGTGCTTAAGCCAGCGACCTTGGAGTTTCTAACTTGGGTCCTTTGAAGCCCAGGACGATGTTCTATCTACTGTGCCACCACCTGGCCAAGCTCATCCCCTATTCTTTTTGTCCCACTCCTCTCCCACTTCCTATAGATAATATTCCTTTAGTACCTTAGTTTCTAGTTTTTACTTCTTGTGTTTCTTTTTTTTTAAATTTATTTATTAAATTTAATGCAGTGACATTGATAAATCAGGGTACATATGTTGAGAGAAAACATCTCTAGATTATTTTGACATTTGATTGTGCTGTATACCCCTCCCCCCAAATTAAATTGTCTTCTGTCACCTTCTATCTGGTTTTCTTTGTGCCCCTCCCCTCCCCCAACTCCTCTCTCCTTCTTCATCCCATCCCCCCTCCCCCCAACCCCACCCCGGTTGCCATCACATTCTTGTTCATGTCCCTGAGTCTAATTTTTAAGTCCCTTCTATGTATGGATTCATATAGTTCTTAGTTTTTTTCTGATTTACTTATTTCACTCCATATAATGTTATCAAGGTCCATCCATGTTATTGTAAATGATCCGATGTCATCATTTCTTATGGCTGAGTAGTATTCCATAGTATATATGTACCAAAGCTTTTTAATCCACTAGTCCTCTGACGGACACTTGGGCTGTTTCCAGATCTTTGCTATTGTGAACAATGCTGCCACAAATATGGGGGTGCATTTCTCCTTTTGGAGCCATTCTATGGTGTCCCTGGGGTATATTCCTAAAAGTGGGATAGCTGGATTAAAGGCAGTTCGATTTTCAGTTTTTTGAGGAATCTCCATACTTTTTTCCACAGAGGCGGCACCAGTCTGCATTCCCACCAGCAATGCAGGAGGGTTCCCTTTTCTCCACATCCTCGCCAGCACTTATTCTGTTTTGTTTTGTTGATGAGCGCCATTCTGACCTGTGTGAGGTGATATCTCATTGTGGTTTTAATTTGCATTTCTCTAATGATTAGTGATGTTGAGCATATTTTCATATGCCTATTGGCCATCTGTATGTCCTCTTTGGAGAAGTGTCTATTCATCTCTTTTGCCCATTTTTGGATTGGATTGTTTGTCTTCCTGGTGTTGAGATTTACAAGTTCTTTATAAATTTTGGTTATTAACCCCTTATCAGACGTATTGTCAAATACGTTCTCCCATTGTGTAGTTTGTCTTTTTATTCTGTTCTTGTTGTCTTTAGCTGTGCAAAAGCTTTTTAGTTTGATATAGTCCCATTTGTTTATCCTGTCTTTTATTTCACTTCCCCGTGGAGATAAATCAGCAAATATATTGCTCCGAGAGATGTCGGAGAGCTTACTGCCTATGTTTTCTTCTAAGATGCTTATGGTTTCACGGCCTACATTTAAGTCTTTTATCCATTTTGAGTTTATTTTTGTGAGTGGTGTAAGCTGAGGATCTAGTTTCATTTTTTTGCAGGTAGCTGTCCAATTTTCCCAACACCATTTGTTAAAGAGGCTGTCTTTACTCCATTGTATTTCCTTACCACCTTTGTCAAATATCAGTTGTCCATAGAACTGTGGGTTTATTTCTGGGTTCTTTGTTCTGTTCCATTGATCTATATGCCTGTTCTTATGCCAGTACTAGGCTGTTTTGTGTACAATGGCCTTGTAGTATAACTTGATATCAGGAAGTGTGATACCTCCCACTTTATTCTTCTTTTTTAAGATTGCTGAAGCTATTCGTGTTCTTTTTTGGTTCCATATAAATTTTTTTAATATGTGATCTCTGTCTTTGAAGTATGTCATTGGTATTTTAATTGGTATTGCATTGAATTTATAGATTGCTTTGGGTAATATAGACATTTTAATGATGTTTATTCTTCCTAACCATGAGCACGGTATATGCTTCCACTTGTTTGTATCTTCCTTGATTTCTTTTATCAATGCTTTGTAATTTTCCGAGTACAAGTCTTTAGTCTCCTTGGTTAAGTTTATTCCGAGGTACTTTATTTTTTTGGTTGTAATTGTGAAGGGGATTGTTTCCTTAATTTCTCTTTCTGACTGTTCATTGTTGGTGTATAAAAATGCCTCTGATTTCTGAGTATTGATTTTATATCCTGCCACATTGCGGAATTCATTTATCAGGTCCAGTAGCTTTTTGACTGAGACTTTAGGGTTTTCTATATACAATATCATACCATCTGCAAATAATGATAGTTTTACTTCTTCTTTTCCAACTTGAATGCCTTTTATTTCTTTTTCTTGTCTGATTGCTGTTGCTAGGACTTCCAGGACCATGTTAAATAAGAGTGGTGAAAGGGGGCACCCCTGCCTTGTTCCTGATCTTAAGGCTATAGCTTTTAATTTTTGCCCACTGAGTATGATGTTGGCTGTGGGTTTCTTATAGATGGCTCTTATCATGTTGAGGTATGTTCCCTGTATTTCCTCTTTGCTGAGAATTTTGATCATGAATGGGTGCTGGATTTTATCAAATGCTTTTTCTGCATCTATTGAAATTATCATATGGTTTTTCTCCTTTTTGTTTATGTGATGAATCACATTGATTGATTTATGAATATTGTACCAGCCTTGCCTCCCCAGAATAAATCCCACTTGATCATGGTGTATGATTTTTTCCATATATTGTTGGATCCGGTTTGCTAATATTTTGTTGAGGATTTTAGCATCTATATTCATCAGAGATATTGGCCTATAATTTTCTTTCTTTGTGTTGTCTTTGCCTGGTTTTGGAATCAGAATTATGCTTGCCTCATAAAAGGAGCTTGGAAGTCTTCCTTCCTCTTGAATATTTTGAAATAGTTTGAGAAGGATAGGAGTTAGGTCTTCTTTGAATATTTGGTAGAATTCTGTTGTGAAGCCATCGGGCCCCGGACTTTTCTTTGTTGGGAGTTTTCTGATAACTGTTTCGATCTCATTTGGTGTAATTGGTCTTTTAGGTTTTCTGATTCTTCCAGATTCATTTTTGGAAGATTGTATGTTTCAAGGAATTTGTCCATTTCATCTAGGTTCTCTAGTTTTTTGGCATACAGTTCTTCATAGTATTTTCTTACAATATTTTGTATTTCTGTTGTGTCAGTTGTTATTTCTCCTCTCTCCTTTCTAATTTTATTTATTTGAGTCCTCTCTCTCTTTTTCTTGGTGAGTCTAGTTAAGGGTTTATCAATCTTGTTTACCTTTTCAAAGAACCAGCTCCTAGTTTCATTGATTCTCTGTATTGTTTCTTTAGCCTCTATGTCATTTATTTCTGCTCTGATCTTTATTATTTCCTTCCTTCTACTACATTTGGGCTTTACTTGCTGTTCTTTTTCTAATTCTTTTAGATGCAGGGTTAAGTTGTTTATTTGAGCTTTTTCTAGCTTCTGAAATTGTGCCTGTAGTGCTATGAACTTCCCTCTCAGCACTGCTTTTGCTGTGTCCCATAAATTTTGAGTTGTTGTATGCTCATTGTCATTCGTTTCTAGGAATTTTTTTATTTCTTCTTTGGTCTCATTCTTAATCCATTCATTATTTAACAACCTGCTATTTAGTTTCCATGTCTTTTAAAATTTTTGAGCTTTTCTTTTGTGATTCATTTCTAGTTTCATGCCATTGTGATCGGAGAAAGTGCTTGATATGATTTCAGTCTTCTTAAATTTGTTGAGAGCACTTTTGTGCCCTAACATGTGGTCTATCCTAGAGAATGTACCATGAGCACTTGAAAAGAATGTATATTCTGCTGCTTTAGGGTGAAAGGTTCTGAAGATATCTATTAAATCGAGTTGATCTAGTGTTTCCAATAAGTCTGCTGTTTCTTTGTTAATTTTCTTTCTTGAGGATCTATCTAGTGATGTTAGTGGTGTATTTAAATCCTCTACTATTTTAGTATTGCTGTTGATCTCGCCCTTTAAATCCATCAAAGTCTGCTTTATATATTTGGGTGCTCCTATATTAGGTGCATAGATATTTATAATAGATATATCTTCCTGTTGGATTACTCCCTTTATCATTATGTAGTGGCCTTCTTTATCTCTTACTATATCCTTTGTTTTAAAGTCCAATTTGTCTGATATAAGTATTGCTACCCCAGCGTTTTTTTCATTTCCGTTTGCATGAAACATTTTTTTCCATCCTTTTACCTTCAATCTATGTGTGTCTTTTGTTCTCAGGTGTGTCTCTTGTAGACAACATATGTATGGGTCCTGTTTTCTTATCCACGCAGCTACCCTATGTCTTTTGATTGGATCATTTAATCCATTTACATTTAAGGTTATTATTGATATGTAGTTGTTTATTGCCATTTTATTTTTTAAAGCTCTAATCCTTTTTTGCTATATTCTTTTCCCACTTTGATCTGTTTACAACAGGCCCCTTAATATTTCCTGCAGCATTGGTTTGGTTGTAATGAATTCTTTGAGTTGTTTTTTGTCTGGGAAGCTTTTTATTTCTCCTTCAATTTTAAATGATAACCTTGCTGGATAAAGTAGTCTTGGTTATAGGTTCTTGTTCTGCACTACTTTGAATATTTCTTGCCATTCCCTTCTGGCCTCAAGTGTTTCTGTTGAGAAGTCAGATGTCATCCTTATGGGGGCTCCTTTGTAGGTGATAACTTTTTTTTCTCTTGCAGCTTTTAATATTTTCTCTTTATCGCTTAGCTTTGGTATTTTAATTATGATATGTCTTGGTGTAGGTTTCTTTGGGTTTCTCTTTAATGGAGTCCTCTGTGCTTCTTGGACTTGTGAGAGTTTCTCTTGCATTAATTTAGGGAAGTTTTCAGCTATGATATGATTGAACAAAGTCTCTATTCCTTGTTCCTTTTCCTCTTCTTCAGGAACCCCTATGATGTGGATGTTATTTCTCTTCATGTTGTCACAGAGCTCTCTAAGAGTTTCCTCTGACTTTTTGAGACTCTTTTTTCTTCTCTGCTTTCATGCCTTCATTTCCATTGTTCTCTAACTCACTGATTCGATCCTCTGCTCTATCTATCCTGTTTTTAATTCCTTCCATTGTGTTCTTTATTTCTGATATTGTATTTGTCATCTCCAACTGATTCTTTTTTATACTTGCTATTTCTTTATTTAGGTGTTCATAGTGACCATCCATTGTTGTTCTAAGATCCCTAAGCATCCTTACAATCATTATTTTGAACTCCGCATCTGGAAGTTTGATTCTTTCCATATCACTCAGTTCATCTCCTGAAGGTGTCACCTGTGATTTCATTTGGATTGCACTTTTTTTGTCTTCTCATTGTGTTTGGGTGTTTTATTTGTAGAGTTGGTTGAGTCTAGGCTTGGTGTTGTCTGCCTCCAGTTTTCAGTTGTGTTATTTCTAGGTCTTCTTGGGTTGGTATCAGCTGTTATCTGTAATCCACTTTCAGATTTGGGCAGCTTTGAAGTCTTGATTTGTTTGTTTTCTTAACAGGTGATAGTCTTGTTTACTGATCTCAGCAGGGGGCTTCCTTGAAACTGTATCCAGGAATGCGATGGGTGTAACCTGAGACTCTGAAGGCCTTTTAGCCAGCTAATCTCACTGGGGGCAGGGTGTTTTCTCAGCTTCAGTAGGAGTAGGTGTATCTCAGATCTCCATGGAGACCTGAGTTAGTGCCCCTCCTCCCCACTTCTTGTTTTCAGCTGTGTCTTGTTGTGCTGATTGGAGCTGGATAGATGTCCAGAGATCTCTGATCCAGAAGCACTTCAGCTATGTTTTGTGAAAGGTTCAGTCCCTTCCCCAGCTATGGCCGCCTCCACACGGATGAGTCAGCTTTTTTAGTTCGTTTCCTGCATTCCTTAGCCCCTCACAGTCTGTCCCTCTCTCTGTCCTTTCCACTTGGGAGATAAGCTGGTCTTTTCAACACACCTCGCTCCCTGGTTGCCAGGCAAGTGGCTGTTAGTAGTTCTGCTCTTTTCCCTGTGTGAGATCCCCCCTGGGCTCTCAGCCTCACCCCCCCCCCACTCCGTTCCTATAAGCAGAGGAGATTCAGGCACTCCCTACCATGATTGTTGTGGCTTCTTCTTTGCTCCTTGGTTTTTGAGAGCTGTTCTTGCAGTTCAGAGTTGGTTTTTCATGCTTATTTTTCCTAAATTGATTTGTATTCCAGTTTGGTGGTGAGAGCTGGGCTTCTGTGCATCTGCCTACTCTGCTGCCATCTTCTCCCCTCTCGGCAGAAAAATCCCCTTGTGCAGCTGCACCCCCAGTTTTCCAGGGCTGTAGTTCTTCAGGTTACAGGTCCTTCCCTGATGGGTTTGAGCAGGTAGGACACCTGCAAGAGAAGGATCCCCAGAAAAAGCACTGGGCTTTCAAGTGCTTCCCCTTGCTTGGAAGGTCCAAAGCAGCTTTTTGTGTTTCTTTTTATATAGATTTACTCGTTGGCTTCTCTGAGATCATTTAACATCCTTGAAAGAAATGAACACACCTAAAGTTCAAAATGAATAACAACAGTAATGGTTTATGACTCAAAGAATAACAAGAATCATTAGTCTATAAAGACATAATTAATTAATTAATTAAATGAATGAATGAATAAATAGCAAATGAGTGGGGAGTAACAAAAATACCTTCTTTTTGGAAAATACAATTAAACAACACAGGAGAAATGACAAAAGTAGAAAAATCACCGTTTGGCTACCACATTTGCAATAATTTTGGCATATAAGAATCACGAAAGGCAGTTAAATGTAGTGTGTGAAATTATAATAAGAAAATAGTTATGCTTATCTAGTTTAAACACATCTAATCAAATGATAACTCTAAATTACAAGGTTAAAACAGTAACTTTTTAAAAGTTTATATTAATTGGGATAACATGGTTAGCCAAACCATACACGATTCAAGTGTCCAACTCAATATCACCCCATCCACACGAGCTTCGTGAACCCCTTGCCCCATGCAGGTCTCTCTCTGCCCCCGACCACCCACTCTGCACTTCTCTCCCCACCTCCTCACCCCTTTCCCTCGGGCTATGGCCTCCCTGCTGTCTGTACCCACGTGTTATGTGTATATGTTTTCTTAGCTAATCCCTTCCCCTCCTTTCATCCCGTCCTCTCACCCCTTCCCTCTGGTGATTGTGTCTGGTCCACGTGTCCAGGCCTTTGTTTCTACTTTGACCATCAGTGTCTTGTGTTCCTTAGATTTCACTTATTAGTGGGATAATATGATATTTTAAAAATGGTAAATTTACAGTAGAGAACCAGGCAGACACCACCTTAGCCAACTGATCAACGATAAAAACACTAGTTACTAAAAAAATTAATAACATAATTAATAATATGTACTGAAAATCTAACCCTAAAATACATAAATACATGCACACATACACATAGAAGACATACATAATAAAATATTAATTTAATCATTGGGGAATCTGGGTGAAGTCTGTCTAGAAATATGCTATTTCATTATCTCAACTTTTCTGTATCTTTAAAATCACAACCAAATAAAAAATTGAAAATCCTTTGTTCCAGCTGGAATAATGCCCAAGAAGAAAGGAGCCCAGGGGATCACTAGAATCAGGGACACTGTCCCCCAGGACTCCAGTCCCTCTGGCTCTGGGACACACAGCTCCCAAAAGGGCAGTCAGAACATAGCCTAAAGCTTGGGGACTGTGTTTCAGTCTCTCATTAGTAATAAGTCTTGTCTTGGACTCATTTCCCTGGAGCTGGCTGAGGAGAATGAAGGTCTAAAAGGGCCAGGGCCACAGATGTTTCTTCTCTGTGTCTGGACCTAAGACCTCCTGAAGAAACCTGAGGAGTCGGGCAGCAGTCTGGAGCAGAAGGGTCTGACTCAGCAGTGACGGGCACAGGTCAGAGGGGCTGGGACTCTGCCCTTGGCGATGGGTCTGCCTGTGTGCTAGCGGGTCATGTGAGACTCTGTGTTCATGACTCTGTGTGTGCATCTATTGTGTCTGTTTGAGTATGTGCTTGTCTGACAGGTGTGTGTGTGTGTGTGTGTGTGCTATGTATCAGACAGCCTGACCCTTTTCCTGAGTTAGACCCTACCTAGGCCCTGTTTTGCCAGGTATAGACCAAGTGATCATCTCCTTCTGTGTGACTAGGGACTCCTGGTTCATGCCTATGACCATAAACACCTGTAGCACAGCTGGGCATCAGGAGTGAGATTGTCATCTCAGCTGCTAGACAAGAAGATGATGACCTCACAGGGGACCAAGGTCAGAGAGGGCTCACATGTCTCTCCACAGTGTGTGCTGCTGCCCGTGCCAGCTGTGTTAGTGGGTGATACACTCATGTGTGAGAGCAGGAAGGTGTATTGTTTGGTTTCCTCAGTGTGTGTGTTACCATGTGTATGTGACACATGCATGGTGTAGGTGGGGGTGTAATGACCGCACCTGTGACCGAATAGGCGGACCTGCGCCATGCTGACTGCCCTCCCCCACCAGGGGGTGGATCAGAGGAGGCGGGAGCATGCCTCTCAGTAATAGGAGCGGGTGTGCTGATGTTGTAGGGAGTGTGGCTGAGTGTGCATGTGTGTTGTTGATGTGTAGCTTCCATGAGATTGTTGAATTGTGTGTGCTCTTACATGTTTTTGGTGACATGGTTGTATACTTCCTGAATTATGTATATGTGGAGATTTGAGAGTATACCAGGAGTGCCACGAATCAGGAGTGTTTATGTGCATTGTGAGTGTGATTGTGGTTGAGTGTACAACGTTGTGTGTTGTGTATGTCTCGTTTTGAGTGTTACTTATGACTTGTATGTATGTATATGAGTGTTTATGAGCTGACCCACATACTGGCGACCCTTCCCTTAAAGTGGGATCTTAGCCACAAGTGACTAGAATCCTCCAATCAGCACTCTGTGTTTGTATATTTGTGTGATGTGATATGTGTGTGTGTGTGTGTGTGTGTTGTGGGAATGTGATCGGCTTCCGTGACCTCAGTATTTCCTGAGGTGTCTTCCAGTTGGGGCACCAATAGCTGAGATAACCAAAGTCTAAGTCAGTCCCTGCTTTTGAAATGGCTCTCCTATTGTCTTCATGTACCTGAGCGTGACTGAGTCATGTACAATTTTGCAACCATTTCTTTTTCTTTTATTAAACATCCCATGGAAAAAGATGTACTCCAGGCATGAAACTGTGTGATGTTTTAGGCTGAGTCACTATCAAACTGCAGTGAAACATTGAGAAAGTTAAAGAAATTCTTTGCTTCAGTTTCTACATTTATAAAAAGGAAAGAATTATACTTGTCTCATGAATCTTGCAGATACCTTCAGTAAATTTTTATTATAAAAATAGAAGTCAATCTATTCAAAAATGTTCTCTCAGTTTAAAAGGTCATAAGGATCCCACTGTGACGGTTAGGAATGTGGGTACTGATCACACAGACATGTTAAACCCCGTGAAGCAGTAATAATTGTTAATGTGTAGAATATGGTAGTACATATATATCCAGTTATATACTTTACACATCACATATTTTATAGATACAGATATATATATACATGCCTCTGTGCCATTCTGTCCTTTACTGCACTGTTGTGTGCCTGCAGCATTTGTATCATTATGTTTCTATTTCTTAAAAACTATAATGGTGAAATAACACATATATTTAGTGCAGCTGTGAAGAGGTCTTCGACTCTGGAAATGTACACTCCTGCGTGGATTTACATCGGAAATGTAAGTAGAGTCCTCAGCCAGTACCCAAATGTTCACCAAAATACTCAACATCATTATAAATAATATTTTGAAGGCTATTCAGGCATCAAGTAACTTTAAGCGTCCATCTGTTTAAAGAGTGTCCATGATTTTACAGCCGCCGGTCAATGGGACCTGGCAGGTTCACTGGGTTGTGACAATGCTCCAACAATGTCAACTCTGCACTGGAGTTTCTTTTCTTTTTTAACTCTATTTTTTTAGAGAGAGATAGAGAGATAGGAATGACAGATATAGGAAGAAAGGAAGACAGATGAGAAGCAACAACTCTTAATTTGCTTTATTTAGCTGGGTATTGATTATTTCTCCTAATTTGGCTTCAAGCTAGTAACTTTGGGCTTAAGTCAGCAACATTGGGATAACATCGACAACTCGCACTCAAGCTGGGAAGCTGACACTGAGGCCGAAAAGCCCACACTTTAAATGGAGGCTTCAGGGTTTGGAATGAGGGACCTCAGCGTCCTGCATCCTGCGTGGATGTTCTATCCACTTCACCATCAGCAGTCAGGCTGGAGTGTCATGTTTTTTAAGGTAGAAGCAACTGATATCAGTTTTGGGGAATCAATTCTATTTCTCTCACAGTGAGTCAGTGTGGTGTGGCTCTGGCCTGGGGAGAAATTGTCCCTCCATGCCCATCACGATCTAATCTCACAGAAGTGGGGACCTTGTGTTCTTTTTCATTGCTACATCTGTATCCTTAGTGCCTCAAAACACAGACTCAATATCAGTAAACTATGGTTGAATGAAACCAATAACACCCTTTTGCTTCTGTGTAATGAAGTTTAGTTGGCTGTGTTAGGAGTGTGATGTTTTCCTGGATCCTCACTGAGACAGTGTGAGGATGTACGCACCTACAGGTGTCATAAATTAATAGGTGTGTAGACAAACATTCATGTTGTTCCAAGAAATTAACAGTATGAGATATGATAGTCCTGGTCATCTTTAACAGGATGCTGAGAGTCCCAAACCTCCTTCTTCCCCAGCAGACGGGGAGCAGCATGGGGCCCGAGAACCAGAGCAGCGTGTCCGAGTTCCTCCTCCTGGGGCTCCCCATGCGCCCAGGGCAGCAGCACGGGTTCTTCACCCTGTTCCTGGGCATGTACCTGACCACAGTGCTGGGCAACCTGCTCATCATCCTGCTCATCAGGCTGGACTGCCGCCTGCACACGCCTATGTACTTCTTCCTCAGCCACTTGGCCTTCTCTGACATTTCTCTGTCATCCGTCACTGTCCCGAAGATGCTCACGAACATGCAGACTTGGCAACAATCCATCCCCTATGTGGGATGCATTGCTCAGATGTATTTTTTCATGTGTTTTGCTGGTGTTGACAATTTCCTTCTGGCAGTGATGGCATATGACAGGTACGTGGCCATCTGTCGCCCTCTACACTACACCACCATCATGAGGGAGGGGCTGTGTGTGCTGCTGGTGGCTGTCTCCTGGATTCTGTCATGTGGCAGTGCCCTGTTACACACCTTCCTCTTGGTCCGACTGACCTTCTGTGCCAACAACACCATCAGCCACTTCTTCTGTGAACTCACTGCGCTCTTGAAGCTGAGCTGCTCTGACATCTCCCTCAATGAGCTGGTCATCTTCTCTGAGGGAGTAATGCTTTTATTCCTGCCTTTGTGTATTGTTTTGGGCTCATATATCCCTATAGGGACCATCATCCTGAGGGTCCCCTCCAACAAGAGATTCTTTAAAGCCTTTTCCACTTGTGGTTCCCATCTTCTTGTGGTGTCCTTACACTATGGGACACTTACAAGTGTTTATTTATTGTCCTCATCATGGGATTCCAAGGACATCACTGCTTCGGTCATGTACACGGTAGTTACCCCCATGCTGAACCCCTTCATCTACAGCCTGAGGAACAGAGACATCAAACAGGCTTTGGAAATTTGTGTAGCAGGGTTAACTGCTTTGAATAGAATTCACTAAATCCTCTTATTGCAGTTAGGAGCACTGTGAGATAGATCCCTTAACATTATTGTATGATCGACACATCCATATACAGTAACTTTAATAAAATAGTCATTCTGTTGTCATGTAAAAATTTTATTAATATGTCACTATGTTAAGTGTATCACCGGGATTTTTAATAATTATATATATTTTTTATTAATATTTTTTCTCAATCATTTCTTCTAAAATGTATATAAAATCTTACATAAAACATTGCAAAATTCTAAGTGTGTATTCTTCTTTTTCCTTTGAGATGTCAGTTTTAGCTTATGTTGTGAGGACACAGTGATATAGCATCATAATCTGCTTCTGATTAACCCAGCTTCATTTTTTTTAACTGATTTCTTTATGCTCATTTACACTGGCTTTAAGCTTTTTGATGCAATTTTTCCCAACTCACATTCAATGACATGATGTTGGCAGACTGCAATCAGCCATGGTAGAAATAATTACTCTATGAAATGCACAGGTAGTACAAAGCTAGGCCTTTTAAAACAGAGACAGGAAGATTTTTGTAAATGTATTTAACAAGACCCAACTTTGTTCATAATTAGGAGATATTACTACCAATAAGTCCTACCTAATACCTCAGCTACTACTGATATTAGTATATTTAGAGCTATATTTAGAGATATAGATACACATACAGATATAGATAAACAGGTACTATAATAGTATATGACATAAAGATGCAGCTTTCTTAAGGTTAATGTTTACTTAATATTTCTTTCTCATCCCTTTAATGTTTTTATGGGCTTATCTCTTTGAGATGTCCATTGTCCATAGTGTGAAGTTGGATTTTCCTGTTTCTATATAAAACAACCATTAGTATATTAATTGAGAATTTTATCTACTGACATCTAAGGTAATCATAATATCTTTGAATGAGTGTTTTCCATATTACTTATCTTTTTACTGTATATACCTGTTTCACATTTATTCTTTTGCCTTCTTTTTATTTACTAAATACATATTTTGTTATTTTCTCTTTGCTTTTTAACCTATAAATCAATCATTAATCATTATTATATTTTATAACCCTTATCTGTGCTGTGTGCTAAAATTACTTTATACTTTCTCCTCAATTATATAAATTGTATTTTAATATTCAAAACATGAAATTTACCATTTTTGTATTTTGATGTCTATAATTTATTGACATTAAGGACACTCATCACCCATATCTCATTTGCATTCCCTAAAGAACACATCAAAGTACATCAATATATTTAAGTATTTCTCAAATGTGGAAAAAAAGAACAAATGTGAAATGAATCAATATGGAGAAATATCAGGATACCTGAATAAAGGGGAAAAGAGAAATATTCACTTATCACATGCTACTTTTTAATGTAAAAATGAAAGAAAATTACAATGCACATATGTCTGCGTATTTGAGCACACAGAGACACTAGAAGAATAAAAAAAAACTAATGACATTGTTTATCTTCAGGACGCGGGGCAGAAGAATCAGATCAGTATGTTCATTTGTATAGTTTGAACTGTGTTGTATTTTATCACTAAAATATATAGAGAGGAGGTGGTGAGCCTGACCTGTGGTAGCACAGTGGATAAAGCATTGACCTGGAATGAGGTCAATGAGGTTTCCAGTTTGAGACCCTGGACATTTCTGGTCAAGGCATGTATGGGAGTTGATGCTTCCTTCTCCCCCCCCTTCTCTCTCTCTCTTTTTCTTTCTCCTCTCTTAAAAAAATGTAAAAGAAAGTAGGACATGGTAAATTAAGCAAGATAGAATAAAACAGAAAAAAATGGACCTAACTATATTGCAAATTCCTACCATAATTTACAAAAGGGGAAAATAAAATGAGTAACCTAAGTAATTATTGAACCCAGAACCATGTTTATACACAATCACCATTAAAAAAGTGAAAATAAAGTTTTAGCTGTAATTTGTTATTAAGAGTGCTATAATTCCAAGATTCTCTTTTTTTATTAAGTGAGAGGTAGAGAGGCAGGGAAGAAGAGAAACAGGCTCCTGCATGCACCCAGAGAGAGATCCACCCAGCAAGCCTTCTACCAGGTGATGCTCTGCCCATCTAGGGTAGCTGCTTCGTTGCTTGGCAAATGAGTTATTTGAGCTGCGGAGGTGAGGCCCTAGAACCATCCTCAGCTCCAGGGCGAGGTAGCTTGAACCATTTGAGCCCTGGCTGTGGGAGGAGAGAGAGAGAAAGAGAGAAAAAGAAGTGGAGTTTGGTGAAGCAAATAGTTGCTTCTCCTGTGTATCCTGACAAGGAATCGAACCCAGGACTTAGAAACACAAGGTCTATGCTTTACTACTGAGACAACTGTCCAGGGCTGATTTCAAGTATCTGAAATAGCTCACCATGCGTCCAAAGATTCAGAATATTAATATAGAGAAAAAGGAGTAAGTTCCTCCCTCAAGGGGAAGGTGTTGTGCACATAGAGAAGGAGAGGCTAGAAACAATTCTCTGTTGTCAAACTAGAATTGGAATATCGATTTTGAACTCATGGATTTAAGAAAGTATAAATAGATAGAAATGTATATATTCTATGTCAGCATGTACACTGTTCCCATCATATATATATTCATATATATATAATGAGGCAGAGAGAGATACAGACAGACAGGAAGAAAGATGAGAAGCCTCCTTATTGTGGTAACTTAGTTACACACTGATTCCTTTCTCATAGATACCTTGACCAGGGATGGAGGGCAGGGGACTGCAACTGAGACAGTGACCCCTTGCTCAAGCCAGCAAACTTGGGCTCAACAAGGGGCCTTGGGCTTCAAGCCAGTGACCTTTGAGCTCAAGCAAATGACTATGGAATTATGTCTACGATTCTACGCTTAAGCCAGCAAACCCAATCTCAAACTGGTGAGCCTGCGCTTAAGCCAGCGACCTTGGAGTTTCTAAGCTGGGTACTCTGAATCCCAGGTCAATGCTCTATCTACTGAGCCACCACCTGGTCAAGCTAATGCCCCATTCATTTTGTCCCACTCATGACCCACTTCCTATAGGTAAATACTCCTTTAGTTTCTTAGTTTCTAGTTTTTACTTCTTGTGTTTCTAGTTATACATATTTACCCATTGGCTTCTCTGAGATCATTTAACATCTTTGAGAGTAATGAACACTTTTAAAGTTTAAAATAAATAACAACAGAGAAGACAAGATGGCGCTGGGTTAGGCAGACGTACCAACATCCACCTCCCAGAACCAAAGTGGATTACAAACTAATTTTAAGAACTATCATCTAGAAAAACCAACTTTGGACTAAAATAGAGGATTCTTCAACCAAGGAACACTGAAGAAGTCACATTGAGACTGGCAGAAAAAGCAGAAATGCGGAGAGGGCTGTCCAGCTCCCCAGAATGAACGGCAACTGGGAGAGACTTGCATGGCAGGAAGTGAGTTTAGCAGAGAAGGGAGGGTCCTGAATCCCAGAAACAAAGCCCCAGCCTGCAGCCCCAGAGCCTAGAAGAGGCGTATGGACAGTATTTAGCTGGGAACAAGTCAGGATACTGTTTGTGAGAAAGAGACTGATTTCTCAGACCCAGGATTCTTCTTAAAGGGACTGCGCAGAACACCTCTCTCACAACCATTCACCCAGGGCTCCGGGGGACAGGGAGAGAGGAGGTACAAGAGCAGCAGGAAGAGAGTGTAATCTAGGAGGCACAGGGAGAAACATTTTGGGAGACAGCCATCCTAATCCCTGGGACCAGTCACTCCCTAAATCTAAAGTGAATATTTCCCCTGGAAACAGCAATGCCAGCAAAGGGAAGCAGGACAACAGCCAAACAAGCTCTCCTGCAGCACTCAGAGTAGAGTCGCTTAGAAGGAGGGAGCTTTGGGGACTACAGTAGTGAGTCTTAAGGTTTGAGCTGCAGCGCCCCCACCCACACGGCTGAGGGCTCGCCGGAGGGAGGGCAGCAGCAGGACCCAGAAGTGTGGTTCTGTGGTAAAGGGTGATGTCAGCTGGCCACCACTGGGCCAAGGTGTGAGCTCAGTCTTGCCCAGCTGCGGAGGAGGGGCGGGCAAAAGCAGTCAAGCCCAGCTGCAGCCAGCCTGTAATCCAGCCTGCGGGAAAAGGGCAGGAACCCTGGAAGGGGTGGAGACCAGCCCTTGAGCAAGGGTGCAGGAGCACAGCCTTGCCCCACCCATGGAACCGAGGCTTGTGGCCTGAATGGGAGCCGGCTCCTCCCACAGAGGTGGAGCCGAAAACCCAGAACATGCAGAGTCCCGTTACTGAGCATGGGCACGCAGTCCCACCTGGCCTGTGGAGCCAAGGCTTACAGATGTCCCACGAGCCATCTCTTCCTGCAAGGGTGGGGAGAAAGCCTGGAAACAGGCGGAGATCCGCAGCTAAGCAAAGATGCTCGCCACTGCCCACAGGGCCGAGCATAATGCCACCCACAGGTTTGGGGCAAAGACTAAGGCCACCAAGGCTTGTACACCCGAGGACGTGATCACAGCCACTCCCATGAAGGAAAGGTGGAAACCAGAGAACAGCTCCAGTGGGCAGGCACCGGCAAAGCCCATACCCAAATGCCCTAGGCAGCAACAGCAGAGGGGGTGGCGGGCCTGCACACAAACTCTACCTAGGGAATAGAGGCCACACCCAGTAGACTCCAATGGCCAAAACCTTCCCTTACACAGAGAAAATAAGAAGGCAGAGAAATGCAAAACAAATAAATCAAGAGAAATCCCCCCAAAGACACCTTAATGAATTAGATATAACCAAATTACCAGATGCAGAGTATAAAATAATGATTATTAGGATGCTCAAAGATATTAGAATAAAAATAGATGGCCATTATGAACAACTAAATAAAGAGATAGCAAATATAAAAAAGGACATTGAAATAATAAAAAACAATCAGTCAGAAATGACAAATACAATATCAGAAATAAAGAACACAATGGAAAGAATGAAAAGCAAGATGGATGAAGCTGAGAATCAAATCAGCGAGTTAGAGGAAAAGATAAATAAAGGCATGGAAGCAGAGCAGAAAAAAGACTCAAAAAGTCTGAGGAAACTCTAAGATAGCTCTGTGACACATGAAGAGAAAGAACATCCGCATCATAGGGGTTCCTGAAAAAGAGAAAGAACAAGGGATAGAGACTTTGTTCAAGCATATCATAGCTGAAAACTTCCCTCAATTAAGGCAGGAAAACATCTCCCATGTTCAAGAAGCACAGAGAACTTCATTAAAGAGAAACCCAAAAAAACCAACACCAAGACACATCATAATTAAAATACTAAAGCTAAGTAATAAAGAGAAAATATTAAAGCTGCTAGAGAAAAAAAGGCTAACACCTATGAAGAAGCCATCATAAGAATGATCTCCAACTTCTCAACAGAAACACTTGAGGCCAGAAGAAAATGACAAGAAATATTCAAAGTAATGCAGAACAAGAGCCTACAACCAAGACTACTTTATCCAACAAGGCTATAATTAAAATTGAAAGAGAAATAAAAAGCTCTCCAGACAAAAAAGACCTCAAGGAATTCACTACAACCAAACCAAGGCTGCAAGAAATGCTAAGGGGCCTGTTGTAAACACATCAAAGGAGAAAATGAATATAGCAAAAGAGGAAAACAGTTTTAAAGAATAAAATAAAATGGCAATAAACAATTACATATCAATAATAACCTTAAATGTAAATGGATTAAATGATCCAATCAAAAGAAATAGGATAGCTCCGTGGATAAGAAAACAGGACCCATAAATATGCTGTCTACAAGAGACACACCTTAAAACAAAAGATGCACATAGACTGATGATAAAAGGATGGAAAAAAATATTTCACGCTAATGGAAATGAAAAAAAGCTGGGGTAGCAATACTTATATCAAACAAAATGGATTTTAAAACGAAAACTATATTTAGAAATAAAGAAGGTCACTACATAATGATAAGGGGAGCAATCCAACAGAAAGATATAACTGTTATAAATATCTACGCACCTAATATAGGAGCACCTAAATACATAAAGCAGACTTTGATGGATTTAAAGGGTAAGATCAACAGCAATACTATAATAGTAGGGGATTTCAATACCCCATTAACATCACTAGGTAGATCCTCAGGAAAGAAAATGAACAAAGAAGCAGCAGACTTAAAGAATATACTAGATCAACACGATTTAATAGATATCTTCAGAACCTTTCAACCTAAAACAGCAGAATATACATACTTCTCAAGTGCTCATGGTACATTCTCTAGGATAGACCACATGTTAGGGCACAAAAGCAGTCTCAACAAATTTAAGAAGATTGAATCATATCAAGCACTTTCTCTGATCACAGTGGCATGAAACTAGAAATCAACCACAACAGAAAAATTGAAAAATATTCAAACACATGGAAACTAAACAGCATGTTATTAAATAACAAATGGGTAAACAATTATATCAAAGAAGTAATTTTAAAAATCCTGAGATATGAATGATAATGAGCATACATCAATTCAAAATTTATGTAACACAGCAAAAGCAGTCCTGAGAGGGAAGTTCATAGCATTATAGGCACACCCCAAAAATCTAGAAAAAGCTCAATAAACAACTTGACCCTACATCTAAAAGAACTAGAAAAAGAACAGCAAGTAAAGCCAAGAGCTAGTAGAAGGAAGAAAATAATAAAGATCAGAGCAGAAATAAATGACATAGAGGCTAAAGAAACAATACAGAGGATCAATGAAACCAGAAGCTGGTTCTTTGAAAAGGTAAACAAGATTGATGAACCTTTAATCTGACTCGCCAAGAAAAAAAGAGACAACTCAAATAAATAAAATTAGAAATGAGAGTGGAGAAATAACAACTGACACAACAGAAATACAAAATATTGTAAGAAAATATTATGAAGAACTGTTCACCAAAAAACTAGACAACCTAGATGAAATGGACAAATTCCTTGAAATGTACAATCTTCCAAAAATTAATCTGAAAGATTCAGAAAACCAAAACAGACCAATTACAACAAATAAGATAGAAACAGCTATCAAAAAAACTCCCAAAGAAGAAAAGTCCTGGGCCTGATGGCTTCACAAGTGAATTCTACCAAATATCCAAAGAGGAACTAACTCCTATCCTTTTCAAGCTATTTCAAAAAATTCAAGAGGTTGAAGACTTCCAAGCTCCTTTCATGAGGCAAGCATAATTCTGATTCCAAAACCAGGCAAAGACAATACAAAGAAATAAAATTATAGGCCAATATCCTTGATGAATTCAGATGCTAAAATCCTCATCAAAATATTAGCAAACCACATCTAGCAATATATGAAAAAAATCATACACCATGATCAAGTGGGATTTATTCTTGGGAGGCAAGGCTGATACAATATTCGCAAATCAAACAATATGATTGATCACATAAACAAAAGAAAAAATAAAAACCGTATGATAATTTCAACAGATGCAGAAAAAAACATTTGATAAAATCCAGCACCCATTCATGATCAAAACTCTCAGCAAAGTGAGAATACAGGGAACATACCTCAACATGATAAAAGCCATCTATGACAAACCCACAGCCAATATCATACTCAATGGGCAAAAATTAAAAGCAATACTCTTAACATCAGGAACAAGGCCAGGGTGCCCACTTTCACCACTCTTATTCAACATAGATCTGGAAATCCTAGCCACAGCAATCAGACAAGAAAAAGAAATAAAAGGCATCCAAATTGGAAAAGAAAAGGTAAAATTATCATTATTTGCAGATGATAGGATATTGTATATAGAAAACCCTAAAGTCGCAGTCAAAAAACTACTGGATCTGATAAATGAATCCAGCAAGGTGGCAGGATAAAAAATTAATACTCAGAAAGGAGAGGCATTTTTATATACTAACAATGAACTGTCAGAAAGAGAAATTAAGGAATCAATCCCCTTTACCACTGCAACCAAAAAATAAAGTACCTGGGAAAAAATTTAACCAGGGAGAATAAAGACTTGTATTCGGAAAATTATAAAACATTGATAAAAGCAATCAGGGAAGATACAAACAAGTGGAAGCATATACCGTGCTCATGGTTAGGAAGAATAAACATCATTAAAATGTCTATATTACTGAAAGCAATTTATAAATTTAATGCAATACCGATTAAAATACCAATGACTTACTTCAAAGTTATAGAACACATATTCCAAAAATTTATATGGAACCGAAAGAGAACACGAATAGCCTTAGCAATCTTGAAAAGGAAGAATAAAGTGGGAGGTATCACACTTCCAGATATCAAGTTATATTATAAGGCCATTGTACTCAAAACAGCCTGCTATTGGCATAAGAACAGGCACACAGATCAATGGAACAGAACTGAGAACACAGAAATAAACCCACACTTTTCTGGACAACTGATATTTGACAAAGGAGGTAAGAGCATACATTGGAGGAAAGACAGCCTCTTCAACAAATGGTGTTGGGAAAATTGAACAGCTACCTGCAAAAAAAATAAAACTAGACCACCAACTTACACCACTCACAAAAATAAACTCAAAATGGATAAAAGACTTAAATGTAAGCCGTAAAACTATAACCATCTTAGAAGAAAATATAGGCAGTAAGCTCTCTGACATCTCTTGCAGTAATATATTTGCCGATTTGTCTCCACAAGCAAGTGAAATAAAAGACAGAATAAATAATTGGGACTATGTCAAACTAAAAAGCTTCTGCACAGTTAAACATGATAAGAACAAAATAAAAAAACAAAATACACAATGTGAGATTATATTTGACAATGCATCTGATAATGGGTTAATAACCAAAATTTATAAAGAACTTGTAAAACTTAATACCAGGAAGACAAACAATCCAATCAAAAAATGGGCGAAAGAAATGAATAGACACTTCTTAAAAGAGGACATACAGATGGCCAATAGGCATATGAAAAAATGCTCAATATCACTAATCATTAGAGAAATGCAAATTAAAACCACAATGAGATATCACCACACACCAGTCAGAATGGTGCTCATCAACAAAACAACACCAGAATAAGTGCTGGTGAGGATGTGGAGAAAAGGGAACCCTCCCTCACTGCTGGTGGGAATACAGACTGGCGCAGCCTCTGTGGAAAACAGTATGGAGATTCTTCAAGAAATTAAAAATCAAACTGCCTTTTGACTCAGCTATATCACTGTTAGGAATATACCCCAAGAACACCATAGCGCTGTTTGAAAGAAGAAATGCAGCATTGTTCACAATAGCGAAGATCTGGAAAAAGCCCAAGTGTCCGTCAGTGGACTAGTGGATTAAAAAGCTTTGTTACATATATACTATGAAATACTACCAGCCATAAGAAATGATGACATCGGAACATTTACAACATCATGGATGGACCTTAATAACATTATACTGAGCGAAATAAGTAAATCAAAAAATATTAAGAACTATATGATTTCATACATAGGTGGGACATAAAAATGAGACTCAGAGACATGAACAAGACTGTGGGGGTTACAGGGTGGGGGGGGAGAGGGAGAGGATTGGGGCAGGAAAGGGGCACAAAGAAAACCAGTTAGAAGGTGACAGAAGACAATTGGACTTTGGGTGATGGGAATGCGGCATAATCAAATGTCAAAATAACCTAGAGATGTTTTCTCTGAACATATGTACCCTGATTTATCAATGTCACCCCATTAAAATTAATAATAAAAAAAAAATTTGTCTCATGGCTAATTCAGGCAGTTAGAAGAATAGTATAAGGATGCCAATTCTGCTTCTCAGGCCATATCCTGCAAAAGGGGCCCCCCAAAAATTGGCGATTTGGCTCCTCTGATTTTGCCAATTGGATTTTAAAAAATAGGTCAGGAACGCCCTGAAATGGAACTAACAATACATAGCATAAATTTAAAGGACTTTTAGATACTGGAGCTGACATATCTGTTATTGCTAAGCTACATTGGCCTCCTTCCTGGCCCACTCATGCAGCAGCCACAGAATTACAAGGTATAGGGCAGAGTAAATCCCCTCAACAAAGTTCTAGTGTTTTACATTGGGAAGATTAAGAAGGTCATTCTGGATTTTTTAAGCCGTATGTGCTCCCTGGATGTAAAGTTAATTTGTGGTGAAGAGATGTTTTGAAAAATACGGGAGCATTGCTGGTCAGTCCTAATGGTTTAGTCAGTACTCAGATGCTTGGTCAGGAATTTTTGCCCACCAAGGGACTAGGAAAAGAACAGCAAAGAACTCTCACCCTCATAGAAGTGGCACCCAATACCAGAAGGTGTGGATTAGGATATCAAAATATAGCATAGGGGCCTTGGTAGCTCCTGCTACCCCAATAATGCATTGTGCAGACCCAATTACTTGGAAATCAGATAATCCTGTATGGGTAGACAAATGGCCCCTCTCTCAGGAGAAACTTAGGGCAGCTGCTTGATTGGTACAAGAGCAGCTACAGCTTGGGCACATTGAACCATCTAATAGCCCATGGAATACACTTCCATATTTTGATCTTGTCACCTCCTGGCTTATCAAGGGGCATAGGCAACCCTTACAGTTTATAGGTTTTGAGCCTCAAAATTATTGTTGTTCCTCTTTTCAAAGGATCAACAACAATGGCTCTGGGAAACTTCCACTAAATGGCAAATCGCTCTTGCAAATCAATGGACAACTTTATACTGAAACTGTCAACTTAAAATCAGCTCAAAGACTAGATTTATATGACATTATCATGGCTTTTCAGCATTTGCCATATTCCTCCTTTAATCTATATACAGACAGCAAATATTTACTTATGGTTGTTTCCACTATAAAGACTGCTGTCTTAGGAACAACTGCTGATGAACTATTTCAGCAGTTCCTCCTTCTTCAAAGACTTGTATGTCAACATAGAGCTCCATGTTTTATAGGACATACTCGAGCTCACACCATGCTCCCTGGAGCTTTAGCACAAGGGAATGCCCTTGTTGATCAAGCTACCCAAAAGAAAATTATTTGGAGCAACCATGATAGATCAAGCAATTCAGTCTCATACTATTATTCATCACCAGAACTCTGTAGCCTGTGTAAACTGTTTCAACTTTCTCGGGAAGCAGCATGGCAGATTGGTAAATCCTGTCCAAGGGGTCCTATACTACAATCTGTCCCTTCATCTGGAGTTAACCCTCAAGGACTCCTACCAGGACAACTTTGGCAAATGGATGTTACTCTTATACCTTCATTTGGCAAACAGTCCTATGTCAACATTACTGTGGATACCTATTCTGGATTTATAGCAACCTCTGTCAGAACAGGAGAGGCTGCTAAGCATGTTATAGCTCATTGTCTGTATGCACTGTTCTATTATTGGATTTCCTAAACTGGTTAAACTGACAATGCTCCTGCATATGGAGCAAAAGCATTTACTGTATTTTGTCATTCTTTCAATCTTTAAAGTCAAGGTATTATTAAAGTGTACTTAGCAAATATTTTAAGGTCAATTTAAAAAAAATTTAAAAGGGGGGAGTCATATCCTGAAACTCCTATGGGTCTACCATATCATGCTTTTTCTTAAAAAATTTTAAATTTCTTTTGAATGCTGCTGAACAGGAGACGCCAAATTTTTTTCTCTTGCAAACTTCTACCTTCTTTTATTTGATCCAGCTAATAACACTGTTTTATCTTTTTCCAAATAGCTCCAGATATATGGAAAAGGTTTATATAGGTGAATGGGAATTCTCAAAACCCTCAGCGAGATCTTCTGAGCATGGCTTTTAAGATACCAAGAGGCAGAAAAAGCCTAATAGAGATCAGGGGAACTACCAGCTTGTAGGATATGACCTTAAAGGCTTCAATGCCCCAAAGGGTCTCATAGAACTTCATCTGGGTCCTGCTTCAATAGTGAATAGGAAGGTCATTGAGCTATAAAGCCTGCCAGGCTTACATGCCTCTGCTGTGAGGAAACAGGGACACTGGAAGGTAGGCTTGCCACTCGCTCCTCTAAGGGAGGGTTCAGTCTCTTCCAGCACTGCTCCAGCCACCTATGACCTAACCTTGCCCAGAATGCTGGGGTTTGCCACTGAAGGCTGAAGGTGCCCAGGGCCATTGGCCCCATCTACGACACTGTGGATGAGCCTAGGGTATTTCTTCCAAGAAGCAGGTAAACTGATTTCACTTGCACAAGGGCCACTTAACTATGTCTTGCCTGAATAGTCAGGTTTTTTATTCTTCCTTCGAAGATCTCTGTTGTGGGTGTTAATAGTCCTATTTTCTGCTGCTTTGTTTAATATATAGTGTTTCCTTTATTCCTCCTACCTCAATGCCCCACTCATATTTCAGGCTGGGACCTACTCTTAATTTAGAGCTCTCTTTCCCCCATTTGCCAACTTCTATAATGAATTTATCTTTGCCACCCGGCTTAGTGTATCCCAAGTTTCTCTTTACCATGCCACAGTCGCAGAGCTCCAGGGAAAAGCAACCTGGTCTCATCTCTCTAGGCAGAGGAGAACAGAAGCTCCATATCCACACATGCTGTAAATGGCTTTTCCAGTCTACCTGAATCATTACCTGCTAAAAGCAGCGGTCATTGGGACTTGGATGTGAGCTGCAAAGTATAGAATTGTGACAACAATTCCAGTGCCATGTGGACTTCTCCTGGATGTGGACTTTTCCTGGACTCCTGCTCCTTTGACAGCTCCTAACGGACTGAACTGGGGTTGGGTTGCATTTTCAGGGATTTGGAATGGTGTTGGTGCCAACTTGAACTTGGTGAACATGTTAAGGACACTACTCTTTTATGGATTCTTGGTGTATTGGCCAAGAGTTTGCTTAAAGGCTTTAATCACTGTAAAATATATATATATAAGACTGGATAAAGAAGATGTGGCACATATACACTATGGTATACTACTCAGCAATAAGAAATGATGACATCGGATCATTTACAACAAAATGGTGGGATCTTGATAACATTATACGGAGTGAAATAAGTAAATCAGAAAAAAAACAAGAACTGCATGATTCCATACATTGGTGGGACATAAAAACAAGACTAAGAGACATGGACAAGATTGTGGTGGTTACGGGGGGGTGGGAGGAGGAAGATGGGGAGGGAGCATAAGAGGGGGAGGGGCACAAAGAAAACTAGATAGAAGGTGACGGAGGACAATCTGACTTTGGGGGATGGGTATGCAACATAATTGAATGACAAGATAACCTGGACATGTTTTCTTTGAATATATGTACCCTGATTTATTAATGTCACCCCAATAAAATTAATAAAAATTTATTTAAAATAAATAAATAAATATCAACAGCAATGGTTTATAACTCAGAGAATAACAAGAATCATTAATGTACAAATAAATTAATAAAGAAATAACAAATGAGTGGGGAGAAAGAACAAATTCCTTCTTTTAAAAAAATACAATAAGCTTGATCAGGAGGTGGTGCAGTGGATAGAGCATCAGTCTGGGATGTGAAGGGACCCAGGTTTGAGACCCCAGGGTTGCCAGCTTGAGCGCGGGCTCATCTGGCTTGAGCAAAAAATGCTTACTAGCTAGGACCGAAGGTCACTGGCTCAAGCGGGGGTTACTCAGTCTGCTGTAGCCCCTTGGTCAAGGCATATATGAGAAAGCAGTCAATGAACAACTACGGTGTCGCAACGAAAAACTGATGATTGATGCTTCTCATCTCTCTTCTTTCCTGTCTGTCTGTTCCTATCTATCCCTCTATCTGACTCTCTCTGTCCCTGTAAAAAACAAAACAAAAAATACAATAAAAATACAAAGAATAAATGACAAAAGTAGAAAAATCATTTTACCACAATATTTGCAATAATTTTGTCATATAAGGATCACCAATGGGTGTTAAATGTATGGATGAAATTATAATAAGAAAACAGCTATGTTTATCTAGTTTAAACACATCTAGTCAAATGATAACTCTATATTACAAGATTAAAACAGTAACTTTCTAAAAATTTATATTAAATTTATTGGGATAAAATGGTTTGCCAAACCACATGTGTTTCAACTGTACACCTCAATATCACCCCATCTACATGCAGCTTTGTGCACCCCTGCCCCTTGCAGGTCTCTCTCTGCCCCAATACCCCACTCTGCACTTCTCTCGCCACCTCTCACCACTTTCCCTTGGGCTCTGTCCACCCTGCTGTCTATATCCATGTGTTATATGTATATGTTTTCTTTTTTTTAATTTAATTTTTATTGATTTTAATTTATTCTGCTTAAATAGATTCAAGTATCCCATTAAATATATCTCCATCTCCCCACCACCATGTTCCTGTTAATACCTCCATTGCCCCCTTCTCCCAATGCCTTCCCCCTTCCTTCCAGGATTTGCTGTCCTGCTCTCTATATCTCTGTGTTATGTATATATAATTTCATTAATGCCTTTTCCTTCTTTGATCCCATCCTCTCATCCCCTTTCCTCTGACCACTTTACCTCTGGTCCCTTTGACCCCACCTCTACCTTTATTCCATTCCTCAGTTCACATTGTTCATTAGATCCTTCATATGAGTTAGGTCAGATGATAATTTTTCTTTCTCTGCCTGGCTTATTTCACCTAGCATAATAGTCACCAGGTCCGTCCATGCTGTCATAAAAGGTAAGATTTCCTGCTTTCTTATGGTCGTGTAGTATTCCTTTGTGTATACCTACCACTTCATTTTAATCCACACGTCCACTGACAAACATTTGGGCTATTTCCAAATGCTGGCTATTGTAAATGATGCTGCAATAAACCTGCAGGTGTATGTCTTCTTCTGAATCAGTGATTTGGTATTCTTAGGATATATTCCTAAAAGCGGGATAGCTTGGTCAAAGGCAGTTCCACTTTTAATTTTTGAGGAATCTATATATTGTTTTCCACAGTGGCTGCACCAGCCTGCATTTTCACAAGTAGTGCAGGAGGGTTCCCTTTTCTCCACATCTTCACCAGCACTTAT
Source organism: Saccopteryx leptura (assembly GCF_036850995.1). Classification (NCBI taxonomy): domain Eukaryota; kingdom Metazoa; phylum Chordata; class Mammalia; order Chiroptera; family Emballonuridae; genus Saccopteryx; species Saccopteryx leptura. The sequence goes on along the minus strand of NC_089504.1, from coordinate 12,651,074 downwards.
TCTGTGTTGTTTTGTTGATGAGTGCCATTCTGACTGGTATGAGGTGATATCTCATTGTGGTTTTAATTTGCATTTCTCTAGTTATTAATGATGTTGGACATTTATTCATATGCCTATTGGCCATCTGTATGTCCTCTTTGGAGAAGTGTCCATTCATTTTTTTCACCTATTTTTTGATTGGATTGTTTGTCTTCCTGGTGTTGAGTTTTACAAGTTCTTTATAAATGTTGGTTATCAACCCCTTATCAGATGTACTGTTGAATATGTTCTTCCATTAAGTGGTTTGTTTTTTTATTTTGTTCATAGTGTCTTTAGCTGTGCAAAAAATACACATAGCATGAGAGTGAAGGGATGGAAAAAGTATTTCACACAAATGGAAAGGACAAAAAAGCTGAAGTAGCAATATATATATCAGACAAAATAGACTTTAAAACAAAGGCTATAGTAAGAAATAAAGAAGATCACTACATAATGATAAAATGAGCAATCCAACAGGATGATATAACCATTATAAATATCTATGCACCTAATATAGGAGCACCTAAATATACAAAGCAGGTTTTGATAGGCATAAAGGGCGAGATCAACAATAATACTATAATAGTAGGGGATTTTAATACCCCACTAACTTCAGTGGATAGATCCTTCAGACAAAGAAACAGCAGCCTTAAAGAACTCAGTAGATCAACTGGATTTAATAGATAACTTCAGAAACTTTCACCCCAAAGCAGCAGAATATACATTCTATTCAAATGTTCATGATACATTCTCTAGGATAGACAACATATTAGGACAAAAATAAGTCTCAATAAATTTAAGAAGATTGAAATCATATCATGCATCTTCTCTGATCACAATGGCATGAAACTAAAAATCAACTACAATGAAAAAATTGAAAAACATTCAAACACTTGAAGACAAAATAGCATGTTATTAAATAACAAATGGATTAACAATGAGAACAAGAAAGAAATAAAAAATATCCTTGAAACAAATAAAAATGAACATACAATATCTCAAAATTTATGGGACACAGCAAAAGCAGTCCTAAGATGGAAGTTCATAGCATTAAAGGCATACTTTATGCAAAATAAAAGCTCAAGTAAACAACTTAATACTGCATCAAAAAGAACTAGAAATATAACAGCAAGAAAATCCAAGAGAAAGTAGAAGGAAGGAGATAATAAAGACTAGAGTGGAAATAAATGAAATAGAGGCAAAATAACAATAAAGAAGATCAATAAAAACAAGAGCTGGTTCTTGGAAAAGGTAAACAAGATTGATGAACCTTTAACCAGATTCATCAAGTAAAAAAGAGAGAGAACTCAAATAAATAAAATTAGAAATGAGAGTAGAGAACTAACAACTGACAATTAAGAAATACAAAGAATTGAAGAAAATACTATGAAGAACTCTATGTCAAAATATTGGACAACCTAGGTGAAATGGAGAAATTCCTGAAACATATACTCTTTCAAAAATCAATCTGGAAGAATCAGAAAACCTAAACAAACTGAATACAACAAATGAGATTGAAACAGTTATCAAAAAACTCCCAGCATTAGGAAGAATAAACATCATTAAAATGTCTATATTACCCAAAGCAATTTATAAATTCAATGCAATTCCAATGAAAATACCAATGACTTACTTCAAACACATAGAACACATATTACAAAAATTTATATGGAACCAAAAAAGGACACGAATAGCCTCAGCAATCCTGAAAAGGAAGAAAAAAGCGGGAGGTATCACACTTCCAGATATCAAGTTATATTATAAGGCCATTGTACTCAAAACAGCATGGTACTGGCATAAGAACAGGCACATAGATCAATGGAACAGAACAGAGAACTCAGAAATAAACCCACAGCTCTATGGACAACTGATATATGACAAAGGAGGTAAGACAATACAATGGAGTAAAGACAGCCTCTTCAACAAATGGTGTTGGGAAAACTGGACAGCTACCTGCAAAAAAATGAAACTAGACCACCAACTTACACCACTCACAAAAATAAACTCAAAATGGATAAAAGACTTGAATGTAAGCCGTGAAACCATAAGCATCTTAGAAGAAAACATGTCAGCCCTCTGACATCTCTCGCAGCAATATATTTGCTGATTTGTCTCCACAGGCAAGTGAAATAAAAGACAGGATAAACAAATGGGACTTTATCAAACTAAAAAGCTTCTGCACAGCTAAAGACAATAAGAACAGAATAAAAAGACAAACTACACAATGGGAGAATATATTTGACATAGCGTCTGATAAGGGGTTAATAACCAAAATTTATAAAGAACTTGTAAAACTTAATACCAGGAAGACAAACAATCCAATCCAAAAATGGGCAAAAGAAATGAATAGACACTTCTCCAAAGAGGACACACAGATGGCCAATAGGCATATGAAAAAATGTTCAACATCACTAATGATTAGAGAAATGCAAATTAAAACCACAATGAGATATCACCTCACACCAGTCAGAATGGCGCTCATCAATAAAACAACACAGAATAAGTGCTGGCGAGGATGTGGAGAAAAGGGAACCCTCCTGCACTGCTGGTGGGAATGCAGACTGGTGCAGCCACTGTGGAAAACAGTATGGAGATTCTTCAAGAAATTAAAAATCGAACTGCCTTTTGACCCAGCTATACCACTGTTAGGAATATACCCCAAGAACACCATAGCACTGTTTGAAAAGAAGAAATGCACCCCCATGTTTATGGCAGCATTGTTCACAATAGCAAAGATTTGGAAACAGCCCAAGTGTCCATCAGAGGATGAGTGGATTAAAAAGCTTTGGTATATATATACTATGGAATACTACTCAGCCATAAGAAATGATGACATAGGATCTTTTACAACAACATGGATGGGCCTTGATAACATTATACTGAGTGAAAGAAGTAAATCAGAAAAAACTAAGAACTATATGTTTCCATACATAGGTGGGACATAAAGATGAGACTCAGAGACATGAACAACAGTGATGGGGTTACAGGGTGGGGGGAGGAGAGGGAGGGGGCTGGGGGAGGGGAGGGGCACAAAGATCATGGCTTTTTAGCATTTGCCATATTCCCCCCTTAATCTATAGACAGACAGCAAACAGTTACGTATGGTGTTCCCACTATAAAGACTGCTGTCTTAGGGACAAATGCTGATAAACTATTTCAGCAGTTCCTCCCTCTTCAAAGACTTATATGTAAACATAGAGCTCCATGTTTCATAGGACATACTCAAGCTCACTCCATGCTCCCTGGAGCTTTAGCACAAGGGAATGCCACCCCCCCCCTTTTTTTTTTTTAGTATTTTTTCTTTTATTTATTTATTTTTTGTATATTTCTGAGGATGGGGATGGGGAGGCAGTCAGACAGACTCCTGCATGCGCCTGACTGGGATCCACCTGACATGCCTACCGGGGGGAATGCTCTGCCCATCTGGGATGTTGCTCTGTTACAACCGGAGCCATTCTAGCAACTGGAGCGGAGGCCATGGGGCCATCCTTAGTGCCCACGGTGGATTTCCTCCAGTGGAGCCTTGGCTGCGGGCAGGAGGAGAGGGACCGAGAGGAAGGAGAGGGGGTGGAGTGGAGAGGTAGATGGGCGCTTCTCCTGTGTGCTCTGGCCGGGAATCGAACCTGGGAATCCTGCACACCAGGCCAATGACTCCGACGGGTATACCATATCATGCTTTTTACTTAAAAAAAAAAAAAATTTACATTTCTTTTGAATGCTGATGAACAGGAGACACCAAATCCTTTTCGCCTGCAAACTACTACCTTCTTTATTAGATCTACCTAATAACACTGTTCTGTCTTTTTTCCAAATAGCTCCAGATATATGGAAAAGATTTATATAGGTGGATGGGGATCCTCAAACCCCTCAGCGAGATCTTCTGAGAATGGCTTTTAAGTTACCTAGAGGCAGAAAAGGCCCAATAGAGATCAGGGGAAACTACCAGCTTTTAGGATACACCCTTAAAGGCTCCAACACCCCAAAGGGGTCTCATAGGATGCCATCTGGGTCCTGCTTCAATAGTGGAAAGGAAGGTCATTGAGCTAAAGCCTGCCAGGCTTACACGCCTCTGCTGCGAGGAAACAGGGACACTGGAAGGTGGGCTTCCCTCTCGCTCCTCTAAGGGAGGGTTCAGTCTCTTCCAGCCCTGCTCCAGCCACCTATGACCTAACCTTGTCCAGAAAGCTGGGGTTTGCCACTGAAGGCTGAAGGTGCCCAGGGCCGTCGGCCCCATCTACGACACTGTGGACGAGCCTAGGGTATTTCTTCCAAGAAGCAGGTAAACTGATCTCATTCACACAAGGGCCACTTAACTATGTTTTGCCTGAATAGTCAGGTTTTTTATTCTTCCCTCAAAGATCTCTGTTGTGGGTGTTGATAGTCCTATTTTCTGCTGCTTTGCTTAATATATAGTGTTTCCTTTATCCCTCCTACCTCAATGCCCCACTCATATTTCAGGCTGGGACCTACTCTTAATTTAGAGCTCTCTTTCCTCCTTTTGCCAACTTGTATTATGAATTTACCTTTGCCACCCAGCTTAGTGTATCCCAAGGTTCTCTTTACCAGGCCACAGTCACAGAGATCCTGGGAAAAGCAACCTGGTCTCAACTCTCCAGGCAGAGGAGAACAGAAGCTCCATATCCACGCATGCTGCAAATGGCTTTTTCCAGTCTACCTGAATCATTAACAGCTAGAAGCAGCGGTCATTGGGACTTGGACATGAGCTGCAAAGTATAGAATTGTGACAACAATTCCAGTGCCATGCGGACTTTTCCTGTGGGGAACTTTCCTGGACTCCTGCTCCCTGTGACAGCTCCTAACAGACTCAACTGTGGTTGGGGTGCATTTTTCAGGGATTTGGCATGGTGATGGGGCCAACTTGGACTTGGGGAACATGTTAAGGACACTACTCTTTTATGGATTCTTGCTGTATTGGCCAAGAGTTTGCTTAAAGGCTTTTAATCACTGTAAAAAAAATAGAGGACTGGATGAAGAAGATGGGGCACATATACACCATGGTATATTATTCAGCTAGGAGAAATGGTGACATCGGATCACTTATAGCGGAATGGTGGAGTCTTGGTAGCATTGTGCGGGGTGAAATAAGCGAATCAGAAAAAAACAGGAACTGCAGGATTCCATACATTGGTGGGACATAAAAGCGAGACTAAGAGGCATGAACAGGAGTGTGGTGGCTATGGGGGGTGGGGGAGGGAAGGAGGGAGAGGGGGAGGGGGAGGGGTACAGAGAGAACTGGATGGAGGGTGGCGGAGGACGATCTCTCTTCGGGTGATGGGTATGCAATATAACTAAATGACAAGATAACCTGGAAATGTTTTCTTTGAATGTATGTACCCTGATTTATTGATGTCACCCCATTAAAATAAAAATTTATTTATTTAAAAAAAAAAAAAACTCCCAGCAAAGAAAAGCCCTAGGCCAGATGGCTTCACAGGCAAATTTTACCAAATATTCAAAGAAGAACTAACTCCTATCCTTCTCAAGCTATTTCAAAAAATTCAAGAGGAGGGAAAACTTCCAAGCTCCTTTTATGAGGCAAGCATAATCCTCATTCTAAAACCAGGCAAAGACACTACAAAGAAAGAAAACCATAGGCCAATATCTCTGATGAACTTAGATGCTAAAATTCTCAACAAAACATTAGCAAACCGATCAAGCAATACATGAAAAATATCATACATCATGATCAAGTGGGATTTATTCTGGGGAGGCAAGGATGGTACAATATTTGCAAATCAATCAATATGATTCATCACATAAACAAAAGGAAGGAGAAAAATCACATGATAATATAAATAGATACAGACAAAGCATTTGATAAAATCCAGCATCCATTTATGATCAAAACTCTCAGAAAAGCGGGAATGCAGGGAACATATCTCAACATGATAAAGGCCATCTATGACAAATCCATAGCCAACATCATACTCAATGACCAAAATTAAAAGCAATCCCCTAAAGATCAGGGACAAGGCAGGGGTGCCCCCTTTCATCAATCTTATTCAGCATAGTTCTGGAAGTCCTAGCTATAGCAATCAGACAAGAAGAAGAAATAAAAGACATCCAAATTGGAAAAGAAGAAGTAAAACTATCATTATTTGCTGATGACATGATACTGTACATAGAAAACCCTAAAGTTGCAGTCAAAAACCTACTGGACCTGATAAATGAATTCAGCAAGGTGGCAGGATATAAAACTAGTATTTAGAAATCAGAGGCATTTTTAAAAACCAACAATGAACGGTCTGAAAGAGAAATTAAAGAAACAACCCCTTCACTACTGCAACAAAAAAAATAGATACCTATGAGTAAATTTAACAAAGGAAGTTAAAAACTGGTACTAAGAAAATTATAATACATTGATAAAATCAAGGAATATACAAACAAATGAAGCATATACCGTGTTCGTGGTTAGGAAGAATAAACATCATTAAAATGTCTATATTACCCAAAGCAATTTATAAATTCAATGCAAATCCTATTAAAATACCAATGACAAACTTTAAAGATATAGAACAAATATTCCAAAAATTTATATAGAACCAAAAAAGAACACAAATACCCTCAGCAATCTTGAAAAAGAAGAATAAAGTGGGGGGTATCACACTTCCTGATATCAAGTTATACTACAAGGCCATTGTACTCAAAACAACTTGGTACTGGCATAAGAACAGGCATATAGATCAATGGAACAGAACAGAGAACCCAGAAATAAAACCATGCTTTTATGCTCAATTGATATTTGACAAAGGAGTAAGAGCATACAATGGAGTAAAGGCAGTTTCTTTAACAAACGGTGTTGGGAAAATTGGACAGTTACCTGCAAAAAAATGAAACTAGACCATCAACTTACACCATTCGCAAAAATAAATTAAAAATGGATAAAAGACTTAAATGTAAGTCGTAAAACCATAATCATCTTGGAAGAAAACAAGCAGTAAGCTTTCTAACATCTTTCATAGCAATATATTTGCTGATTTATCTCCATGGGCAAGTGAAATAAAAGACATGATGAACAATGGGACTATAGCAAACTAAAAAGCTTTTGCACAGCTTATGTGTATATGATTTCTTAGCTAATCTCTTCCTCTTCTTTCATCCCGTTCCCTCACCACTTCCCTCTGATGACTGTGTATCTAGTCCATGTGTCCATTTAAAAAATCATAACTTTACACTAGAGAACCAGGCAGACACCACCTTAGTCAATTGATCAAGGATAAAAACACTAGTTATTAAAAAAAATAATATCATATCTAATAATATGGACTCTGACATATTTGCTGAAAATTGAACCCTAAAATATACATAAATACATGCATACATAAATACAAAAGACATACATAATAAAATATTAATTTGATCATTGAAGAATCATGGTGAAGCCTGTCCCAGAATTCTTAATATCATTTTCACAACTTTTGTATATCTTTTAAATCACTGCAAAATAAAAAGTTGAAAAATCCTGTCCCTGCTGGAACAATGCCCAAGAAGAAAGGAGCCCAGGACATCACTGGAATCAAGGACACAGTCCCCCAGGACTCCAGTCCCTCTGGCTCTGGGACACACAGCTCCCCAAAGGGCAGTCAGAAAGTAGCCCGAAGCTTGGGGACTGTGTTTCAGTCTCTCATTAGTAATTAAGTCTTGTCTTGGACTCATTTCCCTGGAGCTGGCTGAGGAGAATGAAGGTCTCTAGAAGGGCCAGGGCCACAGATGTTTCTTCTCTGTGTCTGGACCTAAGGCCTCCTGAAGAAACCTGAGGAGTCGGGCAGCAGTCTGGAGCAGAAGGGTCTGACTCAGCAGTGACGGGCACAGGTCAGAGGGGCTGGGACTCTGCCCTTGGCGATGGGTCTGCCTGTGTGCTAGCGGGTCATGTGAGACTCTGTGTCCATGACTGTGTGTGTGTCTGCATGTGTGTATGTTTTTATATATAGTGTATGCTTGTGTACGTGCTGTTTAATAGCTCTGTGTGTATGTGTGTGTGCGCGCTAATGTCTTGAGTCATAGCCCAACCTTTTTCCTGACTTAGACCTCATTGGGACCCTTTTATAGCAGGTATAGACAAAATGATCACCTTCTGCTATGTGACTAGGGACCCCTGGTTCATGTCTGTGACCATAAACACCTGCAGCACAGCTGGGCATCAGGAGTGACACTATCATCTCGGCTGCTGGACAAGAAGACACCGACCTCACCGGGGACCAAGGTCAGAGAGGGCTCACACCTGTCTCCACAGAGTGTGCTGCTGCCCATGCCAGCTAGTTTGAGTGACACACTCGTGTGTGAGAGCAGGAAAATGTATTGTTTGGTTTCCTCTGTGTGTGGGTTACCATGTGCATATGACACGTAGATGGTGGTGCAATGACCGCACCTGTGACCGAATAGGCGGACCTGCCCTATGCTGACTGCCCTCCCCCAGCAGGGGGTGAGTCAGGGGCTGCAGGAGCAAGACTTTAAGTAATAGGAGTGTGTGTGTGCTGTTGTAGTCAGTGTGGCTGGGTATGCATGTATGATTTTTGAATTTTTATACTTTTAAGGGTTTTCAGAGATGTTTACGTTCAGTGTTAGAGTTCTATGTGGTAAGGGAAGTGTTTAGCAAGTGGTTCCTGAGTCAGGTTGTTGATGTGCGTTGTGAGTGTAATTGTGGTTGAGTGATACATCATTGTGTGTTGTATATGTCTCATTCTGTGTGTTACTTATGACTTATATGTATGTATATAAGTGTTTATGAGTTGAATCACATATCAGTGATCCTTTCCTTAGGACGGGAAGTTAGACACAGGTGACCAATTCTCAAATCAGCAGCATGTGTTCGCGCGCACCTATGTGCATTTCTGTGTGTGTGATCTGCACCCATGACCTCATGGGTGTCCTCCTTCTGCAGCTCCGATGACTGAGAAAACCGAACCCTAAACAACTTTCTGTTGAATGAAACAAATCAACTGTCATTTCATGTATCTGAGTGTCAGTTGATTTGAGCTTTGAAACTTTTTCTTTACTTTTATTAAACATTCTAAAGAAAAAACATTTTAGGCATCATGCTGGCAAAAGTTTTAGCAAAATCTCTGACAAAGATCACTGACACTCTGGGAAAGTTTCCTCAGTCCCTGGCCTGTTTCCACATCCATGGAAAGGAAAGAGGGACCCTCGCCTCGTGAACCCCAGAGGCGCTCGGGCAGTGTTTGCTGTGCCAACAGAGGTCAGGGTATCTGAGAAGGTTTTGTCAGCTGAAAGTACCTAACTATGAAGGAATTAAATTACTGAGGAAGAGGACAAGAAAATTTTGACAACTTTGTACCCTCAAAGCTCTAAAATAATATGTTGTGCTTGGCTCCCCCAACAAACAAAAGGGAGGATCCCGTGTGTGATGGTTTAGGGCGAGGGTTCTGATCACACACATGTTAGACTGAACCCCGTGAAGTAGCTAATACTTGGTAATTTTTAATTTATAGGAAATGATAGCACATACATAACAGTTGTATTCACTACACATCACATACAGATACAGATATACACACGTGTGTGTGCCAGGCTGTCCCCTACTGCACTGTGTGTGCCTGTAGCACTTGTATCATTTAAGTGTCTATCTCTTAAAAGTTAAAATAGGTTAGTAAACACAAACCCTTAGTGCAGATGTGAAGAGGTCTTAAAACCAGGGACTGTAAGGCTGATGCGTGGTTTCAATTAGGAAACTTGGATAAAGTCCTCAGCCCAGTGCCGAATGTTCACCAAGATGTTCAGCATTACTAAGAATGGTAGTTTGTGGACTACTCTGGCTTTAGAGCCATTCTGGCATCAATGGCTTTCCATGGCCACCCTTTTCTAGAGTGTCCGTGAGTTTACAGCTGCAGGTCAATGGGACCTGGAAGGTCCACAGGAGCAGTGTGACACCGCTCCAACAACACCAGAGCAGCACTGCGTCTCACGTTACTTTAAGGCACAAACAACTGATAGCAGTCATCCTCTATTTCTGCCACAGTGAGTCAGTGTGGTGTGGTTTGGGCTTGGGGGAGAAATGATACCTCCATGACTGTCACAATCTAACCTCACAGAAGTTGGGACCTTGCTTTTCTTTTTCAGTCCTGCTCTCAATCTTTGTAAGAGGTAAAGACAAAGTCTCAATATTCAATCAATAATGATGAATGAAACATAGAAGGCAGTCTTGCTTCTGTGTAATGAGGTCTTGTTGGCTACTTTTGGGTGCAAAGTGTTCCTGGAACCAGACTGTGGTAGAGTGAAGATGATAAATTAATAGGATGGTAGATTAAAAATCATAGTTTTCCTAGAGAATTAGAGTCTGAGATGTGATGGTCCTGGTCATCTTTTCCAGGATGCTGAGAGTCCCAAACCTCCTTCCTCCCCAGAAGACAGGAAGCAGCATGGGGCCCGAGAACCAGAGCAGCGTGTCCGAGTTCCTCCTCCTGGGGCTCCCCATGCGGCCAGGGCAGCAGCGCGGGTTCTTCACCCTGTTCCTGGGCATGTACCTGACCACGGTGCTGGGCAACCTGCTCATCATCCTGCTCATCAGGCTGGACTCCCGCCTGCACACGCCCATGTACTTCTTCCTCAGCCACTTGGCCTTCTCTGACATTTCTCTGTCATCCGTCACTGTCCCGAAGATGCTCATGAACATGCAGACTTGGCAACAATCCATTTCCTATGTGGGATGCATTGCTCAGGTGTATTTTTTCATATTTTTTGTTTGTATAGACAATCTCCTCCTAGCAGTAATGGCATATGACAGGTACGTGGCCATCTGTCACCCTCTACACTACACCACCATCATGAGGGAGGGTCTGTGTGTGCTGCTGGTGGCTGGCTCCTGGATTTTGTCCTGTGGCAGTGCCCTGTTGCACACCCTCCTCTTGGTCCGACTGTCCTTCTGTGTCAACAACACCATCAGCCACTTCTTCTGTGACCTCACTGCAGTCCTGAAGTTGAGCTGCTCTGACATCTCCCTCAATGAGCTAGTCATCTTCACTGAGGGAGGACTGTTTTCATTCCTGCCTTTGTGTATTATTTTAGGCTCATATGTTCGTATAGGGAGCATCATCTTGAGGGTCCCCTCCACTAAGGGACTCTATAAAGCCTTTTCCACCTGTGGCTCCCATCTCTTTGTGGTGTCCTTATACTACGGGACACTTGTAGGTGTTTACTTTTTCTCCTCATCATGGGATTCCAAAGACATCACTGCTTCGGTCATGTACACGGTAGTTACCCCCATGCTGAACCCCTTCATCTACAGCCTGAGGAACAGAGACATCAAACAGGCCTTGGAAATGTGTGTCAGAAGGGTTAGTGTGCAGTCAGGAGCACAATGAGCTCTATCTTCTAAAATACTGTATGGTCAACATCTCCATATAACTTTAATAAAATATGCATTCTGTTATCATGTATAAGTATTATTAACCTGGTTAAGTTTGCCACCTAGATTGTTAATAATTATTTATTCCTAATTATTATCTTTCCTTGTTCATCATCTCTTCTTAGATGTATGCAAAATATCATGCAAAATATTGCACAATTATTAATGAAATTTGTCATTTTTCATTTGAGACATTTCAGCTTTTATTTATGTCGTAGGGACACAATGATTTAACATCATAATCTGGTCCTGATTAACTTGGCTTTTTTTTTAAAGTGATTTCTTTATGTTGGCTTCTACTGGCTTTAAGCTGCATCAGCACAATGTTTTCAACTCACACTGAATGGCATCTTTTTGGTAGACTGCAATTAGCTATGGTCAGAATAATTGCAATATAAAGATGTGTAGGTCCTTCAAAATGAGGCCTTATAAAATAGAGAGAGGGGGACATTTACAAAAGTATTTAACAATACACTACTTCATTTATAATTAGGAGATATTTCTAGAAATTGCGCGTTTGATATACCTGTTTCACATTTTTTTCTTGCCTTTCTCCTTTTGATTTATTAAACAGATATTTTGATATTCCAAAACCTGTCTTTAATCAATTAACCACTCAATATTATTATAATTTAATAATTCTTTTCTGTGATATATGCTGATATTATTGTTTACTTTCTCCTTAATTATTTAAATTGCATTTTAATATTCAAGACATAAAATTTACTATTTTAGCCTTTTGATGTCTACAATTCATTGACATTAAGGACACACATCACCTATATCTCATTTGCAACCCCTAAAAAACACACTGTAGAACATCAGTACATTTAACTATTTGTCAGATGTGAAAAAATAAGAACAAAGATATCTATGAATCAATATGGAGAAATTTCAGGATATCTGATTAAATGGGCAAAAAGTAATGTGTAAAGGAGCACTTATCACATGCTACTTTTTAATGTAAACATAAAATAAAAATACAATGCACATATGTCTGCCTATTTGAAAACACAGAGACACAGGAAGAATAAATAGAAACTAACGACATTGTTTACCTACAGGACGTGGGGCAGAAGAATCAGAAGATCAATATGATTATTTGTATAGTTTTGACTATGTTTGCCACTAAAAAATAAATAGAATAGGTAGTAAATAAGGCAAGATAAAACAAAACAAAACAAATAAACCTAAATATATTACAAATTACTACCATGAATAGAATAAAGGGTAAAATAAAATAAGTAATCTAAGTGATTATTGAACCCAGAACCATGTCTATATACAATCACAATTAAAAAACAAAACTAAAAACATTGGTACACAAAGACACAGGCTCCTCCATGTTCATCTCAGCATTATTCATAGTGGCCAAGACATGGAAACAACCAAAATCTCCGTCAATATAGAATCGGATAAAGAAGATGTAGTAAATATATACAATGGAAACTACTCAGCCATAAGAAATGATGGCATATTTCCATTTAAGACAACATGGAAGGGTCTTGAGAACATTATACTAAGTGCAGTAAGAAAATCAGAAAAAGTTAAGAACTATATAATTTCACACATAAGTGGGATATAAAATTGAGACTCATAGACATAGATAAGAATGAAGTGGTTACCACAGGGATGGACTCAGGGGAAAGAGAGTGAAGAGGGCCAAATACAGGAGGACAAAAATGATTTAACATTCGGTGATGAGTACACAACATAATCAAAAGTTCAAATGCTATAGAAATGTTTGCCTAAAACTTATGCACTCTGACTGATAATGTTACCCTATTAAATATCGTTTTCTAAGGAAAATTTTTAAAAATGAATAAAATGGAAGTTTTATAAAAAGGGTACTACTCAAAAATGTAATATTTCCTAAACTTATTTAGCTGAGGATTTGTCTTCCTCCTCTGCTGAACAACAACTCCTAGGGATCCCATAAATTCACTTCTAAACCTCAAGTATCAGAAAGGGCAAAGATTAGTTTTCATCACAGCCTCAGTTCTACACTTAAATTTCCCTTCCCCTCATGGGATCCAGCTGAAGGAAAGACTCTGAGGTCCAGGAAGTTGTCAGAATGGTTTTATAATCTCTTTCCAACTTACTTTCCCGAAGTCTAGTTGCATTTGTTGTGCCCACACTTGGAGGATGGAGCATGGGAGGAAACGTGAGAAAGGGGTCACAAAAATATGCTTCTTTGGTTCTTACCATACTTGACAAGGCCTGGCTGGTGGTTAAAACTAACTCATTCTTTTGTTGCCATTTGATGGCAATCTGTCATTATTTCTATAGCTGAGTAGTATTCCATTTTATATATGTATCACATCTTCTTTATTCAATCTGCTATCAAAGGACACTTTGGTTGTTTCCGTGTCTTGGTCACTACGAATAATGCTGAGATGACATGGAGGTGCATGTGTCTTCGCATACTAATGTTTTTAGGTTTTTCTTTATTGTGTCCAGGCCAGGGGACATTCAGAGACTTCCACACTGGACTGCCATGCCACACATCCTCTGTATATAACTAAATTATATTTTCTTCCTGTGAATGTCTCTCCCCATACCCCCCAGTTTGGAGGTGGTACATCCCCATCACATTTCTTATTCTATCTTGGAATCCCCTAGATGTTCAAATAGGGTCTTGGGAGGAACTGAAAGTGGTAACGTATCAGTTCTCTCTCACACACAATCCACCTGTGGTCCATAGGACTCATTGTTGCTTTTATTGCCCACTATGAAAATAAGCGAAGGTATTTCCCAAACCTAACTCTCTCTCTCCCCATCTTCTCATTTTATCTTTTCCATTGCCCTTCACTCTCATAAAACCAAGAGATATATACCAAACTCTCCAAATGTGGTTTTTCCCACTAAGGTTAATGTGAGTAGGAAGTAACTCCCTCCAAGAGAGAACACAGGGCTCACCGCACAGTTTTGTCTAAAAGAAACAGCTTTAACAAGAACCTCTCATCTCTATCTCTAAGCGCTTTTTAAATCCACATCTAGGTTCAGAGGCTCAAGAGTTAGGAAATTGATTATTGGGTATTTCCTATAAACATCCTTAGGTTCTGTCTTACAACTCACTTTGGTATCTGGTATCCCTGAAGTCTTGGTGCCTCAGTTGGAAGTTTCGGTTGTACATCTTGAGACATGCTGCTTCCTCTGCCTGTTGTCATCAGGACAAGATAGAACGTTGTATGTCTAGAAGATTCTGATTTCTTAAGTCTTTGGTAACACAACACCTTGGCTGGACAGTTTGTCCTATATCCTCTGCCACTACGCTGAGCTCATCGTTCTCTTCAGAACACAGTGTTCTATGTAAATGGTTATAGTCCTTTGTTAAATTTCTCTGGAGTCGGACAGCCAAAATTCACGTCTTCCTTTCCCTAATTGCAAAACTTAAGTGTTCTTAACCTCTTTAAGCTTGAGTTTTCCCACACATCTCTTAGGGTTGTTCTTGGGATTAAAAGTGATGATTCTGGCATTGACTATTTGCTCAGTGATAGAAGGTCAGTCCTTTGGGTGATTGTCCTGAGTTCAATTCCCCATAAGAACACACAGAAGATGCAACCATCTGCTTTCTTCTCCACCCTTCCCACTCTCCCTTCTCTCTCTCTCTCTCTCTCTCTCTCTCTTCTCCTCCCGCAACAATAGCTCAATTGGTTAGAGTATAATGTCCCTGGGCACTGAGGATGGCTCCATGGAGCCTCCCTCTCAGGTGCTAAATATAGCTCAGCCGTGAGTATGGCCCCAGAGCATCGGCCTGTATGGGGGTTGCTGGGTAGATCCCAAGCGGGGTACATGCAGGAGTTTGTCTCTCAATCTTTTCTCCTCTAACCTGGAAAAAAAAAGTGATAATTTTAGTGCATATTAAGCTCTCTGACTGGTACCTGAAATAATGAAGTAACATTTATTTTGCTGCTAAATACATGCATGTGTTAGAGAGAAAGGATGTGTGAGATATATTCATAAAAGGCAAGAAAGCAGTATGTTAGCCATTGTGTAAGTAAAATTTAATACCTACTCCCTGAAAATTCTAGAAGTACTCAGTATCCCTGGATGTGTGAGTGCCTAGGAAAAGAGAAGCCATATTATCACCAAAATGGGAAATTCTCTAACAATGGAGGTGTGAAAAGTCCAACACATTTTTACAACAACAAAACTTGGGGGAAAAACCAGCCCAGACAGCTTCTATTTAATGAGACCAGCCAAAGTGACACAGCACCCTCAAAGTAACTTACAATCTCCATTATCCAAGAAAAGAGCAAATTAAGTCCTATAAGCGTATCCTGTTTTTCCAACCCCCAACAGCTCCAAAAATACTATCAGCCAGGGTTCATGAGTGACAGCTATAAAAGGAAGACAAGTGAGCTATATTTTTAACAATTTGTATCGACACGTTATTAAGGAAATAAGATGACACAGGTATTTTAAAAAGAAAAGTAGATATCAGTTGGAAGAATACATTTTCTTATTCAAGAGTTTTCTCAAGGCCCCTTTCATGTCCTTATTTCTCAGGCTATAAATAAAGGGGTTCAGCATGGGAGTGACCACTGTGTACATCACTGAAGCAATTATGTTATTGATGTTGTTGGATGAAGGAAGAAAATATAGACCAATAATTGACCCATAATAGAAAGTCCACACATTGACTAGGACTTGCAGATGCTGTTGGCAGAGAGAACCCAGAGGATGGCGGTCCCAAAGAGGCCAAAAGAAACCAGGATGCATAAGAACGGAAGCATAATGGCAGTTGATCCTGCAGTAAAGATTACCCACTGGTTGAGGGAAGAAGTGTCTGGGCAGGACAATTTGAGCAGGGCAGCAAGGTCACAGGAGAAGTGGGGGACAGTGTAGTCAGCACAGAAGGACAGCCGGGCTAGGAGAAGGGTGTGTAAAAGAGCACAAGCATAAGCAATGACCCAGGACTCAACAACTAGCATCACACACACGCTCTGACTCATGATATTGGTGTACTGCAGATGGCCACGTACCTGTCCTACGCCATTGAAGTGATAAAGAAACTGTCCAAATCAGCGAAGAATATGAAAAAATAGGTCTGTGAAATGCAGCCTTCATACAGGATAGATAGGTGCTGGGTTTGCATGTTCATGAGCATCTTCGGGACAGTGACAGATGACAGAGAACATCAGAGAAGGCCAAGTGGCTGAGGAAGAAGTACATGGGCGTGTGCAGGCGGGAGTCCAGCCTGATGAGCAGGATGATGAGCAGGTTGCCAAGCACCGTGATCAGGTACATGCCCAAGAACAGGGTGAAGAACCCATGCTGCTGCACTGGCTGCATAAGGAGCCCCAGGAGGAGGAACTCGGACACGCTGCTCTGGTTCTCGGGCCCCATGCTGCTATACTAGCTGGAGGGCACTGGTGGAAAAGGTGGCTCATTGATTGTAGACCCAGAATGTATCATACAATAATTAATGCTTGAACAATATAAATTTGTTGACCAAATAAAAGGTGGCACATCCAAATTAAATTCATCATGGCAGCCTCATTAAGAAACTTACCTCAGGCCTTATTTAAGACCCAGGTTAAAAACTAATAATCCTGGAGCCACATGTTATTTAGTTGCCACACAGCAAAACATTCAAAGAAGTACATTCTACAAGTCAAATATAATTTTAAAACAGGTTTCTAATCATTTTAGTGTTCTAAAATGGCATGTAAGAGATTTCTTTCCTAACTCAGATCATTAATTATTAAAATATCTATATATTTTTAAAAGGTAGGAATTCAATCTAACATATCAAAGCTTATTATAAAACTATAACGATTACAACAAATAATTTGTTTTTACAGAGGTAAACCAATAAAACAGTGGGGGGAAATGGAGAGCCTAAGAACAGACACATTTATAATAAGGTGTTTGCAATTCACAGAGTGGCATTATAAATCAATGAATAAAATATAGACTCTTGCTGAGGTAGTTGTTTTTCTGTAGGGAAAAATCACATTATATCCCTACCTCACACCGTACATTTTTTAATATCCCAGAAGTATTAAAGACCTAAATATACCAAGTAAAATTTCAAAAACATTAGAAAAAGAATTTGTAGCTTACATTATAATCTTAGGATAGTAACACATTTCTTAATCAAGAATGCCAAAGCATACAACATAAAAATAAATTTGATTGCATGAAAATAAAGTTTTGTTAGTACAGCTACAACCATCCCTGTAACAAAGCCACATAGAGACAAGCTTGGATGGGAGAATGCACACTGCCCAGAATCAGCAAAAGACTAGCACTTGGGATACATGCAGAACTCCTGGGAATAAATAAGGACAAGACAAAAAGTTCAATCAATATGAGCTGGAAATTCACATTAAATGGAATTAAAATAGCCAATAAATCAAAAGAGTATTTATTTTCCAAGTAATGGGAGATGCAAATTAGAACCACAGTGAAATAACATTGATAAAAAATTTTAAATATAGATTAGCACATCATGCAAAGAGAAGCATGTGAAGGAAAGAAACTCTCAGACATTGCTATTGGATGTTTAAAGCAGTTTCTCTACTTTGAATGTATCTTACAAAGTTGAAGATTTATAGCCTCTTTGATATGCTAGTTTTTCTCCATAGATGTTGTAGACCAGTGGTAGTCAACCTGGTCCCTAACGCCCACTAGTGGGCGTTCCAGCTTTCATGGTGGGCGGTAGTGGAGCAACCAAAGTATAAATAAAAAGATAGATTTAACTATAGTAAGTTGTTTTATAAAGACTTATTCTGCCAAATTTAGCAAAAATCCAACATAAAGTACTTGGTAAGTAATTATTATTATATGCTTTATATTGCTATAACTCTGCTTTATAAATTTTATAAAGTAAAGTTACTTCCCTACTTTATAAATCACCATTGCTGTGGAACCAGTGGGTGGTTAGAAAATTTTACTACTAACAGAGATACAAAAGTGGGTGGTAGGTATAAAATGGTTGACTACACCTGTTGTGGACAAATGCTCATTCCCTTCACAAAGAAGACGATGACATCATTATTTGCAACTTTGTAATAGTGAAGAACTAAAACAGTTAATTGTCCAATAGTCAAGAAATAGATTAACTGAGGTGAGTCTAGTCATACAATCAACCCTATCAATCTAGCAGTAAAACTGAATGGACTTTAAACCACAGTGTCTACAAGAACAGATATTTAAAAATTAATTTTGGTTTAAAATATATGCAAAATTACCTGACCTGTGGTAGCGCAGAGCATAGAGCATTGACCTGGAATGCTGAGGTTGCCGGTTTGAAACCCTGGGCTTACCAGGTCAAGACACATATGAGAAGCAAGTACTACAAGTTTTGATGCTTTCCACTTCTCCCATCCCCTTCTCTCTAAAAAATCAATCAATAATAGATCAATCATTAAATAAATAAAATAATAATAGATGCAAAATTATGCTTATGGTATGATATCCTATCAAAACACTCAACGCTATATTATTTGTGGTAATATATGTGATAAAAGTATAAAAACTAGTAAAAGGTATAAAAAACTTCATGGTAGCAGTGAACCCTATCGAGAAGGAGGAAGGGAATGGGGCGGGTGGATGGTACTTTGACTGTGTCTGCAACATTCTATGTTGTTGGTTTTAATTGTCAAAACAAATTGGCAACATGCTAATATTTGTGAATACATGGGGTCACATATTTTATTAAGTTTTTCAATACTAAATAATCAAGATTTTGTTCTAAATAAAAGAGAAACATGCCTAAGATCACATTCACCAGAGAATGTTCCTGGTTGAGGATGAGGGGTGGAGGCAGGATGGAGAGTGAGGAAGGTTCAAACCTAGGAAACATCTGTCTGGGTAAAGCCAGTTCACAATCATATGCTGTCTGTTTGATTGGGGCCCTGCACAGCGTGGTAATATTTAGACCCTTACAGAATGACTTTGTAATAATCAATGTTATAAAGACTGTGTGTCTCCCTCTATTTTTCCCTGTCCATTTCCAGTATTCCTTTAATCTTATATTTTCCTACTAGCAGTTTAGATGTGTTTTAATACTAAAGTTTCATGCAACCCCTTGAACCAACCTCTATAGCCAATGAGCAAATTGTCAATCCCACCGGTATGTGGCAAAGGTCAAATCTTCTGCTCTTCAGCCAGTTAGTCAAGCCTAAGAAAACTATTGTCATAATGATGCTATAAGAGGCACAGATTCCATGCCCTGGTCATCGTGTCCCATTTAAGAAAGGGGCAAAGACTGCTTCAGTCATTCCTACCTAAACATACTCCATCCACCACAAGGAAGAGAAGCAGGAAAAGAAGATAGTGCCCAGAGTTCTACCGTCACTTTGTCAACTGGCTTCAGCAGGCAGCTCTGTGCCACCAGACCTGGTTCCGCCACCCCCAACTGAGTGAAAGGAGGAGTGTAATTATGAGCCAACTTAATCAAGTAAATAAAAATTCATGCCAAATGGTGACTTTCAATAGCTGCAGCAAAGCAGCCAGCTGGCTCCATAGAATATCTGGAACCAGATATCATGTCAGAATATTAACAAATAATCATTAGGTCTCCAGAAACAGGTACATGTTGTTTGGTACTTATTCCTGGAGACAGAGAAGGTTTTCTTCACACATTCCAGCACTTTGGACCCAAACCTCACCCAATAATCTCCATGGGTCATGGGAAAGGAGCAAAGAAATACTCTCTTACATTTCTGGAGATTCTTCAAATTACCTGTGTCAGTTTTACTTAGGGGACATGCAGAACCACAGCCACAGGTAGTGTGACTTCCAGAACATTGAGGCTTCCATATCCTTTCCCCAAACACTCCCTCAATAGCCTGCTGATACCTTCAATTCTTTCAGCAGAGTGAAAGGCTTTAAGGTCCTGAAAACAGATCAGGTGTAAAGGTAAGTATTCCCAAGACAGACATTCCTCTGTTCAACACTCTCATTGGGACAGAGTGGCTGGGATCCATACGTTTTGGGGGCCAGGTCTGGATGGCTGACCAAGGGCATTGGCCTCAGAGGAAGTGAGGAGGGATAGGGCTGAGGGGTGGGGATTGCAAGCAGAGTGAAAGCAGAGGCTACAGACCCTGAAAGCAAATTTATTATCTTTCCAGTTTGGCTGAGATGGCTGCAATAGGCCTAGAAATAGTCACATTGTTAATAAAATCTGACTCAGCACCTAATTTACACCAGGTGTGTCCAAATAGTGCTCACTTCTTCCTACAATCTTTCAACATAGGTGTTCTAAGTCTCATGTTACAGAGGAGAGAACTGGGACTCAGTGATGAAACTTGCTCAATATATGGTGACCTGGGATTGATCCTAGATCTATCTGGCTTCAAAGACTAAATACTTCCCACTATATTATAGCGTTATTAACTATATTCTCGAGTAAGACAGTCCTTGCTGCCTGAGAGCACTCTAAGATTTTAAGAAATAAATCAGGAAGTTTGAGAATGAATGAAAAACCTATGGTCTCAAGATATGTTCCTAGATGTTAATATCAATAATAAGTGACAATAATAACAATTATAATAAAAACCATTCATGAATCATATATTGATTGTGGAATACAGGCCAACTGCTATGATGTATTACTTTATTATATCAGCCTGACAGGGCCACATTAAAAGGCATTATTCTTATTTACCCAGTTGGAGACTAGGGCTCACAGAGTGTAAGTAATTTGCCTAAAACATTCAGCATGAAAATGATGGACAGGCCATTCAACCCCAGGTTTATCTGATTTCAAATCCATGTTCCTAACCACCACACTACATTTTCTCTATCAGAGCATGATTTGACCCCAAAAATGACATCTGCTCTGCATTAAAAAGAAGAAGATGGGTTTTAAATTTTCCCAAAAGCTTTTGAACAGATGTATGCCTTAGTCCCTCATCAGATGACGGAAAGTGAGTAGAGAAGCTAGGATACCACCTACTGACTTTACAAAGACAGTTGTTCTTAAAGCAAATTTCTCAGGGCTCCAGGACAAAGGCAGATCAGACCCTGGCTGATGCTCCTGATGGACTCCCGAGTTTCAACCAATAAGGGAAAGGCTAGGCAGCTATGGGACACATCCAAGGAAATGATAACACATAACCAATAAAAGGAGTTCATGAAAAGCTTATATTATAATAATTGAAAGAACATAACAGAAAAGTATACACTGGCATGTTTGCAATCCTTCACAAAAAATACAGAGCTCTTTCTTTTTCAACCTGGAAGGTTGTGCTCATAGCTTGGATGCCGGTCAGCTAGGCAGCAAAACTATGAAAGGGATAACATTTTCCCAGAGAGAAAAGTACCAACCCTGAAGAATTAAGCTAATTCCATTCACCTAAGTTATTCAAGAGGACACAACAAAATTATATAAAGTGTCTGGCACAGATCACACACACACACACACACACACACACACACTTTGCTGAGTGGAGCTTACAAGAACTGCCCTAACCTAGCTCAGAAGTGATAGATTCAAATACTGTCATCCCCAGGGTATGAACTAATATTTCATTTTCTCTCCAAAAGTCTTAGATCAGGAAAGAAAGGTAAGGCAATAACTTAACCCTAAAGTGAGGACAAGGTCACTCTGTCTTTTAAACCAGATCCAGGTAATGACAAAGGTATCCACTTCTATCAACCAGACTGAGAAACCAGGGCCATAAATTTCTAGTTAGAGACAAGGGACAATTTGGGAGTAATTATTGCATTTCCTTAACCATTTTCAGTGGAGATACGCCTTAGCCATAGACTAAAGATAGTCAACTCCTTTGGGAATATAAATGAGAACTTTTATATTTGCAGATTCATTTATTTTTATAGAATTTTCAGCCCTGGCCGGTTGGCTCAGCGGTACAGCATCGACCAGGCATGTGGAAGTCCCTGGTTCGATTTCCGGTTAGGGCACACAGGAGAAGCGACCATTATGCCCCCTCCTCCATCCTGTTCTCTTTCTCTCTATCTTGCTCTCCTCCCCTCCCGAAGCCATGGCTCCCATGGCAATTTGTTTCCGAGTGCTGAGGATGGATTCATGGACTCGCCTCAGACCCTGAAGTAGCTCCACTCAGAGCAATGGGGCAGCGACTGGAGATGGACAGAGCATCGCCCCCTAGTGGGCTAGTGCTCCTGCTGGATGGATCCCAATCAGGGCACATGCGAGAGTCTGTCTGTCTCTCTGCATCCCACCCTCTCACTTAATAAAAAAAAAATTAAAAAGAATTTTCATGTCTATGAGCTCATTTAACCCTCACCATAATTCTTGAGGGAGATAATATTTTCCCTTTTTATTGAGTGTGAGACTGTCTCAAAAAAAAATGGCCCAATGAGGATTCAGACCCCAACTCAGTAACTTCAGACCCACAGTCTGGTTCCATTGCACATGAAGCCTCCCTGTACCACTGGGCTCTGCCCAATGCGGGCCTCTTCCTCCTCGTCCGTATTCAGTCTGGAACCGGAAGGAGAGCTGCTATTAATCCCTGGGCAATAAAGGCGTTTTTCAAGGAAGAGTTGGGTTTCTGTTTCTCAGAAATAGAGATTTCTTTTCTTCCTACAGAAATACCTGCATGCATACAGAGATAATTATTGTACAGTCATGACACATAATAATAGTAGGCACGTCTCAGGGTTCAAAACCTATTCTAACCATAAGAATGAGTGAGAAGCCTTCTGAGACCTACTCCACTAAGACTGGCAAATATAGAGAAGAGTTACAGAATCAAGGAGAGGACAGAGCATTTTATTTATTATTTTTCACTAACTCATTCATTCATTTACTCGTTCATGAAAATAGTGTGTACCTACTATATAGTAAGGATTTTGTGAGGACTATGAGTAAATATATAAAGTGGCAGGCTGTGAGGAAGGAACAAACTCCAGCATGCGCCCCAACCTGGATTCACTCAGCAGGCCCATTACCTGACGATGCTCTGCCCCACTGAGCTGCAGCTCTGTTGCTTGGCAACCGAGCTAATTTACCATCTGAGGCGAGGCCATGGAGCCATCCTCAGCACCCAGGGCCAACTTTGCTTGAAATATTCAAGCTATAGCTGCAAGAGGGGAAGAGAGAGGAAGGGAGAGAGAGAGAGAGAGAGAGATATGGAGGGGCAGAAGAAT
The DNA here is from genome assembly GCF_036850995.1 of Saccopteryx leptura. Lineage (NCBI taxonomy): Eukaryota > Metazoa > Chordata > Mammalia > Chiroptera > Emballonuridae > Saccopteryx > Saccopteryx leptura. The sequence continues at coordinate 12,627,586 of NC_089504.1, read as the reverse complement.
GGAGAATGATCACTTCTCCTGTGCGCCCTGACCAGTAATCAAACCTGGAACTTCCACATGCTGGGTGGATGCTCTACTGCTGAGCCAACCGGCCAGGGCCCTATGACTATATGTTTAAAAACACTGGGTTCTTTTTCTCTCAAAGAGATCAATCTGATGTGCAGGCTGGACAAAACAGTGTCTGGCAAATGCTTTAAAAAAGTCTGTATAGAGTGCTGAGTGCGATGAGAGCACAGCTGTCAATCTTAAATTTAAGGGGTCAAGCAGGTAGACTTGTAAGATGTTACATGTAAGCAGGCACCCCAGACAACCAAAATAAGTAAAGGGTGACACAGACACTGTAGAGAAAAAGTATTTGGGAGAAAAAGAGAGGAACAGAAAAAGAGCCAGAGAAGACAAAGGATTACAAATTTGGGAAACTACATTATCAGGAAAATTAGAATGCCTGAAGCGGTATACTTCCATGAGCAAAGGGATTCAGGATGCGGCCAGAAAAGTTAGCAGAAATGGATCATGCATGACCTTGAAGTCATATTGGACAACCTGTACTTGATTCAAAAGAAAAGGAGAAACCAAAGAAGGATCTGATCAGAGGATTGATGATACTATATTGGAAACTATCACTATATGTTAATAATGGATGATAATTTTACTGTAAATGAAGGGAACATTGGCAGGGCAAGGATGGAGTGATGAAAGCAAGGCAAGGAGCAAGGAGACTACTTAGGAAGTGGTCATGGTCATTCAGGTAAGAGATATTAAAGTATATCAAAGAAAGTTGGAGTGTATCTAATGGATTCAGAGAGAATTATATACAGTTAGGTTTTCTTCAGAGTCAGAATCTAAAAGATGTGGTAAATAATATTGATGAGAGCTAATTTTGGTCAGACCATAGCAAAGGAGGAAAACAAAGTACCTAAAAACCTCTTATGAAATTTATGGCTTGGACAGCTGAGTGTATAGTGGTGCTATTTACTGAGATAGAGAACACACAAGGAGAGATCAGTCTGAGAAGTTTTTCACACACTGAGTATGGAGTACCAATAGGTCATCCAGAGGAAGAAATTCAGGAGGCAGTCAGATATACCTCAGATAGAGATGGAAATTCATGGACCACCAACACAGGAGAAAATGAGATTGCCTAAAAAGAAAGGAGATGAGTTGAGAAAAGAGGACAAGAAAGAAGAAGAGTGAGGAGGGAAGGAAAGGGAATAGAGCTAAGGACAGACCATGGGGAACACTGACAATTAAAGAAATGGCAGAGAAAGGGTGTCCCAAAAAAAAGACATCAAAGAACAAGAGACGTAGGAAAATGTGGGATCCAGAGAACTAAGAAAAGAGAAGGTTAAGTGTTTTTAAAAATCTACTGAATTTAATAAGGGGATTTGGTCGTGATGTGACCAGTAATAATGTCAGTGAGTAGTGGGAAGGGAAGCCAGTTTACAGTGGATTGAGGAGGAAACGGAAAGAAAGGAAGAGCAGGAAAGTCAGTAAGAGAGTGATAAGCCATGAAACCCATCCTGGAGAGGTCACAGAGTGAAGACAAAAAAAACTTGGGGGGGACATGGACAGGACCAGAGACTGAGTAGGATTTATGAGACCAAATATTCAATATAATGGGTAAGGTGGGAAAAGAACAAAGAATTGAGTGTCTAAATTTAATATTTTACAGGCAAAGCAAATCCAGTCTCTGTAATATGTCCATGGGAAGAGATGGCAAAAGTGCAATGGAAGTCAAGGTCATGGAAGATGAGATTGAAGACTAAGTACACCACATTGTTGAATGGTTCATTCATGCCAATGCTGATGACTCCCAAGATGATAGTGATTGGTAGGAGGGACGTCAACTGATCCAAGTGTCAAAATCCATAACAAAATAGGAATAATTTCAGTTTGGTAGTTGGTGGTGTAAGCTTTGAAATATGACAGTTTCTCTATTTTTGTCCAGTATTAGAAAAGCTTTATGAAGAAAGATGTCTAATTACAGCATAATTTTAAAAGAGAGTAATTAGTTTCAGCTTAGTTTCCATCAATAAGGGAAGGGTTAAGGCAACTATGGCATGCTTCCATTGGCATATTATGTAACCATTAGAATTATGTTTATAAAAATTTTATGATATAATTTGTAAAAGAATATAATAAAAAACAGTATAGGTGCATGCTTAAAACCATTTTCTTTCTTCCTTCCTTTCTTCCTTCCTTCCTCTCTCCCTCCCTCTCTCCCTCCTCCATTCCTCCCTCCTTTCCCCCCTCCCTTCCTCCCTCCCTTCCTTCCTTCTTCCCTTCCTTCTTTTCTTTTTTACTTTCCTTCTTGAAAACTATTTTTTTTAATTTTTAAAAAGCTAAATTAATCAAGAAAGCAACAAAATCTCCAAAAACAGTGATTATCCCTCTATTCCCACTTTGCATTCACTAATGATCACTGGAGAGAAAATAAACATAACATCATTTCCTTTGGGCTAACTGGTGGGTAAGTGCCCAATGAGACCCCTTTGTGTGGAATATGGTCCTACCTAAATTCTCAGAGGCCATTCGATCATTTGATTTTCTGTTTGGACCCAGCTGGGTCCATTCTCTTCTCTAATCCCTGGAGTTTGACCTACGGCAAAGTGTGCCTAAGGCCGGGAAAGCAGAGCCTGGAACAGAAGGGAGACCAGGGGGCCTTGAGGGCCTTTCTCTGCGGGTTCATTCTCCAAGGTCCCAGCACAAACATGCCTCCCACAGGACATGTTTTCTAAAGAAGTCAAGGGGGAAATTGGACAATTAATCCAAGTTGATGGATGTCTTTAACCGGAAATTACAAATTCTTCTCCCTATGCTCCAGGGTTCTCTCCTTGGCTAGTTATACCCTTCAATTCATAGCTCTAAGACTGGTAGACTGTGACAGTCAGAGCTTGTAGCATTTCTTCTCGAAGCCCATGAATGTCTTGGACCTTGGACGCTGTCTCCTAAAGAGAATCTCCAGACACACAGACTGGATTATAAATTGCAGGTCAGGTCAGTATTATGAATGAATGGGTAGTATTGTCTCAGCAATATATGAATTTACACATGTGTATAGAAGAGGAAGATTAAGATAGCTTCCTTGCTGATTTTGGCATGGAAGAGGAAAGACAATGAAAAAGACAGAGAGAGAGAAGAGACATGAAGTGACAGAAGAATGAAGACACAGCGGCAGAGAGAGTGAGATGGAAAGAAGCAGGAAATGAGGGAGAGAAAGATAATGTGGTCTGGCCAGATAGCTCGGTTGGTTAGAGCAGTGCTCCCCAAACTTTTTTGGGCCACGGACAGGTTTAATGTCAGAAAATATTTTCACAGACTGACCTTTAGGGTGGGACGGATAAATGTATCATGTGACTGAGACAAGCGTCAAGAGTGAGTCTTAGACAGATGTAACAGAGGGAATCTGGTCTTTTTTTTTTTTAATAAAACATCGTTCAGACTTAAATATAAATAAAACGGAAACAATGTAAGTTTTTTATTCTTTCTCTGTGAACCGGTACCAAATGGTCCACGAACCAGTACCGGTCCATGGCCCAGGGACTAGGGACCACTGGGTTAGATTATCATTCCAATATTCCAAGGTTGCAGGAGGATCCCCGTCAAGGCACATATAAGAAAAAAACCAATGATGACATGAACAAGTGGAACAACATATAAATGTTTCTCTGTCTCTCCTCTCTCGAATCAATCAATCAATACATAATTTAAACAAAAATAAAGAGAAAGGAAGACAGGAAGAGAGAAAGAGGTAAAAAGAAAGAAAAGTAACACGAGATAAAGACAGAACTACGGGGAAGCAGTATCTTTCAGGACGGACTCCCACTTCCTTTGGATCCTGACATGGAACACCAGACCCGGACCACCCAGAACACAGGCATTCTAAAATCATTTAGGTGGTTAAGCCAGGAGTTTAAAGTAGGCCTCCGGCACTTTCAAACTATGTCCCTCACTGCAGTGTGGAGAATGAATTAACACACTACTCAGTTTCTTAGGGATCCTTTACTGAATTGAAATTAAAAAAAAAAGTATATGTACATTGATAAGTTTTTTTAAGGAATGCAATACTAATCTTTGCATACTTGCATTTAAAAATATGCCTCTCATCTGAAATTTAACAATGGGGATTAAAGTCAAATCTTGTAAAGGTTCCTATGCTATGATTTATGGCTTCAAGTGCTCACCACAGAGCATCTTTGGGGCAGTAACAGGGCTGAGGCATCATATTCTATAGTCTTGTCCTCAGTGCTAAAGATGCACAAATTCTATCTTGCCAGTGAACCAAGAAGAGCTGGCTCACATTAGCATACCTCATTGACAATGTTACTAACTCTCTTATGTGCCAACATATAAGGAGCATATGAGAAACAGGCTAAGTTTCCAGTTTCTGAAATAAAACATATATATTTATCATATGATGACTAAAAACAATTACTACAGAGCCCTTAATACTGTTCAACCATTCTTCCTCCCCAGCAGACAGGGAGCAGCATGGGGCCCGAGAACCAGAGCAGCGTGTCCGAGTTCCTCCTCCTGGGGCTCCCCATGCGGCCAGGGCAGCAGCGCGGGTTCTTCACCCTGTTCCTGGGCATGTACCTGACCACGGTGCTGGGCAACCTGCTCATCATCCTGCTCATCAGGCTGGACTCCCGCCTGCACACGCCCATGTACTTCTTCCTCAGCCACTTGGCCCTCACGGATGTTTCCTTTTCATCGGTCACTGTCCCGAAGATGTTGACGGACATGCAGACTAAGTACAAATCCATCCCCTATGCAGGGTGTATTTCACAGATGTATTTTTTCATATTTTTTACTGACCTGGACAGCTTTCTTATTACATCAATGGCATATGACCGATATGTTGCCATCTGTCACCCTCTTCACTACACCATCATCATGCGGAAAGAGCTGTGTACCTTACTAGTGGCAGTGTCCTGGGTCCTGTCCTGTGTCAGCTCCCTTACCCACACCCTCCTCCTGACTCAGTTATCCTTCTGTGCTGCTAACACCATTCCCCACTTCTTCTGTGACCTTGGTGCCCTGCTCAAGCTGTCCTGCTCAGACACCTTTATCAACGAGTTAGTCATGTTCACAGTAGGTGTGGCAGTCATTACTCTGCCATTTATATGTATCCTGGTATCTTATGGTTACATTGGGGCCACCATCCTGAGTGTCCCTTCCACCAAGGGGATCTGTAAAGCCCTGTCCACCTGTGGGTCCCACCTCTCTGTGGTGTCTCTGTATTATGGGGCAATATTTGGGCAGTACCTTTTCCCAACAGTGAGCAGTTTCATTGACAAGGACATGATTGTGGCTCTCATGTACACAGTGATCACACCGATGTTGAACCCCTTCATCTACAGCCTTAGGAACAGGAACATGAAAGAGGCTCTTGGGAAACTTTTCAGTAAAGTAAAATTTTTCTCACAGTAATATCTGTAACTTTTATTTAAATCCGAAACTCATTTTTGTTTATCTCACAGCTTTGATTTTCCATTTGAATATATCTGAATATGCTAAGGTCTCCTGAGCCATGAGCACTATGATAAATGATGGCATGTTGGATGTACTTGGTAAATATTTGTGGACTAAAATTTCATTCTCTTAACTATGCTTCCTTTATGAATAACTTTTGATTAGGTAATGCTAAATTAATCTTATTACTTATTTCTGCAATTTGGGGGCATAAGTGATAGTATAATATACAGTTTGGTTATCTGTTATTCGAGGAGGTTTTTGGAACCACTTATATTTTAGGATCATAATCTTAGGCTTTATCACACCCCAGATTCTAAAGAATTAGCTATATTATTTCACTGCAGATTAAATGGGTTTTCTTTTCATTTTATGTGTCTATTGAAATCAAAGAATACAATCTACTTGTCACTTAAATCAGAGGAAATGTATCACTCTGCCTGTTCAAATGGCCTTTTGTGACAACATGGATTGGACCTTGAGAATATTATGCTAAGCAAAATAAGTAAACCAGAAAAATCTAAGAACTATATGACTTCACACATAGGTGGGTTATAAAAGTGAGACTCATGGACATAGACAAAAATGAAGTGATTACCAGTGACAGGGCTTTGACTTTGGGTGATGGGAGCACAACGCAATGAATAGTTCACATCCTTTGGAAATGTATATCTGAAACCTCTGTGTTCCTATGGACAAATGGCACCCCATTACATTTAATTTATAAAATCATTTTTTAAAAAGAATGAAAGCAAAGCTTCTTAAATTTAGTGTGCATAAAAATTCCAGGAGAGCTTGTTAAAACGCAGGTTCCTGGGATCTACCACCATGAATTCCCACTCAGTAGTTCAGGAATGGGGCCCCCAACTTTGCACATCTTCTGCTCCCACATGATTCTAAGGCTGCAGGTCAGTGAGCGGCGGAGTTTGTGGGCTGCACATTTGTAACACCTTCCCTGAATTCTGGGAGGGGGGAGTGAAACAAGGGAATGCTTCAATTATTTTAGCAGTAGAGAAATGCGTGGTTCATGTGGATATTTTCAGATTGATCAGGCTGCAGTAAGTGTCTTTTTTCTACTCTCTAATGTCAGAGGTTTTTCCTAACCTATCAGATGCTCTCTGCTCTTCCATATGTAATATTGACGTATCAGATACTAAGGACCATGCTGTGTATCGCCACACCAGACTACGTGTTCAAGGCAAATGAAGCCAAAGCTTTGAAAAAATTACTCCTATATCCCTCAGTGACTTTTTGTCTTCATTAAGCTCTGTGAGATTTCAGTGCAACTTGTAATTTTGCTAACGACATTCAAAAACAAGTTTTAATATTTTTTAACTAACAATTTTTTCCATACATAATGCACAATAAAATGTACATTTGTTATAAAGCAGGACATGATTTCAAAGTATCTGTATGTCCACGAAGGGACACCTGAGTTCTTGACTTTAGATTTGTATCTAAAAGTCCTCATTTGACTTGCCATGCTTCTTGACATAGTCCACAAGGTAGCTTTTGTCTGGAATCCCATCCATAGTATTGTTACTGTGGGCATCAAGCTTTTACCGCTGTTTTCATCTGTTTCTGTGACTGCCCTCTACAAAATACAGTATGTTTACCTAACCTTATTCAAAAATATAAGACTTCTTAATATATAATCAACAGGTAGAGTGATATTTAAGTCTGTGTTGATGCCCCAAACTCTAGTCTGTTTGAGGTATGAAGCTGGAAATCAAACATTTGAAAGAGTTCGATATTTGACATATGTGTCGACTATTAAAGAGCAACTTTCCCTTATTATTCATTAATGCCATTCTGTAAACTTTCACTTAGGCTACGAGTAAATGAAAGCAATCTGGCTTTGTTGCCTGTCTTTCCACAGGGTTCCACTTGGGCTTGGATTCTTCATGTATTTTTAGGGGCATTTTCAATGTTAGGTTCTTTTCAAAGGAGCAAGACACAGGCACTAAGAAACATGGACTACATTAAAATGGACACTTTTGGAGATACTAATGTAGGCTTGATCAGATGACTGAAATAGAGATTTCAAGGTTTGGTATAATCTTTAATAAAATATCACAGTAAATCTTTGTGTTAATTCAATGAAAGATTGACAAAACCTTAAAATTTTTAAGTAGATTGATATATTGATATTGTATGTAGTCTACATATTGATATGCATAGCACTAGAAATGCAAATATCATTATGTTATTATAGAAAAAACCCTATAATATACTGTTTAAATAAATCTCATTTATGTAAATAAAATGAACAAAAATCATTTTAGAAATATGAAAAAAGAATAATGAACGGGTGAAGTAATTTGACTTCATGCTTTGTTTTCATGTCTACATTGTTTGGATTTCCATCATGGAGCAGAATTAATTGTTTAAGCAGCAAACCAAAAAGGAATGTCACTCTAGCAGTTTGGCTCAGTGGATAGAGCGTTGGGTGTCCTGGGTTCGATCCCTAGTCAGCAGGTGGATGTCCTGGGTTTGATCCCTAGTCAGGGTACACTTGAGAAGCCAACATCTGCTTCTTTTCTCCACCTTCTTCCCGTCCGACAGTCAGTGGCATGATTGGTTCGAGTGTTGGCCCTGGGCACTGAGGATAACTTGGTTGGTCTGAACATGTCAGCCTCAGATGTTAAAAATAGCTCAATTGATTCGAGGGTCAGCCCCAGATAGGAGTTGCTGGGTGGATCCTGGCCAGGGCTCATGTGGGGTCTGTTTCACGATCTCCCTCCTCTCTCTTAAAAAAAAAAAAAAGAATGCCCACTGGGGAGAAAAACCCATCTTCACATCCACTATGACCTAACTAAGCCAATAAAATCAGGGAGGACAGAGCCAGTAACGACGTCTTTCCAAGTCTCCATTTGGTCTCACACTCACAGAACTTCCACCCTGATGTTCTTCCCAAGGACAGTGCTTCCTCAAAGTGTGCCTCTAGAACCATCTGCCTCAGAATTACCCGGTCCCAGACCTCATAGATGACCATCTCTGGAGGAGAAGCTTCGATTGGCATCTCTAACAAGCTCCCCAGGTGATGATGCCGAACATCAAAGTTTAGGGAACACTGCCCCAAGGCATCTGTCCCAGAGGGAGTAAGAAGGAAACTGAGCAATTAATACCTGTTTAGTGCACGTCTCTAACCAAGAGCTTGGTGCCCTGTTCCCTTGGCTCCTTTCTCGGGTGGGTAAAGTAGCGTCTTCATGTTGCCATTTCTGAAGCTGGTGAACTGAGAAGAGTAAACTCCAGGTTTGTGGCTGTTCTCTCTGATGTCAGTGAGAAGGTCAGGACCCAGAAACCTCCAGGTGTCCTAAAGAAAATCTGAGAAACCAGTCCATACTCCTGGAGGCCAGATGACTTCAGCACAAGTTCAGAGCAGACTGGGTATCTGTTGTCAGCAGCAGGTGTGCGTGTGCATGTGCGTGTGCGTGTGCGTGTGCGTGTGCGTGTGCGTGTATGTGTGTGTGTGTGTACAGGTGCTCATCACTTCTCTGTGCTCTTGCTGAACTCACTTCTTATTACTAATTCCTTAAGACAGGGACTGCACAATCACCTCTGGGCAGTGGCTCTCATAACGTTAACCGTGAGCCTGGGGGAGATGAGGAATAGAGCCAGCTGCCTGCTCGAGGATGCCCTGCCTTTATCTCTAGTAGAGCTGCATACCTTTATCAAAGGCATCAAACCTTGGACCCAGGAAATACCTACTCCCTCAGTTACATTCACCTGAGTTCCACTAAAGACAAGACGCTGAGTTTCTTCACCGGAGGACTTTGCATTTTATATTTAAGGGCATCAATGTCACCTACTGTAGGACATCTCCCAGGATCAACATTTGTTGATTATACTTTCATTCACTGTCCTTTCATCTCCAGCAGATGGGGAGCAGCATGAGGCCCGAGAACCAGAGCAGCGTGTCCGAGTTCCTCCTCCTGGGGCTCCCCATGCGGCCAGGGCAGCAGCGCGGGTTCTTCACCCTGTTCCTGGGCATGTACCTGACCACGGTGCTGGGCAACCTGCTCATCATCCTGCTCATCAGGCTGGACTCCCGCCTGCACACGCCCATGTACTTCTTCCTCAGCCACCTGGCCCTCACTGACATCTCTTTCTCATCTGTCACCGTCCCAAAGATGTTAATGAGCATGCAGACTCAGGATCAATCCATCCTTTATGCAGAATGCATAGCACAAATGTATTTTTTCATATTTTTTACTGATCTGGACAATTTCCTTCTTACTTCAATGGCATATGATCGGTATGTAGCTATCTGTCATCCCCTCCAATACATGACCATCATGAGAGAGAGCCTGTGTTCCTTACTCACAGCCATATCCTGGACCCTCTCCTGTGCCAGTGCCCTGTCCCACACCCTTCTCCTGGCTCAGCTGTCCTTTTGTGCTGGCAACACCATCCACCATTTCTTTTGTGACCTTGGTGCCCTGCTCAAGCTCTCCTGCTCGGACACATCCCTCAATGAGCTGGTCATTTTCACAGTAGGAGTGGCTGTCATTACTCTCCCACTAATATGCATCTTGGTCTCTTACTGCCGCATTGGGGCCACCATCCTGAAGGTGCCATCTACAAAGGGCATCTGCAAAGCCCTGTCCACATGTGGCTCTCACCTCTTGGTGGTGTCTCTGTATTATGGAACAATTATTGGGATCTATTTTTTTCCCTCATCTAGCACCTCCAGTAACAAGAACATAATTGCCTCAGTGATGTACACAGTGGTCACTCCATTGCTTAACCCTTTCATTTACAGCCTAAGGAACAGGGATATGAAGGGAGCCTTAGAGAAACTCCTCAATAGGGCCACCATCTTATCCCAATGACATCTGCTCATCTTTATAACAGACACATTTCCCTGGCTGACAGCCCCTAATCTGGAGCCCAGCATGGAGTAAGTGCTCAGTGTATTACTGATAATTTGAATAAAACTCTGCTACAGTCATTCTCTCTTTCCCTTATAATTCTTTAGTATAAATTGTGAAATCTGACTTGATATTATTAATTATTGCTGTTGTCTATTAGATCAAGAAACTCCTGAACTAGTCAAATTTGTGTCTCTTATTTCCTGGAAATGTATTAGTTATTTTTAAAACAGGTTTATTGAGGTAAAATTGACATATATACATTGCATATCTCTGAAGTGTACAACTGGATGCTTTTATATGTATACACTGTGAAATATCTCCACAATCAGGCTGATTATTGTATCCATCAGCTCCACATAGTCTCCTTCTATTTTACTTTTGTATGTGATGAGAACGCTTAATTTAAGATCCACCCTCTTAGTAAATATCAAGCGTACAATATAGTCTTGTTAACTATAGTCATCATGCTGTAATTAGACCTCAAAAATTATTCCTGTAACTGAAACTTTGTACATTATGCTAAGCAAAACAATCAGACTCAACAAGACAAGTGCACCATCTCACCTATATGAAATCAAAAATAGTCAAATTCATAGAAGCGGAGAAGAGAATGATGGTTTCCAGGAAATTGGGGGGGGGGGGGTAAATGATGCTGGGAATTTATTAGTGTTTATGAATTGTTAGAAGACATTAGCTACAGGATTCCCTTGGCATAGAAACTTTGCAAACTTGGGGATTTGTAAAGTATCTCCTTTCCTTTCCTCACTTCCCATTCAATGCTCTTTCCATATTTTTTGCTATTGTTCATGATGATGGTGGAACAGGAAAAGAAACTGTATAGAACCCTTTATAGCTCCAGGAAATTGCCCACTGTTATGAGTGTAGCTGCTCCACTTCAGGACTCAAGGCTCCCTCTGGATTTCAGGGACATTGATCACTCTAATGGACTAAAATAACCTTTATTCAGCAGTTCCCCCTCAAACCCATTGTCTATGCAGCTTCCCGACTGCATGTTGAGTTTCCATCAAGACACAGGCTCATCCAGTTCAGGGAGGACAAAGACAAAGAAAGCATCCATAGTCTGGAGCCTTTTGTTGCCCCCACTGAATTTGGTGACTTTCTTATTCAACCTCTTCATTATCTGTCTCCCTAAAAAGTCATTTCTACTCAACTTAATGACACTAGGTTTGTATTATGAGCCCAAGCAATCTAACCTCTTTGTCACCCAGTGAAGGACCACACAGTTCTCCCTCCTCAGACTGTATTTAGTTAAGAATAAACACGATCATGAATACCTGTGAGACTCAGCACCAGGTAGGTGCCAGAGAGGAGTATTTGGGAAAGACAGATCCCAGTTTGTAAGCTGTTACCTATCAGAGTGTGTGGCCTCAGGCAACTTACTTAACTCCCCAGAACCTCAATTTCTTCTTCTGTATAAATTGAAAAACTATAAGACATCTACTATATTTTTTATTTGGAAAAAAAATAGAATGCTAAAATTGGATTAACAATACAGCTGACCAAAAATAATGAGTATTAGCTCTCCCTATCTATGCATCAGAGGTGAATTTCAGAGCAGAACTTGCAAAAATAGATAACTCCTGAGTTATGGCAACCATGGGAGCATGGCATGTAAATGATATCCCAATTCAAGGGTAATCAGCTGCCTTAGGATATAGCAACACCTCTTCCCTGGTTTGAACTACCTAGATCCAGATGACTAAGGAGCAGTGGAAGAGTGAGTTGGCAAGTATGTAGAGGAAGAAAGACACATCAGAAGAACATCTTACTCTCTACTCTTAACATTCGCTCAGAGAGTTGCCCTTGACCTGGAGCTCATGAAGCTTCCTTTTAGCATCTCAGGTTTTTTTTGTGGAAAAGCAAAGAGTCTAATTTCCACTCTCTCCTGTTAAGCTACTGGCATGGAGTCCCTTTGTCTTCAGCCTCGGTCTCAACCAGTTCCAGAGCCAATACAAAATGAATAAGCATGTTTTAGTTGGCCTGATGCCAACCAAATACTCTGGGATTGGGGTTGAGTGCAATTAAATGTACTAAGGGAGGAATACATTTGAGACTTGAAATACAGAGTAACTATTCTGGCTGGGTGGGGCCTAAGAATGTCACACTACTGAATAAGGTAGGCAACAATGTCCCCTGGTGGATCTGTGTATGCTCTGTGCTGACCTAATTGCTAACTGCCACAGAATAATACTGGGGTGACCAAAATGGACACCCAGTCACATCCAGTTTGCTTGGGGCCTGTGAGAAAGAATTTAAATCCAGCCCCAAAGGGGGTTAAAACATGTACTTCACTGTCAATGATTTGAGATTCCCTGTGGGCAGAATGGAGAAACTAGTGAGCCACCTGGAGAAAGTGGTGGGCAGGGCTGACTGAGCCTGTGTGAGCAGCAGGTTCAGGACATCAGGGGGTCTGGGCTGCAGGGATAGTGGGAGGCTGTGTCCAGTGATCCATCTCACACCTCAGCCTCCTGCATGTTCCCAAACTGTCATCAAGAGGCTTAGGACTCTGCCAGGGACCCTCTCCTGAAAGAGCTGATCAAGGAAGTGGAGGTTTTCTTGCAAATTTAAAGGACAGACACAAGCTGGAGGTCATAGGCTTGGAGGACTATTGGTGGCCCACAGCCTGTAGAACAATGGATACCAATAGAATGAAGGGAGAGGACACCAGAGAAATGGCGCTGTAAGGAGCTATACTGATAAATCTCCCCAAAAATTCAACAAGATCTTCAACCAAAGACAGAAAAATCTATCCTTGGAGCCTCCAGAAGTTCCACACTAAACGCGAAGGTATGATCGAGCGAAAAATTGACTAAATATATAATCAACCCTGAAGGAAATAAGGAGGAAGAAACACTCCGCCTTCCTCACTAACCTAAATAAGGGCTGCTTTCACTGGGAACTGAGAGTATAGGAACTAAGGCGGGCATAGGGTGTGAATAGAACCAGACTGCAGCACAAACATCCAAACCAGGCTGTGGCACAGACATCCAAGCCGAGGAAAAACTGTGCTTGTGGCAACCCAGTCAACACAAGCTAACGCTCACACCAAACCCAGACAAAGAAAGGCACTTGGGACAGCCATCCGCCCCATCTCCTGGTCAGCGCATGCAGATAGTGGATGAGAAATTCCTCGTAGAGCCCCGGGAGTGGGCGCCCATGTTCCCAGACAGAGGCGCAGGATCAGAGACCTTTGTGTGGGCCAAAAGCGGAATCTCAGGGTTGCCCCTGTGCCCCAAAAAGCAGTGCATGGGGAGTGAGTGGGAGCAAAATTCCCTACACTCAAACTTTTCCATGCGGGTGGGGTGCCTCACTCTGAGTGAGAGGCAGCTAGCCTGATATCCTGGTCGGTGAGCGGTGATAGTGGGCGAGAGATTCATCTGAGCACCCCAGGAGTGGGCGCCCGTGTTCCCGGACAGAGGGGCAGAGTCAGAGGTCTTTGTGTGGGCTGAAGCCCCACCTGATTATGCTAGCGGCTCTGACTGATTGAGCCTTACCCAGAGACCTGCACTGAGTGGGAATAGAGTGGGGATTTGCCAGCTCTTTGAGCCTCTTACTTTCCAGGCAGAGGCAGCAGCAACCCCATAGCTGGATCATCAGGCTACTAATTCAGTAAGGAAAGACTAGGAGAGAGGCTCCGAAAATATGGACTCTCTCATTGGTGGAGCCTGCAAATGCTAACGAGCCTCGACTGCCAACGAGACTGAAGCCCAATATATGACATCTCCATAGAGACTTATCAACTGCAAACCTCTACCTAAGCGTGCTACAGGGGGAGAACCTGGGGTACAGAGTCACCAACCGGGAAGAGGAAGAAAAAAGAAAAAGCAAGAAGATAACCTCTAAAAATCAAGAATAATCCACAGACTTTATAACCTATCCCATTTTATTATATTTATTCATTTGCTTCTCTTATCTTCTTGTCTTGATTATTTTCTTCCTCTTCCAATTTAGTTGTTTAATTCTCTGCTGGTCTTACTCTCTCCTCTTCTTGAACTACACTACCCATAGGAGTTACATCTCCTGTTATCTTTTCTTTCTTCGTCCATTCTCTCTATGAGGGTTGCACTCCAAAATCCTTAACTTCTCTCTCTCTCTTTCCTTTTATTCTTTTTTTTTCTTTTTGTGTTTTTCTCTTTCTTTCTTTTTTTTCTCCCTCTATATTAGTTTCTTCTTTTCTCCTTTACTTTTCCTTTCATTCAATCCTCAATCACAAACAAATTACTTTATCAGGGACTCAAATTTTTCTTTGTGGTGCTTTGGGGGTTTTTTGCTTCGCTTTTTTAACTCACTAGCAGTGTTCCCAACCCTGGCTCTCCATTTTATCTAGTTCTTGCTCCACTAAATACAATAGTAATTTTTAAATTTTTTTCCCCTTTTTCCTGTTTCCCTCTTATTCCTCTTATCATATCTCTTAGTCAACCATCATCTAAAAGCAAATCATTTTATTCTTGACCCAAATGTTTTCCTTTTTTGCATTTTGTGGGTCCATACCCCATTTCTTGCCCCTTTATCACTTCTCCCCAACTCAGGCCCTCCATTATAGGTAGATTTTGTTCTATTTAGCACAATATAATTCACAGTTCACCACAAGATTTCCTCAAGAAGGAGGGGAGAGGAGAGGAGAGGGAAAAAAGGAGGGGGAATAATAATTTTTTTAATTTATTATTTTTTTTATTTTTTTAACTTATTATTCTTTATTAATTCTCATCAATACTATCAACAAAACCACCCTCACATACTATTAAGGAAAAAGCAATCAAATATCATAGATACAAAAGACAGAGAGGTAGCAAAGATAGGTGAGGAAAAATCTATGGAGAAAAAATTTAATATATTGGAAACCTTGAAGCTAAATGACAAAGAATTTAAAATAGAAATCCTAAAAATACTCAGAGATATACAAGAAAACACAGAAAGGCAATTTAGGGAGCTCAGAAAACAACTCAATGAACACAAAGAATATATTACCAAGGAAATTGAAACTATAAAAACAAATCAAACAGAGATGAAAAACTCAATACACAAGCTGAAAAACAAGGTAACAAGCTTAGCTAATAAAACAGGCCAGATAGAAGGTAGGATTAGGGACATAGAAGACAAGCAACTTGAGGCACAACAGAAAGAAGAAGAAAGAGACTCAAAAATTTAAAAAAATGAGAAAGCCCTACAGGAATTGTCTGACTCCATCAAAAAGAATAACATAAGAAAAATAGGTATATCAGAGGGAGAAGAGAAAGAAAATGGAATGGAGAACATATTCAAACAAATAATAGATGAGAACTTCCCAAGCCTGAGGAAAGAACTAAAGCCTCAAATTCAAGAAGCAAGCAGAACTCCTAGTTTTCTTCACCCCAATAAACATACTCCAAGGCACATCATAATGAAATTGGCACAAACCCACGACAAAGAAAAAATCTCAAGGCAGCCAGGAAAAAAAAGAATACAACATATAAAGGAAGGCCCATTAGATTATCATCAGATTTCTCAGCAGAAACTCTACAAGCTAGAAGAGAGTGGACCCCAATATTTAAAGTCCTGAAAGAGAGGAACTTCCAGCCATGAATACTATACCCATCAAAGCTATCCTTCAAATATGAAGGAGAAATAAAATCATTCACAGATACAGAAAAGATGAGGGAATTTATCATCAGAAAACCCCCACTCCAGGAATTACTAAAGGGGGTTTTCCAACCAGATACAAAGAACAAAAGAAAACAAAACCACAAGTAAAAGCTCCACCAACAACACAATAAAACCAAATTCAAACTGTGACAGCAACAAAAAAAAAGGGGGTGGGGGAAGAGGATGGAGATTAACAGTAGCAAAGGACGATGGAGTACAAAAGTACTCACAAGATAGTGCACTACAATGAATAGGTTAGGAACCCTTTTCATTACTTAATGGTAACCACCATTGAAAAAACCACCACAGAAGCACATGATTTAAAAAAGATAGCAACAGCCTGACCTGTGGTGGCACAGTGGATAAAGCATCAACCTGGAAACACTGAGGTTGCTGGTTCAAAACCCTGGCCTTGCCTGGTCAAGGCACATATGGGAGTTGATGCTTTCTGCTCCTCCCCCCCTTCTCTCTCTCTCTCTCGCCTCTCTATAATGAATAAAAATAAATAAAAATCTTTAAAAAAAATTAAAAAAAAGATAGCAACAGATGAAAGATGTATGGAATACAACCAAACAAAAACAAAAGATAGAAAAACAAAAGAGAAGAATCAAACAAGACACAAAACTAACAGAAAGCAAAGTATAAAATGGCAATAGAAAACTCACAAGTGTCAATAATTATACTAAATGTAAATGGATTAAACTCACCAATAAAAAGGCAGAATGAGAGTAGCAGAATGGCTTAAAAAAAAAATTCAACTGTATACTGCCTACAAGAAACTCATCTAAGTAACAAGGATAAAAACAAATTCAAAGTGAAAGGCTGGAAAACAATACTCAAGCAAATAACATCCAAAAAAAAGCAGGTGTAGCAATACTCATATCTGATAATGCTGACTACAAGACAGGAAAAGTACTCAGAGACAAAAATGGACATTTCATAATGATTAAGGGGACGCTGAATCAAGAGGCCATAACAATATTTAATATATATGCACCAAACCAAGGAGCACCAAAATATATAAGACAGCTACTTATTGACCTTAAAACAAAAACTGACAAAAATACAATCATACTTGGAGACCTCAATACACCGCTGATGGCTCTAGATCAGTCATCCAAACAGAGAATAAATATAAATATGTTGGCCTTAAACAAAACACTAGAGCACCTGGATATGATAGACATCTACAGGACATTTCATCCCAAAGTGACAGAGTATATATTTTTCTCCAGTGTACATGGATCATTCTCAAGAATTGATCATACGTTGGGCCACAAAAACAACATCAGCAAATTCAAAAAAATCGAAGTTGTAACAAGCATATTTTCTGATCATAAAGCCTTGAAACTAGAATTCAACTGCAAAAAAGAGGGGAAAAAACACACAAAAATGTGGAAACTAAACAATATATTTTAAAAAAATGAATGGGTCAAAGAAGAAATAAGCGCAAAGATCAAAAGATATGTACAGACAAATGAAAATGACAATACGACATATCAGAATCTCTGGGATGCAGCAAAAGCAGTGATAAGAGAGAAGTTCATATCACTTCAGGCCTATATGAACAAAAAAGAGAGAGCCCAAGTGAACCACTTAACTTCACACCTTAAGGAATTGGAAAAAGAATGTTCTTCTTCTTGAGAAAACTCAAAACCAGCCCCCAAAAAAGGAGATAATAAAAATCAGAGAAGATTTAGACTAAACTAAGAGGACTCTGCAACCAAGGAACACTGTAGAAGCCACACTGAGACTATTTAGTGTATCACAAGGTTCTCTTGACCATGCCACAGTCGCAGAGCTCCAGGGAAAAGCAACCTGGTCTCATCTTTCCAGGCAGAGGAGAACAGAAGCTCCATATCCACGCATGCTGCAAAGGGCTTTTCCAGTCTACCTGAATCATTACCAGCTAGAAGCAGCGGTCATTGGGACTTGGACATGAGCTGCAAAGTATAGAATGGTGACAACAATTCCAGTGCCATGAGGACTTTTCCTGAATGTGGACTTTTCTGGACTCCTGCTTCCTGTGACAGCTCCTAACAGACTGAACTGTGGTTGGGTGGCATTTTTCAGAGATTTGGCATGGTGATGGGGCCAACTTGGACTTGGTGAACATGTTAAGGACACTACTCTTTTATGGATTCTTGCTGTATTGGCCGAGAGTTTGCTTAAAGGCTTTTAATCACTGTAAAAAAAATAGAAGACTGGATAAAGAAGATGGGGCACATATACACCATGGTATACTATTCAGCTAGAAGAAATGATGACATCAGATCACTTACAGCAGAATGGTGGAATCTTGATAACAGTATGCAGAGTGAAATAAGTGAATCAGAAAAAAACAAGAACTTCAGGATTCCATACATTGGTGGGACATAAAAATGAGACTAAGAGTCATGGACAGGAGTGGGGTGGTTATGGGGGGTGGGGGTGAGAAGGAGGGGGAGGGGGAGGGGTACAAAGAAAACTGGATAGAGTGTGACGGAGGACGATCTCTCTTTGGGTGATGGGTATGCAACAGAACTAAATGACAAGAGAACCTGGAAATGTTTTCTTTGAATATATGTACCCTAATTTATTGATGTCACCCCATTAAAATAAAAATTTATTTATAAAAAAAAAAAAAACCAAACCTACAAAACAATAGATCCAAGATTTAGAAATCATTATATCCTAATTATCTTTAAATGGAAAAAAAAATCAGAGCAGAAATAAATGAAATAAAGAACAGAAAAACTATAGAAAAAATTAATAGAACAAGGAGCTGGTTCTTTGAAAAGATCAACAAAATTGACAAACCCTTGGCCAACAGATATATGAAAATATGTTCATTTTCATTAGTTATTAGAGAAATGCAAATCAAAACTAAAACGAGATACCACCTCACACCTGTTAGATTAGCTATTATTAACAAGACAGGTAATAGCAAATGTTGGAGAGGCTGTGGAGAAAAAGGAATCCTCCTTCACTGTTGGTGGGAATTTAAAGTAGTACAACCGAGTAACGTCACGGAAATGGCGCCGTGAGCAGCGCGTCCGACAGATCTCCCCAAAATCACAACAAATTTATCAACTAGAAACAGAAAAATTTATCCTCGGAGCACTCCGGAGTTCCACACAAACTGAAAGCGAAAGGACTGTTATCACTTGAATTTGAGAAACGAGGGTGTAGAGGAAGCTACCGCAGAGACGTTCATTCAAGCCGCGGAGGGAGGGCCCCTGTGGTGAGTCAGCCCACACTCGGGAGCGGCAAGCAGCCGCTGGTGCACGCCCGGTCCGGTTGCAGAGCGAGTACCGCCCACACTCGGGAGCCGTGGAGGGAGTGCGCCTGCGGTGAATCGGCCCACACTCGGGAGCGGCGAGCAGCCGCTGGCGCATGCCCGGTCCGGTTGCAGAGCGAGCACTGCCCACACTCGGGAGCGGCGAGCAGCCGCCGGCGTGTGCCCGGTCCAGTTGCAGAGCGAGTACCGCCCACACTCGGGAGCGGCGAGCGCCCGGTCTGGTTGCAGACCGAGCACCGCTAACGTTCCCAGCGGCTCGCGCACTGCGAGTGAGAGTCCCCAGCCACCAGTGCCCGGAGCACCCTATTCGTGCGCGTGCCCTGGGCAATCCATGCGCCCAGAGCACCCTATTGGCCCGCACACCCAGGGTGCCCCATTATCCTGCGGCTGGTGCGTCCCAGCCGCCAGCGGCGGGGCGAGCAGGAGAGGCGCCAAGGCGGTCTCCCCTACTTGGGAGATTCTCTCCGTGGGTGGGGCACCTCACCCAGCCATTCAAGCTAACAATCAAGCGTTGGGGGAGGGGTGCTCAGGCAGCCTGAAATACCTTCGGGAGCACAGCTGCGGACCCAATCACTGAAATTAGCTTAACCCATGAAATCTGCGCACCCACGGGTTCTAATTGATAAGATCTCTCTCAGTTCAGCGATCCAAGACAAGAGGCGTGATATTTTTTAGTGCCTCTCGCTAAAGGGGCGGGGGCAACTTCTGATTGATAGAGCCTCCATATTCAGGGATAAATGCTAACAAGAGGGACTTGGCAGATAATAAGATCTATACTACACTAGTCGCAAGCAGAGACTAGTGCCTCTTCTTCCCAACCAAAACAGGCTACAAAGTGTGGAAAGCCTGGGTTGAGTGGTCCAACTGAATGCTAGGTGCTAAACAGTCACCTTGACAACAATTGACTCCCACTCCTGCCTTCCTGATTACACTGGAGGCTCTGACTGCCATAGCCTTTCCCAAAGCCTTGCGCTGAGTGGGGATAGAGTGGGGATTTCCCAGCTCTTTGAGCCTCTTACTCCCCAGGCAGAAGCAGTTGCAACCTTATAACTGGATCACCAGGCTGCTAATTCAGGAAGGGGGGACTAGGAGAGACTCCAGGAAAGCAAACTCTCTCATCGTTGGACCCTGCAAATGCCAACAAGCCTTGACTACCAGCAAGACTAAAGCCAATTATATGACATTGCCATAGAATCCCATCAACTGCAAATCCCTACCTAAGTGTGACACAGGGGCAGAGCCTGGGGTACAGAGTCACCGACCAGGAAAAGGGAGAGAAAAGAAAAAGGAAGAAGTTAACCTCTCAAAATCAAGAAAAATCCACAGACTTTACAACTTGTTCCACTAATTTTTTTGTTGTTGTTGTTTGTTTCTTCTATCCTATTGCCTTTAATATTATTATTTCTATTTCCTCCACCTCGGTCCTGCTATTCTCTGCCCATCTTATGCTTCCCTTTTCTTGAACTACACTACCCATGAGTGTTACATTTTATTTCTCTTCTTCATCCTCACCCTCCTTTAAGGTTATACTCCAAAACACTTAACTCTCACTCTCTCCTCTTTTGTTTTTTTGTTTGTTTGTTTGTTTTGCTTTATTCTGTTTTTTTCTATTCCTTTTTTTTTTCCTTCCTTCGTTTTTCTCTTTTTCTTATTTTTTCTTTTCTATTCGTTTGTTCTTTTCTCATTTTATTTTCCTCCCATTTAATCCTCAATCACGAACAAATTAGTTAATTTGGGACTCAAGGGTTTTTTTTTGGCTTTATTTTTCTTCTTCGCTTTTTTTTTGTTTTTTTATTGTTTGTTTGTTTATTTTTGTGGCATTTTGGGTACTTTTTACGTTGCTTTTTAACTCACTAGCATTCCTCCCAACCCAAGGTCTCCATTGTATTTAGTCTTCGTTCCACTTAATACAACAGATTTTTACTTATTATTTTTATTTTTTTCTTCTTTATTATTCTTTTTTTTTCCTCCTTTTTTCTGGTTCCCTCTTATCCCTCTCATTATATCTCTTAGTCGACCATCACTTACAAGCAAATCATCTTATGCTTGTCTAAGATTTTCTTCCTTTTTTTATTTTTTTTATTTATTTTTTTTTTTTTGCATTTAGTAGGTCCCTACTCCCTTTTTTTTTGCCCCTTGAACTCTTCACCCCAAATCAGGCCCTCCATTATAGGCAGTTTTTGTTCCATTTAGCATAATATAATTCACAGGTCATCACGATATTTCCCTGAGGAGGGGAGAGGAGGGAAAGAGAACTAAGAAAAAAGGGGGAAATAATAAATTATTACTGGTTTTTTTTTGTTGTTGTTGGGTGTTTTACCTTTTTTTGTTTGTTTTTTTTGTTTTGTTTTGTTTTGTTTTTTACTTTTTACTCTTTATTAATTCTAATTAGTGTTATCAACAAGACCACCCTCAGATGCCAATAAGAAAGAGGAAATCGAACATTATGGATACAAAAGAAAGAGAGGGAACACAAATAGATGTGGAAAAATCTATGGAGAAAAGACTTAACATATTGGAAGCCTTGGAGCTAAATGACAGGGAATTTAAAATAGAAATCTTAAAAATACTCAGAGATATACAAGAAAACACAGAAAGGCAATTTAGGGAGATCAGAAAACAACTCAATGAACACAAAGAATATATTACCAAGGAAATTGAAACTATAAAAACAAATCAAACAGAAATGAAAAACTCAATTCACGAGCTGAAAAACGAGGTAACAAGCTTAGCTAACAGAACAGCCCAGATTGAAGATAGGATTAGTGAAATAGAAGACAAACAACTTGAGGCACAACAGAGAGAAGAAGAAAGAGACTTAAAAATAATAAAAAATGAGAAAGCCCTACAGGAATTGTCTGACTCCATCAGAAAGAATAACATAAGAATAATAGGTATATCAGAGGGAGAAGAGAAAGAAAATGGAATGGAGAATATACTCAAACAAATAATAGACGAGAACTTCCCAAGCCTGTGGAAAGAACTAAAGCCTCAAATTCAAGAAGCAAACAGAACACCGAGTTTTATTAACCCCAACAAACCCACTCCAAGGCACATCATAATAAAGATGACACAAACCAATGACAAAGAAAAAATTCTCAAGGCAGCCAGGGAAAAGAAGAGTACAACATATAAAGGAAGGCCTATTAGATTATCATCAGATTTCTCAGCAGAAACTCTACAAGCTAGAAGAGAGTGGACCCCAATATTTAAAGCCCTGAAAGAGAGGAACTTTCAGCCAAGAATAATATACCCATCAAAGCTATCCTTCAAGTACGAAGGAGATATAAAAACATTCACAAATACAGAAAAGATGAGAGAATTTATCAGCAGAAAGCCCCCACTCCAGGAAATACTAAAGGGGGTTTTCCAACCAGATTCAAAGAACAAAAGAAAACAACACCACAAGTAACAGCTCCACCAAGAACACAATAAAACCAAACTTAAACTGTGACAACAAAGAAAAAAAAGGGGGGAGAGGATGGAGATTAACAGTAGCAAAGGACGATGAAGTGCAGAAGTACTCATAAGATAGGGTACTACAATGAATATGGTAGGTACCCTTTTCATTACTTAATGGTAACCACCCTTGAAAAAACCACCACAAAAACACTTGACTTAAAAAAGGTAGCAACAGAGGAAAGAAGTATGGAACACAAACAAACAAAAACAAATGATAGAAAAACAAAAGAGAAGAATCAAACAAGATACAAAACTAACAGAAAGCAATTTATAAAATGGCAGTAGGGAACCCACAAGTGTCAATAATTACACTAAATGTAAATGGATTAAACTTACCAATAAAAAGACACAGAGTAGCAGAATGGATTAAAAAAGAAAATCCAACTATATGCTGCCTACAAGAAACACATCTAAGCAACAAGGATAAAAACAAATTCAAAGTGAAAGGCTGGAAAACAATACTCCAAGCAAACAACACCCAAAAAAAAGCAGGTGTAGCAATACTCATATCTGATAATGCTGACTACAAGACAGAAAAAGTACTCAGAGACAAAAATGGTCATTTCATAATGATTAAGGGGAAGTTGAATCAAGAAGACATAATAATCCTTAATATATATGCACCAAACCAAGGAGCACCAAAATATATAAGACAGCTACTTATTGACCTTAAAACAAAAACTAACAAAAATACAATCATACTTGGAGACCTCAATACACCGCTGACGGCTCTAGATCAGTCATCCAAACAGAGAATCAATAAAGATATAGTGGCCTTAAATGAAATACTAGAACACCTGGATATGATAGACATCTACAGGACACTTCATCCCAAAGCGACAGAGTATACATTTTTCTCTAGTGTACATGGAACATTCTCAAGAATTGACCATATGTTGGGCCACAAAGACAATATCAGCAAATTTAAAAAAATTTAAATTGTACCAAGCATATTTTCTGATCATAAAGCCCTGAAACTAGAATTCAACTGCAAAAAAGAGGGGGAAAAACCCACAAAAATGTGGAAACTAAACAACATACTTCTAAAAAATGAATGGGTCAAAGAAGAAATAAGCGCAGAGATCAAAAGATATATACAGACAAATGAAAATGAAAATACGACATATCAGAATCTCTGGGATGCAGCAAAAGCAGTAATAAGAGGAAAGTTCATATCACTTCAGGCCTATATGAACAAACAAGAGAGAGCCGAAGTAAACCACTTAACTTCACACCTTAAGGAACTAGAAAAAGAAGAACAAAGACAACCCAAAACCAGCCGAAGAAAGGAGATAATAAAAGTCAGAGCAGAAATAAATGAAATAGAGAACAGAAAAACTATAGAAAAAACCAATAAAACAAGGAGCTGGTTCTTTGAAAAGATCAACAAAATTGACAAACCCTTGGCAAGACTCACCAAGGAAAAAAGGCACAGGACTCAAATAAATAAAATCCAAAATGAAAGAGGAGAGATCACCACAGACATCATAGATATACAAAGAATTATTGTAGAATACTATGAAAAATTATATGCCACCAAATACAACAATCTAGAAGAAATGGATAAATTTCTAGAACAATACAACCTTCCTAGACTGAGTCATGAAGAAGCAGAAAGCCTAAACAGACCAATCAGCAGGGAGGAAATAGAAAAAACTATTAAAAACCTCCCCAAAAATAAAAGTCCAGGCCCAGACGGTTATACTAGTGAATTCTATCAAACATTCAAAGAAGACTCGGTTCCTATTCTACTCAAAGTCTTCCAAAAAATTGAAGAAGAAGCAATACTTCCAAACACATTTTATGAGGCCAACATAACCCTCATACCAAAACCTGGCAAGGATGGCACAAAGAAAGAAAACTACAGACCAATATCTCTAATGAATACAGATGCTAAAATACTAAACAAAATACTGGCAAACCGAATACAACAACATATTAAAAAAATAATACATCATGATCAAGTGGGATTCATCCCAGAATCTCAAGGATGGTTCAACATACGCAAAACGGTTAACGTAATACACCATATCAACAAAACAAAGAACAAAAACCACATGATCTTATCAATAGATGCAGAAAAGGCTTTTGATAAAATACAACACAATTTTATGTTTAAGACTCTCAACAAAATGGGTATAGAAGGAAAATATCTCAACATGATAAAGGCCATATATGATAAACCATCAGCCAACATCATAATAAATGGCATAAAACTGAGGACTTTCTACCTTAAATCAGGAACAAAACAGGGTTGTCCACTCTCTCCACTTTTATTTAACGTGGTGCTAGAAGTGCTGGCCAGAGCAATCAGACAAGACAAAGAAATAAAAGGCATCCATATCGGAAAAGAAGAAGTAAAGGTATCACTTTTTGCTGATGATATGATCCTATACATCGAAAACCCGAAGGACTCCACAAAAAGATTATTAGAAACAATAAACCAATACAGTAAGGTTGCAGGATACAAAATTAACATACAGAAGTCCATAGCCTTTCTATATGCCAACAATGAAATATTAGAAAACGAACTCAAAAAAATAATCCCCTTCACTATTGCAACAAAAAAAATAAAATACCTAGGAATAAACATAACAAAGAATGTAAAGGACCTTTATAATGAAAATTACAAAGCATTGTTAAGGGAAATCGAAAAAGATACAATGAGATGGAAAAATATTCCTTGTTCTTGGATAGGAAGAATAAATATAATCAAAATGGCCATATTACCCAAAGCAATATACAAATTTAATGCAATTCCCATCAAAATTCCTATGAGATTTTTTAAAGAAATGGAACAAAAAATCATCAGATTTATATGGAACTATAAAAGACCCCGAATAGCCAAAACAATCCTAAGGAAAAAGAATGAAGCTGGGGGCATTACAATACCTGACTTTAAACTATATTATAGGGCCACGATAATCAAAACAGCATGGTATTGGCAGAAAAATAGACACTCAGACCAATGGAACAGAATAAAAAGCCCAGAAATAAAACCACATATATATGGTCAAATAATCTTTGATAAAGGGGCTAACAACACACAATGGAGAAAAGAAAGCCTCTTCAACAAATGGTGTTGGGAAAACTGGAAAGCCACATGCAAAAGAATGAAACTCGACTACAGCCTGTCCCCGTGTACTAAAATTAATTCAAAATGGATCAAAGACCTAAATATAAGACCTGAAACAATAAAGTACATAGAAGAAGACATAGGTACTAAAATCATGGACCTGGGTTTTAAAGAACATTTTATGAACTTGACTCCAATGGCAAGAGAAGTGAAGGCAAAGATAAATGAATGGGACTACATCAGAATAAAAAGTTTTTGCTCAGCAAGAGAAACTGATATCAAAATAAACAGACAGCCAACTAAATGGGAAATGATATTTTCAAACGACAGCTCAGTTAAGGGCCTAATATCCAAAATTTACAAAGAACTCATAAAACTCAACAACAAACAAACAAACAATCCAATAAAAAAATGGGAAGAGGACATGAACAGACACTTCTCCCAGGAAGAGATACAAATGGCCAACAAATATATGAAAAGATGCTCAGATTCATTAGTTATTAGAGAAATGCAAATCAAAATTACAATGAGATACCACCTCACCCCAGTTAGATTAGCTATTATCAACAAGACGGGTAATAGCAAATGTTGGAGAGGCTGTGGAGAAAAAGGAACCCTCACTCACTGTTGGTGGGACTGTAAAGTAGTACAACCATTATGGAGGAAAGTATGGTGGTTCCTCAAAAAACTGCAAATAGAACTACCTTATGACCCAGCAATCCCTCTACTGGGTATATACCCCAAAACCTCAGAAACATTGATACGTGAAGACACATGTAGCCCCATGTTCATTGCAGCACTGTTCACAGTGGCCAAGACATGGAAACAACCAAAAAGCCCTTCAATAGAAGACTGGATAAAGAAGATGTGGCACATATACACTATAGAATACTACTCAGCCATAAGAAATGATGACATCAAATCATTTACAGCAAAATGGTGGGAACTTGATAACATTATAAGGAGTGAAATAATCAGAAAAAAACAAGAACTATATGATTCCATACATTGGTGGAACATAAAAACGAGACTAAGAGACATGGACAAGAGTGTGGTGGTTACCAGGGGTGGGGGGAGGGAGGACATGGGAGGGAGGGAGGGAGAGAGTTAGGGGGAGGGGGAGGGACACAGAGAACTAGATAGAGGGTGGCGAAGGACAATCTGACTTTGGGTGAGGGGTATGCAACATAATTTAATGACAAAATAACCTAGACATGTTTTCTTGGAATATATGTACCCTGATTTATTAATGTCATCCCATTACCATTAATAAAAATTTATTTAAAAAAAAAAAAAAATAATAATAATAATAATAATAAAGTAGTACAACCATTATGGAAGAAAGAAGTATGGTGGTTCCTCAAAAAACTGAAAATAGAACTACTTTATGACCCAGCAGTCCCTCTACTGGGTATATACCCCAAAACTCAGAAACATTGATATGTAAAGACACATGCACCCCCATGTTCATTGCAGCATTGTTCACAGTGGCCAGGACATGGAAACAACCAAAAAGCCCATCAGTAGAAGACTGGATAAAGAAGATGTGGCACATATACACTATGGAATACTACTTAGCCATAAGAAATGATGAAATCGGATCATTTACAACAAAATGGTGGGATCTTGATAACATTATTCGAAGTGAAATAAGTAAATCAGAAAAAAAGCAAGAACTGTATTATTCCATACGTAGGTGGGACATAAAAATGAGACTAAGAGACATTGATAAGAGTGTGGTGGTTCCGGGGGGGGGGGGGCAGGGGAGGGGCACAAAGAAAACTAGAGAGAAGGTGATGGAGGACAATCTGATTATGGGTAATGGGTATGCAACATAATTGAATGACAAGATAACCTGGACATATTTTCTTTGAACATATGTACCCTGATTTATTGATGTCACCCTAGTAAAATTAAAAAGAAAGAAAAAAAAGAATGGAGAGTTGTAGACGGAGATGAAAGGGGAAGGACCCCAGGGTTGTGACCACTCCAGCACTGGTTACATGAAGCCCCCCTCACCCCATTTGAGGACTCCAAGAGAGATTATCTGGAAAGGAGATCCAGAGAGAGCAGACGTACTGTTTCAGGTCATCCAACTAATGTAATCCCCCAGTACTAAGATGTGCCATGCTGCTCTAAACAATTCACATTCATGCTTGCCATCTCCTGACTCCATGGAAGAATACAGGAGCCTGACCAGGCAATGGTGCATTGGATAGAGCATCAAACTGGGATGCAGAGGACCCAGGTTCAAAACTCTGAGGTCGCCGGCTTGAGCGCAGGCTTATCCGGCTTAAGCGCAGGGTCGCTGGTTTGAGCATGGGATCACAGACATGACACCATGGTTGCTGGCTTGAACCTAAGGTCATTGGCTTGAGCAAGGTGTCACTTGCTTTGCTGTAGCCTCTGGTCAAGTCACATATGATAAAGCAATCAATGAACAACTACGGTGACGCAACAAAGAATTTTTGCTTTTCATCTCTCTCCCTTTTTGTCTATCTGTTCCTATCATACAGGAATGGAGAGAGACGAGAAGCATCAATCATCAGTTTTTCGTTGCGACACCTCAGTTGTTCATTGATTGCTTTCTCATATGTGCCTTGACCGTGGGCCTCCAGCAGACGGAGTAACCCCTTCCCCAAGCCAGCAACCTTGGGTCCAAACTGGTGAGCTTTGCTCAAACCAGATGAGCCCGCACTCAAGCTGGCGACCTCGGGGTCTCGAACCTGTGTCCTCTGCATCCCAGTATGATGCGCTATCCACTACGCCACTGCCTGGTCATACTTTTGTCTATCTCTGCAATGACTTTAAGCTGCTGGCGCCCCTTTAGATCTGCAGGCAAACCTGAAGGCAAAGAAGAAAAGAGGGTTGCAGGGTTCATACCTACTAGTCGCGAAAGGATGTCAGCTTCATCGAACATTTCTGACCAGCAGGGGGAAGAGGCAGTGCGGGAGTCGTAAATACTTCACAGTGAAATCTTGGCCAACAAGGGAAGGGGGTCCACTAACATGGAAACCTAAACAAGTAGGTGGTGACAGAGAGTGATGGACTTTGGGTGATGGGTACACAACACAATCAACAGTTTGAATGCTACAGAGATGTTTACCTGAAACCTATATACTCTTAATGATCAATGTCACCCCATTATATTTAATTTTCTAAACTGAAAGAAAAGAATTTTAACCTTCTGGTGTGAATTCTTGACTTCTTCTTCATCTCCTAGCCTCTGTTCTTTATTTCTTTTGTCTGAGCTTCCATTTCAGTGCTATAAATAAGACATATTCTTGGCTCAATATTTTATAATTGATAAATTAATAATCCAGAATAAAAGTGTCACGGAAGCAAGGACTTTGTGGTGTATAGAGCTACATCCTTAACATTTATAACAGCTCCTAGCACTAAGTCGGTGTCTGGTATATATTTAATGAATGAATGAATTTCAGAGGAAAGGGTTTTATTACTTTTTCACTGGGGGAGGGATGAAGAGTGACAACAGTAATAATAACAGCTATCGTTTATTGAAAACCTACTATTACTAGCCACTCTACTAGTGCATTTCCTACTTTATCTCAAGTCACCTTATTAGATAGAGATTATTACCTCCATTCACATGAGAAGGCTAAGGCTCAGAGAGATTAGGTAATGAAACTACAATCTTCTGGCAAGTGTGTGGCAGACCCAAAGCTGAAGCCTAGTTTGTCAGACTCCAAGCCCACAGCTTTACTTTAAAGGTACCTCCACTATATCTAAGAGGAAAAAACTCTCCTGCTACTGAGCAGCCGCTTAAGGGCCCCCTTCATGTCCTTGTTCCTTAGGCTGTAGATGAAGGGGTTCAGCATGGGGATCACCACGGTGTACACTGTAGCTATTGCAATGTTCTTCTCTTCAGAGGCAAGAGAGGTGGGGCCAAGGTGGGCACTAAAGAGGGTCCCATAGAATACACAGACAGCACAGAGATGGGAACTGCAGGTGGAGAAGGCCTTGCCCGCCCCACCGGGAGTCCGGATCCTCAGGATGGCCAACACAATGTGGATGTAGGAGATAACAATGAAAATAAATGGGATGATGAGTGCTGGGCTTGATAAGGCCAAAACCATCAACTTGTTGACATGGGTGTCAGAACACGACAGACGCAGGACAGGAATTATGTCACAGTAAAAGTGCGCTATTTCCCCGACAGCACAGAAGGACAGCCGAACCATGAGCAGCATGTGAGTCAGGGCAATGGCGTGGGTGAGGACCCAGCACAACATGAGCAGCAGGGCACAGACACGGGGGTTCATGACGGCAGAGTAGTGGAGAGGGCGGCAAATGGCCACATATCGGTCATAGGCCATTACTGCTAGGAAGAAGTTGTCCAGATCACCAAACATCAGTAAGAAATACATTTGTGTGAGGCAACCAGCATAGGAGATGGTGTGATGCTGAGTCTGAATATTCACCAGCATTTTGGTAACTGAGGAAGATGTTAAACCCATGTCAACAAAAGACAGATTGGCCAGGAAGAAGTACATGGGCGTGTGGAGGTGCGGGTCAGAGCTGATGGCCAGGATGATGAGCAGGTTCCCAGTCAAGTTGATAACATACATACTCAGGAAAAGACCAAAGAATAATTGTTGTTGCTCTGCTGACCCAGATAATCCCCGGAGGAAAAATTCAGAGATGCAGGACTGGTTTTCCATGACTCTGCAGCATCTAGAAGCTGGGAAGGACAGAGAGAATGCAAGCTTTCTTCTAGGACCCTCTGTGTTGCTGACTTCCCAATCTTCTAACTCCCAAATCTCCCTTTAAATTCATTATCCTCCCCAATCCTGACTTAACCTATGATCTGACCCTACTTTCTTCTGTTCTCTTCTCTCATCATTTTTTGTTTTGTTTTGTTTTTTCCTTTCCTTTTCTCTCTCTCTTTTCCTCTGGTCAAACTTTTATAAAGAGGACACTCCACTAAGGAGGCACTGGGCATGTTCAACCCTGGGGATTATTGAGCCTTAAACTAGGTCAACAGCCCCATGTCAATTTCATCATTGTGGTAACATGAATATGTAAGTAGATGGAGGTGAGCTGACTCTTACATTCTCATGGTAGCCTCTAAATCCATCAAGAATTCTTTATAAACAGACACTTCTCCAAGGAAGAAATACAAATGGCCAACAGATATATGAAAAGATGCTCATCTTCTTTAGTTATTAGAGAAATGCAAATCAAAACTACAATGAGATACCACCTCACACCTGTTAGATTAGCTATTATTAACAACACAGGTAATAGCAAATGTTGGAGAGGCTGTGGAGAAAAAGGAAACTTCATACACAGTTGGTGGGAATGTAAAGTAGTACAACCATTATGGAAGAAAGTATAGTGGTTCCTCAAAAAACTGAAAATAGAACTACCTTATGACCCAGCAATCCCTCTACTGGGTATATACCCCAAAAAATCAGAAACAGTGATACGTAAAGACACATGCAGCCCCATGTTCATTGCAGCATTGTTCACAGTGGCCAGGACATGGAAACAACCAAAAAGCCTGGCAATAAATGACTGGATAAAGAAGATGTGGCACATATACACTATGGAATACTACTCAGCCATAAGAAATGATGACATCGGTTCATTTACAACAAAATGGTGGGATCTTGATAACATTATATGAAGTGAATTAAGTAAATCAGAAAAAACCAGGAACTGCATTATTCCATACGTAGGTGGGACATAAAAGTGAGACTAAGAGACATTGATAAGAGTGTGGTGGTTATGGGGGGAGGGGGGAGAGGGAGAGGGAGAGGGGGAGGAGGAGGGGGAGGGGCACAAAGAAAACTAGATAGAAGGTGACAGAGGACAATCTGACTTTGGGTGATGGGTATGCAACATAAGTGAACGACAAGATAACCTGGACATGTTATCTTTGAATATATGTATCCTGACTTATTGATGTCACCCCATTAAAAAAAAATAAAATTATTAAAAGAAAAAAAAAGAATTCTTTATAAAATCCATCTCATTTTAGTGTGCAAGGCAATATGAACGGCCCATGTCCCTTTATTTCCTTATTATTTCTCCCAAAATAGAAAATACAGAGGTCTGTATTTGTTCCCTGTGTTTGAATATTTGTCCCTGGCCTTGCCATTATCTGGTGGCTAACATTTACTAGCCACTTGTTATGTGTCAGGCACTCTAACTAAGCAATTCATACAGACTGCTTCCTTTAAGCCCTAAACACTGGGAAGCAGAGATCACTCTTCTTACTATTGTATAGAGAAGAAAACAGGATACACAGCTTGGAAATATTTGAGACAGAATTCAAACTCATAGCACTGGACACCAGAGACTGTATCATCAATCAACACAGATAGATAGCGATATTCTACCATCCCATTTATATTCAACCCCTCAATATTCCTAGTTTAATATCTTAAGCTTCACTTGCCCTTCTAATCTGTATACTGGTGTTTTACAGTATAACAATAAAGTTAAAGAACTAGTACAACATACAGGATCTAGTCCAGAAGTCCCCAAACATCGGTCTGCGAGGTAGTTTATCATAACCAAGTAAGATACTTATTAAAAATACAGAATCCTCAGACCTACTGAGTTAAATTCTCTAGAATACAGTCTGGATATTTGTATCTAAACATGGAAAATGGAAACTAAACCTTCCTTAGGTATTTTAATGCTTGATGAGGATTAAGAAAAATTCACTTGTTTCAGCTCTTCAGTTTGATTCACAGATGAATAAGCTGAGGTTCAGAAAAGTAAAGTAATTGTAAAATCAAAAAGGAGGGTTCATAAAAGTAAAGTTTACACTGTGCCTTAGAAAAGGATATGATACAAGGATCAGGGTACCCAGTTTCTCAGACCTGGGCCCTTTCTGTTAAGTCAGATGTCTTTTCATTTTTCATTATGTTTTGTAGTCAATATCTTATAGATCTAAATATGTTCCCATTCCCAATTTCTATTCAAAGTCCACACCTACAGAAAAACTTCTCTCCAAACTGGTAAGAGATTTACTGACACACTGTTCATATTTTGAAGTTAATAGTTCAAATTTTAGCAAAAACAACATCTGTGACCTAAAAAATTGTGTATTTATCTACCCCTGAAACTCACACTAATTGAAAATCATATCTCTGCACTTTATAAAGTTTCTGTGAGATCGGAAAGCTAAAGGCTGTTATTTTCTCCCCTGCTCCATCTCTTGATGTAGAATACGATGCTTCACAAAGATTAGACTCCTCTGGCTGGGTGCATTCTAAATACCACATCCTTAAAACCAAGAGATTCCCTTAAGACACAAGCGGTTGTGTGCCTTTTCGAGAGGAGGGTGATACAGGCTGGCAGACAACAACATGCCTTCTTGACATCTAGATCCTGCCTTTAGCAAGTATGTCTACTCAATTCCATGGAGCTGCTCAAAGAAATTGCAGTTATTTTAGGGCAGATATGTGTCTCTTTCATTATCTCTGCCAGCATACGATGCCTTGATCAGACTACGTCTATAGAACTCCCAGAGTCTATGGCACCAAGCAATTCACAGCAGAAAATTCTTGAAATCTTCTAAAAAGGGTCCAAAACTCTCCATTGTAAGCCCAGCTTTTTACTTTTTGTTCTTTTTTTGTCTCTACTCAGGGAGCTCGTGCTAATGTCTCTTGCCCATTCCTTAGGCTCTTCCTTTTGCTAAAAGGTTTCTCATCCTTCATCCTGTCTGTAGCCCCCAAAACTATTTAGATCCTAGGGACAACGAGGTGCTTCCAGGAACATGGGGCAACCTCTGCCTCTGTTATCCCAGGGTGATGAGGTCCCTTAACATACCTCTGCTGCTTCTGCACCTACTGTGTGTGCAACAGGTGAGAGCTGGCTGGGACAGGATGGAGGGATTATTCCAAAGGCGGACCACCCAGCCGACAACTGTTTGTCCCAAGTTTCTCTGTCTCACTGCTACCCTGGTTAGTGAGAAGGCATTGCAGATGTCCTTGATTTTGGAGGAAGGAGAGAAGAGCTGAGATTCTTCTTGACAATCTTTGTGATGGGATTCACTGAAATCACAGTTCGGGTCAAGGATAAATAAACACAGATGGTAAGTAGCCAGCAGCAAAAGTCAGATTGGTAAACTGAAGTTAAAAAGTAAAGGGAGAAAAAAAGAGACTAGGATTCCAGATTAGGAGCCCAAGAGATCAACAAAGGATTGCAAGCCAAGCCACACCATGGCAGATCTGAAGGGGAGGTTGGAGGAATGATAGCTACATTTTTAGAGGCTGGAACAGAGAAAAACAGGCAGAACAGGGTCTGTGGTAAGTACTGAACGGTACTCTGACCTCACTTAGCCCAGGTCTTCAGAGGTTGTGGAGTATTTTATATTTGTATGTTGAAACTGAACTGAAAGACTCAGACACAGGGGGCTGTAAGGTCTCAGGCTAATACCAGGAGGAGGGTGAACATACCCTATTTTGGGCATCTACTAATGGAGTCATGGGACAGAGTTCCCTAGAGCCTTGTTAGAGCTGATACTCATAATCGCCCAATTTCCTCTCTGTGGCTCTCCGAACAGACCAAATTAGTAGTGTCAGCTTCATTTAAAAAGTTTTTGAAGCTTTACTCTTTCCATATGTTAAGAGCCAAGGCAATCTTGAAAGGAAATAAATTTAATGGGCTTACACAGACATCAAGGCTTACTATAATGTGGTAATGGGCAAGAACAGGCATATTGGCCAATGGAAGAGAACAGAGTCCAGAAACAAGACTCACTGGTAAATGATCACCTGAATAAATAAATAAATGTAACACTTAAACACAGCAGGGAATAAATGATCTTTTCAACAAAGCATTTGAATCAATTGGATATCTTCATGCTACATGTAAAAATCAATTCTAAATGGATTGATATATCAATAAAAGATAAAATAATAAAGATTATAGATGACAACATAGAGGGAATCTTTATAATCAAGAACTATGTTAACTATCTCTTAGGAGATAAACAGTATAACCATAAAGGAAAAGTAAAGTGGACTATAACAAAAAGGGGAAATAATATTTATCAAAAGACACTGATGAAAGAGTACAATATCACCTCTCAGAGAAGGAAGAAATATTTGCCCTGTATACACATCACAAAATATTTATATACAGTGTAATGAGACATTTTCCAAAATAAAAAAGGAAAATAACCTAATAGACTTGAAAAAGTATGTCGCAATATACAGTATCATATATTTTGATAAATATATGAAAGTTTTTAACTTCATTAGTCACCAGGACAATATAACGTGTGTGTGTGTGTGTGTGTGTGTGTGTGTGTGTGTGTGTGTGTGTGACAAAGACAGAGAGAGAGACAAAGAGAGAGACAGGGACAGACAGGAAGGGAGAGAGATGAAAAGCATCAATTCTTCATTGCAGCTCCTTAGTCTCCTTAGTTGTTCATTGATTATATTCTCATATGTGCCTTGACCAGGGGTCCACAGCAGAGCAAGTGACCCCTTTCTCAAGCTGGACAAGCCCATGCTCAAGCCAGCAACCTTGGGGCTTTGAACCTGGGCCCTCTGCATTTCACTCTGATGCTCCATCCACTGTGCCACTGCCCAGTCAGGTAGGACAATGTAAATTTAACAAACAATATGCTCCTACTATACACCGACCAGAATTGTTAAAATGAAATAAAAGAGACTATACCAAGTGTTTGTGGGAGAGGAACAGGAAGTCTCATATCCACTATTGTCACCACATTGCAATCATTCTGGAAAACTAAAGCTGAACACATTCAAAACCTAGAACTCCAAAATTCTACTACTAAGCACATAATCACCACAATGAGTATATATATATATACTAGAAAGCCCGGCGGTCATATGAAATGACCACTGTTCTAGATATTATAAATTGTAATTAAAATTATTTATGCAAAGACGTCTGCTAATTCAAACTGAATTACCCAGGGCAGGCGGCGAGGATGCCCCTTTGCTTAGTGCCCCACGGGGTTTCCCCTTTCTACTTGCTTAATTGCTTAAAGTAGAGTGCAATGAAGGAAAACTTGACCATGAAGTCGAAAGCAATAAAGTCCTGGTCCAGGCAAGTCAATTAGCTTGTTTCCCATGGATGCAAAAGCAAACGAACTATTAATGGATCGAATGCTATCCATGTACTGTTTGCTATTTGGATGCTGATTAGTCAATAATTTATTCAAGAGTGGTGGATAATTCTCAATTAGTGAAACTACAATGTTTCCGTACTTGCAACATTAAGAAAATCCTTTCTTGCCATGGTCAAATCGATTAGTTTCTAACTTGAAGTTTAAGGATTGACAGTGTTCACATTTAATATCCATGTCACCAGAGAAATGCTCAAAAATTAAAGTTTCTCCATTTGAAACTGTTTTAATCCTTTTTGCATTTCGGTCAGCATTACTCTGTCATTTTTTTTTTTTTTTTTTGCATTTCTCTCCTGCCTTTGTTCAAGGGACTCATTTTGTCGAGACAGGCTTTTTTGTCTTGCATCTGAGGCAAGCCTTGTTTCTCTATGCTCATCAGTCTCATTTTGCCGAGAAAGACGCATTTGCTCTGCGACTAAAGCAAGCCTAGTCTTTCTCTGCTCAGTGGTTTCTTTTTGTCAAGAAAGCCGTTTTTGTGCAGCTTTAGCTCCTTTTCTCTCTTCTTCAGTGCTGTACTTTCTAGGAGGCATTCTTAAAAGAAATAATGTTAAGACGTAGTTTTTATGTACAACAGATGATTGCCAATGCAAACAAATGTTCACCTTCCCCCTGACACGCACAATTTGTGTTCAGCCTTAAATTGTTTCAAAAGCAGATGATTGCCAATGCAAACAAATGTTCACCTTCCCCCTGACCCGCTCAATTTGCATTCAGCTGTGGCAACTTCACCCCATTGGCTAGTACAGTTACGCAAGCAACCAATAAGCTATCGGTGACAAACAGACACTTAAGCCGCATATAATAAAGATTCCTGAAGAGGCTGTATAAGAATGTTTGAATCTGCACTATTGGTAAATACCAAACTGGAAATCATCTAAATGGCTATCAACAGTAGAACAGATGAATTGTCGTACATCCCTCAGTGGAATATTAGCAGCAAGAACAACAAATGAAACATCTATGTGCTCCTGTCCACTTCGCCGCCCTGCCCTCCTTCATGGAGGATTTGGAGTGTGGACTGCAGTTATGACTTGTCTGTATCACCACTGTGCATGGAGGGGAGAGGAGAGAAGTTGTCTCTCATAGTCCCAGGTCTTCAGATTGAGGGGAACAATGCACAGGGAAGTGTATCTAAGGAAACTCATTTTCACCTGGGCCTTATTTAGATGACAAGATCTTGAACACTAACCTGATGTTGCAATGGGATAAGATTTGGAGGCTCTTGGAAAGGAGTGAGTCTATTTGGGGTGTGTGTAAATAATTTGTGGTAAATTAAAAAGGGCCAGAAATTCTTTGCTTTTCTTCCTATGGAGAGATGAGCTTAACTTCCTTCCATTAGTTACTGGCCTAACCTTAGGGACTTGTTTGGCCTACAAAAGGCAGGGAAAGTGAGATTCCAGGATTTCTGAAGCTAAGTTATAAAGACCAGGCAGCTTCCACCTTGGCCTCCTGACCCTCAAGATGCCCCCATCAGAAACTGCTACCGTGCTGGGAGCAGCCCAGATGATACGGAAGATCAGGCCTGCATGCTCAGAGATAACAATCAAACGAAAAAGGCACGGGTTATTAATAAAATGGTACAGTGGTCCCTCGTCTATCACAGGAGTTAGGCTCCAGAATTCCCCGCAATAGGCAAAAATCTGCAAAGTAGAGACCTTATATTTATTTTATTATTTATATATGTATTAAGGCTTTATAACCCTCCAAACACTCTTATAAACCTTTCCCCCACTCTTATAAACACTTCCTATGCTCTTAAACACTTTCTATACACTTAAACCTACGTAATTTTGCCAACATATAAAATTCTATATGGGTACTCACCAGTGAATATACTACAACTTGAATGATGAAGATGATGATGATTTAATATTCTTTGAATATATTTTAATTAATATTTTATATTGTTTTTAATTTTTAGGCTAGAAAATGCTTTTTTTACCACAAAATTAATTGAAAGTTCAAATATATAAAAATACCTATATACCACAAAATCCCACAATATAATGAAAAATCCACAATACAAAATTAGATGTATACAATTTTTAAAATCCACAATACAGTGAGATTGCAAAAAGTGAGCCACAATATGATGAGGGATGACTGTACTGATAAAACTAGCTATGTGTGAAAATTTTAAATTAAGGGTAGATCCTGTCCTCTCACTGTATCAGAATATAAT
The DNA here is from genome assembly GCF_036850995.1 of Saccopteryx leptura. Classification (NCBI taxonomy): domain Eukaryota; kingdom Metazoa; phylum Chordata; class Mammalia; order Chiroptera; family Emballonuridae; genus Saccopteryx; species Saccopteryx leptura. The sequence goes on along the minus strand of NC_089504.1, from coordinate 12,589,453 downwards.
ATGCAAGTATATTTAAATGTGAAATATAGTATTCAAAATTCAGAAATAACTAAATGAATTTCCCTGATCTATGAGATAGAAAGGACTTTTCAGTAGAAAAGTAATTTAAAAAGTCACAAAGCCAAATACATGTCAATTTTGACTACAAAATAATTTTTCAAAACTTCTATACATATTGGGATGTCAAGCACAGAAATAACACCCAGAATAAAATGTTTTTATTATGTTTTATTGTCTTTAATGTCCATTTTTTTATTTTATTTTTTTATTATTAAATTTAATGCACTGACATTGATAAATCAGGGTAAATATGTTGAGAGAAAACATCTCCAGATTATTTTGACATTTGAATGTGCTGTATACCCCTCCTCCAAAGTCAAATTGTCTTGTCACCTTCTATCTGGTTTTCTTTGTGCCCCTCCCCTCCCCCACCCCCTCTCTCCTTCCTCGCCCAATCCCCCCTCCCCCCACACCCCCACCCTGTTGCCATCACATTCTTGTTCATGTCCCTGAGTCTCATTTTTATGTCCCATCTATGTATGGATTCATACAGTTCTTAGTTTTTTCTGATTTACTTATTTCACTCCATATAATGTTATCAAGGTCCATCCATGTTATTGTAAATGATCCGATGTCATCATTTCTTATGGCTGAGTAGTATTCCATAGTATATATGTACCAAAGCTTTTTAATCCACTCATCCTCTGACGGACACTTGGGCTGTTTCCAGATCTTCGCTATTGTGAACAATGCTGCCACAAACATGGGGGTGCATTTCTCCTTTTGGAGCCGTTCTATGGTGTTCTTGGGGTATATTCCTAAAAGTGGGATAGCTGGGTCAAAAGGCAGTTCGATTTTCAGTTTTTTGAGGAATCTCCATACTGTTTTCCACAGTGGCTGCACCAGTCTGCATTCCCACCAGCAGTGCAGGAGGGTTCCCTTTTCTCCACATCCTCGCCAGCACTTATTCTGTGTTGTTTTGTTGATGAGCGCCATTCTGGCTGGTGTGAGGTGATATCTCATTGTGGTTTTAATTTGCATTTCTCTAATGATTAGTGATGTTGAGCATTTTTTCATATGCCTATTGGCCATCTGTATGTCCTCTTTGGAGAAGTGTCTATTCATTTCTTTTGCCCATTTTTGAATTGGATTGTTTGTCTTCCTGGTGTTGAGATTTACAAGTTCTTTATAAATTTTGGTTATTAACCCCTTATCAGACGTACTGTCAAATATGTTCTCCCATTGTGTAGTTTGTCTTTTTATTCTGTTCTTGTTGTCTTTAGCTGTGCAAAAGCTTTTAAGTTTGATATAGTCCCATTTGTTTATCCTGTCTTTTATTTCACTTCCCCGTGGAGATAAATCATCAAATATATTGCTCCGAGAGATGTCGGAGAGCTTACTGCCTATGTTTTCTTCTAAGATGCTTATGGTTTCACAGCCTACATTTAAGTCTTTTATCCATTTTGAGTTTATTTTTGTGAGTGGTGTAAGCTGGTGATCTAGTTTCATTTTTTTGCAGGAAGCTGTCCAATTTTCCCAACATCATTTGTTAAAGAGGCTGTCTTTACTCCATTGTATTTCCTTACCTCCTTTGTCAAATATCAATTGTTCATAAAGCTGTGGGTTTATTTCTGGGTTCTCTGTTCTGTTCCATTGATCTATATGCCTGCTCTTATGCCAGTACTAGGCTGTTTTGAGTACAATGGCCTTGTAGTATAACTTGATATCAGGAAGTGTGATATCTCCGACTTTATTCTTCTTTTTTAAGATTGCTGAGGCTATTCATGTTCTCTTTTGGTTCCATATAAATTTTTTGAATATGTGATCTCTGTCTTTGAAGTATGTCATTGGTATTTTAATTGGTATTGCATTGAATTTATATATTGCTTTGGGTAATACAGACATTTTAATGATGTTTATTCTTCCTAACCATGAGCACGGTATATGCTTCCACTTGTTTGTATCTTCCTTGATTTCTTTTATCAATGCTTTGTAATTTTCCGAGTACAACATTTTCGGATCCTTGGTTAAGTTTACTCCGAGGTACTTTACTTTTTTGGTTGTAATAGTGAAGGGGATTGTTTCTTTAATTTCTCTTTCTGACTATTCATTGTTGGCGTATAAAAATGCCTCTGATTTCTGAGTATTGATTTTATACCCTGCCACTTTGCTGAATTCATTTATAAGGTCCAGTAGCTTTTTGACTGAGACTTTAGGGTTTTCTATATACAATATCATATCATCTGCAAATAATGATAGTTTTACTTCTTCTTTTCCAACTTGAATGCCTTTTATTTCTTCTTCTTGTCTGATTGCTGTGGCTAGGACTTCCAGGACTATGTTAAATAAGAGTGGTGAAAGGGGGCACCTCTGCCTTGTTCCTGATCTTAAGGGGATTGCTTTTGATTTTTGCCCATTAAGTATGATGTTGGCTGTGGATTTGTCATAGATGGCCTTTATCATGTTGAGGTATGTTCTCTGTATTCCCACTTTGCTGAGAGTTTTGATCATGAATGGGTGCTGGATTTCATCAAATGCTTTTTCTGCATCTATTGAAATTATCATATGGTTTTTCTCCTTCTTTTGGTTTAACTGATGAATCACATTGATTGATTTATGAATATTGTACCAGCCTTGCCTCCCCAGAATAAACCCCACTTGAACATGGTGTATGATTTTTTTCCATATATTGTTGGATCCGATTTGCTAATATTTTGTTGAGGATTTTAGCATCTATATTCATTAGAGATATTGGCCTATAATTTTCTTTCTCTGTGTTGTCTTTGCCTGGTTTTGGAATCAGAATTATGCTCGCCTCATAAAAGGAGCTTGGAAGTTTTCCTTCCTATTGAATTTTTTGAAATAGTTTGAGAAGGATAGGAGTTAGTTGTTCTTTGAATATTTGGTAGAATTCTGTTGTGAAGCCATCAGGCACAAGACTTTTCTTTGTTGGGAGTATTTTGATAACTGTTTCGATCTCATTTGGTGTAATCGGTCCGTTTAGGTTTTCTGATTCTTCCAGATTGATTTTTGGAAGATTGTATGTATCAAGGAATTTGTCTATTTCATCTAGGTTGTCTAGTTTTTTGGCATACAGTTCTTCATAGTATTTTCTTACAATATTTCGTATTTCTGTTGTATCAGTTGTTATTTCTCTACTCTCATTTCTAATTTTATTTATTTGAGTCCTCTCTCTCTCTTTTTCTTGGTGAGTCTAGTTAAAGGTTCATCAATCTTGTTTACCTTTTCAAAGAACCAGCTCCTAGTTTCATTGATTCTCTGTATTGTTTCTTTAGGCTCTATGTCATTTATTTCTGCTCTGATCTTTATTATTTCCTTCCTTCTACTAGCTCTGGGCTTTACTTGAAGTTCTTTTTCTAGTTCTTTTTCTAGTTCTTTTAGATGCAGGGTTAAGTTGTGTATTTGAGCTTTTTCTAGCTTCTGAAAGTGTGCCTGTAGTGCTATGAACTTCCCTCTGAGCACTGCTTTTGCTCTGTCCCATAAATTTTGAGTTGTTGTATGCTCATTGTCATTCGTTTCTAGGAATATTTTTATTTCTTATTTGATCTCATTCTTAATCCATTTGTTATTTAACAACCTGCTATTTAGTGTCCATGTGTTCGAGAATTTTTGAGCTTTTCTGTTGTGGTTCATTTTTAGTTTTATGCCGTTGTGATCAGAGAAAGTGCTTGATATGATTTCAATCTTCTTAAATTTGTTAAGACCGCTTTTGTGCCCTATCATGTGGTCTATCCTAGAGAATATACCATAAGCACTTGAAAAGAATGTATATTCTGCTGCTTTAGGGTGAAAGGTTCTGAAGATATCTATTAAATCGAGTTGATCTAGTGTGTCCAATAAGTCTGCTGTTTCTTTGTTAATTTTCTTTCTTGAGGATCTATCTAGTGATTTTAGTGGGGTATTGAAATCTCCTACTATTAAAGTATTGCTATTGATCTCACCCTTTAAATCCATCAAAGTCTGCTTTGTGGATATATATTTATATATTTATATATTTATATATTTAAGTGCATAGATATTTATTATAGTTATATCTTCCTATTGGATTACTCCCTTTATCATTATGTAGTGGCCTTCTTTATCTCTTACTATATCCTTTGTTTTAAAGTCCAATTTGTCTGATATAAGTATTGCTACTCCAGCTTTTTTTTTCATTTCCATTTGCATGAAATGTTTTTTTCCATTCTTTTACCTTCAATCTATGAGCATATTTTGTTTTAAGGTGTGTCTCTTTAGACAGCATATGTACGCGTCCTGTTTTCTTATCCACGCAGCTACCCTATGTCTTTTGATTGGATTATTTAATCCATTTACATTTATGGTTATTATTGATATGTAGTTGTTTATTGCCATTTTATTCTTTAAAGCTCTAATCTTTTTTTGCTATATTTTTTTCCCTCCTTGATCTGTTTACAACAGGCCCCTTAATATTTCCTGCAGCATTGGTTTGGTTGTAATGAATTCCTTGAGTTGTTTTTTGTCTGGAAAGCATTTTATTTCTCCTTTAAAACAATAGCTTTGCTGGATAAAGTAGTCTTGGTTGTAGGTTCTTGTTCTGCATTACTTTGAATATTTCTTGCCATTCCTTTCTGACCTCAAGTGTTTCTGTTGAGAAGTCAGATGTCATCCTTATGGGGGCTCCTTTGTACGTGATAGCTTTTTTGTCTCTTGCAGATTTACTATTTTTTCTTTATTGCTTAGCTTTGGTATTTTAATTATGATGTGTTTTGGTGTAGATTTCTTTGGATTTCTCTTTAATGGAGTCCTCTGTGCTTCTTGAACTTGTGAGAGTTTCTCCTGCATTAAATTAGGGAAGTTTTCAGCTATGATATGATTGAACAAAGTCTCTATCCCTTGGTCTTTTTCTTCTTCTTCAGGAACCCCTATGATGCAGATGTTATTTCTCTTCATGTTGTCACACAGCTCACTAAGAGTTTTCTCAGACTTTTTGAGTCTCTTTTCTTTTTACTTCTCTGCTTTCATGCCTTCATTCCAGTTGTCCTCAAACTTGCTGATTTGATCCTCAGCTCTATCTATCCTGTTTTTAATTCCTTCCATTGTGGTCTTTATTTCTGATATTGTATTTGTCATCTCTGACTGATTCTTTTTTATACTCGCTATTTCTTTATTTAGGAGTTCATAATGACCATCCACTGTTGTTCTAAGATCCCTAAGCATCCTTACAATCATTATTTTGAACTCCGCATCTGGAATTTTGATTATTTTCATATCACTCATTTTATCTCCTGAAGTTTTCTCTTGTGGTTTCATTTGGATTGCACTTTTTTGTCTTCTCATTGTCTGTGTTTGGGTGTTTTGTTTGTAGAGTTGGTTGAGTCTAGGCTTGGTGTTGTCTGCCTCTAGGTTTCAGTTGTGTTATTTCTAGGTCTTCTTGGGTTGGTATCAGATATTATTTGTAATCCACTTTCAGATTTGGGCAGCTTTGAAGTCTTGATTTGTTTGTTTTCTTAACAGGTGATAGTCTTGTTTACTGATCTCAGCAGGGGGCTTCCTTGAAACTGTATCCAGGAATGTGATGGGTGTAACCTGAGACTCTGAAGGTTGCTTCCACCAACTAATCTCTCTGGGGGCAGGGTGTTTTCTCAGCTTCAGTAGGGGGAGGTGTATCTCAGATCTCCATGGAGACCTGAATTACTGCCCATCCTCCCCACTTCTTGTTTTCAGCTGTGTCTTGTTGCGCTGATTGGAGCTGGAGAGATGTCTGGAGATCTTTGATCCAGAAGCAATTCAGTACTGTTTTGTGGAAGGATCAGTCCCTCTCCCAGCCATGGCCACCTCCAGCACAGATGAGTCAGCTTTTGTAGGTCATCTCCTGCATTCCTTAGCCCCTCTCAGTCTGTCCCTCTCTCTCTCTTTTCCACATGGGAGATAAGCTGGTCTTTCAACACAACTCACTCCCTGGTCACCAGGCAAGTGGCTATGAGCAGTATTTTCTGCTCTTTTCCCTGGAGTGAGATCCCCTCTGGGCTCTCAGCCTCACCCCCCCCCCCTTCGTTCCTGTAAGCAGGGGAGATTCAGGCACTCCCTACCAGGTTTGATGTGGCTTCTTCTTTGCTCCTTTGTTTTTGAGAGCTGCTCTTGTAGTCCAGAGTTAGTTTTTCAGGTTGATTTTTCCTAAATTGATTTGTATTCCAGTTTGGTGGTGAAAGCTGGGCGTCTGTACATCCGCCACTCCGCTGCCATCTTCAGGTCTCTTTAATGTCCTTTTTTTTTTTTCTGAAGCTGGAAATGGGGAGAGACAGTCAGACAGACTCCTGCATGCGCCCAACCGGGATCCACCCGGCATGTCCACCAGGGGGCGATGCTCTACCCACCAGGGGCCGATGCTCTACCCCTCCGGGGCATCACTCTGTTGCGACCAGAGCCACTGCAGCACCTGGGGCAGAGGCCAAGGAGTCATCACCAGCGCCCGTGCCATCTTTGCTCCAGTAGAGCCTTGCTGTGGGAGGGGAAGAAAGAGACAGAGAGGAAGGAGAGAAAGAGGAGTGGAGGAGCAGATGGGCACTTCTCCTCTGTGCCCTGGCCGGGAATCGAACCCGGGACCTCTGCACGCCAGGCTGATGCGCTACCACTGAGCCAACCGGCCAGAGCTAATGTCCATTTGTTAAGATACAAACACCCCAATCGAAAAAAGGGCAAATGTATTAACAGAATAATTTGAGGAATAATTAGCCACAGTGATAAATCAAATAAAACAAATATTCACTCTCTCCAGTAACCAAAGACATACAAGTTAAAACAATGAGATTATTTTACACCTATGAAATTGTTAATAAAGCCAGCTATAGTGATTAAAAACATGGGCTCTAGTGTCATACAGGCCTAGGTTGAAATTCCATCCCTTACATTTAGTAGTTATATGTGCTTGGTCAAGTCACTTTCCTCACTGGGCCTCAGCTTTCTCATCTGTAAAATGGGGACAATAACAGCTCATTCCTCCTAAGCCCACTGCATTATATGAGCCTATAATGAAAGTGTTTAGCAAGTAGTAGGTAGTATCAATAGAATTAAAAGTAAGGTTCCTTTTAAAGGAGATACAACATTCTCATCATCATATCTGCCATTATGGCTAGTGTGCTCGATGTAGGCTGCCTCATTTAATTGAGAGTCAGGGCTTCAAGGGAGTGCTTCATATTAGAATTACTCTGTTTAGGGAAATCCCTAGCAGAAATAGTCATGTTATAATTTATGTTCCTGATGTCTCCCTCACCCAGTTTTACCCAGGGCACAGGACTGGCATTAAATTGTCCAGGGCATAGACAAGAGTTACCAAGAGTGCACTGCATCCCAGCCAGAGTCTTCAGAATCACACTCCTGAGACCCACATCTGAGACTTTAACCCTTGGGAAGAAGACACCCTGGTTCCCCCAGGACCCAGCCAGAGCTGGCTGGAGAAGAGACTGCGCATAACACAAGGATGGGTTGAAGGAGCACTTGGGGGATGGTATTCCATGAGCCTTTAAAACCCTAAGGAAGACTCCTGTCTTCTCAGGTCTAGGGAAGCTGGAAATGAGTCATACACTCTAAGTGGTCCTATGGCACTCAACTCTACTGACTGAGTCAGAATGGTTCCAGGCAGTTCTTCACTGTGAACTTTCCAGCCAGAAGAGGAAACTGGAGAATCCAAAGATACCTAAACCCAATCTATGCTTTAACAGGTGAGAATCTGGAAGGGGTAGGGTAGAACACACACACACACACACACACACACACACACACACACACACACACACCTCCTTTCCGAGCCTCACAACTAGGCAGGTTGCTTGGGAAGATGATCTGAGTCTCTGCCTCAAATCAGAAGCCTCTTTATAAACAAAAGACCAAAGGGAACGCTAACATATTCACAAAAGCGTCCAAAGTCACCCTTCCTACAGACCAGTACAAAACGACCTCTCATGCCAGCTTGCCCTGAACGCTGGGAGAGCAGAAGAGTGGCTACTTTCAAGCCTGGTTCCTTGCCCTTCTCCTTCCTCTGATGAAAAGTAAATATCAGAGGGGGATAGTGTAAGTGTGGGGGTGAGAGCACAGGCTGTAGGGGTCAGACACACCTGCCATTTGATTCTCATTTTCTAGCTATCTGATCTTGAGTATGTCAAATATCTCTGAGACTCAGTCACCATATGCAGAGTTTTTGAGTAAAATAATACCTATTTCATGCCTTATGAAGAATGAAGCACCATCAAGGTGTCTACACTTTGCAATCCTCTGCAAATAGGTACTTACCATGTTGATGTCCCTGAGAACGGAGAAAGAGAAATGTCAGTTCCCAGAGAGAGGACAGGTGCTGTGAAGCAAATGGGGAACTGGACAGGGATGAAGGAGAGAGTGATGGAGGAGTGGGGTAGCCCCTGTCCTGTTTGTGGAGGGAGGTCCTAACAGTGGATGGGGAGAATGGAACATCACTGATACCAACTGCCTCATCCCACATATCCTCTGCTCCCAGCTTGGGAAGAGTACAGGGACTGTAGCTGAATGGGGAAAGGCAAGTTCTAGGACAGGGAAGGCAAGCAACAAGGAGGTTATCTTGCCCTATCATGTGTTGGGGCTGTGATGGAGACCATACATCTCTTTTTCAATTAGTAAGCACAAATGGCTTTTTCCAATCTTGCCTCAAGGATATGCTCACATCTCATCTCCCCCAATAACTAGCCTACACTCACCTATCCAATAAACTGATGTCTTTTCTCTGGACCCTACTTAAACTTCTGGTCATTGTCTTGACTCTTCTCCAAAGGCCTCATAGGCATTTTCTTTTTTTTTTTTTTTTTTTTTTTTTTTTTTTTTTTTTTTTTTTGAAGCTGGAAACGGGGAGAGACAGTCAGACAGACTCCTGCATGCGCCCAACCGGGATCCACCCGGCATGCCCACCAGGGGGCGACGCTCTGCCCACCAGGTTGCGATGCTCTGCCCCTCCGGGGGGTCGCTCCATTGCGACCAGAGCCACTCTAGCGCCTGGGGCAGAGGCCAAGGAGCCATCCCCAGTGCCCGGGCCATCTTTGCTCCAATGGAGCCTCGCTGTGGGAGGGGAAGAGAGAGACAGAGAGGAAGGAGGGGGGGAGGGGCGGAGAAGCAAATGGACACTTCTCCTGTGTGCCCTGGCCAGAAATCGAACCCGGGACTTCTGCACACCAGGCCAATGCTCCACCAGTGAGCCAACCAGCCAGGGCCGGCATTTTCTTATATCACCAATAAGATCCAGAGGTGCTCACTGATGAAGCCCACTTATTCTCTTTTTCTCCCAGCATATTTTGGGCTACAGAGAAACATGTCTGTAAACTGTTGTAATAATTAAATACTGACAGGGTTTAATCTGAATGGATAGCAGAAACTTCAAGGGATGGGAAAGTCAAGCAGAGTGAACCAAACTGCTGTTTCAGACTTCCTCCTGCTCGGACTCTCTGAACAGCCGGAGCAGCAGTCTCTCCTATTTGGCATCTTTCTGGGCATGTACCTGATCACCATGGTGGGGAACCTGCTCATCATCCTGGCCATCAGCTTGGACCCTCACCTCCACACCCCCATGTACTTCTTCCTGGCCAACCTGTCACTAACTGATGCCTGTTTCACTTCTGCCTCAATCCCCAAAATGCTGGCCAATATTCATACCCGGATTAGGACCATCTCTTATTCTGAGTGCCTTGTACAGGTATATTTTCTCATTGTGTTTGGTGGTCTTGACAACTTCCTTTTGTCTGTGATGGCATATGACCGTTATGTGGCCATCTGCCAGCCACTCCATTACAGCACAGTTCTGAGTCCCCAACTCTGCGCACTAATGCTGGGCGTGTGCTGGGTGACCACCAATATTCCTGCCCTGATAAATACGCTGTTGCTGACCCGGGTGGCCTTCTGCACCCACACGGTCATCCCCAACTTCTACTGTGATAACAGAGCTCTGCTAAGGCTTGCCTGCTCAGATATCCACATCAACCAGCTGATGATGATCACCATGAGCCTGATGTTCCTCGCCACTCCTCTCATGCTGACCGTCCTCTCTTATGTCCGCATTTCCTGCACTGTGTTTGGCATCTCATCTTCTGGAGGGCGGTGGAAGGCCTTCTCTACCTGTGGTTCTCACCTCACTGTGGTCCTGCTCTTCTATGGGTCTCTCCTGGGCGTGTATTTACCTCCTCCATCAACACACTCTGCAGAGAGGGAAAGTAGGGCTGCCATCCTCTATATAGTGATTATTCCCATGCTAAACCCATTCATCTACAGCTTGAGGAACCGAGACATGAAGAAGGCATTGGGTAAACTTTTGGGCTGTAGGAAAAGATTCTTCTTACCATGACAGTGATGCCTGATCCTGGTATCCTGACCCACCCCCGCCCTCTGTCATTTCAATGACTCCACCACTCTCAGACTGATTTTCAGGGAGGGTTTTCAGGTAAATCTGTGTTAGAGATTTAATCAAAATGGTATTTCCACTCCTTTACTTGGCTGTGGAATGAAGTGTTCTGCCTCAGTCTCTCTTCTGATCCCAGTGAAGAAACCATGACTCAGAGCAGGGTATCCTTCCTCACTCTTCACCTCTAAATCCAGCATATTAGCCCAAGTGAACCAAGCAATTCTGCATTTAGGGGCATGGGATGAGGCGAAGGGATGAAAATACAAACACTATTGAGCATCAACAATGTTTCTCATTGTTGCTCACGTCGGTATTTGGAGGTAGAACTGTGGAAACAATGATCAGAATGATAAATAACTTCCTCAAACCAGGTAAGTGTGATTCTATACCCACCCTTTTTCTACTGTACTTGTGGGGACCATGACAAATACTGATTGATGAAAATAGAAGATAAAGAATTAAATCAATATGTATTTTATGGTGCTTTCTTAATATTTTATTTCTCTAGACAGAAAGCACGTCTTTCTGTTATTGTTATGGATCGATGAAAAGGAGTCAATATTTGTTATGTGCACACTGTGTGCAAACTTTGTACTGAGTACATGATTCATCCTCTGTTTCTTTCAGAAAATATTAAATAGAACACGATAAATCAAGTGTGGTGGAAATTTTAGGGCAATAATTTAACGAAAAGTAGTCTGGTAGAAACTGGCATTCTAGAAGTCAAGGAGCTGTAAGTAGTTATCTTTTTGCAGTAGGAGTGCAGGTTATCGCTTCTTTTATATATGTGTGGGTCTCATTATTCCCACCCCTTCCATCCAAGAGGAAAGGACAAAGGAGAGAAGACAAGTAGCTAAGGGGCAAGGCAGACAGATGCAATCTTTTTCCTTTTAATATGTTCTTCCTTTAAAACAAGATCTATTATATACAATACATAAAAAAGCCACTGTCCTTTTTCAAAGACTTGGTCCAAGACAAACTTGATCTTGAATCTTTAGAAAACTCTATTTAAGTGCTTCCTTATTTCTCTGGCATGACCTGCTAATCACTGGAACATTTTTGCATGTGTGCCAACCTCCAAATTTGATTTCCTGGTTTGAAAAATACCAAATGGATAGGAAACTTCTGGGGATATTTCTGAGTCCAGAAAATTTTTAGGTGTAGGATTATAGCCTAATATAGTATGGATATACCTCAGCCATTTCTCAACTGCCTCTACTCATTATAAAGCTCAGAAGATAAAGGGACTATTTTTAGGCAGATGGAATAAGTTAGAATAGATGAGCGTATATTCTAAGGAAGGACTCCAGAAATAAAAAAGTCACTGGTGTTTTACTTTACTCCAGCAGTTGTATGTGCTTCATTTGACATTTTAAAATGTGTGATCAATCTTAAATGTGTTTTAATTTAAAAAGGTATTTCTTTGTAAATAAAAATTTAGAAGCTTTATATCATATCCCATCACATCCTGTGCAATATAGATACCTAATTACAACTAATAAAATTCTAAGAATGGAAATAGTCCTTTATATAACACAGAATCATAATGTAATGAGTTTTGGAAATAATAAGATCTCAAACTTAAATATTAAAAACTGTTAAATATTATAATTGGACTTTTAAGTGACAATAATTGATGGTAGATAGAGTGGAAATATAAATTGGCATAGACTTCCAGAAATAAGTTAATATATATTATGAGCACTAAAAATATCTGTATCCTCTGACCTACAGTTGTAGTTCTAGGAGTTTGCTCAAGTAAATGTAAAAGAAATATTGCCAAGAATTTATGTATAATAATATTACTCACGAGAGGAAAAAAAAACACTCAAATTTTAATCATTGGGGCTTGATTAATTTTGCTCTGTTGAAATGATGGACTACTGTGCGGCTTTTTCAGTTATTTGCTAATGTATTTTTTTGTGTGTGTGTGACAGAGACAGAGAGAGGAACAGATAGGGACAGACAGATAGGAAGGAGAGAGATGAGAAACATCAATTCTTCAATGTGGCTCCTTAGTCTCTTTAGTTCAGGGGTCAGGAACCTTTTTGGCTGAGAGAACCATGAACGCCACATATTTTAAGATGTAATTCCGTGAGAGCCATACAATATGTTTAACACTAAATACAAAGTAAATGTGTGCATTTTATGTAAGACCAACAGTTTTAAAGTACAATAAGTCTCTGAATTCTTTTTAATAACGTTGTTATGCTGTTGCTAACCAGTGATGAATAAAGTACTTCTTACCATTAATGCAACTTCTGGTGCTGCATGGTTTTGCTGATGGCTTTGTAGTCTGGTTGATACATGGTGAGGTTAAGCTTCATGCAGGCGTTGAGACTTCCATCCATTTAACGTGATCGTAGGTTGGTCTTAACGTTCTTTAGATGTGAAAAAGACGGGTCACATGCATACACAGAGCCAAACATTGTCGGTACAGCAATAATCACACGCTGCAGTGTGTGGTGTTGGACGGGAAGCATGTTCCAAGTTTTGACAATCAGTTGGTCTGTGGGTTGAAGATTTTTCATTTCTCCCCATTTGTGTTTGCTCGCCAACTCTGCTTGCTGTCGTGCAAGTCTTTCCAACTCTTCATTCAGTGACTTGAACTTATTCACTCACATGTCTGAGGCCTTCAGGTCAGCAGCTTGTAGCCCAAAATCTCTGACAGAGACAAAGGGGATGTAACTCAGTTTGGCGCTGTCCACTGCAAACAGTGGATGGGTAATGAACTTAAAAAGACAAGTGTGCTCAAGAAATTCTCCAAAGTGCGCTTTGAATGACTGCAGGAAATTAGATGTGAAGCCCGCTAGCTGCTGGAGATCAAGATGTTGAGCAGGGTCACTTGCTGTGCATGCATCTTTAAACTCTCCCAGTTTTTCAAAGTGTAGTAAACGACCTGTTTCAATGTTGGCGATGAAGAGTTCCAGCTTGTTTTCAAATGCAAACACTGCTTGTTGAAGGGATAAAACTGTATTTCCAATGCCTTGCATTTTCACATTGAGCTGGTTCAGATGTTCAGTCATGTCCACGAGATAGTAGAACTTCAGGAGTATCAGTGTTAGCTAACTCAGGATGCTCAATGTTTTTCATTTCAAGAAAAGTTCAAATTTCACTCAGACAAGCCTCAAAAAGGCTGAGCATCTTCCCTCTTGACAACCAATGCACATTGCTGTGCAGAAGCAGACCGTGATAATTATTCCCAACTTCATCCAGCAGTGTTTTAAACTGGCAATCATTTAAAGCTCGGGCAACAATAAAGTTGATCACCTGAATGACCAGTGACATCACCTCACCAAGCTGCTCGCCACACATCTGAGCACAAAGCGCCTCCTGATGTAGGATGCAGTGAAAACTTAGGGTGGATCTCTTTTCATGTTCACGAAGAAGTGCTACAAATCCTCTGTTTTTCCCTATTATGCATGGAGCACCATCAGTACACACCGAAATAAGTTTATCCATCGGTAGATTTTTTTCTTTAGCGAACTCAGTGAAAGACTCAAATCCTCCCCTCTTGTTGTCTCTTTCATAGGCAAAACAGCAAGACTTTCCTCATGTAGTGTGTCACTGACAGCATACCTTGCAATCATGCTGAGCTGGGATAAATGGCTTATGTCTGTTGACTCATCCAAAGTGAGAGAAAAGAATGGTGCTGCATTTATGTTCTTCACTTGTGTTGCCTCAATTTGATTTGCCATCATGATGGTACAATAGTGAACAGTTCTTGCTGACAGAGGCATGTCTTTTATTCGTTTAATTATCTTGTCTTTATCCGAAAAGTCATCAAAAAGTTCATTGGCAACATCAAGCATGAATGTTTTGGCATACTTCCCCATCTGTGAATGGCTTTTCGTTTCTCACAATTGCTAAAGCACCAGCAAAGCTAGCCAAATTCCAGTCACCTTGTTGGGTCCAAACACGAAGTTGCTGCTGACTAGCTTGCACTCTGCACTGTAGCTCTTGACATGCTTTCTTCCTGTTGTCCTCAGCTAGATATTTCAATGCAAATGTAGTATGGCATGTGTCGAAGTGCTGCTTTATATTTGACCATTTCATTGATGCAATTTTATCATTGCATATTAGACACACTGCAGAACCTGATCTCTCCACAAAGGCAAATTCTTCTGTCCATTCCTGCTGAAAAGTATGATACTCCTCATCTTTTTTTCTTTTAGCCATCTTCTTCATCAAAAGGCTTTCTGCAATTAACTAGCTGACTACTTGATTAAAAGGAGGGAAGTTTACTTCCTGACCTCACAATGACCTGTGTACATTATGCATTATCCAATAAAAATTTGCTGTTGTCCCGAAGGACAGCTGTGATTGGCTCCAGCCACCGCAACCATGAACATGAGCAGTAGGAAATGAATGGATTGTAATACATGAGAATGTTTTATATTTTTAACGTTATTTTTTTATTAAAGATTTGTCTGTGAGCCAATTGAAACCATCAAAAGAGCCACATCTGGCTCGTGAGCCATAGGTTCCTGACCCCTGCCTTAGTTGTTCATTGATTGCTTTCTCGAATGTGCCTTCACCGGGGAGACTACAGCAGAGTGAGTGACCCTTTGCTCTAGCCAGCAACCTTGAGCTCAAGCCAGTGACCTTGGGCTTCAAGCCAGTGACCTTTGGGCTCAAGCCAGTGACCATCATGTCATGTCTATGATTCCATGCTCAAGCCAGCAACCCTGTGCTCAAGCTGGTAAGCCCACACTCAAGCCAGATGAGCCTGGGCTCAAGCCAGCGACCTCGGGGTTTCAAATCTGAGTCCTCTGTCCCAGTCCAATGCTCTATCTACTGCACCATCACCTGGTCCAGCTGCTAAAGTATTTTAAACACAGAATAATGTTAATAGGAAATGATTACTGCATGCAGTATAAATCTATTATTCATAATACTTGTCTAAGGAAAACCAACCAAATATTAAGAGCGGCTATCCCAAGATGATGGAATTATACATGATTGCTGTTTTATTTCTTCAACATCAATTTCCAATTTATATTATCCACATTTTCACAATAAAATATTATTTTAACAATCAAAAATTTAAATATACTTAAAATTTTTATATCAACTTATTTTAGCCAATACCTATACTTCATTAGCTGGAATTTGATCTGAAGATAAAACCATCTTTCTCTTCTTAAGAAAGGACTGCTAGAAAATTCTATGCTGTCAACAAACAGATGCTAGATGAGATTATATATTCTGCAACAATGGAGAGAGGCAAAGGGCTTTATATGATCCCATACATAGGTGGGACATAAAGATGAGACTCAGAGACATGGACAACAGTGTTGGGGGTACAGGGTAGGGGGAGGAGAAGGAGGGGGTTGGGGGAGGGGAGGGGCACAAAGAGCATGGCTTTTCAGCATTTGCCATATTCCCCCTTTAATCTATAGACAGACAGCAAATATTTACTTATGGTGTTTCCACTATAAAGACTGCTGTCTTAGGGACAAATGCTGATGAACTATTTCAGCAGTTCCTCCTTCTTCAAAGACTTATATGTCAACATAGAGCTCCATGTTTCATAGGACATACTCAAGCTCACTCCATGCTCCCTGGAGCTTTAACACAAGGGAATGCCCTTTTTTTTTTTTTTTTGTATTTTTCTGAGGATGGAAATGGGAAGGCAGTCAGACAGACTCCCGCATACGCCTGACCAGGATCCACCTGGCATGCCTACCAGGGGGGAATGCTCTGCCCATCTGGGGTGTTGCTCTGTTACAACCAGAGCCATTCTAGCGACTGGGGCGGAGGCCATGGGACCATCCTTAGTGCCCGGGGTGGCTTTGCTCTGGTGGAGCCTTGGCTGCGGGAGGGGAAGTGAGAGACAGAGAGGAGGGAGAGGGGGAGGGGTGGAGAAGTAGATGGGCACTTCTCCTGGGTGCTCTGGCCAGGAATCAAACCCAGGAATCCTGCACACCAGGCCAATGACTCCTACGGGTCTACCATATCATGCTTTTTACTTAAAAAAAAAAAAATTTACATTTCTTTTGAAGGCTGATGAACAGGAGACACCAAATCTTTTTCGCCTGCAAACTACTACCTTCTTTATTAGATCCAGCTAATAACACTGTTTTGTCTTTTTCCAAATAGCTCCAGATATATGGAAAATATTTATATAGGCAGATGGGGATCCTCAAACCCCTCAGCGAGATCTTCTGAGCATGGCTTTTAAGATACCTAGAGGCAGAAAAAGCCCAATAGAGATCAGGGGAACTACCAGCTTTTAGGATACACCCTTAAAGGCTCCAATGCCCCAAAGGGGTCTCATAGGATGCCATCTGGGTCCTGCTTCAATAGTGGAAAGGAAGGTCATTGAGCTAAAGCCTGCCAGGCTTACATGCCTCTGCTGTGAGGAAACAGGGACACTGAAAGGTAGGCTTCCCCCTTGCTCCTCTAAGGGAGGGTTCAGTCTCTTCCAGCCCTGCTCCAGCCACCTATGACCTAACCTTGCCCAGAATGCTGGGGTTTGCCACTGAAGGCTGAAGGGGCCCAGGGCCGTCGGCCCCATCTACGACACTATGGACGAGCCTAGGGTATTTCTTCCAAGAAGCAAGTACTGATCTTATTTGCACAAGGGCCACTTAACTATGTTTTGCCTGAATAGTCAGATTTTTTATTCTTCCCTCAAAGATCTCTGTTGTGGGTGTTGATAGTCCTATTTTCTGCTGCTTTGCTTAATATATAGTGTATCCTTTATGCCTCCTACCTCAATGTCCCACTCATATTTCAGGCTGGGACCTACTCCTAATTTAGAGCTCTCTTTCCCCCTTTTGCCAACTTTAATTATGAATTTATCTTTGCCACCCAGCTTAGTGTTCCCAAGGTTCTCTTTACCATGCCATAGTTGCAGAGCTCCAGGGAAAAGCAACCTGGTCTCAACACTCCAGGCAGAGAACAGAAGCTCCATATCCACGCATGCTGCAAATGGCTTTTCCAGTCTACCTGAATCATTACCAGCTAGAAGCAGCGGTCATTGGGACTTGGACATGAGCTGCAAAATATAGAATGGTGACAACAATTCCAGTGCCATGCGGACTTTTCCTGTGTGGACTTTTCCTGGACTCCTGCTCCCTGTGACAGCTCCTAACAGACTGAACTGTGGTTGGGTTGCATTTTTCAGGGATTTGGCATGGTGATGGGGCCAATTTGGACTTGGTGAACAGGTTAAGGACACTACTCTTTTATGGATTCTTGCTGTATTGGCCAAGAGTTTGCTTAAAGGCTTTTAATCACTGTAAAAAAAATAGAAGACTGGATAAAGAAGATGGGGCACATATACACCATGGTATACTATTCAGCTAGAAGAAACGATGACATCGGATCACTTACAGCAGAATGGTGGAACCTTGATAACATTATGCGGAGTGAAATAAGCGAATCAGGAAAAAACAAGAACTGCAGGAGTCCATACATTGGTGGGACATAAAAGCGAGACTAAGAGACATGGACAAGAATGTGGTGGTTACGGGGGGTGGGGAGAGGGAAGGGGGGAGAGGGGGAAGGGGAGGGGGAGGGGTACAAAGAAAACTGGATAGAGGGTGACGGAGGACGATCTCTCTTTGGGTGATGGGTATACAACAGAACTAAATGACAAGATAACCTAGAAATGTTTTCTTTGAGCCCTGGCCAGTTGGCTCAGTGATAAAGCATCGGCCTGGCGTGCAAGGGGTCCCGGGTTCGATTCCCGGCCAGGGCACACAGGAGAAGCGCCCATCTGCTTCTCCACCCCTCCCCCTCTCCTTCCTCTCTGTCTCTCTCTTCCCCTCCCCCAACGAAGCTCCATTGAAGCAAAGATGGCCCGCTCGGCCCGGGCACTGGAGATGGCTCCTCGGCCTCTGCCCCAGGCACTGGAGTGACTCTGGTCGCAACAGAGCAACAGCCCGGAGGGGCAGAGCATCGCCCCCTGATGGGCAGAGCGTCACCCCCTGGTGGGCGTGCCGGGTGGATCCCAGTCGGGCGCATGCGGGAGTCTGTCTGACTGTCTCTCCCCGTTTCCAGCTTCGGAAAAATACAAAAAAAAAAAAAAAAAAAAAAAAAGAAAGAAATGTTTTCTTTGAATATATGTACCCTGATTTATTGATGTCACCCCATTAAAATAAAAATTTATTTATAAAAAAATAAATAAATAAAAATAAACGTAATTCAGCCTGGCTGGATGCTTCAATGGATAGAGCTTCATTCCAGTGCACAGAGGTCACAGGTTCAATCCCTGATCAGGGCACATATGAGAAGTAACCAAATGAGTGCACAGCTAAATGGAACAACTAAGTGAAACAAAGAGTTGATGCTTCTCTCTCTCTTTCTCAAATCAATGGAAAAAATTTAAAATAAAAATAATTCTTCCTTCTGTATTAGAAATCAGTTGTGATGTTTTCATTTGGGATTAGAGTTTTTTGTCTATCCACTTGAGCATGAGGAACCTGCTGTCATAATTATTCCAAGATTAAGTCTACATTTTATTATGTATTGTATTGATCAAGGTTCTGGGTAGGGAAAAAGAAACCACCACTGGTATTTTAAGCAATAAGGAAGTTAATTCAGAAATTTAAGTGCTTACAAAAACATTAAAAGTGTTATAGAACTACAGGCTATAGGATAAGCCTTCAAGAATAACCTTGCCTGACCTGTGGTGGCACAGTGGATAAAGCATCGACCTGGAAATGCTGAGGTCGCTGGTTCGAAACCCTGGGCTTGCCTGGTCAAGGCACATATGGGAGTTGATGCTTCCAGCTCCTCCCCCCTTCTCTCTCTCTGTCTCTCTCCTCTCTCTCTCTCTCTCTCTCTCTCTCTCTCTCTCTCTGTCTCTCTCTCTCCCTCTCTCTCTCCTCTCTAAAAATGAATAAATAAAATTTAAAAAAAAAGAATAACCTTAAGAAAAATAACAATCTGACCCGTGTGAAGTACTTCCATCTTTACTGCAATCAGGAAGGAGGGTAATTAGAAGGCTACAACTGGCACTATTGAATTCAAGGACATATCACTGCAGCTGCAACCCAAGTATCAGAAATCAGCATCAAAACCACCTCTTGATTCCCACTAACCCAATGACTGGACACAAAAAAGTAGGTTCCAGCTGCCACTCCCAATGCAACTGCCTCTCAGCATCTATGTACCTAGTGACTAAACTCCACGAATACATCTGACAGTAATAAAGGCAAAAAAAGAAAAAAGAAACAGGATGGCCTCCTTCTCATTTCAATATTCCAAATTTCACATAAGTACATCTATTTGATAGAATCTAATTCACATCCAGAATGTAAACTGCAGAGGAGTCTGGGAAAAATATTCCTTTCTTCTTCCCAGCTTTATAATACAGGAAGGTACACTGCAGTATGGTCAGGATTGATATAGAGTGTAAACTGATTATATCTCCAACAGTTATTAATAAAGCCTTTCCCCTTTTCCTAAGTTAACATGTCTGATCTACAATAATTTAAGTTTGGTAAATAAACTACCTGGGGCTGAAGAGGAATCATGAGGGCTAAGAGGAACATTCCCTGGTGTTCACAGAGGATTGGAAACAATTTGTGTTCCCAGCAACCAGATCAGGAAAAGACTTGCACTGAGTCTCCAAAAAATATTCCCACAGTAATGGAGTCCAGCCGTTCATTCCTAGATGAAAGGCTGATCCACACATTTCCTAACAAAGCTTAAAAGTCAGCCTGAAAAGGTCAAGTACATTCCAGTAAAACTGGCATCTACATCTTCTTTATCCAATCATCTGTCAAGACACACTTCGGTTCTTTCCATGTCTGGTGGTACATACATACAATGGAATACTATTTGGCCATGAGAAAAGGTGAAATACTGCCATTTGTGATGAAATGGATAGATCTTGAGAATATCATATTAAGCAAAATAAATCAGACAGGAAAAGTCAATATGGTTTCGCTCATATGTGGAATATAAAACTGAAAGCAGGGCCTGACCTGTGGTGGCACAGTGGATAAAGCATCGACCTGGAAATGCTAAGGTCGTTGGTTCGAAACCCTGGGCTTGCCTGGTCAAGGCACATATGGGAGTTGATGCTTCCAGCTTCTCCCCCCCCCCCCATCTGTCTCACCTCTCTCTCTGTCTCTCTCTCTCCCTCTCTCTCTCCTCTCTAAAGTGAATAAATAAAATAAAATAAATTTTTTTAAAAAAACTGAAAGCAATTAATGAACAAACAGGACAAACAAAAACTCATAGGCACAGTCAACAGTATGGTGCTCTCCAAAGGGAAAGGGAACTTGGGGGTGGGTGGTAAATTGTCAAGTTTATGGTGACCATCTTCATTATCTTTAGCAATATTCAACATATGCTTTTGAGGTAAATGTTTGCATTGTACAGAAGAGAAAACAAAGGCTAAAAAGGTTAAATTACTTGCCTGAAGTGACACAGCTACTAAGAGGCAAGGCTAGAATTTGAATGCAGATCTCTGATTCCAAAATGCATACACTGAACGGTTACTCTTATGCCTAAACAGACATGAATCCACACATCCCTCTCAATTTCTAGCTTTCTCTTTCCCTGCTCCCCTCCCCACTGTTCACATGCACAGTTTCAATCAACAGCTTCTTCTAATACCAGCCGAGGACTTGAAGACACGACAAGGCAAACAGGAAGCTAGAGGATGGAGGAGTAAACAGCCTCGGAGATTCTGGTCTCCCCCACAAGTGAGCACACCCCCTGCTTGAGCATAAGTCCCTAGTTAAATATTCTGAAATGACTTGTGAATCAAGCCACATGATCAGAAAGAAGAGTGGATTTGTGTTTGATAAGTTTTGTGCCCAGGGATGTGTGTGTCTCTGATCTCAGTGTGGAGGTTGCTCTGGGAAAGCTGGAAACTGCGGCAGAAGAAGGTAGAGACAGGAGGCTGGGCACAGCAAACTGACTCCAATCCTGGCCCTGCTACCTTGAGGGGAAGGGGCGTGCTTTGACTTCTGTGAGCCTTTAGATTTCAGGTTGTTGCTGAGAGGCTGACTAGCTTAGATTGCTAGTTTCTTCCCACCAAAACAATCCTTGAGAAACAGGTAAACAAAAATCTAGGAAATTATAATAATAATATTAAAACCGAGAAATGCATGCGGACAAGGAAGACAGGAGCTGGACTGTAACGTGGGGCAGAAAGTGAGGGGGGCAACTGGCCAGGGGAAGCAGTCTGTTGCTGCCCCATGAGAGTGTTGGGAAGAAAGTTAATGCCAAGACCGTGACCCTGAGGGTTATAAGAGGAAACCCGTGGAGTCTCGTAGCACAAACTTAATCATGGAAAGTGGTCCTAACGGCATCTTAGCCTAATTCCTCCCCAGGGGTCAGATGACATCATGATCCTGTTGGCTTAGTGTAAAAAAAGACTGGCAGTGTCTGTGGGTCCCCTTAAGTGCTCTGGCATACCAACCAACATGCTAAACGGCTACCCTACTCAGAGCTTATGCCCTGGACCAGTAAAGCCAATAAGGTAGCAATGATGGGGACTTCCCTTAATCTGGTGATACAGATGAGGACAGTGTGGAATAGGAAGTTTATCACCATGAACTTGGTAGAGAAGACCCCCTTTAAAGTATGTCCTATAATGACTCAAAAAATAATACAAAGTAAGAAACTAAATCAGAGGTCCAAGACAGTGTCACTCAAAAAACTTAATAAAAAGAAAAAAATAATAAAATAAAACAGAAGTCCAAGTTTTAACTTGATTGGAAATCCAAAATGTATTAAAGATTTTACGCAAGTAGCAGATGAAAAGGTACACTAAATGGCTCTTGCACCTATGTGGTTCTGGCTCAGAATTACCTTTAACTTCTGCCAAGATGTGCCAATTGGCTGGCACATTCGTGATCCTTAAATTAATTTTGAATTCCCATCAGATTCTCAAGTCATAACAGGATCCATTAGATTTAGAGAAATGGGAATGCAATGTCCGCCCATCTCCACATTCCCAAGCTCATTTCTAATCTTTCCTCTGCTCCCCTTGGTGTTTGTGCCATGAAAATAGCCCATGCCATGCCCTGGCTGGTTGGCTCAGCAGTAGAGTGTCAGCCCTGCATGTGAAAGTCCCGGGTTCCACTCCTAGCCAGAGCACAGAGGAGAAATGCCCATCTGCTTCTCCACCCTCCCCTTCTACTTTCTCTCTCTCTTTATCTTCCCCTCCTGCAGCCAAGGCTTCACTGGAGCAAAGTTTGCCCAGGCACTGAGGACGGCTCCATGGCCTCCACCTCAGGCACTAGAATGGCTCCAGCCACAATGGAGCAATGCCCCAGATGGGCAGAGCATCACCCCCTGGTGAGCATGATGGTCAGGCACATGTGGGAGTCTATCTGACTGCCTCCCCTCTCCCCCCCCCCCGCTTCTCACTTCAGAAAATACAAAAAAAGAAAGAAAGAAAGAAAATAGCCCATGCCACTGCTGCAGTGATTAATGCACATGCCTCACCAAATGGAAAAATTGAGAAGGACTTCAATTACTGCGGGAAAATGGTGTGTACAATGGGTATACCACTTGGCTGAGCACCGCAGTAGACAGGAAGCCCTAGCCAGTCCTGAGCAGAATACTACTGACAATGACACCTGGCAGGTATTTCCCAGGCAGCACCAGCAAATTCTAACTCTTCTCTGCTCCCTTTACTTAGTCAAGCTCACTGGAGAGCTGCTACTTTTTAATCCTTCAATTTGGTCATCTCCAATCAAGGATGAAATACAAGGGTCAGCCCAGTTGGCCAAACCCCAGGCAGTGGTTTTGGCATTGAAAGATGCACTGGGAAACCTCTGGCCCCAAGTACACATCTTCAGCAACTGGTCACTGTGGTTTGGTCCAGTCAACAGCAACAATAATGTCTCTTTCAGAGTTACCCTCTTTGGAGTAAAGAACTCTGGAAATTCCTTGCTCTCAAATATTTGAGAAAGGGAAGTTTGCCTACAAAGTAACAGTAGTCATGTGCACATCAAACTTTATTTTTCTGATAAAAAAGAAGCGAAAGGGAGAAAAAGATAGAGACAGGGAGACAGATGGGGGAGAGAGAAGCATCAACTGGTTATTCTACTTACTTGTGCCATCTATTGCTTTTCATATGTGCCCTGACCAGGGCTTGAACTGGTGCCCTCAGGGGTTTGGCTGCCACCCTTGGGTTCAAGCTGGGGAGCCCAGGATTGAACCAGCACCACGACCTTAGTGCTCCAGGACGTGTTCTATCCACTGCTCCACCAGCCAGGGCCACATCAGACTTAATAGCTATACTGAATCTAAAAAGACACTGAAAAATGTTTTTTTATCTTATTTTTATTAATTTTAGTGCAGTGACATTGATAGATCAGGGTACATATGTTCCAAGAAAACATCTCCAGATTATTTTGACATTTGATTATGCTGCACACCCCTCACCCAAAGTCAAATTGTCTTCCGTCACCTTCTATCTGGTTTTCTTTGTGCCCCTCCCCTCCTCCTACCTCATTCCTCTCCTTTCTCGCCCCCTCCCCACCCCTCCACTCCACCCCCTGTAACCATCGCATTCTTGTCCATGTCTCTCTGAGTCTCATTTTTATGTCCCATCTATGTATGGGTTCATATAGTTCTTAGTTTTTTCTGATTTACTTATTTCACTCAGTATAATGTTATCAAGGTCTATCCATGTTGTTGTAAATGATCCGATGTCATCATTTCTTATGGCTGAGTAGTATTCCATAGTATATATGTACCAAAGCTTTTTAATCCACTCGTCCTCTGACGGACACTTGGGCTGTTTCCAGCTCTTTGCTATTGTGAACAATGCTGCTATAAACATGGCAGTGCATTTCTCCTTCTGGAACTGTTCTATGGGTATATTCCTAAAAGTGGGATAGCTGGGTCAAAAGGCAGTTCAATTTTTAATTTTGTGAAGAATCTCCATAATATTTTCCACAGTGGCTGTACCAGTCTGCATTTCCACCAGCAGTGCAGGAGGGTTCCCTTTTCTCCACATCCTCGCCAGCACTTATTCTGTGTTGTTTTGTTGATGAGCGCCATTCTGACCGGTGTGAGGTGATATCTCATTGTGGTTTTTATTTGCATTTCTCTAATGATTAGTGATGTTGAGCATTTTTTCATATGCCTATTGGCCATCTGTATGTCCTCTTTGGAGAAGTGTCTATTCATTTCTTTTGCCCATTTTTGGATTGGATTGTTTGTCTTCCTGGTGTTGAGATTTACAAGTTCTTTATAAATTTTGGTTATTAACCCCTTATCAGACATACTGTCAAATATGTTCTCCCATTGTGTAGTTTGCCTTTTTATTCTCTTCTTATTGTCTTTGGCTGTGCAAAATCTTTTTAGTTTGATATAGTCCCATTTGTTTATCCTGTCTTTTATTTCACTTGCCCGTGGAGATAAATCAGCAAATATATCACTGCGAGAGATGTCGGAGAGCTTACTGCCTGTGTTTTCTTCTAAGATGCTTATGGTTTCACGCCTTACATTTAAGTCTTTTATCCATTTTGAGTTTATTTTTTGTGAATGGTGTAAGTTGGTGGTCTAGTTTCGTTTTTTTGCAGGTTGCTGTCCAATTTTCCCAACACCATTTGTTGAAGAGGCTGTCTTTACTCCATTGTATGCCCTTATCTCCTTTTTCAAATGTCAGTTGTCCATAGAGCTGTGGGTTTATTTCTGGGTTCTCTGCTCTGTTCCATTGATCTATATGCCTGTTCTTATGCCAGTACCAGGCTGTTTTGAGTACAATGACCTTGTAGATAACTTGATATCCGGAAGTGTGATACCTCCCCCTTTATTCTTCTTTTTTAAGATTGCTGAGGCTATTCGTGTTCTCTTTTGGTTCCATATAAATTTTTGGAATATGTGATCTATATCTTTAAAGTATGTCATTGGTATTTTAATTGGTATTGCATTGAATTTATAAATTCTTTGGGTAATATAGACATTTTAATGATGTTTATTCTTCCTAACCATGAGCACAGTATATGCTTTCACTTGTTTGTATCTTCCTTGATTTCTTTTATCAATGTTTTTTAATTTTCCAAGTACAAGTCTTTAATCTCCTTGGTTAAATGTACTCCTAGGTACTTTATTTTTTGGTTGTAATAGTGAAGGGGATTGTTTCCTTAATTTCTCTTTCTGACTGTTCATTGTTGGTGTATAAAAATGCCTCTGATTTCTGAGTATTAATTTTATATCCTGCCACTTTGCTGAATTCATTTATCAGGTCCAGTAGTTTTTTGACTGAGACTTTAGGGTTTTCTATATACAATATCATATCATCTGCAAATAATGATAGCTTTACTTCTTCTTTTCCAACTTGAATGCCTTAAAAAGACACTGAAATACTTTTAATGCAAAAGAGGAATACAGCTTTGAACCCCAAATTTAATATCTAGCAAGTTGCCATTCAAATGTAAAGACATATTACAAATATTCTTAGGTATCTAAAGACAGAGAAGGTTTGCCACACAAAGAGACTTGTGGACAAAACACTTAAGTTAAAAGATAAACTGTTGATGGCCAGGACATGGAAACAACCAAAAAGCCCATCAATAGATGACTGGATAAAGAAGATGTGGCACATATACACTATGGAATACTACTCAGCCATAAGAAATGATGACATCGGAACATTTACAGCAAAATGGTGGGATCTTGATAACATGATACGAAGCGAAATAAGTAAATCAGAAAAAACCAGGAACTGTATTATTCCATACGTAGGTGGGACATAATAGTGAAACTAAGAGACATTTATAAGAGTGTGGTGGTTACGGGGGGGGAGGGGGGAATGGGAGAGGGATAGGGGGTGGGGAGGGGCACAAAGAAAACAAGATAGAAGGTGACAGAGGACAATCTGACTTTGGGTGGTGGGTATGCAACATAATTGAACGACAAGATAACCTGGACTTGTTATCTTTGAATATATGTATCCTGATTTATTGATGTCACCCCATTAAAAAAATAAAATTATATAAAAAAAAAAAAAAAAAAGATAAACTGTTGGGTAAACAAGTGGGTTTTTTTAGGTTTACTGCTTATATTGGGGCAGTGCCATGTGTGTAAAGTCTACGGTAGGCTGCAGGTGCTTGCCCTGTAGGCGGCAGACTGCAAATTGCGGGCTGCCTGCCACCATGGGGAGGAGCAATTGTTTGCTCTTATTTGCTGGAAAAGGGGTTTTTTCCCCAGCCTGTTTTGCTGGGAGTGCAGAGAGAGAGAGAGAGCTGAGGGGCTTAAGAGCCCTGGTATTTCCACCCGGCATGTTTGGCTAGAGACTGCTGGGGCTGGTGGGGGCCTATGAGTCCGGTTGAGTCCAGAGTGCTGAGAAGCTTGGAGCCCTGGGAGAAAGGGCAGCAGTCTTCCCTGCCTATTTGCTTGTCCGCCATTACAAGACTTTAATAACAGAATGGTCCACCATTTTCTGGCTCCACAGTTCCTTTATCATCTGCTCGAATCCAGTAAAAACCTGCATGGCCACTATGGCAATGGCCAATGGCCTGGCATAAACATTTTTTAGGAAATAATGCAAGTTATATGGAAATTGAAGATGGTCCAATATCTTGATAAAATTTTGGGGTTTTTTAAAGGCTTAAACTAAAAGAAAGTGAGACAGTATATCTATTAAATCAAAATTAACATTCCTATAAATCATCAAAAGACAACTCAATAAAAATGGGCAGACGCTTTCTATAAAGAAGGTATGGGAATGACTAATAGGCACATGAAAATGTGTTCAACGATATTATGAATTGGGGAAGTGTTCACTAAAACCACAATAAGACAACAGTTGATATGCTCTAGAATGCAAAAATGTTAGCTCTAAGATTTCTATTGTGAAAGAATATTTTGTTTTCTGACTTATTTACCTGGGAAAACCAAAGTCCAGAGAGGATAAGTGAAATTTGTAATGTCATAGAGCAGTTTATTTAGAGTGTGAAGACTGGCACTGGGCAATGAACCAAGGTTTTTCCCTCAATGGATACTTTCGAGACTGGTATTCCCAGGTGTCTCTGCGACTTCCATCAGAGAGCTCTGGGGATTGTGCTAGAAACTACATGTGGATAACTCTGTTTTTCCTGGGATCCTGAAAGGTTGGCTGACTCAGGATGTAGGATGCTCTGCTCTCATTTCTTCTTCCTTTGAGCAGATGAGGGTTCCATGTCCCAGGGATCCCTTCTGCCTTAAACATAGGGGAAGATGCTGTCTTTCTATTTGGTCATGAAATATGACTTCTTCAGGCTTGGCAAATGAGAAGTGAGGACAGAATAGTCGAACGTCTACCTTAACATGAAGAAATAAGGAGTTCTTGGCCCAACCCAGGACTGACCGTAAGTCATTGGCCATATGTCCCCCTTTCCAGGCATTCAAGAGAAGCAGAATGGTCCATGGGAAATAGTTGCAGGAATCCTGTTTTGGGTATCAGTTGTAGTGCTGAACGTGGACCGATGACAGCAGCTCTTTGTGATCTGTTTACTCATTCATAAAATAAGACAGTTGTATTAGATGACTTAATGTCCTTTAGTTTCTAAAGTGTGGGGTGGCTAGGCAGCTTTGATCCAAAGGACTATCTATTCCCCCAGATTATGAATTTAACCCTCAGGTCATGTTGGCTGTTTTCAAATACAAAAGCAAGAGAATTGGGGGACCATCCTCCACATGGGGAAGGGGCACATGAAGAGACATTCATATTAAATCTGAATTCCAAGCATTAATTTTCTGTGCATTCTTTTTTAAAAATTTTAAAATTCATTACTGATTTTAGTCAGACAGGAAGGGAAAGAGAGAGAGATACTGGAACACTGATCTATCTGTTCCTGTCTGTGCCCTGACCAGCGATCAAACTGGTAACCTCTGTGCTTCAGGACAATGCCATAACCAGGGCTGCATTCTTATCAAATTAAAGCAAAACAATATTTAGTTCAAATGTAAGATATAAACAAACCATGAATTCAGGTCTTGTGAAAATACACAGTTGATGTCTAATTCAACATCCAAAATACAGTTTATTTTCATTTTCACAATTTTGAACACTTTCTATGTACAACTAGAACATATGTTAGGCTGCCTAATACTTTCATGTAAGAGTCATCTGCTTTATGAACTATCTCTATAAGTAAAGGCAATGCTGGTAGCTAAACAATAACAGCATGCAGTTCCATTATAGCCTAATATGTCATTTTACTACCTATCCACCCATTAATTCATTCAGTAGGTGATTACCAAGTACACAGTAAAAAGAAACAAGATGAACAGAAATGAGCCCCCGGCACTGAGGGACATGCATTCTAATGGAGATAAGTAAGTAATTATAAAGCAGTACGCCAAGTGTCCTACCCGAGACCCACATGCAGGACTGTGGGAGCTCAGAGCATAGAGCAATGGACTGCAGCACCCCCAGGTGTTGACACCTGAGCTCTTGCCAGGTGGAGAGGAGGAGGAGACATTCAGGAAGGTGGAACAGCTAGGCAGCAAAGTCAGGCACGCTGGGCATGATGAGGAGTTGGAGGACTGTGAGTGGATTCGCGGGCAAGGGTGTGGAGTGGATGGCATGAGGGAGAAGTGTCATTGGGTGGACAGGTGGAGGCAGAATCACGAAGGGCTGATTATATCAGGATAAGAAATAGAATCGACATTTTCCTTACGTGAGGCAACAAGGAACCTCACCACGGCCTATGACATGGACTCATTTATCCCTCTTCACAGAGAGGGAAACAGTGCTTCAGAGAAGCTACATGAATCATTCAAAGCCTATTACTAGGTTTCGTATAGAAGGGCGAATCAAAGGTTTCTTAGTGCAAACTACATTTTTTTCCTTTACTCTATGCAACCTAAATATTCTCCTTGGAAGCACATAAATTAGTCTAATGCAGTAGTTTTAAGTGTATAGCTACAGTAGGAATTCCATTTTGAGTGATTGTGATGCACTCTGCCAGCTGAGACCCTGGGCCAGAGTGTTAGGCCATCTGTCATAACAGTGAAGTTGAAATCAGCACATGGCCAGGGCTCAGCCAGTGTTATTATTGTAATTACTGACATTTTCATTGAACCTGAGCAATGGACATGGATTGGATAAACTTAATGTCCAGTATTTTCTAGTTATGGGATGCCTGGTATATTCTCGCTGTGGCTGCTATGGAAAATAAAGATATCTGAGTCTCAAATCAAAACATCCTCTTCCCTGAACCAGGGCTAGAAACAAAACTAAGGTGTAGTTTGGGATTCAAACTAAGGATTTGATACCTATTTGGGTTTGGCAATATATCAACCTAATATCTAAATACACAAAAGCCCTGGGAGAGCAAAGGAGTCAGAACATACTGTCTACAACTTAGGTGTTCCAACCCAGACGAAGGGCTTCCCGCTAGGTAAGGAGCACAGGGGAGTGGAGAACACCTGATGTCGGAGGATCAGCACAGTTCCCAGCCTTCGGGGAGGAGCTGGAGCATCATTTTATGCACTCCCAACAGCCTTTTATTTCGGGGGGTGAGGGGTGGGGTGAGAGGACTGGGCTAGGATGAAAAATTCATGTTCCGTCACTTGTTCTTTTCTTCACAGTGGTCAAAGGCATTCGATTTTTGTTCTCCTACTCACATGCCAGAGCTGCCTTTCAGAGATCACAGCCTGGCCAACTTGTCAGAACTCCCCAGGTCTCCACATTGCCTTCTGGATGGTCACTTGGATCAATTCAGTGAACCACAGTCATCATACTTCTAAGAGCATCTTTTCTTTACAAAGATAACACGCGCTGGTAACAAACTGAGCGCGCGGAAGGCAGCCCCCCCCCCCCCCGCAGCCTCCTGACCCGCACTCAGCTCTCAGAAGTAAACGCTGTCGACGTTCAGAATGTGCCATTCCGCGTCCCTGCTCATAGACAACCACTTAGGCTTTGAGGCTACAAAAGTGAAATTGTAAATATACACGCTGTTCTGAAATTTATCTTTCTAAAAGTTATTTTTAAATTATATAGTTATTTTATTTGTAATTATAATTATATATGATCATTTTATATATTAATTTCTCTAATTATAATTAAGTAAAATCTTATTTACTTAATTACATAATTATTCAGTGACGTTATAATTATTCACATATACCAATAGGATGTGTGCAATCCAGGGCACACTGTCTGCGGTGCCTGCCACACGGCATGGGGACAGCTGAGATCATTTAAAGGAGTCTTGGATATCCAGTCAGGTGCTGACACCAACCTATAACTTTACAAATCGTCTGATCCAAACTGCCTTTTCTAACGTGCACAGTTCTAAATGCAAGATTTACCGAACAGAACTGTCTAAACTATGAAATTATTTTAGGGGTTCAAAAATTTTCATCACAGCCATATTTTACTTTTTGGCTATTTGTATTTAATAAAATTGATGTCATACTAAATTCTAGACATGGACAGAAGAAACCAGACCAGAATCTACGAGTTCCTCCTCCTGGGCCTCTCCGAGCGGCCAGAGCAGCAGCCCCTCCTGTTCGGGCTCTTCCTGGGCATATACCTGGTCACAGTGCTGGGCAACCTGCTCATCATCCTTGCCATTGGCTCCGACATGCACCTCCACACCCCCATGTACTTCTTCTTGGCCAACCTGTCCGTCTCTGACATTGGTTTCGTCTCTACAATAATTCCCAAGATGCTAGACAATATTGGCTCAGGCAGTAAACTGATTTCTTATGGTGAGTGTCTTACACAACTCTATTTCTTTGGCCTATTTGCAGATCTGGACAACTTTCTCCTGGCTGTAATGGCACTTGACCGCTATGTGGCCATCAGCCAGCCCCTCCATTATGCCCTGATCATGACCTCCCAACGCTGTGCCCTGTTGGTGGCTGGATCATGGGTGATCACTGCCTTCCATGCCCTCGTGCATACCCTCCTGCTGACCAGGCTTTCCTTCTGTGGCCCCAATATCATCCCCCACTTCTTCTGCGATCTGGTCCCCCTCCTGAAACTGGCCTGCTCTAGTACATATGTCAATAACCTGCTGCTCATCCTTGTGGCAGGAACACTGCTAGTTGGACCCTTTGTCTGCATCTTCACATCTTACTTTTACATTGCATTGGCTGTTCTAAGAATGGACTCCCCACAGGGTAAGCAAAGGGCTTTCTCCAGCTGCACCTCCCACCTCTCTGTCGTCTCCCTGTTTTACAGTACAGCGATCGGGGTCTATTTATGTCCTCCGTCATCCTCCTCCCCCTCGGGTGGAAAGGACAGGGTCTTCTCAGTCATGTACACAGTGGTCACCCCCATGCTGAACCCCTTCATCTACAGCCTGAGGAACAGGGAGATGAAAGGGGCCCTGGGAAAACTACTCAGAAGAAAAACACTCTTTTCAGAATCTTAGGGTCCTGACTCCAAGACTCTGAGCTGAGAGTTGAAAAGTGCCCTCCTGAGAGCCCAACCCCTGTAGCTTCTCTGAACCTGAGACTTCTCTTTGTCCCATGTTTATATTTCAAAGTGCAGACTGATATTGAAGACAGAGGAGGGGACCTCCAGTCATACTTGTGAAGGGCGCATGCTTTGAGTGCGTAGCAGTTTACTACCCACTCCCACGATGTTCTTGTGTATTGTGTATTTTTACTGGATGACTAAGAGAAGTCCACAGGTAGTCCATACATATAAAATGAAAATATAACTCCCAATTTTTGTTTAGCTCAAGTTATAATGGAACATTGGAAGATAATATCTCTAGCCTGAGAATGTATGATTCATTATGTCTGTTAGAATGAAATACAAGGGAAATGATCTGATACTTCACACGTAAGCAGGCAATGTTCTATCGAAGAATAAGAACAAAGCTTTAATTTCAGTTCTGGGTTCTAGTGCTGGCTTGGCCAATCATGAATCATGTGACCGCTAGATAATCATTTTATGTCTCTGAGCCTTGGTTTCCCCATTTATATATTGAAGTCATTGGACTGTGTTAGTTTAAGCCCCTATACACATATACCCTAGTTCTAATTATAGTTAGTGTGATAGTGACAAGAACTCAAGACCCAAAGTCAGAAGTTACAAGTCAGAACCAAAAATCCGACACTTTCATATTATGTTAACTTGAGAAACTTTGTCTCAGTTCTGGTTTCTTTTTGTGTAAAACTGGAAAAACAACTACATCATAGGATTTCTCTGAGAAAGAAATAATATGTGAACTAACTTGGATCACAGGAAGTGCTCAATAAACAGCACTTTTGTTGTTTCCCTAAGTCGACTATCACGAATAATGTTGCAGTGAACATGGAGGTTACTCGTGGTTGCTGTGAGGGTTAAACGGCATGAAAGCATTTGAGCATCTTTGCCTGACCCACAGTAAACACGCAGCACATGTAAGCTGTTACTGTTGCCAGCTGTGTGCCTTCAGTGCTATCTGGGTCCTTGTGTTTTTCAGACTCTTGAACACTGACTGATATGAGATCCGATAAGAAATGTCACATTTGAAATAAACCAGACAGAGAAAGAAAAATAACATATGACCTCACTCATTTGAGGAATCTAATGAACAATGTGAACTAAGGAGTGGAGTAGAGGCAGAGGCAGGATCAAAGGGACCAGAGGGAAAGTGGAAAGAGGGAAAGGGGAGGAGAGGATGGGATCAGAGAAGAGAAAGAGATTAGTGAAATTACATACACATAACACAGCATTATAGAGAGCAGAAAAGCAAATCCTGGAGGGAAGGAGGAAAGCATTGGGGGGAGAGGGAGAAGGGGGATGTCGAGAAGAACATGGGGTGGGGGGGAATATATTTGGGGGACACTTGAATCTATGTAAACACAATAAATTAAAATCAATAAAATAAAAAAGAAATGTCACAATTTACTTTCCAGGGAAACTAATGATTTGTGTTCTTAGAATGAACAAGAGTATAAGTAGCCCTGGCCGGTTGGCTCAGCGGTAGAGCGTCGGCCTAGCGTGCAGAGGACCCGGGTTCAATTCCCGGCCAGGGCACACAGGAGAAGCGCCCATTTGCTTCTCCACCCCTCCGCCGCGCTTTCCTCTCTGTATCTCTCTTCCCCTCCCGCAGCCGAGGCTCCATTGGAGCAAAGATGGCCCAGGCGCTGGGGATGGCTCTGTGGCCTCTGCCTCAGGCGCTAGAGTGGCTCTGGTCGCAACATGGCGACGCCCAGGATGGGCAGAGCATCGCCCCCTGGTGGGCGTGCTGGGTGGATCCCGGTCGGGCGCATGCAGGAGTCTGTCTGACTGTCTCTCCCTGTTTCCAGCTTCAGAAAAATGAAAAAAAAAAAAAAAAAAGTATAAGTAAAAGAAAAAAATGTCCACTCAAGCTGGATACTGAGAACAATTAGATTTATGAGTCAGATCAAGAAGGGAAAATAGCCTGACTAGGTGGTGGCGCAGTGGATAGAGTGTTGGACTGGGAAAAAGAGGACCCAGGTTCAAAACCCTGAGGTCGTTGGCTTGAGCACAGGCTCATAGGCTTGAGCGTGGGGTCACTGGCTTGAGCGTGGGATCATAGACATGACCCCATGATCCTGGCTCAAGCCCAAACATCACTGGCTTAAAGCCCAAGGTCGCTGGCTTGGGCAAGGGGTCACTCACTCTGCTGTAACCCCCTGGTCAAGGAACATATGAGAAAGCAATCAATGAACAACTAAGGGGGCGCAACAAAGAACTGATGCTTCTCATGTCTCTCCCTTCCTGCCTATCCCTATCTGTCCCTCTCTCTGTCTCTGTCACAACACACACAAAAGAAGGGAAACATAAGAGAATATTTACCACATTATAACCCTATAAAAACAAAAGCAACAATAACAAAAAAATACCTGCAACACATAGAAAAAGTGGACAAGGATACAGTTGGGCAATTCAAAGAAGGAAAACTAAAACGGTTGAAAAAATTGCCCCCAGCAATTAGAAAAATGAAAAGTAAAACTCTCCTAAAGTATTGTTTCTTTTTCCCTCATTAAATTGGAAAACAGAAGTTTGCAAGCAGTGCTGTTGGGTCATGTGGGCAAGGGCACTCTCATATGCCCTCGAAGGCTGTAGAAATTGGTTTTAACTTTTTCCAGGACAATCTGGCGGCACTGATGAAATTTAAAATGCACATATACTTCCACCTAGCACTCCCATTTCTAGAAAAGTTATATGCACACAATGACACCTGTAAAAGAATACCCCTGTGGTGTTGCTTTTGTAACAGCTCCCCCCCAAAAGGAAATAAGTGGTATGAGCAGGGAGATGTTTGTCACACCCAATAATCTACACAATGCTTTTAGAATAATGAGGTAGGCCTGATGCTGACATGAGAGAAACACAGAAAGCTCTAGAACAGATGGACTTGTTTCTGTAGAAACAAAACTGTACACACACAGACATGCACAGAAAAGCATGTGAATGGGCACATGTCAAAGCAGCAACAAGGATCACCCCTGGAGAGGAATAGGGAAAGTGAGAAACAGACTCCCAGTTCTCAAAATATGTTATAAAATAATATTTTGTAAAACAAGAGTGTATCACTTAAAAGAAGGTGGCATCTTCCAGGAGCCAGACAAGAAGACACCCCATCCAGGCCTTGACCATAACCTGTGTTTTCCTGGGCTTTCTTCTCAGGGCCTGATTTTGGAGCACACAACAGAGAACCCCGTGTCCAGACTGATCTCCCAGGTCCTGGCCACTCTCCTGGGGTCGGCCGAGCTGCCAAGCCACAGTCATTATACTAACAGTAGAAGCACTGGCTCATGGGCCCCAATCCCCAGAGAAGGTAGTGAATTTGGCCAATGACACACTCAGGAAGCTGTGCTAAGGGAACCGTGGGATTTGTGCAGGAATACACATGCTCCAACTCCCAGCACCTTCCCTGGATAGGCTTTCCTGCCCCTGATATATAGAAGCACCTCCAGGAGTCTGGCTGATCTTCCCTTTGACCCCTTGCTGATGCCTTTTTTTCTCCGGTCCTGGGCAACTTCCTCTGTCTTCCTCAAGTGGACTGCTCTGTGCTGCTGTCAGCAAGACACGATGGCACATGCCTGAGTGAGGATGGGTGTGCCAACCCCAGCCCGTTCCAGTCCAGCCAGGGTCCACAGTAAGGTGAGTCCTGCACTTAGGGCTGTACACCCACACAGCAGTTTCTCAGTGCCTTAGACAACTCCTACACAGGCTCCTTGTAATTTCCAGAGGGAAGACTGTCTTTCTCATATTCATTCCTGGGCACAATATTGTGCATATTGTGAAGTTTGTCTCTAACTCCCTAAGTCAACTTTTTTCTCGTCTTTCCCTTCACGATGCCTCTTCCCCACACCATCCTCAGATATAGAGTGTGTTTATGGTCTCTCTATCTCCTCTTATTAAAGCTTACCCACAAAAAAAGAAAGAATAATTTAGATAGTCAAGAGTGTTCCATTCAAGGCAGTCATCCTGATTCAAAGAGAACATATCCAATAGAATTCCAGGGAGCATCAGTCATTGGGGAGGTATTATGGGTAATCAGGATTGGATGACCCAAAAATCAGTTCCTGGATATGGTTATCCAGTTGTCGTCTCTTAACAAATGGCCCGGACTTTTCTTTCCGCTTCTAGAAATCTGTGATCAACCAGAGAAACTCAGAGATTAAACTGCTATTCAAGTGCCTCCTGATTTACAAAGGTCACTTGGGAATGAAAATGAACTCTACTATCAGATCAGACTGTCAGAAGTTATGGAGACCTACCTGTGACAGGGAACCTAAGTTCCTACAGAAGTCTAATGCAAACAAGTTCTCACTGCTTTGTAAATCTCGTTAAAGAGTTTTTATGTCTATAGTCTCTTCTGTTTTTATACAAAGCCTCAGGATTAAAAGCAAGTACTATTCTTCCCATTCCCCAGATGAAGAAACTGAGGCCCCCAAGAGTAAAGTGATTTTAAGGTCTCAAAGAAAATTCTTATGGCAGACCCAAGACCAAAGCCCAAAACTTCTGATTCCTGAGTCAAAACCCATTCTCACACACCACACTGCTGCTTTTTGCCCTACATCCTTATATAAAGCTAGATTCTGCTCCCATAGTTCCCCTCCTTGGCTTCCCATCCCTTGCCTCACATCACATTGTTCTCTGTTGCCCATAAGGAGCTGATATGCTGCTCTATGAGCCAAGCAGGATAATCTGTCAGCTACGAGGCAGACGAGGACTCCAAGGTTCCAGGCAACTCACCCTCCAGCCACTTCTGGGGCTCTCTCTAGCCTTATGGGAGCTTAGTCATAGGAGCTACATGGTCTTTGCCTCAGGTAGCAGTCATAGCCACAGGTAGAGCCAAGTCGTTTTCTTAGACCTTCCCTAGAACTCATAAGAGACACCCTACGTTTCCTGACCCATCAACTCGGTACCACCTGATCCGATTTGGAGTGCCTAATCACAATGACAGACCAGCAAGGGGAACCAAGCACTGGACAAGAATGAAACATGGGTGTTAAATGGGTGACGTGGGACAGAAAGAGCAATGCTTCTCAGTTAGACAAATCTGTGACCAACCTGGCTCCACTCCTCTGCACTGTGACCTGGGGGAAGGTAACACATCCCCCTTAATTTAATGATCTGAGAATAGGAATAATAATACCTACTCTCTAATTCTATATATAATAAAAAACTAGAAAAGCTATGGTAGACATTTCTCACTGACAAAATGCACAAGGTAGCACAAAGGAAAAGGAAGAAACAAAGAGGAAAGTAGGAACTGGGATGGTCAGGGGAAGCTTCAGAGTTGGCAGAACCCAGTGGTTAAGGCCACGGACATTGAGGTCAGATGGTACTGAACTCAAATTCCAGTTCGACCATCTACTAACTCTGTGACTTTGACCTGTTACAGAATCCCTCTGAGCTTCATTTTCCTCATCTACAAATTGAGAAAATAATACCCATGTCTCAGAATTGCTGTGATCACCAAGTAGAAAACACTTGAGTAGTATACAGCTCTCAGAACAATTCCTGGTTTATATTAAGTGCTCAGTAAGCGTGGTTACAACTTTTAGTTCTCATCCGTCACCATACCATACTGAAATAAATTCAGGATGATTCAATGACATGCTGTGAAGGTCTACACTTTTATAATTGAACAACCTAATGTTCACCCTCTTAAAATGGTGGCATCCTTTCATTTGATTTATAAAAGCAGACAGCTCAGGAGTGAAGAATAAATCCATTTCGATAGGGTAGGCGCTAAGGAAAGCACAGGGGTAGTGTAATACAGCACTCCAGGTATGCAGCCGTACGTGTGCTGTCCAGCCGAACCACTTAACACTGACTTGTGCTGAGTAAAGCCCTTCACACCCCATTCTTTGGTTTCCTCCTCCATGAAAAGGGGTAAGTGATTGTTGCAGCTAGAAGTATCTTGGGATTGTCATGAGGACTATATGAGACAATGAGACAATGCATGTGAAAGGAAGTACCTTACACAGGGGCAGTTCTTAATTATTTGCAACTTTTTTCTCCCAACAACCTGCATATCAAGTTTAAGTATTCTTGGGATAGCCAGGGACACAGCTTACTTGTGGACTGCCAACTCCGATCTCTACCCAGAAAGCTCTGATCTAGGACCAGACCAAAGCTTCGTGATTACCCTGTGATGACAGAGCACTCATAGACTTTGCTTACTTCTGGGAGCCACATTTTAATGACAGTGACAAAGTGGAGCAATTTCATTTGTAGAGAGATCTGGATGTCAAAACATTGTCCTCCCAGAAAAACCGGAAACTCTGTGTAGACAAGACTGAAAACTTGATAGGCAATGTTGTCAGCATTTACTGAACACCTGCCAAAAACCAGGTACTTTCATTTAATGCTCATAACAATGTCATGAGTAATGTGCTATTAAAATTCTCCCATTTTACAGAGAAGAAAACCTAGGCTTATAGAGGGTAAGTGCTTTCCTTAAAGTCATATGGCTGCTAAATAAAAGAGCGGGGGGGGGGGGGGTGGTCTAGCCCACTGCACAATGCTGCTTCTATTGACTGATGTTTAGATTTAATATTGAGAGAGAACAGACTTATTGAGAGTCCAGAGGACCAAAAGCTGTCCAAGAAATACGACAGTAACTAGAGTTACATAATATCAAAAAAATATTTTTAATGATGTGTTAACAACTGAATTAGGTCTCTTTCAATTTTTTTGAGAATGAAAAACTGGAAACCCCTTGATCTAAAAATGAATTTGTTATCTGTTCATTAAAGTCATTCATTTTCTTAATATTTCTAATTGTCCTTTCAATGGGCTCCTTTGAGGTTTTGATATCCTGAGCCAACACATCTAGTAAGACTTGGATAGATTAAAGTATGTCTTTCATTTGTTAAATGGGAGACAGAATAATGCATAAGGTGACATCTTGAAGACAAAATGATTTTAGAAAAGACAAACTCTGAGAATCTGGAAACTGATTCTCCTAAGATCACATCTATGTACT
Source organism: Saccopteryx leptura (assembly GCF_036850995.1). Taxonomy (NCBI): domain Eukaryota; kingdom Metazoa; phylum Chordata; class Mammalia; order Chiroptera; family Emballonuridae; genus Saccopteryx; species Saccopteryx leptura. The sequence goes on along the minus strand of NC_089504.1, from coordinate 12,550,726 downwards.
CTTCGAGAAGTCATTGGGCGCCACCCGGGGTATGCATTCCCCAAAATAGAAATTCTTGGACCAAATAACCTCTGAAATCCCTGTTAGCAGCTGATGCCTTGGTTGTATAGCTCATCAACAGGTCTTATTACCATGAATGAACTGCCTTGGTTTTAATTTGAGGAGTCATGTTATATATATGGTGTCACTAGCATAACCTTTGGAACCAGATAAACATGACTTTAAGTTCAGATTTTGCCTTTTATGAGCTTAAACTTTCTATACTTCAATTTTTTAACTTGTAAAACAACAATAATAATAATGGCCTCTGAGGGGTTATTATAAAAACGAAATGTGACAATGCAGCAAAGTCTCTGGTTCAAGGTAAGTGCTCTGTAAATGTTAGCTGTGATAATAGTGATGACACTATGATAAGGAAAAATTCATACCTCATTATTTTGGAAAATAATTAAGCACTTGATTCCTTTATCAATGCCATGTGTAGTTTACATTGGAGCACAAAAGTGATAGTAATTAAATGACTTGCTCAAATGTCTATATCTATAAAAATAATCTATTTTGGAAAACAGTATAAAGGTTCCTCTAAAAATTAAAAATTGAACTATTATATAATCCAACAAGTCTATTTGTGGGTATTTATTTGAAAAAAACAAACATGCAAATTTGAAAAGATACGTGCAACCCCATGTTCATTGCAGCATTATTTACAATAGCTAAGACAACCTAAGTGTGTCCAGCCCTAAAAAAAAATGAAATCTTGCCATTTGCAACAATACGGATGGACTTCGAAGGCATTATGCTAAGTGAAACAAGTCAAGCAGAGAAAGACAAATGCCATATGTTCTCATTAATATATGGATTCTAAAGAGGAAAGTTCATAGATACAGAGAACATACTGGTGGTTTCCAGAGACAAAAGATAAGGGAAATGGGCAAAGTGTGTGAAGGGGGTCTAAAAGTACAAACTTCAGTTATAAAATATGTAAATAAGTCATGGGGGTGTCAGGTACAGCATGGTGACTAGAGTTAATAATACTATATTGCATATTGGAAAGCTGCTAAGAGAGTAGATCTTAAAAGTCCTCATCACCCTGGCTGGCTGGCTCAGCGGTAGAGCGTCGGCCTGGCGTGCGGGGGACCCAGGTTCGATTCCCGGCCAGGGCACATAGGAGAAGTGCCCATTTGCTTCTCCACCCCCACCCCCTCCTTCCTCTCTGTCTCTCTCTTCCCCTTCCACAGCCAAGGCTCCATTGGAGCAGAGATGGCCTGGGCACTGGGGATGGCTCCTTGGCCTCAGCCCCAGGCACTAGAGTGGCTCTGGTCGCGGCAGAGCGATGCCCCGGAGGGGCAGAGCATCACCCCCTGGTGGGCAGAGCGTCGCCCCTGGTGGGTGTGCCGGGTGGATCCTGGTCGGGCGCATGCGGGAGTCTGTCTGACTGTCTCTCCCCGTTTCCAGCTTCAGAAAAATACAAAAAAAAAAAAAAGTCCTCATTATAAGAAAAAAATTTGTATTATGTATGCTAGTATATAGATGCTAACTAGACTTATGGTGATTATTTCCACAATGTATACAAATATTGAATCATTATATTATACACCTGAAATAATATAATGTTCTATGTTGATTGTACCTCAATAAAAAATAGTAATAGCCTTTTTGTTCTTATGGCAACAGATGGACAATACCAACCAGACCAGTGTGTCCCATTTTGTTCTCTTGGGCATTTCCACCCACCCAGAAGAACAGATCCCGCTCTTCCTTCTTTTTCTACTCATGTACGCAATCAACATTTCTGGCAACTTTGCCATCATCACACTGATTGTCTGTACGCCACACCTCCACACCCCCATGTACATCTTCCTCAGTAACTTGGCCTTGGTAGACATCTGCTTCACCTCCACCACAGTCCCCAAGATGCTGCAGAACATTTTCTCTTCCACAAAGGCCATTTCCTATATGGGTTGCTTAGCCCAGACTTATTTCTTCATATGCTTTGCAGCCATGGAAAACTTCCTCCTGGCTCTGATGGCCTATGATAGATACATCGCCATCTGCCACCCTTTCCGCTACCCTGTGATTCTGATCAAAATGCTGTGTTTGCAGATGGTGGCTCTGTGCCATGTCCTCTCCCATCTTCACGCCCTGCTTCACACCCTCCTCATGGGCCGACTGATCTTCTGTGCAGATAACAGGGTCCCTCACTTCTTCTGTGACCTCTACCCTCTGATGAAGCTATCCTGCTCCAGCACCCGCCTCAACACCCTGATGATTCACACAGAAGGTGTCATTGTCATCAATGGCGCTCTGGCCTTCATCATTGCTTCCTATGCCTGCATCACGTCCGTGGTCCTCCGGAGCCCCTCAGCCAAGGGCAAGTGGAGGGCCTTTTCCACCTGTGGCTCCCACCTCACTGTGGTGGCTCTCTTCTATGGCACCCTCACGTGGCTCTACTTCCAGCCTCTCAGCAGCTATTCAGTGGCCCGGGGCCGCATCCTGACAGTCATGCACACCGTGGTGACCCCCATGCTGAACCCCTTCATTTACAGCCTGAGAAATGGGGAAGTCAAGGGGGCCTTCAGGAAATGGAGGAGCAGGACATGGATTTCTTTCTTTAGATAAAACCCAAAAATGCAGATCCAAGTTTTATCTGTGATTCTAGGGAAAGAGTTTTGCCCCTCACATATCTAAATTAAGTACATATTACAGATTTTCTCATTGGATATTTTCCTGGGATATCCCTTAAACCCAAAGCACATACAACTATGTATTTAGTGTAAAACATTAGCATGGGCTTTGATAATAACTGTGGTTGTTTTCTGGACCTGCCATTAAACAGCATGGTTCTAACTCTCAGATGCAGGCAACAGAAACCAATTCTCATAGATTTGTGAAGGAAATGTGTTTATTGAAAGTATGTGTGGATGTTTCAGCTCAGTAAAATGAAAAAGAACCACGGTCAAATCATACGCCAGAATTGGTCTGATGAGCCCACTGTTGTAGTCATCAAACTCTGTTCACGGCCACTTATATCCTCACCAACAATAGTTACCATCAAGTCACTGGGCATAGCCCTTGGAGGCCTGGAAACCAGGTGTGACCACCTCCAGAAAGAACTGCCCAGTTCTTACTCTTTGCACCAACATATCTAGATTCAAAATAAGGTGATACATGAGACTAGCCATGTCTGGTCACTCACCCACCCTCTAGAATGATCACAGGAAAAGTGGGACAGCAACACGGCTGCTTTTATTTCCTATAAGATAGAGGAAGGTACTGTCTCCCACCGAGATAAATGAAATGGTGGAACTGTTTCAATATGGGGAGAGGCACACAGGACAAATGTCCATTGACTAAGGGCAGGAGTTACAGATGTTCCACCAGTAAGCACTGTCATAGCTCTCCAACTTGTATTTCCTTCAATTCACTAGCTATACCATTCGGAAATAACTTCCACTCCTTTGTCTCGGCATACTTCCAATCTTTTCAGTAGTTGATATATGGAATTTGTCTGTTTACTGGGTGTCTGTCTGCTGACCAGTCAATGCTGGACATGAGGAAAAGGTCCAAGAGCCATGATGTCATTTAAAATGTCAGTTCTTCAGTTTTGCAGGTGTAGGATCAAAAGGAAAAGGTGAACAGAACCTCCTGGGACAAGAGGCAGAAGGTGAGAATGTGGCTGGTTTGGTCCATTTATCTGGATAAAGTTTCTGTTATAAGATATGAGTAGTTATAGCACTGAGTTGAGAAGGAGCTAAAGTTGTAGTGATTTGGTATAATGTAGAAAACAGTTTCTTGTTACATATATGTAAGTGTTGGTCAAAATTTATACCACTGAAATTGGTTTGCAAGGCTACACTCCTTAGGTCTTTGACTACACTAAAATAATAAAATCTTCCAAGATATAGGGGGCCCTGGCACTTATGATAATAACAAGGAAATCAAGTCAACTTTTGATTAGTTAACTCTGGTTCTTTCCATTTGCCAGAAAGTATCATACATACCCAGTGTTTTCCTTCTGGATTCCTCTGTTTCTTCCCATTTTATCCTTCCTGCCTCCTTGACTAACCCCCCTCCCTTCTCCATCTCCCATGATGGTTCCATTACTGATCCCCTCTAGTCCTTACTAACTGATTACCTTCACCTCTTAGCACTGTAGCCTCTTAAGAATACCCCCAGACCTCACTAAAAGAACTTTCTTAAGGTAAAGAAATAATCAGGCCTGACCGGTCAGTGGCACAGTAGATAGAGCATCGGACTGAGACACAGAGGACCCAGATTCAAAACCCCAAGGTCGCCGACTTGAACATGGGCTCATCAGGCTTGAGCGTACCCCATGGTCACTGGCTTGAGCCCAAAGGTTGCTGGCTGGAAGCCTAAGGTCGCTGGCTTGAGCCCAAGGTCACTGGCTTGAGCAAGGGGTCACTCACTCTGCTGCACCCCCCCCCATTAAGGCACATATGAGAAAGCAATCAATGAACATCTAAGGAGACTAAGGAGCCGCAACAAAGAAATGATGTTTCTCATATCTCTCCCTTCCTGTCTGTCTGTCCCTATCTGTCCCTCTCTCTGTCTCTGTCACACACACACACAAAAGAAATAATCAGGAATGTAAATTGATACAACATTTTTGAAGAGCAGTTAGGCAATTCTATAAAAAATCTATATTTAGATATGAGTCCACAAAACACAGAGTTAATAAAGCCACCGTAATAATCATAACCTGCATGTCTTTTTCCATACCATACCAACAACTGCAAACTTTCTTTGCCAACTCCTTATGCCATGAATTAATACATATTGTATATATGAATATATATATTTATGTTAAATACACTATTGTTCATGACAGTGAAAATTTAGAAATAATCTTTATGCATACAAATGGAATTTTGGTTCATTGTGTTGGGTAGTTGGATAGATAGTGTTATCTGTTCACAATTCTTATTTCCTTTCCAGTCCTTGCCATGGCTTCACTGACAGGCAATGTATAGCTCTCTACCCCACTGACTTTGAACTTGTTTTAGCCAGTAGTTCATAAATAAGCATAACAAACACTGCTTCCAATAAAAATCTTTGAATGGGTTTAGACTGTTTGGTTTCCCTCTTGGGCTCTGGCCTTCACCACGAGAAGAAAAGCTCATCTCATATAAGTCGGTCCCCTTAGCTTGGGTTTCAGAATGAGAAACACATAGAACATATCTAAACTTGACCCCAAATCTGAAGCACAGTTGCCTCTTTAAGTCTGCAGGCTTTTGACTAAGAAATAAATGTCTGTTGTTATAAGGTACTGAGGTTTTGGATTGTTTCTTATTCAGTGCTTTGAAGGAATTCCCAACAGATACAATACACAGATACTATGAACTGCTGTTTAGTCAGTAAAAAGAATGAGGCAGATTAACTCCTGGCCAAATTCTCATTTCATCAACAGTCTCTAGATACATATAGATATACAAGCTTTTACCTAGCAGCTCTTTGTACTTTTCTCCCAGTATTTCTTCACCTGTATGCTATTAATAATAATAACAATAATAGTAATAATAATAATGGAATATACATATATGTACTAACTATATGCTGGTCACTCATGAGTGCTTTATGTATATGTATTTATCAAATTCTTACAACAACTCTAAATTATAGATAACATTTCTCTCTTCTTTACAAATGGAAAACTGAGACAGGGAGTAGCTGCAAAATTGTCAAAGATCTCTGTTGTATTAGCCCTGAGAGTTGGCTTTTCCTTTTTTAATGCAAGTGCCTGACTTAAGCATTGATTGTCAAGGCATCCACTTAAAATACTCAGAGACATGGACAACAGTGTTGGGGTTACAGGGTCGGGGGAGGAGAGGGAGGGGGTTGGGGGAGGGGAGGGGCACAAAGAAAACCAGTTAGAAGGTGACGGAAGACAATTTTATCAATGTCACCCATTAAAATTAATCAAAAAAAAAAAAAAAGAATTTGTCTCACAGCTAATTCAGGCAGTTAGAAGCATAGTATAAGGATGCTAATTCTGCAGCTCAGGCCACATCCTGAAAAAGGGGCCCCAAGCAAATTGGTGATTTGGCTCCTCTGATTTTGCCAATTGGATTTTAAAAAAATATAAGTCAGGAACGTCCTGAAATGGAACTAACAATACATAGCATAAATTTAAAGGACTTTTAGATACTGGAGCTGACATATCTGTTATTGCTAAGCTACATTGGCCTCCTTCCTGGCCCACTCATGCAGCAGCCACAGAATTACAAGGTATAGGGCAGAGTAAATCCCCTCAACAAAGTTCTAGTTTTCTATATTGGGAAGATTAAGAAGGTCATTCTGGATTTTTTAAGCCTTATGTGCTCCCTGGATGGCCAGTTAATTTGTGGGGTAGACATGTTTTGAAAAATATGGGAGCATTGCTTGTCAGTCCTAATGGTTTAGTCAGTACTCAGATGCTTGATTGGGGATTTTTGCCCACCAAGGGACTAGGGAAAGAACAGCGAGGAATTCTCACACCCAAAGAAGTGGCACCCAATACCAGAAGGTGTGGATTAGGATATCAAAATTTAGCATAGGGACCTTGGTAGCTCCTGCTACCCCAATAATGCATTGTGCAGACCCAGTTACTTGGAAATCAGATAGTCCTGTATGGGTAGGCCAATGGCCCCTTTTTCAGGAGAAACTTAGGGCAGCTTCTCAATTGGTACAAGAGCAGCTACAGCTTGGGCACATTGAACCACCTAATAGCCCATGGAATACACTTCAATATTTTGATTTTGTTTCCTCCTGGATTATCAAGGGGCATAGGCAACCCTTACAGCTTATAGGTTTTGAGCCTCAAAATTGTTGTTCCTTTTTTCAAAGGATCAACAACAATGGCTCTGGGAAACTTCCACTAAATGGCAAATCGCTCTTGCAAATCAATGGACAACTTTATACTGAAACTGTCAATTTAAAATCAGCTCAAAGACTAGAATCATATGCCATTATCATGGCTTTTCAGCATTTGCCATATTCCCCCTTTAATCTATATACAGACAGCAAATATTTACTTATGGTGTTTCCACTATAAAGACTGCGGTCTTAGGGACAAATGCTGATGAACTATTTCAGCAGTTCCTCCTTCTTCAAAGACTTGTATGTCAACATAGAGCTCCATGTTTTATAGGACATACTCGAGCTCACTCCATGCTCCCTGGAGCTTTAGCACAAGGGAATGCCCTTGTTGATCAAACTACCCAAAAGAAAATTATTTGGAGCAACCATGACAGATCGAGCAATTCAGTCTCATACTATTCATTACCAGAACGCTGCAGCCCTGTGTAAACAGTTTCAACTTTCTCGGGAAGCAGCACAGCAGATTGGGAAATCCTGTCCAAGGGGTCCTATACTACAATCTGTCCCTTAATTTGGAGTTAACCCTCAAGGACCCCTACCAGGACAACTTTGGCAAATGGATGTTACTCATATACCTTCATTTGGCAAACAGTCCTATGTCCATGTTACAGTGGATACATATTCTGGATTTATAGTAACCTCTGTCAGAACAGGAGAGGCTGCTAAGCATGTTATAGCTCATTGTCTGTATGCATTGGTCTATTATTGGATTTTCTAAACAGGTTAAACTGACAATGCTCCTGCATATGGAGCAAAAGCATTTACTGTATATTGTCAAACCTTTCGAATTATGTGTATTTCTTACAATCTTTAAAGTCAAGGTATTATTAAGGTGTACCCAGCAAATATTTTAGGGTCAATTTTAAAAAACTTAAAAGGGGGAAGTCATGTCCTGGAACTCCTACAGGTCTACCATACCATGCTTTTCACTTAAACTTCTTTTAAATTTCTTTTGAATGCTGATGAACAGGAGACACCAAATCTTTTTCTCCTGCAAACCACTACCTTCTTTACTTGATCCAGCTAATAACACTGTTTTGTCTTTTTCCAAATAGCTCCAGATATATGGAAAAGATTTATATAGGCAGATGGGGATCCTCAAACCCCTCAGCGAGATCTTCTGAGCATGGCTTTTAAGATACCAAGAGGCAGAAAAAGCCCAATAGAGATCAGGGGAACTACCAGCTTTTAGGATATGTCCTTAAAGACTCCAACACCCCAAATAGTCTCATAGGATCCCATCTGGGTCCTGCCTCAATAGTGAAAAGGAAGGTCATTGAGCTAAAGCCTGCCAGACTTACATGCCTCTGCTGTGAGGAAACAGGGACACTAGAAGGTAGGCTTCCCCCTCACTCCTCTAAGGGAGGGTTCAGTCTGAACCCAGCCCTACTCCAGTCACCTATGACCTAATCTTGTCCAGAATGCTTGGGTTTGCCACTGAAGGCTGAAGGTGCCCAGGGCCGTCAGCCCCATCTACAACACTGTGGACGAGCCTAGGGTATTTCTTCCAAGAAGCAGGTAAACTGATCTCATTTGCACAAGGGCCACTTAACTATGTCTTGCCTGAATAGTCAGGTTTTTTATTCTTCCCTCAAAAATCTCTGTTGTGGGTGTTGATAGTCCTATTTTCTGCTGCTTTGTTTAATATATAGTGTTTCCTTTATCCCTCCTTCCTCAATGCCCCATTCATATTTCAGGCTGGGACCTACTCCTAATTTAGAGCTCTCTTTCACCCTTTTGCCAACTTCTATTATGAATCTACCTTGCCACCCAGCTTAGTGTATCCCAAGGTTCTCTTTACCAATCCACAGTCACGGAGCTCCAGGGAAAAGCACCCTGGTCTCATCTCTCCAGGCAGAGGAGAACAGAAGCTCCATCTCCACACATGCTGCAGATGGCTTTTCTAGTCTATCTGAATCATTACCAGCTAGAAGCAGTGGTCATTGGGACTTGGACATGAGCAGCAAAGTATAGAATTGTGACAACAATTCCAGTGCCATGCGGACTTTTCCTGGATGTGGACTTTTCCTGGACTCCTGTTCCGTGGGACAGCTCCTAACAGACTGAACTGGGGTTGGGTTGCATTTATCAGGGACTTGGCATGGTGTTGGGGTCAACTTGGACTTGGTGAACTTGTTAAGGACACTACTCTTTTATGGATTCTTGCTTTATTGGCCAAGAGTTTGCTTAAAGGATTTAATTACTGTAAAAAACAATAGAAGATTGGATAAAGAAGATATGGCACATATACACCATGGTATACTATTCAGCCATAAGAAATGATGACATCGGATCACTTACAACAAAATGGTGGGATCTTGATAACATTATACGGAGTGAAATAAGTAAATCAGAAAAAAAACAAGAACTGCATGATTACACACATTGGTGGGACATAAAAACGAGACTAAGAGACATGGACAAGAGTGTGGTGGTTACCGGGGGCAGGGGGTGGGAATGAGAAAGTGGGGAGGGGGAGAGGGAGGGGAGAGGAAAAGGGGGAGGTGGAAGGGCACAAAGAAAACTAGATAGAAGGTGACGGAGGACAATCTGACTTTGGGTGATGGGTATGCAACATAATTGAATTACAAGATAACCTGGACATGTTTTCTTTGAATATATGTACCCTGATTTATTGATGTCACCCCATTAAAATTAATAAAAATTTATTTATTTAAATAAAAAGAACTGTCTCAATGGATACATTGCCAACCAGCGGGATAAAAAGCCAGGCTCCATGGTCCTTTGCTTTATAGATCTTTTTTTTTTTAATTTATTCATTTTTTTAGAGAGGAGAGGGAGAGACAGAGAGAGAAAGAGGAGAGACAGAGAGAGAGAAGAGGGGAAGGAGCTGGAAGCATCAACTCCCATATGTGCCTTGACCAGGCAAGCCCAGGGTTTCAAACTGGCGACCTCAGCATTTCCAGGTCGAAGCTTTATCCACTGCTCCACCACAGGTCAGGCCATAGATCTTGATTTATTCTAAGAACTGCCCACTTGAGCCATTTGTTTTTCTCTTCCCATGCTTAAAAACCTGCCCCATGTTTTTTATCCACCAGTAGTGAACCTGAAATACTCTACCCTCACATTCAACCCCAGTAAAAGCAGAACCCAAGCCACACATGCTCTCTATCCACCTACAGCCTTGTTGAGTGGTCACAGGTACTCAGCTTACTTTCCAGGACCTGTGAGTAACTACAATTTCCCTCAAAGTTTCTGATGGTTATTGCTAAGGGCATCTTGCAATTATAATAGGAACCACAGAAGGGCTATTCCAGCCTAAACACTGGTTATCAATAGGCTGAGAGCACAAAATAATCACACAGCAAGTGATGTCAAAGCTGGGATTCTGAATCATGGTATCCAGCTACAGCGTCCATCCCCTTAACATCAGCCTCTACCACCTTAAACAAAGCCCAGTAGCATTTTTTTCTTGGGTTTCTGAACTCTGTTTCGTTCTGACCTGTTTAAGGCAAATAGTTTTCTGGAGATCATATGTTTGCACAAAAGAGCTACTTACTTATATTGTTTCAGTGAAATCATAAATACTGTTCCCCTTATCTCTCAAAGGTGTGCATTTCTATACATCAACAATAATCTATCTGAAAAGGAAAATTTTTTAAACCCCATTTACAGTAGCATAAAAAAGATTAAAATATTTTTGGAATAAATTTATCCAAGGAGGTAAAAGATATATACACTAAACTCTATAATATGCTAATATAAGAAATAAAAGGAGGCACAAAGAAATTGAAAGATAGCTTGTATGCATAGATTGAAAGATTACTATTGTTAAAATGTCCATGCCACCCAAAGAGATAAACAGATTCAACACACTCTATTAAAATTTCAAAGCAATTTTAACAAATGTATAGATCACACATAGAACCACAAAAGACCCCAAATTGCTGAAGCAATTTTGAGAAAGAACAAAGCTAAAGACAGCACACTTGGCCTGACCTGTGGTGGCGCAGTAGATAAAGCGTCGACCTGGAATGCTGAGGTCGCCGGTTCAAAACCCTGGGCTTGCCTGTCCAAAGCACATATGGGAGTTGATGCTTCCTGCTCCTCCCCCTGTTCTCTCTCTATCTATCCCCCTCTCTCTCTCTCTCTCTCTCTCTCTCTCTAATAAAAATGAATAAATAAAATCTAAAAAGGTAAATAAATAAAAAAATAAAAAATTAAAAAAAAAAAGACAGCACAGCACACTTCCTGATTTTGAAATATATTACAAAGCTACAATAATCAATACACAGAGACCAATACAACAGAACAGACGGCTTAGAAGGTCATATCTTAGGCTTTAACATTACAAATAATTGCACCACTGGTAGAAACTCAATTTTAAATGTTTCACTTCCTCTCAGTTTCTGTTCCTTCACCTTATTTAATTTAGTTCTCCAACCACAACAATCAAACAATTCCCTTGACAGTGCTTTTCATTATTCATCATTTAATTTATGCCTTTCCCTCCTCCCTTCATAAGAATAAATTTTATGGTCCAGAATTGTAAACCGCCTTCTTATAAACACCCTAATTCTTTTGTTCCCTTTTGCTCTACCTGGTCAAATCCAGCCCGAGGTACAGCCGACATTTTGTTTATTATGACTGTACTGGATTACCTGGAAATTGTTGAATATCACTCGATCATGATGACAGGATGAATATTAAACTGGTCAGTGGAATACCTAAATGGGCACTCAATACTGATAGAGCTGAGGCTTACCGTGACATTTCCCAAACTCTAACAGTTCAGATCATTTCTTCCCACAATTCTCTAAAATAATCCTGCTCCCCACCACTCTCCATTGAAGTCTCTTCAAGTCCATGCCGTGTTCCTGCCATCAAACCCACCAGTGTATTTGCATACCTGCCCTTTCTGTTGTTGTTTTTGTTGTTACAGAGAAAGAAGTGGCTCATCTCCTAGGTAAAAAACTGCCCTTAATGGGGGGCATCCCACTTCAAGGACCTTATTTTCACAATTAATTTCTTTCTCTCTTGAATCTTGAATTTTTCATTATACACTGGATTGTTTCTATCAGCAAAGAATGCTTAATGTCACAAGCTTTTATAAAAATTAAAAGAAATTCTCTCTCAACTCACGTCCTCCTCAAGTTACACAACACTTGCATGTCTTCTTCAAAAAACTGTACTTGAGAAAGATCTATTATCACGGCCTCCACTTATTCACTTGCAATATTATCAGAAAATGATAACAATTGTAATTTTTCTCCTAATACTTCACTTAACTGCCAGCCCCAAAATTTCCAATATTCTATACCTTGTCAAATCTAATAATCAATTATCTGTTCTCGTTAATGACCTCTCAACTGCATTTGAGAGAGTGACCACTCCTGTATTCTGGAAAGACTCGTTCCTAGGATTCAGACATACGAGCGTGTAGGATTCAGACGTAGGAGCGTGTCTCCTTCCTCCCTGCTAATAGCCACGCCTCAGTTCCCTTTGCCGTCCCCTCTCCCAGACTGCTAATGCTGGAGTGAGCAACCGTCTCGGGCTCTGTTCATAGTTCCCTTCTCGTTTCTATATGCTCTAAGCAGGTGATTTTACCCAATCCCAGGGCTTCAAATATCATCTACATTTTGGTGTAACATTTCTATCTCAGGACAAGGCCATGAACCTCAAGAATTACATAATTCTTAACTACCTTTGAAATATCTCCACTTGGATAACTATCACAAAATCAACATGTCCTAAAATGAGTTATTGATTTCACCCCCTCTCATCACATTGGCATACCCTCCATTTCCCCAGTCTTCCACATCAAAATGGCTATTCCACCCATGTTCACAGTCCATCCTTGACCTTTCCTTTTCTTTTCTTTTTCTTTCTTTTTTTTAAATTCAGTGAGAGGAGCAGATGCAGAGACAGACTCCTGCATGCACCCTGACCAGAATCCACCTACCAAGCCCACTAGGGGGCGATAGTCTGCCCATCTGGGGTATTGCTCCATTACTCAGCAACTAAACTCTTCTTAGCGTCTGAGGTGAAGGTCATAGAGCCATTCTCTGTGCCTGGGGCCAACTTGCTCCAATTGAACTATGGCTGCAGGAGGAGAAGAGAGAAAGAAAGAAGCAAGAGAAGGGGTGGAGAAGCAGATAGGCACTTCTCCTGTGTGCCCTAACCAGGAATCAAACCCAGGGCCTCTGATGCCTGTCCAACATTCTAGCACTGAGCCAACCGGCCAGGGCCATTCCTTTCCCTTACATATTACATCTAGTCTCTCAGTGTGTCTGAACAGCTCTACTTACCATAGGTCCCAAATCTGACTGCCTGCTCCTGGTGTAAGTGCCACTGGGGAAGCTCTTCTCCACTCTTTTTTATCAGTGACCTACACTGTCTACATGGAGTGACACAAGAGCTCAGATGGAATAATTCAGTCACTAGAAGTATCGAATTGCTTATTATTACTGTGAGTGGATACTAACAAGAAACCATAAAATTATTACAATTTTAAGAGGGCCTTAGACTACTTTATGGCTTATGGATAAATCAGTCCTCTGTATAATGGTTGCAACTCATCTTGACTTCTCTCTGGAAAATTGTACATGCCATGCCATCACTAAAAGGATCAAAGTTCTACAGGCCATCCTGATTTGTAATAATTTGCCTTAGTAACCCCCCCGCCAGGCCCCATATTAGAGTTGAAAGATGAGAGGTTCAGGTTTGATGACTTAAAAGTATCTTTTCAGTTCCAAAGCGATGAGATTCTAGGTCAGTCATTAAGGACCCAAACAATTTATTTAAAAACTCACTTCTCCCCAAATCCAAACAAGAGAGAACCAACAGAGAAGATTATTCCATGGGAATGTGAACCAAACCAGGTATCAGGAGTGCAGCCCACCTATCTGAGGCATTTTCAAGGTAGACCCTAACTCCTTGGGCTCAGGAGACATGCTGCCATTCCCGGATGGCCTGGGAGCCAGACTGGAAGTCCCCCGAGATGCAGAGTTTCCTGGACAGTCTGCGCAGAGCTCCCTTAACCTCCCGGTTCCTCAGGCTGTAGTTCAGGGGGTTTAGCATAGGGGTAACCACTGTGTAAAAGATGGCAACCTGGCGGTCCTGGTCCAAGTCGTAGCTGGAGGAGGGGCGGAGGTACATGCGGATCACAGAGCCATACAGCAGCAGCACAACCAGGATGTGGGAGCCACAGGTGGATAGAGCTTTGCGCAGGGCAGCAATGGAGTGCATGCGAGCTATGGCAACACCAATGCGGGCATAGGAACCCAAAATGAAGAAGAAGGGGCTGACCACCACAGCCACCCCCTCTGTGAATATTAGCATTTCATTGACCACTGGGCGGGTGCAGGAGAGCTTCAACAGGGGTGTGATGTCACAGAAGAAGTGGGTGACCTGGTTGCCACAGAAGGTTAAACGGGTCACCAACACACTATAAAGGAGGCTATTGAGGCTGACCACCACCCATGAGGTCAAGGTTATGTGTAGACAGAAGCGACGGCTGACGATGGCTGAATATCTTAAGGGGCAACATAGCGGTCATAGGCCATGGCAGCCAACAAGTGGCCTTCCATGCTGCCCACAGCCATAAAGAAGAACAGCTGGAGCATGCAGTGGTTAAAGGAGATGGTTTTAGTCACAGACAGTGTGTGGACCAGCATCTGGGGAACAGTGATGGTTGTGAGAAATATGTCAATAAAGGAAAGCTGGCCAAGCAGGAAATACATGGGAGTCTGCAGCTTGGGGTCTGAGAGGGCAACAACTACTAATAGGGCATTGCCTATAATTGCCACCAGGTACATGACAAAGACAATTCCAAAAATAACTGGCTGCATCTCTGGCCAGTTGGACAGGCCCAGTAAGACAAAGTCAGTTACTTCTGTCCTGTTTCTAGTGGCCATAAGACACAATCCACATCGCCTGCAAAAAGCAAGTGTCCAGATGAAATAATGCTGAAATTTACTTGAGGATAACCTTTATGAAACACCTTTTCTTGCATGGATGCCCCTAGTTTCCAAAAGAGGGTTTCTTTTCCCCGTTAATTTATTTCCCTTGCCATTATCTTTCTATCCAGCCACTCGCTCACCTGCTCTTTAGTTTATTCCAGGTTTGTTTATTGGTCATTGAGAATTTTTCAACTTGATAGATCCTAAGAATAATAGGATAAGTCACACATGGTCCCTGCTTTTAATGAAATCCACTGTATACCATGGAAGGCATTCCTATAGGCAGAATTTGTTTGGTGCTTGCTGTGAGTTGAAGAGCATACTGAATACCACATATGTGATCCTTACAACAAACAGTCCCATATGATGGAAACTACAGTATTTGCAGCCCCATATTACAGATGAGAAAACTAAAGCAAAGAGACTATACTACTGAAGGTCTTATAGGACCTGAGCGACAACACATGGACTTAACCCTGTATAGGTTTGTTGGACTTTAGCACCACACAGGCTGGCTGCCAGGGTTGGAGAGGGAAGAGAAAGATGTCAAGGCTCCAGCCAGGTGTTTGAGTCTCTCCATCTCTGGTGGGGGCACTGGAGTGAAGATCTGGTCCCAACTTTCTATGTCCAGAAGCTACTGGTCCTTAGGTAGGGGAGTTCTTATTGCATCAAGTCAACTGAATTTACCTGGGATTAGAGTAGAAGTGATTAATATAATCACTGACTTATTTTAATGATTAATTTTCAATGAATAATAAAATCTTACAGTAGATAGAATTCTCATATATTTTCAGATTTTCCTTAAAGGTTGATCTACATGGAATACCAAAGAGGTAACTCTTTTTTTTATTTTTCCATTGATAAGAGAGAGAGAAAGAGTGAGAAGCATTAACTCATTTCACTTAGTTGTTCCATTTAAGTGCATATTAATTGATTACTTCTCATTAGTGCCCTGACCGGGGATCAAATCCACCACCTTGGTGCACCAAGACAACACTTTACTCATTGAGCCACTCAGCCAGGGCCAAAAAGGTAAAATTTTGAGGCTGCTGTATGGGTAAGGATATTTTGATAAAATACTATATTTCTTCATGAATGTGAGAAAAATAATTTTAAAATAGTAGATTATAAGAGAACATACAATAAAAAGCCGAGGTCTCTTACTCTAAGTTTGCCCACCTCCACATTTCTTTAGTTTTAACTCTTCTGGTGGTCCATACTTTTATGCCTCTAAATAATGGGCTATTTGCTTATACATCCATGTAACAATTTTTCAATTTAAGATATCTTTTGGCTCTCTACTATGAAAATGAAGTTTTATCTTGTTTTCATTACCCTACTTTTTTCTCCTCTTTCCCCACACCCCCCACTTTTTGATGATTATTTTAGTTCTGCAATTAGTTGCCATTTTGCTTTTAAATAGTATACTTAAATTTGTATTTCTTTTTCTATCAACTTCAGACTACACTAGTTATCTTCACCCCGGTACCCTCCCAAACCTTAGGAAGCTATACCTTGACTCATTTACTGTCAAGATTGAAAACATAATTTATGAGTCGTAATTATAGGTAAGTCTTCCCACTAATAGCTGGGAGTCAACAGACACCATTTACATTAGTATAACTATATAGATATTTTTTGCCACGGTGTCAAATGATGTACTATGGTAGCATTTACTCTTCGATGAGCCAGTATTCCACCCAACTAAAGGATAATATTCCTAACATTAAGATAAAGAATTAAAACTATTTTAAGGATATCTCTCTAGGTGCTTAGTTTAAAGATCACACATAAAGCAGGAGCCTGAAAGGTAAAACTTACCTTTTGTCTTTATTTCTCTCTGTATCCTTCTCTGGGTCTGTGGATATAGCTCAGAATATGTTCTTGTGATCTTATTACCCATTCAAGGCAGTGGCCACAGAGAAGAATGTCTATGTCAAGGTATAGACAAAGGTGAAAGAGAAGAAGAGATGAGAAGAATTGGAGATGGAACAATTCCTTTCATGGGGAAAGGGAGAGAAAATGGTCTCCAAGGGGAAAAAAGTAGCAAAGAATATAGATTTATCCATTATGAGGATAAGAATATAATAGCATAGAGTCCATTTTCTTCCAAGTACAGAAAAACTGTATTCTCTAATTATATGCAACAAGAGTAATAAACAATGGCAGTGCTCTTCTTGGCTGACTTCACCAAGACTCATCTCTTTGTCTTTCCTATTTTCCAATATCTCAACATTATTCCCACCAGAGCCTGAACTCTGTGGATTCTGTTCAGATAATTTCAAGGGATCAGGGATGCCAGAGAGAGGAGGAATTTCCTGGAAGAGATATGAAGATACACATATATACAGATTTCAACACCTTAAGATAGTAACCAGGCCTGACCAGGCAGTGGCGCAGTAGACAGAGCATCGGACTGGGATGCAGAGGACTCAAGTTCAAAACCCGAGATAACCAGCTTGAGCACAGGGTTACTAGCTTGAGTATGGAATCATAGACATGACCCCATTGTTGCTGGCTTGAAGCCCAAGGTCGCTGGCTTGAGCAAGGGGTCACTCACTCTCGCGCTGCTGTAGCCGCCATCCCCAGGTCAAGGCACATATGAGAAAGCAATCAATGAACAACTAAGGTGCCACAACAAAGAACTTATGCTTCTCATTTCTCTCTCTTCCTGTCTGTCTGTCCCTATCTGTTCCATCTGACCCTCTCTGTCTCTGTCACACACACAAGAAAAAAGTAACCAAAACTGAAATCTGGGAAACAAAAGCAAGAGGAAGAATCCCCATAATAAAAGTGAAAAGCATCTCAGGTGTCCCAGTGCCCACCTGGTGCTTCAGGGACTTTTAGAGTCATAGAGAAGGGACGGAGCTGGAGTGTCAATCCCTAATCCTGCTTATTCTTGTCTTTCTTCTTTGATGAAAGCACAAAGGGACACATGAGTCATCACTGTTTTATCTGTATCTAAATCTTAAAATATGCACTGTTTAATGTCCTCTTGGCCTAAATTCTATTTCTCATCTGCACCCTGTATTGATGAATCACAAATATTGAGTCTGAGATTTATATTTCTCTGTCTCAAAGGTGCTGAATGAAAGAAGGTAAAGGGACTAGGCAAAAAATCATAAATATATAATACATAGACACAGCAACAGTGTGGTGATAGCCAAAGGGAAAGGGGGTGGGGGAGATGGTGGTGGGCAAAGCGGGGGAAAGGGGCAGGAAGAAACATTGCTTTGGGTGAAGGATGCACGATGCATTGTGCAGATGATGTTTTGTTGAGTTGCACACTTAAAATCTGTTTGTTTTTGTGGACCAATGTCATCCCAATAAATTCAATTAAAAAAATATATCATCCAAATTCTAACAAAATAAATTAGGTCCTTTGTTACACATTCCTCATACCTGGAAACTGAAATGTCTCTCCAGATCCTTCCTGATTGAATGACTATATTCTCCATCTTAACCTTCATATTTTCGCTCAAAAGCCTATCTTCCTATGTTACTATTGACAAGTTCCCCCATTCTATTGCTCCCCTTGACTATGATATTTGTATCTCATTCTATTCATTGGTCTTTTTGGTACAAATATCACACTATTTTCTACAAGAGGACTACAATGTCTTATTTTCTATTCCCTTCCAATTGACTATTAGGGCAGAGTGTGACCTTATACTCACCTTTCTCAGTATCTAATATCACACACTCAAGTTAGAAAGTCTGGATAGAGCTCTTAGCCACATTCTCACAAAATTAGTGATTCCCTTTGTGTACTATTCCATAAAAGCCTTCTGTAGGGCAGCTCCTCCCAGGGAAGCAGCCTCACTTACACGCACATGCTGTGAGACTCTACCCACCCCAGAAGCTTCCACCTGTATTCAGATGAGATGTTATCAGAATGAGCTGAGCCCCTCGACCTTGCTTTGTAAACCGGGACTGTAGCTCAGGAGTCTGTGAGTTGGCTCCTTCTCCTTCCTTACACCTCCATCTCACTAGGGGGAAAACCATAGAGCTTCTGAAAACAATTACTTCTGTAGGGAAGTTCTGTCCTTGGGGGATCACCATAGCCCTACATAATGTCAACAGTTGGGCAGGAAGAAATCCCAAGGGGATAAGTTTCATCATCTCAAGAAACTATCTTTCCTAACCTATCCTTTCAGTAATTATTGAGTGTATGCTCTTCCTACAAATATCTTAACTCGACTGCACTAGCTGCCCGGCACGAGGCTTGATGGTACAGCAGCATGACAATTCTGTCCACTGCTGTGTTTGCATTCTGCTCTTCAGTGACTTCCTCATTTCCTGCCCTCCCCCATTCATTTCCTTTTGCTGGATTTCATCTAGCCATTTTGCTTATCTACTTTAGAGCTATTGTTCTCAGAATTCTTGATTTAAACAAGTTTTTGAACATAAAAGAAACAGCAGGAAGTGGAGCGTCACATGGAAAAATCTGAGACTGTATGCAAACTGGACAGATTCCTGGTCTCGTTGGCAAATAGAGTACTAATACCATATGGCTTATTGTGGAAATGGATACAAATTGAATAATACATAATAGTATTTTCCACCATTGACCTGTACAGGAGAAACTTAGTCCTGTGCTAGAAAACCAATACATACTAATAATTGGTAAATATGATCAAAATTCAGTGGAAACAGAAAAGAGATTCTAACCAATCAAAATATAATCAATTTCCTTAAAAAAAAAGTAATACAATTATTTTTGTTTGCAGACCATCTATTTGACTTTTAACAGCTCTCCTTTTACTTTGGGGAATTGACTTCTTCCCCTAATGGATATAGGCTGATAGTATTGTCAAATCCCCTTCCAGCCCAGAATTTGAGGTAGGAGATAAGGGGACTGAGAATGGTTGGATGCAATTCATTTCTACCAGTCTCACTCTAAGCAGACAGTCCTGAATTTTAGGCTATCTTTAATCCCCTCCACCTGACTCCTTACACTTATCTATACATGTACACCTCTACTTTAATTACTGAACTAATAAATAGATCTAGACATTGAATAACAACAGCTGCAAATATTAACAAAAAATGGAACATAAATAGTTCTCCACAAATGGAAGAACATACCACCCCCTATGAAGAAATCTCCCCTTTCCAAAAGTCAAGCATGAATCTGATCAAGCTTCTACATTCAAACTCAAACTTATGGAAAATACAGAGCACAGAGGAACATGTATTGATCAATACAGTGACAAAACCAGACAAATCCAGACTGTAGGGAATTTCATAAGAAAAGTACACAATGTCTTCCCTAAATAAACAGAGCTTATAAATGAAGAGAGCTAATAAACCAGCAAAGTTGTAGAATACAAGATCAATAAGAAAAATCAGCCATATATATGTATATATATCTATATCATCTATATCTGTATCTATTTCTATATATATATTAGCAATGAATAATCTGCAAGGGCATTAAGAAAACAATTTGATCTACAGTAGCATCAAAAAAGAATAAAATACTGTGAACTAAATTTAACTAAACAGATGAAAGACTTGTTTGCCAAAAACTACTAAACATGACTGAAATTAAAGAATGCCTAGATAAATGGAAATATAGCCCAAGTAATGGATCGGAAAACTTAATATTGTTAAAATGGCAAGTTTCCACAGGTTGATCTACAGATTCACTACAATCTGTCAAAATCCCAATGGACTATTATGTGGCAAAGTATTTCATTTGAATTTTTCCTATATATTTTACTTGAAATTTTTAATTTAAAAATTATTTGAAATACATAAAATGAAATTCACACACATCAAAATGAGATGCTCACCCTGTGAGAAGCCCATGGAACCTGGGCTAACATTTGGAGTAGCAGAATCATGGGCCTATCTCACACTCACTTCTGGACATGTATTTGCTCACTGAATGGAACAGGTGAGAAATTGCCATCCCTGTTACCTAACCTGTTCGCTCCCGCTAACTTTATGATATAACACCAACACACTTCCCACAAGCAAGTATACCAAAATAAATGTAACTATAATTAACTTCACTGTGACTGCTTTAGTTCAGAATATCACAATAATATTTTCATATTTCTTCAACACTTGGAAATTAAACAACCCAGACCTAGTGGTTCATTTATATCCCTCAGATAACTGAAAAATCAATGGTCAGAGGGAAGGGTCCCAGAGGCATGCTGATGAGGAAGCCCTGAGCACAAGCGCAGGAATGTAGAATGCTCACACTTTGCCAGAGCACCGCATCAACAAGAGCTAAATTCGGAGTTTCATAAGAGTCTAGGTTGTCCCACCCTCCCATCTCTCCCAAACCAGCCATGCTCAAGTCTGCCCTCTTCTTTCCTTATCTAACCACTATGGCTGGCTAACCCACAGTCCACCCTCTCCCTTACAACCAGACTGCAGAGTGCCTTCTTGACGTCCTTGTTGCAGAGGTTGTACACAAAAGGGTTGGCCAAAGGTGTGATGACAGTTACCATGTTCTGAGACATCTGGGAGGGAGGCTGGAAGAAGACTCAAATGATGGTGCCATCATGGTATATGATGCTTTTCATTTTTGTTGTATTTGGTTTGCTACTATTTTATTGAGAATTCTTGTATCTATGTTTATTAAAGATATTAGCAATTCACCTTCATTTGTCTTTTGGAGCTGAAGTGAATTTCTTATAGATAGTATATAGGTGAGTCATGATTTGTTTTGTTTTTTAATCTATTCTGCCAATCTTTGTCTTTTAGTTAGGAAGTTTCACCCATTTACATTTAAGATAACTGATACTAAAAAAAAGGACCTGCCATTTTACTACTTGTATTTTACATATCTAACATCTTTTTTGTTCCTAAATTCTTCTATCACTTTCTTCTTTTATGTTTTTCTTTCTGGTGTACATTTTGATTCCTTCCCATTTCCTCTTCTATATAGATGAAAATTGTAAGGTGAACTATTTTTTCTTAACTTTATTGGGGGATATTGGTTAATAAAGTTATATTGTTTTTAATTGTACAATTCTATAATATCATATATCACCTGTATATTGCATCCCAAGGCAAAACCCCTTCCATCACCATATATTTGGCGCCTCTACCCTTCATTATTCCTCCATTCCTCTCCCTCTGATAATCGTCATACTGTTGTCCGTATCTATGAATTTTTGTTTGTTTACTTGTCTTATTTGTTAATATATTTCTTTTGGTTTTATATCCCACGTATAAGTGAAATTATGTGGTTCTTAACTTTTTTTGTCTAGCTTAATTCACTTAGCATGATATTCTCAAGTTCCATCCATATTGTCACAAATGACAGTATTTCAATTTTCTTCATGTCTGAATAATATTCCATTGTGTGTGTGTGTGTGTGTGTGTGTGTGTGTGTGTGTGTGTGTGTGTGTGACATCTTCTTTATCAAATTATCTTTTGACAGTTACTTCAGGTGTTTCTATGTCATGGTCACATTCAATAATGCTGCAATGAACAAGGGGTGCATGTATCTTTGTGAATAAAGGTTTTCAAATTTGAGGGTACATACCCAGAAGAGAGGTTACTGGGTCCTATGGTAACTCTATTTTTAACTTTTTTGAGGAACCTCCATATTGTTTTCCATAATGGCTGTACCAGTATACATTCCCACCAGCAGTGAACGAGGGTTCCTTTTTCTCCACAGCCTTGCCATCACTTATTACTTGTCTTCTTGATAACGGCCATCTTAACAGGTGTGAAGTGCTACCTTATTGTAGTTTTTATTTGCATTTCCCAAATAGCTAGTGAAATTGAGCATAAGATACATTATTCGAATGTAACATTGAGGAAAAAATGCTGCTAATCATTTGTGACATACCATAGATTTAAATTCATCCCATGTACAAGATGTTAAAATGTGGGATAATATGAGCCACAAATATCAGCTATCAAAAAAAAATACAATAGCTGGATCATAGAAAATATAGAATATAGTTTCTGGAATCAGGTCTGCATTTGAAATAGTGGCTCCAAAGAAAAGCAGCTCTGATGTGAAAAGCAAATGCCATCAAGTTTAATCTGGCAAAGAAAAAAGTAAGGCGACGTTTTGGTTCCATTCTTCAATTGAAAGCTGTTTCTTAACATAAAATTTTAATTTTGTCAGAGCAAATAGAAGAGGACTTTTAAAATAGAGGTTCAGGCTTTTGTTCAAGTTATATTTAACAGTTTCCCTGTTTTTCTAAGTCACTACACAAATGGAGACAATATGTACACATATTATGAGGTAGGTGTGTGGTTTGCATGAAAAAAAGCTTATAAATCACTGAGGACATAAATGTTGTGTCACTTTAAGTGAAAATTATGTGACTATAAATGGAAATTGTGTTTAATGATAATGTATGTTCTAAAGGAGCAGAGAACACATTCTCTTAGGTCATCAAAGAATGCTTTTTGTAGGAAGCTGCATTTGAGCCTGGAGACCCAGGTGAAGGTGGAAATATAAGTAAGTAAGGTAAGTGAACTGTAAGATGTGATCAGAAATCAGTAAATAACAGTAAATGGGCAATACATATTGCCAGGTCATGGTGGGATCTGATGTTTGAATTCTGTGTGCTTTCTTGAATTAAGAAAAGTAAAAGGCCTGACCAGAATGTGGTGCAGTAGATAGTGCGTTGGACTGGAACACAGAGGACACAGGTTCGAGACTCCGAGGTTGCCAGCTTTGAGTGTGGGCTCATCGGGTTTGAGCCCAAAGTCACTGGCTTGATTGAACAAGGGTCACTCGGTCTGCTGTAGCCTCACGGTCAAGGCACATATGAGAAAGCAGTCAATGAACAGTGCTGCAATGAAGAATGGATGCTTCTCATCTCTCTCCATTCCTGTCTCTCTGTCCTTATCTGTCCCTCTCTCTGACTCTCCGTCTCTGTCACACAAAAAAAAAAAAAGAAGAAGAAGAAGAAGAGTAAAAGATCTGAAGATGGTGGCTTCCCTCATTGTAATCTCAAGGAATGGGGATTGGTTAATAAAAAAGGATGACTTGAGGTCAGGTTCAAAGGTTATGACACTTCATTTTGTTATAGAATTGAGTGATAAAACCATAGCTACTAACAGATGTATCTAAACTTGGGAGGGGTGGAGGAAAAATTACCCAGTGTTGGGTACTCTGAGTAGTTGTCCTTAAGAGAAATGGAGGCACTAGGGGAGACCTAATCAAAGATTTACAGGTTCAAGGCAAAAACTGAACCCTGGTGTCCTGTCTGGAACTCTGTCCTCAGTACTACATGTGATGACATCTCCCAGATAAACCCATAGAGAGGTTGGAAGAGCCAAGGACAAAACATCTACGCCAGGGTAGGCAGATGTTGCACTATTCCCTAAGTCAGGGAGAGCAGAGCAGGCCACCTGGAAAGGGAGAACACCTGTAATTCCTCTGGGTCCTTGGAGACAACCCTGCACTAAGTTAATAGATGTTTTTTCTTACCCTCGATTTCATCAAACACTAGACTTACTGGCACAGTCTCAGAGGCCACTCCCATGAGGGAGGGAGGGGATATGCCCATTAACACCTGTGAAGAATGAGAGTCCAAGGAAGCAGGCATGTGGAGTCAAGAAGGATTAGGAGATTTTCACCAAGTACCTTTCCTGCATGCTCTCTTGACAGTTTTGTCTTCTTTTGGCCTAATCATTCCATGGAGCATAAGTGAGGGGTGTGGAATGAAAAGAATACATGAGGCGAGAGCTCAACGTCCTTTCCAGGTAAGAAATTGACTTTGAGAACTCCTAGTGAGCAGGTGGGGATAGCTGATCTCAGAGAGCTAGCTGGTCCTCATTGGACACTAAGAGAACTAGTTAATGTTCATGCTAAGTTTTTATTTCTTTTATTTTCTTTCTTTCTTTTTTTTCATCTATATTCTCAACTTGACTCTTCCTTTACTTTACTTTACTACTGAGGCACAGACCACTGACCTCAGGATATAAATTATCAGCAAAATATCAGAGACATATGGGAGAGAATTTTCTCATACAAGTGTACTCCCTCTCTCCCACTTTCCCTTCCTCACACTCTTTCCCTAGAACTGTTTGCATTCAGTTCAATATTCTTTAAAGGACTTTTTTGCTTCCATTATAGATGATGTGGGAAGAAGTATCTTGATTTAAAAGAATGGCAATTCATCGACCACAAGCTAGGTAAGATAGGTATGTCATGGTTACCTGGATGTGGAAAAGCCACTGAAAATCCTTAATCATAGGCTGACCTGACCTGATTCAGAGCCTGCATCTGTGGTGACTATGATGTCACCGAAGAGTAAGCAGGAAGCTAAGAAAATCAAGCTCTCCATCCTAACTTTTCACTCTCTCTCTTTCTCCCTGCCCGCATTCCCTCTCTCTCCCTTTGTCTCTTTAGATTTCTATCTCAGAGGTTAAAAAAATAAGTTAAAACACACTTTTGGAGGGTTGGGGAGGAGAGTTGGGGGAATGTAGTAAAAGGGACAAATATACAGTGACAGAAAATGATTTGACTTTGTATGATGGGCACAACAACACAACAGTTCAAATGCTATAGAAATGTTTACCTGAAACCTATGTACTCTTATTGATCATTGTGACCCAATTAATTTAATTTTCTAAATAAAACTAAAAATGAACATTTTCAGCTCTGATCTTTCCATACTTGAGAAGAAAAAACATTCTAATAAATTCTCTATTAATAAATGTTTAGTGTAAGGACAAGATAGAAAGATCATGTCCCAAATAACAAGAATCATTTGTTGGAGGTGTTGTTTATCTGTAGGTGCATATAGGACCATGGAAATGCTCAACCTGACAAGACTGCCCGAGTTCATCCTCTTGGGACTCTCCTCTCGCCCTGAGGACCAGAAGCCACTCTTTGTCCTCTTTCTCACCATATACCTGCTCACCTTGATGGGAAATCTGCTCATCATCTTGGCTATCCGCTCTGATCCTCAACTTCAAAACCCCATGTATTTCTTCCTGAGCTTCTTATCCTTTGCTGATATTTGCTACACAACAGTTGTAGTCCCCAAGATGTTAACGAACTTCTTATCAGACACAAAGACCATTTCCTATGCTGAGTGTCTGACACAGATGTATTTCTTCCTGGCCTTTGGAACCATGGACAGTTATCTCCTGGCCGCTATGGCCATTGACCGCTACGTAGCCATTTGTAACCCCTTCCACTACGTCACTGTTTTGAACCACAGACGCTGCGTGTTGCTCCTGGTCTTCTCTGTAGCTTTCCCCTGCCTCCACTCCCTCCTATATGTTCTCCTGATACATCGGCTCACCTTTTGTGAATCAAATGTTATTCATCACTTTTTTTGTGATGTCAACCCTCTTCTGAAACTGGCCTGTTCCTCTACCTCTGTTAATGAGCTAGTGCTCATGACAGAAGGGCTGGCCTCTGTGGTCGCCCCACTCGTCTGCATCATTATTTCTTACCTACGGATCCTCATTACTGTCCTCAGGATTCCCTCAGCTGCTGGAAAATGCAAAGCCTTGTCCACCTGCAGCTCCCACCTCACTGTGGTGACTCTGTTTTATGGGAGCATCATCTATGTCTATTTCCGGGGACTGTCGAGCTATACAGTCAAGGACCAAATAGCAACAATCGTCTACACTGTATTGACATCCATGTTGAACCCATTTATCTATACTTTAAGAAACAAAGATATGAAACGAAGCTTAGGGAAACTGCAAGGCAGGATCAAGTCTGAAATGAATAGGCTCTCTCCTACAAAATCCAACAGAATTCATAAACCCTAATTGCAATCTATGGATGTGTGCAATTGCACACACAGAACCACATGCACATTCAAGTGTACACATATTCACAAACACATACCAGCAGCTGACTCAAGTCTTATAGGGAGAAATACCCTTTCCTCATTGTAGCTGTGCCCAGTGGCTTCCCACCCTGTGGTCTCTATTACACAAGGACAGTTCCATTCCTGTCTTGCTACCAGTGCTATGATTATAAGCTCACCCCATAATATCTCTCCATTCCAGAAAATTCTGTTTAATCCTTACATATTAATTTGGAACCTCACATATTTCCATTTTTGTATGAATGCAACTGTTTGTTTACTAAATTTCCAGAAAATTTTAGTACACATCTATAGAAAAATCTAAATATGTACAGAGATGTTTTTGCATACCTAACCAATTGATTTTATTTAAAACCCTTAGAAATATCTTTGCCTGTGTGTGTGTGTGTGTGTGTGTGAGTGTGTGGCCTTTCTATCAGACTAAGAGCTTCCCAATGTAGTATGTTCCCCCATCACACCATGTTAGAACTACAATACCTCTTCTTAAATTCTCCATACAGCTGGATACCCTGGGTCCAGGAGTCATTAGATTCCCAACACTGACATCGATCACCTGACTAATAGTGAGCCAGCTCTATGCCTCTACACACGTTTTGGTCTCTACTCTGCCTCCCTTCATTTGCTCAGGCTGCATTCTCCACCTGACTCATCCCGGGGCTGCCTGCCTGTGTGCTCTTCTCTCTAGAGAAGCCTGTGTTTCCATGTTTCTTCTCTGTCATTTTTTAAGAATGAAAGTTTTATTCCATGTAGTCAGAAATGCTTCCTATGGCCACTAGATTAGAGATTTTAAAAATTTATGTATATTACTGGTAAGAAGCTTTATTTAGAATGCTTGATACAAAAGAGGCTTCAAATTACTTGGGAAATGAACTATATAGCAACACAGTTTGATGAGTGACTGACTCTACCTTGTGTTGTGAAGAAAAACAGCAGTTTAGTGTGATTTCTCTCTCTCTCCTGGTGATTTTAACACATGGAAATGACTAAGTCAAAGGAATTAATCTCTGGTAGTACTTTAGACAAGAAATAAATGGATGACATTAAAGTTTTTAAGTGACAGAATGAGGAGTCTTTAAACTCTTGATTTTGTCTTAATTGTCCCTAACCTCAGGTGAGACAAAGTCTGTGTGAGTATATATTACTCAATTTCATTCCTTTATTATATGTTTTATCAATTAATTTTCACATCTATGTCTACTCCTATCATTTAATAAAGACCTCCTGAAATGCTGATGTGAAAACATCTTGTCTTTACCTCTGGGCTGAATGAAGAAGGAGGAATAGAGATTGATTACAGTGTCTGCTACGGGCATGGGAGCAAAAAGTACTAGTACATATAACAAGTGAATTTGCACAGTCACCATAAGCCTCCAGAATTGAGTAGCTACTGAATAAAAAGTTGTTAAAAGGAAAGAAATGATTTTGCCATGCAGAAATCATACTTTATTTCTATAACTTCATTTCTAGAGTTTAATTTTAGTTTTGGTTTTATTACGGGTACAAAGGCTGAACTGCTTACAGCTCTCCTGGAGTCATGTAGGCCTGGTCATGCATCCTAGCTCCTGAGACAAAGTTTTTCCATACCTTAATCACTAAGTCTATCAACTTTAACTACTGCCAAGATTTTAAACTCAAGAATTCCCCTATCACAGGAAATATTTTTTAAAAATATATTCTATCACATTTGGTTGAATCTGAAGATACAGAACCCATGGATACAGGGGACCAACTGTACTTTTTAGCATATATTTTTAATAAATTTAAGGATGCCAATACATGTACACAAGGTTATCATGGTAATGAAAAGGTAACTAGCACAAATCAATCATCCAACATTCTGACCAGTGGAAATTAATGTTATCATTTTCTTTCTTTGTTTTTATTTATTTTATTTTTAAATATTATTTAGAAAATTAACTTTAACAGGGTGACATTGATAATAAGAGTACATAGGTTTCAGGTGAACATTTCTATAGCATTTGAACTGCTGATTATGTTGCCTATCCATCACCCAACATCAAATCATTTTCCATCACCTAATATTTGTCCCTCTTTATACTCTTCCACTATCCTCCTCACCCCTCCCCATTCAATTATGTCTGCTTCCACCTCCCCCACAATCCCTTCATTCCAGTAATCACTTCACTTTTATCTATGTACATAAGTTTCAGTTTTATATCCCACCTATGTGTGAAATTATACAGGTTTTAGCTTTTTCTGATTTACTTCTTTCACTCAGTATAATGTTCTCAAGGTCTGTCCATGTTGTCATGAATGTCACTATGTCGCTGTTTATTATGGTTGAGTAGGATTCCATTGTACATATGTACTACCACATCTTTTTTTATCCAGTCCTCTACTGAGGAACACTTTGGTTGATTCCATGTCTTGGTCACTGTGAATAATACTGCAATGAACACAAGGCTGTATGTGTCTTTATGTACCAATGTTTTTGAGTTTTGGGAGTAGATACCCAGTAGAGGGATTGCTAGGTCATATGGTAATTCTATTCTTAATTTTTTGAGGAACCACCATGCTTTCTTCCATAATGGTTGTACTAATTGGCATTCCCATCAGCTGTGAATGAGGGTTCCTTTTTCTCCACAGCCTCTCCAACACTTGCTATTATCTGTCTTGTTGATAATAGCCAATAAAACTGGTGAGAGGTGGTATCTTACTGTCGTTTTAATATGCATTTCTTGAATAGCTAGTGAAGATGAGCATCTTTTCATATATCTGTTGGCCCTCTGTATGTCCTCTTGGGATAAGTGTCTGTTCAGGTCCTCTCCCCATTTTTTAATTGGATTGTTTGCTTGTTTGTTGCTGAGCTTTGTGAGTTCTTTATATATTCTGGATACTAACCCCTTATCAGAGCTGTTGTTTGCTAATATCTCTCATTTAGTCAGCTATTTGTTTATTGCCAGTTTCTTTTGCTGTGGAGAAGCTTTGTAGTTTCATATAGTCCCATTCATTTATTTTTGCCTTTACTTCTTTTGCCTTTGGAGTCAAATTCATAAATTGTTCTCTACGGCCAAGGTCCATGAGGTTAGTATTTGTTTTCTTCTGTGTAATTTCTAGTTTCAGGTCTTATATTTAAGTTTTTGATCCATTTTGAATTAATTTTTCTGCAGGGGGACAAACTGTAGTCAAGTTTCATTCTTTTCAATGTGATTTCTAATTTTCCCAGCACCATTTACTGATGAGGCTTTCTTTTATCCATTGAGTGCTTCTTTGGCTCCTAGGTTGCAGATGATTTGTCCTTATATAGGTGCTTTTATTTCTGGGCTCTCAATTCCATTCCATTGGTCGGTATGTCTGTTTTTCTGCCAATACCATGCTGTTTTGATTATAGTGGCTCTATAGTATAATTTGATTGATTCTTTTTTTTAATTTTTATTTATTTATTTATTTATTTATTTATTTATTCATTTTAGGGGGGGAGAGAGAGGAAGAGAGAGAGAGAGAGAAAGGGGAGGAGTAGGAAGCATCAGCTCCCATATGTGCCTTGACCAGGCAAGCCAGGGTTTTGAACCGGCAACCTCAGTGTTTCCAGGTTGACGCTTTATCCACTACGCCACCACAGGTCAGGCTATAGTATAATTTGAAATCAGGTAGTGTGATACCTCCGGCTTCATTCTTTTTCCTCAGGATTGGTTTGGCTATTTGGAGTTTTTTATGGTTCCACACAAACCTGGTAAATTTTTTTGCTATTTCTTTAAAAAATGACATTGGGATTTTGATAACTATTGCATTAAATTTGCATATTGCTTTGGGTAAAATGGCCATTTTCTCTACGTTGATTTTTCAAATCCATGAATGGAAATATTTTCCATTTCACTGTGTCTTTTTCAATTTCTTTCAATAATGTTTTGTAGTTTTCACTATACAGGTGCTTCACATCCTTTGTTAAGTTTACTTCTCAGCATTTTATTTGTTTTGTTGCAGTTGTAAAAGGAATTAGTTTTTTGAGTCAATTTTCAGAAGTTTCGTTGTTTTCATGTAGAAAAGCAGTAGAATTCTGTATATTGATTTTGTATCCTGCAACTTTACTGTATTGGTTTCTTGTTTTTAATAGTTTTTGGTGGAATCTTTGGGGTTTTCTATATACAGGATCATGTCATCTGCAAAAAGTGATACCTTTACTTCTTTTTTTTATATCAATGCTTTTTATATCTTTCTCTTGCCTGGTTATTCTGGTTAAAACTTCCAGAACTATGTTGAATAAGAGTGCAGAGAGTGCGTAGCCTTGTCTCATTCTGATTTTAGAGGAAAAGCCTTCATTTTTTTCACCATTTAATATGTTATTAGCTGATGGTTTGTTATATATGACCTTTTATTATGTTGGGGTATGTTCCTTCTATTCTGATTTTATTGAGTGTTTTAAACATAAAGTGATGTTGTATCTTATCTAATGCCTTTTCTGCATCTATTGATAGAATCACGTGATTTTTTGTTCTTTGTTAATGTGGTGTATTATGTTGATAGATTTCTGTATGTTGAACCATCCTTGTTCTCTTGGAATAAATCCCACTTGATCATGATGTATGATTTTTTTAATGTGGTGTTGTATTTGATTAGCTAATATTTTGTTTAGGATTTCTGCATCTATATTCACTAGAGGTATTGGTTTGCAGATTTCTTTTTTTGTGTTGTCCTTGCCAAGTTTTGATATGAGGGTTATGTGGGCCTCATAAAATGTGTTGAGAAGTACTGCTTCTTCTGCTATTTTGGGAAGATTTTCAGAAGGATAGGAACCAAATCTTCTTTGAATATTTGGTAGAATTTACTGGGGTAACCATCTGGTTCTGGACTTTTGTTTTGGGGCAGGGTTTTGATGGTTGTTTCTATTTCCTCTCTGCTTAAAGGTCTGTTTAGGTTTTCTACTTCTTTGTGGTTCAGTCTAAGAAGATTCTATAGTTTTAGAAATTTATCCATTTCCTCTAGGTTGTTGAATTTGATGGCATATAATCTTTCATAATATTCTACTATGATCTTTTGTATATCTACAATGTCTGTGATAACTTCTCCTCTTTTATGAGTCCTTCCTGTGTTTTCCTTAGTGAGTCTAGCCAGTGGTTTGTTGATTTTACTGATCTTATCAAAGAACCATTTCTTTGTTGTATTAATATTTTCTATAATTTTTTCTCCCTTTCATTTAGTTCTGCTCTAATTTTTACTATTTCCTTTCTCCTGCTGACTTTGGGTTGCCTTTCCTCTTCTTTTTCTAGTGCCTTAAGCTGTGATGTTAGGTTGTTTATTTGGGGTCTCTCGTGTTTTGGGATATAAACCTCTAATGATATAAACTTCTCTCTTATTACTGCTTTTACTGCATCCCAAAGATTTTGATATGTCATGTTGTCATTGTCATTTGTCTGTATATATCTTTTGATTTCTTTTATTTCTTCTTTGACCCAGTTAGTTTTTAGAAGTATGTTGTTTAATTTCCACATTTTTGTGGGTTTCTTTACTTCCTTTTTAAGGTTAAATTCTAATTTCAATGCCTTACAATGAGAAAATATGCTGGTTATAATTTCAATCTTCCTAATTTTGTTGATGTTAGTATTGTGGCCCAACATATGGTCTATCCTTGAGAATGTTTCATGCACAATAGAGAAGAATGTATAATCTGACATTTTGGGATGAATGTCCTATAAATCTCTATTACATCCATTTGGTCAAGAGTGTTATGTAAGGCCGATATTTTTTTATTGAATTTCTGTTTGGATTATCTATCTAAAGCTGTCCATGGTATGTTGAAATCTCCAAATATGATTGTGTTTTGTCTGTTATTTTTAGTTCAGTTAGTAGATGTCTTATATATTTTAATGCTCTCTGGTTCACTACATATATATTAGGAAGTGTTATGTCTTCTTGATACAATGTTCCCTTTATCATTATGAAATGTTTATCTTTGTCTCTGGTTACCTTTGTTGTCTTGAAGTCAGCATTGTCAGATATGAGTATGGCTACACTTCTTCTTTTTTAGATATTATTTGCTTGGAGAATCATCTTCCAACTGTTCACTTTGAAACTACTTTTGTCCTTGCAACTTAGATGTGTCTCTAGAAGGCAGTGCATGGTTGGGATTTCCTTTTTAATCCAATTTGCTGCTCTGTGCCTCTTTATTGCTGAGCTCAGCCCATTTACATTCAGAGGAATTATTGACACCTGAGGATTTTCTATAGCCTTTTTCTGTTTTGTTTTCTAATAGCTCTATGCCTTGTTTGGTTCTTCTCTCTTTTGTTTCTGTCAGTTGATTCGTTTGGTGGTATTCTAAACCTCTTTCCACTGTTTCTTCTCTTTTAAGCTGTGTGCTTCAGCAGTGGTTTTTTCATGTGTGGTTACCTCTAGGTTAAGAGGAAAATGTTCATATGTACATGAGTCCTTTGTCATATGAGTGCTTCTGCACTCCATCCTTCTTTGCTACTGCAGATCTTTACCCTCTTTCCTTTTATGTTATTGTTGTCACAGACTATACTTGTTTTTATTGTGACTTTGTTAAATCGTTTACTTGTAATTTTGATTTGTTTTGTTCTTCATGTCTGGTCAAATAACCCCCTTGAGTATGTCCTCCAGTGGTGGTGTCTTCTGGTGATAAATTCCCTCAGCTTCTGTATGTCTGTAGAAGTTTTTATTTCTTCTTCATATTTGAAGAATAACTTTGATGGATATAGTGTTTCTGGCTGCTAACACCTCTCTTTCAGTGCACTGAATGTTTGAGTGCACAAGCCACTCTCTTCTGGCTTGTAGAGTTTCTGCTGAGAAGTCTGATGATAACCTAATGGGATTTCCTTTGTATGTTATGGTCTTCATTATCCTATATGCCTTGAGGATTCTTTGTCATTGATTTTTGACAATTTTATTATGATGTACCTTAGAGTAGGTCTGTTAGGTTGTGGTAACTTGACATTCTGTTTGCTTCTTGGATTTGATGGTCTAACTCTTTGCATAGGTTGGGAATTCTCATCAATTATGTATTTGAATAGGCTCTCCATTCCCTTCTTCCTCTCTTCTTCTTCTGATATACCCATTACTCTTATATTGCTCTTTCTGATGGAGTCAGACAATCCATGTAGAGCGCGCTCATTTTTTTATTTGTGAATTTCTCTCCTTTTCTCTCCATATAGCACCTCTAATTGCCTGTCTTTGATTTCACTGATTCTTTCCTCTATCTGGCTTGCTTGATTAGCTAAAATTGCTATCTCAGTCTTCAATTCACTTATTGAATTCTTCATATCTGTTTTTAAAGTTTCAATCTCCTTGGTGAGGTATTAGTTTTGTTCATTAATTTGTTTTCTGAACTCATTAAGTTGCCTATTAGTGCCTTCTTGCATTGGAGTATTTTCTTCTTTTTTTTCTTTTTTTTTTGTATTTTTCTAAAGTTGGAAACGGGGAGGCAGTCAGACAGACTCCCACATGCACCCAACCGGAATCCACCTGGCATGCCCACCAGGGGGCGATGCTCTGCCCATGTGGGGCATTGCTCTGTTGCAACCAGAGCCATTCTAGCACCTGAGGCAGTGGCCATAGAGCCATCCTCAGCACCCAGGCCAACTTTGCTCCAATGGAGCCTTGGCTGCAGGAGGGGAAGAGAGAGACAAAGAGGAAGGAGAGGGGGAGGGGTGGAGAAGCAGATGGGCACTTCTCCTCTGTGCCCTGGTTGGGAATCGAACCCGGGACTACTGCACGCCAGGCCGACGCTCTACCACTGAGCCAACCAGCCAGGGGCATTTAGTATTTTCAAAACTAAAGTTTTGAATTATCTATCATTTAACTCCAAGGCTTTCAAGTGATTGATGTATTTTTCTGGAGATTTTTATTTTCTTTTTGAAATATGTGACTTTCTTCTGTAGCCATGGTATTAAATTTCTTCTTCCTTGATGGCATTTGAGAGTGCTGTTGTTAAGAGTCTTAACAGAAAAACATCTAAAAAGCTATAAAATGTTTTAAAAATACAATAAAAAATATAAAAATTTAAAAATCATGACAAGAAGAAAAACCACAGAAAAGAAGATCAAAACAAAAACAAAAATCAAGATAAATCCTTCAAAAACAAATTAAGAATAAAAATATAAAAATGAAAAAGATGAAATTCAAAAATAAAAAACGAAATAAGAAGAATAGAAGAAAAAACGAATAAAGGAAGAGAAAAAAAAAAGAAATTTTGATTTTGAGAGGTTTCTTCCAGTAGGTGTCACTGTATTACAGTCTTTAGCTCTGTGAAGTTCCTGGGCTGTCCTCTGAGATGTTGTTGTGGCGATTATGTAGGCAGTGCTGCAGTCGTGTTGGTGGGTGGGGTGTGTTGTGAGGGCTAAATGGCTATAACAATGGCAATCTCAGGTTTCTGTGTTCTCTTGTCCACATCTCAACAGACCTGGAGACCAGAGGTGGAGCACCTCTATCCTTCAGGGAAGAGAACAGTTTTGGAGAGCTAACTGTGGGGTTTCTCTCTGCCCCTCTCTGTACCATGAGGTGAAGGAGGCAGGATGAGGAAGGATGGGGACCACACTTTAGTTTTCTCTGTCTCTGCTAGTGCAGGCTGCAGGCAGACCATGGGAACATGGCCATGACTCTGTGCTCTGGCCACATTGATTTATCTTTTCCCTCTACCCCTCTGTCTCACCACTCCTCCTGGTAGAAGGAGAACCATTCACTATGAGTTTTGCTCTCTGTACCCCTAAGATAAAATCCAGAACTTCCCTCCTCCCTGTAGTCCAGCAGAGCAACAACAACAAAAAAAAGTCACTCCAGGTTTGTCTCCTCTCCTTTCCAAAGCCCACCGCAATAGTGTTTTATTTTCCCCCAACCCTTTACACCTCATCCCACCTATAGTCCATTCAGTGCATGTGGATCATTCAGGTGTGCCAGCAAACCCAGCTAGAGTTCATTCACTGCATTAAAGTTGTTCAATTTGTTAAAATTTCAAGGTGAAAGATCAAGAGTATCTCTTACACCACCATTACTCTGACATTCAATCTCAAATTTTTTAGTTTAGGAAGAGTGATATTTTTCTTTGATCCGAAGTCACTCCTCTGGCAATGTCAATATTATGAAGAGTAGTCTTTTAAAATGGTGCTGAATTGGTTCTGAATCCTTGAAGGGCAGCTAAGAGAATGCAGCTGAATGCCACTCTTTTGAGTGTCAGTACTGCAACAGCCTCGAGAAACAGTTAGGCAATCCAGAAGCCTGGGGAGGCTGCCAATGATCTAATTTTAATGATGAGGAAACTGAAGTTAAAAGAGATGAAGTAACTTACACAAAGTCACCAGGAGGTGAGTGGTAAACAGAATTCAAACTCAGAATTTACTAAGTATAAAGCAGAAGTGCCTACCCAAACACCATGGGTAGAAGTGGGAGCTGTCTGAATCTACATCTTAACCTGTGTGAGGATATCACCAAGGGAAGCCATGACCTTCCCCACAGCCCCCTCTTGGTTCCTTGGCTATTAAACAATTTTGAACCAGATGAGCAAACGCTCTTCTGATCATGAGATTGACATTTTTGCTCTCCAGGTAAAGCATATTTCTCTGACAGATGGTTCAATAGGTGCCTTGGTAGTCTGATTCTCTAACTAGGGGCTATGTTGAGATCAGCTGTGGCCATGATTATGTTGAGACTGACATGATGTGCCAGAAGACAACAGGCTTAATTCCTAATCAACAATTTACAAGAAGAAGCCAAACTTTTGCCCCTGGATTCTATTAAATGAGTCCATAAGGGCTACCCTGAGTAGTTAATTATCATCAAAATAAAGCAGCCAAACTTTTACCCCTGGATGCTATTAAATGAGTCCTTAAGGGCTGCCCTGAGTAGTTAATTATCATCAAAGTAAATCAGACCAGAAGTTCTCCAGCAAGAGCTCTCCAGAGCCTTGTTAAGAAAGCTGAAATTGGACCACATCCCCTTAAGAGAGCTTCTCAGAGACAGACTCAGAGACAGAGGCTCAGTAACTTTTCCCCCCAGATGTCATGTGGAAGATCTCCTCATTTGTCCCCTGAGCTAGCCTCAAGGGACCACATTTTGCTTCAGTTATAGAAAGAGGAAAAAAAATGCCATAACTCAGAGGCTTTGCTTTCTCTCATCTGAGTTCAACTTTCCAATGGTAGCATTAGAGATAGCTACTGAGTAACCAGTTTTAAAGGAAGATGATTTTTTATATTAAATTTATTAGGATGACATCACTTGACAAGATTACAAAGGTTTCAAGTGTACATTTCTATGACACATGATCTGTATATTGCATTGTGTGCCCACCACCCAAAGTCAAATCATCTTCCACCACCATATATTTGACACCCTTTACCTGTTACTTGCCACTCGCTCACTTTCCTTTTAGTAACCAACATACTGTTGTCTGTGTCAGTTTTTGTTTGTTTGTTTTTCTGGATTGTTCCTTTGTTGCTTTCAGTTTTATATCCCACATAGAAGTTAAATAATATGGTTCTTGACTTTTTCCATCTAACTTATTTCACTTAGCACAATAGTCTCAAGTTCCATTCATATTGTTACGAATGGCACTATTTCATTTTTTCTCATGTCTGAATAGTATTCCATTGTATATATGTAACACATCTTCTTTATCAAATAATCTACTGAAGGATAAATCATTTCTTTCTATGTCAAGGTCACTTTAGATAATGCGGCAATGAACAAGGGGTGCATGTATCTTTGTGAATAAATCTTTACAAATGTGGGAGTAGATACCCAGAGGAAGGGTTCTGGGTCCTTTGGTAACTCTATACGTAATTTTTTGAGTAACCTCCATACTGTCTTCCATAATGGCTGTACCAGTTTACCTTCCCACCAGCAGTGAATGAGGGTTCCTTTTGCTCCACAAACTCTCCAACACTTGTTATTACCTGTATTGATGAGAACAACCATTCTAATAGGTGTGAGGTGGTATCTCATTGTAGTTTTGATTTGTATTTACCAAATAGCTAGTGAATTTGAGCATAATATGCATTATTCTAAAGTAACATTGAGGGGAAAAAATGCTGTTAATCATTTTGACATGCCATAATGTAAATTCATCCCATGTAAGAGACGTTAAAATGTGGAATAGAATGAGTCTTGGATATCGGCTATCAAGAAAATATGATAAGGGGAGAAAAAGATGGCAGCGGAGTAGGCGGATGCACAGACGCCCAGCTCTCACCACCAAACTGGAATACAAATCAATTTGGGAAAAATCAGCATGAAAAACCAACTCTGAACTGCAAGAATGGCTCTCAAAAACCAAGGATCAAAGAGGAAATCACAGAAATCCTGGTAGGGAGCCCCTGAACCTCCTCTGCTTGCCAGAACGGGGGGGAGGGGACTGAGAGCCCAGAGAGGATCTCGGAGGGGGGGAGCAGAAACTACTGCTCATAGCCACTTGCCTGGCGACCAGGGAGTGAGGTGCATTGAAGGGACCAGCTTATCTCCCAGGTGGAGAGGACAGGGAGAGGGACAGACTGTGAGGGGATAAGGAATGTAGGAGAGGAGCTAAAAGGGCTGACTCATCGTGCTGGAGGCGGCCATAGCTGGGGGAGGGACTGAACCTTTCACAAAACAGAGCTGAAGTGCTTCCGGATCAGAGACCTCCGGACATCTCTCCAGCTCCAATCAGCGCAACAAGACACAGCTGAAAACAAGAAGTGGGGAGGAGGGGCACTAACTCAGGTCTCCATGGAGATCTGAGATACACCTCCCCCTACTGAAGCTGAGAAAACACCCTGCCCCCAGAGAGTCTAGCTGGCTAAAGAGGCCTTCAGAGTCTCAGGTTACACCCACCGCATTCCTGGATACAGTTTCAAGGAAGCCCCCTGCTGAGATCAGTAAACAAGACTATCACCTGTTAAGAAAATAAACAAATCAAGACTTCAAAGCTGCCCAAATCCGAAAGTGGATTACAGATAACAGCTGATACCAACCCAAGAAGACCTAGAAATAACACAACTGAAAACTGGAGGCAGACAACACCAAGCCTAGACTCAACCAACTCTACAAATAAAACAAAAAAAAAAGAGGATGAGAAGACAAAGGAGTGCAATCCAAATGAAACCACAAGAGACACCTTCGAGAGATGAACTGAGTGATATGGAAATAATCAAACTTCCAGATGCGGAGTTCAAAATAATGATTGTAAAGATGCTTAGGGATCTTAGAACAACAATGGAGGGGCAGTTTGAAAACCTAAATAAAGAAATAGCAAGTATAAAAAAGAATCAGATGGAGACGACAAATACAATATCAGAAATAAAGACCACAATGGAAGGAATTAAAAACAGGATAGATAGAGCAGAGGATCAAATCAGCGAGTTAGAGGACAACTGGAATGAAGGCATGAAAGCAGAGAAGAAAAGAGAAAAAAGACTCAAAAAGTCAGAGGAAACTCTTAGAGAGCTCTGTGACATGAAGAGAAATAACATCCACATCATAGGGGTTCCTGAAGAAGAAGAAAAAGAACAAGGGATAGAGACTTTGTTCAATCATATCATAGCTGAAAACTTCCCTAAATTAATTCAAGAGAAACTCTCACAAATCCAAGAAACACAGAGGACTCCATTAAAGAGAAACCCAAAGAAACCTACACCAAGACACATCATAATTAAAATACCAAAGCTAAATGATAAAAAGAAAATATTAAAAGCTGCAAGAGAAAAAAAAGTTATCACCTACAAAGGAGCCCCCATAAGGATGACATCTGACTTCTCAACAGAAACACTTGAGGCCAGAAGGAAATGGCAAGAAATATTCAAAGTAATGCAGAACAAGAACCTACAACCAAGACTACTTTATCCAGCAAGGCTATCGTTTAAAATCAAAGGAGAAATAAAAAGCTTCCCAGACAAAAAACAACTCAAGGAATTCATTACAACCAAACCAATGCTGCAGGAAATATTAAGGGGCCTGGTGTAAACAGATCAAAGTGGGAAAAGAATACAGCAAAAAAAAAAAAAAAAAAAAAAAAAAAAAGGAATACACCTTTAAAGAAGAAAATGGCAATAAACAACTACATATCAATAATAACCTTAAATGTAAATGGATTAAATGATCCAATCAAAAGACATAGGGTAGCTGCGTGGATAAGAAAACAGGACCCATACATATGTTGTCTACAAGAGACACACCTTAGAACAAAAGACACACATAGATTGAAGGTAAAAGGATGGAAAAAAATGTTTCATGCAAACGGAAATGAAAAAAAAGCTGGGGTAGCAATACTTATATCAGACAAATTGGACTTTAAAACAAAGGATATAGTAAGAGATAAAGAAGGCCACTACATAATGATAAAGGGAGTAATCCAACAGGAAGATATAACTATTATAAATATCTATGCACCTAATATAGGAGCACCTAAATATATAAAGCAGACTTTGATGGATTTAAAGGGTGAGATCAACAGCAATACTATAATAGTAGGGGATTTCAATACCCCACTAACATCATTAGATAGATCCTCAAGAAAGAAAATTAACAAAGAAACAGCACACTTATTGGAAACACTAGATCAACTCGATTTAATAGATATCTTCAGAACCTTTCACCCTAAAGCAGCAGAATATACATTCTTTTCAAGTGCTCATGGTACATTCTCTAGGATAGACCACATGTTAGGGCACAAAAGTGCTCTCAACAAATTTAAGAAGACTGAAATCGTATCAAGCACTTTCTCCGATCACAACGGCATGAAACTAGAAATGAATCACAACAGAAAAGCTCAAAAATTCTCAAACACATGGACACTAAATAGCAGGTTGTTAAATAATGAATGGATTAAGAATGAGACCAAAGAAGAAATAAAAAAATTCCTAGAAACGAATGACAATGAGCATACAACAACTCAAAATTTAAGGGACACAGCGAAAGCAGTGCTGAGAGGGAAGTTCATAGCACTACAGGCACACTTTCAGAAGCTAGAAAAAGCTCAAATAAACAACTTAACCCTGCATCTAAAAGAATTAGAAAAAGAACAGCAAGTAAAGCCCAAATGTAGTAGAAGGAAGGAAATAATAAAGATCAGAGCAGAAATAAATGACATAGAGGCTAAAGAAACAATACAGAAAATCAATGAAACTAGGAGCTGGTTCTTTGAAAAGGTAAACAAGATTGATGAACCTTTAACTAGATTCACCAAGAAAAGAGAGAGAGGACTCAAATAAATAAAATTAGAAATGAGAGAGGAGAAATAACAACTGACATAACAGAAATACAAAATATTATAAGAAAATACTATGAAGAACTGTATGCCAAAAAACTAGACAACCTAGATGAAATGGACAAATTCCTTGAAACATACAATCTTCCAAAAATCAATCTGGAAGAATCAGAAAACCTAAACAGACCGATTACAACAAAGGAGATTGAAACAGTTATCAAAAAACTCCCAACAAAGAAAAGTCCAGGGCCCGATGGCTTCACAACAGAATTCTACCAAATATTCAAAGAAGAACTAACTCCTATCCTTCTCAAACTATTTCAAAAAATTCAAGAGGAAGGAAGACTTCCAAGCTCCTTTTATGAGGCGAGCATAATTCTGATTCCAAAACCAGGTAAAGACAACACAAAGAAAGAAAATTATAGGCCAATATCTCTGATGAATATAGATGCTAAAATCTTCAACAAAATATTAGCAAACCGGATCCAACAATATATGGAAAAAATCATACACCATGATCAAGTGGGATTTATTCTGGGGAGGCAAGGATGGTACAATATTCGTAAATCAATCAATGTGATTCATCACATAAACAAAAAGAAGGAGAAAAACCATATGATAATTTCAATAGATGCAGAAAAAGCATTTGATAAAATCCAGCACCCATTCATGATCAAAACTCTCAGCAAAGTGGGAATACAGGGAACATACCTCAACATGATAAAAGCCATCTATGAGAAACCCACAGCCAACATCATACTCAATGGGCAAAAATTAAAAGCAATACCCTTAAGATCAGGAACAAGGCAGGGGTGCCCCCTTTCACCACTCTTATTTAACATGGTCCTGGAAGTCCTAGCCACAGCTATCAGACAAGAAGAAGAAATAAAAGGAATTCAAGTGGGAAAAGAAGAAGTAAAACTATCATTATTTGCAGATGATATGATATTGTA
This sequence comes from Saccopteryx leptura, assembly GCF_036850995.1. Taxonomy (NCBI): domain Eukaryota; kingdom Metazoa; phylum Chordata; class Mammalia; order Chiroptera; family Emballonuridae; genus Saccopteryx; species Saccopteryx leptura. The sequence goes on along the minus strand of NC_089504.1, from coordinate 12,509,046 downwards.
TATAGAAAACCCTAAAGTCTCAGTCAAAAAGCTACTGGACCTGATAAATGAATTCAGCAAAGTGGCAGGATATAAAATCAATACTCAGAAATCAGAGGCATTTTTATACACCAACAATGAACAGTCAGAAAGAGAAATTAAGGAAACAATCCCCTTCACTATTACAACCAAAAAAATAAAGTACCTCGGAATAAACTTAACCAAGGAGACTAAAGACTTGTACTCAGAAAATTACAAAGCATTGATAAAAGAAATCAAGGAAGATACAAACAAGTGGAAGCATATACCGTGCTCATGGTTAGGAAGAATAAACATCATTAAAATGTCTATATTACCCAAAACAATCTATAAATTCAATGCAATACCAATTAAAATACCAATGACATACTTCAAAGATATAGAACACATATTCCAAAAATTTATATGGAACCAAAAGAGAACACGAATAGCCTCAGCAATCTTAAAAAAGAAGAATAAAGTGGGAGGTATCACACTTCCTGATATCAAGTTATACTACAAGGCCATTGTACTCAAAAACAGCCTGGTACTGGCATAAGAACAGGCATATAGATCAATGGAACAGAACAGAGAACCCAGAAATAAACCCACAGTTCTATGGACAACTGATATTTGACAAAGGAGGCAAGGAAATACAATGGAGTAAAGACAGCCTCTTTAACAAATGGTGTTGGGAAAATTGGACAGCTACCTGCAAAAAAATGAAACTAGATCACCAGCTTACACCACTCACAAAAATAAACTCAAAATGGATAAAAGACTTAAATGTAGGCCGTGAAACCATAAGCATCTTAGAAGAAAACATAGGCAGTAAGCTCTCCGACATCTCTCGGAGCAATATATTTGATGATTTATCTCCATGGGGAAGTAAAATAAAAGACAGGATAAACAAATGGGACTATATCAAACTTAAAAGCTTTTGCACAGCTAAAGACAACAAGAACAGAATAAAAAGACAAACTACACAATGGGAGAACATATTTGACAATACGTCTGATAAGGGGTTAATAACCAAAATTTATAAAAAAAAAAACTCTTAAATCTCAACACCAGGAAGACAAACAATCCAATCCAAAAATGGGCAAAAGAGATGAATAGACACTTCTCCAAAGAGGACATACAGATGGCCAACAGGCATATGAAAAAATGCTCAACATCACTAATCATTAGAGAAATGCAAATTAAAACTACAATGAGATATCACCTCACACCAGTCAGAATGGCGCTCATCAACAAAACAACACAGAATAAGTGCTGGCGAGGATGTGGAGAAAAGGGAACCCTCCTGCACTGCTGGTGGGAATGCAGACTGGTGCAGCCACTGTGGAAAACAGTATGGAGATTCCTCAAAAAACTGAAAATCGAACTGCCTTTTGACCCAGCTATCCCACTTTTAGGAATATACCCCAAGGACACCATAGAATGGCTCGAAAAGGAGAAATGCACCCCCATGTTTGTGGCAGCATTGTTCACAATAGCGAAGATCTGGAAACAACCCAAGTGTCCGTCAGAGGACGAGTGGATTAAAAAGCTTTGGTACATATATACTATGGAGTACTACTCAGCCATAAGAAATGATGACATCGGATCCTTTACAATAACATGGATGGACCTTGATAACATTATACGGAGTGAAATAAGTAAATCAGAAAAAAAACTAAGAACTACATGAATCCATACATAGAAGGGACATAAAAATGAGACTCAGAGACATGAACAAGAATGTAATGGCAACAGGGGTGGGGGGTGGGGGTTGGGGGGAGGAGGGATGGGGTGAAGAAGGAGAGAGGGGTTGGGGGAGGGGAGGGGCACAAAGAAAACCAGATAGAAGGTGACAGAAGACAATTTAACTTTGGGGGAGGGGTATACAGCACAATCAAATGTCAAAATAATCTAGAGATGTTTTATCTCAACATATGTACCCTGATTTATCAATGTCACTGCATTAAATTTAATAAATAAATTTAAAAAAAAAAAAGAAGAAGTGGTTAAAAATAATCAAATTTAACAGAAAAAAAAAAAGAAAATATGATAAGCATAACCTATGGTGGCACAGTAGATAAAGCCTCGACCAGGAATGCTGAGGTCACCAGTTTGAAACTCTAGCTTGCATGGTAAAGAATCATATGGGAGATGATGGTTTCTCCTACATCCCAATGCCCCTCCTCTTTCTCTCCCATCCAACTTTCTAAAGTGAATAAAAGAAATAAAATTTTAAATTAAAAAGAAGAAAATACAATAGCTGAATAAAAGAAAACATAATTTCTGGAATCAGGCCTGCATTTGAACTAGTGTTCCAAAGAAAAGTAGCCCTGATGCTAAAAGCATATGCCTTGAAGTTTTATCTGGCAAAGAAAAAAGTAAGAAAAAATTTTGAGTCTCCAATGGTCATTTCAAAGCTGTTACCTAACAAAATTTTAATTTTATCAGAGCAAACCAGAGAGGCCTTTTGGCATGGAAATTCAACAACATGGTTTGGCTACAAACAGCCTTTGGTTCAAGTTATGTTTAATAGTTTCCATGTTTTCCTAAGACACTGTAAAAATGGAAACGATAAGTACACACATTATGAGGTTGTTGTGTGGTTTACATGAAAAAAGCATATAAATCACAGAGGACATAAACGTTGTGAGTCTCCCTTTAATAAAAGATTATTTGACAATGAATGGGATTACTATTTAATGACAATGTATGTCCTAAGGGAGCAGAGAACACATTCTCTAAGGTCATCAAAGAATGCTCTTTATAGGAAGCTGCATTTGAGCCTGGAGACGCAAGTAAAGGAAGAAATATAAGTAAGTGAGGTGAGTGAATTATAAGATGTGATCAGAAATCAGGAAGTGACAGGAAATGGGCAATTAGAGTTAGCAGGTTACGGTGGGACCTGATATAAGAATTCTGTGAGCTTTCATAAATTAAGAAGAATTAAAGATCTAAAGATGGTGGCTTGCTCTCATTGTAATCTCAAAAATGGGGGTTGACTAACAAAGACAGAATGACATAAGGTTGGGTTCAAAGGCTATGACACTCTCTTTTGTTAGAGAATCCAGTCATAAAGCCATAGCTACTAACCTAACAGATGTTTTGGAAGGGGTGGAGGAGAAGTTACCCAGTGTTGGAGCACTCTCAGTAGTTGTCCTTAAGAGAAATAAAGGTACTAGGGGAGGCCTAATCCAAACTTTATAGATTCAAGGGTAAAACTGAACCCTGGTCTTCTGCTTGGAACTCTGTCCTCAGTGCTACATGGGATAACATCACTTAGCTAAGCCCCCCCCCACCAATGGTTGGAAGAGTTATAAACGGACCATTGTTATCTATGCTCAACATCTACGCCATGGTAGGCAGATGTTGCACTATTCCCTAAGTCAGGGAGAAGGGAGCAGGCCACCTGGAAAGGGAGAACACCTGTAATTCCTCTGGGTCCTTGGAGACAACCCTGCGCTAAGTTAATAGATGTATTTTTCTTACCCTTGATTTCATCAAACACCAGACTTACTGGCACAGTCTCAGAGGCCACTCCCATGAGGGAGGGAGGGGATATGCCCATTAACACCTGTGAAGAATGAGAGTCCAAGGAAGCAAGCATGTGGAGTCAAGAAGGATTAGGAGATTTTCATCAGATACCTTTCCTGCATGCTCTCTTGACAGTTTTGTCTTCTTTTGGCCTAATCATTCCATGGAGCATAAGTGAGGGGCGTGGAATGAAGAGAATACATGAGGCAAGAGCTCAACGTCCTTTCCAGGTAAGAAATTGACTTTGAGAATGCCTTGTGAGAAGGTGCAGATAGATAGCTGATCTCAGAGCTAGCTGGTCCTCACCAGACACTAACTAAGAGAGCTAACTATATCCATGCTAAGTGTTGATATCCGTTTTGGGGTTTTTTTGTGTTCTTTTTTTTTTTTTGGCATCTATACTCTACCAGGCATCCCCAAACTACGGCCCGCGGGCCGCAATGCGGCCCCCTGAGGCCATTTATCCAGCCCCCACTGCACTTCTGGAAGGGGCACCTCTTTCATTGGTGGTCAGTGAGAGGACCACTGTATTTGGCAGCCCTCCAATGGTCTGAGGGACAGTGAACTGGACCTCTGTGTAAAAAGTTTGGAGACCCCTGCAACTGTCTTTTACTTTAGTTTACTCCTGAGGTACAGTCCCATGACCTCAGGACATAAAATATTGTTCAAAAAGCAAGGACATATGGGAGACAATTTTCTCACACAGGGGTACTCCCTCTCTCCCACTTTCCCTCCCTCCACCTTTCTTTCCCTAGAACTGTTTGCATTCCATTCAATATCTTTAAGTGACTTTTTTGCTTCCATTATAGATGATGTAGAAAGAAGAATCTTGACTTAGAAAGATGGTTATTCATCGACCACAAGCTAGGTAAGATAGCTATGTCATGGATTACTTGGATGTGAATAGCCACTGAAAATCCTTCCTCAGAAGCTGACTGGAACCTGATTCAGAGCCTGCATGTGTAGGGACTGTGATATCCGCCCAGAGTAAGTAGGAAGAAAAGAAAATCAAGCTCTCCATCCTAATTATACTCTCTTGCTCTCTCTTGCTCTCTCTCTCTCTCTCTCTCTCTTTCTCCCTTTTCCTTCCATACCTCTCTCTCCTTTTCTCTCTTTAGATTTTTATCTCAAAATTTAAAAAAATAATTTAAAACACATTTCTGGGGGGTTGCAGAGAATGGGTTGGGGGAGATTAATAAAGAGGGACAAATATACAGTGACAGAAAACTATCTGACTTTGGATGAAGGGTACACAACACAATCAACAGTTCAAATGCTGTAGAAATGCTTACCTAAAACCGAAGTACTGTTACTGATGAATGTGACCCCATTAAATTTAATTTTCAAAATAAAATTTTAAAAAATATTTCAGATCTAATCTGTCCATATTGGGGAATAAAAAACATTTGAGTAAATACTCTATTAATAACTGTTTAATGTAAGGACAAAATAAAAGAATGTACATCCCAGATAACAAGAATCCTTTGCTGGGAGTGTTATTTATATATAGGTGTGTGTAAGTCCATGGAAATGCTCAACCTGACAAAACAACCCGAATTTATCCTCTTGGGACTCTCCTCTTGCCCTGAGGACCAGAAGCCACTCTTTGTCCTCTTTCTTTTCATATACCTGCTCACCTTGATGGGAAATCTGTTCATCATCTTGGCTATCCGCTCTGATCCTCAACTACAAAACCATGGGTGGAGTGCAGAGCACATTCCTAACAGCTGTGGCTGATGCAATGCTGTGAGAACACTCCAGCACCTGAAACCCTCCTACACATTCCCAGAAAGGGAGCTTGCCCACTATAAGAAAGTGACTCAGCACCAACCACACAGCTCCCTGATTTTTTCAGCCATTGGCTATGAAGGATACACTGTAACATTCTATTGGCTGAATCCATGTATATAAGCTAGTTTACTTCCTGAATAAAGTGGATCTGTGTCACTGAACCTGGTCCCTGGAATAGAGTCTTTGCGACTCCATCATCCTCACCCCCAGCAGGACTTCTCCACACAAAATCTCATGTATTTCTTCCTGAGCTTCTTGTCCTTTGCTGATATTTGCTACACAACAGTTGTAGTCCCCAAGATGTTAACGAACTTCTTATCAGACACAAAGACCATTTCCTATGCTGAGTGTCTGACGCAGATGTATTTCTTCCTGGCCTTTGGAAACATGGACAGTTATCTCCTGGCCGCTATGGCCATTGACCGCTACGTAGCCATTTGTAACCCCTTCCACTATGTCACTGTTTTGAACCACAGACGCTGCGTGTTGCTCCTGGTCTTCTCTGTAGCTTTCCCCTGCCTCCACTCCCTCCTACATGTTCTCCTGATGCATCGGCTCACCTTTTGTGAATCAAATGTTATTCATCACTTTTTTTGTGATGTCAACCCTCTTCTGAAACTGGCCTGTTCCTCTACCTCTGTTAATGAACTAGTGCTCATGACAGAAGGGCCGGCCTCTGTGGTCGCCCACTCGTCTGCATTGTTATTTCTTACCTACGGATCCTCATTACTGTCCTCAGGATTCCCTCAGCTGCTGGAAAATGCAAAACCTTGTCCACCTGCAGCTCCCACCTCACTGTGGTGACTCTGTTTTATGGGAGCATCATCTATGTCTATTTCCGGGGGCTGTCGAGCTATACAGTCAAGAAGCAAATAGCAACAATCTTCTACACTGTATTGACATTCATGTTAAACCCATTTATCTATACTTTAAGAAACAAAGACATGAAACAGAGCTTAGGGAAACTGCGAGGCAGGATCAAGTCTGAAATGAATAGGCTCTCTCCTACAAAATCCAACAGAATTCATAAACCCTAATTGCAAAGTATACATGTGTGCATTTGCACACACATAACTGCATGTGCACTCACGTGTATACATACACACACACATACACACCAGCACCTGACACAAGTCTTTGGGGGAAAAATACCCTTTCATCATTGTAGCTGTGCCCAGTGGTTTCCCACCCTGTGGTCTGTTACACAAGAACAGTTCCACTCATGTCTTGTTACCTGTGCTGTGATTGTAAGCTCACTTCATATCTCTCCATTTCAGAAAATTCTGTTAATTCCTTACATATTTTTTTGGAACCTCACATATTTTCATCTATTTATAAATACAACTCTGTTTGGTTACTAAATTTCCAAAAAAAATTTTGTACACAACTATAAAAAAATCTAAATATGTGCAGAGATGTTTTTGCATACCTAACCAATCGATTTTATTCAAAACCCTTAGAAATATCTTTGCCTGTGTGTGTGTGTGTGTATGCATGTGTAGTCTTCCTATCAGACTAGGAGCTTCCTAATGTAGACTCTTTTCCAGCACACCTTGTTAGAACTACAATACCTCTTCTTAATTCTTCATACAGCTGGATACCTCAGGCCCTGGAGTCATTAGATTCCCAACACTGACATCGATCACCTGACTAATAGTGAGCCAGCTCTATGCCTCTACACACGTTTTGGTCTCTACTCTGCCTCCCTTCATTTGCTCAGGCTGCATTCATCACCTGACTCATCCTGGGGCTGCCTGCCTGTGTGCTCTTCTCTGTAGACATGTTTGTGTTTCCATGTCTCTTCTCTGTCATTTTTTTAAGAATAAAATATTTATTCCGTATAATCAGAAATACTTCCTTCCAGCCCTGCTCCAGCCACCTATGACCTAACCTTGCCCAGAATGCTGGGGTTTGCCACTGAAGGCTGAAGGTGCCCAGGGCCGTCAGCCCCATCTACGACACTGTGGACGAGCCTAGGGTATTTCTTCCAAGAAGCAGGTAAACTGATCTCATTTGCACAAGGGACACTTAACTATGTCTTGCCTGAATAGTCAGGTTTTTTATTCTTCCCTCAAAAATCTCTGTTGTGGGTGTTGATAGTCCTATTTTCTGCTGCTTTGCTTAATATATAGTGTTTCCTTTATTCCTCCTTCCTCAATGCCCCACTCATATTTCAGGCTGGGACCTACTCCTAATTTAGAGCTCTCTTTCACCCTTTTGCCAACTTCTATTATGAATCTACCTTTGCCACCCAGCTTAGTGTATCCCAAGGTTCTCTTTACCACGCCACAGTTGCAGAGCTCCAGGGAAAAGCAGCCTGGTCTCATCTCTCCAGGCAGAGGAGAACAGAAGCTCCATCTCCACACATGCTGCAGATGGCTTTTCCAGTCTACCTGAATCATTACCAGCTAGAAGCAGCAGTCATTGGGACTTGGACGTGAGCTGCAAAGTATAGAATTGTGACAACAATTCCAGTGCCATGCGGACTTTTCCTGGATGTGGACTTTTCCTGGACTCGTGCTCCTTGCGACAGCTCCTAACAGACTGAACTGGGGTTGGGTTGCATTTGCAGGGATCTGGAATGATGTTGGTGCCAACTTGGACTTGGTGAACATGTTAAGGACACTACTCTTTTATAGATTGTTGTTGTATTGGCCAAGAGTTTGCTTAAAGGCTTTAATTACTGTAAAAAAATTAGAAGACTGGATAAAGAAGATGTGGCACATATACACTATGGTATACTACTCAGCTATAAGAAATGATGACATCGGATAATTTATAACAAAATGGTGGGATCTTGATAACATTATACGGAGTGAACTAAGTAAATCAGCAAAAAACAAGAACTGCATGATTCCATACATTGGTGGGACATAAAAATGAGACTAAGAGACATGGACAAGAGTGTGGTGGTTACGGGGGGGGGGGGGGGGGAGGAGGGAGAAGGGGAGGGGGAGGATAAAGAAAACTAGATAGAAGGTGATGGAGGATAATCTGACTTTGGGTGATAGGTATGCAACAGAATTGAATGACAAGATAACCTGGTCATGTTTTCTTTGAATATATTACCCTGATTTATTGATGTCACCCCATTAAAATTAATAAAAAAATTTTAAAAAGAAGAAATACTTCCTATGGCCACTGGATTAGAGTTTTAAAAAATTGATGTAAACTACTGGTAGGAAGCTTTATTTAGAATGCTTGATAGGATGATTCAACTATGGACGATGGGTATACAGCATGATTGACTGTCCAAATGATGTGGAGATGTTTTCTCTAAATCTATGTACTCTGGTTGACCAATGTCACCCTGTTAAATATAATGGTCTAAATAAAATTAAAAAAAAGAGAGAGAGAGAGAGAGAGTGCTTGATACAAAGGAGGCTTCAAGTTAGCTGGGCAATGACCTATGTAGGAACACAGTCTGATGAATAACTCTACCCTGTGTTGTGAAAATAAACAGTTTGTGATTTCTTTCTCTCTCTCTCTCTCTCTCTCTCTCTCTCTCTCTCTCTCTCTTTGTCTCCTGGTGTTTGTATTTTAACACACAAATGACTAAGTGAAAGGAATTAATTTCTGGTGGTACTTTAGACAAGAAATAAATGGATGACATTAAAGTTTCTAAGTGATAGAGTAAGAAGGCTTTAAACTCCCTTGATTTTGTTTAAATCATTCCAGAACTCAGGTGAGACAAAGTCTGTGTGAGTATTACTCAATTTCATTCTTTTATTACATGTATGGCCAATTAACTTTCACATCTATGCCTATTCTCATCATTTAATAAAGACCTCTTGAAATGTTGAAGTGAAAAAGATGTTCTCCTTACCTCTGGGCTGAATAAAAAAGAATAGAGATTGATTACAGTGTCTGTATGGACATGGGAGCAAAAAGTACTAGTACATATAACAAGTGAATTTGCACAGTCACCATAAGCTTCAAGAATTGAGTAGCTACTGAATAAAAAAGTGTTAAAAGGAAAGAAAATTATTTTGGCATGAAGAAGTGACAATTTCTGTAACTTCATTTCTAGAGTTTAATTTTAGTTTTGGTTTTATTACGGGTACAAAGGAAAACTGCTTACAGCCCTCCAGGAGTCATGTAGACCTGGTCATGCATCCTAGCTCCTGAAACAAAGTGTTTCCATACCTTAATCACTAAGCCTACCAACTGTAACTACTGCTAAGATTTTAAACTCAAGAGTTCCTCTATCAAAGGTAACATTTTTTTTTGACAGAGAGAGTCAGAGTGAGGAACCGATAAGGACAGAGAGTCAGGAAGGAAGAGAGATGAGAAGCATCAATTCTTCGTTGTGGCATCTTAGTTGTTCGTTGATTGCTTGTTCATTATTTGCTTTCTCATATGTGCCTTGACTGGGGGGTTGGGGGGGGGGTGCTGCAGCAGAGCGAGTGACTCCTGTTCAAGCCAGTGACTGTTGGGCTTAATTCAGTGACCATGGGGTCATTGTTATGATACCATGCTCAAGTCAGGAACCCTGTGTTCAAGCTGGTGAGCCAATGCTCAAGCCAGATGAGCTTGCGCTCAAGGCAGCAACCTCTGGTTTCAAACCTGGGTCCTCCAAGTCCCAGTCCAACCTTCTACACCCTGCGCCACTTTCTGGTCAGGCTCAAAGGTAACATTTTTTAGAAATATATTCTATCACAGTTGGTTGAATTTGAAGACATAGAACCCCTAAATACAGAGGGCCAACTGTACATTTTAGCATATATTTTTAATACATGTACTCGAGATTATCATGGTAGTGAAACAGTAGCTATCACAAATCAATCAAATACCATTCTGACCAATGGAAATTAATGTTCTCATTTTATTTTTTGTATTTATTTATTTTATTTTTTAATTTTATTTAGAAAATTAACTTTAACAAGGTGACATTGATCAATAAGAGTACATAGGTTTCAGATGAACATTTCTATACCATCTGATATGTTGATTATGTTGTATACCCATCACCCAATGTCCAATCATTAACCATCACCTTATATTTGTTTCTCTTATACTCTTCCTCTCACCTTCTACTCCTCCCCACTCAATCAAGTCCCCTTTCCAACCTACCATCACTTCCCCCTAGTAATCACTTCACTTTTATCTATGTCCATAAGTCCCAGTTTTATATCCCACCTATGTGTGAAATCATACAGTTCTTAGCCTTTTCTGATTTACTTGTTTTACTCAGCATAATGTTCTCAAGACACACCCATGTTGTCAGAAATGTCACTATGTCATCATTTCTTATGGCTGAGTCAGATTCCATTGTATATATGTACCACATCATCCTTCTCCAATCCACTATCAAAAGGACACTTGCTATTATCTGTCTTGTTGATAATAGCGTATCTAACTGGTGTAGCTGGTATCTCATTATAGTTTTGATTTGCACTTCTTGAATAGCTAGTGAAGATGAGCATCTTTTAATATCCCTGTTGCCCATTTGTATGTCCTCTTGGGAGAAATGTCTGTTCAGGTCGTCTCTCCATTTTTTAACTGGATTGTTTGCTTGTTTTTTTGCTGAGCTTTGTGATTTCTTTATATATTTTAGATACTAACCCCTTATCAAAGCTGTTGTTTGCAAATATCATCTCTCATTTAGTTGGCTGCCTATCTGTTTTATTGCCAGTTTCTTTTGCTTTTACTTCTCTTGCCTTTGGAGTAAAATTCATAAATTGTTCTTTACAACCAAGGTCCATGAGTTTAGTATTTATGTTTTATTCTGTGTAATTTATAGTTACAAGTCTTATATTTAGGTCTTTGATCCATTTTGAATTAATTTTTGTGCAGGGGGACACACTTTAGTCAAGCTTCATTCTTTTCAATGTGGTTTTCAAGTTTTCCCAGAACTATTTATTGAAGAGGGTTTCTTTTCTCCACTAATGTTTCTAGCACCTTTGTAGATTATTTGTCCATATATATGTGGTTTGATTTCTGTGCTCTCAATTCTGTTCCATTGGTCTGTATGTCCGTATTTTCATCAATACCATGCTGTTTTCATTATCAAGGCTTTAGTATAATTTGAAGTCAGGTAGTGTGATACCTCCAGCTTAATTCTTATTCCTTAGGATTGCTTTGCTATTCAGAGTTTTTTATGGTTCCAAACAAACCTGGTAATTTTTTGTTCTATTTTCTTTAAATAATATTGGGATTTTGATGTGGATTGCATCAAATTTGTATATTGCTTTGGGTAAAATGGCCATTTTAACTATGTTGATTTTTCCAATCTATGAACATGGAATATTTTTCCATTTCATTGTGTCTTTTTCTATTGATTTCAATACTGTTTTGTAATTTTTAGTATACATGTCCTTCACATCCTTTAAGTTTATTCCTAGGTACTTTATATTTTTGTTGAAATTGTAAAAGAAATTGGTTTGTTTGGTTTTTTTTTTTAGTTCATTTTCATTTTTTAAAGTTTCATTTTTGGCATATAGAAAAGCCATAGACTTTTGATACTCATTTTGTATCCTGCAATGTTACTATATTGGTTTATTGTTTCGAATAGTTTTTTGGTGGTTTTCTATATACAGAAGTGGGGATTTCTATATACAGGATCATGTCATCTGCAAAAAGTGGTACCTTTACTTCTTTCTAATGTGAATCCATTTTATTTCTTTCTCTTGCCTGATCGCTCTGACTGAAACTTTCAGAACTATGTTGAATAAGAAAGAGTGTGCAGCCTTATCTCGGTCTTGATTTTAGAAAAAAAGCCTTCAATTTTTCACCATTTGGTATATTAGCTGATGGCTGGTAATTCCTCTCTTTCATTGCTTTGAATGTTTGGGTTCACTCTCTTCTGGCTTGCAGAGTTTCTGCTAAGAAATCTGATGATAACCTAATGGGCCTTCCTTTATATGTTGTAGTCTTCTTTACCCTAGCTGCCTAGAAGATTATTTCTTTGTCATTCATTTTTGACCATTTTATTATGAGGTGCCTTGAAGTAGGTCAGTTTGGGCTGCAGAAACTCTGCATTCTTTTTGCTTCTTAGATTTGAGGCTCTCTTTCGATACATTTGGGAATTCTCATTAATTATTTGTTTGAATAGGGTATCCATTCCCTTCTTCCTCTCTTCTTCTTCTGATATACTCATTATTCTTATATTGCTCTTTCTGATGAAATCAAACAATTCTTGTAGAGCTAATTGAGTCTCTTTAATTCATGAGTTTCTCTCCTCTTCTCTCTGTAGCATCTCTAGTTGCCAGTCTTCAATCTCACTGATTCTTTCCTCTCTCTCAACAGTTTAGCATGTTGGATTAGCTAAACTTTCCACCTCAGTTTTCAATTTACATATTGAGTTACTCATATTTGTTTCAAGGTTTCAATTTCCTTAGTGAAATACTGGTTTTGGCCTGACCAGGCAGTGGCGCAGTGGATAGAGCATCGGACTGATATGCCGAGGACCCAGGTTCGAGACCCCGAGGTCACCAGCTTGAGCGTGGGCTCATCTGGTTTGAGCAGAGCTCACCAGCTTGGACTCAAGGTTGCTGGCTCAAGCAAGGTGTTACTTGGTCTGCTGTAGCCCGCGGTCAAGGCATGTATGAGAAAGCAATCAATGAACAACTAAGGTGTTGCAATGAGCAATGAAAAACTAATGATTGATGCTTCTCATCTCTCTGTTCCTGTCTGTCTGTCCCTGTCTATCCCTCTCTCTGACTCTCTCTCTCTGTAAAAAAAAAAGAAAAGAAAGAAAAAGAAAAAGAAATACTGGTTTTGTTCATTAATTTATTTTCTAAGCTCATGAAATTGCCTATTGGTGTGTTCTTATCACTCATTGAGTATTTTTAGAACTTCAATTTTGAATTCTCTATCATTTAACTCCAAGGCTTCCATGTGATTTAGTATCCTGGGGATATTTAATTTTTTTTCTGAAATATGTCGCTGTCTTGTATACCCATAGTAGTCAATTTCTTCTTCCTTGTTGACATTTTACAGTGGAATTATTAAGAGTCCTAACATAAAAATAACTAAAAAGACAATAAAATTTTAATAAATACCAAAGGGTATATAAAATTTAAAGAAATATGACAAGATGAAAAACCACAGGAAACAGTAAAAGAAAAAAAAAGAAAAAAAAACACAAAAAGACACCTACAGAAAAATAGGAATAAAAAAATAAAAATTAAAAATATGAAATTCAAAAATAAAAAAGAGAAAAAGAAATAAGAAGAATAAAAGAAAAAAGAAGAGAAAAAAGAAACAAATTTTGGTTTCGAGAGGTTTCTTCCAGTAGCTGTCACTATATTACAACTTTTAGCTCTGTGAAGTATCCGAACTGTCCACTGAGATGTGGCTATTGGAATTATGTAGGCGGGGCCACAGTCCCATTGGTGGCTGAAGCATGCTATGAGGGCTGAAAGGCTCTAACAATGGTGATCTCAAGCTTCTGGATGCTTTTTCCCACACCTCAAAAGACCTGGGTACCAAACGTGGAGCACTTTCTTCATCCTGGAAGAGAGAGGCTCTGGAGAGCTAGATCGAGGGTTTGTCGCTGCCCCTCTCCATATAGTGAGCTGAGGGACGTGGGATCTGAAAGGTTGGGGGCCACACTTTATTTTTTCTGTTTCTGTGGATTGCCAGTTGCAGGCAGCCAACTGGCTGTGACCCTGCGCTCTGGCTGCTTTGGTTTATCTCCCTCTCAGCCCCTCTGTCTCACCACTCTTCTAGGCAAAAGGAGACCGTTACTCCAAGATCGCCTCTCTGTACCCCTCAGACAAAATTCAAAGCTTTCCTCCTCCCCGTCTTGCAACAGAAAAAAAAATAGAACTCCAGGTTTGTCTCATCTCCTCTTCAAAGTCCACCGCAATTATGTTTTATATTCTGCCCCCCTTTTTACCCCATCCCACCTGTACTCCATTTGGAGCATGGATCATTCCGGCACACCTGTGAGCCAAACTGTGGTTTCTTTGCTGCATTATATTTGTTCAATTTGTTTAAATTTCACGGGAAAAACAAGGAGTATCTCTCAAGACACCATTACTCTGACATTAGATCTGAACATTTTGAGTTTAGGAAGAGTAATATTTTTCTTTTATCCAAAGTCACGTCTCTGGCAATCTCAATATTCTGAAGACTAGTATTTTAAAACACTGCTAAATTGGTTCCAAATCATTGTAGAGCTGTTAAGAGGATCCAACCAGATGCCACTTGTTTGAATGTTAGTGCTGCTGGAACCTCAAGAAATAGCTAGGTAATTCGAAAGCCTTAGGAGGCTGCCAATGACCTCATTTTAATGACAAAGAAACTGAGGTTGAAAGAGTTGAAGTGCCTGATTGGGAGGTGGTGCACTTGTTAGAGCATCAGACTGGAATGCTGAGGACCCAGGTTTGAAACTCCGAGGTCACCAGCTTCAGTGCAGGCTCATCCAGCTTGAGCTGGGCTCACAAGCTTGAGTGTGGGGTCACTGGCTTGTGTGTGGGGTCACAAGCTTGAGTGTGGGATCACAGATATGATCCGATGGTCACTGGCTTGAGCCAAAAGGTCACTGGCTTGAATCCCAAGGTTTCTGGCTTGAGCCTAAGGTTACTGACTCAAGCAAGGGGACACTCTGTCTGCTATAGCTCCACAGTCAAGACACATATAAGAGAGCAACAATGAACTAAGTTGCCACAAATAAAAATGGATGCTTCTTCTCTCTCGCCCTTCCTGTATGTCTGTCCCTATCGGTCCCTCTCTCTGACTCTTTCTGTGTTTCTGTCAAAAAAAGAAAAAAATGAAGTAACTTACCCAAAGTCACCAGGACATGAGTGGTAAACAGAATTCAAACTCAGAATTGACTAACTATAAATCAGATGTGCCTACCCAAACACCATGGGGAGCAGTGGGAGCTTCTTCAGGCTACAACTTAACCTGTGTGAGGATATCACCAAGGGCAGCAATGACCTTCCCCAAAGCCCCCTCTTGGTTCCTTGGCTATTAATTTTGAACCAGATGAGCAAAGGTTCTTCTGATCAGGAGATTGACATTTTTGCTCTCAAATAAAGCATGTTTCACTGACAGAGGTTCCATACAATGCCCTGGTAGTCTGTTTCTCTAACCAGGGGCTGTCTTGAGATCAAATTTGGGAGTAGATACCCAGAAGAGAAGTTCTGAGTCCTTTGGTAACTCTATACTTAATTTTTTAGAAACCTCCATACTGTCTTCCATAATGGCTATACCACTTTACCTTCCTTACCAGCCATGAATGAGGGTTCCTTTTTCTCCACAACCTCTCCAACACTTGTTATTACCTGTCTTGATGATAACAACCATTCTAACAGGTGTGAGGTGGTAGCTCATTGTAGTTTTGATTTGTATTTCCCAAACAGCTAGTGAGGTTAAGCATAAAATGCATAATCTAATGTAACATTGAGAAAATATGCAGTTAATCACTTGTGACATGTCATAGATTTACATTCAGATCATGTTAAATGGGGGTATAGAATGAGTCTCGGATATCAGCTATCAAGGAAATATGATGAGCCTGACCTATAATAGCACAATGGATTAAGCGTCAACCAAGAACGCTGAGGTTGCTGGTTGAAAACCTCTGGCTTGCCTGGTCAAGGCACATATGAGAGTTGATGCTTTCTGTTCATCCCTCTACTTGTCTCTCTCTCTCTCTCTCTCTCTCTCCAAGCTTTCTAAAATGAATTATAAATAATAATAATAATAATAATTTTAAATTTAGAAAATACGATAACTGGATATAAGAAATTAAAGAGTACAATTTCTCGAATCAGGCCCTCATTGGAACTAGTGTTCCAAAGAAAAGCAGTCCTGATGCTGAAAGCATATGCCTTCAAGTTTATTCTGGCAACAACAAAAAAAAAAGTAAGGCAAAATTTTGGCTCCAATCATTATTTAAAAGCTATTTCTTTTTTTTTTTTTTTTTTTTTTTTTTTTCCATTTTTCTGAAGCTGGAAACAGGGAGAGACAGTCAGACAGACTCCCGCATGCGCCCGACCGGGATCCACCCGGCACGCCCACCATGGGGCGACGCTCTGCCCACCAGGGGGCGATGCTCTGCCCATCCTGGGCGTCGCCATGTTGCGACCAGAGCCATTCTAGCGCCTGAGGCCGAGGCCACAGAGCCATCCCCAGCGCCCGGGCCATCCTTGCTCCAATGGAGCCCCGGCTGCGGAAGGGGAAGAGAGAGACAGAGAGGAAAGCGCGGCGGAGGGGTGGAGAAGCAAATGGGCGCTTCCCCTGTGTGCCCTGGCCGGGAATCGAACCCGGGTCCTCCGCACGCTAGGCCAACGCTCTACCGCTGAGCCAACCGGCCAGGGCCTAAAAGCTATTTCTTAACATAAAATTTTAACTTTATTACAACCAACCAGAAGCCTTTTGGTATAGAGTTTCATTGACGTGGTTTGGCTTCAAACAGTCTTTGGCTCAAGTTATGTTTAACAGTGCCCTGTTTTTCTTTGTCACTATATAAATGGAGACAATAAGTATACACATTATAAGGTGGTTGTATGGTTTGTATGAAAAAAGCTTATATATCACAGAGGACAGAAATGTTGGTTTTCTCCCGCAAAGTGAAAAATTGTGACAATGAATGGAATTTGTGTTAATGACAATGTATGTCCTAAGGGAACAGAGAATACATTCTCTAAGGTCATCAACGAATGCTCTTTGTAGGAAGCTGCATTTGAGCCTGGAGACCCAGGTGAAGGAAGAAATATAAGTAAGTGAGGTGAGTGAATTATAAGATATGATCAGAAATCAGTAAGTGACAGGAAATGGGCAATTGGAGTTAGCAGGTCACAGTGGGACCTGATGTATGAATTCTGTGTGCTTTCATAAAATAAGAAGAGTTCAAGATCTAAAGATGGTGGCTTCTCCTCATTGTAATCTCAAAAATGGGGGTTGACTAACAAAGAAAGGATGACATGAGGTTGGGTTCAAAGGCTATGACACTCCCTTTTGTTAGAGAATCCAGTCATAAAGCCATAGCTACTAACCTAACATATTTCTAAACGTGGAAGGGGTGGAGGAGAAGTTACCCAGGGGTGGGGTACTCTCAGTAGTTGTCCTTAAGAGAAATAAAGGCACTAGGGGAGGCCTAATCCAAACTTTATAGATTCGAGGACAAAACTGAACCCTGGTGTCCTGCCCAGGACTCTGTCCTCAGTGCTACATGGGATAACATCACTTAGCTAAGCCCCCCCACCAATGGTTGGAAGAGCCATACACAGACCATTGTTATCTATGCTCAACATCTACACCAGGGTAGGCAGATGTTGCACTATTCCCTAAGTCAAGGAGAGGGGAACAGGCCACCTGGAAAGGGAGAACACCTGTAATTCCTCTGGGTCCTTGGAGACAACCCTGAGCTAAGTTAATAGATGTATTTTTCTTACCCTTGATTTCATCAAACACCAGACTTACTGGCACAGTCTCAGAGGCCACTCCCATGAGGGAGGGAGGGGATATGCCCATTAACACCTGTGAAGAATGAGAGTCCAAGGAAGCAAGCATGTGGAGTCAAGAAGGATTAGGAGATTTTCATCAGGTACCTTTCCTGCATGCTGTCTCTTGACAGTTTTGTCTTCTTTTGGCCTAATCATTCCATGGAGCATAAGTGAGGGGCATGGAATGAAGAGAATACATGAGGCAAGAGCTCAATGTCCTTTCCAGGTAAGAAATCGACTTTGAGAATGCCTTGTGAGAAGGTGCAGATAGCTGATTTCAGAGAGCTAGCTGGTCCTCACTGGACACTAACTAAGAGAGCTAACTAATATCCATGCTACGTGTTGATATCCATTTTGTTTCTTTTTTTTGGGGGGGGGGGTTGCATCTATACTCTAAACCTGAATCATCTTTTACTTTAATTTACTCCTGAGGTACAGTCCCCAGACCTCAGGACATAAAATATTGTTCAAAAAGCAAGGACATATGGGAGACAATTTTCTCACACAGGGGTACTCCCTCTCTTTCACTTTCCCTTCCTCCACCTTTCTTTCCCCAGAACTGTTTGCATTCCATTCAATGTCTTTAAATGACTTTTTTGCTTCCATTATAGATGATGTAGAAATAAGAGTCTTGACTTAAAAGGATGGCTATTCCTCAACCACAAGCTAGGTAAGATAGTTATGTCAGGGTTACCCGGATATGGAAAAGCCACTGAAGATCCTTAATCATAAGCTACCTGACCTGATTCAGAGCCTGCATGTGTTGTGACTGTGCTATCAGCCCAGAGTAAGCAGGAAGAAAAAAATATCCACCTTTCCATCCTAATTTCTCTTCTCTCTCTCTCTCACTCTCTCTGTCTTCCCTCCATCCCTCTCTCCTTTGTTTCTTTAGATATCTATCTCAAAGATTAAAAAACTAAGTTAAAACATGCTTTTGATGGGATTGGAAAGAAGGGGTTGGGAGAGGGAAGTATAGAGGCACAAATATACAGTGACAGAAAATGATTTGACTTTGGGTGATGGGCACAACACAACAGTTCAAATTCTATAGAAATGTTTACCTGAAACCTATGTACTCTTATTGATCATTGTGACCTTATTAAATTTAATTTTCCAAATAAAATTTAAAAGAATACTTTTTGGCTATGATCTTTCCATACTTGGGAAGAAAAAACATTGCACTAAATGCTCTATTAATAACTGCTTAGTGTAAAGACAAGACAAAAAGATGCACATTACAGATAACAGGAATCATTTGTTGGAAGTGTTGTTTATCTGTAGGTGCATATAGGTCCATGGAAATGCTCAACCTGACAAGACTGGCCGAGTTCATCCTCTTGGGACTCTCTTCTTGCCCTGAGGACCAGAAGCCACTCTTTGTCCTCTTTCTCACCATCTACCTGCTCACCTTGATGGGAAATCTGCTCATCATCTTGACTATCTGCTCTGATCCTCAACTCCAAAAACCCCATGTATTTCTTCCTGAGCTTCTTGTCCTTTGCTGATATTTGCTGCACAACAGTTGTAGTCCCCAAGATGTTAACGAACTTCTTATCAGACACAAAGACCATTTCCTATGCTGAGTGTCTGAAGCAGGTGTATTTCTTCCTGGCCTTTGGAAACATGGACAGTTATCTCCTGGCAGCTATGGCCATTGACCGCTACGTAGCCATTTGTAACCCCTTCCACTACGTCACTGTTATGAACCACAGACACTGCATGTTGCTACTGGTCTTCTCTGTAGCTTTCCCCTGCCTCCACTCCCTCATACATGTTCTCCTGATGCATCGGCTCACCTTTTGTGAATCAAATGTTATTCATCACTTTTTTTGTGATGTGAACCCTCTTCTGAAACTGGCCTGTTCCTCTACCTCTGTTAATGAGCTAGTGCTCATGACAGAAGGGCTGGCCTCTGTGGTCGCCCCACTCATCTGCATCGTTATTTCTTACCTACGGATCCTCATTACTGTCCTCAGGATTCCCTCAGCTGCTGAAAAACGCAAAGCCTTGTCCACCTGCAGCTCCCACCTCACTGTGGTGACTCTGTTTTATGGGAGCATCATCTATGTCTATTTCCAGGAGCTGTCGAGCTATACAGTCAAGAAGTGAGGCCCTGGCTAGTTGGCTCAGTGGTAGAGCGTCAGCCTGGCGTGCAGAGATCCCAGGTTCGATTCCCGGCCAGGGCACACAGGAGAAGCACCCATCTGCTTCTCCATCCCTCCCCCTCTCCTTCCTCTCTGTCTCTCTCTTCCCCTCCTGCAGCCGAGGCCCCATTGGAGCAAAGATGGCCCGGGCGCTGGGGATGGCTCCTTGGCCTCTGCCCCAGGCGCTAGAGCGGCTCTAGTCGCAACAGAGCGACACCCTGGAGGGGCAGAGCATCGCCCCCTGGTGGGCAGAGCGTCGCCCCTGGTGGGCGTGCCGGGTGGACCCCGGTCGGGCGCATGCGGGAGTCTGTCTGACTGTCTCTCCCCATTTCCAGCTTCAGAAAAATACAAAAAAAAAAAAAATTAAAGAAGTGAATAGTAACAATCACCTACACTGTATTGACAATCATGTTAAACCCATTTATCTATACTTTAAGAAACAAAGACATGAAACGGAGCTTAGGGAAACTGCGAGGCAGGATCAAGTCTGAAATGAATAGGCTCTCTCCTACAAAATCCAACAGAATTCATAAACCCTAATTGCAATGTATGGATGTGTGCAATTGCACACACAGAACCACATGCACATGCACATGTACACACACACACACACACACACACACACACACCTCAGCACCTGACACAAGTCCTTGGGGGAGAAATCATCTTTCATCATTGTAGCTGTGCCCAGTGGCTTCCCACCCTGTGGTCTCTGTTATGCCAGGAAATTTCCACTCATGTTTTGCTACCTGTGCTATGAATGTAAGCTCACCCATAATGATGTCTCTGCATTCCAGAAAATTACATTCTCTTTATTCCTTACATATTCATTTGAATCTCATGTATTTCCACCTATTTATAAATTCAGGTCATTTTAGTTACTGAATTTTCAGAAAATTTTGTACACATCTATACAAAAAATCTATATATGTGCAGGGATGTTTTTGCATACCTAACCACTTGATTTTATTTGAAACTGTTAGAAATTTCTATGCAGGTGTGTCTGTGTTGAGTGTGTGTGGCCTTCCTATCAGACCAGGAGCTTCCCAATGTAGTCTGTTCCCCAGTGACACCATGTTAGAACTACAATACCTCTTCTTAAATTTTCCATACAGCTGGATACCCCAGGCCCTGGAGTCATTAGATTCCCAACACTGACATCGATCACCTGACTAATAGTGAGCCAGCTCTATGCCTCTACACGTTTTGGTCTCTACTCTGCCTCCCTTCATTTGCTCAGGCTGCATTCACCACCTGACTCATCCTGGGGCTGCCTGCCTGTGTGCTCTTCTCTCTAGAGATGCCTGTGTTTCCATGTCTCTCCTCTCTGTCATTTTTTAAGAATAAAAGATTTATTCCGTGTAATCAGAAATACTTCCTATGGCCACTGGATTAGAGTTTTAAAAAATCAATGTAAACTACTGGTAGGAAGCTTTATTAGAATGCTTGATACAAAAGAGGCTTCAAATAAGCTGGAAAATGAACTATATAGCAACACAGTCTGATGAATGACTCTACCTTATGTTGTGAAGAAAAATGGCAGTTTAGTGTGATTTCTCTCTCTCTCTCTTTCTCTCCTGGTGTTTGTATTTTAACACATGGAAATGACTAAGCAAAAGGAATTAATCTCTGGTGGTACTTTAGACAAGAAATAAATGGATGACATTAACGTTTTTAAGTGATAGAATGAGGAGTCCTTTAACTCCTTTGATTTTGCTTCAGTCGTCCCAAACCTCAGGTGAGACAAAATCTGTGTGAGTATATATTACTCAATTTCATTCCTTTATTACATGTTTGGTCAATTAATTTTCACATCTATGCCTACTCTCATTATTTAATAAAGACCTCCTGAAATGCTGATGTGAAAACATCTTGTCTTTACCTCTGGGCTGAATGAAGAAGGAGGAATAGAGATTGATTACAGTGTCTGCTATGGGCATGGGAGCAAAAAGTACTAGTACATATAACAAGTGAATTTGCACAGTCACCATAAGCCCCCAGAATTGAGTAGCTACTGAATAAAAAATTGTTAAAACAAACAAAAAAAATGATTTGGCCATGCAGAAATGAAAGTTTATTTCTGTAACTTCGTTTCTAGAGTTTAATTTTAGTTTTGGTTTTATTACGGGTACAAAGGCTGAACTGCTTACAGCCTTCCAGGAGTCACGTAGGCCTGGTCATGCATCCTAGCTCCTGAAACAAAGTTTTTCCATACCTTAATCACTAAGTCTACCAACCGTAACTACTGCTAAGATTTTAAACTCAAAAGTTCCCTATCAAAGGTAACATGTTTAAAAAATATTTTCTATTGCAGTTGGTTGAATCTGCATATACAGATCTCAATGATACAGAGGGCCAACTGTATTTTTTAGCATATATTTTTAATAAATTTAAAGATGCCAATACATGTACGCAAGGTTATCATGGTAATGAAAAGGCAGCTAGCCCAGATCAATCATCTACAATTCTCACTAATGGAAATTAATGACCTCATTTTAATGATGAGAAAACTTAAAATGAGAAAATGAAGTTCAAAGAGGTGAAGTGACTTATCCAAAGTCACCAGCATGTGAGTGGTAAACAGAATTCAAACTCAGAATTGACCGACTATAAATCAGAAGTGTCTACCCAAACACCATGCAGAGAAGTGAGAGCTGTCTGAGGCTACATCTTAACCACGTGAGGATATCACCAAGGTCAGCATGACCTTCCCCCCAGCCCCTTCTTGGCTCCTATTTCATAGTTTTGAACCAGATGAGCCAATGTTCTTCTGATCAAGAGATTGACATTTTTGCTCTCAAATAAAGCATGTTTCTCTAACAGAGGTTCCATAAGTGCCTTGGTAGTCTGTTTCTCTAACCAGAGGCTGTCTTGTCATCAGTTGTGGCCACAGTTATGTTGAGACTGACAAGATGTGCCAGGAGACAACAGGCTTGATTCCCAATCAACCATTCACCGAAGAGGACAAGCTTTTGCCCCTGGATTCTATTAAATGAGTCTGTAAGGGCTTCCCTGAGCCATTAATTATCATCAAAGTAAAGCAGCCTAAGATTCCCCAGCAAGAGCTCTCCAGAGCCTTGTTAAGAAAGCTGAGATTGGACCTTATTCCTTTGAGGGAGCTTCTGCAGAGACAGTGGCTCAGACACTTTTCCAACAGGATGTCATGTGTAAGATCTCCTTGTTTGTCCCCTGAGCTAGTCTCAAGGGTCCACATTCTGCTTCAGTTATAGAAAGGGGAAAGAAGATACCATAACTCAGAGGCTTTGCTTTCTCTCATCTGAGTTCAACTTTCCAATGGTAGCATTAGAGGGAGCTACTGAGTAACCAGTTCTGGAGGGGAGTTTTTAATTAAATTTATTGGGATGACATCGCTTGACAAGATTACAAAGGTTTCAAATGTACATTTTTATGACACATGATCTGTACATTGCATTGTGTGCCCACCACCCAAAGTCAAGTCATCTTCTTCCACCATATATTTGACCCCCTTTACGCGTTACTAGCCCCTCACTCCCTTTCCCTCTAGTAACCACCATACTGTTTTCTTTTGAGTTTTTCCTTGTTTGTTTTTCTTTTTTGTTTCTTTGTTACTTTCAGTTTTATATCCCATATGTCAGTGAAATTATACAGTTCTTAAATTTTTCTGTGAGTTGTTTCATTTATCTTTATCTTCTCAAAGTCCATCCATGGTGTTGTTAATGACAGCATCTTTTTTATGGCTTAGTAGTATTCCTGATTTTTAAACCATTTGTAGCCAGAGATTTTTTCTTTTATTTTTTCATTAATATCCTTGAGGCATACAAATCAATTCCCCCATTCCTTTTGGTCTCCTAATTCAAAAACTTCATGATGAAGTCTACTTTATCAAAGAAGTGGTTCTCAGCCTACTCCACATATTTAGTATATAAAATGATCCTGATGCCAAGGACCACACCTCAGAATAATTCAATCCCAACCTCTAAGATGTGGCCTAGGGGTCAGTAGTTTTTAAAGCTCTCACATGATTTCAGTGAACAGCCAAGGTTGACACCACTGATCTCTTTAGAGGACCTTGGTTGGGTTGTGAAATTCATTAGAGCTGCTGTTGTAATTTTAAGGTTCAGCAAATGAATGGACTTCTTCCCCTGTCTCGTAGGTATATTTTCATACATTATAAAAGTTTTTTGTGTGTCAATATTTGAAGGCAAGAAGACACAAACAAGGAACAAAGTTAAAAATATTTTAATTCTATTTTTCTGGTCTTTTCTATTTCTATTTTTCATTTTCTACTTCCTAAGTAAACAGATAACACACAACTCTAGTGTAGCTGTAAATTTTCAATGCGAGTTATAAAGTCTCTTAAGTTCCACAGGAAAACTTTTATTTATAAAAATATATCTTTACATATGCAAATATAATGAGTAACAGCACTGAAAGCACACTACATAAATATACTGCTTATAAAAATTATTACTTCATATTCATTTTGAAATATCCCCTATTTTTGTGAACAGTGTATAATATCTTGCAACTTGAATTTTTATCCAAAAAGATGTCTCAGAGATAGTTCCAAATAACTACTATCTACTGTTCCATAATATTGAATAATATTTTATTATATGAAGCTACTATAATTAACCATTTCTTAATGCCTAGACATTTAGATAGTTTCTATTTTCTCTTTCTCTATTATAAACAATACTTTTATGAGCACCTTGTTCAAATATGTACTATGCCTTATAGCCAGAAAAGATACTGTCAACTCTACTCCAAAAAGGCTGTACACTTCTCTATGCCAATCTGCATTGTAGGAAAGCACCTGTTTCTTCCCATATTCAATACTGTTTGGTATCAACATCTACATTTGCAAATATACTGGTCAAAAACTAACAGTTTATTGTTCTTTGTGTTTATTTGTTATTTCTTCCACCCTAAATTACCTGCTTGCATTCTTTTTCCATTTTTCTTTTGAAGTATTATCCAGAATAGACTATTTATGCTACAATAGTAAATTAAGTCCAAAATCTGAAAGTCTTAACACAACAAAACTTTATTTCTCAGTCACACTGTATATCCATTGTGGGTCATCAGAATCACTCCATGGATAATGACTCAGAGACAACCCCACTCACAGAGGTCCACCTAGCATACTCAAAACATACAGCCTCCTAGCAGAAAAAGACTAACTGGAGAATTTCATCTGGCTTTCCATTGTCTTAATCCAGAAATAATTCACATCACTTAAATTTATATTTCTTTAAAAAATTTTTTTTACTTTATTGCTTTTTAAATTTTTGGTGAGAGGAAGGGAGGCAGAGACAGACTCCCACAAGTGCCTTAACCAGGATCCACCCAGCAAGCCCACTAGGGGGCGATGCTCTGCCCATCTGGGGCATTGCTTTGTTGCTCAGCACCTGAGGCAGAGGCCATGGAGCCATCTTCAGTGCCCAGGGCCGACTTGCTCCAATCAAGCCATGGCTGCAGGCAGGGAGGAGAAGAAAGAGAAAGAAGCAAGATGGGGAAAGGTGGAGAAGCTAATGAGTGCTTCTCCTGTGTGCCTGATCAGGAATAAAACCCAGGACATCCACACACCAGGCTGATGCTCTACCAGTGAGCCAACTGATCAGGACCTTAACTTCATATTTCTTTGGACAGAACAAGCCATGTATTCACACCAAACTGCAGAAGGTGGGAAATGTAAGTTTTCATATAGAATATTTGATGAGCATCACTATCCCAGCCACAACTGAAGTATCTGTCATTTTCTTATTGATTTATTGTAATCCTTTGTATTGTATGAACACTAACCTTGTTCTGTAGCTGAAGAGAAGTTCTACAACTAAGGATATAAAAAAGAAGCCATATCAAGAAGAGCAGGAGGAGCAGAGATGAGGAACTGGCTGGTCCCACACACGTGGTAGATAAAAATCGGGAGCAATATCTTAGCTGCAGCGATCACCCTGAGGAGCAAATCTTTGATATCTGTGGTAATTTCTCTTCATTTCTGATTTTTTTTACATGAGTCTTTTCTCTTTTTTCCATAGTGAGTCCAGCCAGGGGTTTGTCAATTTTATTAATCTTTTCAAAAAACCAGCTCTTTGTTGAATTAATTTTTTGTATAGTCTTTTTGTTCTCTATTTCATTTAATTCGCTCTAATTTTTATTCTTTCCATTGACCTTTGGTTGCTTTCCTTTTTATTTTTTTCTAGTTCTTTAGATATAATGTTAGCTTGTTTATTTGGTGTTTCTTTTGTTTCTTGAAGTAAATCTTTAATGCTATAAACTTCTAACTTATTACCACTTTTGCTGCATCTCAGAAGTTTTGATATATTGTCATTCTCATTTGTCTCAATATAGCTTTTGATCTCATCTTTTATTTCTTCTTTGATCCAGTCATTTTTTAGTAGTATGTTGTTTAATCTGCACATATTTGTGGGTATCTTTACTTTTTACAGTTGATTTCTAATTTCAAAACATGGTGAATATTTTTGGTATAATTTCAATCTTTTTTAATTTGTTGAGACTAATTTTTTTTTTGTGGCAGAGACAGAGAGTCAGAGAGAGGGACAGATAGGGACAGACAGACAGGAACAGAGAGAGATGAGAAACATCAATTCTTCGTTGCAGCTCCTTAGTTGATTGATTTCTCATATGTGCCTTGACTGGGGGGCTACAGCAGACCGAGTGACCCCTTGCTCAAGCCAGCGACCTTGGGCTCAAGCTGGCGAGCCTTGCTCAAACCAGATGAGCCCATGCTCAAGATGGTGATCTTGGGGTCTCAAACCTGGGTCTTCCATATCCCAGTCCAACACTCTATCCACTGCACCACCACCTGGTCAGGCTGTTGAGACTAATTTTGCAACCCAACATATGGTCAATCCCTGAGAATGTTTCATGTGCACTGGAGAAGAATGTATAACCTGGTGTTCTGGGATGAAAGCTCTGTAAATGTCAATTATGCCCATTTGGTCTAGTGTGTCATTTAAGGCTTATAATTCTTCATTGATTTTGTTTCGATGGTTTATACAGAGCTGTCAATGGAGTAATAAGCCTACCAATTATGCTTGTGTTTTGTCTCTACCTTTAGTTCTGTTAGTAGTTGCTTTATATGATATATTTGATGCTCCCTGATGTGGTTAAAATATATTAAGTGTTATGTCTTCTTAATGTAGAACCTCCCTTATCATTATAAAGTGTCCATCTTTGTTACCTTTATTATCTATAAATCTATTTTGTGAGGTATATGTATGGCTAAACCTGCTTTTCTGTGGATGGTATTTACATGGAGAATCATTTTCCACCCTTTCACTTTGAGTCTAACTTTGTTTCTGCAGCTTAAATCTGTCTCCTGAAGGCAACATATGGTTGGGTTTTGTTCTTTGATCCAGTCTGCTACTTTGTGTATTTTTTGTGTGTGTTTTTGTATTTTTCCAAAGTTAGAAGCAGGGAGGCAGTCAGACAAACTCCCGCATGTGCCCGACTGGGATCCACCTGGCATGCCCACCAGGGGGTGATGCTCTGCCCATTGAGGCATTGCCCCATTGCAACAGGAGCCATTCTAGTACCTGAGGTGGAGGCCATGGAGTCATCCTCAGTGCCCAGGCCAACTTTACTCCAATGGAGCCTTGGCTGTGGGAGGGGAAGAGAGAGACAGAGAGGAAGGAGAGGGGGAAGGGTGGAGAAGCAGATGGGCACTTCTCCTGTGTGCCCTGACTGGGAATCAAACTTGGAACTTCCACACGCCAGGCCGACGATTTACTGCTGAGCCAATTGGCCAGGGCCTTCTCTGTGCTTCTTTATTGGTGAATTCAGTCCATTTACATTTAAGGTAATTATTAATGTATGAGGACTCCCTATAGCCATTTTGCCTTTTGTTTTCTGGTAGCTCTGTGCCTCCATTTGATCCTTTTCTTTTGTATTTCTCTCTGTTGTTTTAGTTTGGTGGTATTTCATATTTCTTTCCTCTGTTTTCTTTTTTTAAGCTATATGTCTCAGTTTTTTTTATTTGTGTGTATTTGTGTGTTTACCATTAGGTCAATGAAAAAGAAAGTTTCACATATACAGTAGTCATTTTATTTAATGCATCTGATCTCCATTTTTCTTTTTCAGAGCTCTACCCCATCCACTTTTATGGTGGTGTTTTTTTCCACAAATTGTCTCTATTTATGCTGTAAGTTTGTAGGTGATTTTACTCATAGTTTTATTATCTTTTGTCTTTTATTTCAGGTAAATAACCCCTTTGCATATTTCCTGAAATGGAGGTTTTCTGGTGATAAATTCCTTCAGTTTCTGTCTGGAAAATTCTTTATTTCTCCTTCATATTTAAAGGATAACTTTTCTGGATATGTTATTCTTGGATGGTATTCCTCTCTTTCAGTTATTTGAACATTTGGTTCCACTCTCTTCTGGCTTGTACAGTTTCTGCTGAGAAGTTCAATGATAAATTAATAAACTTTCTTTTATAGGTTACTTTCTTCTTTTCCCTGGCTGCCTTGAGGATTCTTTGTTATTAATATTTCACAGTTTTAATATAATGTGCCTTTGAGAAGACTTTTTGAATAAAGGTAATAAAGTATTCTATTTGCTTTTTTGATTTGAGAATCTAGCTCTTTCCATATGAAAGTGCCCATCAACTATTTGTTTGAATAGACTCTGTTCCTTTCTCCCTCTCTTCAACTTCTTTTATATCTATTATTCTTATATTGTTCTTTCTGATGCAGATAGATAGTTCTTGTAGAGTTCTTTCATTTTTTTTTTCATGCTCAAGTCTCTTCCTTATTCTGCATCATTGCTAGATTACTATCTTCAATATGACTAATCCTTTTCTTCATCTGGTCTACCCTATTTCCTATGCTCATTAATTATTCTTTATCTCTTTTATTGAGTTCTTCATCTCTAGAATTCTTATTTTTTAAAGTTTCAATCTCTTTGGTAAAGTATTCATTTTGGCCTGACCAGGTGGTGGCTCAGTGAATAGAGCATCAGGCTGGTACTCAGAGGACCCAGGTTCAAAACCCCAACACTGCCAGTTTGAGCACAGGCTCATCCAGATTGAGTGCAGGGTCACTGGCTTGAGCGCAGGGTTGCTGGCTTGAGCAAGGGATCACTTTCTCTTCTGTAGCCCCCAGGTCAAGGAACATATGAGAAAGCAATCACTGAACAAGTAAGGAGCTGCAATGAAGAATTGATGCTTCCCATCTCTCTCCCTTCCTATCTGTCTGTATTTGTCTGTCTCACCCCACCTCATTATAAAAAAAAAGAAAGAAAATGCAAATTAAAACCACAATGAGATACCAGTACATGTCTATTATAATAGCCAAATACAAAACAACCATCACTCCAAATGCTAGCGTGGATGTGGGGCAACAGGAACTCTCATTCATTGCTGGTGGGAGTGTAAAATGGTACAGTTTGGCAGTCACAAAAACTAACCCTATACTTACCATATGATCCAGCAATCATACTTCTTGGGATTTATCCAAAGAAGTTGAAAATTTATGTTCCCACAAAAAGTTACACATTAAGATTTAAAGAAACTTTAGTCATCACTGCCAAAATGGAAGCAGCCAAGTTGTCTTTTGGTAGGTGAATGGATAAATCATCTGTAGTACCCAGACCATGGGATATACAGCACGGAAAAGAAATAAGCTATCAAGCCATGAAAACACATGGAGGGAACTTAAATGCATATTACTAAATAAAATAAGCCAATATAAAAAGGCCACAGGCTCTGTGATTCCAACTATAAGACATTCTAGAAAAGGCAAAACTATGGAGACAGTAAAAAGACCTGTGGTTGTCGGAGGCCAGAAGGAAAGGAGGAATGAATAAGTGGAGCCCAAAGGATTTTTAGGGCAGTAAAACTATCCTCTGTGATATTATAATGGTGTCCATATACATTTGTCAAAATCCACACAAGGTACAATGCCAAGAGTGAGCCCTAGTGTGAACTACGGACTTGGGGTGGTGATACATCAATATAGATTCATCAGTTCTAACAATGTATCATTCTGGTGGGGACACTGACAATGGGGGAAGTCGTATGTGTATGGGGGCAGTGGGAATATGGGAAACCTCTACTTTCTGATCAATTTTGCTATGAACCTATGAAAGGAGCTCTAAGAAATAAAATCTTTATTTAAAGGAAATATAGGAAAAACATCAATCTAAAAATTGTGATTGCTATGCCATTTGTATGAGAACAATGTGAGTTAGTGAAGAAGCAAAATATCCTGCCTGAATTCACCCATTTAGTAATTGGCGGAACTGGCATTCAAAAAACAAGTAGTCAGGCTTAATAAATTGAAGCAATAAGATATTTGAGAAAGGCAAAAACAAACAAATGAAAAACGCAAAATGAGGTTAGGTATCACAAAAGTGCACACAACTTGTAAGAGACAGAGCCAGCTTCTGAATCTACTCCATCTGGGTGCAGAGCTGGTACCTTAATCCCTTCCTCATAACGCTACATCTGCAGTCAGTAGTCATACATGCAGACACAGGACCTCAGAGGTGTCAGAAGCCATCACCTCTCCTTCCAGCTAGGTACACATAGGCCTAGACACAGACAACCACAGGAGCACATGCATGTACAGAGAGGACATGTGCACATGAACACACACGTAGACACAGCTCATATGCATGTGCATGAACACACTTCCACCCCTGCTGCTGCAGGGCCCTAATTCCCTTCCCGGGTATGAGGCTGCACCACTGCAGCCCGGGTTCCCCACAGGCTCCTGGACACAGAGTTTGGTGAGGACATCAGTAATGTTCTCCCCTGGGAGGACAGCAGGGCCAATGCCCTCAGGGCTCTGGCTTGCTGGGAGGACAGGCCCCTGGGCCTCCCTTTCTATCATCAATTCCCACAGTAGGTAGGGAGAAGAAGCAGCACAGGACAGGCCCCTGGGTCTCCCTTTCTATCATCAATTCCCACAGTAGGTAGGGAGAAGAAGCAGCACAGGACAGGCCCCTGGGCCTCCTTTCTATCATCAATTCCCACAGTAGGTAGGGAGAAGAAGCAGCACAGGGCAGACCCTGGGTCTCCCTTTCTATCATCAATTCCCACAGTAGGTAGGGAGAAGCAGCACAGGGCAGGCCCCTGGGTCTCCCTTTCTATCATCAATTCCCACAGTAGGTAGGGAGAAGAAGCACAGGGCAGGCCCCTGGGTCTCCCTTTCTATCATCAATTCCCACAGTAGGTAGGGAGAAGCAGCACAGGGCAGACCCTGGGTCTCCCTTTCTATCATTAATTCCCACAGTAGGTAGGGAGAAGAAGCACAGGGCAGACCCTAGGTCTCCCTTTCTATCATCAATTCCCACAGTAGGTAGGGAGAAGAAGCACAGGGCAGGCCCCTGGGTCTCCCTTTCTATCATCAATTCCCACAGTAGGTAGGGAGAAGAAGCACAGGGCAGACCCTGGGTCTCCCTTTCTATCATCAATTCCCACAGTAGGTAGGGAGAAGAAGCAGCACAGGACAGGCCCCTGGGTCTCCCTTTCTATCATCAATTCCCACAGTAGGTAGGGAGAAGAAGCAGCACACTTCTGAAGCTCGAAGAGCACTTCTAGCAGCTTCTGTTGTCAGAGACTCAGAGCCTGATCTTAACCCCCTGGCAGGCCCTGAGCGAGTTCAGGACCCTGGAGCTCCTCCGTCGGCCTACAGGTAGGCAGGCTGAGGGGTTTGGGGGTCAGAGAGGGAGAGGGCAATCTATTCATGGGATCTTCCTCCCTTTTCCTCATTCTTTCTTCTCTCCTCCATCTCGGAAGCCAGGAAACAAGTGAACAAGAAAGTCAGGGAAAGTTAGGTTCAAAGCCCATACCCAGAGGCTCGACTCCACCCCCATCTAGCTGTGTGGGCTTAGACAAGTCACTTCAATTCCCTGTGCCTCGCTGCCATTACCTATATACAGTGGGGGGCTGGAAAGGCTAAGTGACCTAATGCGGGCAAAGTTCTTAGAGCAGTGGCTGGCGGGTAAGCACTGTGAGAACGTGCAGGGAAGAGCTGCAATGAAGGGGCATCTCCACCAGGAGACTGGTACGAGCAGCACGGGACACTGCTTTCCAGCGGAAGTCCCTGTAAGCACCTCTGGCTGACCAGGTGGAGACTAACGGTGTGCTGAGACTGAGGGAAAACAGTTATTCACAAAAAGAATTCCAAGGGGCACATTTTAAATGTCTACTTCCTTGGAATCTAGAACAGCTGGGAAGGGAGAAAAACCTCTAATCAGATCTATTTGTGAAAACTAGACAGAAAGGAGAGATTTGGGAGAGCTGAAAAGAGAAAGACCCAGCCTGAAGAGGGCCCCACATGATCCCCAAGCTGGCCAGTTACACCCGATCAAACGCAAACAACATAATATAACGTTAGCCAATGAAGGATCTTCTCCCCACCCCTAGTCTCTCATCTCACTTCAGAAGGAAGCCACACACACACACACAACAAACACAAATATATTTATTTTTACCAAAATGGGATTATTCTATATTCATTGGTCTGCAACTTGCTATTACCACTTAAAAAATATCACAGACAGTTATGTAATGGAGATTACCTAGTTTAGCAATGAGGAGCTTCTATGCTGCCATCAGACCACCTGAATTAAAATCCCAGCTCTGCCACTTCAACGCTGTGGCATCTGGTGAGTTACCTAACTTTGCTAAACACTATTTCTTTATCAGTAAAACAAGGATAATGATACAGTGTCTATCTTGTAGGATTTGAAGGAAATAAAGCAACAGAAGACATGCAAGTGATTAGTTTAGTGCGTGGTATATATTCAGTGCTAATATATGTTGGCTAAAGTTAGCCATTATTTCTTTAGAGAATGAATGATATTGAATAACAAGAATGCACTACAAATTGTTTAATAATTCACCTATTTGTGGACACTTGTGTTGTTTCCTCCATGTATTATTTTGTTCATTTGTTTGTATTGTTTTGTTTGGTATTAGAAACAATGTTATCATAAAAATGTGTACACATCTCTGTGCTACACATATATGACATATAGATTTCTTTAAGAGGAATTATTGGATAAATAGATACAGATTTTCAATTCTGATAGAGACTACAAAAAGGTCTATACTGGTTACTCCCTCATTACCAGTGTATATGAGGATCATTTTCCCTTTAAATATTGTCCAAAAATTGTATTGATAATTGGATGGGTGAAAACTGTATTTCAGTGGAATTTATATTTTCTGATTGCCAGTGAGGTTAAACATCTCATGTTTTCTTTGGTAAATGTGTTGCAGCTATTTTCTTTGAGTCAATAGTTTCTATTTCAGCTTTACTTATTGTCTCTTTTGGTATAATTTTCACATTTTTTAGTATAGTATTTTGTCTCTATTCCTTCTCAATTTTATTCCTTGCTTGGAATAGCACCCCCATGCTGACACCATTAAAATATGCTCTTTCAGAAACTGATAACAAAATAAACAGACAGCCAACTAAATGGGAAATGATATTTTCAAACAGCAGCTCAGATAAGGGCCTAATATCCAAAATATACAAAGAACTCATAAAACTCAACAACAAACAAACAAACAATCCAATAAAAAAAATGGGAAGAGGACATGAACAGACACTTCTCCCAGGAAGAAATACAGATGGCCAATAGATATATGAAAAGATGCTCATCTTCTTTAGTTATTAGAAAAATGCAAATCAAAACTGCCATGACGGCCTAGCGTGCAGAGGACCCGGGTTCGATTCCCGGCCAGGGCACACAGGAGAAGCGCCCATTTGCTTCTCCACCCCTCCGCCGCGCTTTCCTCTCTGTCTCTCTCTTCCCCTCCCACAGCCGAGGCTCCATTGGAGCAAAGATGGCCCATCCTGGGCGTCGCTCTGCCGCGACCAGAGCCACTCGGGCCCTGGGGATGGCTCCTTGGCCTCTGCCCCAGGCGCTAGAGTGGCTCTGGTCGTGGCAGAGCGACGCCCAGGATGGGCAGAGCATCGCCCCCTGGTGGGCAGAGCGTCGCCCCTGGTGGGCGTGCCGGGTGGATCCCGGTCGGGCGCATGCGGGAGTCTGTCTGACTGTCTCTCCCCATTTCCAGCTTCAGAAAAATACAAAAAAAAAAAAAAGTAATCCCAGACTAGGTACAGCTAGGAATCCAGATTTCAGGAAAACAGTGTCCTCCCCACAGATGGTGGAATAAAGCTATCTCCAAATATGTCTTCTATAGTTTG
This sequence comes from Saccopteryx leptura, assembly GCF_036850995.1. Taxonomy (NCBI): domain Eukaryota; kingdom Metazoa; phylum Chordata; class Mammalia; order Chiroptera; family Emballonuridae; genus Saccopteryx; species Saccopteryx leptura. Next base: position 12,475,011 of record NC_089504.1, on the reverse strand, counting down.
ACATCAGCTTGTTCACAGGGAATTACAAAGTTCAGTTCATTTTTTTAGAAATAGAAATTACATGGATTTGGTTGGGATTTGGCAAAAACTTTTTGAGCAATGACCTGAGCTTGTCCTTAAGGCTGGGTTGAATTTTGACAGATGAAGTTTCATTAGATGAGGAAATGGGCAGAGCATTTCAATCAATGAAAATCACCCAAGCAGGTAGAGGCAATGGACACATGGAATGTGTTTGAGTGAAAATAATCTCAAAAATCATTGGAAGCCTCCAGAAGGGACCTCCCCACCTCCACTTTTTCTTACCCAAAAAGGACTATCAGTCTCATACATGTATGAAAAGGTGTGTACTGCCAGCTAAATGCTGGAGTCATTCTCCAGAGGAGAGGGGAAGGGACACCCTCTTTCTTTTTTGCAACATCTCATGTCTTCTTTCACTATTGCCTTCCCCTCCCCTCGCCCATACCCTTGGTTTGGTCCTATCCTACACTTCAAATTTATGTTTTGAATTGAACATGCGCTTTTTATCATTTTGAAAAAAAAAAAGGACATTAACCCAAGAGCCAAAAATAAATGGGAATTGGATAAGTAAATAAATAAATAAATAAATAAATAAAACCAAAGGTCTATTCCTTTTCAGTGTATGTCCACCATAAAAAAAAAAGTATAAAGCTGCTGTTTTACACACTCAGAGACCAAAGCTGGTGGAGCAGTCACCATTGTAATGAATCATCACTCTGTCAGAAGCTAAGAAAGACTCTGACAAATACTCAGGTTCAGAAGTGACTCACACTTCTGAGCACAACTCGTTATCCACAACTAATCTCATAACCCAATCCAACAAAATGGAGCCCAGGGCACAATCCAACAATGTATAGTATCTGTAAAATGGAGAGCCAAAAGTATTTGGTGATCAACATCAATGACCATGACACAATCCTAGCAACACACATACATACAAGGTAAACTTGTGGCTTAATCCTTCACTGATTACGTTACTGTCAACAACAATAGTAACGTAAGTTATGCATGCTCTCTGGAATTCTTTTACCTCAATTATTTCATCAAGCTTTTAACAACCACCAGATTTTATGGATCATAAGCCTGCAGTTAGCAGGATCTAAAGTTAAACATAAGACTTTTAGCCTTAACAATATAACAGATTTATAGAGGCCTACTGGCACTCAGGAACTCCGAGGACCCAAAATCAAGGTCCCTGTCTTTGCTGTCACTATGTCTTCTTCTAATAGTCACATAAAGCAACCAGCAATTCAGGAAACAAACTCAACTGGAAACAGCCTTCGTGTTTGTACGCGCCCACCTGGTTTCACCGCTGTCTCCCACCAATCACTTGGCTTAGGGATGCTGGCTTAGATCTGTGTCCTTCCCACTTCCTCTATGCATGTGCCATCAATTTCTCATGTTCAACCAAGGACAATGCGCCACTTCAGAACATGCAGAATGCGTGGCATATATAAATATTAAATGAATAAATTCATTAATTTTAAAGCTAATTATAATTTGGTCTCAGGAAACATATTGTGTAACTTCTATCTTCACTCTGCCATCAACCCCTGACTTCTTTGTCTCGTCCACACAGACAATAAGAAATCAAGGTCTTTTACGCAAAAGCCTACAGATATTCCAAAAAGTTCCAACTAAAGAGGATTCTATATTATAAAACCATGCAATAACATGTTAGGTGAACGTATTACCAACCTGGCCTTCAGGGTAGTCCTGACCTTCTCAGTCAGGGCTATGGTGTACCTAAGAGATGCTCAGTTATGCTCCTCAAACTTTTTACACAGGGGGCCAGTTCACTGTCCCTCAGACCGCTGGAGGGCCGCCACATACAGTGCTCCTCTCACTGACCACCAATGAAAGAGGTGCCCCTTCCGGAATTGCGGTGGGGGGGCTGGATAAATGGCCTCAGGGGGCCGCATGCGGCCCACGGGCCGTAGTTTGGGGACACCTGGTGTAGTCTGTCAGAATATCAGGCAATGCCCAGGAGACATTCTGTCACCCTTCAGAAGGAGTGAGCTGATGTGCACAAGTACTATCTGAGGACTTTCATAGAAGTTTTTCTAACCAAACTAGGGTGACAATAAGTTAACTTGGGAAAATGCTCATAAGCCTTTGGTAGGAATAAGTTAAATCCCTTCATGCAATTCAACAATACACACTTTTCAATGGTTTAAAAAATGATAAATTTTATGTTATAGTTTTTTTAAAAGGTTTTTTATTTTTATTTCTGTGTGTGTGTGACAGAGACAGAGAGAGGGACAGATAGACTGGAAGGGAGAGAGATGAGAAGCATCATTTCTTTGTTGTGGCACCTTAGTTGTTCATTGATTGATTTCTCATATGTGCCTTGACCATGGGGCTACAGCAGACCGAGTAATCCCTTGTTCAAACCAGCAACCTTGGGTCCAAGATGGTGAGCTTTGCTCCAACCAGATGAGCCCACGCTCAAGCTGGTGACCTTGGGGGTCTCGAACCTGGATCCTCCACATCCCAGTCCAATGCTCCATCCACTGCACCACCACCTGGTCAGGCTTTTAAAAGGTTTTTTTTTTTTTTTTAATAAATAGATAGTTAATAGGTGTGGCTGTACCAGTACCACCTATCAACAAAGACAAGCTTTTATGTGAAAACCTGGACTCTTCCCTTGACTTTAGTCCTCTTCCCTACATCCAGGGAGAAGTCTCTGGCCTTCTTGATGTATTTGCCTGTCTCCTTAGAAATCACTAGAAAAACAAGCGACTAATTATCTGGGGCTCTAAGAAAACCATCGCGATGGTAGCCTGAGTTTCCTTAGTCTCCACTGAGAGGTCTCTACTCCTCTCTCAGACACAGTGTTTAATGAGCTCCCTGGGGTTGGTGCCTGGGGAGGTCGTCTACCTCCTTGGGGTAAAGTCATGCGCAGTACAACCAGATACTTCCATGCCCCCATCCTGTCGCTTAACAGCCGATGGTACCTGAAGAGGTAGATAGTTGAGGACAGAAGAAAGGCTCACGATCCCAGTGCATGGTGCTACATTGAGGGGTCACTTCTCAGGAGAAAGAAGAAAAGTGGCCACCTCGGGAGCTGATAGCCTTATCTCTAGGCTGAGGCAACACTCACACATGCCCCATGCACTCACCATTATAGGTCTTGACATCTCTCACCAGAATCTGGGACTTTTTCCTTTTCTTGGCCTGATATGAACACTCCTTCTATGCCTGTGCCCTCCATTCCTCCTCTCGACATCAGGGCAAACAAGGCTGAGGAGCAGGTGCTGGGACCCTCCAAAGACCACCCAGAAGGTTACCATCTCTCACCTGAGTAAGTAGCTGGTGTCCTCAACCACACCCAGACTAGCGTGTTTGTGATCTGGAGTATCACAAATATAGAAACCCTCCTATCTAATATATCTGGTCGTGCAGAGAAGAAAAATGAGTTAGTTTCCTAATTACATGCAGCAAGTTAATGCCCTAGTCAGGACGACACGCAGGTTGCCTGATCCTTACCACCCTGCCTCCCTTATTTCTTTGACAGCTTCAAACTCTCCCACATGCCCATATCCCCTCTCCTCTCATGCAAAGGAGGCCGCATGGGCTGTGAATGGGGAAGATTCCATGCAGAGGAATCAATGCTTTCAGGGGAAAGGTGTATCTGTGCTGATGGGTAAAAGTCCAGCTTCTGTCATCCCAACCTGGCTTCAGAGTGTCCCCAAAGCCAGTCTTGTACTAACGAGAGTCCACATCAATGGCCTCATCCCAACGCCAGAGCAGCACAGGACACGGGCAGTGGGAGAGACTGAAACAAGAGCGAGAAGGGGGAGGAGCAGTTCCATCAGCCCTGGGCTGCCATGCCAGCTCTGGGCTAACTCACGGTACAATATGAAATGACCAATTCCTTCCAAGGCCTCCACTGGCCCTCTGCAAATTGATCGTGTAGATCACAACATAGGTTGTGAAACTCTTTTAGTACTAGAAGCTTATCTTCAAAATTATTTTTAACCTGTAGAGCAGATGAAAGAAAATTTTTTCAGGGTAAATAGGAAGAGTCCTGGGACTCCTGAATATCTGTGTTCTTATTGTCCCTCACCAGCGACATGTCTGTCACAGAGGAGTGTCAGCCATGGCACAGAGGAAGAAGTTGACTGGAGATGTGAAAGGACTTGAACCTAGGTCCTAGGGGAGGGCCAAAGGAGGCGGGAAATAGCTGACACGGAAAAAGTGAAGACTTGGGGAGATGCGGTCACTGTCTTCAAACATCTGTGGGGTGACTTGGTACCTCACCTCTGTGTCCTCAGTCCCTAGAATGACCGCTGGCACTCAGGAAGCACTGTCAAATGCTTAACAAATCAGTAATTCCACAAGTAAAAGAAAAAAATTATAATCGGTTAGTATAATAACTGAAGTCAGTAAAGAAAGGATATGGGAAGTGGGAGGTTTAAAATTTGACTCTTGCCTGACCAGGTGGTGGCGTAGTGGATAGAGCGTCAGACTGGGATGTGGAGAACCCAGGTTCGAGACCCCGAGGTCGCCAGTTTGAGCACGGGCTCATCTGGTTGGAGCAAAAGCTCACCAGCTTGGACCCAAGGTCGCTGGCTCGAGCAAAGGGTTACTCAGTCTGCTGAAGGCCTGTGGTCAAGGCACATATGAAAGAGCAATCAGTGAACAATTAAGGTGTCAAAACGAAAAACTGATGATTGATGCTTCTCATCTCTCTCGTTTCTGTCTGTCTGTCCCTATCTGTCCCTCTCGCTGACTCTAGCTCTGTCCCTGTATAAAAAAAAAGAAAAAAAAATTCTTGACTCTTGGCTTTGATACCAAAAATGTAGACATAGCTCATAATTATTGCATGGGTAACAATCAGCAAGCGGTGCGTTCCCTATCACTAGATGTATTCAAGCTGGATGACCACTGTCGGGGCTGCTACAGGGCTCCTGCTCTGCATGACGGTTCGGAAGGGATGGACTCTGAGTTTTCTTCTGGATCTAAGATATATATAAAACATTGAGAAGAATATATATATATTATTGAACATTTATTATGTGCCAGTGCTTATATACAAAAACCCATTAAATAATGTTAAAGAGCAGAAATAACCAGTTCATTGTGTTCATTAGATTTCACTTATAAGTGAGATCATATGGCACTTGTCTTTCTCTGACTGGCTTATTTCACTCAGCGTAATACTTTCCAGATCCATCCACGCTGTCCCAAAAGGTAAGATTTCCTTCTTCTCTATGGAGCGTAGTTTCCATCGCAGTCACGCCCTTCTTGAGCTCTGAGGTTCAGAGTCCTGTGTATTCTTCTCAATCCCCTCTCTGCTGTCATCACCTTGTTTCTTTTATTGTGGTAAGCACACTTAACATGAGATCTACCCTCTTAACAAATGTTTAAGTGTACCTTATTTTTTTTTCTTAAATTACATTTATTGGGGTGACATTGGTTAATGAGATTATATAGGTTTCAAGTGCACATTGCTATGCTACATGATCTGTGTATTGCATTGTGTGCCCACCAGCCAAAGTCTAATCATCTTCTGTCACCATATATAGGACCCCCTTTAAACTTTACTACCTCCGTCCCCCTTCCCTCTGGTAACCACCATACTGTTTTCTGTGTCTGTGAGTTTTTGTTTGTTTTTATTTTCTGTTCTTTTTTTTTTTTTTTTTTATTTTAGTTTTATATCCAGCATATGAGAGAAATCGTATGATTCTTAACTTTTTCTGTCTGACTTATCTCACTTAGCATGTTATACTCAGGAACAAGACAGGGATGCCCACTCTCACCACTCTTATTTAACATAGTACTAGAAGTTCCAGCCAGAACAATCAAGCAAGAGAAAGAAATAAAAGGCATCCAAATGGGAATCAAGAAGTGTCACTTTTTGCAGATGACATGATTCTATATAGGAAACCTTAAAAACTCTTAGAAATAACTATTAGAAACAATAAACAAATACAGTAAGTTTGCAGGATACATTATTCTTGAGTAGAAGTTACAATGTTCTAAGGCAGATTTCTAGAACTTATTAATCTTGCTTAACTGAAACATTATGCCTGATTTATAAGTCTTCATTTCCCCCTTCCCCAAGCCTCTGCAAACCACCATTCCACTCTTTGATTCTATGAATTTGACTATTGTAGATATCTCATGTAAGTGGACTCATGAAGTACTGTCTTTCTGTGGCTGGGTTATTTCACTTAGCATAATGTCCTTTAGGTTCATCTATGTTGTCACACATGACAGAATTTTCTTTAATTTTAAGGCTGAATAGTATTTCATTATAGGCACACACCACATTCTTTATCCATTCATCTGTCAGTGGACATTTAAATTGTTTCCACATTTTGGCTATTGCGAATGATGCTGCAATGAACATAAGAGTGCTAATAACTCTTCAAGACAGTGATTCTATTTCCTTCAGATAAAAATACCCATCAGTGGAATTGCTGAGTCATATGGTAGTTCTTCTATTTTTAATTTTTTGAGAACCCTCTATACTGTTTTCCATAATGGCTGTACCAATTTATATTCCCACCAACAGTTTGCAGGATTCTCTTTTCTCCATGTGCTCACCAGTACTTCTTGTCTTTTGTGTGTTTTTTTAGACTAGTCAACATAACAGGTGTGCGGTGATACCTCATTGTGGTTTTGGTTTGCATTTTCCTGATGATTAGTGATGTTGAGCAACCTTTCATGTACCTGCTCACTGTTTATATATCTTCTTTGGAGAAATGTTTGTTCAAGTCATTAGCCCATTTTTAATTGGGTTATTGGCTTTTTTGTATTGATCTTTAGAAGTTATTTTAAAACATCTTGGGCAATGCCCTCAGGACTACCTAACACACATGCACACACATGCCACTCACACACACACACACAATCATACATGCCTCCCTTGCCTCTTTTTTCTTCTTCTCCATTTCTACCATTATCTCAGCTCAGAAACAGCCTGACTTGGAATCAAGGAGGATACATAGAAATCATTGTAGGAACTAGGGCACTGATAACAAATTAGTCTCCTGTCCCACATCAACAGACTTTTGAGTAAGTAAAAAATACTGGGTCTCACTCATTTGAGGAATCCAAGGAACAATGTGAACTGAGGAATGGAATTAAACCTGAAGGGAAGGGGGGAGGGAGCTATTGGGAGGGGGGTAAGGGAGATGTTGAGGGGAATATAGGGGAGGGGGGATGCGTTCAGGGAGACACTAGAATCTATGTAAACACAATAAATAAATGAATAAATTTAAAAAAAAATACTGGGTGAAGAATGGTCACCTGGCTTTGCTGGGCTCTCAGGAACCTGGTTGTGAAAATTCTAACATCTCCTGTACTTCCCCTCCTCTCCTTTCAGTGACCATCCCAACTCTGTCTGTCTATCTATCTATCTATCTGTCTGTCTATCATCTATCTCCCCTTTTCTCATTCTCTCTTTCTCTCTTCCTTTATATTTATTTTTTAATAAAAGGCAAAAGACTTATTCAATCTGAAGAGAAACCAGAGTCTCTGTCTTACCTCCTTCTGCTTTAACTAGCTAAATCAGGCACTGTATACTAAATGTAAAGATTATTTTCTATTACTCATGTTTTATATTACTTATATAATTAGTGCTTACTATAGCACCTACTCATTTACAAAGCACTTTTCAGACATGTTTATGCAGTGACAGAGCCAGAATGGGAAGCCAGACCTCTGTAACACCAAAATCCATACTCCTGTCAACTATACCAACTACTCATATAAGTTTTAATGACAGAATATTCCAACTCAGAACACATGCCTAACTTTCCTTCCCATTTTCTACCGTCAGGACACCAATGCCAAGGGAAAACCAAAGTCACATCACTGAATTCCTCCTTCTGGGACTGACAAGTGACCCCAAACAGCAGGTATGGCTCTTTGCCTGCTTCCTGGCTATGTACCTGGTCAATGTGACTGGCAACTCAGTCATCATTGCAGCCATCCGGGGGGATGCCCGCCTCCACACCCCCATGTACTTCTTCCTCGCCAACCTGTCCCTGGTGGACATCTGCTTCACAACTGTCATCGTGCCACGAATGCTAGTGAGCATGCTGACTCAGAGAAGGACCATCCTCTTTGCCCCCTGTCTTACACAGATGTACTTCTTTGTGGCCTTTGGGATCACTGACAGCTTCCTCCTGGCTGCCATGGCCATTGACCGCTACATGGCCATTTGTAACCCACTGAATTATACCATGGCCATGAGCCCCAAGCGCTGTCTCCTGCTGGTGATGGCATCCTGGGTGGTGTCCCACCTTCACTCACTCACCCACACGGGTCTCATGGCCCGCCTCTCCTTCTGTGGGACCAATGTCATCCACCACTTCTTCTGTGATGTCCAGCCATTGCTAACACTCTCTTGCTCAGAGACCTCTGTCAATGAGCTTTTGGCCTTCACAGAAGGTTCCTTTGTGATCATGAGTCCCTTCATCTTCATTATTGTCTCTTATGTTTACATCACCCGTGCTGTTCTGAGGGTCCCTTCTGGGAAAGGCAGGTACAAGGTCTTCTCCACCTGCGGATCCCACCTCACCATCGTGGCACTATTCTATGGGACCATAATATCTGTGTACATTCGCCCCTCATCCACTTACTCAGTGACAAAGGACCGTGTGGTCACTGTCATCTATACAGTAGTTACCCCCATGCTGAACCCTTTTATCTATAGCCTTAGGAATAATGACATGAAACAAGCCTTGAAAAAGCTGGTTAGAAGGGAAGAATAACCCAACCCACATATGGTACTTCTCAGCATCCATTCATGCAACAAGAACCCATAAAGCACCTGCTCTGTGCCAGGAACTGTACTTAATTATGAAAATATTGCACAGATGTGTCAATCATAGCCCCTTCTTCAAAATTAATTACAGTTCAGTTAAGTGGGGATGAGATAACTGCAATAAAAGGTTATTTTACTTTTTCAATTAAAATAATAAAATGAGAAACATATTGGTACCTCACTGTATTACACACAGTTTCCTTCTTTTTCTTTTGCAGTCTCTGGCCCACACGTGTCACATACCTAACCAGTACTGTCTTATATAATTGGTGTCCCTATGAAAAGCGGGTAAAGGCTTCTGTAGTAATATTTTTTTAATCTGTTAGTCATGTGGTCCAGCTCACTTGAAGCCTCAGTAAGTCAGTGTTCTCATTATATGAGTTATTCATCTTATGCACAAACCCCTTGGGTCTGGCTAGTGAATTGTCTTGTTACCTTTCGAATAGCTCATAGCTTCTCTGAAGCTGTTGACATATTTGCTGTAGGAAACAGTTGCACCAGCACAGTCATATAATCCTTAGATTCTGGATCAAAAAACTTAAATTGGAAGTCAGTCTTACAAATTATGCAACCATGATAGTCATTAAATCTCTTCTAAGTCTCACTTTGTTGTCTATAAAATAGATAAAATAAATCATCTTACCATGTGGTTGTGTGTGTCAAATGGAAAGACTATTATTACTCACAGGTTGTGGCAAGCACACGGCACACGGCACACAGGTCACACAGTGAGATTGGGGTAGAAAGGGAGAAAGAGAGCACACCTAGGCCTGGGGTTCTGCTTTCATGGGGGTCAAAGGTGGGGCCTAGAGTTTCAAGAGCTCACTTTGTATGGGTGAATTTAAATGTAAGAATGGTAATTCAGAGCATGGGAAGAAAAACAAAAAAACAAGTAGTCCAAATGCTCAGTAACCAAAACCAAGGAAGATCTCTAAAATAAACGAGCCTAGAGCGGTGGGTGAGGCATTTTGGCTGTTTATTGAGTAGGATGGATGACCACATGTCTATTCTTTGAGATAACCATCTCTAAGGGGATACCAGGCCAATCATGACCTCAGTCAGGCACTTGAATTTCAAAAAAAAAAAAAAAAAAAGACAACTATCAGGACTTACACTGCCATGGACCTTCAAAGGGACACAAGCTTTGATGGATGTGTTAATCCGATTGTGGAGATCATTTCACAAGGTACGTGAATATCAAATCATTATTTGTACCCTTTAATATGTACAATTTTGTTTGTCAAATACACCTCAAAAAGGCTGATGAGAAAAAAATATATTAAATGGATCCTAACTGATCGGGAGTTTTTCCAAGGATCCACTTCAATGCAATGTGTAAAAGGATTGACTAGCCTCGCCAGCAGGTTAAACATTACCTCAGAGCATGCGCATTATATCAGGGCAGCCAGTGGACAGCTCCGGCATGATGTAGAGAAGTAGCTAAGAAGAACAACGGTTTTGGGCTCGGATGTGGCTCTGCTACTTGTTTTCACTAACGCTCACTTTCTTCATCTGTGAAAAGGACTACATACCAGAGTCAGCCTCTACAGTTTTGGGGAAATTAAATGAGTTGACTATCTGTGTTAAGCAAGAGGCACATTACCTGACCCACTGTAAGTGCTTGAGAAAAGTTAGTTATTATGACTGTGATAGTGTTTGGAACTTTATAACTTGAGGCAGATAAATTGAGTTTTTAGAAGAAATAAGGGTGAAGGAGAAAGGACCAGTCAGTGGAGTGACTTGGTCATAAATTTGAGGAATCCATTTTCTAAGACCAAAGTCAACTGTCAGGGCAAGATTGCTTTCGGACAAGGGAGGCAGATGATTAACTTGGGCACCTCTCAGTCCTCCCTTCTCAACTGTAACTGTGAATGTGACAGCCCTGGCCAGAGAAGGGTGTACTTAGCAAGGTCTCAGCCCCCACCAGGAGTGACGGTTCAGGCCACAGCACCAGGCTAGTCCCCCAGACCCGCTGAGGAGACAACTGAGGGTAAAGGGAAGTTAGAATGGAGAGTGAAGGATGGTGAAGATGGGTACTAGTTGCAACTTTAAAACCAACTGTGGCAAGCCCAGGCTGGATAGCTCAGTTTGTTGGAGCATTGTCCCAAAGTACAGAGATTGCCGGTTTGATCCCTGGTCAGGGCACATACAGGAACAGAGCGACGTTCCTGTCCCTGTCTCTCTCTCTCTCTCTCTCTCTTTCCCTTCCTCTAAAGTCAATAAAATAAACATTTTTTAAAAACTGTGGTGAAGGAGGTTCATCCCACTATCCTCCATCATCTAAGTTTCCCTTCAGGAAAAGGGGCCCATAATATCCATGGAAGAACGGCCTGCCACAGCCATGGGGAGAACTGGACCTGCGAGGCAGGCAGCTTAGACTGTGGCAGTCATGAAAATACACCACTCACATCTGCGGTGGGAGTATAGCTCCCGAACCTCCCAGCCACTCCCCACCCACCCCCAGCTTTGAGCAGGGCCACACTTACACAGGCTGCACCTAGCCAATGATTAAGCTGACAGTGGAACCAAGACAGGCTCCTTTCCAGAAACAGAGAGGACTCTCCTGATGGACGACTTTGATTCTAGGATGCCCACCCACCATAGGGCTGGTCAAAACTTTCTTAATTCTCTGCTGTAGTCTGAGACTCTTCCTAACTCATTCCTCCTTCCTTCCCTCTTTTCTTCCACAGGTCTCAGAAATGCATCAGAGTTTGAAGGCTCTCCCTTTCTCTGGCTTCCTCCTCAATAAGTTTCCCATACATCAAATCCCATCTTCAATCTGCTTCTCAGAAGATCCAAATTAATGCATAACCAATGAGCTTGAAAATGGGGTCTACTCCCTCATACATACCCTAGAGAAACTTGGATGGATACACCAGGAGACTGTGCAAGAATGCTCTTGAGTTCAAAATGGAATACATTTACTGTGATTTTACTCTCTCACCTATGAAAATAACCTAACTTGATATAAAAGAAATAGAGAACAAAATCCCAGTTCTAGCTATTTCTGCTGAGGTAATCTAAAATGTTTCTCTGATTTCCCTGCAGAAAAAAAATTTTTTTTTAAGAAGAAATGAATAATGGAGGCCAGCGCAATTTATTCAAACATCATTTTTCCCCCTATTTTTTAATGAGAATACGAGAAGTTCCACTTTAGATAATAAACAGTTTTGGGGGAAAATGTCAAAAACCTGGCAACAAATTCAACTATCCAGTAATGTGGGAATGGATAAATACATGATGGTACCATTCCACAATGGAGTGTAAGTTCACTACCCCTTAGATGCAACCCGAAAATACAAAAATTAATGAAGGTACTTCACAGAGTTTCATTTTGTAGTGGAATCTGACCTGGGTTGACATGGGGCTGTTTAAAAATGTGTATTTATCATACTTAACTTATGACATTCATATGTTTTCTTGCCAAAATATAAATATTAGTGTTTTATTATAATGTGTAGCATTATAACCTACAGACTGTATCATATAAATAATGATCCACACATAGTATTTTTTCTAAAATAGAAAAATTCTGAATTCCAAAATGAAAACCCCAATGCTATAAGGTAGGAGAGTGTGCATCTTCATTACACAGTAGTGGAAAAGAATGACCTGTAGCTACAAGAATCAGTATGCATGAATGTTGAAAACGTAATATCACAAAAGCAGCTAACTGATTCCACTCATGTATGACAAAAAAAAAGGCAAATACAAGGGTTGGCAAAGTAGATTAATAATAATAATAATAAATAATGTGATGATAAATAAATAAGTAATAGTATAAGAATAAACTGCTTTGTATACTCACAACTATAAACCTACTTTCACCTACCCCTATAGAAACAATACATTATTGTTTTGTATATGTGCATAGCTGGTAAAACCATAAGAAAACTGTTCTGTGTATTTTATATGCTCATTGTAGCATTATTTACAACAGCCAAGATCTGGAAGCAGCCCAAGTGCCCATCAGTAGATGAGGGCATAAAAAAGCTGTGCTACATTTACACAATGAAATGCTACTCAGCTGTAAAAAAAAAGAAAACCTTACCTTCTGTGACAGCATGGATGGACATGGAGAGTATTATGCTAAGTGAAATAAGCCAGACTGAGAAATGCAAAGGACATATAATTTTACCATATGTAACATCTAATAAACAAAATAAACTAGTAAACAAAATGAAAACAGATTCATAGACACAGAGAACAGACTGACAGCTGTTAGAGGGGCTGGATGGGAGGGTGGGTGACAAAGGCGAAGGGATTAAGCAGAGAATAAAAACTCACAGACGACAAGATGGTGATCACCAGCAGGAAGGGGGGTGGGGGCCCTGGCCGGTTGGCTCAGCGGTAGAGCGCCGGCCTGGCGTGCGGGGGACCCCGGTTCGATTCCCGGCCAGGGCACATAGGAGAAGCGCTCATTTGCTTCTCCACCCCCCCCTCCTTCCTCTCTGTCTCTCTCTTCCCCTCCTGCAGCCAAGGCTCCATTGGAGCAAAGATGGCCCGGGCGCTGGGAATGGCTCCTTGGCCTCTGCCCCAGGCGCTAGAGTGGCTCTGGTCACAGCAGAGCATCGCCCTCTGGTGGGCAGAGCGTCTCCCCTGGTGGGCGTGCCGGGTGGATCCCGGTCGGGCACATGCGGGAGTCTGTCTGACTGTCTCTCCCCGTTTCCAGCTTCAGAAAAATACAAAAAAAAAAAAAAAGAAGGGGGGTGGGGAGGTAGCAGAGGGTAAAGGGGGGAGAAATGGTGATGGAAAGAGACAACTTAGAATGATGAACACCCAACACAATATGCAGATGATGATTATAGAATTGTACACCTGAAATCTATATAATTTTACTAACCAATGTCACCAATTAATTTATTTTTTAAAAAAACTTAAATGAATCTTACACTGAGAGGTCCCTATTACTTCAGCATATTTTTATAAACGAGTCATATCTCTAGCTGCTCAGGTCACAGGGAATGAGTTTGCTCACTTTTCTGCATGCAGAACTGTAAAAATTTGAAGACAATGATTGTGCAGCCCATCCTATAGCAAAGCTGTTCAATTCATTTATTACTATTTTTTTGCTTGCAAATGGTAGGTGTTCTCTTTTCAATTCCAGTTTACTTTCAATGTTATTTTGTATTTGTTTCAAGTGTACAGCGTACACATTAGACTGACAATATCTAGAGGAACACTATGTAAAGTATATGACTGTCTTACAATGATAGGATTTTAATTTTTTGACTTTTCTTTAAATAACTTTTTTGAATTACAGTTGACATACAGTATCATCCAGTGACTAGACATTATATAACATATCAAGTGATCATCCTACTAAAACTCATACCCCTCAGACACCGTACATGGGTTTTCTTTATGAGGACTGGACTCTGATTTAGAGTGTGGACTCTGGAGCAGGTTAGGGTGGGGGCAGATGAAGCCCTCCCACTCCCATGCCCAGGAGAGGGGCACCAGGAGCAGAGCTCTTGGGATTACTGGGCCTGGTCGCTGTGAAACAAAGGTGTTCTTCCCACTGCTGGGACTCAGGAATCCAGGGCCTGGAGGGGACAGCTGGGTGGTTGGACATTTGCCCCATCTTGTCGCTAACTATGAGGTCTGGGACTGGGTCCCAGGAGACACTGCCTGTGAAGAGCCCACAGCTCTTCCTGGCCTCAGCACCTGAGCACAGGTCTCTCCAGCCCGAGTCTAGTCTGTGCTGCTGTCACACGGAAGGAAGGAAACTGAGGGTCCAGCAAGCCCTCTTGCAGAGAAGTAGCAAAGGAAAACCAAAGAGAGGAGGCAGACCCAACACCTGGTGCTGCGATCGGACCTGAGGATGGTCAGAATTTCCAGGTAAGACCTGAGGGTAGACATGGGAGATACTGGTCTCTATACTGGTCTCTCTCTTTCACACACACACACACACACACACACACACACACACACACACACACTCACGCGCGCACACATCTCCTCCCCAATTTCTTCCTCCTTTTCTGCCCCTTCCTCACTCTCAGCCAAATACAACCTGGCTCTTTTAACCACCATGAGGAGGGCCTTAATTTAATACTCATGAACTCCCTGAGAGTCTAGCCTGCAGTCAGTGCTGGTCAGCCATCCCCAAGCCCCTGACAAACTGTGCAACAGCTGTGCTCAGGACCCCTGTGGTATGCATGCACAATTCACTCTCAGCCTACCTGATCGTGAGTGGCCTTCAGAATCATTCTATGGCACCGCTCAACAAGAGTAACAATCCCCACAAAAATCAATAGCTCAGCAACCCCCATTCCATGTTTTAACTTGAGTCTCAGAATTATTTGAGGTAGATTTATTTAAGCTTGTTTTGAGATTCTGAGAAGCTAAATGAGTTAATCAAGATGGCACAGCTGCGACTCAAACCTGTGTTTGCACATATCAAAGTGGATGCATTATCTTGGCATTGCTAGGTCAGAGCCTTTGTCACCCAAGGACCATGATGATATTGATGATAACGGCACTTACCACTCTATAAATGAAACTTTCCAATGTCCAATTTCCCACAGATGGTGACAAAGAAGAAGTCCAGTTTACACAGGGCAGGAAAGTTTACAAAGCAGGAAAGTCCTGGGAAAACTCACAGGACTAATTGATCATTCCAGAAAACACCTTCCTTTTGTAAGCTCCATCAAGAGAAAACAACATCAGGAAAAGCTAGCGCTGGGCCAGCATTTGATATAAGCCAGTCATTGTTCTAGTCTGTCCAATTCTTATTGATTTAATCCTCACAATCTTATGAGTTAGACATTGTTCTTGTCCCCTTCAAGCAGATGCAGAAACCGAGGCCAAGAAGAGTGAGCAAATGTGTTCAATGTTACAGCACACAAGAGGGCTGGTGGCCAAAGGGAGGTCCGTCAGCCCCAGAGGAAGCGTGTTCTATCACCCCACCAGAAAGCATGACATGAGCAGAGGCTGGCTGGCATTGCCCATGTGTTCACCCTTCCACACCAACCAAATGCACAAGGTAATATCTTTCCTTTTGGTTTTATACCACAGGTCCTAAAAGAAACCTTTAACTTAGTCTGGCATTTTGATGCTTTTATCAATCCTCTATGGCAGGTTTATGTCCACATCTTACAAATGAAGAAAATGAGGTACAGAGAAAATAAATAATTTACCCAAAATATAAAAAACAATGAGGGTTTAGAGCTGGGAGGCGTGTTCTCTAACAGTTTCCAAAGCATAGGAAGCCCAGGTTCCATTTGATCTACTACACTAGTAATATTAATAACTTCTCACAACTCATTGAAGGCCTATTCTGTGCTAGTGCTTTTACTAAGTCCTCTCATTGATCACCCCCAGTAAGTGTGCAAAGTACACACATAACTCACAGACTAGGAAATGGAAGCTCACAGAGGATAAGAGGACATGTAAGTTGTGGAGGAAACACAGACAGAAAAGTTTCCTGTCTATTCCACAGGACACCAAAGCCAACACTCCAAAGGACCGATGATGGTGATGATGATGATGATGATGATGGGAACTTTCATTTGCAAAATGCCTCTGAGTTCATAAAGTAATTTTATCCATATTAACTCATTTCATGGGTCTTCAAAAGTAAAAGAGGGCAGATACTCCCATCATACCCAGAAAACCTGAGTCTCAGGTATAACCTATCTGTGTAACTAGTTATTTCTTTTCTAACCTTATACACATGAGAGAGAGAGAAAGCTCTGCTAGTAATTTTCTAGTAAACACATATGCCCAAACATCATAAGCCTACGAAATTGATAGCTTGCCTATTAAAAGGTGGCATGGGGGACACTAAAACTTAAGTTTTTCCCAGCTAATCTCCAGTTTGACCTCACCCAGGAGGTCTACAGGACGACACACTAGAAGCTAAAATGTGAAAATCATGCCCAACGAGGTCTCACCTCTGTCCACGTTTACACTCCTACTGCCAAGAGACCCAGTGCATCTCTGTGACCTCTGAAAAGAACGCAGAGAACAGATAAAAGCCTTTGAATGATACACCTTTTTGGAACCTATGTATATTTAAGCAAGATTTTTCTGCAAATGTTTTACTTTCAATGAGAATTAGGAACCAATCCAGCGTCTCTGACTTCCTGCTCCTGGGCTTCTCGGAACACCCAGAGCAGCAGCCCCTCCTGTTCACCCTCTTCCTGGGCATGTACCTGCTCACCATGGTGGGGAACCTGCTCATCATCCTGGTTATAGCCTCTGACCAGCACCTCCACACCCCCATGTACTTCTTCCTGGCCAACCTGTCCTTCATTGAGACCTGTTTCTCCTGCTCCATTGTCCCCAAGGTGCTGGTGAACCTCCAGACACAGCACCACACCATCTCTCACATTGGGTGCCTCATGCAGATGTATTTCTTCATGGCATTGGCACTGCTGGATGATTTCCTGCTGGCTGTGATGGCATATGACCGCTACGTGGCCATCTGTCTTCCTCTACACTACACCATGATCATGTGTCCCCAACGTTGCCTGGGGTTGGTCACTGTATCCTGGCTCTGTGCCCACCTCCTGGCCTTCTCACTCATCCTCCTGATGTCTCAGTTCTCCTTCTGTGCCTCCCATTCCATCCCACACTTCTTCTGTGATCTGCTCCCACTCCTCAAACTGGCCTGTTCAGACACGCATAGCTTTCAGGTCGTGATGTTCACTGAAGCAGCCCTTTCAGGCGTGGTCCCTCTCACCTGTGTCCTGGTCTCTTACGCCCACATCATCCACACCATCCTCAGGGTCCCCTCTGCTGGGGGGAAGCACAAAGTCTTCTCTACCTGTGGCTCTCACCTGTCAGTGGTCACTCTCTTCTACGGGACACTCTTTCTGGTGTACTTCCAGCCCTCATCCTCCTACTCAGCCAAAACTGGAATAGTGGCATCTGTGACATACACCATGGTGACCCCCATGCTGAACCCCTTTATCTATAGCCTGAGGAACAAGGACATAAGGAAGGCTCTGTGGAGACTCTTTGGCTGGGCAAGATGTTCCTCCCCATAAAATGTCCTTACCCAGAGTAGAATCCCAGACATTTCAACAGGCTTCCATGGAGTTGAGCATTATAAATTTAAAAGAGTCACATTCAAGATAGGATGGATGTCTAACCTTACAAGCACATTCAAGAAAGTGAAGATTCTGACTTTGCAGGACTGGAATTGGACCAACAGGCCAAGGACACTGTGCAAGCTGACTTGCTGAGTGAGTATGTGTATTCACGCAGGTTCTGTCCAGAGTTGGGAACACCAGAAACACCAGCAAACACTTGGCTTCCAGGAGGAAACCCAATAGGAGAATACTGCAGGACTATAAATTCTTCCCGACAACAAAAAAGGATAGCAAGATTAGGCAGGTCAGGACCTCAGTCAAGTTACTAAGCTTCAGGGACCAATTCTGACCCTGCCTTGGAAGAAAGTCACTCCTTGGTCTTAACATATAGAATATGACACCAAGTATGCAGAATCTGTGTGTGGCTTCAAAGAGCAAGAATATTCTAGAAAAGGATCCTAGGCACAGAAAGATTAAGAGATTCGTCTACATAACTGGGATTAGATCTCTGTCTCTGACAGGTGATTCCCTTTCTTATCTGTTAGTTGTAACCAGTCTTTAGTCTTTATTTCTTAAACTCTGTTTTATTTTTTCTCCAACTGAGAAATCGCTCATGTCATTACAGTAAATGTCTAAAATATAAAGAAGACATTTTAAATCCCTTCTTAAAAGAAACCACTGTGAATACTTGACACAAATTCTTATGTATCTTTTTCTCTGTATGTTTATCTGATACTAAGATGCTGATTTTTTCACATAATCTTAGAAGATGAAGGTTTTCCACATTATTAATATTAAATCTTCATAAGTATTTTCATAACTAATATTGATATTATAGCAGAAGTAGGTGCCACATTTATATATAATCTTCCATTTTGGATTATTTGAGTTTTCTGATTTTTCTTACTATTATAATAACACAGGGGTCCCCAAACTACGGCCCGTGGGCCACATGCGGCCCCCTGAGGCCATTTATCCGGCCCCCACCGCACTTCCGGAAGGGGCACCTCTTTCATTGGTGGTCAGTGAGAGGAGCATAGTTCCCATTGAAATACTGGTCAGTTTGTTGATTTAAATTTACTTGTTCTTTATTTTAAATGTTATATTTGTTCCCGTTTTGTTTTTTTACTTTAAAATAAGATATGTGCAGTGTGCATAGGGATTTGTTCATAGTTTTTTTTTTTATAGTCCGGCCCTCCAATGGCCTGAGGGACAGTGAACTGGCCCCCTGTGTAAAAAGTTTGGGGACCCCTGTAATAACACAATGAAAATCATTGGAAATAAACCATCTATAAAGATTTCCCCAGGTCCTTAAAATAAATGTTAAGAAGTGAAGTTGCTGGGTGGACCATTTTTCTGGCTTATGATACATATTGCCAAGAGTTAACAAAACTGCTAGCGGTTTACATTCCAGCTGACTTCCTGCCAGAGTCTCCTCTCCCTGCATCCTACCAGCTCTTTCTGTCCTGATCTTTGACTTAATTGCTGCAAAATAAGCAAAGAAATGGTACTTTTTATTTTTTATTTTTTGCTTACTAATCGATTGTTATCTTGTCTATAGGTAAATTTTATTTATTCTACTGTTATTTCTTCATGTCATTTGACTATATGCCAATTTGACTAAGTCTTTTTTATATTAAAAATTTAAACTTTAACTTTCTTACATATGATGCAAACTTTGCTCAATCACCTTTGCATGCCTCAGTTTTCTTTTTGATTTTGCTTTCAATTCTTCCATTGACTGAAAGAGAGAGAGAAGGGGGGAGAAGGGAGAGGGAGAAAGAGAAGCAGCAATTTCTTGTTCCACGTGATTGTTCCATTTAGTTGTGCGCTCACTGGTTGCTTCTCATCCGTGCCCTGACCAGGGAACAAATCTACAACCTCGGTGTGTCAGGAGAGCAGTTTATCCACTAAGCAACCCAGAAAGGGCTTCTTCCTGATTTTCTGACATACATAAGTTTTCAAGTTATATAGATGAAACCAATAATTTAAAAAAAAACTCCGTTACTCCTCTGCCAGTGTTAACATTAGAAAATCCTTCTCTGTGCAGAGTTGATATGAATTGTTTTTTTTCTTTCAATGTGATATCATTTTTAATGTTTTATTTAGATATAATTTGTATACCATAAAATTTATCCTTTTAAAGTATACAACTCAGCAGTTTTTAGTATACAATGTGTATTTTTTTCTTTTTTTTTGTATTTTTCTGAAGCTGGAAACAGGGAGAGACAGTCAGACAGACTCCCGCATGCGCCCGACTGGGATCCACCTGGCACGCCCACCAGGGGCGACGCTCTGCCCACCAGGGGGCGATGCTCTGCCCCTCCCGGCGTCGCTCTGTCGCGACCAGAGCCACTCTAGCGCCTGGGGCAGAGGCCAAGGAGCCATCCCCAGCGCCAGGCCATCTTCGTTCTAATGGAGCCTCGGCTGTGGGAGGGGAAGAGAGAGACAGAGAGGAAGGAGAGGGGGAGGGGTGGAGAAGCAGATGGGAGCTTCTCCTGTGTGCCCTGGCTGGGAATCGAACCCAGGACTTCTGTACGAAAGGCCGACGCTCTACCACTGAGCCAACCGGCCAGAGCCTATAATGTGTATTTTTTTTTTTTTTTTGTATTTTTCTGAAGCTGGAAACGGGGAGAGACAGTCAGACAGACTCCCGCATGCGCCCGACCGGGATCCACCCGGCACGCCCACCAGGGGCGACGCTCTGCCCACCAGGGGGCAATGCTTTGCCCCTTTATGGCGTCGCTCTGCCACGACCAGAGCCACTCTAGCGCCTGGGGCAGAGGCCAAGGAGCCATCCCCACCACCCGGGCCATCTTTGCTCCAATGGAGCCTTGGCTGCAGGAGGGGAAGAGAGAGACAGAGAGGAAGGGGGGGGTGGAGAAGCAAATGGGTGCTTCTCCTATGTGCCCTGGCCGGGAATCGAACCCGGGTCCCCTGCACGCCAGGCCGGCGCTCTACCGCTGAGCCAACCGGCCAGGGCCTACAATGTGTATTTTTAATGAAACAATTTATTTAGTTAGTTTTGAGGAACAGACAAACAGGAAGAGAGAAAGATGAGAAGCATTAATTCTTTGTTGCAGTGCCTTAGTTGTTCATTGATTACTTTCTCATATGTGCCTTGAACAGGAGGCTCCAGCCAAGCCAGTGACCCCTTGCTCAAGCCAGCAACCTTTGGGCTTAAGCCAGCAATCCTGGGCTCAAGCCAGTGACCTTTGGGTTCAAGCCAGCAACCATGGGGTCATGTCTATGATCCCATGCTTGAGCCAGCGACCGTGCGCTCAAGCCAGCAACCTCAGGGTTCCTCAGCGTCCCAAGGTGATGCTCTATCCACTCTGGCCACTGACTAGCTAGGCCAATTTGTGACTTTTAGAATAATATCAAATATTAAAGTACCATATTTTTTGCTCTATAAGATACACTTTTTTTCCTTCAAAAGTGGAGGGGGCCTGACCAGGTGGTAGCACAGTGGATAAAGCGTTGGACTGGGATGCAGAGGACCCAGGTTCAAGACCCTGAGGTCGCCAGCTTGAGCGCGGGCTCATCTGGTTTGAGCAAAGCTCACCAGCTTGGACCTAAGGTCACTGGTTCGAGCAAGGGGTTACTCGGTCTGCTGAAGGCCCACAGTCAAGGCACATATGAGAAAGCAATCAATGAACAACTAAGGTGTCACAACGAAAAACTAATGATTGATGTTTCTCATCTCTCTCCATTCCTGTCTGTCTGTCCCTATCTATCCCTCTCTCTCTCTCTCTGTTTCTGTAAAAAAAAAAAAAAAAAAAGTGGAGGGGGAAATGCCCGTGCATCTTACAGAGCGAATGTTCATCTTTTTAGCTGCTATGGGTTCCTGAACAACTAGAAGAGTATTTGAATATTAAAGTCTCTTCTCATTTGTTAATAACAGTGCTAATGGCTGTTAATACTGCTGGTGAGTTTACATTGTTGAAATATTATTGTGGTATATTTTATTAAGTATTTTAACATGCCATTTGGTTCAGAATATTTTTTTCTTATTTTCCTCCTTAAAAACCTAGGGACATCTTATGGTCAGGTGCATCTTATGGAGTGAAAAATATGGTAATTCGGCCCTGGCCTGTTGGCTCAGCGGTAGAGGGTCGGCCTGGCGTGCAGGGGACCCGGGTTCGATTCCCGGCCAGGGCACATAGGAGAAGCACCCATTTGCTTCTCCACACCCCCCCCCCCTCCTTCCTCTCTGTCTCTCTCTTCCCCTCCCGCAGCCGAGGCTCCATTGGAGCAAAGATGGCCCGGGCGCTGGGGATGGCTCCTTGGCCTCTGCCCCAGGCGCTAGAGTGGCTCTGGTAGCGACAGAGCGACGCCCCGGAGGGGCAGAGCATCGCCCCCTGGTGGGCGTGCCGGGTGGATCCCGGTCGGGCGCATGCGGGAGTCTGTCTGACTGTCTCTCCCTGTTTCCAGCTTCAGAAAAATACAAAAAATAAAAAAATAAAAAATATATATATGGTAATTCTCTCCTTCACACCTCTCATTTTCTACAAGTGTTTCCTCCCCATTTCCTGTTACACTCTCCTATCTTATTTTAAAACAGGATGCTGACTACGTCTGAACTATTATTCACTCCTATATATATACCACCCCCATTTCTCCTCAGAGCCTTTTGTTTAAATGTACTTTTCCCCCATGGCACCGTTCTCCACTCCAGGCCCACCCTGTTTAAGTCCTACATCACCTGCAAAATAGTACCCTCTTACACCAGTCCACTCCAATCACCTGGACACCTGAACTCTTTCTCCCTTTATGCATCCTTCCTATTGCAGCCCTGCTAAGATTGAGATTAACATAAAGATGACCATTCTTGTATATTTAGTATACATAATATACATATATTGAATATAGCAACAAAAAAGAATAAGATCTTGCCATTTGCAACAAGATGGATGAAATTTGAGGGTATTATGCTAAGTGAAATAAGTCAGAGAAAGACAAGTACTGTTTGATTTCACTTATATATGGACCCTAAAAACCAAATAAATGAGTAAGCAAAGCAAAGACAGGCCCATAGATATAGACAACAAGCTGACAGTTGTCAAAGAAAGGGAGGAGGGATGGAGAAAAAAACTAAAAAACCTTTTTTTAACAAAACATAATATTAGATTTTAAAAGAATTCAGTTATTAAAAAATCATAATAAGGCCCTGGCCGGTTGGCTCAGCGGTAGAGCGTCGGCCTGGCGTGCAGGGGACCCGGGTTCGATTCCCGGCCAGGGCACATAGGAGAAGCGCCCATTTGCTTCTCCACCCCCCCCTCCTTCCTCTCTGTCTCTCTCTTCCCCTCCCGCAGCCAAGGCTCCATTGGAGCTGGGAATGGCTCCTTGGCCTCTGCCCCAGGCGCTAGAGTGGCTCTGGTCATGGCAGAGCGACGCCCTGGAGGGGCAGAGCATCGCCCCTGGTGGGCGTGCCGGGTGGATCCCAGTCGGGCGCATGCAGGAGTCTGTCTGACTGTCTCTCCCCGTTTCCAGCTTCAGAAAAATACAAAAAAAAAAAATCATAATAAAATAAAGATACTCTTGCCACTTCTGTTAAACATTGTACTGGGGCAGTTGAGTAAAACAAAGACATAAGAGGCATCTGGATTGTAAAGTAAAAAGTAAAACTATCTCTATTTGCAGATGACAGATGTTATCGTATTTCCTCATGTATAAGACGCATCCCTTTTCAAAAATTTTGGGGTCTAAAAACTAGATGTGTCTTATACAGTGGTTGTAGGTTTATTTACTTGCATTTCCCTCTTGTTTTTGCAGTCATTGTTGAAGACAGTGATTCATCATCAGACACAG
This sequence comes from Saccopteryx leptura, assembly GCF_036850995.1. NCBI lineage: Eukaryota > Metazoa > Chordata > Mammalia > Chiroptera > Emballonuridae > Saccopteryx > Saccopteryx leptura. The sequence goes on along the minus strand of NC_089504.1, from coordinate 12,451,359 downwards.
ATGAGGAAAAGCTAATGCAGTGGTCCCCAACCCCCAGGCCGTGGACCGGTACCAGTCCGTGGGCCATTTGGTACCAGTCCGCAGAGAAAGAATAAATAACTTACATTATTTCCGTTTTATTTATATTTAAGTCTGAATGATGTTTTATTTTTAAAAATGACCAGATTCCCTCTGTTACATCCGTCTAAGACTCACTCTTGACGCTTGTCTTGGTCACATGATACATTTATCTGTCCCACCCTTAAAGGCCGGTCCGTAAAAATATCTTCTGACATTAAACTGGTCCGTGGCTCAAAAAAGGTTGGGGACCACTGAGCTAATGGATGGGAGTTTTGACAGTGATGAGGAGTTGTATGAATTTTATGATGAATAAAACTTGAGCTTAATAACTTTATGTAATACTTTTTTTTTTCAAAATTCAGGCCCCAAAATTAAAGTTTGTCTTATCCATGGGAGCATCTTTTACATGGAGAAATACACTACCTATTTAAAGATCCCTAATAAATCTACCAAGAAAAACCTATTAGAATGAATCAACAGTTCTTAATTCAGATTTAATGCAATCCTCATCAAAATCACAGTTGCTTTTTTTACAGAAAAATGACAAAATGATCCTAAAATTTACACAGAGCTACAAGGCATCTAGAATAGCTAAAACATTCTTGAAAACAAAGAGCAAAAGTGGAAGGCTCACACTTCAGGATTTTAAAACTAACTACAAAACCATAGCAATTAAGACAATGCCATACTGGCAAAAGGCTTGACATATAGGCCAAAGGAATAGAGAGTTCACAAATAAACCTTCACATTTACAGTCAATTTATTTTCAACGAGGCTGCCAGGACACATCAATGGAGAAAGAGTGATGTATATATTCAACAAATAATACTGGGTCAACTGGTTGTCCAAATGCAACAGAATAAAGTTAGATCTTTACCTCCACCACGTATAAAAATTAACCCAATATGGGTCATAGACCACAATGTAAGAACTGAAACTACAGAACTCTTAGAAGAAAGCATGGAAGTGACTCTTTGTGACCCATGTGGCACAACGGCTTGTTAGGTACAACACCAAAAACACAAGCAGTAATAGGGAAAAAGAAATGAATAAATAGGGCTTCATCAAAATCAAAAAGTTCTACAAATGGCCAATAGACATATGAAAAGATGCTCAGTATCACTAATCATCAGAGAGATGCAAATTAAAATCGCAATGAGGTATCACCTCACACCTGTCAGAATGGCGCTCATCAATAAATCAACAAACAAGGGCTGGCGAGGATGTGGAGAAAAGGGAACACTCACGCACTGTTGGTGGGAATGCAGATTGGTGCAGCCCTTGTGGAAAGCAGTATAGTTATCTCAAAAACTTAAAAATGAAATTGCCTTATAAGCCAGCAATTCCACTTCTGGGAATATATCCAAAAAAACCCAAAACACCAATTCAAAAGAATATATGCACCATTATGTTCATTGCAGCATTATTTACAATAGCCCAGATTAGGAAGCAGCTCAACTGCCCATCAGTAGATGAATGGATAAAAAAGCTATGGTACATTTTACACAATGGAATGCTACTTAGCCATAAAAAATAAGGAAATCTTACCTTTTGTGACAGCATGGATAGATCTAGAGGGCATTGTGCTAAGTAAAATAAGCCCAACAGAGAAAGACAAGAACCATATGATTTTGCTTATATGTGGAATCTAATGAAGAAAATAAACAAAATAGAAACAGATTCATAGATATGGAGAACAGACTGACAGCTATCAAAGGGGATGAGGGTTGGGGGGCTGAGTGGAAAACAGTGAAGGGATTAAGCAAAGAAAAAAACTTATAGCCTGACCAGGTGGTGGCGCAGTGGATGGAGCATCGGAGACGCAGAGGACTCAGGTTCGAAATCTCAAGGTCGCCAGCTTGAGTGCAGCTCATCTGGTTTGAGCAAGGCTCACCAGCTTGAGCCAAGGTTGCTGGCTTGAGCAAGGGTTCACTGGGTCTGCTGTAGCCCCACAGTCAAGGCACAGGGGAGAAAGCAATCAACAAACAACTAAGATGCCACAACAAAGAATTGATGCTTCTCATCTCTCTCCCTTCCTGTCTGTCTGTCCCTATCTACCCTTCTATCTGTCTCTCTGTCTCTGTCACCAAAAAAAAAAAAAAAAACTTACAAACACAGACAACAGTGTGGGGATGCAGGAGGGAAATCAGGGTGGGGAAGTGGGGGAGGGTAAAGGAGGGCAGAGGGGGCATAGACGGTGGTAGAGGGAGACTTGACTTGGGGTGGTGAACACACAATGCAAAATACACGTGATGGATTGTAGAATTGTGCACCTGAAACCTACATAACTTTATTAACCAGTGTTCTCCTAATAAATGCTTTAAAAAATCAAAAGTTCTGTGCTTCAAAGATACCACTAAAAGAATGGACAACCCACTGAAAGAGAGAAAATATATGCAAATCATATATCTGATAAGATTAAGAATTACATTAAGAATATATAAAAAACCCTTACAACTCAATAAGAAGATAAATAATCCAATTTAAAAATGGACAAAGGAAAAATATCTTTATGACGCTTGCCAGTTGCCAGGGAAATGGATATCAAGCATAAATTTATTAAATAAATTGATATCATGGATTAAATGATTCTTTATAACATTAAAATAATTAGACAAAGGATTTGAATAGACATTTCTCCAAATAAAAAATACAAATGGCCAATTAACACATGAAAAATGTTCAACATCCTTAGTCATTAGAGACATGCAAATCAAAACCACAATGAGATACCACTTCACTTTCACTAGGATGGTTATAATTTAAAAATTGAAAACATCAGAATGTTGGTAAGAAATAAGAGAAAGGTGAACCTTTGCCATGTTGGTGGTGAGATTGCAAAATAAAACAGACACTTTGGAAAACAGTCTGGCAGTTTCCCAAGAAGTTAAACATAGAGTTACCACATGATCCAGCATTTCCATTCCTAGATATATATATACACACATACACATATATATATATATACACACACATATATATATATATATATGAAAACATAGGTCGACACAAAAACCTGTGTATGAATGTTCTTAGTAGCATTATTCATAACCAAAGATACAACCCAAAAAGCATACAATTTTTTATTTATAAATAAATTTTTATTAATTTTAATGGGGTGACATCAATAAATCAGGGTACATATATTCAAAGAAAACATGACCAGGTTATCTTGTCCTTCAATTATGTTGCATACCCATCACCCAAAGTCAGATTGTCCTCCATCACCTTCTATCTAGTTTTCTTTGTGCCCCTCCCTCTTCCCCTCTCCATCCATCTCTCCCTTCCCCCCCCATAACCACCACACTCTTGTCCATGTCTCTTAGTCTCATTTTTATGTCCCACCAATGTATGAAATCATGCAGTTCTTGGTTTTTTCTGATTTACTTAGTTCACTCTGTATAATGTTATCAAGATCCCACCATTTTGTTGTAAATGATCCGATGTCATCATTTCTTATGGCTGAGTAGTATACCATAGTGTATATGTGCCACATCTTCTTTATCCAGTCTTCTAATTTTTTTTACAGTAATTAAAGCCTTTAAGCAAACTCTTGGCCAATACAACAACAATCCATAAAAGAGTAGTGTCCTTAACATGTTCACCAAGTCCAAGTTGGCACCAACACCATTCCAGATCCCTGCAAATGCAACCCAACCCCAGTTCAGTCCGTTAGGAGCTGTCACGAGGAGCAGGAGTCCAGGAAAAGTCCACATCCAGGAAAAGTCCGCATGGCACTGGAATTGTTGTCACAATTCTATACTTTGCAGCTCACGTCCAAGTCCCAATGACTGCTGCTTCTAGCTGGTAATAATTCAGGTAGACTGGAAAAGCCATCTGCAGCATGTGTGGAGATGGAGCTTCTGTTCTCCTCTGCCTGGAGAGATGAGACCAGGGTGCTTTTCCCTGGAGCTCTGCGACTGTGGCGTGGTAAAGAGAACCTTGGGATACACTAAGCTGGGTGGCAAAGGTAGATTCATAATAGAAGTTGGCAAAAGGGTGAAAGAGAGCTCTAAATTAGGAGTAGGTCCCAGCCTGAAATATGAGTGGGGCATTGAGGAAGGAGGAATAAAGGAAACACTATATATTAAGCAAAGCAGCAGAAAATAGGACTATCAACACCCACAACAGAGATCTTCAAGGGAAGAATAAAAAACCTGACTATTCAGGCAAGACATAGTTAAATGGCCCTTTGCAAATGAGATCAGTTTACCTGCTTCTTGGAAGCAATACCCTAGGCTCGTCCACAGTGTTGTAGATGGGGCTGATGGCCCTGGGCACCTTCAGCCTTCAGTGGCAAACCCCCGCTTTCTGGGCAAGGTTAGGTCATAGGTGGCTGGAGCAGGGCTGGAAGAGACTGAACCCTCTGTTGGAGCCTTTAAGGGCGTATCCTAAAAGCTGGTAGTTCCCCTGATCTCTATTGGGCTTTTTCTGCCTCTAGGTATCTTAAAAGCCATGCTCAGAAGATCTCGCTGAGGGGTTTGAGGATCCCCATCCGCCTATATAAACCTTTTCCATATATCTGGAGCTATTTGGAAAAAGACAAAACAGTGTTATTAGCTGGATCAAATAAAAGAAGGTAGAAGTTTGCAGGAGAAAAAGATTTGGCGTCTCCTGTTCATCAGCATTCAAAAGAAATTTAAAAATTTTTAAGTAAAAAGCATGATATGGTAGACCCATAGGAGTTCCAGGATATGACTCCCCCCTTTAAAATTTTTTTAAATTGACCTTAAAATATTTGCTGGGTACGCTTTAATAATACCTTGACTAAAGATTGTAAGAAATACCCATAATTCGAAAGGTTTGACAAAATACAGTAAATGCTTTTGCTACATATGCAGGAGCATTGTCCGTTTTAACCAGTTTAGGAAATCCAATAATAGAAAAATGCATACAGACAATGAGCTATAACATGCTTAGCAGCCTCTCCTGTTCTGGCAGAGGTTACTATAAATCCAGAATAGGTATCCACTGTAACGTGGACATAAGACTGTTTGCCAAATGAAGGTTTATGAGTAAAGCATACAATTTTTGAAAATTTCTGTCAACTATAGTATCAGTTTGGGTCCCACAATAAACAAAAACCAAAACATAACTAGATATGGAAAAGCTCTATTAGGGGAAATGCTCATGAAAGGTAAAAGCAGAGGCGGATTTAACAGCGGGCATACGGGGCACGCGCCCTGGGCCCCGACTTCTGAAGGGCCCCGCAAAACCACAACTTTACACATTTTCCTAATGACACCAAGTTTGGTTTCATGTGTGCAATATTAATTATGTACAAGTTTACAGTCGGCGGTAAAACCTGATAGTATGTTTATATTCATTTATTTTCATTATTTCATTACTACGCTGCACACTATACACATACTATGCTGCATAGGCCCCCTGCAGCTGCGCCCAGGGCCTCACCGACCTCAATCCGCCTCTGGGTACCCACAAGACCGTCCAGGTACATAAAGCTGCCACCGAGGAGAGGGACAGGAGCCCCATCTGCCCATCACAGACCGGCCTGGGGACACGGAGCACAGGGGTAACTGAAGAGGACAAACGCTGCCGATGGGTAGGTGGCCGGTTTCATCAGCAAGGGCACTTACCTCCGAGTGTCATCTCCTCACCCGCCACTGGAATCTTCAAGTGCAGATGAGGACTGAAAGGGGTTCAGTCACGATGCTCTCCACGTGGTCTCAACACCAGGTGGCTCTCTCAAGGCTGCTCCTTGAAAATGATGCCCACTGTGGGAACCGTCAGGAGAACTTCGGGTCCCAGGCCAGGGGAGAGGTGAGGAGCTTCTGGTTACCCTGATGAAGCGCAGTCAACCTGCGGTCACGTCCTCCAGGTGGCCGCTCCCAACACTTCATCCTGCTGACTGCTCTTACAATCTTACAGACCCCTCTAAGGCCGGTGGATGAGACCAGGCAGGCTCCCAATGAATTCGGGCAGATGGTAGTGGAACTGCATCCCATTTACTGGAAGCTCGCGAAGAGAGGAGAGCAAATAAACAACAAAAAGAAAAGAGCTAATAAACAAAGGAAAATCTGCTATTCGCAGTGAAAAGCAAGGGAGCAGGGAAAACTGCACCACCGGAGAATGGTCACCCAGGGAAAGTCCCCGCAGCCTTACTCAGACCACACACGTGGCGCTGCCACGTGCCCACACACCAGTCAGGCAAAGGGCTTGCAGCCGGTAACCCTGTGAGCAAGCCTAACACAGCTGCTTCCCCGCATCCCACCCCTATAGGGTTGCTCGCCTCACAATTTACACAGCAGGTTTCTTCTGAGAAGGTCCCTGCACGAGGAGTGAGGAACATTCACAAACAGTACAGACTACAGAATCACAAAAACACAAGCTACGGGCAAAATGAGAGAGTGCTCATCGGCACCAAGAGAGGCAAATCTTTCCCCTCTGGCAGAATACAGGCCTGAGTTCTGTCCACAGACAGCCCTGTAGCTGGAACCAGAGGCCCACCCAGGCCGGCATTCCAAACCTTATTGGCCTGCACACCAGGATCTGCTGGTTCGATGGCAACAAAATAGGATAATTCATTACTGGCCATAAAGAGATTGCAAAGGTGCTCTTCATAATGCTGTCTCCCTGAGCACTCAAGGGATTATACACTTCTACCTTAGGCGGCCAGGTGCCGGCTGCCCAGGGAGTTAACTGGAGGTCCACCTCTAGCCCCCTACCTCACGATGCCAACAAGGCCACTCATCGTAGGTGGGGAGCCTGTGCAGTCCAGGGCCATGTCCATTGAAGCCGTTGGCCTTTCAGGAGTGCTGTTGGGGCAGGCAAGAGCACGTTGCCCTGCCTTCCAAAGCCTGGCTTGAGTAAAGCATCCTTGGTGCATATCTGCAACTGGATGGGAGCAGCTGCCCCGTGTAGGAGGGCCTCCACCAGAGCTGGGTCCCCCTGTCGAGGTCTCTCATTCAAAATCCGGAGTACTGTCCTCAAGCGGCATGTCCATCCAGTAAGGGAGCCAGTGCCCCCTCCTGTCACAGTCCCTGCTTTAAGAGTCCATTATACCTCTCAGTGATACCAGCAGCCTAGGAGTGGTAGGGAACATGGTATTTCCAGTTCACCTCTAGGTCTTGAGCCCATTGCCTCCCCATTGAACCCATGAAATGGGTACGTTCCTCACTTTCAAGGACCAGTGGCCACCCGTACGCAGCACTCAGGTGGTCCAGACAGACCCTGTATAACAGACGTTTTGTCTGGGTTATGGGCAGATTAAGCAGCAAGCAAACCGGTTGCAGTATCTACCCATGTGACTGTATACTGGTACCCATCTGACTTTGGTAAGGGTCCAGTGATGTCTATCTGCCATCGTGTCAGTAGAACATGACCTCTCTGGATCTGTCCAGGTGATGCCAGTTGTCTCAGAGGGTGCTCCTTGGAACACACTGCACACTGATTGCAAGCTGCAAGTACCTCTGCATAGGATACAGGCAAGTTCCATGCCTTAATCATAGCCCTCATAGTTTCCTGTCCCACATGGAGCAGACTGTGGTGGAGTCACTGCACCATGTCACCTGTGGGCATAGTCTCCAACCACTGTACCCTCACCAAGGTGTCTGCCTCATCGTTCCCAGGATGGGCTAGAGGGGCATGCCCTGTGACATGATATACTGTTACCTGCTTCTGGTGTCCTATTTCCCGTAAATCCTGCCACATAGCCGGTCCCCATAATGGATGGTGCGTTACCATCCACTGCTTAATCTGCCAAGTAGCAATCCTAAGGGTAAGCCCACGATAGACAGACAGCCAAGCTATTGGTGCAAATCACCAGAGGTAAAGGTTCATTATGGGCAACTAGCCATACAGCTGTTAATTCTGCCCATTGGCTGCTTAGGCCTGTACCTGTGTCCATCCAAATAGTCTCAGTGGCCAGATATAAGGCTATGGCCATCCACTTGGCAAGTTGGCCCCTGCTAGGACCATCAGTATACCAGACATCTTGGGGATGGGCATTTGCCCCTCCTGGTATGGTCTGACTTCAGGTTCTGCCTCCTGGGCCCCAGCTGCACCTGACTCTAAGGTCGCATAGGTGACTGGACCCAAGACTTCCTGCAGTTCTGCTCTCAACGGGCTGGTGCTAAAAGCATAGCACTGTTGCAAGTATGCATCCCACTTGGCCAGCGTGAAGGTTTGGCCCATATCACTATGAGGTTTGGTTGCCCAATCTCTCACCCATCCTGCAATAGGATATGTGGTCTAGACCGTAACTGGAGTTGTACTTGTAATACTCTCAGTGGCTAGGAGGGCAGTATACACAGCTGCCAACTTTTTCTCCACTAATGAATAATGGACTTCAGCACCTTTCCAGAATTGGGACCAAAACCTAATAGGTTGCCATAGGTGCTCTGTCCGTTGCCAGGAACCTCATCCAAACCCCTCAGAGGTTACATGGACATCAAGGTCACAGGTCCTGGAAGGATCAAAGACATTCCAGGCCTGTACCACATTGACAGCTCTCTTAGCTGCTGCAAATGCACCTTGCGCCTGCTCAGTCCAATCCCATCTAACCCCCTTCTGAATAAGGTGATATAAGGGGTGCAGTAACTGAGCTAAATGGGATATGAATGTTCACCAATTCCCCAACAGACCTAGGAATTCCTGTAACTGCTTTACCATAGTAGGCATGGGGTATGCTTGGATCTTATCTATAACTGCGTCAGGGATAACCTTTGTCTTACCCAACCAGACAACCCCCTGAAACTTAACAGATGACCCAGGTCCTTGTAATTTGCCCTTGTTGACCGCCCAGCCACACACTTTCTTATGGTATAGCAGGGCAGGGACTGCTTGCTCCAATTCTGGAAGACAGTCACTAGTTAGCATAATGTCATTGATATAATGATACATACAAACTGCCTCTGGTTGTTTCCATTTAGCCAGGTCAGCAGCCACCAGCCCATGACACAAGGTGGGGCTATGCAAATAGGGCTGGGGTAATACTGTAAAGATCCATTGTCTCCCTTCCCAAGTGAAGGAAAATTGGTCTTGACTCTCTGCAGCTATATCAACAGAGAAAAAGGCATTAGCCAAATCTGCCACAAAGTGTTATGTCACCAACTAATGGCTTAGCCGATCCATCATGTTAGCTATCTAGGGAACAGCAGCATGCAAAGGGGGAACAACTTTATTAAGTTCCCTGTAATTCATTGTCATTCGCCAGGTTCCATCTGATTTGTGCTCAGGCCACACTGGGGAGTTGTAAGGCCAGATGATTTCCATCTTTTCTAGTTTGAGGATTGTCCCTGTGATTTCATCATAGCCACCTGGCAGGTGGTACTGCTTTGTGCTAGTCACATGCCGGGGAACAGGTAATAGCAAGGGGGAATGTGCTGCATGTCCCCGCAACACTGCCTTCACGACCTGGACTCGCAGGCGGAACTCCCCGGCTGTAGTTTTCAACCACAATCCTTGTAAGACATCTACCCCCAAAATATATTCAGGAATAGAGATACATATATCTTATATGGCTTAGGAGGCAGTCTTCCTATCCCCAATGGAATAGTTACTGGCTTCACTCCAATAGTTTGGCCCCCATAATTGTCAATGGCCACTGGGGTCCCAGCAAACCATTCTGGGTTCCCATAGAGGAGGGAACATTCTGCACATATATCCACCAAGGCCAATACCCATTGTGCATTAGAAGGGGACCAATAGATAGCCAGTCTCATGTGGGGCCTCCAGTCCCCGCCTGTCCCTGTTAGTCGGGTCCCTCAGCCTCCCCCCATTCAAACTGGAACAGCAGGTCTTGGGGATCCTCCTCTTCCTCAGCTGTCTCCATCATATAATCTTGTAAATGCGCCACCCACACACCAACCATTCTATTGGTAGCTGCTGGGGCCATTCGTCTCAGTGGCTGAAACCTCTGTCCTGGTTTAAGCTGCTTCCAACGCTCCAAAAGAACTTTATTAGGCTTGCCATCCAATTTCTCCCTATCTGCCCCAGCCACAATAATATCTACCCACATCTGTGTTCGGGTAACCTTTACAGGCCCATTTCTCTTGTTAGTTGGGAGGCAGGGGAAGCACAGGAAACAACCCTCACAGCTTTGTGGTTCTGTGCTGCCTCCAGCTCCCCAAAATCTGCTACCATCTGTGTAACTGTGTTGATGGGCTTTCCCACATAGGGGCCCAGGATAGTCACTAATGACCCAAAAAGGGCTGATGGGGCACTGCAGAGGATAAGACCCTTCATCCCAGCCATAAACACTTCCTTGTCTGGTGTATGGGACCCCTGGGTTGAAAGCAGCATTCTTCATACCTAGTTCATGAAGGACCCCGGGGATGTTCACTATAGCACTTACACCAAAACACTGCCCCCAGCAAGGTTCCAGCATTCTGCCTGACTGTACAAATACCAGCCATCACCCATTCTAATAGGGTATGGTTTCCTGGGTTGTCATGGCAGTTCTGAAGACACTGCCTCAAGAAGGAGTGTGTGGTAATGGCAGCCAATTTCTCCATCTCTGTTCCGGAGAGCAGGATGCCATCTACCCGTACGTCTCACAACCATAGCAACCAGGCTGCCAGTGGCTCCATGGGTTTCTGCCTGAAATGTGCCTCCTTCCATCAGCTCTGCCTGGGTGTAGGGCCAGACCACAGAGTGCTCCACTACCTGGGGAGGGGGTTGTGCCTGTCCCTGAGGGACTCTTGGCTGCTGGGTTTTTACCTTCTTGGCGACCACCAGCCAGGCTCTGAGTCTGCAGATTGCAGTTGCAGCTCGAACTTCCTCCTCAGAAGAGGAGTTGGAAATGCCTGCTCTCACTGACTCAGAGCCACTCTGCTGGCATGAATGCAGCTCCGTCTTCCATGCCCACTTTGGCTCCTGTGGCTGACATCTCTCAGCCTGAAGCTAAGACTCAAGCTCTTGAACCCACAGTTGTTTCTCCTATAGCTGTTGCTGCCAACGCTCAGCTTCCAGGGAAAACTGCAACTTGTGAACCTCTAATTCCTTCTCCAGAGACCCATTCCAGTTCCAGGCACCATTGGTGCTCAGCTTGCATCTCACACTGCAGCTCTCGAACCCAGTTGGCCTCCCTCTCCAGCACTCACTCCAATTCACACTGTCACTGGCCCTCAGACTAGCCTGACCTGCAGTTCTCGGACCTGAAGCTCTTTCTCCAGTGACCGTTCCAGCTCCTGCCATTGTTGCTGCTCTCTCTGCAGCTCACCCTGGAGCTCTCAACCTCAGGCAGCCTCTTGCACAGAGCTCTTGGTTTTCTTGTGCAGGGCTGTAAAAAACACCCAGCCTACAGCCCCCAAAAGAATGTCCATGGGGAGCCATATGCTGGAAAACAGCTACCACTCCTCTACCCCAATCTTCAAGGGTGTCAGAAACTCCATACCAATATGCTCCAAATCCTGCCCACTACGCCAGATGTAATGTTGGTGGTCGAAGCTAAGCAGGTTCTCATGGAATTCGGACAGACGGTAGAGGAACTTTGGAGCCGGAAAGCGTCGGACCATACCCATTTATTGGAGTCTCGCAAAGACTGGCGAGCAAATTAACAACAAGGGAAAACCTGTTTTTCACAGTGAAAGGCAAGGGAGCAGGGAAAACCACACTGCACAGCAGCAGGAGAGCAATCTGAGAGAATCACCTGCCAGGGAAAGCACCCACAGCCTTACGTAGACCATGCACACATGGCACTGCCACACACCTACGCACCAATCAGGCAAGGTGCTTGCAGCTGGTAAACCCACGAGTAAACCTAACACAGCTGTTTTCTCCAAAGCCCTCTTCTTCCATCCGTGTGCCCTGAGTGGTCAGCGAGGGGCTTCACTAGCACCAAGGGGGCTGGTTCCGCTGCTCTCTGACTGCATTGGAGCTGGAGGCAGCAGCAATAGCAAGAGAAAACACAGATCAAAATAATGATTCCAAAAATAAGTAACAACTTTTTCCACTAAGACCCCTGTAAAGCCAGTATCCACGGCCAGGGCCACCATCACAGCAGCCCGGCCCATGCAGGTTCACATTGGATTCGGACAGTCGGTAAAGAAACAATGGAGCCAAAAACTGATAGGCCATTTTCTTTAATTCTAGCTTGCACCCGGCGGGCAAGTAAAAACACACACTGGGCTCCAAAACCCACTCACATTCAGTGCTCACAAAGCTACTGACTTATCCGAGTTTCCTAGAATCAAGGGTTTCTAGCTCACCAGCCTTATTCTCCTCAGTTCCCCATCTCCTTCCTTATCCCAGATACAAACTCTACACAAACTGGAATCTCACTCAGCACTCCGCCATCTTGGCTGCTTCTCCTGGCCTTCTCCACGTGGCCTCCTTCTGCTCTCTGCTCTGCTCCCTCTGCTCTCTCATGCTAATCATCCCAGGAACCAAAAGAGCAAGCTCTCGTTCTGCTCCCATTTTATATTGTAGCTTCACAACCTCTAATCCAATATACAAAATAGGGAAGTCTCTAATACAAAGTCACTTCTCTGAGGCATGATTGGATTGTACCGCCCCACATCAAAAAGGGTGGGAAAGGCTTAATCCCAAAACCACGCCCCACGTTACAACGATCCCCAACACACATTAATATCACCTGGGTGACGGCCTCACGTGGGCAGCACCATCCTTAACAAAGTGAGCATAATACATTTTATCTGCCCAACAACCCCCATGATCTTAACCACTGATTTATAAAGTCTCCTAGGCTGGGGGTCAGATCACTTTTGTCCTTATGCAATTTACTAAAGATGATTTTTAGCAGACTCCTCAGGTCTGAACACACAACACTACTGGGAACCTGGCACACGTGCCTCCTATTTTGGAGGACAGCTCTTTTTATTAGACACCAGTAAAGACAGGATTTGCTGGCTATCACATAAGGCTTGGCAGTGACTTTAGAAAGGGCTACTATGCATGCTATAATGTTCTCCAGGCCAATGGAGAAAGCAAAGGTTGCCACCAAATGATTGTATGTGGAAAACAGAATGTGTTCATCTGTTCTTGAGGAGAGGGGGTTGGCAATCTGTTACCATGAGGTGGATTCTCCCCTGAGCCAAGGGAAAACCCAGGGTGGAGCAGCCCAACCACCCAGGTGGAAGCCACGGCTGAAGATCAGTGCCACACACCTGATGGAGTGCCTTGGCAGCTACCCAGGCAACCTGACCAGTCAGCACCAAACCAGATGTTGTACCTTTAATGTGACAGAATGGCTACACAGCTCTGATAATATTCAACCTATATCCCTGGTATAATTGGGTTGGTTTTGTTGAGTGATTTCTTTTCTGTTTCCAACACAGAGGTATCCAGGTGCTCAAATGTCCATAACCCAGGGGACAGCCACATGAATCCATCCCAAATCTGAGCATAGCCACACATGGCTCTGATGGTGGTGTTTTAGAAGCCTCCTGGTCAGGAGTTTGATGAGTTGCCTGTTGTTGGGCAGATAAAATGTATTATGCTCACTTTGTTAAAGAGGCCATTGCCCAGGTGATATTAATGTGTGTTGAGAATTGTTGTAGCCTGAGGCTTGGTTTTGGGATTAAGCCTGTCCCACCCTTTTTGGTGTGAGGTGGTATCAATCCTATCATGCCTCAGAGAAGTGACTTTGTATTAGAGACTTCCCTATTATGTATATTGGATTAAGGGCTTGGATTTCTACACTATAAAATGGGGGAAGAACGAGAGTTTGCGCTCTTAGTTCCTGGGATGATTAGAAGAGAGAGCAGAAGGAGGCCACGTAGAGTAGGCCAGGGGAAGCAGCCAAGATGGCGGAGTGCTGAGTGAGATGCCAGTTTGTGTAGAGTTTGTATTTGGGATAAGGAAGGAAATGGGGAACAGAGGTGAATAAGTCTGGTGAGCTAGAAACCTTTGATTCTAGGAAACTCGGATAAGTCAGTGGCTTTGTGAGCACTGAATGTGACTGGGTTTTGGAGCCCAGTGTGTATTTTTTACTTGCCCGCCGGGTGCAAGCTAGAATTAAAGATGACAGCCCATCTGCTTTTGGCTCCTTTGTTTCTTTACCGACTGTCCGAATCCAATGCAAACCTGCATGGGCCGGGCGGCTGTGATGGTGGCCCTGGCCATGCCTTCTGGCTTCACACCTGTGTAAGTTTGAGTGACAGTAAAAGAATACCCATGCCCAGTGTTATTGATAGTGTGTGCCAAAGGCCAGCTTTTTGGATCAGTCTTGGTAATATCAGATGGATTAAGAGTACTAGTCACTAGATCACTATGACCACACTCCTGACTGTTCCAATCCTTTCTGCTCACAGCAATCAGAGTGACCTTTTGAAATGTTAATTTCATCAGGTCTCGGCCCTTTCTTAAACCTCTCAGTAGCAACTCACTGCTTCACATGGCCTGTAAGGCTTCACTCTTTGGTCTCTAGTTGTTGTAAAGTAGCCGTACCTCAATTCTGCGGGTTTATATAGAGACACCAAGTCCAAATGAATTTTGAAGGGTTTTATTAAAGGAGGAGATTTCTTAAATATGCTGGCTGCATATGGCTAACATGGGGCATTGCAGACCCAAATTGTGCATGCCAAATATATCTCAGAGGCTGGTTATATACCCTTTGACCACATACAGGTTGGGGGCAGCATGACATCATGGCACAATTATTAACAAGCCTATAATATTTGTCTACGGGATTCACAAAAACATTTACATTCACAAAAACAATTTACATTAAGACTTTCAAGGTAATACAATCAAGGACATTTACAAATCTTTTAGTGTCTATCTTCCCTCCTTTGCCTAGAGGTATGTTTCTCTCAGGATTCCAGGAAGGGAGGAAGAGCCAAAATCAATGTAGGATGGTATGTAAATTCTGTATCTTATTGTAAGGGAAAAGAAGTTCCTCAGACAACCTTTATTCTATAGTTTAAACTAAATGACCCATTGTCCTTATCTTTAAACTGGAGAGATGAACAAGGGGGCCTTTCCCTAAGGCTCTGCAATCATGGCATGGTGAAGAGGACCTTGGGATACACTATGCTGGGAGGCAGAGGTAAATTTGTCTAAATTAGGAGCAGGTTCCAGCCTAAAATAAGCATGGGGCATTGAGCCAAGAGGAATAAAGGAAACACTATACATTAAACAAAGCAGCAGAAAAGAGGACTATCAATACCCACAACAGAGAATTTTGAGGGATAAATAAAACCCGAATATTCAGGATAAGTATAGTAAGTGGCCCTCATGTCCACAAGAAACGAGATCAGTTTACCTGCTACTTGGAAGAAATACCCTAGGCTCGTCCACAGTGTCGTAAGATGGGGCCAACAGCCCTGGCACCTTTACCCTTCAGTGGCAGGTCCCAGCAGGCTGGGCAAGGTCAGGTCACAGGTGGCTGGAGCAGGGCTGGAGGAGACTGAACCCTTCCTTAGAGGAGCAAGGGGGAAGCTTACCTTCCAGTGTCCCTTTTTCCCCACAGCAAAGGCATGTCCCTGGTGGGGGCCAAGAAGCCTGGCAGGCCTTAGCTTAATGACCTTCCTTTCCACTCTTGAAGCAGGGCCCTGATAGAGTACTATGAAGCCCCTTCAGGGCATTGGAGCCTTTAAGGGTGTATGCCAAGAGCTGGTATTTTACCTGATCTCTTTTTGGGCTCTATTTGCCTTTTCTGTTCCTCTCTTGGTCATTATAGACCTTAAAAGCCATGCTCAGAAGATCTCGCTGAGGGGCTTGAGGGCCCTTATCCACCTATGTAAACTTTTTCCATATATCTGGAGCTGATTGGAAAAAGACAAAAACAGCGTTATTAGCTGGATCAAATAAAAGAGGGTAGTAGTTTGCAGTAGTAACAGGTTTGGTGTCTTCTGTAGGATTCCAGAGTCTCTCCACTGCTGAATAACTCTGTACATTAGCATTCAAAAGAAATTTTTAAGTAAAAAGCATGATAAAAATAGATTTGCAGGAGTTCCAGGATATGACTCCCCCTTTTTTATATTATTTACAATTGACCTTTAAGCATTTGATGAGTACATTTTATTTATGCTGTAATTTTACTGTTAAGCTAATCAATAATAATATCTGTTGCTCTGGGTTTTGGTGAAAAATACTGTTTCAAAATGATAATAAACTAAACATTACATAAAAAGACATTATTAACAATTATTACATATTCCCCAAATATCCAAACCAAGATTTCAATATTATAGACCTACGAAATAGCAAATAAAAAGAATTAACAAAAGACTTTGAAATAATGTATATATTTTAACCTAGTGGTCAGAAAACTTAGTCAATATAGCCAAATATTAACAGTACAATAATTGAAATTTCTTTTGAGAGCCAAATTTTAAATTTAAACTATATAGGTAGCGCCCATACATGGCACTCCGTTGGAGAGCTATACCCAGGAGAGCAAAAGGCCTCACGTGGTCTGCGAGCAGTTTGTGAGTGGCAGTTTGCCGACCAGAGTTCTTAGGGAAGGGGGAAGAGGCAGAGGCATCCGGAGGGCTTGTCCCTTCTTCCACAACCCAGAATTTCCAAGAACTAAGCTGACTTTCACCCCCCCTTGACAGCTGTCTAGCTTTATTTCTTACAACCAAAGCAGCAAATTAAAAATCATAAATTTTAAAAACTTACTGTTGGGCAGATAAAATATATTATGCTCACTTTGTTAAAGATGGTGCCTCCCACGTGGAGGCAGTCACCCAGGTGATATTAATGTGTGTTTCTGGGCAGGCAGGATCTTTGTAGCCTGGGGCTTGGTTTTGGGATTAAGCCTTGCCCACCCTTTTTGATGTGGGGCGGTACAATCCAATCATGCCTCAGAGAAGTGACTTTATATTAGAGGCTTCCCTATTTTGTTTTTTTAAGGAAAAGGTTTTTTGGTTGGTTTTTTTTTTTTTGCATTTTTCTGAAGCTGGAAACGGGGAGAGACAGTCAGACAGACTCCCGCATGCGTCCGACCGGGATCCACCCGGCACGCCCACCAGGGGCGAAGCTCTGCCCACCAGGGGGCGATGCTCTGCCCCTCTGGGGGGTCTCTCTGCCGCGACCAGAGCCACTCTAGCGCCTGGGGCAGAAGCCAAGGAACCATCCCTAGCGCCCGGGCCATCTTTGCTCCAATGGAGCTTTGGCTGCGGGAGGGGAAGAGAGAGACAGAGAGGAAGGAGGGGGGGCGTGGAGAAGCAAATGGGCGCTTCTCCTATGTGCCCTGGCCGGGAATCGAACCAGGGTCCCCCGCACGCCAGGCCGACGCTCTACCGCTGAGCCAACCGGCCAGGGCCGGCTTCCCTATTTTGTATATTGGATTAGAGGTTGTGAAGCTACAATATAAAATGGGGGCAGAACAGAGTTTGTGCTCTTGGTTCCTGAGATTATCATTAGAAGAGAGAGCAGAGGAGAGCAGAGAAAGGCCACGTGGAGGAGGCCAGGAGAAGCAGCCAAGATGGCGAAGTGCTGAGTGAGATGCCAGTTTGTGTAGAGTTTGTATCTGGGATAAGGAAGGAGATGGGGAACAGAGGTGAATAAGTCTGGTGAGCTAGAAACCTTTGATTCTCGGAAATTCGGATAAGTCAGTAGCTTTGTGAGCACTGAATGTGAGTGGCTTTTGGAGCCCAGTGTGTGTTTTTACTTGCCCGCCGGGTGCAAGGTAGGATTAAAGACGATGGCCCACCAGTTTGTGGCTCCGTTGTTTCTTTACCGACTGTCCGAATCCAATGCGAACCTGCACTGGCCGGGCTGCTGTGGCCCTGGCCCTGGCTGCTGGCTTTTACACTTACCTTCTTAATAGTGGACTGCTTTAGCCCACATGAGGTTTTTAATTTCCCCACAATTCCCTGAGAATTCTTTTACAATTTTTTTTAT
Source organism: Saccopteryx leptura (assembly GCF_036850995.1). Taxonomy (NCBI): domain Eukaryota; kingdom Metazoa; phylum Chordata; class Mammalia; order Chiroptera; family Emballonuridae; genus Saccopteryx; species Saccopteryx leptura. The sequence continues at coordinate 12,433,524 of NC_089504.1, read as the reverse complement.
TATGGCTAAAGCAGTGGGTCTCCCTCATGAACCCTGTTGTACATACCCCCAAATGTTGTAAAGTACCATACCTCACTTCCGCAGGTTTACATAGAGACACCAAGTCCAGGTGAATTTTGAAGGGTTGTATTAAAAGGAGAAGATTTATTAATATGCCGGCCACATATGACTGACACAGGGCATATCTGACCCAAATCGTGCAGCTCCAAATACATCTCAGAGGCTGGTTATATGCCCTTTGACCACACACAGGTTGGTGGGAGCATGACAGCATGGAACAATCATTAACAAGATTATAACATTTGTCTAGGGGATTTTAAAAAATGTTAAAACATTCAAGGTAACACAATGGTGATGTCATTTTACATATCAAAATACATTCATAAACCTTTTAGTGTCTATCTCTCCTCCTTTGCCTAGAGGTACACATTAATCTCAGGATTTCAGAAAGGGAGAGAGCTAAAATCAGTGTAGGGTGGTATGTAAATTTTGTCTCTTATTGAAAGGGAAAGGAAGTTCTTCAGATAACTTTAATCCTTTCAGAGAACTAAAACTAAATGACCCAGTTGTCCTTGTAAGTCAGGAGATTTCTATATCCTTTTCCCTCCATTTTCCAAAAAAAGGACAGGACAGAAAGCCTGACTTTTCCTCTTTAAAATGGCATTGCCAATACTAAATTTTAGTTCTCTGGCACCTTACCACACTCCATGCCTCCCACGTCAGACAACAATCATGCCACACGAAGGAACTGAGAGACCTGGAGGGGACCCAACACCCGCCTCGGCCTCGTGGGAGAGAGTCAGAACCCTTCTCCCTGTGCTAGTTTTTTATATTTTACACTTATTTTTCCTTTTATAATTTTTACACCATGTTGGGCAGATAAAATATATTATGCTCACTTTGTTAAAGATGACATTGCCCATGTGAGGCCGTTGCCCAGGTGATATTAATGTGTGTTGGGGATCGTTGTAGCCTGGGGCTTGGTTTTGGGATTAAGCCTTTCCCACCCTTTTTGATGTGGGGTGGTACAATCCAATCATGCCTCAGAGAAGTGACTCTACTAGAGACATCCCTATTTTGTATATTGGATTAGAGGTTGTGAAGCTACAATATAAAATGGGGGCAGAACAGAGTTTGTGCTCTTGGTTCCTGAGATTATCATTAGAAGAGAGAGCAGAGGAGAGCAGAGAAAGGCCACGTGGAGGAGGCCAGGAGAAGCAGCCAAGATGGCGGAGTGCTGAGTGAGATGCCAGTTTGTGTAGAGTTTGTATCTGGGATAAGGAAGGAGATGGGGAACAGAGGTGAATAAGTCTGGTGAGCTAGAAACCTTTGATTCTAGGAAACTCGGATAAGTCAGTAGCTTTGTGAGCACTGAATGTGACTGGGTTTTGGAGCCCAGTGTATATTTTTACTTGCCCGCCGGGTGCAAGCTAGAATTAAAGACTATGGCCCATCAGTTTTTGGCTCCGTTGTTTCTTTACCGACTGTCCGAATCCAATAGGAACCTGCATGTGAATGGCCACGATGGCGGCTCCTGGCCTTACAATTGGCGTAGTCTGTGGCAGGATTCGATACAGATCGGCAAGGAGCCACTACCACCTTTGACTGGTGGAATAGAGGACTGGCTGCTGTTATGGTTTCCCATGGCTGTCCTTTTGGGGACCGTAGGCTGGCTGACTTTTACAGCCATGCGTGAGGTAACCGAGAACTTTGTGGAAGAGGCTGCCCGGGACCTGCAAACCGAGCAGCGGAAGGAGCTGGAGCAAACGCGGGAGAAACAGATGCTGACCCTGGAGCTGGAGGAAGCGCTGGAGGAGGAGGCCAACCAGGTGTTCGAGATTCGCCTGGAAATGGAGCAAATGCTGGAGGAGGATTCAGAGGTTCGTGAGTTGCAGCTTGCCCTGGATGTTGCGGAGAGCCAGCAGCGGCGGGAGGCCAGGGCTGAGGCTGAGGCTGACGCTGGGTCCGGAGTTGCAATGTCTGCGGAGCAGAAGGTGGCGGCAGCCCGGGGCTTGAGCCTGGCAGCAGGAGCTGGTGTTTTCAGTTCCTCTTTGGAGGATGAGAATTGGGCTGGAGTTGTGATTTGCAGTCTCCAGAAGATGGAAGCCCAGCTGGAAGGAGCACCTACTGCGGCCCTGGTAGGTCTGCGATTTTGGGACATAGGGCTGTATGCCATGTGCCCCTCTTTGGGACAGTGTAAGACCTGCCAGGATGGCAGGAATGAGGGGGGTGGCTGACGCCCCATGTGCACGGACTGATTTCCTGGACTACGACCGGAGTGGGCACTGACTCCTTTGTTGGATGGACTTACGGATTACACATTTGGACAATGTGAAATACCCTGATGGGGGTGGGGGGTGGCTTTGCTAGAAGCACTCCCCTGCCCCGGGAAGCTTTTCCCATGGCTAGGAAGAAGGCCGAGGACATTTTGCGCTTTGGGCTAAGTGCTCAGAGACTGGTGAAGTGTACCTTTGTGATTGTTGAAACTGTATGATTTGTGCTGTTGTAACTTGTGTAATGTGCTAATTTCCTTGCACAGGGATGTCAGTGGTGTAGATTGTGGGTAGTAAAGTGAGCATAGGGGTGGATTGTTGGGCAGATAAAATATATTATGCTCACTTTGTTAAAGATGACGTTGCCCACGTGAGGCCGTCGCCCAGGTGATATTAATGTGTGTTGGGGATTGTTGTAGCCTGGGGCTTGGTTTTGGGATTAAGCCTTTCCCACCCTTTTTGATGTGGGGTGGTACAATCCAATCATGCCTCAGAGAAGTGACTCTACTAGAGACATCCCTATTTTGTATATTGGATTAGAGGTTGTGAAGCTACAATATAAAATGGGGGCAGAACAGAGTTTGTGCTCTTGGTTCCTGAGATTATCATTAGAAGAGAGAGCAGAGGAGAGCAGAGAAAGGCCACGTGGAGGAGGCCAGGAGAAGCAGCCAAGATGGCGAAGTGCTGAGTGAGATGCCAGTTTGTGTAGCGTTTGTATCTGGGATAAGGAAGGAGATGGGGAACAGAGGTGAATAAGTCTGGTGAGCTAGAAACCTTTGATTCTAGGAAACTCGGATAAGTCAGTAGCTTTGTGAGCACTGAATGTGAGTGGCTTTTGGAGCCCAGTGTGTGTTTTTACTTGCCCGCCGGGTGCAAGCTAGGATTAAAGACGATGGCCCACCAGTTTGTGGCTCCGTTGTTTCTTTACCGACTGTCCGAATCCAATGCGAACCTGCATGGGCCAGGCTGCTCTGATGGTGGCCCTGGCCGTGGCTCCTGGCTTTACACACCAGTCTAGGGCAACAAGCCACCACCCCCAACCCATGGAGGGTCCACATAACCCCCAGGTCCTAGGGAGGGAAAGGGGAGAGGCAGCTGGAGGGCCTGTCTGATGATCCCATCCCCTACAATCCTGTTATTCATGATTTCATTACTCATTCTGGAGTTGCAATTTATTTCAAGGAACTGATAACCAGCAAGGTCCATTTTAAGGGAAGAGAGGTCCCTCAGACAACCTTTATTCTATAGTTTAAACTAAATGACCCATTGTCCTTGTAAGTAAAAAAGCTTCTACATTCTTCTTTCTCCCCTCCCCAAAGAAAGAACGGGACAGGAAAGCCTGACCTTTGCTTCTAAAATATCAGTATTAATTTTGCAGCTTTTTGGTACCTTACCACATAGTGACCTCTCAGGCTCAGTCACAGCTCTCCCTCCATCATTCTCTGAGCTCCAGCCCCACTGGTGTTTTACTTTTTCAAATGTGTCATTTGTATTCTGTTGGGCAGATAAAATGTATTATGCTCACTTTGTAAAAGATAACACTGCCCACGTGGAGGTGCCCAGGTGATATTAATGTGTGTTGGGGGCAGGCAGAATCGTTGTAGCCTGGGGCTTGGTTTTGGGATTAAGCCTTTCCCACCCTTTTTGATGTGGGGTGGTACAATCCTATCACACCTCAGAAGGTGACTTTGTAGTAGAGACTTCCCTATTTTGTATATTGGATTAAAGGTTTGGATTTCTACACTATAAAATAGGGGCAGAACGGGAGCTTGCTCTCTTGGTTCCTGGGATGATTAGCATGAGAGAGCAGAGGGAGCAGAGCAGAGAGCAGCGGAAAGAGGCCATGTGGCCAGGAGAAGCAGCCAAGATGGCAGAGTATTGAGTGAGAGGCCAGTTTGTGCAGTTTGATGCTGGAGAAGGAAGGAGATGGGGAACTGAGGAGAATAAGGCTGGTGAGCTAAAAACCTTTGATTCTAGGAAACTCGGATAAGTCAGTGGCTTTGTGAGCACTGAATGTGAGTGGGTTTTGGAGCCCAATGTGTGTTTTTACTTGCCCGCCGGGTGCAAGCTAGAATTAAAGACTATGGCCCACCAGTTTGTGGCTCCGTTGTTTCTTTACCGACTGTCCGAATCCAATGCGAACTTGCATGGGCCGGGCTGCTCTGATGGTGGCCGTGGCTACTGGCTTTACATATTCCTATCCCCAGGCCTTTGCACATGCCATTACTCCAGCCTGAAACACTATCCCCTGTGTTTTTATTTAGTGAACTCTGACTCTTTCTCCTTATAATGTTGTATGGCCAGTAGCCACGGCCACCATCACAGCCGCTTGGCCCATGCAGGTTTGCATTTAATTCGGACAGATAGTAATGAAACAACAGAGCCAAGAACTGGTGGGCCATTAGCTTTAATCCTAGCATGCACCTGGAGGGCAAGAAATACATACAGTGGGAAAACACTTCCCTTTCCATTCAGGGCTCCCAAAGCCACTGACTTATCTGAGTTTCCTAGAATCAGAGGTGCCTACCTCACCAGCTTTATTCACCTCTGCTCCCCATTTCCCTCTCTCTGCACAAACTCTGCATAAACAAGCTTCTCCTTCAGCACTCCACCATCTTGGCTGCTTCACCTCTCCTCCACATGGCCTTTCTCTGCTCTCTCCTCTAATGCTAATCTCAGGAACCAAGAGAGAGCAAGCTCCCAGTCTGCCCCATTTTATAGTGTAGAAATCAAAACTTTAATCCAATATACAAACAAGGAAGTCTCTGATACAAAGTCACTTAGGGTGGGAAAGGCTTAGTCTTAAAACTAAGCCTTAGGGTTACAGCCTGTCCCCCACACCCAGTGCAAACTATAAGTGAGCAACCTATATATCATATTTATAAACTTATTTGATCAACAAATGTCCATAAAAAAAAGGGGACCATGGCTACTAGGCTCATCATTAAGATCTTAAACTTAAGCCCAGGACATGGTGGAGTATAATAAACTTCAGTCATGTGAACTAATGAACACACTGCTAACATGGATGACAGGTTGGCTATAAGATCCACCATAGAAATGAGATGATTCCAGGTTGCAGTGTCCCAACCCATAACCATCTACTCCCCACAGGCTGAGCCACTCAGCCCTAACTTCAGGCTTGTTGGAATCCATGGGAGTCTTAAAAGACCAGAGTAACAGGCTTTATTGAAAGGAAGAAAGGAACCCTGCCAGGCACTTCTCTGGGGAGAAGGGCACCGGTTACAGACTAAAGGCGAATTTTATAGCGTTTGGAAGAGCCTGAGGGGGTACTGAGTCAAAAGTTCTGGTATGTTCCCTTTTACAGTTTTGAGATTTCAGCTTTCTGGAATGCTCCTTCTTGGGCAGTTGATCAGCTTTCTGGAACTCTTCTGCTTCAGGGGCGATTATCCAGTAAGTAAGGGTGAGGTCAGGCAGCCAGGTGGGACAACAAAAGGGCAGTTGGAATTCCATATATCTATCATTTCTCAACTCTGTGGTATGATAAAAAAGGAAAAGAGGTGGGGGGAAGAAAAGGGTATGAGGTTCAGGAAGGAGGTTTCTCTTGGACCAGACATCTTTTGGAGCTACTTAATACTGTTATCCCTATTGGGGGCCTCCTTTGTGAACCCCCCCTGGGGTAGTTGGAGTAGGGGTTGTAAACGCATTTGATTGTAGGTAATCCTGGAGATTTCTGTCATTCGAGCCTACAGGAACTTGATAAAGAAAGAGGCAAGCATTAAAATTAGGTACAAAATTAGGAGTGGTCCTATAATTGGTACTAGCATCGAGAACAAGGGGTTTTTCCACCATTGTTTGGAGTAGGGGTGTATTTATAGGGTTCCAGATTTTTCTGTTTCATGAGGACAGGTTTCAGGGTTGGTGTGTAGGGTTAGGTAGCTTTTTCCAATTTTCTAATTGGCGAAGGTCTGCATGCAGTTCTATAAGAAACTAGTGAACAAACGTAAGAGGCAGGGTCCAAAAGTTAGAAAAATAAATAGGAAAGTGAGTGAACCAATGAAAGCCAATAGTCAACACACCCAGTTTGTGTGAAACCACTGATTCCATGTTTATGAATTCACTGGGCTTCAGACAGAGAGAGAGAGAGAGTAGGAATAAGACAGGGAAGTGGCCAGTCCCCCTGACCCTAGACCTACTTTTTTTTATATAAATTTTTATTAAAGTTAATAGGGTGACATCAATAAATCAGGGTACATATATTCAAAGAAAACATGTCCAGATTATCTTGTCATTCAATTATGTTGCATACCCATCACCCAAAGTCAGATTGTCCTTCGTCACCTTTTATCTAGTTTTCTTTGTGCCCCTTCCCCTACTCCTCCCCCTCTCCTCCTTCCCTCCCGCGCCCCCCACCACCCCCGGTAACCACCACACGCTTGTCCATGTCTCTTAGTCTCGTTTTTATGTCCCACCAATGTATGGAATCATGTAGTTCTTGGTTTTTTCTGATTTACTAATTTCACTCCGTATAATGTTATCAAGATCCACCATTTTGTTGTAAATGATCCAGTGTCATCATTTCTTATGGCTGAGTAGTATTCTATACTGTATATGTGCCACATCTTCTTTATCCAGTCTTCTATTGAAGGGCTTTTTGGTTGTTTCCATGTCTTGGCCACTGTGAACAATGCTGCAATGAACATGGGGCTGCATGTGTCTTTACGTATCAATGTTTCTGAGTTTTGGGGGTATATACCCAGTAGAGGGATTGCTGGGTCATAAGGTAGTTCTATTTTCAGTTTTTTGAGGAACCACCATACTTTCTTCCATAATGGTTGCACTACTTTACAGTCCCCAAAAACAGTGAATGAGGGTTCCATTTTCTCCACAGCCTCTCCAACATTTGCTATTACCTGTCTTGTTGATAATAGCTAATCTAACAGGTGTGAGGTGGTATCGCATTGTAGTTTTGATTTGCAATTCTCTAATAACTAATGAAGATGAGCATCTCTTCATATATCTGTTGGCCATTTGTATTTCTTCCTGGGAGAAGTGTCTGTTCATGTCCTGTTCCTGTTTTTTTTATTGGATTGTTTGTTTGTTTGTTGTTGAGTTTTATAAGTTCTTTGTATATTTTGGATATTAGGCCTTTATCTGAACTGTTGTTTGAAAATATCATTTCCAATTTAGTTGGCTGTCTCTTTATTTTGTTGTCAGTTTCTCTTGCTGAGCAAAAACTTTTTAGTCTGATGTAGTCCCATTCATTTATCTTTGCCTTCACTTCTTTTGCCTTTGGAGTCAAATTCATAAAATGCTCTTTAAAACCCAGGTCCATGAGTTTAGTACCTATGTCTTCTTCTATGTACTTTATTGTTTCAGGTCTTATATTTAGGTCTTTGATCCATTTGAATTAATTTTCGTACAAGGAGACAAGGTGTAGTCGAGTTTCATTCTTTTGCATGTGGCTTTCCAGTTTTCCCAACACCATTTGTTGAAGAGGCTTTCCTTTCTCCATTGTGTGTTGTTGGCCCCTTTATCAAAAATTATTTGACCATATATATGTGGTTTCGTTTCTGGACTTTTTATTCTGTTCCATTGGTCTGAGTGTCTATTTTTCTGCCAATACCATGCTGTTTTGATTGTCGTGACCCTATAATATAGTTTGAAGTCAGGTATTGTAATGCCCCCAGCTTCATTCTTTTTCCTTAGGATTGCTTTGGCTAATGGGGTTCTTTTATGGTTCCATATAAATCTGATGATTTTTTGTTCCATTTCTTTAAAGAATGTCATAGGAATTTTGATGGGAATTGCATTAAATTTATATATTGCTTTGGGTAATATGGCCATTTTGATTATATTTATTCTTTCTATCCATGAACAAGGAATATTTTTCCATCTCATTGTATCTTTTTTGATTTTCCTTAACAATGCTTTGTAGTTTTTGTTATATAGGTCCTTTACATTCTTTGTTATGTTTATTCCTAGGTATTTTATTTTTTTTGTTGCAATCGTGAAGGGGATTATTTTTTTGAGTTCGTTTTCTAATATTTCATTGTTGGCATATAGAAAGGCTATGGACTTTTTTGTGTGTGTGTATTTTTCTGAAGCTAGAAACGGGGAGAGACAGACAGACTCCCGCATGCACCCGACCGGGATCCACCCGGCACGCCCACCAGGGGGCGATGCTCTGCCCCTCTGGGGCATCGCTCTGCCGCGACCAGAGCCACTCTAGCGCCTGAGGCAGAGGCCAAGGAGCCATCCCCAGCACCCGGGCCATCCTTGCTCCAATGGAGCCTCGGCTGCAGGAGGGGAAGAGAGAGACAGAGAGGAAGGAGAGGGGGAGGGGTGGAAAAGCAGATGGGCACTTCTCCTGTGTGCTATGGCCGGGAATCGAACCTGGGACTTCTGCACACCAGGCAGATGCTCTACCACTGAGCTAACCGGCCAGGGCGGCTATGGACTTTTGTATGTTAATTTTGTATCCTGTGACCTTACTGTATTGGTTTATTGTTTCTAGTAATCTTTTTGTGGAGTCGTTGGGGTTTTCGATGTATAGGATCATATCATCTGCAAAAAGTGATACCTTTACTTCTTCTTTTCCGATATGGATGCCTTTTATTTCTTTCTCTTGCCTGATTGCTCTGGCCAGAACTTCTAGCACCACATTAAATAAGAGTGGAGAGAGAGGACAACCCTGTCTTGTTCCTGATTTAAGGAGGAAAGTCCTCAGTTTTATGCCATTTAATATGATGTTGGCTGATGGTTTATCATATATGGCCTTTATCCTGTTGAGATATTTTCCTTCTATACCCATTTTGTTGAGTGTCTTAAACATATAAAGTTGTGTTGTATTTTATCGAATGCCTTTTCTGCATCTATTGATACGATCATGTGGTTTTTGTTATTTGTTTTGTTGATATGGTGTATTACGTTAACCGTTTTACATATGTTGAACCATCCTTGAGATTCTGGGATGAATCCCACTTGATCATGATGTATTATTTTTTTAATATGTTTTTGTATTTGATTTGCCAGTATTTGTTTACTTTTTTAGCATCTGTATTTATTAGAGATATTGGTCTGTAGTTTTCTTTTTTTGTGTCATCCTTGCCAGGTTTCGGTATGAGGGTTATGTTGGCCTCATAAAATGTGTTTGGAAATATTGCTTCTTCTTCAATTTTTTGGAAGACTTTCAGAATAGGAACCAAGTCTTTGAATGTTTGATAGAATTCACTAGTATAGCCGTCTGGGCCTGGACTTTTATTTTGGGGGAGGTTTTTAATGGTTTTTTCTATTTCTTCTCTACTAATAGGTCTGTTTAAGCTTTCTGCTTCTTCTTGAGTCAGTCTAGGAAGGTTGTATTGTTCTAGGAATTTACCCATTTCTTCTAGGTTGTTGAATTTAGTGGCATAAAGTTTTTCATAGTATTCTACAATAATTCTTTGTATATCTTTGATGTCCGTGGTGATTTCTCCTCTTTCATTTTGGATTTTGTTTATATGAGTTCTTTCTTTTTTCCTTGGTAAGTCTTTCCAGGGGTTTGTCAATTTTGTTGATCTTTTCAAAGAACCAGCTCCTTGTTCTATTAATTTTTTCTATAGTTTTTCTGTTCTCTATTTCATTTATTTCTGCTCTGATTTTTATTATCTCCTTTCTTCGGCTGGTTTTGGGTTGTGTTTGTTCTTCTTTTTCCAGTTCCTTAAGGTGTGAAGTTAAGTGGTTCACTTGGGCTCTCTCTTGTTTGTTCATATAGGCCTGAAGTGATATGAACTTCCCTCTTATCACTGCTTTTGCTGCATCCCAGAGATTCTGATATGTCGTATTGTCATTTTCATTTGTCTGTATATATCTTTTGATCTCTGCACTTATTTCTTCTTTGACCCATTCATTTTTTAAAAGTATGTTGCTTAGTTTCCACATTTTTGTGGGGGTTTTTTTCCTCTTTCTTGCAATTGAATTCTAGTTTCAAGGCTTTATGATCAGAAAATATGCTTGGTACAATTTCAATTTTTCTGAATTTGCTGATGTTATTTTTATGGCCCAACATATGGTCAATTTTTGAGAATGTTCCATGTACACTAGAGAAAAATGAATACTCTGTTGCTTTGGGATGAAGTGTCCTGTAGATGTCTATCATATCCAGGTGCTCTAGTGTTTCATTTAAGGACACTATATCTTTATCAATCTTCTGTTTGGATGACCAATCTAGAGCCATCAGCGGTGTATTGAGGTCTCCAAGTATGATTGTATTTTTGTCAGTTTTTGTTTTTAGGTCAATAAGTAGCTGTCTTATATATTTTGGTGCTCCTTGGTTTGGTGCATATATATTAAGGATTGTTATGTCTTCTTGATTCAGCATCCCCTTAATCATTATGAAATGACCATTTTTGTCTCTGAGTACTTTTGCTGTGTTGTAGTCAGCATTATTAGATATGAGTATTGCTATGCCTGCTTTTTTTTGGATGTTATTTACTTGGAGTATTGTTTTCCAGCCTTTCACTTTGAATTTGTTTTTATCCTTGTAGCTTAGATGTGTTTCTTGTAGGCAGCATACAGTTGGATTTTCTTTTTTAATCCATTCTGCTACTCTGTGTCTTTTTATTGGTGAGTTTAATCCGTTTATGTTTAGTGTAATTATTGACACTTGCGGATTCCCTATTGCCATTTTATAAATTGCTTTCTGTTAGTTTGTATCTTGTTTGATTCTTATCATTTGTTTGTGTTCCATACTTCTTTCCTCTGTTGCTACCTTTTTTTTTAATAAATAAATTTTTATTTAAATGGGGTGACATCAATAAATCAGGGTACATATATTCAAAGAAAACATTTCCAGGTTATTTTGTCATTTAGTTCTGTTGCATACCCATCACCCAAAGAGAGACAGTCCTCCGTCACCCTCTAGTCAGTTTTCTTTGTACCCCTCCCCCTCCCCCCTCCCTCCTTCCCTACCCCCACCCCCGTAACCACCACACTCCTGTCCATGTCTCTTGTCTCACTTTTATGTCCCACCAATGTATGGAATCCTGCAGTTCTTGTTTTTTTCTGATTCACTTATTTCACTCTGCATAATGTTATCAAGATTCCACCAATCTGCTGTGAGTCCAATGTCATCATTTCTTCTAGCTGACTAGTATACCATGGTGTATATGTGCCCCATCTTCTTTATCTAGCCTTCTATTTTTTTTTACAGTGATTAAAAGCCTTTAAGCAAACTCTTGGCCAATACAGCAAGAATCCATAAAAGAGTAGTGTCCTTAACATGTTCACCAAGTCCAAGTTGGCCCCATCACAATGCCAAATCCCTGAAAAATGCAACCCAACCACAGTTCAGTCTGTTAGGATCTGTCACAGGGAGCAGGAGTCCAGGAAAAGTCCACAGTCCACATGGCACCGGAAATGTCACCATTCTATACTTTGCAGCTCATGTCCAAGTCCCAGTGACCGCTGCTTCTAGCTGGTAATGATTCAGGTAGACTGGAAAAGCCATTTGCAGCATGCATGGATATGGAGCTTCTGTTCTCGTCTGCCTGGTGAGATGAGACCAGGTAGCTTTTCCCTGGAGCTCTGCGACTGTGGCATGGTAAAGAGAACCTTGGGATACACCTAGCTGGGTGGCAAAGGTAGATTCATAATAGAAGTTGGCAAAAGGGGGAAAGAGCTCTAAATTAGGAGTAGGTCCCAGCCTGAAATATGAGTGGGGCATTGAGATAGGAGGGATAAAGGAAACACTATATATTAAACAAAGCAGCAGAAAATAGGACTATCAACACCCACAACAAAGATCTTTGAGGGAAGAATAAAAAACCTGACTATTCAGGCAAAACATAGTTAAGTGGCCCTTGTGCAAATGAGATCAGTTTACCTGCTTCTTGGAAGAAATGTTGCTACCTTTTTTAAGTCATGTGCTTTTGTGGTGGTTTTTTCAAGGGTGCTTACCATTAAGTAATGAAAAGGGTACCTACCATATTCATTGTAGTACCCTGTCTTGCGAGTGTTTCTGCACTTCATCGTCTTTTGCTACCGTTAATCTCTGTCCTCTCCCCCTTTTTTTTTTTTGCTTTTGTTGTCACAGTTTAAATTTGGTTTTATTGTGTTCTTGGTGGAGCTTTTACTTGTGGTTTTGTTTTGTTCTTTGGATCTGGTTGGAAAAAAAACCCCTTAGTATTTCTTGGAGTGGGGGTTTTCTGATGATAAATTCCCTCATCTTTTCTGTATTTGTGAATGTTTTTATTTCTCCTTCGTAGTTGAAGGATAACTTTGATGGGTATAGTATTCTTGGCTGAAAGTTCCTCTCTTTCAGGACTTTAAATATTGGGGTCCACTCTCTTCTAGCTTGTAGAGTTTCTGCTGAAAAATCTGATGATAATCTAATAGGCCTTCCTTTATATGTTGTATTTTTCTTTTCCCTGGCTGCCTTGAGAATTTTTTTCTTTGTCGTTGGTTTGTGCCATTTTCATTATTATGTGCCTTGGAGTAGGTTTGTTGTGGTTAAGAAAACTCGGTGTTCTGTTTGCTTCTTGAATTTGAGGCTTTAGTTCTTTCCACAGGCTTGGGAAGTTCTCATCTATTATTTGTTTGAATAAATTCTCCATTCCATTTTCTCTCTCTTCTCCCTCTGATATACCTATTATTCTTATGTTATTCTTTTTGATGGAGTCAGACAATTCCTGTAGGGCTTTCTCATTTTTTTTAATTTTTGAGTCTCTCTCTTCTTCTCTCTGTTGTGCCTGAAGTTGCTTGTCTTCTATGTCACTAATCCAACCTTCTATCTGGCCTGTTCTATTAGCTAAGCTTGTTACCTCATTTTTCAATTCATGAATTGAGTTTTTCATCTCTGTTTGATTTGTTTTTATAGTTTCAATTTCCTTGGTAATATATTCTTTGTGTTTGTTGAGTTGTTTTCTGAGCTCCCTAAATTGCCTTTCTTGTATATCTCTGAGTATTTTCAGGATTTCTATTTTAAATTCTCTGTCATTTAGCTCCAAGGTTTCCAATATATTAAATTTTTTCTCCATAGATTTTTCCACATCTATCTGTGTTACTTCTCTTTCTTTTGTATCCATGATATTTGATTTTCTTTTTCTTAATGACATCTGAGGGTGGTCTTGTTTATAGCACTTTGCCTTCAGGGTGTGGAACTCTCAGATGCTCCAAGGATAGATTTTTCTGTCTCTGGTTGATGAACTTGTTGAAATTTGGGGGAGATTTTTCAGTCCGTGTCCTCACGGCGCCATTTCTATGATGTCACTCACGACCCTAGACCTACTTTTTTTTTTTTTTTAAGATGCTGATCTTTTTTTTTTTTTTTTTAATTTTACTTATTCATTTTAGAGAGGAGAGAGAAAAAGAGAGAGAGAGAGATGGGGGGAGGAGCAGGAAGCATCAACTCCCATATGTGCCTTGACCAGGCAAACCCAGGGTTTCGAACCGGCGACCTCAGCATTTCCAGGTCGATGCTTTATCCACTGCGCCACCACAGGTCAGGCCTTATAGAAATTCTTAAATAACAAGAAGAGAAATTATTTGTACAGCTCGCTTGGTCTTTAGATTGACTGGTAGTGTACTAGGAACTGGATGAGGCTCATGGGGTGGGATTAGGTTGATATTTGGGGTGAGATAGATTAGGGTACAGGTTTTTGTCTAATTAGTAGGGAGACACATATAGGTGTTGGTCCCACACAAGTAGAAAGCCCCTGATTGGGTGAGGCGGGGTGAGAGGTAAATAGAGAATAAAAGGACAAGGGGTTGGTTTCGTTTCTCTGTTTCTGAGCTCCAGATGGACAGAGTGGAGGAAAGAGTCACCCTTAGCAGCAGTGGGAGTTGTCAGGATCACGGTGTGTGGACCTGTCCACAGGAAAGTCAGTCCTTGGGTGATGTAATGCTGGAAGCATTACATACTCTTGGACAGTCTTTGAACAGGTTGCTGAGTAACCTGTAAATTCTGTAAGTACTTAGGGAAGGTTGGTTACATTTCTACACTTAGCAACTAGAGTTTAAGTCCTAGTGACCACTGCTTCTAGCTGGAATTAGCAGCAGGTCCCAACCTACAATAGGCATGGGGCATTGAGACAAGAGGAATAAAGGAGATACTATATATTAAATAAAGCAATAAAATCAGACTGTCAATACTCACAGTAGAGATCTTCAAGGGATAAATAAAACTCAAATATTCAGGCAAGGCATAGTAGATGACCCTTGTGTTTATAAGAAATGTGATCAGCTTACCTGCTACTTGGAAGAAATAGCTTAGGCTCGTGAACGATGTCCTTGGGCCTCAGCGGCAATCCCACCATGTTGCGCAAGGTCAGGTCTCAGGTAGCTGGCCTGGGCTAGAAGAGACTGAACCCTTCCGCCATGGAGCAAGGGGGCAGCTTACCTTCTCGTGTCCCTCATTCCACAGCAAAGACATGTAAACCGGTGGGGCTGGGAAGCCTTGTAGGTTTCAGTTCAATGACCTTTCTTTCCACTCTGGAGCAGGGCCCTGATGAAATTCTATGAAGCCCTTTAGGGTGCTGGAGCGTATGCCAAAAGCTGATATTTCCTGACTTCTTTGGGGCCTTATTTGCCTTTTCTGTTACTTCCGTGGCCATTATAGACCTTAAAAGCCATGCTTAGAAGATCTCACTGAAGGGCTTGACTAAGAGAGCAAAATTGGGAACCCAGTGTCTAAAGAAGCCTATTAGACTGAAGAAAGAAAGGATTTGATTTGCAGTGGTAGGTGATTGGCGATTGCAGAGGTTCTGAGTTTGATCTAGGGCAGGGGTCCCCAAACTTTTTACACAAGGGGCCAATTCATTGTCCCTCAGATGGTTGGAGGGCCGCCACATACAGTGCTCCTCTCACTGACCACCAATGAAAGAGGTGCCCCTTCTGGAAGTGCGGCGGGGGGCCGGATAAATGGCCTCAGGGGGCCACATGCGGCCCGCGGGCCATAGTTTGGGGATGCCTGATCTAGGGTGAGACCTCAGGTGGTGGGGGTTAAAGTGATGCCCAGATAGACTATGGACTAAGAGTGAAGTTGAGCCTTAGCAGAGAAGACACGATATCACTTCATAATGAGGAAGTTAAGAAGGGTGGAGGTGTGTCTCCTTGAGGCAGGCAGGGAGGAGCTGCAGAGGAGTAGGTCATCTACATATTATAAGAGAATACTAGTTTTGAGATTGCATGCTGCTAAATCCTGAGCTAGTGCCTGCCCAAACAGGTGTGGGTTGTGTTTGAACCCCTGGGGTAAGACAGCCCACATAAGTTGCTGGGCTGCATTAGTGTCCAGGTAAAGGCAAACAGAAAGTAAAAGTCAGGGTGTAGAGGAATGGTAAAGAAGGCATTCTTGAGGTCTAGGACCCTGAAGTGAGTGGTCTTTGAGAAAACGTGTGACAGTAACTTGTAGAGATTAGGGACTACTCGATGGAGGGGAATTACTGCCTCATTGATTAGGTGTAAATATTGTACAAGATGATAAGCCCCTGAAGGTTTTTGAACAGGAAGGGTGGGGTATTGCAGGGAGAGTTCATGGGGATGAGTAAGCCTTGATTTAAGAGGCAGATAATTATTGGTTTAAGGCCTTAGAAACAGACACAGTTACACATTAAACAAAAATTTTATATATAAATTATAAATTAAGAAATTTAAATGAACATGCTTTACTTGTTTCAGTTAAAATTATACTAGAGGTATTTTCTGACAAACAAAAAGACAAAACAGATTATTCACTCACATAGCTCAATAGACAACTCTTCTTTTTTAAGCTTTTCAAGATGGCAGGGAGTTGTCAGCATAGAGAGGAGGAAGAGAGAACGCAGATGGATGGACAGTGTGAACAGCTGGATGGAAAGAAGGACGGTCAGAATCTGCAGGAGGAGGAGGAGGTTGAGGTGCTAGTGGTGGCGCCACGTGGTTAGAGGAGTCAAAAAGATTTAGAGCTCTGAAGAGAGGGGAGAGAATGAGGGGGAGAAGGCCATAGCTGTCTCTTTATCCAGCAGGGGAGGAGAAAGAGAGAATGGTATTTGCAGGTGAATGAAAAAGAGGATTCAGCCCTGGCCAGTTGGCTCAGTGGTAGAGCATCGGCCTGGCGTACAGGAGTCCCAGGTTCGATTCCCAGCCAGGGCACACAGGAGAAGCGCTCATCTGCTGCTCCACCCCTCCCCCTCTCCTTCCTCTCTGTCTCTCTCTTCCCCTCCCGCAGCCAGTGCTCCATTGGAGCAAAGTTGGCCCGGGCTCTGAGGATGGCTCTGTGGCCTCTGCCTCAGGCGCTAGAATGGCTCTGGTTGCAACAGAGCAATGCCCCAGATGGGCAGAGCATCGCCCCCTGGTGAGCATGCTGGGTAGATCCCAGTCAGGTGCATGCGGGAGTCTGTCTGACTGCCTCCCCATTTCCAAATTCAGAAAAATACCAAAAAAAAAAAAAAAAAAAGAGGATTCAGCGAAGAGAGGGGAGGGGACATTTTGGAGGGAAGAGACTCAAGTTGAAGAGATCCAGAGAGGGGTCTCGAGAGAGGGGTGCCCGCGGGGGTCAGGCAGGAGGGGAAGAGAGTTGGGAGTCTGCGGAGAAGGAGAGATTGGGAGCGGAGGTTTTAGGTGAAGTTTCTTTGGCCAAAAATGGCCTGTGTGTAGAACAAGTGGTACAGAAATTAAGGACAGGAGCAAAAGTAAAAGGAAGCTTGCACGTAAGGAATTTCAGAAGCTTTCCCAGTCCGGTGGCAAAAGTTGTCAAGGTCTCTTAGAATATTGTAATTGAATGTCCCATTTTCAGGCCAATGGGAGTCATTGTCTAGTTTATATTGTGGCCAGGCAGCATGGCAAAAGAAAATGAGTAGAAGACAGCCCAACGGGGTTTGGTCAGACGGCTTTGACTCCGAAGAGCCCAATGTGGAGATTAGTGATCTAGAGAGGGCATCCCCACCTTCAATCACAATCTCAAAGGAGAAAGCTCTCCTGGGAATGTAGAGTTGTCCTGTTTAGGGGTCGTCACCACCTAAGAAGGAGCTCAAAGAGAATGTGGAGGGATTTGGCTAAGCACTTAGACTTTTGGAATATGCTGTCCCTGGGACAGAAAAATGGCAAACCCCTCAAAATGTGAGGCTGACAGGAGAAAGCCGTCCGACGATGGATTAGGGACTTATGGGTCAAATTAAAGCCAACTGGGAGAGGGAAGGGAGAAACTCCTTACTTTTCTGATCCAGCAGGGGTTTAGGACAAGGTTAGACTGCCGGCCAATCAACCTACAATTACACATCCAAACAGAATCAGGGACGAGCTGCCACTGCCCATTGCTTCCCTGGTTGTAAGTTTGGATGGCAAAGAGGGATCGTCCTGGCAGTTAGTACCCTGTCTCGGGTTTTGGCACCAAATGTTGGAATCCATGGGAGTTCGATAAGACCAGAGTAACAGGCTTTATTGAAAGGAAAAAAGGAACCCTGCCGGGCACTTCTCTGGGGAGAAGGGCACTGGTTACAGACTAGAGGTGAATTTTATAGCGTTTGGGAGATCCTGAGGGGGTACTGAGTCAAAAGTTCTGGTATGTTTCCTTTTACGGTTTTAGGATTTCAGCTTTCTGTAATGCTCCTTCTTGGGCAGTTGATCAGCTTTCTGGCACTCTTCTGCCTCAGGGACGATTATCCAGTAAATAAGGGTGAGGTCAGGCAGCCAGGTGGGACAACAAAAGGGCAGTTGGAATTCCATATATCTATCAAGGCTCAGAGCCATTCCCATCTTTTGAGGAGCAGTTCACAATCCCAGATGGACATCCCAAGTGGAGCTTTTAACAATCAGCTATGCCTGGCCCCCCCCCCCCCAAGGGTTCTGATTTAATTTCCTGAGTGCTGATTCATGCCCGGCCCTGGCCTCAGGGTGCCTCCCGCCTGCTGCAGCATCAGACACAATCACCTGTCCTTGTCTGGGTTGGGTTCATTCTCTGTATGCAATATGCATCTCCAAGATGCACAGAGGGCAAGATTGGCTCGCGGTAGGAGCAGGAAGGCTTCAAGCAGAAGGTGATATTTGAGCTCGTTCTGCAATAAAAAGGAAGAGTTCTCCAGACAAGGAAGAGGCTGGGCATTTCAGGCAAGAAGAACACTGTGAAGGATTAGGAGAGCCACCAGGAGGATTTCTGTTTGTGTAGAAGATCATAAAGCACACTAGAAAACACTGAGTCCCAACAAATGAATGGAGAAGGGAGCCAAAGGCACTCCTCTCACCGAGGAGCATGGCGGTCTTCCCCATGCAGAGCCTGGAGACCCACTCAGCCAAACTTCTCCAAACTCTCCAAGCGCCAAAGAGTGAGTCATCCCTGGCATTCCCCTGCCACCAGCTGGCACAGAGTTCCCAAAGGATGTAAAGAGAGAGTCTCCATGGAGTCTAGGATAGAGGAGGAGGGGAGGAGGACTCAGGAGGAAAACAGAAAGAGCCCATTTCCTCCGGGTCCAAGAAGGTTATAAGACCCCCTGTTCCTACCTCTGGGATGGGGCATGTCCCTGTTATCTCCCCTGCCATCCTCACCCTGCAGGCTGCCCTGATGACGCTTTGCCAGAAGAACTCGCCACCTCCTCCATCTTGTAGGTATGTCCCACCAACCCAGTAACGACACACCACCACGGGGACAGCAGCCGGTATCTGGACCAAGACATATCAAATGCCTGTGTGCTGGGGAACAATGAGCTCAGAACTCAAAGTTGGCAGGAAATGAACAAGCCACATATCGAGAAATGCCAGACCAGCCTCACCAGACTTAAATGTGCTCCTGTGCACAGTGGAGCCTGGAGAGAATGAATGAGTCAAACAAGGATTTCAGCAGAGAGAAAGGACCTAGCAGGAAAAGGCTATAAAACCCTCCAGGAAACTAGAATCCTAAGACGTCATAGCTGGAAACACTGTCCCATATGACCTAGGGTCTTACGACTCAAACCGTGGTGCCCAAACCGGCAGCATCGCCATCGCCTGGGAGTTTGTTAGAGATGGAAACTCTCGGGCCCTGCGCCAGTCCTTCTGAGATAGAATCTGCATTTAACGAGAGCCCTAGGTAATCCCTGCGCACACTGAAAACTGAGAAACTGCTGCTCAGGGTCTCAAATCAAACGGCCTAGCAGAATCACTTGAGATCTTTTTTTAAGTACAGATTTCTGAGCTCTGCTGTAAATCAACAGAATAAGAATTTCTGGCCCCTGTGCATGAATATATTTATATATATATATATATATATATATATATATATATATATATATATATATATATATTTATATATATATATTTATTTTATTTATTTTTTTACAAAGCTCCACAGGTAATTCTAATGACAGAATTTTACAGAGTAGGCTGCCAATCACTGATCTGGTCCATCTCTCTCAATCTAAAGATGAGAGGACTGAGGCAAGACAGCAGCAACAACAAGCTTGGTTTCTGTTAAGAGATCTAAATAGGGTCTTTGCTTAAAGACAAAGGGAATTCGATTTGGAGCCAAATCTGAGCTCAAGCCCGAGCTCTGTCCCTTCAGAGCTGTATATCTTGGGACAAGTCTCCTTCTTTCTTTGGAACTCAGTTTTCTTACCTTCAGGGAAAGATACCCTAGAATATCAGGATGACTCCTCATGGGCAATAAGGAAACAGAGAAATTAATGGAGAATTAACTCTGTTTTCTGCACACACACACACATTCACACACTCAATAACAGCTACTTAACTGAAACTTGGGAATCCTTGTGCCCCAGTTTTGTATTTTGGGTTTTTTTTTTATTTTTTTGGGTTTTTTGTGGGGTTTTTTTTTACAGAGACAGAGTCAGAGAGCGGGATAGACAGGGACAGACAGACAGGAACGGAGAGATGAGAAGCATCAATCATTAGTTTTTCATTGCGCATTGCGACACCTTAGTTGTTCACTGATTGCTTTCTCATATGTGCCTTGCCCGCGGGCCTTCAGCAGACTGAGTAACCCCTTGCTCAAGCCAGCGACCTTGGGTCCAAGTTGGTGAGCTTTTGCTCAAACCAGATGAACCCGCCCGCACTCAAGCTGGCGACCTCAAGGTCTCGAACCTGGGTCCTCAGCATCCCAGTCCGATGCTCTATCCACTGTGCCACCACCTGGTCAGGCTGCCCCAGTTTTTTGAAGCAACTTAAAAGCCCTGAAGTCTCATTGTTCCCATTTTACAGATAGAGAAATGGAGAGGCACTCGCAGCAGCTCCACTTCTCACTTTGTGAAGGTGAGTAATGTTTGCTTCCCATGTGGACAAACAGAAGCACACAGGGGTTTGCCACCAACTGGGTTCTAGATGCAGAATTCTGGCCTGCCAGGTGAATTCATTCGCGGAGAACAGGAAGTGGGGTGGAGCTGGAATGCCACAGGTTTCACCTCGAGGCTGACTTCACCAGGAGCCCTAAAATGTTGTATCCCTAAGGATAGAAGAAAGAATTAGGCATGGACCCAAATCCTCGATTAAGTGAGAGACAGACACTTAGAAAATTATAAAACAAAGGAGTAAGGCTATAAAACAAAGGAGTAAGGCTATAATACAGAGCCCAGTGAGCGGGGCTCCGCCCGAAAGGCTATGGGTTGGGTGGGTGTTCAGATAAAGCTTTCTGGAAAAAATGACCCCTGAGCTGTGTCTGAAAAGGCAAGAAGGATCACTTCTGGGTATGGGGAGGCACAAAGAGGACGAGACCCTCTGAGATGCCTGGGGCCCTGCAGTGAGTGGGGACCCTATCTTTGGTTGGAACAACCAGCTATATGTTGTACATACATATACATAAAAAACATATTATTGTTTTGTGCTTTTTCATTAATCTGTGTATTTTTCCTGCAAATTATGTTTTTCAATATGTTTTATCCATATTCATACATATAAGTTGAATCCATTCCTATTTAACTCCCACGAGCCTTTAAAAACATTTAGGTTTAGCTAATGGTTGGCAAGTACAAACAGACCAGGAGTGCATGCACCCTTGTGTATGTCTCCTTGTGCACATGTGTAAGAGTTTTTATTATTATTATTATTCATTTTAGGGAGGAAAGAGAGAGAGACAGAGAAATACAGAAAGAGAGAGAGAAGGGGGAAGAGCAGGAAGCATCAACTCCCATATGTGCCTTGACCAGGCAAGCCCAGGGTTTCAAACCAGCGACCTCAGTGTTCCAGGTCGACATTTTAGCCATTGTGCCACCATACGTCAGGCCATATATGAGTTTTCAAAAGTTAACACCTAGAAGTGGAATTACTAAATATTATGAACTAAAAGTTTCTGCCCGCCACCCCACCCCCCACCCACCCACCCCCCATCCTATGTTGAATCCCTAAGCCCCAGTGTGATAGTATTTAGAAGTGTGTCTTTGGGAGGTAATTGGGTTGTCATAAGGTCATGAGGGTGAGGTCCTCATGATGGGATAAGTGTTCTTATAAAAAGAGTCAGAAAGAGGGCCTTCACCTGAACCCAACCATGCTAGAATGCTGATCTCAGATTTCCCAGCCTCCAGAACTGCTAGAAATCCATGTCTGTTGTTTAAACCACCCAGCCTCTGATGCTCTGTTCTAGCAGCCCAGGCAGACTGAGACTCTAGGGTAGGCACAGCTGGGGGTAGTAACTACCAAATTGTCCTCCAAATGTCCCAATCGACATTTCCACCAGCACAACCTCACCAACATGTGGTACTGTCAAGTTTTTTCCTCCCAGCTGTGCTTTGTAGGAAGACCTTCATCATCCCCACCAGGCATGGCAGGTCCCAAACATCTAAACTTCTCATAAAAGAACAGGAAAGAACATATACTCAGCTCCAGGCCCTGGGCTGCAATACTATTGCCTCTCAGGACCCTCTGACACAGGTACTAGTACAGGGTGGGGCACAAGTAGGTTTACAGCTGTTCATATGAAAGATATTACAATAATTGATAAATAACAATACAAGAATAAACTCTTGTTTTGCGTCCTCACAAGTGTAAACCTACTTTTGCCCCAGCCCATGTACTTCCCACCGGACAGTGCAGAAAACAGGCAGAGAGATGTGCAGTGACTTGCCTGAAGCTGCACGCCAGAAAGTGACGGAACCCTGGCTCAACACCAAGTCTGTCTGCTGCTAAGGCTCATACTCTTTTCACTGTTTCATACATTCAACTAGTAGTCATTGAGCCCTGGTTATATACCAGACCCTGGAGGTGCAAAAAAGAAATCGCTGGGCCCTTCTTAGCACACAGTACATGTTTGCTGAATGGATATTGAATCAAAGAGGTCAGAGCCCACTGGAGAAGTGGACATAAAAAAAATACGTGCAAGTAAGTGATGAAGGCTGACGGGGGGCAAGGGCAGCAGGACACACACCAGGCAGAAGCTGGGTTTCCTTTGAGTGCATCAGGGACAGCGTTACCTCGGACGCAGTGTCTGTCAAACACAAAAAGAGGAAATGGGTTCTAGGCAGAGGGAACACGTGTGAAAGCACAGGAGTGCGAGGCAACATTACATTTTCTGGAAGTTACACTACTTTTGATTGCCTTAAAGTTGCTTTCTTCCACCATTGAGGCAAGATATCTAGCTCAATTCAATTCAGTTCAATTCACTGGACCTTTGTTGTTTTTTGTTTGTTTGTTTGTTTGTTTGTTTTTATAGTTTTATCCTACTTTTTTTATTTAGAAATTAAATTCAATGGGGTGATATTGATCAATATGAGTACTACATACGTTTCAGGTAAATATGTTAATAGCATGTGAAACATTGACTGTGTTGTATGCCCATCACCTTTGTTAAAGGCCAGCTATCGCAGGCCCAGGGTGAGATGTTTTTCGTGCATTATCTCATTGAACCCTTGCAGTTTTTATCTCCTCCTAACACAAATGAGAAAACTGAGGCTCGAGGCTCAGAGAAGTAAAGAGTCCAGCCCAGGAAGACAGTCAAACCTTCTGTTCTTCCCACTCCTTGCTGTCTCCCATAGACAGCAGACACTGATGCCTTCTCCTTTCCCTGGTCTTACTCCAGGAAAGAAAACCCCCCAGCAAAGATCAAGCCCCGTGGGAGTGACCTTTTAGAGCAGGGGGGGGCTCTTTCTGTTTATTCCATTGTCTCTTTTCTTCCTGGGGAAATTGGAGGGGAGAATGCATATAGAGTCATGGAGTTTTCAATCCTTGGCCAGACACTATCATCCCATTCATTATTCATTCACTTAACTAAGGTGACCAACTTTTTTACAATGAAAAGGAGGACAAAAATAAACTGAAGAAAACAATATCATAAATAAAAGAAACATTTTATTCATTGCAACAATAATACACTATAATATGATAAATGCATAATAAAAAGACTTGTAATATTTTATATTGTAACTATGCTTACATGCCTATTGATTTTTAATAATAATTGTAGGCCTGACCTGTGGTGGCGCAGTGGATAAAGCGTTGACCTGGGCTTGCCTGGTCAAGGCACATATGGGAGTTGATGCTTCCAGCTCCTCCCCCCTATCTCTCTCTCTCTCTCTGTCTCTCTCTCCTCTCTAAAATGAATAAATAAAATAAAAATTAAAAAAAATAATTGTAAAAAAGAAGTACTAATTTAGATACAAACACATCACATCACACACAATGGATCCACTCTGCATCGATTGAATATGGATATTTACAGATTAGTCTTCCAATATCAAAAAGGAGAACATGTAGGAGGGCACTTTTCAAGGGAGGACGGAACTTACAAAAGAAGGACTGTCCTCCCTAAAGGAGGACGATTGGTCACCTTAATTTAACAAATATTCATTGAGCACCTACTATGTGCGAGGCAATGTTCTCAGCACTGTGAATACCAAAGTGAATCAGACAAGACTCCTGCGCTTAATGAAGGTTAAATTGTGTGACGTCTCAGAGTCGGAAACAAAGGTTTCAAGAGGTTCTATGGCTAGTCCAAGGTCACACAGCAATTTTGTCTCCGTTAAATGCCTGAAACCCAAGTGTAGCTGATTTCAGAAACAAAGTACAAGTCCTCCGAGATGACCATGGCCTCTCTCTCCTCTCCCTCTTGCTTTTGCCTCTCCTCAGTCTCTGTCCAGCAGGATGACTCCAGAGAACGCCACGTGGGCGAGGGTGGTCCCTGCTGAATTCATCCTCCTGGGCATCACGGATCGCCGGGACCTGCGCCTGATCCTCTTCCTGATCCTCCTGCCCGTCTACTTGGTGAGCCTGCTGGGAAATGGGGGCATGGTCCTGCTGATCCGCGTGGACGCCCGGCTCCACACTCCCATGTACTTCTTCCTGGCCAGCCTCTCCCTGCTGGACACCTGCTACTCCTCGGCCATCGGCCCCAAGATGCTAGTGGACCTGCTGCTGCCCCGCGCCACCATCTCTTACGCAGCCTGCGCCCTCCAGATGTTTGTGTTTGCCGGGCTGGCCGACGCCGAGTGTTGCCTGTTGGCGGCCATGGCCTATGACCGCTACGTGGCCATCGGACACCCTCTTCAGTACGCCACAACCATGTCGCAGCGACTCCGCCTGACCTTGCTGGGAGCATCAGGCCTGGGGGGCGCCCTGAGCGCTTTCGTCCACACGACCTTCACCTTCCGCCTGAGCTTCTGCCACTCCCGGGAGGTCAACAGCTTCTTCTGCGATATCCCTCCCCTGCTGGCCATCTCCTGCGACGACACCAGCCTCAACGAGCTCCTGCTCTTCGCCGTCTGCGGCTTCATCCAGACAGCCACGGTGCTGGCCATCGCCGTGTCATACGGTTTCATCGCGGGGGCTGTGGTCCGCATGCGCTCGGCCGAGGGCCGCCGGCGGGCCGCGTCCACCTGCGGCTCCCACCTGACCGTGGTGGCCGTGCTTTACGGGACGCTCATCTTCATGTACCTGCGTCCCAGCTCCAGCTATGCCCTGGACACTGACAAGATGGCATCTGTGTTCTACACGCTTGTCATCCCAGCTCTCAACCCGCTCATTTACAGCCTCCGCAACAGGGAGGTCAAGGAGGCCCTCGGAAGGACCTGGAGCCGGTTCTGCTGTCCCGGGCCAGGGCCCCAGTGACAGGCCTGAGGAGCCTGTGTTAGGACTCACTGTTCCCCTTGTCTCTCTGGTTAAAAGTGGGTGTTCCTCTGACGGGTGTGGCTTGTCGTTATTTGAGGGACTGAAAAGGGGGTGGAAAGGAAGTTCACAGGAAGGAGGCAGGAACCTGGGGGTCATCTAGGGCTAGAACTAGAGCCAGAACCAAGTTCATGTTAATGCTGCTACCGAGCTGCCTCAGGTGCCTCAGTTTTCAAAAGCTCCCAAATTCATTGGCCAGGTATCTCAGTGGGTTGGAGTGCAGTTCCGATACATCAAGGTTATGGGTCGATCCCTAGTTGGGGCATGTACAAGAATTAACCAATGAATGCATAAGTGGAACAGCAAATCGATGTTTCTCTTTCTCTCTCCCTTCTTCTTTCTCTCAAATCAACTTTTTAAAAAATAAAGAGTTTAAAAAAAATAATAAAATGAAACCTCCAAGATGTTACCGGTGCAGTAATCTAGGTTTATTTGCTGCTCTATTTGTAAAAGGCTGATTCCAAGAAATACCAGCAAGAGCTGGGTTGGCTGCAAGTGATTCTTGCCCTTTGAAGGCTCTTTGTGATGCGTGAGTCTTCTCCTGCACTCTTGGACCTCGAGAAAGCATCTCCAGACCCCACTCATGTCAAAGAGTGGGGCCAACTCTGCCAAGACGAATGTCCCTCCCTGTGAGCCTCTGTGTAGCATCTCTCAGGGAAATGGCTGCAGGGTGGCAAAACATACACAAGCTCAGCCTAAAATCCCCACAGCTGGATTGGGATTTGGCCAAGGTTAGACTAGTTCACGCCTGTGATAGAGGTCAGGAAAGAATTCGAGTTCTAGTTAGAATAGGGTTAGAGTTAAGGCTCAGGTTATGGCTCCGACTAGGGTTGGGGTTAGGGCAGGACCAGGACTAGGTTTAGAATTTAAAAGCAACTGGGAACCAGCTCGATCCCCAGTCAGGGCACAGACAGGAACAGATCAATGTTCCTGTCTCTCTCTCTCTCTCTCCCTTTTTCTCTCACTAAAATCAATAAAAATTAAAATTAAAAAAACAAAAGCAACAGGGAAATTTAGTATTGGATCAAAATTATGTCAATTTTAGGATTTGGGCTAATTTTAATTAGTAGTAGATTTGGGATAAATTTCAGGGTCAGAGTTTAGATAAACTTGAGCTATTATCAGAACAATTTTAGGGTTATGTTAGAGTGTGGGACTAATTAGGATTGGAGTTGAGATTTTCTTTTTTTTTTTTTTTTAATTTTTTATTTTTATTTTATTTATTCATTTTAGAAAGGAGAGAGAGAGAGAGAGAGAGAGAGAAGAGGGGGAGGAGCAGGAAGCATCAACTCCCATATGTGCCTTGACCAGGCAAGCCCAGGGTTTCGAACCGGCGACCTCAGCATTTCCAGGTCGACGCTTTATCCACTGCGCCACCACAGGTCAGGCCCGAGATTTTCTTTTTATTGCTAGATTAAACTTAAGTTAGAGTTTAGTTTATGTTAGAGTTCTAGTAGGTTTAAGTGGGTGTAGATAATGTTTGTGATAAGTTTAAGTCAGAGTCTAGTTATGATGACAGACACCCTAGTTCACAATTAGATGAGAGGCATCCAAACAGCATTTTAAATATCAATTCATATGTTTGGAGTCTTAATTTAAGAGTTATTAAAAATTATGGATAATGATACTATTTCTTAAAGCTTAGGGTAGGAGTTGGTTACTGGTGGGTCTGAGTTTCAGAGTTATGAGTATGCTTATATTGGTACGTGATCAGGCAGGGTAAACTACTGGGTTAAGATGACAACATCTTGGCCCTGGCCGGTTGGCTCAGCGGTAGAGCATCAGCCTGGCGTACAGAAGTCCCAGGTTCGATTCCCGGCCAGGGCACACAGGAGAAGCGCCCATCTGCTTCTCCACCCCTCCCCCTCTCCTTCCTCTCTGTCTCTCTCTTCCCCTCCCGCAGCGAGGCTCCATTGGAGCAAAGATGGCCCGGGCCCTGGGGATGGCTCCTTGGCCTCTGCCCCAGGTGCTAGAGTGGCTCTGGTCGCAGCAGAGCGACGCCCCGGAGGGGCAGAGCATCGAGAGGGAATGCCACAACCCTGACCTCCTGGGCAAAAATGACCCCAGTGCTCCAAGCCTGGGGCCACAGGAGACCTCTCAGACCCAGTGCTCTTCAGCCTCTCATGCACCCAAGTTCCCAATTTTGACAGATTTTGTCTTTCTGACTCAGGTGCAGTGGGCTCAAGGCACTGCATTCTGCCCGAGAAGCCCTTGCATGCAGAACGTGATGGACCCTGGGAGTTACGACAGGCATTTCCGAGGGGATATGAAGCTTGGCCAGGGTCAATTGTCAGCTCCTGTCTGGTCCCCATTCCGGCTCTCCCCACTATAACTGAGCTGAGGCCAACACTGTTAAGCATTTCCCTTTTAAACGTCCTTCAGCACCGTTTACTAAGGCAGTAAAGACAAAAGCAGTATGGGTGGGGAAGACAGGAGTCTGATCCGGGCACTTGGCGCTGCAGCCTGGATGGGCATTGAGGGAAGGGGCATTCTATGGGCAAAGGGCAGTGTACACAAGGGCATGGAGCTCAGATGAGCTCAGCGTGTGCAGGAGACCTGAGGAAACCACGTTAACCGGCTTGAGAGGGAAAGAAAGGGAGAGAAGTCTGAAGATCTGGGAGTGAAGAGGACAAACAGCTCATGGCTTGGATATCAGTAGTGGAATTTAGACTTTATTCAGTAGGCAGCAGGGAATCATGGAAAGTTCGTATGTTCAAAATAACCTCCGTGCTTGTTTTGACACCACCATCAGGCAAAGTCATGACCACTCGCAATGCTACACACAGACATGATTCCCACAAACACGCACAGCAATACCCCTCCAATAGACCCAGTCCCCTATCAGAAACATTCACACACTGAGAAGCACTCCAATGGACACAGCCACCCACACAGACACGGGTACAGCCTCCCACTAGGGCAGTGGTTCTCAAAGTGTGTGCCAGAGCGCACTGGTGCACCCTAGAAGATTTCCAGGTGTGCCCTATGGTATTCCAGAGAAATATGTGCCTGTTGGGAACCACAAACCAACAAGGTTTTTGGAGTTTAGATTTGGGGGGGACAGAGGTGTGGGGAATTGGCTGTAAGCTGACAGTCTGCCCACTTCACTTGCCTGATTAGTTTGCAAAAGGCTGTTAAGCTGTGGTGCTGGATTGTTTACACTACCCCCCATGTTCCCGGGAAAGACTAGAGGCAAGTTTCTTCTATTCTTTGTTTGGTATCAAGTTAAGATGATATGTATGGTGGGGGTTTTCTGCACTCAATACAATTAAGAGTAAAAAGAGAGGAATTCTTCAATGTATTGACAAGGAAATGAGAGTTTCAAATATATGCCCAAACATTGAAAAAATCGCTAGGATACATCAGGCTCATGTTTCTCATAAACACAAGAATAAAAAAACTTAACACATTTGCTCTGGGACCTGCCGAATTTACTAAATCTACTAAGAATGTATCTATATATATATATATATAAAGATAACTTTTTTGTTGTTTTTTTATTTTTTAACCTCTCTTTTTTACTAATTCTAAAAAACATAACTCAAAAAATGTAACATAAAAATGTTTTTTAATGTCAGAATAAATTTAATTTTGTTGTATGTATTTTGTTTAATTACTATAAAAGCATGCTTGGGGCCCTGGCCGGTTGGCTCAGCGGTAGAGCGTCGGCCTAGCGTGCAGAGGACCCGGGTTCGATTCCCGGCCAGGGCACACAGGAGAAGCGCCCATTTGCTTCTCCACTCCTCCGCCGCGCTTTCCTCTCTGTCTCTCTCTTCCCCTCCCGCAGCCAAGGCTCCATTGGAGCAAAGATGGCCCGGGCGCTGGGGATGGCTCTGTGGCCTCTGCCCCAGGCGCAAGAGTGGCTCTGGTCGCGACAGAGCGATGCCCCGGAGGGGCAGAGCATCGCCCCCTGGTGGGCAGAGCGCCGCCCCATGGTGGGCGTGCCGGGTGGATCCCGGTCGGGCGCATGCGGGAGTCTGTCTGACTGTCTCTCCCTGTTTCCAGCTTCAGAAAAATGAAAAAAAAAAAAAAAAGCATGCTTGGACTTTATATTTTTTTCTTTAATATTTGACTTAATTATTATAACATTTCTCAGAAATTTGTATATTGTGCGCCTACAATGATTTGTAGGATTTTAAGTGCGCCCCGACTTCAGAAAGTCTGAGAACCACTACGCTAGGTGCTCGCTCAAGTTCATGGACGCATTTGGTTGCACAGAAACACGTTCATTCTCCTACAGCCAGGTATAAAATCTTATAAACACATGTTCACACACACACACATGGCCACATACATAGCCACAGTCACAGTCTCACACACACACAGAGTCACAGTCACACAGGCATACATATCGCTGCTGTTGCCAGAGGCACAATCCCTCCCACATTCCTACACCTCCCACAGGAAGCCAGCAAAAGCTTGAAGGGACAGGATGATTGGCCCCAGAGCTACTTCTTCAGATCCTGGGCTCCCCTGTCCCGGTCACTTTGCCTGGGGTTCAAGAGTCAGCCTGACACTTCTCTCTGGCTTCACAAGGCCTGAGGACCATTGGCTTCTCCATGCACAGGGCTCCCACATGTCCTGAGTTGGAAGCAGCACCAACCACCACCTCCCCCATCAGACTGGGCCCTAGAGGGGAGGGATAACAAGCCCCAGAGAAAACAGCCAGGGGAAGGGGGTGTTGCCTCTGGAGAGAAGGTGAGGTGCTCCCCGGGCCCCAAAACCCAAAAGTGTGGCCAATAGCGCTCTCCTTAGACCCTCCAGTGATAAGCCACACTTGGCTCCTGCTGCTGTTCCTTCCTGTGATGTGGAGAGGCCACAGGGTACACTTGGGGGCAGGGGCCAGGCTGGCGATCTGTCTTCCTGTGTGTGGCTGTCAGCATGAGTCATACGTGTGAGTGTGAGGGTGTGTGCTGTTTGTGTGAAGCTGTGATTGTGCGTTACCATCTGTACAATGATGTCATTGAGGGGAAGGACAGTGTGTATATGGACGTGCCCCCTAGGGTGGCACATCTCTGATGTGACCCCTCATGAGCCTATGTGAGTGTAGCCGTGTGTATGCAGGTGCAAGGCTGTGGGCCCCCAAGGCTGTGCACATAGATGTGATTTTGTAATCAGTGGGGGGGATCAGGTGTGACAGGTGTGCACGAATGGGCACTGGTCAGTGTTTAAGAGACTGGGTGGTCACTGAAAGCATGAATGTGCATAACAGGTCCTGGTAGCTGTCAGGGTGCTGTGAGCCCTTTCAACAGGGGTCCCTGAAAGACCATCACCCTGTGGCCTCAGGGCTATTTGGTGATTGCTTTTGACCATCATGTGTCTGGTGATCTGGGTCTGTGGGTCTATGGTTAGGCTGTCTGCTCCCTTAGGGGAGGATGCGTGTCCTGGGTCCACATGTCTGTGGGTGATTGCACGTGCCTGTGTCTTTGCAGAGACGAGGCTGAGGCTGCACAGGCTTGCACACCCACATTGAGGTGTTTGTGATTACATATGAATGTTTCAGCAAACAGCTCGAAGTGTTTGAATGTCTACTGGGACCAATTTAGACAGGGGTCAGAGCAGGCCCAGTTTCCAAAAGCCATTCTATATAAGCAGGCTTCTCGAGTTTTACAAAAGATGCTCTACCAGAAGCCAAAGTCAAAAGATTCTTCTTACCCCATGGAGGAAGGAAGGGAAGACACCAGGGCAGGGAGAGCATTTTTTTAGCTTTTTTTTTTTTTTTTTTTTTTTTGTATTTTTCTGAAGCTGGAAACGGGGAGAGACAGTCAGACAGACTCCCGCATGCGCCCAACCGGGATCCACCCAGCACGCCCACCAGGGGCGACGCTGTGCCCACCAGGGGGCGATGCTCTGCCCCTCCGGGGCGTCGCTCTGCCGCGACCAGAGCCACTCTAGCGCCTGGGGCAGAGGCCAAGGAGCCATCCCCAGCGCCCGGGCCATCTTTGCTCCAATGGAGCCTTGGCTGCGGGAGGGGAAGAGAGAGACAGAGAGAAAGGAGGGGGGGTGGAGAAGCAAATGGGCGCTTCTGCTATGTGCCCTGGCCGGGAATCGAACCCGGGTCCCCCGCACGCCAGGCCGACGCTCTACCGCTGAGCCAACCGGCCAGGGCGATTTTTTTTAGCTTCTTAAGGTAGAAGGACATGGAAAGACATGAGGAAATGATTCCTCTGCGGCGATAACCTCAGCATAGCCTTCAGTGTCTTAAAACCCCTCCCCTTTTAGAGCCTCTCTTGTAGAATTGTCCAAGATTTTTGCAGTGAGATCCCTACAGAAAAAAAATGGAGGCATTGAAACAAGGTGCCTCGATCCTTAGAAGTTAAGCCTCGGTGCTTGGTGAGAGTTTCTGTCTGTCTGTTCATACCAGGTTCCCACAAAGGGCTGGACATCTGCTCAGTGCTCAGTGTTTGACTCCGTGGGGAAAGTTGCTCCAGGAAATAGGAAGTCATCCAGATTCTTTTGTTCTTTTTTGCCATTTTTTTTTTCAAATCTGAAGGTATCTTTATTCTTCTCTTCAAGTGATTGACATTTTGCCTTTGTACAGACGTCTATGTTCCAAATCTTTTTTCTTCAGAATCTGAAGATCTGTATTGCTGCACTGTGTTGTACCGTCTGCTATGGATGATGAAATATTCAGTGACAGTCTGATTATCCGAATGTCACTAGATTCTTGTATCCCCACCCGTGCCCTTGGGAGATATTGGGTCCTTCACTTCATCCTCAATGGTCTAAAATGTCACATTTTGGGTGTTGTGGCTGCATATTCATTTCAATATTTCTTTGCTATGTTCCTCTTTTCCATCTCATTTTTGTTTTATTCCCCATTCTTCCTTTCCCGAAATAAATGCCGCTTGGTCAGATCTTTTACCGGCTGTTTGAACCTATCTCTGTTTTATCTTTTCTTTTTTTTTTTTTCTTTTCATTTTTCCGAAGCTGGAAACGGGGAGGCAGTCAGACAGACTCCCACATGCACCCGACCGGGATCCACCCAGCATGCCCACCAGGGGGCGATGCTTTGCCCCTCTGGGGCGTTGCTCTGTTGCGTCCAGAGCCATTCTAGCGCCTGAGGCAGAGGCCACAGAGCCATCCCCTGCGCCCGGGCCATCTTTGCTCCAATGGAGCCTCGCTGCGGGAGGGGAAGAGAGAGACAGAGAGGAAGGAGAGGGGGAGGGGTGGTGAAGCAAATGGGCGCCTCTCCTGTGTGCCCTGGCCGGGAATCGAACCCGGGACTCCTGCACGCCAGGCCGACGCTCTACCGCTGAGCCAACCAGCCAGGGCCTGTTTTATCTTTTCTTTCCAATTCTTTTCCTTCTCTGGCCCACATCCTGGGCAGTATCTTCTGCTCTGCTTTTGCTTAA
Organism: Saccopteryx leptura; assembly: GCF_036850995.1. Taxonomy (NCBI): domain Eukaryota; kingdom Metazoa; phylum Chordata; class Mammalia; order Chiroptera; family Emballonuridae; genus Saccopteryx; species Saccopteryx leptura. The sequence continues at coordinate 12,400,910 of NC_089504.1, read as the reverse complement.
AATCACAACATCTCCAAGTTGGCAATGGCCTTGAATCTCACCTGGTTCGGTTCCCGTATCTTACAGATGGGGACCTAAGGCCCAGGAAGGAAGAAATGTTGGGAAGTACAGTGACTTTGCCCACAGTAGCACCTCGATGTGGCACCCGAGCTGTCTGACTCCAAACCATCTGGCTCTAAACATACCGGTCAAGTTTTTAGTGTTAGCAAACAAAACAAAATAAACAAACAAAGAACCTCTTTTTTCCTAATGAACTCTGACGCAGAAACATAATCTACAAAACAGGAAAAATAAAAGCATGACAAGGTAAGTGAGGAGAGGGTCGAAGGCGTGGAGCCCACCTCCTCAGCCTCCCCAAGCTTCTTCCCCACAAGCCTGATCCAATCCAACCCCTTCAGTTGATACATTGGGGAAATGAGGCCCAGCGTGGTTAAGGGAGCTGCCCAAGGTCACACAGTGCCAGGAGCAACCTTCAGGCTGCCTTGCTTGGCCCGCCAGTGCCCCTTAGCTTGGCCCTGCAGTGACACTGAAGTTGTTCTTTCCTGGTCCCCTTTCCTCCCACTGCCATGCCCAGGTTATCTGCTCATGCCGTGAAGCCAGATCCTCGCTACAGCTTGTCCCCTCCCCAAACCCACTGCCTCCCTCTGCCTTCTCCAAAGCTCCACACTCATACCGGTCACGTTGCTCATCAACCAAGCCATAACTTCACCATCAGCCCTGTCCTACGGCACAGGGTGTATCATCTGCTGGCCCTCAGGGGTGTTGCCTGAGCTGTGTCTCTAGAACCTGACACAGAGAATATGCGTGTGACATGCTTCCACCTTGTCCGTCCTTCGCCTCCTTCCAGGTAATATTGCTGCATAAGGGGGAGGAGCACAGTGGGACTCAGGGGACAATCATTGCACCCCCTTTCTGGGCCACCAGCCTTGATCTAATCATCCTGCTCAGATGTCAGCTCAAAAACTAACACACATCCTGGAGGCACGGCTCACTCTCGCTGGTCTCCACCCATGTGGTCGCACAGCCTAGCTTTTGCCCTTGGCCCCTGACCGAGGGAGGTTGTCGCTGTGTCAGCACAGTCCGTGCCGTCTGCAGGGTGGCCATGACCAGCCTCACAAGTGCTTTCAGGTCCTCACTGGCCCAGTGAGGAATCCCCGTTTTGAATGCGTGGGAACTGACGCCGTCTCCTCCACTCCTATCCCCGTGTGTGCCTGTCCTGGGTGCTTCTGTCACTTGTGTTCCTACCTCCTCGCCTTTCTGTCCTTTCTCTCTCCCTGTCCATCACTTAGTGGGCAGTAGAACCAGAGACAGAGTCCTGCCCTCACGTACATTACAGCAGTGCACGTTCTGACCCAAGCCCGGAGAGGGCACAGAGTGTTTTACAAGCACCAAAGAGGCAGCAAGGACTTGAGGTCAGAAGAGTCCGGTAGATTCCATTCATGCGCCCGTTCACCCGTCCCTGGATCCCTGCCCTCGGCCACATAACCTTGCCCTCTATTCACGACTCTGGGTTCATCCATGCAACTTGCTTTGGTCAACAGGATGTTAAGAGGCATAAGAAGAAGCTGCCAAGCAGTACTAAGATCTTGACTTCTGATCTCATTTCCAGGTTTAAGTCCTGACTTTACTATTCACTAGCTGATTGACCCTGAGCAAATCGCTTAACTACAAACTGAGGAAAATGCTGTCTCTCTGGGATTGTTATGAAAGCTATCTAAGAAAACATAGATAAAGTGCTGAAACTATGACCCAGCACGTAGTAAGTCTCAATACATGATAGTCACTCTCAGTAGTTCAGGAAGGTGAGACACAGACAAGAAGTCCTCAGGGATAAATGACAGGATTAGAATTTGAACACAAACACTGCGCTCTTTACTAAGGGGCTTGCGACTCTTAGCTAGGAACTGGTGGGTGCCCACTGCCTTCCTCCTCTCTTCTTGGGCCAGCTTTTCTCTCAAACTTAACTGACCATAATGTGTGTGTGTGTGTGTGTGTGCGCGCGCGCGTAATGACTGGATATAATATTTTCTGGTTCTCTTTCCTAAAAACAAATTCTCCAAAATGACTTGTATATGTTGCTAGACATCAATCATTATCAGGCTCCAAATCCAGTCTGTCTTTAACAGCAACAAAACCATTCATTTCCTCTCCTCTGCTGCCACCATGTGGTCATATCGGGTTATAGCCAGCACTGGAACAGGTTTGGACAGGGTTTGTGATTTAACTTGAACTTGTGATCTGGTTCTCAGTGAGCATAGATAGGCACATACTAGTCCTCTGATCAAAGAGATATGTAACATTCCTCGAAAAGCAATATAACAGATGGCCTTATACCCTATTGGGGTGAATTCCAGCCTACTTGGGAATTTTCCCCACTTAAGCAGCATTCACTTATGTCAACTTGAATTGGAGACTAGAAATGACAGTCCCTGTCCCCAAGGACTTTATAGACTGATATGTAAAGAAACAATTCCAATTCAACTGTGGCAACCACACATTCTTGTAGGAGATTACCCTACAATAAAGGGAGACAAGGTCATTCAGGTCACCAAGATGTTCAAACATCTCACCCTTAGGGAAAACTTCCTATTTTTCATTAAATGAAATACAAAATGATAGCATGAGGACAATGGTAGATAACTTATTGAGGTGATTCTACGGGTTGAGCAAAGCGCTAAATGCTTTACTGGTGGTAACTCATGGAGCTCTCTTCAACCTACTGTTATTCCCACTGTTCAGGTGGGGAAATCAAGGCACAGCCAGCCTTTGAACCTACACTTTCCTTCACCAGTGTTACTAGAACCTGTACACACACATGATAGGACTGCTTCTCTCTGAAGAGGCGAGAAAGGCTTCAGGGTCCACAGAGGATGTGAGATTTGAACTGAGTTTCAAGAGATAAACAGGGTTCTCCTAAGCAGCCAAGGGGCACCAAGGGCCTTGGGTAAGGCTTTTTTAGTAAATAAAGATGACATTTCTGGAGTGTTTACTAGGTGCCACACCATGTTGAGAACTTTAGCTCACTGAATGAATCCTTGCAGCAACCCTCCGAGATAATCGTTATAATTATCCTCATTTGGAAAACCGACCTCTGTGCCTCAGTTTCCTCATCTGTGAAGTGGGGACGAGTACCATAAGCCCTCATATATAATATCAGAATGCAGTCAGCCTTCAAGTAAGTGCTGTCTGTTTTCATTGTCCCCAGTGCCCACAATTGTCCAGCACTTGGTAAGGAATCAATAAAAATTTAATAATGAACACATTGGCTCATTGAATGCCACATCCTTTCAAGGGAAGGAACAGTAACTTTGCAGAGATGAAGACACCAAGACTTAGGGCTAAGTGACTCTTCCAAATTGCAGAGCCAGTGGGCAGGGCCAGGTTTGGAAAGTGACTAAGAAATTGACCCATGGTCATTCACACAATCAGAAATAAATTCTCTCCTCCGACCTGCGGTGGCGCAGTGGATAGAGCGTGGACCTGGAACGCTGAGGGCGCTGGTTTGAAACCCTGGGCTTGTGGGGTCAGGGCACATATAAGAAGCAATCAATGAACAACTGAAGTGAAACAACTACAATCTTGTTCTCCGTCTCACTCTCTCTCTCAAATCAATAATTAAAATCTTTTAAAAATTTTTTTTAAATAAGTAAATAAATTCTCTGGTTGGAGGGAATGAGGACAGGAGTGATCCTTCTCTGGGAATAACTTTATATATAGTGGTGGCTTCAAACTAGGTAAATGTTTCACATATTCAAAAAAGTTTAATTATAAAGGATGAATAAAAGCAAACTTGAAAATTGAATCATACAGAGATAAAGGAATCTACTTCTATATCAAGTTCATAACAGAACCACACACACACACACACAAAAAAGAAATCAAATGATTTTTTTAACTCAATACCCTATACATGCTTAAGAGGACACACTCTAAAAACAAATTGCTTTTAAACTGCAAAGAGGCCTGACCAGGCAGTGGCACAGTGGATAGAGCATTGCACTGGGATGCAGAGGACCCAGGTTTAAAACTCCAAGGTTGCTGGGTTGAGCCCGGCATCATCCGGCTTGAGCAGGGGCTCATCCAGCTTGAACGCAGAGTCGCTGGCTCGAGCCCAAACATCGCTGGCTTGAAGCCCAAGGTCGCTGGCTTGAGCAAGGGGTCACTCATTCTGCTGTAGCCCCCTTTCCTGGTCAAGGCACATATGAGAAAGCAATCAATGAACAACTAAGGAGCCCCCACGAAAAATTAATGCTTCTCATCTCTCTCCTTTCCTGTCTGTCTCTATCGGTCCCTCTCTGTCTCTGTCACATACATACACACACAAAAAAAGCTGCAAAGAAATCTTGAATGAAAATTTTACATAGTTGTTAATAGCATCAGCATAATTATGAAACTATGTGTATATTTTGTGAAAATAAAAATTAGTAAATATATGGATATTGGGAATTGTGTTTCTATTGGAAATACTCATATGAACTCGTACTTTTAAAAAAACGTTTTTTCCTGCTCTGTCCACTGAAAGGGCCTAGAAGCAATGACATCAGTGGCAACATAGCACCTAAGTCTTAGTTCTAAGTGCCCTTCTGCACAAAAGGAACCAGAGCCTCTTGGGAAAGAGCTCATTCCAAGCCCTAAGCAAAGGATGAATCACATGGAACATCTTGGGCCAGAGGATAGGAAGGGCCCAAAGACTAGTCAAAAGGAGACAGAAATTGGCTTTAAAAGGCTACGGTTGGCCTAAAGCAACAAAAACAAGAAATAAAAAACTCTTTTTTCTTTTTTTTTGTATTTTTCTGAAGCTGGAAACAGGGAGAGACAGTCAGACAGACTCCCGCATGCACCCGACCGGGATCCACCCGGCACATCCACCAGGGGACGACGCTCTGCCCACCAGGGGGCAATGCTCTGCCCCTCTGGGGCTTCGCTCTTCTTAGTGCGACCAGAGCCACTCTAGCGCCTGGGGCAGAGGCCAAGGAGCTATCCCCAGCACCCGGGCCATCTTTGCTCCCATGGAGCCTTGGCTGCGGGAGGGGAAGAGAGAGACAGAGAGGAAGGAGAGGGGGAGGGGTGGAGAAGCAGACGGGCGCTTCTCTTGTGTGCCCTGGCAGGGAATCGAACCTGGGACTTCTGCACGCCAGGCCGACGCTCTACCACTGAGCCAAATGGCCAGGGCCGAAATAAAAAACTTTCTAAATGATGGTAATAGACGCTGAACTTTTAAAAACCTGTAAGTGCATAGAGATAGAGAGAGAAAGAGAAGGGAAGGGAGGGCTGTACTTTGACCCCGCTTAACTTCTTTTTCTCTCCTTAAAATTCTCCCCCTTATTTTCTTCTTTCAACCTATTCTACCACCTTAAAAACAAAAAAACCATCTCTTTATGGTATTGTCACTTGATCATTTTGCTTTCTCCACCACAAACATGATATCACGGATATACAAGTTTTGGAACTAGACAGACCTTTCCAAACCTGGCCCTGCCCACTGGCTCCGCAATTTGGAAGAGTCACTTAGCCCTATGTCTTGGTGTCTTCATCTCTGTAAAGTTACTGTTCCTTCCCTTGAAAGGATGTGGCACTCAATGAGCCAATGTGTTCATTATTAAATTTTTATTGATTCCTTACCAAGTGCTGGACAATTGTGGGCACTGGGGACAATGAAAACAGACAGCACTTACTTGAAGGCTGACTGCATTCTGATATTATATATGAGGGCTTATGGTACTCGTCCCCACTTCACAGATGAGGAAACTGAGACACAGAGGTCGGTTTCTGGCCCATAAAAATAGGGCAGCCTATTCCCAGCGTGTTCATTGTTGATGCCACACAAGGGAGGAGCGCACAGTCCGTGTCTCAGCGACTTCCATTCCACAGGGAAGTGCAGTCCAGAGAACGACCGAGGCTGTTCGCCGTAGCCAAACACTAGTTTCTTTCCTTTCCCCAACTCCATGCCTAAAAAGAGAATCAAATTAAAGGGGAAGAGAAGTGAGCGCTCAGATCCCTTTTTCTCATCCCCTCCCTTACTCCATGAATAAAGGAAACGGAAATCAACATGAGTGAGCCCTTCTTTTGGGACAGATGCTGTCACTCACTTTAACCCACAGGTTGGGAGTCTCAAACTTGATCTGCCTCATAATCCCCCGGGAGGCTTGTAAAGTGGGCGGAGCCACTCCCAGGATTCTTGATGCAGCAGGCGTAGGGAGAGGCCTGAGAACCTGCATTTGTAGCAAGAGCCGCTGCTGCTCTGGGACCACATCTTGAGAAGCACTGCCACAGAACCGCCCATGAAACAGGTATTGACCCCACTGCAAAGGTGGGAGCCTGGGCTGCAGGAAGGCCAGGTACCTCACCACCAGGAGTGACAGCAGGATTGGAACCCTGGTCTGACTCCAAAGCCTGTGCTGTTGGAGACTTAACACCAGCATTTCCCTGTGCCACGTCTGTTTACTTTATTCTAGAAGTTTCATTCCTGAAAGGCAAAATCAAGGTTCTGTGAGAGCATAAGATATTTTCATTTCCCATGAGAACAAAAGATGGTATGAAAGCTATTTTTAAACATTCCTGTTCATTACCCTATAATTCGTCTTCTAGAAACCTAACTAAGAAAATAATCCAAAATATGGCCCGAAATACAAAGATTCTAAGTGTTGTAGCAAAAAACTGGGACTCTAAATATCTAATATGAAGGGACTGGTTAATAAATTATGGTATATCCAAATGATGAAAGCCATTAAAAATTATTTATTTAGAATTTTATAACATGTCAAAGGATTTTTGATATATTAAATAAAACAACACATAAGTTCAGTAAGTTCTCAATTATTAAAAACAATGAAAAAGACCAAAAGGAGATAAACTAGAACATTGACAACAGTTGTCTATGAATCTTAATAATTATCTATAACTTTCCACACATTTACAATGAGGTTTTATTAACAGAAAAACCACGTCCTTTCTTTCTGTTAAAAACAGATATTTTCAAGATCTATCATAGAGTCAATTCCTAAACAGCCAAGAAAAGCAAAACTGAATTTTTAAGCTAATATTTATTTCCAGATTACATTTTTCCTGACCCTAAAATGTACATTTTTTAAAGCAAAAACAAGAAGAAAAAAACAAAAAGAGAGACAATCATTATGACACATACACAGAAAGAAGACTAGAAAGATAACTGTAAAAATGGTAACAAGGATTATTTTTGGTTGGTGGAATTATAAGGCTTTTTAAATATCGTTTTAGCTTAATAATTTTTATAACATTTTCTACAATGAACAACTATTACTTTTGTAACAAAAAAGTCTTTGCTGTTTTCTTTCTAAGAGACACCCAACAAGCATATTATCTGTACAATGGAACATCAATAACCATTTTAAAAATGTTGTAGAAGAGTATTTCACGGCATGAAAAAAGTGTCCCGTATTGGGGGCCATACTATAAATAGTATGTTCAGACTGATCCCGCTGTTTTAACAACAAACACAATGTCTACGTCTACAAAAGAAAACACATTGGGAGGAAAGTTTTTTAAAACTCTCTACATTAAACAACAAAGAAATTACTTTGTTAAATAAGAGAGAGACACTCACTCTCATTTCTACGTCCAACTAGTCTGCCAGAATCAGCAGGGTGGGCAGCGTGAATCCTGCCTCCCACTTTAGAAATAATGCTGAGGACAAATCAAAGCCAGTAACGGAGGTCACCCCTCTTGATGGGACAAACACGCATTGTCTGGAACCTTAAAATAAGAACCCAACAGAGAACAGGGTTTTGGGGAAAAAACTTAACTGCCTTCTTGGTCTCCTGATCTGATTACAATTAAATATAATTTACAATCACTTGATAAAGGAAATGTACTGTTTATGGTGCAAATAACATACTAACTATAGGATTATACTCCCAGACCTGGCAGAGGCCTCTGAGATCATCTGAATACACTTCCTTAATGCAATGTACTGACAGGGAAACAGCAGGGATGTCATGGTGGAGAATATTAAGTAAACATTGCAAAAGCCTAGCTTCCTGTTTATACCATTTTAAGTCACTGTACTGCTAGTCACAAGGTGAGTCCACATTTTGATTTAATCTAAGACTTTCCATATAATAAAAGGGACTAAGGAGAGCAGCGGCAAAGCCAGAAGACACTGGGAGGATAAAAATAAACAGAGACATGTGTCTTCCAGCCCAAACAATGGGAAATCTATGCCACTAGATTACCAGTTCAATCTATTTCCAAATCGCTATCCTCACTGTGACAGGTGGCAGAGTCACGCACAGACGTCAGCACCAAAACCTCCTTTTCTGGGAGCAACCCAAACTCCTGTAGGAAAGCTTCAAGGTCCACAGCAAAGAAATCTTCGCCCAGCTGGTCAGTGACTCGAACAAAATTGCCAATCAATTCGCCCCCCTTGTAAATGAGCAGGGCAGGAAGGGCATTCCTGGTGAACCTACTGCTGGCCCCGATAACTGAGCTCCTCACCCGGCAGAACTTGACGGCTGGGTACTCCGCGGCAAGGCAGAGCATGCAACCGTGCATGGCGTCGGTCCCCGGAATGCCATCCTCGTAGATATGGACCATGATGAGGGTGCTTTTCGGTTCTTTATCAATCACGTCTAAAAACCCTTCTCCACTGGGGATCTCAAACACCTGCCGGAACTGGGGCCCCTTGTGAAGCTGCTGCCGCATTTCTTCCATTCTCTGCTTCCGGTACTGCTGCAGAAACTCTTCGTCGTCCTGGTCCTCGTCCATCATAGCAAAGTCCTTCAGAGTCATCTGAAGAAGGACCAGCAAGTGAGCATCAGGAACATGAGCTGAACACGTGTGGTAACACTTAATATGTACCGCGCGCTTATGACACAGGAGGCACCGTGCGTAGTGCTCCACGCGCCTCACATCTCACTGAACTCTCAGCTAACTCGCCAGAAAGGACCTTTTATTAACCCCACTTTACAAATGAGGTTCCAGGACCTGAGCTTATTGGACAAGTTCACATAGGTCACCAGAATAAGGCCAGGATTCAAACTAGATTTTTTAAAAGTTCAGGTTTTTAACTACTGTATCAATCCTGCTTCTCAATCCAAACAGACAGCATCAGATAATACCACTCCACGAGCTTTTTCCTTTTTGTGAATCTTGACAATGGATTATTTTACACATGGTTTTGTTTTTGTTGAATAGACAACAGGATATTGAGAAATTTTAAAAAGAATACTCAGAATTCCTGCCCAGTGCGCGCGCGCACTCACACACACACACACACACACACACACACACACACACACACACACACACACACACACCCCTGCGCGCGCGGGCATCCTCCACCCACACAATACAGTCACATGCTAAAATGGCTTTTGATTTTATAACAGGAATTGAGGGTGTCCCAATTAAGCTACAAGCTGCTTTTGGCACTTAGCATTATTATATCATAAACATTTCATGTTTCCATATATTTTTTATAAAACTGGACGACATCAGGGGCCATATTTTGCTTCACCACTCCCTATTCCAGGCCTCCAGGCAATATCCAGTTCCGGGGTCTCCTGCATGCTGAAGATGACTCGGCAGGCGGAGCCTCACTCGAGGCTGTCCCATGTGACCATGTGACAGGGTGCAGCCACAGCATAAGGAAGCACAGAACGGACTGGGCACACGGCCCTGCAGCCAGCTTAAGTTAAAAAGCCTCTTCCCTGTCCTGGTCCTGCCAGGCAGCCCGCCCGTAACAAGCTCTAGCTCTGCCTGACCTGCACGGATTAGAGCAGGGGTCCCCAAACTTTTTACACAGGGGGCCAGTTCACTGTCCCTCAGACCATTGGAGGGCCGGACTATAAAAAAACTATGAACAAATCCCTATGCATACTGCACAAATCTTATTTTAAAGTAAACAAAAGGGAAGTAGTACTGTACGTGAGCAACGCCACGCTTTGCGGCGGTGCCGCATCTAGTAAGTACTCCAGGAGCACAGGTTGCATCCGTGTGCTCTCACTGACCACAATGAAAGAGGTGCCTCTTCCCCAAGTGGGGGTGGGGGTGGATAAATGGCCTCAGGGGGCTGCATGTGGCCCACGGGCTGTAGTCTGGGAACCCCTGGATTAGAGGGTGAGGCGGAGGAACCGCACTAGATCAGGACACATCCGCCCAATCACAGCCAGTGCCATACCAAGTTCACTGTTCTACTCTCATGCCCAGTATTCCTCCCATCTCAGCTCTCCATACCACCTCTGCTTGCCAGAGCGGCTCTTTCCAACCCATGAGGGTTTTTGAGTCGCATGCCCTGAAATCATTCTATGGTCAGTGAATGGCTCCTCACTCAATCCTCTTATCTGCTCCCTGATCCTGCCTGGTACTTCCAGCCAAGAGCTGCTTTGGCCCATGGCCAAATGATCTCAGGCACTCCTCCACATTCATCTGTGCTCAGAGAGCAGGGGATTAAATAGAGTCTTTTTGACACGGGGAAGAGAGAGGCAGTGACCTAGTTCCAGATATCTTCCAGAGTGCCTATTTGCTTCTACTGTATTAGCTCATTAGCATAAATTCTCATGAACAGGCTTCCAGTGAAACAGAGCAACATCATGAAAAGAGCAGGAAAACCTTAGAATCCTAATTCCTATTAGTTTTCACTTAGTTGCACGGCCATGAGCAAGTCCCCTCCCATCTTCAAGCACTGGTTTCATCATCTCTATACTGAGGATAATACCCCCAACCCCAGAGGGTATCAACCCCATTGATTTCTAGTCCAAGGTCAGAGTTCAATAAAGGACAGAAACTCACATTTACTGAGCACTTTCAATGGACCAGGCACTGTGATGGGGACTGTACCCTGTCAGGCAGAAATACTGACCTCACTTAACGAAAAGTCAGACTCAGAAAGGAAGAGACGTCCCCAGTCACTAGTGGCTGGGCTAAGATTCAAACCAATGTATGTCTGAGTTGTGGCATGACTCTGTCCTTTCCCCAGCGCTGTACAGCTTCCTGGAGGCCAAGTCACACACCCTCTTCCTCCGGAATCATGAACCCCGGCTGCGGCAGCCAGGGCAGCACCTGAGAAAACACTGGGTGCTACGGGTTACCTTCCCGCTGATCTTGTCCTGGAGGTCCTTCTGTTTCTGTCGCTCCTCCTCCTCCTCCAGATGGGACCTGCAGGTCATCGACAGCTTCTTGATCAGCCTTTCCATCTCCCTACACTGCTCCTCCCTCTGTTCTGTCTCCAGCTGTTTGAAGCGGCGCCAGTCATTGATCACGCCTTTTGGACCTGGGTTAGGGGAGACCATGGAGGTAGCCAAGAAGCATGGACAAGGAACTATGGACCAGCTCACACTGTCTCAGGCTCGCTCCATCAACTACACAGTGACACTGACACAGGGCAGCATGGCGTCCAATGCTTAAAGGGCCAAGGTAAGGGCCCAATGTTAGGAGATGCGTTAAATAAACTGTGATGCATCTACTCAAAGGAAAGTACAGGAACTCGCAGAAAGAAGTAGCTGTTTCCTGTCATTAAAAATATTCAAATATATTAAGTCCAAAAAATAAAAAAGGAGAGAGAGAGAGTAAAATGCCTAACAGTATCATGGTATGATCATACAAGTTTTGGAAAAATAACAGTATGTATATGTATAAATATTTATGGATATCTATATACATTTGTACGCGCATAGAAAAAGGGCTAGAAGGATAGGTAAACTGCTAACAGTGGTTGTCTCTAGGTAGCAGGATCTAAAGGGACCGGTGAGAGAGAAGTTTTACTTTTTCCTTTCCATACTTCTGTGTGATCTGAATTTTTATAACATCATGGCAGGTTGTTCTGTTATTCAAGCTACTCTCACACCTCCCTGCTTCATTCTATATCTCCCTGCCCCTTGCCATGTGACCTACCAGTATCCCCAGACGGCTGATGTTGGCCTTGGTCATGTGACTATCTTTGGCCAATGGATTCTGAGCAAAGATTTGTGAGCCTTTACGTGTCTCTAACAGCCTCCCTTTCTCCCTACACCTGGCCATGAATCAGGGTCCCTAGCCAGCCCCAGAATGAGGACATGAAAGCAGAAGCAGAGCCACTGCAGACCCATAGGGAGCACGTGACACAATGGAGAAGTGATCCTTTGCTGTCACAAGCCGCTGAGATTTGGAGGTCTTCTGTTACCACAGAAAAGAATAAGACTCTATGTGCCACTATGCTATATACCTGAAAAGATTAAAAAAAATCTATGTGAGGAAAATGCTACCAAGAAACACAAGAAAGACCTGAATAAATGGAAAAACAAGACCATATTCCTGACCAGGAGGACCCAATATCACATAAGGTTGTCAATTACCCCTAAATTAATCTATATATTTACTGCATTCCCAATGAAAGTGCTTCATTATACAAATGTGTGTAAGCTCCTAAAATTGCTTTGGAAAAAGAATAAAGCAGGAGTTAGGAAAATAATGACATAGGAGAGGACTGAGTGGAGAGTAGCCCTACCTGATACTAAAGCAAGTTATAGCACAATAATTTAAAACAGTGTGATACGGCACAGTAAAAAACAAATTAATGAGTGAATAAATTTTAAGTATAAAAAATGAAATCAGCCCTGGCCGGTTGGCTCAGTGGTAGAGCGTTGGCCTGGCGTGCAGAAGTCCCGGGTTCGATTCCTGGCCAGGGCACACAGGAGAGGCGCCCATCTGCTTCTCCACCCCTCCCCCTCTCCTTCCTCTCTGTCTCTCCCTTCCCCTCCCGCAGCTGAGGCTCCATTGGAGCAAAGATGGCCCGGGCGCTGGGGATGGCTCCTTGGCCTCTGCCCCAGGCGCTAGAGTGGCTCTGGTCGCAACAGAGCGACGCCCGGGAGAGGCAGAGCATCGCCCCCTGGTGGGCAGAGCGTAGCCCCCTGGTGGGCGTGCCGGGTGGATCCCGGTTGGGCACATGCGGGAGTCTGTCTGTCTCTCCCCATTTCTAGCTTCAGAAAAATACAAAAAAAAAAAAATGAAATCATAAAAATACAATGAAAAAAGCATGGAGTGAAGATAGATTTTAAGTTAGAAACAAAATTAAGAAAATATAAAATAATGCTTTTAAGTACAGAAAAATAATTTTTGCCAGGAAAAGAATATAGAGTCAAGCCTGAACAGATGGTGGTGCAGTGGATACAGTGTCAAACTGGGATGCAGAGGACTCAGATTCAAAACCCCAAGGTCACTGGCTTGAGCACGGGCTCACCAGCTTGAGCACAAGGTCGCTGGCTTGAGCGTGGCATCATAGACATGACCCCATGGTCGCTGGCTTGAGCCCAAAGATCGCTGGCTTGAAGCCCAAGGTCACTGACTTGAAGCCCAAAGTCACTGGCTTGAATCCAAGGTCGCTGGCTTGAGCAAGGGGTCACTCGCTTTCCTGTGGCCTCCTCCCGTCAAGGCACATATGAGAAAGCAATCAATGAACAACTAAGGTGTCACAACAAATAATTGATGCTTTTCATCTCTCCCTTCCTGTCTGTCTTTCCCTATCTGTCCCTCTCTCTGTCTCTGTCACAAAAAAAAGGAAAACACATAAAGTCAAAAGAAAAACAAAAAATCAGTAAAATATTTACAATTCATGCCGTAGATTAATTTCCTTAATATATAACACCCTAAGAATAAAAGGATCAACCAATCAATTTAAAAATGAGTAAAGAACTTGACTAGGTGATGGTACAGCAGAAAGAGCATCGACCCGGGATGCTGAGGATACAGGTTCAAAACCCCAAGGTCACCAGCTTAGGCACAGGATCATCCAGCTTGAGTGTGACATGATCACAGACATGATCCCATGGTGGCTGGCTTCAGCCCAAGATCGCTGGCTTGAGCAAAGGGTCAAGTGGCTCGGCTGGAGCCCCCTAGTCAAGACACATATGAGAAACAATCAATGAATAACTAAAGTGCTGCAACTACGAGTTGATGTTTCTCATCTCTCTCCTTTCCTGTCTCTCTCTATCTCTGTCTCTCTTTCAATCTCTCACTAAGTAAAAATAAAAAAGTAAAAATGAGCAAAGAATATAGCAATATCTCTAAAGTAATGAAAAGATGCTCAACGTCACTCTCAAAACGGGAGAAAATAAAACTACAATAAGTTACCATTTGTCATCCATCGGGATGCCAAAGACCAAAAAGTATACAAAGAAATATCTTCCTGCTGGTTAAACTGTAAAACGATACCATCTTAATGAAAACAATTTGGAATTACTGAAATGTAAAAATGTAAATATGCCATTTCTAGGAATTTATACTACCAATATATTCATATCTATGATTTACGTGATATCAAACAACTACTAACTTGAGAAGTTGGATTCACACTCAGGCCAGTCTGTGTTCATAACTGTGTTGCTTGTACACATGTTTGTATTGTACAGTGATGTGGCTAGAAGCATGCACAGTGAAACAGCAACACTAGGTTATCTCTGCAAGTGGGACGGGAATTAGAGCAAAGTAATTAGGAGACTTCCAAATGACACATACTTAACGTCCATCTTTAAACCTGTCCCCAGAGCACAGGGATTTCCAGTACCTGTGTTAACTGAGATGCCTTCACCTGCCAACTCAGCATCTGCAGGCATCGCACTGCCGGCCAGGGCACCCCCGTCTCCGTCCTTGTCTTCACGGTCACTGTCATCATCCTCACTGCTGCTGTAATAGTACTGCAGCTTCTCCCCCAGCAACTTATCATCCAGGGTCGTCATGGTGCCTGGGAAAGGGCAACAGGCATCTCAGGCTCTTCACTGCTTGAACCAGACGGACCAGAATCTGAGGAGTAGGAGCTCACTTATGCTCCTATTTAGAAGACCCTAAAAGTGATTTTTTTTTCATCAGCAGAATCTCAACAAATCCATACCATGACCCTGTGTGATAGGGCTAATCATGCTCTTTTTGCATAAGGTAAAACTAAGGCTCAGATATGCGAAGTTTCTTTGCCAAACTTCACAGCAAATGGTGGGACTGGCTGTGGGGTCAGCCCCAGGGAGCCTGAACGTAAGAAACTGAAGGTGTCAGTCACCATCTTCCATATAAGAGACACTAGTACTTGTAAGTGCAGTGGCTTGGAGAAATCTATTTACTGACTAGGGGTTTTATTTACACATATATTTTCCTATCAGTTAAGATGCTGGGTAACTGAAATATTGGGTAAGAATTCTCAGGAAAAACCCCTAAAAGAAAAACATCCAGTGGATGATGCTGAGTCACTAAGTCAATCACTTGCTTGTCTGCTGCCTTCAACCTTCAACACTGAAGGTTTGGAAAGATGGGGTCTGAAGCCCTACCAACTTTGGTTAAAAGAAGGGCCCATGAGCCCTGGCCAGTTGGCTCAGCGGTAGAGCGTCGGCCTGGCGTGCGGGGGACCCGGGTTCGATTCCCGCCCAGAGCACATAAGGAGAAGCGCCCATTTGCTTCTCCACCCCCACCCCCTCCTTCCTCTCTGTCTCTCTCTTCCCCTCCCGCAGCCGAGGCTCCATTGGAGCAAGGATGGCCAGGGCGCTGGGGATGGCTCCTTGGCCTCTGCCCCAGGCGCTAGAGTGCTCTGGTCGCGGCAGAGCGACACCCCGGAGGGGCAGAGCATCGCCCCCTGGTGGGCAGAGCGTCGCCCCTGGTGGGCGCGCCGGGTGGATCCCGGTCGGGCGCATGCGGGAGTCTGTCTGACTGTCTCTCCCCGTTTCTAGCTTCAGAAAAATACAAAAAAAAAAAAAAAAATTTTAAAAGACAACAGTCAGAGCCAATATTCCCCATCAGAAGAAGCCGGGGGCATTGGGAAAAAGGCACAGCTTAGCCCGTCACAGCCTGATAGCAGATCCAGCAGGGAGGGTGGACACTAGCACTCCTTCCAGGAAGCCTAGCAATACTGTTTCCTTCGTTAAAGACTTACCACCGGGCCTGTCACACTCTGATACAAAATGACTCTCCCACGGGGCAGTAAGCTCTAGAAAGTAGAGACCTCCAATACTCAGCACAAGGCCTCTGCACAATTTGCTAAACCCAAATGGAGACAGGCTGGATCCGTGGGGAAATCTGGGATCCCAGCAGCCAGACAAGTAGAGGGGTGCAAAGGAAGCAGGGTTAATTGAGAGAAAGGAGCAGGTACTAAGAGAAGGAGCAGAACCAAACTTAAAAGAGGCGTGGAGTGGCCAAGGCAGTGGTGCCCCGTGGGCAGAGAGCGACCAGGGAATAGCGTGCTTGGTGAGGGTGGGGCCCGCAGGCGGGTTCGAAGAGAAGACGGGACTAGCAGGACTAGAAGAGAGGGCGGGGCCAGCAGAAGAGTCAGAAGGCAGGGCGGGGCCAGCAGGCGGGCTAGAGGGAGGGCGGGGCCAGCAGGCGGGGGCTAGAGGGGAGGGCGGGGCCAGTGGAGGGCTCGCGGAGGGGCGCGAAGAACCCTTGCGGGAGCACGATGGGGTTAGGGCCAGCGGGCGAGGCGGGGCAGGGACGTCGCGGAGACCCACAAGGGTCGAAGGGACGCGTGGACAATGCAGGTTCGCCCACCACCCATATGTGACCACCTCCCACCCACATTCCATGCCCGCCGGTTCTTCCCTGCTGACCTCAATACAGTTACCCGGCCTCGTTCGGTCCGAATCCCTTTGGACTGGCAGCTCCAGATACTTCAGAAGAAAGAGAGCGCTCGGTTGGAGGAAAAGAACTAGATCAGCGCCCTAAGAGAAAAGCCGTCCCGACTGCACGGACCAATAATATGGCCTTCCTATGTCAGGGCGAGCACTCACAGTCCAATTAGAAGAGGCCTCTCCCGACGGCCGACGGAGCAGCTACGGGTCCAGCTTTGGGACAAAACACCTCGACAATAGTAATATGCTCCTGTTTGTTTTTTTTTAATTCCAATGAAAAGCTGCATTATATAAGCCCAATTTTAACAGTAAGAAAAATTTAGTTACCTTTGAAGTTTCCAAAACTATTTCATATGCATTTTTTTAATTGTTTTTAATTACATCGCCTCTGTTAAGACAATCGGAGACATTAAGCAGTTTGCCCAAGAACACAGCTCTTGGGTTGAAAATAATTTTTTCCCTTGTGTTAAAATTGTAAAAGAGAAACCAGGTTCATGGTTACTAAACGCAATGTGAAATCCTGGATTAGATCCTAGAACAGGAAAAGGACATGAATGGGACAGTTGACAAACTTGAATAAGGTCAATCAACTAATAAAATAGTCTTGGGTCAAGTTTTGATCATTATACAACGGGTTATGGAAGATGTTAACCTTTGGGGATTTGGGTTAAAGAATATAGGGTAACCTTGTTCTTGCAACTTTTTTAAAATCTAAAATGATTTCTGAGTCCTTACTGAGGTGTCCAATACACACCACGAAGTAACTCAAAGAAAGCTTTGTGTAAATTGATTCATTCACAACATATAAAATGATACAATATAAATAGGGCTCTTAATTTGAGAGACTCTTACTTTATGGTTTTACAACCACCTGAAATTGTCTGCAAATTAGTATTGTGATATTCTTCTGAGAAGCTTCCACGCTCCCTTCCCTCTCCTAGATCAGTTTATGACCTTGATTCCTATTTCCCCTGAAAAATAGAAGCAATCAAGAGACTTGCACTTGAGCCCGCTCTCCAAATGTGCCAACAACCCCCCTGATCAGTACCAATTAAATGAATCCCACCCCTCCCGCTTAGTCAAGGACGCTGCTCCTATTACCTCCTCTCTCTCTCTTGCATATTCAAGCTTTCTTTTTTTTTTTTTTAAAGATAAGAACTATTTTCCTAGTTATCTCTAAAAAAATCCTCTCAGATACCATTTTCCACCATTCAGATTGTTAAAAATAAAAAAAAGTTTGACACCAGTGAGACTGTGGAGAACATATTGCTGGTAAGAGTGTAAATTGATACAACTCTTTTATGTATGGCAGTTGAGAAATATCTTTCAATATTGCAAAAATATACCTTTAACCATCAATTTCACTCCTGGAAGTTCATTCTATAGATATATTTGCATGAATATATTATTGGGGGTTTTTTTCTTACAGCAGGATGAGGAACATTATACATTAGTTTACTGTCTTTTGCATAAAAACATATGAACAAATATTTGCTTCTATATGCAAAAGAAAATCATTGAAAAATACATATATAAGAAATTTAAAAAGTTACCTTTGAGGAGCAAATGAGAGTCAGGAATGGAAAGATATTTTTTCTTTAAATGTTTAATAGAATTCACCTGTGAAACCATTGGACCCAGAGTTTTCCTTGTTGGAAGGTTTTCATAATTAATTCAATTTCTTAGTAGATTGAGGTCTATGGCAGGCAGTTTCTAATGGCTCCCGTCTTGATAAACAATTCATTGCCTCTCAGCTCATAGTTCAACCTTCTTGCTTTGCAGTAATGGACAGAATTCCTTTAAGTATCTGCACTTTGCAGTAAGCACAGTGATAAGCTTTCTCTGGAGAGGGCACTGGGTGGGCAGTGGGCAGTGGAATGGCTGAAAGGACATCCAGTGGAGATTTTCCCCAGCCCTGGGGTCCACTACATTTGGTCCCTTGATGACCATGAAACCTCACTCTGTCTCAGCAAATTTTTCCACTCCACCAGCTTCCAAAGGCCTCCTGCCTGCATCAACAACCAAAGGCTTCCAGGCTGGAACTGGTTGCTGTGGTACCAGTTTGCTTTGCAAAGTCCTGGGCAGCTTGCCTGTGGCCCAGAGACTTGTTTCCTGCTTGCCAGCAACCAGTTCCAGCCTGGGGAAACCATCGAATCTCTCTGCTGTCCAGAGGGCTGAACTTCACCTTCTTTGATGAGATCTGAACCCATCTTGGTAAGCGGGCCCCTTTCTAAATTTGTACTTCCTTAAGTACTTTCCCTAAGCCCTATGGAATTTCTTTTCTCAAAAATTGTATTGACTTTGCCTGACCTGTGGTGGCGCAGTGGATAAAGCGTCGACCTGGAAATGCTGAGATCGCCTGGTCAAGGCACATATGGGAGTTGATGCTTCCAGCTCCTCCCCCCTTCTCTCTCTCTGTCTCTCTCTCCTCTCTCTCTCTCTCTCCTCTCTAAAAAATGAATAAATAAAAATAAAAAACTAAAAAAAAATTGTATTGACTTTATTGGAGTAACATTGGTTAATAAAATTATACAGGTTTCGCCTGACCAGGCAGTGGCGCAGTGGATAGAGCAGGGGTCCCCAAACTTTTTACACAGGGGGCCAGTTCACTGTCCCTCAGACCATTGGAGGGCCGGACTATAAAAAAAACTATGAACAAATCCCTATGCACACTGCACATATCTTATTTTAAAGTAAAAAAACAAAACGGGAACAAATATAACATTTAAAATAAAGAACAAGTAAATTTAAATCAACAAACTGACCAGTATTTCAATGGGAACTATGCTCCTCTCACTGACCACCAATGAAAGAGGTGCCCCTTCCGGAAGTGCGGTGGGGGCCGGATAAATGGCCTCAGGGGGCCGCATGTGGCCCGCGGGCCGTAGTTTGGGGACCCCTGGGATAGAGCATCGGACTGGGATGCAGAGGACCCAAGTTCGAGACCCTGAGGTGGCCAGCTTGAGCGCGGGCTCATCTGGTTTGAGCAAAGCTCACCAGCTTGGACCCAAGGTCGCTGGCTCGAGCAAGGGGTTACTTGGTCTGCTGAAGGCCCACGGTCAAGGCACATATGAGAAAGTGATCAGCCTGACCTGTGGTGGCGTAGTGGATAAAGCGTTGACCTGGAAATGCTGAGGTCGCCGGTTCGAAACCCTGGGCTTGCCTGGTCAAGGCACATATGGGAGTTGATGCTTCCTGCTCCTCGCTCCCTTCTCTCTCTGTCTCTCTCCTCTCTCTCTTTCCCTCTCTCCTTTCTAAAATGAATAAATAAATAAAAAAAATTTAAAAAAAAAAAAAAAAAGAGTGATCAATGAACTAAGGTGTCGCAACAAAAAACTGATGATTGATGGTTCTCATCTCTCTCCGTTCCTGCCTGTCTGTCCCTATCTATGCCTCTCTCTGTCTCTGTAAAAACAAAAAACAAAAACAAATGTTTAAAAAAAAAGGATACAGGTTTCAGGTCCACAATTCCACAATACATCATGTGTATATTGTACTGTATATTCACCACCCCAAGTCAAGTCTCTCTCCACTACCATTTATCCCCCCTCTACTCTCTTCCACCTCCCAACATCCCCTATTCTTTTTACCTTATAGTCATTCACTTATTAGATTTAAATAATTAATAATTATTAAATCAATCAGTAATTTAATGATTCTATTAAATGTTCCCTGTATAATCCACTATGTGGTTTCTTTCTCCCAACAGAAATAAAGAAGTCACTAGATCCAGCCCTGGCTCAGATGGTTGCAGCATTGTTCTGATACACAGAGGTTACCTATTCAATCCCTGGTCAGGGCACATTCAGGAAAAACTCAATGCTTTGATGTTTCTGTCTCCCTTTCTCTCTCTAAATTCAATAATAATAAAAAGCCACTAGGTCCAGCCCATGCTCAGGGAGTTTACCCACGAGCACCAACACCGGGAGGCAAGGGTCTTTGGAAGCCGTATCAGGCCTTGAGTATGAGCTGGACCTAGTGGCATGTTTCTAAGGAATGACAAAAGTGATGAGATGTTGCTTTCTAGATTAGGTCATGAAAGATTTTGACTGTTTTCTTCTCTTTTTCTCTTTCTCTCTCTACAGCCCCTCTCAGTCTTGGGCTCTTCTTGCTTGGCGCTTGAATGAGCCAAGCTACCATATTGATTGTGAGCTGCCTTTTAGAGAGGCGCCTGTGGCAAGGAACTGAGGGCAGCCTACAACCAACAAACTGGGGCTTTCATTCCAAGACTTTGGGAGGAATGAATCCTGCCAACAATGAGGGGAGTGAGTGTAGAAGCTGACCCTTCCCCTGGGGAGCCGTAGAGATGACTGCCATGCCTGCCAACCCCTAGACTGTAGCCTGTGAGAGACCCCAAGTAGAGGACCCATCTCAAACACACTCAGATTCCTGACCTACAGAAAGTGTAAAATAGTGAATTGTTGTGTTAAGCCACTAAGTTTGGGGGTAATTTGTTATGTGATGATAGATAGCTAATACAAGTTATTTCCATTTCCTTTTCATCTTGTATCTGTTTTGGTAAGTTGCGTTTTTTAAAGAAATTTGTCCATTTCTAAGTTAAGACCTTATAGTCCACTTTATTCATTTCCTTCAGAGGTAGACAAAGTATACCAGTTCATTTGCTCAAAAATACTTCAGAAATAAAAAAAAAAAAACTTATGTCCACACAAAAACATCTATACAAATGTTCATAGCAGCTTTATTTGTAATCGCCAAAAATTTGAAACAACCCAAATGTTCTTCAATGGGCAAGTATTTTGTTTAAACTGCGGTACATCCATACCGTGGTATACTGCTCAAGCAATAAAAAAGAACAAACTATTAATACCTTCAACAATCTGGATGGATCTCAAGGGAATTAATTATGCTGAGTGAAAAAAGCCAATCTCAAAAGGTTACATTCTATATAATTTCATTTATATAACATTCTCAAAATGACATTATAGATATGGAAAACAGATCAGTGGTTGCAAGAGGTTAGGATGAAAGAAGAGGATTCAGATGGGGGGAATGGATTTGAATAGAAAGGGTATCATAGAGATAATGGAACAATTGTTATATTTTTCAGTTGTTATCTTGATATATCATCATGGTGGTTTCACAAATGCACATGTGATAAAATTGCATAGAATTACACACCCACATGCACGCCGACACAAATGAGTACATGTGAAGCCAGTGAAATCTGATTAAGGTCTGTACATTGTTATGTAGATTACAGTTATGTAAGATGCTACCTTTGAGAAAGTGTGAAGGGAAGGGTACCTGGGTCCTCACTGTATTGTTTTTGCAATTTCCTGTGAATGAGTATTTCAGAATATAAAGTTAAAAAAACACTTAGGTTGATTTCATCCAGTCTCTTGGGTTAAATATCTTTTGTAAACAGCATCTCACCTCCCATTACTCTCCATCACGTTAAGAGGTCAACTTTTGAGCTCTAGTCAGGAAGATACCCAAAGGGCACAGGGGAAGCCTTCTATCCTTAAAGAGCAGAAGTGTAAAGACCCTATGATGGGAGCGTGCTGGGCATGGTGAACCCCATGGCAGCCAGTGCGGCTGGAGCGCAGTGAGCAAAGGTATCAAAGAAAAGACAGGCTTTCGCTCCCAGTGATATGAAAAGCATCAGGAAGGTTTGAGCACAGGAGTGAAATGATCACCGAACAGAATCACTGTAGCTGCTGTGGCGAGACAAAGCTGAAGGGCAGGGGCAGGGAGAACAAAAGGCTGTCATCATTCAGGTGAGAGGACTGTGGCTTGAGCCTGCATGGTAAGCAGTGGTCAAATTCCAAATCTATTTTGAAGGATTTGCTGCTGGAACAGGTGTGAGAGCAATCAATGGGGAAACTAAGGTACTAGGGAAGATGGAGGTGTAGCCTGGGGAGTGGGAGGAATACCAGAAACTCAGAGTTGGGCACGTTAAGTTAGAGATATGTATCAGAGATCCCAATGGAGATAGATGTTCAGTAGACTGCCTATCTAAAACTGTACACAGTGCAGAGCATTAGCACCCCCACCTAACAGAATCTCATCATCTGGTGGCATTATATTCATTCTGATTGTGATACTCCTCATCATCTACATACACCTTTTATTTACTTCTGGTCTGTCCCTCCAACTCCCAAGTTTCATGAAGTTAGGGACTAGTTCAGCCCTGTATCCCTATTGCCTAGAATATAGTAGATTCTCAAAAATATGTATTTGTTGCATTAGTCTCTGAAAACTCTGTGGACCTGAACATTTGACAGTGGATGTTTTTGATGCATTTGGACAAAGGCAGGCCCCAAACCCTTTTACTGGACATTCATTATGGCAGTGGTTCCCAAACTGTTCTGCACATTGGAAGCACCTAAGGAGTTTCAACGTACTGGTGCCTGGTCCCACACCTCTACATACTGTGATTTAATGGATCTGGGCTTTGGGGTTTTTAAAATATCCTGAGGTGATTGTAATGTGCAGGTTGGGCCACTGCACTATGGAGTTTTCCATTACAAAAAAAAAAAATTGTAGTCTCTGCATGATAATTACTCCAATATTAACTATAAAGGAAATAAAACCTTCCTGGAATTCCATTTCCTTCATTTAAGTTGCCTCTCTTTCGCCTGGGTCAATTATCCATGGTTCTTCCACTTTTTCCTGATCTCTCAGTTGGTCAGTACAGGGTTACATGTTTCACAAATATACAAGATTATGTTCCACAAAAATCAGTCTGTTCTCAGCAATGAGGTCTGGGATTCTAAGCCAAATTTAACCCGCTATAATGTGTAGACATCTAATATACTTTCTCTACAACTAATCCCAACAATTGCTCTCTCCTTTTCAAAGCCATCTCTTCCTCCCTCCTCGCTTTGGCCATGCTGTACACCTCTAACCCAGACTGACCTGGCCTCCTTGATGGTCTTTCTCCAGCTTCAGCTCATATTACTGCCAAAGTGATCTTTCTAAAACCCAGATCATCTAACTCCCAAGGCTCCCTAATAGTGTCTTTAGTGTGATATTCAATTTCCTTCACTGAGGTGCCTACTTACCTCATCTAGCTGTATGACCCTAGGCAAATTCTCTAAGGACTCTGCCTCAGTTTTCTCACCTGTAAAATGGTGACAATAATGGTGCTACATTGTAATTCACCTACAGCACTCAGAACTGTGTCTGGAACTATTAAGTGCCCTAAGAGGTAAGCTACTCCTTAAACATTCCTTCCATAGTTACATTTATGGCTAGAATAAGTTCCAACCACCACCACCACCACCCCCTTTGGGACGGAGAGCAAGGGCAAACTTGAATCAGAATTCTAATTCTACTTTCTAGTTTCAAGGTCTTGGGCAAGATAACATCTCAAATATAAAAAGGGATCATCATAATGACAGTGAAGGGCTGTGTTTTCTCCCTTTTATCTCTGCTTGTTGAAATACTACTCAGCCTTCAAAGTCTAGCCAGAGGTCATTTTTCAAAGCACCCTTCCAGCTCACCACCACTACTGCCTCATAATTTCTTCACTGGAGTTTCCACACCCTACATTAGAACCATAGCTCACTGTGCTGATGATTTGGATTGGTTTTTTCCTTTTCCACACTAAGCTTCTAGAGAAAGGGCTCTTGTTTCATTAACCTTTAACCTTGATGACGAGCACAGACAGGAGCTAAAAAAATATACCAAGGATATTCAACTGAGTGAATGAGTAAAACTACTCAAGGCCCAGTGAAAATGGGTGTCTAAATTCACTCAGGACACTTTCTGTTCATATTCTGAGATTCCACATAACCGTCTTCACATGTCTCTGACACATTACTTTGCATTAATTATTTGTGTATTTGTCCTATTTTCTCACTAGGAAAAATACTCTGTGTTCACTATTTTGGACTGTCAGTATTATCTTTGTCCTCATCTCGCACTGACTGACATGACTGACCAAATTAAGGAATATTTCACCCTCTCTGGCCTATTCATTTCTTTCAGATCATTCTTAATGATGTATATACATGTAGAAATCTCAACTTAAGAACTATCTGGTAGCTCAGCTAAACCAAAAAATATACCAAGGATATCAAGATAACTAAAATGCGCCATAAACTTAATATTGACACTAAACGACTTTTAAGGTAGACAAATAATTTTATTTTGTGCATGCAAATACATGTCAAGTACTGCAAACTTTTTCCATCAGTTTTCTCTCAAACACTGAAAATCATGATGCTCTATTCTGTGAACAGCCAAAGCTAATATCTCACTTCAGTCCTACAGCAAAAACACACAGAATTCACTCTTTGCTATTCACTACCATCACAGCCCTCATTGTTCCTCCTCTGCCCTCCCCCCACAGACAGGCCTTTAAGTCCTAGCCTTCCCCATTTCATCCTATTCCTATAGCACAAAGGGAAACATTACAATTTGGAAATTCAAATTGAAATAAATGGAATAGAATTTATTCCCATATATACTCCCCATTTCATTGTACAGAATTATTTTAAATTATAGTTTTAAATAGAAGCTGAGTATATGCCTTAAAAATGAGCATTAAATCCATCTTAGAGATGGTGCCTGCTTTTTACATGATGGGTGTACACCATCTTTAATTTCATTTACATTTCAATCGAACAATAGATTTGCAAAGAAAATGTCTAATACAGACGTAAAAATATTCACACTAGAGCTTCACAATCGGTTGTACAATTGACAAACAGGCCTCTTTTCCCAAACTTTCCAGCTAAGCAAGTTTATAAAATGTAATCAATGCAACAAGAAAAACATTTCTCTTTCACTTCCAGGGAAAAGAATATGCAATAAACAGTATATATGCAGACAGCAGTTGCTGCAAGCTAACCACGATACTCCCAAGTGGCTATACAGTGGATATGTGCAGTACAAATAAAAGCCACATGTGTTGTATCACAACTACAGTATAATTGTTTGCCCAGCTAAGAGAATGCATGCACTTCCATGCCTTGGGTTATAACGTGAGGCCTAATTCTTGACAGATCGATGGAATATATGCAAATGACCTTGGCTTTTGGCAGTACTAAGTGCAGCCAGTGTCTGTGTTCCAATGGTTTGAAGATATTTTAAAATTTTTATTTAAAAACAAAACAAAAACACCAATTTGGACTTGGGGCGTAATAACAGCTCTTGGAGTAAAAACAAGACTCCAGTCAAATGTGGAGTGTTATGATCAGTGGCCTTGACCTCTTGTATTCCCTTGCCAGCAAAGGGATACAAAGAAACCGCTAGTAAAAAGGAGTAACTAGCAAATTACTCAATTGACCCAGAAATGGGATACTCCTTGAGCATATTCATTTTTGTTCTGCTTGCAGAAGGGGTTCTTATGTAGAAATTACAGTAAGTGATCCCATCAACACTCTTCATTCACTAAAACACAAAAGTTCTTCCAGTTAACTAATACATAGTTGCATTGCAACTTTTCCCTTTAATGATTAGTTACCAATACTGGTGACAGTTTGCTCAGAAAGTGACTCAAACCAGGGAAGAAATATTCAGATTCAACGTTGAAATCACATGCTGAATCTGATCATCGCAAATTCCACCCCTGATAATAAGACAACCATGGCTTTAACATCTAAAATGCAAAAAGCAAGCTAAATGGTTTTTAAAACATGTGTTCAAATGTTTAAATGATCCAATTTTAAATTCCTACAAACTGCTGTGCATCCTGTAATTTTCTCAAGGCAGTGTATAAAATTGGAATGTGCTTTCTTTAACAGGAAGGGCAAAAGTAGGTTTACAGTTGATCACTGGGGCAAAAGTAGGTTTACAGTGATTGCTGCAAGCTAACCACACTACTCCCAAGTAGTGTAAACCCCACCCTGAACTTAGCATCAACTTGAAATTTGAGTGAAAGTGACTAGGTCTAAACAAATCAGAAATTTCAGTCCTAGTATAGGAAGTTTCTTTTATTATTCTCTTGTGAGACTAAATAGCTACTAGGAAAAAATCAGTGCTACCGGCCCAATGAAGTACCTTGTCTTGAAAATTACAATGCACAACTTTCATGCATGACACTGGTGTTGAGTTTAAATTATGGCAGCAAAGGCAAGGGAATCTGCTTTGTTCAGGTACCAACTAGAAGAAATACAGATGTAACTTTCTCAGAATTTACAAAATGAAATGAGACCACAAAAGAGAACTCCTGATGCTACATTCACAGTATCTGAATGAGACACATGGACTTCAGAATGGGACTTAGAAACTGAAAAACAAAAAACATAAGTGAAAAAAACAAACGAAAAAACACCATTTCCCACTTTCCAGACCTCAGCCTATTTTTTTCTAGAGCATAGGCAACATACATAGTTTAGTTACCAACATTACAAATTTCCTCTCCTATTGCTTTCTACCCTTTGATTTCAAACAGACATACATCTCATGTTGGTTCAAGAGTCAATGACAGGGAATGCCCCAATTTTAAAGTGACATCTTAGTCTGATTTGTGTTTATTCCTTTTTGACATCAGTAGTTACCATTTTAAAGAAAGGTCAAATAAACTGAGCTTTCTTCTAAAGTGGCAGAGAACCAATGTCTTTACTTCACATTAAACTCACCATGAGAGACAGAAGATGGCTACTACCTAAAGAATACAATACAGAATAATCCCAACACAGAAACAAGTCCTATGTGGTTAGTGAGAATGAGAGTAAGTTTTTAAGAACAGGAAGTTATTGTTTTATGGGATCACCTGCTGCAAGACAAGCATTACTTGAATATAAACGGTCTGAGACATACCAGTAAGGCTGGTAAGGTATATACATACACTGATGCAAATGTAACTTCACTGGACAAGTAGGCAAACACCTAAGCAGTTTATCCCAACCCCCTCCAGCAGAGCACAACCAAGTTTCAAAATCTCAATTTTAAAACTAAAAAGATATGATTAAATACACAAGATCAATTTATGTAGTATATATTCACCCTCAGATCGTGCTGAAGATGTTTTGCGTAGTTCTGTTGCACAGAGGATTCTTTCCCTGAGGGCACATAAGGAGCTCTCAAACTGTTAATAGGTCTCTATTTTGTAACAAAATAGCAATTCTTAAATCTTAAAAAAAAATACATTACCTTCAACATGGAAGATCTCACTATTTAAATATCCATGAAATAGACATTATGGTTTGCATGTCCTTTTTTGGAAATACAAACAGCAAATAAAGTACATTGGAAGCATTTCAAATGTAATAAGCACATATTTATAGAAAGGTTCTGATATAAATTATATAACAATCATGTTCCTGTAATATCCTAGGCTAATTTATAACGTCAGAAATAAGTTAATGTAACATGGTTTAAAACTCTTGTTCCTATTCATTTCAGGTTACAGAGTGAAATAAATAAAATGTCTTTGTAGGGATAGGGAGCACTGGCCATGGCAAAAAGGTACAGTACTAACCAAAGGAAACTAAGTCAAGGCTACTGTGCTGTTATGTTACAAACATCTTCATACACTAGAGCATTAAATAAATGTGTAAGATCTTCCATACTGACACCAGAATATCAAAACTACCCCTTTGTTTCTCGGGTATATTTACAACTTATCAGTCACCTTATGAGCATGTTCATTAAGACAGGTATCAAACACCAGTCTTGACTCATTCTGATCAAGAAATTTCAGGGAAATGTCAACCCTCCCACCCCTGGAAATGTGCACAAAACTTTTATCAAAATCTTATCTGATACAATGCTGTGGTTTTGTAAAACAACTAAATAGCTCAGACGACCAATAACATGATCCTGTTGAAGCATTTTGCTAGCAGGAAAAGCCCTTACACACAGTACACCTGGTGAAAGATCAGCTTGGCTTAAAATATTCCAGTACAATTTTCAGAGTAAACAACTTCACAGAAGTTAATTAAAAAATAATAATAAAAGTCAAACTAATCTTAAAGAAACAGGAAAAAACAAACTATAGGTAAGGTAACCCGAAAGGAATGCCCAGCTTTTTATATTCAAATGTTGACTGAAATTTAGGTTTCAATAAAATACCTCCAACAAATCTGAGGCATGCCTGGTTGAACATACTGCATACTTTCAGATGCCAAGTCAAAACACTTTCCAGTCACATTTTAGCAGGGCAGAAATTATTCATGTTTTTAAGTATGAATAAAGATTAGCCAATGTTCTATTATTACATGGTTCATAGTCTTATCAACCTAACAGTCAATAAAAACGGAAAATTAAACCCCAACACGAAGCAACAATAAACACTATTTAACCAAGATAATGCAATGAACATCCAAAATAATTAGTTTAAATTAAAAACCCAGCAATACCATCTTGTTAGTCAGTGCAAACGCTACATACAGGGTTTTCTCAAGGAAGCTGAAAGCACCTGATTCTTTTGCCAAGTCATCAGATCCAATAATGGACAGGCTTAAATCTGCATTTTAAAAAACTGCCATTACATTAGTGCATAATTTATCAAAATTGTAAAAACGATTCTGCATAACTTAGGAGAATTTAATATCTAGTACATCAGCTGAAAGACTTAGGCACTTGGTTATATAATTAATTACTTCAACAAGTAGCCTGTGTATAAATATTAACAAAGCAGAAACTATTACTGAAAAATGGAAAATTTAAAAAAAAATTTAATGCTACAGATAAAAGCACTGCACCACAATCCTACATATAATGCAGTAAAGAAAGCTAGTATATAACCCTGCAAAATTCTATAGTAAGAACATCTAACTCCACTCTGCAAACTAAGAAAAGAAAAAAAAAAGTCCATGCAAAGTCCCAAGAGAAAGATAAATAAAGCAGCTGGAATGAGATGGAAATTTCTCTTAGTGAAACATAAAATAGAAATAAATAAGTTAATTAATTCTACTTTCACTAGATGTATTATTGTAGGATCCTGCTAGTTTAATAACTGAGTTGTTAATTTTCTATAGAAGCCATTTAAAATAGGAAATGGCTCAGTTACTGCACCAGATTGCTACAAACTCATAAAAAGCTGCTTGAAGCTTAAGTTAAATGTCCAAATTCCAATCACTTCTGGAAAGTGAACGTGTTACCCTAGTAAAGTAAATTTTCTTTTTTTTTTTTCATAATGCTAATGCAAGAGGGCCTGAAGTATCAAAGAGTCCACAGGAACTGGATGCCCCCAGTATTATCTTTTTTTTAAAAAAAATATACATTATATAATATATATTATATATATAAAAAGCTAG
This sequence comes from Saccopteryx leptura, assembly GCF_036850995.1. Classification (NCBI taxonomy): domain Eukaryota; kingdom Metazoa; phylum Chordata; class Mammalia; order Chiroptera; family Emballonuridae; genus Saccopteryx; species Saccopteryx leptura. The sequence goes on along the minus strand of NC_089504.1, from coordinate 12,371,182 downwards.
TGTAAATGCTTCCATGGTATGGTCACAAATTTGAAAGATGAATCTCCTTTCAGCTGTTAACCATCTTCCCATTTGCAACAACAGGTTTTAAAAAGTCATTTTTCTCTTCAGACATAACATGGGTTTTCAGAATGAGGCTGCCAACGCTGACGGATGTGGTGATGGGGAGGCAACTTGCATTGCTAATGGACACTGGGAGTGGCTGGCTAAAGCAAGAAGTTACCGGCAGAACTGTTTTTTGCTCCTCCCTGAGAAAAAATAAATGACATTGAAACAAATTAGTTTTAAGTGAAAACTTAAAAACATATGTAAAATGTTGTACCAAACTTTAAGAGCTCTCTAACAAAGGCATGTCTTTATCTAAAAAGTATCAGAGATTACTAAAAAAGCTCTATTTTCCAAAAATGAAAAGGAAAAAAAAATTAAATACTGGCTAATTTCAGGCCAACAAACTACCAAGTTCAAGATCAGCCCATATTTTTGGCAGTAATTATACAAAATGGCACTATTAAAGCCAAGAAAATCTTAAAAACTTAAGATTTTTAAAAGGGAAAACCCTTTATGTAAGGTTTTTTTAAAAGATTTTATTTATTGATTTTATTTTATTTGTTTACTTTCTTCTTTTCCAAGCGAGAGGAGAGGAGATACAGACTCCCGCATGTGCCCCAACTGGGATCCACCTGGCAACCCCTCTGGGGCTGATGCTTTGTCCATCTGGGGTCATGCCTGCAACTGAGCTATTTTTGGCACCTGAGGTAGAGGCTCCACAGAGCCACCCTCAGCACCAAGCGCCAATGTGCTTGAACCAATCAAGCCATGGCTCTGGGAGGGGAAGAGAGAAAGAGAAGAGGGAAGGAGGGGTGGAGAAGCAGATGGTCGCTTCTCTTATGAGCCCTGACCGGAAATTGAACCTGGAACTCTTCCAGAGCCAACCGGCTTAGGGTTATTGATTTTAGAGAGAAGAGAGAGAAAGAGAGAAAAAGGGGCAGAAGAGCAGAAAATAGCAACTCATAGTCGTTGCTTCTCTTGTATGTGCCTTGACCAGGCAAGCCCTGGGTTTTGAACTGGTGACCTCAGTGTTCCAGGTTGACACTTTATCCACTGTGCCACCACAGTTCAGGCTCATGTAGCTTTTAATTCTCCCTTTTGTAGTCTATAACTCTGGTTACTGGATTGAGGAGTATCACCTGATGCTGGAGCACAAAGACTAATTTTTATCCCAAGAAAAAGCAAGTTTCAAGCTACTAACCACAATGGATACTTTGTTAGTTCAAATTTAACTCTTCTCGTAAAAATCCAGACTGACCAAATCACTGCCCATTATAAGGTCTTTCCCTCATAGGATAAAGAAGAGCCACAAATGAATTTAACACTGCATCTATTTCACTTTAAATATTGACAGTTGTGAATTTTCTGTCTAACACTCACAGCATCACATGGTCTTCACCTAAACTCTGTCTCCTCTGCTCCAGCGGCTCCTTTTGGTGCTGTTGGACTGGATGCCCATTTTCCACTGCTGTTCCATTCAGCAACTGATCATTTTGAGAACTGATACCAAGCTTCATGTCCAGGATCTCCTAAGGAAATACAACATGAACCCTTCAGTGTGAAAGTATTGTACTTTATTTACCAATGGAATGAAGCCTCCTACACCCCCATCTGTGGCACTTACTTCAATTTGTTCACCCTGTCCATCAGGTTCATCAGTGTCAAGTGCAGAAAGCTCTAACTCAATGTCCCTATCAGGCTTAGTATCGGTTGCATCTTCTGTATAATCACTCTGTAATTAAAAAAACAACACTGATTTTATAACTGAAAACTGTGGCTTCCCTTTAAAATTAAAGTGGGGATCCTAATGACTGATCTAAAAAATTATCTAAGAAATCTGAGACCACAATTTTACTGCTACTGTAAGTTTTAAAAGCAACTATCTAGCAGGAAAAGGCACATTAAAACGCACTAATGACATAAACCTATATGCAACAACAGCAAACAACAAATATATTAAGCATGAAGCTGATAAGAGCTTACCTCTCCATTTCTTAATTCAATTTCCTTGCTTAGGAGATTTAAAGTAAGGTGACGGCCTTCATCCAGGGAATTCCACTTCTGTTGCATAGCTAGAGCATTGGCCTCCCTCTGAAGAAGCAATGAGTTACTCTTGGCCTATAGGAGAAAAAAAGTAAAGATGGCTTCTAACCACCAATCTGTTTTTTATTTAAAAATTATTATTTATTGATTTGTTTTAGAGAGAAAGGGAGGGGGAAAGAAAGAGACAAATGTCGATTTATTGTTCCACTTACATATGCATTCATTGGTTGCTTCTTGTATTTGCCCTGACCAAGGATCGAACCCACAACATTGGTATATCAGGATGATGCTCTAACCAACTGAGCTATCTGGCCAGGGCTAACATTGTATATATTTTTTTTAATTTAAGTGAGGGAGGGGAGACAGATTCCTGCATATGTCCAACCAGGATCTACCCAGTGACCCCCGTCCAGGGCCAATGCTTGCAACCAAGCTATTTTTAGCTCCTAAGATGAAACCATGAAGCCATCCTCAGTGCACAGGGCCAGCTTTGCTCAAACCATTCGAGCCATGGCTGTGGGAGGGGAAGAGAAAGAGACAGAGAAAGAGAAAAAGGGGGAAGGGGTGGAGAACCAGATGGTCACTTCTCCTGTGTGTCATGACCAAGAATTGAACCCAGGACTTCCATATGCTGGGTCGATGCACTACCACTGAGCCAACTGGCCAGGGCCAACATTGTATTTTTTAATTAGTCAAAGCTGAGTGACACCAAGCTTACCTGCTGAAGTTCAATGCTTAAAAGGTCTCCAGTACTGGAATGCTTTCTATGACCAGATAAGTCAGTAACAATGAATCTGTCCCTTTAAAGAGAAACATATTTATTGTAATAAAAGTGAAATAAGTGAAGCAACTAAAGCAGTAATGACTATATACTATATATGTTTTATGTAACAGGTCAATTCTGACAGTTTTAATCATCATTCCAAATGAAAAAGTACAATTTTTTTCAAAAACTTTTTATATAGCTAAAACTAACAAAGAACATTTTATGAATAACTGCAAATAGACTCTGTACTCTGAGAATACATACAAGTCTGAGAATAGACAATTCTAAAGAATTCAGAGTAAATTTACCGTTCAATATAGTGTGCTGATGATGTGGACTCATTACCGTAAGAACTCCACCTTGAATCAACAGCATTGACATAAGGGACATAATCTACAGAAACACAGAAAGAAACAATGACCATAAAGTGAAAAATCAGTATATAGATGTGAACAGATACTTTTCAAAAAGATCCATATTTTATCCAACTAGCCATGTTCTCCTGGCTAAACCATTTAATTCTGAGTTTACTGTGGTTGTTAAATGGAGGGAAATGTTCTATACCTTACAAAGTGAGGATTAAAAAACACAGTGCTGCCTGACCAGGTGGTGGCATAGTGGATATAATGTCAGACTAGGATGCGGAGGACCCAGGTTCAAAACCCCAAGGTCACCAGCTTGAGCATGAGCTCACGGGGTCTCTAGCATGAGCGTGGAATCACAGATATGACCCCATGGTCACTGGCTTGAGCAAGGGGTCACTGGTTCTGCTGTAGCTCCTGGTCAAGGTACATATGAGAAAGCAATCAATGAACAACTAAGGAGCTGCAACGAAGAGTTGATGCTTCTCATCTCTCTCCCTTCCTGTCTGTCCCTCTCTCTGTTTCTCTCTGTGTGTATCAGAAAAACAACAACAAAAAAAGTGCTAGAACATATCAGGTGAGATATTAGTTAAATGGATTACCTGATACGCTGATGGGCTTAGTTGCACTTCCTTGGGAAGCAGTGGCCTGGACAGGATCTGTGGTATGGTAACCTGTACGGGAAGATCTGGAAATTGCACCCCATTTTGAGATGATAGGTCCATCGCTAAAAGGAATTATTGGGTCTTCTTCTTTTGTCCTCCTTTGAGTTTCAAATAAATGTACTCTTCTCTTAACATCTCCACTATCTAGGTCCTGCATAAACCAAAGAAAATCACTAAAAGAACTATTGGCAATTACTTCAGCTAATATGACTACAAGCACATGCTTTCAAAAGATGTAATTAAGTTTTTTGCTAAATTTAACACTAGCTGTAGCCTTCAATGATAATCCAACATCTATTTTAAACCACCAAACTGGGGTCAATAATTTAAACATTAAATTCATTTTAGTTCAGACTTATCTAACTATAACTGCTGCTTACAGATAAGTTACATAGCAACAATGAAGATGAAAGCATTCAATCATTCTAAAACCAGAGTCAACATGCGTAATATCCTCCCAGCCCCCCAAATCATACCATTAACACAGCATTTGAATTAGCAATCACATCTCTGGGTTCTGAATCAATGGCATTTATACAGGAGCCTATGGTGCCACAAGACCACGGAGAATAATGGGAAAGATGATCTTCTTCAAATTTTGTCCCACTCACACTCTCAGAGAGCTGATTTAAAAAAAGAAAAAGGTATAGCCAATAGTATAAAACTTAAATTTACAAATTTGTAACTAATATTAAGTTACTATAGAGGACTTCGTAGTAAACAATTAAACCTTCAGTGATAATATAAAAAACTGTCATAAGTAACTAATAGTACCTTTACTGTTTATATTAATTACTTATAGAAAATAGAATACCTTCTCTTTTTACTTTGTCTTTTAAGTCCTCATACGAAAGCCCTGACTGATAGTATTAAAACCAATCAATATATTTATAGCATGCCTCTTACACAGTATGAAGTGCTCTAGAAAATGGGTGAGGGACAGACACAGAAACACACGGATTACAGCTATAGCCTAAAGTAATTTAAAATTTTGAGAAAAGAATAATGTGTGTAAATAAGGAAACCTAACTAATACACCATACAGTATTAAATATAAAGAACAAAAAGAATTGAAACAAGGCTCTGAAACTAGAAGGGGAAGTAGATACATTTTTTAAAAAGACTAAAAGGATGACGACAGAACAAGAATACTAAAGTTAGAATCACTAAATCTAGTTTATTAATTATATAGATAATTTGAAAATTCAAGGACAAAAAGGTTAAATTATTTATCCCAAATCATATTACTAACTAATAGCAGATCTGAGTCTCAGGGAAGTACTTACTTCCTAAAGCATAGTATAAAAAATGTAAACAGTTTTCTATTAAGCAAGGGGCAAATCTATCACTCTGTGGACAAGATGTTTACCTGGTCTGAAGAAATCTAAGTTTGATAAGACAAATTTAGATCTAGTTTAAAAATTCAATGTCTTATTGAAATATTCATGGATGAAAATATTTGATGTCTAGGATTACGTCAAAATAATCCAGTAGGAAAAGGAGCACAAATGAAATTAGACTAAATTGGTAATTGTGGAAGCCAAGTGAGGGTACATGCGATTAATTATACTGTTCTCTTACTTCTTTTAAAAAGTCTCCTCATGAAGAGATTAAGAAACAAGTGTTATATTAGAACCTCCAGGGATGGGGAATAAACCAGAGGACTCAAAAAAAAATTTTTTTTAAGTGATGTTCTCTAACTATAAAAATTCTGAAAACACTAGGGTATACTGAAATGATCCTGGTACAAAAACTTGTTTTCTAATGACAAAAACAATAATTTACAGTGATGTAAAGCACCATGAATAATACGGTAGGCATTTCTGTACCTTTTGTGAAGTAGGGAATATCTCAGATAGACCAAGATTCAAATCTCGGCTACTTATAGGCTAAATTTATTACTTGGGCAAATTACTTCTCTGAGTAGAAATATGGATAGCACCTGCCCCCTAACATTTTTGTGAAAATTAACATTATGTAATTACTTAGTACAGTGCCTGGCACAAGTAGGTGCTCAATAAATGGCAGATATAAATTTTATTATCCATAAAAACCATAAAATTAAGAACTATATTGCTAAAAGACTTTGAATTCTTAGTGGAAAAGGGACTGTGACTTAATGGTCTTCAGCATTTCACAACATCTAGCGATAGTGCTACCGTGTTTCCCCAAAAATAAAAGTGTCTTATATTAATTTTTGCTCCTAAAGATGTGCTAGGTCTTATTTTCAGGGGATGTCTTTATTTTTCCATGAACAAGAATTCACATTTATTGTTAAACAAAAAAATCAACACTTATTAATATACTGTAGTCATGTCATCACAAACATCAGCATAACCAGCCAAACTCTGAATTCCATCAAGAATTTCTTGTGACTCTATTTCCACGTAAAACAATCTACCGTTTCCCTGAAAATAAGACAGTGTCTTATATTAATTTTTGCTTCTGAAGATGTGCTAGGTCTTATTTTCAGGGGAGGCCTTATATTTCTAAGCTTGAAAAAAATGCACTAGGCCTTATTTTCGGAGAAACAGGGTAACATTCAACGTTTATTGAATCAAATTCAGCTATACACCAAACCACTGCAAAATATCCACCACAGCTAACCCTGCTTTAAATGAGTGCTCTGAAGTCAGCTGTTGGGACCTATCCCTGCAACATTAAGTGATTGAAACCTTTCTTACGTCAGTGCGAAAGTCTACACTGAACAGAGGAGAAGGTGGTGTTGGTGACTGAGTTGCCACAGGGAGAGTTGAAGAAACAAGAGGTGCTTTCTGAGTGTGGTACTGGGCCCACTGTTCTGGCTTTCTTCTTATCTGCTCCTCGCAACTGGTCTTCAAATGACCACAAGGTTCCTAAGGGGGGGATAAAAGAAATAATCTTAATCATGTAGGGGGCAGTCAACAAATTTATGTGCTATGGAAATAATGTAAATAACATATTGAATTTTGGGGACCAAAAACAAATTATAATAGGGAAGTCATCCTAGCCTATTCTTCATACATGTAAATGAAAAGGTCAAGTATATTAAAAGTAAAATCTGGGCACACACTTTTGGGGTTTTGGAAAGTCATTTGTATGACTGTGTGGATACTGAAAACCGAGCCTGTTCCTAAAGGTTTATTTACCTTCTCATAAGCTTCTTATCCAAACAACATTTATTGAGCATTAATATGCATCAGGCCCAGTTCTAAGAGCTATGTTTTTCCTGATTTAATCCTCACAACAGCCTTATGAAGTTAAGTGTTATTTCATCAAACAAATAAAAAAAACTGACAGAGAAGTCAAGTAATTTCTCTAAGTCACATAGTAAGTAGAGGAGCCAGGATATATTCCTGGGTGGACCATTCCACTACAGCAGCATTCCTATTTCCTGCTTACCCTTGCTAAAGGCACAGATGTCCTTGGTTCACTTGGCTGCTGACAAGCCACTGAATAATACCCATCTAAGGAGTTATATCTTTCTCTCAAAGACGTCTGGTAGACAGACGAGTGCATCACATCCATTGGAGGTAAAGAATTGCTTCTAATAATGTCATCTCGTTGGTACATAGGCGGACGCCAGATGCGCCTGCTGTCATACACAGGAGCATACATTCCAGAAGGTACTGGGGGAACTGGTCCATACGGCTGCGGAGGAGGAGGTTGGTAAGGAGAATTCATTCGATCTCGAGGGGAAAATGTACTATAATGATCAGCATATGGCATGGAAGCAGGTGGGAGGGAGGACTCTGGAACATTATTGGACCTCACAAAGCGAGGAACACAGGGAGCCACACCAGCTGGTACCGTCGGAGGTGGTGGGTAGTATCCTTGAAAATTGGAAAGAGAAATATTTAATGTAATCTAAGTAAAATTCAACATTTTATGATTAAAGTATAAAGCAGTCTTTGATGTGGAAAAATAAAATAAGCTTTGATCTTAGTTACCCCTGCTTTTGAAAGAAACTACATCCTTTTCAAGATACCACTATATATGAAAATCATTGACATTCATTACTTTGTTAAACTGCTCTCTCTGCCCTGGCTGGAGAGCTCAGTTGAGTAGCCTGAGCACAGAGGTTGCCGGTTTGATCCCTAGTCAGGGCACATACAGGAATAGATCGATATTCCTGTCTCTCTATCTCTCCCTTTTCCTTCCTTTCTTTCTAAAGTCAATAAAGAAAAAAACTTTTTTCATTTTTCCGAAGCTGGAAACAGGGAGGCAGTCAGTCAGACTCCCGCATGCGCCCAACTGGGATCCACCCAGCATGCCCACCAGGGAGCGATGCTCTGCCCCTCTGGGGCGTCTCTCTGTTGCATCCAGAGCCATTCTAGCGCCTGAGGCAGAGGCCACAGAGCCATCCTCAGCGCCCAGGCAAACTTTGCTCCAATGGAGCCTTGGCTGCGGGAGGGGAAGAGAGAAACAGAGAGGAAGGAGAGGGGGAGGGGTGGAGCAGCAGATGGGTGCCTCTCCTGTGTGCCCTGGCCGGGAATTGAACCTGGGACTCCTGCACGCCAGGCCAACGCTCTACCACTGAGCCAACCCGGCCAGGGCCGAAAAAAACTTTTTTAAATGACAATGTAAACTGCTCTCTAAAAACACATGACAGAGTTATTAACAAATGGTTGGTAAATTCTCTTCTAAGGCATCTATTGCCACAGGTTTTGAAATAAGTAATTAAAGCAACACCACTGATACTTAACCTTGTTCCATGCTGAGGTTGAAACCTCTTTCAAAAACTATGTAAGTTATGCACTGTCTTTCCAAAACTACTCCTAAGTACATTAACCAAACATTTTGCATATCATTTCAGGGGATTTAGTGAAATCCCTGAAGCTCATCCATAAACCCTATATTTGATTCACAAGAATGAGAACTTTAAAACTATTTGTATGTAGAATTACAAATTCTTAGAGCGGGAAGAAAACTTAGGGGTCATGAAGTCCAAAGGATTATTTTTAAATGTAAATATTCTAGAGAGACATAAATGATTCACTTACTTATCTAAGAGCAACAAACTTTATGTTAGTTTTTTTTTTCTTAGAGTTATCTAAAATTACCTACCTGTCTGTGGGTACTGTGGTACTTCAAAGGGTATCTGAGTCCTTGGATCTTGAAAATACTGAATGTTTTCAGAATGCTGAGGATATACTGGTACTCTAGTTATAAATGGGCTGGATTTTGGAGGCACAGAATTCAGTTCTGTTCCAACATTAGAAGGCCCAGCTGAGGTAGCCGCTACATTACTTACAGGAGTCTTGGGTGGAGAACCAATTTTACTGGAGAGAAAATTTAACAAAGGGCAAATGATAAAATCAGTCTCTCACTCTTAAGACTTCCTCAGTAGAAATTCTTCATAAAATTATATATAGTGAAACAACTAAGAGAAACATACTTTAGATATTTCCGTAGTGACAAATAAGGCAGTGAATTCATTGTTACCTTGCATTGCTAAGTCTAAGCATTATAGTAACATATCTCTGACAAGAGCAAAAATAAATACAAACAAATCCCAGGCACTAATGTGACCCATAAATCCCTCTTCACTTGTTCTTTGAACAAAAATTTTTCCTATCGGAAATTTTTTAAAATTCCTTTTCAGTAAGTTCTCAACAGAAACAATATAGTCTACCAGTAGGATTCTTTGGGACAAAGACAATAGACATGTAAAGAAAGGGTTGTTCTATTAAGAGTTAGGTTAGCTGAAATATAAACACATCAAGAAATGGCCATTTTGTCCACTTTGTTAACTGCTATATCCAGGACCTAGAACAGTTCTTGGCACACAGAAGGCACTAAGTAAATATTTGTCAAACAAATAAAATAGTTCCTGCCACACATTAAATATCTGTTGGATGAACAAAATGCCAATGAAATAGTTACTCATTATATTAATGCAAAATACACAAACTGTTTTATATATATATATATATATATATATATATATATATATATATATATATATATATTTTTTTTTTTTTTTTGTATTTTTCTGAAGCTGGAAACGGGGAGAGACAGACAGACAGACAGACTCCCGCATGCGCCCGACCGGGATCCACCCGGCACGCCCACCAGGGGCAACGCTCTGCCCACCAGGGGGCGATGCTCTGCCCCTCTGGGGTGTCGCTCTGCCGTGACCAGAGCTACTCTAGCGCCTGGGACAGAGGCCAAGGAGCCATCCCCAGCACCCGGGCCATCTTTGCTCCAATGGAGCCTTGGCTGCGGGAGGGGAAGAGAGAGACAGAGAGGAAGGGGGGGGGGGTGGAGAAGCAACTGGGCGCTTCTCCTATGTGCCCTGGCCGGAAATCGAACCCGGGTCCCCTGCATGCCAGGCTGACGCTCTACCGCTGAGCCAACCGGCCAGGGCCTATTTTAATTTTTTTTTACAGGGACAAAGAGAGAGTCAGAGAGAGGGACAGATAGGGACAGACAGGAACGGAGAGAGATGAGAAGCATCAATCATCAGTTTTTCGTTGCGACACCGTAGTTGTTCATTGATTGCTTTCTCATATGTGCCATGACCATGGGCCTTCAGCAGACCGAGTAACCCCCTGCTCGAGCCAGCGACCTTGGTTTCATGCTAGTGAACTTTTTGCTCAAGCCAGATCAGCCCGCACTCAAGCTGGCAACCCTGGGGTCTCGAACCTGGGTCCTTCCGCATCCCAGTTCAACGCTCTATCCACTGCGCCACCTCCTGGTCAGACTATATATATTTTTTAATATGAGAGATTTTCTTTGTTGAGACACTAAGCAATCAGCTCCACAGGATCTCATCATGGCTTTTTAAGAAGTCAAACTTTTCCCAGACAAAGCAAAGCTAAAAAAGTTCACCACCACCAAAACAGTATTACAAGAAATGTTAAAGGGATTTCTTTAAGAAGAAAAAATATATAAATAAAAATGGCAATAACTACATACCTATCAACAACTACTTTAAATGTAAATGGATTAAATGCTCCAACAAAAAGACAGAGGGTGGCTATCTGGCTAAGAAAGCAAGACCCTGATATATGTTGCCTACAAGAGACACACACATCAGATGGAAAGACACAAACTGAAAGCAAAAGGTTAGAGAAAGATATTTCATGAAAATGAAAACAAACTCTGGGTTTACAAATGGAGGGACACAAAACCAAGTTGAAGTGACTTTCCAAGGTCACAACACAATTCAGTTGAATAACCAGGATGAGACTCAAATTTTTTGGTACTTAGTGCTTTTTCTGCATAAAAATTCTATTAATTCCTTTTTCTCAAGAAAAATAAAAATACTCAGGCATTTCTAAAAAGTCTAAGTAACTCATATTAAGCATTTTTACCTAATACTTACTTTTCAGTTACAGACTCTGAAGAAGGCCCAGCAGCATTCTGACCATTAGTGCCAACCTTCCCCACTTTCTTCACAGCCTCCAGATTTCTCAATGCACTGTCAGCATTACGTGGGATTAGCTGGGAAACACTGCTCTCTGCATTGGGAATTCCGTTTGTACTTGGAACAATTTTCCCCGTTGTTTCAGTACTTCCTATGACAGAAATGACATTTCCGGCTGTGGTTGTGACAGTGTTGTTTACACCAACTTTATTGAGAAGAGGAAACGTTCTTACAGTTGCATTGATCTTTTTGTTCCTTAATCGATACCTGTTTTAAAAACAATCAATGTATCGGTGAATATTTCACTAAATCTTACATGCAAAAAAAAAAAGGCAATGGGAAAAAATTTAAAAAGAAGGCACTGCTCTGAAAAAGTTTCTTAAACTAAATATCATACAGCCTACATCAAACTCTGCTATAGTAAATGCCACATGAAAATATATATGCTATTCAACTACACACATATACCTAGGCACATAATACAGCAAACAAAGTACACATGTATTGAAAGAAGCCTTTTGAGAGAGTGGGAAGAGATCTCCGACTGGAATATAAAGTACACTATGTAAAAATGAAAGAGACTATACAAAATGTATATGTAGTTAGGAATGTAGAATGAAGAGAAAAGTATGCATGAGCTGAAAAATTCTCTGTTGTTACCAAATTATTAATGTATTATATAATTTTAAAGAAAGAAAAAAACTAAAACTCAGGTTTAAATAAACAGATTACTTTATAAGATGATACCAGAAAGGCAGGCACAGACTAAATGATACAGGGTCTTAAAATCACAGGCTAGATTTTATAGCTTTATCCACCAGGTAATAACAAGACAGCTAAGTTGCTCATTATCTACAATGAGCCTTACAGCAAAGTTCTCCACTTTGTGGGAAGCAATGGGAGTGGGGATGGGCAATAGTAGCTGTATGGAGACTAGGCAGGAGACACAGGGAATGACAGCTTGGACTGTAAGAGTGGAAAGAAGAAGAGTTGAGTAATATATAGGAAGCTGACCTAACAGAACTTAGTGACTAAGACAAGCAGGTGAAAAAAAGCCGACAAAGATGGTTCCTATAACATGACATGTGTTAATGGCTGGACGAGGGGACACTGCGGGAGAGCAGAATGAAAGTTAGAATAGGTGGATGTATGGGAATAGAAAATTAGATCAAAGTGAGTTTCAAGTGTCTAAAAACAAAAGGGAGATGTCCCTTAAGAGTTGATACAAAGGCCAGTTGTTCATTAGAAACGATGGAATGAATTTTTTGGTGAAATCTCAATGTTGTATGTTTTAGTTAAAAAACAAAACAACAAAAATTTAGACAACACATAATATAGTTTATATCCATTTAATTTTATGGTTATGGTAAATGAACACAGAAAAAGAAATTACCCACAGTAGAAAAGGAAGATACAGGAAAAAAATATATTAAAAAGACCAAAACTCATAAAAAGAAAATGTATCTGCTCTACCATTTTACCTGGGCCTTTGCTGTTAGCTTCAATAGAACCTGAGCAAATAAGACTGCACATAGGGGTATTTTAATTCCAAACAGGTACTTAGCAGAAACATGTATTTCAACTATACAATGGCCTAAAATATGAACCCTGAAAAAGGTTCTAAGTCACTTATTATGTTACTCTTGCTCCCAGAAGCAACAAAGTACTTAATTTCATCTTGGAAACTCATCAGAAACTTCAAGATTGTACCTTAACACATTCATAATGACCAAAATTTAAACCCGTATGAAAGAGAATTCTCATAACTTACTTTTCAAGCTCTTCCTGAGAGTGGGCAAAAGTACAATTTGTTCCTCGTGGACACCCTCCTTGCTGTCTCAGATCTCGGCACATGCTAGTCTTATATTTGCTATTTGGCTGGGGCTACAAAAAGAAAATCAGTGTGTAGAAAAGTAAAGATTTCAGGTGTTATTCACTCTTGGGACACCAGAATTTCATGACTATACCTTTAATTCTTTATTGTTTTTAAGATTTTTAAATTTTATTTGATTTTTAGAGAGAAAAGAAAGAAAGAAAGATGGGGAGGGGCAGGAAGCATCAACTTGTAGTAGTTGCTTCTTGTATGTGCCTTGAGCAGGCAAGCCTGGGGTTTAGAAACAGTGACCTCTGCATTCCAGGTCAATGCTTTATCCACTGCACCGCCACAGGTCAGGCTACACCTTTAATTCTTTTTCACATAGAGAAGTAATTCTTGTGCTGAAATAATTACCATTGCATTGTACCCTGTTAAGAGTTATATGGTTATGTGGCATAACCCTGAGTTGGCATTTTAGACATTCCTTCCAAGGATAATCTGAAACTAGTTCAAATGTTATATCTTTTTATTTGTAGGACAACACAATGCCCATGGAAATAAAATATTTTCTCATCAATTCATTGCTGTGTTAAAAATATGATTAACGCCTGACCAGGTGGTGGCGCAGTGGATGGAGCGTTGGACTGGGATGCAGAGGACCCAGGTTCGAGACCCCGAGGTCGCCAGCTTGGGCGCGGGCTCATCTGGTTTGAGCAAAGGCCCACCAGCTTGGATCCAAGGTCGCTGGCTCCAGCAAGGGGTTGCTTGGTCTGCTGAAGGCCCGTGGTCAAGGCACATATGAAAAGCAATCAATGAATAATTAGGGTGTTGTGGTGCACAATGAAAAACGAATGATTGATGCTTCTCATCTCTCTCCGTTCCTGTCTGTCTGTCCCTGTCTATCCCTCTCTCTGACTCACTCTCTGTCTCTGTAAAAAATAAATAAATAAATAAAGATATTCAGCCTGACCAGTGGTAGCACAGTGAATAGAGTATCGACCTGGGATACTGAGGTCGCCGGTTAGAAAAAAAAAAAAAAAGAGAGAAGAAAAGAAACCAAAAATATGATACCAAAATCAGCCAATAATTTAGAAAAGCATTTAAAGGACGTTAAGTTTGATCACTTAAGTCTTCCCAGGACATGTAGAATATGATTTCCCCTAAAAGTAAAATTTAAGAAATACCTACTTGTAAACTTGAGGGTGCAACGCTCTTTTAGGCTTGGAGTTAAGTTCACACAAACAATGAGGCAAAATATAAAAAGCTAATTATACCTGCTATGATTTACATCAAAATCTCAAGTGTCATTGTTATTTCTGTGACCTTAATAAAAATAAGACATTTATCTCTCAATTAATATTTGAATATTATAATGTCTTCTAATGGAATAAGGACAGAGGATTGGAAAGATCACTTTGGAGTAGAATTGACCCCCACTCTGTCACTTACTGCCCTCATGACTTTATTTTATATTTTTATATAATTATTTTAACCAATTATTGTAATCAATTATTTTATAATTATCTAACCTCTTTCAACTTCAGCTTGGGAATAGCAATTATCTTGCAGGCCACTGTGAGAATTAGAAATAATTATGTAAAATACTGAATATAGTAACTTAATAAAAATTATCATTAGAATAAAGAATTTACACTTTACATAACTCCTTCTAAAGTACACTGAAAATATTTTAAAAATTCAAATTCCACACAATCACAAATAGAAAGCCATTGTATGATGACAATGAAAAAAAAAAACAATTTCTCCACATTAGAAAAGAATTAGACAAAATGTTTGTAAGGAATCCATAATCTATACTTGGTCAAAGGCATCTGCAGTGAACTCATATTCAAGATACTCTTCAAACTGTTGCTGTGCTATTATTTATCAGGTACACTACAACCTGAGTTTCTCCCAAAAGAATAGACAATAAAAACTTCAGAGGGAGTGGGTCACATAAAGAGTCCATTAACCAAACACCTTGTGTTAAGTGTTCAGGATGAGCCTGTTAGAAACAGCAGCACAAGCACAACAAATGTGCTTACCTGAGGTGTCTCATGGCCTTTCCTACTATAATTCTGTATGAAGTCCACAAGGCCATGAACCACTGTTTTCACAGCCACCATTGCATTTTCTAGCTGCTCCCAAGTTGGTGAAACAGCATCTAAAATAATCCACAAAGGAGAGGGGATGGAGGAGAAAATTAATGATTAGCAGAAATTCTTTCATGTCATCATGAAAAGTATAAGCAATTGAGTATTTTCCCACATACCTGGATTGGGGTCTATGTTTGCAAGGAGCTC
The DNA here is from genome assembly GCF_036850995.1 of Saccopteryx leptura. Lineage (NCBI taxonomy): Eukaryota > Metazoa > Chordata > Mammalia > Chiroptera > Emballonuridae > Saccopteryx > Saccopteryx leptura. The sequence goes on along the minus strand of NC_089504.1, from coordinate 12,355,828 downwards.
TAAATGAGGCCTCAGTCTATTTAAGTTAGCTGGGTCACCCGTTCGTTGCAAAACAATTGTCAATTCCTGGACACTCTTTGCAAATGATTCTGGAGACTGCAGCTAACAAAGACGAGACAGAATGGTTTTTACTCTGGTTCTATAATCAAATCCTCTCACAGTCTACCCGCTAAACAGATTTTCAAGTGTCTTCAGATCTCATAGTAAGAGTATCAATGGTGAATTAGATCTTCACCTCAGAATCTGCCCTAAGAAATTCATCATTAGACACTCAGAAACCTTTATTTATAAACTGTATTAGCTCTCTGGAGTCAGAATATACATAAATGACAGATTTTGTAAACTAGGCTGCTTTTATGCTGATATCCTGAATTTACTTCCCTATTGCCTCCCTTAGTTTATTTTGAAAGTTGAAAAAATAGTAATAACAAGAAAAAAAGAATTTATAAGACTGATATATGAAAACATAGGAATCTCCAACTGGCTGCCTCTTTAGTCCTTTCAGAATATGCCAGTACTTTCCACTGTAACAACAATGATATAAATCAGCATCTCCAATTTCACAAACCTTATCAATAATAGACTGCATGTGTGATTTATGCGCCAAGTCACCATACAGAAGTGAGGACCACTGCTCAGGTGAAATTCGGAGGCCTGCTTCCATAGCAATATGAACTATTTGGGCATCATGTTCTCTGCGTAATGCCTCATAACTCCGAAATTCTTCCTTTAGCTGCATCAGAGAAGAGTCTTCATCCCTTTTGGTAACCTAATCAATAGAAATGAGAAAAACCCAACTCATTAGAACTGGTCAAATCTCCCCCTGCCCCCAACCAAATCTTTTATGGGGGTGTGGGGTTGGGGGAACCTACTACATCCCAGCTATCACACAAACATGGGACAAAGAAGAAAATGTCCTTACCACAAATTCTTTTTGGAACAAAGCAGAACTTATATAACCTAATACACAGTCCTGCCTTCCTCCAAAGAGCTCAGCAGCTGGTAGGGAAGAGATATAAAATTACAGTATAGGTGCTATCATAACGCTCTATGGCAGCAATTTTCAAATAGTGTGCAAGAATTTTTTAAAACATGCAATGTCTGACTATAATCAGGGGCACTGACTTCTTTCTCCTTAGATTGGCAAATTAAAAAAATGACAACAGCCAGCACAACAACAGCCATCTGGTATAAAGGAATCAAAATTATACTTATTTTTTTGTAGATCAGCAAAAAATATATATTTTTGGTGTACCACAGAATTTAAGTAATTAGTGTGTGCCGTTAGATGAAGAAGGTTGACTATTGCTGCTCTATAGCAATATAAGAAAAGGAAACTAAATCTGATTGGTGGGGCAGTGAAGGGGTGCCTGAGAAGGCTTCCCCCAGACGAGAGCTACATGATGAGTCTCAAAGAATGAATTAGTTCCCCAAGCAAAAGGGTGAGGAATAAATTCTAAAAGGAATAGTAATAAAAGAGCTGAGCACAAAGAATTAAAGGCTAATATGTAGGTAGAACACAGTCACAGAGGGCCTTGTACACTGTGGTTAGAAATTTGGAATACTGTACTATCCCAAAGAAAATGGGAAGGCACTGAGAATGTTTGAAGCAGAGGAGTGTCATGATCAGTATAGCCAATTAGCACCACCACATGATGATTAAAAAATTTTCTGCGCCTGACCTTTGGTGGCACAGTGGATAAAGCATTGACCTGGAATGCTGAGGTCGCCAGTTCAAAACCCTGCACATGTCTGGTCAAGGCACATATGGGAGTTGATGCTTCCTGCTCCTCCCCCCTTTCTCTTTCTCTCTCTCTCTCTCCTCTCTAAAATAAATAAATTAAAAAAATTTAAAAAAAAATTTTCCGCCATCACAGAAATGATCATTAAGGTATTTATGCATTATACAGCATTAATCTATACTTCACTTAAGTGATAAAATAAATTAATTCCAAAGTTACAGATTATCACACATCCTAGTGAAACTCTCATTCAATTATGCAGGTACATAGCCAAGTAATTTCCACAAGAGATGATACACACTTATTTCTAAATCACTAAAAGTTGCTTATGGCTAAAGTGAAATTTGAAACTTAGGATTCAGAATACATAGGACTAGTCCAGGGTCTGAAAATTAGATAGGACAAATTATTCAAACTATTTAAAATGATTATTTCCTCAATGGTACAATGAAAACATCCCAAAACACTTCACTGGTTGTTTCTATTGCTGTTGTTGGCATATGAGACAACAGTAATAAGCTACCAAGAATATGAAAATGGGAAAATCAAGTTATCATCTGAGAATTAATAGTACCAGCTCACAATTCCTTTTGGGAATATAAAAATATAGTATAGAAAAGTCTGGGACACCCAAAGTTCTAATCAACATGATCTTAGGTATAATTTAAGAAAGAAGAGAGTGTAAGTTAGAAGTCACAAAAACTATAACCTACTTAAAGAAACACTGAGGAAACAACAGAAAGAATTATCAACCTAAAAAGCAGAAAAAAAGAACCCCAGGCCCTGGCCAGGTTGCTCAATTGGTTAGAGTCATGCTGATACACCAAGGTTGCAGGCTTGATCCCTGGTCAGGGTACATGTAAAAATCAATCAATGAATGCATAAATAAGTGGAGTAACATATTGATGTTTATTTTTTCTCTCTCACTTCTTCTCTCTGTAAAAGAAAAAAGAAATGAAGAGAGAGAGAAAGAAATCCAAAGAAGCAGAGGATGTTACCACTCACTCCTCTAACCACCGTGTATGGTACAGGGTGCCTCCTGGGCACAGAAGATTTTATCCACATGAGTAGTAAAGATGGACATAGGTGGCTAAGAGAACTGGGTTCTATTAAAGTTCTATTAACATGCATCAAAATCACCTGTGAAGTTTTGAAAACTATAATTTCAGGTCTACCAAATCAGAATCTTTGTTGAAGACCAAAAAAATTAAAGTATATATAATGTTCAAGTCCTAGATGAGATACACCAAATCAGAATATTTAGGGATGGGTCCCAGGAATGCATACTTTTAAAAATCCCAAGGTGGAAAAAAAAAATCCCTAGGTTATTTTCATGTTCTTTCAGTTGAGAACCACTGCATTAAACAGAATCATTAATTCCCCTTGCTCTGATTCCATGTTAAAAAGCAAGCAAAGATTTGATCCTCTTTCACAGAAAAGTATCTACAACATAAGAATTCAAGTCAATTAAGAGTTGGACTTCTCAGCCTTAGCCAGTGGCTCAGTGGATAGTGTCTGCCTAGCATATGGTTGTCCCAGGTTTGATTTCTGGTCAGGGCACACAGAAGTGACCATCTGTTTCTCTCCTCCTTACTCTCCCCTTTCCCTCCCTCTTCGCCTCCTGCAGTCAGTGGCTTGAGCATCAGCCCGGGCTCTGACAATAATCTAGGTCTGAGTATGTCAGCCTCAGACACTAAAAATAGCTCAGTACTTGAGCACTGGCCCAAAACAGGGGTTGTAGGATGGATCCCAGTTGGGGTGCATGCAGGAATCTGTCTCACTATCTTCTCTCAAACCCCCCCAAAAAAAGAGTAGCATTTTCTCAAAAACTGAAATAACAATAAAAAGAGCTGCACTTCCCATTACAAATTAAGAAAACTGATAATATGCCTATGACCTTGGTTAGGATGATGCTGTTCCTCAGAAAAAAATCTACAGTATGCACCAACAAAACTCAGGTCTCTAAGCCAATAAAGTAAAGGAAAAGACCTTTGATAATAGTGAGTTTACCAGAATAAATGCCAACTGACAGGACTTTTGTCAAGTCAATATGATGATATCCTTTTATTTATTTAAACACTGCTTTAAAATTTTAAACTACAAGGCAGTGAGGATAAAATAGCATAAAACTGAAATAAATATCAAAACTAGTGTTATTCAAATGTCAGATATTAGGAGTAGGTGTAGATATGTATGTGCAATCAAAAACCACAAATCAGCACTATACCTATGAAAATGCGAAAATCCCATTAAGTAAGTAATATAAAATGTGAGAACCTAGTCAGTCATTTCTGCATGATGAATAATCTCTGTAATTTGGCTGCTTAGCTAAAAACATAATGTTTGAGAAACTGGAGATTCATTTCAATTGTTGCCCCAAGGACACAAAATCAAGCACTACAACTCATTTGAACATATTTCCATAACCAATTAATTATTATCTCAAACTAAATAGCCAAAAACACCTTTTTCTGTCTGTATTGTTTTCACTCTTAGGAATATAAAACCAGCAAAATAACCTAAATAACCTTTGGTTTCAAATTTAGATGTTTCAGTTTCATAAAAGCCTACAGGCCTTTCTCAAGACCCAGCCAGCAACCCTATATACTCTGGTACCATGCAGACACTTCAAGGATCCACCTACCTCCCACTTCTCTCAGGACGTGGCATCACCCACAGCCTAATTTACATGATGAAACTACATTTCTAAATAACTTGGGAATCTTCCCTGCTTTTTCCACCAAACAAAACAAAACAAAAAAAAAAAAACAAAGGAAAACAACACCTAAATGCAGAATGGATTAAGCTCCTCAACTTTTTACTCTCTTGTTGTCTCTAAAACAACATATAGGCCATCTTCAGATTAAAAGCTTTAATCTGGCCTGACCAGGCAGTAGCGCAGTGGATAGAGCATCAGACTGGGATGCAGAGCACCCAGGTTCAAAACCCCAAGGCTTTGAGCATGGGCTCATTTGGTTTGAGCAAGGCTCACCAGTTTGAGACCAAGGTCGCTGACTTTAGCAAGAGGTCACTCGCTCTGTTGTAGCCCCAACCTCCCCTTCAAGGTACATTTGAGAAAGCAATCAATGAACAACTAAGGAGCGGCAACGAAAAATTGATGCTTCTCATCTCTCTCCCTTCCTGTCTGTCCCTGTCTGTGCCTCTCTTGCTGTCGCTGTCGCTGTCTCTCTCTCTCTCTCTCTCACACACACACACACACACACACACACAGAGCTTTAATCTGATCACACAGAGAATGATAAAAATAATGGGGAAGTTAAAATGATTACCTACTCACGAAGTTTTCAGTATAGTTCCCGACTCCCTTTTAAGATGGCAAATATAAATGAACTGGGCTTTAGTTCACTTTCACTATCCCATGAGTCAAGTTTACCAAACTATTTCCTTACGTTGTATGTTGTTATTGAAACCTTCACATCTGTTCTTATTCCCAATACATAATATTATTGGTGCAATCAACACAAAAGGAAAAAAACAATTTCCCTTCAACTCTTGTAAGTATTCTGTGTTTGTGGGGTCTCCAAACCGGTAACACCCATTCCAGGAAGCCTCTGTCTCACATGCAGGCATGGAAGGTTTAAATCAGGGGTCGGGAACCTTTTTGACTGACAGAGCCATGAACGCCACATATTTTAAAATGTAATTCCGTGAGAGTCATACAACAACCCAGAACATTAAGCATTATCCAATAAAAATTTGGTGTTGTCCCGGAGGACAGCTGTGATTGGCTCCAGCCACCTACAACCATGAACATGAGCGGTAGAAAATGAATGGATTGTAATACATGAGAATGTTTTATATTTTTAACATTATTTTTTTTATTAAAAATTTGTCTGTGAGCCAGATGCAGCCATCAAAAGAGCCACATCTAGCTTGCGAGCCATAGGTTCCCGACCCTGGTTTAAATGATTGCTTACTACTTACCTTAAAACAAGAAGCTCGATACAGTAGCTGCACAACATGACCAATACTTGTTTTTGACGCCTGAGGAAATCTTGGTTCTAGTCTTTGCACAACAAAGAGTACCAGAACTTTCCTTGAGAGAGCAGAACCATCTTCTAATGCCAGCAACACCAGCTTCAAGGCCTCTTCCTGCATAGCTACAAGAAACATGGGTTCATGGTAGATGAGACCCTGGAGAACATGTCTGTCAGATTTCTCTGGTATTAATTTACAGGGGTTCAATTTCCAGTCTGTATTTAATTAGCACAAAAAGAGGGTATCACACATACACAAATATAGTTTACTTTAAAAAAATACTGTAGTCTGCCCTTATCCGCAAAAGATATGTTCTAAGAACCCCCCAGTGGATGCCTGAAACTGTGGATAGTACTGAACCCTATACAGAGTTGTGACTACACAAAACACAGAGATTATTCTTGTATATTATTTATTTACTTTACTAATACAACTATAAATCTACTTTTTTTTGTGACTACACAAAACACAGAGATTATTCTTGTATATTATTTATTTACTTTACTAATACAACTATAAATCTACTTTTGTCCACCTACACAGTAAGTCCTCACTCAATGTTGTCAATAGGTTTTACAACTTTAAGCAAAACATCTATGACAAAACCAATTCTACCATAGGCTAACTGATACAGATAAGAGCTAAGTTCCTACAGCCTCTCATCAATGTTATAATAAAACAATGTTGAACGAAACATTATTCAAGAACCTGCAGTACTACACAGATGCCCATAATAAAGTATAATTTATAAATCAGGCACAGTAAGAGATTAACAACAATAACTAAGAATACAATAGAACAATTTTAATATATGTAATAAAATCTTTGTGAATGTGGTCTCTTTCTCAAAATATCTTATTTACTCAACCTTCTTGTGAAGACAGAAGATGATACAATGCCTACATGATGACATGACGTAAATGGCATAGGCATTGTGACTTAATGTCAGTCTACTATAAGGGTTAACTGAACGCAAGCAGTGAGACACCTCAACAGTCTATTTAATAACCAAGAAGGCTACTAAGTGACTAATAGGCGGACTGAGTATACAGTGTGGATATGCTGGACAAAGGAATGATTTACAATCACAGGAGATTTCATCATGCTATCAAAACAAAGTGCAATTTAAAACTTGTAAATTGTTTATTTCTGGAATTTTCCAGTTAATATTTTTAGACCGCAGGTACTCAAAACTGCAGAAAGAAACCACAGATAAGGTGTCCAGGACTACTGCAGTCAAACAAAAGACGACATATTGCCTATTAAACAATCAATCAGAACCCAAATCAACAGAACTTAAAATAAAAGTTCTGTTGTGTGTGTCCGTAAAGTGTGTCCGTAAAGTCATGGTGCACTTTTGACCGGTCACAGGAAAGCAACAAAAGACGATTGAAATGTGAAATCTGTACCAAATAAAAGGAAAACCCTCCCAGTTTCTGTAGGATGATGCGGCAGCATGTGCGCATGTGCAGATGATGATGTAACACCGTGTATACAGCGGAGCAGCCCACAGCCATGCCAGTCGAGATGTGGACGGTACAGAGGAAAGTTCACAGTGTGTTCTGTGGCTCGCTAAATTCGAATCCATGACCAAAGTGCGCGTTTATAACGAAGCGCCAGCACATAGGAATAGCATTACTCAATGGGATAAGCAGTTGAAGGAAACCGGAAGTTTGGTGGAGAAACCCCATTCTGGTAGGCTATCAGTCAGTGATGAGTCTGTAGAGGCTATACGAGATAGCTCCCTAAGGAGCCCTAAAAAATCTGTGCATGAGCCCACATCGAACTGCACTGAATAGGTATGAAACTGTGCAGATTTCACATTTCTATCATCTTTTGTTGCTTTCCTGTGACCGGTCAAAAGTGCACCATGACTTTACGGACACACTGTATATCTTCTGTAACCTGACAGATAGTGGCACAGTGAATAGAGCGTTGACCTGGGATGCTGAGGTCCCAGTTTTGAAACTCCTTAAGCGCAAGCTCACCAGTATCAGTAAGGGGTCACCAGCTTAAGCATGGGATTAACATGATCCCATGGTCACTGGCTTGAGTAAAGGCTACCTGGCTTAGCTGGAGTCGTCCAGTCAAGGCATGTATAAGAAGCAATCAATGCCCTGGCCGGTTGGCTCAGCGGTAGAGCGTCGGCCTAGCGTGCGGAGGACCCGGGTTCGATTCCCGGCCAAGGCACACAGGAGAAGCGCCCATTTGCTTCTCCACCCCTCCGCCGCGCTTTCCTCTCTGTCTCTCTCTTCCCCTCCCGCAGCCAAGGCTCCATTGGAGCAAAGATGGCCCGGGCGCTGGGGATGGCTCTGTGGCCTCTGCCTCAGGCGCTAGAGTGGCTCTGGTAGCAATATGGCGACGCCCAGGATGGGCAGAGCATCGCCCCTGGTGGGCGTGCCGGGTGGATCCCGGTCGGGCGCATGCGGGAGTCTGTCTGACTGTCTCTCCCTGTTTCCAGCTTCAGAAAAATGAAAAAAAAAAAAAAAAGAAGCTATCAATGAACAACTAAAGTGCCACAACTATGAGTTGATGCTTCTCATCCCTCTCCCTTCCTCTCTCTCTCTCATTCTGTCTCACAAAAAAGCACACACACACACAATATATATATATACACACACACACACACACACATATATATCTTCTGTAGGTATTTAATAATCAGCTAGAAAATGATGTTTAAGTGAAAAAATCCTCATTTATAAAGCACATAGCTACTGTGACAATTAAATAACATGTAAAGGATACAGAGTAGTCTTAGGATAAGTTATTTTTTTTAAGGCATGAAACTTACTTTGCCTGTCAGAACTATTTTGTATATAATTTTAAAGTGATATTAGCCTCTGGGTGCAATACCTCAAGAAAGTATTAATTTGTGCTGTTTTGCAGCCAGGAAAACATTTAAAAAATAATTGGAAAAAAATAAATGCCATAAAAGACATTTTTGGAATCATTGACAAAACTGGAATATAAACTGTAGACTGTAGTATTGCATCAAGGTTAAATTTGCTAAAATTGATGAATGTATTAATGTTATATAAGACAGCATCCTTGTTTCTAGGAAACACATGTGAGGATTAATGGGTAAAGGGTCATGAAATATACAACCTACTTTCAAATGGTTCAAAACAAGAGAAAGAACAAATAATATAACAATTAATACAGCAAATTAAGACTAGTGAATGTGGATAAAGAGTACACAGGAATTCTTTGCGTTATTCTTGCAACTTTTCGATAAATTTGAAATTATTTCAAAATTAAAAGTGAAAAATACATTGGTCCTCAATTAAAACAATGGAAGTTTAGAGCTGAGAGATCATCTAGAATCCAGATTAAAACTCAACCTCCTTTGTTTCCTCAAGTGAAGCATTGAGGCCCAGAGAAGTTAAGTGACTGGCAAAGGTTAAAAACTAGTTAGTAGCAAATCTATAACAAGAACCAAGGACGTTTTTTTCAAAATTAAGGTAAAATTCACATAACATGAAAGTAACCTTGTTAAAGTACACAATTCACAATGTTGTCATGACCTCAAAGGAATGCTGTATCCATTTAAGCAGTCACTCCCCCATACTCTCTGCGTTCAGCCATTAGAGCCTAATACATGGGATGTGTGGTTCTATGGCTTTACCTTTGTGGATGCTTCATATAAATGGAATCACAGAACATGTAATCTTTTGTTTGGCTTCTTTCACTAAACACAGTATTTTTGATGTTCATCCACACTGTAGCATATATTAATTTTCATTCCTTTTTATTGCTGAATAATGTTCCATTTATGGATATACCACCTTTTGTTTACCCATAAACTGATGAACACCTGGAATGTTTCTACCTTTTGACTTCCGTGAATAATACTGCTAGAAATATTTCTGTACAAGTATGAGTTTAAATACCTGTTTTCAATTCTTCTGGGTATGTGACTAAAAGGGGAGCTGCTGGGTCCCATGGTAGGTAAGTTTGCTTTAACTTTTCAGGAACTGCCAAATTGTTTTCCAGCAGCTGCACCATTTTACATTCCTAAGCTCTCCACATTCTCACCAACACTTTTATTTACCATTTTTAAAATTACGTGAAGTGGTATCTCATAGTGATTTTGATTTGCATTTCCTTAAAACTAGTAACACCGAGCATCTCTTCATTTGTTTTTTTGGCCATCTGTACATCTTCTTTAAGACAACTGTCTATTCAACTCCTTGGCTGATTTTTTTTTTCTTTGTATTTTTCTGAAGTGAAAAGTGGGAGGCAGTCAGACAGACTCCCACATGCACCCAACCAGGACCCACCCGGCATGCCCACTAGGGGGCGATGCTCTGCCCATCTGGGGCATTGCTCCGTTTCAACCAGAGCCATTCTAGCACCTGAGGCGGAGGTCATCGAGCCAACCTCAGCACCCAAGCCAACTTTGCTCCAGTGGAGCCTTGGCTGCAGGAGGGGAAGAGAGAGACAGAGAGAAAGGAGAGGGGGAAGGGTAGAGAAGCAGATGGGCGCTTCTCCTGTGTGCCCTGGCCGGGAATCAAACACGGGACTTCCACACACTGGGCCTATGGTCTACCACTGAGTCAAAGGGCCAGAGCTACTTAGCCCATTTTTTAATTGAATTGTCTTTCTGTTGTTGAGTTATAGAACATAGGATATTTGATACCTAAGTCTAGTTCTTTTTAGGTAAGTTAAATAAACATAAGGAGATTATCCAAAGGTAGCATTGTTAAATGTAAATATAGATTTTAAAAATTTTTCTTATTTATTTTTAAGAGAGAAAGAGAAAGGAAGGTCAAGAGATGAGAAGCATTAACTCATAGTTGCGTCACTTTAGTTGTTCAAGGATTGCATCTCATATGTGCCTTGACGGGGTGAGGGGGGTTGAAGGGGGCTCCAGGCGAGCCAATGACCCCTTGTTCAAGCCAGTAACCTTGGGCTTCAAACCAGTGACATTTGGGCTCAAGCCAGTGACCATGGTATCATGCCTATGATCCCACACTCAAGCCAGTAACCCATGCTCAAGCTGGTGAGCCTGTGCTCAAGCTGGACGGGCCCACACTCAAGCCAGCAACCTCCGGGATTCAAACCTGGGTCCTCAGCATCCCAAGCTGATGCTTTTTTCACTGTGTCACCACCTGGTCAGGCTAAAAATTATTTTTCAATTTAGCTTTGTATGATGGAAAATTTTAAACATACACAAGAGTAGAGCGAACATGCACCCATAAAATAGCTATTGCCAATAAGTTTTCTTTTAAGTCTTTATGCACTTTTCTAGTTTGTTTTGGCTGATGCGTTTTTAAAGTAAATCCTAGACAACATAGCATTTTATCCTTAAATGATTCAGAATGTATTTCTAACACATAAAGAATGTTTTTCAAATTTAATATAACACCATTACCACAACTAAAAAAAGTAATATATTTCCTTAATACCCTGTCCATATTGAAGTTTCTCCCATTGTCTCAAAAATTTTGTCTTATATTGGCTTCTCTGAATATTCAAATAAATACACTGTTTTTGGTTAATATGTCTTTAAGCTTAAAACAAACAAACAAACTATATCAACTGCCCAACCAAACCCTTTCATTTAAAAGAAAATCTAGTTTGTTACATAAACAATAATTTTTCTTAACAATTTCCCATATTCTTGATTTGCCTAATGTTGTGCTTCTAGTGTTTTAAAATGTTTCTTTATGTTTCAGGTAAACTAAGGTTTGACTGGATTCAGAATGTGGTTGTTCTTCCAAGTATACTTCCTATTTCATGTATAAAGCAGGGTTGTTTCACTTTTAACAATAAGATTCATCAATGGGTTCAGGACTTACCCATCTATCACATAGCAACCTTTCATCTAGCAGGGGTCCCCAAACTTTTTACACAGGGGGCCAGTTCACTGTCCCTCAGACCATTGGAGGGCCACCACATACAGTGCTCCTCTCACTGACCACCAATAAAAGAGGTGCCCCTTCCGGAAGTGCGGTGGGTGGCCGGATAAATGGCCTCAGGGGGCTGCATGCGGCCCGCAGGCCGTAGTTTGGGGACGCCTGAAATGGTTTTCACAGCCACCAATAATTCTTGCCTAGAACTTGCTGTTGCCAATTTATCATTTTTCTAATTTTAATACACTTGTCTAAATTTATTAGACAAAAGAGGAACTTACCCTCCACATCCTGTGAAAATATCCATGAAAAGAGTTTATAAAGCAAAGGAAAGACCAAAAAGTGCTTGATTTTTTTCTATCCTCTCTCAATTTTTAGAATATATTGGTACCTGAGCAAAAAACTGCCAAAAATAAGCAATTGACTTTTTTCTGCACAACTGTTAACAAAATCATGGATTTTTATATATTTTATGTTTCCATCCATTACAGTTATTCATTCTGATGTTCAAGTTGTCCCATTTACGTCCAATGAAGGTCCCTTCAAATTCATTTCTCTGTCCTTCTGACAAGATTCCAGTGGTCTCTGATAGCTTTTTTGCTTTCTAGCATAAGATTCCCCAGGTTCCTCTTATACTTTTCTACCCTAGAACTAGAATAATGCATTTATCCAAAGAGCCCTGCTTCTTTTTAGTGGTAAATGGTATTTATAAGAGGCCATAATTGGGGTACTACAGATATTCATTGCCTCTAAGTCTTTTTTTCAGTGATACACCTAGGGAAGAGGCATTTTTTTAGAAAAAAAATAAATGAATCTGTACTTATATATTGGCAATTCAGATGTAAAGGCTACAGAATTTTTATATAAATTCTTGGATTTCAAATTATTTGTATCTTTTTTCAAAATACTGAGAAATCTTGCTTCCTGAGGGCATTAACATAATTACTTGCTTTATCCTACTCTGTGTCTTTCTAACAGCTTCAAAATAACATTATCAATAGAAATATGAACTATATAATGAGTGAATACAATTTAGGATTTATTATCTGTCCCACTAGAAATATAAAAATCAAAAGACTGTGTTCTAAAGTAACCTGAAAGAATTCATTCCAGATGAATATGCTATTAACTTGATGTGTGTTTTATCTTTTTTATTTTTTAGATATTGATTAGTTTTACTCATTTAAATTTATTTTATTTTATTTATTCATTTTAGAGAGGAGAGAGAAAGGGAGAGAGAGAGAAAGAGAGAGAGAGAGAGAGATGGGGGAGGAGCTGGAAGCATCAACTCCCATATGTCCCTTGACCAGGCAAGCCCAGGATTTCAAACCGGTGGCCTCAGCATTTCCAGGTCAACAATTTATCCACTGCGTCACCACAGGTCAGGCTCTCATTTAAATTTTAAAAATTTACTTTTACTAAAAACTAAAAATTACTTTAGAATTACATAAAACAAGCCTAACCAGGCGGTGGCACAGTGGATAGAGCATAGAGCATCGGACTGGGACACGGAGGACCCAGGTTCAAGACCCTGAGGTCGCCAGCTTGAACGCGGGCTCATCGGGTTTGAGCAAGACTCCCCAGCTTGGACCCAAGGTCACTGGCTCGAGCAAGGGGTCACTTGGTCTGCTGAAGGCCCACGGTCAAGGCACATATGAGAAATCAATCAATGAACAACTAAGGAACTGCAATGAAGAATTGATGTTTCTCATCTCTTCCCCTTCCTGTCTGTCCCTATCTGTCCCTCTCTCTGACTCTTGTCTCTGCCAAAAAAAAGAAAAAAAAAATTACATAAAATATTTATATGGGCCCGAAGTACAAAACAAGTTATATTCAGTAAGGTCTAGCTTCTGTCCCTATTTTCTCCTGGATTTTTCCTCCTCTACAAATGTTTTTCTTTCTTTTTTTTTTACTTTTTCTACTTTATTATAGGTAAAGATTTCTAAACAGAATATAAGTGGTAGTAACCATAAAGAAATCATCTGATAATTCTTTTTTAAAAAAAATAATCTCTAGCCTGACGTGTGGTGGTGCAGTGTCTAAAGCATTGATCTGGAGGTTGCTGTCTCAAAACCCCGGGCTTGCCTGGTCAAGGCACATATGGGAGTTGATGCTTTCTGTTCCTCCACCATTCTTTCTCTCTCCTCTCTCTAAAAATGAATAAAATCTAAAAAAATAATAATAATTTCTATGTTTTCCAACAGTTAAAAAAATCAAGAGTTTTTGATATTTTCTTCATTTAAAAAAAAGTTTACTTTTCCTTTACCACCTGTGTAATTTTGTGCCTCTAACTCAGTTCTCTAATTTATAATATTGGATCTGTGTAATTTCTCTTGAAGGACACTGAGGATTAAATGAGAAATTTATTCTAAAATACTATAGCACTGTCAATCATATAGATTATGATAAAACTGGTTTATCTTTAATTATGTCAAGCTTTGTATGTAAAAATAAAGATGCATTGAGTCTGGGAATTCTCACCTACCTCTAGACATTGACATCCTCTAGCCCTGGCAACCAATTAGAAAGGCAAGATAGTGATCTCTTACCTGGTCCTAGAAACTGGCATCCTCGAGCCCTGACAGCAGCCCATAAGTTGGCAGACAATTGCTGAGGGTTCTGGTGCTGTAATATTAGTTCTGTTACAGTTCTTTCTCCAAGTGAACGGGCTGCTCGCATGGCTCTTACACGACCTTCTTCCTCTACCAGTTGACAATTTACAAGTGTCACCAGTTTCCTTTGCATTGGACGGCTCAGTGCACTCTGGTTCAAACTAGCTACACCTTTAGAAAAAAGGAAATAAAGAAAACTAAAGTAGTTTTGATTAAAAAAGAAAAGTCAATTTTTATTATCTGTATTAAATTATTAAGGCACAATTCCTAATAAGACTCCTATAAGGTAATTTTTATTTTTAAATCAATGAGTATTCTGTCTCAGTTTATTACTATTCTGTGGTACTAGGAGCCTAACTTTTAGTTACTTCAAATTTTATTTAGGTATCTTATTCTCTGGGTTACATGTGTCCCTAAAAAAAGAGTACTTTGGTTTATTTACTCTGTTTATTTAAATCTCTTTAGTAAAATTATTGAAGGTAAATATAAAGTTAAATGAAAAGTTTAATCTGAAAGTAAAATTAACAGCTCTATTTTTTGTTATATACAAGATATTAAGAACACTGCTAAGTGACAACATCTGAGACCCTAATCCCTTTTCCCAAATCAAGGATACTGCTCCAGCAATTCTTGTCTCTGATCCATATCAGTTCTCCCCTTCCACTTGATCATTTCCATCAGCATTAATAAGAACAAACAAGAGAGAAGACAAGATGGCGATGGAATAGGAGGCCATACCAACTTCCACCTCCCAGAACCAAAGTGGATTACAAACTAGAACCATATCTGGAAAAAACAACTCTGGACTAAACTAAGAAGACTCTTCACCCAAGGAACACTGATGAAGCCACACTGAGATTGGTAGGAAAAGCGGAAACGTGGAGAGGGCTGCCCAATCTCCCCGGAGCGAACGGCAGCCAGGAGAGACTCGCGTGGTGGGAAGTGAGTTTAGCAGAGAGGGGAGGGTCCTGAGTCCCAGGAACAAAGCCCCAACCTGCAGCCCCAGAGCCTAAAAGAGGCAAATCGACAGTATTTAGCTGGAAACAAGTCAGGATTTGTGAGAAAGACACTGATTTCTCAGACCCAGGATTCTTCTTAAAGGTACTGCGCAGAAAACCTCTCTCACAACCACTCACTCGGGGCTGATATAAGTATTGCTACCCCAGCTTTTTTTCCTTTCCTTTTGCATGAAATATTTTTTTTCCATCCTTGTATCTTCATTCTTTGTGCATCTTTTGTTTTAAGGTGTGTCTTTTGTAGACAGTATATGTATAGGTCCGGTTTTCTTATCCACGCAGCTACCCTATGTCTTTTGATCAGATAATTTATCCATTTACATTTAAGGTTATTATTGATGGCTCCATGGACTCTGCCTCAGGCGCTAGAATGGCTCTGGTTGCAACGGAGCGGCTCCCCGGATGGGCAGAGCATCGCCCCCTGATGGGCATGCTGGGTGGATCCCGGTCAGGCACATGTGGGAGTCTGTCTGACTGCCTACCCGTTTCCAACTTCAGAAAATACAAAAAAAAAAAAAAAGTCTATTATTACCCAAAGCAACTTATAAATTCAATGCAATACCGATTAATATACCAATGACTTACTTCAAAGATATAAAACACATATTCCAAAAATTTATATGGAACCAAAAGAGAACACGAATAGCCTCAGCAATCTTGAAAAGGAAGAATAAAGTGGGAGGAATCACACTTCCGGATATCAAGTTATACTACAAGGCCATTGTACTCAAAACATCTTGGTACTGGCATAAGAACAGGCATATAGATCAATGGAACAGAACAGAGAAACCAGAAATAAACCCACACTTTTATGGACAACTGATATTTGACAAAGGAGGTTAACAGTATACATTGGAGTAAAGACAGCCTCTTCAACAAAGGGGGTTGGGAAAATTGGACAGTTACCTGCAAAAAAATGAAACTAGACCACCAACTTACACCATTCACAAAATACACTCAAAATGGATAAAAGTCTTAAATGAAAGCCATAAGACCATAAGCATCTTAGAAGAAAACAGGCAGTAAGCTCCCTGACATCTCTTGCAGCAATATATTTGCCGATTTATCTCCACAGGCAAGTGAAATAAAAGACAGGATAAACAAATGGGACTATATCAAACTAAAAAGATTTTGCACAGCTAAAGACAACAAGAACAGAATAAAAAGACAAACTACACAATGGGAGAATATATTTGACAATACGTCTGATAAGGGGTTAATAACGAAAATTTATAAAGAACTTGTAAAACTCAATACCAGGAAGACAAACAATCCAATCAAAAAATGGGCAAAAGAAATGAATAGACACTTCTCCAAAGAGGACATACAGATGGCCAATAGGCATATGAAAAAATGCTCAACATCACTAATCATTAAAGAAATACAAATTAAAACCACAATGAGATAGCTATCATCTCACACCAGTCAGAATGGCGATCACCAACAAAACAACACAGAATAAGTGCTGGCGAGGATGTGGAGAAAAGGGAACCCTCCTGCACTGCTGGTGGGAATGCAGACTGGTGCAGCCACTGTGGAAAACAGTATGGAGATTCTTCAAGAAATTAAAAATCAAACTGCCTTTTGACCCAGCTATCCTACTGTTAGGAATATACCCCATGAACACCATAGCACTGTGTGAAAAAAAGAAATGCACCCCCATGTTTATGGCAGCATTGTTCACAACAGCGAAGATCTGAAAACAGCCCAAGTGTCCGTCAGAGGACGAGTGGATTAAAAAGCTTTGGTACATATATACTATGGAATACTACTCAGCCATAAGAAATTATGACATCGGATCATTTACAACAACATAGATGGACCTTGATAACATTACACTGAGCGAAATAAGTAAATCAGAAAAAACTAAGAACTATATGATTCCATACATAGGTGGGACATAAAAATGAGACTCAGAGACATGAACAAGAGTGTGGGGGTTACGGGGTGGGGTGGGGGGAGGGGAGGGAGGGGGTTGGGGGAGGGGCACAAAAAAAAACAGAAGGTGACGGAAGACAATTGGACTTTGGGTGATGGGAATGCAGCCTAATCAAATATCAAAATAACCTAGAGATGTTTCCTCTGAACATATGTACCCTGATTTATCAATGTTACCCCATTAAAATTAATAAAAATATAATAAAATTTAAAAATTTTAAAAAAAGGAACAAGCTGTGTATCATCCATCTTTTTTTTTTGATTGATTGACTTTCCAGAGAGGAGAGAGGAATGGAGAAAGGAAGAGAGAAAGAGAGAGAAGCATTTGTGGTTCCACTCAGTCATGCATTCATTGGTTGCTTCCTGTGTGTGCCCTGACTGGGATCAAACCTGCAACCTTATTGTTTCAGGATAACACTGACTGACTGAGCTAACTGGCTAGGACCTATTTCATCAATCTTTTTTTTTTTTTTTTTTTTTTACAGAGACAGAGAGTGAGTCAGAGAGAGGGATAGACAGGGACAGACAGACAGGAACGGAGAGAGATGAGAAGCATCAATCATTAGTTTTTCATTGCGCGTTGCAACACCTTAGTTGTTCATTGATTGCTTTCTCATACGTGCCTTGACCACGGGCCTTCAGCAGACTGAGTAACCCCTTGCTGGAGTCTCAAACCTGGGTCCTCTGCATCCCATTCCAACCCTCTATCCACTGCACCACCGCCTGGTCAGGCTATTTCATCAGTCTTAAAAATAAATCTTTTTATCCCTCTTCTCCTACCAGCTCTGCCCCATTTTTTTCCTCCCTTTTGTAGCAAATCCTCTAGAACTGTCTAGACTCATTATTTCCAATTCCTTTCTCTGCAATCTTTAAAACTTATCTCAATTAGGTTTTTTGCCACTATCACTTCACCAAAACTGCTCATCATGACAATTTCCTTTATTTTGCTAAATCAATGGTCAATTCTCAATTCTTATCTGACCTGATCTTTCAAATAGCACTAAACACAGATATCATTCCTGAGTTCTTTTAACACTTTTCTTTATATGGCTTCTCTTAGTTTTCTTCCTTACTTCCTTTTCTTTCAGTCTTATTTTCTGATCTTTATCTTTTCTTCCTGTAGTCTCTGTTAAAGGACCTCAGGATCCAGTTTTCATTTTCTTCTCTCTGTACACCCAATACTTATGCAATCTCATCCAGTCTTACTGCATTAAATTCCAACTATACATCAAGGACTCCCAAGTTACAGCTCCTATACCTCATTCCTTCACATATATCAACCAGTTTATTCAACAGCACTCAAGTTAAGATTCGACATCTCCAACTTAACATGACCAAAATTTAACTCTGGATCATCCTATCTAAACCTGATCTACCTACAATACCCCTTATCTACACTGATGGCAACCTCTCTTTTCTTGTGCTCAGGTCCCAAACCCAAGAACCACACTTCACTCTGCTCTTTCTCTAATATCCTACATTCAATAAGTTAGGAAAAGCACTCAGCTCTACCTTCAAAATATATTTAGACTATTCCACATCTCACTACCTTCACTGATTATTAACTGACCCCATGCCCTCGTACACTGAATTCTCAACAGAACATCTAGAATGACCCTTTTAACGTTAGTCAGATCATGTCAGATCATGAGAGACTCCCCAGTTTCAGAGTAAAAGCTCAGAGCTTTAAAATGGCCTGGGAAGTCTACACCATCCAGTCTCATTGTTCTTGCATCTATCTTATACTATTCTCTCCCTCCCTCAGTGTTTCGTTGTTCTTTGAAGACACTACACATGCCTGGGGACTTTACTATTTTCTCTGCCTGGAATAGTCTTTTCCCAGGAACCAACATAGCTAACTGCCTCACCTCTTTCATCTCAGGTTCAAAAGTTACCTTCTTATTGAGGCTTATACTAATCACCTCATTTCAAACTATAATCTACCCTTCTCCCCTCACCCTGATATTTCTGATCCCTCTAAACGTATTATTTTCTTTCCATAGCAATTATCATTTTATAACATACTATATCATTTGCTTTTTTATTATACTTATTATACTATACTTTCTCCCTTTTCTAAACATAAGTGCTATGAGTGTATACATATTTATTCATATAGCCCAAGTACCAAAATAGTATCTGGAACTTAATAAATGCTTTTTTTTTTTTTAATTTATTTTATTGATTTTAGAGAAAGACTGATTTGTTGTTCCACTTACTTATACATCCATTGGTTGATTCTTGTATGTGCCCTGACCGGGGAATTGAACCTGCAACCTTGGCATGTCCGAACAATGCTCTAACCAACTAAGTTTATACACCAATACATGTTCTTTAGATACCTGTTCAATGAATGAAAGAGGTGAACAGATTAAGTCTCTCAAAAAAATCACCATATTGTCTGCCTGACCAGGCGATGGTGCAGTGGATAGAGCGTTGGACTGGGATCCAGAGGACCCAGGTTCGAGACCCCGAGGTCGCCAGCTTGAGCAAGGGGTCACTTGGTCTGCTGTAGCCACCCGGTCAAGGCACATATGAGAAATCAATCAATGAACAACTAAGGTGCTCCAAAAAAGAATTGATGCTTTTCATCTCTCTCCCTTCCTGTCTGTCTGTCTCTCTGTCTCTGTCACAAAATAAATAAATTAAATTAAAATGCTTAAAAAAATTGAAAAAAAAATTCACCATGTTGTCTGACCAGGCAGTGGTGCAGTGGATAGAGGGTCAGCCTGGGATGCTGAGGATCCAGGCTTGAAACCCTGAGGTAGCTGGCTTGAGCCCAAAGGTCGCTGGCTTGAGCAAGGGGTCACTCGCTCTGCTGGAGCCCCAGTCAAGGCACATATGAGAAAGCAATCAATGCACAACTAAGATGCTGCAATAAATTGATGCTTCTCTTCAGAAAAATACAAAAAAAAAAAAAATAGAACTGATGCTTCTCATCTCTCTCCCTTCCTGCCTCTCTCTCGCTTAAAAAAAAAAAAATCACTATATCAAAAATATCCAACAGTGCAAAGCACAGAGCAGGTACAATACTGTTTATTCATTCAACAACTTTTTATTACATCTACAATATGCTAACCACTGGGTATGCAGTGCTAAACAGAACAGACTTTCACTTCTGTCACAGCACTTAAAATAACTTATTGCACCTACATGCCTATCTCTCTGAATAGACTGCAGACTCCATGAAGACATGGAATGTAACCACTATAAGCACTCAATAAAATTTAATGAGTAATTGAATTAATATATGAACACATGAAACTGTCTTAATAGGAATTAATAAAACTAATATTCTGCTATATACTATTAGCTTAATCAATGAATATAAATATTGTATAAAGCTCAGGATGTGTGTCTAATGAGTTCTTAAATTAATAACAATATTGGTTATTTCCAGAAAATAGTACAATAAATATTTTGAATCAAAAGGTTTATTTAAGATCTCTCTAAGCAAACTCATTTTCCAAAACTCAAAATGGTTTAATAAGGTATCAACACCAAACTCCTCAAAATAAATGTAATACCAAGTCCTCCTCACCATCAGAAACACTTTTCAGGAACTTACCTTTACCTCCACTTAGTGGTTTTAAGTAGAGTGCCAAATCTTCAACACATTTCTTTGCAACTTCATAGTGTTTGTTCTCACCTAGATTACTTAACTTTATTGTCTGATGATCTGGTACCTAAAATCAATCAAAAATACTAAAGAAATGCATTTATCCTGCTTACTTATATTTTTTATATACTTGATAACAAGTACTTACATATTTATATATTTAAGAATAATCTCGATGAGTATAAAATGATAACACAGACATACATCAAAGTAGTACAAAAAATATTAAAGCCAAACACCTAGTCAATCTGCTTTCCAAGAATCAAGACTATCCTACTTAATAGCAAGTGCTGGGTAGATTAACAAATTTTTAAAAAGCAGGCAGTTAACAGTATTATATCAATGTTAATTTCTTTGAGTAACTATATATCAAAATTTTGAAAGATGTTAATATTAAAGGAAGCTGCAGAAAGTTAAACAGATTCTCTGTATTTTTTTGCAACTTTTTTATAAAAGTATTTCAAAAGAAAAAGCAGGGAAAAGGACAAAGATTTTTTCCCCATTAGCACTTGGCACCTTCTAACTGTATAATTTACTTACTATACTGTCCCCCCTTGCTAGAATATAAGCAACATAAGTGTTCTCATTGAAAGGTCAAAACTGCAGCTCTGCCACTTCTACAGTGACCCTGAGTAAATTATTAAATGCTCCAAGTCATGGTTTCCCTATCTACAAAATGAAGATGAAAATCCCTACTTCCCTGTGCCCTTATAAAAATTCAATTTAATTCAACAAATATTTATATTTATGGAGTGCTTATCATGTACCAAGCACAGTTTAAGGCACTAGGCATCTATTAATGAGCTAAACAGACAAAATTTCTTGCCCTTGTGAAGTTTACACTCTAGTGGATAAACAAGAAGCCTACCCATAATTAAAGAAACATAAATAAAAAACATAGTATTATATAATGAAAAGTTATCAGTAAAAAAAAAAAACAAGAATAAGGGAAATTGAAAGTGGAGAGAGGCTGCAATTTTAAGGTGGGTGGTCAGGATAGGTTTCCTTGGAAAACAGGACATCTGAAGAAAGACTTAAAAGAAGAGAAAGAACTACCATTCTAGGTAAAGATAACAGTCACTTCAAAAGAAGTCTGGTAGCCTGACCTGTGGTGGTGCAGTGGATAAAGCATCGACCTGGAATGCTGAGGTCGCCGGTTCAATACCCTGCACTTGCCTGGTCTAAGGCACATATGGGAGTTGAAGCTTCCTGCTCCTCCCTCCTTTCTTTCTCTCTCTCTCTCTCCTCTCTAAAATGAATAAATTTTTTTAAAAATCTAAAAAAAAAAAGTCCTCAGGTAGAAATACTTTTGGTATATTTAACAATCGACTAGCCCTGGCCAGTTTGCTCAGTGGATAGAGTGCCAGCCTGGCGTGTGAACATCCTGGGTTCAATTCCCAGCCAGAGCACACAGAAGAAGCACCCATCTGCTTCTCCACCCCTCCCCTCTCCTTTCTCTTTATCTCTCTCTTCCCCTCCCACAGCTGGGGCTCTACTGGAGCAAAGTTGGCCTGGGTTTTGAGGCTCCATGGCCTCTGCCTAGGGCGCTGGAGTGGCTCTGACTACAGCGGAGCAGCATCCCAGATGGGCCACCCCCTGGTGGGCAGGCTGGGTGGATCCCGGTCAGGTGCATGCAGGGTCGGTCTATCTGCCTCCCCCCCTTCTAACTTCGGAAAAATACAAAAATTAATTAATTAATTAATTTTTAAAAAAAGATAATATAAGTCACACTGTATAAGCCTGAAAGCTATTTAAAGGACTGAGAGAAAATTTATTTAAAAGACAAAGTCTGTAAAAAAAAAAAAAAAAAAAAAAGAGGCACCATTATTTTATGCACCATTAAGGAAAAAATGCTGCCAATTAAATTAGTACAGACTATTAACTACAAATGCATCATAATTTCAGAGTATCTGACTGGATTATGAAAATTGAAAAGAAATGCTGTGCTCTTAAAAGGAAAACTTTAAATATGAAAATACTATGAAATGGAGTATTTTAATTAATTGAATTTTCTAAGAAGTGATTAATCAGAAAAATCTTTACTTTCTTGCTTTAATATGTAGTTTATGATGTACAGAATCTTCTTCCTCACCTGTAAAATGGGAATAAAAACTACCTGAAAAGCTACAGCAAGAATCAATAAGATGTTGAATGCTAACCATCATACCTACACAGAGTAAGCCTTCATTAAATGAAAGTTACTATAAATCTAGGGTCTTGCTGATTCAATAAAATGATTATAAATAAGAAATAGAAAATTTATAGCACCTGAGCATAAGAAACTACAAAATTTGATAAACTCTGAAAAATGATTTTTGATACATACATCCCTAAATAGAACTTATTTTCTCATTTATAATGTCCTAAACATCAAGTGAAATTAAAAATATAATCAGCCTGACCAGGCGGTGGCGCAGTGGACAGAGTGTCAGACTGGGATGTGGAGGACCCAGGATTGAAACCCAGAGATCACCAGTTTGAGCGCAGGCTCACCAGCTTGACTGTGGGGTCACTGGCTTGAGCGGGGGATCAAAGACATGACCCCATGGTCACTGGCTTAAAGCTCAAGGTCACTGGCTTGAATCATTTGCTCTGCTGTAGCCCCCTGGTCAAGGCACATATGAGAAAACAATCAATGAACAACGAAGGTGCCACAACGAAGAACTGATATTTCTCATCTCTCTCCCTTTCTGTCTGTCCTATCTCTCCTTCTCCCTGACTCTTTCTCTGTCTCTGTCCAAAAAAAAAAAGAAATTAAAAAAATAATCAAGAACCTCTATTTCAGTGTTCTAGCTGGTTGCTTTCTGGCCAAAACTTTCATTACATCTTTTTTCATATCACCTAATGAATAAATATTTATATATACTTATATTAAAACTTCTTATCCACTAAAACCACTTATAGATATATTTTTTTAAGTTTTTTGGGGGTTTTTTTTAACAGGGACAGTGAGAGAGTCAGAGAGAGGGATAGATAGGAACAGACAGACAGGAACGCAGAGAGATGAAAAGCATCAGTTTTTTGTTGCAACACCTTAGTTGTTCATTGATTGCTTTCTCATATGTGCCTTGACCACGGTCCTTCAGCAGACCGAGTAACCCCTTGCTCGAGTCAGCGACCTTGGGTCCAAGCTGGTAAGCTTTTTGCTCAAGCCAGATGAGCCCGTGCTCAAGCTGGTGACCTTGGGATTTCGAACCTGGGTCCTTCCGCATCCCAGTCTGACACTCTTATCCACTGTGCCCCCGCCTGGTCAGGCAGATATATTTTTTTAATGTTCATTTTATTGATCTGAGAGGGAGAAAGTAGGAGGGAGGTAGCAGGGTGGGAGGGAGAGAGAGGGAGAGAAAGAGGAACAATGATCAGTTCGTGTATGTGCACTGAGCAGGGACTGAACTGGCACAACTTCTGTGCTTTGGGACAACACTCTAACCAACCGAGCCATCCATCCAGAGCCAAAACCACTTATAAACATAAGTTTTGACCACAGCATTGAACACAAAGAAATATATAACCATAATAAAATTAAGCTTTTACATAAGGATTGACATTATTTTTTAAAAGTCTTTTGCAGAATACAATCATGAAAATCAGGTACACTGAATATTTTATATGTCTCAAATATCATTAACAGCCAGACCAGGCGGTGGCGCAGTGGATAGAGCATCAAACTGGAATGCAAAAGACCCAGGTTCGAAACCCAGGGACGCTGGCTTGAGCAAGGGGTCACTCGCTCTGCTATAGCCCCCCAGTCAAGGCACATATGAGAAAGCAATCAATGAACAATGAAGGTGCCGCAAAGAAAAATTGATGCTTCTTGTCTCTCTCCCTTCCTGTCTGTCCCTCTCTCTGTCTCTCTGTCACAAAAATATAAAAATAAAAAAGTAAAAAAAAAATCATTAACATACTTTGTACCTCTTAATAAACAAAGTTCTATAATTATTACATATACCAAATAACTAAAATCTTTAAAGCTTACCTGGGCTCCAACTAACTGGAGAAGTGCGAAGTTGACAGGAAGTACATCAATGTCTGTGTTGATGGCAGTCTGGTCAAAAGGACAAGCTTTTCGGTGAAGTTTATTCAAGCAGGTCTTGCAAACAGTGTGTGAACAACCTAAACTGATGGGTTTGTGAACATTCTCATCAAATTCATTATAGCAGATTGGACAGGACAGAAATTCTGTCCATTGAGCTGCCTGCACAGGCATTGTGGAAGCTGGAAGCTCGGGTTAGCAGTCTAGCAGATCATTATTTTGCTGTGTAGTGTTTTGTAAGCTAGAAATGGACAAAAGTAAGAATTAACCACATACTCATCATTCACTTTTCAAGAGCTAAAAATAAAGTTAACTATCACAGCCTCAAAACTTAAAACACTTCTGAATAATTTTATATGTTTTGGATGTCTATTTGCTGAATTAAATTTCTGAAATTTTGTCCAGAAACAATATTCTAATACTGTTCCTTTCAACAAAACATATTTATATTGGTTGCTAATATAAGTCATCCAAACTTTCATGTATTTTTCTTAATGACCACATCAAGTAAACCTATTAACATTCCACATCTCATTTTTAGGGATACAAATTAATTTGGATTGATTTTTTTTAAAATGTCTCCTTTGGGTATCTACTACTCCACAACATATAAAATATGGCCTAAGAGTTAGTGAAGTCTGGAAACTATTGATCAAAAAAATATTATAATGAGTCAAGTGTGAAGACACAGCTTTGCCACCTGTAGGACCATGTCAGTCAAGGATATGTTCAATTTGTCAGCTTCACAAAAGAGAAAACTTCTGGTCAGGACTTGATTAGGAGGCTAATAGAGGTACTGAAAATACAGGTAATGATAGAACTGCTTATCCATAAATAAAATAAATATCCTGACCTCAAAATATAGTCAAAGTAAAAAAATAAAAATATTGTCTTACAAATCTTGAATGTGGTTCCCTACAATACTTTGACAAAACATATCATTTAGACATTAATTAATATATATTACCAAAAACTGTCAGGTCCAATCAGCAAAATATAGAAAAATAAAACAATATTAACATCTAATGATTCTCAATTTAAAAAAAGCAAACTATAAATTTCTATTTTTGCTATAATTGCACTGTGAAAAGAATTATATTTCCATAAAAGGCACATGGAAAATATAACTGACATTTTCTTATTCCTAATATCAAAATGTTTGCTTCATAATTTTCAGTAAAATAATATAAAAACTATAGTCATCTAATTAAAATCTTTAGATACCTAACTTGAACATTCTAAATTTCACAAATTTCCTGTATCTTCCAATAGTAAACTTATATAAGTCTGACAAAGGCTCTCTGGTGAACAAGAAATCTAGGTATTTACGGCAATTAAACAACCAATGGTTTATTTCATAAGAATGTTTATCAAACCAAATATATTAGTTCCACAGAAATTAGATATTTAAAAATAAAGTCAGATTCAGGACAGAAAGGTATATAACTGATTCTCTAATATCCTCCAATTCCAAGTAAAGAACTTTTTCATCTCTCTTTTCACAAAAACTAAGATTTTAAAAATATCTTGTATTTAAAAATGAAGTACTGGGTTTGCTATGTAAAAAGCAGCCTATAGAAACTTTCCCTCAAACAGCTCTAGAGGAATGTATCTAATATACATTGCCACATCTATTAATTCCATCAATCTTAAAACCAGTTAGTTGGCTTCCAACTTTAGAGATGAGCACTAAGCAGGTGAACAGATCACTCTCTGAAAGTATTTTAACTTTTTTTTTTTGTATTTTTCTGAAGTTGGAAAAGGGGAGGCAGTCAGACAGACTCCCACATGCGCCAGAACCGGGATCCACCCAGCATGCCCACCAGGGGGTGATGCTCTGTTGCAACCAGAGCCATTCTAGCGCCTGAGGCAGAGGCTATAGAGCCACCCCCAGCGCCTGGCCCAACTTTGCTCCAATGGAGCCCTGGCTGTGGGAGGGGAAGACAGAGACAGAGAGGAAGGAGAGGGGGAGGGGTGGAGAAGCAGATGGGCACTTCTCCTGTGTGCCCTGGCCAGCAATCGAACCCGGGACGCCTGCACACCAGGCAAATGCTCTACCACTGAGCAAGACGCTCTACCACTGAGCAAACCGGCCAGGGCCATATTTTAACACTTTAATGTTCAGCTTAAGAGGCTTCAGAATTATACAAGGAAAAACCCCTCTAAGAAAGAATAAATTTTATCTTAAATATACTATTGGGAGTCCTAATTTAGTTAATAATTTGAACTTATGAAATATTTATCAAAATAAGTCACTGAATCTATTTTTTTTATAATAGCTACCCGCTTGGAAATGCTAATTCAGAGAGTCAGGGTATATAGCAGGCCACTGAGTAATAGAAAACTAGTAGCAAATGCTCTCCTTAGTTTTTCAAAATCATCCTGAAATGCTTTAAAGTTAATTAGCATTTCATCTAAGCATAAAAATGCTATCTTCCATATTTTCACATATTAGCTTAAGTGTTCAAACTATTCCAGAATACATGTCATAGTTTCATGTTATAATATCCAATATGTGTTTCTAGGTCTACAAAAACCAGATGTTTGAATATTATAAAACTTTAATTTCTAGTAGAAATTTAATTAATACCTTTAAAAGACAGATTCTGCCAAAATTTTGGCAGTATCTCTGCCACGTTTTTCTTCTGCTATATGTCAGATTCTAACTTTCTGACAGGAAAATTATGAACTAAATTTTCCTTATAAAATATATAAGGAATTGATTTTTTTTTTTCTGAAGTGAGAAGCAGGGAGGCAGAGAGACAGACTCTCATATGTGCCCGACCAGGATCCACCCAGCATGTCCACTTGGGGGCAATGCTCTGCCCATCAGGGGCATTGCTCTTTTGCAACCCGAGCCATTTTTTTAGACCCTGAGGCTGAAGCCATGGAGCCATCCTCAGCGCCCAGGCCAACTTTGCTCCAATGGAGCCCTGGCTGGGGGAAGGGAAAGGGAGAAATAGAGAGAATGGAGAGGGGGAAGGGTGGAGAAGCAGATGAGCGCTTCTCCTGTGTGCCCTGGCCGGGAATTGAACTTCCACACGCTGGGCCTATGCTCTACCACTGGGCAAACCAGCCAGGGCTATTTGATTTATTTTTAAAGTTTTTCTTCAGTATCATTATCAATAATTGTAAACTCCTCAATAAAGATAAAATAAAAATTTTCCTAAAACAGAAAAGTTTATGTTGACCACTAAACTGTTTAAGTAATAATAATAAAACAGGACTTCCATTTTAAAGAAGGACACTTTGTAAACATTTACCTAGAAAACATTTTTATGATTATTAAAAATGATAGCCTATTGTCTTTATAATTTATTCTTAAAAGCATCTAAATGAACAATGGCAAATGAAGAATATATATATTAATGTGTAAGATTTCTAGATTTATATTAATACATTTTTATAGTAATTTATTTAAATCTATGGAGACCTAATTATAGTTAATTTTGAAGTATTCATACTAAAGATGCTCCCAAAACATGAGATAAAATGGATTAAAAAGCTCACAACTCTAGAGAAGTAAAGGATTTCTACTTCAGAAAAACATTCTAATTAAATAATTTGTATTAACTAATTCAGTTACTAGTTACTAAAATGGAAGAAAAAAAGTAAAACATATGAGAAACACTAAATTAAAGGTAGAACCTTAAATATATTTTTTCTCAAGTAATTTTCGAGACTATAAGTTCCTCAGTATGAATACTAACATAAAAAGGAAGAGTAATAAACATCTCTCATACAATGTAAATTACAAGCTGCTTTAAGAACAGCATGCCAGCTAAGTACTTTCATTTTCCGATGACAGACAGCCATGATGTTATGCAGCCAGTTATGACTATGACACCTGACTTTAAAATGCCAGAATAAAGTTTATGCTTCTTTCACTATTGTATTTAATATATATTACAATTCTTTTTATAAACATTTGGCTCAGGTCTGTTCATTAAAACACTCATTTCCACTCTGGCTCACCCATGTGAGAAATTTAAACTACTGAAATGGAATTTATAACAGTATTTCTCCTTTTAAAAACCTTTAAAATAATTAGTTTTGGACTCCACGAAATTATATTTAAAGCATCCTAGGTACAATTTAGATCTTAACCTATTAAAAAACAATTAAAATAATCTGTAAGCTCTAAAACAAAGCATTCAAACCTATCAGAAGGACTAGAGTAAAAGGAACTGAATTACAGTTCTAAAGATTATTATATAACTTTAGTGTAAGTTGGGAAAGATTTTTGACTCAAGTTTTACTTCAACCCAAGATGAAGGTTGAACTCAGTTTTTTACTAAGTATGAGGTTTTTAACTTTCAATGTTTTCTAATAGAACAGTAATGAAATAATTTTCTATTTTCATTAATATAGCAAAGTTTCGCTGCTTTAGTGATGACTAGACTTGAAAAATACTTATTTTTGAGACAGAACTTTCTTCTGCTTAACAAATAATGGCCACTGGATAACGTTATTCTTCATATTACCAAAGTCTCCAGGATTGTGATTTTTAAGAGGATCCTCTGTCAGGAAATTTTTGGTTTTCATGTGACTTTTTAATTCAGATAATTAATTTCTTGGAAAATATCCTTTAGAACAGCACCATCCAACAAGAAATATAATGCAAGCCACAAGTAATTTAAAATTTTCTAGTCATCATATTAAAAAAGGGAAAAACAGGGCGAAGTTAATTTGTATTATCTTGTATTTAACCTAATTGATCCAAAGTAGCATTTCAACATGTAATCAATGTTAAAAATTTAGATATTTAAAAAAATTGTTTTCTACTATGTTTTCAAAATCTGGTGTGCATTTTGCACTTTCAGCACATCTCAATTCACACCCGCCACACTTCAAGTGCTCAACTGCTACATGTGGCTACTAGCTAGTACTGGACAATGCAACTCTCCTTAAAATCAGACAGCAATACTCAAAACTAACTTAATATAGCAAATTTGAGGTGAAAACCATACCCTACACTTAAGGTTTTCATAAAATAGAAAACTCCGAGGATCATAAAGATGTAACTTACAACCATTATGAGACTGGGTGCAAAACATTTTTAATTTTCTGCTAGCTTTATTTTACCACATGCTTCCTTGTTCCATCACTAGAAAGTGAAACTTCAACCTAGTCCAAAACAATAAGCAAGAACTTATTATGGTAAGACCTTGTAAGTATATTTAGCATTCTCAGATATTACATACAATGCAGTTCAATTTTTGAATATAAAATTCTGTGCAAAAAAAAATGCTTTCCCTCCCAAAAGAATTTTTAACTTTTTCAAACTAAAAGACAGCAAATTACAAAAGCAGAAAGTGAGTTAATGAAAACATATGAACAAAGGACATAAAATCTTCTTGCATGTCAGGTTAACACAATAGTAATAAGAGATCAGGCGTAACTCAAAGGATCCACTAATGAACACGAAGGCAATTAAATCCTCAAAGAATGGGAGCCGATTTGAACCATAACATCTGCTTTTGAAATATATGTTTAGCATTATGTCCTCTAGCAATTTTCCAAACTCTACAATTTTTAAAACATCAAATCTCCAACAAAAATGGCAATCTTGAAAAAAACGGTCTTTGACAGGATGTGATGGTCTCTATTTCTTCAAAAAATGAATGTGGAAGTCAACTAGAGAGAAGGGACGTTTTGCTAGAACTGTGGTGTAGCTCTTTAGACAGAAAAAGTAAGAATGGGAGAATCCATGAACTCTTCTCAATGTTTCCAGAAGCCTTAAGTAAATGTGTATTTACCTATAAAAAGGCTCCACGGGCTAACTAAAACTTTTTTTTTTTTTTTGCTCTTGGGAAATTATAGTCATTTAGTGTAGCAGCATTAGCTTTTTCAGGTTAATCAGAAATTCCTTTTGGAACTTAAAACTTTGACTAATGCAAAAATGGAAGAAATTACTTAACCACTTTACTTGCCATACAAAGTCATTCTAATCTCAGCGGGTGGGAGAAAATAGGAATTAAAAAGAAGAGACCAGAGTAAGTGGTGAGTAGAAATAAAACGTCTAAAACAGGTTGGGAATCACCAGATTAGATCTACTTTATGTCAGTGATTACTTGAGACTATTCTGGTGTCAAGGTTCTATCTGCTGGTGTCTTAAAACACTTCTGTGATTCGAAAGCCGTAAATGACAGCTAACCTCACCTTCTCCTTTCCTGAGAGCTAAGGACAGAGAAAAGTAGATCTGCAACTGGGAAACAAAGATGCTTTCTACCATACTTCTAAGATGGTGGAAGAGTCTCCCTTAAGAGGCTTTCCCAGGAAGGAAAAATGAAAGAGGGAAAGAAGCAAGCCATAGCCGAATTCCCTGGCTTTGCCTCTTACCAGTGCTCCGTCGCGTCCACTGGGCACCCACCCTGGCCCGGCCATCTCCCTCCCAGGAGGGTAAGCCCTCCCGGGGCATTGTTTGACCACGGTCCCTATTTACCACTCCGATCGCCTCCACTATCCCAGCCCAGGGCTCTCGGGAAGCCTCAGAGCAGAAAGCCGGAAAGCTAGAGTCCGTGATGTGGGGAGGCCCTCCAAACCCCCTTACTAACTGGTACAGAAAGGGAAGGGAAGCCTGGCCTTTGCTTGGGTGGATTCTTCAGGGGTCAGAGGCGTCCCCTCGGCCGGAGACGAAGGGAGGTGGCCATTTGTGCCAGGCCTCGGTCCTGAAAAAGCCCGACCAAGGCGAGGGGCCTCCTCGGTCCCCGAACTCCCGGTCCGGTGTCAGGTGCGGCCCTCAGCTCCCAACCCTGGGGGCAGCGGCAGCGACAGCGCACAGGCCCCAGGCTCAGATGGTCTCCCGCCCGACCGCCGGGGACCGGGGACCCGGACTGCGGCCCGAGCCGCATCGTGCCCACCCCCGCCCTACCTGGGGGGGCCCGGGCGGGGTCGCTAAGGGCCGCTCCCGGGAGCCCCGCGACGGCGCGGCTCGGCGACAGAGGCGCCTCGTCTCGCCGGGGCAGAGCTCGGCGGCGGTTCCACGACCTCAAACTCCATCGGGAGCTACAGGGACAGCCCCGTTGGCGGCGGCGGAGGCCGCGACGGGGCCTCCTCCTCCTCCCTCCGCCTCCTCCTCCTCCGTCTCACGACAGAGGCGGACCTGAAGGGATCCTGTCCTAGCTCTCGCGAGAAGATACTCCCCACATCACGCGAGATCACGCAAGACTGGGAGTAGGGGCAGTGGAAGGAAAGCGTAGTAGACGGTGCCACCTGCTTTGCGCATCAGCTTCCCTCTGGTGGAGCCTGACCACCTCCTTCACGTGATTAGGGAGACCCGGAGTACTATGGGAGGTGCTCTTAGGATGCCTAGGCAAGCCGAAGGGGGTTATGGGAAACTCCCTGTACATTCATGTGCGCTTCGAGCCAGCCTCTGGGACATCGGTTTAGCAGCCACTGTCTGACTCCTCGCATGAAAAACCTGGTATCCATTTAGTATAATATGATGCACCTGTATTACTTTATAATCACTCTCCCATAATCAAGTGCTGACCCATCCCTCAGTACCTCGAGGTGCCAAGCAGTCTCCCTGTTTAATAAAAAAGAGATCATTTGTTTGACAGACAATAACACATACCTATATCCTTATTAAAGAGAAAACTGAGCTCCTCAGAGGCTGGCAGGCATAAAAATTCAAGTACAAATTCTGGCATTAGTAAATTTAAAAATATTTGTTGAAGGAATTTTTACAGTAAATTTTAGAGTAGAAGTTGTTCTTACTGTTTTTATATTGGAAGAAATAGACTGGGAATTAATATTTATGGACTGTGTGCCAAGTTCCATATTTTTTAAATGAGAGGAGGGGAGATAGACAAACTGCCACATGAGCCCTGACCAGGATCTACTCAACAACCCCCATCTGGGGCTGATGTTTGAATCAATCAAGCTATCCTCAGCGCCTGAGGCCGGCCCAAGAACCAATCGAGCCACTGGCTGCAAGAAGATAGCAAGAAGAGAGAGAGGGAGGAAAAGAGAAGCAGATAGTTGTTTCTCATGTGTGTCCTGACCAGGGATTGAACCCGGGAGGCTGGATGTACTCTGTATCCACTGAGCAAACTGGCCAAGGCCTGAAAAACATTTTAAAAAATTATTCGATAGCCACATCAAAGACTTTTCTGTCATGCCTGACCTGTGGTGGCGCAGATAAAGCATCGACCTGGAATGCTGAGGTTGTCAGTTCAAAACCTTGGGCTGGCCGGTCAAGGCACATATGGGAGTTGAAGCTTCCTGCTCCTCCCTTCTCTCTCTCTCTGTCTCTGTCTCTCTCTTCTCTCCTCTCCTCTCTAAAATCAATAAATAAAGTCTTAAAAAAAATTAAAAAAGACTTTTCTGTCATACACTTTTATCTTTTTCATACTCTTCTCTTTATGAAGTATGTTTATCTGTGCTAGAAAAGAGTTCCCCAAAAGCCACATGCAAAAGAATGAAGCTGGACTAGTTTGTCCCCCTGTACTAAAATTAACTCAAAATGGATCAAAGATCTAAACATAAGACCTGAAACAATAAAGTACATAGAAGAAGACATAGGTACCAAACTCATGGACCTGGGCTTTAAAGAGCATTTTATGAATTTGACTCCACAGGCAAGAGAAGTGAAAGCAAAAATTAATGAATGGGACTACATCAGACTAAGAAGTTTTTGTTCAGCAAGAGAAATTGATAACAAGATAAACAGACAGCCAACTAATTGGGAAATGATATTTTTAAACACCTGCTCAGATAAGGGCCTAATATCCAAAATATACAAAGAACTCATAAAACTCAACGACAAACAAACAAATAATCCAATAAAAAAATGGGAAGAGGATATGAACAGACACTTCTCCCAGGAAGAAATACAGATGGCCAACAGATATATGAAAAGATGCTCATCTTCTTTAGTTATTAGAGAAATGCAAATCAAAACTGCAATGAGATACCACCTCACACCTGTTAGATTAGCTATTATTAACAAGACAGGTAATAGCAAATGTTGGAGAGGTTGTGGAGAAAAAGGAACCCTCATCCACTGTTGGTGGGAATGTAAAGTAGTACAACCATTATGGAAGAAAGTATGGTGGTTCCTCAAAAAACTGAAAATAGAACTACCTTATGACCCAGCAATCCCTCTACTGGGTATATACCCCAAAAACTCAGAAACATTGACTTGTAAAGACACATGCAGCCCCATGTTCATTGCAGCATTGTTCACAGTGGCCAGGACATGGAAACAACCAAAAAGCCCATCAATAGATGACTGGATAAAGAAGATGTGGCACATATACACCATGGAATACTACTCAGCCATAAGAAATGATGACATCGGATCATTTATAGCAAAATGGTGGGACCTTGACAACATTATACGGAGTGAAATAAGTAAATCAGAAAAAACCAGGAACTGCATTTTTCCATACATAGATGGGACATAAAAGTGAAACCAAGAGACATTGATAAGAGTGTGGTGGTTACGGGGGGGAGGGAGGAGAGGGAGAGGGAAGGGGGAGGGGGAGGGGCACAGAGAGAACTAGATAGAGGGTGACAGGTCAATCTGACTTTGGGTGATGGGTATGCAACATAATTGAACTTTAAGATAACCTGGACATGTTGTCTTTGAATATATGTATCTTGATTTACTGATGTCACCCCATTAAAAATAAATAAAATAAAAAATAAAAAAAAATAAAAAAGAAACAATTACTGGAAATTACTATAAGAGAACTTGATTCAAAGAAAACAAGATAGAAGGTGACAGAGGACAATCTGACTTTGGGTGATGGGTATGCAACATAATTGAACGACAAGATAACCTGGACTTGTTATCTTTGAATATATGTATCCTAATTTATTGATGTCACCCCATTAAAAAAATAAAATTATTATATATATATATAAAAAAAAAAAAAAAAAAAAAAAGAAAAGAGTTCCCAAGAACGTTTCACTTGATTCAGTTTCTCATTCAACCAGATAGTGATGTATGTATGTACATACATATAGATACATACACACACATATATGTATGTTTTATTTCACTGGGAAGTTGTACATGATGACTTGATTTTTCAAAGGTGGCCTTGACACACTATATTTACAATTACAATCCGAATTCTGCTTCCCTGGCACTCCCTGCTTTATTTTCTCCATTTCCAAAATCTGACGTATATTAATATTTTAGATAATTTTCAATGCATTTATATGAGCCAAACTGATGACATATATGCTGGGGAGCATGATCTCAAATGCTTCGTGACATATATTAATTTTACTTGTTTAGATTTTTGTCTCCCTCCAGTAGAATTAAAGTTTTATGAGAGGATTTTCTTTGTTTTGTTTTGTTTTACAGATCCTGCCTAGGGCTTATTTGTACAAATAGCACAGGAGGACACCAGCTCCATGCAGACAGCAGCCCAGGGTTCACACCAGTCCTTCCATCCTCACATTGGCAGCCAGAAACCTCTACTGTGGAGCGTTTATTGGGGTCTGGGAAATTTTGGGAGCCTGTGCCAGAACCAGAGCTGGAGCCGGAACCACAGCCTAGAAGAGCCTGATTTGACCCTTGGCCTTTGGCTTGCAGAGCCTGAGACCCTTGGCAATGCAGGAACAAGCAAGTTTCTTAAGCTTGGCGTGAGCAATGTAAGAAGGTCAATTGAGCTTGCAGCTGTTGCCCTTTGGGATTAGGGGCTCAACCTCCTTGGGCTTTACCAGGGCTTGGTATCCTTGACACATGCACTCAGGGCCTTAGCCTGCATCTTCTTCAGTCCCTTGTTACGCTTCTTGGGGAAGTGCATGTTATCCCGGAACTTGAGGTATATAGCCCCTTCAGAGATTCACATCTTTGTGACCAGGGTTTCTTGGTGCCATTTCTGTGGCATTTTCGGGACTGGTTGTGTTTGATGTGGTTCTTGGACTTGGCCATATCTACACCAAAGCCCAAGACTCCCTAAGCCAAAACCAGGGATTTTTGTTGTTTCACCTAACTCAGGCATGGCCAACATCCAGCCCGTGTATTGAGTTTATGCGGCCCGTGATTAAATTTTTAATATTCTCCACTACTTTAAAATCACAGCTACTCAGAAGCAGAAAGCGTCAAGATATTTAAGAAGATAGTGATATGCAGAAAAGGATTACGTGTGTGATTAATCTAGGGTTAACTTCCAGTTGAATGGATTCGCAATACTTCTTTATTTTTTTTTTTAATTCCATTATAAAGATTTACAACTTTTTTTTTTTTTTTTCCGAAGCTGGAAACCGGGAGAGACAGTCAGACAGACTCCCGCATGCGCCCGACCAGGATCCACCCAGCACGCCCACCAGGGGGCGACGCTCTGCCCACCAGGGGGCGATGCTCTGCCCCTCAGGGGCGTCGCTCTGTTGCGACCAGAGCCACTCTAGTGCCTGGGACAGAGGCCAAGGAGCCATCCCCAGCGTCCGGGCCATCTTTGCTCCAATGGAGCCTCGCTGCGGGAGGGGAAGAGAGAGACAGAGAGGAAGGAGAGGGGGAGGGGTGGAGAAGCAGATGGGTGCTTCTCCTGTGTGCCCTGGCCGGGAATTGAACCCGGGACCCCTTGCACGCCAGACCGAAGCTCTACCACTGAGCAAACCGGCCAGGGCCAAGATTTACAACTTTTGGCCATAGTTTTTTGTTTGTTTTTGTTTTTTTTAGAGACAGATTGAGAGTCAGAGAGAGGGATAGATAGGGACAGACAGGCAGGAAAGGAGAGAGATGAGAAGTATCAATCATTAGTTTTTCGTTGCAACACCTTAGTTGTTCATTGATTGCTTCCTCGTATGTGCCTTGACCGTGGGCCTTCAGCAGACCGAGTAACCCCTTGCTCGAGCCAGCATCCTTGGGTCCAAGCTGGTGAGCTCTGCTCAAACCAGATGAGCCCGCGCTCAAGCTGGTGACCTCAGAGTCTCGAACCTGGGTCCTCCACATCCCAGTCCGACACTCTATCCATTGCACCGCCACCTGGTCAGGCAAGATTTACAACTTTTGTACTCATCACATGTACTCGATATGAACGGCTTGACATTTGGCGGCGCTGTGAAACCCACACTCTTTCAGGCAGTTTGCCAGTGCGCACCCAAGGTCAAACAGTTCATTACTTTTGTGGTCAAGTGTGCTGAATCAAGTGGCATTGTAGTGTAGACAGTAGCTGCAGTTGATAACTGAAAACGTGTCCAGGCTGTTTGTAAAACAAAATAAATGTTTTATTTGTGATATAACCCCTTCAAGCTCATTCTATTAACTATTGTTTTGATTGATTGCAATAGTTTGTATATTTATAGTGTGTAATTATTTTTATTAAAATAAAATTGTATAATAAAATTTTTTCACTCACATTTATTCATAAAAAAATTACATAATAAAATTTTGTTTACTTAAGTGAATCATTTTTGTATTTAACATTTTTAAATTTTAATATTTCATCCAACTCATGAAAAAAGTTTTCTTTCTAATCTGGCCCGGGGACAAAAACTGTTGGACACGCCTGACCTAACTTCTAAATATTGCAAGGACTCTGTAAATATTTGTTTAATGGTTAAATTAATAGCCAGGAGAATTTCTTTAAAATTCACAGAGTAGACTAAACACAAAGCTCTCCATTCCCATCTCCAGTTTATTTCTTATGTAAACACATAGGATAGTTACATCCAAGGAAAAAGGGAAAGGGTTTTTCTCTTACAGCAAAATAACAACTACCTTTCCAAGATCTTTTATACAAAAATGCAGTAAATAAAGAGGCTGTAGACATATTACGTTTTTTTCCATTTTATCAAAACACAAAAAGTGAATGTTTTAAATGAATAAATTCAACACTTTGTCATACCTGCATTTTAAAAGATTTCATTTTCCTGAAATTGCTTAAACACATCATGCAAATAGACATTCCCCTAGAAATGTTTTGAGATCACTCTGCACAGGAATAAATAATAATAAATAACCATCACTTTCACAAAACACCCCTTCCCCCCACACAGAAATTTCAAAGTGCTTACCAAAAATTTCACAAGAATTTTACAAGGCACACATAAAACTTAAACATGGTTCAGCCATAATTCTTTTTAAACATCAAAGATAGATAATTTCTAAAAAAAAAAAAAAAGTTTACTATTTATTCACCCACCCCTATCTTCTGCCCTTCCCAACAAAATTTCACCCTGGGAAGTAAAAATAAGAAAAGTATTTCAATCACAAACTATTTCTGATAGGAAAATGTTTTCATGCCTACAAATGGCCAGTCTTAGAGCAAAATGGAAAGAAAATTAAGCACTGCACTATCATGTACTCCAGTAGAAGAAAAACACTATTTGCTTAAGAAATAATCTGTCTCCAATGGAGTACTCAAATAGCAACATTCATAGACACCAAACTCTTTTTTGCTTTCCCCTGTTCTCAGTTCTTAGAAACTCCAGAAGATTTAAATATAAAATCACAGAATTTAAGACCTGGAAATTATCTTACAAATTATCAAGCTCAAAGTTATTATTTTGCATATAAATTTAAGAGGTCAAAAAGACGTGACCCGTCCAATGACACTAACTGGTGACCTGGGGAGGAAGGGTCATGAAGTAGACTTCTTTTTTTAAGATTTTATTTATTAATTTTTAGAGAGAAAGAGAATGGGGGGTGGGGTGGAAGATGTGGGAAGCACCAGCTCATAGTAGTTGCTTCCCATATGTGCCTTGACCAGGCAAGGCCAGGGTTTTGAACGGGTGACCTCAGCATTCCAGGTCAACGCCTATCCTCTGTGCCACCACAGGTCAGGCTGAAGTTGGCTTCTTTTTTTTTTTTTTGGAATTTTCTGAAGCTGGAAACGGGCGGGGAGAGACAGTCAAACAGACTCCCGCATGCACCCAACCGGGATCCACCCGGCACGCCCACCAGGGGCGATGCTCTGTCCACCAGGGGGCGATGCTCTGCCCCTCCGGGGCGTCGCTCTGCCTCGACCAGAGCCACTCTAGAGCCTGGGGCAGAGGACAAGGAGCCATCCCCAGCGCCTGGGCCATATTTGCTCCAATGGACCCTTGGCTGCGGGAGGGGAAGAGAGACAGAGAGGAAGGAGGGGGGGGTGGAGAAGCAAATGGGCGCCTCTCCTATGTGCCCTGGCCGGGAATTGAACCCGGGTCCCCCGCACACCAGGCCGACGCTCTACCGCTGAGTCAACTGGCCAGGGCGACTTCTTTTTTTTTAATCAAGTATGAGAGCTGGATTCTTTACAGTCTCTCCCAGAGTTAAAATTCTATAGAAAATATACTTTTCACAAGTATCGCAAAAAGGATAATTAACAACAATAAACATGTGCTTCATCACAAAATCCTTATAAACAGTACAAAGTATGTTGCATAATAAAGGGCTTCAACAGATACTAAATATAGCAGAAAATCTACATACAGCCAAGGTGAGTAGAAGAGAAATAGAACATCTTAAAAGTAAGATGCAGCCAGTCAGGCTTCTTTACTAAATGTGTTTTCCTGTCTTTTAGAGAATATGATTTGCCCTGCAATATAGTTTGATCTGTGTTATGACAAAAAAAAAGTTTTGCTATATGTAGACAAGGATATTAGAGAGCAATGGCTCTGAACATTGTGAAGTATTACTCTCATTAAATAACTATGTGGTCAAGGTTTTGCATTTGGCACATTTCTGGAAATAGAGCATAAAACTCTAAAGATGGTTAAGATTTTTATCAACACACAATAGATGAAAATTGCACTACTGTTAATGAAGTTATTAATAAGGAAACACTAATAGCTATCCATGTTTAATCTGTTCACCTAGTGACAGCAAAATTGTGTGCACTGACAATTCAAAATAAAAAAGGGAATGAACTGCTATACATATGGATGAACCTCAAAAGCATGTTAAATGAAAGAAGCATCTCAAAAGGGAACATAATAAAGGATTCCATTTGTGACTGTTCAGAAGAAGCAAATACTTACTGGTGAACTGTTGGCAGGGTTTAGAGTTAGGAGGAAGCGACTACTGAGACCCAGCATAAGGGAGTTTTTGGGGGTGATGGAATGTTCTGTATCCTGATTGCAGTCCTGGTTACACAATTCTATACATGTTAAAATTTATGAACGTGTATACCAAAAACAAACCATTTAGCAGAGGGCATCACTGTTCAAGAAAGGAAATGAGCAATGAGAACAAACTAGATATAGGAAGTGTTCCTCCATCTGATGACCTCAGAGATGTTTCCAAGTGTTTTGAGCACACCATTTCTATTACATAGACACAAAATTGAAAAAGGTCAATTTTACCATATGTTAACAAAAAAAATAAATTTTAAAAAGAGTAGAACAAATATCTATGGTAAATTTTGGATTTCTAAAAAGGTAATTTTTTGAGCTTCAGGCTGATAGTATAATTTTACTAGCCATAAAATTATTAGAGGGTACTGCATTAAATAAAATCAAGACATTTGGACCCAATTAATCATTTATATTTATTATTAACAAATCATAGAAATAGTATTTTAAGAAAGATATAAGGGAATTCTGCTATTCCCAAGTGAATATGAATTTTTTCTT
The DNA here is from genome assembly GCF_036850995.1 of Saccopteryx leptura. Taxonomy (NCBI): domain Eukaryota; kingdom Metazoa; phylum Chordata; class Mammalia; order Chiroptera; family Emballonuridae; genus Saccopteryx; species Saccopteryx leptura. The sequence continues at coordinate 12,315,492 of NC_089504.1, read as the reverse complement.
TAAATTTTAAAACAATAGGTAGGTAACTTTAGTTCATAATGCAAAAGCAGTTGGTTAAAAAAATTCACTGGTTCTATCTGTTCTTAGAGTGACTAACAGTGGATAACAGTGTGTTTTGAAATTTAATTTTTCCCCATTATCCTAATTCATTAAAGTTATTACATGGCTGGATTATTTTACACTTCCATCAATTATCTAGAGACTCAAAATCCAAATATGGAAATACTGCTGGATCTTCCCTCATTAGAATCAAGAATATTTAAGAACAGTATTTCTCTAGGTATACCACTGGGACTTATATATAATGAATAAGATGAGATAGTATTCCATCAGCTTTATTATGTCTCCCACACTTTGGAACTTGTTGTATAAGTTCAAAAAGAATATGTGCAGGCAGAACAGAAATAAGACCCAGAGATGAGGACTTGCCTAACAGAATAATATCTGGCTTCCATAGCAAGATGTGATTCTAATTATAACAGATTTTGCTTTTTCAGATCATGAATGGGTAGTTTTTCACCACTGCTTCGGCCATGGACAGAGGTTAAGTGCTTTTTGAGGGCGGATTTGTGCTTGAAATCCATGTCACAACAGTGGCACTTGTATGGCCGATCCCCACTGTGTATGTTCAAGTGGTCCTGTAATGTGCTTTTAGCAGTAAATGTCTTCAAGCACACAGTACACTGAAAGGGCCGTATGCCCATGTGCCCTCGAATGTGCCGGTTCAGATTTTTCTTTTGTGTAAACGTTTTCCCACATTGTAAGCACAAGAACAGCTTATGCATCTTAAGGTGGCGGAGATAGTTTTCAACATGAAGAAATCCTCGTGGACACCTAGGACACTGGTGCCTCAGTGAATAAACATCCTCCAGATTCTGAATCTCGTTTGCAGTACCGTGACTTCCTTCAGTATTCCCACAAAACGAGGCCTGATCTTGATTACCAGGAACTTCTGCCACTCTGCTCTCAACTGTAGAATTGATCAGTGAATGCTGCGTTTCAGAGAAATACATGCTTGCATTTGAGGAGGTACAAGGCTGTGAAAACTGCCCATTTTCTACACTAGCGGTACTGATAGATTCCACATGGAGGATACAAATTTCATTGTCTTTGAAACCTATATCAACTGAAGACAGCTCTGGTGACCTCATTTCCTGTCTTTCTGATGTCAAGCTCTCTACTGTAGACTGTAAGGCATTGTTTTCTTCTTCTTTAACATGGAAATCTACATTTATAGGACTATCCTCTGAAATTTCTATTATCTCACAATCTTTATCTGAATTCTCTTCTTCATTTTTAACATCTGGGTTAGAGGACTGACACAGGTCAGTATGCTGATTGTTGTTTTTCATAGAAAGATCAATTTCCAGATATCCTGACAAAGCTTCTGTACACTTTTCCACGATGTGAACCATCTGAAGGTAACTAGCAGCAGTCAAATATTTCAAAAGCTCTTTCCTCTTAACTTCAAGAGCTCCAGTATAGCAAGAGAGCAATAATTTTCTGCCAACTTCTGCACTCTGCAAGATGGTAATTCTGACATGTTTTGACTGCGTGAGTAAAAACTGATCTCTCATGAAAGTGGAGCAAGCAGCTAAAATCACCTTGTGCCCCTGGAACTCAGTGTCATTAATATAAATTGAGACATCACAGAACAAATTCTGCTGTCTCAAGAGATTCATTTTCTGCAAGACTACATCTCCTTGTTGTTCAAACTGGAAGTGAAGAACATCAGACTCAGTAGCCATGGTCACAATCTAAGCAAAATAAAACACACTGATGTAAGAATACGGAATGCTTTCCTACACTATAATAATAAAAACTAACAAACACAAAAAAATCCCAAACCTAAATTGTGTAAAAGAAGACTCAAATTCTAATCTGGGTGCTAAGTATGAACCCCTATGGCGTCATTTCAAAACCCAGAAAATTAAAATGCATTTTTTATGATGTCATGGCACATTTTCCACATTTTTGTTACAGCACTTACTATATTGAATTGTACTTAACAGTTCTTAAGTTTTTTTCTTTACATAAATTTATGTGCCTTGTGGCGTTAATGCCCACTACTAAATTGATTTAACAATTTCCCAAATTAGAAACCTTAATGTAATCTCCAAGCCTATGACTCCCCATTAATACTGCAGGTCTTTATTCTGTTCACCTAAACCACTGTTCTCCTTGATACCACAGTCTATTCCCGACTACCCTCCTGAGTGCTGTCCACCAGAATGGACATTTCTAAAAACTTTTATTTTTTTCTCTCTTCTGTTTACTTCTACCTCCAGGAGAGCCTAATCTTAGCAAATACAAGATGCTTCATGGTTTGGCTCTAGGCATCTTTATAGCTTTATCTTTCCTCTACTCTTTTTCATCAAAGGTCCTACAATGTTTAGATTTTCCCCACTGCCCAGACAAAAAGACCCCAATGCACTTTTGCACAAGTTCCACTAGCGGTTCCAGTCACTTTCCCTAGCTAGTAATTTAGGGCCGAAATCGAGTAAGACTTCTGTGACTCCTCCCCCCGTCTCCTCCGCCAAGGGTCCGCTGCTTCCATAGCATCGCGAAATAGTGCCTGGTTTCATCTGCATTCCTGCCGCGAGCACTAGGGACAGGCACAGTGCAGGAGCAGCTGGAACATTTGTTAAATTGATCCCGGATCCTCAGTGGCCTGGAAGATCTGCCAACCCGCCAGTTCTTCCCGAGCCGCCAGGACCAAGGTCCTCTCTGCCAGGTGGTTTCAGCACCAGTCTAGCCACTCCCGGCGGCGCTCAGCGGCCCTCCACCTCCCGCTCCTCCACGGGCTTCCCCACCTGTCCGAGTTCCCCTCGCGCTCACTCACCCAAACCGAAAACCAGAGGTTTCCGAGGCAGCGGCGGCCCGAACGGAAGTTGCAGTTAGCCTGGGAGGAAGCACATCCGGTGTCAACTACCTTTATTCCACTTGGAGCGGGCTGAGCGTCCCGGAAGGACATCCTGAAACATTCTCCCTTCCTCACTCCCGCCGCGCCCCCGCGCCCGCCCCCACCAAGACAGAAAGCCTCCCGAATTTCGGGAAATCCCATCATCTCTCCTGTCCCAGCATCGGCTTCAAGCCATTCCTCTTCATGAGTTCTCCCTAACCTTGGAATCGGAGACGGGTTGTGAAGTTGGGGTACAGCTCATTTATCCGCTGCCTCAGGACCACTGGGAGGCCCTCATAGATTATGAGCTGGGACCTGCCCTTTACTGGGCCACCGCTAATTTTAAAGATGGCGGAGAAGCCCTGGACTCGTAGCTCAAGTGGTTGGAGTGTCTCATCACTTGGTTTGATCCCGGTCAGGGCACGTATAGAAGTCAACCAGTAAATGCATGGATAGGTGAAACAACAAGTCGATATTTCTCTCTCTCTCTCCCCTTTCCTCTCTCTAAAATCAATTTAAAAAATAAATAAAAGGTGGCGGGGGAGAGGTGACTGCGTAGGGATCAGTATTGGAGATTGCCAGCTGATGGCCCACCTGGATCTACCGCTCCCTTCTCACACATTTACCTCCTCCTCCCTCACCTTGCCCGCATTCCCGAGCAAACCCAGGCCAAATCCTCCTGTTTCCTCCCACATTCCCTGATCCTCCTCCCACTGATCCTTCAAAATCCCACCCTCCTTAAAGCCACAATGAACTGCCCTGAATTAGTTGGCTGTCAGTTGGCAGCCTATCAACCCTTTGGCTGCCTTCATTATTGCAATTATTCCAGTATTGACTTCTGTGTCTCATCTAGGCAGAGGTATTTAGGACAGTGCCTTACCGATCTTTTGCATTTCCCGAGTCTAGCTCTTAGTAGACAACCAAGTACTTGCCAAATGAAGGAATGTCTGAACCAATTTTTACAAGCAGTTACTCCACCTGTAGTCAACTGATTCTAACTGAAATAACCGACTATAGTAACAATTTCCAGATTTGTTTCTGAAGTCAAGTTCAGAATATTTAACGTGTGTTTTAAAGAATAGGAATAAAGAAAGCATTCCTGTATTCAAACTCAAGCAACTGAAAGTGAAGAGGGGAGAAAAATAAACCACTCATGCTAGAACTTTAATTGTCACACTTTTATTAAGGAAACTTCCCCATAATAAGTGAAGAGGTAGTTCATAGTATGTCTAACATACAACAGGTTTAAAACAGCTATTCACCAGCTGAAATAAAATGTTCTAGGTTGTTTAGGACAATATTTAAAAGTAGTGACACTGGTCACCTTCCACTTAATAGATTATAAAAAAGAAAGAAACTAAAACAAATTAAAACCACATCTGATTGACCTCAGAGCTGCTTCAGTATGGAGTTTGTGTTTACACTTAAATAATAAATAAATAATGTACTAACAGTAATTAAAAACAATCTATGGTAAAGAGAGTGTTTCTTTTTTTAATACTGGGGAACCCATAAAATACAAGTGCTGAATAACTAAAGTTTTTTTTTAATCTTCCTCTTATTTGATATCAGTAACTTAAACACTTTGCAATACAATCTAAGAAACCTGTATAATCTAAGGAGAAAAGTCAAATCCCACCAGAATTAAAAAGTGTCTCAGAAACAACACCTCTCCAGCCAAGAAATGGAGAAGACTAAATCACTTCAGTGGTTTGCAGTTACAAAAGATGAGAACTACAGCATTTTACTAATGCTGACTTTAAGTGATATCAAGATGCTGAATTTAAGTGATCAATGAAAGCAAGGCAGTTTCCTTTATTATTCTTAGTATAAAATCAAATTAATACCTTCACTCCCTAAGAATTTATGAGACTGTAAGCTCTGTGAGAGCAGGGACCATTGTAATCTTACCTTGATGTCCTCAGCATCTAGCATAGTGCCTGGCAACAGTAGGTACTCAATAAATGTTTCTTTAGTGATTGGATGAACCTAGAAATAGTCTCCAACAAAGAGACCGATCTAATTTGAACCCATGCCTTTTAGTCTTCAAACCAATAGCAAAAAACAGGACATGAATGTAAGCTAAGGACACTCCAACATGAAATTTCCGTGATGAAATGATGTTCAAAGGAAATAGAGAAATGTTGGTTAACATGGTAGTGTCTCACTGTTGCACAGAACTGGTACTCTTTGGCCAGTCATATAGAAATCAGAATGCTAGGCAGCATCATTACGTCATATAATGAGTGACCTTCGGTATGATACCTATTCGTTTTATCACTCAATTTTATTCTCATTTTAAATCTTTTAATCAAAAGTAGAAATTATACCTCAAATTAGATTCATGTGTAAATGCATCAGATTATAACAATTTTAAGAATTCCCTCTGAGTACTCATGTTAAACCTAAGTTTTGGTTTATCTGTATGTGCATTCTGATAGGTCAAAAATAAAAACAAAATCCTGATGGAAACTAAATAAACACTGTTTCCAGACAAAATCAGTTTCACATTTGGATCTTTCTCACATTATTCAAACTTCTCCTTTCCTTCCCTAACCGACACCCAGCAAATCAGTAACTTGCTTGGGAAGACTGTAATAGTCATTCTAACTAAAAAATAACAAAAACAAATCATTTTGTGATATTTTGCTTGCAAAATCCAGGCTGTCTCAGAAAGCCAATAGGGATTCACAAAGGTGAGCTCTTTGCTAATGTATTCTTGATCATGTACTACATCTTTCTAAGTCAAAGGGTACTGAGAAGAAATGAGGAGACGTTAATTTATATTTAGTCACTTATCTACTTTGGCCAGCATTAGCCAGGCCACCTCTTGGGCTTTGGGTACCCCAACTTAAAAAAAGAAAAAGAAGTGGAGTAAATGATCTCTTAAGATTCTCTAAGGTCTCTAATACTCCTATTACCTATATCTAACTCATGGTTCAGAAACTAGTAAGACTCAAAATTTTATTTCTGAACAATAATTATGTACTTTAGGAAAAACAGTTGTTTTACCATCCTGGAAGATCAACTTTGCATTAATAATCTGTCAGACATGACAGGGTGGGACTGTGCAGGAATATATGAATTCAGAAGCCTACTTGCTCATTCCATGACCTACTTTTTCCATCCAGTTTGGAAATTAAAGTACATGAGAAAATGAGAATTCAGAGACTCTTAGAGTATACTGGACAAAACTCTGAAGGCCAAACACCTTTCTGATGGCTAAACATCTCTCTGATGGCTAATGTCTAAAACAGAGTCCAAAGACTAACTCCCAAATAACTTCTTTTTAGAAAGACCATTATACTTCAGCACATTTTAAGTATGCTTAGAGCCATCCTGACTTAAAAAGCATCAACAAATAAGTTATAAATTAATTATAAGTATTTGGCTTCTTTTGGGGGAAGACTTCCCATGTAAAACTGTTGTACAACTATACTTCCATCCTTTGTTAATTATGCTCCTCATGGCAATACCTAACTATGTCTGCAGGTATTGCTGAAAAGATTTTAATCTGGTCTATGTGAACAATTCAGTGACATGAAGTTAGGCCGTAATACTGTTGAAAGGGTGCAGAACAACCCAAAATATTTCTTTATAGCCAGCTCCAAGAAATGTACAAATGGTAGGAAGTAGGTTCACTCATTCATCAGACATAAATGAATTATCAAAAGGCAACCAGAAGTTCTATCATATATTCAAGCCAATAGCATTATCTCAGCCTATTTTCTGCAAAGAAAAATATTCACTTTTCTTAGCATAGCATCCGTTAGTGGAGTGCAGGTGATCTTATTAACTTGATGGTACCTTCAGAATGTGCCCAGTGAAAAGCCTAAAGTAGTGTCACTCGAAAACGTAAGTTTCGAGTGTTGGGTAGACAAATGGAATACTCCAGGGGAAAGGAAAACAGACATCCTAAGATGATTCAAAACAGAAAATGGGAGGGCAAAAGGAGGCAAGACCACTCCAAGTGGTAAACTGCCTGGCCTGTTAGTACTTTGATGCACTCCTACAACCTGCACAAAGGCTTTGGAGAAGTCAAACTAGCAAAATCACTCCTAAAAAGACTTAAGACTATTGCCACATTTTCAGTTAGTTTTAGTTTTGAGCATAAAGCCCCTACTCAATTCACACAAGTACTATCATTCCTTAAGTTCAGGACAGCTTGGGCCAGTTTACCTGCATCCAGGACCTGTGATGCATCAGGCTGTGGCTGACTCCCTTTAGAGTCTGTGACTGTTGTACATGCAAAAGAATCAAAATCCACTGTGAGGTCTTGCACATTTCTTTCATTGGCATTATCAAAGCTGTTTTTGCCATGTAGCTGTTTAAGGTGTTTCCTCAAAACTGGCTTATGTGCAAAAACCATGTCACAATAGTTACACTTATGGGGCTTATCTCCACTGTGAAGGTTAAGATGATCCTGTAAGGAACACTTCTGAGAAAAGGTTTTCCCACAGATCTTACACTGGAAAGGTTTAATGCCGGCATGCACACGCATGTGTCGATGAAGGTTGCCTTTCTGAGTAAAAGTCTTGCCGCAGAGTAGACACATAAAAAGTTTGTGCATTTTTAAATGGTTGGCGTAGTTCTCCAGGTGACGGAACACCCGTGTACACTTTGGGCATTGATGATGCCACTGTAGGCCTTTGTCTACACCTCGAATATTAGGCCCAAAGACATCTTTTGAGGCCATCACGATGTTATCACTGCCTGTGTAAGAGAGGGCATAATTGTGGAGATGATTTTGTTCTATTTCACTTACTCTGTTTTCCACAGTTGAATTTATCAGGGAGTGCTGGGGCTCTGATGAATGTAAAGCAGTGGGTTCAGAAGAAATAAACTGGTTCTGGTCCTTTTTACTTCTAACCTCTGATACATCCCCAATAGACTCTACCTTAACAATCTGAATATCACTGTCCTCCATATCCATACTGTCTTCAGATGGATGAATACAAGGTGAGTCCTGCTTTGGAGAGCCTCTGGCATCTCCCTGCTGTTCTTTGGACTGGGGAGAAGCACTCTGCGGTTCACATCCCTCTTTACTGTCCATTGGTTGTTTGGGTTTTATAAACTTCCACAAGGCCTGTGTGCACCGCTCTACAATGTGGCTCATCTGTAGGAAACTCGCAGCAGTCAAGTAATTGACCAGTTCCATCTCAGGGAATTCCAGCACACCACTATAACAGGATAAGAGCAATTGTCTCCCCACTTCCGAACTCTGTAATATGGAGATTTTCACCTCTCTGGAATCATTCAGTAAAAACTGGTCTCTTAAGAAGGGGGAACCTGCAGCAAACACAATTTTATGCCCCTGTACCTCAATATCATCTATGAGAACTGTAACATCACAAAACTTATTCTCTTCTCTTAATTTGTTCATTTTTTGTAACATTGAATCTCCATAATTTTCAAACTTGAAGTGAAGGAGATCTGATCTTTCAGACATTTTGGCAGACCTAAAGAACAGAAATGTAAAAAGGATGAATTTAAGAAAATTCAAACAATGAAGAGACCTGGATTTTCCTTCCAAAACCAAACTTGTGTTGTCATATCTTTTTGTATGTACACAAATGAAATTTGCCCTGAAAGAGGAAGCAGTACATCTTTCAAAGCCTGTTAAAAATCACTCCTGCTAACATCAAGTGTCAATTGCACCTAAGAAGTGGACTTGTACCAGTATAAATATTGATAGCTTGGCATTCATTCAACTTTTTAAGGTACTTAATTTAAGAACAGTGCTTGAGTTACTCCAAGAGCATTTTTCTTTGTTTGTTTATTGCTTCTCAATCTATCAGGTTTCAAAACAGATTTCAGAATTCTATCAGGTTTCAAAAACAAACTAAAACATCCCAAAAAGTAATAATGAAGTAACTATTTTCTTTTGTGTGACACTGTGAACCTACTTCTTCGAAGACAAAACACAGTTCCTTTGCTCTGTATTTTAAAGAATGGCAGTGACATTGCTTGCCCCATGCCTGGGTAAACCCTTTTCTGTTTAAACTGATGTGTATTTTATTCATACAAGTATTTCTGTGATAAAATGAAAGTTACAGACCTAAAGGGATGTTTATCCTGTGCATTTTGGACAAATCTAATTCTCCCCTAAGAAACATTTCTTGATACGGAAAATAAATTGAGTATTTGATATAGAAAAAACATGAGCCACTTGAAGGGAATGTGAGTAGGAGTAAAGATCTAATTAATGCTTACTAGATTCCGTTCTCTCTTCTTTGCCTCTGTTTATACATCATTACTCATTACCTGGACAACTAAAACTGATTCATAAATGTTCTTTGGCTCCCAGTTTCAATACTCTCCAATCCAACTCCTACACAACCACATGACAGCTTTCAAACACATAGATCTGATTATATCCAACCCGTCTAAAATCCTTCTGTGACTTCCCATTGTCTCCTGAAGGAACACTAACCTCTTGAATATAAACTGATTAAGTAAACCTAATAATAATTAAGATAAACATTGGCACAGAACTCATTCAACACGGACAAGGTGTATTTGCCAAAACTCTCTGCCTATTTGTCCCTTTATAGAGCAATTCCTTTGGAGAAAGTACCCATATTCTGATTCTATACTTTCCAAATGCTTTTCTGATAACTTGATTCCATGTATTTCTCTAAAGGGAAGGATGAATTATCCATGCCACTATGATAATTCCAGTCCACCAGCCATTGTAAAAATAATACACTGGTACTCTCTGTCTATATAGCAGTCTTCTGTGAGATCAGTTGGTATATCTGGTTTACCCTTGAGACACTGCTCTACAATATCAGTGCATCAGTAAATTCACCTTGAATTTTGTGCATTCATCAAATCTTTGGTGGAGAATCATATGAGACAACCAGCTGCTTCTGGCCACATCTGGAAGCTAAAGCCCAATCTTCAGAATCTTGTCTTTTATAACACTGACTTGCAAAGGTTCACAGAATACCAGGTCCTGAAGGCAGAGTCCGGGTCTTACTTATATTACTCAGGGCCTGGTGTACAACAGCACAGTACTGACTCCAAGTCTTAGCACAGTTATTTCTTTAGTCTAGACCCCTTCTCCTAGCCAGTTCAGACTCCTTTATTTCCTCTGAGAGGCCCTTCCCTGACCTCTTAGACTAACAGTTGTCTCCCCTGGGCCCATTGCATAGTACTTGTATCAAAACATTCAAATTCCTTTATTATATACTTGTTTCTTCCCCTCCAAACTGTAAGTTTGATGGCATTAGAGGGAAACATCTCCATCCTATTGAATGGGCTAATGTTGGGAACCTGGATCTTTGAAGCAAACCACTTTTTCCTTTTGCTTCAAATTTTACTTACTGCAGCTACATTACTGGCCACACCCTCTTCTGTTCAAACTGCTGGGTACTGTTTATTAACCATGGCGGTGCTGTTTGTGGTGGAAGAACCCACAGGATGTCTGGCAGTAGTAAGAAGGAACTGCTGTCAGGAAGACCAGCTCAGCATCTGCAGAAGCATTACATGTCTGAGGCCATGAGAGCCTAGAAAGGAATGAAGATGGGAATACGGAGCAAGGAAAAATAAAAGGTATTTCATAGAACTTGGTAACTTACTGGATACAGAGAATGAGAAAAAGGAATGTGCAAAGGTTCTAAACTTAAGAGTTCAACTTAATGAAACTGTCATTGAAAGAAAGGTATAATTTAGGAGGGAGAACTAGTATGGCCTACGTATGTTAACAAAAATAACATACAGAAATTAAAAACTTTCCCCTTGTATGACATTCTGAGCGATCATTATCAGGATGAGAGAGGAGATCTGGCCATGTAGCTCAGTTGGTTAGAGCTTTGCCCCAACATGTCAAGGTTTGATCCCTGATAAGGGCACATGCAGGAATCAACCAAGGAATGCATAGATGGGTAGAACAACAGTTGATCTCTCTCTCAAAGCAATAAAAAAATAAAGATTTTTTAAAACAATGAGAGAGGAGAGATGTAGAGATGGAAATGCAGTAATCAGAGAAAAGATGGTGAATATCAGATAGAAAGGAAAAAATCTAGGAGATACACAGGAAATATATCAATAAAGAAAGCATCGCCTGACCAGGTGGTGGCGCAGTGGATAGAGCGTCAAACTGGGATGCGGAAGGACCCAGGTTCGAGACCCTGAGGTTGCCAGCTTGAGCGCGGGCTCATCTGGTTTGAGCAAAAGCTCACCAGCTTGGACCCAAGGTCTCTGGCTCACGCAAGGGGTTACTCGGTCTGCTGAAGGCCTGCGGTCAAGGCACATATGAGAAAACAATCAATGAACAACTAAGGTGTCGCCACGAAAAACTGATGATTGATGCTTCTCATCTCTCTCCGTTCCTGTCTGTCTATCCCTCTCTCTGACTTTCTCTCTGTCTCTGTTAAAAAAAAAAAAAAAGAAAGAAAGAAAGCAGCAAAATTGTATTATCACTGGTCAGTTTTATCAATTACAGTAACTTAATATATTCATTCTGGAAAGAATAAATGTCCCAATTTAGAACCAAAATTATAAAAATGGCTGTTGTTTCAAGTAGCCAAACAAAGGGGGCATTCTTTTTTAGAGTTCAGCTTGTCCTTAATTGACCCTGTCAGTATTTCCCAAAAATGAGCAGTAATAGCTTCCATCTATAGTGACAATACTCACAATACCTTATCAGAGATAATTGGTCCTTCAAGCTCCAAAGATGAGGAGCTGGAAGCTCCCTTTACTTTCTCCTACCCATCAGTCTCAAGAAACTGATCAACAGTAGCAGACAAACAGGTATCCCAGGGGAAGTGCTTACATTGATTGGTCTGCTATGGTCCAAGAATATGAGGAAAAGTTATTCAGCTTAAGAAGTTTTCCCTAATGTGTCAGCCCACTTTATGGTTTCCCCTGGATAAACTCTTATTTCCAGGCCACAAAATTATCCATTAATTGCTTCCTGTCACTAGTTTATCTTTCCAATATAGACTGTTAATTATTTGAGGGCAAGGACCAACTGTTATTTTTTATACAGATCATTCAACAAAACCCAGCAGAATAATGAATTCTTAATGCTCGCTATGAAATTATTACTGATCTATAATAGATATGCTATTCATTATCAGGATAGCATCTTTTGAGTGCCCTGGTGGAAAATTCTTTCTAGGGTTTATTTCCAAAACAGTTTTCAAAATATAAAACCAAATTTTATTTTATTTTATTAATTTTTTTTATTTTTTTGCAAGGCAGAGAGAGACAGACAGGAAGGGAGAGAAATGAGAAGTATCAACTCGTAGTTGCGGCACTTTAGTTGTTCATTGATTACTTCTCATATGTGCCTTGAACTGGGGGCTTAAGATGAGCCAATGACCCTTTGCTCAAGCCAGCAACCTCTGGGCTCAAGCCAGCGACCATAGGATCGTGTCTATGATCCCATGCTCAAGCTGGCGACCTTGGGGTTTTGAACCTAGGTCCTCAGCATCTCAAGTCAACGCTCTATACACTGTGCCACCAAATGGTCAGGCTAAAACCGAATTTTAAACAAGCATTTTTTAAGATTTTCTATGACAAAATAAAAGGAAATAATTATGTTTCTTGTGAACTGGCTTAATTTTATTTAAAACTTAGAGGAACAATAGCTCATTTTTACTGAGGCCTTGCCATGTACCTGGTATAGTGCTAAGTGTTTTACCTATACTGATCCGCTTAATCCTAAAAATCCCTGTAAGGTAGGTATTATTATCATTTCCACTTTGCATATGAGGAAACTCAATTTTGGAAAATGTAAATAACTTCCTCAACTAAGAAGGGTAGAAAGTGTCAAATGTCAGAGCTGGAACTTTTGCCCAGTCTTCATGATGCCAAAATCATGTGTCTAACAAATAGGCGGGCCGTGTCTTACAATAGGGATGATGTTAACTGTGAAGCTGTTCAGAGTAGCCTCCTCAAATCCATTTAGCTGTACATTTATGATGTATATGCTTTAGTATATTTAGTTCAATAAAAGGATTATGTTTAAAAACAAAAAGTACAACTTAAAGTTAAATCTGTGTCAAGTCTAGACGACTTTAAAAGTAAGCCATTTATTATCTGTAATATTCCTGATAGCATTTTTATTTATTTATTTATTTGAGGGGTGGGCACTGACAAATGCTTCTTTTTTTTAAAAGAGTATATTAATTGATTTTACAGAAAGAGGAGGTGGAGGGAGTGAGAAGTATCAACTTCTTCCTAATTGCTTCACTTCGGTTGTTCATTGCTTGCTCAATGTATGTGCCTTGACCCGGCAAGCCCAGATTTCCAGTCAGCGACTTCAGTGTTCCAGGTTGACGCTCTAGCCACTGCGCCACTACAGGCCAGCTCTGATTGCATTTTAATTTTAACTGGTATTTTTCCATCTTCTGTGTATTTATCTTTTTAGACTGAAACTTAATGCCACTTGCAAATAAAACAGAATAAAAATTATAAATCTATTTGATTTACAAAATCTCTAACTGTAGTTAATATCTAAGTAGAGTGGTAATTATTCATAATTTTCATAAAAACCACTCACATAATTCTAGATTATAGCAGAGCTTCTAGTAACCGAAAGAAAGAAAAGAAACAATCAGATAGAAGAGTGACCTGGTCACCACATCCTGTTGACTTTCCTCAAAATGATTTCCAAATTGTCTGTATTCTTCTCACCACTGCCATGGTTCCGTCTTTATCATCTATTGCCTAGGTTACTGTGATTAAATCTGAATTCTGCCCAGTTTCTTTGGGCAAGTTTTGAATGACCTATTTCTCAAATACTAATATAATTTTCACTTATGGTCATTTTCCCTTTATTTATATAATTCTTCCATGATTATCTCCATAACAAATCTGGCAGTGTATTTGAAACTTTCCCTTTGTTAAAACATGAGTAACCAAAAAGGATCAGTGAGTATTCTAGGCTGGACAGTGTTCACTGGTGTGCTGTGGGCAGTGAGAAAATACCTCCGTTCCTTATCTCAAATGCCTCTAATAACTACTGATAAGGAAAACTTTTCTATTCTGTACAATAATCTCTCAAGCTGTATGTCAGTTTCCTCACCTACCTCATAAAAGTGCCTTTGTCAATCAACTTAATTAGCACCTGGTAATCTTTCTTTATCTTTCATTAACACTGTATGCCATTTTAAAAATAAACCTCAATTCTTTTCTTCTTTTATTCATTCAAAACCCTACACTCTCCAAGTTTTTACCCTTTCGGGGTTTTTTTGTTTGTTTGTTTGTTTTGTTTTGTATTTTTCTGAAGTTGGAAACGGGGAGGTAGTCAGACAGACTCCCACATGCGCTCGACCGGGATCCACCCGGCATGCCCACCAGGGGGTGATGCTCTGCCCATCTGGGGTGTTGCTCTGTTGCAGCCAGAGCCATTCTAGCGCCTGAGGCAGAGGCCATGGAGCTGTCCTCAGTGCTGGGCCAACTTTACTCCAATGGAGCCTTGGCTGTGGGAGGGGAAGAGAGAGACAGAGAGAAAGGAGAGGGGGAGGGGTGGAGAAGCAGATGGGCGCTTCTCCTGTGTGCCCTGGTTGGGAATCGAGCCCAGGACTTTCACACGCTGGGCAAACACTGTACCGCTGAGCCAACTGGCCAGGGCCCCTTTCAGTTTTCTTATTCAAAATCCTGGAAAAATTTTGAACATTGTAGATAAAGTATAAGTCCCCTTTCCTAACGACCTTTCTCTCAGTACTCAGTTTGTTCTAAAGTTGATCTCCTTCTCCTCATTTTAATAACTTCTATATGCCTCTCCACAGAAAATATGATATAAAATTGTTTAAAATTATTTTTTTTAATTTACTGATTTGAGAGAGAGAGGAAGGTAGGGAGAGACAGAAACACTGATTTGTTGCTCCACTTAGTTGTGCAATCACTGATTGCGTCTTGTATGGCTCTGATTGGGGAATGAACCCACAATCTTGCCATATGGGGATGATGTGCTAATCAACTGAGCTACCTGGCCAGGGCCTAAAATTATGTTTCTTATACATAAACTGTATATATATTGTATGCAACTTTATTTTCTCATTTATTGTTTTTTGAGAGCTATATATGTTGAATAATTATAGATCTAGTTCATTCTTTGTTTTAATTATTTTTATTTATTTATTCATTTTAGAAAAGGAAAACAGAGAGAGATAGAGAGAGAGAAAAGACAGAGAGGAGCAGAAAGCATCAACTCCCATATGTGCCTTGACCGGGCAAGCCCAGGGTTTTGAACTGGTGACCTCAGAATTCCATGTCAACGCTGATCCACTTGCACCACCACAGGTCAGGCCTAGTTCATTCTTTTTAAAAGGTTGCCCAGAAGTGGGCAAGTTACTTTTTTTTTTTTGACAGAGATAGAGTCAGAGTGAGAGACAAGTAGGGACAGACAGACAAGAAAGGAGAGAGATGAGAAGCATCAGTTCTTCATTGAGGCACCTTAGTTGTTCATTGATTGCTTTCTCATGTGTGCCTTGATGGGGGAGTGGGGAGAGTCGGGGGGGGGCTACAGCAGAGCTCATGACACCTTGCTCAAGCCAGCGACCCTGGCTTCAAGCCAGCAACATTGGGCTTCAAGCCAGCAACCTTTAGGCTCAAGCCAGCGACCATGGGGTCATGTCTATGAGACTACGCTCAAGCCAGTGACCCCACACTCAAGCTGGTGAGTCTGAGCTCAAGCCAGATGAGCCCGTGATCAGCTGACGACCTCAGGATTTTGAACCTGGGTCCTCTGTGTCCCAGTCTGACACCCTATTCACTGCGCCAATACCTGATCAGGTAGAAGTGGGCAAGTCATTTCAATATTGGTTTCAGTTTTTGTTTTTACCATTCTTTCACAGATCTGTTCCTCTAGGGTTCACAAAATTGTGTAACAGTAAATATAGCCTTCACAGCTTAGTCCTTGATTTTTTCCTGTATTTTCCAGGCTTACTTCTTCAGAAAGCATGTCTGGTTTCTCAATGTTTTATTATCTTTCCTATTTTAAAAATTCCTAAATCCCCACCTTCATGGGCAACTTTAACCAAACTTATCTTCAGTTGAATCTAACCAAAATACCTGCCCTAAGCTGCTATTCTATCACTTGAAATGCATGATATCTAAATTACGGTACTGTCTAAAACTCAGTTATTCAAAAAAATTATGTAGAATGGCTCTAAGAAAATTGAATGTAGAGTCAAGGAAACCTGTTAGTATGCTATTACTCTAACAGATCAAGATAGAAATGAAGAGGGCCTGAACAGAGACCACAATAATATTAATGGAGAGAGGAAATAAAATTGAGAGCTAATCCAAAAAATGAACTAATGGACTTGGTGACCCCAAGGAAAAGAACAAGGAAAGGTCAAGATAACTCCAAGATGTTTGGTCAGTGACTGGATGTTTTTGAGAATGCCATTCAATTAGCTAGGGAATATTGGAGGGGTTGATCGTGGGTCTGGTCTTAAAACGTTTAGTCAGAGGAGTCAGGATGACATCTGAGGAAGAGCCATTAGCTCGTTGCATATGGGCCTAAAGTTGAAGAGAAGACCTACCTAATTATAGACAGTAAGTGATAAATGAAAGCGTGACATAAATTGACCTAATTGTGAAAGAAACTGACCTAAAATGGCACAGACTAGAAGAAGATCTAAGACAGAAGGAAAGAAAGAAAAAACAAATGCATAACAAACATAAATATATTATTTACCTTCTTTTCAATCTGGATCTCCCCCCACGCCTCTCCGTTTTTTACCAATGAGCCTACCTTTGCTTAAAATTTTCCCACTTTTCTGACTCCCATATTTAGTCACTGCTTACTACAGTAGTATAAAACCATGGATTCTGGACCCGTATTTCCTAGGAACAAAACCCTGCTCAACCACTTACTATCTATCTATGTGACCTTGGGCAAGCTACTTAACCACTTCTGTGCTTCAACTTTTCCATCTGTCCAATAGTAGTAACATTATTTCATAGGGTTGTTATGAGAAATTAATTTTGTAGTAAATTAAATATAAAAATTAAGTTAATTTTAAAGAGATCTTAGAGGACAGTACCTGGAATGGGCCATATAAGCATTTCTCAGGTAAATAAACAAAGTCTGTCAATTTTTTCCATGAAATCCTTCATATGTAACCTTTGCGCAATCTCATTTAACCAAGCCAGTTGAGGACTCCTGTATTTCATATATCATCACCTCAGCATGATGCTAAAATTGCTTTTTAAAAGGTTACTAATGATTTCAATAAAAAAAAAAATACAAGCCTAGCCTGTTGTGGCACCGTTAATGAAGCGTCGACCTAGAATGCTGAGGTTGCAGGTTCGGAACCCTAGGCTTGCCAGTGGTCAAGGCACATATGACAAGCAATCAATGAACAAATGTAGTGTAGCAACTATGAGCGGATACTTTTCATTCCACCCCTCCTCTGTGAAAATCAATAAATAAAAATAACTTTAAAAACTGCAATTTTTTCCCCTCATTCCCCCAATCTCTGCATGAATTGTCCCAATAGCCCCTTCTCAAAATTCTCTTCTCTTGATTTCTGAGTCTTTTTGGTTGTAGGAACTCTGCATTCTTACACTTTATCCTCTACTTCTATTTCTGCTACTATAGCAATTTCTAGTAGCTTCAATTCTCTCTGCTTCATAAATGCAACCATTCCCCCAAATTATCCCATTCTACCTCAATAATATTTTTCTGATGCCATCTATTTCCATGGCTTCCACCTCTATGCCAATGACGCAAATCTTCACCTCTAGCCAGGGCATTTAGGCTCAGTTGTGGACTTGCACTTCCAACCCTACACTGGACAATTCCATTAGACCTTTAATTCCAGGTGTTCAAAAAATAAATTTGTAATCTACACTGAATTTATGGATTTATTGCTGACAATAGCATCAATGTTCTTCAAACACCAAAGGCCTAACACCTTAGGAATCAGCTGTAGTACCTCTTTCACCCGCACAAAACAATTTATTACGGAGTCTTCACAACATTCACTACAGCATACTTGCCTTCTTTCCAGTAATACTTTCATAACTCGACTTCAGGACTTCATTACCACTCACTAGGCTGGTCCCATTACTCCTTCAAAAAAGAAATCTCCAATGAGAATACCTAGACTTTAGCTAAAGAGTCCAGAATCAATTTATAGAAATTCCAATTCTATAGGTGGACCTCCAGAATAATACAGCTTTCTCCAGGGCAAATCTGACTATATCATTCTCCTCCTTAAAACTTCAAAGATTATCCATCTCCTTTAAGACTGAACCTTTGACTATCTAGACCTTGGTCTACTGTCCCTGTCTCATATCTCATCTACGCACAAGACCCCACCGCTCCTGCATTTCCTCCTCTTCCTACACAAGTTACGCTCATTCTTTCACGGCACTGCAACTATTCTTCTACCTGAAAAGCTCTTCTCTACTTTATCTTCTTCAACAAGTATAATTCAGAAGTCACTTTCTTTCTTCAGCCTTCCCGGCAACGGCCCCTTGAGCAGTTTATATACATATATATAGTAGGAGCAGTTGTTTGTTTATATCTAGCTCCGAAGCTTGATCCTAAAAGTTGGAACTATCTCTTAGGAAGCCAAAGTGCAAGGCACAGCGCCAGTAATATAAAAGGTGCTGTAGCCAGTAGCCGATTTGCGGGAAACCCCAGCAAAAGGGTAACCTCATAGTGATTCCCCCGAGCTCGAACTAAGGCCCTGCCAGGGCCTCAGCTCTGGCACTTCCTACTAGATGCCAGAGTCGGACGTCCAAGCCAACTGCTGGAACCTCGGCTGGGGTCCCAGGAGGAGGTCCCTGGAGCATCCTTAAACACCCTAAACCAGAAGCAGGAAGGGAAAGGGGCGGGGCGCGCCGTGGGTTGGGCCAAGGGCTCCTTAAGTACCCCTGGGCCTAGGCCAGCCCCTCAGCCCCCATCCCAGCGCAGGTCCTGGCCAATCCAGGGCCCCATTGGGGCTCCATCCAGAGAGACCCCCATATCCCTGCCCGGTTCTCCGACCGCCTCCGCACTTACGGACCCAGGGGAAGAACGCGGTCAGGATCCGGCACCGCCAGGAGCTCCGGCCCCTCGGGGCTCCGGAAAGGGGGAGGGGCAGGGAACCCGAGCCAAAGGGGGACCCAACGGAACCGGAAGGGCAGCCCTCGCCGGACAGGGACAACTTCCAGGTTCCATGGTCTTCTCCGCCAATCAGAAGGCCCGAAGAACGACGGGGCCGCGAGAGGGACTTTCCGCGCTGGGGGGCCGAGTACGGACGGAGTGCCCGGGACTCGTGTCAGTGTCTGCTCCCAGGATATGGGGTGTGGAGCATCCTTATCGTTTGGGGTTCGGCTCCTCAGCTCCTCTCGGGCTGGGCTTCCACCATCTGCTGCCTGCGTGGGCCTTGAGTCCCCTCTGCACTGAAGCTTAGGTAAGTCCCTCCTAGGGATGTGCACCTCGCGTCCTTGGGGCCTTGAACACAGGTTTACTCTCCTTGCTTTAGGATGTGGGTGTTCCCCGGGGATCTCGTTTTCTCGTGATTTCCGTTACCTACTGTATACTGACCATTCACAGATTTCTCTCGTAAGCCCCAGATGGCTCTTCTGAGCTCCAGGGCCAACTGCCTAAAAGACATCTGTCATTGATTGTCCTAATGTTAATGTGCCTTTTAGTTACCTCAAGTTCATCTGCGGATCTGCTTACCTCATAGTCCTTGTATAGGTGAAGGGCATCATCCAAGACGAAGCTTTGCCACCAGAAAACTTCAGTGTCGTTCCTTACCTTCTTGTCAATCCAATTGCTTACTGGGTTCTCCGTACTTGAGAGCTGGTGGTACATATTGTGGTAGAACACACATAGTATGTATCATTTTAATAACTCATAAGTGTAACGATTCGTGGCATTCAGTACATTCACAATATTGAATAGTCATAACCGCTGCTATATCTAACTTCATTCTTCTGTGTGTGGACAGCGTTTTTTCAGAACTTTTGAGTTGAAAAGACTGTCCTTTCCCCATTGAATGGTCTTGGCACCTTTGTTGAAAATCAACTGACTATATATATGTGAGGATTCATTTCTGGACTCTTCAGTCTAGTACATTGAACTATATGTTACTTATGCTAGTAACATAATGTTTTAATTGCTATAGATTTGTAGTAAGTTTTGAGAATTTTTTTGTTTTTCGAGATTGTTTTGGCTATTTCGTGCCCCTTGAAATTCCATATACATTTGAGTATCAGCTTTTACATTTCGAAGATCACTTTTGGTAGTATAGACAGCTTAATTTTTTTTTTTTCCTGAATTTGGAAACGGGGAGGCAGTCAGACAGACTCCCGCATGCGCCCGACCGGAATCCACTCGGCATGCCCACCAGGGAGCGATGCTCTGCCCATCTGCGGCGTTGCTTTGTTGCAACCAGAGCCATTCTAGCGCCTGAGGCAGAGGCCATGGAGCCATCCTCAGTGCCCGGGCCAACTTTGCTCTAATGGAGCCTTGGCTGCGGGAGGGGAAGAGAGAGACAGAGAGGAAGGAGAGGGGGAGGGGTGGAGAAGCAAATGGGCGCTCCTCCTGTGTGCCCTGGCCGGGAATTGAACCTGGGACTCCTGCAATACAGGCCGACGCTCTACCAGTGAGCCAACCGGCCAGGGCCTAGACAACTTAATTTTCAATCTTCCTGTCCTTAAATACAGAATGACTTTCCACGCAAATACCTTTTCATGTTGAGGAATTTTTTTTCTGTAACTAGTTTTTTTGAGAGATCTTATGAAAAGGGATTGTTGCCTGACCAGGCGGTGGTGCAGTGGATAGAGCATTGGGCTGGGATGCAGAGGACCCAGGTTCGAGACTCCAAGGTTGCCAGCTTGAGCGCGGGCTCATCTGGTTTCAGCAAAAAGCTCACCAGCTTGAACCCAAGATCGCTGGCTCCAGTAAGGGGTTACTTGGTCTGCTGAAGGCCCGTGGTCAAGGCACATATGAGAAAGCAATCAATGAACAACTAAGGTGTCGCAATGAAAAACTGATGATTGATGCTTCTCATTTCTCTCCATTCCTGTCTGTCTATCCCTCTCTCTGACTTACTCTCTGTCTCTGTAAAAAATAAATAAATTAAAAAAAAAGAAAAAGAAAAGGGATTGTAATCTGTCAGGTACCTTTTCTGTATCAATTGAGATGATCATATTTTTTCCCTTCACTTTTTCAAATGTAATATATTGCATTGATTGATTTTATGTTAAACCTCCCTTGCATTCTTGGGATAAATCCCACTTGGTAATAGTAAATAATCCTTTTAATATGCTGTTGGTAGTGGGGAGAATGTAACATGTGAACTGGGGAAGAACATGTATTCTGCTGTTGTTGGGTAGATTGTTCTTTTTTGAATTTTTTTTTCTGTGAGAGGAGGGAAGATAGTGAGGCAGACTGTTGCATGCACCCCCACTGGGATCTACCCTTCAACCCCCTGTCTTGGGCCAATGGTCCAGTACCAAGCTATTTTTAGTGCCTGAGGCTGGTGCCCTGGACCAACCTACCTATCTTTAGCTCCCCGCCACAGCACACTCCAACCAAATGAGCCATTGGATGTGGGAGGGGAAAAGGGAAAGAAGGAGGTGGGAGGAAGCGGATGGAATCTTCTCCTGTGTGCCCTGACCAGATTTCATCTGGGGGTGTCTGTACAACGGGCCAATGCTCTATCCACTGAGGCACTAGCCAGGTAGATTGTTCTTTATAAAGTCTGTTAGGTGTACTTGATTTATTGTGACGTCCAAGTCCCCTATTTCCTTAACTTTTATTGCTTGTTCTATTACCTTATTAAAAATAGGGTATTGACCCTGGCTGGTTAGCTCAGTGGTAGAGCGTCGGCCCAGCATGTGCAAGTCCCAGGTTTGATTCCCAGTCAGAGCACACAGGAGAAGTGCCGGTCTGCTTCTCCACCTTTCACCCCTCCCCTTTCTCTCTATCTCTCTTTTTCCTTCCCTCAGCCAAGGCTCCATTGGAGCGAGGTTGGCTCGGGTGCTGAAGATGGCTTCATGGCCTCTGCCTCAAGTGCTAGAATGGCTCTGGTTGCAACGGAGCAACACCCCAGAGGGGCAGAGCATCACCCCCTAGTAGGCTTACCTGGTGGATCCCAGTTAGTGCATGCGGAAATCTGTCTCTCTGCCTCCTTGCTTATCACTTCAGAAGAAAAAAAAAAAGGAAATAGGTTATTGAAGTTTCAGCTATTGTAGAACTTTTTATTTTTCCCTTCATTCAGCCCATTTTTTCATTATATATTTTGCTGATGTTAATAGATGTGTAAATGTTTATAGTTTTTATATTATCTGCTTTATTGAACCTTTTCTTAGTATGTGATATCCTTCTTTGTCTCTTGTAACCTTTATAAAAAATTTAAAGTCTGCTTTGCATGATCTTAGTATATAATCCCCATAGCTCTCTTTTGATTACTATTTGCATAGAATATCTTTTTTTTTTTAATCTTTTCACTTTCAACCTATTAATGTCTTTAGATCTAAAGTGAATTTCTTCTAGACTGCATGTAGTTGGATTATGATTTTGTTTGTTTGTATTTATGTTTGTTAAATCTATTCTGCCCATCTCTGTCTTCCGATTGGAGGGTTATAGCAATTTACATAATAAGTAATTGCCGATAGTGAAGGATTTATTTCTGCCATTTTGCTATTTGTTTTCCATAGGCCTTATAGCTTCTGTGTGTTTTCTTTATTACTGCCTTTTTCTGTGTATACTTTATTTTTATAGTGAAATACTTTGATTCACCTGTCACTTTCTTCCATATAATTTTCTTTCAAGACTTTCTTTGTGGTTCCCATGAGAATTATATTGAATAGCCAAAACTTATAACAATCTAATGGAATTGGTTGCAACTTCAGTACCATACAAAAACTTCTCATAGCTCTTTCCCCTCTTTCCCCTCTTCCCGTTATGGATGTTATAGATTACATCTTTAAACATTGTATGTCCAATAATATAAATTAATATTTTTATGCATATCTTTTATGGAGAAAATAAGAATTTGACTTAGAAAATATAATTATAGTAATACTTGCTTTTATAATTGTCCACGTATTACTCTTTTTAAAAAAAATTTTTTAGCCCTGGCCGGTTGGCTCAGCGGTAGAGCGTTGGCCTAGCGTGCGGAGGACCCGGGTTCGATTCCCGGCCAGGGCACACAGGAGAAGCACCCATTTGCTTCTCCACCCCTCCGCCGCGCTTTCCCTCTCTGTCTCTCTCTTCCCCTCCCGCAGCCAAGGCTCCATTGGAGCAAAGATGGCCCGGGCGCTGGGGATGGCTCTGTGGCCTCTGCCCCAGGCGCTAGAGTGGCTCTGGTCGCAACATGGCGACGCCCAGGATGGGCAGAGCATCGCCCCCTGGTGGGCAGAGCGCCGCCCCATGGTGGGCGTGCCGGGTGGATCCCGGTCGGGCGCATGCGGGAGTCTGTCTGACTGTCTCTCCCTGTTTCCAGCTTCAGAAAAATGAAAAAAAAAAAAAATTTTTTTTTTAATTACCTGTGACATTAAGCTTAGTTTTTTTTTTTAAATTTTATTTATTCATTTTAGAGAGGTGAGGATGGGGGAATGTGGGCAGAGGGAGGGGCAGGAAGCATCAACTCCCATATGTGCCTTGACGGGGCAAGCCCAGGGTTTTGAACTGGCGACCTCAGTGTTCCAGGTTGACGCTTGATCCACTGCACCACCACAAGTCAGGCCTGTCCATGTATTACTCTTGAAAGATCTTTATTTCTTCATATAGCTTCTAGTTATTTTCAAGTTGTTTTTTGTTTGTTTGTTTTAGTGAGAGATTGAGAGAGAAAGAGAGATGAAAAGAGAAGCATCAATTCACAGTTGTATCACTCTTACTCATTGATTGCTTCTCATATGTGCCTTGATGGTGGTGGCAGTGCTCCAATCGAGCCAGTAACCCCTTGCCCAAGCCAATGACCTTGGGCTTCAAGCCAGTGACCATTGGGGTCTAGCCAGCAACCATGGGATCATGTCGATGATCCTACGCTCAAACTGGTGACCTCGTGCTCAAGCTCATGAGCCTGGACTCAAGCCAGGTGAGCCCATGCTCAAGCCAGTGACTACAGGGTTTTTAACCTCAGCATCTCAGGTCAATGCTCTGTCCACTGTGCTATCACCAGTCCGGCTCAAGTGTCTGTTCACATTAACCTTAAGGATTCTCTTAGCATTCTTGAAGGGTAGGTTCAGTTGTAACTAATGGTAATGAAATCCATTAGCTCTTTATAAATTAGAGAGTTTATTAATTTCTCCCTCATTTCCCCCCTTTCTCCCTCTTATTTATTTATTTCTTTTCCGAGAGAGACAGGAGAACAGAGAGAGGGCCAGATAGGGACAGACAGGAAGGGAGAGAAATGAGAAGCATCAGTTCTTCATTGTGGCACCTTATTTGTTCATTGATTGCTTTCTCATATGTGCTTTGATGGAGGTGGTACTAAGCAGAGTGAGTGACCCCTTTCTCAAGGCAGCGACATTGGGCTTCTAGCCAGTGACCCCACACTCAGGCCGGATGAACCTTTTGTCAGGCTGATGAACCTGCACTCAAGCTGACGACCTCGGGTTTTGAACCTGGGCCCTCCACGTACCAGCCTGACGCTCTATCCACTGCACCACCACCTGGTCAGGCTCTTCTTCAATTTTGAAGGACAGTTCTGCTGGCTATAGAATTCTTCGTCAATGGTTTGTTTGTTTTTCCTTCAGCACTTTGAATATTATCAACCCTCTGCTTTCTGGTTTACAGGGTTTAAGATGAGAAATTGGCTGATTATCTCGTGGTGATCCCTTGTATGTGAATAGTGACCTTTCTTGCGCTGCTTCCAAGATTCTTCTCTTTGGCTTTCTACTGTTTGATAATTATTCTTTCTCTCCTTTCTTTCTTCTCCTGAGTTTTCCTGAGACTCCCACAAGGGTATATTGTTTCTCTTGATAGTGTCCTACATATCTTTATGCCTTATGTTTTTTTTTCTTCCCGCCCCCCCTCTTCCCCTCAGATGGAGTATGAAACACAGGGAACTCCTCTCCCTACCTACACAACAATTGTCCTGGCAGAAACCGAAGTAACTATTTTGGAACTCTGGAGTCTACTTGAAAACTTGCATCTTCCAAGGGAACACATGGTAAATTGAGGTTAATTTCAGTCAGTGTCAGCCTTCATTGTGATAGTACCTCCCCATCTCCTATACTTCCAGCCCATAGCAGGCGGCCATGTTTATCTTCAAGTACACTTGCTGGAGCCAGGATTGGAAATAAGAACTTTGTTCTTCAAATACTGGGGTTCTGTGTTATGATTGTTGATTTTTGCTTTTCAGTTCTGAGGAGCTGGCATAGAGGCTGCTGTCATTGTTTCACATAAAGTATACTAGTTTCCAGGAGATTTAAAGAAATACAACCTGTTTTGCTTGTTTGGTTGTTGTTTTGGTTTTTTGTTTTTCTTTTTTTACATCATTTGGGAACCAGACATTTAAGGATTAGGACATTCAAAAGCAACCACTTAGATGGTGGAAATTAGATAGCCTCTATGTATAACCAGGGAAAAATGAAGGTTCAGATAAAACCTGAGAACTCAGGCTTTCACCTCAGGAGGATCCTGATCCCTTACACAGAGACATTCTTCAAAAATTAAAACAAACAAACAAAAAACTACAGCAACTCCTGGAGCAGGGGTGGAATCTGATTTCTTGACTACCACATTACAAATTTCAAATGTTAATTTTTCTTTTCTTTCTTTTTTTTTCTTTTTTCTTTTATTTTTTGTGAGATGGGTGGTGGGGGACAGACAGATAGGAAGGGAGAGAGATGAGAAACATCAATTCTTTGTTGTGGCACCTTAGTTATCATTGATTGCTTTCTCCTATGTGCCCTGTCCGAGGGGCTCCAACTGAGCCAGTGACCCCTTGCTCCAGCCAGTGACTTTGGCTCAAGTCAGTGACCTTGGGCTTCAAGCCAGTGACCTTTGGTCTCAAGCTATTGACCATGAGGTCATGTCTATGATCCCATGCTCAAGCTAGTGACCCTGCGCTCAACCTGTTGACCCTGTGCTCAAGCTGGTGATCTTGGGGTTTCAAGCCGGGGTCCTCTGCGTCACAGGCCAACACTCTATCCACTGCACCAGCGCCTGATCAGGCAAATGTTCAATTTTCAATAAGAATTGCAAGGCAAACAAAGAAACTGGAAAGTATGGCCCATTTAAAGGAACAAAATATATCAACAGAAACTATTTCAGAGAAAGTCCAGATTTCAGATCTACTAGACAAAGACTTTAAAACTATCATTAAAGAGGTAGAAATTTCAAAAAGAAACAAAAATGAAATTCTGTATTTGAAAAGTGTAACAAAAATGAAAAAAATTAGTAGAGGAGTTAAAAATCAGATTTAAGTAGACAGATGAAAGAATCAATAGACTTGAGGATATTTCTCTCTTAAGTAGTTCTTGAAAGCTATTTTTTCTTTCCCATTTTTTTTTAATTTTTAAAATTTTTTTATTTATTCATTTTGAGAAAGAGAGGAGAGGGAGCAAGAGAGAGACAGATAGAAGGGGGCAGAATAGGAAGCATCAACTCCCGTGTGTGTCTTGACCAGGCAAGCTCTAGGTTTTGAACTGACAACCTCAGTGTTCCAGGTCGACGCTTTATCCACTGCGCCACCACAGGTCAGGCTTCATTCTGTGGACAAGCCCTGCCGGGGGTGAGGATGACAGAGATGCAAAGACCCGACTCCATGGACCAGGTTCAGTGACACATATCCATTTTATTCAGGAAGTAAACTAGCTTATATACAAGGGTTCAGCCAATAGGATGTTATACTAGGACAAATGGCCAAAAAAGGTCAGAAGGCTGTCTGGCTAGAGCTGAGTCATTTCCGTATAGCGGGCGAGCTCCCTCCAGGGTGTGCCAGGAAGGGTTTATCCTTGCTGGAGTGTTCTCACAGCATTGCATCAGCTATAGCTGCCAGGTAAATGCTCTGCACTCTACCTACATCTTTCCCATTTTCTAACACAGTACTTAAAGCCTTTCTGATCTTAGCCTCCAAACTGTTCTATGTACAGACCCATCTCTCCATCCCCGTTTTCCCTTCTGTACTCCTATAGGAATGGACTTTTGAAAAACCCAGATCTTATTGATATATTGGCACTGTCCTTAAAAACCTATAAGGGCTGCCATATATCTATGGATTAAACTTCATTTTCCTTGTGTTAGCATTCAGGGACCTTCTCATTCTGACTCTAGTTTGCCACAGCACTTTCAGACCAGTCCCATATTCCACTCATACACCCTAACCATATGTTCTAAGATACAAAGCGGCATGCCGTAAAAAGGTGAGCATTATTGTAAACAAAAAATTTTCTGTGATTGGATAAAATGTTAAGACATATAGGATTGGTGGACATTGAGATAGACTGTATATATACAAAGTCTATTTAAAAAATGGAAGCCCAGATAAAAATGATATGTATGTCACCACTAACCTAGTAGTCAACATTGCATCTAATATAATGGACCATGTAGTATAAAACATAACCCATGATGTGCTACCCACAAATGTTTGACTTTTTATTTTTTTATTTATTTTTATTTTTTACAGAGACAGAGTCAGAGAGAGGGATAGACAGGGACAGACAGACAGGAACGGAGAGAGATGAGAAGCATCAATCATTAGTTTTTCATTGAGCATTGTAACACCTTAGTTGTTCATTGATTGCTTTCTCACATGTTCCTTGACCGGGGGCCTTCAGCAGACCGAGCAACCCCTTGCTGGAGCCAGCAACCTTGGGTCCAAGCTGGTGAGCCTTGCTCAAACCAGATGAGCCCGCACTCAAGCTGGCGACTGCGGGGTCTCGAACCTGGGTCCTTCTGCATCCCAGTCCAATGCTCTATCCACTGCGCCTTAAGTACAAATTTCCCTGCCTGTACCCGAAAACTTGCTTCCACAAGAGGTCACTAAGTTTCTTCTTCTAGAAGCTTTGTTTTCTTGAGATATGACTTCCAATGATATCTCAAGGATCAACAGATTAAAGTCAAGCCTGACCAGGTTAAAAATTACTTAGGGGCATAACAACCAGATGTAATGCGTAGCCCTGGATTTGATACTAACTTCGGAAAAATAGCTATTAAATAAATGTTTGCAGACAACAGAAAATTCAATCATAGGTAGGAGTTAAATGAGAAAAATTTACTGAAGTATTACTGATTCTGGAAATTCAGCAGTAAAAATATTATTAGGTTGATAGAAAATTTGAATATGATCTAGGAATTAGATGAGAGAAAAATTTACTGAATTAGTGTAATGTCGGTGGCCGAGGCCAGGCAGGTTCACATTGGTTTCGGGGAGACGGCAGAGAAGCTGCAGAGCCAAAAAGCGTTGAGCCATTCTGTTTAATAAAGTCTCACAATGGCAGTTGAGCACACAGGCAGGGTAAAATAAACCACTTCTCAGGCAAACAAACAACAAAATGGCCCCTCACAGTGGCAGGTAGGCAATCTGAGCATCCGCAATCCCCAACTTCTCCCCAGCGAAAGCTCCCATAGCAGGGGTCGGGAACCTATGGCTTGTGAGCCAGATGTGGCTCTTTTGATGGCTGCATCTGGCTCACAGACAAATCTTTAATAAAAAAAATAATATGTTAAAAATATAAAACATTCTCAGCCCTGGCTGGTTGGCTCAGTGGTAGAGCGTCGGCCTGGCATGCAGGAGTCCAGGTTCGATTCCTGGCCAGGGCACACAGGAGAAGCGCCCATTTGCTTCTCCACCCCTCCCCCTCTCCTTCCTCTCTGTCTCTCTCTTCCCCTCGCACAGCCAAGGCTCCATTGGAGTAAAGTTGGCCTGGGCGCTGAGGATGGCTCCATGGCCTCTGCCTCAGGCGCTAGAATGGCTCTGGTCGCGACAGAGCAATGCCCCAGATGGGCTGAGCATCGCCCCCTGGTGGGCATGCTGGGTGGATCCCGGTCGGGTGCATACGGGAGTCTGTCTGACTGCCTTCCCATTTCCAACTTCAGAAAAATACACAAAAGACAACAACAACAAAAAACATTCTCATGTATTACAATCCATTTTCTACCACTCATGTTCATGGTTGCGGGTGGCTGGAGCCAATCACAGCTGTCCTCCAGGACAACACCAAATTTTTATTGGATAATACGTAACGTACACAGGTCGTTGTATGGCCCTCACGGAATTACATTTTAAAATATGTGGCATTTATGGGTCTCTCAACCGAAAAGGTTCCTGACCTCTGACCCATAGCCTTATATAGGTTAGGCACACATGCGTCTGTCACGTACTCACACATTAATCAAGCAAAGTGCTTACACTTGGTAACCCCAGGCGCAAGCCTAACAGGGCTGCCTCACAATTAGTAATATTGAATAAGGTAGATTTCTATCCTGTGTGATCTCATCTTGAAAAACACTATGTCAAACACACAAAGAAGGGTGTATATTAAAGTATTGACATTGGGGATAGGGAAGTGATGATTTTATTTTTTTATCTCATATTTTTTTCTCCAAGGAATACTACACTGATTTTCTAATGCTTTTAAATTTTTTTCTTAAGATTATACTATATATACCTTGTCATGTACATATGAATCGTGAAATACATGAGCGTATGTTACCAGAATATTAAAAGTTTGGTCATGGTGTTAGGAGTTCAGGGCATTTCACTTTCTTCTTAATATTATATATATTATTTGAATACGTCTAAATGGCTGTGTGTTATTATTATGTAAGTGTATAAGGAGAAAATGAACAAATTATTATCCCGAGGGAGTTCAGCAAGCCTAATGTAATAGACAAGTCCCAAAAAAGAACAGAGCGCAGCTTTTTCTCTGGGTGATTTGGATGCATTATACACAGGAAAACATTAGGAATGAATCATTCACCAGGAAAAGAACATAGGCTATTTGAATTAAAAAAGGAAAAGAGTAGGAAAAGGTGGTAGAATTATTTTATAAATTATCAAGACTTAAGTAGCACCTTTAATAATCATTGCTTTTCTTTCCAGCTACATTGTAAATTTATTCAGGACAGAGTCTTTAAACTTCATTATATTGTTATTGCTCTGTATACCACTTTTGAATGATTTTTGAATAAAATGCCAGCCGCATTTTCAATTAATACTGATACAGCCATGTTCATTTCTGTCCTATTGTGTCTCAAACAATTTCAAGGGATGTGGATGGTTTGGCCAGTGCCACTTGGACTTGAGAGTCAGAAGTTTTACTTCTAGACTGAACTCTATAATTTAGGCTGGACTCCTTTGTTAAATGAGAAAACTCATATTCTCACGTGTTTGTTGTAAAGCCAAAGGAGATAATCTGGGACCCATCACAATCCTTGGCACATCTGTGCACCCTCAATAAATGCCAGGTGAGTTGGATAACATTGTTGAGTGCTTTTGAAAAAACAGTACACTTGAAAGGTGAGCAGAGGATTCTTTGCTCTAGCATAGTACACCTCTCCTTAGGCTTAACAGGTGCTTACCAATCTGCTTTCCCAAGCCCCCAAGCCCCCAAACCCCCAATCCTGCTTTCAGTCTCTCATGTAGTCATATAGCCACTGCCTATCCAAGCCCAGCCACTATGGAAATGTTCTGTGTGCCTCTCAGAACAGGTTCTGCGCAAGCGCAGACGCCGGAGGTGGGCTAAAGACCCAGGTGGGGCTTCGAGAAGAGGAAGTACGCCCTCGTTGCCTTTTACTGGGCCAATGGCGCGGCGCGGCTCAACCACGGACCTATAAAACTGGGGAGGAGGCGGGCGGAGGGCGGAAGAAGCTGGTCTCACGTGAGTAGGGGGCGGGGAAGACGGGGGCAGGACGGCTCGGGAGGCCCAGGCTACGGGGCCTCCGGGACGGCGAACGGCGGGCAGCGGAGGAGGAGACGGCTGGTCGGGTAGGGCCGTGTTTTCCCTCCACCCACCTCCTTTCCACCAAGCTCGGGGGGATCCTCTGACGGCCTCTGCAGGGAGCCAACCTATGTTCTCATCCCTCAGGGCTGGGCCGGCGAGACTGCGCTCAGCTCCCTCGCCGTACCGGGTTGTGAGGGGAGCTGTGATTGGGGGGAGGGGGAGCTGCGGCGGAGGGGAGAGGGCGCATGCGCAGGGGGGAATGCTCCCGTAGCCCCTGCCCGAACCGGTTCCCCCTGTCGCGGGTGGGTGTCGGTCTTCAGACTCCTGCACTGACAGCCGGCCCTCTGGCCCCCCAGCGAAGCGGGTTTGTCTTTTGAGTTTGTTTTGGGGCAGGTCTTATGTGGGAATCGGCCGCTCCCTCCGCCTCAGTTTCTCCCTATTGCACTCAGGGCGTGTGTGTCTGATTTAGGCTGATCTCGGGCTCGGCCTGCCTTTCTGGCTGCGCCTAATTTGAAAGACTTGAGTTTATTTCGTTGGTTCTGCCATCTCGTGTTGGTCTTATCATCTCATTTTCACCGCCTGCAATTAAAGTGTCCTCGGTATCCCACTCGCCCCATCTTTAAAATAGCTGCTCCTAATGTCTCCTTGTTGTGTCTTGAGTCGCGGGAACCTTCAGGGTTTCAGGTGTTGAACCTGGGGATAACCCGACTTCCAGGAGTTCGCTGTCAATTGCCTGGTAGTGCTTTGGTCCTTAACATTTCAGACTTAACATCTGCACCTACTTTAACATACCAGGGTTACTAGGGTATTCTTTTAATTTATTTTGAAAGCAACAGTGATGATGATACTAGTGTTCACACTGGTAGTTCTCCGTTAGTTCAAAATCCTTTTCCAGTTTGAATATGAGGTCGTTGAGCTTTTGTTGCTTTTATTAATGGGGGAAAAAACTGTCAGGGACAGGTTTCACAATTCGTTTGATATTTTCATTCCAATAAACACCTGTATTCACATATGTGTAACTGGAGTAGTAAGTCCCGAGTCGGTGTGTGTGTGTGTCACCAGCTGCTTTGTTTGTTTAGGAAGTAAAAAACAATGGAGGGTGAATTGAACTGTGTCACATTAAACTGATGTTTGAAAAGTAGTTGAAAAAAGCTTAGGTGTCAAGGAAGTGCACATTCGACTTTTTTTTTTTTTTTAAACAAAGGACCTGTTGGCCTTAATTCAAGTGTGTGGAGAGTGCTGGTTTATATATATTGAAAGCTTTCAAGTAGGGTTTACTTAAAAATTAAATGAATAGGGGAGAGAATTCTTTATGGTTTTTCTTTGTAAAGCTCAGTTTGCAATAAATAAAAATTGAATCCATGATTTGTATTTATTGGTAACATTTAATTCACAAGTAGCTTTCATAGCATTTGTAGACTCAAATTTGTAATTAAAATTAAACTGTTGCTATTTTTGGTACACTTTTCTTAGTTTTATAGCCCAGTTTACAGTTAATTAACTCCTTGGCGTTAAGGTGTATATTTGTCTGGATAGTTAACCTGTCAACTGTATATGAATTTTGGCATTTTTGGCATAGTATTCTATTAGCTGTTTACAGGTGTTTAATTTGGATTAAATGGAAATTTAGTGACACTAAAAGTGAAGACACCTGCTTCCTATCTTTTCTACCGTGTATTGTAAGAAGTATATTATGACATTATCTGCATGAGGGGGACATGATTTTCCACAAATATATAAGGTCTACCGGAAAGTTCTGTCCGTTTCTATCACAACAAGTTTCAACACGTAAGCACATGTTTATTTGGTGCATGTGTGCCTCTCTATTTTTATCACTTAATGTATACATACTGACATAGCAAATTAACTAAAAGTTGATTCATGTTAGTCTTATGTGTGAAGCCATAATGTACCCATGGCTACTGATAAAGTTCATTTACGCCACTGTAATTTTTACGAATTTCAACAAGAAAGAAATGCTACAGAAGCATGTCTGTCGCATCCACCATATTCCACGGACTTAGCACCCTCCGACTATCACTTGTTTTTGTCCTTACAAAATTTTTTGAAGGGCAAAAAATTCAAAAATGAAGAAGATATCAAACAAGCACTGGTTCAGTTTTTCGCATCAAAAGATAAAACATAGCCTGACCTGTGGTGGCGCAGTGGATAAAGCGTCGACCTGGAAATGCTGAGGTCGCTGGTTCGAAAACCTGACTTGCCTGGTCAAGGCACATATGGGAGTTGATGCTTCCAGCTCCTCCCCCCTGTCTCTCTCTCCTCTCTCTCTCTCCTCTCTAAAATGAATAAATAAAAAGAAAAAAAGAAAAACAAAAAAACAAAAGATAAAACATTTTTCAAAAACGGGATATACAAATTGCTCTCACGCTGGCAATAAATCAATAATAATAGCAATTATATTATTTAATAAAGTTTATTGACGGTAAGAAAAATTTGTATTTTGTTTTATTCCAAAAACGGACAGAACTTTCCGGTAGACCTTATATATTAGCTTTACAGCCGCATTCTTTAAAGAAGCCATTGTCTTTTATTGAGTATATTTCCAGCTAGAGTTTACAGCCCAGATTCTTTTAAAGAAGTCATTGTCTTTCAATGAGCATGTTTCCAGCTAAAATAAAGCCTACTTTGAAGTTCTCATCATTTCACAGTAATTGTTTTAACAAGTGACCTTTGACTACAGTCTTCAGAAAATACTTCTTTTAAATTGGTGCTATTGTTGAGTATACCGAGGTTCTGACATGGACTTGCCATAATGTTATCTTTGTAGTTTTCAATATAATCAGATAACATTAACTTTTTCAAGCATGTGTATTAAATGAATATAAAATATATAAAAAGTAAGTGAATATAAAATTCATATCAGAAATGCAAGAAATGCTTATTTAACCAACATGCATAAACCAGTGTTGGTCATGGCATTTGGGTGCTTTGTATGTAGCTACCTTGTTTTGTTGGTTTTCCATGGTTAGATCCCAAAGAAAGAAAACCCAAAACTAAGGACTCATGCCTATTGCTGTATGTGAAAAAAAAAATAGCATGTCAATTTAACATCTGTTTCTTTTTTCAATAATTTGATTACCATGTTCTGCTCCCACCCCACCCCCAGTTTTCTTATGATCCTCATTATTCTCTAGAAAGCTTATAAGTCAAAACAATACTAGATAGACATTTAAACTTACATTGTAACCATTCTTGTTGACCCTAAAAGCCACGTTTCTCTTTGTGTGCAAAGACTGACCAAATATGGCAGTTTGCAAGTCATGAATACTTGAATTCATAGAATTTAGCCTAGGAAGTTTTTCTCTTTCCAGAGCCTGTGTAATACTCTGAGGTATCAACAGTGAGAATTTTTTTTTTTTAATAGAGACAGAGAGAGAGTCAGAGAGAGGGATAGATAGGGACAGAAGACAGGAATGGAAGGAGATGAGAAGCATCAATCATCAGTTTTTCATTGCGACACCTTAGTTGTTCATTGATTGCTTTCTCATATGTGCCTTGACCATGGGCCTTCAGCAGACTGAGTAACCCCTTGCTAGAGCCAGCGACCTTGGGTCCAAGCTGGTGAGCTTTTGCTCAAACCAGATGAGCCCGTGCTCAAACTGGCAACCTCGTGGTCTCAAACCTGGGTCCTCGGCATCCCAGTCCGATGCTCTATCCACTGCGCCACTGCCTGGTCAGGCAACAGGGAGAATTTTTTGAAGATTGTTCTAGTATAGTATTATAAGGCTTAACTTTCCTGCCAAATTTCTTTTTCTATGGCTCATTAAAAAAGTGAAAATAAAACTTGTTTATTAGTTCATGAGTGACATTAAATAGGATATATATCTTGGCTCTAAAATATGAGATGTGTATCTTAAGTGTGTGGTTATGCTGCTGAATTTGGAGGTTTGCACGTCTTAAGACTTAGTGCGTGAGTATGTATCTCCAGTTAAGGTCACATCAGCTTTTATTTATAAATCATTACTCTGCTGGGATCTGTTAATCTTTGTGGTAATAAGTTCTTCTCCATACTAAAATCTGGCATTTCTTAAGGTACATTAGCAAGTTCCTGTGGTAACTGAACAAAATGTTACTTCTTAAGGCTTAATAATAATTGGACTATTTAAAACACTTTTTCCCCATTTTCCATTATTTGTACATTTTGGTAATTATAACCATCAACTTATGGTTAAAGTCTTGTTTTCCTTTTTCTAAGGATGACCTTTTGTCTCAGGAAAAGGAATTGATACATAGAATCTTCCTTTGGGGACATATTGTAAATATCATCAAGGGTTTTAAGAGGCAGCATTCAAGGGAAAATTTAATTAAATGTTGGATGTTTGTATAATATTGGTGTAGGGAAGAGCCTTGAGTTAATCATTTTAATATTTTTACTGTAGAGGTAATAAACTGCCATATACCCTTGAAGTGTGCTGATAAATGGATTCTGGTAATGTAAGAGTTAGAACGTGCCACATAAATCCCTTTTGCTGTGATATGCGATTGTCTAAGAATAGACCTCTAATGTATCTGCAGAAGAAAAAAGTTATTTATTGTACTTACCTATTCAGTTCTCTGAATTGAAAAAATGTGATTTCTGTATAAAATCATTCTCTAGCAAAAAGTCTTTTTTTAAATTATTATTATTATTATTATTTTTGCTTTTCAGTGTGAGAAAACATCTTTTCAGATAAGCATAAAAACACCTGTGGAACTTAATTAAATATTTGTGAAGTTTTTTTATCTTATGCAGTGCCTATTCCAGTGTTGTTAATGAAGGTGCTCAGAAAATGTTTGATTGCTCACACTTACTAAATGTTCCACCATCCTTGTGTAACTGTGGACCAGAGCCATATACTAGAAAGTGCAGAAAAATGTATTTTCTGTCAAACATTCGTGGTTTGCCTATATACATTCCCATGAAAATTGGAGGTCAGAGAAAGCAGAAACCATATTTATTGCATTTACCTTTGGCTGTGTTCGTCTATTAAATTATTTGCTTGTGTGGCGTTAAATTCTCTAAGTTTATGGAGAAATGTATAATATAAATGTTTCAGCCCTGGACGATTGGCTCAGTGGTAGAGCGTCAGCCTGGCGTGCAGAAGTCCCGGGTTCGATTCCCGGCCAGGGCACACAGGAGAGGAGCCCATCTGCTTCTCTACCCCTCCCCCTCTCCTTCCTTTCTGTGTCTCTCTTCCCCTCCCCTCCTGCAGCCAAGGCTCCATTGGAGCAAAGTTGGCCTGAGCACTGAGGATGACTCTGTGGCCTCTGCCTCAGGCACTAGAATGGCTCTGGTTGCAACAGAGCAATGCCCCAGATGGGCAGAGCATTCCCCCCTGGTGGGCATGCCGGGTGGATCCCGGTCAGGGCGCATGCGGGAGTCTGTCTGCCTCCCCGTTTCCTAAGAAAAAAAAAAATAAATAAATGTTTCAGATCTGAGTGTAGACTAGTTGATATTCTAAATGGAATAGATTTATTTTCTTCACTGTGGATGAGGCACTATATATGTCTAGAAATAATTTTTGGATAATCCTGCATTACTTAATAATATGCATATATTTTATTTATAAAACACCAGTTTGAATTAAAATGTGTTTTTGAAATTACATAATTCCAGAAAAAGTAAAGGCAAGAGTACTGTTTAAAAAAAAACCTTAGCAAGGGGAGAAATATGATCTGACCTTGTGAATGGGTTAGTACGTTAATATTAAGCTTTTTCTTTATTCCCAGAAATAGGTTTCTGTTGTGGAAATGGCAGCCAAATTTAAATATTTAGTTTCAGAGATAATGTGGTGAAGTGAAGCATACCTAGAGTTCTGGAAAAAATTGGAAGTGTTGTTTTCTGAAATACCCACAGGAACATGGGGAAACCACTCATACAGGTTATTTTCTTCAGGAGTCTGTAATATTGTACTTAATCAGCACAGTGTTAAGTGAGTTTTGTGTGCATTTCATCCCCTTTTTACATCTTGTATCTTTTATTAGAAGTATCAAGATACAAAGGAGGGGAGAGTGTGAACTTTGGAATCAGAAATATATAGATATCCCAAGTCAGGCACTTCCTGAGTATATGAGTTAAGGTAACCTACTTAATGACTCTGAGACTCAGTTTCTTCCCTTGTAAAAATGGAACTAATTAAGTTTACATCATAGATAAGGACTGGAAAGCATCTGGCATCCTGCTCCTTTCCTGGATACTCATTCACAAAGGAATAGAAGGGGTTCAGTCCCCTTGTACATATGAGGAAACAAACTAAACCTCATCCAATTCATCTGAGAAGTTTCACTCCCAGTTGGTTTTTTAAAAAATACTGTAGCAGACTGATAACTTTTTTCCCCTTCCTTTTAGTAAGAGAAACAGACAGGAAGGGGGAGAGATGAATAAGAAGCCTCAACCCGGCCCTGGCCGGTTGGCTCAGCGGTAGAGCGTCGGCCTGGCGTGCGGGGGACCCGGGTTCGATTCCTGGCCAGGGCACATAGGAGAAGCGCCCATTTGCTTCTCCACCCCCCCTCCTTCCTTTCTGTCTCTCTCTTCCCCTCCCGCAGCCAAGGCTCCATTGGAGCAAAGATGGCCCGGGCGCTGGGGATGGCTCCTTGGCCTCTTCCCCAGGTGCTAGAGTGGCTCTGGTCGCGGCACAGCGACGCTCCGGAGGGGCAGAGCATCGCCCCCTGGTGGGCAGAGCGTCACCCCTGGTGGGCGTGCCGGGTGGATCCCGGTCCGGCGCATGCGGGAGTCTGTCTGACTGTCTCTCCCCGTTTCCAGCTTCAGAAAAAATACAAAAAAAAAAAAAAAGAAGCCTCAACCCAGTTGCTGCACTTTAGTTGTTCATTGATTGCTTTCTCATATGTGCCCTGATGGGGGGGCGGGGCTCCAGTTGAGCCAGTGACCCCCTGCTCAAGCCAGCGACCTTGGGTTTGAAGCCAGCAATCTCAGGGTTTCAAACCTGGGTCCTCAGTGTCCCAGGCCGATGTTTCATCCACTGTGCCACTGCCTGGTCAGGCCCAGACTGTTAACTTTTAAAAGTATTGATGAAGCTTGATTACTTACGAGAAAGGGAGAAATAACTGAAAGCATTGGCTGTCTTCTTTTGGCAGTTCATTGTATTGATTTTTGTGAGTTTTATCCTAAAGATCCTATTAAGTTACAACCAGTCTCTTAAAACTTATTGACCAATGAATAAACAAAATGTGGTACATATGTACGTACATACATGCACACATACATACATTGGGATGTTATTCAACCTTAAAAACAAAGAAATTCTGACACATGCTACAACATAGATGAACTTTGAAATGATGTAAGCCAGTCACATAATGACAAATATTAGTAATTCCACTGCTTATATGAGGTGCCTAAAGTAGTCTGATTTCTAAATAGAAACTAGAATGTTGGTGAACAGGATTTATTGTTTAATGGGTGGAGCTTCAGACCTGGCCAGTCAGCTCAGTCAGAACATTGTCCCGAAACACCAATGTGGTTTCCATTCCCGGTTGGACACAAATAGGAGATAACCGTTGAGTATACAACTAAGTGGAACAACAAATGAATAATTCTTTCTGTCCCTGCCTTCTTCCCCACTCTTCCCCCCTCTCTCTCCTGCTCTCCCTTTCTCTGTCTCTCTAAAAATCAAAAAAGTAATGGGAGTTGCAGCTGAAGAAGATGAAAAAGTTACAGCAATGGATGGTAAGGATGGTTGCACAACATTGTGAATGTACTTACTGCCATAGAACTAACTGTATGTTGAAATATGGCTAAAATGGTAAAGTTTATGTGTATTTAATCACAATTTTAGAAGATTAAAACTTAAAAAAAATTTTTTTAGAGACTATGTTATAGAGGAAGGTTGGGGGGGGAGACAAAAAGTATCAACTCATAGTTGCTTCACTTTAGTTCATTGCTTGCTTTGTTGCTTATGTCATTTGTGCTTTGACCTGGCAAGCCCAGGCTTTTTTTTTTTTTAAAGAAATTTTTTTTTTAATTTTTTTACAGAGTCAGAGAGAGAGTCAGAGACAGAGAGATGAGAAGCATCAATTATTAGTTTTTCGTTGTGAGTTGCAACACCTTAGTTGTTCATTGATTGCTTTCTCATATGTGCCTTGACCGTGGGCCTTCAGCAGACCAAGCAACCCCCTGCTCGAGCCAGCGACCTTGGGTCCAACCTGGTGAGCTTTGCTCAAATCAGATGAACCCGTGCTCAAGCTGGCAACCTCGGGGTCTCGAACCTGGGTCCTCCGCATCCCAGTCCGACGCTCTATCCACTGCCACCGCCTGGTCAGGCAAGCCCAGGGCTTTTGAACCAAAAACCTCAATGTTCCAGGTCTACACTCTTATCCACTGCACCACCATAGGTCAGCCTAAAACTTATAAAATCTTTTTTTAAATTTTTTTTATTTTTTATTTATTCATTTTAGAGAGGAGAGAGAGAGAGAGAGAAAGGAGAGAGAGACAGGGGGGAGGAGCTGGAAGCATCAACTCCCATATGTGCCTTGACCAGGCAAGCCCAGGGTTTCGAACTGGCGACCTCAGCATTTCCAGGTCGACGCTTTATCCACTGCGCCACCACAGGTCAGGCTATAAAATCTTTTAAAAATTAAACTTTAAAGCCATTGTCTTACAAATTCCTATATTCTTAAGGTCTCTATTTTTTTTTAGTTCATGTGGAATTGAACTAAAAGAGTAACTTCATAGTTTAAGGAAGTGAATTGCCGCAGCATTATAAGTTAAAATTTACCTAAGACTGACTTAGATAAACTAGTTTATCTTGCTTTTAACTGCTGTAATCCCAAAATGAATAAGTTCTTTTTTTGTTTTTCTAAGCTAATCAAATTTTTTTCAGAAAGTTTACATTAAAGTGGTTTGTAAAGCCAATAGTCACGGCCACCATCACAGCTGCCTGGCCCATGCAGGTTCACATTTGTTTCGGACAGATGGTAATGAAACAACGGAGCCAAGAACTGGTGGGCCATTATCTTTAATCCTACCTTGCACCCTGCAGGCAAGAAATACACACAGTGGGAAAACACTTCCCTTTCCATTCAGAGCTCCCAAAGCCACTGACTTATCCGAGTTTCCTAGAATCAAAGGTTTCTACCTCACCAGTCTCATTCACCTCTGTTCCCCATCTCTTTCTCTCTGCACAAACTGGCTTCTCCTTCAGCACCACTCCGCCATCTTGGCTGCTTCTCTTCTCCTCACGTGACCTTTCTCTGCTCTCTCCTCTAATGCTAATCTCAGGAAACTAGAGAGAGCAAGCTCCCGGTCTGCCCCATTTTATAGTGTAGAAATCAAAACCTTTTATCCAGTATACAAACAAGAATGTCTCTGATACAAAGTCACTTAAGGTGGGAAAGCCTTAGTCTTAAAAGGTAAGCCTTAGGGTATAACAACCCTGCCGGCTTACAGCCTGCCCCCCACACCCAATGCAAACTATAAGCGAGCAAACCTATATATCATATTTACAAACTTATTTGACCAACATGGTTCTCTTTAACTCACTGAAGTAAGTCAAATAGCTCTCAAATTCAGAGTCAGACTTAAAAGAAGAAACATCTATTATTTAGCAGTTAGTAAGTATAGTGGGGAAAGGAATTTATTTTTATAAAGACGGGATGATTTTCTATTGAGTTTTATTAGCTTTGTCCCACCCTTTCCAGGGATAGGCTGTGAGAAATGCATGTGAAAAACCAATGTAGGGAAATAAACTTAAGAGCCAGGAAAAACGCCTGACCTGTGGTGGCGCAGTGGATAAAGTGTCGACCTGGAAATGCTGAGGTCGCTGGTTCGAAACACTGGGCTTGCCTGGTCAAGGCACATTTGGGAGTTGATGCTTCCAGCTCCTCCCCCCTTCTCTCTCTCTCTGTCTCTTATCTCTTTCTCTCTCTCTCTCTCTCTCTCCCTCTCCTCTCTAAAATGAATAAATAAATAAAAATTAAAAAAAAAACCCAGGAAAAACAAAAAAGCTAAGATTAACATAGTACGATTTTTAAAAATACTTTGTTTTCTTTGCTATCTACTTGATTAATTTTAATGGGCTGAACCCACAAGAGTTGGCCTGCTACAGCATTTTCAAAATATGATTCTTTTACTATTCTTTTTTTTTCCCCGAAGCTGGAAACGGGAAGGCAGTCAGACAGACTCCTGCATGCGCCCGACCGGGATCCACCCGGCATGCCCACCAGGGGGCGATGCTCTGCCCATCTGGGGCGTCGCTCTGCCGCAATCAGAGCCATTCTAGTACCTAAGGCAGAGGCCACAGAGCCATCCTCAGCACCCGGGCAAACTTTGCTCCAGTGGAGCCTTGGCTGTGGGAGGGGAAGAGAGAGACAGAGAGGAAGGAGAGGGGGAGCGGTGGAGAAGCAGATGGGCACTTCTCCTGTGTGCCCTGGCTGGAATCGAACCCGGGACTCCTGCACGCCAGGCCGACACTCTACCACTGAGCCAACCGGCCAGGGCCCTTTTACTATTCTTATCTTGTTCTTTTTCTGAGCAGAGAGCAATCTTACCAGATCTGTGTTTTCGAAGGATACCATTGGGTGCAGCATAAGAGGAGGGATTAGAATGGGGAGGTAATGGTAATAGGAATGCCAAGGAGATAGATGTATTTCAGAAAAGGACAGTGACACCTAGATACCTGGATTTGGATTAAGTTCCATAATTTTCTCTGAATTTAAGCAAGTTAGTGAACCAGTGGAGCCTCAGTTTGTCAAATGAAGTTAATGCCTATCTGGCAAGGT
Organism: Saccopteryx leptura; assembly: GCF_036850995.1. NCBI lineage: Eukaryota > Metazoa > Chordata > Mammalia > Chiroptera > Emballonuridae > Saccopteryx > Saccopteryx leptura. The sequence goes on along the minus strand of NC_089504.1, from coordinate 12,274,043 downwards.
TAGAGACAAGATTAGTATTAATGCATGTAAAGCTTCTTAGCACCGAATTGGGTGTTAAATCAGAACTCTTCAGATTTAGTAAGGTGATTTAAGCCCCCTTAAGATTCCCTAAGGCTGTACTCATCTGTTCACTGGTTGAGCAACAGAAATGCTGGGGATTGGGAGAGAAGTGATAAGAGTATTTTGGTCCAAAGGAAATCCAAGGTACTATATGTGACTTGGTGTTGTTTAATTTGTTTGGCCGTGACACTTGGCAACTTGTTGAAGAGTCGGGCACACTCAAGGGTGGTTCTTTTTGAGTCTCTTTATTCCAGTTGTTCCACATCCCCAGTCACATGCATGTTGTACATGTATTTGTGATTTGTCCTCATATTACTTAGACTCTACCTGTTAAACACTGATGAAAGAGTATTATTCAACTAATCAAATTGAATACTGACAGTAGTCTAAAGATAGGATATAAAGATAATAGGAATAAATCTTAAGATCCCTGTCCATAAGTATTTCACAGGGCTGTGTGTGCTTATTATATTCCCAGTATTTACCATGTGGTTTATACGTGGTAGTTTCTGTAATGATCAATACAGTGGAGTAAAAAAGGTATAACATTTTACTGTGTGAGAAATGCTATAATTCTGTGGTAGAATTAAAAAGCCTTATAAGGAACTCTAGAGGGAAATAAAGATTTATTGCAGAGGGAAATGGGGAGATTGAATGCTTGATTTTATCACCAGATTTCTGGTGGGGGAGAATGACTAACTGGGGACATGAAGACACATTCCTAGCTTATCAAACAGCATGAGCAAAGGCTCGAAAGCATGAAAAAGCATGACATACTTAGTGAGTTGTCTGGTACGGTTTGGTAGAAGGAGATAAGACTGGAACAATGGATTGACTCTAGATTTGAAGAACTAATGATATAAGATGCTAGGCTTTTTTTTTTTTTCTGTTTTCAGTCAGGAGTAATGAAAGGTTTTGAGAAAGGGGCGGGATATATTGATCAGATCTGAATTTTAGAAATTACATTAGCCAGACCAGGGGCGGCGCAGTGGCTAGAGCATTGACCTGGGACACTGAGGTTGCTTGAGTGCAGGTTTGCCAGCTTGAGTGCGGTATCATAGATAAGAATGATCCTGTGGTTGCTGGCCCAGCTGGAACCCCCCCCTCCAGCCAAGCACATATGAGAAGCAATCAGGGCACAACTAGAGTGCCACAACTATGAGTTGATACTTCTCATCTCCCTCCGTTCTTCCCCACATCACAAAAAAAAAGAGAGAAAAAAGAAATGAGCTAACTATGGGGCTTTGATAATCAATGACGAGAGTCTAGAAAGGAAGACTTGCATTGTAGCAAAGTTGAAAGAGAATGAAGTATTCACAAGTCAGTAATATGAATGATAGTGAAGAACAGATAGATTTGGGGTGTATGACTTTTTATTTCATTGCTTTTCTTTTATTTTTTTTTTGAATATTGGGACATTTTTTTCTTTTCTTTTTTTTTTTTTTTTTTTTTTTATTTTTTTTAAGTTGGAAACGGGGAGGCAGTCAGACAGACTCCCGCATGCACCCGGACCGGGATCCACCCGGCATGTCCACCAGGGGACGATGCTCTGCCCATCTGGGGCGTTGCTCTGCCGCAACCAGAGCCATTCTAGCTCCTAAGGCAGAGGCCATAGAGCCATCCTCAGCGCCCAGGCAAACTTTGCTCCAATGGAGCCTTGGCTGCGGGAGGGGAAGAGAGAGACAGAGAGGAAGGAGAGGGGGAGGGGTGGAGAAGCAGATGGGCGCTTCACCTGTTTGCCCTGACCGGAAATTGAACCTGGGACTCCCGCACGCCAGGCCGACACTCTACCACTGAGCCAACCGGCCAGGGCCTCATTGCTTTTTTACAGTGAGGAAGGGAGAGAGAGAAACATCAGTTTGGTGGTTTCACTTATTCATGCCGTCGTTGGTTGATTCTTGTATGTGCCCTGACTAGAGATCAGACCTGCAAGCAACCATGGCGTGTTGGGATGATACTCTTACCAGCTGAACTACCAGCCTGGGCCTGGGGTATATGGTTTGGAACTAAAATTCATAAGAGTTTCAAGGGCGATTTTCTGTCTTGGATCAGTAGTTGTTGACCAGGATAGGAAACCTATGAGGAAGAACATGCTTGTGTGATAAATGAGGGTCTGCTTTGCACACGTGTAATTGATTTTGAGATGGCCACTGGTCACATGTAGCAAAGCCCTCTTATGTATATCACAGCACCCTTTGCATACCTCTGTTATACCAAGCACGATACTGTACTGTGTCAGTTACAAGTACTTGTTTACTTGTATTTTTTTCTATACCACTGTAAGCCTGTCAGATAAAGAGAATTTATGAACACTTGAGTTAGCAAGATAGCCAGGGTAAAAGGTGAAAAAAGAAATGAGATGGAATTTAAAGAATAAAGGGAACCTAAATGACAGCTGTGGAAAAGTAGTAAGAGGTAGAAAATGCAAGCAAAAAGAAGAATTTCAGAATAAGAAAGTGGTCAGCATTTTCATTTATTTAAGCTTGTAGAGCAAGATAAGAACTAAAAAGAATTCTTTAGATTTCGAAATTGTGTTGATTTTTAGAAAACGTTCATGAGGGTGAGAGGTGGATGGTTGCAGAATTTTTTTCTTTTTTTTACAGAGACAGAGAGTCAGAGAGAGGGATAGATAGGGACAGGCAGACAGGAATGGAGAGAGATGAGAAGTGTCAACATCAGTTTTTCGTTGTGACACCTTAGTTGTTCATTGATTGCTTTCTCATATGTGCCTTGACTGTGGGCCTTCAGCAGACCGAGTAACCCCTGGCTTAAGCCAACAACCTTGGGTCCAAGCTGGTGAGTTTTGCTCAAAACAGATGAGCCTGCGCTCAAGTTGGTGACCTCGGGGTCTCGAACCTGGGTCCTCCACCTCCCAGTTCGACGCTCTATTCACTGCGCCACCACCTGGTCAGGCGGTTGCAGATTTTTGAGAGGTACTACTCAAATGCAAGTGGGGAATCCATTCAAGTGGTAGAGTTGGAGGCGGTTATTACTACCTCAGAAGAGTTTGTAGAAAACCAAGGGAATAAAGAGAAATCAGAGCCCGGGACTAGTGGCTAGACTAGCTAGCACTATTTATTTGTCTCAAGCATGTCGAGTTCAGTTTCAAGTACCACTCACACCTCTTACCAAGTTAGGTAGTCACTTAGTAGGAGGTGATTTTTGCCTCTGCTAATTGTACATTAGCAAATCCATACCACTGCAAGTTCACTCTGTTACTTCTCTGAGTGGTGCTACTAACTAGAAACAAAATAAATATTCAATAGCACACTGTCCAGAAATAAACATTGACTATCCAGAAATTGACTGCTTTCAAAGGAGTGTAAGAAGAGCCTTTATCTTCTGAGTCAGTAGTGTTTAAGGGGAGATTGAAAATGAAACTTCATTTGGCAAGATTGAGATACATTATTTGCTATAATTTTTTTTTTTTTTTTAAGATTTTATTTATTCATTATAGAGAGTGAAGAGAGAAAGAGAGAGAGAGAGAGAGAGAGAGAAAGGGGAGGAGCAGGAAGCATCAACTCCCATATGTGCCTTGACCAGGCAAGCCCAGGGTTTTGAACCGGCAACCTCAGCGTTTCCAGGTTGACGCTTTATCCACTGCGCCACCACAGGTCAGGCTTGCTATAATTTTTTTTGAAGAAGTGTGTAGTTGAGTGTAAAATGGTCACTACGGCACAAAGCAGTGGATTTGGGCAAAGTATAGAGTTTTGATATGACACTTATTATTATCAATCTTTTTCGTATCAGTAAGGATAAAAGTAACAAAGGGATGAAGTAATGAAAAGTTTAACAAAATTAAGCTTTTAGGTTTGATGCAGGAGGCTGCATAGTTAAAATTACCTATCATTTTAACTGACTTGACTTAGTAAAGGAGTTATGGAGGAGGGAACATCCCTGTATTTACACTCACCAACCTGGCTTTTTTGGTAGATGTACTTGTTATAGGGTCTAGGCTCATGACTTGTATAAACGCAGGAAACAAACTGACTACCAACCAAGTACAGGCAGTCCTTGGGTTATGAATGTGATAGGTTCTGTAGGTTTGAAAATGTTTAAGGATTTACATGCACAGAAAGATAAAAATAAATATTTTGCTAAGACAAACATCTAAGTTGCATTTAGTAGGTAAATGTACCTATTCCAATTTACATACAAATTCAACTTAAGAACAAACCTACAGACCCTATCTTCGTTCATGACCCCAGGATTGCCTGTACCAGGATGTTCATGTATATATTATTTAAAATGGGATAAAAAATTTTACTCTCTCTACCTTACAGAATGATTGTGATGATAAAATGAGGTAAAGCATGAGTACATTTTTGGCCCTGGCCAGTTGCCTTAGTGGATAGAGTGTCAGCCCGGTGTGTGGATGTCCTGGGTTTGATCCCTGGTCAGGGCACACATGAGAAGTGACCATCTGTTTCTCTTTTCCTCCCTCTTCCCTTCTCTCTTTCTTCCTCTCACAGCCAGTGGCTCGATTGGTTTGAGCTTCGGCCCTGGATGCTGAGAATAGCTCAGTTAGTCTGAGTGTCGGTCGGCCTCAGACACTGAGGATAGCTTGGTTGATTTCAAGCATTAGCCCCAGATGGGGGTTGCCAGCGGGATCCCCATCAGGTTGCATATGGGAGTCTTTCTCTATTCCCTCCTCTCACTTAAAAAAAAAAGTGTACATTTTAGCACTGTGAAGAATTATACAAAGTTACGACTTTTTTTTAAGTTTTTTTAAAACTTTTTAAAATATTTATTTACTCATTTTAGGAGAGGAGAGAGAGTGAGAAAGAGAGAGAAAGAAGGTGGGAGGAGCAGGAAGCATCAACTCCCACATGTGCCTTGACCCGACAATTGCAGGGTTTCTAACCGGCGACCTCAGTGTTCCAGGTCGATTTTTTATCCACTGCGCCACCACAAGTCAGGCCAAAGTTATGACCTTTTTTTTTTTTTTTTTTTTTACAGAGACAGAGAGTCAGAGAGAGGGATAAACAGGCAGGAAGGGAGAGAGATGAGAAACATCAATCATCAGTTTTTCATTGCGACCCCTTAGTTGTTCATGATTGCTTTCTCATATGTGCCTTGACCGCGGGCCTTCAGCAGACTGAGTAACCCCTTGCTCAAGCCAGCGACCTTGGGTCCAAGCTGGTGAGTTTTTATGCTCAAACCAGCTGAGCTCACGCTCAAACTGGCGACCTCGGGGTCTCGAACCTGGGTTATGACATTTTTTATTCATTTAAAGTATTCCTTTTCGCCCGACCTGGTCAGGCCAAAGTTAAGACATTTTTTTTTTTTAATTTTTTTTTTCTTCCATTTTTCTGAAGCTGGAAACAGGGAGAGACAGACAGACTCCCGCATGCGCCCGACCGGGATCCACCCGGCACACCCACCAGGGGGCGACGCTCTGCCCATCCTGGGCGTCGCCATGTTGCGACCAGAGCCACTCTAGCGCCTGAGGCAGAGGCCACAGAGCCATCCCCAGCGCCCGGGCCATCTTTGCTCCAATGGAGCCTTGGCTGCGGGAGGGGAAGAGAGAGACAGAGAGGAAAGCGTAGTGGAGGGGTGGAGAAGCAAATGGGCGCTTCTCCTGTGTGCCCTGGCCGGGAATCGAACTCGCGTCCTCCACACGCTAGGCCGACGCTCTACCGCTGAGCCAACCGGCCAGGGCTAGACATTTTTTATTCATTTAAAGTATTCCTTTTCGCCTGACCTGTGGTGGCACAGTGGATAAAGCATCGACCTGGAACACTGAGGTCGCCGGTTGGAAACCCTGCAATTGTCGGGTCAAGGCACATGTGGGAGTTGATGCTTCCTGCTCCTCCCACCTTCTTTCTCTCTCTTTCTCACTCTCTCTCCTCTCTAAAATGAGTAAATGAAGTCTTTTAAAAAATTAAAATATTTCTTTACATTTATTTAGATATAAACAAATTAGAGTATGTAATTAGGAAACTATATTTTTACCCTTAATATTTGTTTCTAAATTGAATTACCTAAATCAATTGATACTTGTGAATTCTTTTAAAATTGGAAGTTAGTTTTTTAAAAGCTCTTAAGTATTTGTGCTTATAGTTTTCTAGGTATGTTGATAAATCATATATGTATATATTCCTTAGTAATTTTTATAATGGTTTTATGAGATAGATATTACACCGTTTTTACTTAGGGAAATTGAGGCTCAGTGAGACCAAACTTACACTATTAGTAACTAGAAGAACCAATATTTTAACTTGAGTTTTTCCTAACTCTTGGTTGCATGCTTTACTATCACAACTATAACTTCTCTATTGTCAGTCTAAAAAAGATGGTCTTATCTTTTCATGGGGTGGCTCTTACTGTCTTTTCATCTTTACCATTTATTCTATTTTTTAAGCAAATATTTGAGCACCTACTATGCCATGCATTGTTTCAGGTGTTAGAGACACGGCAATTAAAGAGACACCTAAATCTGTGCCCTTGTGAAACTTGGGTTTTAGTTTGCATGATACTTAAAAGACATGATTGCCCTGGCCAGATAGCTCGGTAGCATCATCCCAAAGCTCAGAGGTTGCTGGTTCGATCCCCAGTCAGGGCACTTACAGGACCAGATGTTCTTAGCTCTTTCCTCTCTCCCTTCCTCTTTCCAAAACCAATAAAATAAACATTAAAAAAAACTCCAAATGATTAACATGTAATGTGTGTCAGAAGGTGATAGGTAGTATGGAGAAAGGTAGGAAGAGAGATGGCAGTGTTTGGAGAGGAAGTTTGTCCTTGAGAAATTAGAATTGCAGTCTGAAGGATGACAAAATATGGGTCCTCTTGTGACAACTGATATAAGTAGGGATTAAAAACAAAATAAAATTAGTCCTTATGGTCTCAAGACAGAGGTGAATGCTCTAGAATTTTGCCAGGAGTAAACTGAGTTCTGGGGCTCCATTTTATTACAGAGGCCAGGCACAGGGTGGCCTTATCCAGAGCCCTAGGAACTCCTGGACTCCCTCTTCACTTCGCCCGTGCAGGCCAGAGCAGGGAAGTCTTATTTTATAACTTACCCTGTACTGCTTACTGTTTTGATAAACCTCATTTATCACTTCTGTTACTTTGGGTGCCAAAACAAACAGTCAAGTATCTGATTATGTCTATTTTCTGGTCACCTCCTCAAAGAAAATAGACTGAATTTGAGCCTTCCAAATCTTCTTTCCATAGTGTAAATATCAAAGTATATTATTTTTGGGTCCAGAATATTATAGAAAGTTGTCAGTGTCTCTGAGATCATACCTTTAGATTACTTTCCTAGGCCCTCTGGTATCACCATTTTAAAAAATCAATAAAAGACTGATTAAGTATGAAAACCTTATCTAAAGTACAAGTTCTAAAAAACACAAAGACCTTTACCCAATACTGAGTGTTTTGGGACCAGGCTCTAATTTGTGGCATTGAAAAAGCATTATAATCTTATGGAAAGATCATAACCTCTGGAATCATAGATAACTGGATTTAGATTTTTGCTTTACCTTTAACCAGTTTCATTATGACCATTGCCTTGAATAAGTTACAGCATTTAAGTCTCAATTTCCTCATCTGTGAAATAGATATATGATGAATAAATTAAGAGAGACTAGCAAATTATAATACAACATAATAGGTACAATAAATCTTAAGTGCTATAGGAACAGGAATAAGGCAAGTCATTCATTTGGCTCCAGGATGAATATAGGCTACTAGGAGAGGGATGGTTAGATCACAAATGATGATTTGGAGTTGATGGAGCACAGAAGAAAGGAAACCACGTTAGGAAGAGCATATAATGAGTGCAAATACACTAAGGTGTTAAAGTACAGATGCTTTTCTATTTATGATGGGCTTATGTCCTGATAAAGCTATCATAATTGAAGTCATAAATGCATTTTATATGCCAGTCTACTGAACATTATAGCTTACCACAGCCTACCTTTTTTTTTTTTTTCCCCAGAGACAGAGAGAGGGATAGACAGGGACAGACAGACAGGAACGGAGAGATGAGAAGCATCAATCATTAGTTTTTCGTTGCGCATTGTGACACCTTAGTTGTTCATTGATTACTTTCTCATATGCGCCTTGACCGCGGGCCTTCAGCAGACCGAGTAACCCCTCGCTTGGGCCAGCGACCTTGGGTCCAAGCTGGTGAGCTTTTTGCTCAAACCAGATGAGCCCACGCTCAAGCTGGCGACCTCGGGGTCTCAAACCTGGGTCCTCGGCATCCCAGTCCGATGCTCTATCCACTGCGCCACCGCCTGGTCAGGCACCCCAGCCTACCTTTAATGTGCTCAGAGCACTTACATTAGCTTGTAGTTGTGCAAAATTATCTAACATAGAGCCTTTTTATAATAAAGTGTTGAGTATCTCATGTAATTTATTCTGTGTATTGCTTTCATCCCATCATAAAGTGGAAAAAAATTTGTTAGGTCAAAACATTGTAAGTCAGGGACTGTCAATATGTATATCTATCATTGGGAAAGACATTACCGCTTATAATATATTTCTTAAGTCCACATCTAAGCCCCTCTCCCAGCCTGTTCCCATAAATTGTTTTGTTTTGGGGTTTTGTTTTTTTTTGGTTTTTTTTTTACCCTAACTCAGTACCTTTTTTTTTTTTAATTTTTATTTATTTTTTACAGAGACAGAGAGTGAGTCAGAGAAAGGGATAGACAGGGACAGACAGACAGGAACGGGGAGAGATGAGAAGCATCAATCATTAGTTTTTCATTGCGCGTTGCAACACCTTAGTTGTTCATTGATTGCTTTCTCATATGTGCCTTGACCGTGGGCCTTCAGCAGACCGAGTAACTCCTTGCTGGAGCCAGCGACCTTGGGTTCAAACTGGTGGGATTTTGCTCAAACCAGATGAGCCCGCGTTCAAGCTGGCGACCTCGGGATCTCGAACCTGGGTCCTCTGCATCCTAGTCCGATGCTCTATCCACTGCGCCACCGCCTTGTCAGGCATAACTTGGTACCTTTTAACCTGTGCAATTTGCCTGTGTTTTCAACTAAACTATAAACTCCTTTTGGGCAAAAATCTTGTTTACTGTATTGTGTTTCTTATACAATAGACATTCATATTTCTTGAATGGGTGAAGCAAAACATTTGAAGTTTTCAAAAGTACGTTTTGGTGCATTCTAAACTTCACACGGTTGGTTTGGATTTAGTCCTATGAAATGGAGAGCTGTGATAGCCTTTAAGCAAGGGAATTAGTTTAAACAGAAAACAGCCAAGAGTTCATAGAACCTTAGTTATACCTAGTTAAATGGACTTTTCTTGGGGTTGCCTTTTTCTTATTTAATATATTGATTTCTAAGTTTTCTTAAAATTCTAATACTGTACTCAGGGATTGTGTGATTCTTGCTGCCAGGTGGTTATCTAGGTGTGAACCTTTGAATGAAAAATAGTGCTTGGTATATGGTGTACCTTTAGTAATACCTGTTCAAAAAAAAATCCAAAGCATAGCCCTGGCTGGTTGGCTCAGCAGTGAGCGTCAGCCCGGCCTGTGGAAGTCCCGGGTTCGATTTTCGGCCAGGGCACACAGGAGGAGTGCCCATCTGCTTCTCCACCCTTCCCCCTCTCCTTTCTCTCTCTTTTTCTCTCTTCCCCTCTTGTAGCCAAGGCTCCATTGGAGCAAAGTTGGCCTGTGCTCTGAGGATGGCCCCATGGGCTCACCTCAGTCACTAGAATGGCTTCAATTACAGCAGAGCAACGCCCCAGATGGACTGAGTATCACCCCCTGATGGGCATGCCGGGTGGATCCCAGTAGGGCGCATGCAGGAGTCTGTCTGCCTGCCCCACCTCTCACTTCAGAAGAAATACAAAAAAATCCAAAGCATGAATCAGGATTTCCTAATTGGAGAGATTAAACAGACTCTCAGAACCTTACTTCATGGAGGTACAAGATGAGCAAGAATTACTCTTGCTAATTGGTTAAAGCTCTGAGCATAACATTGTATTGTTTGTTCTGTTGCTGTTTTGGCAACCAAATGGGAACATTGCCACAAAGTATGCAGAACCAGGTTTCTAAATGGTAAATGAGTTTGAGTTTTATTCCAGGAGTCAAATAATTGAACGGCTGTTCATAAGTGACACATTTTTATACTTCTTGCTGGGAATTTTTGGCTTGAAACACTTTTATTGGTAATGTTCATGTTCAGTTGAGATGGGAAGATTGAGTTTTTAATGGACTCGTGATGTCCTGCTATGCAAGGTATTTCCCAACTCTAGAATTTATGATTGCCCTGCCTTGAATTCATTTCTTGGGTGTTAATGTGAAATTTTCTTTCTTAAAAACATTTGTTACTATTTAAGTATCAATAAAGTTAGGAAAACCTTACTTATTAAACAATGCTTTCAATATTAGTTATGTGTGTAGTTTAACAAATTAAAGGATAGAAAACAGAAGTTTGGTGACTTTTATAATTTTTAAAGGCCAAGAATAGAGTTGCAACATATGTCAAATAAACTACTGTAGATAGAGTTATTCTTGAGGGGGATGTGTTTTATTTATTTGAAAATCTGAAATATCTTGGCTCTAAATAGCATCAAATTCCCTTATTATCTTGTATAGAAAAACCTAAATTGTAAGTGGTGAAAGACTTGGGGAAATATTTTAGAAGTGGGTTTTTGTTTTGTTTTTTAAGTTTTTCGATATATATCTTGTAAGAATTAGAGCATAATTGAATATCTGGCAGACATTCTGTATGAGTATCTTTATGGTTTTTGTTTTTCAGACGTTTTAAAAAATATTTAATCATTCATGAGTTGAGCTTCGTTCTTGAGTCATGGATGACAAGGCTTCTGTTGGAAAAATCAGTGTCTCCTCAGACTCAGTATCCACTCTTAATAGTGAAGATTTTGTCTTGGTTTCCAGGCAAGGTGATGAGACACCATCTACAAATAACGGAAGTGATGACGAGAAAACAGGACTCAAGGTAAAACTCCACAACCTAAGTTTTTTTTTTTTGCTTAGCTTTGCTAATTGAGCCCCTTGCAGAACTCAGCCTCAATGGGAAGGTATTTGGAGTATAAGTGAGAACATAGAAATACTATCCTTCCTTTTTTAATGCTAAAGAGTTTTATTTAAAATTAGTGATAGATCAAATTTATATTTTATTAAGGATTTTTAGTTTGATTGCTTCTAAACTTTTGTTACCCCTAACTGTGAAAACCAGTGGTCATAGTATAAACATTTGTCATTTTAGTATTGTTTTCACTTTCCCATTGAATTGGAGGTGATTGTTTTGCTGTACGTAGGGTAAAAGCAGTAGTAAGTCAGCAGTGCTATTTATATAACAGACTTTTAGGGTTATTGAAATGGAACTTGTAAATTCCTGGGTTTTGGTCACTTCTGTTTGTTTATATTTTTTTAGTCAAACAACTATTACTTCCTTTCCCATACTCTGTTATTGTTCTTCTATTTATGGATATAAATAAAAAGTTTATCATTTAAAATATGAGGAGCTTTAAAAACATCTCAATTCCTGTTTACATCTTTTCATTCAACAAATCTTCATTGAGTATCAGCTGTGTGTACTATTCTAAATACTGGGATACAGTGGCAAATAAGACAGGTAAAGCCCTGCGTCCTCCAAGAGCTTTTATACTCATGGGGAAACAGACTCGAAGCAAATAGAAGATGAATTTAAGTAAATTGAAGTGCTCTGAAGAAAATTAAAGTGGGATATGTGGATAAAGAGTGCAGGCTCAGGTACTGTTTTAGAGAATGTCTTGAAAGGACTGAACAGAGACCTGAATGAAATGAGGAAGATGGCCATGGAGAGATCTGGGCAAAGAGCTTCCACAGGGAACAGAAAACAGAGAGCCCCTGAGGAAGGTCACACTTGTTAGGACAGAGATAAAACAGAGTGGATAAAGTAAATAAAAAGTGGTAAAAGATGAGACCCAGTGATAGCGAGCACTAGATTATATAGAGCTTTTGAGAGCTTACTAGGAATTTGGACTTTGTTAGAAACGTGAAGGGAATTTTTGGAGAGTTTTAACTGAGGACACGAACTAGTCTACACTTTTAAAAAGCTCACTGAGTGAAATACTTCCAGCATGACAGCATGAACTGTGTGCACCTGCTTCCCAGCATAACTGATGACAATTACTAAATAAAAAAGAAAAACCAAAATATTGAATCTCTATGGAGGTGTTGTAACAAATGTACAGCAAATAAACATTTTTTCCAGGAAATTTACTAAAATGTGATAAAGAATCTGGTATTTGAACAAAGACCCATTTGTTTTTCTCCTCCATTCCAGCTAAACAAAATGGTAAATCCATTCCAGTCTCCAGCTGATTTTTGCTGACCATGTGTGACTGAGTGGTCGGGAATCCCTTCTCCCTACCACCCAGACCTTCCTCTAGGCATGGAGGCTTTACTTTGGCCATAGTGCTGCTGAGTATATTGGGAGCCTGATTGTCCTTGCCTTGACTGGCATGTTAAGGTAGTGTGGTTCTGCAACACCAGAGGCAAGCCAGAAAGACTTGAGACTACAATACCATAACCCATACCCTGTTTTGTTTATATTTATTTTATTGATTTTAGAGAAAGAGGAAGGGGAGAGAGATAGAGGAACAGGAACATTGATCCTTTCCTGTCTGTGCCCTGATGGGGGTTGAACCAGCAACTTCTGTGCTTTAGGATAACGCCCCAACCAACCAAGCCATTCAGCCAGGGCAGAAGCATGCCATTGTTTATACTTTCAACCTGATAGCTATGGCTCCAAGGTTTTGCATGTAGTGAGAAGTGGGCCATAAAACAGCTCCTAATCCCTTCCCAAAGGAACTGACTTTATTTACAACAGAATGTGAAGAACTGCAAGCCTAAGGGTACTCTCAGAAACAGTGGAGGTTGTGATGAAAGGCAGTTAGGAGGAGACTGATTGGACAAATAGTTTAACTGCCAGATTGCTGGGGGTAGACTGCCTAGAATCAGAACAAAACCCAAACACTGACCTCTAGACTCACCCTTCAAAGTAACTTCAGCTTGATTGATATATTTTGTGGAGCAGTTTATATTTGAGTGCATTGTTGAAAACTGTAGAGCCACAGTTACATCTAGGTGTGATCAGAGAGAGTGCCTTGCCAAAACTACTCTCATCCCAGGATGACTGTAGACAAATCTAAATCTGAGTCCCCAGAGTAGCAATATCAGAGGCTTACCACTGGGAATTAGAGGACTAGAATTGACTAAAATAAGCCAGTTAGTAAAGCAAACATAAAAAATACCACATCCCAAAGTGGGGACACTTATACTGAGAATTGGTACAATTTATTACCTAAAATACCTAGTTCCAACAAAGAAAAATTGTGAGAAATGCATGGAAACAAAACATAAACCATACATCATAAAAAAGGCAGCATATACTGCTTGTAAGAATGACATGTTGGATTTAAGATACAAACTCTTCAGAGTAGCCATTGTCATTAAACTGAAATAAATCATGCTTAAAGAAATAAATGGAAGTATGACAATATCAAATTGGAGAATATCATTAAAGAGATAGAAATTACAAAAAAAAAGAACCAAGTAGCACTTCTGAATGGAAAAGTGCAACAGCTGAAATGAACATTCACTAGAGAGGCTCTGTAGTAAATTTTAACTAGCAAAAAAGTTAACAGAACATGTCTTCAAAATAGCAGTACAGGACTGATTTAGATCAGTGTTTTTCTGGTCCGCCAGAAATTTCATGCTGGTAGTTAACTCTTCTTGCACATTGGCACCGGTCTGCAGACTGATGGCTGAAAAACACTGATTTAGATAATCACTCACAGATGAGAGAACCTTTGTGGAAGTCTAGGAGTCCAGCAGAGAAGTTCCAGCAGGGTTGGAGCAAAAATCATCCTAGATTGGACCCATTGAGAACGAGCAAAGGAACAGTTTCAATTTACCTGTGTCACTCTTACCCAAAAGTGGCACAGCTCAGTGCCAACAGAGACTTAGCTTGTGATTTATCCATGGGGAAAAGTGAGAGTGTGTAAGTACCTGGCTTCCCCAGCTGTGTGACACACTCGAGACACTCCTAGAGAAGCCCATTTCTTTCTCATCCCTCCTAGAATACTGAGTTGTGAGATGCATGACCTGGCGCTGAACAGTTGTTCCAAGAGAACAGCAGCCAGGGCTGTCAGTGGCATGAATCTTGGATCTTATTAACTTGTAAATGCTATCAGGAAGTCCATCCATGAGCCACTAGGGATGCCTTCCTGCTGATTCCCTAACTGGCCCATGGGTACCTCCAAGTTTTGTGCCCCACACCAAACTCCACCCTCCCACCCACCCCCCACCCCTCCCCATGGCTGCCTCCGGTGCATGCCCCTGAGGGCAAGAATGATGAGTGAGAGTGAACCTTTGCAAAACGCTAGTGAGCATGCCCAGGAAGTCATCCTGGTTCTGTAGTATTGAGAGAAGCCACATACTTGAGCATTCGTCACTATGTTACGGAAAGCAAAGGCAACAGAAAGCATCAACAACAGACTGGATCAAGCAGAAGAAAGTACTATGAAGTAGAAGACAGATCATTTGAAATTACTTTGAGAACAAAGATAAATATCAAGAGTGAAGAAAGCCTCTGTGATTGATAGCATACAATTAAAATAAAGATTTTATGTATTATGTGAATCCCACAAGGAGATGGAAGGGAAAAATAGGTAGAAAGCCTATTTAGACACATAATTTGATAACTACACCAATTTGGGGAGATATTTGGATATCCAAGTTCATGAAGCTTATAGGTACCCCTAAAATTTACCCCAAAGTGATCCTAAAACACATTATCATAAAACTCTAAAAATGTCTTCGCTAAATAGCTGGGTTGGTTAGAGCATCGTCCCAAAGTGTAGAGGTTGCTGGTTTGATCCCGGTCAGGGCACAGATCTTTGTCGTCGTCCCCCCACCCTCTCTCTCTTCCCCTCTCTCACTCCTCCCTCTTCCTCTTCTCCCGCCCCCTCCCTCTCCCCCTCTTTCCTTCTCTTCCCCCTTCCTCTCTTGCTAAAATCAATAAATAAAAAAAATAAAATAAAACTCTATAATCAAAAACATACAGATTATTTAAAGCAGCAAGAGAAAAATCTCACATTAAAGGGGAACCCCAGTAAGGTAATAATCAGATTTTTCAGCATAAACCTTGCTGGCCAGAAGAAATTGAGATGATATACTCAAAGTATAGAAAGGAAAAAAACAAAACCAGCCAATCAAGCATACTTTCTTGAGAAAAGCCGTTCTTAAGAAATAGATTCGGATATCAATGTTGAGGTAGTTAATTATCAGTAGACCTTACAGGAAATGCGAAAAGGAGTTCAGCTTGAAATGCAAGAACACTAATTATAGTCATGCTCACTAATTACATCTCATGTAGACACTGACATAAGGATAGGCATATAATCCCTTGCATACACTTGAGAGTTAAGAAATAGAAGCTTATTTCTGTAGTCAGCTGATTAAATGGTCCTAACACCATTTGATGGGAAATTACTTTCCCCCCAATAAATTGTGCCAGGACAACTGGTTAGCCACGTTAAAAAAAATGAAATTGTACCATTACCTCACACCATTCAAAATGATACGTGGTTTTTAACTGTGCAATAGGTTGACTACCCCTACATTGTTCAAGGGTCAACTGTATGTGGCTCCATTAATATGAAATGTGTAGAATAGTCAAATCTTTAGAGGCAGAAGTTAGATTAATGGTTGCTCAAGATATAAATTCAAGATCTGATTGGTATTAGGGTGACAAATGAGATGTGGTATTTGAGGCAAAGAGAGAAGTAAACAGTGATTCCTAGATTTGTGCCTGAGCTGGTCAGTATATAGTAGTGCCATTTACTGAGATAGGAAGACCAGGATTGGGCAGGGGAATCACAGTTCCAGTTTAGGACATTAAATTTGAGATGACTACCAGATGTCTCTTTCATTATTTCATGTAGTTGGTTGGATGTCTGAGGTTGATTCGTAGGAGAGTTCTTGGCTGGCATCAAGAGTATATAAATAGTATTCAAAGCTATGGGATTAGATGAGCTCTTCATAGAGTGAGTGTCGATACTGAAGAAATGAATGAGAGTTGATTCTTGAGGTACTTCAATTCTTTAGAGATTAAGATGAAATCAGCAAAGAAGACTGAGAATAGCTAATGAAATATAAGGACAACTAGGAGGTTAGAATGCTTTGGAAGAGAAAGTGTTTTAAGAAAGTGGGAGTAATCAGGTAGGTTCAATTCTGCTTTAAGTGGTGACTGAAAAATGATAAGCCTTGGTAAATCTTTTAAGAGATTTTTATTTTCTTTTTAAAAAAGATGAGAGCTTTAGCAGGATTAGTGTGGGTTGGGTAGTAAATGGGTGGTGAGCAAGAAGTGACAATAACTATAGATCACTATTTCAAGGAATTTTGCTAAAAAAGAGGAACAGAAAATAGAGTAATAGATTTAGGGCGATAAGAATTTCAGTGAGAGATTTTATTTATACACTAATAAGAATTACTCCTCTTGTTAGTGAATAATTCTTTTGTTATCACAAAAGATCGAACTCCTTGATTAGATTAGGGAGAGAGGTTTCCTATGCATGAGGGGAGGGGTTAGCCCAGGAGCAGTTTCTAGAATAGGAAGGACTACAACATAAATAAGTACAGATACAAATAGCTCAATCTTCTATCCTTCCAAATTTCTTTTATTTGAAGTACTATTTGACTTATTCTTCCTGTTTCTAATTTGATGAGTCATTTTTGCTAAATGGGAAGGACCATCAGGACTCCCCCCAAAGAACTTTTTTTCTTGCTCTCTCACATCCATCTCTTACCAAAAAGACATATGGTGGCCTACAAATGGTGGCACAGTAGATAGAGCGTCAACCTGGGACCTCTCAAACCCTGAGGTAGCCAGCTTGAACACAAGATCATCAGTATGATCCTAAGGTTGCTGACTTGAGCAAGAGGTCACTAGCTCAGCTTGAGCCTTCCTCCACAGTCAAGGCATGTATGAGAAGCAATTTATAAACAACTAAAGTGATGCAACTAGGAGTTGATGCTTCTCATCTCTCCCTTCCTTGTCTCTCTCTCTCTCTCTCTCTCTAAAAACAAAAAGAGATACTCTGTAGACCAAGGATTTGAGCAATATGTTCTCCAAATTTCAAATGTTTCTTCTATGTATTTTATTTCCATGTAATTTCAGTCTATCTGTAACAGTATATTGTTTTTTTTGTGTGTGTGTGTGTGTGAGAGAGAGAGAGAGAGGAGAGAGAGAGAGAGAGGGAGAGAGAGAGAGAAGAACCGGCAAGTGAAGCAGTAATAAAATTAGTTAAATCTCTGACATCAGTCATCAGAGGAGAGCATTACAGGATCACTACAAATTTGTTGCTCGGTTAGGCTCACTTGTTCTGAAACTTTTTCTCAGCCACAAGTAGATTTTAAAATTTCATTGGATTAAATATATTTAATAGGTCTGTCACTCTTTCATCGCAAAAGTCCTAATTGAGTGGTTTGTTGAATATTCAGTTGCCAGCTAGTAATCTGCCAAGTGTTGTTTTAGGCATCAAGGATAAGAACTCTCATTTTGGAAATAGGATGACCTAGAAAACCTCAAAATACCAGTACAAAAGACTTAGGAAAGCTGGATGAAATATAACAAACACCCCTTTAATTGCTTAGCTGTATTCATAAGAAAATCCCTCAGGAACAAAAACCAAGAAGGAACTGAAAGTCAGAACAATATGAGCTGACATGAGGCTGCACTGTTCTTTATAACCAGTGGACTGGTTTTGATAGCAGCTAAACTGGGAAAGAGATAAGACCTTGGGTTTTACCGAGAGAGTAGTTGGAACTGAGATTTCCTTATAAAGTGCTCTTACGGGCTACTTCTAACTGAAAGGATAGACTTAAAAAAATCTGCTTACAATCACAGAATATAAGGAAGCTTATATATCTTAGTTTGAATGCTGGTTTGGAGGAGAGTCTTACTGAGAATTTGTACCCATCGACTTGCTTTTGTGTATGTTTGGGGCTTGAATTTACACTGTCTACATGTTCCATGTTCCTAGGTTGGTAGTACTTCTGAGGCACCTGATAGAATCAACTGCAGAACTACTGTCGAGGGACACACTTGCCACCCATGCTGCATGGTATTGCCACAGATAACCCTGATAAAGAATACCACCCAATCCAAAATTTACAGACATACACAAAGGACAGTTCATCTTGAGCAAGAGACAGCAAACCCAAGAAGGATCAAATCTCACTAAAATTTAGGCATTTGAATTATTAGCTGTAACCTTAAAATAGATAGGAATAAAATGATTAAAGTTTTAAAGAAAAATTACAAACATTAGAAAAGAACAAAATTATCAAAAAATTTAAAAGATCAAGTAAACTAAAATTAGAACTTCTACATGAAAATTAAAAGCCAGTGAAATCAGAGTTACAGCAGATGTGTTAAATAGTAGAATGTATGTGGCTGAAGAGAGAATCAAATTCTTGCAAAGTGAATCTTAGGAAATTACCCAGAAGATAGCACTGGAAGATAATAAAATATGAAAGGGCAGTTAAGATACATGGAGACTTAAGTGAGAAGGAGCAATATATATACCTTTAGAGTGGCGGAGAAAGACATACTTGAGATAATAGCTGAATATTTTCAGAAGTGATAAAAGACGCAAATCCTCAGTTTCAAAAAAAACAGTCCCAAACAGGATGAACGTGAACCTACAGAACATCACACCCAAAGAGAAGCTCTTAAAAGGGTGAATGAAAGTAGAGATGAATGGAATGGATCTCGTTTTCAAGATGATTATAGCTAAGGGTAGATTACAGTTGTTAAAATTCTTGCTACAGTTGTTTCTTCTAGTCTTTGCTTTGTAACTACCTCAGAACTTGGTGGTTTAAAACAATTTATTTCTCATGATTTTGTGGATTGATTGGGAGGTTTGTGCTGTTAAGCTCACACAAATTTATTCAACTTGTATGTTGGCTGGGGACTGACTAAGCTCTAACCAGGGTAGCTAAGTCTCTTTCTGTGTGGTCTTTCATTTTAGGCTTCTTCACAGCATGATAGTCTTAGGGCAGATGTAGAAGCTGTAAGGCCTTTTATTTTTTACTTCTTCTTTTCCAAGTGAGAGAAGGGGAGATAGACTCTCACACGGGCCCTGACCAGGATCTACCTGGCAGCCCTCATTTGAAGCCATTTTTGCAACTGAGCTGTTTTTAGCACCTGACCGGAGGCTTCAGGGAGCCATCCTTACTCAGGAGCCATGGCTGCGGGATGGGGAGAGAGAGAAAGAAAGGGGAAGGGGAGGGGTGGAGAAGCAGAGGGTCACTTCTCCTGTGTCCCCTGATGGAAAATCGAACCCAGGACATCCACAAGCCACGCTGACACTCTGCCACTGAGACAGCCGGCCAGGGACTGTAAGGCCCTTTTTAAAGGCTAATGTTTAGAAATTACATGGTGTCACATCTAGCACATTCAAAATTTTGGTCGAAGCAGTCACAAGGTTAGTCCAGATCATGGATTTAGGGAAATACACTGTTTGTTGTGATGGAGGAGCTGTAAACTTTTGTGACTATATTAAATTTTCAACATCAATAGAGTTAAATAAATACTATAGTTGAGGTTAACAAAAGGTGCTGCAGAGCAGAGGGGATGGCAACCTATCTCAGTTTGGTGAGGAGCCAGGAACGGCTTTTTGGAAAGGATAATGGTTTAGTTAGGCTTTTTAATGAAAAGCTTTCTGTGATGATGCAGTTGTAAAAAACACAGGTAGGTGTTTTTCTTCATAAAATGTTTTGACAGCTCAACATCAAAATCTATCTTAGCCAGAGACACTCAATAAATGTTTGGGGTACATTGGTGAAGCTAGTACTTATTAGGTGAAAAGTCAGAGAATTTTTTTTTTTTTTTTTTGAAAGGGTGTCTCAAAAATGCCCGAGAAGAGCCTGACCTGGGATGGTGGATGGATAGAGCGTCAACCTGAAATGCTTAGGTCATTGATTCAAAACTTCAAGCTTGCCTGTCAAGGCACATAAGAGAAACAACTATGAGTTGCTACTTTCTGCTTCTCCTCCCACCCCTTTTTCTCTCTTTCCTCTTTCTAAAATCAGTAAATAAAATCTTAAAAAAAAAATGCCTGAGAAAGAAATGAACTAACCTTCTAATTAGCTTAATCTCTGGGAACTAAATTTTTAGTGATTTTATTATTTTATTCTTTACTTTCTGTAATTTACATAAATTCCAGATTTTCTGCTTGTCTTTCTATTTTTTAAATTGAACACCTATTATTTGTAAAGCAAGATTTTTTTTATAGTGTGCTTCCTGAATTAGATCAGTTTCAATGTAGTAAGGGTAGATAGATATGTAAACAGAAAAGCTTTCTAAAATTTTTAATAAAAATGCTTGATACACAAAGTTTATCTTTAAAATATTTTTTGGTAATGGGAGGCATGAAATTTTGGGTCAATGCAATATTTTTTTCGGAATTTACTGGAAAATGAATACAACTGTCAACTCCCTTGTAGAATCATACTCTCAACATATTTTTGCAATGAAGATACTTTTTAAAATCTAACATAACTGAAACTTAAAATAAGGCTTTAATATTTTTTGAGGCATATTTTCTGTCATTTACTAGAGGAAACAGATTTTTTTTTACCTTTCATAGAATTTTTTATTTATTGTGTTTACATAGATTCTAGTGTCCCCCCAGATTCATCCTCCCCTCCCCCGTATTCCCCAGTACATCCCCCCTTGCTCCCCTTTCCGTAACACCCTCCCCCTTCCTTTCAGGTTTTGCTTTTCTACTCTCATCCCATCCTGTCAGTCTATCATCCCTTTTCCCTCTGTCAGGAAAGTCATAGAATTTTTAAAACTTTAATCTTCATAGTTGTCTTCTTGAAAAATTCAGTTGATGTTATCTTAGTTGGAAAATAGTTACTAAGTTTTATTAAAATAGCAGATATAGAAATTACTTCTCTCACTGTATTAACTAAACTAATCTTCTGACCCAGTTTCTGATGTTAATTTGTTTTAGAATCAGGTGATTTTGTCCTCTGTAATGCTGAGCTTTATTTATTTTTACTTTTTATTTTTTTTATATTCAGTGAGAGGAGGGGAGGCAGAGACAGTCTCCTGCATGCGCCTTGACTGGGATCCACCCAGCAAGCTCACTAGGGGGCAATGCTTTGTCCATCTGGGGCGTAGCTCTGTTGTTCAGCAACCAAGCTCTACTTAGTTAGCACCTGAGGCAGAGGCTATGGAGTTATTCTTAGCATCTGGGGCCAACTCACTCCAGTTAAGCCATGGCTACAGGAGGGGAAGAGAGAGAGAGAGAGAGGGAGAGAAAAGTGAGAGTGGGAGGGGTGGAAAAGCAGATGGGCACTTCTCCTGTGTGCCCTGACTGGTAATCGAACTCAGGACTTCCACATGCCAGACCGATGCTCAACCACTGAGCCAGTTGGCCAGGGCCAATGCTGAGTTTTTAATTCAGCAAGCAGCCTGACCAGGTGGTGGCACAGTGGATAGAGCCTCGGACTGGGATGTGGAGGACCCAGGTTCGAGACCCCGATGTCACCAGCTTGAGCATGGGCTCATCTGGTTTGAGCAAGGCTCACCAGCTTGGACCCAAGGTCACTGGCTCAAGCAAGGGGCTACTTGGTCTGCTGAAGGCCCACGGTCAAGGCACATATGAAAAAGCAATCAATGAACAACTTAAAAGTGTTGTAACAAAAAACTGATGATTGATGCTTCCCATCTCTCTTTGTTCCTGTCTGTCTGTCCCTGTCTATCTCTCTCTCTGTCTCTGTAAAATAAAAAATAATATTAATTTAGCAAGCAAAGTTAGTGAACCATGAATGAACAGTTTAATTAAGGGGGTTAGGGTGGTGAGGGAGACACATAAGTCAATATGGCACCACAATAAAATTCACCAAGTGCTAGAATATAGATAATAATTATATGAGTATGTAATTGTTGCCTAAAGAAGGAAAGATTTCATAGAATAGGCAGCAATTCAGCAAAGCCTTAAAGACTGATTAGTAATTTCGCAAAGAAGTGAGTCTGACATGGAAAGATCAAAGGTTTGAAAGGGTCTGGTTTGAGGACCACTGCATATAGTAGGATTGTATGTCCTTGCTTTTTTTTTTCTCCCAAGATGCAGATAGCCATTCTGTCATTTGTTTTCTCTAATGATAACAGAACATTTGTTTAATACAGAAAATTCAGACAATTAGAAAGGTAAAACCCAGTCATAATTCCTCTATTTAGCACAAGAATCATAAATATTTTGGGTCTCTCTTTAGTTGACTTTTTAGAATGTATTCACAAGGTGTTCTATTCCTACTCCTCCTTTTTTTTAATTTTAAATTATTGTTAATAATTCCTAATGGTAATTTTGAGTGTTTTCTCTGGTCCATCCTTCATACAGTTAAGATAAAGAGATTGTTTATCAGAACAGTTGCTGTTATAAATGAGGCACAAAGAGATTTAAGGTTTCATTAAAGATCACAGAAGGGCCCTGGCCAGTTGGCTCAGCAGTAGAGCGTCGGCCCGGCGTGCAGGAGTCCCGGGTTCGATTCCCGGCCAGGGCACACAGGAGAGGCGCCCATTTGCTTCTCCACCCCTCCCCCTTTCCTTCCTCTCTGTCTCTCTCTTCCCCTCCCGCAGCCAAGGCTCCATTGGAGCAAAGATGGCCCGGGCGCTGGGGATGGCTCTGTGGCCTCTGCCTCAGGTGCTAGAATGGCTCTGGACGCAACAGAGCGACGCCCCAGAGGGGCAAAGCATTGCCCCCTGGTGGGCATGCCGGGTGGATCCCGGTCGGGCACATGCGGGAGTCTGTCTGACTGCCTCCCCGTTTCCAGCTTTGGAAAAATGAAAAAAAAAAAAAAAAGATCACAGAAGGAATATGTGAGTGGATTTGAGATTAGCAGCTGTACCTTCCAATATCCAAATTGGACTTCTGGTTCTTTTGTGCCTTTCTTTCTGATAAAACTGTAATTTTTATACTTGTTTTGAAATGGCTCAGCTTTTACACTGAAGTTGAGCAAATTTACTCAGTTTGAACCATTTTGATTCATGTTTAAGGACAATGTGACACAAATAGTGGGAAATACAGATCATCAGGAATTTGTCTTTAATCTTTTGATCATCTGTGGATTTCTCAAGCACACATTGTCATTTTCTAAGCATACTGCTTTTTGAAGACAAAATCTTCACTGGCAGAGGGTCCCATGCTGCCTAGCGTAGTTTTGCATAACTGGCAGAGCAGCTGGAGTCTAGTTGGTATTGTTGCGGTGGAAGGGAAATGGGGGCTATAAAGTTAGAAGTAGAAAATTAAGACCAGGAAATGACTCTGCTGGATATTGCCTTTGGAACACTTTGTCCTTTGGTTCCATAAAATGCAGTTTTGCTCTCAAGGAAATAGACTTGTTGCCAATTCTACCATATAAGTTATTACCTTTATTTTATACATTTAGAGAGGACAGAGGTTATTCTAGTAATGCTTCTCTTTTTTTTTTTTCTTTTTTTTTTTTTAAGGATTTTATTTACTGATTTTTGGAGAGGAGAGAGAGAAGGGGGGGTGGGGAGGAGCAGGTAGCATTAACTCATAGTAGTTGCTTCTTGTATGTGTCTTGTCTGGGCAAGCTCAGGGTTTTGAACCTGTGACTTGAGTGCTCTAGGTCAAATGCTTTACCCACCGTACCACCACAGGTCAGACATAATGCGTCTTGTGTACATGAATAATATGTGTGTTCTCAGTTTTCTCTGGACGATGGAAAGTGAGAGAACTTTTTAAAAAAGTTATTTACATTTCTGATCTTCAGCTCTAAATAGATGATAGAGATCAGAGCTTCTTTACAAATAGCTGAAAGTGAAGTAGGGAGATACTACATAATTGAATGCATACGTGGATGCTTACTAATTGGCAGGTACTGTGAAGAATTTAGGTAATCCCTGTGAAAGTCTCAGTGCCTGAAATAAATAACTGCCAAATAATCATATTATTGTATCATTGAGCCATCATGACAATCCTGGGAGATACGAATATTGCCATTTTAGAGATTAGATATTCATAACTCTGGAGGTTCATTTATTCATAAGCAACAGTTAAGTGTTAGAGCCATGTCCCAAACTCATTCTCTCTTACTGTGGAGCCAAAGTAAGGCTACTGACAGTTGCATAGGCTATACTCTGTACAACCCCAATAGGATGCTGTTCACATAGTTCATGATACGAATGGTGCCCCCTGGAGTTGTGCCACAGCTAGCTCTTATCCCCAATATGTTTTCTACCACCTGCTTTTTTTTTTTTTTTTTTTTTTTAACAGAGACAAGAGAGTCAGAGAGAGGGATAGATAGGGACAGACAGACAGGAAAGGAGAGAAATGAGAAGCATCAATCATCAGTTTTTCATTGCGACACCTTAGTTGTTCATTGATTGCTTTCTCACATGTGCCTTGACTGTGGGGCTATAGCAGACCAAGTAACCCCTTGCTCAAGCCAGTGACCTTGGGTCCAAGCTGGTAAGCTTTGCTCAAACCAAATGAGCCTGCACTCAAGCTGGTGACCTTGGGGTCTCGAAACTGGGTCCTCCATATCCCAGTCCGATGCTCTATCCACTGTACCACCACCTGGTCAGGCTACCACCTGCTTTGTAAACAGTTATTATTTTTTTTTGGTATTTTTTCTGAAGTTGGAAACAAGGCAGACAGACCCCCCACGTGTGCCCGACCGGGATCCACCCGGCATGCCCTCCAGGGGGCGATGCTCTGCCCATCTGGGGTGTTGCTCTGTTGCAACCAGAGCCATTCTAGCGCCTGAGGCGGAGGCCATAGAGCCATCCTCAGCGCCCAGACCAACTTTGCTCCAATGGAGCCTTGGCTGCGGGAGGGGAAGAGAGAGACAGAGAGGAAGGAGAGGGGGAGGGATGGAGAAGCAGATGGGCGCCTCTCCTGTGTGCCCTGACCGGGAATCAAACCCAGGACCCCCGTACGCCAGACTCTACCACTGAGCCACTGGCCAGAGTCAACAGTTATGAATAAACCATTTACTATGCAGTCTCTGTCCTTGTAAACATTTATGTCTGTATTTATAGTAACTGCTAAATTGGCTATTTCATACTTGTTTTTTTTTTTTTCTCAATTCAGAACTGTTTCCTAAAGAACTTCCTTCCTCTTTATATAGGTAGCATAAAGAGGAATATGAATCTAAGTGTGACCTTTATTTGTATTATTTATTCATTTTTGCTTTTTTATTTTTATATTTGTCCTAAATTAAGTTTGAAGTCTTTGTTGGACTTCAAAGTAAAGTTTATTGTTTGTGAATTGCAGCATGATATTTGGTCCTGCATTTTTTATTGTAAATGGTAAACCTTAATGACACTCTCAGAATAATAGGAAAGGATGGTATTTTTTTTTATTATTAACAAAGCTAAAATCATTCAGATTAGATTTTACTTTATTTTTTAACTGAACCAAAATCTGTGTCCAAATCATACTGCTTTTTAGCTTCTCTTTTACACATTTGTAAAATTCAGTTCAGGCCCTGGCTGGGTAGCTCAGTTGGTTAGAGCATGGCAATAGGCCAAGGTTGTGGGTTTGATCCCTGCTCAGGGTACAGTGAATGCATAAATAAGTGGAACAATAACTCGATGTTTCTCTCTCTCTCCTCCCCCTCCTTCCCCCTCTTCCCCTCCTTCCCTCTTCTTCTTTTTCCCCCCTTCCCCCCTCCCCCTACCCTGTCACTTTCTCTCTTCCTCTCCTCCTTTTCCTCTGTCTAAAAAAAAATTAGTCAATACATTTTTTATAAAATAAAATTCAATTCAGTAAACATGTATTGCAGATATACTCTGTACCAGTCACTTACCTTTGGGAATATAAAAATAATTAAGAAACAGTCTCTGCTATTTAATAATGCCCAGTCTGATTCAAAAGACTCACTAAACAAACATTCTCTAAAAGAAGTAGCAGTTCTTGAATAACTGTGTATGCTAATAATTATGGTAGCACTCCCTGAGGAGGGAGCAGTTAAACCCAGAGGAGGTGACAGAATTTAAGTGTGGTCTTAAAGAAAACAAAGGAGAGGAGGGCTTTTCAGGATAGTGAAGAGTCTGCACAGTTTAGATGCTTGAAAGTTGATGATGTGTCCTGGGAAAGTTGAGTAGTTTGATAGAACTAATAAAAGATGAAAAAGGTAGATTGAGCAGAGTTGTGAAAAACTCATAGAATATAGTTAGAATTTGGCCTTTATCTTATGGGTATTGAGGAAACATGGAAGGGTTTAAGAAAAATGGAGTGCTAAATCAGAACTAGAATTTGAATTGTAACTTGAATGACAATATAAAAGATAGGTCATAGCAGAGAGAAAGAAGGCATTGAAACTATTGCCTCTGCAGTAGGCTTGTGTAAAATGAAAGATGTTGTCATGTGGTGTCAGCGCTGCAGAGAGGTAGAAGGAGACGTGTGCAACTGAGCAGGAGCAGATGTGTGAGTAGTGTGGGAATGACAGGAGTCAGAGGTGATCTTGGTCTTCATTTGGCCACTGAGTGGATGGTAGTGCAACTGTTTGTTTTAAATGATTCAGGAAGACAGGTAGTGAATTGAGTTTGATGTAATAAGTTTAGAGTATATAGCTGAAGGTTGTCTAGTAGACAGTTGAGAAAGGGGTTTATAGGAACAGATTAGTGATTATTTGTGAATTGTGGGGAGGTGAGATGGCATAGGAGACTCTTATCAAATGAAGTTATTGCCAAAAATAGTCTTGGATGAACATCTTTTATTTTATTTTATTTTATTTTTGTATTTTTCTGACGCTGGAAACGGGGAGAGACAGTCAGACAGACTCCCGCATGTGCCCGACCGGGATCCACCCAGCACACCCACCAGGGGCAACGCTCTGCCCACCAGGGGGCGATGCTCTGCCCCTCCGGGGCGTCGCTCTGCCAAGACCAGAGCCACTCGAGCGCCTGGGGCAGAGGCCAAGGAGCCATCCCCAGCGCCCGGGCCATCTTTGCTCCTATGGAGCCTTGGCTGCAGGAGGGGAAGAGAGAGACAGAGAGGAAGGAGGGGGTGGGGGTGGAAAAGCAAATGGGCGCTTCTCCTATGTGCCCTGGCCGGGAATTGAACCCGGGTTCCTTTGCACACCAGGTCGACGCTCTACCACTGAGCCAACCGGCCAGGGCTTGGATGAACATCTTTTAAACGGCAGATAGCAAAAAGGAACAGTTGTATTCTCAAATTACATCTTTTATAGAAACCACATTTTCCCCCCTACTTTATAGAGCAGTTTTAGATTCATGGCAAAATTGAAATCAGTACAGAGATTTCCTATATAATTTCTGCCCCCAAATATATAGAACTCCCACACTGTCAGTATATTTATAAGTCAAATTTATTGAGATAAAATTTACACACTTTAACCCTTTGAATAGTGAGTTTTTTTCCTGCTCACTGACCCCTGGGAGTGAGTGAGTTTGTTTTTTTCATAAAATTAAATTAGTTCCAGTTCCAATTTTATTACCTTAAAATCATATTTGATAACCAATTTATGAAAACAAGAAGAACATACATTTACTACTCCAGCTCAGAGTTTAAAGGTGTACATGTATGATCGTACTCTAGATGGTCAGGAGGCACGAGGATGTACATGAATGTTTGTACTACTCAAAGGGTTAAAATGAAACCCCTTTTGTTGTATAATCCTATAACGTTTAATGAATGTAAACTTTTGTCACCACCACCGTCACAGTCAAAATACAGAATATTTTCATCACTCCAAAAAATCCCTTTGTGCATCTTTTTAGTCCTCTTGCCCCCTTCCCATGGCAACCAGCGATCTGATTTCTGTCCCTGTAGTTTTGCCTTTTCCAGAATGCCATATACAGTAAATGGAAACATACTGTATCTAGTTTTTGTGTGTCTGGGTTATCTACTTAGAATAATGCTTTTGAGATTCATCCTTGTTATTTTGTATATTAGTAATTTATTATTTCTTATTGCTGAGATCTATTCCATTGAATAGGAACATGTCCTATTGTGTAGATATATAGGGCCATTTGTTTACTCACCAGTCGATGAATATTTACTTCATATTCAGTTTTTGTGTGGTTATGATTAGTGCTGTTATAAACATTTACACACAGGTCGTTGTGTAGACATATTTTTGGTTTTCTTGGGTAAATATCTGGGAACGAGTCATATGTTAAATGTAGATTTAACTTTACATTTACAAAAAAACTGCTGAAGTGACTTGTACCTTTTTACCTTCCCACCAGCAATACAGGAGATTTTTTTCAATTGTTTCAATCCTTGCCGGCCGTTGGTATGGTCAGGATTGTTTTGGTTTTAATTTCTTTTAATTTTCTTATATTGTAGTTAGTTTCTTTCATGTGCTTATTTGCCATCCATGAATCTTTTTTGGTGAAATGCCCATTTTTTTTAAAATTGGGTTGCTTGTTTTCTTATTGAGTTTTAAGAGTTCCGTCTAGATTCTGGATGTAAATCCTTTATAAAATATATAATTTGCAAATATTTTCTCCAAGTCTGTGGTTTGTCTTTTCATTCTCAACAGTATCTTTTGAGCAGAAGTTTGTAGTTTTGATAAAGTCCATTTCCTCAATTTTTTTCTTATATGTGTACTTTGTGTGTCCTAAGAAATTGTGTCCCATGATCACAAAGGTGTTCTGTTTTTTTCTCTAAGTTTTATAGTTTTAGGATTTACATTTAATCTGTGACCATTTTGTGTTAATTTTTGTATATGATATGAAGTATTGTTTTGAGATTCATGTTTTTGCATGTGTATGGATGACAAGTTAATTGTCCCAGTACCATTTGTTTTTATTACCTTTCTCCATTGAATTTCCTTGCCAACTTTGTTGAAACAATTGCCCTATGTGTGGGGCTGTTTCTGGATTGTTTTGTTAACTTGATCTATATGCCTGCCCTTTCGCTAATACCACAGTATCTTCATTGCTTTACATGCGATTAACATTTATTTAGAAACGATTGTGGTATCTGTTAAGAATGCTGTTGACAGCAAGGAACAAAAGGCCCTACTAATTGTGGGTTTATTTTCCTGTTATAACAAGAAATCTAGAGATAAATAGTTGCTGGTTTGTTTAAGCTGTTCATCTGTAGCAGGCATCAACAAACTACAGCCTACTGGCTTCATCTAGCCTACCACCTATTGTAAATACACTTGTGGAGTTCCTCAAAACTGCATATGCCCAAGTTCTACCTCTGAGACTGATTTGTCAGGGTGGGAGATGGGAGGAGGACAAAGGTAGGAGCAGGTGTTTGAATTGTAACATGGTCTCTGGTAATATTTGTAATTGTGTTGTCTAGTCATGGTTAAGAACCATGAATAAAAGGTTGATGGTTAGAGTGTAGTCCCCAGACTAACTAGCAGCGTCACCATCTCCTGGAAACCTTTAAAATGCCAATTATTGGGTCACCCCAGACTTAACTGATTTGGGATTCTGTTAGGGTCCAACAGTTTATGTTAGGTGACTGATGCATGCCAACATTTGAAACCTTGAAAGTCATTGCTGAATGTTTTTCAGATAGGCCTAGGGAAGATTAATGGACTATCTTTAAAAAAAAAAAACAAAAACCTTAATTGATTTAACTATGTGTCTTACAATGTTACAGATGGTAATTTTGAAATTGGATCGAAGATCCACAAATGATATAACATGATAATTTTTGAGTATAGTATTGGACCTAATTAATTTAAGGCATATGTTAGGTTGCTATTTTTAAGCAGCTTTAAAAAATCAACATTTTTGTTTATGTATATTACTTTTTCATAGCCTTCAAGGAAGAGTTAAGGAAATGGCAGGCAGTTCTTGTTTCTAGACTTGATAAACAAAGGAAGAATGCAAGATAAATATGTATAAACACAAAAGACAAATATATAAACGTTTTCTTTCAGGGTTAGGTGTATTATCATGATTGGTAAATATATACAATGTAGGCATCTAGTCCTACAGAAGACTTGAGTTTACATATAATACCCTATATTGAAAAGAACAAAATACTTCATCGGATGTAAAATGTCTTCTCTTTAATTTAGTTTGCTCTATTAATGATATTGCTTAAACATGGAGTCAAGTATCTTTTCTTCCTCTGTTTTCAGGAAGTTTTGAACTATCTTACTTAATGTTAGTTCTTCCCCTTAAAAAAAAAACAATGTTGGTTCCATTAGGCTATCTTTTGTTTACCCTAAGTGATACAGTATTTCATCTCCAATTAATTGAAACTAGGCTCTAGATTATTTTTTAGGTGCTTTTGAAAACACGATTTTGGAAAAAATAAATGTGATAGCTCTTGTGGAGGTATAGGATCAGACATAAGAAAGAGTTAAAATTACTTGACTGTACTACTTGTAGTTCCATTAGCAGTATCTGTAGACAGAACATGAAGTTCACAGAAACAGATGTGTCATTGAAGCTAAGAGGCTGAACATTTCATCTTTCTTATTTCTAAGGCAAGAGTGGCTGGCATGTTCGAATTGCCTTGGGAAAACGTTAGCAAAAAAGACTTAAGATTGTTTCTCAATCATAATTTACAGCCGAAGGGGCATGAAGTTTGTAAGTTATAAAAGATGTTTGAACTGGGTTCCTTGGTAGTCCCGAG
The DNA here is from genome assembly GCF_036850995.1 of Saccopteryx leptura. NCBI lineage: Eukaryota > Metazoa > Chordata > Mammalia > Chiroptera > Emballonuridae > Saccopteryx > Saccopteryx leptura. Next base: position 12,243,385 of record NC_089504.1, on the reverse strand, counting down.
GTACCTACCTCTGTTACTGAAATTTTGCTTCCCAGTTTCTGTGTTGACCACTGGGAGGATGTCCTTCTCTAACAATCTCATAGCCCCAGCCTTTGAACTGCTGTCAGATTTTAGTCTTCAGAAAGTCTCCAGATCAGCCCTTTTTTTTTTCCATCATTACTTTCCTTTTCCTAAATTAACTCATTTAAATTTTCTAGTATTTATTGAATAAGCATTTTTTTAACAATTTGTTTTTTTTATTTATTTTTTTATTATTTTTTTTACAGAGACAGAGAGAGAGGGATAGATAGGGACAGACAGACAGGAACGGAGAGAGATGAGAAGCATCAATCATCAGTTTTTCGTTGCGACACCTTAGTTGCTCATTGATTGCTTTCCTTGACCGTGGGCCTTCAGCAGACTTGAGTAACCCCTTGCTCAAGCCAGAGACTTTGGGTCCAATCTTTACTCAAACCAGATGAGCCTGTGCTCAAGCTGGCGACCTTGGGGTCTCGAACCTGGGTCCTCTGCATCCCAGTCTGACGCTCTATCCACTGCGCCACCACCTGGTCAGGCTGACTAAGCATTTTTAACCATACTGGGTTTTGTCACCTGTGGTTTTCCTTAGCATTGTCAGACTCCACTTGATTGTGCTCATTTGCTTCCTTGTGGAGCAACTCATAATGCACCGTCATGACCCTGGAAGAAAAGTTGGCGTTACTGAAATGGATTGCTTCTGTTCCTTAGTACCATCTTGCACATGCATCCTCCCAAGCTTTATTCAAGTGTCTCCGAACTTTAAGAATTTGTTCATACCAGAGAAGTCTTCCTTAGAAATACAAGATACAGACCTTATAGCAGGAGTGCTAAAATGCATGTGAAAATTTATTACCTAATAAGTGTGTTTCTGTTGATAATTTCTGGAAGCAAACACATTTTTCCTTTTTCTTCAGAATAAGAGAAGCTGCTAAAGATATTCCTCTCATCAGCATTTTTCCTCAGTAAAATTGCTTATATTTTAATTGTTGTTAGTTTAGGACTCTGTAGAAAACATTTAATGACATTGACAGACTAGAACATGCCGTATTTCCCCACATATAAGATACGCCCATGTATAAATGTTTTAGTAATATAGTAATTAAATATATAGAAATATAAAAAGTATGGAAGATATATAAAAGTAATTAAAATATAATATTAAAATTAAGGAAATTAAAGTTATGCCGTCTGGATAGGAATTAATATAGTGTGTGCAGATGTGATAAACAGACTCTGACTTTCAAGCAGGGCCCAGTTGGTGTGTGTGTGAAGTTATACATAGATAAGAAGTGGCTTGATGTCATAACTCTGTAAGTTAACATAAACAAGAAGCTTCCCTAGGAACATCTTAAAAGTGGCTTGATTTAACGTTTCAGTAGATTAACATAAAAAGGGCTCCCTTTGAGGAACTCCCAAAAAGGTGGTTTGAGGTGATAATCCTGTAGATTGACACCTGTTAGAAGATGGTGGCCAGAAAAGGTACTACAGCTGAGGGGCCCCTGCTGAGGTAGTTGTCCAGACTCCATCGTGAACGTGGACTGTCTCCACGCTGCTCTGAGCTCTGACCAAAGACAGCCAAGAGGAGCATGCCCACGGGGCCCCCTTAAGCTGTACCCAGGCACGCCAAAAGGATTTGTGAGTAATAAATTGCCTGTGTGATTCTTGCAACTAACTTGTGTGTCAGTTGTGTTTTTCCTCTGGTAGCAGTTAGTGTCAGCACTGATCAGTAGCATCTTCATAGGGGCCTCAAGAGTAGTCTCGAAGAGGCTGCCAGCCCTGCTGAAAAGCAGGAGTGTCCCACTGCACAGGGAAGTCGAATCAGGGACACCTGATCAATGTAGAGCTTGGGCTCTACTGGGACAATAAGACGCACCTTAATTTTGGGCCCAAAATTAAAAAAAAAAATAAAATATATATATATATACATATATATATATATACATAAATATATATGTATTTATACACTACATAAAGTTATTGAACTCAAGTTTTATTCATCATAAAATTCATACAACTCATCACTGTCTGAGCTCCCATCCATTCGCTTATCTTCTTCTGTGTCTGATGACAAATCACTGTCTTCATATATTACCCCATCCTCAGTTCCATGTATGGCATTTGAAATGCCACACTCCTTAAATGACTTGACAACCACTATATAAGACGCACCCAGTTTTTAGACCCTAAATTTTTTCAGAAAAGTACGTCTTATACATGGGAAAATGCAATATATTTCTGGGTATTCATCTCAAACTCACTGTATACTTTTTCATGAAAAAGAACTATGAATTAAAAGAGCAGCTGCAGCTCTTATTTATTGCAGATCTTGATTTATTCTACTGTATTTTAAAAAAACGTTCAGAAGATATCTTTGTATGAAAAGAAGTGCTTATTTTCTCTAGAATGTGAGCCCATTTGAATCAGCCCTGGCCTCTCTCTCACCTCGCTGATTGCATGTTTTTGTGACCTTCAGATTATAGGGAATGGAAGTGAGCAGCAGCTGCAGAAAGAGCTGGCAGATGTGCTGATGGACCCTCCAGTGGACGACCAGCCAGGGGATAAGGAGCTTGTGGAAAGGTCACAACTTGATGGCGAAGGAGATGGGCCTCTTTCTAATTCGCTCTCAGCTTCATCCACCATTAACCCTGTACCGTTAGTAGGGCTCCAAAAACCCGAGATGAGCCTGCCAGTGAAACCTGGACAAGGAGGTTAGGATTGCTGCATTCTTGCGTAACTGAAGGTTATTGTTTTTAATATTTGAGTGTCTACCTTGTATGATTCAGGGCAAGCGAAAATTATTATCAGTGTGTGCTCTAAAATCCGGATTCTAGATTTAGGGGAATATGACAGAGGTAAATAGATGTGCCATACTGATTTCTCTTTAAATGTTTGTCATTTATACCAGTGTTATTCAATTGTCAGTCCATGGAGCAGTGCCAATCTACCAGAAATTTTGTGCCATCCACAAAAGTGTTACCCACCCTGATATTGTATGAAGATTATATACCAGTGGTTTTCAATCTTTTTATACTTTGGGACTGGTGAGAATAGGAGAATTATTTCAAGGATCGCTAAGGCAGAAATCACCCTGCGCATAAGCGAATTCAGCTAAGATCATTGGGTCTATAATCTTCATACAACATCAGGTTGATTCATTCCTTCCCAGACCAGCGTGAAATTTCTGGCAGAACAGCGGTTGAAAAATCCTGATTTATACCAAAGAAAGAGAAATGGTTAAATGACAGTGAGGGAATCTTCAGAATGTTTAAGAGTCTTTCAGGAAAGCAGGAGTTTGTGTGCGATGTTGGACAAATGGAGGCAAAATGCCTGTGGAAGAGGTGGTTGCGCTGGACCTGTGTTACAGCTCTGGGAAGAGCTGCCAAGCTGAAGAAGAGCTGGAAGGCACAGCAGGAAAGAAGGCCACAGCCAGTCATAAAGGCTCTTTGGGAAGAGTGGGTGTTAAAACTGTAAATGCTGTTGAGAGAGGGAAAGCAAGGGAACTAAGAGAACTTAATCAAGTGGCCAAGATGATGAATGGGAAAATAGTAGTGCAGAACAGAAAGAAGGCAGAGATAGGATTTTTCAGAGCAGTGAAATACTAAAGGTTTTGTTGTTTTTTTTAACCTAGGTGTAAATTATAAAGTCAAAACAAATAGAAGAAGCAGAAAGGTAAATTGGATCTGAATCTCAGGTCACCTTTTAGGTTTGGTATTGACACTATGGCAATACCTGAAAATTTTGGTGTTAGTGATCGTTCTCATGTGAGATTTCTGGCTTTAATGGGCACTTCTTCTGGGGCTATGGGATATTATCTCATTAGTACTTAATTTAAAACCTAAATATAACTTGGAGACTTTTACTTGGTTTTCATGTCAACAAAATAGCGATTAGAATTAAAGTAACCATCTCATTATTATTTCTTTCAGATTCTGAAGGATCAAGTCCTTTCACACCAGTGGCCGATGAGGACAGTGTGGTCTTCAGCAAGCTGACATACTTAGGCTGTGCCTCAGTAAATGCTCCCCGGAGTGAGGTAGAGGCCTTAAGGATGATGTCCATCTTAAGAAGCCAGTGTCAGATTTCACTAGATGTAACCCTATCAGTGCCGAATGTGTCTGAAGGAACTGTAAGGTAAGACCAGCTTCTTGAACTGCTTGTAACATTTGATCAGATATCTGACTTGTAGTTTAGAAATAAACAGTAGTGAACAAAAGACGTTATTCATGTAATGTTCACTACTTCTGTCACTTACGTTATCGTGTCTTCCAAGTACTATGACCCTTATGAAAGGTAGGGTCAACACTTAATTGAATGTTTTTTGGTTTTTTTTAATCTCTCCTGGTTCTTATTTCTAAAATTCAGTTCTTTCTACTTTCTTCAGAAAATATTTGGGGAAGACCTAGCATGCATCATTCGTGACACAGGTGTTGGTTCTCAAACTCAAGAGCTTCTCAGATGGCATCTGAAACTGCCCCCCATTAAATAAACAGTTTTTTTAATACTCTTTCTACTCTCGTGTGTAGCACATTAGAAATGTAAATGTTTGGAGGTAATTGAAGTATGTTGACCTGAGAGTATGCCTAACAATTTATATTTTTCATGTTCCCCCAATGCTGTTATTTCAATATTTGTCTCATTATGGATTTGAATGCTGATTTTAGTAATTAAATATTAACTATTCCAGTACAGACCCTTAATTTCTTTTTAATTACATTTTAATTACTTTTTAATTACATTACATTGGTGTGACATTGATTAGCAAAATTATATAGGTCTCGTGTACCATTCCACAAACTCATCATCTGTACACTATACTGTGTGTGTTCAACATCCCAAGTTAAGTCTCCCTCCACCATTAATCCTCCCTTTACTCTCTTCTACCTCACCTCCCATAATTACCACATTGTTGCCTGCGTCTATGAGCTTTTCTATTTCTTTCCTTAATCCTTTCACCTTTTTTACCCAGCCTCTAACCCTTTCCCTCTGACAGTTATCAGTGTGTTTTCTATCTCTGAGTCTCTTTTTGTTTGTTAGTTTCTTTTGTTCATTAGATTCCACATATAAGTGAAATCATATGCTATGTGCCTTCTCTAACTGGCTTATTTCACTTAGCATAATACCATCTATGCTATTGCAAAAGGTAAGATTTTCTTTTTTACAGCTGAGTAAATGTGCCCCTCCTCTACTGATGGGCACTTGGGCTGCTCTTGTAAATAACACTGCAGTGAACATAAGGGTGCGTATATTCTTTCAAATAGGTGATTCAGCTTTCCTTAGATATATTTCCAGAAGTGTAATTGCTGGGTCATGAGGCAGTTCCATTTTTAATTTTTTGAAGTAACTCCTGGCTGCTTTCCACAGTGGCTGCTCCAATCTGTATTCCCACCAACAGTGCACAAGGGTTCCCTTTTCTCCACATCCTCGTCAGAATTTGTTGCTTTAGTGATGATGGCCATTCTGACAGGTCTGAGGTGATATATCATTGTGGTTTTAATTTGCATTTTTTTTTGATGATTAGTGACATTGAATATTTTTTCATATATCTATTGGCCATCTCTATGTTCTTTTTGGAGAAGCATCTATTCAAGTTCTTTGCCCATTTATTGATTAGGTTGGGTTTTTTTGGTGTTGAGTTTTATAAGTTTCTTGTAAATTTTGGATATAAAGCCCTTATCAGACGTATCGGTGAAGATGTTTCCCATTCAGTGGTTTGTTTTTTCATTTCTTTGATGGTTTTCTTTGCTGTTCAAAAACTTTTTAGTTTGATAAAGTCCCATTTATTTTTTTGTTTGTTTGTTTTCCTTGCTTGAGATAATATAGTAGAAAAAATAATGCTATGAGAAATACTTGAGATTTTATTGCCTATGTTGTCCTCTAAAATTTTTATGGTTTTGTTAACAGTTAGGTCTTTAATTTTTTGTTTATTGTTTGTTTGTTTTTTAGAGAGAGGGAGAGAGGGACAGACAGGGAGAGAAATAAGAAGCATCAGTTCTTTGTTGTGGTACCTTAGTTGTTCATTGATTGCTTTCTCATGTGTGTCTTGACTGAGAGGCTCCAGCAGAACAAGTGACCCCTTGCTCAAGCCAGCGACCTTTAGGCTCTAGCCAGTGACCCCATGTTCAGGCTGGTGAGCCCACGACCTCAGGGTTTCTAATCTGGCTCATTAGGATTCCAGGTTGACACACTATCCACTGTGCCACTGCCTGGTCAGGCTAATCCTTTTTTTTCTTTTTCTTTTTTTTCTTTTTCTTTTTTTGTATTTTTTGAAGTGAGTAGCAGGGAGGCAGAGAGACAGACTCCTGCAGGTGCCTGACCAGGATCCACCTTGCATGCCCACCAGGGGGCGATGCTCTGCCCGTCTGAGGCGGAGGCCATGGAGCCATCCTCAGCACCCGGGCCAACTTTGTTCCAGTGGAGCCTCGGCTTCCAGAAGGGAAGAGAGAAACAGAGAGAAAGGAGAGGGGGAAGGGTGGAGAAGCAGATGGGCACTTCTCCTATGTACCCTGGCTGGGAATCAAACCCAGGACTTCCACATGCTAGACTGACACTCAACTGCTGAGCAAACTTGCCAGGGTCTATTTTTTTTTTTTTTAAGTTTTTTTATTTATTGATTTTTTTTTTTTTTTTTTTTTTTTTACAGCGGCAGAGATAGACAGGGACAGACAGACAGGAACAGAGAGAGATGAGAAGCATCAATCATCAGTTTCTCGTTGCGCATTGCGACTTCTTAGTTGTTCATTGATTGCTTTCTCACATGTGCCTTGACCGTGGGCCTTCAGCAGACCGAGTAACCCCCTGCTGGAGCCAGCAACCTTGGGTCCAAGCTGGTGAGCTCTCTGCTCAAGCCAGATGAGCCCGCGCTCAAGCTGGCAACCTCGGGGTCCCGAACCTGGGTCCTTCCGCATCCCAGTCCGACGCTCTATCCACTGCGCCACCACCTGGTCAGGCTATTTTTTTTTTTTTCTTAATTTATCTATTTATATTTGACATGGTGAGAGGGAGGGAGAGAGGGAGAGAGAAAGAGAAGCGGGAACTCATTGTTTCACTTAAGTTCCATTTAGTTGTGCACTCCTTTAGTTGCTTCTCATATGTGCTCTGATCAGGTATTGAACCAGTCACCTCTGTGTGCCAAGACTACGCTCTGTCCACTGGGAAACCCAGCCAGAGCTCTTTAATCCGTTTTGAATTTATTGTATATGCTGTAAGAAGATGATTTAGTTTCTTTTTTTTTTTTTTTGCATGTATTTGTCCAATTTTCCCAACACCATTTATTGAATAGACTTATCTTTGCCTCATTCTATGTTTTTGCCTTTTTTGTCAAATATTAATTGACTATAAAGACATGGGTTTATTTCTTTCCTCTCTGTTCTGTTTCATTGGCCTAGTCTGTTTTTATGCCAGTACCAGTCCCTTTATTTTTAAGATGAGGAAACTGAGATCCCAAAAAGTCTCTAGAAATGACTATTTTTTCTACTAACTAGAATAAATAACAACAAATAAATGTCTATATTAACTAGTTAACTACAGAATTCTAAATAATCAGATGAACATAGCTAAAATAAAATAACACTTTCTTTTATTACAAAAAATACATACTTTTAGAAAAATCAGAGAACTTAAACAAGCAAAAACTCAGGAAAATATTCAGTACTACTCTCTCATTGGTAATAACAGTAACATTTTGGTTCTTTAAGGCCCTCTTTGGCCCTGGCTGGTTGGCTCAGTAGTAGAGCATCGACCAGCCTTTGATGTCCCAGGTTCAATTACCGGTCAGGGCACATGGGAGAAGCCACTATCTGCTTCTCCAACCCTCCCCCTCCTCTCTCCCTCTTTCTCCTCCCTTTCTCTCTTCCCACAGATGTGGCTCAATCGGTTTGAGTGTATTGCCTTAGGCACTGGTGCTGAGAATGGCTCTGTAGAGCTTGCACTTCAGGTGCTGAAACAGCTTGGCTGCAAGCATGGCCCCAGATGGGCAGAGTGTCAGCCCCAGATGGAGGTTGCTGGATAGATCCCAGCCAGGGCGCAGGTGGGATTTGGTCTATCTCCCCTTCTCTCACTTGGAAAAGAAGAAAAGTAAACACTCTTGTGTACTTGTGTGTATATGTGTGTATATACCTGCAGACACACGCGTGCATGCATAATTATATAACTTAGAATCAACATATTTTTTTTTGTGGCAGAGATAGAGAGAGTCAGAGAGAGGGACAGACAGAAAGGAAGAGAGATGAGAAACATCAATTCTTTGTTGCAGCTCCTTAGTTGTTCATTGTTCATTGATTGATTTCTCATATCTGCCTTGACCAGGGGGGCTACAGCAGACTGAGTGATCCCTTGCTCAATCCAGCGACCTTGGGCTCAAGCTGGTGAGCCTTGCTCAAACCTGATGAGCCCGTGCTCAAGCCGGTGACCTCGGGGTCTCAAACCTGGGTCCTCTGCGTCCCAGTCTGATGCTCTATCCACTGCGCTACTGCCTGGTCAGACCAGAATCAACATTTTTAACATGCTTTCTTAGTTTTATATTATGACTCTTCATATCAATATAGTTAAAAAAAATTTTTATGGTGGCATATAATAGATTATTCAGAAATAACCAGTCTCTTATGTTTGATATTTTAGGTTTTTTAAATGAAAAGTGCTACTAATAACAACTAATATTAGGTTTTTATTGTATAGGCACATAAGTGCTTTACCTATACTTTTTTGATATACTTTTCCTATAAATAGGTCTTTTTGAGCTAAACTTTTGTATTTTTTAAATGTATAAATTCCTAGAAGTAAACTTACCAAGTCAAAAGTTTACCCATTTTTATTACTTGTGCCAAATAGCCATCTAGAAATAATGATTTTGTTTCTACCTTTATCAGTGGTGTATGAGAATGCGATTCTCTACCCTCAGAAGCATTTTGGCATTGAAAAAGAAATTTATTGATTGATTTTAGTGAGAGAGGAAGGGAGAGAGAAAGACAGAACATCAGTCTGTTCCTGTATGTGCCCTGACCCGGAATTGAACCGGCAGCCTCTGTGTTTCTGGATGATGCTCTACCCAAGCTCTCCTATCTGGCCAGGGCACATTTTGGCTTTTCATGGTGGTGTTGTAGTTGTATGTAGCTAGTAAGTTAATTCTTTAATATTGCAGTCATCTGCATATGTGATTCTACTGAGTATTTAAAGAACTATTTCACAAAGACTTAAAAATCCTAATTTTAATTATATCTGTGTGAAACATAATATTTAATAGGACACATTTCTATATGCTTCTTAGTGAGTGGTCATATTTCCAACTGAAGTTATACTTTGTTCTAATATATTTTAATTATATAAAGATATGAGAAAACCAGTTTTTCTTGCCCTATATTTTCAGGCTTTTATTAAAGTACCTTTGAACCTGGATTAAGTGCCTTAAGTATTTCCTTTATGCATAGGAGCTCCTGGGCTTTTCCGATCAATGCCCTTGGCTAGTGCTGAAATTGCATAGTTTATTTTAGTTATTTATAGTTTGTCCTCAGTCTCAGAACAGAACCTGGAATGCTGTAGGTGTCACATAAATATTTGTTGAATAATGACATTCCGTTGATTTTTCAATGAATGGCATTTTTTGATCTCTTTTTCTTATGTGTTAACACTCTGAACAGTCTATTTGCCATGAGTCGAAATAACATGATTTATGCTGCAAACACATTAGCATTTTATTTTTTTAAATAATAAAGCAGATTATGTCATTCTTTTAGGAGAAATTAGGAGTACTTTAATGATTTATTTTGGTAGTCTTAATTCAGTGGTTTTCTGTGGACTGGTGCAGGTCCACAAGAGTTAACCACCTGATGTTGTTTGAAGATTATACATCCAATGATTATATGCTCTATAATCTTTATACAACCTCAGAGTGGCTCACTCTTACACAGGCAGACCCTCACGAAATTTCTGGCAGACAGGTACCTGAAAATCATTCGTTTAATTTACCCATTGATCTCGTCTTTATTTAGTTAACAGACTATGTAAGAAACATGTACTTAACTAAGATTATTTATACCTTCTTGATTGCCTCCCTAAAATATGGGGATTATGTGGTTTTTCATATCATGGAATTATCAATAACTTCAGGAATCCACGTATGACTTAATTATCAAGATTTCAGATTAATATGATTGGCATTCCACAAAAGGTTTGTATTAACTTCTTGTTGGAAATCTAAATGAGTCTCAAATCATAGTAATGAATGTAGTGAAAATAGTCCACAATCTCTCTAATCTCTTTATATTTTTTTTTTTGGGTTTTTTTTTTCTGGACAGACTCTTAGATCCTCAGACAAACACTGAAATAGCAAACTATCCTATCTACAAAATCCTCTTCTGTGTCAGAGGCCATGACGGAACTCCTGAGAGCGACTGTTTTGCTTTCACTGAAAGTCATTATAATGCAGAGCTCTTCAGGATACATGTCTTCCGGTGTGAAATCCAAGAAGCTGTAAGTCCGTAAGAGAATACTGCATACAAATGAAATTTCACCTGTACCCTCACTGTGTTGACATGATTGCAGTTCTTATTATGGTCCTATGTAAGCTAGATGAAATTATCTGCAAGTGTTTATTTATTCCAGCCTGATAGACAGAAATACGAATGAATTAAAAGTCTGGTAAACCAAAACTTTGTTGCTTATAGTGTCAGAGTAGAACAGTTTGCTGCTTGACCAGATTAGGTAGGCATCTTGGTTCCAGTAATGACACATTTGCAAACTATTTCTTTTAGAGCTAAACTTTTAGAATTATTTTTATTTTAATAAATATATTCAGACAGTTTCTAACACTTTAGGAAGTCATTTTTCAGTTGGATTTTTAATGTTTGTAACCATTTCTTTTTTAAAACCCCTTCACTGGCCATTTAGTATTACTTGCTTCATCAGCTTAACAAATTAGATAATTTACCAAAAGGAGCGTGCGTGCTCGTGCGCTCTCTCTCTCTACCTCTGCCTCCCATCTCCCTTTCCCTCTCCCACTTTCTCCCCCCTCTTTCCTTTTCTCTTTCTCTCTCCTCATCTCCCTTTCCCTCTCTCATTCCCCCCTCCTCTCTAAAATCAATAAATAAAATCTGAAGGAAAGAAAAAAGAATCAGTAGGAAATCTAACAATAAAGGAACTGAGAATAGAAGAGTTGTTGCTGGGGGCTGGAGTGGGTGTGGGGGGGATAGGGAGAGGTTGGTAAATGGTTACAAACTTACATCTGTAGTTGAGAACACCGTATTGTACAATTAAAATTTGTTTAGAAAGCAGAAACATAAATATTCTCACCAAGAAAAAGGATAGTGTGAAATGATGAATGTGTTAATTCATCGATGGGAGGAATCCTTTTACAATGTATACATATATCAAATTACTACCATGTACACTTCAAATAGCTTACAGTTTTATGTGTCAGTTATACCTCAGTAAAGCTGAAATTAAATAATTAAAAATAAAATCAATAGAATAACGGCAACTACTCCCCCCAACAAAGTAGGTAACCTTCAGCCTTAATAAAAGTATTTTATTTCCTGTGATAACAGCCCATCTCCTCACATGTTTGGTTGTAGGTAAGCCGGATACTTTACAGTTTTGCCACTGCCTTCCGCCGTTCTGCCAAGCAAACTCCGCTTTCAGCCACTGCTGCACCCCAGACTCCTGACAGTGACATCTTTACCTTCTCTGTGTCTTTAGAAATAAAAGAAGATGATGGTAAAGGTTACTTTAGGTAGGGCATCTTATTTATTTACTTTTGAAACTGTATTACTATTCTATATTATCTGTAGTTCAAGGGAAACTCCAGGTCAGATTATACAACTGTCAAACTATAAAGTGATTGCATTTATAGGTGGAGTTTGCTTCTTTAATATAAGTGGTAAAGGAAAATAGGCAAATTGCAGAGGCAGCGTTTGAAGAAGTAAAATACCTATGTGCGAAATTGTCATGTTAATAAATTCTTTCCTAATCAAGTGGTAGCTCACTGGAAAGAGTGTCGTTGACCTAGGATGCTGAGGTCCCAGGTTCAAAACCCCAAAGTCCTTGGCTTGAGCACAGGCTCATCTGGCTTGGACACAGACTTATGAGCTTGAGCATGGGGTCGCTGGCTTGAGTGTAGGATGATGGAAATGATCCCATGGTCGTTGGCTTGAACTCAAAGGTCTCCCATGTGAAGTCCAAGGTTGCTGGCTTGAGCAAGGGGTCATTGGCTCTTCTGGAGCCCCCCAGTCAAGGAACATATGAGAAGCAATCATTGAACAACCAAAGTACTTCAACAACAAGTTGATTCTTCTCTCTCTCTTATTCTCTCTCAAAAAAAAGTTATGTATACACACACACACACACACACACACACACACACACACACACACACGGGGTCCTCGGGTTATGACAATTTAGTTCCTACAGCAGTGGTGTAAGTTGAAACACACCCTAGCCTAACACAAATGGAACACCTGTTCTTTTAATAGTCCAAAATGGCATAGGTAAGCATGCTGGGGATGCCAACTCCCTCACTTATAACTCATAGGCTGTGTTACTATGTATTCTTCCGTCATGTGCAGCCAAAGTTAGTTCACCCACGTAGTTGGTTAGTATGACGCTAACGGTGTAAGGTGAAACACTCATGTCTCAATTTTTAAAGTTTTTATGGGAGTGAGCATTATAAACTTGAAACATATTGTCGAAGCTGTCCTAACCCAAGGACCCAGTATTTTCTTTTAGATAGACTCAAAATAATTATCTGATGACTAATGTGAAATAATAACAGAAATAAAGCCAGCTGGATTTGTTTTGCTGGGGGTTTTGTTTTGTTTTTGGTTGGTTGGTTGTTTTAATTTCTTTTAATAATCAAAAGATCTTAAGGCTGTTGAAATCAAGTTTTACCACTAAGGTTTATCTGAATACATTGAAAGGGGAGAAATGAGGTTTGTGTCTGCAGACTAACCTTACATATAAGGTCGGAAATAAATGATTTGGGATTTTAAGTAAAATGATATTTTTTTGAGTCATGAAAAGAACCCTGGAATAGAAACAAAAACTCCCCTGCCCCAAAAGAGCAAGCTGATAGACTTAACCTAACCGTATCAATAATGACATTAAATATATCATTGGCTAAAACACCCAATTATAAAGGAGATTCTCCTGCAGGATAAAAAAGCAAAAAACAAATTATGTTGCTTTCAATACCTAAGATATAAAGAAATGAATTGATTAAACTATTAAAATGTAATACGATTTAACAAATCAAAACAAAGCTGGAGTGGCTATATTAATATCAGATAATTTCATAATAAAAATACAGTGTGTCCGTAAAGTCGTGGTGTACTTTTGACCGATCACAGAAAAGCAACAAAAGACGATGGAAATGTGTAATCTGCACCAAATAAAAGGAAAACCCTCCTGGTTTCTGTAGGATGATGTGGCAGCATGTGCGCATGCACAGATGATGACGTAACACCGTGTATACAGTGGAGCAGCCCACGGCCATGCCAGTTGAGATGTGGACAGCACAGAGGAAAGTTCAGTGTGTTCTGTGGCTGGCTAAATTCAAATCCGTTGACCAAAGTGCAACATAAATATCGGCGTGTTTATAACGAAGCGCCATCACATAGGAATAACATTACTCGGTGGGATAAGCAGTTGAAGGAAACCGGCAGTTTGGTGGAGAAACCCCATTCTGGTAGGCCATCAGTCAGTGACGAGTCTATAGAGGCTATACGGGATAGCTCCCTAAGGAGCCCTAAAAAATCTGTGCGTGAGCCCACATCGAACTGCACTGAAGAGGTATGAAACTGGGAGAGTTTACCTTTTATTTGGTGCAGATTTCACAGTTCTATTGTCTTTTGTTGCTTTCCTGTGACCGGTCAAAAGTGCACCAGACTTTACGGACACACTGTATATAAAAACAATTTTAAAAAAAGAAATAAAAACTTAGATTTAGTTTAATTATTGCTACTATTAACAGTGTGACCTTTTCCAAGTTTCTTTACATTTCCTGGCAGTGGCTTTCTTACTTATAAAATGAGGTGGGTGAACTAAGATCCTTTCTAATTTTAAAATACTATGGTCAGAAAATGATTGGATTTTTTCTCCATGGCCCAAATCACAAAGTGAATGCTACTTGAAATTATAATCAATAGTTGCATAGAGAAGTCTCATTTCTCTGAAATTAATTTGTAAAGTGAAGAATGTGAAGTTACATCAAAATATTAATTCCTTGCCCTGGCTGGGTTGCTCAGTGAATAAAGCATCCCCACTTTCCCTCACTACCCCTCTTTCTCTCCCTCAAATCAATGGAAAAAAATTTTTAAATAAACTTTTAAAATATATCTAATATTTGCTTTTAAAAGCTAATATTTGCTTTTAAATCAGAAGACACAATGACACTAACTCATCTGGAATACTGGTAATTTATTAGTCTCCCTTCAAAGATTTTGGAATTGTCATGCCATCTGGTGGCCAATTTTGTGTATAATGCAGCTTCAACTTTGATTTGTGCACTAAGTGTAGGAGGCATGGTGCTCTGTGCTTTCTCTTTAGTTTTATTTCCATTCTCAGAGCAATACTGTGGCGTGGTGCTTCCTGCAGTCTGCATTCTTGCCCTGTAAACTTTGTAATTATTTTTTTCCTTTTTAAGAAACAAAATAGTTTTTTTTAACTACATTGTTTCTCTTTATTGAAGATATTTATGTAGTTTCTGTTGAAATTCCACTTGTGAACAGGAAAGATTTTTAAGATATCTCAGAAGAGATATGGTAGGATAACTTCCTTCTGCAACCAGGCATGTTCAGGTTAGAACAATCACAATTTACCAACATCCCCATTCTATATATTAAACTCATGCCAAGGAGATGCTGTACAGAAAATCCCTGGGCTATCAGATTTGCTTGTCACATTTGTTAGGACTTTGCTCTCTTTTTGTTCCATGGTTTTACCAAATTTGTAGCTTTTAGTAGAAAACAGTGTTGTGTAACATAATAGTGATGAAATCATTAAAAAGTATTCTATTCTATGTGAGCTTTCAACTTGTCAAGCACAGTTCCATTTACCCAGTGATTCTACCATATGGTTTTACCAAAACAAAAATATAGGCAAAGTGCCTTGGCAACGATTAATGCTCTTTTCTTCTTTTAAAATATTTTATTTATTGATTTTTATTTATTTCTTTTTAGAGACAAAGAGAGAGAGGGATAGACAGACAGGAACAGAGAGAGATGAGAAGCCTCAATCGTTAGTTTTTCGTTGCAACACCTTAGTTGTTCATTGATTGCTTTCTCATATGTGCCCTGACTGTGGGCCTTCAGCAGACCGAGTAACCCCTTGCTCAATCTAGCAACCTTTAATCCAAGCTGGTGAGCTCTGCTCAAACCAGATGAGCCCACGCTCAAGCTGCTGACCTTAGGGTCTCGAACCTAGGTCCTCCGCATCCCAGTCCAATGAATGCTCTGTCCACCGTGCCACTGCCTGGTCAGGCTTTATTTATTGATTTTAGTGAAAAAGGAAGGAAGAGAGAGAGAGAGGGAAAAAAGGAACATCAAGCTGTTCCTATGTGTGCCCTGACCAGGGATCGAACCTGCACCCTCTGCGCTTTGGGATGATACTCCAGCCAACTGAGCTATCCGGCCAGGCTTGGATTATTGCTTTTTTTTTTTTTTTTCTGAAAATGTATAGCTCTTACGTTATTAAAATTAGGAACCTGCCTTTCAAATTTTCCCTTTGGAAGGTGGAACATTTTCATTTATTATTGTCTTATTTAATCTAACCCTGTTAAATAGCCTTGATATTTAATATTGTACTTGTTTTGTATGTAAAGAAACCCAGGGAACTTAAGTCTGGACCTCGGTTCTTAATTTATACAATAGGAATTAAATGTAAAATCACCTAGTTGAAGCCATTCAATGATATAATGACAAGACCAAAAATATAATTTAGAACCCCTGAGATTAGTGAGTAAACTTCCACAGTTTACACTCTGCTTCCTGTTAATGTGGCTTTTTCTTGCCCTTCAGACTCAGCACACCAAAGACAACTTTTATTTCCATTTAAATAACTGCTGATAGATGCGATTACATTTTTCAGTAAACATAATAGCCCATCTGTCACCAACTTGCACATCCACAAATACAACTGTGAATGGAAAACGGTATTTTCAATCCATATTTGAGAATCTAATGTATGTATGCAGATGATCATCTTAAGTTGGATGTTAGTTTTCAGCTGGGAGGTGGGGTATGTGTTTGGTGCTCCCTAACCCCCATGTTAAGAGTCAGCTGAATTCAGCATCCACTGAACATAGAGAACTAGTGTACCTATTACCTGTTGAAAATTGAGACCTATATATATATATATCATATGTGAAAATTTCTGTCAGCCACAATATTTAACAGTTGGTATGAAAAAGTTTTTCTTTTTACATGTTTATCATTTTTTTTTAATTTTTATTAATTTTAACGGGGTGACATCAATAAATCAGGGTACATATGTTCAAAGAAAACATGTCCAGGTTATCTTGTCAATTATGTTGCATGCCCATCACCCAAAGTCAGATTGTCCTCCATCACCTTCTATCTAGTTTTCTTTGTGCCCCTCCCCCTTCCCCTCTCTCTCTGTCTCTCTCCCTCTCTCCCCCACCCCAACCACCACACTCTTGTCCATGTCTCTTAGTCTCGTTTTTATGTCCCACCTACGTATGGAATAATGCAGTTCTTGTTTTTTTCTGATTTACTTATTTCACTCGTATAATGTTATCAAGATCCAACCATTTTGTTGTAAATGATCCGATGTCATCATTTCTTATGGCTGAGTAGTATTCCATAGTGTATATGTACCACATCTTCTTTATCCAGTCATCTATTGAAGGGCTTTTTGGTTGTTTCCATGTCTTGGCCACTGTGAACAATGCTGCAATGAACATGGGGCTGCATGTGTCTTTATGTATCAATGTTTCTGAGTTTTTGGGATATATACCCAGTAGAGGGATTGCTGGTCTGCACCAGGTTGGCCAAGTGGTTAAGGCGTTGGACTTAAGATCCAGTGAACATGTTTGTCATTTCTATACTCCTTTACTAAGATATTTGACATTTTTGTTAATGTTTTAGTGAGAAGTAGAGAGAGAGACAAGAAGGGAGAGATATGAGAAGTATCGGCTCATAGTTGTGGCACTTTATTTGTTCATTGATTGTTTTTCATACACACCTTGATGGGGTGGGAAGTGGAGGCGCTCCAGTGACCCCTTGTTCCTCAAGCCAGCTGGTAAGCCTACAGTTAAGCCAGTCAAGTCAGATGAGCCCACGCTCAAGCCGGTGACCTCAAGGTTTCTCACTTGGGACCTCAGCATCCCAGGTTGACACACTATCTACTGCGCCACCACTGGTCAGACAAGATCTATGACATTTTTTGTGTGTGTGACAGAGACAGAGAGAGGGACAGATAGGGACAGACAGGAAGACAGACAGATGAGAAACATCATTTCTTCACTGTGGCTCTTTTAGTCGCCTTAGTAGTTCATTGATTGCTTTCTCAAATGTGCCTTGACCGGGAGGCTGCAGCAGAGTGAGTGACCCCTTGCTTAAGCCAGTGACCTTTGGGCTCAAGCCAGCCACTTCGGGGTTTCAAACCTGGATCCTCCGTGTCCCAGTCCAACACTCTGTCCACTATACCACTGCCTGGTCAGGCAAGATCATTGACATTTTAAAATCTCGGTATTGTAGAATGTTCTCTCTCTCTCTCTCTCTTTTTTTTTTTTTTTTTTGTATTTTTCTGAAGTGAGAAGCAGGGAAGTAGAGAGACAGACTCTACCACATGTGCCCAACCAGGATCCACCCAGCATGCCCACAGGGGGCGATGCTCTGCCTATCTGGGGTGTTGTTCCATTGCAGTCAGAGCCATTCTAGCGCCTGAGGTGGAGGCTATAGAGCTGTCCTCAGCGCCCTGGCCAACTTTGCTCCAATGGAGCCTTGGCTGAGGGAGGGGAAGAGATAAAGAAGAGGGGGAAAGGTGGAGAAGCAGATGGGCGCTTCTCCTGTGTGTCCTGGCCTGAAATCAAACCCGAGACTTCCATACACCCGGCCAATACTCTACCACTGAGCCAACCAGCCAGGGCATAAAATGTTCTTAAATTTGTTACTGTGTAGGCTCAAGCAATGAATGTACTACTGAGTACAACAACAGATGAATGCTTCCCTTCCCCTCCCCTCTCTCTCCCTTCCTCTCTTTGTCTTTCTAAAAATCAATAAGTAAAAATTGTAAGCCCTGGCCAAATGCTTGGTTGGTTGGAACATCCATCTCAAAGCTCAGAGGTTGCCAGTTTGATCCCTGGTCAGGGCACATACAGAGAACAGCTCAACGTTCCTGTCTCTGTCTCTCTTTCCCTGTCTTTCTAAATTAAAAAAAAAATTTTTTTTGATTAATGTATAAATGTAGAGGAGCTTCAAACTAAAATATTATTCCTTCCAAGTTTATTTTTTCAGAGCCACATTGCAGTGTGAGTTGGTGCTTACCTCTCATGTAGCCTTTTATGTTGTCTTCTAATGATTTTGTTGCCATTATTTTAAAGTTGTAGAGCAAAAAGACACGATTTAGACTTGCTGCATATTGGCTTTTTGCCATAGGCAGATGTTTGCCTTTGAGAACAAATGAGCTAGAAAAAGTGGTGTGTGGGAGACTTGGGGATTATTTTGATTAAAATGTCATTTTAAGACTATGTCCTTTTTTTTTAAGCTGATTTTAGAAGTATTCTTAGAATTACAGTCATACCTCAGAGATATGCAGGTTCCATTCCAGACCACTGCAATAAAGTGAATATTACGATGACAGTCACATAATTTGTTTGGTTTACCAGTGCACATAAAAATGATGTTTATGCTGTACTTTTTTCTTTTTTTTTTTTTTTTTTTACGGAGACCGAGAGTCAGAGAGAGGGATAAATAGGGACAGACAGACATGAACTGAGAGAGATGAGAAGCATCAATCATCAGTTTTTTGTTGTGGCACTTTAGTTGTTCATTGATTGCTTTCTCATATGTGCCTTGACCGTGGGTCTTCAGCAGACTGAGTAACCCCTTGCTCAAGCCAGCGACCTTGGGTCCAAGCTAGTGAGCTTTGCTCAAACCAGATGAGCCACACTCAAGCTGGCTACCTCGGGGTCTCGAACCTGGGTCCTTGACATCCCAATCCAACGCTCTATCCACTGCGCCACCGCCTGGTCAGGCTACGCTGTACTTTAAAGTGTACAATACCATATGTCTAAAAGCAGGGTTCCCCAAACTACGGCCTGCGGGCCGCATGCGGCCCCCTGAGGCCATTTATCAAGCCCCAGCCACACTTCTGGAAAGGACACCTCTTTCATTGGTGGTCATTGAGAGGAGCATAGTTCCCTTTGAAATACTGGTCAGTTTGTTGATTTAAATTTACTTATTCTTTATTTTAAATACTGTATTTGTTCCCGTTTTGTTTTTTTTTTTTACTTTAAAATAAGATATGTGCAGTGGGCATAGGGATTTGTTCATAGTATTTTTTATAGTCTAGCCCTCCAACGGTCTGAGGGACAGTGAACTGGCCCCCTGTGTAAAAAGTTTGGGGACTCCTGTCTAAAAGACTCTATGTACCTTAATTTAAAAATAATTTATTGCTTAAAAATGGTAACCATAATCCGAGCCTTTGGTCAGGCATAATCCTTTTGCTGGTGGAGGGTTTTGTCTTGATATAGAGGGCTGCTGGCCAATTGGGTGCTGGTTGCTAAAGGTTGGGGTGGCTGTGGTAGTTTCTTACACTGAGACAGTGAAGTCTGTTACATCAGTTAACTCTTCGTTTCACAAACAGTTTCTCTATAGCAGGGGTCTCAAACTCAACACAGCATGTGGGCCGCAGAGCAAGATCACAGCCGTTCGGCGGGCCGCACTAGGTCTACAAAAGGCAACTGTTACGCAACACTGCAGTTGAAAACAAACAAAAAAATCAGTACAAAATTGTTCGGCGGGCCGCGAGTTTGAGACCCCTGCTCTATAGCATGTGGTGCTGTTTAATAACATTTTACCCAGTGAGACTTCTTTCAAAATTGCGATTAATCCTTTCCAACCCTGCCACTGCTTTGCCATAAGCTTATGTAATCTAAATTCTTGGTTGTCATTTCAACAGACTTCACAGCAACTTCACCAGGAATAGATTCCATCTCAAGAAACCATTTTCTTTGCTCATCCACAATAAGCAACTCATTGATGAGTTTTGTCATGGGATTGCAGCAATTCAGTCACATTTTCAGGCTACACTTCTCATTCTCTTGCTATTTCCACCACATCTACAATATTCTCTTTCACTGAAGTTTTGAACCCCTCAAAGTCATTTAGGAAGTTTGGAGTTAACTTCTTCCAGACTCCTGTTAAACCTTTTTACTTGAATCATGAATGTTCTTAATGAATTAGAATGGTGAATCCTTTCCAGAAGTTTTTCAATGTACTTTGCCCAGATCTTCAGAAATCGCTATCTGTAGCAGGGATAGTCTTTCTTAGGACATTTGTTTCTTTTCTTCCTTACTTACTTCCTTCCTTCCCTTCCTTCCCTTCCTTCCCTTCCTTCCCTTCCTTCCCTTCCTTCCCTTCCTTCCCTTCCTTCCCTTCCCTTCCTTTCCTTTCTTTCTCTCTCTCTCTCTCTCTCTCTTTCTTTCTTTCTTTCTTTCTTTCTCTCTTTCTTTCAATTCAGTGAGAGTAGGGGAGGCAGAGACAGATTCCCACGTGTGCCCTGACTGGGATCCACCCGGCAAGGCCACTAGAGGGTGATGCTCTGTTGTTCAGCAACCAAGCTCTTCCCAGCACTTGAGCAGAGGCCATGGAGCCAACCTCAGGGCCAACTCGCTCCAATCGAGCCATGGCTACAGGAGAGGGGAGAGAGAGAAGGGAGGGGGGGAAGGGTGGAGAAGCAGATAGTCACTTCTCCTGTGTGCCCTCACTGGGAGTTGAATCCCAGACATACACACGCTGGGCTGATGTTCTACCATTGAGCCAACTGGACAGAGCCACGACATGTTTTTCTTAAATCCTAAGACTTAAAATTTGAAATTACTTCCTGATCCATGGGCTGTAGAATGGGTGCTCTGTTCACAGGCATGAAAACAACGTTAATCTCATTGTGTATCTCCATCAGAGCTCTTGGATGATCAGGTACATTGTCAGTCAGCAGTAATATTTTGAAAGGCATCTTTTTTTCTGAGCAGGAGGTTGTCAAAAATTGGTATAAAATATTCAGTAAACCATGTCATAAGCAGATGTACTGTTATCTAGGCTTTGTTCTATAGAGAGAGAATGGACAGGGTAGATTTAGCTTATTTCTTAAGGGCTGTAAGGTTTTTGAATGGAAATGAGCATTGGCTTCAACTTGAAATCACCAGCTGTACTAGCCCCTAACAATAGAGTCAGCCTGTCCTTTGAAGCCAGGCATTGATTTCTCCTCTCTGTCTGTGAAAGCCTGATGGCACCTTCTTCCAGTATAAAGCTGATTCATCTACACCAGTGGCAGTCAACCTGGTCCCTACTGCCCACTAGGGGGCACTCCAGCTTTCATGGTGGGCGGTAGCGGAGCAACCCAAGTATAAATAAAAAGATAGATTTAACTGTAGTTAAGTTGTTTTATAAAGACTTATTTTGCCAAATTTAGCAAAAATCTGACATAAAGTACTTGGTAATTATTATATGCTTTAACTTGCTGTAATTCTGCTTTATAAATTTTATAAAGTAAAGTTACTTCCCTACTTTATAAATCACCATGACTGTGGAACCGGTGGGCGGTTAGAAAATTGTACTACTAACAGATACAAAAGTGGGCAGTAGATATAAAAAGGTTGACTACCCCTGATCTACACTGAAAATCTGTTATTCAGTGGATCTACCTTCATTAAATATATCTTACCTAGATCTGGATAAGTTGCTGCAGCTTCTACATCAGCATTTGCTACTTCACCTTGCACTTTTATGCTAAGTAGATGGCTTCTTTCCTTAAACCTCATGGACCAGACTCGGCTAGCTTCAGCCATTTCTTCAGCAGCTCTCTCACCTGTCAGCCTTCATAGGCTTGAAAAGAGTTAAGGAATTACTCGGGATTTGGCTTAGGTTTAAGGGAATGTTGTGGCTGTTTGATCTTTTGTCCAGACCACTGAACATTCTCCATATCAGCAATAAGGCTGTTTCACTTTATCATTCATGTGTTCACTGGAATAGTACTTTTAATTTACTTCAAAAACTTTTCCTTTACATTCACAACTTGGCTAACTGTTGGGTGCTAAGAGGCCAGGTGCCTCAGCTTTCAACATGCCTTCCTCATTAAACTTAATCATGTATAGCTCTTGATTTAGGGAGAGAGTTGTGACTCTTCCAGTTACTTGAACACATATAAGCAATTGTAGGGATATTAATTGGCCTAATTTCAATATTGTTGTGTTTTAAGAAAGAGGGAGGCCTGAGGAGAAGGAAGAGATAGGAACGGCTAGTTGGTGAAACAGAATACACACAACATCTATTAAATTTATCATCTTACATTAAGAATAGTAACATCAAAGATTGCTGATCCCAGATCACCCTAACAAATATAGTAATTAAAAATTTGAAAGACTGCAAGAATAACATGAGCCACAGAGATACACTATAAACAAATGCTTTTGGAAAAAATGGTGCTGATAAAATTGCTTTGATGCAGGGCTGCCACAAACCTTCACTTTGTAAAAAACATATCTGTAAAGCACAGTAACGCAAAATGCAGCAAAACAAGGCATGCCTGTATTACAGAGGTTTATAATTAGTTTATCGCTGCTTCAGGAAGTGATAAGCAACAGCTCCCTGTTCACCATATCCTTCTCATCTTTGATTTTTTTTAAGTATCTTGTTTTGAAATTTAAAGGATCTTTGATTAAGTACCTTTTACTATGTTTTTAAACAAATAAGGCAATAATAATTTATTTTTCAAAACCAGTGACTAAAAAAAAGAAAGAAAACTAACATTTTTTTGGACACCTGTGTGCTGCATGCTAGGTGCTTAACAAATATGTAATTTTTACAGCAACAACAACAAAGAAAACTAAAGGGGATAGAGAAATGCTCGTTCTAACTTTTAGTGTATTATATATAGTATCGATATTTGTACATCAAGAGGCAGATGATAATTTTTAAATTTTCATGATCAAATCTGATTCTTTTCTGGGCTTAGGTTTTGTAACATAACAAAAAGTGTTCTAGTATATGTCATAAGAAAATAATTTCCAAAATTAATGAAACATGTTGTTCTACAGTGCAGTTCCTAAAGATAAGGACAGGCAATGCTTTAAACTACGCCAAGGAATTGATAAGAAGATTGTCATCTACGTGCAACAAACAACTAATAAAGAACTTGCCATTGAAAGGTAAACATTTTTTGTCAGTTTACCTTAATGTAAATTTTAGTTTTTATCCATCTAGTGCAATAATATACTATATTCAAAAATGTATTTGCAAATATTTTCCCTTGGGAATTCTCTTGATAATTGAAGTAGCTGCTTCATTCACTTTGAATTAATTTCCATAAATTTTCCATAAATATGCTGACTTTATGTGCTAATAAACAGGCAGACATAAAACTTGCTTATTTCACTGAAAGAAGTAAGTATTGTTTTGGCTATACTAATTTATTGATAATTTTAATGTGTCCTTTTTTCCATCAGTGAGAATTTTTTTAAGTGACCTAATTTAAACATCTTTTTTGTGTTTTTTCCAAATTTATGTCAGTTCTTTTTTTGCAGGTGTTTTGGTCTTCTCCTTAGTCCTGGAAAAGATGTACGAAATAGTGACATGCACTTGTTAGATTTGGTAAGGCTTTGTGTTTTTTTTTTAATTTATACACTATTTCCTAAGAAAAAGGTGTTTCACTTTATCTCATCTGAATCTATAATTAAAACACATTATGAAGGTGTTCTTGTAAGCTATAAAGCAGTAAGCAAAGATAAGGAAATTTCTGGCTTGATATTGACTAGCTTCTTGACTATAATAGTGAATACTTCTTGTTTATCATATGGGGTTGATGTGGGAATCAAAGGAAAAATGTTGTTAGTAAATTGTTTGCAAACTATCATGAGCTTTGTAAAAGTAGAGGTGTTATTTCTATTATATGGAAATATTTTCAAAACTAAAATTTAGTAATTACTCACTTGACAGAAGAATTCAACATAGGTTTAGGTAGTAAATTTCTCTAATGTTTATACAGGTTGATATGATTTCCAGGCACTTACAAGTTTTTAGAAACAGTTACATAAATAGCACAGCTTTGATTTTAACAGTAATTATTGAACTATACTCCTACCTTTAAAAAAAATCTGGTTCTTTTTTATATTCTTAAATTTCTGCAATTCCTGTTTTTCAAGGCAGCAAAATGGGGGTTAGCTGTTGTTTTCTTACTTTGCCATTATTGTTCGTTTTACTCTTCAGGAATCTATGGGTAAAAGTTCAGATGGAAAGTCATATGTTATCACTGGGAGCTGGAATCCAAAATCCCCACATTTTCAAGTTGTAAATGAAGAAACTCCTAAAGGTAATGTGGATTGCTGATGTCATGGACATTTTAGTCCCAAGAAGATACCCAAACCTTAGTACCATTTACTTGACAAGTACCCAGTGCTTACCTAATTCTAGTTAAACCAAAGAATGTTAATAGTTCTTTAAGTTTGTCATTAAATTTGACCTGGAAACAAAATGTCATTTTTCCCCACTTATTTTTTCCTTTCCTGCTTCCTTTTTTACTTACGTATTTACAAACTTGTAAATTTTATTTATTTTTGTAGAGAGATATGCACGTATGGTTAAAAATTCAAAGGATATATAGAGAAAACTAAAAATCTACCAGTCACCAGGGCCCCACTACACAGAGGACCGCTGTGACTAGGTTGTTGTGTAGTTTTTTATATAGTCTATGAATAAATAACCTTTCTCAAGATATTTCATAGTCTTCCCAAATGTCATTTAATGGCTATATAATATTCTATTCTAAAAATATGTTATTTGCTTAATCTAGTGCCTTTTACTGAGCACTTATATTTTTCCCTTTATTTTTTCTTGTTATTCATAGCATTATAGATAAATGGATAAAGGACATAAACAGTTAACATTGTTAACCAAGAATTTAAAAGTTGGTAATTCCTAGTGTTGGTGCAAGTCGCATAAAGAAGCCATATGTCATTATTATGTTGTAAACGTTTATAATAAAAATAATTTCTTTTACATTAATCATATGAGCAAATATATTTCTACTTTTTTATTTGTTTCTCACCTCTTTCTCTAGATAAAGTGCTGTTTATGACCACAGCTGTTGATTTGGTAATAACAGAAGTACAAGAGCCTGTTCGATTTCTCTTAGAGACAAAAGTCCGAGTTTGCTCACCTAATGAAAGATTATTCTGGCCCTTCAGCAAACGTAGTACTACTGAAAATTTCTTTCTGAAACTAAAACAGGTACTGTACTTTTCTATAAATATTAGAGAGGGGTTGGGATAAGAAAGGAGAAACCACTTCTGAGTCTGATTGCTCATTAACCTAAGCTATCAGTTATCCCTGGTCAGCAGACTGTGGCTCACGAGCTACATGCGGCTCTTTGACCCCTTGAGTGTGGCTCTTCCACAAAATACCATGTGCAGGCACTACCTCGATAAGGAATGCACCTACCTATATAGTTTAAATTTTAAAAATTTGGCTCTCAAAAGAAATTTCAATCATTGTACTGTTGTTAATTTGGCTCTGTTGACTAATGAGTTTGCCAACCACTGACTAGATCATGTGAACTTTAAATATATTAAGAGGAAAAAGTTTTGCCTGACCGGGTTGCTGTGCAGTGAATAGAGCGTCAGACTGGGATGTGGAGGACCCACATCCTGAGGTCGTCAGCTTGAATGCGGGCTCAACTGGCTTGAGCAAAGAACTCACGAGCTTGGACCCAAGGTCGCTGGCTTGAGCAAGGGGTTACTCGGTCTGCTGAAGGCCCGCAGTCAAGGCACATATGAGAAAGCAATCAATGAACAACTAAGGTGTTGCAAGGAAAAACTGATGATTGATGCTTCTCATCTCTCTCCGTTCCTGTCTGTCTCTCTCTCTGACTCTCTCTGTCCCTATAAAAAAAAGAGGAAAAGGTTTTATTTTTACCCATTTGTCAATCTTGTTGCTCTTCATTTCTTCCTGAAGAACCGAGGATCTGCCTGATCAGGCGGTGGCGCAGTGATAGTGTCGGACTGGGATGTGGAAGGACCCAGGTTCAAGACCCTGAGGTTGCCAGCTTGAGCGCCGACTCATCTGGTTTGAACAAAGCTCACCAGCTTGAGCCCAAGGTCACTGGCTTGAGCAAGGGGTCACTCCCCCCCCCCCCCCCCCCCCCCCCCCCCCGTCAAGGCACATATGAGAAATCAATCAGTGAACAACTAAGGAGCTGCAATGAAGAATTGATATTTCTCATCTCTCTCCCTTCCTATCTGTCCCTCTGTCTGACTCTGTCTCTGCAAAAACAAACAAACAAAGAAACCCCCGAGGATCCATCTGATATCACTTCCCTTCTACCAGTAGAAATTCTGTTAGCTTTTCTTTCAGTGCAGACATAACTCTTAGACTTCTGGATCTTAAAATGTTTTCATTCACTTTCATTCCAGTAGGGTATTTTCACTGGATATAGAATGCTGGGTTGAGAGATTTTTCCCAGCACTTTAAAAGTGTCATCTCACATTTTTACTGTTGCCATTATTTTTGATGAGAAGTCAGCATACACATATATTGTTCTTCCTGTGTATGTGATGTTATTTTTCTCTAGATGCTTTTAAGATTATTTTTTGTCTTTGATTTTCAGACATTTAACTGTGATGTGCCTAGATGTGATTTTCTTCCTTGGGATTTGTTGGATTTCTTGAATTTTGAAATTTATGTTTTTGGTCTTTTTTCAAAAACAATTTTGGGGAAAATATGACCCAGTATTGCTTTTATCTTTTTCCCTGCCCCATCTCTCTTTTCTCTCCTTATAGAATTTCAGTTACCCATATTTTAGACATTTTGGTCTTATCCCACAGATCTCTGAGGCTCTATTTTTTCAAATCTTTTGTTTTTCTTAGATTACTTTCTGTTGACCTCTCTTAAAGTTCATTTGATTCTCTTTTGTCATCTTCATTCTGCTGTTAAACTCATTCAGTGAAATTTTCTTAAGAGTCTTTTAAAAATTTTCATTGATTAGAGAGAAAAGAAGGAAGGAAGGGGAGAGAGAAAGAGAGAGAACTCATTCCTCTCAGTTGTATGCTCATTGGTTGCTTCTCATATGTTCCTTGTGACCAGGGATGGAAACCACTGTGGTCGTAACGCAGTTCCATTTTTAATTTTTTGAGATAATTCCAGACTGCTTTCTACAGAGGTTGCACTAATCATATTCCCACCAGCAGTGCACGAGGGTTCCCGTTTCTCCACATCCTCGCCAACACTTGTTTGTTGATGGTAGCCATTATGACAGGTCTCAGGTGATATCTCATTGTAGTTTTAATGTGCATTTCTCTGATGATTAGTGACATTGAGCATCTTTTAATATGTCTGTTGGCCATCTGTATGCCTTCTTTAGAGAAGTGTCTTTTAGGTCCTTTGCCCATTTCTTAATTGTATTGTTTCTTTTTTTGGTGTTGTTTTATAAGTTCCTTGTAAATTTTGGATATTGAACCCTTATCAGATCTATCAGCTAGTATGTTCTTTAGGGGAACACTTTGTAAAGTATATGATTGTCTAACCACTATGCTGTACATATGAAACTGTAATAAATAATATTGAATGTAAATTATAATTTAAAAATACTTTTTTTTTTTTTTTTTTTTTTACAACAGACAGATAGGGACAGACAGGAAGGGAGAGAGATGAGAAGCATCAATTCTTCGTTGTGGTTCCTTAGTTGTTCATTGATAGTTTTCTTATATGTGCCTTGACCTGGGGGCTCCCACAGAGCGAGTGTCCCCTTGCTCAAGCCAGTGAATGAAAAGGAATTTAAAAAGAAAAAAGTAATAGCAGCTGTCATTAATTGAGGGCCTATTGTGGCTATCACTCTACTAGCTACTTTTAGTTTTACTGTTTTATTTTCTTAGTGATCCAATGAAGATAACATTCTCAATTTATAGATCCAAAGATGTAAAATAGATTTAATGGGATGTTTTATGGAAAAGATACATATTTTCTAAGAGTCCCAATCAGGGTTTTTTCCATAGAAACATTTTCTTTTTGTCTTTCTTTAAGAATATTTTTAGAACTTACTTAAATTAAATGTAATTTAAAATTTTAATCATTTTGCCATTCTCATTACAAATGGAACAACAGACCAAATTTTAAAAATATATATGTAGTTTCTGTTATTGCTATAAGTATGGGAAAATAATCATGGAAATGTTTTCTTTAAATACATGTTTAGAAATTGAATCTTTTTTTCTTTTACTAAATTTATCTGGTGACTCAGTAACTCTTTTTTAGCCTGGAAGCTTTCCCAACTGTGGGGAATTGTTTTATTAGGATGAAATCATATTAGAGAAGAAACTTAAAATTAGTGGGGAAAGAAAGATTGCTTTTTTAAGTTTAAATATTTAGATATTGTTTACTAAAAGAGAAGAAAATGGTTTGAAGACTCGATTTTCCAGTAGTAACATAAGGTGAATAAAAGACCAACTAAACATTCTTATAACTATAGAATTAAATTTTATTGTGAGAGAGACTTTATTATTATTTATTTATTTATTTTGAGAGAGAGACAGAGAGGGAGATGAGAAGCATCAACTCGTAGGTGCTTCAGTTTAGTTGTTCATTGATTACTTCTCATACATTACTTGACCAGGGAGCCCCAGCCTAGCCAGTGATCCCTTGCTCAAGCCAGCAACCTTTGGGCTCAAGTCAGTAACCATGGGATCATGTTGACAATCCCACGCTCAAGTGTTGACCTCGTGCTCAAACTAGTGGCCTCGGGGTATCAAATCTGGATCCTTAGCATCCCAGATTGATGCTCTATCCATTGCACCACTACCGGTCAGGCTATAAAGTTATTTTTAAATGGATAAGCTGATACCTGAAAAATTAAACTTTGTGGACAATGTCATATATTCCAATAGGTCATTAATTATTCTGGAAACCTGGGCCTCTTCATTCTATTTTCCGTGTGTGTGTGTCTGTACAGCCACATGCACACACATACACTAAACTACTGTACCTCTCAAGATAAAAAATACGGAAATGCTTGCTATACTAGTGCTCTTCAACTGCTAATCAGGAGGCGTATGATTCACAGGTTGTTACAATCTTCCTGGGAAATGTCATTTGCTTAAGGAGGTGACCACCAGATTTCTCCTTTGTGAAAGTCAAATTTGCTCTTTGTATTTAGCAAAGAGTAATCTTTGGGTTGGTACTTGGCAATTTCTGCATATATCTTATTCCTCAACTTTCTAACTTTCAGCATCTACTGATGGTCCTTTGCCTACATCAGTTGATTCATTCACATATTTTCAACAGTAATTTAACATTACAGAACCTTCTTTTACATTTATATATATTTTTAATATTGGATATCTCAGTTACCACATTAGTATAATTTATTTGCTTTATTTTACTTCATCAAAGAATTTAAAAATACCGACATTGCAGGAAACCCCTTAATATGTGGTCTTTATAAACCTGTAAAATATCTTTTTTTTTTTTTTTTCATTTTTCTGAAGCTGGAAACAGGGAGAGACAGTCAGACAGACTCCCGCATGCGCCCGACCGGGATCCACCCGGCACGCCCACCATGGGGCGACGCTCTGCCCACCAGGGGGCGATGCTCTGCCCATCCTGGGCGTCGCCATGTTGCGACCAGAGCCACTCTAGCGCCTGAGGCAGAGGCCACAGAGCCATCCCCAGCGCCCGGGCCATCTTTGCTCCAATGGAGCCTTGGCTGTGGGAGGGAAAGAGAGAGACAGAGAGGAAAGCGTGGCTGAGGGGTGGAGAAGCAAATGGGCGCTTCTTCTGTGTGCCCTGGCCGGGAATCGAACCCGGGTCCTCCGCATGCTAGGCCGATGCTCTACCGCTGAGCCAACCGGCCAGGGCCTAAAATATCTTTTGAGAAAAGGCACTATTATATGGATTTATGAAATATAGATTTCAATTATTTAAAAATTTAATGAGAACAAGCTTATATTTCAGTGCAATTATTGATGGAAGTAATTAAGCACCAGTTAATAAACTTGAACCATTTATAATGTATGGACAGTGCCACACCAGAGCTTACATACAACTTGGGTTGTATAAGTTTCTTTCATTGGAACTAAAACTTATACTTTAATATCAGTATACAAAGATCAATATGTAAATATCTAAATGAAAAAGATTCCAAATTATTTAGTGTAGTCTGACCTTTTTTATAGATGCTTAAAACAAAATGTTTTAGCATTTTATAGATGCTAAAACAAAATTTTGGGAGAAACGTTTGTCATATGCATAGAACATACGTAATTTTGCACGTTTTTCATTGTGCATGAATGAAAATAGCAGCATATGATATGAAATCATTTGAATATGTATAGTTTTAAATTCCTATTTGTTCATGTTCATTAAAAAAATACCAGTATAGACCCTGGCCAGTCGGTCTGGTGTGTGGAAGCCCCAGGTTCGATTGCTGGCCCGGGCACACAGGAGAAGCCCTAACCCTTCCCCCTCTCCTTTCTCTCTATCTCTCTTCCCTTCCTTCAGCCAAGGCTCCATTGGAGCAAAGTTGGCCTGGGCGCTGAGGACAGCTTCAGGACACCTCAGGTGCTAGAATGGCTCCAGTTGCGGCAGAGCAATACCCCTTGGTGGGGCATGCTGGGTGGATCCCGGTCAAGCGCATGCAGGAATCTATCTGCCTCCCACTTCTTACTTAGGAAAAATACAAAAAAAAAAAAAAAAAATACACACACACACAAGTATATTTACCAGTATACAATATAGTGAAGTTTCAAGATTTTATGGACCTTCTTTTTGTCCTTTGAACATGTTCCAGTAAGATTATAAAATTAATACTGTGTTCAAAAGTTACATGGCATATTATTTTCATTATAGTTATGTTACCTTTGACATATATTGTTAAGTTTGTTTCCATACTTTCAATTTGGGAGCTTGCGGTATTTTTTTTCCAGTTTGGTTTAATTTATTATTTAATATTTAAAATATTTTATGGTACAAAAGTCCAAATTATATAAAAAATGTATACTCTGAAGTCTAGATTTCATCTATATCTCCTTTCTCCCATTCCCAAAGGTAACCATGATTATTGGTTTCTGTATTATCTTTTGTTTCCCTTGTGAAAATAATAAAATATCAATATACATGGTGGAGCAAAAGTAGGTTTACAGTTGTGAGTACGCAAAACAGTTTATTATTGTATTATTGCATTATTTTCCGTACAAACAACTGTAAACCTTATTTTATCCCACCCTGTATTTTAATCCCCTTTTTAAAACAGAAACTAGCATGCTATATATACTGTTCTGCAGCTTACTTTTTTAACTTGATATATTCTAGAGATCATTCCACATCATTTTATCGATACCGCCCTCATTCTTGTCTAATGGTGGGATAGTACTGTGTAGTTTGGATTAATCATGATCTTTTTTTTTTATTTTTTATTTTTTAATTTCAGAGACAGCGAGAGTCAGAGAGAGGGATAGATAGGGACAGACAGACAGGAACAGAAAGAGATGAGAAGCATCAATCATCAGTTTTTCCTTGCAACTGCTTAGTTGTTCATTGATTGCTTTCTCATATGTGCCTTGACCGTTGGCCTTCAGCAAGCCGAGTAACCCCTTGCTTGAGTCAGTGACCTTGGGTCCAAGCTGGTGAGCCTTGCTCAAACCAGATGAGGCCATGCTCAAGCTGGCGACCTCGGGGTCTCGAACCTGGGTCTTCCACATCCAAGTCCGACGCTCTATCCACTGCGCCAGCACCTGGTCAGGCAATCACAATCTTTTTTAACTAGTCTTCTATTGACGGATACTAGGATTTTTTCCCCCAATCATTTACTTTCCAAGTACTGTTGCAGTATAGAACCTTGTCCATGTGTTGTTTTGTTCTTATGAAAGTGCATTTGAGAGTAAATTCCTGTTGGCACACAAGGTCATTTTGCTTATGTGATTTTTGTTTTATTTGCCAAATTCCAAGGTATAAGAAATATCTGGCCCTGGCCGGTTGGCTCAGCGGTAGAGCATCGGCCTAGCGTGCGGAGGACCCGGGTTCGATTCCCGGCCAGGGCACACAGGAGAAGCGCCCATTTGCTTCTCCACCCCTCCGCCGCGCTTTCCTCTCTGTCTCTCTCTTCCCCTCCCGCTGCCAAGGCTCCATTGGAGCAAAGATGGCCCGGGCGCTGGGCATGGCTCTGTGGCCTCTGCCCCAGGCGCTAGAGTGGCTCTGGTCGCAACATGGCGACGCCCAGGATGGGCAGAGCACCGCCCCCTGGTGGGCAGAGCGTCGCCCCTGGTGGGCGTGCCGGGTGGATCCCGGTCGGGCGCATGCGGGAGTCTGTCTGACTGTCTCTCCCTGTTTCCAGCTTCAGAAAAATGAAAAAAAAAAAAAAAAAAAAAAAAAAAAAAAGAAATATCTGTTTCCCCATAGGCTTTCAAGAATGTGTTATTGAACTTAAGGATATAATGGTACTTTTAATTTATCCTTTGGTGAATGAAACCAACATTTCATATATATACACATATATAACACATATGTACATATATTTTTATTATTGTTATTAAGGGAGAGGCGAGGGAGGCAGGGTGGCAGAGAGATAGACTCCCGCATGCACCCCAACAGGGATCCACCCAGCAAGCTCCCTACAGGGAGATGCTCTGCCCATCTGAGGGCACTGGACCATTGTTTCACAACCAAGCTATTTCATCACCTGAGGTGAGGAGATGGAGCCATCCTCATCACCCGAGGCCAACTTACTGGGACCATTTTAGCCATGGCTGCGGGCTGGGAAGAAACAGAAAGAGAGAGAAAAGGGTGAGAGGGAGAGGTGGAGAAGCAGTTGGTCTCTTCTGTGTGCCCTGGGTGGGAATCGAATCTGGGACTTCCACACGCCAGCCCAATGCTCTACCGCTGAGCCAACTGAACAGGGCCATATTTCATATGTTTAAGGGGGATTTTTTTTCCTTTTCTGTGAATTGCTTCGTCATTTTTTTTTTTTTTTTTTTTGGTATTTTTCTGAAGCTGGAAACGGGGAGAGACAGTCAGACAGACTCCCACATGCGCCCGACCGGGATCCACCTGGCACGCCCACCAGGGGGCGATGCTCTGCCCCTCCGGGGCGTCGCTCTGCCGCGACCAGAGCCACTCTAGTGCCTGGGGCAGAGGCCAAGGAGCCATCCCCAGCGCCCAGGCCATCCTTGCTCCAATGGAGCCTTGGCTGCGGGAGGGGAAGAGAGAGACAGAGAGGAAGGAGAGGGGGAGGGGTGGAGAAGCAAATGGACGCTTCTCCTATGTGCCTTGGCCAGGAATCGAACCCGGGTCCCCCGCACGCCAGGCCGACACTCTACCGCTGAGCCAACCGGCCAGGGCCTCGTCATATTTTTTGCTCTGTTTTTGTTCTTTTTCCTCTTAATTTTTGAAGTCCTTAATATATTTGAGAGGTTAATCCTTTGAAATAGAAGTTGCAAAAATTTATTTGACCTGTCACTTGCCTTTTGACTTAAATTATGATGGTCTTTTGGGCTTTTTGCCACACAATTTCTTATGTACTTGGAATTTATGAAGTTTTTTCCTTTAAAGCTTCTGGATTTGGGGTAATAATTAGAATTGTTTTCCCTACTCCCAAGTGAAAATGAATTTATAGATTTTCTTTTATTATGTTTTATTTTACTACCTTTAGAGCTCTGATTCATTAATATTTTATTCTCATGTGTAGTATAAAGTACAAGTCTGAGTCATTCTTTTTTCAATGTCCATTTACTTATTCCAACACTATTAAATTATAATTTTCCGCAATGATTTGAGATTCTACCTTTATCATATATCACATTTTCTTTTTCTTTTTATTTTTATTTTTTGTGGCAAAGACAGAGAGAGGGACAGATAGGGACAGACAGACAGGAAGGGAGCTAGATGAGAAACATCAATTCTTCATTGCGGTTCCTTAGTTGTTCATTGATTTGATTTCTCATATGTGCTTTGACTGCCGGCCTTCAGCAGACCGAGTGAGTGACCCCTTGCTCGAGCCAGCGACCTTGGGTTCAAGCTGGTGAGCTTTTCTCAAACCAGATGAACCCGTACTCAAGCTGGCGCCTTTGGGGTCTCAAACCTTTGTCCTTTGCATCCCAGCCTGACGCTCTATCCATTGCGCCACCACCTGGTCAGGCCATATATCACATTTTCATGTTTTGTTGTTGTTTTTTTGGCACCTTAGTTTCTCAGTGATTGCTTTCTCATATGTGCCCTGACAGGGGCGGGGGGCTACAGCATACCGAGTGACCCTTGCTCAAACCAGATGAGCCCGCACTCAAACTGGCGACCTCGGGATCTCAAACCTGGGTCCTCTGTGTCCCAGCCCGACGCCCTATCTACTGCGCCACCTCCTGGTCAGGCACATTTTCATGTTTATTTAGACCTCGTTCTGGTTTTCATAATTTTCATTGTTTTTTATGTTATTTTTGTACCAGTATTACATACACTCTTACTTATGTAGACTTCATAATGTTTCAATACCTGGTAGGGCTATCCTCTCTCCCTAGTTCTTTTTTTGTGGGTTTTGCTGGATAGTTTCTTTTTTTAATAAAGTTTAGATTCAACCTTGTAACTCAGGAAAAAATTACTGGTATTTTTATTGGGAATAATTGACATCATTATGATGTCAGTCATTTTATGCAAGAACATCTGATGCCTTTCCATTTAAGTCTACTCTTTTATGTCTTTTAAAAGTGCTTTGAAAATTTAATTTCATAAAATTAAACACAAAATAAAAAGAATAGTATAATTTACCCCATGTATTATTATCTATCTTTAACAATGAACAACATTTTTAATAGCTGGAGCACTTGAGTTACAGTTGGATCCAGTTCCTGACTCTGTGTTTATCTGACTTCAAAAGGCAATGTTGCTGTAGTCACTATTACTCACAGAAGAGTTTCTAGGTGAACTGCAAGGGTTATCACATTTATATAGTGTCTGAGCAATTTTTTTAAAGGTAAAGAGCATTAATGATATTTTAGCTGTTTCAGGTAGCAATTAACTAATGGTTCAGAGTAATTTATAACAATAAAAGTAAAGCCTGTTTCCTATCAAACTATAACATATAAAAATTTAAAAATCCAAATTTAGAATGAATGTGTCAAAGATTTTAATTCAATTTATTAATCAGTAAGGAACCAGTAAGAGGGTAAAACTGATTCTAAGATTTGAGGAACTAGAGTTTATATAGTCTTTCCTTTAAAAAAAAAAAGCGTATTAGAAAAAGATTGCTAGGTTAGGGGAAAAAACTAGTTAATATCCTATAGGCAACCTTTGGGTTATCTTTTCTTTTTAGATTCTATTTATTTATTTTAGAGAGAGAGACAGAGAGAGAGAAAGGGGGAGGAGCAGAAATCATCAACTCCCATATGTGCCTTGACTAGGCAAGCCCAGGGTTTTGAACCAGCAACCTCAGCATCCCAGGTCTACGCTTTACCCATTGCGCCACCACAGGTCAGGCAGGGTTGTCTTTTCTGTTGGACAGAAATCATTTGCATATGTACTGGACACAGATCTACAGGTTAATATGTAACTTCACAGATTCTGGCCTCTTAATTCATAGTAAGTAGCTAAGTCAAAATTGGTTATTGCCTGACCAGGCGGTGGCCTGGGATGCGGAGGACCCAGGTTCGAGACCCTGAGGTCGCCAGCTTAAGCGTGGGCTCATCTGGTTTGAGCAAGGCTTACCAGCTTGGACCCAAGGTCGCTGGCTTGAGCAAGGGGTTACTCGGTCTGCTGAAGGCCCACGGTCAAGGCACGTATGAAAAAGCAATCAATGAACAACTAAGGTGTCACAACGAAAAACTGATGATTGATGCTTCTCATCTCTCTCCGTTCCTGTCTGTTTGTCCCTATCTATCCCTCTCTCTGACTCTCTGTCTCTGTAAAAAAAAAAAAATTGGTTATCTAGAAATTTAATAATCTTTGAGTGGACATGTTAAATCAAAGTCTGCAAACTAGAGTCTGTGGGTCAAGTCCAGCTTGGTGCTTGTTTTCATAAAGTTTTATTCAGGACACAACCACGTTCACTGCCTATGGTTGCTTTTGCACCATAATAGCAGAGTTGAATAATGGCAGAGATCACTGGCCAACATAGCCTAAAAAAATCTTACTATTTGGCCCTTTACAGAAAAGCTGACCAACCTTTATTAAACATTGCTTCAGGGTGGTATTGGAAAGGACCTTATTGCCATTATCTTGGCCTTTGAGGACTGGGGTAATATTTCTTAACCCAAATAAGCATTAAGATGATAAAATCTACTCTACCTGATGTTTCTGCACCTAATTAACATCTTATTCCCCCGCCCTGTATTTTTATTTTATGCGTGTATGTTGTTCTCTTAGGTGTAGCCCCCTTTTTCTGGTTGTCTCTCTCTCTTCCTGCTGCTCTGTATGTCACTGCTCCCCCTTCAGCTCCTTAACTGGCTGTATTAGGGAGTGTTACTATATTGAAATAGTGTACTGGTAAAGTTTTATATTCCCTGTTCTTAAGTTTTAATTTAGGTCAATTTAAAATGTTATGTGCTTACCTCAAAATAAAATCAAAATACAAACCAATTTTAGTTATCAAAATTTTATAGATTCTATTAAGCTCCTTTCTGCCACTCACCTCTCCTCCCACCCCAAGTTGTAACTTTCAATTGAAGAAAAGCTTTCTACACTGTTTTAATTAAGCTAAGGAGTGGAAAGGTCATGGAAATAAGAGGACTTTTATAGTCCTAAACTTTGTTCTAGATTATTTTAAAACTTTTTTTTATGTAGAGTTTTATAAAGGAAAACTTGAAGGACGCCTTAAAGTAACTTGGAAGCTACAGAATAGTTAACCTTTTAGTTCACATTTGCTAAATAGTGTGATTGGTTGTGGTTAGATGTTTGATGATACAGACTTAAGACAATAAATAAAATTGCAGATCTAGAGTCCTGCTCAATAAACACCCTATTCCATAGGGTTTTAAAATCTAAACATACACTTTTCTATTTAGAAAAGGTTACCTTAGGTATAGATATTCAAGGTAATACTTTATATTCTCATATCCTATATGAAGTCAGTAGTACTGAATTAAAATAATTTTACCACTTAATAAATTTTTTTTTCATCTTCAAGATAAAGCAGAAGGAGAGAAAGAGCAATACTGACACTTTATATGAAGTTGTGTGCTTGGAAAGTGAATCAGAAAGAGAGAGGAGGAAAACCACAGCCAGTCCCTCAATTCGCCTGCCGCAATCTGGATCTCAGAGCTCGATGATACCGTCCCCTCCAGAAGACGATGAAGAGGAAGGTAAAGTATAGGCAGGGCTTCAGTTCTGTTTTGGGGTGGAGGACTTACTTTTATCAGTGAGTTGATCTGTGATATAATATTTGGAATTTCTGGGGAGGATCCAAAAATGATTAACTGAGAACCTTCTTTTAGATAATGATAGCCTGACTGGTGGTGGCGCAGTGGATAGATTATCGACCTGGGGCGCTCGGGACCCAGTTTTGAAACCCCAAGGTCACCAGCTTGAGCACAGGCTCACCATTGCAGGGTCGCTGACTAGAGGATGGGATTATAAGACATGATCCCATGGTCGCTGGCTTGAGCAAGGGGTCACTGGCTCACTGGAGTGAGCCACCAACCTCTCCACATACTCCCCCATCAAGGCATGTATGAGAAGCAATCAATGAACAACTAAGGTGCTGCAACTAGAAGTTGATGCTTCTCATCTCTCTCCCTCCCTGCCTGCCTGTCTGTCTCTCTCTCTTGTTAAAAACAAATACAAAATAAAAGATAATTATAATTCATCAAGTTGGATAAAATGAGATTATATTTTTTTTAAAGAGTACCAGATTTTTAGAGTCAGTTATGCACAGCTTCCACTTGAATGCTTTTATCCCATAGGATTTATTTTACAGGGAAAAATTCATTTGCCAAAAGTGGTTTCCACATATGACCCTGTCACAAAATATATGTATTTAAATATACAAATTGATATTTATGCATTATTGGGTTTTGCACTTAATTAGAAATCAATCAGTTGAGGTTTTTCTTCTTTTTTTATGCTTTGTTTATGGATTGATCAGTTAAATGATACTACATAGAAGTGATAAAAGAAGGGAAGGAACACAGGAAAAGTGAAAGTTTAGAAGTGAAAGAGTAGAAGGCATTTTCTAATTTATAATTTTATAAGGCCTCGCCAGATAGCTTAGTTGGTTAGAGTGTTGTCTGTATATGCCAAGGTTGTAGGTTTGATCCCTGGTCAGGGTACATACAAAAATCAACCAAAGAATGCATAAAAAGTGGAACAACCAATCAATATTCCTTTCTGTCTTTCTCCCTCTCTCCTCCCTCCCTTCTTTCCCTCTTTCCTTCCCTCCTTCCCTTCTTCCTTCCTTCCTCTCCACCCTGCTTCCTTCCTTTATCTCCTCCCTCCCTCCTTCCTTCCTCCTCTCCCTCCCTATCTCCTCCCTCTCTCCTTCTTTCCCTCTCTTTCTAAAATCAATAAATTTAAAAAAAAATTTAAATTTTATACCAGAGCTTTATTTTTAAGGGGGGGGGGAGCTGATTATGATAGGTCATATGAAGCATGTGTCTATGGAAGGTTCACAGGTAGCATTCTGGAAATTCATAGAGGAGAATCCATTTTTCATTGTGACAGTGTCATGTGGGGCATTTGAAGAGTAGATTCTGAGCTGGAACTTGGAAAGTTCAAGGAGAATTCAGCAGGGATATTTGGGCTGGTTTGGCCACTCCTAAGAAAGTGCATTAACAGTGGCATAAAGGTGGCAGGGATGATTGATTGGGTTAAAAGAAATAATATCTATCATTCTGTGCACTTTTTTTCAAGTTTAGAGCAAGCTCTGACTTTCCATTTTTCATTGTTCTCTGTAATTTCCACTTTTCTTATGACTAATCAACAAAGGATCGTTTAATAGTAATATTAATGGCCACCAGTTACTAGATGCTTAATATGTAGTAGACAGGTTTATAAAATAAAACAATATTATGTTTATATAATCCTCACAGAAACCCTGAAAATTTGGATTCATTATTATCCTTATTTTTCACATAAGCAAATGGAATCTCAGTAAAGCATATTTGCCCAAGGTCACACAGCTAGAAATTAGCAGGGAGGGTTTAATTCATGTCTTTGAGTTAATGGTCTGCGCTCTGTTCTTATCATCATTTCTGTGCATTTAGTTCAAAGCATTTTGAAGTGCAGAGAAAGCACATGTATTGTTTCTGGAGAAGTCACAGATACAATTTAGAGTCTCCCTGCAGAGCCAATTGAAGTCATGTGTTAAAACTGGGTAAGGTGCACTTGCTCCTGCTCTTTGAGATTGTCTACTGTATAATGGTGGTCTTGAGACTTACAGTTTCCTCCTCTAGGTCAACAGTGCTTAAGATGACAGCACAAGTGAAAGTTTATAGAATGCTTGTCCTCTTACACTCAGCAGTAAAAACAAAAACCAGCAAAAAATTGAGAAAGACACTACTATGAAACCAGAGAATGTTCAAATCTCCATAGTAGAGATTTGAAAGAATATCTACCAATTACAAAGAAATTTGGGCCCCGCTAAACAATAGCATTAGGACTGACATAGAGTCTCTAGCAGGCATAGATCTTTAAATGTGATTGAGGGGGTTCAGAAGGCCTTTACTGACAGTTAGTTAGAAAGAGATAAGGACTAACAGCAGCATGGGAGAACCAGGGAACACTAGAGCAAGCTCTGTGTAGAAAGAGTGTGTCCTTTTTGCTGCACATTGTTTCCCTAGTGTGTGACACTTTCTGGTAACACCGTGTTAACTGGGACTGAGGAAGACTGCATAGCCATGCCATCTTTTAATGCTCTTTAAGCCAGTTTTCAAACCAAGACATGGTCCTATTGGGATCTGTTTGCTCATTGGGAAGAAATGGTTACAATCTTCTAGAGAGGCTCCTTATCCATAGAATGTTTGTGCTTACAAAGCAAAAAGGCAGCAGTTTGGGGGTGGGGGGTGTTCAGAAACAACCACCTTAGACTGAGACAGCCTGCTCACTCCCCAC
This sequence comes from Saccopteryx leptura, assembly GCF_036850995.1. Classification (NCBI taxonomy): domain Eukaryota; kingdom Metazoa; phylum Chordata; class Mammalia; order Chiroptera; family Emballonuridae; genus Saccopteryx; species Saccopteryx leptura. The sequence continues at coordinate 12,203,132 of NC_089504.1, read as the reverse complement.
CCTCAGTTGTATGGAGTTCTAAATACTGATTTCAAACTACTACTATCCAGATTTGTTGAAAGCATCCAAAACAGTAATTTCTTTGCAGGAATGGCCATCTTATAAATTTTAGTATATTTTTGAAGCTGCTTTCCCCCAAAGAGTTCTATTTTGACATTTTAATGAGTAGAAAATTAGTGAAGATATTGGAAAGTAGGGCCAGTTCTGGCAAAATAGTGAAGTACAAGTTTATCTTAGTGCCCTAGAGCCTTTCTCTCTTCCTTATTTCCTCGTTCTACAGAAGATGCTTCCTATTCATTGTGACATCTTCCCTGTCTCACCATCAGAACTGATGATAATGCCCAAGGCAAATGTAAGAAAGTTTAATAATAAATATCAGCAATTTCTGAGTCTTTTAAAAAATTAGTTTATAATGTAGTCATCAGTATGTAAAGCTTCAAACTTTGTTGAGGCAAGTTAAACCAGAAAATCTAGAAATAGCATTGGCGAGGATATATGAGAACAAGAACTGTTGTACACCAACCACTGGAAATATAAATTGGCAAAACCGTTTTGGAAGGCATTTTGTCAGTTAAGTTTCAAAATCCTTAAAAGTATGCTTTTTTTTTTTTTTAAACCCAGGAAGTCCTTCTGGGCATATACCCAATGAAAGCAACGAGATATGTTCATCCTGATTCTATTTGTAGCAAAATTTTGAAAACTCCCCAAGTATTCAGCAAAAAAGGATTGATTAAGCGGACACTGAGTCCCTATTCCCCCCACTTTCATCACACCTTTCAGTGCCTCTTACACGTCAAGTCGGTGTCACTTTTTCAGTTTTCATATCTAATAATCTTTAAATTTGTATTTGAATTTACTTTTCCTGATTACTTGAGTTAAATTTGAAATGATCCATTTTTATTCTTTTTAATGTTTTTGTGCTTTCTATTTATTATAAATTGATATATGCCGTTGTAGAAAATTTAGAAAATCACAAAAACATAAAGGAGAGATAAACTAATAACTCCCATCATTCAGAGGCAGTAATTATTAATATTTTGGCATATTTTCTATTTTTTAACATAGACCATAATGAAGATTTAGCTCATGATATTTTTATGTGCTATTTTGCTGAATCATTTTATAAACAAAAGTCAAAATGCATTTACATTGTGAACAAGTATCCAAATTTATGCAGCAACTCTCTTCTATTGTACTCTTAAGTAGTTTGTAATTTTTATAACTGATATATATGACTGCTATGTATTTTCATGCATAAAACTGCTTGCTTTGGAAAAGGAGAGAGAATATACCATATTTTGAGCTCTGTCAATTTTATAATTATGGTGTACATGGCTTTTTTCTGCATTTGACATAATATGGACCAAAGTGGAAAGTAAAAGAGAATGAAAGATTACAACATTCCATCTAGGACTGTTTTTATTTTCTTTGTCTTTATACCTGTGTACTACAAGGGAGAATAATGCTTCAGTAAAATCTTTCAAATTTGACTGTGATATTTCCATGTCATTCTTCTGACTTGCATAGCCACTTCTGTTATCTTTTTGTGTGTGTTTTGTTTATTAAAGATAACGATGAACCCCTCTTGAGCGGATCTGGTGATGTATCCAAAGAATGTGCAGAAAAAATTCTTGAAACATGGGGAGAACTGCTGTCAAAATGGTAAGTTATAATAAAATCTCCTCTAGATAAAGAAAAGATTTTATTTATCCATTTTAGAGGGAGAGAAAGGCAGAGGGGAGGAACAGGAAGCATCATTTCGTAGCTGCTTCTCATGTGTGCCTTGACCCGGCAAGCCCGGAGTTTCTAACCAGGACCTCAGCGTTCCAGGTGAATACTTGATCCACAGTGCCACCACAGGTCAGGCACAATAGTTGTTTTCATCTGCAGTTTTGTTATGTTCACTTTTTGGAACCAATAATAAAAACCTAAATCTGAGGTTCATGTTCTAGAATCTGTATTTAGAGGTTTATGAGGGTAGTAGTAAAGATCAGAAATCAATGCCCAGAATATCAGAAACCTAATAAATTCTCATTGCTGCAGAAAATATTTATTTAAACATTGAGTTTATAGTGAGAATAAGTAAGGACTGAGGTCCTTTATATTGAAGAGGTTAGGAACCACTTACTGGTTAAGATAGTACACAGTAGTTAGACAATACACAGTGATAAGTGAGGTGTAGAAGAAGCTCACACAATGCTTAGAGCCACAGGTGAAACCCCAGCTGGGATTTTTCCTTCTCTGTGTTATGTACCTAAAGTGACAGCAGAATGTTATAAACATGGTATATATGAACTGTTCTACCAATTACTTTTTCTACTGACACTTGTGAAATTCATGAACCTTCTTACCAACTCAGCAGGGAGTTTGACAACAATGTTAAGAAGCACTGTCCAATAGACTAGAGATTTTCAGCTGGTATTCCACAAGAATTTTTAAAATATAAAATAACTGTTTAGTCAGGGCCACTGACCTCTTTTTCCTTAGATTGTCAAATAAAAAATTACAACAGCCAGCCAAACAATAGCAATCTGGTGTGAATGAATCAAAATTATACTTTTTTTTTTATCAGATTGGCAAAAAATATATTTTTTGCTGTGCTATAGAATTTTAGTAACTAGTTTATGTGTGCCACGGGATGAAAAGGGTTGAAAATCACTGCTATAGGCTGTCTAAAAAGAATACACCACTTTTAGATATTTATTAATGAAACCAGAGACAGTCTGGTAAGTCTGTTTGGTGGGACATGTATGTAGTTTCGTTTTTCCTCTGTGTGGGTTACCAGGATCATGGGTTGGGTGGGAGTGGAGCTGAGCTTGAAAGTGATCGCTTCACTTTTCTATTTCAGACCTTTTGATTATTAGGGTTATATAAACACCCCATGGCCTATTTGGGGTTTTTCCTTGGAAGTTTAACTGTTGAAGCCTTTTATTCTATTCTTAGTAAAACTGTGTCTCAGCATTTAAAAAACTTCATGCCCTTAAGGGATAGGACTACAAATGGGCATCATCTGCTTCTAGCTTTCTTACAATGCCTTACACTTTTGGTAAAATACTGTAAAGTACTCTTCACATTGGGAAATGTCAAATATGTGTACTGGAAGAAAATGCAAATCAAAGCCTGGTTTGTCTTTCCATAAGTGGTTTTAATAAATGAACTCTGCAAAAGCCCCCCAGGGGCATAGTTCTCATTTATTTCTGATATTTCTTTAGCAATCAGGAGACAAACCTGCTGATGTTCTCGTCACAAATATATTTTCAGTTCAGTGACTTGGGAACCGTTTGGACTGCTGCTTGCAGGAATTTCATCTGTATAACAATATTTCTGCTCTAAAATAGAAATGTAATTGAGTCCTGAATGGTTACATAATAGTACATTTAAAAATCATTTAGATACACCATTTAGACTCTAGATTTTATTAGATGAACTCACCGCATTTTATACAGTTGCTTGGAATTTGTTTTGTTGTCAAGCTTTGTTAATTCATTTAATTGTGTCCTTTTTCCACTCCTTGAAATATATTAACTGAGTTTCCATCTAAACTGTCTTCAAGGCGTTTAAAACTGTTTTTGCTGGTTTCAGTCCAGTCTTCAGAAATAATAATAGATGCTCTGGCTGGTTGCTCATAGGTTCGAATGTCGATTCAATGCACCAAGGTTGCAGGTTCAATCCCTGGTCAGGGCACGTACAAGAATCAACCAATGAATGCATAAATAAATGGAACAAGAAGTCAGTGTTACTCCCCCCCCCCTTTCCCTTTCTCTAAAAAAATAAAAAATAAAAATAAATAAAAAATTAAAAATATATAGATTCTTGTTAACTCAATTAATTGTAGATTTTTGGATGTTTTTTGGGGTTTTTTTACACAGAGAGTCAGAGAGAGGGACAGACAGACAGGAACGGAGAGAGAGATGGGAAGCATCAATCATTAGTTTTTCATTGCAACACCTTAGTTTTTTATTCATTGATTGCTTTCTCATATGTGCCTTGACCATGGGCTACAGCAGACCGAGTAACCCCTTGCTCAAGCCAGCGACCTTGGGTCCAAGCTGGTGAGCTTTTGCTCAAACCAGATGAGCCAATGCTCAAGCTGGCTACCTCAGGGTCTCGAACCTTGGTCCTCTGCATCCCAGTTCTACACTGTATCCACTGTGCCATCGCCTGATCAGGCTAGATTTTTGGTTTTTTAAAAATCATTTTTTATATGTGTCCTATAGATAGTTTCACAATGTTATGGAATTTTAGAGCCTGGTAGACAAGGCTTTAAAGACTACCTTTTCTACTTCTAAGCTGTAAGCTGTATTGTCTTGGGCAAGTCACTTAACTCTTTTGAGTCTATTTTCATTTACAATGTACAAGTCTATAAAACTGCCATTCAAAATTATTGTAGATTAGCCTGACCAGGTGGTTGCGTAGTGGTTAGAGCATAGGCCTGGGATGCTGAGGACCCAGGTTCAAAACCCAAGGTCACTGGCTTAAGCATGGGCTCATCCATCCAGCTTGAGCCACAGGGTCACGAGTTTGAGTGTGGGATCATAGACATGACCCCACGGTTGCTGTCTTGAGCCCAAAGGTCGCTGGCTTGAGCAGGGGGTCACTTGCTCTGCTGGAGCCCCCTAATCAAGGCAGCCATGAGAAAACAATGAATGAAGAACTAAGGTACCACAACAAAGAATTGATGCTTCTCATATCTCTCCCTTCCTTTCTGTATGTCCCTGTCTGTCCCTCTTTCTCTCTCTCTCTCTCTCTCTCTCTCTCCAAAAAAAAAATTACTGTAAATTAAAAATAATGGATTTTATGATGGTAGTAATTGTACTAAGAACTAATGAATATACCATATTCCAGGCACTGTGCTAAGTTATGTGCTTTTTCTTCACTATCAAAACCTTATGAACTAGTATCTATTTTTATAGATGAGGAAACTGGCTCAAAGATTAAGTCAGCAATTCTAGTTAGTAAATGACAAGCCCAGAATTTTTAACACAACCTAAAATTCAACTCCAAAGCTGATATTAACTTTATTGATTATTACTGTTGGTAATACCTTTGAGCTCTAATTCTTTAAGTTCATTTTAATGTGACTTAGTGGATAAGAGAACTAATGTCAATATAAAATAATACACTCAGTTGGATGAAGTTAATGGTATCCATGACATAAAATTATTCTGAAAATTTTACCAGTATAAAGTAAGGTAGGGTTAGCAAATAAACCTATGGTTAGGTTTATTGGACAAATGTAACTATGTTAGGATTTGTAGCCAAATCATTTGTCAGAACTGCTCAACTCTGCTGTTGTAATGGGAAAGCGGTCATACTCAATACATAAGCAAATAAAAATGGCTGTTTCAATAAAGATTTGTTTATAGAAATGAGGTAGGCTCGAGTTGGCCCACAAGCCATAGTGTACCAATTCTTGAATTAAGTAGCAGAACTACTTTTGTTCTTTCTTGCTCACAGCTCTTCAGTTGTTTTTGTTTTTTGTATTTTTCTGAAGCTGGAAATGGGGAGGCAGTCAGACAGACTCCCGCATGCGCCCGACCGGGATCCACCTGGCACGCCCACCAGGGGGGCGATGCTCTGCCCATCCGGGGCCTCGCTCTGTCGCAGACCAGAGCCACTCTAGCGCCTGGGGCAGAGGCCAAGGAGCCATCCCCGGCGCCCGGGCCATCTTTTGCTCCAATGGAGCCTCGGCTGCGGGAGGGGAAGAGAGAGACAGAGAGGAAGGAGAGGGGGAGGGGTGGAGAAGCAGATGGGTGCCTCTCCTGTGTGCCCTGGCCGGGAATCGAACCCGGGACTTCCGCATGCCAGGCTGACACTCCACCACTGAGCCAACCGGCCAGGGCCCAGCTCTTCAGTTTTTATGTAATTTTTTCCTAAACAAAGACAACAACGAATTGAATTGTCTATAGCTCTTGCATTAGAGCCTGAGCTATAGAAACTATCTTAACATAGTTATTCAAAAATGTCACTTGCAGCAAGGTTTCGTAAAATCTGCTAAGAGCATTTGATTATATTTAAATATTTTAACTTAGAACCAATATTTGACCAGAGGATATAGATACACAGTTTGTCAATCTTGATACAGGGCCAAGCCCTTATCTTTGCCTATGTGCCCACTGATGGGAATTTTGCTTTGTTCATAAAACTATGGTTTCCAGTTTTGCTTTTTATCTTTACTTTTAAAAGTAGAGCAATAATTTAAAGATACTTAGGAAGTAGTCTGACTGCAGAACTCTTTTCTCCAACCAATCTTTTAGAGTTATTTGGCCACATCTAATTTAACAGCCTTCTGGTGGTTGTTTTTCTTTTTCTTTTTTCCTTTATTGGTATGTGACCTTTATTAAGTCTTTGTAAATCATTTGATTTTCATAAAAAATAACACTCTTCAGAGAACCTTTTCTTATGTACATCTGGATTATGGCTTTATTTTTAGGCATCTCAATTTGAGTGTGAGACCAAAGCAGCTGTCATCCCTAGTAAGAAGCGGTGTTCCTGAAGCTCTCCGGGGAGAAGTCTGGCAGCTGCTAGCAGGTTGTCACAACAACGACCACCTGGTAGAAAAATACCGAATCCTCATCACAAAGGTAAGGGGATGGATAATTCAGCTTCAGCATTCATACTGTTAGAAATTTGTCACAAAAAGATCATTATGGCTATTTGATTTCCAAGAATGTTTTATAATTTCTTTATCTAATATAAAAATAGAACTTTTATGCTTCTAGCCTAAAGTTATTTCTAGTGTAGGCACAAAGGAGAAAGCATAGGTTTTCTTTCTTGATCGGTGTCACCTCAGGGGCAAAGGACGTCCTCTACCCATTGTGTACCTAAATCCTTTTTTGACCATAATTGCATTCCATTTCATTTTTAGTTTGACCACTTGTGCTGTGCAATGTGTAAAAACTTTCTTTTGTTTATTTTAATCCTTTTCACATGTCATAGAAATGTACTTTTGGTAGGAAAGGCCTAGTTCTAGTTTCTACAATTGAAGAACATTGTTATCTCAAATCATATTTTCTTTTAGCTCATTTCTCTAAAGCAGGTGTCCCCAAACTACGGCCCGCAGGCCGCATGTGGCCCCCTGAGGCCATTTATCCTGCCCCCCGCCACACTCCCGGAAGGGGCACCTCTTTCATTGGTGGTCAGTGAGAGGAGCACTGTATGTGGCGGCCCTCCAACGGTCTGAGGGACAGTGAACTGGCCCCCTGTGTAAAAAGTTTGGGGACCTCTGCTCTAAAGCATGGGGTCGGGAAACTTTTTGGCTGAGAGAGCCATAAACTCCACATATTTTAAAATGTAATTCCATGAGAGCCATACAATGACCCGTGTACGTTATGCATTATCCATTAAAAATTTGGTGTTATCCTGGAGGACAGCTGTGATTGGCTCCAGCCACCCACAACCATGAACATGAATAGTAGGAAATGAGTGGATTGCAATACATGAGAATGTTTTATATTTTTAATGTTATAAGATTTGTCTGAGCCAGATGCAGCCATCAAAAGAGCCACATCTGGCTCACGAGCCATAGGTTCCCAACCCCTGCTCTAAAGGGAAGAATTCTCATTTTTTATAGTATCCCCTTCTCAAGTGGATGCATTCCTCAAGGTTTTGCAAGTGAAGTAACAAAAGCTGTTCCTTGTACAAGCAAAGAAGATTTGTTTTTGTTTTCTCAAATTCTTGAAATGTTTATATTTAGGAAGCATTTTCTCCAGTGGTATATAAATCCCAAATCTGGGACATGAATGAGGTTCTCAGAGCCCTTAATACTGTATGATAATTTTTGAATGTGACAAGAGGTGGGACTTCTTTTAAAATGTATTAACACAGGCCTGACCAGGAGGTGGCGCAGTGGGTAAAGCGTCGGACTTGGATGCGGAAGACCCAGGTTCGAGACCCCGAGGTCGCCAGCTTGAGCGCGGGCTCATCTGGTTTGAGCAAAAGCTCACCAGCTTGAGCCCAAGGTCGCTGGCTCAAGCAAGGAGTTACTCGGTCTGCTGAAGGCCCGCGGTCAAGGCACATATGAGAAAGCAATCAGTGAACAACTAAGGTGTTGCAACGCGCAACGAAAAACTAATGATTGATGCTTCTCATCTCTCCGTTCCTGTCTGTCTGTCCCTGTCTATCTCTCTCTCTCTCTCTCTGACTCTCTCTCTGTCTCTGTAAAAAAAAAAAAAAAAAAAAAAGTATTAACACAGCCCTGGCCCGGTTGCTCAGTTGGTTAGAGTGTCTTCCAAACATACCAAGGTAGCAGGTTCAATCCTTGGTCAGGGCACATATAAGAATCAACCAGTGGATGCATAAATGGATGGAACAACATATCAATGTTTCTCTCAATATAAATAAAAAATTTTAAAAATGTGTTAACACCATATAAGAGATGAATAATACCTCTATAAAATTATTATTTAAAAAACTTTATAAGGGAATAACAGCATTTGAACATGAAATTAGGTCTTTTCTCACCAGAAAATGATACTGATTTGCTCAAAATATTAGTGTTTTTTTCTCATCTTATTTCTAAACAGATTTTTTTCTTTTAAGAACTAGTATTTTAATTCCCTTCATTATGTTGATATAATTGTTTAACCCACATCTACTGAGTGTTTGTATTGTAACCATAATGCTGGAGCTAGGAGGTAAAACACCAAAGCAATCAACTATCATATAGTAGACATCTATCATATGATAGTCTAAGAAAAGTAAGCTGGAACCATGAAAAGTAGTGATAAATTCAGCCTAGGGAACCAGAGAGACCAGAGAGCCTTTATCAGAAATATGACATTTTAAGATGGGTTCCAAAAAAAGCTTCCTAGGCATGGAAGGATGGGAGAGCATTGTGCTCAGAGGATGAATGGAGAATGAGCGTATGTAATATGTAGGGCTAGCAAAAGTACACCGAGTTGAATTTCTTCTTTTATTGGAAAATCATATTTTGGATGTATAATTCTCTGTTATAACTGTATCTTTCTAGTTCTCTTTTAAAGTCTTGAAATATTTGGCAAAAATTTATTAAGTATTTTTCGTATGGCTATTCAGAAGTATTTTATTTCCTGGACCCATGAAAACAGCCATGTCTTTTTTGAATAGGAACTTGATAACTATATGACGTGTAAAAGAACAGCTATTCATAAAATCTGATATATTTGATTGTTTATATATGGTGATGTCATGTGCTTTATATTCACATTAAATCTTATTATTCATGCAGATAGCTAGACCTAAAATGATCTCTAATGATGTATGTACTAGTTTAAATTGCTGGTAGGTGATCAGAAAATACAAATTATTTGATCATTATAATATTGATGAAAGCTTTTTTAAATTGTTGTACACTACAGTGTTATTTAGTGCAAGTCAGTATTGCTTTAAATGCATTCATATAGTCATGCAGCATGTACTTATATGTATCTAACTTTTGCTCATCCATTTTGGGATTGTATCAATAGATCACTTTTTTGCTTGTTTTTATTTTTTCAATTGTTGAGAGTATTCCATTGCATCAGGAAACCACATTTTAAAAAAATCTACAATTATATGTGTTTGTGGGGTTTTCCCCCTCATTTTTAGCTATTATAAAGAAAGTTGCTTATGAACGTTTCTTGCATGTGGGAAGTGCTATGATGTGAATATTTGTGTCCCTCAAAATTCGTGCATTGAAACCTAACCTCCAAGGTGATGATATTAGGAGATGGGGTCTTTGGAAGGTAATTTGGTTGTGAGGGTGCTGCTTTTACACAGATATTAGTGCCTTTATAAAATAGTCTCCTGAAAGATCCCTTGCTGCCTTCTACCATGTGAGAACACAGCAAGAAGTTGGCAGTCTGCAGCCCTGAAGAGGGCCTTCGCAGGAACCCAGCCATGCTGACACCCTGATCTTAGTCTTCAGACACCAGAACTGTGAGCAATAAACCCTGTTTATCAGTTATTCAGTCTGTGCTGTTTTGGTATAGAAGCCAAACAGACCAAGACAGCAGAATTTGTACATATTATTGTGTATATATATTTATAGATAGTAGTGTTTACATATGTATATCTATATTACTATTTTTTTTGAAGTTATTTATTCTGGACTTGGGTTCTTTGTCAGATGTCTGCTTTGTGTTCTGAAATTTTACATGAGGTATTTCCTTAGAGGTTCTTTTGGCTTAGTTTCTTCAAAGTCTAAATTTAAAGGAGAACAAAAGAGGGACTTGATTTATAGAGTGAAGGACAAAAACAACTAACTTATAAACAAAACTGGTGAAGCCTTTGTCATCAGCTTGCTTTAACTGTCAGGTTGGCCTTTTAAGGGGTATGTGTGTGAATTTTTATATTCTTTTGTAATCCAGGGACAAGTGACCTTTATAGGTATATATATATATATATTTTTTTTTTAATTTTTTCTTTTTGTATTTTTCTGAAGCTGGAAATGGGGAAAGACAGACAGACTCCCGCATGCACCTGACCGGGATCCACCTGGCACGCCCACCAGGGGGCGATGCTCTGCCCCTCCGGGGCGTCGCTCTGTCAGGACCAGAGCCACTCCAGTGCCTGGGGCAGAGGCCAAGGAGCCATGCCCAGCGCCTGGGCCATCCTTGCTCCAATGGAGCCTCGCTGCGGGAGGGGAAGAGAGAGACAGAGAGGAAGGAGAGGTGGAGGGGTGGAGAAGCAGATGGGCGCTTCTCCTGTGTGCCCTGGCCGAGAATCGAACCCAGGACTCCCGCACACCAGGCCAACGCTCTACCACTGAGCCAACTGGCCAGGGCTGGTATATATATATTTTTAAGATCTTTCTTATTTGTTATAAGCAATGGAGTTTGGAGACACTCTTCTCTAATTTTTTGTTTTGTTTATTTTTAAATGAAAACGTTAGATTTTTTTATATAAAGAGGGAAAAATATAATAATTATCTGGTTTAGAGCACATAATTTATATCAGATGCTATACTAAGCACTTGATATCCATTATTTCATTAATCCTAAGAAAAGTTATTTTTCTTTTTTTAAAAAAATTTTTATTTATTTATTTATTTTTTACAGAGACAGAGTGAGTCAGAGAGAGGGATAGACAGGGACAGACAGACAGACAGGAACAGAGAGAGATGAGAAGCATCAATCATTAGTTTTTCATTGCGCGTTGCAACACCTTAGTTGTTCATTGATTGCTTTCTCATACGTGCCTTGACCGTGGGCCTTCAGCAGAGTAACCCCTTGCTGGAGCCAGCGACCTTGGCTGGCGGGCTTTTTCTCGAACCAGATGAGCCCGCACTCAAGCTGGCGACCTTGGGGTCTTGAACCCGGGTCCTTGGCATCCCAGTCTGACGCTCTATCCACTGCGCCACCGCCTGGCCAGGCCTAAGAAAAATTCTTGTGGTAATTACTATTTTTGTTTTGGAAATAAAGAAAAGGGGTTCAGTGAAGCTTAATAATTTGCTTATAGCCACTCAGCTCGTAAATAAATAATAGGGGCAGGATTTGAACTCGAGACTGATTCAAAAGCTGTTTCTTTTCATTTATCCTCCCTGAACATAAATAATAATTTCTTTATACAGGTATGAACTCATATAGAATTTTATTTACCTAAACAAATGTGATTCTATACTTACCTGCTTTTGTTTGCTTTTTGAGAGACAGGAAAGGAGAGAGGGTGAGAAGCGTCAGCTTTGTAGTCGCTTTCACTTTAGTTCTTCTGAGAGTGAGGTGAGAGATAATGAGAAGCATCAAACTCCTAGTTGCTTTCACTTTAGTTGTACATTGAGCTTCTTGGATGTGCCTTGACTGGGGCCATGCCAGTGTCCCCTTGTTCAATCCAGTGGCTTTGGGCTTTTCATGCCAGTGACCTTTGGGCTCAAGTTGGCAGGCTTTGGGATCCTGTGGACTTGCTCAAACCAGTGACTACATGCCTTCAGAGCCAGCAACCTTGGGGTTTCAAACCAGCAACGTCAGTGTTCTGGGTTGATGCTATATCCTCTGTATCTGTTTTTTTTTTTTTTTAAGTATAGTCTTTTATTCAACCATTCTTCTATTGGTAAGTGCATACTCTGTCTCTAGTGTTTAGCTTCTTAAATAATGTTTTACTAAACATCTTTACATGTGTTCTAAGACTTTTACTTTTTTTTTAATTTTTATTTTATTTATTCATTTTAGAGAGGAGAGGGGGGGGGGGAGGAGCTGGAGGCATTAACTCCCTTATGTGCCTTGACAGGCAAGCCCAGAGTTTCGAACTGGCGACCTCAGCATTTCCAGGTCGACGCTTTATCCACTGCACCACCACAGGTCAGGCTTACTTTTATTGGAATAGAGTCTCAGAAGTGTGATTGCTGGATCGAAGGGTAACACATTTTTTAAACTGGCCCTTCATTTTTTATATATAATAATACCTATATCCTCTTTTCTTATCTGAAAGACTGTAATAGTTTATAGTTCCACCAACAATGTAGAAAAGTTATATGTTGACCCATATTCCAGAGTTAGTATCACTGTATTTAATTTTTGCATCATTGGGTGTAAGTGATGCTCATGTATCTTTAGTTTGCAGCTCCCTGGCTACCAATAAATTTGAGTAGTTTGCTCTTCCATGTATTACTTCTACTCTTTGAACATTTTTCTACTGTTTTTTTTTAAATGTTAGTTTGTAAGCACGCTATATATTAATGTACATTAATTCTTTGTGTCTTCATTATAAATTATCTTTGTAAAACTAATTTTTTATTGATTTTATTTATGTTTTCATGTCATACAAAATTCTTTCCAATTTTTATGTACTAAATTGTGTCTTTTTTTTTTTTTTTTTTGAGAGAGAGTCAGAGAGGGATAAATAGAGACAGACAGGAACGGAGAGAGATGAGAAGCATCAATTATAAGTTTTTCGTTGTGACCTTAGTTGTTCATTGATTGCTTTCTCATATGTGCCTTGACTGTGGGCCTTCAGCAGACCGAGTAACCCCTTGCTCAAGCCAGAGACCTCGGGTCCAGGTGATGAGCTTTTGCTCAAACCAGATGAGCCCATGCTCAGATTGGCGACCTCGGGGTCTTGAACCTGGGTCCTCGGCATCCCAGTCCGACACTCTATCCACTGCGCCACTGCCTGGTCAGGCCTAAATTGTGTCTTGATTAAAATTTCTCATGCCTCTATATTTTGTAAATGTAGTTTGCGAGATTTTCTTGCAATATTTTTATTGTATGTGTTACATCTTTATATCTTGAATCCATCTGGAATTATACAAAGGCATATGATTGATGATGGTCCAATTTTACTTTCTCCCAGATGGATAACCAGGTGTGCTATTCCTATTTTCCTAGAGCTACCATCTTTGTTTTAAACTCTCAAATATACTGGGTTTGATTTCTAGATGGCTCTACTTAAAATGGCCTTGAGTTATGTTCTGCTATCTGATAAAGCAAGTATTTTTTCATTGTTTTTTATTTATATTTTTATTTTTGCATATTTAACCTTTTTAAATAATCCTTAAAATAATTTTCTCCAATCTTACTACCGCAACCACTCTACAAGATTATATAAGTATTCCAGTTTAATTCGCATTTAATTTACATACTAATTTAGGATGTAAGTTGTATTATTTTAATATTTTTACATCAAAGAATATGGTATCTCTTTCCACTTGTTCAGATCTTGTTTTATGTCTGTTAAAGACTTCAGAGTTTCCTTCATCTACGTGTTGTGCCTCTTCTGTTACATATATTACTAAGAATTATCACAGAGTATTTTTGCTGTAGCAAATGGAATATTTTTCTGATTCTCATTTTTAGGTGCTACTTGCTACAATAGAAAATAGACATTGATTCTTTAAAAATTTTCTGTCCGGCCTCATGGTATTTTGATTAATGCTCCTCATTTTATACTAACATCTTGATTTTCAGATACACAGTAGTTATTAGCAGCAAAAACAGTTTGATTCCTTTTTTCACTGTTTATGCAAGCCACTAAATTATTTTGGCTTTGCTTTTATATTTGATAGAAGCATTAAGATAGTGGTAAATGATGGTCATAACTAGCCATCTCTATCAAGTTCTTGTTAAAATGGTTTTCAGTTTTCAATCTTCTGAAAAGCATGTTCAGTTTTTTCCTTTTTTTGGTAAATAATTTTTATTTAAGGGATTTTCTCTCTCTAGCTTTGAGTTTTTACTAAGAATATCTACTGAATCTTATCAAGAGTTTATTCAGTACTTAGCCTGATTACAATAAAGTTTCATGAGAGCTATGCATATTATTGTATGGCAGATGACAAGAAGGACTTCTCATCTAAGGATTTGGGGTAGTGGCAGAGGGGTAGAGGAGGAGATAACCGAGGCACATGATGATTGAGTGCGGGAGATGAGGAAGAGAGGAGTAAAAGATGCATCAAAGTTCCTCAAATTGGTTTCATGATGTTCCTATAAATGCAACTAAAATACTGCTGCACTAAAATAATAAGTTAAATAAGTAAATTAATCCTTAAAGCTCACTTTTATCAAGTAATGAGTGACAGTGCCTACAAGAGAATCTGATGAATTGGAGAACTGAGATTGACACTTTCTCGTGTGTAATGTTTAAGCCACTGAATTGGTTGGGAGAAGGATAAATATAATGTGCAGTCTTTTCCCTTTTATATTTCATGTTTCCTTGCTCCTCTGTCATTTTAATTTTTTTTAGAATTAGGTTGAATTACAAAAATAAAAGTTGCTATTCTTGTAGATCAGGAAAATATTTAATCAGAAATGAAATGGTTAAATATTGGTAATTTCATATGTTTCATCCAGTTATACTCTCAGTCTATAAGAATCTTTAACTGGGGCTCTGTGGGTTCATGTTGAATTAGATTGAGTACTGGTGACGATCTGAAAGAATGTTACTGTGATGGCATGAGGACAAGTGGCACCGAGCCCATGAAGTAGGCAACCTAGTCTGCCGTCATCCATTCAGTGAGGCTCTGGGCGGATGTCTTGCTGCCGGGTTTTTTTCGTTAGTTTTCCCCACAGAGACATGTTATATATTATTTTGGCTCAGTTTTTAAAAACCTGATTAAATAATACATAGAAATTGGTAAATTCATGAAGAAAACTATAAAGTCTGACCTGTGGTGGCACAATGGATAGAGCATCGACCTAGAATGTTGAGGGCGCTGGTTCAAAACCCTGGGCTTACCCAGTCAAGGCACATAACAGCAAGCAATCAGTGAACAGCTAAAGTGAAGCAACTGTGAGTTGATGCTTCTCATTTCCCACCTCCCTCTCTCCTCTTTCTGTAAAATCAAGTTTTTAAAAATTCCATAAAGAAGAAAATAAGAAGTCACTTGTAACCTAGCCATCGAATGAAAAGTAGAATTGAATTTGAATGTATTCCTTTCCAGTCATGTATATAAGGAAATCGTTTCTTTTTTTTATAAAAATCAGATACATCGTGAGATTGCATTATTTTTAAAAGGAAATGATTTTTATAAGGACATAGATATTGCCCTCATGTCATTAATAATTTATATCTTCTGAAGAATCCAGTTTTCTTCAAAACAAAACATTTAACTCATGACTGATTTGATAAAGTGTGGCTATCAAGGTTTTTTTCTTTAAGTTTTCTTTTTCTTTTTTTACAGAGAGGGATAGACAGACAGGAACGGAGAGATGAGAAGCATGTCATTAGTTTTTTGTTGCACGTTGTGACTTCTTAGTTGTTCATTGATTGCTTCCTCATATGTGACTTGACCGCGGGCCTTCAGCAGACTGAGTAACCCCTTGCTGGAGCCAGCAACCCTGGGTCCAAGCTGGTGAGCTTTTTGCTCAAGCCAGATGAGCCCTCTGGCGACCTTTTCGCTCAAGCTGGCGACCTCGGGGTCTCGAACCTGGGTCCTTCCACATCCCAATCCAACGCTCTATCCACTGCACCACCACCTGGTCAGGCTCTTTAAGTTTTCTATATGAATATTTTGATTACAGATCTAAGAGGGGTTTACAAATTTGGAAGACCTATTGTATTAATGATAGTAATATATAACAGGTTGTAATTTTATTACAATTTTAATTCTTTTAAGTTATAAGCCAATGTAACATTTTTATCAGCATAACTATTCAGTTTTAAACATAAGTATCCGGGGATGTAGAGAGAATAATTTACATGCCCAAATTCACAAGGAATTGGAAAAACCTAGACTCCTGACTTTGGCAAATGCTTATTGAACTATAACTCTGGAAAACCACTCCTTATTTTTATTTAATACTTATTAAGCACTCAAAAAACAGGAGTTAAAAAATAAACTCTATGGCAAATGCTTTGGCTGGAGGGCAAGTGTTTGGGGGGGGATGTGGAATAGTGGAATCAGATTGGAAAGGCAATAGGGAGCCATTGACTCTTCTTGAACAGTGTGGTACCACAATAAAGAATGTGGTACTGGATATTTAATCAGGCAGAAATAAACAGAAAGAAAAATTAATAAGACTAGAAGTCTAGACAGTATTTAATGATGACCTAAAGTAAAGCATTAAACACTGAAGAAGTGAATTTGAGAGCTATGGTAGAAATAGATTTCCAGAACATGGTTCTTAAGAACAGTACATTGAAGAAGAGAGTGGTCAGGATGATTCCTAAGTTTTATTATTGAGTTTATTATTGAGTGAAAATTTTGGGAAAAAATAAGAGGTTTATTTATTGGGGAAACTATTCAATGTTGGGTGCTGTGGTTGAAGTTTCTACAGGACATCCAAGTGGTAGATGGGGGTTGCCAGCAAGCAAATTGTAGGTGGAAAAGGAAGCTCAGGAGTGACTTCACGGCTGGAGACACAGGCAGAGAAATTATTTGTGTAGAGGGAATAATTGATGCCATACTACCTTCTTTCCAGGTACCTTCACTGGGCAGCCTCATTGAAGTGTCTAAATAACAGTTGTGTGCCTTAGAACTGGGCAGTAACCAGAAGAGAGGACACATTAGGATTCTGGAGCCCAGCCTCAAGCAGTGCAGCATGATTAGTAGTGTAACACAGGGCATTTTAAATGTATGAGAAGAAAGTGAGGAAAGTTGTATACTCCCTGTGTGATAAGTATTAGTCTGCTTTGTTTTTCAACAACCCCATGAAGTAGGGAGTGTGATACCCATTTGACAAATGATGAAACTGCGTTCAAGAGAGGCTAAATAATATTAGAGCTAGAATTTGAACCAGACGTGGGTCTCTTTACTGTACCACACTTGGCCATGTTTTTCAGTAAGACCTGTCAAATATGGCTACCAGCTTTATTCTCAATAGGTTTTTTAGTTTCTTGCCTTTCTTATTTCACAGTAACAATAGTGCTTCAGATCTTAAAATGTACTTGAGTTCTGATTATGGATGGCCATTTGCCTGCAGTGAGAAAGCATGCGTATGAAACAAATGAAAAATGCAAACTGGATCACATAGCACATGTCTCCACCCAGGTGTGCAGACTTTCTGAAATGCTTACAAATACCAATATTTATTTTCTTTTACTCTACTGGGTCTGTGGAACCTTATTTAGAACGATGAATTGAGAATCCAAAGACACCTGGCGCAAAAGATACTAAAAATATACATTTTCTAATTAGTTAAAAATTGTCATTATGACATTACCAGAAGAACCACAATAAAATTCCACTTTGCATTGTTTCAAATAGGCACAAACAAGATTGTGTATTCTGAGATACAAAGGCTAATTTGTACCATGAAACTTCCTGTAATTTTAAGCCTGGTGGAGATAGTACCTTTACTTTTCCATCTTTTGTTATATATTTGTGTGCTGCTTCTCAGCAAACTAGAAGACATGGCATCTCAGAACTATAAGATAGTGTTAAATATAGTATTTAGAACATGTGACATTTTCTTTATTTTTCTCTTGAAAAACTGATTTTTAAGTTTGCTCATTATTTTGGTGATCCTTCTTAATATTAGCCAATATCCGGTGAATCAGGAGGCAAAATTAATGCTGAGTATTTACCTTGTAGCTGGAACTTCTTGTGCCACTAAATTGTGATTGCTTAGTTGCTATTAACGCACTCATTCTTTAGCATTGCTCTGTTCCTTGGGAAAATGCTACAAGAAAGGAGGAATTTCCTCTCAGCATTTCCCTCCGGCAGTGTGTTTCAGTCTAATTCCTGGCTGGCATTCTGTCCCAGTTACTACCCCTTCTCCTTACTAGCAGTTTGAGTTCTGTTCATCTACCAAAAGGGGGGTTCCAGACAGACGAGGAAACAGCCAGCTTTGAAACAGTGCACTGCGGGCGAGTTCAGCTATTTCCCCACTGTGCGTTCTGGAAATCGGGGAGCACCTCTCTGTTGATGAACCCTAATGAGCTGCTGACGATGCCAGACTGTGTGCCTGCACAGGCATTTTCTTTCCCTTCGAGCATTCTCTCTCCCCTCCCCCGCTGCTTCCCTTTCCCAAGCCCCCTCTCTCCCTGTTTCCCCTCCTACTCCTTTATCCCCTCCCTGTGTGTCTCAGTTCTGCAGTAAACCCGGCTGAGGCACATTCCTGCTTTGCAAGGCTTTCTGTTAAGGATGTTTTGTGGCTTTTGTTTGGATTGCAGCATGCAAAATTACAGGTAACACTCTGAAATTGAGCTAGACAGACTAATTCTGCTGAAATGTTTTCAAAGAGGCAAAATATTACTTGGGAATCAAGGAAATAAGTTATTTTGGCTAATTTTATTCATGGTAATTATGGTAAAATGTTTTCAGAAATGCAGTAAGCAAATTCCTTTTCTCCCCCAAAAGGCTCCAATGAAAGGAAAATGGGGGTAGATTAAGTTGACTGCGATTGATTTTGTTTTGTATTGATCAGGAGAGCTTGCTGTTGCTGCACCTCTGTAGAGTAAGACCCAATCAGTTATGTGGGCTGCTACTGAGGGTAGCCTGGTTGGGCTGGGCTGGAGTGGGAGGTGGTACCAGCTGGAGCTAGCCGGATTCTTTGATTTTAGTATTGGGATGCAAAATATAAAATGCTCTCTCCTTTTCTTCTATCAGCTGTTCAGAGGAGACTCATTACAACTCCTGTAATTTTCTTCCCTTCTCTTCTGCCCCTACCCCCTACTCTTAATTGGCCTGAAGACACTGTGCCCAGAATTTGCCTTAATCCCCGGTGCTATGTGTATGGTAAAGCTGATGCTATGGTCGTGTCTGGGACTGGTCAGACGACTGCTGCTGGCTCTCCCTATTCCAAGGACTTAAAGGGGATAGTACTGCAGGCAATGCATCAGAGCGGCAGCGTCGCGAGCCTGGGGACGGAGGCTCCTTGGGCATTATTACAGACACACAGAGCTGACCGCAATGACAGCAGCTGCTTCTCTGAACTGTTGGCAGTGGCCAAACGGCAGCATGAAGTGAGAGATCACTCCTGAGCTCAAGATGAACTCCACCTTGGATGGTAATCAGAGCAGCCACCCTTTTTGCCTCTTGGCACTTGGCTATTTGGAAACTGTCAATTTTTGCCTTTTGGAAGTGTTGATTATTGTGTTTCTAACTGTATTGATTATTTCTGGCAACATCATTGTAATTTTTGTATTTCACTGTGCACCTTTATTGAACCACCACACTACAAGTTATTTTATTCAGACTATGGCATATGCTGACCTCTTGGTTGGGGTCAGCTGCCTGGTTCCTTCTTTATCACTCCTCCACCATCCGCTTCCAGTAGAGGAGTCCTTGACTTGCCAGGCATTTGGTTTTATAGTATCAGTTCTGAAGAGTGTCTCCATGACCTCTCTGGCCTGTATCAGCATCGATAGATATATTGCCATCACTAAACCTTTAACCTATAACACCCTGGTTACACCCTGGAGACTACGCCTGTGTATTTTCCTGATTTGGCTGTATTCCACCCTGGTCTTTCTGCCTTCCTTCTTCCACTGGGGCAAACCTGGATATCATGGAGACGTGTTCCAGTGGTGTGCAGAGTCCTGGCACACTGACCCGTACTTCACCCTGTTCATCGTGATGATGTTGTATGCTCCAGCAGCCCTCGTTGTGTGCTTCACCTATTTCAACATCTTCCGCATCTGCCAGCAGCACACGAAGGAGATCAGTGAAAGGCAAGCTCGGTTCAGCAGCCAGAGTGGGGAGACTGGGGAGGTGCAGGCCTGTCCCGACAAGCGCTATGCCATGGTCCTGTTCCGGATTACTAGTGTGTTTTACCTCCTCTGGTTGCCATACATCATCTACTTCTTGTTGGAGAGTTCCACTGGCCGCAGCAACCGCTTTGCATCCTTCCTGACCACCTGGCTTGCTATTAGCAACAGTTTCTGCAACTGTGTCATTTATAGTCTCTCCAACAGTGTCTTCCAAAGGGGACTAAAGCGCCTCTCAGGGGCCATGTGTACTTCTTGTGTAAGTCAGATCATAGCTAAGGACCCTTACACAGTTAGGAGCAAAGGCCCTCTTAATGGATGCCATGTCTGAGGTGGTTGTGTGTGTGTCTTTGTATTCCTTGTTCACAGTGTGTGTGTGTGTTTCTTTGTATTCCTTATTCACTGTGTGTATGTGATTCTTTCTTTATATTCTTTGTTCACTAGAAAATCTAGGACAAAATAATTTGACTCTAAGCAATAGGAAACAAATGGTCCACCCAGAAAACCTTGTAAGTTTGCAGAAATGATTTTGTTTTCAAATTAGAAGAATCAGGACCATGAAGATAAATTGCTCTTGATTCCAATTTTTGTTATGTCATGACAGTGATTACAGTTCTCAGATTTAAAATGAATAAAATCATATCTCACACCTCTCCAGCTGGCATGACTGAACCTGGGTGTGAAAAGTGTCAGCATTTTAAAAAGTAAAAATTCTTGTTACTTTTCTGGGCTCTTTTCAGTTGTTTGGGCTTCATATGCAATTGATTTATTTTAACAGGGAATATTAAAATACGGTGATACATTAACAGGGTTAAATGTTTATGTATACCAAAGGATAACTGCAAAGTTTCAGTACTGTCATTTAGAAATTCAGATGTTTTATGTCTTATTCTCGTGAGAGAATTCTCAATAGAGTGAATAAGGTGGAACTTAAATATTAATTTTAGAATTTTTCAAAAAGTACAAATAATAGATAATTTATGACAGATTGAGCTACTTTTTGTACCATGCTTTACAGAGATCTAAAGAAATGTGTGCATAGAAAATGATTCTGTTGCAATTTTTTTGCCCATGTCTTTGTGTATATGTGTATTAAGAATATTTGAATTGATTAGATTTCTCTTTTACAGTAAAATTTACATTTAAGTAGTTCATTTTTAAAATAGAAGGAGATTGAAATATTCTCTTTATGATTAAATGGAATCAAATAATAAAGTAGCAACTAATTATTTTTAAGACATTTTTTTTAGTTAGCGTTAAGGAATCCACATTTGGTTAAGAGGAGAAATTCTGATTTCTCTACATCTCTTACTGCTGTTCCCTTTGGTCTCCTGTGAGATGCAGTTCTTTTTTAGGTCTTTTTTTTTTCTTTTCTTTTTTAATCCAAAGTACTAGCAAAATCTATAAAATTTTATTATTCTATAAAATTATTGAGAATGCTGTGTATTTGTATGTAGTAGTGATGTTTTGTTCTTAAAGTGATTATCTTTCAAGCAAGAGGTTTATTTTTCTAAAAGGAGAGCAGGATTTCCTAGCAGCTCCGGGGATAAGAGTATTTCCTCTACTTTTCTACTGGTTTTAATGTTTTAGAAGTCTTCAGGGGACTAATGTGGTCTCTGCCTTTGGCTAGAAGTTGTAATGGGAATGTAAGTGATGTTCAGTGAGATGGAAGATGGAAGAAACCCAAGGGATGGGGGTGAAAGTAGATTTTTGAGTCCAAGAAAGGATGTGGGTATTTATAAAATAGGCACACATGCTTTGGTTTTCTATCATATGAGGAAAGTGTCTACCCCTTTTAAAATAAAGGTCAGGTATATGATTTTAGGCTATAGAAATCGATTTGATTTTAACCTCAAATGTGTTCTATTTAAACTTTTCTCTTTTAACTGATTAAGTAATGTACAAAATGTAAACTTAAGATTCTGAGTTCTTCCCCAAAACTTGTTTGCTCTTTATATTTAGTATTAGGAATTTTTATTCTAAGTTGTTTCAAAATTTAGAATTCATATTGGAATTGCAAATTAAGTTAGCAATGTCTTTAAATTGCCATTTCAAGTGGAAAACCTTTTCTGTTCGATTCCGGTTGTACACATTTCCTCTTTAAGTAGCACAGTTCTAAAAAAAAAAAAAAAATTTCATGTATGTTTTAGAATACAACCTGTTCAGATGTGTACATTTTGCTTGAGAATTTTTAATTTAGCAAGTATGGGAATTCTAAAGACTTTGTTTTTTATAGAAAATTAATGTTGAATCAGTAGATTTTGCTTTTTGTGGATCTGACAGCCCTTTTAATCTTTTCCTCCAGTGGGGTTCCATCTTGTGAGAATGGAATAGAAAAAATTTGTTTAATTTCCTGGAAGTGGCTAATCAAGCTGGTCTTTTAGTGACTGGAAAGACAACTTTTAATAAGAGCTTTTGTTAATTTTACATTGTTGTCTTAATACCAAATTTAGGTATTATTAGAGGTCTCCTTTTTTTTCACATTAGCAATTCTATCAGTGTCTTAGTCTGAAACTGAAGTAGAAACTAAATAGATAGTATAATTAAAAAAAATAAAACTCCTCACCTTCTCGCCAACTGGTACTTGCCTAATAACAGACGTTCTTCCAGTTTATCTTCATTAGACTGTCTAAACACCAAGGTTTCTTCTAGGTATCAGTTCTGTTCTAACATTCATTGTCTATATTGATTTTTTATTTTCATGTGTTTATTGTGTGTTGGGGGGTAGGGGAACTGCTTGGATGCAGTCATACAATCTTCTGTGGCTGGGAGCAATTTCTATGTGATACATTTGGAGGGTTTGTATTTGAGTAATCTTTTCATCCTGGTGTATGTAATACAACATTTGATGACGTTTGGGTTAAATAGCAGTCTGACTAGTTCAGAATGAGAAAAAAGTATATTTTTAGATTCAATTACCTTGGGCTTTGGCAAGACAACACATTTAACTTTATATGGTATATGACTGATAGCAGAGGATGCATAAGCTTTTCGTGATAGTATTGAAATTATTTCATAGTACATTTCAAAATAAGACCATATTAATTGTTACATTTGTAAATTGGTTGTTTTTCCATACAATAATTTATTCCAGTGAAGGTGTATCATTTTCCTCTTAGAGCAGAAAAGCAATTACAAGAAGACAAGTGCTCCACTTTAATGAGAGAATGGATATTTGAATTTTCATGGACATGTTGAATCACTCTAGATTCCATTTTGGGAAGGGTTTTCTTTAGGCTTTATTGCTGGATAAATTCTTTTTGAGCATTTTATAATGGCTTTTCCTATTTACTTGAATAATGGTCTCAGTGTTTTAAGGATTGGGAAAACTTGAATTTTTGTGCTATATATGCACTGTCCACCTCTTTGAACTTGAAAATAAAGCAACAAGGTTTCAGGCTCTCAGATAATAGAGGGGTTTCTAAGAGCCTTCTAAGCTTTTCAGGTTTGATTTAAAAAATCTGCACAATGGTGTTGTAGGGAATGTTTTAATTTCACTATGTGTTTTTGTATCATAAAAAGATTTGTTAAATAAATTATTGGCAAACCAAAACTTATTGTTTTATGAACAGATTTTGGGAAGTTTAAGGATGGGAGAATTGTGGCACTATGGAATTTGTTAAAAGTCTTCATTAATCAGTCTAATTTTGCATAATTTTTTTATATATTAAATGTACATATTATTAATCTATTTTACAGACCTTGGGGATATTCCTGACATTTTTTATGGCTATAAATAAGTAATTTGGCTTTTCAAATATTGAGAGACAAAGGCATCATAATATGCTTAAAATGAACTTTGAACTGAGAATCAAAATCTAGGTTACTGTTACTAATTAGTTTTTTACTCCTTTGCTTTTAGTATTAACAGTCAGCTTGGATAACTGGTCTTTTGAGAAAATCCTCTCACATAAATACAGAGCCCAAAACAAAAGAAATCCGAGGAAACAAACAATGCAAGTCAAAGAAGAAAACTTAAAAAAAACTTCAACTGCAACATTTTCAGAGATTTTGCATCCATTAAAAGAGAATAGGGCCTGACCAGGTGGTGGCGCAGTGGATAGAGTGTTGGACTGGGATGCGGAAGGACCCAGGTTCGAGACCTGGAGGTCACCAGCTTGAGTGCGGTCTCATCTGGTTTGAGCAAAAGCTCACCAGCTTGGACCCAAGGTCGCTGGCTCGAGCAAGGGGTTACTCGGTCTGCTGTAGCCCCATGGTCAAAGCACATATGAGAAAACAATCAATGAACAACTAAGGTGTCGCAACGTGCAATGAAAAACTGATGATTGATGCTTCTCATCTTTCTCCGTTCCTGTCTGTCTGTCCCTCTCTCTCACTCACTCTCTGTCTCTGTAAAAAAAAAAGGGGGGGGAAGACATAAAAAACAGAAAGATAATAAGAAAGAGCTCTTGAAATTTAAAGTATAATCAGACTTTTTAAAAATCAGAAAAGTTGAAAGATACAATTAAAGTAGGTCAAATAGTGAAACCAAAGACAATAAGGCAGACAAAAAGCAAGAGAAATTAGAGGCTCAGTGAAGGAGGCCCAGTACCTGACTGGCATGATCTGTAGAAATAGTATATGTGCTGCCAAAGCACTAAACACTGATATATAGAAATAGAATAGAGAAAAGGAAAAGAGGAAATTCTCAAAGAACTACCAGAGAGAATTTTCTAACTGAAGGATATGAGTGTCCACAATGAAAAGACTTCGATGGCAAGTCATTATAAAATTTCAGAACACTGGGAATAAAGAAAAATCCTAAAAGCTTTTTGGTCTGGAGTAGGGGTGGAGGAGTGGAAACATACTAAGTTACAGAGACCTATATGGGATTGGAATTTCCACCTCAATAAAGCAAGAAGATAATAAGTAACTTCACAATTTTGCAAAGTGGATTTTAACATAGAATTTTATGTCTAGTCAAATATTTTGTTTAAATGTGAGGGTAAAATAAGTCCATTTTTGAGATATGCAGGGTCTCAAAATATTCACCTTCCTCATGTACTTTCTCAGAAAGTTGCTGAAGGATATGCTTCCCCAGAATGAGAGATGAAATCAAGAAAGAGGAAAATATACAGTACCCAGGAAACAGGGACTCCAACTTAGGAGAGTGGGGAGGAGATCCCCGCGGTACTGGGGAAGGAACGCCGTTGGAAGTTAGAGGTGCTTCAGACCTGGAAAGCAGCTAGTCCCAACGGGAGCAGGTGGAAGGATGAGGGCCCTAGGAGTTACATCATTAGGAAAAAATAATTGGGAGGGATTGACATTTCTGTCAGGGTTGAAGGGGAAGAATTGGTGATAGATACATAGAATACTGAAAAAAAAAAAAATTGGGCAATTGGTAACTTCAGGGAAAAAAAGTTAAAAAAGGAAATTATGATATACTCTGTGATTCAGTTATGAATAATATTGATTTAACTAAAATTGTAGCAAAATTATGTTGAGAATCATGATGAGAGGAAGAGAAGTATATATGTTTGGGGGCTGCGGTTGTAGACTATAACAGAGCTGCAGAATTATCTCCTGTACTAGAAAGTCTAGGGAATAAACCCCCAGAAAATAAGTTTGTTTTGTTTCATATGTGCTTTTGACAGATAGACAGGAAGGGAGAGAGATGAGAAGCATTAATATTTTGTCACAGCATCTTAGTTGTTCATTGATTGCTTTCTCATGTGCCTTGACTGGGGGGCTACCGCAGAGCCAGTGACCCCTTGCTCAAGCCAGAGACCTTGGTCTTCAAGCTAGCGACCTTTGAGCTCAAGCCAGCAACCCTGAGGTCATGTCTATGATCCCACACTCTAGCTGGTGAGCCCGTGCTCAAGCCGTAGGAGCCAGCCCTCAAGTCAGCGACCTTGGGGTTTTGAACCTGGGTCCTCCGCATCACAGTTCAAAGCTCTGTCCACTGCACCACCACCTGGTCAGGCTGTAGGAGTATAATTTTTTATGAAATGCATAGACCACACTTTTGAAAAAGCAACTAGATTTTAGCAGCAGCGAAAGAAAACCAGGAATGTGGGCATGGTTGCCCCGTGTTACATGTGGCCCTCAGGGTAGGTTCCTGTTTGTCTCATTTTAGCCTCCTGGGAAGACAGGCAAAGGGGTTATTTAATCTTTTTTTTTACAATTGTGGAAACTGAATTTTGGGGCTAAAACTTTTTTGATTCTTAATCCACTACATCACTATGCCTTGTAGGTATATGTTTGGATCTTTTTTAGGTTGTTAAACTTTGTTTTTAACCAAGAGAAGACAGGTATAGGAAAGCATCTCTTTTGACATCACGGGTAGGAATCCATGAAAGCAACAAGACTTGGCATTATGAGATCATGAGAGGAATACAGAGTACTGTATGGTATTTGTAGGTAAGGAGGTCTGTGTTAGGTTGATGTCCTCAGAAAGCAGTATGTGAGGTGGGCTTAACTCTGGGGAAGGAGGAGTCTGTAGTCTTAACTCCCCCTGCTACTTGAATGAGATTGACATAAAGTGTCCAGCTGACTGGATTAAAGAAACACAAAGGATAAATAGAAGTCCCTAATAAAGTGACCTGTAATTATCAAACAATATATGACACTGGAAAGCCCTTTGCAAAATAAAAAGCACGTCTTCAAGTTAAATTACCATGACTGTAGCCGCGCAGTGAAAGATTTATTGGTTGGTTAACAAGAGAATATATTGTTTTGAACAAAATATAAAAGTAAAGTCTTTTCAAAGTAAAACTTAAAATTCTGTGTTTATTAGCTTTCAACAAATACTTGTTGAATTGAATTAGACAATATTTTGGGGAGAAAGCAAAGGTTACAATATTCAAACAGCATGATTTATATCTGAAATTTCTTCCAGAAAGACTGGGAAAACCCCTTTTCCAAAGCCATTTATAGTCAAATTAAAAAAAAAAAAGTGTTTCTGGGCCTCTGTCTTCATTGGCCCCTGGGGAGCAGAATCTGACTCAAAAGACTTTTTTATTTTTAAAAGCTCTCTTTCTTCATGACATAGATGGATTGGAACCATTTCTCCTCAGATTGATATATTAACGTCATCATACTGATGATGTGTATTGCACCTACAGAGCACTGGAAATAAAGTTAAAAGACAATTAGATTCTTCTGGCAATTTATTAGGTAATCTCAGTTTGTCTGAACTTCAGAAGGATGCTCATCTTTAAGTGAAGATGACACCAGTATTATAGGTCGGTTCAAGATCAGATGCATGTTACACTAATAGTAAAACTCTGCATTGTTACTGTGGCTACTTTTCACTCTTGGATCACTTTTTTTTCCCTGAGACAAGGAGGAAAGTAGTGAAAAGAACATGAATCTCTAGGCCTTGGTTTTCTATTCTGTAAAATGAATTATACCCCCTCGTTAGAATTACTATGAAAATTAGATAGTCATATCTTAAGTATGTGGCATCGTAGAAGCTCAGTAAAAGATTGCTGTTAACATTTGTCACACAGAGGTCAGAATTTCCCAGTGACTCTCAGAGCCTGCTGCAAATCAACATTTGTCCTCAAGACTGGTACCGGTCCGTGGGCCACTGGTACCCGTCCGCAGAGAAAGAATAAATAACTTACATTATTTCCATTTTATTTATATTTAAGTCTGAACGATGTTTTATTTTTAAAAAATGACCAGAGTCCCTCTGTTACATCCGTCTAAGACTCACTCTTGACGCTTGTCTCGGTCACGTGATACATTTATCCGTCCACCCTAAAGGCCGGTCCGTGAAAATATTTTTTGACATTAAACCGGTCTGTGGCCCAAAAAAGGTTGGGGACCACTGCTCAAGAGGATAGGCCAGGGGTTGGGTTCCTTCTCCGAGGTATCGTAAATCCCTCAAGCCCTGTCTTCAAGGTGTGCTCTATGAAGATACATCTGTATTTTGTTCTGTTTTTGTAGATGTTCTGCAGGAGAATTAGTCCCATGTTATCTATCCTCAGACATTAAGGTACATATGTTTAGATGTACTTCATTGAGGAACAAGTCATTGGGGCTTACAGTAAGAGCTGTAACAGGTTAGAGGTGGAAAAGAAACTTGGAACTGAAGTACTAAGGAAATATTACATTAGTTTAACTTTAAAAATGAGTTAAATTATTAAAAAAATAAAATTGTAGCAAGGGGTATTTTATTTTTCTTTATAAAATGTATTTTAGCAGGAGATAGGAACATAGATTTTTTTTCTGTATGTGCCCTGACCAGGGATCAAACCCACAACCTTTGGGTATTAGGACGATGCTCTAACCAACAGCTATGCGGCCAGGGCTCAAGGGATATTTTAAACTTTTAAGGCCTGATTAAGAGAGGGGCCATTAATATACTTAAGGAATGAAGAGACTATATGTAATACTTAAAAGTATGTTTTTAATAGGCAGACAGACCTTAGTTTGTATTCTAGCCCGGCCATTTACTAGCTGTGAGACCAGGGGCAAGGTACATAATCCCTGTTAGTCGCTATTGTTTTAATTATTATTCTATACAAGTATTGTAAAGATGAAATGAAATAATAATGCACATGGCCTTCTTAGCACAGTGCTTGGCTCTCAGTAAACATTCAGTGCCTGTTAGCTAGTGCTGCTGTCTTCCTAGTGAATAGGGCACATGATGAAGCTGAGAGGTATAATGGAAAGTAAGGTCAAAGAGAAATTGGGCCTACCTGCTCTGGAATAAATGCTAAGGGATTTGATTCTAATTAGAAATTGGAGATGGACTGGAGATTTTTGAGTAGGTAAATGACATAAATATAGAATCCCAAAGTGACAGACCTAGAAAATCACTTAAAGGCCATAATCTAGACACTTCCTTTTACAGATGGGGAAAGAGAGACCCAGAGTAGTGTCGCAGTCACAGAACTGGGACTAGCATCCAGATCTTAGACCTCCATAGGTTCAGGCGTGCTACCAAAATAAGTATAATGGGTTGTTCAGCATCTGTCAAGTACTTAGAAATGGGGATTTCCAGCAGGATTGGATAAAAGAAAAGTGTTTAGATTTTGGTGTGTATTAAATAAAATTAAGTAAAAATAGTCTTTTATTGCTACTTTGAATCAAATAAATCAAGTTTTCCATCATTTCAATTGGAAAGTTCTCTTGATCACTGGTAACTACCTCAAGAGACATTTGCTGGAGAAAATACATAAAGATGAACGAGTGGTTCTGGAATAGCTTCATTGGTATTTGTAGTATTTTTACTATTGGTGAGGTTAGAGGGTGATTTTTGCTTAAATAAAATTGAAGATAACTTTGTCCAGGAACTTTAAAGTTGCTGTTTCCTCAAGAATTTTAAATAAAAAACAAGAATAGCTGACTGCCGGGAGAGTTACTACATAGATAGTAAGAGAATTTGGTTGGTATTCACTTAGGTGCTGATAATTTTTAAGTTTTTAGGTTAATATAAAAAGATACAAGTAATTACAGTTGGATGCCTTAATGATTAAATAAGATAGCTTTCAAATATTTATTCCTTGATAATTTTTTTTTTAAATATTTATTGATTTTGAGAGAGAGAGAGAATAGGAGCTGGGGAGCAGGAAGCATCAAATAGTAGTTGCTTCTGGAGCATGCCTTGACTAGGCAGACTGGGGCCTCGAACTGGTGACCTCAGCACCCCAGGTAGATGTTTTATCCATTGCGTCACCATAGGCCAGGCCCTTGATAATTGTTTCTTAAGATTAGTCCTTTAGTAGAAAAATTAAACACGATTTTATATATCGAGGTTTGGGGAAACATTACTTTGCCTGAAAGCTATATAAAAACCTGTAATGGAAATAAAGACTGAAACCCAGAACATACTTCTATAGTCTATGAATATGTATGTGATGAACACAGACCTCTCAGAATTCTAAACGTAGTTCAACAGTACACTGCTAAAGATATTAGTGACCAATAATATTCAGATTCTCATTTTAAATAACAAATCCAACAGTGCAGCCTATATTAAGCTGTATGGAAAGGGCATTTGGTATGCAGTTCTCCTCAATAATATAAAAATACAATTGAAATAACTCATCATAGTTATCAGAAACATTTGTTTGTAATATGACTTTGCATGAAATAATTTTGTAGCCTCTTAATTTATTAGCTGACTCATAAATTACCTCCCCTACCACCTTTTTCCTCAAAATGACACTTTTATGTCTGCTGTTGTCAGGTAACAGTTCTTGAGCATTTCCTGCTCCTTGGCCTGTGGGATGGTTTACTGTGAGCGGAAAGCAACAAGAGCAAAGCTGGAGGGCGACAGGGCAGTTAGCATTTATCCCTTATCTATACATGATTTGGGACAGTTTTGCCAAACACTGAATAATTTTCCTGTGGGAAACTTGAGCCCTAAAAGGAAATGAACATAGCTAAACGGCTGCATATCACATGGGACTAAGATTTATTTTTGGAATGGCACTATCATGCCATATTTGGATTGAAACAATGTGATAGCAGTACATTATTAATAAAGAGCAATTTTATCCGAAGAAGTTATCTAATTTTTTATTGCATTTATATGCTATAGATTCAGCGTAATAAGTATATAACTGTTCAGCATTTAGTGCTAAAGTATGCATGAAAGTTAGAGGCTCTGATTTGGCAAACATTTCTGGAGCCTGCTTTCTGAGCCTGCACTCTGTAATAAAGATTCTTTGGCAGTTCATTGATTACAGTACATAGTTGTCATGCTTGGGGTAAATTGTTTTCTCTTTTGGAAGGCAAAAAGAGAGTAAATAAAGATCAGTACCAGTGGGGGTTGGTATAGTTATTTGATTGTCTTGAAATGGAAGAGCTCTTTACAAAATGAGGCAATGAGAATAGAGAAACCCAAATGGATTTTTGCCTCTGAGAAAAGACTTTTTGAAAAAGATAACCAACAAAGGTACTTCATACTGAGCTCTACAGTGTTTTGGTTAGCATGGCTCAAAAGTTAAAAAAAAAACTTGTTGCAGCACTTCTATTTTGTGTCAGTTTTTCTGTTGCCTGATTTATCTTCTTTATAATTTCACTTAGATAAGATAAATTATGGTGTTGGTAAAATACAATGGATTTCTGAATTGCATGCTATCTAAAATTGCAGATCCCCGACAGGGCACTAAGTCGCAAACCTGGAAAAATCTGCCAAACACATTTTGTCCCTTGGCTTCTCTCCCAAAGTTGAAACTATGCCAACGTCATAAATCTCAGGTTTGATGGGAGTGGTACCCCTGATGTACAAGACCTTATGCTACCTGCTTTCCATGTAGCATCTCATTAGGTTCTCATAAGCTGTGTGGAAGGGACCATTGCGTAGATTTTACAGTGGATATTAGAGCACAGACTAGTTAACAGACTTATCCAAGGTCACACAATTAAAGTGGGGAAAGCTGTGTTTAGAGCCTGAGCTGCGTAACCCCAGAGTTAGAGTTCTGTTCATTATATTGTTGATCTCAGTAGAACACCTAAACTCTGTCTTTTCCATTCTCTGTCAGAAATCTAACTCCTGTCTTCACATAGCTGTGGCCAGGTTCTGAAGTTCCTTCAGTTACTTCCACGTTTCTGGAAATCTAGTTCCAGTTCACTCTCTGTGTTCTGGAGCATGTGTTTGAAATGGAAGTTTAAAATCAGTAATTACTGAATATCTATACAATATTTCATTTATTTAAACATGTTTAAGATCAATTTCTTGTCTCCTTTTGGTCCAGCTTTTGAAGTCTTACTAACTTACTCAATGACAGTTTTACTGAAATTATTTTTTCACCTCTAAGAGCAAATCCCCAAGATAAATATACAAAGCAGTATCTACTCACAATTCAGTTTCCACTAAAATGCCTACTGTTGCATTGATGTGGAAGAACAGCGCTGTAGGCTCAAAGGACACCAATTTGAAGAGCAGTGGTTTTTGTCACTCGGGGACAAGGGAAGATGTGTATGCATAGGTACACGTGTTTTATGTTCTTGAAGTCTGAGTTTAAGATAAAAGATGTTTTTGCATTGTCAGTGTTAGGTGAACCCACTAATCAGGTATATTTATTTACACAATTTTTTCCCCCCACAGAGACAGAGAGAGGGATAGACAGGGACAGACAGACAGGAATAGAGAGATCAGAAGCATCAATCATTAGTTTTTCATTGCGCGTTGCAACACCTTAGTTGTTCATTGATTGCCCTCTCATACGTGCCTTGACTGCGGGCCTTCAGCAGACTAAGTAACCCCTTGCTCGAGCCAGCGACCTTGGGCTCCAGCCAGTGACCCCACACTCTAGCTGCTGAACCCTCACTCAAAGCGGATGATCCCGCACTCAAGCCGGCAACCGCGAGTTTTGAACCTAGGCCCTATGAGAAACCAGATGAGCCCTTGCTCAAGCTGGCGACCTCGGGGGTCTCGAACCTGGGTCCTCCGCATTCCGTCCAACGCTCTATTCACTGCGCCACCGCCAGGTCAGGCTATTTACACAATTCTTGTTGCTTAAATATGAAATGGATATGAGGGGCTTTTTGTACAGATACACTGTACCTCATATTACTAAGGTATAGAGATACTTACAATTCAACAAAATAAGGAAATGTAAATAAGAAAGAGATTTTGAAAATAGAACAGGAAGATAATACACAGATATATGGATATGAGATCCAGTGTTGTTTAAGGTCTGACTGTGAAGTTGGTTCTGAGCTTTCTAAGGCCAAAACAAAAATGGACGTTTAATCACTGTCCATGGGGAAAAAAATACCCATATTTCTGTAGGATAGACAGAATTGAATAGGGACAGTGAGTAATGTGGTGGATGTCCTCACCTACCTTACCATGCAATACAAAGTTTCAATAGCAGGTTTTTAAAAAATAGGGTCTGGAAACATGCCAACAGCACAATTTTGTGAAGGTGGTTCTTTGAGAGGCCAAGATATAGTAGTCAAATTATATCTATCTGTTAGTCAGCCCTAATCAAAGAATAATGAAAAGATTACTGATTGTTTTGATGGGAAATAATTAAGATACATGTTGAAGGCCACCTGGTATTTACGGAAAATGCCCTTTTTTGATTAATGTACGGAGGACCACATGTTATGGCTTTTTTCACTTTGTTTTTATATTTAACTGCAACATTATTTTTCTGTTTACATGTTATTAGGGCCTTAGTGAGTTCTGCCTTTTTTTTTTAAGTGAGAGAGATTGAGAGGAACATACAGGAAGGGAAAGAGATGAGAAGCATCAATTCTTCGTTGCAGCATCATAGTTGTTCGTTGATCGCTTGTTCATTGATTGATTTCTCATATGTGCCTTACTGGGAGGAAGGGCCTACAGCAGAGCCAGTGACCCCTTGCTCAAGCTAGCGACCTCGGGCTCCAGCCAGTGACCCCACACTCTAGCTGCTGAACCCTCACTCAAAGTGGATGATCCCGCACTCAAGCCGGCAACCGCGAGTTTTGAACCTAGGCCCTCAGCATCCCAGGCCAACGCTCTGTCCGCTGTGCCACCACAGGTCAGGCAGTGATTTCTGCTTTTTTATAAACAGTGAACAGCTTTCATCTAAGGAAGCACTTTTATATGATTAAAAAGAAAAGGCACACTTTCAAAGTCTGTGTCATGTCAATTTTAGTTATGAGACATGAAAACAAAGAATTTTTTATGTATTGGGAATTATAAATCCCACTGATGAGAGAATTTCTTCACTTTTACAATATATTTATTTGGGTTAGGAATGTGGGCTGGAAAGACACCAGTTGGGTTCCAGTGCCAGCTCCTCACTTCTAACCAAGTAATTTAGCTTCTTTCTTCATTTGTCAAATGGGATAAATAATGGAACGCACCTCAGAGGATTGTTACATTAAATAAGATCTATATAATCTATCTATAAGGTGCTTAGAACTGACTACAGATCAGTCTTAGCTCTTGTTATTGTTGCTTAATTATTTCTAAATCTGTCAAAGTGTTTGTCAAATTACTTCTGACAAGCTGTGGCTAACTTTTTAAGAGCAAAATGTAACCGAAAGATTATTTTATTTCTGTGATACATTGTAAAGCTAGGATATAGTATAATGGATTTGAGTCAGGTTTTGGTGTAACAAAGCATGTACAACGTTCCGGAATAGTCTTAAGATCTAACTTTTTCTTTAGGCAATAAGCTACTGTGGAAATAATAATCTTCCTTATGCTGGCTATTTCTCATGGCAGCCTTCCATTGCATTCTCTTTGTTTGGGTACTTTCTTTTTCTTCCTGCCATTCTTAGCTTTCTATTTTTCAACTTGAGTTTACAAAGGGTGTGTATTCAAAGGGTTTCCGCCAGTTCCCAGTACCTTGTTAATCCTGAGAAGTTACTCAGTGGGCCAATTCTCACAGTAAGGTATAAAAATAGTCATCCAGAAAAATTACAGAAAGTGGTACTGCTGTGTTTTGAACTAATGGATGACTTTTAAAACCACAGGGAGAAGAAAACAGCACAAACTTTTTTCATTTTCTTAGATTTTTTTCTCTATGCAAATTATTTTAGAAGAGCCTTAAAATTTTTAAAAATATCAGAGCCTCATTATTGCTTTATCATATACACTAGGAGAGCATAAGAATTGGGTCCAAGAAAAATCATCCAGAAACCAGTCACATGAACAGAGCCCACTTTTGATTTCTGTTGAGCTTATTTATACCCAGTGTTCATTTCACCAGTTTTACTGATCGCCTAATAAGTATAAATCATTACTGGTATGTGAACTTGGGTGATTTAACCTCACTAAGCCTAAATTTTCTTATTGTATAATAAGGAGGTAATGCCTTCTTCTCTTTTAATAAACTTTATTTTTAAGATCAGTTTTAGATTTACAGAAATACTGTGAAAATAGTACAGAGTGTTCCCATATACCCTGCACTGTTTTCCTTTGTTATTAACATCTTACCTGGGTGTGGTACATTTGTTATAGTTAATGAACCAATACTGATTTATTAGTACTAACTGAAGTCTACTTTATTTAGGTTTCCTTAGTTGTCACCTAATGTCCTTTTTCTGTTTTAGATCCCATCCAGAATACTGCATTATGTTTAGTCTTCATGTCTCCTTTTGACTGTAACAATTTAGACTTCCTTGTTTTTAATGACTTCGGCAGTTTGAAGAAAATACTGGTCAGGTATTTTATATACTGCTCACAAAAATTAAGGGATATATCAAAATGAATATGAAGCTATAAAATATCCCCTAATTTTTGTGAGAAGTATAGAATGCCCTTCAACTGGAATCCATCTGATGTTTTTCTCATGAGGTTTGTAAGTTTTGAGGAAAAACACATAAGTAAAAGTACTGTTTCATTACCTCATATTAAGGGTACTACTGTCAACATGACTAACCACTGTTGATGTTGATGTCGACCTTGACCATCTCGTTGACGATTTCCATTGCTCAGTTACTCTTTTTCCCCCCTTTCTGCACTGGAGCCTTCTAAGGAACTCACTGTGCACAGTCCACACAGGTATGGGCTCCCTCCATGAGTGCAGGGCATCTACATGTATAGTTGTTTGGAATTCTTCTGCATGGGGCATTTGTCTCATTTCCCTATTTATTTATTTATTTATTTACTTAAAACCTTTATATGCAATTCTTTGCAACTTTAGATACACTTCTTAGTTATATATAGATTAGAAGGAAGGCAAGACAGATACATAAGTGACTGTTCTAAACCAGCAGGATAATTGCTCTAAGGGTTCTACCAATGTGTCTAAATCGATGCAGCTTTTCTGGAGGACAGATTGGCAGAATAACTCAAAATCCAAAACACAAGGGTTATGCTAGATCTTTGGGGGAAACAGAGTGATTGTAGAAACCATTTCCTCTCCTTTAAGGATCACAGCTCTACTTTTCAGCCTAGTTTGTAATGGCAAAAGAAGTAGAACAGTCTGACTATTCCTAAGTCTGAGATTTCTCATAGTAAATCATGGTATAGCCATGTGGCCATACTGTACATTAAAGATGCCAGAGGAGGGTAACTGTCAGGTAACATGGAAAGATGCTTACAACATTGTGTATTAAAAGTTAATTTTCAAAGCAGCATAAACTTACAAAAACACTTCAGTAAAAAGATATAGCACAACCTTACATAAGTTATTTCCGAGTTCTTTCTTTTTTCTTAATACCCCCAATATTATTATATGAAACCAAAACAAATTTTATTTAAATGAGGAAACAAAAAGGTTTTGATGTTAAACTAAGAAAAGAGAAAGTTGGATATTTTTTTTCCCTTTTAAAAATGCAGTAAAGTATGTCATTAATTTAGGAGTTATATTTAGGGAACAGTGAGTAGTCCCATTTGGCAAGAGTATGGAAAGGCAAAATAAAAAAGATTTGGATAGTAGGGTGACGTGTCACTTCTCAGTGTTTGTTTCGTGAATAAATTTTAAAGTGCTGATTTTTTAAATTATAGTTTTTAATGAAATTACTTCCAGCAATGTATGTATGTATTAAGTGTCCCACTGAATCTAAATCCCTCACCCTCCACCCCTATGTCCCTTTTTATACTCCCTTTGTGGGTATTATTCTATTACTAGAAAGCCCGGCGGTCATATGAAGTGACCGCTGTTCTAGATATTATAAATTGTAATTAAAATGATTTGTGCAAAGGTGTCTGCTAATTCAAACTGAATTACCCAGGGCAGGCGGCCAGGATGCCCCTTTGCTTACTGCCCCACGGGGTTTCCCCCTTCTACTTGCTTAATTGCTTAAAGTAGAGTGCAATGAAGGAAACCACTGGTGGTACATTTCTTAAGAGCCACCGCTAGCTCAATAAATAAAGGTGATTTAAATAATAAAATGTTAATTCACATGTCAAAGATCTCCTTGTACACAACATTTCTTGTGTAGATCTTTCCATCCTTTTTAAGCTCGCCTTGCAGAGGACCATCAATTATTTTTAATTTTACGTCCGTTCTTTCACGAACTCTTGAACAGGCAACATAAAGTTGATCGTGTCCAAATGCAGGCTCAGGTAAAAAAAAAATGCCAACACGCTTAAGCATTTGGCCCTGAGACTTATTGATGGTCATAGCAAAGGCAAGTTTTACAGGATATTGTCTACGTCTCAATTGAAATGGCAACCCTGTTTGAGATGGAGCCAAATCAATTCTTGGAATGACATGTATTTCACCTTTAGAGGAGCCAGTCAAAGACTTAGCTATTATGACATTATTTTTCAATTGGAGAACCTCTAGTCTTGTACCATTGCAAAGACCCCTTCTGGTGTTAAGATTTCTTAACAGCATAATAATTGCTCCAATCTTTAACCTCAATTTGTGAGGTGGCATGCC
Source organism: Saccopteryx leptura (assembly GCF_036850995.1). Taxonomy (NCBI): domain Eukaryota; kingdom Metazoa; phylum Chordata; class Mammalia; order Chiroptera; family Emballonuridae; genus Saccopteryx; species Saccopteryx leptura. Next base: position 12,165,864 of record NC_089504.1, on the reverse strand, counting down.
AGAAGGCGGGACTATTTGAATGCCGTGGCAACTTCACGCCATTGGCTAGTACAGTTACGCAAGCAACCAATAAGCTATCAGCGACAAACAGACTCTTAAGCCGCATATAATAAAGATATGAATTTACCATAATTTATTTATCTCTTTCTGTGTAGTACTTAGGAGTTGGAATTGCTGAGTCTGGGTAGATGTTTAAACTTAATTGCCTTGTGAGTCAACATATTGTTTGTCTCATTTTAAACCTCCATTAGCAACAATTGAGAGTTCCAGTTATTTCATATGTTTTAGTGTATTTGTTTATAATTTCTGAACTGTATATATTGTTTATATTGCTGCTTGAGATGGAAGGGACAGTGTACCACTATAATTACAGGGTTTTATTTCAACCTTTACTACATAGGAGATACAGACTTTGAGAATTGAATTTTGTAAAATGTAGCAAACATTTTTAACATTTGTTATTATGTGATATAAAGCGTGTGTCCAAAGGAATTTACATTTTAAGTTATTGCAGCTTTCTTGTTACAGAATTTTTGTGGGTAAACATGTATGAAATTAATCAGAAATAGCATGTCTGTGTATTTAATATCAATACAAAAATCTTTCCAGTCATGTTGCCTGTGACAAATTACCATGTTGTATGTTTACAGCAGGGATTGGCACAGTGTGGCCTGTGGGGAAATTCTGCATGTTGCTTAATTTTGTAAATAAAATTTTTTTAGAATAAAGAAATGCTTATTTATATATTGTGCACAGCTACTTTTGCTCTACAAATGGGGAATTAAGTAATTGTGACACTGAATGGCCCACAAACCCCAAAAAGTTTGGTATCTGGCTCAACAGAAAATGTTTGCAAGATGTTAATACCAATAATCACATGGTCGCTGGCTTGAGCAAGTCACTGGCTCAGCTGGAGCACTCTGGTCAAGGCACATATGAGAAGCAATCAATGAACAACTGAAGTGCCGCAACTATGAATTGATGCTTCTCGCTTCTCTCTTCTCTCTTCTCTCTCTTTCTCCCTCTCTCTCTTTCTCTTTCACACACACACAAAGAATAGAAGTAACAGTTTTTTCAGAATAATTTTTTATAACTGCACTTCAGATATAGGTCAATAACATGTCTGTTTATTTCTGGAATGTTTTGTCAATGTGAAATTTATCTTAATCATTGTTTTAGTGCTTTAAGTTCCCCTTTTTTAAGTTCAAAACCTTTCAGAAACTACTTAATGCTGCCTTGGGTCACCTCTGTTCAGTACTTTGAAATGAATAATTCTGGTTTTTCAGGTCCTCGTTTGATTGAATTAGTATCTTCAGAGTATTCCATGTAGCCCTCTCTATCATTGCACAAGATGTCATTTTCCTTGGCAGGTGTTTGCTGGCTGTCTCATTGTGATTTTAATTGACATTGCCCTCTTAACTACCTTTTCATTTGCTTATTTGATATTTATATAACTTCTTTTATGAATTTTCTTCTCAAATGTTTATCCATTTCATTAGATTGCTCTTTGAGTTCTATATATTTATATGTAAAGATCTTCTAGCAGTGTCTGATGTGTATAGCTATTCCTTGATGAAAGTGAAAGGGAGCAACGTCCCCAGCAATGCTGAGAGCAGGGGCTGTTCTATGGATACACACTCACCTGACATACAGAATACACACACATGGAACTGAGAAGTTATATTTTTTATTTTTCTATATCCTATCTTCCCTATAAAACTATTTGCTAGATGTAGAAATCGTGATTTAATTTTGTACGTCCGCAGAGCCTAACAAATGGATGGCACACAATCATGCTTGATAAGCATACCTAGTAACAGTCCAAATATTTTTGGGGGACTGAGCAATGGCAATGCTCACACGGTCAAAGCCCCTACCAACCAGGATCTCTAATGCTAATGTTTAGTTCAAGATCCATGTGATTTAGGCACCAAAATAAAAAAGGAAAGAGCCTTATTAACTAAATAATTTAAAAGACATTCCAACTAAATATCTAAAAAAATATAAGCTGGGATTCTATTCCAGGTCGGAGCACATGTAGGAATCAACCAATGAGTGTGTGGATGGGTGGAACAACAAATTGGTATTTCTCCCTCTTTCATCCCCTTCCTCTCTACTTTAAAAAAGTATCAGTAAAAATACCTGTTGGTAGTGCAGTAAGTAGAGCAGACACTGAGGTCCCAGGTTTGAGACCCCAAGGTTGCTGGCTTGAGCACAGGGTTGAAACATATTTCAAGGAGTACATATTTCTGGCTAGGCTAGGGTCCCCTGCTCAAGGCGTGTATGAGAAGCAATCAATGAACTAAAGTGCCGCCACTATGAGTTGATGCTTGTCATCTCCCTTCCTTTGTGTCTCACTTTCTTGCTTTAAAAAAAATTAAATAAGTGAATAAATTTAAAAAAATTTTAAATGCTGTAATGATTGTTTTATTAATGACTTCCAAACTGTGTAAAATAACAGGCAAGAGAAAATAACTGTCATTAGAAATAGATCAAACTAAAGACTGTCCGAGTCTTTTAGCTCAAACTGTAAAATAAATCAAATTATCCTGCAATTGCCAAGAGAAATGAGAAGAAAAGAGGGTATATATCAGAAATATGCTATTTTATTGTGGGTTAAGACTTTTTTTTTAACCTAGGATAGGTGAATTCTGAACTCGGATTTAATTTTTACAAACACATAGGATGTGAAATAGCAACACACAGAGAACAAAAGGCATATATTATTTGCTAGGTAACTAAAAAAAACCTTTTTCTTTTTTTTTTTTTTTCTTTTTTTTTTTTTTTCATTTTTCTGAAGCTGGAAACAGGGAGAGACAGTCAGACAGACTCCCGCATGCGCCCGACCAGGATCCACCCGGCACGCCCACCATGGGGCGGTGCTCTGCCCCCCAGGGGGCCGATGCTCTGCCCATCCTGGGCGTCGCCATATTGCGACCAGAGCCACTCTAGCGCCTGAGGCAGAGGCCACAGAGCCATCCCCAGCGCCCGGGCCATCTATGCTCCAGTGGAGCCTCGGCTGCGGGAGGGGAAGAGAGAGACAGAGAGGAAAGCGCGGCGGAGGGGTGGAGAAGCAAATGGGCGCTTCTCCTATGTGCCCTGGCCGGGAATCGAACCCGGGTCCTCCGCACGCTAGGCCGACGCTCTACCGCTGAGCCAAAAAAACCTTTTTCTTAATAAATATGTTTCATAATAGCTCAAACAAATGGACCACAAACAGTCCCAAAGTCGATTGTGAAACTGAAGCATCAGTTCTGAAACTTATGTCACCCCAGCATTAAGAAAGAACAATAAACTGACTTGATTAACATGAGAATTTTCTGCTTATAAAACATGCTATTAAGAAAAAACACAGCCTGACCAGGTGGTGGCGCAGTGGGTAGAGGGTTGGACTGGGATGTGGAGGACCCAGGTTCCAGACCCTGAGGTCACCAGCTTGAGCGCGAGCTCATCTGTTTTGAGCAAGGCTCACCAGCTTGGACCCAAGGTCGCTGGCTTGAGCAAGGGGTTACTCGGTCTGCTGAAGGCCCACGGTCAAGGCACATATGAGAAAGCAATCAATGAACAGCTAAGGTGTCACAACGAAAAACTGATGATTGATGCTTGTCATCTCTCTCTGTTCCTGTCTGTCTGTCTCTATCTGTCCCTCTGACACTCTGTCTCTGTAAAAAAAAAAAAAAAAAGAAACCTATTTCACCCCAGCATTAAGAAAAGATAAACTGACAAAATGAGAATTTTCTGCTTATAAAACATGCTATTATAAGAAAAAACACAGCCTGACTAGGTGGTGGCGCAGTGGATAGAGCAGGGACACGGCAGACCCAGGCTTGAAACCCCGAGGTTGCTGGCTTGAGCCCAAGGTTGCTAGCTTGAGCAAGGGGTCACTCGCTCTGCTGTAGCGCCCTGATCAAGGCACATATGAGAAAGCAATCACTGAACAACTAAGGAGCTGCAATGAAGAATTGATGCTTCTCATCTCTCTCCCTTCCTGTCTGTCCCTATCTGTCTCTCTCTCTGACTCTGTCAAAAAAAAAAAAAAAAGAGCCCTGGCTGGTTGGCTCAGCGGTAGAGCGTCGGCCTAGCGTGCGGAGGACCCGGGTTCGATTCCCGGCCAGGGCACACAGGAGAAGCGCCCATTTGCTTCTCCACCCCTCCGCCGCGCTTTCCTCTCTGTCTCTCTCTTCCCCTCCCGCAGCCAAGGCTCCATTGGAGCAAAGATGGCCCGGGCGCTGGGGATGGCTCTGTGGCCTCTGCCTCAGGCGCTAGAGTGGCTCTGGTCGCAACATGGCTACGCCCAGGATGGGCAGATTATCGCCTCCTGGTGGGCAGAGCGTCGCCCCCTGGTGGGCATGCCGGGTGGATCCCGGTCGGGCGCATGTGGGAGTCTGTCTGACTGTCTCTCCCCGTTTCCAGCCTCAGAAAAATGAAAAAAAAAAACAACAAAAAAAAACACAGGCAGGCCATGGCCAGATAGCTTAGTTGGTTAAGAGCGTTGTCCCAAACCACAGAGGTTGCTGGTTTGATATCCGGTCAGGGTACGTACAGGAACAGCTTGATGTTCATGTCTTTCTCTCCCTTCCTCCCTCACTAAAATCAGTAAATAATACTTTATAAAAAATTTATAAAAGAAAAAGTAAAAGAAGACATAGGCGGCCCTGGCCGAGTAGCTTGGTTGATTAGAGCATCCTTCCAAAACATCAAGGTTCAGGGTTCGATCCCCGATAAGGGCAAATGCAAGAATCAACCAATGAATGCATAAATGGGTGGAACAACAAACTGATGTTTCTTTCTCTCTCTAAAATCAATAGATAAGTAAATAAGAAAGAAAGAAAAAAACATAGGCAAGGAGTACATATTTCTGAAAAGGAACTGTATCCAGAATATATCAGATCTACCAGAAAGTTCTGTCCGTTTCTGTCACAACAAGTTTCAACACGTAAGCATATGTTTATTTGGCGTATGTGTGCCTCTCTATTTTTATCACTTAATGTATACATACTGACATAGCAAATTAACTAAAAGTTGATTCACGTTAGTCTTATGTGTGAAGCGATAGTGTACCCATGGCTACTGATAAAGTTCATTTACGCCAAACGAATTTCAACAAGGAAGAAATGCTACAGAAGCATGTAGAAATTTATTGAAAGTGTTTCGTGAAGGTACAGTTTCTGATAGGACATGCAGAAGATGGTTCGAAAAATTCGAAACTGGTGATTTCGACCTTTCTGATAAGCCACGTGCTTTGATCGATGATGATGTTGTTAAGACCATGTTGGAGCAAGATCCTTTTCTGACAACATCGGAGCACAGAAAGGCTTAATTCAGCTCAGCAAACCATTTCAGACCATATTTGGAAGATAGGATTGGTGTGGAAATATTCAAGATGGGTGCCACATGAATTAAGTCAGAAGGATTTGGATGATTGAGTCGTCATATGCATATCTCTGCTTGCTCGGAACAAAATCGAGCCCTTCTTGAACTGGATGATAACTGGGGATGAAAAGTGGATTACCTACGAAAATATCGTAAGGAAAAGGGCATATTGTGAACCTGGAAAACCTAAGCCCTTCCACCTCCAAACCAAATTTGACTCTGAATAAGAGAATGTTGTGTATATGGTGGGACATTCGAGGACCAATACATTATGAGCTTTTAAAACCGAATGAAAAGCTCAATTCGGAGAAGTATTGTCAGCAACTGGATAATTTAAAGACAGCAGTCCAAGAAAAGAGGCCGGCGATGTTCAATAGGAAGGACATCATACTGCATCATGATAAGGCCAGGCCACATGCTGCTTTGGGGACTCGTCAAAAAATTGCAGAACTAGGCTAGGAAATTCTTTCGCATCTACCATATTCCCCGGACTTAGCACCCTCCAACTAGCACTTGTTTTTGTCCTTACAAAATTTTTTGAAGGGCAAAAAATTCAAAAATGAAGAAGATATCAAACAAGCACTGGTTCAATTTTTTGCATCAAAAGATAAAACATTTTTTAAAAATGGGATATGCAAATTGCCCTCACACTGGCAAGAAATCATTAATAATAATGGCAATTATATTATTTAATAAAGTTTATTGACAGTAAGAAAAATTTGTATTTTGTTTTATTCCAAAAACGGACAGAACTTTCCAGTAGACCATATATATTATAGTTACTAAAATTCTGTGGCACACCAAAAAAATACTTTTTGCCAATGTGGCAAAAAAAAAAGTGTAATTTTGATTCACCCTGGATGGCTGTTGTTGTGTTGGCTGCTGTTCTTTTTTTATCTGACAGTCTAAGCCAGGGGTCTCAAACTCAACTCAGCATGTGGGCCGCAGAGCAAGATCACAGCCGTTCAGCGGGCCGCACTAGGTCTACAAAAGGCAACTGTTACGCAACACTTTTCTCACTGCAGTTGAAAACAAAAAAAAATCAGTACAACAAGCACAATCGTACATGCAGTTTACTCAGTGTCACAAAACGACCAGAAACTGTAGTTCGCATCACAACTGCTGTTAACTAAGCTAATATCTAACTAGGATGCTAGAGAAATGAAAAATACAAGTAGGCCCCTAGGCTTACTTAATTTTATCCAAAATATTTTGAACTTCGTAGATTAGTCTGCGGGCTGCACAAAATTGTTCGGCGGGCCGCATGCGGCCCGCAGGCCACAAGTTTGAGACCCCTGGTCTAAGGGAAAAGAAATCACTGCCCCTGACTAAACAGTCAGGTTTTTGCATGTTTTAAAAATTCTGACGGCGTATGTTACTGACTTCATAGAATGCTTTTGAGATCAATCCATGCTGGATATATCAGTCGATTTATCCTCTACTGGTTGCTGAGCGGTATTCCTCTGTATGGAGGTACCACCTTTTCGTCCACTTAACCACTGCAGTATATCTGTATTGTTTCCAGTTTTGGTTATTATGAGTAAAGCTGCTATGAACATTTGAGTTCAAGTCTTTGCATGTATTCCATATTTTTGTTTCTCTTGGATAAATACCTAGGATTGGGATAATTAAATTGTTTTATGATTCATGACTCACAGGGACCTCTGTAGATAGTTCTGCAGCTTCCTCAGTTCACCTTTTCCTCTCTGGTATTCTGACCCCCAAGTTCTAGCTACCTTGCCCTCCCAACTTCTCTCATTTCTCAACGCAGGAAGACACTCTCCACCCCAGATCTGTTTCTGTTCCCTCTGTGTGCTGCAGCCTGGAAGCTGTCACCAGGCAGTCACTGCTGTAGTCTTACAGCAGTGAATTTTGTCCTTTTGTCAGGAATCACCACAGTGCTGAGCTGCCTTAACTAATGTTAATAATGTATTAAAAACTAGAAACTCCTTGGAAAGCATTTGGCAATATCTTTGAAGGTCTTAATATATGATAGTTTATTGTAGTGGTAGTCAACCTGGTCCCCACCACCCACTAGTAGGCTTTCCAGCTTTCATGGTGGGTGGTAGCGGAGCAACCAAAGTATAAATTAAAAGATAGATTTAACTGTAGTAAGTTGTTTTATAAAGATTTATTCTGCCAAACTTAGCGAAAATCTGACATAAAGTACTTGATAAGTAATTATTACTATATGCTTTAATTTGCTGTAACTCTGCTTTATAAATTGTATAAAGTAAAGTTATTTACCAACTTTATAAATCACCATTACTGTGGAACCAGTGGGCGGTTAGAAAATTTTACTACTAACAGATACAAAAGTGGACGGTAGGTAATAAAAGGTTGACTACCCCTTGTCTATTGGTTAATAAAGAGCATAGACTTTAAAGTTATTTTTATGACCCTGGGAACATAGTTACCCAAAAAGCTAGAGAAATTACTGGACAAGAGAAGAATATCACTTTCACTTTTCACCTTGAAACAGGAGTGTCAGCCTCTTGGATGGTGCCCCACACATGATGTAGTCTCTTCAAGGAGAATCTTAGCTATGAAAACAATGCATTGTTAAAATAGAAGGTCATGTGTCTGTGCTCCAGTTCTTGAGCATGCGAGCAATTAAAATTTAACAAGGGGAAGGTATTAGAAATAGCTGGATGCTTGGTACATTTTATGAAGGATTGCTGACATTATTGTCATTTGTTCAGTTTTAGTTAAGTCATGACAAAAAAGGAAACAGTTTTTCTCCATTGGCAAAAGCAAGGGATATTTTTTTGTTTTGAGTTTGAAGTCCTTTATTCAAGGGACAACAATGCCTGGATGGGGGTGTACAAAGTTTAACAAGCAGCGGAGCACTCTTCCTGAGCGAATTTTGACAGGAGAAAGTTTTATAGAGCATTAGAAGAGGCAGCAAAGAAACGGCATGGTTGGCTTGGAGGTTGAGTATATCCTAATAAGGCTAGTACATCCTGTACTTTAGGGCAAGGTAAGCTAGCTAAAGCTGAGTTGGAAGATTGTGGTTGAGGTAGGTTAGGACTCCTTTACAGGTGTGGGATGGAAAAATTAATTTTCCTTCTAAGTTCTGGCTGAACTTATAATCAAATTAAAATGAGGCAGATTAACTGGAGAAAATTACTAAATCTATTACATATGTACATGCTGAGGTTTCATACCAATATGAGCCTTATGGCTTGGGACATCAAGTGGGGAGAGAGGTGATTTACATGAAGATAGAATAGCAACTGTTTGGTAAACAAATGTTTGATGGGCCATCTTTAACAATAGGACACAGCTGGGCATTGATCAAAGGGGCTTAAGCAAGGGATAGTTTCCCATACTTGTTTGAATCCCTTGGTACTTGGTAGACTATCTTCATACTGAGTGGGCAGCTGTGTACATTCATTCATATGCTATTTGCCCCTAGGATAAACCCAAATTAAGGGGCTTCTCTTTTCTATTTGAGAACCTGACACATGGGCTCGATGCCAAAGAATCAATTAAACATCCGTTTAGCAGTTTTCCTGCCCCATTGAATTTTGAAGATAGCACTTTACCTCCTTTTGAGGTTAGATTCAGTATTTCCCTGTGGGAATTCTCTTTTGAATAGCACGTATTACCGTATTACCCGGTTATGATAGAAAGGTCACCAGCTCTCCTTTCTTGCAGGAGGGATGGAGCATGCATGAGGTATACAGAGTGAAACAGGTTGCTTTTCTGCAATCTTCTTTTTTCCCTTAACTTTTGCTTTTGCTTTTGCTTGAATGCTTGGTCCCTGAAGACATATATGTAGTAATGTGGGCATGCACATGTGTATATATGTCCCTGCAGCATTTTAAAATGTGTAAATGAGAAGACCTTGTTATAGAAACCCAAACTGATAGGTACACGAATGACCACTAAGCCTTCTCTTTCCTTATGTTTCCACAGGAGTCTCCCCAGGACAGTGCTATCACCCGGGATATTAACCGGACATTCCCAGCCCACGACTACTTTAAGGATACCGGAGGAGATGGGCAAGATTCCTTATATAAAATATGCAAGGTATTTCATATAAAAAGAAAAGACTCAGTTTTGAATGGTTGATAGGGTTCTTTGAGACTGTGTAGAAGATAACTACAAAGTGTACTATGTATTAGATGTTCACGAATGAAAAAAAAAGGAGAAAATAATTGGTAAAATTAAAGGTAAAAACACAGTTTTAGACTGCAATGATTAGTGTTTAATTGGAAATAAACTGTAGGGCTCCTTTTTTTCAGATGAAACTCCTCTGGCTCCACATTTAAAATAAAAAAATTGGTTTTGTGGAAACAACTCAGTCCTGTAATGTTGCAAGCTCTTTTTCAGTATGCACAGTATAAGGGGTGAACCTGGCGTCTAGCACATGTCCAGCAGGAGGAAGTGCTGATGTCCATCCAGTGGACACTTAACACTGCAGCATAATAAATGCTGGGAAATACTGATGGCTGTCAGAAGGTCTGTACCTGGAAGCTATAGAGGAAATAATAACCTGCTCAATTTCAGTGACTTATTTCTAGTAGATTTTGGTAACTTCAGAGCCAAAAGGAAGAGTTCATCTTTAGCCTTCCTCTGTCCTGTGAACTTTAGTCTTTTTTCCCCAAAGCTAATCAGTACCTATTTAACATCTGCTATGCGTCAAGTACCATCAAGGCATGAGACCTGTCCTTAAAAAACTTACATATTATGAGGGAAAAGGGAAAACTAACAACTAGTTTTAGGACAGGCTGTCAATAAAGGATGATTCTCCAATGATAAACTATGTGCTTTAAACTAGTGGGCATTTCTCTAACATTTAGAGAAATGTTTCTTGGGTTTCATTTATATCTACCCCCCACGGGATGCACAAAGCTCTGACTTCTGTTGTAGTCCTCTTTGGGCATTCTTTTTTAGCTCTTTCTCAGTCATGCTTCGCACTTAAGCAGCCACTCTAGTCTTCCAGAAAGCAAGCCTGCACTCTTGTACCTTGGTCCTAGTGCCTCCTGCTGGTCGCTTCATGGCTCTCTCTCTCTGCTGGCTTCTCACCCTCCTGCATGTGCACTCCCCTCTCACCACTGCTCACTCCTGTTGTCTCTGTCCGCCTGCTCCCAAGACAGCGGTGCTCAGTCATAGTTTCTATGCTCCACTGTCTCCCTGGTGAGCCCCTTCACCCCAGGACCTCAGCTGTCACCACTGCACCGATGTTTCCAAATCTATATTAGTACAGGGCCTCAATTTCCAGCTGCCGGTTATCTCCATGTAAAAGTCTGTCAAGTGTATCAAACAAAACAGGTCTAAAAATAGTGTATTTATAAACACATTTTGCACTCGGCCCTTCTTAGCTTCAGGTGTCGGGTCCATTGATTTAACCAACCGCAAATCAAAAATATTCGAGAAATGCTTGACTGGTTGTAGCACAGTGGATAGAGCGTCGACCTGGGATGCTGAGGACACAGGTTCAAAACCGCGAGGTTGCCAGCTTGAGCGTGGGTTTATCCTGCTTGAGCACAGACCCATCGGCTTGAGCGTGGGATCACAGACATAATAATCCCATGGTTGCTGGCTTAAGCCCAAAGGTCACCGGCTCAGCTTGAGCTTCATGGTCAAGGCACATTTTGAAGCACTCAGTGCACAACTAAAGTGACACAAGTACACATTGATGTCTCTCAGCTCTCTCCCTTCCTCCCTCCCTCTCTCTCTCTCTCTCTCTCTCCCGCACACTAATTTTATATATATAAATTTTATACACACACACACACACACACACACACGCACGCACGGGGAAAAAAATGTTAGGATGTTCCAAAAAGCAGCACTTGAATTTACCATGCCTGAGCATTGTGCTGAATCCAGGAGATTAATGTGTAGGCACACCCTGCTTTAGCCTATGTGCAGATACTACATCGTTTTATATAAGGGACTTGAATATCTGCAGATTTGATATCCATGGGGATCCTGGGTCCAATCTCCTGTGAATACTGCAAGATAGCTGTAATATGAAAAATTTTAAACATACACAAGTTGAATAATTGTGTGTGTCTCCACACCCAGATTTAATATTTGTCAGCATACTGCTTTAGTTGCTTCATCAATCCCTCTTAAATTTTTTCGTGAAGATGTTTAAAGCAAATCTTAGGCATCATGATCCTAGATTCTTAAGTATAAAGCTCTAAAAAATAAGGTCATTATTTATCGGTATATCCAGTAGCCACACCTTATTTAGATTTCCCTAAATGTCTGTAGTTTGGTTAGAATCAGGATTCAACAACATCCATATTATGTTTAGTTATCCTGTCTCTTTTAATTAAAAAATCTTGTTAGTTTTCAGTTCCTTCCTTTGGCCTTGTTGAGTTTGGCATGATTGAAGTCTTGTAGCCGTACTTCCTCTCTGTCTGCTGTCCTGGTACTGCTCTCTGTCTTGGGGCGGCACTTTGTTACAAATGCCACCTTGCATTAGTCTCCCTGCCTTAGTAGTCTAGCCTATTTAGTATTTTCTATTTGTGAACCCCAGAATTGAATCACTTCAGTGGCCTCCACTGAAACCTGTAATGCTTCCCTGTAACCTTCAGAATGAAATAAAAAATTTCTTACTTTATTTCCTGGTCTTAGATTCCTTAGCTTAACATTAAAGGCTTTTTATAATATGTCTTGGCTTAGTCCCTAAATATTTTATGTTTCAAACCACATTGAACTTCTTTCCCTGTACTCTGGTTGATTTACTTGTCAAACTTCCCAACTAAACTGTGACATTCTTAAGGGCAGGAATAATTTCTTATATGTGTTAGCATGTGTAGCACTTGGCACTAAATGTTGAATTAATTAAAATGGTTTTCTTTCTTTGTATTTTTTATAGCCCTTATGAACTTTATATTTCAAACATATCCCAAATGCATTATGCACTTTGATGTATGTAGGCATTCCTTCAAGCTTTTCCACAAGCCTGAAAAATATACTCCCCTCCTTTCTCTGTCTATGGAAATGCAATACACTTTTATCCTAGTGCATAACTGACTAAGCCATGTGCTCAGCACTTGACATGAGAGGACAGAGTAACATATCATGTTAATACTATGATTATTCTCGTTTTACAAATAAAGAATTTAAGTAATGGGTTTAATATCCAGACCTAGACATTAGCTCAATTCTAATGGGTTTTCAGCTCAATTCTAACTTTGAAGTCTGTGTTCTTTAATGATTGATACCTTCATAAGCATTGCGGTGGTTTGTAACACAGTCTTAACAACATTGATATTAACACTTGTTAATTTTTATAATTTTGAGTGGTTCCTCATTGTATTATATAGAGGTCATCCCTAAACCCTGTGCACATCTTGTCTTTGGAAAAGTATGAGTTGCCCATTCTTTAGCTCTCTCATCAAATAACTTTGATGAAATGGGGATATGTAATGTGATTCTATTGAATTTTACCTAAATTTAGGAAAGCATGATTATGTTTATTTAAAAGGTAGAGTTTCACCAAAATCTAATGATAAAAACCTGTTTGTTTTGACTTAATTTTTATCAAATGAGCATTAGCATAACATTTTGCTAAATAATCAATTACAAACATGCCCAATTCAAAATTGCTTTTTTGAGACACAGGAACTTTGTCACAAAAGTGGACAGTAAAAGGAGTTTCATTAGAAATAAATTTGTCAAACAGGAAATAGCATCTTGAATCTATAGGAAATCCCCTTTCTACCACAACTTACATGAGAACTATAAATATTAATCACAGAAACAAGACTCTGAAAAACAGCTAAAGAACCAAATAGTAAACCACAAGGAATGTTAGATGGCAGTATTCTGTTAAAGATAATATTCAGAGAGATGGATAGTAATTGTCTGCTGCCAAAAAAAAATACAAAATAAGAATTTCAGAGGAACCCACAAATAGTTTCAGAGGAGTCCCTCTTATCAGAAAAGTTATTACTGGCGTTGTAGAAAGAACTGTATTTTGATGTCTTTGCCAAAAGACTTTTTCCCAGCAAGAAAGATGAATAACATTAACAGTGTTTAGTGAGGCCTGCTATGTGTGAGGTGCTGGCTAGGCTGACTAGGACATCACCGCAGCCCCTGAGAAGGTCACCATTCAGTGAGAGGATGGACATTTCAAATGCAGTGAGGTAAGCGCTGTAACAGCCATACATGTGTAGGAAGTACCATGGAAGCACACAGAAGAGAGGGAATTCTGGGGGGTGGAATGTGTTTGAAGCCTGAAGGAAGGGCATTTTTTCCGACAGAGGGAAAATCGTGAGCAAAGACAAGGAGATAGGACAACCTTTTTTTTAGTGCCAAAGTGGTGTTTGCTTAACCTTCCTGCTCCTTGGCAGCAGAAAGTGAAGTGGTGAAAGTCTTATTTATTGTAAAGTAAAAAATGGGATTGGAGAGAAATTGTTTACATCATTCATTGACTATCAAAATGCCACATCAGAGTGTGGGTAGCATCTTCCAAGTTCCTTTGTTCAAGGTCCTGTAGGGCAGCCATGGTTCATGAGCAATACATTTATACCTCCTGGTTTTTTGTCTCGTTTTGTTTTACAGGCTTATTCTGTGTATGATGAGGAGATTGGCTATTGTCAGGGCCAGTCGTTTCTCGCTGCTGTTCTGCTTCTCCATGTGAGTAAATGAGTCTCTGTTACAATGTAGATGCGGCCTGCCTCAGCTTACCGTAGCCTCAGACTTGAGCACAGCTTTATGTTAGCTTTGGCCAGACTCTAGCATATGGAAACCTTTTTCTGAATTTAATGTCTTCATGGAAGAGAAGCATGATAAGAATAAGTGACAGTGTTGAAAACTGGTACAGAGGTAGACTTTTTTTTTTTTTTTTAAGTGAGAGGCAGGGAGGCAGAGACAGACTCCCTCCCACATGCGCCCAGACCAGGATCCATCTGGCAAGCCCCCTACCATGCTATTCTCTGCCTGTCTGGGCTGCTACTTTGTTGCTCAGCAACCGAGCTATTTTAGTGCCTGAGGCGGGGCCATGGAGCCATCTCGGTGCCCGGGGCCAACTTTGCTCCAATGGAGCCTTGGCTGCAGGAGGAGAAGAGAGAGAAAGAGAGAAAGATGGGAGGGGTGAAGAAGCAGATGGGCACTTCTCCTGTGTGCCCTGTCTGGGCATTGAACCCAGAACTTCCACACGCTGCGCTGTCGCTCTACCGCTGAGCCAACTGTCAGGGACCTGGTGGACTTCATTTTTTTTGCTAGAAATGATTGGATAGACTTCAGTCTTAGTTAGACCCTTGGGGACATTTTATCTTCTCTAAAGTAGCCACTGTTCCTGACCAGGTGGTGGTGCAGTGAATAGAGCATTGGACTGGTACATGGAGAGGATCTAGGTTTGAAACCCCGAAGTCGCTGGCTTGAGTGTGGGCTCATCCGGCTTGAGTGGAGGCTCACCAGCTTGAGCAAGGGGTGGCTGGCTTGAGCCCAAAGGTCGCCAGCTTGAAGCCCAAGGTCGCTGGCTTGAGCAAGAGGTCACTCACTCTGCTATAGCCGCCCTCCTGCCCCCCATCACACACATATGAGAAAACAACAGCAACGAAGAATTGATGCTTCTCATCTCTCTCCCTTTGTGTCTGTCTGTCCCTATCTGTCCCTCTCTCTGTCTCTGTCAAAAAATAAAGTAGCCACTGTCATTAGTATTCTGGGATCTATGGATTGAGGTAGGAGAAAGGCTGACAAGTAGGCTTTCTCTAGTGCATTTTTTCATTCATTCATCATTCATTTAGAAAAGACCTTGATCCTCCAACTTACTGATATTTTTTCAGATCCACAGCAAAATTGAAATAATCTTAAGGCAAACACCCATATACTCTTTTTGTGTGTGTGTATGTGTGACAGAGACAGGGAGAGACAGAGGGCCAGACAGGCAGGAAGGGAGAGAGATGAGAAGCCTCAGTCCTTTGTTGCAGCACCTTAGTTGTTCATTGATTGCTTTCTCATATATACCTTGACCGGGGGGCTACAGAAGAGCAAGTGACCCCTTGCTCAAGCCAGCGACCTTGGGCTCAAGCTGGTGAGCCTTGCTCAAACCATTTGAGCCCATGCTCAAGTTGGCGACCTCAGGGTTTGATCCTGGGTCCTCCACATCCCAGTATGATACTATCGCACCATCTCCTGGTAAGGCTGAACATTTACCAATTACCAGTACTATTTTTCCAGTTTTCTGTGTCTTTCAATTTTTTACTTTTTTTTGCACACAAATGTTATTCTTTATAAAAAAGGGTTTTTTTTTGGGGGGGGGGAATTGGTACATACTGTACTCCCAAATACTTGAGCATGTGTCTCAAGACATAACCATAATACCACTATCACATCCAAGAAACTTCACACTGATTCAGTATTACTGGCTTACACACAATTCACACTCACTTTTCCCCCCAACTGTTTACTCAGTAAAATCCTTTATAGCTTTTTTCCCCCCTAAAATCAATGGTTTGCATTTGATTCAAACATTGCATTTGATTGTCACTTCTTTTTATTCTTCCCATGTAAACTACCCCTTTTTTGTTTATTTCATGACATTGACAGTTTGAAACAGCAGATTATCTTGTAAAATATCCCACATTCTTGATTTGTCCATTTCTTCATGATTTAAGTTAAAATGCTTGGGGAAACCACTCAGGTGATGTTAACTGAGTTTTTGAGCACCTGTTATGGTCTGTACTCAGTGCTAGAAACCAGGAGAGAATAATGTGGGCATGGTTCCAATTTTCATGGATACAGAGCTGGTGAAGCTGACCACCTGTAAGCAGAAAGTCACACAATGTATCATTATTAACTTCATTGGCATCCCTGGCCGGTGGCTCAGTGGATAGAGCATTGGCCCTGCGTATGGACGTCCCAGGTTTGATTCCTGGTCAGGGCACACATGAGAAGAGAAGCAACCGTCTGCCTCTCCTTGACCTCCCTTTCCCCTCTGCAGCCAGTAGCTTGATTGGTTTGAGTGTGGCCCTGGGCGCAGAGGGTGGCTCCGACAGCCTCAGCACTTGAGCACTGGCCCCAGGGGGGGGGTTTCCGGTGGATCCTGGTCGGGGCACATGTGGGGGTCTGTCTCCCCTCCTCACACCTAAAAAAAAAAAAAGGGAATTCCATTGGTGCCATGAAGACTTAGTAAAAAGTTCAATGCAAGATTATAACAAGGGAGCCACATTTAGATTCCTGGCTTCTCTGGGGATGTAACCTTTAAGGTGAACCGGAAAAATGAGCAGGGTTCTCATTTAACCTTTTTTTAACATTGTTATGAAAATAATAAAAAGTATTTTAAAAGCAAGAAACTAGAGCATTCCCAGAAAAGGAAGTAACACAGCATATAGAAGCACTGAGTTTGGGAAAGTCGGCATACGGAAGGAACTGCAGGCAGGACAAGAGGGACTGGAGCATCCAAGTGAAGGGGAAAGAGAGAGCTGGAGGTGACAGGACCTGCCTCAGGCCCAGGGAGGCCGGTCAGGCAGTCTGGGTTTGTTCCTATAAGCGGAGGGGAGCTTTGGAAGCCATTTTGTGTTTTAATATAAGTAAAATACAAGGTTGTAATACAAGCAAAACAAAAACCAGTTTCTATGTTACTGAACTAGCTTACTGGTGTCTGTAGGCATGAAAAATATGATAAAGCTGCGACATTAATAAAGAAGTATGCTCTATGTGTGTGTGTGTGTGTGTGTAATGTGATAGTTTGATATACATGTACATAGTTAACACATCCATCACCAGGTCAAGTTTTTAAATTGTTTTGTTGTTTTAGGCAGACTTTATATCACAGAGTTTCACAAGCCTCTGTGGTTTATCTTTGTTCTGAACTTCAGTCTAAGGACATTATCCCGATAAAGTGTCACAACCCCTTTAAAATGGCTTTCCTGATCAAATCCATAGTGCCTTAGTTTGAATTCTTGCTGCTTGCCATTGTGTTAAATAAATGTCAATGAGAGGCAGAGGTGCTGCCTAACAAAAAGGCCCCTGTGATCAGACCAGGTCTCCCTCAGTGTGTGGAAGAGTGAAGTCGCCTTTCATAACAAAGACCACAAGGTCTGGTCCTTTGTCCTATGTCCTTAACTTTCCGATAGTACGTTGTAGTGTTCCCTTATATTACTTAATTTGATTTGCTCTTTAGCTTTGCTTCATTCTGGTGACTTCTGTGCTCCGCCCACCTTCATCTCCCTGTTCCACGGAAACCCACCCACCTTCTTGACATTTTGAAGGCTCGCTACAGTCACACCAAGCCTCAAATAACATTTTTAGTGACTTTTTTCTATTTTGAAAACTAGACATTTTGCCAGGTTCTCAGGGAAATGTTTTTCTATAAAGCTATGGAAGATGTAGGTGTTATTATAAATGGGTAACATCTGTAAATAGAAGTAGGATTTTGTAGTATTTTAAATATTACTGTGAGTGTTAACTGTTGTACTTTAAGTGTTACTAAAGCCTTAGAATATGTAAGGTTTCTCTAGCCATCCTTTTTAATGACAATGGGGAAGAAAACCATTTTTACTAGACTGAAATGGCAGCTAAGGAAGTAAAATGATTTACACAGTCTCATAGTTGGGGAAGATGAGACCTGCCCTTCTGTATCGGCCTGACCTCCCTGCAAACCTCGCTGTCTTCCCAGGGCAGACTCAGGCTTCCCTGTCCCAGTGTTCTCGCCATCTTTCTGCCTCATTCTTACAGTTCCTGTGCCCTGGTTGTCTGGGAGGCTCCGCGAGGACAGGAGCGTGTCTGGCACAGACGGCATCATTAAGTATTTCGTGGTTGAATGAGTGAACTCTGCGAAGCACATCCACAGGCCTGTGGATACCACTAGACTTGCCGGTATCCCGACTAGAGTAGAAGGGTGAATTTAATAGACTGAGAAAACTTCTGTATATGTTTTGTGATTATTTTCCCTTCTCCCATTCCCTGTCTTGCAGATGCCTGAAGAACAGGCATTCAGTGTTCTGGTCAAGATCATGTTTGACTATGGTCTCAGGGAACTTTTCAAGCAAAACTTTGAAGATTTGCATTGCAAATTTTATCAGTTGGAGCGCCTCATGCAGGTAAACAAAGAAACCAGCTTGCATTTGCCATTTGGGGCGTGGTGGGGGTGGGGAGAAGTGGACTGGTGATGTGGTGCCTAGTGGTGGGTGGGATCGCCTTAGCCATCCAGGGTAAAAGGCGGGGTTTTTGTTTGGTTGGTTTCTCACTAAGTGATGAAGATGCCACGGTTAATAAGGTGTGAGCCTGGTGGGGGTGAGCTAGGTTTTCAGTCTCATCAAACATTCACAATATCAGATGACTTTGTAGGGGCCTTTCACACAGCACACTGGGTCAGGAACTGCTCACCAGGGCTCCACGCTGACTGGTTAGGAATCACCTACCAAAAGTGAAACAGACTTTCCCAGGCATTTCACAACATGGTCAGAAAAACTGTCTTTCCAAATATTTGTCACCATTTTGGGGATTCCTCTTTAGAGCTGACAGTTTAATCCTGGGTAATAAGTGTTTTTCTGAGCACTTGGGAGGTTTTTAGAAAAATTGTAGGTATGTGACTTTTTGGGCCTATTCCTGTTAGATTTATGAGCCCCTTGAGTGGGACTGATCTGCGGCATGTGTGCCCAAAACTAATTAGTTTGCTATTTCAGGAGTACATTCCCGACTTGTACAACCACTTCCTGGATATCAGCCTTGAAGCACACATGTACGCCTCCCAGTGGTTTCTTACCCTCTTCACGGCAAAATTCCCTCTCTACATGGTCTTCCACATCATCGACCTGCTTTTATGTGAGGTACGTATTGGTGGCTACAGCACTTGGGGATTGCTGCAGTGTCCTTCCTGTGACAGCTGCCAAAACAGAATTTGTTCGATGCAGTGTTTTATTTCAGTGCTGGGAAATCCAGATTTAAGTGACTCTTTGAAGCTAACGGTCACGTTTTGTTAAAGGCGCTCTTTGCTTAAAAAAAAAGTTATTTCTATTAGTTAGTATTAGGTTTGGCTAAATGTTTTAAGAAATCCAAAACATCCGTGATTAAATAAAGCAGAGGTTTCTAGCTCATGTAAAACAAGTCAGAGGGTTGGCCGCCACCTGCCTTTCCTGGGATGTGACTCTCCTCTTGCAGCTGGTTAGAGCTCTAGCCACCAAATCTATATTTTAAGCTAATAGAGGAAGGGGACAGGAGTGGGTGTGTGTCCTCTTTTAAACAGAGACTTCTGGGGCCCTGGCCGGTTGGCTCAGCGGTAGAGCGTCGGCCTGGCGTGCGGGGAACCCGGGTTCGATTCCCGGCCAGGGCACATAGAAGTGCCCATTTGCTTCTCCACCCCCCCCCCCTCCTTCCTCTCTGTCTCTCTCTTCCCCTCCCGCAGCCGAGGCTCCATTGGAGCAAAGATGGCCCGCGCTAGAGTGGCTCTAGTTGCAGCAGAGCGATGCCCCGGAGGGGCAGAGCATCGCCCCCTGGTGGGCAGAGCGTCGCCCCTGGTGGGCGTGCTGGGTGGATTCCGGTCGGGCGCATGTGGGAGTCTGTCTGACTGTCTCTCCCCGTTTCCAGCTTCGGAAAAATACAAAAAAAAAAAGAGACTTCTGGGAAGTTCCACCTGCATTTCCACTTACCTCTCATTGGTATGAACTTAGGTACATGAGTACCACACCTATTGACAAGAAACTTTTTTTAAAGTTTGGTAGGAATTTACTAAAATTTGGGGTGGGGTCTATTATTAAAAGTAGATATTAAAGTAAATAACAGTCTTTGTTTCAAGGTACATGTGCTTAAGAAAACAACTAATTTAAACAATACATAATTATTATAGACACTGTAGAAAATATGAGCCAAAAAATTGAAAAGTACTTCTAATCCCACTGTGTAAAGGGTAACTACTTTTAACATTTAAGTGGGTATTCTTTCAGCTTTTTCTGTTTATATATGTGCATGTATAATTTCTATATGGAATAGTTTTTTCCTATGAAATATTATGTAATATATATTATGGGTCTATATATATTTAAAATAATAATTGTTATATATACTATTTGGTAACCTCTTTTTTTTTTTTTTTTTGTATTTTTCTGAAGCTGGAAACGGGGAGAGACAGTTAGACAGACTCCCGCATGCGCCCGACCGGGATCCACCCGGCACGCCCACCAGGGGCGACGCTCTGCCCACCAGGGGGCGATGCTCTGCCCCTCCGGGGCATCGCTTTGCCGCGACCAGAGCCACTCTAGCACCTGGGGCAGAGGCCAAGGAGCCATCCCCAGCGCCCGGGCCATCCTTGCTCCAATGGAGCCTCAGCTGTGGGAGGGGAAGAGAGAGACAGAGAGGAAGGAGGGGGAGGGGGTGGAGAAGCAAATGGGCGCTTCTCCTGTGTGCCCTGGCGGGAATCGAACCCGGGTCCCCCGCACACCAGGCCGACGCTCTACCGCTGAGCCAACCGGCCAGGGCCAACCTCTTTTTTTTTTGTGGAGAGGTGGGAAGGCAGGCAGACAGGCTCCCACATGCTCCCTGACCAGGATCCACCTGGGAAGCCCCCTATCAGGCAATACTTGGTTTCTCATCAACCGAGCTATTTTAGCGCCTGAGGGTAGGCCATGGAACCATCCTCAGCATCCAGGGCCAACTTGCTCAAACCATTTGAGCCATGGCTGCAGGAGGGGAAGAGAAAAGGGGGGGGGGAGGTTGAGAAGCAAATGGTTGCTTCTGCTGTGTGCCCTGACTGGGAATTAAACCCAGGGACTTCCACACCCTGGGCTGATGCTCTATCACTGAGCCACCCAGCCAGGGCCTTCTGTACTTGAAATCTGTGGACACATACACATCTACACCATCTTTCTTTTTGTTTAATCTTACCTTATGCAAAACAGACAAAAATTCATTTGAGAATTTTTCTCTTCTGCTCAGCTTGAAACATTATAAGAAATAGCATTACCAAACATGCCATTATTCTACTTGCTGCCAAGTATCGCATTATTTGGATATATACCATGATTTATATAATCAATTCCTAATCTCCGACCTTTGAATTGTCCAGTTTTCACAGTTGTAAACAACCATTTGTTAAGTAGTTAGGGGCCCAGAATCATGCTAAATAACTTAAATAAACTTTTCAAGCTAATTGACTCAGAAAACCCTTGGGAGAAATATTTATGGAAACTGGGGTCCCAAACCTTAAATTTGATGAGCAAATGTCAGTGACTCCCCTCATTTGTCCTCTGTCCTCGCCGTGCCCAGAATGGTAGATGGAGGAAGGCAGATGGGAGGGCCCTGCACAGATTCAGTTCTGGGGGTCCAGGAGCGTTGTGACTGTCCCTCGGGGAGTTCTTTCCTGGTCAGAACTTTGAGTCAGTTTTGGTTTGGAAGTATAGAATACTTTGGAAAAGTGTTCCCGTTGAATATGAGCCTAGAGTTAGAAAATTTTCCTACAAGAATGGGAGACTGGTTCTACTTTAATTTTTATTTCCCAAGGTATTTTCAAGATACTCCATTTCTTAATGGTTTACAATTTCTCTAAAATTGTGACAAATGCTTCATATTCCAAAGTAAACACTGAAAATATTTTTTTGTGTTTTCTCTTTTAGGGGATAAGTGTTATTTTTAATGTCGCCCTCGGATTATTAAAGGTACACATTTATTCCTAAACTGGGTTATCTGGTATTCTCAGTTCAGCACTGGCAGTAGCTTGGTCTTAATCTTGTTCTAAGCATCCACTGCTCTGACATCCCTGACAGTGAAGATGTACAAGAGGCTCTGGCTGAGCTAAGCAGGGCCTCCTGGGGATATAAAGCTGCTGAGATTAGTTGCTCTTGTACATCTTCCAAGCAAAGAACCTTTTCTGTACATGATTGTATTTCCTTTCTTTCAAGACTTCCAAGGATGACTTGCTGTTGACAGACTTTGAAGGTGCCTTGAAGTTCTTCAGGGTTCAGCTTCCTAAGAGATACCGTTCAGAAGAGAATGCAAAAAAGCTAATGGAATTAGCATGCAACATGAAGGTAAAATAATTTTTGTATTAATTTAGATTTTTATTTTGGGGGGGGGAGGGTATTTTTCTGAAGTGAGAGGCAGAGGGACAGACTCCTGCATGCGCCTGACCAGGATCCACCGGCATGCCCATTAGGGGGCGATGCTCTGCTCATCTGGGCCATTGCTCCACTGCAACCAGAGCCATTCTAGCACCTGTGGCAGGGGCCATGGATCTGTTCTTAGCGCCCGGGCCAACTTTGCTCCAGTGGAGCCTTGGCTGTGGGAGAGGAAGAGAGAAACAGAGGAAGGAGAGGGGAAAGAGTGGAGAAGCAGATGGGCGCTTCTCCTTTGTGTGCCCTGACCGGGAATCAAACCCAGGGCTTCCACATGCTGGGCTGACACTCTACCACTTAGCCAGCTATCAACATTTATAATACATTAAAATAATAATGTTTTCTTTTGTATTGTATATTTTGTCCATTTTTAAAAAAGATTCTCTCACTTTGGATAATTCTTGCTTTATGTAACTTACATATATAATAGTACAATATAGAGAAAATTCTTCTGTTTAACATAATTAAGAATAACAACCTTCCCTGCATCTCCCACTCTTCCAGAAAAAAATCACAAACAACATCAGAAGCTCCAGATGTGCACTACATCAATTCATAAGTTGCAGTAGATATTTTTGACTCTTTGCCTTTCTTTCACAGTCTAGGCCTAAATTGATGGCTCCCATAGGATCCCAAATTATGCACTTTGGTTTTCCCCAGCTTTACTGAGATACAATGTTATGTAAATTTGAGCTGTACATTGTGATGATCTGATACATGTATATATTTTCAAAATATTTCCCACAGTGAGGTTAGTGAACACATCCTTCACTCACAATTATTTTTTTGTGATGGTAAGAACCATAAGTCCAATACTTACAGCAACTTTCGAATATACAATACAGTATTGTCAACTATAGCCACCATGCTGTACCTTAGATTCCTGGAACTTACTCATCTTAAAACTGGAAGTACCTTTGACCAACATCTCTCCATTTTCCTTGCCCCTCGACCTTCCAAATACTTTCTCTGTATTACATATCCTATGTGTTAACTCTTACTGCCTCCCCCAAGCTTTGAACTCTAGAAAAGGTATTATTATTCCCAGTTTGAAGACAAACCAAAATACAAAGAGGTTTCGTGGTTTCTACAGTTCTGTCCTGTAACTTTCAGTTTTTATTGTCATGGTCAAGAATTCCCTAATATGAAACCAATAACACATGAAGGAAGCCCACAGTTTTTTCACACCAGTGGCATTTATGATTTGTGCAGTTTTTAAGTTAAAAAAATAGTGTTTGCATTATAATAAGATTTTGTTTTTAAAGAACAAAAAGTCATTTAAGGAGTTGAGTTTGGGATTTTCAGCTGGAGGAAAATGAGGGACAGAATAAGGAATTGTATTCCGATTCTTGTAGGGTACAGAAAAGACTGCCGTGTGTACTGTATGTGACTCTGGTGGGCAGAACAGGGGTTAGTGTGTCAGGGCAGGTGTGGCACAAGGCTTCCCAGTCTTCTGAACAGAGCACAGCCTTGGCATCAGAGAGAACTGAATTATTTCAGTTATTTAAGGAGCAGTCTTCTCATCTGTAAGGTAACATTGGATTTCGGGTTCTGGTTATATGTCAAACTGAGCTAACTCAGGCTACCTTTCTTTAAACACTTGGAGATGCTATGTGAAATATAACCCAAAATATGTTTAAATACCTGGATGAACTTGATAAAGAAGAAATAAATGCCCGGTACCTGAAGCAAAGTAGCTTGAAGCTAGCGTGTGTGAACTGATAGAACAGTGTTCTGAGGAAATGTGGAAACTAAGTGGGTACTTAATGCTCACAAAGACCTACGGTGTGGCTTTGGGCTTTCAGCAGGGAGCTGACACTGAAACCTCTGCGGCAAGTTCCCACCTTGGAACTGCTGCTGTGTTTTTGACGGGGATACAAAAACTTATCAGCCCATAAGATAAAAATGAATCAAAAGATAAAAATGAGTAGGAGATTTAAAAAGAAAAGGAAATAGAACTTCTAGAAATGAGATAATTATTAAAGGTATCATTCAAATTAAAATGTGGCATACTTCTCAAGCATATGGATGGCAGGTCATAGTACAGGGTTCGGGAACCTATGGCTCGTGAGCCAGATGTGGCTCTTTTGATGGCTGCATCTGGCTCACAGACAAATCTTTAATAAAAAAAATAATAACGTTAAAAATATAAAACATTCCCATGTATTACAGTCCATTCATTTCCTGTTGCTCATGTTCATGGTTGTGGGTGGCTGGAGCCAATCACAGCTGTCCTCTGGGACAACACCAAATTCTTATTGGATAATGCGTAATGTACACGAGTCGTTGTGAGGTCAGGAAGTAAACTTTCCCTCCTTTTAATCAAATAGTCAGCTAGTTAATTGCAGAAACCCTTTTGACGAAGAAGATGGCTAAAAGAAAAAAAAGATGAGTATCGTACGTTTCAGGAGGAATGGACAGAGGAATTCGCCTTTGTGGAGAGAGCAGGTTCTGCAGTGTGTCTAATATGCAATGATAAAATTGCATCGATGAAACAAATATAAAGCGGCACTTCAACACACGCCATACTACATTTTCATCGAAATATCCAGCGGGGGACAGCAGGAAGAAAGCATGTCAAGAGCTACTGTGCAGAGTGCAAGCTAGTCAGCAGCAACTCCGTGTTTGGACCCAACAAGGTGACTGGAATTCGGCTAGCTTTGCTGGTGCTTTAGCAATTGTAAGAAACGGAAAGCCATTCACAGATGGGGAGTATACCAAAACATTCATGCTTGATGTTGCCAGTGAACTTTTTGACGACTTTTCGGATAAAGACAAGATAATCAAACGAATAAAAGACATGACTCTGTTCACGATCGTACCTTCATGATGGCAAATCAAATTGAGGCAACACAAGTGAAGGACATAAATGCAGCACCATTCTTTTCTCTCGCTTTGGATGAGTCAACAGACATAAGCCATTTATCCCAGTTCAGCGTGATTGAAAGGTATGCTGTCGGTGACATACTACGTGAGGAAAGTCTTGCTGTTTTGCCTATGAAAGAGGGGGGAGGATTTATTCAGGTCTTTCACTGAGTTCGCTAAAGAAAAAAAAATCTACCAATGAATAAACTTATTTTGGTGTGTACTTACGGTGGGGAAAAACAGAGGATTCGTAGTGCTTCTTCATGAACATGAAAAGAGACCCATCCTGTTTTCACTGCATCCTACATCAGGAGGTGCTTTGTGCTCAGATGTATGGCAAGCAGCTTGGTAAGTTGATGTCGCTGGTCATTCGGGTGGTCAACTTTATTGTTGCCCGAGCTTTAAATGATCTCCAGTTTAAAACACTGCTGGATGAAGTTGGGAATAATTATCCTGGTCTGCTTCTGCACAGCAATGTGCGTTGGTTGTCAAGAGGGAAGGTCCTCAGCCGTTTCGCAGCTTGTCTGAGCAAAATCCGGACTTTTCTTGAAATGAAAAACGTCGAGCATCGTGAGTTAGCTAACACTGAGTGGCTCCTGAAGTTCTACTATCTCATGAACATGACTGAACATCTGAACCAGCTCAATGTGAAAATGCAAGGCGTTGTAAAGACAGTCTTATCCCTTCAACAAGCAGTGTTTGCATTTGAAAACAAGCTGGAACTCTTCATCGCCAACATTGAAACAGGTCGTTAACTACACTTTGAAAAACTGGGAGAGTTTAAAAATTCATGCATAGCAAGTGACCCTGCTCAACACCTTGATCTCCAGCAGCTAGCGGGATTCACATCTAATCTCCTGCAGTCATTCAAAGCGCGCTTTGGATAATTTCGTGAGCGCACTCGTCATTTTAAGTTCACCCATCCACATGAGTGTGCAGTGGACAGCGCCGACCTGAGTTACATCCCCGGTGTCTCCATCAGAGATTTTGAGCTACAAGCTTCTGACCTGAAGGCCTCAGACATGTGGGTGAATAAGTTCAAGTCACTGAATGAAGATTTGGAAAGACTTGCATGACAGGATGCAGAGTTGGCGAGCAAACACAAGTGGGGAGAAATGAAAAAACTTAACCCACGGACCAGCCTATTGTCAAAACTTGGAACACGTTTCCCGTCACATACTACACACTGAAGCGTGTGAGTATTGCTGTACTGACAATGTTTGGCTCTACGTATGCATGTGAGCAGTCTTTCTCACATCTAAGGAACGTTAAGACCAACCTTCGATCACTTTTAATGGATGGAAGTCTCAACGCCTGCATGAAACTTAACCTCACCACGTATCAACCAGACTACAAAGCCATCAGCAAAACCATGCAGCACCAGAAGTCACATTAATGGTAAGAAGTACTTTATTCATCATTGGTTAGCAACAACATAACAACATTATTAAAAAGAATTCAGAGACTTACTGTACTTTAAAAGTGTTGGTCTTACATAAAATGCACAACACATTTACTTGTATTTAGTGTTAAACATATTGTATGGCTCTCATGGAATTACATTTTAAAATATGTGACATTCATGGCTCTCTCAGCCAAAAAGGTTCCCGACCCCTGCCCTAGTATTTTACCATGTGCCAGGCGCTGTGGTTTAGTGCTTCTGTGTAGGAGGATTAACTGCACTGTATACGGTGCTTGTTTCCCACAGTGCCTGGTACTAGCATGACTACTACCACGATTACTTCCTCTCTGGTTGTGAAGCCGATAGAAAACACTTTTCCGTGACATTGTCATGGATGCACAGAGCAGAGATCAAGTGAACTCAGGTTTCCTTAGTCTCTCTTTCCACCTCAGCCTGGCTCAGCACACATCTGCCCCTTACTTATGCTTTCTTCCCTCCAGCGTTTGCTGCTTTCTCAGTGGCCCATCCCGGTGGTACCTGGCTGGTGGCTTGTGCCAGAAATCTTGATACTATCTTGGGCTTCTCTTTCTCTCACACTCTCCATCTTTCATCATCTTCTTATACTCTGCCATCAGAATCCGTCCTGCTCACTTCCTGCTCCTTCATCACCAGCACGCTCGTCTGCCCATCACCATTACTCCTCTCCTGGAATATTCCAGTAGACTCCTTGGTCTTCTTGTTTCCACAGTGCTCTACACCCGGGCTCTTCTTGGTTTCATCTCTCCCTCGCTGAAACTCTTAATGGCTTCTTAGAATAAAACTCAAGTTTTAGCCTTGGCCTACAAGGCTGGCACCATCTGACCTCTTGGTCATCTCTCTGATTTCATCTCCTACGACTTGACCTCTTCCTCTTTCCACTTCATACATCCTGTCTACTTGCTGGCCTCAGAGCGGCCAGTGTGTTCTTCTTGGTCTTGGCCCTGGCTGGGTCTGTCCATAGCGCTCTCCTGGGGTCTGTGTGGCTTCTCCACCGCCTCATTCAGACCCGGGATCAAATGCCATGCCATCGGGGGCCTTCTCACTGAGTCTGAAGGGGCAGCTCCAGCCCTTATCTCCTTACCATTCTCTGCTCATCACTGCTTCACATGGTTTTATGTCTATTTATTAAGTCCCCTTCCGCACTAGAATTGAGCCTTTGACAGAGCCGACTTTATGTCTTGTTGACCTCTGAATCCCCAGCACAAGAGCAGGAACTGGTGTATAAACAGTGCTTCAGTGAGTGAGTAAATTAATGTGCTGTCGATGTTCTACCCGGAGGTTTACAAATAAGAGTTCACATGGATTTGGGGAAGGTTTAATAGCTTCCAGCCGAAGGGTTTACCTTTCGGTTTTCATTAGCTTGAAACACTTGAATAATATATGGCTCCTTTATTTTTGTACTTCCAATGGGTAGTGTCTAATGTCTTCTTTTTCTCGAGGCAGCCATGGCTGCGTAGCTCACACATTTTGGGCTTAGATGTGTGATTCCTCTGGCCCTGGAGAACTCTGCGTGGCCGGGGTACGCTTTGGATGATACCCCTACTTGCACAGGGTTTCAGGTGAGAAAGTAATTAAAAAAATTTTATTTTGATTCACAGCATGGAAAGCCTACTGATTCACCAGGACATGAGAGGATGAGATTTTTCTGCTGAAGGGTGGGCTGTGGTGTGCACAGTTTAGTTCGTGATGACTGGTTGTGATCTGACAGCTATTAGTTAATACCGCCAAATACGAAGGACAATGCAGGCCACAGTTGAGCCAGTTACCAGGAGGGGTCTTGTCACGGTGTAATTGGCCAGCTTGGGAACGAGAAGGCCCTCTGCTTGCCCTGGGATTCGATTCGAGAGTGCTCGGTCAGCACTGCGAGTGCAGAGGGGCTCCTGCTGGGGAATGGGTTGGAAACTGGCTGTGGAACTTTTGGGTGTAGAGTTTAGAAAGGAGACATTGACTCTAGCTCACTGAAATTTCATTCTATCACTTCTTTTTATTTTAAAAAAAATTCTGGCTTAATTTTTTTTTAAATAATTTTATTTTTAATGGGGTGACATCAGTAAATCAGGATACATATATTCAAAGATAACAACTCCAGGTTATCTTGTCGTTCACTTATGTTGCATACCCATCACCCAAAGTCAGATTGTCTTCTGTCACCTTCTATCTAGTTTTCTTTGTGCTGCTCCCCTCCCCCTTTCCCTCACCCTCTCCCCCCTCCCCCCGTAACCACCACACTCTTATCAATGTCTCTTAGTTTCACTTTTATGTCCCACCTACGTATGGAATAATGCAGTTCCTGGTTTTTTCTGATTTACTTATTTCACCTGTATAATGTTATCAAGATCCCACCATTTTGCTGTAAATGATCCGATGTCATCATTTCTTATGGCTGAGTAGTATTCCATAGTGTATATGTGCCATATCTTCTTTATCCAATCTTCTATTGACGGGCTTTTTGGTTGTTTCCATGTCCTGGCCACTGTGAACAGTGCTGCAATGAACATGGGGCTGCATGTGTCTTTACGTATCAATGTTTCTGAGTTTTGGGGGTATATAGCCAGTAGAGGGATTGCTGGGTCATAAGGTAATTCTATTTTCAGTTTTTTGAGGAACCACCATACTTTCTTCCATAATGGTTGTACTACTTTACATTCCCACCAACAGTGTATGAGGGTTCCTTTTTCTCCACAGACTCTCCAACATTTGCTATTACCTGTCTTGTTAATAATAGCTAATCTAACAAGTGTGAGGTGGTATCTCATTGCAGTTTTGATTTGCATTTCTCTAATAACTAACGAAGATGAGCATCTTTTCATATATCTGTTGGCCATTTGTATTTCTTCCTGGGAGAAGTGTCTGTTCATGTCCTCTTCCCATTTTTTTATTGGATTGTTTGTTTGTTTGTTGTTGAGTTTTATGAGTTCTTTGTATATTTTGGATATTAGGCCCTTATCTGAGCTGTTGTTTGAAAATATCATTTCCCATTTAGTTGGCTGTCTGTTTATTTTGTTATCAGTTTCTCTTGCTGAGCAAAAACTTCTTAGTCTGATGTAGTCCCATTCATTAATTTTTGCCTTCATTTCTCTTGCCATTGGAGTCAAATTCATAAAATGCTCTTTAAAACCCAGGTTCATGAGTTTAGTACCTATGTCTTCTTCTATGCACTTAATTGTTTCAGGTCTTATGTTTAGATCTTTGATCCATTTTGAGTTAATTTTAGTACAAGGGGACAGACTAGTCCAGTTTCATTCTTTTGCATGTGGTTTTCCAGTTTTCCCAGCACCATTTATTGAAGAGGCTTTCTTTTCTCCATTGTGTGTTCTTGGCCCCTTTATCAAAAATTATTTGACTATATATATGTGGTTTTATTTCTGGGTTTTCTATTCTGTTCCATTGGTCTGAGTGTCTTATTTTTCTGCCAATACCATGCTGTTTTGATTGTCGTGGCCCTATAATATAGATTGAAGTCAGGTATTGTAATGCCCCCAGCTTCATTCTTTTTCCTTAGGATTGCTTTGGCTATTCGGGGGTTTTTATAGTTCCATATAAATCTGATGATTTTTTGCTCCATTTCTTTAAAAAATGTCATTGGAATTTTGATGGGAATTGCATTAAATTTGTATATCGCTTTAGGTAATATGGCCATCTTGATTATATTTATTCTTCCTAACCAAGAACAAGGTATATTCTTCCATCTCATTATGTCTTTTTCAATTTCCCTTAACAATGGTGTATAGTTTCCATTATATAAGTCCTTTACATTCTTTGTTATGTTTATTCCTAAGTATTTTATTTTTTTGGTTGCAATCGTGAAGGGGATTGTTCTTTTGAGTTCGTTCTCAAATGTTTCATTGTTGACATATAGAAAGGCTATTGACTTCTGTATGTTAATTTTGTATCCTGCGACCTTACTGTATTGGCTTATTGTTTCTAGTAGTCTTTTTGTGGATTCTTTGGGATTTTCGATGTATAGGATCATATCATCTGCAAAAAGTGATACCTTTACTTCTTCTTTTCCGATATGGATGCCTTTTATTTCTTTGTCTTGTCTGATTGCTCTGGCTAGAACCTCTAGTACCACATTAAATTAGAGTGGAGAGAGTGGACAACCCTGTCTTGTTCCTGATTTAAGGGGGAAAGCCTTCAGTTTTGTGCCATTTAATATGATGTTAGCTGATGGTTTATCATATATGGCCTTTATCATGTTGAGATATTTTCCTTCTATACCCATTTTGTTGAGAGTCTTAAACATAAAATTGTGTTGTATTTTATCGAAAGCCTTTTCTGCGTCTATTGATAAGATCATGTGGTTTTTGTTCTTTGTTTTGTTGATATGGTGTATTACGTTAACCGTTTTACGTATGTTGAACCGTCCTTGAGATTCTGGGATGAATCTCACTTGATCATGATGTATTATCTTTTTAATATGTTGTTGTTTTCGATTTGCTAGTATTTTGTTTAGTATTTTAGCATCTGTATTCATTAGAGATATTGGTCTGTAGTTTTCTTTTTTTGTG
Source organism: Saccopteryx leptura (assembly GCF_036850995.1). Classification (NCBI taxonomy): domain Eukaryota; kingdom Metazoa; phylum Chordata; class Mammalia; order Chiroptera; family Emballonuridae; genus Saccopteryx; species Saccopteryx leptura. Next base: position 12,134,653 of record NC_089504.1, on the reverse strand, counting down.
CAGTCCTTGCCTGGTTTTGGTATGAGGGTTATGTTGGCCTCATAAAATGTGTTTGGAAGTATTGCTTCTTCAATTTTTTGGAAGACTTTCAGTAGAATAGGAACCAAGTCTTCTTTGAATGTTTGATAAAATTCACTGGTATACTGGCTTAATTTTAAAAATTGTACTTTTTGATTAAGGTAGGAATTGGGAATACTTTGCATCGCATACCAATTCAGGAAACAAATACCTATTTTCCCTGTGGTTTTCTTTTGTTTGTTTGTTTTTTGTTTTTAAAGATTGTATTTATTTTTAGAGAGGAGAGAGAGAGAGTGAGAGAGATGAGGGGGAGGAGCAGGAAGCATCAACTGTCATATGTGCCTTGAGCAGGCAAGCCCAGGGCCCCAAACTGGTGTCCTCAGCATTCCAGGTCAGTGCTTTACCCACTGCACCACCACAGGTCAGGCTCGTTGTTGTGTTAACAGTCATAATGTTGTAATGTAACTTTCTGTATTTGTATAGTTTCTAGAAGTATCTCATTTCTTCTTCACAGTACCCTGTGAGGTATGTAGGGCAAATCAGGTGTGGAAACAGAGGCTTATAGAACTCAAGTAAGTTACCCACCTGGTTCTGGCTGGGCAATGATGAGCCCGAGTGGAACTCAGTCTTCATATTTTATGTTCCCGGTGCTTCCAGTCCATTACACTTGTGTCTTCTCATTGCAGTAGTTATTTGTTGTGGCAATGCCTGAAACGGCCACAAGATGGGGGTGTTGCCCGAAAAGGTCTGTATTCCTCCCTGTGCCTCTGGGTCTTCCTTCTCTCTAAATCTTTTACCGTGTGTCTACTGCCCTCATAACTTGTCTCTATTTTCTGCCCTTTTACATCTCCCCTTCTCCCTCCTTCTTAGTTTATTATGGGACTGAAATATTTCTTCTTTGAGAAGTTTTTGATCTCTTTTCCCCATTGATTTGAGGGGGTGGGAGGGACAGAGAGAAAGAAGCATTAACTCGTTCCATTTAGTTCCATTTTGTTGTGTGCTCACTGGTTGCCCTACCAGGGATCGAACCCATGTCCTTAGGGTGTGGGGACAGTGCTCTGTCTGTGGAGCCACCTGGCCAGGGCCCTTCTCCTGCTCTTGATCTAAAATTTAACAACATACGTCAAACTTATTTAGCTGTCCATTGACTTTCTCTTTCTTTATGGGTCAGAGTGCTGAAACAAAAAAATTTTGCCCTGGCCGGATGGCTCCATTGGTTGGAGCATCACCCAAAGAGCAGAGGTAGCCGATTCCATCCCCGGTCAGGGCACACACAGGAGCAGATGGATGTTCCTGTCTCTCCCCCGCCCCCTCACTAAAGTCAATAAATACAAACTTTAAAAATAAAATAAAATGAAATTTGTTTCTACTTCTGATATAAGTCTAAAATCATTTTAAGAGATTGTTCCAGGAATTTGTGAATGGCCTTAGTAGCGACACAGCCCTTTCATACTCTTAACTGTGCTGTGCATTGTTTAGAAGGGGGAATGGGGAGGTACCACATTTAGCTCTTTTAAATTTTTGATTCTAGAAATATGTGAGAGCAACTATTTCTTTATGTCTGTGCAGGTATTGTAGAGAACAAGTCAGATATGTGAGGCTGGTTCAGAAGAAGCAGGAACCAAGCTAAGAGACTGCTCCATGGGGTTTTTTTTAGATTAAACTTGAAGACTTAACCTTTTGGTTGTAGAATCCAAAGGTGAAATGTAATTTCTGAACTATTGTTTCACTAAAATTTGTTATTTTAAACATAAAGTGATTGTGTTAGAGTTCAAACTACCTATATGGAAAGATACATCAAACACCAAAGAGCAGTATCTCCAAATTAATGTAATCCTATTTACTAGGAGAAACAGAGAACTCTTGGACATTTGAGTTTTTGCCCGTGGAGGCCATTTTTATTCATGGGCTAAAAGTCACACTAGTTTCAATTTAACACTCTGTTCAGATCCTTCGTGTGGTTACTGTGTGTTAAGATTTTTAAGCTCTGTGATTGCAGTGACTTCATCAGTCTTTTCTTGATATGTTCACAGAATCTTCCGTAATGTCTAAATATAGTAAATAATCCTTAGAGGGACCACATGAGGTCATTTTCAAATGTGTAAAAGGCTTAGAAAATTGAAGAAAACTCCCAAAGGATATAAAGTTCGTAAGGGATGGAGTAGGGATTAGATCTGGGAATTTCAGGCTCTAAACAGTGTGCATTGTCACTGTGCTTTACTGTAAATGAGGGATTAAGTGAATAGGACGAGAGGCACTTGGTGTTGATGAGTAACATAGTCTGCCCGCATTGCAACTCTGTGCCTGTGCTGTACCTAAGGTCAGTCTTCCTTGTAACTAGACCAGGCTGGAGTGCTTTCTGTTCTCTTGTTCCACCCATTGCAGTGGTTTCACAAGGAAACTGCTGAGTGGCTGCTTGCTTTTCTGCACTGTACCCTCAGTTTTTCAGTGTTACAAGGGTAGCTGTCTGTGGTCACTGCCTTCTTATTTTAATAAGTCAGTCTCCCTTGGTCCTCAGCTCTGTTTTGGTTTTCCACTACTAATTTTTTTTTAAGATTTTATTTATTGATTTAGAGAGAAAAGAGGGAGAGAAATGGGGGGAGGAGCATGAAGCATCAGCTCATAGTAGTTGCTTCTCATATGTGCCTTGACCAGGGGCAAGCCCAGAGTTTTGAACCGGTGACCTCAGTGTTCCAGGTCTATGCTTGATCCACTGCGCCCTTTACACAGGTCAGGTTCTTCGCTGCTAAGTTACCTCTGCATTTTAGAAAAATACTCTGATGGTAGCCTGACCAGGCGGTGGCGCAGTGGATAGAGCGTCGGACTGGGATGTGGAGGACCCAGGTTCGAGACCCCGAGGTCTCTAGCTTGAGCACGAGCTCATCTGGGTTGAGCAAAAAAAGCTCCCCAGCTCGGACCTAAGGTCCCTGAGCAAGGGGTCACTCGGCCTGCTGAAAGGCTCATGGTCAAGGCACATATGAGAAAGCAATCAATGAACAACTAAGGTGTCGCAACAAGAAACTGATGATTGATGCTTCTCATCTCTCTCCGTTCCTGTCTGTCTGTCCCTATCTATCCCTCTCTCTGACTTTCTCTCTATCCCTGTAAAAAAAAAAAAAAAAAGAAAGAAAAAGAAAAATACTCTGATGGTAGAACCAGAATGCCTAATTCTATTTACTGATCTTTGAGGGAGTTTGAGTCAGAACTATTTGAACAAATTAAATAAAAAGGCTCAGAAATTAAATAAAATGTTGATTTGTTTTAAGTGGTTACAAGTGCGGGCCTTGGAGTCGCATAGACCTTGACTGTCCTGCTAGTTCTGCCTCTGCTGCCCCGAGCTGGGTTAACGCGGCAGGGTGGAGCACAGAGCAGCGAGGTGACGCCCTTAATATGGCTGCTGCTCTCCTGATGTCATTGTCATCATCCTCAAGCACCAGTGGCCTCCTGGCCTGCCCTGTTCTGACCTCCACTGCCCCGGCATCTACTTAAGTCAGTTCAAGCCAACAAACATTTACGGATTATGTGCCAAGAACTAGTCTCGGTGCTGAGCGTGCTGCAGAGATGAGAGAAATGGGAATGCCCCCGGCTTGTGTTCTGATGCTGGCCTTGCACTTAACAGGCTGACGCCTTGGCTTAGACCAGTCACTGTGCCCATCTGGGTCTCAGTTCCTCATCAGTAAAGTGAGGGTGGTAACCCCTGCTTTATCCGTCCCAGAGTTGTTTGGAGGATTAAATAAAAGAGCAGTTATAGAGGTGTGTTATGTTGATAGTCCTGTGTGAATCTCAGGTTATTTCTAGTAACCGAAAAGTAAAGTTGTTGCCCCAAGCAATCTACAAAAGAGAGGGGCTTGGGTCAGATAGATTTCTTTATTTAGCAATGAGGACTTTGGTGTCAGGATCTCCTTAATGTACAAAACGTCTTCCTCCCCACCCACTCACCCACATAGTGTCCTTCAGCACTGCCCACCTTCCCTGACTCCCTGTGACTCCGACCCAGCGAGAGTTCTGGCCTTCGCACAGGTTTCTTAAGCCAGACTTGGAAATCTCCTATTTCCTATCGGCAGTCTATTTCCTGCTCTTCCATGGTCAGTGGGCTTTGTTTAAATGGCTCATTGTTTGTAGCATGTGTTCAGAGAGTAATTCTGTCTCTGATTCACGACAAGAATACAGCTGTTAATATTAATCCTTTGAGTCGTGAGTTTTTTGTTAACCCTTTGAGTGAGGGCGTACATGAATGTTCGTAGTACTCAAAGGGTTAATAAGAACTAGTAGCTATTAGCCTGACCAGGCGGTGGCGCAGTGGATGGAGCGTTGGACTGGGATGCAGAGCACCCAGGTTCGAGACCCCGAGGTCGCTAGCTTGAGCGCAGGCTCATCTGGTTTGAGCAAAGCTCACCAGTTTGGGCCCAAGGTCGCTGGCTCCAGCAAGGGGTTACTCAGTCTGCTGAAGGCCCGTGGTCAAGGCATATATTAGAAAGCAATCAATGAACAACTAAGGTGTCGCAACGAAAAACTGATGGTTGATGCTTCTCATCTCTCTTTGTTCCTGTCTGTCCCTATCTATCCCTCTCTCTGACTCTCTCTCTGTCCCTGTAAAAAAAAAGGGGGGGCCCTGGCCGGTTGGCTCAGTGGTAGAGCATCGGCCTGGTGTGCAGAAGTCCCGGGTTCGATTCCCGGCCAGGGCACACAGGAGAAGCGCCCATCTGCTTCTCCACCCCTTCCCCTCTCCTTCCTCTCTGTCTGTCTCTTCCCCTCTCGCAGCCGAGGGTCCATTGGAGCAGAGATGACCCGGGCGCTGGGGATGGCTCCTTGGCCTCTGCCCCAGGTGCTAGAGTGGCTCTGGTCGTGGCAGAGCGACGCCCCGGAGGGGCAGAGCGTCTCCCCCTGGTGGGCGTGCCAGGTGGATCCCGGTCGGGCGCATGCGGGAGTCTATCTGACTGTCTCTCCCCGTTTCCAACTTCAGAAAAATAGCTATCATTAATTAAAAAGACCCACTGTGTGCTGGGCACTCTTCTGAGCTCTTTAAGTGTTTTATTCAATATATCATGTGATCCTTTAACAGTAGTCCTCCTAACAATAGCCCTTATATGGACTGTTGCATTTGTCACAGATGAGGAGCCTAAGGCCAAGGTAAAGGCAGCCTGGCCTCGGTCATACAGTGAGTCATCAGCAGGGCCACGGCTCGAGTCTGGGTCTGTCCACCTGCAGACTACCCCCGCACTTCCACGCAAGTTAACAGCCACTCCTACATCTGGGAGGGCCTCGACATCCCTGTCTGTCCCCTCGGTTGGTCAGAGCCACCCTCCAGGGAAGGTAGCACATGTTGTAAGAGAGCATTATCCAGTTCCTGTGGCTAATTGTTGACATGGGAGTGACTGAGGGGAAAGATTTGGGACTTAATTTGAACTACCAAGATCTCCAACTGGCATGTTCCAAGTCTCCACTTTCTAACTCAAGGTCTGTTAATCAGGGACTGTTGATGGGTGTCACGGAGCCTATGAACTCTCTAAAGTGGTATGTAGGGTGTTCTTGTCTGTGGGTGGGGTGGGGCGGAGCTGGCTCTGTGCTCTTTGTGGGGACAGTGCTGGCTAGAGGAGCCGTGGCGCTCAGGAGATTCTGAGAGTGCTTCTATTCCTAACAGTGTTAGAACCTCTGAACTAACTGCAGTGGGGTATAAAATTGGTTTTACCTAAATTATAAACAGCCTTACCCCAGGAAACTATTAGAATTTTTTTCCCCTCAAATGTACATTTAAACAAAAAATTTCAAATATGATCTTCTTTAAGGGCAGAAACACCAGTGTGTGAAGCTGTGATTCCCACAGCATTTGGCAGAAGGCAGCCGGCAGTGGGTGTGACTCAGAGCTCAGGCAGGTTCCGCAGCTGCCCTGCTCCCTCCACTCAATTAAAATGCTATTGCTGTAAATAAAGGGCAGACAGAATAACCCTTGGACTTTTCAGAGTGCAGATTGTGTCTCTGTTCGTTAAGGATTTCCTTGTTTACTGTGGGCCAGGCATTAGGAGTTTCAGGACCACTAGGGAAGAGTTCCTGCCCTGTGGGTTTGCCTTTTGTGTCTATGTCCTTCTCTTGCTAATGCCTAACAAAGAACCTGCCCATAGCCACACCAACTGTTGGGCAAATGAATTTCCCTGCCCACCCTGATGAGATTAAAGGGAAGGCTGTTGCTTTTGTTTTGTTCAGCATTTCATTATTGAGTTTCAGCTGTGTTCAAGCATTGAGCTAGGCACTAGTGGTAAGCAAAACAAACAAGGCCAGCTTTCTAGTGGGAAGACAACAATCAAGTAGCATGTACAGCCCTGGCCAGTTGGCTCAGCAGTAGAGCGTGGGCCCAGAGTGTGGAAGTCCCGGGTTCAATTCCCGGCCAGGGCACATAGGAGAAGCACCCATCTGCTTCTCCACCCCTCCTTCCTCTCTGTCTCTCTCTTCCCCTCCTGCAGCCAAGGCTCCATGGGGAGCAGAGTTGGCCCTGGGCGCTGAGGCTCCATGGCCTCCACCTCAGGCGCTAGAATGGCTCCGGTTGCGACAGAACAACACCCCAGATGGGCTGAGCATCACCCCCTAGTGGGCATGCCAGGTGGTTCCCAGTCGGGCACATATGGGAGTCTGTCTGACTCCCCCCTGCTTCTCACTTGGGGGGGGGAGTAGCACGTACATAAGTAATCGTGGGTGTGGACAGGTGCCATGGAGGAACTGCCCGTGGCTGGGAGGATATATAATGAAAGACCTGGTCTGGCAGAGGGAAGAGGGTCCCGGGAGGGGTTCCTACCAAAGCGAGGCTGGATCTCTGATCTGAGAGGTGAATCGGGTATGCACTGGTCCAGGCTGCGGGACCAGGTGCACAGTGTGTGTTCACTCTGGTTGCCATGTCCATTCAGAAGAGAGGTAGATGTAACGAACCGTCAGTGTAATTAGCATTTCTGGGCACCCTCTGTGCCTGGGCAGGGGGACATGAGGAGGGAAACTGTTCTGACCTGGAGGCGCTGGAACGGGTCAGACAGGCTGAGAGGCAGGTACTGGTCTGTCCGGGATGCAGCCTCGGGATGAAGTTTGAAGGGGGCTTCTGCTGCTGGCACCTGCGGTCGCTGTGCGGGCGGCAGTTTGGCAGTCTCTCGGGGGGGTCTGTGCCTCGGGGGAGCCTGAGCAAGGTGGCTCTGCTGTGCAGGTGGCTCCGCTGGGCAGCCGCCCACGCTCCCCTGCGAGGCCCTTGTGAGCAGTATTGTTTGTTTGTTTGTTTGTTTGTGATGGGGTTGGCGGTAAGGCGTTTAAGGGAGGGAGAGAAGAAGAGAGAGACTGAGAGGCAGTGAGGCTGAGAAATGGGGAGGGAGCCTCAGCTGGGAGAGAAGCCCGAAATGTGGACCTTCTGGCTCAACGGAGGCAGAGGGCGTTGTATGTGTCCTTCCTGAGGGGCCCGAGGACTGACTGAGGACCATAAGATCAAGAACTGAGAGGAGCTCTGTCTCAGAGAAGCCCAGAGTAATTATGAGAATTATTTTAACAGCGTTTATTTTGTTAATTATAAAAATGATTATGCTCAATGCAGAACACTTGGAAAACATGAGAAATGCATCAAGAAATGCCAATATCCTACCACAAAAATATAGGGACAAGAAATAACCGGATGTGAAGGGCCCAGCACTTACCAGGTCCTCATTATCCATGGACAGCTGTCCCAGTGCTGAGGGAGTGTCAGCCCTGCTGCTCTGAGAACGCAGCGTTTATAACCAGGCATGGTGAAATGTGGAAGAAATTATCTTGTAATTAGCTTTTTAAAATGTATGTCTCTAGGGGAAAAAACGATAATTCTTTCTTACCCCAGCATGAATGAGAATGAGAAGTTGTAGAATCCTGAAAATTTGTGAGGATGTTTTGTAGGATTTGGAGTCTATTCTCTCTTTTTTTTTAATCACTAAGGGGAGCCTCATATACTACTCCCCTCCTTGTCATTTACCCAGAGTGACATCAAAGAGCTCAGGAGGAAGTGTCTGCCTCCCACAAACCTTGTTTAATTTCTGTCTTTCTACTACTGATCTGTTAGGATTGTTTATAAAGTTACTGATCACTCAGATTTGCTTAGATGCTTGCTTTGTGAATCGCATATACAGTAAACGTTTACCCGGCACTGGCCGTGAGCCACAGAAGATCGGAGCTGAAAGGTGTCATTCTCCAGCATGTAGCTTCACCGCCAGGGTTTACTGGACATTTTCTATAGACTGCAACCAGGACATAGTGCTGAATTCTGGGCCACCTCCCCCTGGGCAGCAGCCAGACTCCAGGCGTCCGCTGTGGCTGAAGCAGACCTGTGAACACCCCGACAAGTGCAGGTGGCCAGAGACACCCCGACAAGTGCAGGTGGCCAGAGTCAGGGAGGGGACGCCAGGCAGCATGAGCATAGGGAGAGGGAATATGGAACAGAACTGGAGGCAGTGCAACCCTGGGCCTGTCCCACCCTCATTCAGATCTCAGTTTCTTCGTCTATAAAATAAGGAAGTTGGACTAGACTAGCAGCTGGAACTGGCAGCTAAAATTTGTGAGTCAACGTAGTGCCGACTGTTGAAGCTTTGGAAAGGGTTGAACCTTAGTCTTGTGATTGTACCCTTAAGTATGTGCACATACCTATTTCACCACTTTCTATTTCTTATTTTCATTATTATTGAAAACACCAAAGAGAATGGGTTAGTGGTTTAGAGGAAGGTATCAAACAAAAGACTAAGAGTTGAATCTTGGAAGGATGCCGTAGGTTATGGTCCAGACTGAAGAACGAGAAGGGCTAACCAATAAAAGAGGAATACAACCTGTTAAGTAGAAGGAGAGCTAAGAGAGAAAGGATGGAAAGATTTCCCAGAGACGGCAGGATTGGTCATGGTGGAGCATGCAAGTCAAGGAGCTTTGAAGTCTAGTTGGGGAGAGAGAACCCACTGGATAGAGTGAAAAAGAAACCACTTGGTGACCTTCAAAGGGGTACTTTGTCTAGAGTAGAGCAGAAGCTTGGTTTAGAGAGGGCCCTGAGGCAGTGGGAGGGAAAGGTACAGAGCTGTAGTTTGCTGTGGTTGGAGAGAGAGCTGGAGGACAGTGGCTCAGTGGGGCGGGAGAGCCGTCAGGGGGAGTGGTCAGCAGAACTGTTTGGAAAGGCAGGGAGAATTGGGCCTGTTCGACAGCAGCACAGATGGAGCTAGAGGAGAGGACAGTCAATCGGATAGCAAGCATGCTGCAGCTTGGGCCTTGAATGGAGTCTAGCTGCCTGGGCTCAAATCCCAGATCTGCTAGCCACTGACTGAGTGATCTTGGTCAAGATACTTAACCTTCTTATACTTCAGTTAACTTGCATACAAAATGAGGATGATAATTCTGTACTTGTAGGAGGTGACAACAAGGTCAGAGGTTCAAAGCACCTTGCAACAGTGCTTTATAAAATGATGGTGGGGGGTGGGGGGTGGTGATGGTGGTGATGGTGGTGATGGTGGTGATGGTGGTGATGGTTAGGAACAGTAGGACCCACAACTCAGGTAGGAGGAGCTATCTGTAGGTGTTCTTCTAACACTGTTAATTAATACCTTGGGAGCCAATTATCCCTAAAAGAACCCTGGACACAGGAGTCATTGAGTAAGAATTTTGGGGCCTGGGCTATGCCCCATTCTGATGATTTCTCTCCAGAAATAGGAAACACCACTTCAATAGTACCTGAGGATGCTGCGGTCTTCGGTCAAGTCCCTGAAGCACACGCTACTTGATGATACTTTTTAATTTATTTTGTTTTATCCTACAGATTAGTCAGAAGAAGTTGAAAAAATATGAAAAAGAATATCACACCATGAGGGAACAACAGGCCCAACAGGAAGACCCCATCGAGCGGTTTGAGGTTCGTTTGCTTGTGGCTGACACGATATGAAGCTTCCAGACTTTCATCTCAGTTGTGCCGCAGCAGCTTTGTTGAACTCTTTTTAAAATTCAGTTTCACTGTATCTAGGTTCAAGTTTCAGTTTGAATTTGCAAATGAGAAAGTAAGTTTGGTTTGCTTCAAACCAGCTGCCAAGTTAGTTCAGTGACCTTTCAGCACAGTTAATAAGACATAGCTACTTGACAAGGTCACCTGACTCGGTTAAGTATTTCTTGGTGGAGCAGGAAAGTGAGCAGTTACTGATTGGTAGCTCATCAGGACCAGCCACGTCCCCCAGTTTCCGTAGGACTCGGAAAGTAGTTTTGAGGGTTAGCCTTGAGAAATTGTCATTTTCATTTGATTCTTCTGTGTCTGTAACTGGCTTCTTTCAACCCTTCAGCGGGAGAATAGGCGTCTGCAAGAAGCGAACATGAGGCTGGAACAGGAAAATGATGACTTAGCCCACGAGCTGGTGACCAGCAAGATCGCGCTGCGCAAGGACCTGGACAACGTAAGTGGGACTCGCCTTCAGGGTTAGACTGTAGTCAGCACTTGGCTTCTCCCTTAATCCCATGAAAGCCTAGCTTTTTAGTGTTTGTTGTGCTGGTTACCTCTCTCTTGAGGACCCACCAGGCTCTTGTAAGCATCCCTTCCCTGCTCCTCAGGGCTTAGCGCCCACCTCATGAAGCCCCCACCACACTCCGCACTCCTTACACGCGCAGTCCTCGAACCTCTTTCCACAGGTCGGAGACCTTCTGGCTAGTTCTTATGCTACCACAGTTGGCTTTTAGTCACTATGCTACTTAACCTCTCCCTAAAACAGGAAGGGATTTTTGTTATCTTGCATATTATGTGCCTGTTGACCAAGCACTGCCAGTAGTTTCTGTTGGCTGTTGTGCTATTTTTCTTCTCCTAATCTTTTTTTAAAATTTTTAATGAGAAAGACAGACAGCCAGGAAGGGAAAGAGATGAGAAGCATCAATTCTTCATTGTAGCACTTTTTAGTTGTTCATTGATTGCCTCTCCTATGTGCCTTGACTGGGGGACTCCAGCTGAGCCAGTCACGCTCCAACCAGTGACCTTGGGGTTTTGAATCTGGCACCGCAGCGTCCCAAGTCACTCTATCCACTGTGCTACCACCTGTCAGGCATTTCCCCTAATCTCAGTAAGTTTGAGACGGGGGCTTTCCCGGCAGGGCGTCTGTCCATATTCTGTACTACAGCTTCCCGAAGAGGAAGTGTAGCATCGGTCATGGTCTGCCAACCTCGGACCTAAAGGGATAGATTGTAAATGATTCAGGTTCTATGGCCACGTGGTCTCTGGTCTCTGTTGTGAATGTTTCACTCTGCCATTGGTGCAGAACTCGCCCAGACAGTGAACGGATGAGCATGGCTGTGTTCCTCATTCGCAGGAAGCGGTGCGTTTGGTGCACAGGCCATTTGCTAACACCTGACCTAGATCCCCTGTCAGGCTCCAAAGATTCCTTTACTGCTCATTGGTTTCCTGAAGTTTTAGAAATAGGCTCAAGCTGTTGAGAGTGTCTAGGGGACTGATGTGATAGAGTGAACCCCGCAGTCTCTGACCCTCCCAAGGCCCTTGACATGCACCAGATGTTTTGAAAACCATGTGCAGCCCTGGCCGGTTGGCTCAGCAGTAGAGCGTCGGCCTAGCGTGCGGAGGACCCGGGTTCGATTCCCGGCCAGGGCACACAGGAGAAGCGCCCATTTGCTTCTCCACCCCTCCGCCGCGCTTTCCTCTCTGTCTCTCTCTTCCCCTCCCGCAGCCAAGGCTCCATTGGAGCAAAGATGGCCCGGGCGCTGGGGATGGCTCTGTGGCCTCTGCCTCAGGCGCTAGAGTGGCTCTGGTCGCAATATGGCGACGCCCAGGATGGGCAGAGCATCGCCCCCTGGTGGGCAGAGCGTGGCCCCTGGTGGGCGTGCCGGGTGGATCCCGGTCGGGCGCATGCGGGAGTCTGTCTGACTATCTCTCCCTGTTTCCAGCTGCAGAAAAAAGAAAAAGAAAAAGAAAAAAAAAAAAAAAAACCATGTGCAGTACTGTATTTTGTTGAAAGTGTGTGCTTTCACAGGGGTTCACATGTCAGATTAGATGGCAGTATCTGTTGGTTCTTATGATTTCTCTTTAGAAATAGAATAATGGAGTAAAAAACTAAACAGGCCTAGACTCTAATACCAACTGTTCCACTTTCAAATTGTGAAAAACGTTGGGGGTGTTGCAGAATAGTAACTGTGTCCCAGGGTACAGTGAGAAGTACATTATTTGGGGTATATAAACACCCCCCCAAAAAAAAAATTGGTCACGAGCACACCTTCCCCCCCCCCCCCCAAAAAAAAAATCAGAGCAATATTAGTTCCCTGCTTGTGTCATTATCAGCTTCCGAGAGCCACGTGCAGCCGGGAAGGCTCTGTTTTCCTGTTCCTGCAGCGAGGGTGTTTCAAGGTCGTTAGCTCAGTCACCAGTACCTAGGGCTCTCACTGCTCTTGGGTTCCCATCTGCTCATCCGGTCGGGTTTCGTCCCCAGGGTGCAGGTTCCCAGCATGCCCTCTGCTCTTTGTAGAAACACCATGTGAAGCGCTCCCTCCCCTGTCAGGCATTTCTGCCCAGTGAGTGGAGGCTGTGATGCACTGGGCAGGGAGGGCGGAGGCGGCCCCAGCGCACACAGGGGCCAGCCCTCAGCAGCGCAGCCCACGCAGAACGGGTGAGAGAGAAGTGGTCCTGGGCAGGACTGTGTTCTACAGTGAATGAGAGCGATCTGGCTGCGACATGTCACCCCATGGATGCGGCTTACCTGGCTGGCTAGGCGTGTGTCCCCTGCCTCCCTCACCCTCCACATGGCGTCCTTCCCAGAGCTGTGCTCAGTCAAAGAGGACACCTTCCCCGATAGAGGAGAAGACCGTTCTTCAGTCAAGGGGATGCGAGTAGCTGCGCTCCCCTGCTAGACCCTCCAGACAGGCTCTCCAGAGGCACCTTGTGCTACAGTTGCAGGTGGGTTTTTAGTTTGTGCTCCCTGGTCTGACAGGCTGAGAGAACGTTGATGCCCCTAGGCTCCGGTGTTCCTGGCGCCTGATCCCGAGCAGGGCGAACCTGCTTTCAGGTTGTCTGCTCCTGACGCAGTGGGCAGAGAACCAGGCTCCGCTCCTGAGAGCAGTGAGAACTAGTCAGAATACATGAGTGCCATTCACTGAAGTGTGTGACAGGCACTAAGACAATACACACTTCGCCAAACTCCAATACCCATACCCACTCCTCTGCCTTGTAAGGACGGTAACATGAGCCCCATCTATGGGTGAGGATTTTTTTTTTTTAACAATCAGGAAACTTGAGATGCGGGGTAAAGGCACCCAGGAAGAAGCAGTCAGGCGTCTATCCCAGCCCAGGCCTTTCCTCCAATGCCACACTGTCTCCAAAGCAGATGTGGCACAAGAAGCTCTGATTTGGTGTCATAACTGCGTCAGAAGCATGAGTCCAGGAGGACCAGTGATACCGTCATGTGACGGCAGATGTTTCTTGTGCACCAGGGACTAGGCAGTGTTCTAAGGGCTTTTGTGTTTACCATCCCATCAAATCCTCAGAATAGCCCATATTGTGGAAGGGATGCAATTATGGTTCCCTTTTTACTGATAAGGAAACTGAGACAAATCAGGTCACACTGAGAGTGGCAGCTTTTAGATGGAAACCCAGACGGTCCAGAGGAGAGGGTACCTGCTGCCTTCAGGGCGTAGGACACCCGGGGCTGCCCTCCAGCATCTGCATTGCTGAGAAGACCAGCCTTCCCCACGCCACAGCCCGAGTCCCTTTCCAAGTTCTCGTTTTTTCCAGCCGTCTCTGAAAATCCACTAGGTTCTGAAGGGTGTGGCTCTCACCTTTTTTTGAATTCAGGGACTCACATTTTTTTTAAATAAATAAATTTTTATTAATTTTAATGGGGTGACATCAATAAATCAGGGTACATATATTCAAAGAAAACATGTCCAGGTTATCTTGTCAATTCAATTATGTTGCATACCCATCACTCAAAGTCAGATTGTCCTCCGGGGACTCACATTTTGAAAGAACTTCATTCCTACCAACTCTTACCTTTCTACAACCCAGTTAATAGCTCTGGTATGTGGCTTACAGGATTTCCAGAACCCTCTTTGTGTTTCCAATCGAGTTTACATCACTTGTTAGGCTCACCTGTCACTCTTTCAGTCAGCACAGCGCCGTGGAACAACTACAGCACGAGAACCGTGCGAGGTGTGTGCACAGGGCTGAGGGCACGTCTGAGCATGTGAGCGCTGGCGTGGCTGCGCTTGGCTCTGGGACAGCGTCCTGGACAGGACAGGAAACGCTCGGGCCCGCCCGCCGAGTCTGAGCATGAGCTCCCTGCTTACTAGTTCTGTGACCTGGAGCAGATCGCTAGGCTTGACCCATTGAATTATTTTGATCTCTTGATCAAAAATCAATTGACCCTGTCTACATGGGTCTACTCGATTCTTTATCTGCTCCATTTGGTGTCCTTAGGCCAATACCAGTCTTAATTACTGCAGCTTTACAATCTTAAGATCAGGTCACGTGTGACCTCCAACTCGTTCTTTTCAAAAAATAGTTTGGCTATTTTAAATCATTTGCATTTTGCCTGACCAGGTGGTGGTGCAGTGGATAGAGCGTCATACTGGGACATGGAGGACCCAGGTTTGAAACCCTGAGGTCACCACCTTGAGCGCGGGCTCCTCTGGTTTGAGCAAGGCTCACCCAAGGTCGCTGGCTTGAGCAAAGAGTCACTCGCTCTGCTGTAGCCCCCCACTCCTGGCCAAGGCACATATGAGAAAGCAATCAATGAACAACTAAGGTGCCGCAACGAAGAATTGATGCTTCTCATCTCTCTCCCTTCCTGTCTATCCTTATCTTTCTCTCTCTGTCTCTGTCACAAAAAAGTAAATCATTTGCATTCTATGATATATAAATACTAGGATCAGTCTGTCAACTTTTGAGTGGCATCTATAAATCAACTTGGAGAGAATTAACGTCTAAACAATAATTAAATCTTCCAATCCATGGATCTGTTATGATTTTCATTTATGTAGATCTTTTTCAATTTTAGCATTGTTTTTAGTTTTTAGTTGACAAAATTCGCACATACTCTAATCTATTGTAAAGAGTATTGTCTTTTTAAGTATTGCAGTTTTTCCATTGTTTATTGCTAATTTTTAGAAAGATAGTACAATTGACTTTATGCCCTTGTATCCTGTGATCTTGCTAAATTCACTTATGAATTTGGTAGTTCTTTGTTTATATTTAGGATTTGCCATATTCATAGTCACATCATCTCTGCATAAAGACAGTTTTCCTTTTTTTCTTCAGTTAGAAAGTCTATGTTCCATTTCCCCGGGCCTTCCTGCACTGACTGGACCTTCTGAGCAAGGTTGAACAGTGTGAGTCTTGCTGCCCTGGTACAGATATTAGCTGTAGCTTTTTCATAGGGCAGGTTGAAGAGGTTGACCTTTCTTCCTCTTTGCTGATAGTTTTTGTCATGAATGGGTGTTGAATTTTGTCAAATGCTCTTCCTTCTGTTGAGGTGATTATTTGGTATTTCTCCTAATTCTGATAATAATGGTTAAATAAATAGATTTTTCATTGTAAACCAACCTTGCACTCCTAGGAAACTTGGAATTTCTATTTTATGTTAAAGATTTTTATTTGTATTAAAGATTTTTATGTCTATGAAGAATGTTTGTCTAGAGTTTCTTGAATGTTTTGTCTAGTTTTGCTGTCAGGATAATGCTGGTCTTTTAACACAAACTGAAGAGTGTTGTCTCCTGTTTTCTTAAGTCCTTTGTGTAGAGTTGTTTCCTGATTAAATCTTTGATTTAATTCCCAAGTGAAGCCGCATGAGCTTGGAATTTTCTTAAGGAAATTATTTAATTATGAATATAATTTTCTGCTAAGAAAATTTATTCTGTTTATTTTTAGATATGACACTATTTGAATTTTCTAAGTCTTCATGTGTCCCTTTTAATAAATTGTGTCTTTTGAGCAATTTTTATTTTAGTTGTCAAACGTGTAGGCATGCAGTCACTGGTATTTCCGTCCTCTCTTCTGTTGAAAGGACCTGCTGAGATGTCCTCTCTTTCACTCCTGGTCATTTGTGTCTTTTCCTTTTTTCCTTTATCAATCTAACTAGGATTTTTTTTTTCAAATTATTATTATTATTTTTCTTTTGTATTTTTCTGAAGCTGGAAACGGGGAGAGACAGTCAGACAGACTCCCGCATGCGCCCGACCGGGATCCACCCGGCACGCCCACCAGGGGCCACGCTCTGCCCACCAGGGGGCAATGCTCTGCCCCTCCGGGGCGTCGCTCTGCCGCGACCAGAGCCACTCTAGCGCCTGGGGCAGAGGCCAAGGAGCCATCCCCAGCGCCCGGGCCATCTTTGCTCCAATGGAGCCTTGGCTGCGGGAAGGGAAGAGAGAGTCAGAGAGGAAGGAGGGGGGGATGGAGAAGCAAATGGGCGCTTCTCCTATGTGCCCTGGCCAGGAATCGAACCCGGGTCCCCCGCACGCCAGGCTGACGCTCTACCACTGAGCCAACCGGCCAGGGCCCAATCTAACTAGGATTTTATCAGTTGCCTTCAACTCTTCAAAACCCAGCTTTTGGTTTCACTGATTACTTTTTCTCTATTTTGGTATATTGATTTCTGTATTTATGATTTCCTTTTACTTTTATTTAGGTTTAGTTTGCTTTTTCTAGACTTTTTTTATTTTTAATGGAGATTGTTAGTGCGTTCACTTGGTCAGGGTGAGGATGGGAAGTAGGCGTCGGCCAGTGGAGAGTCCCGGGGGCAGTGGTCTGTGTTGTGCCTTCCAGGACTGTGTCTCACTTTTTTTTTTAATAGAATTTTATTGAGATGACTGGTTACAGAATTATACAGGTTTCAGGTGCCCTATTTTACAATACATCCCTGTATACCATATTGTGTGTGCACCTAGCTTCCTAAAGAGGAAGCTCGAACATTGATTTAGACCGTTTTTCTTTTCTAGAATAAGCGATAAGGTGTGAATCTCCCTGAGGCACTGTTTCAGCTGATAGGCAGTGTTTTTCTTTTCCTTTAGTCTTTCTATTTCTTCTTTGACCTAGGAGTTAGCAGTGTGTTAATTTTCAACTATTAGGGATTTTTCTGTTGTTCACTTTTAATTTAATTCAGTTGTGATCAGAGTGCATTTCCTCTCTGATTTCACTTATTTTAGGATATATTTATGCTTATTCTAAGGCCTGCCGTGTGGTCTGGGTGAATGTCACACGTGCACTGGAGAGTGTGTGTGTTCTTGCGGTGGGGTGTTCTGTAACTGTCAGTCAGTCTGGTCCAGTTGGTTGAGTGTGGTGGGATCTTTCGTAGACGCACTGGTGTTCTCTCACTTGTTCTGGCACTTAACTGAGCGCGGGGGGGGGGGGGGGGGGCACGTCTGACTGTGTGCATCTGTCCCCTTTCATTATGTCATCTTTCATTTCCTGTCATTTGAATTTATGCATACATTTCTGATTATTACATCTTCTTAATGGAGTTACTCTTATTTTATGAAATGTCCCTCAAGTGCTCTGTTCTGAAATCTACTTTGTCCTATAGTAATGTCACCACTCTGACTTCCCGGCATTGCGTGGCATGTCCTTTTGCATCCTTCTACTTTTAACACTCCTGTGTCTTTATATTTTAAATGGGTTTTTAATTTTTCCATTGATTTAAGGGGGGAAGGGAAGAAAGAGAGAGAGAAGCATCAACTCATTGTTCCACTTGGTTGTGCACTCATTGGTTACTTCTGTGTGCCCTGACCGGGGACCAAACCTGTGCCCTTGCTTGCCAGGACGATGCTCTATCCACTGAGCCATGCCGCGGGGCTGGGTCTTGCTTTATTAGTACAGTCTGATAATCTCCCTTTTATCAGAAAGTTTAGACCAGTTACATTTGATGCAGTTATTTATATGGTGCATTTAAATATCACCTTGCTATTTATTCTGTTTTATCTGCCTTTTCCTTCTCTTTTCTCCTTTTCTGCCTTCATGACTTTACTTTATCACTTCCTGTGCCTTATTAGCTGTTCCGGGCGCTCTCACCAAAGCTCTGCCCCACAGCTTCCAGCCACCTCAGCCTCTCTGCCTCCTGAACCCCCTGAGGCTGTTCAGTGTGGAACCCTCCCTGCCCCCAGGCCCCAGCGCACCTCCAGGCAGACACCCAGGGGGCAGTAGGGCTCACCTTGTTTTCTTTCTCCCGCAACCACAGTCCCACATTTATTGTGCCTGGGTCTGAAGACAGTGTTTCCTCTCTTCTGCCCAGGTTGTGGTAACACTGGGAGGGTAGATCTGGCTGGTTAGTCCTTCAGGACCCGAAGTGAAAGTCTGGATTGATGCTTCTTAGCACCAGATGTTCTGTCCTCATGCTCATGTAACTAGAGTGGACGGTGTGGTGCCATTAGTGGACCCTCACTGGGGCGGTCCAGTCGTCTCTGCACCTTGCGGTGTTGAGGCTCCACTTGTACAGTGATGCCCAGTGCTGGACTGAATGTCAAGCAACCTGGTCTCGGATACCAGCTGTGCTTTGCATCCTGAGAGCTTGGCGAAGTCACTTCACTTCCTGACATTTTTATAAACTGGGGAGTCAGGGTGGGCAAGGAAGACTCGAGTTAGAGGAGGTGGTGACCCAGCTGCCCACACTTCGGTCGGCCTCAGTGTTAACCCTCACCCTCTGTGGTAGCAGCGGCGGGTGAGGGGGCACGGTCTGGGCCGCGGGCTCCAGCTGCGGCTCGGGAGATGGGACCCGAGGCCAGTGGAGAAATAGGAAGGGGACGGTCGTTCTGTCCACTCAGGTGAAACAGAAGCTGTAACAGGACTTCGTTCTCCTCACTAGTCACTTCCTGTTGCTTCTCATTTCCCTCCTGATTTCTCTTGGGGATTGAGCTACAGGAGAGGAGAAGCCACCCCAGAAAGGACAGGATCCCATTTAATCATGTGCATGACAGTTTGCTAATAATTAACGGCCTTTGGAGTTTGCCTGTCCCGCCATCCTCAGGTCTTTGGAACCTGTCCCTCCCAAGGAAGGTCGTCAGAGGCCATGCGGTCTGGTGGAGAGCGCAGCTCAGTCCCACAGCGTTCGCTCTGTGTGAGGTCAGGGAAGTTCCGCACGTGGTCAACGGAGGTTGTGTGAAAGGAGCCGGCAGGGACGCTCTGTATCTAGTGCTCTGTGACTCGAAGCTGTCACCTGTTTCTCTGACTGACCGCCCTCTGCCATCTACAGTCATTCCTTCTTCAGTTACCCTTGGAATGCCTGAGCCAGGGACTCCTATCATTTTCACTTGGACTCACGGATCTGCCCTGCGGGCCTCTGCATGCTTTAGAAAAACTTGGGGTGGAGGGTGGCCGTTTCAGGAAATAAAAAGTGTGAGGAAAGGTGTGGCTTCCTTTACCTGGGGACAAGGAGAGCGAAGTGCAGAACTGTTGTTTTTTTGTGATGGAACGGGGGTGGGGGGGGAGACAGATAGGGAGGGACAGACAGTAGAGGAGAGAGATGAGAAGCATCAATTCTTTGTTGCGGCTCCTTAGTTGTTCATTGATTGCTTTCTCATATGTGCCTTGACAGAGTGGGGGGTGCTCCTGCAGAGCAAGTGACCCCTTGCTTAAGCCAGCAACTATGGGGTGATGTCTTTGATCCTGCGCTCAAGCCGGTGACCTCAGGGTCTTGAACCTGGGTCCTTCGCATCCCAATCTGATGCTCTCTCCACTGTGCCACTGCCTGGTCAGGCTGCAGAACTGGTTTGATGGAGCAGAGGACATACTGAGAGTCTGGAGGAAGAAAACCAGAATTTATTATCACTGTTGATGATGACAGCGACCCTTTACTGAGAGTTTACCATGTGCTGGGCACTGTGCCGAGTCCTTTCCATGCTTGGCCCCGCCGCTGAGGAGCCAGAAGCTCACACAGGCTCTCCATGACTTGGCCAGTGGCACATGGTCAGGGAACAATGGCAATTGGGCCCAGGTTGTCCAGTGCTAGAGGCGCCTTCCTAACCACTGCCTGGCGCTGCCTCTGGGTCAGAGACTGCGCCCGGCATTCAGCAGCTCCCGTCTCAGTGTGGCCTTGGGCACATCTCTCCCCTGTCCGGATCACAGCTTCCCCTTCGTCTTATCATGGGATTGCGCTGGGTGACTCAGGCCCTTCCAGTTTTCAGTTCTTGGTTGGTAATGGCATCCCTTAAATGTTTCAGGCTGAGGAAAAGGCAGATGCACTGAATAAGGAGCTGCTTATGACCAAACAGAAGCTGATTGATGCAGAAGAGGAGAAAAGGCGGCTAGAAGAAGAGTCTGCTCAGGTGAGGGAGCCCCGCACCCTCTGCATCATGCATTCTGGATGTGGGGCGTGGGCTGGAGGCTTCCTGGTGGCACTGGAGATCCTGCAGACAGCTGGCTTTGGTGTCTCTCCAGAGGCCTTTTGTATCTTCTCTGTAAAGCACAACGGTTCTTCATAATCAAGGCATAGGAGGGACGGGGGCAAAGGCCATCATACATGTGGCAGGAGAGATTCCTGCATGTGAGCATCTGAGTGTGACAAGGACAGGGTTAGCATTTCTGCACAAGGAAAGCAGAGGTCATAAAATTTCTGGCTCTTGCCCTGCCTGTCCACTGCAGTACCCACAGAGCAAACCCTGGAAGGCGTGTCCAGAGCCAGCTCTCTGGTCTCTGGGCACAGGCCTGCAGCTGTAGGAAGAGTTTGGGGTGCTAGGTGCCCTGGGCAACCCTTGTCCCCCTTCCCCCCAGTTTTCCGCAAAGGACTGCCTATGGTCGCAGTCAGGGCAGCCTGAGGTGAGAGGTCACAGGGCACTTGCTACACAGATAGGTCAGTTACTGACGCGGCTGCCGTCCCCCATCAGCTCTGCGTGAGCCTCTGCGGCCGGGCCCTGGGCTGGGCTGCTCCCAGGCAGGGAGGGACTTCAGCAGAGGCTCACGCAGAGCAGGTTGGTGTGTCCGGAAGTTCTGACTGTTCACCCGCTCCTGGCATCTGAACAGGGCTAGCACTGCCCAGAGGGAAGGCGGGAGTTGGGGGGGGGGGGTAGAAGCACCTTTTGGAAAGTCCTTTATATTGCCTTTAAAACATCCACTTCTGCTTTTTTCATGTATGCAGTTAAAAGAAATGTGTCGGCGGGAACTCGACAAGGCAGAATCTGAGATTAAAAAAAACAGTTCTATCATCGGTGACTACAAGCAGGTGGGTTGTGTGCCTGGAATCAGGCCATGTTCCTAGCAACCCTGTTTGTCAGGGTGAACTGTACCCTCTCCTCACCCAGGAGCTCCTGCTCTGCCGCGGGCACTGCCCAGTCTCCGCGCTGCTTCCCAGCTGCAGGGGGAGGGACCCATCAAGCACCGGGCACAGTGATGCCTGGCATTCACCTGGGCACTAATAAGTGAGGCCGCACCGTGTCCTCGGGAGCATTTCAGATGCCACTTGTGGCCTTGTATTTACGGGTGGTCGTGTGCAGAACCACCCCTCTCCCTGGCTGGTTCCATTTTAAGAACATATCTGAACTGGTCTGGTCCCCTCCTGTACTGGGATCTCATGCTGGCTCGTGGGACTGCAAGTGTTTGGAAACCACTGGCCATTGAGTGTGGCACTGACACTTTCCTGCAGGTCCTTGGCCGATGGACGCAGAGGTGGCGTGGCCAGAGGGGCCTCCGCTCACTGTCAGCGCCCAGCACGCCGAGCTGTGGCGGCCCGCGGTGTCTTCATTCTGCTTAGTGTCGGCCAGCTGCCGCCACAGAACTTGTCCCAGGCCCAGAGTATGCAGGAGATGGCACTGCTCAAGAGATTATCATTTGGAATTGTTTGTTTTTTCAGATTTGTTCTCAGTTGAGTGAAAGATTGGAGAAGCAGCAGACAGCCAATAAAGTGGAAATTGAGAAAATTCGGGTAAGCCTTCCTTTACCAGAGAAACTTGACAGCACCTGGCTCAGGTTATGGCTGTAAACAGCACAACAGGTTTAGGGGGCAGGGTTTACTTTGATTTCAGAAGTGAGAGGAGCTGACAGATACCTGATTGGGCGCCTGTCCTGACCTGACTCAGTATGACAGCTGCTACTGTGCCCGTTTACTCTGGGGGATGCAGAGGAGACCCAGCACAAGGACCCTGTCCTTATACATTTGTACAGCGTCCTCCTTGGGGGTCTGTAAACAACAGAACAAGTGCCACCGCTTTCCGGGTGTCACGTGGGACATGGGTGTGTGTAGCATGGGGTCTGGAGCGTGGCTCTGCCTGAGGCGGGTGCAAAGGTCAGGACCGCACGGTGGGACTCGCCACTCGAGTGGGGACACTCGCCCTCCGAATGCAGTCCTTCTGCGCCCATAATGATCCACATGCTATCAGTGAGGACTTGAGTTTTGAATAAGTTCTTGCTGATTTGGGGACTTTTGTAATGTGGCGCGCGCTCTCATTAAGCTGCACCTGTATTACCTATATTAGAGTACTTCCCAAACTGTACTGAGGTGAGCTGATTACTGAAAGATGCTTTTCTAATAGATTTACAACTCAGTGGGCAGGAAAGTGGGCAAGGTCTGTGCTTGTGGCCACATTTGCACAAAACATTGCACCTGGAGCAAGATGACACCCGGCCCGCATTACAAGGAGTGTGTAATAACCAGCAGTTTCTATTTTTTAGTTTATTTTCTGATTTTAGAACTAATAATACTCACTGCAGAAACTGTGGAAAATAAGGAGTAAATTAGAAAAAAGACCCTTACACCCTGTGACCCACAGACACATCGCCATGGTTAACACTGTGGAGTGCCTTCTTTCGGTCTCTTCTTGGTGAACACGCAGAATTCTGCTCATTCCCAGATACGCGTGTCTTCATATTCACATCTCTGAACTTGGAACCTGCTTTATAACTGACGGCTTCTTATGGTTTAGTTGGCAGAATATTTTCTTAGAGGAACATAAAATGTGCCTTGCCATCAGTGGCATCTTATTTTGAATGAACTGTGATATAGTATATATTTTAACCATACCATATATACATTTTTGTGTCCTGGTCCATTCAGCATTTACCATTTTACCGTGTAATAAAGAATTCCTCAGAAGCCGCTCAGGCTGTGTCCTCCTGTACCAATGCAGCAGTGCATCAACTTTCTCCCAGGTACTGAGAGCTTCTCCCCCTTGACCGTATCTTATTCTGCAGTGACAATCCTTGAACATAAATCTTACCTAGTCACTGCTGCTTCATGTTTTTAGCCACAGTTCCTAGATGTGAGGATACTGGATCGAGACATCAGTGTTTTTATTGCTTTCGGTATATGATACCAGGTGGCTTCTTGGTAGGCTGTCTGCTGGCTTCAGAGAGAACAGACGTCTAGGGGCTGTAATGCCCTTCTGAAAAGCCACATCTGGGCTTCCCGGAAAGAGCATGCTCACACCTTCTAGAGGGCCACTTCCCCCTCCGTCTCTTCACATCTGACATTCCGTTGCAGCAAAAGGTGGACGACTGTGAGCGGTGTCGCGAGTTCTTCAACAAAGAAGGGCGCGTGAAGAGCATCAGCGCAGCCAAGGAAGCTCTGGATGAGGACACGGACGAGGAGAAGGAGACGCTCAAGAACCAGCTGAGGGAGATGGAGCTGGAGCTGGCCCAGACCAAGCTGCAGCTGGTGGAGGCCGAGTGCAAGATCCAGGTACTGGCCCCCCGGGCCCGGAGGGGTCCTGCTGTGGGCTGGAGGCGCCAGGAACGGTCTTCATAGTTGCAGTTCTTTTCCCTTTAAACTTTGACTAGAATCCTCATGGGAAGAAGCCCATTGCTTGTTATCTACTGGTGGATGTTTAAATAGTATTTGTCCTATTCTAAGGATTAGACTTTCTCATAATGAGAATTTTTCCATCAAGCTTGGGAGCTTTTTGGTAGAGCAAAGAAGACAGGCTTTGAAATCACAGCTATACTATCAAACTCTGACCTCGGGTTAGTTTTTAACTTCACACTCTAGGCTCCTCAGCTGCAAGTGCAATGTGCGGGTCCCTAGCTGATCCCTTGCCCTGAGGACTGAAGAAAAGGTGCAGAAAGGGTTTAGCGCAGTGTTTGAGGGCTTCATAGATGCCAGCCTTTGTGTCCCAGCTCCCCTCACGTAACTAGCTTTGTGACTTTGGACATGTTAACCTAATCTTTCTCAGCCTCCGTTCCTGATGAAGGAACTGGGGCTTGTTTTGGTGTCTTTTTATGGCAAGGGTAGGTTTGTCAGCACCAAGTTCAGGAGTAAAGCTTAGGCCTGGTCTCCATCCCACACATCGCCGTGCACTTGCTCCCTGCCAGGCCCTGTCCTAGGTGCTGGGGCCGCAGAGCTAAGACCTGGCTCACGGGGCTGTCCGCAGCGGTTGGGAGGCTTCACCAAGCAGCGGTGTCTGAGGGCAAAGAAGGGGTGGGTTGCAGCCGCAGAAGAGAAGGAAGAATGGGCGTGCCTGGGGGCGGGGGTGGCACACTGAGAACACGGAGGGAGGCGGGGGCTTGCCCAGGGAGAGCCCAGTATGTAGGGTGGATGTGGGTGCTGAGCTGGAAGAGGCCACGGCCCAGGCTGACACCTCACAGCCTTGCTCAGGAGTGGACGTGTTCCAGGTGTTCTGAGAATCTGTGATGTTTTCAGCTTGGGCATGCACTCTGCCTGCCTTGTGCGCAGTGGGTAGACAGAGCGCACGCTCATTTAGACTAGGCAAGAAATGAGGGCTTAACAAGGAGAGACTCCCATATCTTCAGGTATTCCACATCTTTCTATGCCAGTTTGCGACTGGGGGGTGTCCAGAGGCCTCTCGAGTAGACAGACTGACCTGTCTGGGCTCAGCTCTGGGAGGCAGCGGCACTGGCGCTGGAGCAGCCTGCTCACACTGTCCTCCTCCTGCAGGACTTGGAGCACCATTTGGGCCTGGCCCTCAGTGAGGTGCAGGCAGCCAAGAAGACGTGGTTCAACCGAACACTGAGCTCCATTAAGACAGCAACTGGGGTTCAAGGGAAAGAGACTTGCTGAAAGCAGCTGTGGCCTCGAGACACCGTCAGAAAACACGACACCTTTTGTTGCCTTCTTTGGCCAGATGTGTGATTCTGTGACATGTCCCTGGACCAGAACGTACCTAAGTCAGATTCCTAGAAGCATACTGGTAGGTCACTGGACCAGAGCTCATGCAGCAGGTAGCCTCTGGGTGAGGCTGTCCTAACTACTGACACTAATCGACCTGCTCGCCCGGCAGCTGCTCTGGACGCTAGAAAGTTACTCCTCGGGTGACCTCCAGGCCTCGCCCGGCCCCTGGGCTAAGCTGATATTATCAGAGTTGGGGGGTCCTTTCAGGCTGTGGGGTTTTTTTCTAAACCTTTAATTTTTTTTAATATACATATTATATATATATATATACATATATATATATATTGTGGTGGGGGCAGGGCAGAGGATCGGTAACAGTTCTTACCTGCTTCAGTGCCAGCAGAGGGTCCTCCAGGTGGATAATGGAGAAGCACTTTGTTTTAAATAGGATGGTTTCACCGTTGCAGCTGAAGCCGCCTAGTTCTGTCAAACTATATGACACAGGTTTTGGTTTGGCATTATTCACGTTTCTGATCAATTCTATGCAACTCTGATGGTCCCTATTGTTTTTTAGTGTTAGCTGCCAAATGACTTCCCAGGGCTAGGTGGGGACTGACTGTGAGACTGGATTCAGCATAATGTGGACAGATCTTATTTCGCTCAATGTGTCATGTATGTGTATATATATATATATATATAAATACCTTTCCCAATGCCCCAGTGACTGTCTAGATCCCAGACTAGGACTGACCTGCACACCTTCATGATGTGGCTGTTCGGGCACTTAATTCACTCACGGGTTGTAGGGTTCTGCTCTCCTCCCAGCCGGTGGGGGAGCCATGAAGAGCTCCCTCACTTCCAGATTCCACGCGTTTGCACAACAGATCACGTGAGGACACTAAGCTGTGTGTCTTTGTAACGTGTATGTGGGACGCACATGCTGAGACTCCCCCCGGAATGTGTGTGGCTGGGTGCAAATTTCGCTGTTCAGATGGGCTGCAAGCTCTCATTTCAGAACTGCGGAGTGGAGGGGTTAGCTCCTTTTTATATAAAAAGCAGCAACTGACTTAATTTAAATAGTGATGTGCTGACAGGCTGTCCGCAGATGGTTCGTGGGGATAGCTGGTTTGTATGCAGACACGTGGGTTGTTTTGAAGCGTTTCCCGGTGGCTGTGCTGAATACTTGCTGAGGTCACCTGTGATAATGGGGAAGTGACAAGTGGCAGCTGCTCCTCCCTCACCGCCCTCCCCTTTCTGTGTCTTTCTTGTTCCGTTACCCAAACAGCTGTTAAGCCCATCTAAAACTAGGTGCGTGGACATTGTGTTAGGTAGTTTCAGTGTGTTAACTTTATGAATTGAAATATAAACCAGTAAAATTGTATTACTATTTCTTCTGTTGGTTTTATTTTAACAGCATATTCATTAAATATTTTGGTACAAACAGCATTGCTTTGTAAAAGCCAGTTGTATCATTATGTGCTCCTGCCCCCCCCCCCCGGGGCCCCGGCAGTGGGAGACCACCTCTGTGCTGCCCAATAGGGTGTTTGAGCCTCACCCCTCCATGCGGGCCCTTTGGAAGCAGCACGGGGTGCGAAGACAGACACAGGCTGTCCTCGGGAGGCTGGTGCCCGGCTTCACTGTGAGGACTGCCCTGCAGGAGGTCACTACTGAGGCACTATTTGTGTGTGGGAGGGTTAGGGAAATCATCAGGGTGTAGTTAAGCCTTAAAAGACAAAAGCACATCACCAGGCTGAGATGGCAGAGGGATTCCCGCCCAAAATGTGCCCAGGCAGAAGTGCAGCAGAGCCTGGCATCCAGGCATGCTCTGCTCAGACTCGCAGGGGGGTGGCACGGACACGGCATCTCTGAGGAAAGTCCTTCCTATGCCCTGGTGGCTCCCACACGTCCGCTGACCTCACCACCTCACCCCTTCCCTGTAGCAGGAAGAAGAGCATTGCTCCCCAAGTTCGCCTGCCCCCCAGGTGGACATGGCTTGAGATGCAGGCCACGAAGACGGAGGTGGTGAGTAAGCCCCTGAAGCTGGGCACGTGCTAAGCAGGGGGCTGGGCCACGGCAGGGCCTCTGGCGCACAGTGGGGATCCCTTGGCCACAAACAGGTCAGTAGGTGTATTTCTGGGGTCGGCACTTCTTACCGGCCGGGGCAAGGGTCCAGCACAGCCTTTTCTAGGCTCTCTGGTCCCAAAGACTGCGGTGTCCGGGAGTTAGGGACGCAGCAGAAATCCTCACTCTGCCAGCGGTGCCCAACTCCAGAGGTGTCAGCCCATGCCCAGGGCGGTCCCCTGGTTATGCTGGGGCCCAGGGTAAGAGCAGTAACTGCACATGTGCACTGGGTGCTGCAGGGGGTGTACAGGACCCACGGGAACGGGGTGCTGGGACCTGCTGGGTCTGAAGCAGGAAGAGGGGTGGGAGAACGGCAGGTGGCAGGGAGTCTGACAGGCGAGTGGTGGGAGATGGGGGTGGTCACGGACCTCCAGGCCCAGGTGTGGAAGGGGAACCACTGGACAGTTTTAAACCAACTTCCTTTAAAAATCTTTGGTTTTGTAAGCTTTCTGGCAACGTTTTAGGAGGAAATATTCAGAAGAAATGTAGAGTGCAGAGGTGCCAGGGAAGCCGGCTTTGAGGGAAGTTCCTGGAGAGGGGAACGGATGAGCTGAGCTCTCCTGTGTATTTCAGGTCGCCTGGGAAACGCGGGGGGGGGGGGGGTCTGGAACCCACACCCTCGGGGCGGAGTGGGCGTCAGCTCCTCTGTGGTGGGCTGTCCTGTCTGTCACAGGGCGTTTAGCAGCATCCCTGGTCTCTGCCTGCTAGTTGTTACTGTACCCCCCCCCAAGCAGCTGGCACAACCGAAATGTCTACAAATACTGCCAGCTGTCCCCGGGGCGGGGGAGGACCCCCCTGGCTGGGCACCCCTGCTCTGCCATGGAAGCGGAAGCTGGAAGACTGCCCTGGTGGATCCAGGGTTAGAAGTGCCCTGGGGCGGGGAGGAGGAGGAAGGCTGTGCACTCCTTCCTTGGGGAGAGCAGGACTGGAAAGGCTCATTGGGAGTGACGTGCTTCCGATGGGCAGAGGTGGGAGGGGAGGACACAGCTGCAGGTGCAGGGAGGCTGAGAGAGCCTGGCTCTGCGGGCCCGGAGGGAGGGGGCTGCGGGGGGCGGAGTCCAGGGCTCCTGGGTCCGACCCTGTCCGGCCAGCTTGTTTCCCTGCGCTCGGCCCCTCCCAAGGTGAGTGGACGTTCAGCAGGCCCTGCTGAGCCTGCGTGGGTCTCGAGCCCTGTTAGTACCTCGGTTCAGAATAAGACAAAAGGCATCTGCCTCAGTCTCCAGGGAGAGCTGCCACCTGTGTGCTGAGCTCTGAGTCCCAGTGACAGCAGTGAGAGGGCCAAGGACAGAAAAGTCTCTCTCAGCTCTCAACTTGCCAACAGTTGTGCAAACCAGAGTGTACACAGGGGATTATGTGGGTGACATGGGCACTGTAGGGCCTTCAGGAACCATACTGTCACCGGTCTGACGGGTGTGTGAATGGGGACAGTGCATCCCTTGCTCTGAGATAGACTGATGCCTACACTGGGATTCAAACCTGATTCTCCTGGGCTTGGGGCGTGGGCATGATCAGAGAAGAGGAAGGAGAGAGACGGGACCAGGAACACCCAATGGCCGAGGCACTGGCTCCCTGAAGGAGCTGACTGAGCACAAGTTGTCACCCTTCCCCATTTCACAGGCGGGGAAGTTGGGCCCACAGAGGCCCCTGACCCTGCAGCGCAGCTGGGATGCTAACCCAGGTCTCTAGCTCCCAGGGCCCAGCAGGGCTGCTGCTTTCAGATGCTTTGTGGGAAGCAGGAGGGTGGATGGCTCAGCCCTTCACTACAGACAGCACCCCCGACTGGGCCAGGGCCTTCCTCTCGCCCGAGCGGGGGAGGGGCTGCCGCACTCCTGCAGCTCTGCCTCTCCCGGTCTCTCTCTCCAGCTGCCAGGCACCCTATGAGTTAAGGGGTATTATTTGCAGACTTGAAAGTAAAGGTGAAAGGCTTGCCTGGGATCACAAGAGCAGGGGTTTCAGCCCTTTCTATCAGGTGACACCACCTCCATTTCTCTCAGGGCCCACAAAGGCGGGCAGGGGGTCCGGCCCATCAGTTCTAGTGTGCTTGGAAATCCAGGTTGGTGTCCCAGGAACAAGCAGGCCCCGAGTTATAAAACGAAGCAAATCACCCAGTGCCTTTGTCCGCACACTGTCGGCTAAGCAGAGGGCGGCAGCACTGGTCTGGGAGCAGCAGCTCCAGAGGAGCAAGAGCAGGAGCTTCAGCTTCGTGTTCAGTGTTGCTGCTACTGAGAGCTTTGCGCCCCCGGGCGTGTCCCTCTGCCCGAGCCTCAGTGCGCCGAGCTGTCCCCCGCTGTCCCAGCCGGGCAGTGCTAGGCCGGGGACCAGGTGGGAGGAGTGAGAGCGCTGTGTGAAAAGCACCTGGTCAGTTCCGAGTTCAGGACTCGGCACCCGGAACGCACGCTCACTCACTGTGCTGATGTGACATTGAGCAGAGAGGACCATGAACAGAAAGCAGGCATTGACCCCTTGTGTGAAGGGAACAGTTGGCCACGTGGACTGAGCTGACTCGTCAGCGCCAGCAAGATCGCCATCTTCACTTAACAAGAGAAGGCGAAGGTCCTGCTTAAGACAGAAGCTTTTATTTTTATTCATCCAAATGGGGGAAATGCAACATGTCAGGGCATTACAGACTGGAGTAGCCAAACAAGAGGGTCAGTCTATGGCCGAGTCCAACAGAGAGGGCGCCCCAGGTGGGCAGTGCCTGTGGGAGTCAGGTGGCAGAGAGTCCCTTTGGATGGACAGGCATCTGGGCGAGGCACTGGTGACAGTCCACACATGCAGGCTGCTGCTTCAACCACGCCGAGGTGTCAAGTTCTGAGTGCTGCATGTAGTCACTGCCCCAAGGGGAAGGACAATCCGTGGTGCTTGCGGCCTCCAATGTTTTTAGGATGATACACAACAGAATTATTGCCAAGGACTTTGCACTGCAACTTACACTATTCACACTTGTGTACTTGGGGGGGGGGGGAGGACAGATACAGGGAGATATTTTAAATTGATTTCTAAAGACTACGTTGGCCACCACCAGACCAGAGTGAGAGGAAGCTACAGCCAGGAGTCCAGTGTGTACGTGACCCTCCATGCCTCCAGAACCCACAGTCGTGAGCAGGGCCACCTCTTGTGGGGCAAGCCCCTTCCTGAGCAGCCCAGGATCAGAGTTCTGTGTGGAGTGGGAGGGGGCAAGTTTGACAGGCTCCTTTCCAGGGACACTGGGCAGCAGGAAGACAGTGTATAGGCAGTGGGGTCACCAGCCTGGACCACGCCCTGCCCCGCCTGCCAAGAGCACCCTTGGAAGCAGGGCCATTAGCCCCATTATCCCTGAAAGTGCAGTCACCCTAATTAGGACTGCCTTGGGAGGCCCGTCTCCTGATATAGCTGGGTCCCAACCAGCTGCTCGCAGAGACCAGAGGTTCAGCATAGCCCCCCAACAGATGGGCCTGGAGAGGCCCGAGTTCAGAGAAAACGGGTGGACAGGCTGCGGACTGGAGTGACAGAGTCAGCCACGGAAAGCAGCTTGGGACTCGCCAGAAGACTGACAAAGGCAGAGCAGTCCCGCCCCGACCAGCACTCACTGCCTCAAGTCCCTGGAAAGGAAGTTTGCCTGGAGATGGCGCACACGAAAGCCAGAGCCACCCTAGAGGATGCCTGCAAGGTGGCTCCCCAGTTGAGTTTCTAAAAATGAGTCTTCCAATCCAAACAAGTGAGTAATAAATGGTAACTAACCCCCCCCCCAGCTGTGGCAGGGCCCACCGCTGAGAAACAGCCCCCATGAGCAAGAGCAGGTGATGCTCAGAGGCCCCTCAACAGAACGGACTCAAGGTGAGCCCAACTGCACGGAGTTGGTGCAGGCGGTGCCTTCATGGTCGTGTCAGAAGGATGCGTCTGACAGCAGCACACCAGGTGAGAGGAAAGAGATCGGGAACCTTGATTCCAGACCTCAGCTGTACGTGGGCCACAGCGAGATGGTACCCAAGGACGTGTAAGAGTGACACGAGCCAAGGAAAGGAACGCACCTGGATCACTCTTCCGCTGACCCACCAAACCAGAACTCTTAAAGCCCAATGGGTGCTGGTGACAGCAGGACCACAGGTCTCAAGGAAGACAAGAGCCATGCTCAGCCCAGAAGGGGTTGGGGGAGGCTGGATACTTAGCCTTTCTGAATTCTTAAAAGACCCATCTGTGCCATATAAAATGCCTACCCCTAGCCTTAATTCAGTTCCACGAAAAAGAGAGAACATGACTTCCCAGAGCAGCAGAAACATGTAGGCTAGAATCAAAGTTTTGACCATCATGTTTCCTAAGTAGGAAAGGGAGAAGGGTGCCATCCAGCTCCAGAGCCTCCCATGAGACCAGACGCAGCGTGCAGGCTGAGCGCCTAAAGCAGAGGTCTCAAACTCGTGGCCCGCCCACCAATTTTGTGCGGCCGCAGACTGGCCCGCAGACTAATCCACGAAGTTTGATTAGTCTGCGGGCCGCACAAAATTGGTGGGCGGGCCGCGAGTTTGAGACCCCTGGCTAAAGCATGGCTGCATCAGCCTCAGCTAGGCCCACCTCCATCCTTTCTCCCGAGCCCAGAAAAGCCGCTAGGAAGCACAGGGAGTGCTCCTTCTTAGAACTGAGTAGTTACTCACCCATCGTCAGACCCTGAGAGCCTTCGGCGTGCCCCAAGAGACCCATCCACAAGAGGGAAACAGATCAATTGATGAGACAACTCTGGCAGCATCCAGGTCCCTAGGTTTTCAGTGATTTCCTACGCACACTACCAGGGCCAAGAGGCCACCCTCTGAGCAGGGTGCACCTGCCTAATAATGCCCCTCACCTGGGCCTGTCTGCTCAAATCCTTTACTTCCTCAGTCCCCAAAGGACCAGAGCATCCACAGGCCACGTGGAAGCCAGTCTGCAGCACACAGCAGCACTGGGAGAGCCTGATGGGGCTGGCTGCCACGGCCTTACCTACTTCCACAGGCCTGTTGAGGATTCTTTTTTAAAGTGAGAGCTGGGGAGGCAGAGAGACAGACTCCCGCATACACCCAACTGGGATCTACCCGGCATGCCCAGCAGGGGGCGATGCTCTTCCCACCTGGGGCCTTTGCTCCATTGCTCCGGCAACTGAGCTATTTGAGTGCCTGAGATGAGGCCATGGAGTCATCCTCAGCGCCCAGGACAACTCATATTCAAGCCCTGCCTGCAGGAGGGGGAGAGGGGGTGGAGAAGCAGATGGACACTTCCTCCAGTGTGCTCTGACCAGGAATCAGACCCAGCACTTCCACACACTGAGCCAACTGGCCAGGTTCAATAAAATACTGTCTGTGGGCACTTGTGGTTGGGTCTCCTTTATTCAGTCCCTGTGGTCCTCTCATGGCAACTCCCGCCACCCGATGTGAAGCACACATCCCCTTCCAGCTTGCGTTCACATTAGACCATGTTGGCAACTAGAGTCGCTTATCTAGAAGCCTAGAAAAAACCCTTTGGGAGTAGACAGCACTGTATACACTTGAGGTTTTTCTCTGCTGTTCCAGCTACACTGAGCACCTGGGGCAAGCCCCACGTCTGCTATGCCTCAGTCTCCCCTCCTGCAGCGTCCCGAGGCCTGTCCTAGAGCCATCTGCGCCGCACCTGAGCAGCGCCTGCTTCAGCCCGTAACATGTACCTTGCCTTGGTAGTCTGTAGGTTTCTTGAGGGTCTGGACTGTCATCCCTGTCTGTGTGCTGGCCACATGCGGAGGAAGCGAGCCTGCTCCACATACTTCCTGCCACGTGACTCCCATCTGAAGCGAGAGATGGGCTCCCTCCTGCACTTTTCCTACCCCCAAGCCTAAATTAGAGTTGAGACAATGCTCTGCTCATCTTGCCCTTTAAAATGTTTCAGGATAGAGAGGAAGAGCCTGAAGACTGAAGTATCTGTCTAACTAGGCCTGTTGACAAGTGTGGCACTTGCTGGCCCTCTCCCACTCTAACCAATAGTCACCCAATCTTGGCGCAAGTCCAGGCTAAGACCTGAGAAAGACATTTCAGAAGTGCGCTCGTGATCACTTTGCCATCCTGCACGCAACCCTTAGCGGCTTCCCACCACTCGCAAAGTAGCCTGCTCCTTAGCCCAAGGCTCTGTGCTTCCCAGGCTGCACCCACCACATTCCCACCCAACTGGACGGGTTTGTGTCCAGCAGTCTTCCTGTCACCTGCACCCACTCTTCAAGCTGCCACCCTGCTGGGCTCTCCTGACTCAGCCTGAGCCTGCTTTCCCGTGAACTTCCCTGGACCCAGCCCTCCCTCAAAACCTTAGTGGGAAGCTGGAGTCCCAGCAGGTGGCAGGGGTTTTCCAGTCAGGATTAAGCCAAAGTCAGGGCTGGCGGAACACATCCCAGTACCTATACTGTGACAGGGTCTGCAGGACCACAGCCAGCCTCGTCTGTCACAGTGGCTGAGCTGTAACGGTGCATGGTCCCCAAGTCCTCGAAGGTTAACCATAGGGCCTTTTATAGAGTTTTCTAAAACCCGTCTAAAGCAGTGATCCCATACATTTCTGCATTATGACACCCACAGGGGTAAACAAAAAAGCCACTTATAGTTAGACACACCTGGCCCTGGGGTTCTGGCTACCCCCAAAGGTCAGTGTCTCAATGTTACCTTCCATAGCTCCAACCTAAAGACACAGCACAGCTGCCTCTTTGGCCATAGTCCCCAAAGAGCGACAGAAATAAGAGTCCAGACACCCATCGACTCCTCCACGGGCTGCCTGCCCGTCTGTCCAGGGTGAACCCAAGGCGGCAGGACGGAGACAGACAGACCTGAGGCCCAGAGCAAACCCTCTAGTAATTGTACTATTTCCCATTTCTTTCCTTTCTGAAAACACCGTATTTCCCCGTGTATAAGATGCACCTTTTCCAGAATAATTAGGGGTCTAAAACTGGGTGCATCTTATACTTGCATTTCCCGCTTTTTTGCGCAACATGATGAGTTGTATGACTTTTATGATGAATAAAACGAGTTCAATAACTTTATGTCACACATTTTCTTTCAAATTTCGGGCCCCAGAATTAAGGCGCGTCTTATGTGTGGGGAAATGTGGTGCTCTGTAAAGCTAGTCTACACCTTCCCACTCGCTGAGGACCATGTCCCACAGACGCTGACTCAGATGAGCTCCAGCCCTTATCCAGGTAAAGAAATCAAAATATTCTTTTAAAAGCACAAGGCTCCTGTATGAAGGGGCACCCAGTAGCCGTCATGCCTCCGCTGGGCAGGCCAACAGAGCAACAACTGCAGGGCAGGGTAGGCTGCTGATTGAGCAGCCTGCCTGTCCGCTGCCGGCACACCCTTCCCAGGCAGCAGAGAGAGCACCCAGCCCAGAGAGCTGGGCCCAGCAACCCCCACCTCCGGGCCCAATGGAGACAACCCCTGCGTCACTGCAACTACCACCCACTTTCTGCCCGGTCAGCATCTTCCTGCCCAGCCTTTCCCATCTGGGTCCCAGGCACCGCCTGGACAGTGGCCCCCGGACAGGGGCTTGGGTAGGTGGTTCCCGGGCCCTATGCTGGGCACTGCCAAGCCCACCTTCCTGCCTGGTCCAGGAGATAACCCAGCCCGTGAAGAGACGTCTTTCCAGCCCCCTAAACTGACGGCTGCACTAGCAAGGGCCTGGGTGCTGTCTTGGGAGGCCATGCCCCCTTTTGAACGCTCACCACCTTACAGGGCAGACTCCTCCCCAGCTTGGAGGCCTTGATCAGAGCTGCTTGTTTTCCCTTGTGTCAGTCTCCACGGGCCTGGCTCCGGAGCCCAGAATACAAGGTGTACTTCTCACCACACCTGCTGCCAAGGCAGCCTGGCCCGTCCTCCCACGGGGGAGCCACACTGGGGCTCAGACTGCCCGCTGACTTCCTGTAACTGCCTATGACTTCTACACTAACCCTCTAGAGCTGCATAAGACAAGTCCTTAAACAGCCGGTGGAGAGACCGTGTCCTCCCCAGCCTCAGCCAGCGCCACTCTGAAGGGCTTCCCGCGTTCCTGAGTCCTCAGGCGCCACCTCCCCGAGGCCTTCCCCTCCCAGGTGGCCTCCACATGTGACTGCAGCCACTGTGGGCACGAAGGACGTAGGAAAGCTGAATGGTTTCTACGACCTGATGGAGGATCCAATGAAATCCCAGCACCAGGGCACTCGGGAGACGTGTCACGGTGAGGTAGTACACATAATGACAACCTAGCCAGGAACAAATGACAGCCAACACGTGGATGAGGCCAAACCCAGAAAGCCCACTTCCATTTCCCACAGCACACCCCCTCCCTGTAGGCCGAGGCCTGGGTCTCCAGCAGGATTATTGGCTCACCCTCTATTTTTGGGGTCAGTCACAGTACAGACGGACAGTGTGTGGAAACAGACCCAATTGTACATCTGGCACCAAAACAAAAAAAAACCCCATAGGCTGCTTGGCCCAGGAGCGAGCAGACAGACCGCTAGCCTGACGTGTGGGTTCTTTCTTATTCCACGTCCAGTGGCAGAGGTGAGAGGGAGGTGGAGTCTTGCTTCAAACCAAGAGAGACAGGAACAATACATGACAAGGAGGAACGTGGCAGTTTTGGGCAACAGGACAGGCTGCAGCCTGGACCAGTGACACCCCAGCAGCACTGGGCACAGCCACCACGGTGGCGCAGACACAAGTCACTGTGTCTAAGCCTCTGTTTCTTTGTCTAAATGGAGAACAAGTCTAGGTCCCACAACTGTGATTCAGTTCAAATCTCACCCTGGAGAAAGAGCTGCTCTTAACTCTAAAAACAGTAAAAGAATGTCATTTCTTCTCCGTGGTTAAAAACTCACTAATTAAGAGCCACAAAATCTGCCGAGAACAAGTTATTCAGAGGTTTCCGGCCTCCCATGCCCTGCCTGCTGCGGGAGGAAGCCCGCACTGCCCCGCCTGGTCGCCGCAGAGCGGGTAGGGCCATGCCGCGGAGGGGGAGGCCCGCTAAGCTGTCCTCTACAAGGTCGGGGACCCAGCCGCCCTCCCTCTGGGCCTCACACAGCCCAGGGTTAAAGTCAAGTCCCCTCCTCTCACTTCCCTCCACAGTCACGGCAGGTGGCTCTGTACAAGGCCAGCTGCCTAGCATGATGCAGACTTGGGCTGAGGGAGGAGTATCTCTCCCTAAAGAGGACTAGAGGCCCATCCCACACCCTCCAGGCCCCCAGCAGAGCCAGCAGCCGCAGGAGAGCAGCAGACCAGTTCAGCAAGGCAACCAGGTCACTGAGACCTAAGGCCACTGCCCCAGGAGGCTCTGCAAGCAAGTGACCTAGAGGGAACCCCCCCCACCTCGCCGCCCCAGGCCAGGGGGACTCCCAAGATCACAACAGGCCACTGCAGTCCACCCTCAGGCCTGCTGGGGGGCCGCCCTGACTCTCCACCCCACACCTGGGCTGTTGCCCCCCACACCCGTCCCTTCTCCTCAGTGAGATAAGCCTTTTCCAGCCCTCCTTCAAAGTCTGGCTCAAATCTTTTACGGGGATCTTGGGCCAGACAGAGAATATTCTCAGGAAGTTCATTAGCTAAATGAAAACATACCTGTCTCTTACTGACACAAACAAGAAGCAGCTTCAAATACAGAGCTTCCTCAGTTTATACAGCTGCCCCTTAGTCTTCCAGTGCGTCTTGCTAGTCTGTTAAGTAATCTCTTTCAACTGGTCTGAAAGAAAATAGCCCTATTTTAGGCCAGCACGTCTCATCTAAAACTGGGTCAAGACAGAGCCTATCTTCCAGCCCAGAAATCGAGGGTGGCTTCTAGCCTGTGACTCTAGAGACCTGGTGACACCCGGCCGGTGGCTCCAGCGCTGCCCCAGCGCGCACGCCTCCCCCCTGCCTCCAGGAGCCCCCGGAAGGCCGACTTTTAACCCACAGCATGGTGTAGCGGGAAGAGGCTTCAGCACTGAGCAGAGCTGGGTCTCATTCTTGGCTCTAGCATTCAACTCTGAGCCTCATTTTTTTTCATCTTTAAAACAGGGGTGATACCACCTGCAGAGGGTTGAGAATCAAGAATGTCCAAGTCCCTTCGCTCTTTCCTTTCTTCCATTCCTGCTTCTTCAATCTATTGCTGCCCACAGCCCACAGTGACCTAAACGGAAGGCGACTGTGAACTAATCACCTGGGACATACAGCTGACCTGAAGGCCATCATGCAGACCGCATAAAAGGTCCGGGTGAGAGAAGCAGACGCAGCAGAGAGCGTTGTCCCCCGCAGCCAGGCGCGCTCCCTCCCACCATCCACACCAGCCACACAGCCACCGCAGGCCCATGCATCTCCAGCCAGGCAGACGGGTCGTCTTCAGGCCACCCCCCTGCAGAGGCGGCCGAGTTTGTTTAGAAATGGTGAGTGCTGCCGCAAAAGACCAAGACCCTCCTTAGCAGGACCAGGTAAGAAAGATACAAACGACTGGGCAAGGCAAAGAGAGGCCTGCCCTCAACCCTGGCTGCAGTGGCCACGCCTCCCCACACAGCCACAGCGGAGGAAAGACAAATCTGTCTTCCTTTCCTGGAAAGGTAACACCCAGGCCTTGTCTGCAGAGTTTTTACAACTGTGGAGCATCCCAGAACTCAACCTGAGCTCCACGCTGTGCTCAGCTCCGGCTGAGGGGGCCGCGTCCCTCCCCTCCCCTCCCCTCTCCTCCCCCGCAGGCCCGAGCCCACAGACACGGACTAGCCAGATGCGGCAGAAGGATGAACACCCTCCACCCAGTCCACCAGCGTCACCATTGACCCATTTCTCCTGCTGCTGCATAGCAACTTACCAGCTGTGTCCGGACAGATGAGCTGACGGACAGACGGACGGACAGAGACAGACGGACAGGGAGACGGTGCGCACATTTCCCCCCAAGTGCTGCAGCAAACCGGAAGAGAGAAGCTACAGGAGCGCTATTCAGAGAAACATCTCCATCAAAAGCCCCGTTTCTGTTCTGTGATTTATGGTGACTTGCTTTCTACCTGCCAGACATTGCTGAGTTGAGTGTTGGATTCTAGGACTGGCTGTAATCAAACACGCTCTGTTTTCTTATTGCCCTGGTAGGAAACTTGGAATCAGCAGGTTGATATTCTAAGCTCAGCCGTTCAAAGCACACTTAAATCTCAATGCAAGTATTTCTGCTCCCCTGGCAGCAGACTGGCCAGTGCTTTCCCCTTCATCGCAGGAAAGCGAGCATTTCATTCAGCACGGATCTGAAGCGACACCCCCACACCAGCTCTCATCAAACAAGTGCCCTGTTTCCTGTCTAATTTACCAGGATGCTAGGACAGGCATCTCCCAAAGCCTGGGCACCAAACCTGTCAGCACTAAGGAAACAACGGTCCCCCGCCAAGGAGGCCACACACCTGCTTCTCAGCTACCTGCCAGCACAGCCGTGCCTGCCTCATACACTGTCACCTAGCCAACCATGGGAAGAACAGTCAATGTTCCTGAGGACCTCCTGCACCAGGCACTACTCGAAGCACTTCAGTGTATTAGCTCATCTAATTCCCAAGCCCCGTGGGAATTTGCTGGAGGGGGAGACAATCTCTGGCCCAGATTCCCACGTGGTTTCTAATCCCTATTTCTAGCCATGCTGTAAAGCTTACATAACCTAATTTGCATTGTGCTGCTATTTTAAAAGTCTCCAAAGAGCACTGCTTCAAGTATCAATGGAAGCTGTTAGCTCCTACCTAAAATGATAATGTGAGAAAGGATATCTATTCTTACGACAAACTCAACTCAGATTCTTGACTTAAAACTGTCTTTCTGGAAGATGCTATTGGAAAGGAAGGGACTTGTTCTTACATAAGTACTAGCTCTGTGCTCCCTACGTGACTGCTGGAGACACATCAACAGAGACTCACCTCCATGGGAGATAGTTTCTTGGCTCTGTGGTTGTTACTCAGGCACCATCCACCTCCCTTCCAGGCCTCCTGGTAACACTGAGAAATCTCTGGTCACTGGGTGGAGTGGCATCAGTGCGAGTTTGAATAAAACAGAACTGTTCTTGTTCTGAACCACGGAGAACCCACCCCACCCAGCAAGGAGGCACGGGCTTGGGCTCAAAGGCAGTTACACAAGACCAGTCAGAGCAGGCTGTCTTCAGCTTTCACTGCTCTTACTGGCCTGGATCTTAGGGCTCTAGATTGCTAGAACCTAACTGCTGGGGATGGGGTGGGGGATCTCCTTAGTCCATTTCCCTAACTCTCTACTGAAAGTGACCTCCACGGCAACTGTTAATGAGACCTAAGAAACGGAGTTATGAGTGATTTATTAGAAGGGTAAAATTCCCCTTCTTTGCCATAAAAAAAAAACATGGTCAGTATCTGAACTAACTTGTTTGTTCTTCGCCATGTTATAAAAATTGCTTTAAAAGGACTGGGGTACCTGTCATTCATTTCACTCAGTTCACTGACTTGGACGGAGGTCCATGAACACCAAACCAGAGTTGGTTTCGAGCTGTCAAAACTGGCAGGAAGTACTGAACATCAGTGAACTTCCAACTGATGCCCATTTCAGTGATGTCAGAGGGCCCTTATTATTAATTTTAAAATAAACTATTAAATAAGTTGTGTCCTTTTGAGACTGTTAACACATTACCTGCCTCCCAACCTAGTTATTTACAATAGACCCAGTTTCCCCAACGAGAAGACTCTCAGGCTTAAGTGCTTCCCCTGGGCAGGCTCCTGTGTTGCTAACACCAGAGAGGACCTGGCACGGAGTGGGCACTCGGCCGCTGGATCAGGACTGGAAGGTGCTTGGCACTAGTCCGCCAGACCTCGCCCGACCTTTACAGATGCGAAAGCCACATTCAGCACACACAGGTTCTGTATGGGAAAGAGAGCTGTTCCAGCACCCTTCAAGTAACGAAAAGAAAACTGCTACTTAGAGACAAATACAAAACATAAAATTCATTTTAATCTCTATATGTAAATACAGCCTTAGAATAGAACATCAGACACATATGAAATGTATTTATGGGACACACTAAATGACGCAAATCCTCACCAAACTCTCACATCTCTCAAATAAACTGCGTGATGGTTGAATAAGGTGGAAAGTGAGTTGTCTAGCTTCTTAGCCTAGAAAATACAGGTGAGCTGCCTACGCCTCTATGGTCTCGGCAGACTAGGTATTCACCATACCGAGTCTTGCCAAAGTTGGTTCGGCAAATAGTTAGCTTAACTCAGCCAATTATATATTTTCCCATAGTTACCATGATATTTTGGTTTTGTCATTTTCTATTGCTTTTTTTTTTATGGCTTCTTGCTGTTGTATTAGGGCATACAACACAGATCAGAAGTTTCACTCCTCAGAGAAGTTTCTCTCCTGGAGAAATTGGCACTTCAACCCTCAGCTTAATAGCTCCATATAACCTGATCCTACCAGCACTGTTACCAATCTGGCTGCTTTTGAGATTCCAGCACTTTGGCCAAAAGAGTGCCCTGACATTAAAATATTCTTAGGTGAATTCTTTCCACCACTAAATTCTTTTATTTCAACAAGTACATGTGTGTGATTCATTTATGTTATATTGTAAGTTTCTACACACATACACTTAACTCAGCAAAAGTGAAACGTGTCTCTTGAATAGAAAGTCATCACAAGGGTATTAAAACAAACGCTGAAAATAATTATTTAACACTTAGATCATACAGATTTTTTAAAGTAAGGTGATGGCATAAGACCTAAGAGATAAATACATCATATATGATTGTCATATATGCATGCATGTTGTGGTCATTGATTTTTAATTACTTTTCTCTTTAATCAGAAAGTAAAAGAGCTTACCTTTGTATACTGAGAGCACAGCTTACAGTCACTATATCTCAGCCTATTTTATACAAGTGATATGGCTACGGAGGTCCGAGGAGAACGAGAATAAAGTGACATAAACGTGCTGAAAACTGCTTAAAAGTATTAACCTGAAATACACAGAGGGTCCAACACCAGTTTTAAAAATACATTAACGAGGTATTCCCAGCTCTTCAATTAATAACGGTGACTGACTGGTTCATGATTTTCAAACATTCACCCAAATTTTAAAAAGCAGCAAGGTTAAAGCAGCGCCCTCTGTCAGTGCCTGTTGCCCAGGTGAGTGCCGTGAGGACCAGGTGCCCGGGCCCCTCTCTACGCTGCCCCGTGCTCTGCACCGTCAGCGTGAGGGACGCAGGGACCCATTGGACCGGATGCCGTGCACAAGAGAGGGGTGCTCCTGGAGCCTGAAGGAACAGGGGCTGCAGGCCATGCCCCTAGCTGGGCGCCAGCCCCCATGCAAAGAATATGGCTTCACAGAGGACCCCTATCTCTGAGAAAGTATAATAGCGCTAACTGACGCAGTCAGGAGTGCAACGATCAGATTTATGTGCCAAAATAGTTTAAAAACTGTAAGAAGATATAGCACAGCTCACACACTAATGCTAAGTTCTGCATTGGTCTGTACACTCCCTGACAGAGACTACGCTAGGAGGGATCGAGTGCAGATATTGCTAGGTTTCCAAAGGAAAAGTTTTAAAACAGACACCGTGGCTTTGAGTAAAGTATTGCTCTTCTTTAAAATGTTCAGTCATTGCTTTCCCAAAGAAGGTGGCAGAGTGGTGTGTCTGAGAGCTGGAAAGCCTCAGGGGTCACATCGCTCTTAAGACCAAGACATAGGAATTGCCATTTCAAGCCAGACAACCTGATGGTTCTAGAAGTCAGAGAAGAAATCTTGAGGGCCCAAGTGAATAATAAATGGTGCGACGCTCAGAGGCTGGCAATAGGGGCTGTCAATGAAAAAACCACCTACAGTGGAGAAAAGAGCAGAGAAGCAAAACCTGACATTAATGTCACAGGAATTTGGTGAAGCCAAGAGCTTCATTTATATTTCTCTGCTCCTTCAGCTGTAAGTGGAATTTTCATTACAAAATGGAGGGGAGGGAGGGCAGAGGAGGGGACACTTAATTCATTACAAAATGTAAACAGTTGAACTTGCAATGTTACCACTTCTAACAAAGGGCTGACAGCTCAATTATTTAAGTAAAGCAGAGAAATGTAAAAGTTCGCAGCAACTGGGCAGGTTTACAACATGGTTAGTAACTTCCAACAAACAACAAAATTAAAAAAAAAAAAAAAGGACTTGGTAGAAACCATTTGAAATGACTGCCATCATGTTGGAAAACAGCACAGCTCCCTCTCACCAATACACAGGGGTGAGCTACGAAGCTGGGTCAGCTACTTCAAAAGAATTTTCTAAAGAGAAATCTCCAGAGAGATTCCAACTTGGAATGCAAATTTAATGATCAATTTCAAATGACAATACAGCTGCAGCTGCCAATTAATAGTATTCCAAAAACAAAGAGGGCTATTATAAATATTTACTTAATAAAAACTGGACACTACCAGCCATGCTTTTTCTTCTCAGTGATGGCTCTGTTTCATCCATAGGTCAGCAAAATGAATCAATGAAACATGAAAACTTCCAGCCCAGCTGGGCCCTCCTGTTAAGGACTAGCCAGTAATGTACAGGACGAGAATGTTAAGTTCACAGCTATTTCTAGCAAGTGAGGAGGTTTTATTAAAGTATCACCCACCACTAATAAAGACAAAGGTCAAGGAACAGAAGTAATAATCCGCTGTGTGATAAATACACATCTGAGAAGTGACACTAATGTTTGTTTTAAATTGCCTATTTCATTCTCAGGTAGTGGTCCCAAGAAATCTGGTACATACATTTCCCATATTTTGTGAAGCCCATTCTCACTGATGCGCTGTGTTCCGCTCCGAAAAACAATTTAAGAGGGAAGAG
The DNA here is from genome assembly GCF_036850995.1 of Saccopteryx leptura. Lineage (NCBI taxonomy): Eukaryota > Metazoa > Chordata > Mammalia > Chiroptera > Emballonuridae > Saccopteryx > Saccopteryx leptura. The sequence continues at coordinate 12,091,772 of NC_089504.1, read as the reverse complement.
TAAAGCTGATTTATACAAAAACAGACATTTTTAAGACACAGCAACTTGTAATACGGACAAGGGACCACAGTGGCACCTTCATGGGGGTGAGTACCTTAATGAAACCATTACCTTCTAGTAACATCGTAGGCTTTCCAAACAAGGTGAGAGGCAGGGGCAGACCGAAGTCCGCACCCTTTACAGACAGCGCAATGGGACCAACGGATCGCTTTTCACCAGCTTCAATTGGTGTCTAAAAATAAATGCTGACCCATGGCTGAAACCTGTCACTTTTCACAGCAGCACTCAACAAGAACTGGGACAATTGAAGAGCAAGTTTTTATGGGGACCCTGTTGCTGCTTCAGATTCTGGTGTAATTGAAGAGGAAAAGCCGACCCTTCAATGAATCTCAGAAACACTGTTAATCTGCTACCTGCATGAACGAGCCAGGGAGTGAACACAGTATCTTACAGAGTGAAGAAGGCCACAAGAACAAAAGAGGGTGATTGACCGATTAATTTATTATCTTTTAAAACTTGGAAATTCGAGAACCAAAATAATCACCTTCCTCTTTTCCCATCTCTGGGTGGTGCCACCGTTTTGATAAGCAATACTGGGGTCACAGGACGCCCTCGGTCACCCCGAGATCGTGGGGGGCCCTGGTGTGGCAGGGGCACAGGGCACAGAGGGAGACTGGCTCAGACTCACAACCGCCTGGCTTTGTTTTAGCAGTATGCTTACAAATAGCTGGGTTTCTAGGGCTAAGCTATTATTAGTTTTCAATTCCTTGTAATCTTATACCAAAACATATAAAAAATAATAAGCTAAAACAATATCCAAACCCATATTTTATTGGCTTTAATTACACACTTCAGTATTTACAAAGTTAAAGTTAAATGAAGTCTCTATTGTATTAAAAAAAAATAACTACAGCCCGAATTGAAGTGCCCTGGGGCAAATGCATACCGCTCGCCAAGAACCAGTGACTGCGTCAGGAACCAGGCAGCACTCTGTGTCACAACAAAGCAGTTTATTTGTGATCAGTGTTTGAGACTCTATACATCCTTCACAAATTTAACTTTACATAATCTGATACTCCTCTTCAACTCTGAACTGCTAGACTTACTTCCCTACAAACAGAAGGGCTGGTATCAGTTATTTTCCGGAAATGAGGTACCGTTTCACAGAACTAGTTTCTTTTTTTGTTTGTTTTCAAGTTTTAGAGAACTAAATTTGCATTTGTTAAAATCAAAAAGTAGGAAAGATGTTCTTTACAAATAATTTTGATCAAGTATGTGTTCAAAGAAAGCAGGATAAAAAGGCTTTTTCTCTAACATTCTGTATGTACTGTGTTGCTGTTCAGTAGGAATGATTAGCTTCTGTCACTGGCTAAAAGAAGGAGTAGTGGGGGACAGGGTATGTTGGGAATTTCATAACGGGCAACAGAACCATTCTCTTGGGTAAACCTACAGAGAAAAGAAACGGAGAGGACTCCAAATAAGTTTGATAATCCAATAAAAATTTCAGGTAAAAAAAATATCTTACAATTATTATCATTAACCTTTTCCAGATTGGTCAGTCAACAGGTACCACAGAGCTCTCACAGTCCACCAATTTTGAAATGGCTCTTAATATTTTGATATTTTCCACTCCAAATTAAGATGGCTGCTGCACAGGGAGAACTGGTCTTCAGATGGCAATCTCTCAGGAGTGAATTCTAATGATCAAAAGCAGTGCTACTGAGGAGTATTCTAAAGTGCCTGTAGAAATTCATACTGGTTCTGCATTTGGCCAATCACATTTTACAGGAGAATCAGGGGCTGTCAAGATTCAAAGCACATCTTTCTGTGCAGCCTGAGCTGCCCAGGAAGCCAGCTGCAAGGAGAGTCGTGACCGGGAGCTTAGCTTGTTAATGGCCATTGCCAATATTGGTCTGGCAAATCTGGAAAGATTAATAATTACGTTCTTAATTTTGTAATTAATGAGTTCTTGTGGCCTCGCAAACTTCTGCATACTCAAGCATGATTTGAAATCTCCTATTTCTAATCTTTAACCTATGGAGAAATCACAAAGCAGCAACAGCAGGTATTCGAGAGCACCAGATGATCAGAGGGGATTACCCCACATGCAACAGCTTTACAAAGGCCAAAGACATAGTAACCTTACAGCCAAAATAAAGCCTCATTTTAGTAGGTTGGCATCACAGTAACATTTAAACCAAATCTTTTATGTGAAAAATGGGGGCATCAAATTTCACCAGCTTTGGAAGTCAGTTATATGGCACATGGAAGAGAGAAGCCTTCTGCAGTGGGGCTCAGAGGCCACAGGGTGAAAGTACAATGTTAGAGAAAAGGGAGAAGCAGAGAGAAAAATTAAAAAGATTGAGGGAAGACGTGAATGTAGCTTAGAGCCTAGATAGAACAGTGTTTTAAAGGGAAGGGTAAAGCGCTAGCAGACCCATACCAAGAACATGAGACTCACTGTGTCTGAGAGACAGACTCAGGGCCCTGCCCTGGAGGCAGGTGTGTGGCGCTCACCTAGACATGTTACAATGAGTCCAGTGAGTCAAATGTGTTTGGATCACGTGAGCAGACCTACTTCACAGGAAGGATGAGGTAGTCAGGATACCCAGAAGCTGGCTGAATGATAAAAGCAAATGCCCAAGGTGAAAGGACTTAGTTTGAATTTAGAGGCAATTCTGGGTGAAAGCATTCTCTTGAATGAATCCCTACTTCCTAATCACCCTATGTGAGACAAGGGGTGGGGGGCTGGCCCACCGAGAGTGTGCCCCAGGGGACATTCAGGCCGGAGGGTCCAGCTACAGACTCTGCACTTCCCTTAGAGAAAACTCACCCCAAATACTTGACCCTGAGAGCTTCTCCAGGTTTCTCCAGGACATACATTGTCTAGCTTAACAAGGAAAGTGGTTCCCTTTCTACTTATCCCTACAGTTACAAAACTGGATGAAGCTACAATTTAGCAGTGTCTTAAGGACTCAAATTTTCATCCAAACAAAAATGGAAAGCTGATGCATGAAGAAAAAAAGCAAAATGAGCGGCCATGAGGCTCAGGTGGAGGACCAGCACCCCGGTGGCCACACACGCGGGCCTTCCCCGCCGTGCACACACTTGCCAGCCCAGACGGCGCTGACTCACCACGCTTTCTCTCTCTCTCTCTCTCTCTCTCTCTCTCACACACACACACACACACACACACACACACACACACACACACACACACTTGCTCCCATCTCTCTCAATGACAAACGTCCTGCGGATGGCCGAGTCTAGAACGGGAAGCACCCGAGTTAGGGAAAATGTCTGAGAGAGCATATCACTGACTCCAAACCCATTGCCTCCATTGCCACATAAACCTCATTCAAAAGCTATCCAAAGGGCCACTGTGGTTCATGTCTTTATGTGCTTTTACTTTTCAGTTTTGGAGGGAGAGGGGATACCCTGTGGTTTCCTAACACGTGGTCTGGGCTTCCTGCAGTAAGCACTTGTCCCACTGTGGCGACGGCCCCAGCACCTCTAGGACCCGGGCATTCCACCGCTAAAGAAAATTTCTGGGTGGGGCGATGGCTGCCAATCTGAAGCAAGCACTTCCTCTCCCTAACTTCAATCCCCTGCATTCACCCAGTTTCCAGCCAGAAACTTAAGTGCAGCTACATAACGGCAAGCAGCCAAGCTAGAAACTGCATATGGCCCTTCAGTAGCCTTTGAATGGAGTATAATAAGTTGGCTGTAAGAAGAACTACTTAAAATACTTAATTTCAGTATGGTCAGAAACAGGCAATTAGAACAAGCAGACCTTCAATCAGGCAAAGCGGAGAGAAGAGCAACTCCAACCAAACCGAGAACCACAAGGTTGTGGCATTTTCAAAGGGAATTTAAGTTGGGTCACTAGAATGAACAGGTCTGAGATCCTCCAATTCAGTTAAAGACACCCTAGATACAAACTGTGCTTGGGACTGCTGTGACAGAGTCGCTAACAGGAGAAACCGGTAAGATGGTGTACATACCATAGGCAGGGGCAGCTGTGCTGTAACCATATGGTGTTCCATAGCCTAGTGCAAAGAAGAAGAGATCACATCAGTCTGGGACGCAGGGCAGCTGGTACTGGCGCAATTCACAATGACCACTGGGCCAGGCCCCGTGGGCCCTGAGGAGGTCTTCCAGATGCTGGATGAATGAGAGCCATTCCCAGAACAGCTCGAGCCAACCGATCCTGTCGGGCCTGCTCAGAGTGGTGGTGTTCTGCACGGTCCACAGGCTCCCAGCCAAGCAGAACATCCTGTCTCCCTCTCACCACGCTGGCCATGCTACAGAATTATCGACCCCTGTGTGCCCCCACTAGAGTGGCAGAGATACTCTGCATCACCTAAATCTAGCAAAATGTCTGGCGTTGAGTAACCACTGGCCAAATACAATTTGTTGAACAAAGGAATTCTCAGAACCACCCAAATAGCTAATTTCTCAAAGCTGGAAAAGACAACTTTCCAAGTCTCTCGTCAGAAAGCAGTGACAGAGCAGGCTGAAGCCTCCAGTGCCATCAGAGAGGACACCTGGATCAGGTGTGGGCTCCAGGGCAAGAGCAGCTTTCTGACATCTGAGTTCCTGGCCCCAGTGTGGGGTCTCTCAGTCAACACTGATGGAAATGACATCAGCATCCGGTGCCTATGAAAAAGGGCTCCTATTGTCAATAAAAACAAATACAAAGAACACAGAATTTTGAACCAGTTAGTTCTGGCACAAGTTTCTTCTATGGCCTTAGACATATCATTTATCAGTTGACATTTTCTCATCTGTAAAATGGAAAACCTTCCAAGCTACTTTATAGGTTGTAAGGATTCAAAATGCTATTATTAATAAAAGCTACAATCTTTAATCTTTCAGGAGAACAGCTTTAAAACGTATCAATACTAAATCACTTGGGTAAATTTCTAACAGACACTAGAACAAGGGCACCAGTCTACATGGGCACACATCACACGGGATCCACAACCCAGCAAGCTCTCTCGCATTACACAGCCCCTTTGCTTATATCATTTCCCCTGCTCAGAATTTTTTCCCTCCTCTAACTGAACAACTAGCTCATGATTTAGATCAGGACCAAATGCCACCTCCTCTGTGAAGTCTCCCAAGCTTGCTGGTTACTCCTTTGCCCACTCACCTTACAGCTTGCATCACATTGCACGGTGTTTATTCAAGTGTCTGTTCCTACCCTATCTGAACCCAAGCATGTGCGAGGGCCGACACCAGGTTCTGGTCATCTTTGAAGGCCCAGTTACCAATCTCTGGTTGAGACAAAACACTCAAGTGCATGCTGAATAAGTAAACTGCTTTTAGGGACTAATTGAAATATTTCCTGAGAGATGAAGTTTTTTCACATTTTTGTGTATACTTAAGTCATATAAAACTGAGTGTAGTACAACTTAGTCTCAATGTTTCTTTTAGTATTTGATGCTCAGAAGTATATTTCAAGAGGACACAATGAGCTAAGATAAACTGTAGGAACAGTATCAGAGAGCAAAAGAGAAATCAATGGTTAAAGAGTACTTGGTACATCAAACCCAGGAAAGGGTGGCTCAGTAGCTAAAGCTACAGTTTCAAGAGTTTTACCAAAACCTCCTTGGAGATGAAACTAAATTACTTGGCCGCCACTGAGCAGGCCACTGGGGCTCTAATCCTGACTTCACATCTCACGAACAAGACGGCTTTGAATTGCACCTGTTACTTAACCTCTCTGAACCTCACAGACTTCTGCAGTAACTGAGAGTTGGCAGGGAAATGCAATTAAATAATATATGTGAAAATACTTAACTATAGTCCCTGCTGTACAGAATATACTCCACAAATGGCATGTAACCTATTCACAATCTAAAATGACCTCATCTGAATCTTCTCTAGGCGATAAAAGAACATCTTGAAGAGCTTCAGGAGACAGGCCTCTCACAGAGGTCAATGTGATGACATGAGAGAGAAGCCTCTACGGAGCAGGTGAGCCTGGCAACAAGCACACACAGGACTCCTGTCACTACTGCTGCCACTGGACGATGGCTGCTGCCACTCAAGCAGGAGAGAGACGTCCCACAATGAAGCAACCACAGACACAACCGGATGAAGCCCCAGGAGAACATGTAATCAAAGGCAAGAGAGCTCAATAACTTGCCCATTGTTGTGAAATGAAAGCTGCTGCTAGTAAACAATGCATTAAATAAGGCAGAACAATGATTAGACTTCAGGAGAGACAGTGAGATGCACAGAGCACGCCTTCATTGGAACACAGACCGTATCAAACTCTAGCCTTGCCCCACACCCCCTTTGTGTCCTCACTCCTGAAATGGCACAATCGTCCAATCTAATTCCTCCAGCTCCAGCTTCTGGGCTTATCCTTGAAACATCATTCTGTCATTCTCCATATTAAATCCATCAATCCTGCTTCCAAAGGACGTCCTTCCTCCTACTGGAGACACCTGCACTGCTCCTTGCCTGGGCTACTGGTTTACAAAAACCTTGTCTTGTCTTGTCACGTCCACTCCTGTTCCTGCAATCTGTTCTTCACACTGTAGGGTGATCTTGAAAACAAAGTCTGATTCTGTCACTTCTCAGAATCCTTCACGACACTGCCCTGCACTTATGATTCTAAGACCAAACTCCAAACCACAGCTTCCAGGACCAGGACTGGGCGTCCAGTGTTAGCAGTCACTCCCGTCCCGCCCCACCTAGTCACTTCCATGTGACAGTCTGGCCTCCTGAATCTTCAGATGAGCTCAGTCCCTACCACGAGCACCGCCAGGGCTCTGCGCACACGCTCCCCTCTCCACGCCTCTCCTCCCCTCACACTTCCCGAGTGACTCCTACTCATTCTTCAAAGCTCGGTTACTTCTTCAGGGAAGCCTTCAGGGACCCAACAGACTAGCTCAGGTGTCTCTGTTACGTCCTCCTACCGCATCATGGCCTTCCCCTTCCCCGTCACCTTCTCTGTCTAGAATGCAACTGATTAGCACGTGTCACCTTTTGAGCAGAACCCACATCAGGTGTGTGAAAAAGCAGGCACACAATATCTGAATGAACGGGTCTATTACTAATAATGACACGTCTAGGAGTTAGGTCCCTACTGAGATCAACTTCTAGAAGTATAATTACACACTCACATCATCTACAGAACTTCCCAGTCTATTCTAATTCTTTCTTAGAGATAAAACAATAATCTAACTAAACCTCTTAGGTGTGTTACATAAAAAACAATGACTGGATAAAACCCAATCTTTATAACAACGTTGTCTTGATCGACAACTACCGATGGTTTACTTGTCAGGTTAAAGGTTCCATACTTTCGCCTGACCAGACGGTGGCACAGTGGATAGAGCGTTGGAGTGGGATGTGGAGAACCCAGGTTCGAGACCCCGAGGTCACCAGCTTGAGCACGGGCTCATCTGGTTTGAGCAAAGCTCACCAGCTTGGACCCAAGGTCGCTGGCTCAAGCAAGGGGTTACTTGGTCTGCTGAAGGCCCGCAGTCAAGGCACATATGAGAAAGCAATCAATGAACAACTAAGGTGTCGCAACGAAAAACTGATGATTGATGCTTCTTATCTCTCCGTTGTTCCTGTCTGTCTGTCCCTACCTGTCCCTCTCTCTGACTCTGTCTCTGTAAAAAAAAAAAAAAAAAAAAAAAAAGTTCCATACTTTCAACATTGCAGAGAACTGGATTGTACTGAGACAAAGGGTTAGGACAGAAGGCACCTTCTCCCGTCTCCCTCACGCCACGTGGGGAAACGGAGGGAGAGCACCTGGAACTGCAAACATGTCCACATTTACTCTTTGCTTGGCCTTACTGCCCTACACCTGAGTTTCCTCATCTGGAAAATGGAAACAATTTCTTGTGAAGAAACACTGAAGATGAGAAACAATCAGAAATCAGCAATAGGCGAGTCTGGTGTAGAGTGCTGGGGTAAGTCAGTTCCCTGCTCTCCTTCTGTACTTCTGTAGCCGTGATGGTTCCACAGGTGAGCTAAGGACACACTAATGATGGCCGGGCTTCACCACAGTTAAGCATCATCCTAGCAGCCATTCCTCTATCCTGCATCACCGACCTATCTTCTCGGTCTCCTGTGAACACACTCTGCTCCTCCATCTGTGGAGTATCTTTCAGCTTCCTCATTGTCAAAATATGTCCCCTCAACCAAGTGCAGCCTTCCTCACCCGTCAGGTCCCTCCAGGAAGCCTCTAGCCACTCGGCAGACCCCTGCAAGAGCCGCGGCATTCTGCAGACTCTCTCCTTCCTGATTCTGCGCACGCCCAGCCCACCCCGTGTTGTTCCCCGAGCCTGTGTCCAGCCCTGGAAAACAAAGGAGACGCTGGTCTCCAGACCTGGGCCCAGAAAAAGAGGCGGATCTCTTACGGACTGTACTATACCTGGAGCTATGTAGCCAGGAGTAGCTGTGGCCCCAACAAAAGCTCCCCTCGTGAGCGTTCCTCTTCCTCTGCCCCGAACGGCTTGGACTGCTGCAGACACAGCTGTATTCACAATACCCTTTGCCTGTGAAACATAACACATTTTCATTACTGAGAGGAATACAGGCTATTATCCCATCATCTCTGCACTGTACCACCTCCTGAGAAATAGAACCGGCAGATGTGACAGCGAGTCCTCTATGACCCTTACACTGCCCTTCCTCACCTGTGAAATGAAACTGACGCGCACCTCACAGAGCTGTTCTGGAGACTGTGCTGAGCACAAATGACTTCTTTTCACTGGAGGGTTACCCAAAAAGAGTTCATTTGCTACATACAAATTTCAGTATCAAAGTACAGCCCAAGTCAGTTTAGGTCTGACTAAAGTAATTACAGACCCTTGATACCCAGGCTCCAAGTCCATTGAATTTTCTGCCCACAGACAAAATACTGCCAACAACAAACCACCTAGAATAAGCTGAGACCTTGAACAGGGCTTTTTAAATAGACAGGAAGACCAAACACGTACCAGGTCCTGCTCTAAGTTACTAGGACCTCAGGAAGATCACGTGATCTCCGAGCCTGTTTCTTCACTCTGGTGGTTGGCGGGAGGGCTGGGGGGTGGGGGTGGCAGTGTGTGTTTCATTCAAATACCAACTCTAAAGTCCCTTCTTGCTCTAAAACGCCATGGAGTTGGGTAAAGCCCCCTAATCTCTCTCTAGGGGATCTCCCAGTAATTGTAAAATGAGGATAATGATACTCATTGTTTTCCTTGCTTCAGAGTACAAAGAGCAGCTTAGATATAAAACTGAAAAATCATCCAGGTAAGTCAAGAAGTAACAGTACACAGGATTGCTAAAACATCCCTTTCCAAAAACTAAAATTTTAAGAAAATCAGAAGATATCTAGTTTTATATTAAATATTATACTTACCTTTTTTTTTTTTTTTACTTTTCTGAAGCTGGAAACGGGGAGGCAGTCAGACAGACTCCCGCATGTGCCCGACCGGGATCCACCCGGCACACCCACCACCCACCAGGGGGTGATGCTCTGCCCATCTGGGGCATCGCTCTGTCGCGACCAGAGCCACTCTAGTGCCTGAGGCAGAGGCCAAGGAGCCATCCCCAGCGCCTGAGCCATCTTTTGCTCCAATGGAGCTTCGGCTGCGGGAGGGAAAGAGAGAGACAGAGAGGAAGGAGAGGGGGAGAGGGAGAGAAGCAGATGGGCGCCTCTCCTGTGTGCCCTGGCCGGGAATCGAACCCGGGACTTCCGCACGCCAGGCCGATGCTCTACCACTGAGCCAACCGGCCAGGGCCTATACTTACTTTTTAATAAAAAGATGCAACAAGAACTCAAGCTAGAAACTGCTAATACGGCTGACTGTGAACCGGGTGAGGGGAAGGCGGATGGCCGCCAGGCGCACTCCCAGTCCACCGCCTCCCAGACACGGCAGCAGCCAGCACACCCCCGTCTCCCATGGCAACCCCAGTGCCCCGCCCCTCCTGGGCCAGCCTGGGGACTGCTGGGACGGCTGGCAGATGACGGCTGCAAGGCCAAACGCATCCTGCACAGAGCACTGCCATTTTTCTTTCTGGCTGAAAGAAATCCAACTCACACATCCAAAACAGACTTCTTGGCTGGCAAGCACACTGAACACAGGAGTTTGAGTTTCTAAGATGGAACATTTCTAAAAATGAGTGAACGTCAAGCAGACATTTTTTTAAACACAGCTTAATCAAAAGTAGTCAGGAAGCAACAATCTGGCGGGAGCCAAGTGACTTCACACAAATCCAACTTGCTCCTTCTAGATCCAAACTTAACTACCTAGTAAGTCCCGGCGTGAGGCTTCTCAAACACCGAAATGAGCTGACCAATTACAAAATGCACCCCATAAGAAAAGCACACCAAAATAAGACAACAATTATCTTTCTACTAATTTAGAACATATTTTAGAGGATTTAGGAAAAGAAAATCCACTTATTCTCTCTACACATCTTTCTCTGCAATTTAAACTATTTTTATTTCATCTCAGTAAAGCTCATTTCACTTGTTTATCTTTTGAATCCAAAAATGTAAGCAGTGTTTATTATAGTAAATAAAAGGGGTGGAACATAAAACAAGTCTCTAAGACAGGTATGATATACAACAGCAGAATGGCCAGGGCTTTGGAAGAAGAAGCTGGCTTCAAAGGGAACTGCTACCATCAATCAGCTACGTTACTACACAGTGTCTTAATTTCTGTGGCCGCTTCCTTACCAATAAAATGAGATCAATTCTACCCTCCGATAGCATATGTAAAAGAAACTGTTTAACACATAAAAATAACCTAAGCTTTCTTCTATTTGTCATTTAGTCTGCTTTTAATTGCTTTCTTTCTATCACATAATATATTTAGACATTATTACACAAGTACTCTTCATAAAGAGAATTGTGTCATATCTTTTTCCCTCACAATCATGCACATGGTATATGTCTAGAAAATATTTTTAAATGCATAAAACACTGGTTAGAAAAATCTGTTATGCAAAAGCTGGAATCAGGAGGCATCTTTTCCAGACTTGCTGCCATCCAGGCCCTTAGCAGCACTGACATTCCCAACCAACAGAAGGAACACAGGGTCAAGTTCTACTGTGCCCCCCCCCAAGAGAAAACCCAAAATAAATAGTGCAGAAGTTCAAAACCGAGAAGGAACAGAGAACATCTGCAGACAGGAAAGCAAGCCCATGTGCTCGGGCAGCTCCCGGCACCAGACATGCCAACAACTCGCTCAAGTCTGAATCGTTCAGCACGCCACCTCATAAGCTGTGCCCCAACCCCTCAATTCATGACAACAGCCTCTTTTTAACTTATAATTTGCCTAGAACAACTACACAGCAGCGAACCACTGACACACTTATATTATTAATGACCTAACTTAAAGAAAGAAAAGATTGCTACATTGAAGGAAAACATAATTTCAGAAAAAGTTAAACTGGTATAAAAGCAGATAAGGAAACTTAATTCTGACAATATTTTTCAATGGCATTATAAAAGTTTAATGTGCAACTCATACCTGAGGAATAATCTTCTTTTTCTTGTTATTTGCTGCATTGGGTCCAGAAAAGAGCTTCTCCAGAGCAGCTAACGCTGCACTTGCCTTTGCCACTTTCTTATTTGGACCTGCACCTCTGAACTTCTGTCCATCTACTTCTACCTAAAACCCAGAACAACGCTCTCAGTTACCCATGCATTCCTCTCGGCAGGTTAATTCAAATGGATCATTTCCCAGAAAATATCCAAAGTCAAACAGTGCTGTAAGAACTGACTCTAGCCTGTCTGGTGGTGGTGCAGTGGATAGCACATCAACCTAGAACAGAAGTCCCAGGTTCGAAACCCCAAGGTCACCGGCTTGAGTGTGGGCTATCTGGCTTGAGTGCCAGCTCACCAGCTTTAGCATGGGATCATCAACATACTCCCAAGTTTGCTGGCTTGAAGCCCAAGGTCGTTGGCTTAAGCAAGGGGGTCATGCTCAGCTTGAGCCCCCCAGTCAAGGCACATATGCAAAGTAATCAATGAACAACTAAAGTGCCGCAACTACAAGTTGATGCTTCTCATCTATTCCCCTTACTACCTCTCTGGGGAAAAAAAATTTTGACTCTGTCTAAAGCTATTTTGCATATAAGCTCAGGATATCCTATGTCTCTGAGGGGAAACTAAGGCTGCCTTGTACCCAGGTACACACCTCCATTACAAAGCGTTTGTCATGGCTTCCACCAGTCTCCGAGATGAGCTCATACTTAAGACCTCTTCTTTTTTCATTGAGCTCCATCACAGGATTTTTGCCGCTTGCTGTGAGAATAGGGCCCTGAGTTCTGACCTAAAAGAAAGTTCAAATAGGTAAGATTTCAAATATTAAATTTCTTGTTAATACAATTAAATTATGTCTGCTGATAAAGAAGCTCAAAAACCGTAGTTTAAAGCATTTAGGGACTGGGATGCATGATCACCTCCATACACAAATGACGAAGTATCTCTAAAGCTATGGCAACTCTCCCAGCAATAAGCATCACGGTCAGTCGTGTGGCCAGTCTGCCTGTGAAGCAGGGCAGCCCAACAACTGGCATTCAAGAGGAACACAGTCCTGCCAGTTCACGGGGCTGCAGGGGCTGCTCTGTATTGTCCATGATGGAAGAGCAGAACCTAAGTGACTTCCAAAGTGGACAGGACGGCTGAGATTCACATGACGCCTAGGCATTTACTGTTTTTCTTCATCGTTAGGGTTAGAAAAAAATAACTCAATTTAGGATGTAGGAAGAAAATGTCCCTTCACACTTAAAAATAACAGTAAAAGTAGTCTTTTCCTGTTCTCACGGAGCCAGAGTATAGTCAGAGGGACAGATATAACCACTGTCAAACAATGTACCATACATTATGAAGCAGATGTAAGTTATGGAAACACAAAAGACAGAAGCACTTTCTAGGGCCATCAGGATAGTTTTCCTAAAGCGACAATGTGAATCCACCATGAAAGGGAAGTGCCAGGCCATCAACAATGGAGAAGAACATTCTGTACAGAGTAGAAGGAAGTTCAGTTGAGCTGACTGAAGGGCTCGGGAGAGTAAGGCAGAACCTGATGGGAACCACACCTGAGGAAGCCAAAGGACCCTGTCCCACGCAAGCGGGCTTTGTCTTCACCATGGACAGCGGGAGCCACTGAAAAGACTTACTCTGGGAAAGCTCAAAGTTAGATTTGTGTTGTAGAAAACCAGGAGTGGTAGAAAGAACCAACTTAAAGAAGGTTAAGGGTAGAGGGAAGAAAAGTAATTCATGTAAGAATGTGAAGGTACAAATGAAGAGAGATGTTAGCATCAAAAACAGAACCACAAAATGAGACAACTATCATTTCGAGGAAGGAAAGACCAAATGACTGAGGACTCTTGAAGTCACAGATCAGATCTTTAATTCCACCACAGTAGTTGCTCACGAAATGCTCAACAAAGAAACAAATGCCCCAAAGCAGGACTATGCCCAGAAGCCTGCGGGACAGCAGGTGCGCTCAGTGAGCACGCTGTGACAGGGCAGGGCGCCGACGCTGCGCAAGTGAAACACGGCAGGTGCGCTCCGTGAGCACGCTGTGACAGGGCAGGGCGCCGACGCTGCGCAAGTGGAACACGGCACTACTTTGAAAGGCAAATTCAATAAACATTTCTGAGTCTTTTTAAATAAATATCACTTCTTCAAGAGTTTTTACAATCTACATTTTTAAAATGTCAGGGCAAATTTCCAGTCTCCAGCTTTAAAAGGTAATAATTTTTGAAACTAGTCTATGGTAATCTCTCTGCTTTCCAAATCTGAAATCACTTTTATAAAAATGAGTCAAGACATCAAAATATTTGCATTTCTAATCAGTTACAAATACTCTAAATGAAGAATAGGGCTTTGTTCCCTCCACCATTATTACATCAACAGAAACAAAGCAATTATGTATTCACTCCCAACAGCTCCCAAGACTAGTGGCTGCTGTTAGTGCAGCCCACACTGCTCTCCCTTCCTAATTTCCTTCAAACTGAACAAACAGTCTCATAATTAATGCGCTCTTTCTCTTAGTATTTCTAACACTGCCAGCAAAACATCTCTCCCTGCCTGTGACTACCGCTTGTGAACGACTGGTCCTCTCAGAAGCCAGGCTCCGAGGCCTCTACCCTCCACATCACACAAAAAGTCGGGTGGTTTTCACAGTCCGCAGTCCCCATCGGGCCCCTCTGCACTGGCCACCTGGCACTCTCAGGCCTTTTCTTTCACAACTCCTTGGTCCTCGCTGGTCCTCTGCTCCAGAATGTCTTCTTTCCACCTCGTCCCCAAGAAATCCTACTCATGGTCTAAAACCTTGTTCACGTTTTACTCCCTTTGGTTTTACACGTCTGTAAGTCTCACAATCACTCCCTTGTAGAGTTTACATTATTCTATTCATTTTGCAATCATACAGCTTATCACATTCCAGAATAATTAGTTATAAACATGTCTTTTGCCCTTCTAGCCTGATGGCATCTTGAGGCTCTGGACACAATTTCTTCAGCAACTGGCAGTAAGCAGATACTATAGTCTGGCAAAATTATAGTTCTTAGTAAATACTCTTACAAATGACAAATTCTTATAAATGCTAATGTAAGCTCTTGCAGTTTCTTGAAAGCCAATTTCCCTTATGTAGAATGCAATAAACAAGGGCTCCATAAATGTTTAAATATGCTGTGATTCCTCAGTGCCTCGGTCCTGTCCCACTCTACCGTCGGCAGTGACAGGCTCCCAGGTCAGGACTGCCCCAAGTCTGAGGCACATACGTCAAGCTCTAAGCCTTTCTCAGAGCCGGTCCAACTAGTGATGCCCCACTGTCCCCAGCTTACCACAAGCTTCAAATAACCCTAAATTTCCTCCAGTAGGTCTTTTTTTCCCCTCTTCAATTATTGTTAATATACTTGTGAAATGCAGCTAGAGAGAAATGCTAGATATGTTGTACAGTACATAGTACATTTACAGATATTTTTAGTACTAAGTGAGAAAAAAGGATGTAAGACTGCATAGAAAAGACTGCCTTCATAAAAATAACTATAGAAAAAAGGCTGGATGGAAATAAACCAAAATATTAATAATGGCTACCTCTGCAATATAGACATTGTATATGCTTTTGATTTTATTTACATTTTTCCATATACCTCAAATTCTCTACAATTAATACTATTTTCTAAGGAAAAATATATAAGCATACCTCTAAGGTACTGGAGGTTTCAGTTGTAGAATTTCCAGTATTATTGCTTGAGTTTGAAGACACTGTTTCATTTTTGCTTTCATTATCTGATTTTTCATCGGAACTCATACATTCAATATCTGCATCAAAGCCTGTCGGGTATCCCATTGCCTGCAATACCTGTACAAATTACACTAAGATTCAGTTTTATTCAAACACCAGAAACCACAGAGAACAGCTGAAATACTAAGAACAACAGTTTCAAATCCCCAACATTTGAATCCATGAAAAATACCTTGTAGAACAAGATAGTACCCAATCTACAAGTCCTTGCTCTTACCTACCAGGGTATCACCACAGGAAATGGGAAAAGCCTCCTAAGAGTAATTACATTTAAAAGATGACAGAAATGCAAACCCAAGGTTGGTCCTGTTTTTTTAATTTGAAGGAAAAAGGTATAAAAAATAAAAATAAGCAGAATAGCCAAGTTTAACCAGCGAGGTGTTTGAAAAGTAAAATAACACACTGCAAAAAGTACAATGGACTAGAACGGAAAAGACGCAAGGGTCTAATCCTATATTTCTCCTCTGGTCCTCGATTTTTCAATCTGCAAGGCAGGAAGACCGACTGCTCGACCTCTGAATTCTATGATTTCATCCAGTAGGGGAAATCAGCACAGAAAAGCAATCAGGAAGTTTTCTTTACCTAGGCTGGAGCCAATCTGCAGGCCAATTACGGAAAAACATCTGAAGCTTCTGTTACTATTGACCTCTTTGCTTTTACCTAACAGGCGTCCCCAAACTACGGCCCGCGGGCCGCACGCGGCCCATGAGGCCGTTTATCTGGCTCCCCGCTGCACTTCCTGTACGAGCACCTCTTTCATTGGTGGTCAGTGAGAGGAGCACTGTATGTGGCAGCCCTCCAACGGTCTGAGGGACAGTGAACTGGCCCCCTGTGTAAAAAGTTTGGGGACCCCTGAAACCATAGTTGAAAGAAAAGATTTGGTCTCTAGGTTTATTCTCTACGCTGAGTGAACCAGAAACAGTTTGAGGTTTGTGTTTCCATCCCTGCACCTCACAAAACCCGGTCCCTTATGGCTTGGCTTCCTCCAGTGGCCATTCTTCCTACAGTTCATTCAGTGGCTGGCATCTCTCATCTTTTTCAAAATACAGTTTCAGAAGAGAGAGAATGCAAATGCAAACACGAACATAAGCAGGCATTCCTTTTAAAACCTCCCTCCAGATTACACTGCTTTTCAGCATACAAGAGAATATGTTACTAGCTTTTTTTTTTTTATTATTTATACAGAGAGAGATTGAGAGAGGGATAGACAGGGACACACAGACAGGAACGGAGAGAGAAGAGAAGCATCAATCATCAGTTTTTCATTGCAACTCCTTAGTTGTTCATTGATTGCTTTGACCGTGGGCCTTCAGCAGACCAAATAACCCCTTGCTCAAGCCAGCGACCTTGTGTCCAAGCTGGGGAGCCTTGCTCAAACCAGATGAGCCCACGCTCAAGCTGGCGACATCGGGGTCTTGAACCTCGATTCTCCACATCCCAGTCCAACACTTTATCCACTGCACTACTGCCTGGTCAGGTTGTTACTAGCATTTTTATAAACCTCTTTTAAACAGACTGATACTGCATTGACAGTTACTAATAAAGGTTTATACCAGAAAATGTAGATAGAGATAGTTTTCTAAAGATCCCTGTTATTTGTTTTAGCTTTTGACTAATGTTTTAAGTTTCTGGAATGTAAAAAGCACATCATATTCCTTTATAATCCCAGCTACACCTAACAGGTGCCTCTCAAAAAACTGTCCTGAAAACTTATTAGAGGATGCCAGGGACTGCGGACCTAGGAATGTGATTCACTATAAGGGACAGGAGACAACCTTTTGGGTGACAGTATCTTATTTCTTCACCAAGGTGGCAGTTACACGATTATAAATATTTGCCAAAACCATATATGTAGAAATGATTTTACTGATTATAAATTATAGCTAAATAATGTTGGTTTCAAAAAGACCAAAAAAAAAAAAAAAAAAAGAAAGAAAGGAAGAAAGGAGGAGGAAGAAAGTAGGAGGAAGAAGAAAGAAGGAGGAGGAAGAAGGAAGAAAGAAGGAGGAAGAAGGAGGAAAAGGGAGAGAGGGAGGGAAGGAGGGAGGGAGGGAAAGAGGGAAGGAGGGAAGAGAAAGAAAAACCTGATAATCACACAAATGACAAGCTGGGCAGCCAGCATTTATAAACAATGTCATCTTTTATAAAGGATTATCAATATAAATAAAATAGCATTACTCTAAACAAAAAATGAGCATAAGAACTCTGTACCAACAGAACTTGAAATTAATTCACCCAATTCATACAGAAAACTTGGCATTCTGTTGAACACTTCAAATTATAATTTCCTGGCCCTGGCCGGTTGGCTCAGTGGTAGAGCGTCGGCCTGGCGTACAGAAGTCCCGGGTTCGATTCCCGGCCAGGGCACACAGGAGAGGCGCCCATCTGCTTCTCCACCCCTCCCCCTCTCCATCTCTCTCTTCCCCTCCCTCAGCGAGGCTCCACTGGAGCAAAGATGGCCCGGGCGCTGGGGATGGCTCCTTGGCCTCTGCCTCAGGCGCTAGAGTGGCTCTAGTCGCGACAGAGCGACGCCCCGGAGGGGCAGAGCATCGCACCCTGGTGGGCAGAGCGTCGCCCCCTGGTGGGCGTGCCGGGTAGATCCCGGTTGGGCGCATGCGGGAGTCTGTCTGTCTCTCCCCGTTTCCAGCTTCAGAAAAATCCAAATAAATAAATTAATTAATTAATTAATAAAATTATAATTTCCTTGTATAAATTGGGAATAAAGCCAAGAACACTTTCTGACATCCCAAGTTCTAAAAGTGGTCAGGTAGTATTTCACACTAAGCACACTAATGTCGTTCAGTTATATCCTCATCGATGTTTTGTCAAGAAAACACCTTGTCCACTGAGCCCTGCACATGTGCTTTTCCTGGGTAATAGCATCCCCGAGAGGACATGAGTAGTCTGGAGCTAACACTGGCTAACAAGACGCAAGTCCAAAGCCAAGAGTCACAAGGAGATCTGATTTGTTTATTCCAATAAAAACTAGAGATACACCAGTTTTCCCTAATTTAACAAAGACAGTTAAAATAGTCTCATTTAAATTATTTAGCACTGCTGCTCTCTGCCCTTTCCTTATGTATCAAATTCATTTATTTATGTTATTTTAGTAACTTATTTCAATACATGGATAGTTTATATAGGTTATATAGATTATATATAACTCAAGGGATACAGTATACTTACAATGCAGCTCAACTGACAAAAATTTCAAATTAAGTCATGTTCTATGAACACATTTTAAGATTAACTAGTTATATATTATAAAAGTAAAAAAAAAAAAAAAAAAAAAAAGCTAAGCAGTAGCTGTAACCAAAGTTTGTTTCGAGTGAGAATTAAGGCCAAAAAACTGCTAGGCCAAAGAAAAGTTGAGTTTCAAATGTCTAGCAAACAAATCCAACCTAATAAACACATCGAATGAGCTGAAAATCATACGCTGATTCCTGGAAACAAGGTGACTGGGGAATCCAGTGTAACCATGCCTTTTTTCTCCAGAAAGGGGGCTGAGACTGAGAAAGACTGCCCCTCAAAGACTAGGCCCAAGAATCAACAGAAAACACATAAGAACACATTCTACCCCATGGCTCTTCACTCAAAACGAAGTCATATCCATGGCTTCTGTCTGATAGAGGTCTGATGACTCCAGAAAAGTCTCCAAAGAGCCTTTCCCTTTGTCCCCTTCTAACTGATCTTGTCCCCACAGTGAAGATTCTTTTCATGAACGATGGCTGACTCTGCCCCACGGGTGCCCTCTGTGAGGACTCTAAGAATGGAGAGGAAGGGAAGACTGCCCGGCACTTCAGGCCGCCCGGGGCTGGGCGGGCAGGCCCTGTGGGAGATACTCCTCCTGCTTTGCTTCAGTTCTGTGGTGGGATTTGTCCCACAGCCACAGACCCACACCAAGCTCCTGAGGTAGAAACGCTAGGATTTTTATCAAGTGGGACCTACTTATACAAACATATGTGGGGCACAGACTTCTCTCAAACTCATACAGAGCCTGTAACGTGGTATAACCTTCTGGATGGCAATATGTGTCAGAAATCTCAATACATATCTAACGAATTAATGGATCATTCAAATGGGCTTTCTTCTTGACATCGTAATTCTACCTCTAGAACAGTGGTCCCCAACCTTTTTTGGGCCACGGACCGGTTTAATGTCAGAAAATATTTTCACGGACCGGCCTTTAGGGTGGAACAAATAAACGTATCACATGACCAAGAAAAGCATCAAGAGTGAGTCTTAGCCGGATGTAACAGAGGGAATCTGGTCATTTTTAATAAATAAAACATCATTCAGACTTAAATACAAATAAAACGGAAATAATGTAAGTTATTTATCCTTCCTCTGTGAACTGGTACCAAATGGCCCACGGACCGGTACCAGTCCGCGGCCCAGGGGGTTGGGGACCACTGCTCTAGAATATATATTAAGGGATAATCAGACTCGTTCAAAAAGATGTAAAGCAATGAACTGGAAGCATCTAAATCTAAAAGGATTAGTGACACTGTGGTAGAATAATAATGAAATATTGGGCCATCAGTAAAAATGAGAACAATTTTGTGATAACTATAAAAAACTCAATATTAGATGAACAAAGAAAACACAATACTATTTTAAGTGTATATTTTCTGGGTCCCATCATTCCTCACCTGAAACCCTTGGAGCAAAATTGTTTTGAGAATTTATACTTCTCAGCATTTAGAAAGCTACTACAATATCTTTACCATATATTTTCTAAATCTCCAGTGTTATCTCAGGTGCTACCTCATGTTTGGGCAAAGAAGAACAGTGTGTCCGTAAAGTCATGGTGCACTTTTGACCGGTCACAGGAAAGCAACAAAAGATGATAGAAATGTGAAATCTGCACCAAATAAAAGGAAAACCCTCCCAGTTTCTGTAGGATGATGTGGCAGCATGTGAGCATGCGCAGATGCTGACGTAACACCGTGTATACAGCGGAGCAGCCCACGGCCATGCCAGTCGAGATGTGGACAGTACAGAGGAAAGTTCAGTGTGTTCTGTGGCTCACTAAATTCAAATCCGTGACCAAAGTGCAACGTGAATATCAGCGCGTTTATAACGAAGCATCACCACATAGGAATAACATTACTTGATGAGATAAGCAGTTGAAGGAAACCGGCAGTTTGGTGGAGAACCCCCGTTCTGGTAGGCCATCAGTCAGTGACGAGTCTGTAGAGGCTATATGGGCTAGCTACCTAAGGAGCCCTAAAAAATCTGTGCATGAGCCCACATCGAACTGTACTGAATAGGTATGAAACTGGGAGAGTTTCCCTTTTATTTGGTGCAGATTTCACATTTCTATCATCTCATGTTGCTTTCCTGTGACCGGTCAAAAGTGCACCATGACTTTACGGACATACTGTATACATAAAATATTCACACTAAATAGAATAGTAAAGACTAAAAATAGCTCTATATCAGTTCAGGTCAGGTTTTTCTATCAAGTGCGTTTGTATCACACTTAGAAGAGTACTTTTCATTTTCAGTGCTTTTTGGATTTTGAAATTGCAGGTTAAAAGGGGATTGGGTTGGAAAAATGTGTACCAAAATATTAATGGTCATTATGAGAACAAAGAGCATCTAAATCAGTGGCAGTCAACCTTGTCCCTACCGCCCACTAGTGGGTGTTCCAGCTTTCATGGTGGACGGTAGCGGAGCAACCAAAGTATAAATAAAAGGATAGATTTAACTATAGTAAGTTGTTTTATAAAGATTTATTCAGCCAAACAGCGAAAATCTGACATAAAGTACTGGTAAGTAATTATTATTATATGCTTTAACTTGCTGTAATTCTGCTTTATATATTTTATAAAGTAAAGTTACTTCCCTACTTTATAAATCACCATTACAGTGGAACTGGTGAGCGGTTAGAAAATTTTACTACTAACAGAGATAAAAAGGTTGACTACCCCTGATCTAAATCTCATCATATTATAAAATTTGCCACTCTACTAACTCACCCAAATTTTACGAAATTGCAACTTGCTATGAGGCCACTAGCTTATATTAATGGTTATTATAAAAGAAACAACCCATAAACTGTGTCTCTGCATCGTAGGTGCCTTTAAAGGATATCATTGCTATCCCTTTTTCTGAAGACCTACCAAGGAGAATGCCTGCCTGACGTTTATACTAAAACTGTGACTCTCGTAATCAACTATCCACTCTTATGTCATAGACAGTGGACTGGTATTCCACACATTTTTTTGTGTCAGATGCAGATAACTCAGGTCTCTATCTGTGACTCATTCTCAGTATACATTATAGCTAAATTAACAAACTGTATTTTTAGCCTTATTCCTGGATTCACCTTTACCCTCATATCTGGTTTTCTCCTTCTGCCTCAGAATTCATACTATTTCATCACACCTTAAGTACCCCTTTATAAACAAGACAGAACATAAATAATGTTTTACATTTTTAAAGCTTATCTGTTTTATTTCTGCATTGTTCTTATTATTACCTGACATGTTTTTTTGTTTTGTTTTGTTTTTTAAAGAGACAGTCAGGAACAGAGAGAGACAAGAAGCATCAATCATCAGTTTCTCGCCGCGACACCTTAGCTGTTCATTGACTGCTCTCTCATATGTGCCTTGACCATGGGGATACAGCAGACCAAGTAACCCCTTGCTCGAGCCAATGACCTTAGGTCCAAGCTGGTGAGCTTTTGCTCAAACCAGATGAGCCCGCGCTCAAGCCGGCGACCTCAGGGTCTCGAACTTGGGTCCTCCGCATCCCAGTCCGATGCTCTATCCACTGTGCCACCACCTGGTCAGGCCTGACATGTAATTTATTTATTGATACCTTTGTTCTCTGTCTCCCCATCCTCTCACACTAGAACACAGACTCCAGGGGGCAAAGACTATTCGCTGCTATGTCTGCAGATTCTAGGATCATGTCTGCATCTGCATTAATAACCCTTGCCAGATGAAATGGTCATGAGAACAGACCAATTATATACCTTATGCCCTACTGTCACATCACGGAGCTTTCCTTAAGTGGGAACTGATCTTCAGCCTACATGGTCCTTGACGTTTTCACATTTGTTTGCAAGAGCTGAAATGTACTCTTTAGAGAGATTCCAATATTTAGGAATTTTCTAGAAAGCTACATGAATGACTGACTTGCTCAATCCTGAAACCTTATTCCCTATGGAAATATTCTGAAATACAGAAAAGGCATCATGCACAAAGATAATGATCTAATTTGTTTATGACAAAAAACCTGCAAACAGCAAAATACCCAATGGCAGGGAAATAGTTACACAAAATTGGAAGTAAATAAGCCAACATTTATACAAATATTAATTATGTGTCTCAGAGATATGCAACAGACATTTTTATTTTACTTCCACGTTTTCAAAATTTTGCATAACACATATTTTACAAACAAAAAAGAGTTTTGTGATCCAGAGATGACAAAATGCTTTACATTATTAAAACCTTTAAAAGTTCTGTTAATTTACTCTAGGAAACGAAGCACCTTAGGTACAACATAAAGTCACAAAGCACCTGTAGGTAAAAGACATACAGTACCTTCACTGCCACATGAAGCTTTGCTGTTTTCTTAGATGGTCCTGAGGCTTCGTATGTTGTACCATCCACGTCTACAGACATTGTGAAGACCGGGGCGTGGACAGGGCCAGACTGAGATAAGAGCTTATACTGAAGCCCAGGCCGGATCTGATTTAGCCGCATTAATGCATTCATAAGGTCTATTGCTTTACTATCCAGAACTGTTAAAGAAAGAAGAAATCAGAAATTAGACCATTTGCTTTCATCTATGCATTTGTAGGTTCCTAAACACATACAAATAAACTTCATAAAAAATTCTAAAATTACTTCAAGTATCATGCTAACATCACTGCAAAAGTAATCCGCATCACTATATCTACACAGTAATTCTAGCTTGGAAATACTAATGTATCCTAGCAATGAAGCTTGGAAACAAAAAATGTTTTTCAATCATCAATTTCTCAGTTAAAATCTATTCTAAAAACACCAATTCCAATCAATTAAATTATTCACTTCATAATTTTTATTTTCCTGAGACTATAAATCCTTTCCAGTTATTAGCTAGAATAATAAAGATTTTATATACTTTTCCTCAAGTTCCGTTTCATCTTCTTATTGGGATCTTTGTCGTCCCCTAGTCCATCTTCAAATGGCCTCTTCAGAGCTGAAGATCCAGCACCTAGAGAATGACAAGAGTCACCACCAGTCAGAACAATAGTTCCACTTCCTCCGCCGAACCTGCCTAATACGCTCAGGAAAGGAAACCTTACACACAACAACCACAGCACTCTTCCACTGAACAAGTAAATTACAATATTTATAACCCTGTTAACAGCAAAAACTGTTCCAGTAAATCTTTATAATTTAATATTATCCCTTTTTATAAATATTTGTTTTCCCATTCATTCACACACACAAATACAAATTATCTATGCAAATATTCTCCTCTATATTTGCATGAACAGAAAAAAGTTTAGAAAGATATATATCAAAATGTTAAAGGTAGTTATTTCTGGTACTATAATTTATTCTTACTTGGGTCTTTATATTTCTGTAATTTATTGTTTGTATAAAATTTTTCAGGTTCACACATTAAATCTTAGGCTTTTGGAAATCTGATCATTTCTCACACAACAAAATATTCTTTTGTCTGCCTGTTCAAATCCTTAAGATTTTATTCACAGTTCATCTTTTCCATGCAGTTTTCTTCAGCTTTTCTCTCATCTCATTTTGCTCAAAGATTTTCTGTGGTATCAGAAATATAAAGTGTCCAATGTGGTGCTGTGTCACTGGCTATATATATAGAGAGAAGTCTTATGTTTCCTTAGTGTTCTATGAAGGTCAAAGATACTTTGTCCTTGTCTTAGATCTTTAAAACTAACACAAGACTTAGAAACAACATAATGGGCATGAAACAAAACTGAGCTGATACTATGAATTTCCTGGGCAAAGCAGCTAGTTCATAATGCTGTCAGGCATAAGGCTATGCTGTCCAAGTTCAAACCAATCAGAGGAAAAGAGAGGGGAGGGGAGGGGAGGGGAGGGGAGGGGAGGGGAGGGGAGGGGAGGGGAGGGGGAGAACTGAGAAGCATTAACTTATAGTTGCAGCACTTTAGCTGTTCACTGATTACTTCTCATACATGACATGATGGGGGGCTCAGGCCGACCCAGTGACCCTTTGCTCAAGCCAGTGACCTTGGGCTTAAGCCAGCGACCTTGGGTTCAAGCCAGCAACCTTGGGCTCATGCCAGCGACCTGTGCTCAAACTGGTGAGCCTGTGCTTGAGCAGTATAAGCCCATGCTTGGGGTTTAGAATCTGGGATCTCAGTGTCCCAGGTTGACGCTCTATCCACTGTGAAACCACCAGTCAGGAAACCTGTCCTAGTATTTCAAGGAACTTTGTGCCTTCAACTTAAAAAAGGTTGTTGGGTTTTTTTCTAAAGCAAAGTTATGCTCAAGAGAGTTCCCACAAGATTTCCAGATACTTCTAATGAAACCCTATAATATTGACATTATCTACATATTCTCTGATCATCAAGGCTCACTGTCCCTTGGGGGAAACTGACTTCAGCATCTGCCTGAGTATATGCTTACCACTCAGGTCAATATAGCTTGATGCTCTCTGCTAGAAAAAGCACTATCTGCTTCTATCTGCTTAGTGTTGTATTTCATCTGCATTACATAAAATTGAGTGTGCCAGTCTCCCAGAAAACCATCTTTAAGAGATAAAAGTTCAAAGGGAACAAAGTCTACTCAATCATTCAACCACTCGTTAAATTACATTAAAAGCTGCTCCCTGATTGTGGGGAAATCACAAACTGGCTTAAAGGCACAGATCTAGTCCCTAAATCCTCCAGCTACATAGAGTTCCACGGATTAAGCTACATTTTCCCATCCCAGCCATTGTAACAGCTGTAAAATCTGGGGATAATCATAATAGTAATCTGGGGAGAGGGGAAATGGGCTTGTTTTACAAAACACAAGTAATTTTCAACCTCTATAACAGGGGTCTCAAAGTCGCAGCCCACCGAACAATTTTGTACTGATTTTTTTTTGTTTTCAACTGCAGTGAGAAAAGTGTTGCGTAACAGTTGCCTTTTGTAGACCTAGTGCGGCCCGCCGAACGGCTGTGATCTTGCTCTGAGGCCCACATGCTGAGTTGAGTTTGAGACCCCTGCTCTATAATATGTAGAAATAAGAAGTAATCCTTTGAGAGACAACAATTTTTAAAAATAACATGCGAGTGCTTTCCACCTGCCTGGCACTGTTTGTAACACTTTAGGTGCATTAACTAATTTAATAATCACCTTTGAAGCCTGTACTTTTATCATCCTCATTTTAAAGTCATTCATGTATTCATTTAGCAACAAATATTCACTGAGCATTCTCTACGTGCAGGATAATTTTAGGTGTTTCAAAGAGCTCCTGTGAGGTGGTGGGAACTACGGTTCTGAACACAATGAAGAGAAGTAAGAGGCTTGCTGGGGAGGAGGTGCTGCTATTTTATCTGTAGTGCTCAGCAGAAAGGTCAGAAAGGTACAGGTGACCTTTTGATGAAGACTTAAAGAAAATAAGACTAAGCTAGTCATTATTTGGGGAATGCGCCCCAAGCAAAAACAACAAACAAACAAAAACAAGTGAAGTATAAAGGTCGCCTCAGGACCAGGATAGGAGACAGCCCAGAGTCCTGCATGGCTGGTGGCTGGAATGGCCAGAGGGGGAGAGACCACAGAAGAAAGGGGTGGGACAGTGGTCCCGAGCCCTCGCTGCCCGACTCACCAGAGGACCTTTTCCAAATATCCGAGTCCACAACAGTACAAGGGAGTAGAGAGAAAAGCTGGACAGAATACAGAATAAATCTACATTCTGGGACAATAAAGACCATGGAGTTCAGATCTGGGAGATGAAGGAAACCCTGCATTGGGGGCCACAGTTCCCTAAGGGGCATCATCCAGAAATAGCCAGTAAAAACTGCACACACAGGTCTCAGGGGGCCCACAACTGAAGTTTGAGGACCACCAAGCCCGGGAGCCTGTTGAATCCCCCATGCCGTGGGCAGGGCCTCTGCAACGCCACACACCGGAGTGCGAGGAAGTAACATCACAGAGTCCAGGCCTCCCCAGGGCTGAAGCCTAGCCTCACATCACCTTAATCCCTGAGGACACTCAAATGCCCCAGGACTGCCAATCCCAGCACCATCTCCTAGAAACAAATATAAACCCACCTGGTGGCAGATGATACTACTCTAGGCTTTAAAATCTCTACAGTTTTCTCATTTTAGGTCTCCAGCATTCATAATAATCAGGTACATAAGAAGACAAGATATTATAAAAAATCAAGAGAAGCAGCAGACAAAAAAAACAGAACCAAAGGGCCCAGACGGAGCTTTCAAAACAAACTTTATTCAAAAGAATTAGAATGCTAAGAAAATAAAAAGTAAAAAATAAAGTTTATGAAAGAAAATCTGAAACTTATAAAAAAAAAAAGAGCCAAAATTCTAGAAATGAAAAATACAAATTAAAAACTAGTAGACCTTTAAAAAAAAACAAAAAACAAAAACAAAAAAAAAACTAGTAGACCTGCAAGGGGAAATAGATAATACACAATAGAGGAAAAGCGACATGCGCTTTCAGTAAGTAATTCAGAGAACAAGTAAACAAAAATACAGTACAGGTGTATCGGATTTGAACAACACCATGAACAAATGTAGCCTAACATGTAGGAACAGTCTGACTACCATATGAAAAATGTACATAATTTTTCAGACAGAATCATTTACAAAAACTAAGTACTGAGACATAAAACAAGTATCAAGAAATATCAGAAGGGAAAAAATACCAAAGGATAGAACAAACAAACAAAGCATGTCTTCACATTGTAGAATTAGTGGAAACTCAAAGTGGTAACTAAAAAATCCTTACCTGTCTGGAAATTAAGCAATGACAACATCTAAATACCTCATGTGTTAAAAAATTGATTAACAAGAGAAAATATAGTTTTAACTAAGTGATAAGAAAGATACTAATGTTAAAAGAGTGTTAAACATATAAACCTAGATTAAAGGAAAACTTACTATCCTAATAGTACAATAAAACAAGAGGTTAGAAAAATCAATAATGTATTTTCATCTATCACAAAAAGATAAAATAATAGTAAATTAAACCCAAAGAAGGTAATAAAGAGGAAAAACAAAGGATAAGAGCAGAAACCAGTGACATAAAGCACAAGCATATATACCAGAAGATGATCAACAAGTTGCTGTTGTTTTCTAAAGACTAATAAAACAAATAAACCTTTAGTGAGAATGATCAGGAAAAAGATGAACAAAATATAAAAGAGGAAATCACTACACATACTGCCGACAATAAAAAGAGGATTTTTAAGATTATAAAAGTTTATACAACTATTTTTGAAGTTAGATGAAAGGGATAAATTCCTAGAAAAAAAAAACAATTTACCAAAACTCTCATAAGAGGATGATACTCTTATGCCTACTAAATAAATTAGGTCCATAATTTAAAACCTTCCCACAAAGAAAACCACATGCTCAAATGGCTTCAGTGATAAATTCTTCCAAATATTTAAGAAAGAAATAGCATGAATCTCACGCAAACACAAGGAATAAAAAAATGAAGGGACACTTTGCAACTCAGTTTTATGAGGACAACATAACCGTGGAAACAAAATTTGACAAAACATGACAACATCGGAAAACTGCTGGCCAATCTAATACACAAGTATGAGTTTTTGTGAATTGCTCAGCAAAACCTATGCAAGACTGTTCATACCAACTGTATTTGTGATAAACACTGGAAACAAACTTTCCTACAACAGATGGATGGTTAAACAAACTCTGGTTCTTCCATGCCATGGAATACAACTCAGCATAAAGGAACCAACTAATGACTGTGCAACGACCCTGGAGGGGTCACAGGACATTACACAGGATGGGAGGCAGATCGCAAAAGAACCCTGCTGTGTAACTCCTTGAAATGATAACAATGTATGTATACAGAAAAATCAGTGCTCTGCAGGGCGCAGGGATGGTTAAGGGGAGAAGAGAGTGTGACTAGAAAGGGGCAGCTTGCAGAAGATCCAAATGGAGATGGAACAGGTCTGTATCTTGATTATGATGGTGGTGGTTATGCAAACCCTACACATGTGATGACATGGCATAAAACATGTATACACGTGGTGCCAATGTCAAGTTCTTTTTTTTATTATTATTTATTCATGAGAGAGAGAGAGAGAGAGAGAGAGAGAGAGAGAGAGAGCGCGCAAGGGGGGAGGAGCAGGAAGCATCAACTCCCATATGTGTCTTGCCCAGACAAGTGCAGGGTTTCGAACCAGCGACCTCAGCGTTCCAGGTTGATGCCTTATCTACTGCGCCACCACTGGTCAGGCCAATATCAAGTTCTCGCTCTTGATATTGTACTACAGCATAAGATATAACTATCAGGAGAAGCTGAATGAAGGTACATGGGAACTCTGCACTAATAAGGTAACTTTTGGTGGGTCTATATTTTAAGAAAATGTTAAGGAAAAAAGAACTCTGTTGAAAATAGACAACCAGGGCAAGGTCAGCAGATAGAGAAGTTACTACAGTAACTCAGGCAAGAGATGATGGCAGCTCCGACTAGGACGGCCACAGTGAACAAGTCAAAGAAATAGCTGGATTCCGGACACTGGAAGTGAAGCAGACATGATTTGATGATCCAGATACGGAGGAAAGAAAGAGAGGATTCAAGGGTGCAAGTTTCTGCCTGAGCACACAGAAGGACAGAGTTTCCAGTGACTGGTAGTGACAGCTATGGAAAGAGCATATCGGAGGTAGCGTAAGGACAGAAGTTCAGATTTTAGACAGGTTAAGTTTGAGGCAGGTATTGGACATCCAGGTGGAGAAATAAGGAGGCATTTGGATAACTGGGTCTGAGGTCTAGGGCTGGTAGTCTGGAGTGGAAATATAAATTTGGGAATCTTCAGTAAACAGAAAGTATCTCAAGATAAGAGACTGAGCTCTCCTAAAGGGTCAGTATAAAGAGAAATGATCTGGAGACTGCACCCGGGGACGCTTAGATATTCAGAACAAGGGAAGATGGGGAAGAACAGACAGCTGAGGAGAGGGCAGTGGGGCTGGAAAAACTAAGAGAAAGTAACGACCTAAAAGGCAAGAAAAGGAGCATATCATGTCAGGAAAAGGGCCTGCCAACACCACATGTTTCTGAGGAGATAGAGCAAGGGTCGGGAACCTATGGCTCGCGAGCCAGATGTGGCTCTTTTGATGACTGCATTGGGCTCGCAGACAAATTTTTAATAAAAAAAATGTTAAGTCTGACCTGTGGTGGCGCAGTGGATAAAGTGTCGACCTGGAAATGCTGAGGTCGCTGGTTCGAAACCCTGGCCTTGCCTGGTCAAGGCACATATGGGAGTTGATGCTTCTAGCTCCTCCCCCCCTTCTCTCTCTCTGTCTCTCCTCTCTCTCTGTCTCTCCCTCTCCTCTCTAAAAAAAAAATGAATAAATAAATAATTTTTAAAAAAATGTTAAAAATATAAAACATTCTCATGTATTACAATCCATTCATTTCCTACCGCTCATGTTCATGGTTGCGGGTGGCTGCAGCCAATCACAGCTGTCCTCTGGGACAACACCAAATTTTTATTGGATAATGTGTAACGTACACGGGTCGTTGTATGGCTCTCACGGAATTACATTTTAAAATATGTGACGTTCATGGCTCTCTCAGCCAAAAAGGTTCCCGACCCCTGAGCTAGAGCAACGGGAGCTTTCATACACTGCTGGTGAGATGTAAATTGGTATTATAACCATTTACTAGATCATATACTGGCCTATAGGAACTCCTAAACACATACCCCAGGAAGCATGCATAAGAATACTCAAAACCCTGTGAGTCCTTACCAAAAAATTAAGAGAAATCAAATGTCCTTCAAAAGTAGAATGACTAGATTATAGTAAACTCATCATAGATATAATAGCCATTAAAAAGAACAAACTGGCCGGACCACACAGTGGTGCAGTGGATAGAGCGTTGGACTGGGACACACAGGACCCAGGTTTGAAACTATGAGGTCACTGGCTTGAGCGTGGGCTCATCAGCTTGAGCACAGAGTCACTGGCTTGAGAGTGGGATCATAGACATAACCCCATGGTTGCTGGCTTGAGACCAAAGGTTGCTGGCTTGAAGACCAAGGTCGCTGGCTCAAGCAAGGGGTCACTCGCTCTGCTGTAGACCCCCAGTCAAGGCACATATGAGAAAGCAATCAATGAACAACTAAGATGCTGCAACGAAGAACTGATGCTTCTCATCTCTTACCCTTCCTGTCTGTCTGTTCCTATCTGTCCCTCTCTCTGTCACACACACACACACACAAAAAAAGAACAAACTGTGGCTATATGCAGCAACACCAATGTAACCCAAACAATGCTGTACACAGAGAGGCCAGTCCCAAAGGACTGCACTCAGCGCACTTCCTTTTTTGAAAAGTTGTAGATATTATCAAATTTAATTGCCTAGGAAAGCAAAGACAGGTAGGAAAGCTATAAAGAAAACCAAGAAAATAACTACCAAAATGTCCTCAGGAATGGCAGTTGAGGGAGCAGGGAACTGGTGCGGAGGGGTAAATATACTGGCTTCTGAGAAGCTGACAGTGTTTCTTAACCAGAGTGCTGATTATATGGAACTTTTCATTTTTGAATGGTACTTCTTTAATACATTCCATGAATGGACTCTGTCTCATAACAAAATAAATATGAAAGGACAAAAGTGTTCATCTGTGTCAAATGGTGCTGAGAAGTCAGTCGGCTAAGACAAGGACTGAAAACTAGCCACTGAGTGTAGTAACATGAGGGTCACAAGAGAGACTGGTAGAGGGAAAGAAGGAAAGCCTGATTAACTTGAAAAGAAAGCTGAGAAGAGGAGAAGAAAGAAGAGGCCACTCTTCCCAACTGTGCTGCCAGAAAGGGGAGCAGAGAAATGGGACCTGTTGGGGGGGGGGCTGCAGAAACAACGGGGACTCCTGTTTTGTCTTTCACATGGCAGATGTGACAGGCGTGTATGCTGATGACATGACTCACTAGAAAGTGAGGGTTAAAGGCAGTGAGGAGAGAGGAAACTGCTGGAATAATGTCTATCTGAGGGCAGGCGAGGGTGGGGTCCAGCAGACAAGCAAAGGCTGGTCTTTAGAGCCCAGTTTATCCACACTTAAGGGAGGGAAAGCAAAGTACAGGAATACTTGGAGCAAACAGGGGCATCAGAGAAACATGAGGGGCTGGAAAAGGAAGCAGGAACTGAGAGAAGATGTGAAGTGGTTATCTAGGAAAATCGGAGCACCTAGCACTTACAGGAGAACTGCCAGACCCCACATGGTCTACTTAAGGTTAAGGTCACTTAAAGGGAAAACGGTCAAGATGACTGCATTTTTCTCCAACAATGTTCAACAATCTGTAGACACACAGTTAGATTTCAACCAGAGTTAGAATTTTGCCAAGAAAGAATTCAAGGAAGTAAAGGTATACGCTAGGGAGTGAATGTAATAATGGGTCCTGGACTATAAGCTGAGAAGGAACAGAAATGAGAGGATGAGAAAGGGGAAGGACTACGAAAAGTTAACGGAATCAGTGGTGAGGTTCAAGAACTGCAGCAGAGGTACTAGACAGAATGATGACAGGAGGCGACTAGAAAGTAGGATTCTTGAAAATGAGACTATGTAGAGTACAGGTACAGCTATTGAAGACAAGGTCTCGGATATGTCCACAGAATGGGTAAGTGAGATAAAGTAGAGGACAAAATTCTTACAGGACAGGAGGTCAAGATATTAAGAAATCAGAGTTTTGAAAAAATTATCTAAAATGCATATTAAAATCACCAAGAACTATAAGAATAAAGTTTGAATGCCAGTGTCAGGAAGCTAGGTGCTAAAAACAGGAAGAAATGAAGAAGAAGGCAGTAAGGCTCTGGAAACAATGGCCTTGGCTCCCCTACCTTATAACCAAGACACAGAACAGCTAAAGAAAGGTTTTGCCCGGGTCGTGCAGCTAGTAACTGACAGGGCTCAAATGGAACACCAAATGGTCTGGTTCTATTTTACTGACACACCTGCATTCCCACACTTTTAAGAAGGCCTTTAAAGTTAAAAACAAATAAACCTAAGTCATATAACAGTAGCTATCCTTTTATACCATCTAGTGAAAGAAAAATACAAAACCAAGAGCTACTATGAATTCAGTGATTGAAACAAAATATTCCACTACCAATCTTAAGACTCCCTATATACATTTGAATTTCTTATTCAATCATTCGTTCCACAGGCAGTGCTTAATGTCAAATGGCCATGGGAATCCATTTCAAAAATTCTTCACTGCTCTGTGAACACCCTCTTGAAGAACCAGTTTCCATTCTGCAAACATTCCGGGAGCACTGGTTTGTGACAGTGACTGGGTAGGATCTGGAGGATCCCTCGCCCCTAAGGAGTTTACAAGGTAACACAGTGGTTCTCAGACCTTTTAACCTCAGGATCATTTTACCCTCTTAAAAAATTATTGAGTACCCAAAGAGCTTTGTTTTGTGGGTAGTATTTATCAATATGGAACATATTAGAAACTAAACCAAAAAATTCATATGAGAATATACAAAAAAACATTCCTTAGCCATCAGAGTGATAATGTCATCACATGTCATATGGGGCCCTCTGGAAAACTGCACACTCATGAAAGAAAGAGTGGGAAAGACAAAACAAAAAGAAGCTTTAATATTATCATGACCAGTTCTCCTCTTGTGAACTCAGAGAAGTCTTTAGGTCACTGGAATTCTGTTGACTAAATAAACAGGTTGGGCCAATACACTGCATTTGTCATATAAAAATTATTCAAATAGTATCAACTGTGGGAGGTGGGCTAGGTCCCAGGTGAAGACTGACCGGCGTTGAACATCCCCCTTCTACTATGAAAGGAGATAAAAGGGGTGGGGAATGTTTTGTGTGGCATAATGAGGAGAGGAAGTGGATTCACATTTGAGACCGCAGTACTCAAGGTACTGAGTCAGGCATCTCCATCTGCCAACAGCCAGTCTAGGCCCAAAGCTAGTCAACAGTGGGGCGTGATCGGAGCTCAGGTCACACTGACCCCAAAGCCCATGCTCTTTCTGCTGTGTGCGCTCCCACAGACTAGTACAATGGAAGACAGTCCCAAGCTTTCCAGTATACCTTTCTCTTCCTTTATATTTTTGCTTTCTCCTTCTTGGTTATGTAACACCGGCAAGCACAGTGATAGCATCCCCTCCTAGTTTAAGGCTTCTCTCTCCTTTTAGACTGGGGTTCTCAAAGTCTGGTCCCAACATCTATGCAGTAATGTTATCTGGCCAACAAAGCCAAGTAAGTTCATCACTGATAAGAATAAAAGCCAGCTGATGTCATTGACAGGACAGAAGAGCAGAAAGAAAATATCTTCCTTATATATGACTTTGATTAACACATTTTTTTAACTGGGGTATATATAAGGTCTACCGGAAAGTTCTGTCCGTCTTTGGAATAAAACAAAATACAAATTTTTCTTACCGTCAATAAACTTTATTAAATAATATATTTCCCCACCAATCCTATCTTCCGAATATAGTCCGAAATGGTTTGCTGAGCTGAATTAAGCCTTTCTGCAATCTCCGATGTTGTCAGAAAAGGATCTTGCTCCAACATGGTCTTAACAACATCATCATCGATCAAAGATGGTCGCCCAGAACGTGGCTTATCAGAAAGGTCAAAAATCACCTGTTTCGAATTTTTTGAACCATCTTCTGCATGTCCTATCAGAAACTGAACCTTCACCAAATACTTTCAATAAATTTCTACATGCTTCTGTAGCATTTCTCCCTTGTTGAAATTCGTATACAATACAGTGGCGTAAATGAACTTTATCAGTAGCCATGGGTACACTATCATTTTACACATAAGACTAATGTGAATTAACTTTGTTTTAATTTGCTACGTCAGTATGTATACATTAAGTGATAAAAATAGAAAGGCACACATGCGCCAAATAAACGTGCTTACGTGTCGAAACTTGTTGTGATAGAAATGGACAGAACTTTCCGGTAGACCTTATATAATTGACGGACATTTTATTAGGTACAACATAATGATTCAGTATTTGTATATACTGTGAAATGGTCACTATAATAAGTCGACCATCTCTACCACTGCCCCTGTCCAACACCCATAAAAA
This sequence comes from Saccopteryx leptura, assembly GCF_036850995.1. Taxonomy (NCBI): domain Eukaryota; kingdom Metazoa; phylum Chordata; class Mammalia; order Chiroptera; family Emballonuridae; genus Saccopteryx; species Saccopteryx leptura. The sequence goes on along the minus strand of NC_089504.1, from coordinate 12,057,219 downwards.
ACTTTCACACTCACCATCTTTATCAGTGACCGACCAGGAGTATTTCTGAAAAGGCTTACTAGATGGAAGGGGGTCCATTTCCAACACTTTATAAATCTGGCCAAAGGCTGACAGTCTCAGTGCATGCTAAAGAACAAAAGAGTATATTTATTCAAATTTCAACAACCATTTATAAAGCCCTTAGAATATCTACCTAAAAAGACTATTCATTAAATGCTAATGTCCCTAAGGACACACAAGAAAATATGTTGAAATAGAACAATGCAGAAAATAAAGTTGTGCTATCCCTCGAGATCCCAGTGAAGGGCCCCATCTTCTACCTGGGCACTGTGGGTGATATCTTCTTTTTGCTGGACAGTCATATAGCTCAGAGCATCAGTTGGGTCTCGCTCACAAGGATCCTGAAGACCAGGACCCCCTTTGAAAAGACAAAAGAACACAAGTACCATTTAGAACTGAATTTAGAATTCAATAAACTAACACAAGAGAGAGAGAGAGAGAGAGAGAGAGAAGAATGGAGAGAAAAAACTGAGAAACTATATCTGCTTAGTTAAATAAAGTAAAAAGGACACTCATTTTCAAAATGTTAGCATTTCACTGTCTTCATTTTACTGGAAATCATTTATATACCTAAGGTCAAAATTGAGTCTTACTCTAAGAATTTAGAAACAGCATGATAAATCACCCCAAATCCTTAAGGGATTACATATGGAAAATAAGACCAAATTTAACTTTTCCAAATTAAATACCAGACTGCAAACAGAATGAACCTCATATATTTTAACAAAACATCTGCATTTTTAATTCAGAGCTCTAGGTAAAGCAAATTCATCACAGACACAGTATCTTATTAGTACTGTTTATGTTAGTATATATAAAACATAAATTACATTTATTGAGAGTTTTATAGCATTTTTCCAACATTCAAATATCTTATTTGCTAAAATTCCACACAAAACAACTCCTACACATCACTTTCCTGTGCAGAGAACAAATTTAACACATATTTAGAAAAGTAATCCAAACTGAGATTTTCTGATTCTTCTGCTTCCAGAATGTGAAACCCTTACCAGGAAGTAGTATTCCAGATGCCAAACACTCCATTACTCGTCTCAAGGCCTCCCCAGCGCCCAAAGGTCTATTACAAGTACCTATAGACTTTTCACATATAAGTTCTAGTGGCTAGAAGATATTAAATTACAAATTAGTACATGCATCAAGTGTTAAAAGGATTCCAGTTAAATGTGAGCTGACATTTCTATCTATAATGAAGGCCAAAAGGGTCAAGGTCAATTTATCATTTAAGGCCCCATTTATTTTCCCCCTCTGATTATCAATGTTTACCCCAGCTAGTGTTTTTAAATCAACATGAGATAACATATTCAGAAAACATTTTGTTACAAAAACTTTCTTTTCAGTTACCCTGAAAGGATCACTTAAGAAATTGTGGTCCTCTGATTTAACAAAAATATAGCAAGCCTTCATATTAATTAGTATAGCTAATAACTAATCAACAGTCAAACCCAGCCCCATCTCCCATGTAACCTAGAAAGCACTCAAACCATAAGAGGACTTCATTTCAGACAGCCTATCCCGAGTACTAGAATTAGAATAAACAGAGGACTAAATCTCCCTATTTAATAAACTAAAAACTGATACTACATGAAAAGTAGTAATTGCTAGGTTAATTTAAAATGACTTTTTAAAACTTTGTTTTATAATGTTCTTAGTTGTGGTCCTGAGTCCATCAGGCATAATAATTTCTAAATTAAGTAAGTTTTACAGTATATATCACGAACTATGTCTATATTCAGGCTAAGTGTGCTGCTCATCTGACTTTACTTACTACCATAAATTTATCTTTAAGTGTCTACAATCAAGTAGAACGGGAAGGTATGGGAGCCTCACACTGCACACCAGGGAATTCTATCTTAGAAGGAGCAGGGAAGGGGCATGGGCCAAAGGAGGCTGTCGTGGCGCTTTGCACGCTGCAGAGCATGCGCAGGGTCACACTCACTTCTACACCTACAGAACCTTTTGTCAGGAATAAATATCTCAGGCCCTGTAACATCAATTATGATAAAGTAAAAGAGAAGTTATACGCACAAAAAGGAATTCATATAAAAAGATGAATAATTTTTTTCCAGAGCAAAATTTGGCAATGCATACATACCTTAGCTAATTCAGAACCCAGCCATTTCATAGTAATATGTAATTTCTACAGGATTTCCTCTGACTATAGCTTCAGAATTTGCTTTTAACTATATTTAAGTACTTACCCATCCTTTCAATGGCGCCCACGTGGGGACTCTGTTGCACAAGTCACGCAGAATGCGAAGGACAATCACACATGATTTTAATCCATTTGCCCTTGCCTAAAACAAACAAAATGATTCCAATATCCCTGTAGAAATCCATTCTTCATTTAAGCACGCTGATAATGGATAAGCTCTTTAAAATGAATACTAATTAGCTAGTCATTCACCAGTTGCCAAATTTAAAAAATCAAGTTCTTAAAACTAGTAAAAGTGTGGTTTAGAAAGGCAGGTTTTAAAGTAAAGAAAGCATATTATTAAAATTACTTTTATAGTCTCATGCCAACCCAATTCCAGGCAGCTAGTGTGTAACTTTTCTTGCCTATGTTTGTATTTTATAAGCCATTATTTGTAATTCAGAGTAGTAAGCCAAAGAGGATTATATGACAATTAAACATCAACTATAATAGAAGCTATACTAGGCATTTTACCTAAATTAACTCACTGACTCCTACAATGACCCTAATAAGGTAGGAGTAAATGAGTACCCCCATTTTTCCTTTACACAGAAACCATTAAGTGGCAGGTATTCCAAATGACACCTATGTGAGGCTGTAACAACAGAAAGGCAATAAGGAAGAGCCAACCTGAAACCATTTGGCATGTCGGAGAGAGGCCAGGGCGTTCAGGCATTTCTGCCGGTCCAGTAAGTCCGGGGGATCCTTCATCGCAGCCTTTTCTAATGGGAAAATGAGAGGGGGGGGGGACGACATACAACTTGACCAAGGGGTTCCTGTCTAATTACCAAACAATAAAAATATTAAGGAGAGCAGCATTTGAGAGAACTAATAAGACTCCCAGCAGATTTCATAATTTGGTTTTGTTGCTTTTTTTTAAAAAATGACATGCACTATCATTACTTAAGTAAAAAATCATCAGAGCCATTCTGTGAGCATAAAGGCACTGGTTCGGTAAACAAATCAATGACCACGGCTACAAACAATCTGGGATCTTACTGAGTATGTTGATAATATCAAAGGACACAAAATAGGTACATAGCACTTTTTCCTTTGGCAGGGTACAAAGAGTGGAAATCTGGGACCAACGGCAATAGTTATTCTGTACAGAAGTAATCTTAATTGCTGATCAATTCTTAAGGAAAACTAGGGCTCTTTTATGTAACCAATTTGAGACATACTAAGAAAGCACTGCAGATGGCAATTTTATTTTATTTTTTTACAACTAAATAAATTCATTCAATAAGATAACTTTCATAGAAACTTGACTCCTTTAATGAGAACTGTTCAGGTGTGACCTTCAAGTTTCCTCATTATTTTTTTTCTAAACCGAAATTATTAAAAGTACAAAAATGAAATAATTTCAAGTTTTATATTATATACCTTTAAAAAAAAGGCAGCAAAGAATACTATATATTTATAGATATTTGACTTGCCTTAACATTTTAAAGTTGGATTAGATGGCCCAAAGCAGCAAAATTAAGAATTCAAATATGTGATTAATAAAAAATATCTGTGGAGAGAAAATGTCACATGATACTAAATCCAAGTTTAGAGAGCCAATGTATTCCCTCTTAGCTGTTACAAAGTGGATTTTTCACCTTTTTGAAGATTTGATGCATTATTTAAATGCATACAATGTATTCAAATGTTTCTTGAGGTGTAATTCTTTGTCTAATCTGATTAAGTCAAATACATCATTCTCTTTTAGGAACTCTTAGATGTGGGAAAGTCCACCAACACTTCTTCCTAGTATAATCATGATAACCAGACTTGGTAGTATGTTTGTGTGGGCCAATTGATACAATGAAAATATTTTTAAATAGGAGATAACTAATACTTTCTGGTTTCCTCATTTACTACAAGATTCTATAACCACAAATTTACTGTATATTCTAACTGGTAGCTTGCCATTAACTAAAACTTAAGGCATAATGCCCAACAGAAAACAATTCTACTAGAGAAGAGTGGGGGTTCTCTTTCCAGTCTGCAACACAGTGAAGGCTGAAGTGCTACGCACTTATTTTCTGACCAGGTGAGCTCCACACCAGATACTTGCATTGCTTCACATTCACCTCTGCCAACAAACTGACAATATGGGACCTCATTTCACAACCTCCTTCTACTAAAAAATGGGAAGCCTCAAAAAGAAGGATTAATGTGGATTTATTTATTTATCATCATAAACAAATATACTATGAATGGGTATGCACTTCATAGATGACCAAATTCCTAGACTGGCTCAATTCTGTCTTTATAATGACACAAAACATACAACTAACTCATTTTATTTTATTTTTATTATGTTTGTTTATTTTTTTCCTGAAGTAAGAAGCAGGGAGGCAGACAGACAGACAGACAGACTCCCCGCATGCATCTGACGGAGACCCACTGGGCATGCCCACCAGGGGGCAATGCTCTGCCCATCTGGGACTTGGCTCCTTTGCAACCAGAGGCATTCTAGAGCCTGAGGCAGAGGCAATGGAGCTGTCCTCAGCGCCTGGTTCAACTTTGCTCCAATGGAGCCTTGGCCGTGGGAGGGGAAGAGAGAGAGAGAGGAAGGAGAAGGGGAAGGGTGGAGAAGCGGATGGGTGCTTCTCCTGTGTGCCCTGCCCGGGAATCGAACCTGGGACTTCCACATGTCAGGCCGACGCTCTACCGCTGAGCCAATCGGCCAGGGCCACAACTAACTCATTTTAATGTTGTTATGTCCAAATGTTTAACTGTGGTCAATGCAAGCATCTGTGTAAAGCTCACATACCAGATCAAACAAACTACTATACATGATTAAAATCTCTTAAAAGTTAGACATGACAAAGGTTGACTGACTGCTAAGTAATGTAATCCCAAGAAAAGGTATGGACTGTACTTATTTTTTAACATCTCAGTCTTGAGTTAAGAATAAGGCAAGTGTCATTTTACCATCTTATGAAGTAGGAGTGTTGGGAATCTGAAGGCGATGGAGGAGAGGAGTGAGGCAGAGGAGTTTGGATAGGAAAAGACAAGGCAAACCAAAACTCTCTGATACTTTCATCCAATGGGCAGAACTTGGAAATAATGTCTCACGCTCGTAGCAACACAGATATTTTTAAAGGGGGAATGCAAAAATAGTTAAAATTTTCCATCCCCTAAGTCAAATTATAACCACAAACTCTTATTTAAAAAAAAAAATACAATAAAGGCATCAGCTTGCTACAGACAGTCAACATTTGGAGGCAGTGGCTTCCACTAAAGAGACAGAGGTGCAGGCAGTGAACAGAAAGAAGGCTTGCACCAGATTCCCTCTGACATCACCAGCAGAATGCCCATGCTTCTTCATGCTCTGAGAGTCAAAATGTCAAAAGATCCGAAACGTTTCAATATTCATGAGGTGGGACACAGCAGAGGAAGTGTAATAATTATTCTCATTTTATCTTTCTCAGAGTTTCTTATTTTGAAACAAAGTGACTTCATATGGTACCACAGTACAACCTGTAAGCCCTGCTTCCCTATTTCTCTTATTTATTAATAATATCATTTCATATTCTTTCATTCATTAAGAAAAATAAATTACTTAACATGGCAATCACAGATTGCTGCTGGAAAAACACTGCTACTTCTCACACCAGGGCCTCGAGTTGAGCATTTCTGTATGAACGTCACTGTAGGTAGTTCAATTTTGTGGGGAAGCAAAGCTTTTCTGAAAAGGAATCTTGGAGTCTTTAAATCAGAAACAATGGAACTGAGAGACACTTTGTTTTTCCTACAGTTACCAGTAAAACAGGTAAGAAATAGCATGGGGGATGGGCTTGGGGAGTGACAAAAAAGCCAAAAGCAAAGCAAAATAGCTTTTAAAAATTGATGCTCAGTAACCTGGCATCAGAGCATGAAGGTACATGAAACATTCTGAATAATGAAAGGACAGGAAATGAAGTCTAATGTGCTTAACTAGCTGGTTAGAGGTTAGACCAGGGGCCAGAAACACACCGCACTATAGGAAATGTTGGTCAGTTTCTCTCAGTGCATTACATTCCCATTAACAAAAGCACTAGTCTGGACACAGGGCAGAGAAAAGCCAGAACTTGACTGTGTTAAACAGGGGTTATATGTCTGGAACCTGGGCTCTTCAAAGGTAAAATAACTGGGCTGGGTTATCATGAAGGCTCCCTGACAATATGAATGAAGCTAAGCTACTGAGTGCAGGCTGACAGAATTTTCTCATTAGCCTGAAGATGTCCTAGCAGCCCCTCCTCTCAATTCCTGGGGGCTTTGTGGGAAACGCCATTGTTCACGCAAAACATCAGGCCACAATAACGAGCAGGTAAATGCAGTACTGAGGTAGAAAGGTCACTTGTTATGACTTTTTTCAATGCCTCACTAGACAGTGGGCCACTAGAAAAGGTAATAGCTAAAGGGTTGCACTAGATAGATAGCACAGGACTAGCGGCTGGGGAAGGCAGGGCAATAAAGTCTGCAGTTACACTCCCAGCTGCCATTTCTGGGCTATGAGAATTTAACGCAGTGGTAGTCAACCTGGTCCCTACCGCCCATTAGTGGGCATATCAGCTTTCATGGTGGGTGGTAGCAGAGCAACCAAAGTATAAATAAAAAGATAGATTTAACTATAGTAAGTTGTTTTATAAAGATTTATTCTGCCAAACTTAGCGAAAATCCAACATAAAGTACTTGGTAAGTAATTATTATTATATGCTTTAACTTGCTATAACTCTGCTTTATAAATTTTATAAAGTTACTTCCCTACTTTATCAATCACCATTATCGTGGAACCAGTGGGCAGTTGGAAAATTTGACTACTAACAGAGATACAAAAGTGGGCAGTAGGTATAAAAAGGTTGACTACCTCTGATCTAACGCCTTCACCGAGCGGGCCTCTGTCATGCCGGTGAACTTCTGTCAAGATGTGTCAGGATTCCGCACGGGCACCGTTATGTGAAAAGGGACTCCCAGGCAGCTTCTCCCTGAGTCCCTGCAGACCTGCCCAGTCCTGAGGGCAGGGCTCTGTCTCAGCCTCAGCCTCAGCCACAGGAGTCTCTACTTGCCCATGCAAGCTGGTGTCAAACTGCACTGTAAATACAATACAGTTGACCTATCACCTGCACAACAAATACTCTTTTGGTCTAAAATCATAAGCACCAAAAGCAGCTGAGCCCAGGTGAGGCCCAAGATGACTGAATCAGCTGAGACGCTCCTACACACATCCTAGACAGTAAGTAACAAAGTGGACACGCGCTGCACTGACAGGTGGCACAGTGTGACACTTTCCCCACTCATAAAATAGGGCAATTATCTACCTCAGAGGGCTGCTGTGAGCGTTCAAGTCAGTCACATGAAAAACTTCTTATAAAACACTAAGTTATTTTATCCCCTAACAGAGCTTGAATTCTGACACGCCCTTTGTCACTGCTTCTTACATACTGGACAGTTCTATGTCATCAAACAATACACTGGCTACAAAAATTCACTTTGAACAGATTTTTTGATTTCCTACTATGTAGTAGGTATCATTCTAGGTGCTAGGAACAAGGATAGGTATAGGGGAAAGATGCCTACCCTCAATGACTCACAAACTGTATCATAAGCCAAGCCATTGTTGGCACTGTAGCAAGTACAGAATACTGATTCCAGCCCTGTACTTTCAGTCAGTTCTTCAGACCTGTCATGTATACACTGTTCTCAGGGGAGCTCAAGGCAGTTTGAGTAGGTGAGTTTGCACTGTGAATTCTGTTTTGTAAGCTACCGCTATTTACTAAGCAACTACTGTGTGCTGAGTATTGTACAGTTCACACTACATAAACTCTGTTTAACCTCAGACAACTTTCTAAGTATTTATTATCCACATTATAATTAAGAAAGCTGTCCAAGGTCACACAGCAGTAGTAACTAATGGAACTGAGAAGTGGAGACCTGACCGCCCAGCCCCAGGTCTGCGCTCACACCCAGGCCCCCTCAGCAGGAAGGACATGGTCATGGGGAGAGTTACTGCACAGGACCCCCTGGGACAGGGCTAGACTATGTCAAGACAGCGGACAACGCAGGAGGAACCTTCCCTGTGAAAGACTAGAAAACAGCAAAGAGTCCGTGCGCACTCTGGCCACTGAAAATGTAAACAGAGACCTGGCATGAGGAATTAGATGCAAGTCTGCCAAGACAACCTCGAGGAGGTCAGCGTGATGGCCTCGTGGGTCCCTGTCCCAGGCCGCCAGTCCTCTCTGCTCTCAGCCGTACTTCCCCCCTTCTTCAGATTTTACCCAGATATGTGGAGAGGGAAGGTAGGGAAGAGAAAGATGTGAGGTGTATACAGGTTGTGCATAGTCTGTTATGTGAGGAGGGGAGAAGTTGAGATTCTATAGAAAAATACTCTAAAAAAGTTGCAATCTATTTTTTTACCTTTGAGAAAGGAAATGGAGACTTTTTAAAGGAATATCTTTCAGTCTGAGAAATTTCTCCCTAAGAAGCTTGTGCTGAGAACTGTGTGTGTGTGTGTGTGGGGGGGGGGGGGGGAGGGGAGGGGCTGTCCAAAGTGAGGAGTCGAGTCCTATAGAACTGTACAGCCCAGACCTCAAATACTCAGCTAAGCTGGCTCCACATGTCTGCTCAGGAGTACACACAACTGCTAGCACATATGAAAAAAACTGTCTTTGACAAAGCCCAGGTTAGACAAAATGAGCACATTAGAAGAGCTAACAGGTGAGTCAAAAGTGCTCGCAGGTTAAGAACAACAGCAAAGCAAATCTTTTAGCCATTCAAAAGAAGAGGAAGTCACATGTATGAAACATGAGAGGCAAGCTGACTCTCACCTTACCTGACGCCACACAATCATGTTAACACCAGCTGAGGAGCTCCAGCTCAGAGAGGTCTTGGGATCCTTCAGTAACCCAAACATCTCGAACACACACTGACTCTCCTACTTTACCACAAAGCCCATCCTGTAACTAGCCTTCTAGTAAGGATGCAATACACTAAGAATGTTTTCAGTTTCTCTGAACAGAAATTAAAGTAATAAAAACAACAGACTAAGCTCACGGGCATCACTAAAAACTATGACAAAATCCCATGTAAGTGCTGGGGCGGGGGGAAGAAGCCTGGTGTTCTCTTAATAGTTTCAGAGAAATAATGGAAGGGGTGCCTACAGCTACAAGCAAACAGACAAGTCATACAGTCTTTGGCAACTTAAGTCTTTTTCACATCTCTCTATACTCAAAAAATTTTTAATAATATCTATAATTATAACTCTACTTAGAAATGGTTAGTTTTACACTGGAGGGGGTCAAGTAGAACACAGCTTACCAGAATTAACAGAATTATCTTGATACTTCAGAAATCATTTTATAGTTCTATAGTTAATGGTGAACTGAAAAGCTGTTAAAGAAATTAAGCCATTTAAGATTGGTTCTTCAGAGGTGTTAGAGATACTATATACAGCAAAAAAAATGTACATGCACAAACCCAATTATAGATTGGATGCACTTTAATTTTAAACTATAACTCATAAATGTATCTAGTTTATATCTGTTAGGTTTGGTATAGCTGATTTTAGTTACTCCAAAAGCTTTTTCAAAAAGAGTCTATCACAGTCTGCCAAAACTCAAAGTTCTGGCCCCACTGGTACACGTCTTTTTCTACCTTTGTCATCACCCTGAAATAAATGAAGACACTATTTCTTACTGCACTGGTATTTCAGGTGCGGGGGTCAGCGGTGGGGCTCAGTGAATGTCCAGGGATGAGAATCAGGGAGACTCCACTGGCTAAGGCGGGCTCGCCTCTGCATTCTCATGACAGAGAGGCCAGCTGGTCAGAGGTCTCACACAGGAGATGTATCACATGGCAAATTTCTCAGACCGACTGACAGGCAGAAGCAAGCTAACTTGACAGGATTAAAAACAGAGAAAGAAACTCAGTTCCATCATTACTTCTCAAAACAGAATAGGTTTCTCCCTCTACTTTCACAAAGATGACACGGCCTGACAGGAATTCTTTTTAACTCCAGAAGAAAGTCAGTTTAAGGCATAATTCCTATATGCACCATACTCAAAATGTTAACAGGATCACAAACCTCCTAGAAAAAAATTTACTGAAGATTATTTATTTTTAAAAGTCAATCTCCCAATTTATTTATTTTTTTTAGGTAAGAGGAGGGGAGATAGTCAGACTCCTTCATGTGCTCCAACAGGAATCCACCTGGCAACCCATCTGGGCTGATACTCACACCAACTGAGCTATATTTAGCACCAGAGGCTGACACACTAGGACCAACCAAGCTATCTTCAGTGCCTGGGGCCAACACTTGAACCAACTGAGCGACTGGCTATGAGAGGAGAAGAGGGAGAGAAGGGAGGTGGGGGAAAGAAGCAGATGGTCACTTCTCATGTGTGCCCTGACCGGGAATCGAACCTGGGAAGTCCATACACCGGGTTGACACTCTATTCACTGAGCCATCCGGCAGGGCCTCAATCCCCCAATTTATATCTTACATTATAAAACATATTTACATGTGGGCAATTAGGTCAAGTATAAATCCTATAATGTTACATATAGTTATTATAAGCCAGGAGCAATGTACAAATCAGTAATATAAACAATAACTGAATAAATCTGAAAATTCTGTTTTGGTCCACCTTTCATCCTAAAATGAGACCTGATAGCCAAACTATATAGAATAGGTTGAATGCAATACTAGATGAAGTAAAACAGAACACCAAAATAGTATAAAAATTAGAGTTAAGACGGAAATAGTAAGCACAGGTTCTTGAATTAACATATTTTATATTTCAAATATATACATTTTTGCCAAATATAGTGATTTATGTAGAAACAAAGCTGTTTAAAATAAATGAAGTTATTTCTTAAATCTATGAAGCATAGTCAACATAGCATTCAAGAGAGGTCCTTCATGAACAAAACAGAACAAATATATGTATGTGTATGTACCTCCATCCTTCTTCTCCAGCTCATCCCTAATCAGCAGGGAAGTAAGTATCACCTTCAAAGTTAGTGTGGGCTCTTTTGTATTCCGAATTATGATAGATGCCTCATCTACACATTGTTCCACTTCATATTTCTCTTCTGTGAGTTTCTGAAAGTCAGCAAGATTTCAAAAACACCCAATTAATTAAAGTTTCAAAAATTGAATGGCTGCCCCTTAGTTTTCAAGTGTTATTACCTACTAGTCATACTGTGTCAAGAAAGTAAAGTTGTCAACTAGTTCTTTAGCTTAGGGAAATTTCTCTCTCCTCCCAACTTATCAGCAAAGCCTCTTTCCTCCTCCTTCAAAAAGCAACCACAGTGTCAACTCTCTATACAATTATTAAACAATATTTAAATTCATTCTTTCTAATATTTGAAAGTAAAATACCAACAGCATCATTATGCGATAAAAAAGTAAATTATCATTCTTTAAATTATCACAGAGAACTACTGTAGAAAAAGAAATTGCTGGGAATTTCTCTAAACCAGTATCTTTTTGATAGGACAGCCTATAAAGGAACTCCTACTTACCAAGAACTTACAAATTTGAGATTATGTCGATTTTTATATAAGAGTATGCGGACTTCTAAAGAGAATCCAGTAAGAATGAATAAAAAATAATTTCTGCACGGACATTCATCAGCAAAAACTTAGTATAAACAAGTAGTACTTTCCCTTCTCTAATGCTGGGTCTCAGAGATCATTCCAGCAAGTCCTATCATCATGGGACAAGTCATCTGACACCAAGAGGAAACGTACATTGCTTCTTTCAACATACAACTATACACAATTTAAGGGCCTTCCACAAAATTAGTACCAATTACAATGACATAAGTCATATTTAATATATTATTATACTATATAAATATTTTTTTAAAAAATTACACAGGGCCTTTCTATTTAGTATCTATTACCTGACAGAAATAGCTAAATGGAAATACTACTTGGTCTCTGCTCATCAGTGTACACTAAAAGAACTCAGAACCATTTACATAAAAATAGTATTTTACCATTAAATATTTCAAAAAAGACAGGAAATAGAAAATTCATTAACTAATTTTGAATAAGGAAACCAAGGAAGAAAAAGGCCACAGAATAACTAGAAAAATCAGAACTGGAATAGAGAAAAAGCAGAAAACTGCTCACATTCATTTCGTCACTGTAAGAACATTCAAGATGTCCATCAGAGAACCAGTCAAACTGAATTTTTCAATTATGCGTGCAGATTATTACCCTAAGTCAGACATCCAAAGTAATACACATACGGTATGAGTTTTGGACTAGACTAATTATAAGTGACTTCTGGTTTTGGTCATCCTTCTCCCTTGCTCAAGAAGTTCTAAAATCGCCCTAGAAAAGAATATGTAGAGAAAAGGTACAATACAACCTCAATGAATTAAGGTACTTAGTTAACTCAAAGTTTTGCTATGGTAAGTGCTCCAAAAAATGTGTTTTCTTAACTCAAAAGAAAATCTGATCGTATCAAAGACTGGTTTTCCTTACAAACACCAAAAATACAAGGGGAAGCAGGGAGTAAAAGCAGAACTCACTCTTAAAATGATTTTCTGGGATATTGTTAGTAATAATGTGTATCCTTGTATGGATATATCTGGGCATAAGTGTGTGTATATATACACAATTTAATCTGCGATGGAGGTACAATTACATTTCCATTTTACTTGGGAACCTTTACCCAAATACCTATAATAATAGGTCTAACCATCACACAAAGCAGCTGATTTTACTGTTGGGTAACCTAACTGGCTATATTAAATTGAAACGTTTCCCATAATTTCCATTATTGGTCTTTTTTATTAATTTGAGAGACAGAAAGAGAAACATCAATTTGATATACCACTTATTTATGCATTCATTAGTTGATTTTTTAAAAACTTTTTCATTGATGGGGGGAGAGAGAGAAGCATCAGCTCGTTGCTCCACTTAGTTGTGCACTCACGGGTTGCTTCTCCCCAGGGCCCTGACCGAGGATCGAACCCGCATCACTGCCCTGCCAGGATGACACTCTATACACCAAGCGACCAGCCAGAGCCCACAGGTTGATTCTTATATATGCCCTGACTGGGGCTCTAACCTGCAACCCTACTGTATTGGGGCAACACTCTAACCAACTGAGCTACCTGGCCAGGGTCAATTACTGGTCTTAAGAGTTCAGGCCTCTTTTACCTTCTTTAGGAAGCCCTTCAAAGACCTAAAGCTATTTATTTATTAGTCTTCTCTTGCCTAAAAAGCCCCAATCCCTGTAATTTGAACTAGTTTACACATCCTGTACTTTCTCTTGTGTCCTTCCTGTGAACACTTGCTGGTTCAACAAGAGTATTTTAAAACTGTGGTGCCCAGAAATAAAGACCCTCACGCAGAAGAGGAAAAAAATACAAAGTTCACACCGCTGTGGTCTGCACAGAGAAAGCTCTATTAACGCACACTGAAGCTTGGCCCAATCTCCTGTATCTTCAGTCCTGGAGACGTGTGACAGGTTTTCAAAATAAGAACTCTGATTTATTACGGCACTTGTTCTCAACCCTTTTTCCACCCTGACACATGACGAATATGACCACTCTCTAAGAAAAGGCTCACGAGGAAACAGAAAGGGGGTAAGATGGTTGAGAAAGCCTCTAATATATCCGATAATTTGATTATTAAATTATAGATTTAAGAGTAACAATATTCACAATACTATAAAAGTGGAAATACAGACTAAATTTTAAAGCAATACAAAACATAATGGAAACGAGGACTTTTATTACCATTCTAACAACAAGAGTATAGTTAGCCAGACACCCGTCACTGAGCTTGCCGTTTCTTAAGTTTACTGTACTCCCTGTTGCTTAGCGCTTCTCTTTCCAAATGATCACAGAGCTTTTATACAAAATTCAAAGAAACAAATTTAATCCTAAGGAAGTCCAGAAACATTTCTTCATCAGAATCAAAAATGGAAAAGCCAAATGTTTGTTCAGTCACTTAAAAACCTGGATCTTTAACTCTAAGGCAGAATGATAAGAATAGATGCTTCAAAAATTAATATAGGGAAATGTGTCAATAAAGAAAACACAATTTGACTGTCAAGAATGCTAGGGAAAAATAAACACCCAGGAAGATGGTTTTGATGATCAGTTGGTGAAGATGAAAGAAAATGATCCACTAACAAAGCTAATAACAAGTTTAAAGTTCTTTGGAAAAAAAATAACCTTTGTAAAAGAAATACAAATTTAAAAATCAACAAAGTAGCCTGACCAGGCGGAGGCGCAGGAGATAAAGCGTCAGACTGGGATGTGGAGGACCCAGGTTTGAGACCCCGAGGTCGCCAGCTTGAGCGTGGGCTCATCTGGTTTGAGCAAAGCTCACCAGCTCGGACCCAAGGTCGCTGGCTCGAGCAAGGGGTTACTCGGTCTGCTGAAAGCCCACGGTCAAGACACATATGAGAAAGCAATCAATGAACAACTTAGGTGTCGCAACAAAAAACTGATGATTGATGCTTCTCATCTCTCCGTTCCTGTCTGTCTGTCCCTATCTATCCCTCTCTCTCTCTCTGTCTCTGTAAAAAAAAAAAAAAATCAACAAAGTAAAAAGAATATTCAACAACTCAAAGTTTAGACCTTGTAAACTGACTGATACCTATTTATTTGACCTGGATATAAGGACTGATATAAAATCATCAAAATGCTATAATGTAATGATACCACAGACAACACTTCTGAAACTGAAAATGATTACGGCTTCCCAATTAGAGCCACAGCGGGCCATTGGAGCAGCCTGGCCAAGGCCAAGCCGGTCTGGGGTACCTTCAGCCCAGTAGAGCTTTCAGCCTTCACCAGCATCCTCCAGGAAGCATGCTAACTTAAAATTTTCTAAATGCAACACCATATGAAAAAGGTTTGGAAATAAGGAATTAACTGTGACTTTGGCCTGGCCGGTGGTGGCACAGTGGACAGAGTGTCAACCTGGAACACTGAGGTCACTGGTTCGAAACCCTGGGCTTGCCTGGTCAAGCACATATGACAAATAACAAGCAATCAATGAACAAGCAATCAAGTGAAGCAACTATGAGTTGATACTTCTTGCTCCCTCAACTCTCTCTGTAAAATCAATAAAGAAAAATCTTTAACAGTGGCTTTGATTTAACAGCATGAATGACTGTTAAATTAACAGTCTTCAATATTCAAAATTATCGTCTATGCAAGTCTCCAGTTGTCTCGGCTCTTTTGATCATTCAATGTTTTTCTGCATTATATCATCCCTTCAAGAGTTTCACAACACCTAGAGACCTACCTGGTCTGAAAATGTGAAGACTCTCAGCAAATTTTTAAGACTGTACCTTAACAGCCATCTTAATTTGGTAAATCTAGCCAGAGTACCCATCACCAGAAATCTGCTTTAAAAATGATAAATGTGTCACTGACCCAGAGTAACAGTGTTTCTTTTGTACCTTCACTATTACCAAGTTCTTCCTATTGAATTCAAATTCACTACCTATTTTCACCTTTTAACAAATCCTCTTAGAGATGCAATTAAACAACCGTACTCACCTGGATCTGAATAGGAAGATTCTCTTTGACTGTATTTAACAGGGTCTCTGTGGGTTTGTCTTTGCACATTAAAACCAGCTCCAAGTCCATATCATCTTTAATCAGCAGTCCTTTTGCCACCAGGCCAATCCTCATTACACCACACAATGTCCGACCACCTTGATCCCTACAAATAAAAGTCTGAATTATTACTTTACAACCTATTTCCCCAACTAAAGCTTAACCGTTATTTGGCTTCCTGGATATCCATGTGAATTGATAAGGGAGTATATAAATTCAGATATCCATAATTCTATAAAACTAAGTCTCTGATTTAAGATTCCTAAAGTATCTATTTTTCCCAAGGAATCAATAAGAAGCATATTTCAGATTACAGGTTTAAAATTTTTCATTACATCTATATTGCTCAGGAAAACCCAAGAATACTACTTCTCCTTAAACACGTTTTCAACTTAAAAAAATTCTATTCTCTTTTTATTGGCAATTAAAGAATTTGTGAGAAACACAAACACCAGGGGATACTGAGGAAGCATTAGGCAGGAACTCGGAAAGCCCTGGACTGCACTCCTAGTGATGCCTGCTGGCTCAGGGTCTACACCTGTCACGTGGCTGTTGCCCAGACGAGCCTCAGCTCACCCGTTCTAGTTGTACCATTCTAGGAATCCACAAAAGTCTGGGGGGAAGCAGAATAAAGTGATAAAAACAAAGAGCTGAGGAAAAAATAGACCAAAGACAATCTGCCAGGATATGCATTCTGAATCCAGTAGCTGAAAGAACAAAGAAAGTTACAAGTGGCGCAGAGTATTAGCATCGGGCCTTGTTTTAAGTTTCTTATTGTTCATTTCCCTTAATCACAAGTGAAAACAGAACTAAGGTGAGCAGTCCTTCAACAAGTAAGCAAATGTTTGAGTATGGAAAACATACTAAAGGAGATCCAGTCACTCCTGTTCCTGAAGCTTGCACTGCATTTCAGTAAAAAAGCTTAAAAGGGGAAGAGAAAGTAACATCTGAGAAAACATTGCATGCCACGATTTCATTTAAACCTCAAACAAGCCTGCATGTGAAAGACAAGAAATGTGAATCTCAGAACAGCTAACTGTTCAGGTTCACAGAGAGAGAAAAAATGGCAAAGTCTGGATTCAAACTCAGGTTGGTTTGACCACAACACTCAGGTCTGTTACATTATTATGGTTGCACCCCAAGTACAGAACAGGGAGAGGTCAAATTATAAAGGTCAAGCAAAGTAACCTGAAAGTCTGACTTCAGCCCAGTCATGATTTGGTTCAATGGGAGGGGGGGGAGGTCATTCTAGCTGGAGGCAAAGAATCAGCAGGGTCAGGCAAAAGTCAGTAGAGCAGAGAATGAACTAGAGAGAGGAGAGCAACAAGTTGTGGGAATGAAAACAAGACAGCCAATTATACATAATCCAGTCACTGGTTCAATGCCTGGTACACCTTAGAGATTCAATAAATAGTAAAATCAATAAAAAAAACTTTAAGAGTGGTGAAAGTACAGAAAAAAATAAAAAGCCTTTTGAAGCAAGTGACCCAAGTGTAGGAAATTATTTCATATTAAGTCAGTCATGTTTGATTGTTTTTTCCTTCTATATCCCTGTCCTCTCATATTCTCATTCTCCCAAATCCAATACTGTAATAGTTTTATAAACTCTCCCTCCATAATCACCCTTGAACCACTGACTTCAAACTAGTTTCTTTTCAGGCTCTTATTACCTCTCCCCTTGTACTACCTCAATAACCTTTCCTGGGCCTTACTGACTAACCTCTACAACCTTTAATCTACTGTAGCCAGTATTTGCAACCACAATAATCTTCCAAAAGCAATGCACAGACAGAACTCTCCCTGTCACTTTCCTAGTGTCCCCCTGAACATTTGGACACTCGGCATGTTGGGAGGCAGTTTAAAAGACAGTACGGGCCCTGGCCAGTGGCTCCGTGAAAAGAGCGTCAGCCCAGTGTATGGACATCACAGGTTCGATTCCTGGTCAGGACACACAGGAGAAGCGACCATATGCTTCTCCCATCTCCCTCTCCCTCTTCTTTCCCTCTTCCCTCTCGCAGTCAGTGGCTCAACTGGTTCAAGTGTGGCCCTGGGAATAGCTCCATTGGAGCACATCAGCCTCAGGTACTAAAAATAGCTAGGTACTCCGAGCCTGACCAGGCGGTGGCTCAGTGGATAGATAGTCGGACTAGGATGCAGAGGACCTAAGTTCAAAACCTCCAGGTTGCTGGCTTGAGCGTGGGCTCATCTGGTTTGAGCAAGGCTCACCAGCTTAAGCCCAAGGTCACTTGTCTTGAGCAAGGGGTCACTCACTCTGCTATGGCGCCTTGGTCAAGGTAATATGAGAAAGCAATCAATGAACAATTAAGGTGCTGCAATGAAGAACAGATGCTTCTCATCTCTCTCCCTTCCTGTCTGTCCCTATCTGTTCCTCTCTCTGTCCCTCTGTCTCTCCCTCTGTCTCTGTCACAAAAAAAAAAAAAGGCTAAGTACTCCAAGCATCGGCTCCAGATAGGGTTACCAGGTGGATCCCAGTAGGAGCTCATGAAGGAGTCTGCCTTACTTTCTCCTCTCACCTAAAAAAAAAAAACAACATAGCATGACTTTCTAGTTTGAATCCTGGCTCTGCTACTTATTGTGTAACATTAGACAAATTACAAATTACTTGACTTTCTGAGCCTACTTTCTCATTTGTACAAATAATAATACCTTCCTTTCAAACTGCTACTGAGAATATCATTTAATTTAATGTAAGTAATGAGTCTGGCATATATTAATAACTCAATAAATAACAGCTATTAATCCTTCACCAGTCCCTATACTTTCTCACACCTGGATCTCTGCTGAGATTTCTTTTTCCTCCCACTCTCACTGCCTGCTCCCACCCTACCCATGCTCTAACCCTACTGTGCATGCCACCTCCATGAAGGTTTTTCTGATCCCAGAACCAGCACGTCCTCTCTCCCTGCTCTGTGCTTCCACACGTGGTCACGGGAACTCGAGCAATGGTGCTAGGAAAACTGCACATGGAGTCCGACAGACTCAACTATGAATCCTGGCTTCCCACACACACTCATTCAGTGACCGTAAGCAAGTTTAAAGCTTGTTAACAATTTTAAGTCACTTTTTTTAATAAGCAAATCACAAGCAGTGGAAATTTTATAAGTAAAATGGGAGCAGCTAAAGGGGATAACAGTAACAGAGACTAGTAGGTTACTTGTACAATGAGGTGAAAATAACCTGGTACAGTGACTGCCAGTCAATAAATGGCACTTATTATTAACTAACCATTATTAGCTCACTTACTAAATTCTGTATCATAATTATGATATCCTTGGTCTTCTCATGTAGATGACAGCATGACTGAACAAAGAAACCAAATCCTAATTCAGTCCTGAAGTTGAACAATGAATTTGACTATAGAAGGAACTGTAAAGCATGTCAACCAAATACAGGAAATTACTTAAAATTAAGAATAGAATCCATTCCCTGACTGGTTGGCTCAGTGGGAGAGCGTCGGTCCAGCGTGTGGAAGTCCTGGGTTCAATTCCTGGCCAAGGCACACAGGAGAAGCGCCCATCTGCTTCTCCACCCTTCCCCCCCTCTTCTCTGTCTCTCTCTTTCCCTCCCACAGCCAAGGCTCCATTGGAGCAAAGTTGGCCCGGGTGCTGACGATGGCTCCATGACCTCTGCCTCAGGCGCTAGAATGGCTCCAGTTGCAACAGAGCAACGCTACAAACAGGCAGAGCATCACCCCCTAGTGGGCATTCCAGGTGGATCCCAGTTGGGCGCATGTGGGAGTCTGTCTCTCTGCCTCCCTGCTTCTTACTTCAGAAAAATACTAAAAAATAAATAAAAAATAGAATAGAATCCTTATATTTCTAATAATACAAATGATGGGACCTCGTGCAATTTTACTTTTGAGTCCGTTTGTAAAAAGGTAAAATAAAAGCTGTCTAGCAGTGCCTGACAATAGAAGGTGCTTAATAGCTATCAGCTAGCACTCACCCTCTTGTGCCCTCTGTCATACTCAGCCTATACCGGGAACGCAATACGCACCTATTATCAAACACAGCTTTGTTCTTGGGAGATATGTTTGTTTCTGGTTTATACAAAAAAAAAGATACAAAATCATTCTGCACAACCTGAGTTCTACCACATGAGAAAGATCAGACAAGTGCTCTCAACCTGTGACAATTCCACAAAATGGAAAGACTTATAGACAAGACTGACCACACAGGGAACTATATTTAAAAACGCAGATGAAGGTGTGGAGCACACTGTCTTTTAAAAACCTGTCAGCACACTGTCTTTTAAAAACCTGTCAAACACAGTGACCTGGTCCAGCTAAGCAAAGGTCCCCTGGAAGTACTTTCCAAAAGTCTACCCAGCTGTGAGAACAAACAGAAGATGTGTTGAGAAGGCATGAATTCCACTAAAATAGTTGAAAACGGTAAATTCTGTGTTATATTTTTTACAATGAAAAAAAACCTTAAAGAGGCATAACCACATTTCAAAGTACAATGTAAATATAGAGTATATGATGATTTAAGTTCTCACAGGGACAAAGATATAGAGAAGTAACTAGATAATATTACAAAGCAACATGAACCCCAAAATTTGACAATGTCTTTTTCAAAGCCATCATATGTGATCAAACTAAATTACTGCTAAGAACCTTGAAGATGACAAGAGCCTGACTAGACGCAATGTATCTATTACCTATAAACCATCAACAGTCAAGAAATTATGTTATTCAATAGAAAACTGATACTGATTATCTTTCATCTGAAAATGGAAAGGTTACACTATCTTTCTGTGAGGAAATCAATTTACCAATACTTTCCCCACTATTTTCTACTTATCACATTGATGTAGAATTAAAGCTGAAAAAAATTCCTATAACCTCTACCCCAAATTTACAAGTTTAGCTGAAGTAATGTTCTTAATTCTATTAATACAGAACAGTTACGTGGGATTCATCTTTCAAAGTCAATCATACATTTAATTCCAATCATAATTACATGGCCCAAAACAATAACGCTAAGCTTAGCATGTCAAAAAAGATTCCATGATCTGACTCCAGTTATCATTAGCTTCATCTCACTAATCTCTTACTATTAGTATAGCACTGAGACCACTCTGCTAAGACTGTTGCTGGGTCTGGCCAGGAGGCCTTCTGGCAGCCTGCAGTATCCAATGAGCATTTTCTATACAGAAGACATGGGTCCTGGGAACCAACAAGGAAGATACAGTTAAAAACACATTTCCCAGCACTCTTTTTTCTATACCAGGATTTAAAATACATTGTATGACTTCCCCAGAAACCAAAAACACAACTTACGTCCAAATTTTGGAGGCTGAATCAAAACATGTAAAAGATGACATACCATAACCTCCAAACAGAGAAGATTCTAAAGGGCCTAATCACTATTCCTTTCCTGCTTTCCTCTCAAATTTAACCCCCCAAAATTCCTCATTTACTTCCTTGTTAACAATTATATAAATGAGAAAACCCAAAGCACCATACAGCAATGTAACCCAGTGGGAGGGGACTGATCACAACAGGCCACACTCACTTGGAATAGGTGTCTATGGCCTCCTCCTTCTTCACTTCTGTCTCGCCCTCTGTTTTTGTGCCTTTATTTGTTTCATCCAGCCAATCTGAGACATGTTTAAGAGCACATTCAACAGTAGACACCATGTTCTGAACAGCTTCAAGTTCCTCAGGAGATGGATAGATTGTTGAATGTTTCACCATAACATGGCGATCATCATTGGCAAAAGATCTAATAGATCTCTGTCAAAAGAGAAAAAAAAACGATTACTTCAATTAAAAATAAAGTGTTATCTGAAAACAGTGACAAATGTATCTGAGTCAAGTCATAGCATTAATTGTCAGACCATTATAAAATAGTTAATGTTGAGACATAAACAATTGCTCAGAAATAAGAAGTAAACCCCATTCCACTGAACACACCAGAAATCAGAGATCTCTCCTTCAATCTGGTAAGGTTCTCTGTCACACCTGGTACTATGTACATGCTGCCTTTTAGCTGAATCTGTGTGTTTTGAATACCACTTCAAGAAAGGTCACCCATATCACATGTCATCTACAAGAAGCGACACTTCCTGCCTTCGAGAGAGTACCTAGGAATACATGATGGTGACTCATGACACCCAGTTTCTCCTTTCCAACCTGCTGGAGATTAATGCACCTTGGAAAATTGAGATTTCATAATACAGTAATAATACAAAATATAACATTATGTGTAAACATAAGAGAAACTATGGACATATTAGATTATATAATTTATTATTTGGCATATAAAACTTTAGTGCAAGGTTTTAATTTTTTTTAAAATATTAATAGGAGACACTTTGATTCCAGAACAAGGAAACTACATACAGGAAAATACAATAATTAACAAATAGCAATGCAAGTCTAAAGTGTTTTGCATACTCATAACTGTAAACCTACTTTTGCCAAACCCTGTACTGCAATAGAATCAACTTCCGCCTGACTAGGAGGTAGCACAGTGGATAGAGCGTCAGACTGGGATGCCGAGGACCCAGGTTCGAGACCCTGAGGTCACCAGCTTGAGCGCGGGCTCATCTGGTTTGAGCAAAAAGCTCACCAGCTTGGACCCAAGGTCCACTGGCTCGAGCAAGGGGTTACTTGGTCTGCTGAAGGCCCGCGGTCAAGGCACATATGAGAAAGCAGTCAATGAACAACTAAGGTGTCGCAACGCACAACAAAAAACTGACGACTGATGCTTCTCATCTCTCTCCGTTCCTGTCTGTCCCTGTCTATCCCTCTCTCTGACTCTCTGTCTCTTTAAAAATTAAATAAATAAAATAAAATAAAATAAAACGGCCCATCTTTATAAAAAAAAAAAGAAAGAAATATTCTACAAAAATGGATGGGTAGTGACATTATGCTAAAATAAAATATCAAAAATTTAAACAGCAATAATTAAAATGGCATGCTGGCCCAGAAATCCTAGAAATAGGATGAATTTCATGAAAATATAATAAAATAAATCCTTCACACTCATAAATCACACATCAAAAACCTTTGAATACTTCTAAATTTACAAATACCATGAAGACATTTGTACCAGTACAAAGCAAATGAACAAGGATAACTTGCTGAGTTTTCATAAAGCAGCAGTGTTCTATTTAAAGGGAGGTTATAGTGTCTTTACTTGTATAAAATTATCCACTAGTAGATGGTAAGTATTTTTTTAAAGGCTCTACCACAAAATAAAATATTTCACTATTTTTGTCTGAATATCAATATTTTAAAAATCATAATTGGAACACTAGTAAATTAGTACCACAGTATAACTGTTCCCTATAAAATAAAGCAAACTATAATTAAAAAGGTAAGTAATCCTTTGAAACCTTGAATTATTATATAAACAAAAGACTATAAGGAATCACAAATGCTTTCTTTTTCTCTAAATAAGAATCATCTGTCTAGATTTCTTTCTTATTTAAAATCCAGAACCAGGCCCTAGCCAGTTGGCTCAGTGGTAGAGCATCAGCCCGGTGTGTGGATGTCCTGGGTTTGATTCCCAGTCAGGGCACACAGGAGAAGCAGCAATATGTTTCTCCACCCCTCCCCCTCCTCCTTTCTCTCTCCCTCTCTCCTGCACCCATGGCTCAACTGCAGTGAGTTTGCCCCTGGAGTTGGATGGCTTCACGGCCTCTACCTTAGGCACTAAGAAGAGCTCTGTTACTGAGCAACAAAGCAACGCCCCAGATGGGCAAAGCATTGCCCCCTAGTGGGCTTGCCAGTTAGATCCCAGTTGGGGCACATGCGGGAGTCTGTCTCTGCCAGCCCAGCTCTCACTAGATTAAAAAAAAAATCCAGAACCAGTTTCCAACTGGAGTCTTTTGCCAAAGTGAAACAAACTTTTTAATCATTTCATGAGATTTACTCATATATCCCAAAATAAGTAACAAGAAAGCAAAAGAGCCATATAATGAATAAGAGATGCTAGGTTGTTCCAGGATAATAACTTAGTTGACTTTGTCTTTAGAGAAGAAATTCTGCTAATATATTTTAGTTCCAGATGGCAGGAAAAAATGTTACCTTGAGATTTTCTGCCATTTCGTTTTATGGTGAATTATGAGAACACTTCGTTAAATCATGCAGTCCTACACACCGGCCTCACCGTGGTAAATTACACAGTGCTCCGGAACACAAACCTTTGGTGTCTCTCTCACAAATAACATGAACTGTCAGTGTTAAATACAACAGTCAACTAAATCTGATAGGACTAGCATCATAAAACAATGGTGAAAGGAAGAATTAAATAAGTAGTATTACAAAAGAAAAAAGCCTGGCCTGTAGTGGCACAGTGGATAAAGCGTCAATCTGGAATACTGAGGTTGCCAGTTTGAACCCCTGGGCTTGACCGGTCGAGGTACATATGGGAAGCAACTACTATGAGTTGATACTTCCTGCTTCTCCCCTTCTCCCCCCTTCTTTCTCTCTCTCCTCTCTCTCCTTTCTCTCCCTAAATATCAATAAGTAAAATCTAAAAAAATAAAAATCTCTTTAAAAAAAAAACTGGAGGGCAATCTTATTTATCCAAATAAACTCCAAATACATTTTCTTTCTTTCTTTCTTTTTTTTTAAACAGGGACAGAGAGAGAGTCAGAGGGATAGATAGGGACAGACAGACAGGAATGGAGAGAGATGAGAAGCATCAATCATCAGTTTTTTGTTGTAACACCTTAGTTGTTCATTGATTGCTTTCTCATATGTGCCTTGACCGCGGGCTTTCAACAGACCGAGTAACCCCTTGCTCAAGCCAGCGACCTTGGGTCCAAGCTGGTGAGCCTTGCTCAAACCAGATAAGCCCGCGCTCAAGCTGGCAACCTCGGGGTCTCGAACCTGGGTCCTTCCGCATCCCAGTCCGACACTCTATCCACTGCGCCACCGCCTGGTCAGGCAAAATACATTTTTTAAAGTATTAAAAAATTATATTAGAAGAACTATGAAGAAATAGAAAGTCTTCATTCAAATGTGAAATCTAACAATAGGAGAAATTGGAAAATACCTACCGACCAATTAAACAAAATTTCTACACCAGAAAAATCAAAGTTAAAATTAAAATAAAATAGGAAAGAAATTTTCATCTACTATGACCAATAATACACATAAAACATTTTTTCCTTTCTTTTTTTTAAAGAGAGAAAGTTGTGATTGCGAGGGGCGGGAGACCCACAGAAGCATTGACTCGCAGTAGTTTCTTCTCCTCCTATGTGCCTTGACCAGGCAAGCCCAAGGTTTCGTTCGAACCAGCAACCTCAGTGTTCAAGGTCGACGCTTTATCCACTGTGTCACCACAGGTCAGGCAGCATTTCTTTAAATTGTAAAAATATCAAGACTATAATAAATAAGTTAGCTGAGTATCAAATAATTCACATGGGAAGAAGCACAAGTCAGTGTCATTTTTTACATCTCACTATAAAACTAGTGACAGAGAAAATCACAAGTTAACATTTTCCCCCACCATCCAGAACATACTAGAATTTCTTCTCTAAAGAGCAATTCAACTAAGTTATAATTCCTAGAACAAATATTTTAAAAATCAAGTAACAGTTAAAGAAACACCATCAGATTTACTAAACAACATATTTCAAACATACTGCCGATTAATATTTTTGTGTTTTTTTCCTACTTATCTTTTTTAAGCCTTTTCTCATTTATAGTAAGGGAAAAATTCACACAACATCCTCCTGAAACAAAATATATACTAAGGGGAAAAAATTCAGCACATTTTACCAATTAAAAACTAGGCACCAGAGGTGATGACCTCATCTAACATCTCAAATTCGAAAGTATGAGCCTTCTACAAAAAGCAAAATTTCCTTGGTATCAGGTTCAGTATCCCCAATACACTTAACACCTGACCCTATTTTTTTAAAGCCCATGGATAAAGGCGGTTTTCAAGTTAAATACACAGTTTATAAATTCCTACACCAGTAATGTGTGTGTACACACACACACATACATATATACATACATGTATTATGTAGTTAAAGAATTGGTTTAGAATTTTTTATTTTCATGGGGGGAAAAACTGAACTTCAGGTGGAAGACAAAAGAAAATTACACAATTTCAAGTTCAAGAGCACATTAGCTATTTGTATCAGTTTGCTAATGCCAGTTTTATTAGAAAATATTATTCATGAGCATTCTCTTCTTTGTATTTAATAATTTATGGCCTGCAGGCTCCTGGGGCTCCATCTTGTGGTTTAAAGGGCTCATAATAAATCTGAACTCATCTGCTTTGCCTAAATAGCAGAGTGCCTTCTGTATCTGATGCACTGGAGTCCAAAATTAACACTGCTGTCTTTCGTTTGCTTGCCCTCACAGTTAACACTTCCAATTTTAAACTATTAGAATCTTTTGAAACTTAATTAAGAAACATAGATAATAACCTACCATGGTTTTCTATAGTGTTTTAGCTTCTTTTTCCGATCCTTTCCCCTCTTTCTTGTCGTCTTCACTAGACACTGTTTTGTGTGACAGTACCTCCTCATAAGCCTGAGTCCCCTGACAGCTCAGAGTCAATATGGCAAAGATGTCTGAAGTCTGCTCTCTGATAACACCTGCAAAAGAAAAAGAAAAACAACTTTTCAAAGATGCTTATTTACAATTGGTTTTGTATCTGAGTGTAGAGCTTATAAACATGTTATCGACTAAAAAATAATCTAGACAATGTAAAACTACCTCATTTCAAACAAAAAGCTAACATATCCTTTGAAGGCCTGGGCCCAAGAAAGAGCCTAAGCGATATGGCCAGAAAAGTAACCCTCTCCTGGGTCTGGCCAGGTGGCTCAATGGATCAAGTGTCGACCAATGGATCAAGTGTCGACCAAAGGATAGTGTCAACCCGGCAGAGCAGAGGTCGCAGGTTAACCACCAATTAGGGCACATAAGAGAAGCAATAAATAAGTGCAAAGCTAAATAGAACTTAGCTAAACAAGTTGATGTTTCTCTCATTCATGGAAAAAAAACTTAAAAAAATAATAATAACCCCTTTCTGGTAGCCACAATGTGCTGGCAGCTGGCTAACTTGGTCTCAATGATACATTAACAAAGCACCACCACCTGAAAAAGTAATGCTATTGTTAGCAACAAAGTTGCAATTAACTTTGAGATACTGGAAACTGGCATTAGTCAGACCTATCCAAAAAGCAGACACCTGAAAATATACCATCACCATTGATTTTAATCATGAGGCTCCTCAATTTGATATTGCCACAAGGCAGACGGCGCATGCTGGCACAATGTTTTTTCTTTCTTTAATCATATTTAAGCCTCAAATTCAGAATGCTTTTTTTGGCTCTCTGTTCCCCTAACTCCTTAGAGATGCTACTGCCCCCTCAACCTATTATTACGCTCTGTTATGTCAGACTCCAGAATGTCCTCTAGATCCTGACAGTACCACCCATGGATGACTCTGGCCAGGACCCCATTGTATATTTCTGCCCAGAGGCCTCATCACCACTTTGTCCACCTTTATGAGATTTTATTCCAGATAGGGTAAAAATAAACTCTTCTGAGCATTGATGAAACCCTTATATAAGCCCAGCTATAAAGAAAAACAAAACCCAAACTGGAGAGCAACTGCCAAAGAGAACACATGCTTTAACTATGTGGAGATCAGGAGTGATTTACACACCACAAAATACATAAACTCATGAAGAAACAGCTTCCTCTTCATTTCAGCATCTTTTCTTTAAATTGCTGTTAAATAAGGAATCACCCTTATTCTTTTGTTTGTAACAGTTTCCTAATACAGCCTAGTTACTCCCTTAAAGATCAGTCAAGTTACAAGTGTAATATTTTACTCTCCCAAATACTGCAAATGAAAAAACACACCCACGATTATAATCAAATGATACTAAGCTTTGACCTACATGCAAAACCATTCATGTCCTGTAACCAACTTCCCTGACTCTGGTTTACCAAATCCACCAGAAATAAGCTAGTGAAGCTTGACTAAAACAAATAAAAAGGTTATGTTACTAAACTAATAATAAGTGAAACTTACTTTGATTATTTACACATATCACATCAAGGTAAAGTGGGAATGCAACACATGCTGCAACTCAAAGGGTCCTTTTATACAACAGAGAAAACTAAAACGATCACATAAGAGACATCTCAAAGATTCTTTTATTACTACACAATTTGGAGGCTTTGGCCATTTCCCATTTCCATCCTACTCCATTCTAGGGGATTCAATCATTCAATACTTAGCTATGAATCCAGCAGCCAAAAAGGACTGCTACATGTTCAGTTGAGAACTGAAAACAAAGTCCACAAGCTTCTCTCTGTAAAAAGGAATGGCAATAAATCAACCATATTAAGAAAGTAGACTGAAAGCAGAAACAGGAGGAAGAATGCTAAGAAAAAGCAGATAGAGTGGGTAAACTGCAGATGGCCAACATCAGAGCACAGCACTCTTCAGTCACTTAGCGCAGAGGGGAGCCACCCTACATGCGCATCAAGACGCTCTGGGACCTTTGGTGGTACAGCAGCCAGTAATTCATGAGAAAGCAGTGTCTCAGAATCATGTCCTGTTGGTGCTGTAAAAGGAACCTGGAAATCATCTGGCCCAATTCCACCTACCCTTCAGTTTACAAATAAACTACAATCAGAAATACTGAGGTCACACGACTAATCAGGGACCAGGCCTGGTCCAGAACCTAAATCATAGCCCAGTGGTTTTTCCTTACCGTATCAATCTGATAGAGAAAAAAATTAAATTATACACAGCAGACTATAAGCAGACAGAAAGAAACTGCAACACATATTTAAAGAGTTTCTCTTTAAAAATGCCGAGGCCTGACCTGTGTTGACGCAGTGGATAAAGCGCCAACCTGGAATGCTGGGGTCGCCGGTTCAAATCTCTAGGTTTGCCGGGTCAAGGCACATACGGGAAGCAACTACTATACTAGTTGATGCTTCCTGTTCCTCCCCTACCCTTTTCTCTCTTTCTCTCTTCTCTAAAATCAATCACTAAATAAATTTTTTTTAATATATAAAATTCTAACCTTCAAATAAAAAAACTCAACTTTCCCATTTAATAGCTCTTGTGACCTTGGAAAATTCTATGACTCAGAAAATCATTTAATTTACTTGGGTCTCAGTTTCCTTCATCTATTCTACTGCTGACAGCTAACACTCATGGAACTCACATTCCGTACCAGGCACTGTTCTAAGAGCTTTGTATACATCACCTCATTTAATCTTACAACAATCTCAATGCCTGTCTGTCTCTAACACATCAAGGGAACTAATTATATAATCTAATTAAAATCATAAAGCAAAAGTATACAGTAGAGCCAAGATTCAAACCTAGACCATCTCTTTGAATAATATTTTTGCTGCAGCCTGACCAGGCAGTGGCGCAGTGGATAGAGCATTGGACTGAGATGTAGAAGACCTAGGTTCAAGACCCCGAGGTCGCCAGCTTGAGCGCGGGCTCATCTGGTTTGAGCAAGGCTCACCAGCTTGGACCCAAGGTCGCTGGCTCGAGCAGGGGTTACTAGGTCTGCTGAAGGCCCGCGGTCAAGGCACATATGAGAAAGCAATCAATAAACAACTAAGGTGTCACAATGAAAAACTGATGATCGATGCTTCTCATCTCTCTCCGTTCCCGTCTGTCTGTCCCTATCTATCCCTCTCTCTATTTCTCTCTGTTAAAAAAAAAATTTTTTTTTTTTTGCTGTAAAGGCACTCACGCTGGTTAGAGGATAAACTTTAACTATTTCAAAAAATATGGCTATGTAATTACAAAGGCCATATGGCAGCACATACAGCCATTGGATTCAGACATGCCTAGATTCAAGTATAGGCAGACCTCATTTTAATCTACTCTGCTTTATTGTTCTTCACAGATGTTGCCATTTGTTACAAACTGTAGGCAAGACCCACCTCCAGCATAAAGATGACACCTCGCTTTATCGCAGCTGTCTGGGACCAAACACGCAGTATCTGAGGCGAGCCGGACCGGCTCTGGCACTCCGCTTCCTTGGGCCAGAGCTTTCTCACCTGGGCAATAAGATGAATAGTATCTACTTCAAACTAAATGAGACAGATTATAAAGATACCTAAAAGCATCTAGTTTCAGGGGGGAAGAAAACCCTCCAATACCAACTAAAATGGTTCGTTTATATATCAGGAAAAAAAAACAGCTGAGAAACAGCTTAGAAAAATAATTAGCTCTGCTCCAGCTGTTAAATACAAGTGCTTTATAGAGCAGGTTGAACATACATGTACAGGCATGTGTGTACATGCGTATGACATTTTTACCACGTACAGTTGTTTCAGTTAATAAAACATGTTAAGAACAGTTTCAGGCTTACAGAAAAAAAAATGGAAAGTAGAGAGAATCCCATGTTCCCTTTTGCCCACCACACACATACCTTCCCTATTATTAATACCTTGCACTAGTGTGTTATATTTGTTGTAATTAATGAACCAATGTTAACGCAATATTAACTAAAGTCCACAGTTTACATTAGGGCTCACTCTTGGTTTTGCACATTCTGTGAGTTTTGACAAACGTATATAGTGACATGCACACACCATTACTGAATCATACAGAACAGCTGCACTCCTAAAAATTCCCGTGCTCCACCTACTGGACCCTCCTTCCTCCAGATGTCATCTATATAGTTAAAATCATAAAGTATGTAGTCTTTCAGTTTGGCTTTTTACATGTAGCAATATGCATTTAAGATTTCTCCATGTCACTTCTTTTCATCACTAAATAATATTCCACTGTCTGGAAGTACCACAGTTTGTTTATCCATTCACCTAATGAAGGATATCCTGGCTGCTTCCAAGTTTTGGCAATTATGAATAAAGCTGCTATTAACATATTTATACAGGTTTTTATGTGGACATAGTTTTCAACTCATTTGGGCATGATCACAGGATCATATATGGTAAGACTATGATTAGCTTTGTAAGAGACTTCCAGACTGTCTTTCATCCGAAGTGGTTGCACCATTTTAACTTTCCCATCAGCGATCATTGAGAGTTCCTATTGCTCCACATCCACACCAGCATTTTGTGGTGTCCAAGTTTTAGACTTTAGCCATTCTAATAACACTGGGGAACAAAATTTTTGTTGCATCCACAAAAACACTTGCTCTTACCTAATTCGAGTGTGCTGATCTCAAATCTGACATTAGTTTTTCTCTGTAAGCTACAGTTTTTTTTGCAATTCAAGATTTTAGGTTTTCATCTTATTGTAAAATTTTCAACATTTAGTTTTTAACATAATGAAGTAGAATGCCTTTTTGGGCATCATCTTTGTGAAAATATAGTAATTTATATAATGCAGTAAATACTCTAATACACTAAGATTGCATCAGAATTTGTCTACAATTTCAAAATAGATCATATTAAAACACTTATTTTAATCATAAAATCTGCACAAAACTTATTTAAATTCTACTCAGGCAAAAGTTTGCATTTGTAGCTCTTGCGTTTGTGTACTTGTTGAGGACAATCTCGTTTGATGCTCCAGCAGTAGTCTGATAATCACTAACAGCTCCAAGATTTTCGGGAAACATATCAAGGTGACTTTCAGGAAGTGAATCTTAACGCTCATGTTACATCCAATGTCGCGGAAAGCCAACAGTATTCTTTGAACCAGAAGTTCATAGTTTTCTGCTTTTTTGTTGCCAAGGAAGTTCTTTGTAACTGCCACAAAAGACTGCCATGCTGCTTTCTCCTCCTTATTCATCTTCCTGGCAAATTCTTCATCACGTATGAGGGTTCGAATTTGAGGTCCATCAAATACACCTGCTTTTATCTTCTCGAAAGACAAGGCAGGAAAAGCAGAAATAATATGTTGAAAGCATTCACTTTCTCTATTCAAAGCCTGAACAAACTGCTTCATTAAGCCAAGTTTGATGTGAAGGGGGGGGGGGGGGGATGATCCTGTCTTGATTAACTACAGGTTCATTCACAATATTTTGCATCCCTACTTCCAGAGCTTCACGTTTCGGCCACTCCTTCTGTGTCCAGTGTTTCTCCCAAGCTTGGCTGTCCCACAAACACAGAAAGCAAGGATACTTTGTGAAACCTCTCTGTTGTCCTAGCAGGAAATTTACCATTTTAAGATCCACACAAATGATCCAGTTATGCTCCTCATACTTCAGAAAGTCGAGGACAATTTTTATGTCATTATAATCTTGCAGATGAGTTGAATAACCAATTGGAACCGGTGCATAAACATTACCATTGTGTAGGAGAACTCTGTTTAGAGCTGTCAAGAAATAGCTGCCATTCTGTTGGACTGTAACTGGTAATACCTAGCTGGCTGAGAAGACTACTGATATCATGACAGTAAACAAAGTGTTTGTCTTCATTAAAAAAGTCCACAAAAATTTGTTCATGCTTCCTGAAATGGGATACTTTAGCTGACCTGTGAAGTATATATACATTCTTTTCTTGAAGCCTAGAGGCTAATAACTCAGCTGCTTTCTTTGATAGGCCCAAATCTCTTACTAAGTCATTCAATTCAGATTGGCTAAACTGCTGAGCGGTTAATGACTGCTTGGCATCAGAAGAAGACCCTTCAGATTCTACAACCATTTCCTCATGCATCTTATCAAAATACACTTGATCACCATGTTCACTTTCTTCGTCCTTAGAAAAAATAAAACCATTGAAAACTGGAACCAGGAGTGTCTCAGAGTGTGGGATAGGTCGTATTGCTGAAGGAATATTAGGATATGCAATCATACGCTGTTTTTTCTTGCCAATGCCCTTTGTATGGATCAGACAGAAATAACAGTCACTGCTATGGTCCTTAGGTTCATGCCAAACCATGTGAATACCAAAAGGCATTCCTTTGCGTTTTCCTTTTGTCCAGTCACGAAGCATTTCCTCACAATTATGACACACAATATGAGGAGCCCAATTCTTGTCTTGATCGCCAAGGGGAACTTGAAAATAGGCAATATATGCACGTGTCACAAATGATGAAATATTGCACCTTTGACGCTGAAGTGTGTAACAGCCACATATATAACAGAAGGTGTCAGGACTATTCTTACATTTACACCTACTCAAAAAAGCTATGATTCAATCTTAAAACAAAATAAGAGGTTGTTTTTATCAGATAATAATTTTTTACATTTAAAAACAACTACAATTATGTAAAAGTGATGTTTGTAAAACATTAATTGCCTTGTGGTATGTTCAATCCAAGAGTCATTTCCCTTTAACTCCAATTTAAAAACCAATGCATGCCATTACTGTAACAAAAAGAAATTAAAATTGCCTAAAAACTAGAGCATGCACCAAAAGATGGATTTCAGATTTGGAATCAGTGATGTAGAAATATATAGAAACAGTTCTAAAACCTCATACAACAGAAAATAAAAAATAAATTGTCCTCCAGTGTAATAGGTACGTAATGATCTCTTACTGGTTTTAATTTGAAATTCCCTGAAACATGATGTTGAACATCTTTTCATATGTCTATTTGCCATATATCTTCTCTGGAGAGGTGTCTGTTCACATTCCCTACCCATTGTTTACTTGGGTTGTCTGTTTTCTTGTTTAGTTTCAAGAGTTCTTTGAACATTTTGGACACGAGTCCTTTATCAGATATGTGTTTTGCAAAGATCTTCTCCCTGTCTCTGACTTGTCTTTTCATTATTTTAACAGTGTCTTTCATCTTTGGTAGGGCAGAAATGTTAAAAATTTTAATGAGTTCTAACTCATCAACACTTATCATGAATTACACTTTTGATAGTGCTGTATTTCACTTTTAACTGACCTTAAAAGGTGAAAGGCTTTAGCTATCAGACTACCCAGACTGCAAAGCTAGGTGTTCGTATGTATGATTTTTAGATCTTTTTCCTAGGGTTAAATCTTAAAACTGAAGAATGACTATGTTCTCTATATTCAAACTATAAAACTTAGTCAAATATTTGAGAATTTTTCTGAAATGCAATTAGAAGAAAATATTTTAAATTAAGGCAAAAATTATTTAAATATATTTACTTTCTTAAAAAATTCCATATAATGTCTTGCAAACTGTGATAAAGAACGAGGAAATTATTTCCTCTCAAAATAGTAACAGGAGAAAACTTTAAATTTTATTAATACTAACGTATACAACTTCATGAAAAGAAGCTATACAAAAATAAAATATCCAGGCTCTACTTCTCCATTATGAAAGAACAATCACATCTCCACTATATTAAAGATGGGCTAGTTAAAATTAGAAAAAGATACCTCACTGATATGACAAGGTCATTTTAAATTATGTGAGATTTAGAAGTTAATACTAATTAATTACCTATTCTGCACCTGGTACTATGCTTGGTGTACAGGAGATACAAAGATGAATCAAGTCAGACCACGAAAAGAAGAGCAAATACTACATATAAATACACTACCCCTCCCAAATCCCAAAACTTTCTCTACAAGGTGGCATTCAGTTTCTGTTCAAAACTAATGTAAAAAGAACTGAATTTCAGTATTTCCTCTGGAAATTTCCTTTTATTTTCTATATTTTAAAAAAGGCACACAGGGGAAGGCTAAACTGAAAAACCTATAAATTATATATACCTATGCCAAAAGTCCAGTTATTCATCCCCTTCCAAAATATACAATGATGGAAAAACAGTCCCATCATATCCTCTGAAGCCTTGCAAAATCAAGTTCAGGGCAAAAGGACCTTCTCAATTAACAGTTTAAACAAGGGTGGTACAATGGCTGCAACCCTAACATAAAACACATGTATGAACTGGCTAAGTGGAACCAGAATGCTTTTTGAATGCTTACTGTCAATGAGCAAAGTGGAAAAGATGCTATCAAGTCACCAAAGACACATCTCCTCACTGAAATAAAAGGACACTAGCCCTTCCTCATCCCTGACAGAACTGTATCAGCCAATTAGACGGCTCATTTGGTCAAAGAACCAGTAATTCAATGCATCATGACAAGTCTTTATTGAGCACCTATAATATGCCAGCCACTGTTCTAGGCATTAGGATACATCTGTGAAAAAAAGAATAAAATTTATGCCCTTGTGGTTCAAGTCCATACAGAAAACAATAACCAAAAACCAGTAACTGTAAAAATATGTAAATTAAACAGTGTGTTAGAAGGTATTAAGTGCTCTGGAGAAAGAGAGGGGGGGGGGAGGTGACAGCACAGTGCACTCTGTACTGTATGGGAAGGGGGGGTGCAATTTTATTTATTTTTATTTATTTATTTTTGGGGGGGTATTTTTTCTGAAGTGAGAAGCAGGGAGGCAGAGAGACACACTCCTGCATGCGCCCAACCAGGATCCACCCAGTATGCCCACTAGGGGCGATGCTCTGTCCATCTGGGGCATTGTTCCATTGCAACCCGAGCCATTCTAGCACCTGAGGCGGAGGCCATGGAGCCATCCTCACTGCCCGGGCCAACTTTGCTCCAATGGAACCTTGGCTGCGGGAGGGGAAGAGAAAGACAGAGAGAAAGGAGAGGGGGAAGGGTAGAGAGGCAGATGGGCGCTTCTCCTGTGTGCCCTGGCTGGGTATCGAACCTGGGACTTCCACACACTGGGCTAACGCTCTCCCACTGAGCTAGCCAGCCAGGGCTACCAAACGTCAGTCCTGGTTGAGAAGGTAAGACTTGAGCAAAGATTTGATGTGGGGAGGGAGTTAGCCATGCAGGCATGTATGGAATGGGCATTTCTGGCACGAAGACTGCACCTGGTATGGTGGAGGAGCAAAAGGAGGCCCATGTGGTTGGATAGCTGGAGTAAGGTGAGTGGGGGAGAGCAGAGCTTCACCGACAGAGGGGAGGCAGTGAGGGACTAGATCATACAGCAAATTGGCAAACTTTCCTTTAAGGACCAGACAATAAACATAAATACTTTCAATTCATAAAGTCTCTACTATTCAACTGCCTCTGTAGTGCAAGTGTACTCATAGACTATAATGTGAACAAATGGGTGTGTTTGTGTTCTAATAAAACTGTATTTATGGGCAACAAAATGTCAATTTCATATAACAGTCATGTCACAATATAGGAATTTTTTTATTTTTAACCATTTAACAACCAATTTTAGCCTACTGGTCATACAAAAACAGGCAGTAGGTTAAATATAGTCTCTGGGTCATAGTTTGTCAACTCTGAATACAGGTCACCTTAAGGACTGTGACTTTCACTTTGTGTGAGATAGAGAACCTCAGAGGGTTTTAAGCAAAGAAGTAACAATATTTGACTCATAATTTTAAAAGGTCACTATGATTTCTATGCTAAAATACATTGTAGAGAAGGCATGGGTGGGAGGAAAGAGGCCACTTAGGAAGCTCAGTGATCAGGTTCTGGACAGATTCTGAAGGGAAGGTGACAGGAACCCACGTAGAACTGACATGCAGTGTAAGCGAACTGGAGGCATCAGGAGGACCAGAACTTCCAGGTTTCTGGCCTGAGCGAATGAGTTAGGGAAGGTAAAGGAGAGCAGGTTTGGGGATTAAGACCAGGAATTCCACTTTGGACAAGTTGACTTTGAGATATTAGATATCCAAGTAGGTAACTAGATATGAACCTATAATTTAGAAGAGAATAGGACCCAAATTTGGCACTTTTCAGTATATAGGCCACATGGCAAGTCACAAGATCACCAAGGAGGTAGGTGTACTATGTTGTTCTGAAAGCCAAATAAGTAACACTTCTGAGGCAAGCTCTCTGAATTATAAACATGAAAAGGGATACAGCACGAGAATGGAAATCCTGAGTTTTAGTCCTCATTTTAGTAAGTATGTTCATAATTCAAAGATACCTATATAGGAAGTCGTGGTGTAAAGTAGCTTTGTCATTGACAAAAATTTATCCTCTGCTCTACTATTCTATCCCCACTTCAGGACATTTCTGGAAAAAACTTTGTCTTGAGAACATCAGGTAAAAATTTTCAAGGGCTATTCATTACCTAAGCAACTGGCATTCCACTCAGATACTCAGTGTGGCACCAAAATTCCCCATAATACAAACAAAACTTATGTAATTTTTTTCCTGGCAGTTCTCTTCCAGACAAAATGGGAATAATGACTCTTCCCCAGAACACCTTGCAATGTGCTTACTGTTAAGCTTCAAGTTCAACCTTTTCTTTACTAGATGGACTACCATGATTTGGCACTGGTCTAGTCATTAAATAAATGTCCATCTTAAACCTACTCCTCCATGAAAACTTTACCTATTACTTGAGTTTAATATAATTTCTTCCTTCTGAGCCATCCAGCACTTTTTCAAGTTCCTTTATGACATTTCTATTACCCAATTTTAATTATTTCTATAGTAAGTTCCCTAGTGAAATGACTTCACCTTTACTTCCACAGCCCCAGTATAACACCCTGCACTCAAGAAATGTTCATAAAAATCTGAATTCGGCCCTGGCCGGTTGGCTCAGTGGCAGAGCGTCGGCCTGGCGTGCGGGAGTTCCGGGTTCAATTCCCGGCCAGGGCACACAGGAGAAGCGCCTATCTGCTTCTCCACCCCTCCCCCTCTCCTTCCTCTCTGTCTCTCTCTTCCCCTCCCGCAGCCAAGGCTCCACTGGAGCAAAGTTTGCCCGGGCGCAGAAGATGGCTCTGTGGCCTCTGCCTCAGGCGCTAGAGTGGCTCTGGTTGCAACAGAGCGACTCCATGAATCGCCCCCTGGTGGGCGTGCCGGGTGGATCCCAGTTGGGTGCATGCGGGAGTCTGTCTGATTGCCTCCCCATTTCCAACTTCAGAAAAATACAAAAAAAAAAAATGTGTAAGGCAACATTTATAAAAAGGCAAATGTAGTAGTTGTTCTTGTTTCCAAAAATTGGTTATCAAACAAACATGATTTTAAGTTAATAAGATTGTAACTGGAAATAATTTCATTTCTTGAAAAAAATACTCTGGGGGGTCAGTGAGCATTGAAAAAAACTCACTACTCAGAGGGTTCAAGAATACATAACTGCACAGTCTAAGGTTCACTGCAAGGCCACCGTCATTTTCCACGGCAGTCATCACAGTGACTTGTATGGAACATCTGACCTCTCCTACATAAGCACAAATTCCAGTATTTACTGGACTTATTTTACACATTTTTAATTAATCCTTCACTGACATACTCCCTTCTACTGCTGACATTATTCTTAGCAATTTCAGTAATCACTTAGATGACCCTTCTAAAATGCAGGCCTTTCCATTCCTTTCCTCTAATGTTCTCATCTTCTTTCCTACCTGAGACATCCACTCCTCCCTTGGCCTATAACCTATGAACCCCACCACCTTTCACAGTCTCCCTCACTCTTTTCATGCCTTCACTTCTGTCCTTTCCAACTGAAACTACACAATTCATCACTTATCACTCACACCAGCAATTCCCTTTGTTATCTTCTCCTGGAAAAACACCAACAAACCCACACCCATAATCCTGACAAGAGAATGGGCTGGGGGAGGATCACACAACTGCGCTAACAGATATTTTTCCTAAATTCGTGATCCAATAACCAACAGTTTTTCAAAGAGTGGCAGTGCTGCTATCTTCAGGGGTTTGAAAATGTGAGGCAGAGTATCCTGGTTGTCACATGGTTGGTAATCCTGGCATTTACCTGGGATTCTAAACACCCTGCAATGTCCAAGGAGCCCCATTAAAAATATTCACTTACCCACTTTCCTAATGGTTATTTCATTTCTTCTCTTTTCTTTTCAAACATCACCTAGCCTCACATTCCACTCATCATTCTGCATTCTATTTCAATCAAAATGTCTGTTATGAATATACTGTCCCAATTCCTTTCTAATCCAAATTTCTTAACTCAAACCCTAGTAGGTCTCATCCCCTTTGCCTACTCCAGGTATCACTCTCCTCTCATTTCTTGAATAACTTGGACCTCTTGCCTCCTGATAGCCTGATTCTCTGCCCCTTTCAGGATACACAAAATTCTTTGCATTTACACTTCTGTTTTCCATTTCCGCTCCTCTCATTTTCTCTTAAATTTATCCCAGTCGGCCTCTCACCCCAAAGCTCCATTGAAACAATTGTTGTCAAGGTCCTCTAGGACTTCCACAGTGCTTAAGGCTGTGACAACTCTCACTCCTCATCTTAGTTGACCTCTCAGCAACAGGTGACAGTCAACTGTGCCCTATTTGAACATTTTACCTCCCTTGGCGCCATCCAGTACACCCTTCTTAGATCTCCTACTCTATCTATTATATCATCTCCTTTCTTTTTTATCTCCACAACCTCTAAATCAGGGGTCCCCAAACTACGGCCCGAGGGCCACATGCGGCCCCCTGAGGCCATTTATCCGGCCCCCACCGCACTTCTGGAAGGGGCACCTCTTTCATTGGAGGTCAGTGAGAGGAGCCTAGTTCCCATGGAAATACTGGTCAGTTTGTTGATTTAAATTTACTTGTTCTTTATTTTAAATATTGTATTTGTTCCCGTTTTGGTTTTTTACTTTAAAATAAGATATGTGCAGTGTGCATAGGGATTTGTTCATAGTTTTTTTTATAGTCTGGCCCTCCAATGGTCTGAGGAACAGTGAACTGGCCCCCTGTGTAAAAAGTTTGGGGACCCCTGCTCTAAATGCTGGGCTGCCTCAGGACTCAGCCCTCATGCTAATCTCTTTGCTACCTCACATCAGTATCCTTGGTATTTCTCAAACGATTCACTCATACGCCCATCTTGGTGGCTTTACACTCGCTAGTTTACCCTAGACAGCCACATAACTCCTTCTCTTATTTCTTCTGGTGTCTGCTCAAACGTCACCTAATCCTGAGCCCTTCCCTGATTACCCCATATAACAGCAACCCCTCCTCCAGCACACAACTGACTCTGTTCTGCTTCTGCCCACAGGCGCTGGCATATGATATCTGTGCTTACTATGTTTTGTACACCTAGAATAATGCCTGGCACAAAGAAGAAACTCAAATTTTTTCATAAACAAACTCAATGCTCACAGCAGCCCTGAAAAAATGGTGGAAAAAGGAGTAGTGGTATAAATTTCTTTTACACTCTTTTAAGATATGAAAGCACAAATATAACAAGGATGGTGTTAAGTAATTTGTCCACGATCAGAGACTGGCAGAGCTATCCCTAGAACTGGGGTCGGGTCTCTAGCATCTTTTAGAATTCATATCACTGTCTCCACAAGCAAATCAAAGAGGAAATGTATATTTAATTTTGCACAGTGACTTTTAAAATATTTCTTTTAGAGACAGACAGGAAGGGAGAGAGGAGAAGCATCAATTTACAGTTGCAGCACTTTTAATTGTTCATTGATTGCTTTCTCATATGTGCCTTGACCAGGGGGATCCAGCTGAGCCAGTGACCCCTTGCTCAACCCAGCGACCTTGGGCTTCAAGCCAGCGACCTTTGGGCTCAAGCCAGTGACCATAGGGTCATGTCTATGATCCCACACTCAAGCCAGCGACCCCAAGCTCAAGCTGGCGAGACACGCTCAAGCTGGTGACCTCAGGGTTTAGAACCTGGGTCCTCAAGAGTCCCAGGTTAATGCTCTATCCACTGAGCCACCACCTGGTCAGGTAGTGATCTTTAAGTTTTAAATGCTCAAATTGAGATCTAATCCTATAAATCACAATCAGACGTGAAGTAGCCCCTAAGCTGTACACGCTTCAATAGTATTTATTTCCTTCTCACTAAAAAGCTGTGTGGAGGTTATCAGACTATCTTTAGAATTTACAGATCTTGTGACAATTCTGATCAAAAGGAAAATGGGGTAATGTGCCAAGAAACAGTTAAGAATTCAAGTATTCTCTGTCATTCTATGCCCACTGCAGCACACTTAACACCAAAAAGTAAACCAGCACCTTGGTAAACAAGCTTCAAATGGTGTCTCTGGTTCTGAAGACTTTTTTGTTGCCTTTCTACAGAACAGAGCATGGCAAAGAACCATATCTAGAGAGAGACTGGGCACAATTATTTCTCTCTTACTTAGGTTTGCAAAATAACCTCAGAGCCTATCATCTAGTTATAAACAAGTAGTATTGTTAAAAATCATAAATTTTTAAAACAAATAGAAGTCATTTTGTTTTCACCTTGGCAAAATAAACAGTAAGTTTCTACTGCAAGTAAAACATATAAATTCACCAAGTATTACATCAATACAAAAAAAGTTTTCAGGTATAACAATGCTATAAAAATTAGATATATTAGATCCTTCAGTAATATAGTAATTTAATTTCTTGCCAACACTCCTTCTCCTCTTTCTGGCGTCCTCTGCCACAGTTGGAAACTGTGTATCTAGGTCAGAAAAGACAAGTAGCTTTTCAAAACAGCTCAATATCTTTGGCACAAGAGTTGATACTATAATTCAACCTCTTCATAAACTCCTTTTAAAATATACGCTAATGTAAATCACAAGATGAGTATTACTGATATTTATGAAAAGCCACTGGAAAAAAAACCACTTAAATGCTAGATTTTAAAAAAGTGATAATGGTAATAGACTTAAGAAAAATTTGAAATAGGCAATACAATATAATTAGTATAAGAGCAATGGATTCAGGGTCAGAAGATTTGCATTCTAATTCCAGCTCTGCAACTACTGAGCTGGCCAATTTTGAAAAGATTTTCACCTCTCTGAGCCTCAATTTCTTCACTTATAAAGGAACAGAACAAGATCAGAAAGATCAAGAAAGTAAAAAGGTTACACTATACCTAATTACTTTTCAGGTACTACCTGTTTAAGCATGATTCTATGATAAACCAGAAATCTACAGGTTATTTCCATATATGACAAATTAAATTTATTCCTTAAAAGTATACCATATTTCCCCATGTATAAGGCACACCGTACTTTTGGGGCCCAAAATTTGGGGAAAAAAACTGTACTATGTAAAGTTATGAACTCAAGTTTTATTCATCATAAAATTCATACAACTCCTCATCACTGCGCATAAAAGCGGAAAATGCAAGTAAAAACAATCTACAACCACTGTATAAGACGCACCAAGTTTTTAGACCCTCAAATTCTTGGGGGAGGGGGGCGTCTTATACATGAGGAAATACAGTATGTTTTTACAATGTAATTATATATTAAATATTATAGATAAAATTAAAAAGCAGATAATTGGGGGAGTTTGAACACTGAATATTGGTAACATGGAATTATTTCTAGAGGGTGATACTGGGTTTCTTCTGCAGGTGTGTTCACATCTTTTAGAGATACATACTAAATTATTTCTAGATGAAGTAACACTAAAATCTGGGATTCTCCTTAAAATAATCTAGTTAAAGGGAAGAAGGAGAGAGAAATAATTGAAAATTGATGACAGGAGTTCTTTAGGCATCGCAGGGTTCTCTCTGCTTGTATATATTTGAACATTTCCCTAAGAAGAGTTTTAAACAGGAACATATTTACCAAGAATCTAACTCATCACCTTTCAATTTCATATATTTTCTTCAGGCACATTCTCCTCTTTAAAATCCATTATGTAACTGTATGACACCAAAGCAGGTGAATTGATTAAAAGCATCTTGGGGAACTGTTGGCAGATAAAATATATTATGGTCACTTTGTTAAAGATGGCGCTGCCCACATGGAAGCCTGTCTCCCAGGTGATATTAATGTGTGTTGGGGGCAGGCTGTGGGTAGGCAGGATCCTTGTAGCCTGGGGCTTGGTTTTAGGACTAAGCCTTTTTCACCTTTTTTGATGCGGGGTGGTACAATCCCATCATGCTCCAGATTAGTGACCTTGTATTAGAGACTTCCCTATTTTGTATATTGGATTAAAGG
Source organism: Saccopteryx leptura (assembly GCF_036850995.1). NCBI lineage: Eukaryota > Metazoa > Chordata > Mammalia > Chiroptera > Emballonuridae > Saccopteryx > Saccopteryx leptura. Next base: position 12,014,629 of record NC_089504.1, on the reverse strand, counting down.
GTTTTTTGGTTTGTTTGTTTGTTGTATTTTTCTGAAGCTGGAAATGGGGAGAGACAGTCAGACAGACTCCCGCATGCGCCCGACAGGGATCCACCCGGCACGCCCACCAGGGGCGATGCTCTGCCCACCAGGGGGCGATGCTCTGCCCCTCCGGGGCATCGCTCTGCCGTGACCAGAGCCACTCTAGCGCCTGGGGCAGAGGCCAAGGAGCCATCCCCAGCGCCCGGGCCATCTTTGCTCCAATGAAGCCTTGGCTGCGGGAGGGGAAGAGAGAGACAGAGAGGAAGGAGGGGGGGTGGAGAAGCAAATGGGCGCTTCTCCTATGTGCCCTGGCCGGCAATCGAACCCGGGTCCCCCGCACGCCAGGCCGACGCTCTACCGCTGAGCCAACCAGCCAGGGCCGGATTAAAGGTTTTGATTTCTACTCTATAAAATGGGTGCAGAATAGGAACTTGCTCTCTTGGTTCCTGAGATTAATATTAGAGGAGAGAGCAGAGGAGAGCAGAGAGAGGCCACATGGAGGAGGCCAGGAGAAGCAGCCAAGATGGCAGAGTGCTGAAGGTAAAGCAGCCAGTTTGTGCAGAGAGAAGGAAGGAGATGGGGAACAGAGGTGAATAAGGCTGGTGAGCTAGAAACCTTTGATTCTAGGAAACTCGGATAAGTCAGTAGCTTTGTGAGCACTGAATGTGAGTGAGTTTTGGAGCCCAGTGTGTGTTTTTAATTCCCCGCCGGGTGCAAGCTAGGATTAAAGATGATAGCCCACCAGTTTTTGGCTCCGTTGTTTCTTTACCGACTGTCTGAATCCAATGCGAACCTGCATGGGCCAGGCCGTGGTCACTGGCTTTACAGAAACAATTTAGTAATAACTAGTAGTCAAAGATGTGGATATCCTACCAGCAACAATACTATTTCTGATTACATTAACTAGAGAGACTCCTAGCACAAACATAGTAAGACAACACTAATGTTCAAGCTAATGTTCAAGCAGCACTGTTCATTAACAATAATACTGGAAACCTAAATGTCCATCAGCACAAAAATAAAGGCAGGAAATGTGCAGTTAATGAATTAGTGATAGATTTTTACCATGTCACAAAATAAGGTTGAGAGAAAAAGCTACTTGCAGACTACTACGTACAGAGTAATGCCATTTATATGAGCTTGGAAAACACATGAAATAATGTTACATATAATTTGTGGATACACACACACTTCTTAGCATAAAAACATTCAAGGTAATAACAAACAAAACATTTCAGGAGTGGTTATCCCTGGGACAAGAAGGAACAGGACAGGATCGGGATGGGATACACACACATATGTATTATATATCTTAACTACAACTTTTCTTTTTCTTTTCTTTTTTCTTTTTGACAGCAAGAAGGACAGATAGGAACAGACAGGCAGGAAGGGAGAGAGATGAGAAGCATCAATTCTTCACTGCAGCATCTTAATTGTTCACTGATTGCTTTCTCATATGTGCCTTGACCAGGGGGGCTACAGCAAAGTGAGTAACCCCTTGCTCAAGCCAGCGACCATGGGGTCATGTCTATAATCCCACACTCAAGCCAGCGACCCTATATTCAAACTAGTGAGCTTGTACTTAAGCCGGCAACCTTGGGGTTTCAAACCTGGGTCCTCTGCATTCCAGTCTAACGCTCTATCCACGCGCCACCGCCTGGTCAGGCTGAACTACAATTTCTTAAGAAAAAATCTGAAGCAAATCTGGCAACAATAGCATGTGAAGAAGCTATGTGTGGTGGGTATGTAGTTACTTATTATAGATATACTGTTTTGTCAGTATACATTTCAAAATATTTAAAAAATTAAGTCCATGTGTGTAAAATAGTCAGAAACAAAGGAAACCCTGGCCTCTTAAGCAGCAAAATATTCTAGCTCTGGTGTTAGCCTTTAGGTATTAGCAGTTTTTTCCATGTAGAATAAATACTGATATTGGATAGAAGGAACAAGAAAGTTTCCTCCATCAAAGACGACTGTAAGGTTTTTTATGTTTTAACTGTAATGAGACATATTCTTACATAGAATTATCCAGTGATTATAACCAAAGACATTCAAAGTGTTAGATGGCAGGCAAAGTCACTGTCATGACTATGAGGGTCCCGAAGCACTACAGGAGGTAATACTGCCCAGAAACATTCTAGTTCTAAGTAATACTTATGTTAGGACAGATCTATGAAAAGCTTTATTTCTCAAGTCTCTCTAATCTGGCAGAATTTAAGCTCCAAATTGTCTCCACTGTAGATTCTGTCAGGATTTGATTATAGTCTTTGTTATGGGAAGGAAGGTCTAATGTAGGCTTTACTCTAGGGCAGAAGTCAGAAAACTTTTTTTTTTTTTTAATTTTTTTTATTTATTCATTTTTAGAGAGGAGAGAGAGAGACAGAGAGAGAGAAGAGGGAGGAGCTGGAAGCATCAACTCCTGTATGTGCCTTGACCAGGCAAGCCCAGGGTTTCAAACCGGCAACCTCAGCATTTCCAGGGCAATGCTTTATCCACTGCACCACCACAGGTCAGGCCAGAAAACTTTTTCTTAAAGGGCCAAACAGTAAATACAGTAGGCTTACAGGCCCTACATGTCCGTGGCACCTACTGAACTTTGCCACTGTAGGGTGAGAGCAGCCAGACAATATGGAATGAACGGGCACAGATGTGTTTTAGTAAAATTTTAAAGACACCGTTTGCCAATCCCTGCTTTACCTTACGGTCTTTCTAGTGTTTCACCCAGATGCCAGGGTCTCACAGTTCTGGCTAGACCAGAACTTTAATATCCCCCAGCCGCACAACCTCTAGTAACTCTGTTCATACCCAACCCTGGGGCAGCCACTATGGTAAACCTTCCAGACTTTCTCATTCACTGACAGCCCAGTGCTCTGCACCAATTCATAAGGGACCCACACACAAACATTTGGAAACCCCTCCCCTCCTATACTACTTCCTCTTCTCCAGTGTTCTGCCCAGAGGATTCCAGCCACTTTAGCTGTCCTAAATTCTGAGCATGGCACAGTTAGGCCACCATGCTCTGCTTGGATGCCAGATCAGGAAATTGTTCTCAGGCAGAAAGGAGGGACAATCACGGGGCCCATTTCATGAATTTCAAGATCACAAGCCTCTTGCCCAAAGCCTGAAAGAATTGCCTCATATCAAAGTTTTCTATGGCAGGAAGGCTAATCCAGACGTGTTGCTCCATCATAACCAGAAGCAAAAGTCATAGTCAATAAATATTCTAGTTTCTACTATATATCAAGACCTCTTCTGGGGAACAGCTCAACCTGAAGCTTGGTGTAATCCAAAGGGCATTATGGTGAGAACAACGAACAATTCATTCATCCATCTATCTAATACTAAGCATCTTACTGAACCAGGAAAGTCCTGATTTTTGTCTTCAAGCCTCAGTATTAGCACAGCCTCAAGTAGTACTATAATCTGCCCTCCAAATCACAAAGGTTTCAAGTAAAGACTGAAGCTGAGAAAAAGCAGATAAAACACCTGATAAAGCACTGCACAAATCCAAGTTATTCTTGTGATCGCAACAATCACACCCTCACCAACAGAGCACGAGTCCTCCATGTACGCCTTCCGTAGGCAGAAAAAAAGATGTACAAGGATGGCCGTGACACAGCACAGTGTGTGAGCACATGTACCCTGGGGTGTGGGGGGTTCCAGAAGTCAGACCTGCTTGAGAACACAGTGCACATATACAAGTACAAGAGAGAGGACTATCTGTCATACTGATGTTGACTGATGACAAGCTGAGTGAATAGCACAATAGCATTTGAGTGAAGTACTTTTTTGAAATTTCAAATCAGGGTATAGAAAAAATAATTTTAAAAATGTATTATTATTGTTAAAGAATGCTTTAATACAAATTTCTTACATATTTATATAAGGCTTTCTTCCAACTATTTTGAAGTTCAAGAATAGAAAAATTTCTAATATAAATAACATATTCACATAACATTCTTTTAAAATGTCTCAATGCATCACAAAGGTCATGATCATTTTCTCACCAATAGTCAGAATATAAAATTTTTAAAAATAAGTCCAGAGAAGGGATAAATCATTCAAGACACAGGCTGATGAGAGCTCTGGGAAAAGCCATGCGAGTAGACCGTGGGTCCCACCTCAGCTACCTGAGTTCAAAGCACAAATGTGAATCCAGCTTTTAACAAAGCTTATTTTCTACTGGGCTCTGAAGGATGATGAGTGGTTATACACACTGGCATATTCTAATATACTTCTCGCTCTGTTTTCATGTTTCTAAACTATCTTCCTCCTTCTCTGCTGTCCTCCCACTGCAATCTCGGGCCTTTAAATAAAGGTCATCTAGAATGTTAACAGACACTGGCATATAAAATGACAAAAAGGGAAAGGACTCCTTAAGACATAAGTGTTAACTATAAAATGATATATATTTCAATATATTAAAATCAAGAACTTTTAGCCTTCAAAAAACACCAGAGAGAGAGAGAAAACAAGGTATAAACTGAAAAGATTTCTGGAATACATACATCTGACAAAAGTATCAAAAATATGTAAGGATGACTTAAAATCCAAAAGAAAAACACAAACAACCCAGCAAAAGAAAAAAGAAAAGGAAAAAAGACATGAGCAAGCATTTCACAGGGAATAAAAAGACAAATAAAAATGTCAAGAAACATTAATATCAAAAGTGATCAGGCCCTGGCCGGTTGGCTCAGCGGTAGAGCGTCGGCCTGGCGTGCGGGGGACCCAGGTTCGATTCCCGGCCAGGGCACATAGGAGAGGTGCCCATTTGCTTCTCCACCCCCCCCTCCCTTCCTCTCTGTCTCTCTCTTCCCCTCCCGCAGCCAAGGCTCCATTGGAGCAAAGATGGCCCGGGCGCTAGGGATGGCTCCTTGGCCTCTGCCCCAGGCGCTAGAGTGGCTCTGGTCGCGGCAGAGCGACGCCCCAGAGGGGCAGAGCATCGCCCCCTGATGGGCAGAGCGTCGCCCCTGGTGGGCATGCCGGGTGGATCCCGGTCAGGCGCATGCGGGAGTCTGTCTGACTGTCTCTCCCCATTTCCAGTTTTGGAAAAAATACAAAAAAAAAAAAAAAGTGATCAGAGAAATGCAATAAAAATGAAATACCACTCCATACCCATTCAAGCTGAAAAAATTTAAGTCTGCTAATACCAAGTGTTGGAAAGATATGGAGCTACAAGGTCTTTTATAGATTAAAGGTAGAGAAAATTTTTGACATAATTTCTACAAAGTGGCCTGACCAAGCGGTGGCGTAGTAGATAGAGCATCGGACTGGGATGTTCGAGACCCCGAGGTCACCAGCTTGAGCTCGGGCTCATCTGGTTTGAGCAAAGCTCACCAACTTGGACCCAAGGTCGCTGGCTTGAGCAAGGGGTTACTCGGTCTGCTGAAGGCCCGCGGTCAAGGCACATATGAGAAAGCAATCAATGAACAACTAAGGTGTCGCAACAAAAAACTGATGATTGATGCTTCTCATCTCTCTCTGCTCCTGTCTGTCCCTATCTATCCCTCTCTCTGACTCTCCGTCTCTGTAAAAGAAAAATAAAAATAAAATAAATTTATACAAAGTGAATAATCCCATACTCAACTACCCAGATAGTCTACCCTTCTATAAACATGAAGAGAAACACACACATGTACAAGACGTAGATTATTAGAGTGTTCATAACAAAATTGTTCACAATAGCAAAAACCTGGAAAACATGCAAATTGCCCACTCTCAAAAGAATAGATGAATAAACTATAGTACACTAACATAATGGATTATTAATTAGCAAAGTGAAGGACATGCAACAACCTGAATAAATCTTAGCAATATAATTTTAAATAAAAATACTAAGTCCCAAATGATTACATACAGAATGTTTTGTAAAGTTAAAATTAAAATTAAAAGATATACATACTTACTTTCAAAGAATACATAAAAATAGAAAGCTATACAAAAACAGAAAGCAAGGGAATAATGAACACAGAATTCAGGCTGTGAATTCTTTGGAGAGAAGGCAGGAATATGATGGGGGAATCTATGAAATCAGATGCAGGTTATTAACAATCTACCTGTTGTTACGGTAGTGAGTTCTCAGAGAGACTTATCAGATTTTTATAAAAAAAATAAAAACTGACTATACACGGATCAATGAGAGCATGTTATAAACAAAGATTATGACAAATCTATTATCCAAGTCAGTGCACATTATATCCAAGTTGACGCTTTATCCACTGCGCCACCACAGGTCAGGCAATGCACATTATATCCAATTTTTAAAAACACTTCTTAGTCTATGCTCAATTTTTTACCAAACTGAGTTTTGATCTTCTTGGGGTATAATTTTCTTATGTTATACCTAATTGCAAGCAGTTGTTAACACTATTTTCCTAATGTGGATAACTTAAAACCTATGATGAAATAGTATGTTCGAGTACAAGTCGCATACTAAGATTTGAGTCATGGCATATTCAATACAAGAGTATTCATGAAACTGCAATTTATTTATTTATTTATTTATTTATTTATTTATTTATTTATTTATTTATTTATTTATTTGCATTTTTCTGAAGCTGGAAACAGGGAGAGACAGTCAGACAGACTCCCGCATGCGCCCGACCGGGATCCACCCGGCACGCCCACCATGGGGCGACGCTCTGCCCACCAGGGGGCGATGCTCTGCCCATCCTGGGCGTCGCCATGTTGCAACCAGAGCCACTCTAGCGCCTGAGGCAGAGGCCACAGAGCCATCCCCAGCGCCCGGGCCATCTTTGCTCCAATGGAGCCTTGGCTGCGGGAGGGGAAGAGAGAGACAGAGAAGAAGGCGCAGCGGAGGGGTGGAGAAGCAAATGGGTGCTTCTCCTGTGTGCCCTGGCCGGGAATCGAACCCGGGTCCTCCGCACGCTAGGCCGACGCTCTACCGCTGAGCCAACCGGCCAGGGTTGAAACTGCAATTTAATAAGTACTCTTAGCTTGTTACAGACTGGAAACAAAAACTTCCATGATCCAAAGAAAACAGTTTTCCATTTTACTAGATGACTTGTTTCACAAGCCTAACCTTTAAAATATAGATGCCAACTCAAAAGTCTTCTTAGTCATAAGTGACACTTCCAAGTCACCTCAGTATTTTTTCCCAACAGTCTGTTCAGAAAAAGAACAAGTAAACTGCAAAATGTTTTCCTTAATGTAGACTTTCTTAGTTATTAGAAAAGTTAAAATTAGGGTTTTCATAACTAATTCAACCTCTTAATAAATAAATGTATATGTAACATATATGTAACACTTCAGGAAAAATATAAGACTACAGAAACAATCCGTTGTACTCAATTTCTGCATTTTATAATTTCCAACTAATATGGTATTTATAAAACTATATATTCCCTACTTCTAATAGGTTCATGAGGAAAACAATAAAATATAAATAAATGATAAAACACCCATAGAGAATGATCTTCATATGGAAAGAGGATCCCCTTGTCTGAACTTACAATGGGAAACAAACTTTCAACTTCTAAAATGATGTATCTATTACCCAGAAAGCTTTAAACTGTTCAACCATATGGGTAATACAATGCCCCCCTTTAAAAAAAGGAGAAAAATAAGAGAAAAAACCAAGCAACACAGAGAAATGTGAAAAATGGATTCAGTAATGTGAAGTGTTATTATCTACCTGTCAAACACCCCCAGTTTCCCCCATTTTCCTCGAGACAGAGCTTCCACATCATTACTAAGGATCTTACCCTCAAATAAGCAGGATAAGAACATTAAAGGCGGCCTGACCTGTGGTGGCGCAGTGGATAAAGTGTCGACCTAGAACGCTGAGGTCGCCGGTTCAAAACCCCGGGCTTGCCTGGTCAAGGCACATGTGGGAGTTGATGCTTCCTGCTCCTTCCCCCCCTCCTCTCTCTCTAAAAATGAATAAATTAAAAAAAAAAAAAATTTAAGAACATTAAAGGCAATATGAATAGGAGTATGTCCTAATGTCCTACCTGCATTATCACTACACAGATAAGATACCAATTAGTGATAAACATGTCTTAGTATACATATCCCTGTCATTCAAAGCAGTTCTTATATAGCATTACATGGTATAAAATTCAGCATCACAGACAATCCTGTGTAGTATAAAGGCTTATCATCTGACAGATTAAAAACAGACTCAAATTAGGCAACTCTTACAAGATCACACAACTAGTAAATGGCAGCAATTAAATGCAAACTCAGTTCTGCTGATAGACTTCTATTCACAGAAAATGAAAGAAAAAAAATAGAAGTCGGGAGATCAGGACTATAATGATGTTGGAATGGCCACTAACAGCCATAAAGGCCTTTCCATTGTGGATTTTGCTTCCTGAAAAATAATGCCTCCCATCCTATGTGCTTCACAAGGCTACTGTAAGAATCAACTAACAGTCATGGGAATATTTTGAAAAAGTACACTGTTACATAAACAGGGAAGCAACTACCCTCCCAACCTTTAACCAATGATAGTGAATCCGGAACTCAAGGGACAGCAATACAATACTATGAGCCTGTGACTGGTGTTTTTTCACCCTGCAACAAATTCTGCAATTCAAGAAGAATACTGATTAAATCTCAATTATTCAGTGTGTGATTTATAAATGGAAAAATACAACCACTAGGTTCACTTATCAAAACTTGATAGTTTACAAGATAAGAGAATCGACTAAATACTCCACTAACAGCTAACAGCAATAATGATGTGCCACAGTAATAACAGCCAATACTGCTGTATGCCAAGCACTCACAGCTAAGCATTTCACATGTATTACTTCATTTAACTCTCAAAACCCTCTGTAGGAGAGGCCCTGGCCGGTTGGCTCAGCGGTAGTGTCGGCCCAGTGTGTGGAAGTCCTGGGATTGATTCCCGGCCAGGGCACACAGGAGAAACACCCAACTGCTTCTCCACCCTTCCCCCTCTCCTTCTCCACCTCTCCTTCTCCACCCTTTCCCCTCTCCTTCTCCACCCTTCCCCCTCTCCTTCCACTCTGTTTCTCTTCCCCTCCCGTAACCAAGGCTCCATTGGAGCAAAGTTGTCCTGGGTGCTGAGGACGGCTCCATGGCCTCTGCCTCAGACGCTAGAATGGCTCCAGTTGTAATGGAACAACGCCCCATGCCGGGTGGATCCCAGTCGGGTGCATGTGGGAGTCTGTCTCTCTGCCTCCCCCCCACTTCTCACTTCAGAAAAATACCCCCCCCAATTTTTTTTAAACCCTCTTTAGGAGTATCACTTTTACAGAGGAAACAACAGTCTAGAGGGGTTAAGTAACATACCTAAGATCAAGCAACGAGTCAGAGGGCAAAGCCAGGATTCTAACCTGTCTACAGAGCTAGAGCTCTTCATGACTCACTGCTACAAACCATCTGCCAAAAAGAACACCCACCTCAATACCTCTCACAAAGGCCCCCTCCCTTTCAACCCAAATGTTAAACTAATTCTCCCTTCAAAGCACCATTTCATTTCCTATCTGACAATACTGCTACCTACCTATCTTACATATTATGAATGAACAATCTATTTTATGAACCTTGACATATATACACATACATATACACACACACACATACGTACATACACACACATATATATTAATGTAAACAAGAGCAAGCATGCAACTTATCGGAGTCTGGTTCCTCATTCCTGAAGAACTATCTACTTCAAGAAGACTTGTTTTAAAACCAAAGAAATTCTATCAAGTGCTTAAAGAGACATTAGGTTATTTGGCCAAAACCATAAAGTAAGTGAAAGAGCCAAGATGTGAATTCATGTTTATGTTTATAACCTATGTTCCTAAGCCAATCATCTCATTCCAAAGCTCTATGTTCTTAGTACTATCCACATAGCTCACCCAATCATTTGGCCTCTCAGATGTTAACTCTTAAGGTTGGAGGTGGGGTAGGGACCAGAACCATGCCAATCCCCTTTGCTCCTCAGTTGATCAATATTTATTGTAATAAAATTTTAAAACCTCAATCAATATATTGTTGGTAATATTCTGGAACTCTATGAGAGAGAATGCCCTCAGCTTCCATATGAGATTCCAGACTCCTATTTTTCTAGGGCACAAAGTTAGGTCTGCTCCCCATTCCCAGTAACAGTAAGAAAGGATTTCTGAAATCTCACTTCCCACTTTTTACTAGAAATTAAGACTTAAGCCTGCTTACTTAGTCACCTGTATTCTCAGAAATAAGATGCTTATCCCTTGAAATAAAAATTTCAAAATACCCTCCTTATCTTACGTCCTCTACCCTGACCATGCCCTCTGCTTAGACAGCTCCTCCCCAGACCTCTGTACTTTTGCAAGCCCTTGCCCAACTGAAACTGAATTAGCCCTTCCATATGCTCCCACTACACTAGTTTTGCCTTGTTTCACCACTTACCAGTCTGTATCACTTGTTTTTTGAAGGCAGATATTGTGTTATTCTCTGCTGTACCCTTAGTACAGTGGTCAGCAAACTGTGGCTCTTTGGCACCTTGAGTGTGGCTCTTCCACAAAATACCATGTGCGGGTGCTACCTCGATAAGGAATGTACCTACCTATATAGTTTAAGTTTAAAAAATTTGGCTCTTGCCTGACTAGGCGGTGGCCCAGTGGACAGAGTGTTGGACTGGGATGCAGAAGACCCAGGTTCGAGACCCCGAGGCTGCCAGCTTGAGCGCAGGCTCATCTGGTTTGAGCAAAATCCCACCAGCTTGGACCCAAGGTCTCTGGCTTGAGCAAGGGGTTACTCGGTCTGCTGAAGGCCCATGGTCAAGGCACATATGAGAAAGCCATCAGTGAACAACTATGGTGCCACAACGAAAAACTGAAGATTGATGCTTCTCATCTCTCTCTGTCCCTGTCTGTCCCTCTCTCTCTCTGACTCTCTCTGTCTCTCTGTAAAAAAAAAAAAAAAAAAAAAATTTGGCTCTTAAAAGAAATTTCAATCGTTGTACTGTTGATTATTTGGCTCTGTTGACTAGTGAGTTTGCCGACCACTGCCCTGGTATATATCACAGTACCTGGATAGTAAGCACTCAAATACTGGTCCAATGAAAAAACAAATGAATAAATGATTGATGACCCTATTAGGACTCCGTGTTGCTACTTTCAGTGGGACATATGAGCAGTTCCTCATCATTCCCTATAGCTGTAGCACAGACAGACTCCTACAGTCTCATCATAAAGCTGTTCATCAGACCCTGCCTATAATCTTCATACAATCAGAGGTTAACTCTTTCATGGACCAGCACAAAATTTCTGGTGGTCTGTCAGTTGAAAAATACTGTTATACACAATTCCATGACCAATGTTGTCAAATGGTCACCGTTGTAGTTAAACCTCCATTTTTTACCTCCCATGTTCCACAGAGTATACGAGACACTTAAAACCTCTTAGTATTTACATCAGCCCTACAAAATAAATAGTGTATGATCAGTCTCCACTTTAAGGTTGAAAAACTGAGACTCAGATGGTTAAGTAACTTGTTCAAAGTCACCACCAAGGCAAACCTATAATCTGAACATTAGGTACCAAGACCTGTGGGTCACTACACTAAAGAGCCTTCAAGTAAAAAATACCTGTCTTGATAAGGTGGTATCAATCAACTAAAAACCGAGTTAAGGGGTCAGGAATGTGCAATCACCAATATCTTAAAATATAGCTTAGGCTTTCCATTTAGTACTACATACAGATACAAACAACACAGAAATTAAAAGGAGCTTCAAGAATCAAACAGTCAATGAAAAAGTTACATAATCCTAAACAACAGTGTCATGAGAAAATTTAAATCACTGTTACAAGTTGCCCTTTCTCAGAAATAGTTATTCAAAATGATGCAGTAGACAGATAAAATGACCATCTGTTAACAGGGTAGTTAAAGGTTAGGAAAGCAGACTAGAAAAAAGTAACAAGTATCTTATTCCGAGAATAACAGACCATATGCAAAGTTATTCCCCTGCCAATTTATAAGAAACACAAAGAATATGGAAAATAAGAAAAATGTAACAGTACTTACAGAAATTTTCTTTTTTAAGAAAAAGCTGCCAATTAAAGCAAAAAAGCTCAAATCATTAGTATTCAGACCACAGAATACCCGAACTATCATCTAAACCAGCACCCTATGTCTGGTGCCTCGACTGACAACATGTGCACAGACAGGTAGTTTCACTAGTGAAGTCATTTCAATTAGTGAAGTCATTTCAATTAATGCATAGGTACATGATTTTTAATAAAGTCACTAGATAGACCTGACCTGGTGGTGGCGCAGTGGATAGAGCATTGGACTGGGATGTGGAGGACCCAGGTTCGAAACCTCAAGGTCACCGGGTTGAGCGTGGGCTCATCCGGTTTGAGCGGAGGCTCACCAACTTGAGTGAGGGGTTGCTGGCTTGAGCGTGGGATCATAGACATGACCCAATGGTCACTGGCTTGAGCCGAAAGGTCGCTGGCTTGAAGCCCAAGGTCGCTGGCTTGAGTAAGGGGTCACTCGCTCTGCTGTAGCCCCCAGGTCAAGGCACATATGAGAAAGCAATCAATGAACTAAGGAGCTGCAACAAAGAGCCACAACAAAGAATTGATGCTTCTCATCTCTCCCTTTCTGTCTGTCTGTGCCTATTGTCCCTCTCCCTGTCTGTCACAAAAAAAAATAAAAATTAAAATAAAAATAAAGTCACTAAAGTTAAACCTCACATAAAGTTACAATAGCTATTAATACTTGTTAGGTTACTGTCACTAGTTATTTGATATAATTCTATTCTGATTTTAAAAGAAATATATGTGGTGTCCATTCTTAAGTTAATTTCCATTCACCTTTATGACGCTATTTAAAGATACTGGCATTAACATACTGCGAATCCACGCTGCTCCCTGACACACGTTTGCTTTCCAGCTTCTTAAAAGATTAGTGAGGCTTCACTTAAATGCATTTCTAGCTTCAATTTCTAGTCCTGATGCTTCAATGACTTCATACAATTTCCTTTTAAATACAATTTTAGCAGAGAAGGCAGGTTTTTACTCTTTACACCTATGGCAGAAGCTTAATTAGCATCCTCAGGTTATACACAATTTCCTTAAAACAGAAAATTAAACAGAGCCCAGAGGTAATGGTCTAAATTCAGCAACCAGCACAATTCCTACCTTTCCTAAACTTCCTTCTATGATACACTGTTTCAACACAGACTTAACTAAGGCACCTCCTCTCCTCTTTTCTGACTGCAGATTTTTAACACAGAATGATTTTTCACGATTATTTTTATTGATAAATGAATTAAATGAGAAGTGGATTAGAAATAATACATAATATGGAATCATAAAAATGACATGAGGAAATAACCTAAGTGAATTATATAATTTATCTATACATTAATAAAACTTCAAAGAGTTTACATTCCCTATTCCTAGATACAGAAGTATAAAAATATAATTTGGTCAATAATATTTCTCTTATACACATTCTATTGGTGTCTAGAATTGTCATTAAGCACAGACACTGGTTACTAACATACAGTGTGTTCGTAAAGTCATGGTGCACTTTTGACCGGTCACAGGAAAGCAACAAAAGACGATAGAAATGTGAAATCTGCACCGAATAAAAGGAAAACCCTCCCAGTTTCTGCAGGATGATGTGGCAGCATGTGCACATGCGCAGATGATGACGTAACACCGTGTATACAGTGGAGCAGCCCACGGCCATGCCAGTCGAGATGTGGATGGTACAGAGGAAAGTTCAGTGTGTTCTGTGGCTCGCTAAATTCAAACCCGTGACCAAAGTGTAATGTGAATATCGGCGCGTTTATAATGAAGCGCCACCACATAGGAATAACATTACTCGGTGGGATAAACAGTTGAAGGAAACCGGCGGTTTGGTGGAGAAACCCCGTTCTGGTAGGCCATCAGTCAGTGACGAGTCTGTAGAGGCTATACGGGATAGCTACCTAAGGAGCCCTAAAAAATCTGTGCATGAGCCCACATCGAACTGCACTGAACAGGTATGAAACTGGGAGAGTTTTCCTTATTTGGTGTAGATTTCACATTTCTATCATCTTTTGTTGCTTTCCTGTGACCGGTCAAAAGTGCAACATGACTTTACGGACACACTGTATATAATTTCCTTAAAAATGACAATAAAATGATGCCTAACACATTTTGCTGTGTTCCATGCGCGGTGGTAAGTACATTGTACATAATAATTTTTTTTTTTTTTTTGGTATTTTTCCGAAGCTGGAAATGGGGAGGCAGTCAGACAGACTCCCGCATGCGCCCAACCGAGATCCACCCAGCCTGCCCACCGGGGGCTATGCTCTGCCCATCTTGGGGCGTCGCTCTGCTGCAATCAGAGCCATTCTAGCGCCTGAGGCAAAGGCCACAGAGCCATCCTCAGCACCCGAGCCATCTTTGCTCCAATGGAGCCTTGGCTGCGGGAGGGGAAGAGAGAGACAGAGAGGAAGGAGAGGGGGAGGGGTGGAGAAGCAGATGGGCGCTTCTCCTGTGTGCCCTGGCCGGGAATCAAACCCGGGACTCCTGTACGCCAGGCCGACGCTCTACCACTGAGCCAACCGGCCAGGGCCCTAATTTTTGTGTGTGTGTGTGTGTGTGACAGAGACAAAAAGACAGAGAGAGGTACAGAAAGGGACAGACAGGCAGGAAGGGAGAGAGATGAGAAGCATCAATTCTTCATTGCAGCTCCTTAGTTGTTCATTGATTGTTTTTTCATATGTGCCTTGACCAGGGAGCTACAGCAGAGCAAGTGACCCCTTGCTCAAGCCAGTGAGCTCTGGACTCAAGCCAGTGACCATGGGGTCATATCTCTGATCCCATGCTCAAGCCAATGACCCCATGCTCAAGCCAGTGAGCCTGCACTCAAGCCAGCAACCTTGGGGTTTTGAACCTGGATCCTTCACATCAGAGTCCAATGCTCTTCCACTGCACCACTGCCTGGTCAGGGTAAAAGTGACAATAAAATGATGCCTAACATTTAAATTGTGCTGTGTTCCATGCACTGTTCTAAGTACACTGCACATACTAATTTATTTAATCCCTACAGCTCCCTTAAGGTAAGTACTCTTACTTCAAATTCATAAATGAAGCTTTGAAATGTTTACTCAGTGTAAGTGTGGAGCCGACAGAAATATAACTGAAATTTAGGTTGGAATGTGAAGTCAAGTCACTCCTTTCCACTTTCATTGTATCACTCTACCCCAAACAACTCTTCAAGGACTACCTGAGACCTAAAAGAGAATAAGAACATATGGTTCCTACTGAGGCACAATCTCACAATCTTGTCTCCAACATTTATAAACTTCAGCTAGAGCTAAATCAACCTTGCTGCCATCTCCCAAATCTGTCATTCAGCCCTCCGTGCCATTTTTCGTATGACTTACCCCTGCCTAAAACAGCTGCTACAATCTCCACGCTTAACAAACTGCCCAGGGTTCAAAGTTCCACCTCCTTCACAGGACATTCTCTAACACTTACAGCCAATTGTGAAATTCCCTTTGCATACTCAGTGATCACTGCAAGCTGCCACCATTTTAGCTATTAATCATACACAGCCTCATACTGCAACTTGAATGTTTTGGTATGCTTCTCTCCAAACTATAAATTGAAGGTCAAGCCTGACCTGTGGTGGCACAGTGGATAAAGCGTCGACCTGGAAATGCTGAGGTCGCCGGTACGAAACCCTGGGCTTGCCTGGTCAAGGCACATATGGGAGTTGATGCTTCCAGCTCCTCCCCCCTGTCTCTCTCTCTTCTCTCTCTCTCTCCCTCCCTCTCTCTCTCCTCTCTAAAATGAATAAATAAAATAAAAAAATTAAAAAAAAATTGAAGGTCAGAAGTATATCTCAAAATTTGGAATCCACCTCAGTCCATAGTGTAGTGTTATACATCTAATAAGAGTTTGATAAATAATGTTGAACAGATGAACGTGTACTTTTATTTAGTGAGAGGCAATAAGGCAAAGTGTTTCAACAAAGTACAGGCATTGGTGCACGACAAACCAAAATTTTAATCTACCATTTGATAACTGTTTAGAAAGTTGTCCTGAGTTTCTTTTCTCATCTGTACAAACAAAAATAAAACCCGTATCTCAAAGGGTTGCTATAAAATTTAGACAGACAAGATCGGGTGCGTTCAGGGTGGTATGGCCGTAGACAAGTTGCTATAAAATTTAAATGAGAGAAAAAAAGATTACCTTCAAAGGAGAGATAGAATGACAGTTCTCAATATTTACAGAAGCTAGAAACAGAAGAATGGTATCTTCCATGTGCTTAAAGAAAATAAGCGCCAATACAGAATTCTAAACACAGCAGCTACGTCCTTCAGGAATGAATGAAAATAAAAGCACTTTCGGAGAAACAAATACTGAGTTTACCACCAGCAAACTGTACTATAAGAAATTCTAAAGGCTATTTTAAATTAAATTAGACCTCTACTAAAAGAAACGCTGAAGGTGCTTCTTCAATCAGAAAGAAAATTATCACAGATAAAAGATGAGAGATAGGCCCTGGCCGGTTGGCTCAGTGGTAGAGCGTCGGCCTGGCGTGCAGAAGTCCCGGGTTCGATTCCCGGCCAGGGCACACAGGAGAAGCGCCCATCTGCTTCTCCACCCCTCCCCCTCTCCTTCCTCTCTGTCTCTCTCTTGCCCTCCAGCAGCGAGGCTCCATTGGAGCAAAGATGGCCCGGGCGCTGGGGATGGCTCCTTAGCCTCTACCCCAGGCGCTAGAGTGGCTCTGGTCGCAACAGAGCGACACCCCAGAGGAGCAGAGCATCGCCCCCTGGTGGGCAGAGCGTCGCCCCCTGGTGGGCGTGCCGGGTGGATCCCGGTCGGCCGCATGTGGGAGTCTGTCTGGCTGTCTCTCCCCATTTCTAGCTTCAGAAAAATACAAAAAAAAAAAAAAGATGAGAGATAGAGGAAAGGAGCAAAGAAAGTGATAAATATATGGGTAAATCCAAATAAATATTAACAATTATAACATTATATAAAATAACACATTGACTTAGGGGGGTTAAATATATACAGTACACAATTAAAATAGCATATAAAAATTGCCTGACCAGGCAGGGACACAGTGGATAGAGCGTCGAACTGGGATGCGGAAGGATCCAGGTTCGAGATCCTGAGGTCACTAGCTTGAGTGCAGGCTCATCTGGTTTGAGCAAAGCTCACCAGCTTGGACCCAAGGTTGCTGGCTCGAGCAAGGGGTTACTTGGTCTGCTGAAGGCCCCCGGTCAAGGCACATATGAGAAAGTAAGCAATGAACAACTAAGGTGTCGCAACGAAAAACTAACGATTGATGCTTCTCATTTCTCTCCATTCCTGTCTGTCTGTCCCTATCTATCCCTCTCTCTGACTGTCTCTCTGTCCCCCCCCCAAAAAATAGCATATAAATTGAGATTAGGATAAAGGAAGTGGTCTAATATGAAGATATTGTCAGGATAAAAGGTAATGGTAGCAACTACCAAAGACTCTTATAAATCAAAGATGTATGATTGAAAATTCTCATAATATTACCGAAGAACTGAAAAAGACAGTATAAACTCTCAAGTTACTAAGGGGGAAAATGATTTTTTTTAATGTCCTCTTCTGGCCTGTGGTGGTGCAGTGAATAGAGCATCGACCTGGAATGCTGAGGCCACCAGTTCGAAACCCAGGGCTTGCCCAGTCAAAGCACATACAAGAAACAACTATGAATTGATGTTTCCTACTCCTCCCTGCCCCCTTTCTCTCTCTCTCCTCTCTCTCTAAAATCAATTAAGTAAAATCTTTTTTTTAAAAAAGGTTCTTTAAAAAAAATACCCTCAGTACAATGCTATATCCCTTCAAGGTATGAAATAGTAACTGCGGAGACGAAGACACCAAGGCTTAGGGCTAAGTGACTATGCCAAACTGTGGAGCCAGTGGGCAGGGTCAGGTTTGAAAAGCAGGTCTGTCTTGTTCCAAAATTTGTATTTCCGTGATGTCATGTTTGTGGTGAAGAAAGCAAAATGATCAAGTGACAATACAATAAAGAGGTAAGTTTTTAAAAAATAGTGAAGAAAATTAAGTTGGAGGAAGAATATAAGGGAGAGAATTTTAAGAAGAGAGAATATAAGAGTTGTTTGAGGTGGGGAGAAGTCCTGAGTATCCAGGACCTGCCTGTCTTTCAAGTCAGAACCTTCAGACTTATTATTTAGAAATACTGCAGCTCGTGAGGCAATTCTCTGTTCGGCTGCAGATTATACACTATTAGTAATTGGAATTAGAGGAGACAGCCACTTCATCAATGAAAGCTTCTCTTTTAGAATTGTTTTAACTAAAACAGTTTGTATCTTCCACATATTTTTCTTCAAGAACACATGTACATCATTATTTGAACAAAAAGCATACTTTTTAAATTTCAGGTATTAATGGGACAAGAGCACAGGCATAAGAACTATGTCAAAAAAAAAAAAAGATAAATCTGTATCAAGTTCTAAAGCAATTACAAAATCCTTTTTGCACAACCCTACCTCTCAGTCACAGAATATAGGTAAGAAGTGATCTTCCTGTAACTGATGGATAAACTAAACGTAGTACCAGCCCACACAATGGAATATTATTCAGCCATGAAAAGGAATGAAGTTCTGATATATGCTACAACATGGATGGACCTTCAAAACATTATCCTAAGTAAAAGAAGCCCGACACAAAAGGTCACACATTATATGACTTCAGACTATGCAGATCCAAAGAGACAAAGAACAGTATTAGTGGTGACCGGGAACTGGAAGAATGGAAGGAACACTGAGCAACTAAGGGACACAGGGTTTCTTATGGATGTATGATGAAAAAGTGCGGGATTTAGATAGTGGCGATGGATGCACTACTTTGTAAATATACTAAAGACAACTGAACTGTACACTAAAATAGTGAACTTTATGGTATGTGAATTATATCTCAATAAAAAATAATAAGAACAGGAAAAAAGAAACAGTTAAATAGAGACAACTATTTCTATAAATTTTGCTACAAAAAAGGTTAAGTAAATGGGAATGAAAGTAGGGTCAAGAGAAAGTATCTTTAAGGTGGGGAAGATAACCTTTATATGCTGATGAATGCTCTAACAGAAAACAAAATTGTGATGTACGAACACTGGAGTGGAGGGTTCTTAGAGCAATATCCTCGAGTAATTGAGAGGGAATGAGAGCTAGTATAACAAGTGAATTGCTGTCTTGGAAAGACACACAGTACATCTATGGCAACAGGAGGGCAGAATGCGTGGGGACAGAGTGCTTCTGTTTTCTTAGTGATGTAGGAAGCAAGGTCATCAGCGGAGTGGGAGAGAAGGTGTTATGGGCTTAAAGAAAAAAGGAGCAGTATAAAAGAGCTGTCTAGCGAAGTGACAGGTGAATGGACTAGGTACTATGGTTGTCTGGCAGCATTAAGAATCCACTTAGGTTCAAGGTTGTGAATGTAAAAATAAGATCAGTTAGCACAGGTGTGGGAGTATGGGTACATGTGCACATGTGTTTTCCAGCTACGTTCAAGTGCACAAGGACAGAGTAGGAGAGTCAGGTTTAACTAGGGCTATTAAGTTTTGCCAAGTCAATATGATAAAGAGAGAAGGCCATGGGAGTTAAGTGCAAATATATATATATATATATTTGTATAATGATCAACTATGGAATTTAGGCAGAGTGGGAAAGGAAGTGAGAACATCAAGATAAAAGACAATGAAAAAGTGGTAGGATCAATGGATCTAAGATCCGTGGTCTAACTGAGGTCCATGGAAAACAAGATCACTAGAGGAGGAGAGTTCAAGTAATCAGAGGCCAATGTGTCAGAAGAATCATCTAGTCATCCCTAAATGCTCCAGCTCAAGAAATCATTCCTGTTTCCGAACAGCAAATGGATTCTTATAATTATCAAATTAATTTTGCATTCAGCTGTCATTTATATGCCCTCTCCAACTCAAATATTGGCAAGTCCCATGCATTTTAATCTATTTATTTTACCTATGTATTCAGTAACTTACATAAATTTCCTACAATATTCCTGGGCATATTCCAGGTGCTAATAAATACTAACTGATAGATACAGAACCCTGATGAACTACAAACCCTACAGTGCGGGAATGAAAAGATGGACAAGTGAGCAATTGTCTTTTCCCTATCACATATATCAGAAACAATTTCTCACCAACTTATAGTGTCTGCCTTTCAGACTACAACACACACAATTAATTCACCTATCATTGTCCTTCAGATGTACTGCTCAAAGACACTGCAGCTGGTGAGGCAATTTTCTACGTTTGGCTTCAAAATTATACACTATTAGTAATTGAAATGAGAGGGGACAGAGCCATTTCATCAAAGAAAAGCTTCTGTTTTAACATTGTTTTAACTAAAACAGTTTGTATCTTCCACATATATTTCTTCAAGAACACATGCACATTATTATTTTGACAAAAAGCATACTTTTTAAATTTCAGATAGTAATAAATAAACCTATATTGAGTTCTAATTTACAAAATCCCCTGTAAAGCCCACTTAGTCACTGACTGTAGGTAATAAGTGATCTTCCTGTACCCAGTGGTCACATCTCTGTCCATCAGACTAAGCAGCACAGGGACCTTTTTAAGCTAGATGCTGTGCCCTCGCATCCCCAGAAAATAATTTAATTGGTCTGGGGTGGAATCTAGGTTATCAGTATTTTTGAAACTCTCCAAGATTCTGACATACAGCCATGTTTGAGAACTACAGATCTAATCTAGCCCCTTGCTCTGTACAGGCAGCCCGTGTCTCTCCTGCACTTCAGATTTCATACCAACTGCCTTCTATACATCTCCACTGAAGGGTTGCATGCACACCCTAATGCAAATGCCCAAGCCTAAAGTCAGCATCTTCTTCCCAAACGTATTTTCTCCTGCATTTTTGTTCTTTAACATTAAGATTGTAAAACATAACTTAAAGAAAAATGCATAAAACATACAAGCACAATTTAATAGTCCTAAAAAAAATGCCCTTATAATTGTCAGTATCAGCCAGATCAAGAAATACACCACTTAGAGCACCTCCGTCTCTTATACTTCTTATCTTGGCAGGTATTCCAATTCACCTTCTCACTCAGGTGAAGATCAGGGGGTATATCAGCGTAAAATTTCTCCTTATCCCCCTATATCCAAGTAATCCCAAGTACTGAGGATTTTACTGCTAAATATCTCCGCTCTTCCTTTTTGCTGCCATTTTCTTTTTTTTGTATTTTTCCGAAGCTGGAAACGGGGAGGCAGACAGACAGACTCCCGCATGCACCCGACTGGGATCCACCCAGCATGCCCACCAGGGGGCAATGCTCTGTCCATCTGGGGTGTTGCTCTGCCGCAATCAGAGCCATTCTAGCGCCTGAGGCCACAGAGCCATCCTCAGCGCCCAGGCCAACTTTGCTCCAATGGAGCCTTGGCTGCAGGAGGGGAAGAGAGAGACAGAGAGGAAGGAGAGGGGGAGGGGTGGAGAAGCAGATGGGCGCTTCTCCTGTGTGCCCTGGCCGGGAGTCGAACCTGGGACTCCTGCATGCCAGGCCGACGCTGTACCACTGAGCCAACCGGCCAGGGCCTGCTGCCATTTTCTTAGTCAAGGATCTCAATAAGATGAAACTACCTCCAGCTCATCAAATAAAATTATTTCTTTTATTTATTTATTTATTTATTTTTGACAGAGACAGAGAGAGAGCCAGAGAGAGGGAAAGATAGGGACAGATAGACAGGAAGAGAGAGAGAGATGGGAAGCATCAATTCTTCACTGCAGCTCCTTAGTTGTTCATTGCTTGCTTTCTCATATGTGCCCTGACCAGGAGGCGAGGCCTACAGCAGAGTGCGTGACCCCTTGCTCAAGCCAGCGACCTTGGGCTTCAAGCTAACAATCTTTGTGCTCAAGCCAGCTACCATAAGGTCATGTCTATGATCCCACACTCAAGCCAGCAACCCCGTGCTCAAGCCAGCGACCTTGGGGTTTCAAACCTGGGTCCTCCACATCCCAGTCCAATGCTCTATCTACTGCGCCACCGCCTGGTCAAGCATGAAATGATTTCTTAAGGAAACAAACCTGATTGTCACCTATTCTTTCTGGCTTGCCATATCTTACTTAGCAAAGTAAGGTTCTCCATGAACTGGTCCTGATTTGATCTAATCTCAATCTTAGCCCTCACCCTCTCTCCTCTAACAAACCTGCTCCACTCCAAAAATGATACTATACACATACTAACATGCTTACAATGACCTGAAAACACTATGCCATTTCCTAGCTTTCTACTGCTGCTTGTAAAGTATACCCTTCCTCACCACTGCTGTACTTGAATTTATCTTTCTTTCTTTTTTTTTTTTTTTTTTTTTTTTTTTTCTGAAGCTGGAAACAGGGAGAGACAGTCAGACAGACTCCCGCATGCGCCCGACCGGGATCCACCCGGCACGCCCACCAGGGGCGACGCTCTGCCCACCAGGGGGCGATGCTCTGCCCATCCTGGGCGTCGCCATGTTGCGACCAGAGCCACTCTAGCGCCTGAGGCAGAGGCCACAGAGCCATCCCCAGCGCCCGGGCCATTTTTGCTCCAATGGAGCCTTGGCTGCAGGAGGGGAAGAGAGAGACAGAGAGGAAAGCGCGGCGGAGGGGTGGAGAAGCAAATGGGCGCTTCTCCTGTGTGCCCTGGCCGGGAATCGAACCCGGGTCCTCCGCACGCTAGGCCGACGCTCTACCGCTGAGCCAACCGGCCAGGGCTGAATTTATCTTTCAAACGCCACTCAGCCATCAATGTCTCCAGGAAGCTGGGCCTGACCCCCTACTTCATCACTAAATAGTGATTCCTTCTCTGTTCTTGTCTTTAGAATTTCTTAGCACACTTGTAGTTCAAAAGATTTTTCAATGTCAGCCTCACTTACAATAAATAGCCTCATACTTGCTCTGGGAACTGTCACTTTTTTTTTTAGATTTTTATTTATTTATTTTAGAGAGGAGAGAGAGCAAGAGGGTAGGGGAAAGGAGCAGGAAGCATCAACTCCCAGTAATTATTTATCATAGTGCCTTGACCAAGCAAACCTGGGTTTTGAACTGGCAACCCACGCATTCCAGGTTGATGCTCTGTCCACTGCACCACTACAGGTCAGGTGGAACTGTCTCTTCTGGTCCCCTCACTTTGCTCCATCCACAAAAGTAGGTTTCCAACAGGAGCTGTGTACTTCAAAACCCTGCCCTCAAGCACAGCTGGACCAGGGTTGGGCCAATCAGACTCTATCTCCCAGAGATTTGTAATCAAAATTAGAAAATTAGTGCCAGTGTGGCTGAAAACTGTTAGTTGTAAAAGAAAGGCTGTGGGGTGTGGCCATATTCTACCACATGTACTAAAGAAGAGAAAGCAGATCTTCAAAGAGAAAAGAATAAACAGATGGGCAGAGAGAAAGAGGTAAAAGGAGACAGCCCTGTGCACCTCCAGTTCTTGGTTCCAGTCCTTCCTAAAGCCCCTCTGAATTCTTCTCCTTTAGTTCTGAAAGCAAGACCTGTACCTTTAGATGCTGCTGGTTTCTGTTATTTGCAACTAAAAGGTCCAAATACAATACTGAATTAACTTTCTTATAGATATATCTATATATCCTGTTAGCACCAGACAGGCAGAAGCTGTGTCTTCATCTATCTGCCAGACTGGCACACACCCTGGAAAATGTCAGTTGCTCAATTAATGACTGCCATCCATGCCACACTTTTTAAAAAGTGTAAACAAGTATTCAACTCTAGCTAATTATTTGCATGTCAAAGTATTTAGGAGTAAACTATAAAAATGTCTGCAACTTTTTTGAAATACATCAAAAATATGATGAATTGATAGTGGGATGGATAGACATATGATAAAGCAAATAAAAGAAAATGCTAACTCTTTAGGTTGAATTACTTTAGAATATATGTGTTCTTTGTACAATTCGACTTTTTTGCAGTTTAAACTTTTTATTTTTTAAGATTTTATTTATTAATTTTTTTTTAGAGAGAGGGGAAAGAGAAAGAAAGGCGGTGGGGAGGCATCAACCCATAGTCATTGCTTCTTTTTTTTTTTTAATTATTTTATTCATTCATTTTTACAGAGAGTGAGAGAGAAAGGAGAGAGAGACAAGGTGGGGAGGAGCAGGAAGAATCAACTCTCATATGTGCCTTGACCAGGCAAGCTCCAGGTTTTGAACCAAAGACCTCAGCATTCCAGGTTGACCCTCTATCCACTATGCCACCACAGGTCAGGCCCATTGCTTCTTGTATGTACCTTGACTGGGCAAGCTCAGAGTTTTGAACTGGTCGCCTCAGCGTTCCCAGTCAACACTGCACCACCCCAGGTCAGGCTAAACTTTTTAATAAAAAATGCTTAACCTGACCTGGGGTGGCGCAGTGGATAAAGCGTCGACCTGGAACACTGAGATCGCCAGTTCAAAATCCTGGGAGTTGATGCTTCCTGCTCCTTCCCCTTTCTTTCTTTCTTTCTCTCTCTCTCTCTCATCTATCCCTTTCTCCTCTCTAATATGAATAAAGTCTTTAAAAAATAATAAAATGCTTAGAAAACAATATAACAGCAATTGCACTAACTTAACATGGGAAAAGTCCATATTACAACTTATTCATTAACTGATTTTATTGGCCTCTGCCTTAAAATGGAAATTCAAAGGTCTTTAATGGGAAGATGGATACCTAGGTGCTTTCCTTTCGCTGGATAGGTTTTCAAAGTGTTTTTGTCCCAGTTCACAAGCTTAGTTCACAGGCTTATTTCACAGTGACAGCAGTGAGGTAAATACTTCCAATTTCATGTCTCCTTTAAAACTAGTTTTAGAAAATGTATTAAAGTTAGATAGAATAATTCAAGTTTCTATTATCAAGACCATTCATCAGGACAAAAGAAAAAGAGCTGGTAGCTATGTATTTAACCTTTTCTTTACAAGTCAGAAAAACACATCAGAAGAATAAGAATTAGGAGATAAGAGTCAGAATCACAGACTGCTAAATCTCAAAAAGACTAACACTGCAAGATCCTAATTTCTCAGAAAGAATTAAGACCCAAAAAGTTGAAGAATCTTGCCCAAGGTCACCAAACTTTGTGTGTGTGTGTGTGTGAGAGAGAGAGAGAGAGACAGATAGAAACAGACAGACAGACAGGAAGGGAGAGAGATGGGAAGCATCAATTCTTCATTGCAGCTCCTTAGTTGTTCATTAATTGCTTTCTCATATGTTCCTTGACCGGGGTGGGGGTGGGCTACAGCAGAGCGAGTGACCCTTTGCTAAAGCCAGAGACCTTGGGCTCAAGCCAGCGATCATGGGGTCATGTCTATGATCCCACGCTCAACCCAGCAACCCCACGCTCAAGCTGGATGAGCTCGCACTCAAGCTGGATGAGCCCACGCTCAAGCCGGCGACCTCGGGGTTTCAAACCTGGGTCCTCCATGTCCCAGTCTGACGGTCTATCTGCTGGGCCACTGCCTGGTCAGGCAGTTTTTAATTTTACTGATGAGTAATATTAGATGAAGTGCCTCATCTCACCTTATATATTTTCTATTTGTCCAACTAGTTCAATTTTTTTTTTTTTGGTACTAGGCATTCAGGTTATACATACAAATAAATATAAGAATCACATTATGACCAGGGTTCAAATAACATACCTTATCTTACCTGTGGTGGTGCAGTGGATAAAGCGTCAACCTGGAACAGTGAGATTGCCAGTTCGAAACCCCGGGCTTGCCTGGTCAAGGCACATATGGGAATTAATGCTTCCTGCTCCTCCCCGCTCTATCTCTTTCCTCTCTCTATCTCTCTAAAATAAAAATGAATAAATAAAATCTAAAAAAATAAATAAAATAAAATGCTTTCTAAAAAAAACCCCAACAACATCTCTTATAATTCACTGTAACTGAACTTCATTAAAATGGCCTGAAAGAGCTGTCCTATTGTTTTAGGAAAATAAAAAGGCACAAACAGAATTTTAGCAGGACATTTGCTTGCATTTCTTGTCTGTGTTGTAGAAGGCCAAATAAATACTCCTCCAAAAAGTGAATAACTCAAAGCTGCAGAAGTTGGAGGATAAACCTTTTTTTAAAACTCAGTCTATTCTCTAAAGCAGTGGTTGACAAACTCACTAGTCAACAGAGCCAAAGATCAACATTGATTGATATTTCTTTTGAGAGCCAAATCTTTTAAACCTAAACTAGATAGCTAGGTACATTCCTTATGGAGGTAGCGCCCGCATGTGGTGTTGTGTGGAAGAGCCACACTCAAGGCGCCAAAGAGCCGCATGTGGCTCGCACGCCACGGTTTGCCAACCAGGGCAGTCTAATCTATTAGTTAATTCAGAGTATTATGCTAAAATAATGGATTACAGAAGATATGCATAACTGTATTTATTCTTACAAAAGCATTCAAAGAATGCTAGTTCGTGTTTTAGAAAGACCCCAATTAGGCTTTAGTGAATTTACAATGCAGCCACTGTATTTCTATTGATAGCTTGTCAGACAATAGAAAATCTAATTAAAGACTGGATCACTTAAGGTACAACTTTAGCAAAATACACTGTTATCCCAGAAAGCAAACTGCTATCCCAGATGCAAACTGAATGGTATTTCCTTTGATCTTTGTCCTTTTCGTGGCAAAACTATAGCTGTAAGGAATGTTGAAGGGATAGTTTGCTATATGGAAAATAAATTTAAACCCTGCTACATCTATTAAAATTTGGCTGTACTCAAGTCACTTCCTCTGAATTAATTTAGAAATCGAGTGCTTAACAAGATAGGGTTTCAAGAAAAAACGTTTTTTTAAAAAATCAACTAGAATGAGCTTTCTGCCTTTGTTGTATTAAAATGGGAGCATGCAGAAGTCTCCAATCTACTTTTTGATTAATAATCCATCTGTAGAAATACTTAACATTCTGCCACAGTCCACAGCTTCCAATCCCAAATCAGATTTACCACATATTCTGCAGCTAAAAATCAAAATCACTTCACCAAGAACATTTCAACATTAATGTAATACTCAAAATACTAAAGAATGTCACCTTACCTATTATATTAGCAAGGACCAGAGGTCACTAAATACCTATATAAAATTGAGCCACATACTGACGTGGACATCTGCTCTATCACGCACTGTATGGGGAGATTCAGCCAAAGTATTTCAGGGCTCTAATTCAACAGCTAGGCTTACTTAACTAACACAATAGCCAACTTCACACAAGGTGATGAGTGCAACTATAAAATCCCTAACAGAAACTTAAAAAGCTTCCAACACCCTCACACAAGGGAAGACATAAAAGATAAAATAAAATTCCCAGTATGACAGTTTCCTAGAAAGATATTATTTGAGAAGACTGCAAAACATAGTAGATAAAGAGAATAGGCCCTAAAATCAGACTGCATGGGTTTTCAAATCCCTGCTCCACAACTAAGTGTGTAACTTTGGGATAGGAAATTAACCTCTGTCTCACGTGTAGAGTGGGAATAAAATCAGTGTTCAACTCACTGAGCTGCTGTGACATTTAAGTGGAAAAAACCCAAATTTTGGTGTAAGTTGGAACACACCCTAGGCTGTCACTTACTGACCCTACCACAGTTGTAAAATCATAACCTAGAACGTAAAAACAAAACTAAGCCACAGAAAACGAATACTGCATATCCTTCCGCCGCATGCAACCAAACTAGTTTGCCACGTAGTCCATAAATAGGACGCTAATAGCTTAAGCTGAAGCACTCACGTCTCAATTTTTTAAAGTTTTTATGGGAGTGTTGTAAACGCAAAACGTCATTACGTCAAGACTGTTGTAACCCGAGGACCCCCCTGTACATGGTGCAAGGGCACTCAGTAAATGTTAACTTTTATTATAAAAATTATAAAATTCATCATAATACTGCACAATTTCACCGAGTTGATCATGTATCAATACAGAAAAATGCTTTGAACCACCTACCTGGTGGTGCAAACTATTCTACTGTTACATATGTAATTAAACCAGATTCCCTTAAAGGAAAATCAAAACCATCTAACTTCTAGTAACCAAAAAAGACAGCTGCAGAAAAGAAGCATGAGCTAGGATCTGGCTGTTCACAGACCATGACAGTGACCAAGAGAGAACAGTGCACTGTATTAAAGCAGCCCAATTTCAGCACAGGCTGTACAGCTACTCTGATGGCACTGTTTTCCAGAACAAAAAGTCATCTTAGCATCCCACACATGCACATGAATTTATAAATAGTTGAGGTCCAAATAACCTAAAGATGTGACAGGGGACTAACCAAGGAAATTTCAGAAAAATTTCCTGCCTTTCTAACAGTAACTCTTATAGTATAAAATAAAGGGAGCTTTGTTATTTATACACATAGAAGAAACCTGTAATGAACATTAAACCTAGATATACCATAAAAGCAATTCCATATTTTAAAAAAAGGCACTCTGAAAATAAACTCTACACTATAACACCATCTGGAGAACAGGCATGATTTCAATAAATCACAAAGGGAGAAAGGTAAATTCAATTACAACACTACAAAAGTTTAAGAATGAGAATCTCTAATATGACTAATGATTTCCTCAACAGTGGCAGTGACATTTACGTTTTGCTACCTCTAAAAATAAACAATATATAAAACAAAACAAAAAATAAAACAGAAGTTCTGTTAGTATGGAATGTCAATCCTGCTTTCCGTGCCTGTCCAAATCTTTCCTCTTTTTCCTGGGCCACATGTAGTTTCATTGCCCAATAAGGCCCAACGAAGGTGTCTACCCTGACCTCTTTCTGAGTACCTGGACCACTAAGTTAGGCACTAGGGCGCAGAACGCTGTGCACTCAGTTGAGTAGGCCTAATCACTGACAGCAAAGCTGAAGGGCAGGATTGTCATCTCCTTTTGCTATGTTATTCCTACAGCTAGAGCAAATGACTATCGCCTACAATTTACAAATGCTTCACACAGAGCTAGGCACTATAGAGAAGAACTGATGAAGCAAGTTTAAAAAATGAGTACCTGTGGGCCCTGGCCGGTTGGCTCAGTGGTAGAGCGTCGGCCTGGAGTGCAGAAGTCCCGGGTTCAATTCCCCACCAGGGCACACAGGAGAAGCGCCCATCTGCTTCTCCACCCCTCCCCCTCTCCTTCCTCTCTGTCTCTCTCTTCCCCATTGGAGCAAAGATGGCCCGGGCGCTGGGGATGGCTCCTTGGCCTCTGCCCCAGGTGCTGGAGTGGCTCTGGTCGCGGCAGAGCGACGCCCCAGAGGGGCAGAGCATCGCCCCCTGGAGGGCAGAGCGTTGCCCCCTGGTGGGCGTGCCGGGTGGATCCCGGTCGGGCGCATGCGGGAGTCTGTCTGACTGTCTCTCCCCGTTTTTAGCTTCGGAAAAATACAAAAAAAAAAAAAAAAAATTAGTACCTGTGAACCAGCCACCTCACGCAAGTATAATACTACTACCTACCATTGTAGATGAAGGAACTCATACAGTCACCTTCCCAGCAGCCCCAGGGGGATACAGGCTCAAAGGGACTCAGCCATGTCACTAAGTTATTATGATAGATCCCTTATTCAAACCAGCTTTTCTGGCTGAAAAGCCGTTTTTTTTGCACCATACCTTATTCTACTACCTGGATTTACTCTTCTCTGTCTACTTAAGTCCTGCCTATTCTTCAAGCCACAACTCCAAGAAATCCTCTTCAACTATCATAGCTTATACTTTACTATTCTTTTTTACTTCTTTTCACCAAAGTTCAATAAAAGCAAGATCCATATTTTTTCACACTTCTTTTGTTGTCTCCCCTAATTTCAGCATTATGCTAATCCAGAGTAGTTACTCAATCACTGTATATAAAATGAATTTTCTTAATGAAACCATTACACTGTTACACACGTAAAACTCTAGTCTTGTTTGCCCATCATACCAAACAAAACCCGGGAGTCCTGCATTATCTTTAATATTATCAAGTTTACAAATTCAAAGGGGCAAACTAGAAAGAGACAGGCAAGAACAGCTAAACATTTGTGTGCAGGTGGTTGTGAGGACATAGTTTTCTGCTCATTTGGATAATTATTTAAGAGTGTAGTGTCTGGATTGTATGCTTAGCTTTGAAAGAAACTGTCAAGTGGTTTTCCTTAAATGGCCTGTATTACTCATTGCTCACAAAAATTAGGGGATATTTTATCACTTCATATTCATTTTGAAATAGCCCCTAATTCTGCTCACAGAAACTAGGGAGTATTTTATAGCTTCATATTCATTTTGAAATATCTCCTAATTTTTGTGAGCAGTATATAAAGTACTCTCAGACGTTAACAGTAAAAAAAAATCCAATTAGAAAATGGGCAAAAGATATGAACAAGTATTTCACTGAAAAGGACATAACGATGGCAAATAAGAGCATGAAAATATGTTCAGTATCATTAGCTATCACAGAAATACAAATTAAAACCATAATGTATCACTACATATTTATCTGAATGGCTAAAACAATTCACTGTTGGTAGAAATGCAAAATATAGTTCTCACAAAAATGAGGGGATATTTCAAAAATGAGTATGAAGTGATAAAATATCCCCTCATTTTTGTGAGTAATATAGTTTATTTTTTGTATAAGATAATGAGGCTTTAACCAATGCTCTTTCTTCTTTGGCCTGTGAATGTTAGTTCCTCCAGCATTATTTGCTGAAAAGCCTATGCTTTCTCCGTTGCTTTTCTCCCTTTACTTTTGCACCTTTGTCAAACTCAATTGGGCGTGTTTGTGTGGATCTATTTCTGGATTCTTTATTCTGTTCTATTGATCTATGTGTCTATCCTTCTGCCAATATCTTGATTACAGTAGCTATGTGAGAAGTCTTTAAGGCAACCAGTGAGTGTAAATGGGACAAGTTGATGCTTCTGTCTCTCCCTCTCCCCCCTCCCTCACGAAACTCCCCCTCAAATCAATAAAACTTTTATTTTTTATCTTTAAATTGGATGGAGTGATTCCTCCCTTTTCTTGTGTTTTCAAAGTTGTTTTAGCAATTCCAGGTCTTGATAGGAATGTAAATCTATAGACCGATTGGTGGAGAACTGATAGCTTTGCTATGGTGCATCTCTACCATTGGGTTTTAATACCTTGGAATGAAATTAGAACTAGTTTTGTGCAGAAAGTACTCAAAAGTACTTAAATGGGACAGAGACATTTGTTTATAGCTAGCATTTGTCAACTTTATACCTCCACTCCTTTGGGTGCTTTAAAAACACTATTCATAGAGCAATGGAAATGGAAGCAATTGTTAACTTATTCATAAATGTGGGGTTTTTTTTGTATTTTTCTGAAGTGAGAAGTGGAGAGCAAAGAGACAGACTCCCACGTGCGCCCACCAGGATCCACCCACATACCCACCAGGGAAAATGCTTGGCACATCTGGAGCATTGCTCTGTTGCAACCAGAGTCATTCTAGTTCCTGAGGCAGAGGCCATAGAGCCATCCTCAGCGCCCGGGCCAACTTTGCTCCAATGGAGCCTTGGCTGTGGGAGGGTAAGAGAGAGATAAAGGATAGAGGGAAGGGTGGAGAAGCAGATGGGCACGTCTCCTGTGTGCCCTGGCCGGGAATCGAACCCAGGACTTCCACACGCCAGGCTGACGCTCTACCACTAAGCCAACCAGCCATGGCAGTCAGGGCATACATGAGAAGCGACCATCTGCTTCTCTTCCCTCCCTCTCCCCCTTCTCTCTCTCTTCCCCTCTCACAGCCAGTGGCTCCATTGGTTCAAGCATCGCCCCGGATGCTGAGGATAGCTTGGTTGATTTGAGCATTGGCCCAAGACAGGGGTTGACAAGTGGATCCTGGTTGGGGCGCATGCAAGAGTCTGTTACTCTATCTCCCCTCCTCTCACTTAAAAAAAAATAGCCCTGGCCAGCTGGCTCAGTGGATAGAGCATTGGCCCAGCATATGGACATCCCAGGTTCGATTCCCAGTCAGGGCACACAAGAGAAGCAACCACTTGTTTCTCTCCCTCTCTTCTTTCTCTCTTGCTTCCCCTCCCACAGGCGGTGGCCTGATTGGTCCAAGTATCAGCCCCAGGCACTGAGGATAGCTAGGTTGGTCCGACCACATCAGGCTCAGGTGCTAAAAATAGCTAGGCTGATTTAAGCAACAGCCCCAGACAGGGGTTGCTGGGTGGATTCTGGTCAGGGTACATGCAGGAGTCTTATCTCCCCTCCTCTCACTTAAAATAAATTTAATTTAAAATTAAAAAACCTATGGATACATATGCACTTGTCAAAACCCATAGGATGTACAACACAAAGAGATAACCCTAATGTAAACTGTGGACTTTAGCTAATAATGTATTAATAATGGTCCATCAATTTTAAAAAATGTACCATACTAATACAAGATGTTAATAAAAGGTGAAACCAGCAAAGCAGGAAAGTATATATGGAAACTCTCTGTATTAACTGACCAGTTTTCTGTAAAACTAAAACTGCTCTAAATAATACAGTCTATTACTTTTCTTTTAAAAAATTGTGATAACATTCAATGCTAGTGAAGATGTGGAGAAACTGAACCACTCATACATTGCTAGTGTGAATGTAAAATGCTACAGCCTCTCTGAAAAAAATATAGTAATGTCTTACAAAAACTAAAAATGCATCTACCCATACAACACAGCCGTTGTGCTCTCAGGTATTAATCCCAGAGAAATGAAAATTTATGACCACACAAAAGCCTATGTAGATGAACGTTCATAACAGCTTTATTGCTAACAGCCAAAAACTAGAAACAATCCACATTTCTTTTATCAGATGATGATTAAAAACAGTGACACACCCACCTACCATGGGCTACAGTACTACTCAGCTATAAAAAGAACCAGTAATATATGCAATAACTTTGATGGATCACAGTGGAATTATACAAAGTGAAAAAAGTCAATCTTAAAAGTTTCCATACTGGCCCTGCCGGGTAGCTCAGCTGGATATAGCATTGTCCTGATACGCTAAGGTTGCGGGTTCAATCTCAAGTCAGGGCACATACAAGAACCAACCAATGAATGCATAAATAAGTGAAACAAATTGATGTTTCTCTCTCTAAAATCAATAAATAAAATTTTTTTTAAGTTTCCATACTGAATGATTCCATTTATATAACATCCTTGAAATAACAAAATTATACAGATAATTAAAATTGAATGCTAGGTTCATTTTTATCTGTGAAACTTCTATAAATGTAAAAATGGAAATATATATTAATCTGACTTTCCAAAATTTTTAAAGCAAAAAATTACTATATTCCGTTTAAGATTAAACTCAAAATCAAAAGGAAGGATTTTAAATAACCTTGTGACTTTCACAAAGGTACCTACCTACACAGACCAAGAGAACAGGGTATAGAACATGAAGCATTTCCAATGAAGTGCTCTTTTCCACCTGCATGGGGAAAGGCCTCAGTAGCAACATCACAAGAAACTGATTTTAAACTAAATGTCATGTGGGAACACTAAACACACCCAAACAAACCCACATACCACATAATTCAACACATCCGGGCAGCAGTGGTTAAGGAATGGAATAGCATGGATACTGCAAAGGTTTGGCAACTGACTGACAAAGTCAATCACATTTCCTTTGCCTTTAGCTGTGCCTGTTACATTACCAAAATATATGGTTTTCGGCTTTAGGTTTGTTTGGAGTTTATTTGGGGGAGGGGTGGGACGATGACACTGTGCAAATTATTAATTTAACACAGAGTCTCAGCCCAGGAAAATCATATAAAAAACCAAGAACACTATAACGTAACAGAATTTGACAGTTGTATGTTGCTTAAAACATTTAAGTGATAAGGTCATTTTTAAATATGTGTAATCTTTTTACAAGTTCAGAAGAACCACAAATTATGGAGCTACAAACCACCAGCTATTTAAAAGAAAATTGTAGCTTATAAAATATTGGCTGACTGCCAGTATAAATGAATTTTTTTTCTTTAAACAAGCTCTACAAGCCACAATACTCTCTTAAAAGACGACAACCATATTATTCAGTCAAAGAACAATGTATTAGAGCAGGGGTCCCCAAACTATGGCCCACAGGCTGCATTCGGTCCCCTGAGGCCATTTATCCAGCCCCCGCCGCACTTCCGGAAGGGGCACCTCTTTCATTGGTGGTCAGTGAGAGGAGCATAGTTCCCAGTGAAATACTGGTCAGTTGGTTGATTTAAATTTACTTGTTCTTTATTTTAAATATTGTATTTGTTCCCGTTTTGTTTTTCACTTTAAAATAAGATATGTGCAGTGTACATAGGGATTTGTTCATAGTTTTTTTTATAGTCTGGCCCTCCAACGGTCTGAGGGACAGTGAACTGGCCCCCTGTGTAAAAAGTTTGGGGATCCCTGTATTAGAGAGTAAAAGGTAAGTCAATTCTTGGCCTAAAACATGCTGTAAAAGCCCACAAATGAACTGCTTCTCACCAATATAGTAAAATCTCATCTTGGAAAGAAAGAGCTGAAAATCTTTAATTCATTATTTTACCATAATTTCATCAAGGAATTAAGCATAGTAAATGCCTCAATAATAATAATAATAATAATAATAATAATAATAATAATAATAAAGCTTTGGAATCCAAATACCAATAAATACATTTAAAAGGGGAGAGTAACAACCAGCCAATTCCTCACCAAGCTATCTTTGAAAAATTGCAAAATCCTCACTACGATTAGAAAAATATTTCCTTTAACTTACTGCCCAAATGGAAAGGTAAAATAAGACACTCTGGAGAAAACATGGGTTCAAATCCCAGCTACAACTTCTTGTTTTTATGATTCTATTTATTGACTTGGGGGGGGGGGGAGTGGGGAGGAGTAGGAAGTATCAACTCATAGCTGCTTGTCATATGTGCCTTGACCAGGCAAGCCTAGGGTTTTGAACTGCTGACCTCAGCATTCCAGGTCAACGCTTTACCCACTGCACCACCACAGGTCAGGCCCAGCTACAACTTCTTAGCTAGTAAGTAGTTTGAGCAACTAACCATTCCAGGTCTCACTTGACTCATTTCACTTATTTAAAACCCATTCGACCCAGCCCCGCATATCACATTTGTTACAGAGAACACTATATTAGTTATCTTTTCACGAAATTATGTCTTACTTCTCCAGCAATATACAAACTACTAAAGAGAAGGAATCTTTTTCATAAGGTATATCTTTAGTAGCACCTTAACACAGTGTTTCATTTATAGAAAGCACTCATATATTCAAGAACCAATTCACTGCTTTTCAAAATTAGGCCAAAAGTTAGGCTTATACAATCCATTCCATTGTAATTTCCCGATTTTCCATTATTAAAGCTGCAGTTTACAAACCTGGTTACTACCTTTAGTTTACCCATTTGTCTAACTCCACAGTTCTCTGAACTATGGTTCAAGGACTCCTGGGGGTCTTTTCACAGTACTAAGACATTACATATGCCTTTTTAACTCTCATTTTCTCAAGTGTGGAGTTTTCTAGAAGCTGCATAATGTATACAGTAGTATGTAACAAAATGTGTCACATATGGAAGCCCAACATAATTCAGTGAATCAACATTTTCCAAATGACCAATGCATGATGTTATAAAATCATGTATGGGTAAAAGACCATTTAAAATGTAAGTCTAATGGAGTCTATGTAACAGAATAGGAAAAGTTTAGTGATCTGGTTAAAGATCCCATTAAGAAACTACCATTTGTCAAGTTTGATACAGTATCAAAGATGAATACCTATAATTTAATTAAAAAAAACTATTAAAATACTCCTTTCCTTTTCCAACTTTAAATCTGTATGAAGCCAAATTTTTTTTATATACTTCAACCAGAACAACACACCATAACAGACTAAATGCAGGCATAGCTATCAGAAACCCAGCTATCTTCTATTAAACTACACATTAATAAGGTTTGCAAAAATGTAAAGCAGTGCCCATTCTTCTAAATTTTTTTGTTTTGGAAAACAGCTATTTTTCATTAAAAAATAAATCATTTGGGGGAAGTAGGAGAACTGGGTAGATGCTGGTCAAAGGGTACAAAATTGTAGTTATGGAGAATGATTAAGTCTAGAGATCTATTGTAAAGCATGACTGGACACTAGAAATTTGCTGAGAGTAGATTACAGGTGCTCTAGCCACACATACACAAAAAAAGGTAATTATGAGAGATGGATTACATTAATTAGGTTAGCTATAGTAATCATTTCACTAGGTATAACAAAACATCATGTACACCTTAAATATATACAATTAAAAAAAATTTTATTTATAAATAAATTTTTATTTTAATGGGGTGACATCAATATATCAGGGTACATACATTCAAAGAGAACATTTCCAGGTTATCTTGTCATTTCGTTCTGTTGCACACCCATCACCCAAAGAGAGATCGTCCTTCGTCACCCTCTATCCAGTTTTCTTTGTACCCCTCCTCCTCCCCCTCCCCCTCTCCCTCCTTCCCTCCCCCCACCCCCCGTAACCACCACACTCCTGTCCATGTCTCTTGGTCTTGCTTTTATGTCCCACCAATGTATGGAATCCTGCAGTTCTTGTTTTTTTCTGATTCACTTATTTCACTCCGCATAATGTTATCAAGATTCCACCATTCTGCTGTGATCCGTTGTCATTGCTTCTAGCTGAATAGTATACCATGGTGTATATTTGTTCCTTCTTCTTTATCCAGTCTTTTTTTTTTTTTTTACAGTGATTAAAAGCCTTTAAGCAAACTCTTGGCCAATACAGCAAGAATCCATAAAAGAGTAGTGTCCTTAACATGTTCACCAAGTCCAAGTTGGCCCCATCACCATGCCAAATCCCTGAAAAATGCAACCCAACCACAGTTCAGTCTGTTAGGAGCTGTCACAGGGAGCAGGAGTCCAGGAAAAGTCCACATCCAGGAAAAGTCCGCATGGCACTGGAATTGTTGTCACCATTCTATACTTTTTTTTTTTTTTTACATTTTTTTAATTTATTCATTTTTTTTTTTTTTTTTTTTTTTAGAGAGAGGAGACACAGAGAGAGAAAGAGACAGAGAGAGGAAAGAGATAGAAAGAACAGAGGGAGGAGCAGGAAGCATCAACTCCCATATGTGCCTTGACCAGGCAAGCCTGGGGTTTCGAACCGGCGACCTCAGCGTTCCAGGTCGACACTTTTACCCAATGCGCCACCACAGGTCAGGCACCATTCTATACTTTGCAGCTCATGTCCAAGTCCCAATGACTGCTGCTTCTAGCTGGTAATGGTTCAGGTAGACTGGAAAAGCCATTTGCAGCATGCGTGGATATGGAGCTTCTGTTCTCCTCTGCCTGGAGAGATGAGACCAGGTTGCTTTTCCCTGGAGCTCTGCGACTGTGGCATGGTAAAGAGAACCTTGGGATACACTAAGCTGGGTGGCAAAGGTAGATTCATAATAGAAGTTGGCAAAAGGGGGAAAGAGAGCTCTAAATTAGGAGTAGGTCCCCGCCTGAAATATGAGTGGGGCATTGAGGTAGGAGGGATAAAGGAAACACTAAATATTAAGCAAAGCAGCAGAAAATAGGACTATCAACACCCACAACAGAGATCTTTGAGGGAAGAATAAAAAACCTGACTATTCAGGCAAAACATAGTTAAGTGGCCCTTGTGCAAATGAGATCAGTTTACCTGCTTCTTGGAAGAAATACCCTAGGCTCGTCCACAGTGTTGTAGATGGGGCCGACGGCCCTGGGCACCTTCAGCCTTCAGTGGCAAACCACAGCTTTCTGGGCACGGTTAGGTCATAGGTGGCTGGAGCAGGGCTGGAAGAGACTGAACCCTCCTTTAGAGGAGCGAGGGGGAAGCCTACCTTCCAGTGTCCCTGTTTCCTCACAGCAGAGGCATGTAAGTCTGGCAGGCTTTAGCTCAATGACCTTCCTTTCCACTATTGAAGCAGGACCCAGATGGCATCCTATGAGACCCCTTTGGGGCGTTGGAGCCTTTAAGGGTGTATCCTAAAAGCTGGTAGTTCCCCTGATCTCTATTGGGCTTTTTCTGCCTCTAGGTATCTTAAAAGCCATGCTCAGAAGATCTCGCTGAGGGGTTTGAGGATCCCCATCCGCCTATATAAATCTTTTCTATATATCTGGAGCTATTTGGAAAAAGACAAAAGTGTTATTAGCTGGATCTAATAAAGAAGGTAGTAGTTTGCAGGCGGAAAAGATTTGGTGTCTCCTGTTCATCAGCATTCCAAAGAAATGTAATTTTTTTTTTTTTAAGTAAAAAACATGATATGGTATGGACATGAGCTGCAAAGTATGGAATGGTGACAACAATTCCAGTGCCATGTGGACTTCTCCTGTGGGGAACATTCCTGGACTCCTGCTCCCTGTGACAGCTCCTAACAGACTGAACTGTGGTTGGGTTGCATTTTTCAGGGATTTGGCATGGTGATGGGGCCAACTTGGACTTGGTGAACATGTTAAGGACACTACTCTTTTATGGATTCTTGCTGTATTGGCCAAGAGTTTGCTTAAGGGCTTTTAATCACTGTAAAAAAAAATAATAGAGGACTGGATGAAGAAGATGGGGCACATATACACCATGGTATACTATTCAGCTAGGAGAAATGATGATAACGGATCACAGCGGAATGGTGGAGTCTTGGTAGCATTGTGCGGGGTGAAATAAGTGAATCGGAAAAAAACAGGAACTGCAGGATTCCATGCATTGGTGGGACATAAAAGCGAGACTAAGAGGCATGGACAGGAGTGTGGTGGTTAAGGGGGGGGGGGAGGGAGAGGGAGAGGGGGAGGGGTACAGAGAGAACTGGATGGAGGGTGGCGGAGGACGATCTCTCTTCGGGTGATGGGTATGCAACAGAACTAAATGACAAGATAACCTGGAAATGTTTTCTTTGAATGTATGTACCCTGATTTATTGATGTCACCCCATTAAAATAAAATTTTATTTATTAAAAAAAATTTTAAAAAAAGAGGCAAAAAAAAAACCATGATATGGTAGACCCGTAGGAGTTCCAGAATATGACTACCCCCTCTTAAATTTTTTTTTAAATTGCCCTTAAAATGTTTGCTGTGTACACTTTAATAATACCTTAACTTTAAAGATTGTAAGCATGGGCCCTGGCCGGTTGGCTCAGTGGTAGAGCATCGGCCTGGCGTGCAGAAGTCCCAGGTTCAATTCCCGGCCAGGGCACACAGGAGAAGCGCCCATCTGCTTCTCCACCCCTCCCCCTCTCCTTCCTCTCTGTCTCTCTCTTCCCCTCCTGCACCGAGGCTCCATTGGAGCAAAGATGGCCTGGGCGCTGGAGATGGCTCCTTGGCCTCTGCCCCAGGCGCTAGAGTGGCTCTGGTCGCAACAGAGCGACACTCTGGAGGGGCAGAGCATCGCCCCCTGGTGGGCAGAGCGTCGCCCCCTGGTGGGCGTGCCGGGTGGATCCCAGTCGGGTGCATGCGGGAGTCTGTCTGACTGTCTCTCCCTGTTTCCAGCTTCAGAAAAAAAAAAAAAAGATTGTAAGCATGACAAAATACAGTAAATGCTTTTGCTCCATATGCAGGAGCATTTTCAGTTTAGCCAGTTTAGGAAATCCAATAATAGAACAATGCTTACAGACAATGAGCTATAGCATGCTTAGCAGCCTCTCCTGTTCTGACAGAGGTTACTATAGATCCGGAATATATATCCACTGTAATGTGGACATACGACTGTTTGCCAAATGAAAGTATATGAGTAACATCCATCTGCCAAAGTTGTCCTGGTAGGGGTCCTTGAGGGTTAACTCCAAATGAAGGGGCAGTATAGGACCCCTTGGACAGGATTTCCCAATCTGCCGTGCTGCCTCCCGAGAAAGTTGAAACTGTTTACACCAGGCTGCAGCGACTGACTTGCTCGGTCTGTCATGGTTGCTTCATATAATTTTCTTTTGGGTAGCTTGATCAACAAGGGCATTCCTAGGCCCTGGCCAGTTGGCTCAGTGGTAGAGCATTGGCCTGGTGTGCAGGATTCCGGGGTTCGATTCCCAGTCAGAGCACACAGAAGAAGCGCCCATCTACTTCTCCACCCCTCCCCCTCTCCTTCCTCTCTGTCCCTCTCTTCCTCTCCCGCAGCCAAGGCTCCATTGGAGCAAAGTTGGCCCGGGCACCGAGGATGGCTCTGTGGCCTCTGCCTCAGGCGCTAGAATGGCTCTGGTTGCAACAGAGCAACACCCCAGATGGGCAGAGCATTCCCCCCTGGTAGGCCTGCCAGGTGGATCCCGGTCAGGCGCATGCGGGGAGTCTGTCTGACTGCCTCCCCGTTTCCATCTTCAGAAAAATACAAAAAATAAGTAAATAAAAGAAAAAATACAACCAAAAAAAAAAAAGAGCATTCCCTTGTGCTAAAGCTCCAGGGAGCGTGGAGTGAGCTTGAGATGTCCCATGAAACATGGAGCTCTATGTTGACATTTAAGTTTTTGACGAAGGAGGAACTGCTGAAATAGTTCCTCACCATTTGTCCCTAAGACAGCAGTCTTTATAGTGGAAACACCATAAGTAAATATTTGCTGTCTGTCTATAGGTTAAAGGGGGAATATGGCAAATGCTGAAAAGCCATGATCTTTGTGCCCCTCCCCTCCCCCAACCCCCTCCCTCTCCTCCCCCACCCTGTAACCCCAACACTGTTGTCTATGTCTCTGAGTCTCATCTTTATGTCCCACCTATGTATGGGATCATATAGTTCTTAGTTTTTTCTGAATTACTTCTTTCGCTCAGTATAATGTTATCAAGGCCCATCCATGTTGTTGTAAAAGATTCTATATCATCATTTCTTATGGCTGAGTAGTATTCCATAGTATATATATACCAAAGCTTTTTAATCCACTCGTCCTCTGATGGACACTTGGGCTGTTTCCAGATCTTTGCTATTGTGAACAATGCTGCCATAAACATGGGGGTGCATTTCTTCTTTTCAAACAGTGCTATGGTGTTCTTGGGGTATATTCCTAACAGTGGTATAGCTGGGTCAAAAGGCAGTTCGATTTTTAATTTCTTGAGGAATCTCCATACTGTTTTCCACAGTGGCTGCACCAGTCTGCATTCCCACCAGCAGTGCAGGAGGGTTCCCTTTTCTCCATATCCTTGCCAGCACGTATTCTGTGTTGTTTTATTGATGAGTGCCATTCTGACTGGTGTGAGGTAATATCTCATTGTGGTTTTAATTTGCATTTCTCTAATCATTAATGATGTTGAACATTTCTTCATATGCCTATTGGCCATCTGTGTGTCCTCTTTGGAGAAGTGTCTATTCATTTCTTTTGCCCATTTTTGGATTGGATTGTTTGTCTTCCTGGTATTAAGCTTTACAAGTTCTTTATAAATTTTGGTTATTAACCCCTTATCAGACGCAATGTCAAATATATTCTCCCATTGTGTAGTTTGTCTTTTTATTCTGTTCTTATTGTCTTTAGCTGTGCAGAAGCTTTTTAGTTTGATAAAATCCCATTTGTTTATCCTGTCTTTTATTTCACTTGCCTATGGAGACAAATCAGCAAATATATTGCTGCGAGAGATGTCAGAGAGCTTACTGCCTATGTTTTCTTCTAAGATGCTTATGGTTTCACGGCTTACATTTAAGTCTTTTATCCATTTTGAGTTTATTTTTGTGAGTGGTGTAAGTTGGTGGTCTAGTTTCATTTTTTTGCAGGTAGCTGTCCAATTTTCCCAACACCATTTGTTGAAGAGGCTGTCTTTACTCCATTGTATTTCCTTACCTCTTTTGTCAAATATCAGTTGTCCATAGAGCTGTGTGTTTATTTCTGGGTTCTCTGTTCTGTTCCATTGATCTATATGCCTGTTCTTATGCCAGTACCATGCTGTTCTGAGTACAATGGCCTTATAATATAACTTGATATCTGGAAGTGTGATACCTCCTGCTTTATTCTTCCTTTTCAAGATTGCTGAGGCTATTCGTGTTCTCTTTTGGTTCCATATAAATTTTTGGAATATGTGTTCTATATCTTTGAAGTAAGT
Source organism: Saccopteryx leptura (assembly GCF_036850995.1). Taxonomy (NCBI): domain Eukaryota; kingdom Metazoa; phylum Chordata; class Mammalia; order Chiroptera; family Emballonuridae; genus Saccopteryx; species Saccopteryx leptura. The sequence continues at coordinate 11,972,677 of NC_089504.1, read as the reverse complement.
CATTGGTATTTTAATAGGTATTGCATTGAATTTATAAATTGCTTTGGGTAATATAGACATTTTAATGATGTTTATTCTTCCTAACCATGAGCACGGTATATGCCTCCACTTGTTCGTATCTTCCCTGATTTCTTTTACCAATGTTTTATAATTTTCCAAGTACAAGTCTTTAATCTCCTTGGTTAGATTTATTCCTAGGTATTTTATTTTTTTGGTTGCAATGGTAACGGGGATTGATTCCTTGATTTCTCTTTCTGACAGTTCATTCTTAGTGTATAAAAATGCCTCTGATTTCTGAGTATTGATTTTATATCCTGCCACCTTGCCGATTTCATTTATCAGGTCTAGTAGTTTTTTGACTGAGACTTTAGGGTTTTCTATATACAATATCATATCATCTGCAAATAATGATAGTTTTACTTCTTCTTTTCCAATTCGGATGCCTTTTATTTCTTTTTCTTGTCTGATTTCTGTGGCTAGGACTTCCAGAACTATGTTGAATAAGAGTGGTGAAAGGGGGCACCCCTGCCTTGTTCTTGATCTTAAGGGGATTGCTTTTAATTTTTGCCCATTGAGTATGATATTGGCTGTGGGTTTGTCATAAATGGCCTTTATCACGTTGAGGTATGTTCCCTGTATTCTCACTTTGCTGAGAGTTTTGATCATGAATGGGTGCTGGATTTTATCAAATGCTTTTTCTGCATCTATTGAAATTATCATGTGGTTTTTCTCCTTTCTTTTGTTTATGTGATGAATCACATTGATTGATTTACAAATATTGTACCACCCTTGCCTCCTAAGAATAAAGCCCACTTGATCATGGTGTATGATTTTTTTCATATATTGCTGGATCCGGTTTGCTAATATTTTGTTGAGGATTTTTGCATCTAAGTTCATCAGGGATATTGGCCTATAATTTTCTTTTTTTGTGTTATCTTTGCCTGGTTTTGGAATCAGAATTATGCTCGCCTCATAAAAGGAGTTTGGAAGTCTTCCTTCCTCTTGAATTTTTTGAAACAGCTTGAGAAGAATAGGAGTTAGTTCTTCTTTGAATATTTGGTAGAATTCACTTGTGAAGCCATCAGGCCCAGGACTTTTCTTTTTTGGGAGTTTTTTGATAGCTGTTTCAATCTCATTTGTTGTGATTGGTCTGTTTAGGTTTTCTGTTTCTTCCAGATTGATTTTTGGAAGATTATATGATTCAAGGAATTTGTCCATTTCATCTAGGTCGTCTAGTTTTTTGGCGTACAGTTCTTCATAGTATTTTCTTACAATATTTTGTATTTCTGTTGTGTCAGTTGTTATTTCTCCACTCTCGTTTCTAATTTTATTTATTTGAGTCCTCTCTCTTTTTTTCTTGGTGAGTCTCGTTGACTCTTGGTAAGTCATTGATCTTGTTTACCTTTTCAAAGAACCAGCTCTGGTTTCATTGATCCTCTGTATTGTTTCTTTAGCCTCTATGTCATTTATTTCTGCTCTGATCTTTATTATTTCCTTCCTTCTACTAGCTCTGGGCTTTACTTGCTGTTCTTTTTCTAGTTCTTTTAGATGCAGGGTTAAGTTGTTTATTTGAGCTTTTTCTAGCTTCTTGAGGTATGCCTGTAATGCTATAATTAAAAAAATTTTTTAACTCACTGAACTTCCCTGGCCAGTTGGCTCAGTGGTAGAGCATCGGCCCAGCATGTCGAAGTCCTGGGTTCAATTCCCAGTCAGGGCACACAGGAGAAGCACTCATCTGCTTCTATACCCATCTTCCTCTTGATTCTCTCTCTCTCTTCTCCTCCCCTCCTACCACCAGGGCTCAACTGGACTGAATTGGCCCTGGGCACTGAGAATGGCTCCATGGCCTACGCCTCAGGCACTAAAAAACGGCTCTGGTTGCAACAGAGCAAGGGCTCCAGATGAGCAGAGCATCACCCCCTAGTGGGCTTGCCCAGTGGATCCCGGTCAGTGCACATGCAGAAGACTGTCTCTGCCTCTCCTCCTCTAAATTAAAAAAACAACTCACTGAACAATATTTGAGCGAGAGAGATGAAGCAAGAAAGAACATTTTAATTGTATAGAAATAGTTCTGGAAGGATATATGCTCAATTCTTGAGTGCAGAGATTTGCACGTATATATAACAGGAATTAAATAATTTCACTTTGCACTCTGATTCTATACTATATTAATTTATATGTATTACTTTTGTAATTTGAAACAAAAAATTTTAAAACCTAAAATCTTAAAATATATATACTGCTTACAAATATTAGGAGATATTTTATAACTTCATATTCATTTTGAAATATCGCCTAATTTTTGTGTGCAGTATATTTATATATATATGTATACAATCTTTGTTAACATACAATATAGTTACTTTTTAAATGAATATATAAAATTTTATCAGATATACTCTCTAATATAAATATCAACAAATACAACTCACTTAAATAAGAGATGTTTAGGGTCCTCAATAATTTTTAAGAGTGTAAAGGAGCCCTGAGGATAAAAGTTTGAGGACTGCTGCCCCAGCCACATGTACATTCATTTTGGTGTTCCATACTACAATTCACTTGGGGAACGCAAACATTTCCCAAGATGTACTGTCAACTCTGAACAACTTGGAGCAGTAGTCACTATGCTCTTGATGAATGTTTTGCCCTCGTTTAGCAGTAAGCAGTTCTCCTATAATGAACTACTTAGATTTTCAGTGAAAGGATTTGGCAAAAATATCAACCCTTCTCATTGATTCCCATTTCATAAAGAATAATCACTTAGCCATATGACCTTTTTCAGTAATCAAGAAGAACAGCACAGCCTGACCTGTGGTGGCGCAGTGGATAAAGCGTCAACCTGGAAACACTGAGGTTGCCGGTTCAAAACCCTGGCTTGCCTGGTCAAGGCACATATGGGAGGTGATGCTTCCTGCTCCTCCCCCTTCTCTCTCTCTCTCATTCTCTCTCTCTATCTCTCTCTCCCCCCCCTAAAATAAATAAATAAATAAATAAAAATTAAAAAAAAAAAAAAGAACAGCACAGCCTAACAGACAGCATTTACTGAGCTCATAGCATAGGTCAGGCACTGTGCTTTCCTATATTATCTCATAATCCTCATGACCCTGCCAACAGGGTATAACATCAAGAAAGAGATTCAGATGGCTCTAGCTGGATAGCTCAGTTGGTCAGAGAGTCATCCTGATATGCCATGTTTGTGGGTTTGATCCCTGGTCAGAGCATATACAAGAATCAACCAATAAAAATAAATTTTAAAAAGGGAACATATTTTTTAAAAAGAAAAGAAATGAAACACAGATTTATGATCCAAAGGTCACACAGTTCATAAATGGTGGAATCAGAACTCAAAATCAGGGCTGTGTGTCTCCAAAGTCCAGTGCTCTCTCCATTCTACAAGGTTATCTCCACAACACTAGACTGGAAATCAGACCTGTCACTTACTCTGTGTCCTTGAGCAAGTCACAAATTCTCTCATCCAGTGTTCTCATCTACAAGAAAAGAGGGTCAGCCTGACCAGGTGGTGGCGCAGTGGATGGAGCATCGGACTGGGATATGAAGGACCCAGGTTCAAGACCCCGAGGTCGCCAGCTTGAGTGAGGGCTCATCTGGTTTGAGCAAAGCTCACCAGCTTGGACCCAAGGTCGCTGGCTTGAGCAAGGCGTTACTCAGTCTGCTGAAGGCCCATGGTCAAGGCGCATGTGAGGGAGCAATCAATGAACAACTAAGATGTCACAACGAAAAAACTGATGATTGATGCTTCTCATCTCTCTCCATTCCTGTCTGTCTGTCCCTATCTGTCCCTCTCTCTAACTCTCTGTTAAAAAAAGAAAGAAAAAAAGAGGGTCAGTGTAGCTGATTCCCAAAGTCCCATCTATAACTGGTATTCCTGGGTTATGATTCATCACAACCTCCCCCCTACAGTTTCAGAGTAAAAGGCCTTTTGTATACTTTTCTGAACAGAGTAAGTGAAGCAATACAAGTAATGGGGAAAGTAATGAGTAAAATTAATAACTAGGATACAGCTTTCTCAGGCTTTAGTAACAATCATCATAAAACATACTATAAAAATTAAGCAGGCACTGTGTAATTCCTTCACCCCAGGCAACCAGAGCTGCCTTCTGTGACATAAGCTGGGACATGCAGCAAGCAGACCTCTCTGATGGTGGTAAGAACCTGGTAGCATGCAACACAGAAACAGTTCACTGAAGGACTGCTATGGGAGCAAGTGCCTCATCATTAGCGTGTATAGAAAGCACCATCTAGTCTTTGAGGTAAATTATACAACAATCAACGGAGATATCTGCCAAGCATTTCTGAGAAAGAGGGCAAGCTGCAGGAACTCACGAAAACTGACACATGGCACTTCAGCACGTACACGTACACACACACACACACACACACACACACACACAAACAAAAAATCCAAGAAGAAATGTATTGATTGCAGGATAGTATACATCATAAAATGAGGATTTTACTATATTTGCATTATGCTTTTATCTAGGCTACCAAACTCTAAACTTCTTCCTACAACAGCTACAACTTGAACACAATTTACTATGTGCCAGAAACTGTGCTAAGCCCTTTAAAGACATCACCCTCTAACCTTCCTCTGTAGAATTGTGAGGTATTAAATTCATTTTAAAAGGTGAAAGAAGGTCATACAGCTAGAAAGGGACAGAGAAAGGGTTTGAAACAAATCTGAACACTAACAAAGCCTGTACTCTTCATGAAACATTTTTGCTGGTTCTAGAGAAAATGAAACTTCATCCCTAGGTCAAAACAGAAAAATGTATAATATTTGAGCCAAGTTACAAGGGCATTTTAAAAACTTTAAGAGTTTTTGAAAGCCTGAAATCCATTTATAAAAGTACCTACTGTTTAAATATTAGCAAAAGTCACAAGGTCACTAAAAAACCTATTACTTTTTTGGATAACTATCAACTCACTTAAACTCAGAACATATTAGACGGCTGCTATTGCTATAACTTATATTCTCATTATGCTCAAAAAAAACCCAAAAACATCTCTTTTGTCCAAAATAGCCAAGAAGCTGTCTTTCACATGATATCATCCTTTTACCCTAACCCCAGCATATTGAAGCAAATTACTCCACTGCCTATCACTCAGAAGAAAAACTGGTGTCATTCAAAGCACAGCAGAATAATGACAAGGTTTGCGAGGTGACTTCAGGCTACTTTCAAAGAAGTAACTAAAAACTGACCTACTAAAAGTTCTTTGAAAATTTAAAAAAACTGAGTTTTATTTTTTAATAGTGGCAAAGTATAACTACAAAAATCCTCCAAAATATCACAATTTGAGTTCTTCTTCATTGGAAGTGAACCATCACTTTTTAAAAGTACCTCAAAATGGGAATTCAACCAAGTCCTAGTACTCTTAAGACTAATCCTTAACTACTCACGCAAAAAAATGTATGGTTTAAAAAGCAAGTCAAATAACAATTCACTAAAAATTAATAGGAAGTAGAGAATTTGTAAGAGCAAATCTCAGAAGCTACATTGCAATTTCTTCTAATTGTAATTATGCCCATTAGAGTTCCAAAGTTTCCAATGGTTATTTTCTATTTGTTTTCCCCTATGGAATACAGATCCTAACTGGTCAGGACAGAATACTACCGCAGACACTACCAGGACCAGCAAACTCAATTCCCCTACCCTTATCCCTGGTCCGGCTAAAACAGTACCTATACTAAGTCCCCAGACTTAGTAAAGAGAACACCCAACTTCTGGAACCAGAAAGACATGAATTCAAACCCAGATGCATAATTTACCAGTTAAGTGATTCTGGGCTTAACAAGACTTAGTTCTCTCATCTGAAATAAAGCTACCTTTCTGAAAGGCTAGTGTGAAAGTAGTGTGAAGATCAGAGATGATTTTCATAATGCATGTCTGTTATTCGTATTATTAATCATTGTGTACCTACCTGACACTTTCTTTTGCAATACTGCCATTATTTATATGGTAAATACATCTACTACTAAATAACAAAGAGGATTCTACTTCTCACAGAGATGGGGTGCAAAGCACTAGGGGTGACCTATAATGCAAACCTGATATCACTGACCTTGTCACAGTTAAGAATTTTAATTTTAATTGCTTAAAATTTTTTTGAAGCTGCTTAATGGGTAAGGGGTTTTACTTTGGAGTGAAGGTAATGTTTTTTTGTTGTTGTTGTTTTTGTTTTTTTTAATTTTTTATTTATTCATTTTAGAGAGGAGAGGGAGAGAGGAGAGACAGAGAGAGAGAAGGGGGGAGGAGCAGGAAGCATCAACTCCCATATGTGCCTTGACCAGGCAAGCCCAGGGCTTCAAACCGGCGACTTTAGCATTTCCAGGTCGACGCTTTATCCACTGCGCCACCACAGGTCAGGCTGAAGGTAATGTTTTAAAACGAGGTAGGGTTGGTCATCCTGACCTGATAGCTCAGTTGGTTAGAGCATTGTCCCAGTGCGCAGAGGTTGCCAGTTCAGTTCCTGGTCAGGGAACCTACAAGAACAGATTCATGTTTTTTCTGTCTATCTAACTGTCTCTGTCTCTGTCTCTGTCTCTCTCTAAAATTCAATAAATAAATTTTAAAAAGAAATAAACTAGGTAGAGTCATGGTTGCTAAACATTGTGATTATAATAAAAAATGCCACCAAATTGTTCAGTTTAAAATGGTTAAGCTAGGCCCTGGCCAGCTGACTCAGTGGATAGTGCTGGCCCGGCATATGGATGTCCTGGGTTCAATTCCCGGTCAGGGCACCAAAGAGAAGCAACCGACCCACTGCTTCTCTCCCCTTCCCTCTCCCCCTTCTCTCCATCTTGGCCTACTATAGCCAGTGGCTCAATTGGTCTGAGCGTCAGCCCTGGGTGCTGAGGATAGCTTAGTTGGTCTGAGCACATCAGCCTCAGGTCCTAAAAATAATTCAATTGATTCAAGCATCGACCCAGACAGGGGTTGCTGAGTGGATCCTGGTCGGGGCGATGTGGGAGTCTATCTCTCTATGTCCCCTCCTCTCACTTAAAAACATCAATTAATTAATTAAGAGAAAATGGTTAAGCTAAGAAAATAATTTAAAGCAAGAACAAGGGAACCCTAATTGTTCCTATTGAACATCATTAGGTGCCAGCATGATGACCAGTTAAACTGTAAGTTTATTCATGGTTTTCTGGTCCACGTTTCTAAAACAGCAGCCTGACATGATGAAAGGAACCGATGACTGGAGATGAAAAAATCCATTTCTTGTCCCATCTCTGCCATTAGTTAGGTGTGCCATTTTAGACAAATTCCTAACTACTCTGGACATATATATCAAGTTTTACATCTGCCAAAGACCAAAGCAGGGCTAAAAAAATCTCACAGGTTTCTCATAAGTTTAAGATGTCATGCTTTATATTCTTGGCAAATCAATTTATACGGAAATAAAATTGCATAATTTTTTAAAAATTTAACTACAATATATGCTAAATCTGACAAACTAAAAGCTAACAAGAAACTGAAAATATAAGTTATCCTACAGTATATTGGAAAATTTTCTCATTTCAGGGTAACTAGCTCCTATTGACTCCTATTTACTGGAAAAAAGAAAAACCCTATAACATCAGTGGCAAAATCATTCACTGACATTATGAGCTAACCTCAAAGGAAAAGACTTAGTTCGGGGATGACTAATGTTGTAAGCTCAAAGTCACCATTCTAAACCGAGCTGGTCAAGTCTGGTTTTTAATAAACACAATGTCTTTTTATTCAACTATTAAAAAAAGTATTATGTATAAAAATAAATATGCATCATTAGATAGCCTATAAACAAAAATTGTATACATTAATTATCATTTTTTTGCAAAAACCTCTTTTGTCCTATAAATAACCTTTGGGTTGTGACTTCTGTTACAAGGCTCTGAAAAGGATATAAATCTAAAAGAACCTGAACCTATTCTTGAATCTGTCCAGAAGAGAAGCTAAATCTTCTGTACCTTCTGGCATTTTGTTAAGTGTAGGTTGTTAAAGAAATGTTTTGGCAACGAACACCTTAACTACCATTAATTAGGGTAGAAGGTTTGTCTTCCTCCAATAGTGCCTCTAATTCCTAAGGGGAAAAAGAAGGATATGTCATGATTAAAGTGACCTCAACAGTGATCAAGGTGACTAGATGGGAACTCTCATCTGCTGGCTTCAAAGAAGTAAGACAGCTTAGATACCCAGAGCCATGGAAAGCTCAAAGGACGACATGAATCAAGCTGCTGAAGTGCTTTAAAGCTAGAGCAACTCAGCCAACAAACTCAGTGTAAGAAGTGGATCCATCAATGCACAAATCAAAAGAAAAGTCCGGATGCCTCACCAGAAGTTTCCCAGATTAACTATCTTGATTCAGACCTCATAGATTCAGCATCAGGTCTCCCCTCTCCCTCTGGCAGTCAGTGGTATCAAAGTGACGCACAAAGCCACAGATGCACAACCTTTCTCCAAAAAGTCCTGATTTTCTTTTCATCGCAACACTCATCAGCTGGCTGGCACCACCAAACTTGCAAACTCAATATCAAAACTAAACTAAACTCGCCTCCCAACCCCACTTGTCTCAGGTTCCCCAGGTGACTGAATAACTAGGCTTGAATCCTTGTGGGTCTGTAGCACAGTCTTCATGTTCAGTTATCAAATTTTGTTAGTTTCAAGGCATCAATTCTATACCCATTTCTAGTACCTTTACCACTTTTTTCTCAAACTATTCAACAGCATATTAATCAGTACATTTCTTTCAGCCTCTTTTCACACAAAGTTGTCAGATTCATAAAGATAGCCATAATAATGTCATCCCTCCACTCTTGCTCAAAAACCTTTCACTGAAGCCTTACTGTTGACAGACTAAAGTTTGAATTCCTCATTCTTGCATTCAAGGCCTATCACTGGTTCCCGCATTCCTCTCCAAACTTACCCTCTACAGGCCCTTCAATATTCCCTATCTTTCACTAAGTGAGTCACTTGCTCTTTCCTCCCACAGCAACCCTGAGCATTCTTTTTGTCTGTGTGTGTGCATGCATTTTTCCAGTTAGAAGCAGGGAGGCAGTCAGACAGACTCCCGCATGCGCCAGACCAGGATCCACCTGGCATGCCCACCTGGGGGCAATGCTCTACCCATCTGGGGGGTTGCTCCGTTGCAGACCAATTAATTCTAGCAAGGCGGAGGCCATGGAGCCGTCCTCAGCACCCGGGCCAACTTTGCTCCAAAGGAGCCTTGACTGCAGGAGGGGAAGAGAGAAATAGAGAGGGAGGAGAGGGGGAAGGGTGGAGAAACAGATGGGTGCTTCTCCTGTGTGCCCTGACTGGGAATCAAACCCAGGACTCCTACATGCCAGGCCAATGCTCTACCACTGAACCAATTGGCCAGGGCCAATCCTGAGCATTCTTATTTGCACATGTGATTCCCTCCATACAGAATTCTCCTCGCCTTTTCCTCATCGTCTAATCCTACTTGTTCTCCCTGGCTCAGTACAGATATCATAAACCACAACCTCTCTGAAGTCTCTTCTCAGTCTCCTTGGCTGGAAATAATTTCTTGATCCTCAGACTTCCTGGACCATTTTATCTCTTAAGTACTTACGTGTGTGTGTGTGTGTGTGTGTGTGTGTGTGTGTACACATGATCATGCAATCACCTCCCCTGCCAGACTATCTGCTCTTCAAAGTCAGGGTCTATGTATACTTTATTTGTATCCCTCCATAGATTATGCACAGTACATAAGGATTCAAAATCATGCTGAAAAATTAACAATAAAACCTACTGGCAGTCTTAAGAAAGGATACTCATGAAGAAGAGAAACAGGAATAAATGCATCACAGACTTCACAGTACATAGTAGTCTCCAGCAAAACACTACAGCTCTAGCACCCTTTATAAAGTAATAAACTACAACTAATAAAATAGTTCACTCAACAAATATGCAAGTGCCCACTCAGTGCCAGGCACTGTTCTAGGTCCCTAGAACCTCCAGAATACAAAAACAATACTAATTCTTGCCTTAATGAGCTTATACTTGAGTGAAGGGGAAAAGGCAATTAAAAAATAGCAAAATAAGCCCTGGCCGGTTGGCTCAGTGGTAGGGCGTCGGCCTGTCGTGCAGGAGGCCCGGGTTCAATTCCCGGCCAGGGCACACAGGAGAAGCGCCCATCTGCTTCTCCACCCCTCTCCCTCTCCTTCCTCTCTGTCTCTCTCTTCCCCTCCCGCAGCCAAGGCTCCACTGGAGCGGGGGATGGCCCGGGCGCTGAGGATGGCTCTGTGGCCTCCGCTTCAGGCGCTAGAATGGCTCTGGTTGCAACAGAGCGACGCCCCGGATGGGCAGAGCATCGCCCCCTGGTGGGCATGCCGGGTGGATCCCGGTCGGGTGCATGCGGGAGTCTGTCTGACTGCCTCCCCGTTTCCAGCTTCGGAAAAATGCAAAAAAAAAAAAAAAAAATCAAAATATATTATAAGTTAAATGGTTTAAGTGGTCTGGAGAAAAAGACGCTAGAAAAGGGAGCCCAGGGAGGGCCGTTCTAACAGGATGGTGAGGGAAGGCCTCACTGGAAAGGGGAGATGTGCACAAAGACCTGAAAAAAGAGGGAGCCACATGGATCTGAGAAACAGCACCCTCAGACATGCCAAACAGCAAATGCGAAAGACCTGAGACAGGAATATGACTGACCTGTTCAAGACACAGCAAGAGGCCACTGTAGCCAGAATGGAGGAAGCAAAAAGTAGAAGAAATGAGGTCAGAGAGGCAAAAAGAAAGGATCCGAGTACATAGGCCTTTGATAAGACTTTGGCCTTTTACTCTAATAAGGTGAGGTATCACCAGGGAGTTCAGACAAGGAGACAAAACCTAACGTACCTTTTTTAAAGGAGCATTCCTGCTACAGCACTGAGAACAAACTATAAAGGGGCAAGAGTAAAAAAAAAAAAAAAAAAGGCAACTGCAATAATTCAGAAGAGCTGTCGGAGACTTCAATCAGTAAAGGTGATGAAAAGTGGTCAGGTCGGGATGTATTCTGAAGATTAGAACTGGCAAGATTTCCTGATGGGTAAGATGCAGTGAGAGAGGAGACACAGAGTCAAGAATGATCACAATTTTTGGATGAACAATTGGACAGACGGAGGATGCTATTTGCTAAGATATGGAAGGCTACATACATGAGGAGTAGAGGGAAGATGGCGCAGGGTAAAGACCAGGAGTTTGGTTTGGGAGAAGTTCAGTTTGAGATGCCAATAAAATATGTAATTTGAAGCATCAAAGCAAGCAGTGGGATATACAAGCCTGGAGTACCAGATAAAAATTTGGGAGTCATCAGCACAAACATGGTACTGAAAGCTATGAGACTAAATGGGATCACCAAGGGACGAAGCGAAAGGAGCAGAGATCCCACAGGGTAGTCCAGTCTAAGGCAGGGGTGATGAGGAAGAACCGACAAAGGAGACTGAGAAGAAGCTGAGGAGGTAGGAGGAAAACCAGCCGAGTGTGGTGTCCTAGAAACCAGAGCAGCAAGTATTTTAAGGAAAGAGATGTCCACTGCAACAAATGCTGTTAATAGGTCAAGTAAGAATTCAACTTTGCAGCTCTGACGAGAGCAGTCTTCGAGTGATGGCGTTCAAAGTCTCGTTCAAGTAGGTTCAGGATAGAACAGAACTGGAGATGAATAGAAACAACTTTTTCAAGAAGATGAGAAATTGGATTGTATTTGGAAGAGACAGTGTGGTTAAGAAAAGGTTGTTAAAAAAAAAACAGGTGCATGCTGATTGAAATGAGCCAGCAGACAGGAGAATAATGATTTGGGGGGGGAGGGGGTAGGATGAGTATGATTTTAACTCTTACAGAATCTCAGAGTCAAATAGCCCAATGAAGAGACATTTCACTAGGTTAGTGGGCAAGAATTCCAGAGTACTGTTACTCTGTGAAAGTAAAGAAGGGAGGAGGACAATACATGAGTCTAATTCACATGCCAAAGGCTCAGAAGAGAGGCTGGGCCATTTACTGAGAAACTTCATGTGAGGCATCTTATGTTACTTCATTTAAGCTCAAAATAACATCATGAGGTACTATCTTTATGTTACAGATAAGAAGCCAAAAGCTCAGAGAGCACTAGTAATTTGATTAACACACAAAGCTGGTGAGTGGTAGAGCTATATTTCAAATACAGCTTCTTCTGAGTATTAGATAAGAAAATTTTTTTTAAAGAAATTGTTAATTTAGGGGGGTTAAAATAGCTTTGAGGTTATTATTATTTTTTAGGTTCAATATGTTAGAAATACAGCCCTGGATGGTTAGCTCAGTCAGTTGAGAGTGTCATCCCAAAGCGAAAAAGTTGCAGGTTAGATCTCAGGTTAGGGCACACACAGGAAGTAACCAATGAATGCATGACTGAGTGGAACAAGAAATGAATGCTTCCCATCCCTCTCCCATCTTTCCCCCTTCTTCTCTCTCACTTAAAAAAAATAAATAAATAAAGCTCAAACTGATAGGTCAGTTGGTTGGAGCATCTCCCAGAGCCCAGAGGTTGCTGCTCTATTCCCGGGTCACGGCACACACAGGAGCAATGTCCTGTTTCTCCCTGCCTCGCTCTCAAAAAAAAAAAGAAAAGAAAAGAAAAAGAAAAGGAAAAAAGAAAAAAGAAATGCATATTGAAGAATTTATAGATGAAAGTATAAGATAAGATGTCCAATTTGCTGTAAATATTCTAGCAAAAACAACAACAAAAAGTAACTGTGAGTGAAGGATTGCTAAAAGAGCGGCTGGTAACATGCTGGTAACCATTGCAGTGAGTTGACAGGTATGTGGAAATTCACTGTACTGTTTCTCTTTTAAGTACATTTGAAAACACCATGATAAAAAATAAAAACCCAAGTCCTTACAAGTGAAATTACTTCAAAGCCTACTCTTAATTTCTGCTCAATGCTCCCCTCAAAAAAAAATGTTATATGCCTCATAGCTTAAATTTTTCTTATCTTCTTTAATCATCATTGTAACTCTGTAAATCAGGGCTTTTACTCCAATTTCACACATGAGGAGAGAGAGCTACAACTAGTAAATAGCAGGATCAAACCTCCAAGCCAAATCTTCTAGTGTCAAAACATCCTTCTACTACCTAATACAGAGACTCAGGCTGTACACAGGGTCACCTCTGGGCATTCCTATACAGAGACGCTTCCCTTCAACTTCTTGCTACTGCATATCCCTAGGATGGAGTTTCCTAGGAAGGACAGGCTTTATTCCAGTCGGTCTTTGAAAAGACTTGTATTCAAGGGCTTGACTAAAAGAAGGTTTCAAATTTGCCCAGCCATCAACCTTCCTTGCCAAATATGGGGACTAACAGAAACTTGATATACAACTTCTGAAAGAGTGTTCTGAAAGCCTGCCTATCTCTGTTCCAGAATCAACTCTTTGTGCCTCCATTTCTCCAAATGTAATACTGTTATTCACCTACATCAGGCAGCTATCATAGCGACCCAAGTGTAGGTGTGTAAACTCCAAGCTGTAGAAATGAAGGACATTACTAAACAGTAACACTGAGCAATTTCAAAAGCCAATTTTGTATCATTCCACATTTACCACAAAGCTGGCATACCAGAGCACATCACCATTAATACTTTTTAAGATACCATATTTTTAAAAGCCTCATCACTAATATGTTTGAAATCTGTTCTTGCATGCTAACCTTGACATTAAAAGCTTATTTACAGCTTCAAAACAACTGAAAATACGCACACTGAGGGCTCCTGATGTTTATTCTCCTCAGCTGCTAACCTACATTATCAAAACTGCAGCACTGGCTGGACAGCTTGATTGGTAAGAGCATCGTCCCAAAGCGCAGAGGATGCCGCTTCCATCCTGGTCAGGACACCTACACAAACAGGTTGATGTTCTGGTCTCTGTCTCTCAAATCAATAATTTCTTTTTAATGCAACATTTTCCCCTCTAGTTCACCAGCTTTAATGAGTCGTCCAGTCATTTAAGAGCTACCCAGTATCCAATACTTTATTAGGTTAAAATGCAGGTTGCCTAAGCTGTATAAAAAGGCTATGATTAGCCTGACCAGGCGGTGGCGCAGTGGATGGAGCTTCGGACTGGGATGCAGAGGACCCAGGTTCAAAACTCTGAGGTCACTGGCTTGAGCGTGGACTCGCCAGCTTGAGCGCAGGGTTGCCGGCTTGAAGCCCAAAGATCACTGGCTTGAGCCCAGGGTTGCTGGCTTGAGCAAGGGGTCACTTGCTCTGCTGTAGCCCCCAGTCAAGGCACAAATGATAAAGCAATCAGTGAACAACTAAGGAGCTGCAACGAAGAATTGATGCTTCTCATCTCTCTCCCGCCCTGTCTTTCCCTCTCCCTGACTCTGTCTCTGTCAAAAAAATAAATAAATAAAAGGCTATGATTAGATGCAATGTTTGTGGAGTTTCAGATTTATTTGAAATTAGAAACATCATAAGAATGAACTGCCTCCATCTGAACTTTTAAAAACAAACCACTTCTTTATCAGGCATGTACCCAACTGTCTTAAAAGGTACCGATTTTCCTTTAGGCTGACTGAACACAGGTAACCAAAGTTATAGACTCCATTTTCACATTAAGGGCCAATCTATCTACAGAATCATCTATTCTTTATCCAAAATAAACCAAAACATAAATATATATATATATATATATATATTTTTTTAGCTCTGCTAAGAAATCTCAGGTCTGGCACAAAACACACCTTTGAGTCTAAAGTCAATGCATGTTTGCTGAATTAAACTGGCAAAACAGGTTAAAAAGCATACTTAAAAGAAACTGTTTTATGTCAATAGTATTAATATAGTTAAATTCAATTCATAAACAAAATGCTGATCTGCTAAAAAGGATATGGTGAAAAGCCCTGGCACCTGGAAAATTGCAAAGAACAGGAAATCCTGCAGGTGCAGTAAGAAACTACATCTTACCCGTGACCCAGAAACGCCTCAGAATTTATTACACAACCTGCTGCAGAATTCTCACTTTTCAAATGGAAATGAACCATGAAGTCACATAATGCAAGGCTGTGATTTTATTATTGATATAATCAATTGTACCTTTTTGAATTGTGCTAAAGTTTACTAAAGAAAGTAGATGTTCTACATAGTGTTAGTTATGTCAGAAGGTAAGAGAATTTGAATATGAAATAACTAAAATTTAGGACTGCCTCATTCATCAGCAACATATACATGGAATGTCTTGTGAGACAGATACCATACTTTTAAATATTATACACTTGATCCTTGAGTCAAAAACTAACTCAAATTAGGCATAAAGGTGACAAATCACGTCATCTGGTCACTTCACTATTTAACACAAGACCTAAAAGTTAAAGATTTGCAAAGCTTTCTGGCTCAAACATTTAAAAATTCTATCACCATTAATCTAGCCTGATTATTTTATTCCTTTCTGTTTTGACTGACATAAATTTAACTTACATCTCTCAATAAACAGTTTTCTAAAATTAGACTGGATTATGAAGCCTCTCAATTACTTGTCAGAAAGTTTTTCTACACCTAAGCCAATTTTTTAAACAACCTAATTTTCCAATAAACAGAATGAAAAACAGAAGAGCAGCAAGATGGGTAATGGTGTCCGAACATGCTATATAAGAGTAAGTAGCCCAACTAGCACAGAAAGACCACTACTGTCAGGGCCGGGTATCAAGCTAAAGCAAATTAATGTCTAATAAAGCAACTTAGTATTTACATTTTTGCAATCTCTATCATAACAAGCATGCATCTGGAGGTTCTTTACAACTAATATACCAAACACAACATTTAAAAATCATTTAAAAAACATTTCCCAGCCTGACCTGTGGTGGCACAGTGGATACAGCATCTACCTGGAACACTGAGATCACTGGTTCAAAACCCTTGGCTTGCCTGGTCAAGGCACACAGAGGAAGAAACTATTACTATGAATTAATGCTTCCTGCTTCTCTCCCCTCTTTCTCTCCCTCTCTCTTCTCTCTAAAGATCAATAAATTTTAAAAAAAGCTTAAAAAGAAATTCATTCCCCCTTACATAGAGCATAACCTGTCAATGGGCCTAGAAATGCCAAATGGATGGGAAGTTATTTAACAACTAAAAACTTGAAAAAGGAAAAAGTACTCAATAAATCTAAAAAAAAAGAAAGCTGAGTACCACTAGCTCTATTTTCCTGTTCAAGTCACTCAGAATTAATTTTTTGCAAAAAGTATTATGTTTATTATTCCTGATTTAAGATAGAAGTACTCTGTCTCTGGAAACTCAGGCTTACAAACAATCTTGGGCTATAGATGGAATTCAGAATGTCTCTCACAGCTTCTGCTCTAGAAGAACTCAAACAGCCACCAACACTCGGCTGCAGAAACAAGCCAGGAGAGAGAAGTCAACAGTAGAGCAAAGAAAGAGCAAACTTCAGTTCAAAGACATCTCTAACATTCACAGAAGTGTCATCTCTACCCAAATTTCTCACTGCAAATCAATCTATTTAATGCTCAAGTCTGAAGTACTAATTACTACCTGACCAGGCTGACAGGGACTAAAGAAATAACATCTATTCCTCATATTTACGTAGTTCTAATCTTCCTGAAAGACTTCAAGTTGTTTTACAGAAACCATCTCAGTTCTCATGGGAGGTAGATACCGAGTCAGGTTTCTGGAGGAGAAACAAGCACAAAGGGATTAAGTATCTTGTCCAGCAAGCACCAGTGAAAATAAAACCAGACCCAATTATTTAGCCTACAAAGTCTAAATAACCTTCTTTCCTTGGTTCATAAACTTAGCATATTTTGAAGTGCCTACAAACTATTCCAAACCATAGAACAATACATATAATCAGAACACTATGCCAGAATTCAGAATTCTGAGGAAGAAAGTATTGCTTGCCTCAAATCATTAAAATAAACTAACATAATGAACTTAAAAAACACAAGAGGAAACAATAGCCATACTAGGGAGAATTTTCAAAGATCACTCTATTCATCTTATATCCTACTGCTCAAATTCTCAGCCAGGGAGCCAAAAGGGTCAGACCAGACATGTTTCTTATAATTATATTCTTTACATATACCAAATCTCAAAATACAGCTAAGAGTCAGAGGCAGATTTAATGGCAGGCACACCAGGCATGCACCCTGGGCCCTGACTTTTGAAGGTTCCGCAAAACTCCAACTTGACACTTTTTTCTAATGACACCAAGTTTAGGGGGCCCAATATTTTCTTCTGCGACACCAAGTTTAAAGGGCCCAATATTTTCTTCTGCGCCCAGGGCCTCAACCAAACTTAATCCGCCTCTGCTAAGAGTTTCAATCAAAGGTACAAATATTGATCGACTTATGACCTATGCAATTTATGACCATTTGACTTTACGACCACAATCGCTAGCCACGAATGCTCCGCGTCTGGCAGCGCAAGCGTTGCCCAGCTGGGCGTAGGACAGTGCGGACCAGCTTCCAGCAGCAGTACCATCGCCGCGTGCACCATTTCAATTGTTATCCCAGACTCGGTACAGCAATTTGTGTTTTGTGTCTTGGATATTTTTCATCAAACCCTTCCCAAGATGTCTACCAAGAGGAAATTGTCTTTGCAAATATTAAACCAGTTGTACTGGTAATGCAGTGTTTTACTTAAACCTGATGAATGTAAAAATAAGAAACAAAATGGTGTAGAGATGATACAAATGGCATAAAATGAACAAAGAAAATTATGATATATAATAATGAAAGAAAATTATGATAAAATATGACTTAAAGATTTTTATATCATTTCACAGTACTGTACATATAGCCTACTCAACTTTTAACCAAATCATGTTACGACCGGCCTGTTGAAACCAATCGTGGTCGTAAGTCGAGCGCTAGTTGTATGTCTAAAAACCTTTCCCTCTAAATATAAAAACCTTATAGCAAAAAAAAAAAAACAAAAAAAAAAAACCTTATAGCAATGATTTCAAAGCATTATTTTGCTGTCTTCATAATACACTTCAGCCTGGCCTGTAGTAGTAGAATGGATAGTGTCGACCTAGAACGCTGAGGTCATGGGTTCAAAAGCTGGGGCTTGCCTGGTCAAGGCACAAATGACAAGCAAGCAATGAACAACTAAACTGAAACAACTATGAGTTAATACTTCTCACTCTCCCCTCTGTAAAATCAATAAATAAAATCTTTAAAAATAATAATAATAATACATTTCAATTTGGATTTCAAAATGATTGGCTTCCAGGTTGACCTGTGGTGGCACAGTGGATAAAGTGTCAACTTGGAATGCTGAGGTCACCAGTTCAAAACCCTGGGCTTGCCGGGTCAAGACACATATGGGAGTTGAAGCTTTCTGCTCCTCCTCCCTTCTCTCTTTCTCTTTCTCTCTCTCTCTCCTCTCTAAAATGAAGTCTTTTTAGAAAAATTAAATTTAAAAAAATTGGCTTTCCGTTTATTTTTTATTTATATTTACAGGTTCAGATAGATTACTTAAAGTGTTCTGCTAATCCCTCATTACATTTAGGCAAGATTCCCACTTACACTCAAACTTATTATATGAACTTATTTATAATGGCTGCATTAAGATACTTATACTTCCTAAATTGACAAAAGAAGAAAACTAATGAACCCAGAAAGCTTCCCAACAAACCAAAGTGGACCTTTCATTTGAAAACATACTAGGTACCACAGTACATACTACTTAAAGACCACGAAAAGTGATAATTGACATCATTTCTGTAACATGGAGAAATAATTTTATTTTTGTAAATCTGACAAGATTGAATTTTCAACTGTCAAAGGGGAAATCATCTTCCAAGGTTCTACACAGAAAACCGAGTACTGAGGCAGTCTCAAAGCAGTTTCCTTAACCCTTCCAGACCTCAAAGAATCTAACACAAGCCACAGAACACTGAATGAGACCTGCCTGAAATGTCAGTGCTCGGACCCCTAAAGGCCATTTCCAAACTGTTTGACAAACTGATGGCCCTACGTCCACACAACTCCAGAGGTCTTCCCTCAGTAAAGCTAACATTATACTCTTCACCTCAAATCAAAACACCAGAAAATCCAAAAGCTTCCAACTAATTTTTACTTAAATTATTTGGGAGACAAAGGCAACATCCTAAGATCAGGTATTTATACCCTGAAAGAGTTCGAGTCGGAAGAGCTCCATTCCTGCCACTTCTGGATGCGGAGTGAATTTATTACTTTTGTCTGCCTCTAGCATGGGACTCAGATATTACATCACTCAATGTCTGAAAACTGCCCTATTACCCAGAAAGCACCAGGGTATTTGAGACACTGCACCAAGGTATCCCTTCCTCCTCTCTAAAACACAGCTACTGACGTGGGCCCTGCTCTGTTGCAGTATCTTCACAAAGACATCTGCCCTGCACCTGCTGTAATCCTATTTCGATTCACTCTTGATGTACTCTTCATGACCCTGTATGCCTCTATCTGCCCACTCATCTCTCGCTGGCGAATCTGCCAATGTGCTAGGACGATACCCCACCACACACCTCCTCCAAACTTAGGAATGTGTATTCAGCCCTCCCTAATCCCTTCCCCATTCACTGGGTTCTGGAACTAAAATCAGGCTTCATGATCTCTCTGATCCTAGAAGCACGAACTTTCAGATATGGTACAGGGCTTAATGTCCTCCATATTCCATGAACATCATCCTACCATCCACACATACCATCCACACATACAATCCACACACACTCCAGTTTCCCTAGATCTGGAATTTAATCCCCTCCCTTTAGACATTTTTCTCCCAACTTTTGCCCTATGCCCTTCCTTATACTTCCAGTGACTTAAAAATTTTGGTCCCTTTAACCTTCCAAGACTCAAAGTTTTCCAATCTCTCCCCACACTTCAGCACCCTGTTCCTTCCACTCTTTTAAGCAGCCTGTTTTCCTAACCCTCTCCACCTGCAAAGTCATTTCCTATCCTACACCTGGGTATCCTACTTCCCCTCCCCCTACCCCAATCCAATAGACATTCTATCCCTTTCTAGCGACAGATGAACCCACACACATCCCTACCACGCCCTTCCCTCACACCATTATAGGTACTGTGCATCCCTTTATATTTTCTCCCCCAACATATTCTGTATTTCCCCCCCCCCTTCCTGTTCCCTGCCTGCCCGCTTCTCTCTACCAGACAAAAGCTAACATTCCAAACCCATGCTTCCCCCCCTCCACAAGCTGTACTCCAGACCTGTGGACCTCCCTTTCTAACCTACCCCTTCTGCCTCCCTCGACTGACTACCCTTCACACACCACCGCCACCTCTCCTTCCCTCTCCCAAACGTTCCTGCACACTTCCTGCTCAGAAACATTTTCTTCCATGTCCCCACAGCTTACCTGCCACTTCAAGAACACTTCCTTCACTCCTACACCTTTGGCCCTCCATCTCACACACACTGCACTTCACCTGTCCCCTCCAGCAACCCTCTCTTCTGCTCCCACACCTTCGCCCATACTTCCAGGAAGAACACCCTCCATTTCATTCACTTCTGCTACATGCCAAATGCCCTGCTCACCTCCTGCCCAGGAAGCTCCTCCTCTCCATCCCCATCACCTTACTCCACTGTCCCCACTTCTCTCCCAAACTCCTCAAACTCAGGCCCTGCCCCAATCACCGATCCCCTCTGCCCTCTACTCATCGCCCCTGCGCACGACTACCAGGCGGCTACCTGCCTTCTCCCCTCACGTGTTCTCCCCTGCATGTCCCATCTGCGGCCTCATCGCACTCCTGCCTCCCTCCTGTCTGCCCTGCACGCCTCGGGGCCAGACACCCGGCCTCACAGCCCTCACAGGTCCCTGAAGCCCCTGGGCCTACCCTCACACGCACCTCCGGCCCAACACCCTCCACCTCCCGCTCCCTCACTGGAGAGACCCCCTAGACACCCTCCTTCACACTCACCCCGTCACATTTCCCCCTACCCGGCCACCTTCCTCTACGTTTCCCTTCACGTCCATCTGGTGGTCTTTATATCTGCCCCCACTCCCTGCCCTCGCACGCAGCCCGGACCAGGACATCCGCTTCTTCCATTCCTCCCTCGAATCCCTAATCTTCTCCATTCCCATCACACTCGCCCCTGTCCTCCCCAGAGCTCCCCTCACACTCTCCCGGGCCCCCTCCGTCCGCCCCCCACCCCCGCCGTCCGGGTGTCCCCCATCCCTCTGGCACTCGCCTAGCCCCCTGGGTGCCCCGAACCTGCCCGCAGGCCCTCGCCCTCCAACGGGCCCTCACCCTCCACCATACATTCTCCCCCGAAGCTGCCCGCACCCCCGCCTGGCGCCCGAAGCCTCTCCCCCAGCTCCCGTCCCCGGCGTCCTCCAACACCTGCCCAGAGCCCCGCGCCCTGGATCTCACCCGGACCCCCAGCCGGGTCCCCACGCCGTCCACGCCCTCCCCTCGCCGGAGGGCCGGAACCCCATCCCCGCGAAGGTGAGGAGGGCTGCCGGGTGCTCCTGCACGAAGCGGCTGGGGTACCACGGCGGCGGCGGCGGCGGCGGCCACAAAGCCGGAGCCACGGGGGCCGGGAGTGCTCTCCGCCCCAGCCGCCGCCGCCGCTGCTAAGGACGCACCACAAACAATGCGGGGCCAGGGCCGGCTCCGCCAACCGCCTTAACCGCCGCCTTAACCGCCGCCCGCCCGCCCGGGACGGCCCGCCGCGCAGGCGCCTGCCCCACCGCCGCAGCCTACCCGCGCCGCCTCGCTCTGCCCGTGCCCGGTACCCGCTCCTGCTCCGCCGCCGCCGCCACCTCGTCAACCCGCGTCTCCAGATCCTCAGCCCAGCGGCGGCGGCTGCGGCGGCTGCTGCCCTGGTGGCGCTCGCGGCTCCGGTCTCCGCTTCGGCGGCAGCGGCGGCGAGCACGTGACACCGTCGAACACGCCCATTGGCCAGGCTGGGGGGCGGGCCCCGCGGCTGCTGGGGAACGGAAAGCCCGCCCCCTCGCTCGCAGAGAGCCCCCTCCACACGCATTCTGCCGCACCTGAGAGTGCCGGCCAGCGCCCGCCACCACAGTGCCGAGCCGCTGCCTGCGCCAACTGCGCACCTGGGGACGCGCACGAAGCACGCGCAGATAGCGGCCGCGTGCACCTGTGAGCAGACGCTTACGTAAACTGCGTCCCCGCCTTCCTCCTGACGGCAGGCCCCCGCCTGCTGCAGCACCTGAGCCCTGCTGCGCTAGCGGCGTAACTGCTGCGGAGGGCGCGGGGATGAGCTGCGCAGGGAAGCGAGCAAAATGCACGGAAACTTCGTAACTTCCGAATCTGGGAGCGGCTCCTGGCCGCCACACCAAATGGGTCTCCAAGTCTCTACGCCCCAGAGCCGGGTGGCCCCCAACTCCAGCAGCTACACAAACGGTGTAGGTGCCGCAGTGCCTCCACTGGTGGAGGATGGGGAAGCCAACGGCTTTTGACTTGTTAAAAGGTTGGATCCCAGCCACCGCCCCCGCCTACACTTACCAGCTGTGTGACCTTGACCAATTACAGAACCACTCTGATCCTCAGTTTCTCAAGTCGGGAAAACTGGAACAATGATTTCGGTTTAAGAGCTGTTGGAGAGATGGAAAAAGGCAATAAGTGTTCATTTTAGCACATAAAAGGCACTGAACAGAAGTTACAGTTTAATCTGTAACCACCTCTCTTTCTCTCACCCTGAATGGACACCCCTAGGCTGAGTCTGACCTCTTTATAGTTGGGTCAGACTTTGGCTGAACACCGGTGCCATCCTGGGAAAGATATGAAGATTTGCTTTTTATTTAATTTTTTATTTTTTTTTATTTATTGATTTTAGAGAGAGAGAAGGGAGAGAAACATCGTTTTTGCTGATCTATCCATCCATGCACTCATTGGTTGACTCCTGCATGTGCCCCAATTGGGGACAGAACCACAACTGGAGCATTGGGGGGGTGGCACTCCAACCAACTGAGCAACCCAGCCAGAGTGATTTGTTTTTATTTTAGAGAGTACTAGCCAGCACCTCCTTGGCACCCAGCATTCTGCCAGCCAGTTTGGCCCTCACGGAGTACCTGCTGTATGGCAGGTGCTGTGCTGGATGCTAGGATGCACAGGCCAAGGCAAGTCCTAGCCCTAAAGGAGTTCCTAGCCTGGGCCAGAAATGACCTGACCATGGAGGGTTGGGATAGCTGGGGGTCAAGGAGGGATCTCCAACAACAGCCCCCTCCAGGCCCCGTCCCATTTTTCTAACACACCTGACTCAAATATTTTAACAGCTCTGCTTCATTGATGGGATAAAGTGTAAACACTAACAACATAAAAAGCTTTAGTGATCTGGCCTTAAGTTTCAAGGTGCATGCCTCTCTGGTTACCCCTCCTTAGGCCAGTTTGACCCTGCAACCAGACTAAACTTCAGAACTTTAGTTGCCAGAGTATGCCCCATATGTAACACTTCTGAGCCTCCTAAGCCAGGTGCTGAGCCCCACATCCCTTTTTATAAATTGTATTTATTGATTTTAAAGAGAGAGGAAGAGAGATAAGAGAGAGAAAACATTGCTTTGTTGTTCCCCTTATTTATGTATTCATTGGTTACTTTTTTTTTTTAAAGAATTTGTTGATTTTTAGAGAGGGGGAGAGAGAAAGAGGGTGAGAAACATCAACTAGTAGTTGCTTCTCCTTAGTTGTTCATCGATTGTTTCTCATGTGTGCCTTGACCAGGCAAGCCCGGGGTTCCAAACCAGTGACCTCAGCGTTCCAGGTCAACACTCTATCCACTGCACCACCACCAATCAGTCTTCATTGGTTAATTTTTGTATGTACTCTGACCTAGGATCAAACCCGCAATCCTGGCTTATAGTGAGAAAACTAACCAACTGATCTACCCAGCCAGCGCCCAAATCCCTTTCTATACCTTCTTCTCACCTCTAATCACCCACACCTTTCTTTTTTCTTATTTTTTTTATTGATTTTTAGAGAGAAGGGAGGGAGAAAAACATTGATCTGCCACTCCACCCATCCATGCATTCACTGGTTGAGTTCTTCATGTGTCCCCACGGGGGACTGAACCCACAACCCTGCCACATCAGACAACGCTCTAACCAACTGTGCTACCCAGCCAGGCCACACCTTTCTTTAACCCTCCTGAAAAACTCCTTGGGGTCCTAATCAGTCAACTTAGAACATTCTCAGGAGCTGCTTGGCTGCCTCAGACACACTGTCTGAACTCCCTCTGCTTTGCACATGGTCCATTAAACCATGTATTCCATGGCACTACTTTGAAAGTGTTTAGCTGTATGTCACCTCCCTGAACTGTATGCCCCTGGAGGACAGGGTCCTTTCTCTACTTGAGTGGGTTAAGGGGGACCACACATGTGCATGAGATGAGATCATTAAAGCTGGGCAGAACATGAATCTGCTAGAGGGAGAAGAGATGCCACGGCATAAAGATCTGGGTCCGGTGCACACTAGCTGTGGCTCCTTGGAAAATCCCTCTAGGTCTCAGTTTACTCACTTATAGTGAGACTGTAACACTGCATACCTCATCGAGTTGTTACAAGAATTCAATGAGACAATGTATCTCAGGCACTCAGTGTGGTGCCAGACACTTAACAAAATTACAAAAAAAATTGTTTAAACAGGAGGACTGCACAGCATTACGCATTCAATGGTATCCCTTATTCCAATATCTTTATTAAATTTATAACTCT
This sequence comes from Saccopteryx leptura, assembly GCF_036850995.1. Taxonomy (NCBI): domain Eukaryota; kingdom Metazoa; phylum Chordata; class Mammalia; order Chiroptera; family Emballonuridae; genus Saccopteryx; species Saccopteryx leptura. The sequence goes on along the minus strand of NC_089504.1, from coordinate 11,948,021 downwards.
AAATATTCCTGAGAAAAACATGGAAATGATGCAAAAGTAAAGAAAATTAGAATTTCAAGTGTGCCTCTCCTTTCCTGCTCCCCATTAAACTCCTTCTACCCCTAATCCCACCTCCTAGGGCAACTACTGTTCAATTTTACATGTCCTGCATTGTATGTCCGGAGGAAGAATCTATTATGTGTATGCAACACTTGGATTCTGCACAGAAAAACATCAGAAAGGAGTGAACACCAATTACTACTATTAATGCTTGAAAAGTAGAACTGGATGTGGGATGGGGGACTTGAAATACTTCTGTGTTGCCTGACCTGTGGTGGCGCAGTGGATAAAAGCATCGACCTGGAAATGCTGAGGTCGCCGGTTCGAAACCCTGGGCTTGCCTGGTCAAAGCACATATGGGAGTTGATGCTTCCAGCTCCTCCCCCCTTCTTTCTCTCTGTCTCTCCTCTCTCTCTCTCTCTTTGTCTTTCCCTCTCCTCTCTATAATGAATAAATAAATAAAAATACTTCTGTGTTGTTTTAATTTTTTAAAGAATGTATATAATACATTTTTAAATTTTTATTGACATATATTTACATATCATAAAATTCACACATTTCAGGCCCTGGCCAGTTAGCTCAGTGGTAGAGCGTTGGCCTGGCATGCGGGAGTCCCGGGTTTGATTCCTGGCCAGGGCACACAGGAGAGGTGCCCATCTGCTTCTCCACCCCTCCCCCTCTCCTTCCTCTCTGTCTCTTCCCCTCCAGCAGCCAAGGCTCCATTGGAGTGGAGTTTGCCCAGGTGCTGAGGATGGCTCTGTGGCCTCTGCCTCAAGTGCTAGAATGGTTGTAACAGAGCGACGCCCCAGATGGGCAGAGTATCGCCCCCTGGTGGACATGCCGGGTGGATCCCGGTCGGGCGCATGCGCGAGAGTCTGTCTGACTGCCTCCTCGTTTCCAACTTAAGAAAAATTAAAAAAAAAAAATTTCACACATTTCAGATGTACCAGTCAAGGATTTTTAGTAAACTTACCCAGTGGAGCAACATCACTCACTGTGAATGTTTTATTTATTTATTTATTTATTCATTTTAGAGAGGAGAGAGAGGAGAGAGAGACGGGGGGGAGGAGCTGGAAGCATCAACTCCCATATGTGCCTTGACCAGGCAAGCCCAGGGTTTCGAACCGGCGACCTCAGCATTTCCAGGTCGACGCTTTATCCATTGCGCCACCACAGGTTAGGCTCACTGTGAATGTTTTAGAACATTTTACACATTCTCCATAAAATCCCTCACACCTATTTACCATTAATCTCCATTCCAATCCCTAGCCATAGGCAACCACTAATCTACTCTGTCTATTTTTGCTTTTTCTGGATATATTAAATACCATTTCTATAAAAAATCAAATAGATGTTTTCTTTTTTTTTCCTTTTTTTTTTTTTTTTGTATTTTTCCGAAGCTGGAAACCGGAGGCAGTCAGACAGACTCCCGCATGTGCCCGACCGGGATCCACCCAGCATGCCCACCAGGGGGTGATGCTCTGCCCATCTGGAGTGTCGCTCTGCTGCAATCAGAGCCATTCCAGCGCCTGAGGCAGAGGCCACAGAGCCATCCTCAGCGCCCGAGCAAACCCTGCTCCAGCGGAGCCCCGGCTGCGGGAGGGGAAGAGAGGACAGAGAGGAAGGAGAGGGGAGGGGTGGAGAAGCAGATGGGTGCTTCTTCTGTGTGACCTGGCCGGGAATCGAACCCGGGACTCCTGCACGCCAGGCCGACGCTCCACCACCGAGTCAACCGGCCAGGGCCAAATAGATGTTTTAGAAAAAAAGAACAGAACTGTTACCTCCTAATCCCACCCAGCAATAGTAATCACTGTTAATATTTCTATCTATTGTTCCAAACTTTTCCTATGCATATAAATATATAACTTTTACAAAATGAGATAGTATACCTTCAGTTTTGTTTTTTTCACTTAACAATATAAAGTAAATACAACTCTTCTTGTGTCACTGAATACTATTTTGTGTAATGTTGTATCTTAAGAATCATTTAATTAAGTCAAGCCACTGTGATAAATATTTGGGTCTTTTCCAGTATTTCCACCATTATAAACAAGAGTATTAGAGGTTGAAAAGTTCTAGAGCTCAGTGAGCTTTGAAATCACACCAAATTCAAACACTAGCACTTTCTGTTTCATCCATACAGTGCACAAATATTACTGAGAGGCTACTATGAGAGGTCGGGAACCTATGGCTGGCGAGCCGGATGTGGCTCTTTTTATGGTTGCATCTGGCTCGCAGACAAATCTTTAATAAAAATAATAATAACATTAAAAATATAAAACATTCTCATGTATTACAATCCATTCATTTCCTACCGCTCATGTTCATGGTTGCGGGTGGCTGGAGCCAATCACAGCTGTCCTCCGGGACAACACCAAATTTTTATTGGATAATGTGTAACATACACGGGTCGTTGTATGGCTCTCACGGAATTACATTTTAAAATTTGTGGCATTCATGGCTCTCTCAGCCAAAAAGGTTCCCAACCCCTGGGCTACTATGTACCAGTCCCTAGGGATCCAAAAGCAAACAGCTCCACAGCCCTATACTGGTAGGACTGGAGGCCAGTGGGAGAGATGTGTGTTAATCAAATAACCCTGAATAGCCTGCAGAGGAGGGAGCAGACAACAGGCGGAGGAAAGGGTTTTCCAAGGCTATATGAGGAGGCATCTTTGGAGCATACCCTTGGCATAGTGCTGTGCCATTCTCACAAAAGGCGCCTAGCAGTGGGAGGCAGGTTGGTTCCCCTGCACAAGCAGAGTACAGCCTTTCACAGCTCCGAGTGCCTTCACAGCTTTAGCTAATTTGACCCTCCTATTTCCCCCACTGAAGAAAATAGAGGACCTTGAGGCCCAGAGAAAGAAATGAATTGCCCCAGGTCACCAGGCCAAGAAAGGGCATGGCTGAAATTGGACTCTGGTCTGATCCCTAGTCCAGGGCTCATGGGCCCAAACAACATCTTTGAACAACCACATTGAGACAGAGGCAAAAAACACGGGGACTTGCACAATCCAATACAACAGACACCAGCCACATGTAGCTATTTAAATCTAAATTAAATAAAATTAAACAAAACTTAAAATTCAGTTCCTCAATTGCATTAGTCATTTTTCAAGTACTCCGTAGCTACATGTGACTAGTGGCTACCATATTGAATGGCACTGACAAAAACATTTCCATCATTGCAGAAATCCCTATTGGTCAGTGCTGACCTAGGGGAACAACCGTAATAAGAAGTTGGGGTAACGATGATAACTTACTTGTATATTACTATATTTTCCAAAGCACTTGCCCTAGGAGGTGGAGAATTCAATCCGATCTCCCTGTTCATTTCCCCACCCCTCTGCTGACGGTAGCCCAGATCTACAGAAAGCAGCTGAAAAGTGGCTATTGCTGCTGTGGGTGAGAGGTGGGACACAGGGGATGTGACATCCCTCAACTTCCTGCCATCATGTTTCTAAATCTACCTGCATCTCAGCGACTCTCTCTTCCTTCTCTCCTTTTACAATAACCAGCTTCTCTTAACAAAAGATCAAGGTCCCTTCACTGTGCCTGGGTTCCCCCTTTTCCTTCCCTCTAAAGCAGTAGTTCCCAACTTTTTTTGGGCCACGGACCGGTTTAATGTCAGAAAATACTTTCATGGACCGGCCTTTAGGATGGGACTGATAAATGTATCACGTGACCAAGACAAGCGTCAAGAGTGAGTCTTAGACGGATGTAACAGAGGGAATCTGGTCATTTTTTAAAAATAAAACATCGGCCCTGGCCAGTTGGCTCAGTGGTAGAGCGTCAGCCTGGCGTGCAGGAGTCCCGGGTTCGATTCCCGGCCAGGGCACACAGGAGAAGCACCCATCTGCTTCTCCACCCCTCCCCCTCTTCTTCCTCTCTGTCTCTCTCTTTCCCTCCCACAGCCAAGGCTCCACTGGAGCAAAGTTGGCCCGGGCGCTGAGGATGGCTCTGTGGCCTCTGCCTCAGGCGCTAGAATGGCTCTGGTTGCAACAGAGCCACGCCCCGGATGGGCAGAGCATCGTCCCCTGGTGGGTGTGCCGGATGGATCCCCGTCCGGCACATGCGGGAGTCTGTCTGACTGCCTCCCAGTTTCCAGCTTCAGAAAAATACAAAAAAAAAGAAAGAAAGAAAAAAAGAAAACATCGTTCAGACTTAAATATAAATAAAACGGAAATAATGTAAGTTATTTATTCTTTCTCTGCAGACTGGTACCAAATGGCCCAAGGACCAGTACCTGTCCACAGCCCGGGGGTTGGGGACCACTGCTCTAAAGAACTTCACCCCTTCATCTGCCCCTCTCTGTTATGGGCAGCCTTGCCCTCCCTGCTGGATTCTTTCTGTTATTAAGAGATCCAGATAGTCTCTTCCATTTTTTTAGGAAGGAAGCAAGATACCCAGGTAATCACATATACCTTACAGTTTGAGAAGCACTGACCCCAAATCAACAGCTACAGATTCCAATTGGAGAGGCAAATTGTCGGAGACTGCAAGCTGACAGGGTCCTTGCGGTTTAGATTTTTGGGGGACAGAGGTGTGGGGGACTGGCAGTAAACTGACAGTCTGCCCAACCCCCCACCTCACTTGCTTGGTTAAGTTGCTAAGAGCTAAGTTCTTCCCCACACCTCTATGTTAACTGTGATGCTGGATTGTTTGCACTGGTCCTATCCCCCATGTCCCTCGGAGAGAGTGGAGGCTGTTTTCTTTTCATCCTTCGTTTTGTGAAGTTAAGACGTTGTGTATGGTGGGGGTTTTCTGCACTTGGGAGAATTCTTGGGTTGCCTTGGAAATGTGACTTTGTATCAGAGATACCTCTGATTTGCTAATGACTTTGCTCTGCCCTATAAAGATAGCGGTTTGGGGGTGGAGAATAGCTCTTGCAAGCTATGAGCTGTGCAGAGACCTCCCAATCCCATCCTTTTTCTCTCTAAGTTTATTTCTTCATTTCACACCATTCTCACTCAGAACCTGGACAATTACTAGCCGCACTGGTCTGCAGCAGCAAATACCAGTAATAAAATTGCTATTGCTGTCAAGATTTTCTGAAGTGGCGAATAACTCTTGGGAGAGTCTGAACACAACAAAGTAGATAATATTCATTCACTTTGGATAGTTTTTGCCTCCCTGGAAAATTAAAATCATGCTATAATATATTTTGTCTTTACATTAAAAAAATGAACTTAATTGTTAGGTGCAGATAATTGTATACAATGCAGGACTTTCACCTACATAAATGTTCAGAGTGACATTCAAAAGTTGTGCAACACTGTTCATACACTGCATGGTATCCAGCTTTCTTGGCTTCCCCCAATAAATGTCATTATGACTGGCCATACCCCACTACAAATGTCTAAAAGCCCCAAGTGAGAACTATGACTCTAGACTTTCATACAACAGCCTACTCAAGACTTTTGGGCTTTGGAAAGACCTGGCAGTTATTGGACAGGTGAGTAGCTAACTGCCAGGTCTTTCCTCTAAAGCCCAAAAGTTCAGTTCCCTTATTGAGTCTATGGTAGCTACTAATACCAAATGACCAGTACTAGTCTGCAGGTCTCACGTGGGCAGAATGAGTGTTTTCTTGTATTCCTTAGAATGGTGCCAGGCATACAGTCGTCATTTAATAAATATTTCTTGAACGAAAACCCAGCAAACTTTCCCACTCCTCTTCCTTGGGTAACAAATCCCAAATCGATGTGGAAGAATTCCCCAATTTTTACACAATTTCTTTTAATAGCTAATTTCTATTATCTAATATCTATCGGTCCAAGATGCAAAACAGCCCAGAGCTACCGCTGAAACTGTCTCACCAAAGCTCCCTCCATCAGAGGAGGCTGACAGAGCCTCCCTGGAGGTCTGGGGATAAGGCCCAGACTCATCAGCCTCAGGCATAACATTTCTTTGAAGTCTCAGATTTTATCTTTCAAATCCATTCAAATTTCACCACCCATTCCCATGTTTGTTCTAACATAAAAAAATAACGTTTTTAATGACTTCCCTTTAAGAGAAAAATGCAAAGCCTATTTTTTTTTGTCCCCTAACTCTTCAAGTAATAAATTCACACTCTAGGAAGATGCTCCTTCTCTAACCTGATGCTCTGAGTATTTCCTGGCACACCACTACCTAGCCCTGGAGGTAATTACACTAACAGCCTACATTTATTAAGCACTTCTTATATGCTGCACAGTATATTATGCACTTAACATGAATTATGTCTTTAATCCTTGAAACAATCCCATGAAGTAAGTACAATTTACATCTTAATTTATAGTGAAGAAGACTCCTAAGGCCCCAGGAAGGGCAGTAACTTGCACTCCATCACAGAGCTGATAAGTTGAAGACCTGGGATTCTATTCACTATGCGGTCCACCCCTGTATGAGAAGCCAGCTTCTGGACTTTTAGAACAAGAAAGCTTCCAACAGCAGGAAGGCTCTATGAAATCACCCAGCCCCAGCATTCCGCAAACTAGGGAAGGTACTGAGGTGTCTGGATCTCTGGATGCTCAGATTTTCAGGGTCCACAGTTCTAAGAGAGGTTTCTAAATGTAGGTCTTGGTTTTAGTTACAATTTATAAATAATAATAATAATAAGATAAGCACATTCTGGATCACTGGGAGAGCCACCTTGTCAACGAATCCTGATACTCAAATTTTAGTCCTTGTGCCTGACCAGGTGGTGGCGCAGTGGATAGAGCTTCGGACTGGGATGTGGAGGACCCAGGTTCGAGACCCCGAGGTCACCAGCTTGAGTGCAGGCTCATCTGGTTTGAGCAAGGCTCACCAGCTTGAGCCCAAGGTCGCTGGCTTGAGCAAGGGGTCACTCGGTCTGCTGTAGCCCCCCAGTCAAGGCACATATGAGAAATCAATCAATGAACAATTAAGGAGCCGCAACAAAGAATTGATGTTTCTCATCTCTCTCCCTTCCTGTCTGTCTGTCCCTCTCTCTGACTCTGTCTCTGCCACAAAAAAAAAAATTAGTCCTTGGGTTGGTGCAAAGTGGTTGCCTATAGTGACAAGTTTAACCTTAAATGCAGACATTTTAGATTGGGGATCAGGTTTTCAAGCCTGTAAGAAAGTATTTCCCTTAGGATATGTCTGGGTAGGTCATGGCTGGGTAGTTCAGTTGGTTTGAGTGTTGTCCCCATATACTAAGGTTGTGGGTTCAATCCCCGGTCAGGGCACATACAAGAATCAACCAATGTATGCATAAGCAAGTAGAACAACAAATTGATGTTTCTCTCTCTCTCCTTTCCTCTCTCTAAAATCAGTAAATAAAATTTTTTGAAAAGAGGAGGAAAAAAATTTGTTTCCCTTAAAACAGTGATTCTGGCCTGACCAGGTGGTGGCGCAGTGGATAGAGCGTCGAACTCAATCCTTTCCAAAGGATTTGAGCAAAGCTCACCAGCTTGGACCCAGGGTTGCTGGCTTAAGCAAGGGGTTACCCTGGTCAGGGCACATATGAGAAAGCAATCAATGAACAACTAAGGTGTCGCAACGAAAAACTAATGATTGATGCTTCTCATCTCTCTCCATTCCTGTCTGTTTGTCCCTATCTATCCCTCTCTCTGACTCTCTGTCTCTATAAAAAAAAAAACCAAACAACAACAAAAAAACAGTGATTCTGAACTAGGAGTACTTTTGCCCCACCCAGGACATTTATCAATGTCTGGAGACACTTTTAGTTATAACTGGCATATAATGGGTACAGACCAAGGATGCTGCTAAACATCCTACAATACACAGGAGCTCCCCTGCCCCCCATAACAAAGGACTATCTGGCCCCAAATGCCAATAGAGCTGGCGTTGAGAAGCCAAGCTTTAAAAGTGTTTCTGCAGGGAAGAAAAAGAACAGAAAGGAGGGGAAAGGATTGAAGTGCAGCTTCTCTGAATGAGCCTTATCAGATAGCTGTGAGGTTGACATCTCACAAATGATTCATGTAAATATTTAAATCATGTAAAATTTTAAAATAATCCCCTGAAATGAAAAATAAGCAAGAACCTGATTATAACTTCATATGAAGTTGATAACATGACCATTCAGAAAAAAAAAAAGAACAAATCCTACTGACCTTAAAACAAAGTTTTTTTAAATAAATTTTTATTAATGTTAATGGGGTGATATCAATAAATCAGGGTACATATATCAAAGAAAACATGTCCAGGTTGTCTTGTCATTTAATTATGTTGCATACCCATCACCCAGAGTCAGATTGTCCTCCGTCACCCTCTATCTAGTTTTCTTTGTGCCCCTCCCCCTCCCCCTTCCCCCCCCCCCCGCGTCCTCCCTCCCCTCACCCCTGGATAAAGAAGATGTGGCACATACACACTATGGAATACTACTCAGCCATAAGAAATGATGACATCGGATCATTTACAATAACATGGTGGGATCTTGATAACATTATACGGAGTGAAATTAGTAAATCAGAAAAAAACAAGAACTACATGATTCCATACATTGGTGGGACATAAAAACTAGACTAAGAGACATGGACAAAACAAAGTATTTTTAACCACACATCTTCCATGAGATATATTCTAAGGATAAAGGAGAGGCAAAACAACAAAGAAACCTAAACTTCTCTCCATAGTCTTATTGTTAATAATTTCAGTATTGCTATTAAAAAAGTCTATTGTGAGAGAACATTTTAGTCATTATATCAATGTTGTCAGGATCCAAGATTTTTAAGACAAAAGAGTTACAAGTATAACATCAAACAAGTTAAGTAAAACACTTGTAATTTTAAATCTGAGTTGGAACTATCAACATTGCTATTTGATTCTGTCCTGGAAATTTCATAGAAACTGGAGGGTTTTCTTTTTAAAAAGAATTAAATATTTATTCTGCCTTCCATTATGAACTATATTTCAGGGGAACCAACTAGACCTAGAAGTTAAGAAAAAGTTCTTTTATAATTGTTTTTTATTGATTGATTTTAAAGAGAGAGAAAGAGAAAGAGGGAGGAGAAAGAGAAAAAAATCACTGATCTGTTGCTCCACTTATCCAGGCGTTCATTGGTTGATTCTCATACGTTTCCTGACCAGGGATCACGCCCGCAACTTTGGCATATCATATCATATCTGGACGACGTGCTAAACAACTGAGCTATCTGGCTAGAACGAAGAAAAAGTTCTTATATACAGCAGAATTTCAGCTAATAAGTCAGAAGAAATACTAAAAGTAGATCATCACCATTTTGCAAACACTAATAACATACCTGGTTGAAGTAACAATCAGAAATGCATGGTAAAATCTTTGAATGAAGGATTGATAGAAAACTTTTCAATGAAGAAATAAGAGTGTGACCACCTAAATCCTCTGATAAATGTGACCTTCACTAAAAATGAGGTGAACACATATCTGTGCCCCCTGATGAGATGCATGCTCAACTACACAGCACCTCTATCCTGGCCAGAAAGGTTTAACCTGAATTCAATGAAGGCTTTAAATAAAACTTACCACCTAAGCACAGGGGCTAGAGGTACACGTAAATGACACCATCAGGAAGCAATCAGCCAAATTCAGAATGTGGACTCTTTTACGGACAACTGACCCAGTTACTCTAATAAGCAAATAGCATGAAAAAGAAAAGTGAAGCTGGGGGGAGAAGAAGGGGCTATTCTAAATTAAAAGTGACTTTAAGAGCTTACAGAGCCAAATACAACGAATGGCCTTTACATCTCCAGCAGAACATATTACTAGTAACAGAGTTTCCTGTATTTTCATTTGCTGAGTCTGGCAATCCTAATTTAGGGGTGGGATGATTTGATGTCATAGATGTCATAGTCAGTAACCAAACATAGGTGGGACCATAAGTTAAAGTATGACAAGATGGAAATGATTGTTGAAATCAGATGAAAGTTAAATAAAGTTTTACTACACTCATTACATCTCAGTCTTTTTGGAAATTTTCATAATAAATGTTTTTTTTAAATGGAGGAATTCGTACATTACTCGGGTTGGAGAAACTGTGATCTCTAGCCCAATACCCTTATTCTCAGAAAAGTAAACTAAAACCCAGAGAGGAGACATGACTTGTCTAAAGTCAGACTGCCGTGTCCCATGCGCCGGGTCTATTCCAGGGTCTCAAGCAGGAAATGGTACTAAATTGAATTAAAGATAGACAGAGACTTAAAGATACATACAGGATGGGTTCGGGAGAATGCCACAGCTCATTGCCAACAGTCACTACTGTCTGAGCCGCAAAAACATGGCTGCCCCCATCCCTCTTTATTTTCTTGGTAATGTGGGCCATTAGCAAGTCAATTAAGTTTCCAAGGCAACTCAAAGACAACCCCCACCATACTAGTCAATCTAACTTTACACCAAGAAGAAACTAGCTTCCAGTCTCTTCCGGGGAACATGGGCGGACAGGTCAAGTACTGAAGCACAGCCCTTTGTTAACTTAGGCAGGTGGGGTGGAGGGCTGGGCCCAACACCTCTGTCCCCTAGATATCCAACTGCAAAGTACCGTTAGCTTATTTGGTCCCCAACATCAGACGGCGACCGAGTGGCAAAGCCAAGCCCCCACTCCAGGTCTCCCAACACTCAGGATAGAGGTTGTTCTCATCTCCACAGTAGACAAGACAGTGGAGACAGTACTGGGTGTCCCAGGCTGCAGGCCTGGGTGGGGTAGCACCATTCTCTAAGAGAGTGCTCAGGAGGAGGGGCATGGCTGGGAGAAATGCGATGAGTTGTATAATGTCAACGTGTCCAGCTGTAGTACCCATGCGACAGGTGCTTGAGCGGTATGTGGCCAGTTCTGGAGAACATCTCTGAGCGTTGTTTCATCTTCCAAAGGGAAAATAATACTACTTATCTCCAAGTTGTCATGAGCATTAAAATGAGAAACACCCAGCCTAGCGCCTGGTGTTAGCCAAGACTGATGAAAATAGATGATATTTTGGTTAGCTACTGATGTGTAACAAACCACCCTAAAACTCACTGGCTTGAAATAACAATTTATAATTATCTTTCGTGGTCCTGGAGGTTGACTGAGCACAGCTGGGCACACCTATGAGGTCTCTCATGCAACTGCAGGCAGATGTCAGCTGGGGTTGGATCCATCGGAAGGCTCAACGGGGCTGACCAATCAAGATGGCGCACACATGCTGGCCATTGGCTGTGTCAACTGGACTGTCTATACGTAGCCCCTTTGTATATCTGGGACTTATCACAGCAGTCACTTTTAAAGACTCTTAAATACTAGTCCTAGGACTGACCCGGAGTCGCTTTCCCTGTGTTCAATTGGTCAAAGTCGTCACAAGCCAGATCAGACCCGAGGGGGTGGAGGAACAGACTCTGTGGAGGAGCCTCTGCGAGTTCAGGAATGGAAGGACTCGGTGGCCCCTGTGGGGAGGAGGCAAGCTACACAGACAGGCACAGGAACACTTCTGCAGGGTGGGGAATGCCTTCTCCCCCGTTCCCTGCGCCATGTCAACCCCTCTCACATCCACTCCTGCCCTCCGGCCTTTCTACCATGATCTTAGCCCACCTCTGAGAAAGTGGGGGCCTCCTCTCCCCTCGTCTGTTATTGGATAACTGTCGCATGCTCCCTGAGAGTTTTCCAGAAAACCACACAGCCACGACAAAACACGCAGCTTAGAAAGGCGAAACTACTCACTGGCTCGCTGAAACATTTAAAGGAAAGAATGGCCACCGCTGGTCACTATGTTCCTTCCCAAAGCTCACTTTTTAAAAACAGGTCACAGAAATCGTCCTCGCTGGGTCCCAGTGAGTTTGGGTTTCTTTAAAAATAGCTTGTTCTTCAAGAGCAAAAAATAACATCTGAGATGTTTAAGTGTGAAACACACCTTTGTCATGACTCGGTGCAGGCTGAACGGAAGTTTATTAAACTTTCCAAAAAGAAAAATTTCCTCTTGAACTAAGAAAGCCTGAGAGACGACAGCTTGGGAATGGGGAGGGAGGTGGGGCGAAGAGAAAAGAGACAGGTGGAGCGCTGAGAAAAGAAGTAAAAGGTTTTTTCTCTTCTCTGTGGCTTTCACTTGCTATTCTTTCCACCTTGAATGACCTTCCTCCCCCAGCTGGCCTGATAATGCTCTCATCCTCCAGGAAGCCTAATTTGAATTTCACCTCCTCGGAGCCTTCTCTGACCCCTCCAGGCAGAGTTACTCACACCCTCTTTGTTCTCAAAACACTTTGTACATGTCTTTATTATTAGCACACTGTAGTGAAGCTGTCAGTTTACAGGCCTGCGCCCCTTCTTAGACCGCACTTCTTCATCAGCAGGGACAAAGGGTGAGTCATCTGGAGCCCCTGGGCCTGGCACCTGGCCTGGCGCAGACGGGGAGTTGGGAGAGCTTGCAGATAAGAGATGGTCTCACTGGGAGAGGCTTTAAATCCTTTCATTCCACGTTCTACTTTCTAAATGCCTCCTGACTCTCCACGCTACTAATGCCAAATCTTTCAATCTACCTGCTTCTGAGCCCATATGCTCTGCCTTCCCCGTGGATACAATGGAAGAGCTGTCCCTGTTTGCTACCTAAGGCCACCTGCTCCACCAGGTCACGTGCCCTTTGTTCCTGCAATTGCCCCGTCTTCTGCACCATTGACAATTTTACCTTTCTAGTAAATTATTTCCATGCAAATACTCTACACTTTTTCTCAACTAAACACACACACACCACACACACACACACACACACACACACACACACACACACACACACACAGCCTTGTTTCTCTGCAATTATCTTATTCTCTCCTCAACCCACTTCACTCTGCTTCGTTTAATCTTAAGATACCAGTGACCTCCAGGTCGCCGAATCCAAATGATCAGCTCTTTCTCTGCCTTGGTTTACCTGACTGCTCAGCATCATTCAACACCACCAGTTCTACCCTTCTGCCATGCTTTCTTCCTGGGCTTCCAGGATACACACCCCACTGGTCACTCCTTCTCAGTCTCCGTGGCTGGGTCCTGCCCCTCAGACTACCCCTAAATGTTGAAGCATCCCAGGGCTCAGTCTTCAGATCTCCTCACTTTCAAACTCTCCCCCAAAGTGACCCATCCAGTCCCAAGCTTTGAGGCAGCCCTTGATAACACCCAGATTTCTGTCTGCAACTCCAACCTGGACTGCAGACTCAATGACTCACTGCCTACTTGCCAGCCTCACTCAGAGGTCAAAACAGCATCCGAACATAACCTATTCCAAACCAAACTTGTAACCCACTTAATTCATCTATGCCTTCCTTGGGGTCCCCCACATCTCAGTGAAAAGCACCACAATTCAGTCACGTAAGCCAAAAGCTGTGGACTTCTTTTTTTTTTTTTTGTATTTTTCTGAAGCTGGAAACGGGGAAAGACAATCAGACAGACTCCTGCATGCGCCCGACCAGGATCCACCTGGCACGCCCACCAGGGGCGACGCTCTGCCCACCAGGGGGCGATGCTCTGCCCCTCCGGGGTGTTGCTCTGCCACAACCAGAGCCACTCTAGCACCTGGGGCAGAGGCCAAGGAGCCATCCCCAGCGCCCGGGCCATCTTTGCTCCAATGGAGCCTTGGCTGCGGGAGGGGAAGAGAGAGACAGAGAGGAAGGAGGGAGGGGGGTGAAGAAGCTAATGGGCGCTTCTCCTATGTGCCCTGGCAGGGAATCGAACCCGGGTCCCCCGCACGCCAGGCCGACGCTCTACCACTGAGCCACCCTGCCAGGGCCTGTGGACTTCTTTTAATTATCATTCTCTCATACCTATTTTCCAATGTTTTAGTAAATTATATTAGTTCTGCCTCAAAATATACCTAACATCTAACATTTATTCACCAGTTTTCCCACTATAACTATTCTCTAAGCCAGTGGTTTTCAGATTCATACAATATCAGGATGGTTAACTCTTTCACAGACTGGCAGAAATTTCTGGCGGGCTGGCACTGATCCACAAACTGGCAATTGAAAAAACACTAGTCTAAGCAATGATCTCTCTCTCCCTTTTAATATTAGTTTGTATTGATTTCAGGTGTACAGTAAGTAATGACTTCTTCATTGGTCTCCAATCTTTGGTCTTTCAATCTTTTTTATCCCCGTACCTAGAATAGGTCTTTTGAAACAGAGGATCATGTTCAATCTTGCACACCATCTGCCAGTGGCTTCTCGCTTTACACTTGATATAAAATTCCAAGTCTTTATCATCCTCTACAAAGTCCCACACACTCTGACCCTGCCTGCCTCTCCCACCTCATCATCTTTCACTCTCTTGCTCACTCACTGTGCCCTAGACACACTAGACTCCCTGTTCTTTCTCAAACATGGAGCATGCTCCTGCCTCAGGGCCTTTGCACTTGCTGTTCGCCAGCCTCCAAACTTCTGCACAGCTCACTTCATTCAGTTTTCCACTCAGATTTTCCTTACTCAGAGATGCCTAAAATAACCCTCTCTAATCTCTTATCACACTTTGTTTTCTTCATAGCACTTTTGAATTTCATATTCTATGGTATACTGATTTGCTTTTTATTGTCTACGTCCCTACCCCCTAGATTGTAAGCTCTAAAAGAGCAGTAGAAACCTGCCATTGTCAGTTATAGCTGTAACTGTAACTGACAGTTACAGTTGCCTAGAAAAGTGCCTGGGACACAGGAGGTGTCTGCTCAATTATTGAATAAAGGACTACCTCACTGACTGAATGAATGAATTCACTTCTGTCTACTGCCCCTGCCTCAGGCCAGGCTTCAGTACCTTCCATCTGTGTGGCAAAACATAGCCACAGGTTTCTCCTATCAAATGCATACTCTTTTGAAATAGGAATTTCTCTTGCCCCTCATCAAGAGGTAGAACCCATTTCTCCACCCCTTGAACCCGTGCTGGCCTTGTGAATTGCTTTGGCCAATGGAATGAGGCGTAAGTAACATCATATGACTTCCAAGGCTAGGCCTGAAGAGACTTTGCAGTTTCTACCTCTCCTCTCTCGCTGAGAACTCTTCTAATGCCAAGAAGACATCAAAGATGAGAGACTATGTGGAGAGAGGTCCAGTTATTCCAACTAGCCCAGCCCCCAGACAACCCTCCAACTGAGTGCAGCTGCATGAGGGAACACAGGAAGACCCGCAGAAGAACTGCCCGGCCAACCCGCAGAATCGAGAGAGATCGTAAACCATTGCGAAAGGCCACTAGATGTGGCGGGCTATTTTGTTACACAGCAACAGATAACTGATACAGTCTGGATGGTTGCAGAACTCTAGGTTTTCTTCTTCCAGTCTTCCAAACTCCAGTTCTGCTCCACAGGTCACCAGAGTGGTCATTCAAACTTGAGCTCACACTGGACTAACAATTCTGTTAGTTTTGGGAGTGTCCCATCTGACAGGATAACATTGAGCTTCTCTGTTGTGGTGTACAAAATCCTCCATGATCCAATCTGTGCCGACTTCTTCAACCTCATCTCCAAGTACAGAAATCACCCTCTGTGGGTTAAGCCCCTGCTAGCAGGGGCAGTTCTCAAACTCTGTGCATCAGAACTATATACTTGGGAAGCTTCAAAAAATTCCAGTGCTCAAGCGGCTCCTCCTCCAGAGACTCAGATTTAATTAGTTTGCAATGGGACCCAGGTAACAGTATTTTTTCCAAAAGCTCCCCGGGGGGAACGCTAATGTGTAGTCAGGGTTGAGAACCATTGAGTCAGAGGATCTAAAAGTGTATTTTAAAATTGCTGATCTTGCCTTCAAGAAAATTCAAAAGCTTCAAGGAAAGATTAAATTATGCTCAGTGCCCTTTTAGCATTAAGTAAGCAATATTGTATTCTAAGTTTTGGGAAATTGGTAACAGGCTCTATGAGAACATTCTTTAATTACTTGAAGCATTAAATTATCAATACTTTATTTTCTCTCTTCTCAGAATACTCGTCTCATATTCAAATGTTTCTGAAATCGGGCTCCATGTTATTATGTAATGTGTACATTTAATGTTACTTTATTTCATGAAAAGACAGTCGTTAAGACTGAAGGTGTGTCTTGTTGCCAGGGGAAACGTTTTTCCAGGACACAGCACAGTCGTGTGCAAAGTGCCATATCCTCTTTGATCCTGATTGATTCTCCTATCGACCTGATGAGGTGGAGTTCTTTAACCTTATTTTATGTAATAATAACTACTTTTATTTATTGAGCATGTACCTTGGCCAGACACTGTTCAAAATACATCGCACATACGATCTCATTTAAGCCCCACCAACTCAAAACGTGACCATGTTTTATGCACTGGGAAGCTGAAGGCTGGAGATGTTAAGTCAGGTGCCCACATAGCTGGAAGGCTTAGGGAGTGTAACTATGGTCCATAGGGACTCTGAGCATGCCATGGGGTGTTTAGAAGAAGGTCCTCCTTGTTTGTTTCTCAGACTGAAGTGCAGACGCTTTAACGTGGCATTCAAGGCCTTTCACGCTCCATCCCAAACCCATACTGCAGTGAAAAATTCAGAGCCCTTAGGTAGAGGACAGTCATCAGCTAAGAAGAATCCTAGTAATTAAGGGCCCACGATGTGCCTGGCACTTGGCAGAGATTATCTCGTCCTCCTAATAACCAGTATGGGGGCACAAATTGGATTTGCTGCTGTGCCCCCTCCTCTTTCTTCTGGATTCTCCTTTGGGTATCACCTCCGTCCCATAGTTTTGAAGTCTTAACGAGGTTGGCAATCAAGATGCCCCACCCTCCCCTGGCCAAGGAGTAGACGAGTGACCCTAGCTCGGCCCATCACACTCTACAGATTTAAACCTTGAACAAAGCCAGGCACAGTCGGGTAGAGTTGAATCATCCTCAGTGTCAAGGCCCTGTCAACAACAACAACATTTATCAGGAGTTTAGAGTGCAAGGCACTGTGATAAGCATTGTACAGACACCGATTCCTTTGATCCCCACAACAATCCCATAGAGGAGGCCCTGACGTGCTCTCTACCTTCCCTAGTTAGCAGATGAACCAATGGTGAAAACAACTCAAGGTCACACAGCCTTCAGGGCTGAGAGAATCAAACCCAGATAGCCCGGCTCCACCAGTACATACCTCACCAGCAATTCCATAGCCTCTCGTTATGCGCGTCCTTAGGTTCTGTCCCTTGGACCTTTCCTTTCTGCACCTGGTTCTATGCCCTCCCCTCTGAGTCGGTCATTGACACTGCAGCCTTCTAATAAATTCCCTTTTTCCTTGTGATGCAGAGTGGTATCTGTTGCCTGTGACTAAGAACCCCTAACTAATGAAAGTATCACTGTTCCTGCTTGCAGGTCAGGAGTCTGAAGCTCTGGGGAGATTTAGGAACTAAAATCACCAGCTAGTGTAGTGTAGTATAGTATAGTATAGTATAGTAATGACAATAATAGCAATAGTAGCTAGGATTTACTTAAATTGTTCAGCATTTAATGAGTGCTTATTCCACAATGCCAGCTCTGTGCTGGGGGATTTACACAAATTACTTCATTTTAAACTTCACAGCAACCCTAGGAGATCAAGCTGTTTTTATTGAGATATAATTCACACGCCACAAAATTCATTCTTTGAAAGTGTACGATTCGGTCGTTTTTAGTATACTCACAAATTTATGTGCCCATCACCACTATCTAATTCTAGAATATTTGTATCACCCCACCCCACCCCACCCCCAAACAAAATCCCATACCCATTCAAGCATTCTCCATTCCTTCCTCTGGCAACCACTTAGCTACTGTCTGTCTCTGTGGATTTGCCTGTTCTGGACTGGCATTTGCCTATAGATTTGCCTAGACTGGAAATGGAGTCATAGAAAATGTGGTCTTTTGTGACTGGCTTCTTTCACTCAGCATACGTTGTTAAGGTTCACCCAGGCTGTAGTATGGTCAGTGGTTGACTCCTTTCATTGCTATATAAAAGCCCACAGCAGGGATTTTGTTTACCTCTTCATCAGCGGATCAAGATTTGGGCTGTTCCCACTGTTTAGCTGTTACAAATAATGCTACTATGAATAGTTGGGTACAAGTTTTTGTGTGGACATTTGTTTACATTTCTCTTGGGTAAACACCTAGGAGCAGAACTAGTGGGTCATGTGGTAACTCTCTGTTTATCCTTTTGAGGAACTGGGTAGGTTATTCTTGTCCTTCTATTAGGCATAAGGAAATGGTGCTCAGAGCCACCCAGCTGAAAAGAGGTTTTTGACTCTGGGCTGGCTGTGACAGGAACAGGCATCACCGTTCTCCTGAGGGAAGTAACCTTTGTTCTAAAAACAATCACTAACAGACCCTATCCAGGTAGCTCAGTGGATTAGAGCATTGTCCTGATATACACCAAGGTTGCAGGTTCGATCCCTGGTCAGGGCACATGTAAGAATCAACCAATGTATGAATAAATAAGTACCAACAAACAGATATTTCAACTCCTTTCCTCTCTCTCAAAATCAATTGAAAATAAAATAAAAACAACCACTAATGGCATGGCATTTTCCAGAAATGTTGACACCTGAGGAATTGAATGTCACATCAACATTCAGCAAAACATACTTTCATCATCATTGTTGTCACTGTCGTTATCACCGCCACCATCATCATTATTTGCTAACACTTGTTGAGTGTCTACTATATCTCTGGTATCTCATAAACTATTTGTTTGAAACTTTAAAACAGAGAGGCTTAGTAGGGGTTTGGGGTCAGACTACCCCTAGGTTTCTATCCTGCTCTGCCACTTGAGCAAGAACTGTGACCTCTCTGAGCCTCGGTGTCCTCACGTGTAAAACAGGGCCAACCACGACAACTAGCTCACAGATGACTGTGAGGCTGCATGAGCTAGTGCAGTAAGACTGCAAATGCTAGTTTCAACAAGGGCTCGTACAAACCCTCTAAACCCCTCTCCCACACACATTTAACAGATAAGAACATAGAGAAAAAAAAAAATTTATTTTACAGAGAGGGGGGGAGGAAGGGAGAGGGGGAGAGAGAGGGATAGGGAGATAGAAAAAGACGGAGGGAGGGAGAGAGAAGGGGATGGGGGATGGGGAGGGGTTAGAGAGGGAGAGAGAGAAGCATCAACTCAGGGCACCGGGACAACACTTTATCCACTGAGCAACCTGGCCAGGGCCTAAAACATGGAGTATTTAAATGCAGCCTGTCCAGGGCCTAAGATAGGAGTGGCAAAGATGCTTTTTATTTCATCTTTGCTATTTGTGTTATTGGTCCGTGCCTCACTTTTCCCACTAGAGCCGTGGGCTGCTCTGACACCTGGGTTTTCCCATTCTGCCCTTTTACAGTAGAAACTGAGTTAGGCTGTCCTTTGAGTACCCTACTGCGTCCCGCCCCCCCTGCCCTGACATCAGACTGTGTCTCCCAGGACACCTCCCCCAGAGCTCCGGCTGCGGCTTCCACTCGTCAGTGCCTGGCAGCTACATATGCTCCAGGGAGACAGCCTGCTTGAGTGGGAAGTACGGGCTTTGCGGTCCTAAGTTCGAACTCTAGCTCCATCACTTAGACAAATGGCTTAATTCCCCTGATCCCCAGCTTCCTCAACCTCTGAGTGGGAACCATCGTACCACTTTGAGGGATTGCTAAGATTGGAGAATGCCTGCAAAGCATCCGGTCCAGGCGCCTGGTACACCATAGAAGCCCAGTAAGTGATCATTACCCTTCTCCAGCCCAGCTCCCTCTAGGGGTGGCAAGGAGAGGCAGAGGCTTCTGGAAGACAAAGCTCAAAGATGGAGTCCACAGGGCTGGAGAAAGGACTTGGCAGCTGGAGTGCGAGCAAGGGATGATTCCAGGGTGGCAGAGATCAAAGGCTAAACTATGCAGATTATTCCTTTCTTCCTTGTAGTTGACACTTGCATGGCGCCTCCTGGGGTGTGAGGAGAGGCAAACTCACCCCATATGCACACAGATGTACAAAAGCACCATGTGAAAACATCCGATGATACACATGAAATAAACCCTACCACATCACAAGCACACACGTGGTTATGGGCATGTGTGTATGCCCCCAAGTATATGTGTATATTCCAAACACATACTCCTCTACGTGCTCAGGGGATCATTCAGGAGCTCACGTGTCCATAAACATGTGTTAATGCACAACCACGCAGGGTCACACAAGTATATATGTGCGACCAGGCACATGCATGTTCACAACCACAAACCCACACAGGCTGCACACAAATGCTAATCCACGTGTGTGCACATTCTCTTTTCAAATCCCCAACTCGAAATAGAAGCATAAGCTGCAACATATGTGCCTCCCTGTCATTAGCAAAGCAGAGGCTTTAGAAAGACAGCTTTGCAAAACAGCGGTAGGGAAACTGGCTGTGGTTCCAAGCCCTGCAGGGAAGGTTGAAGGGATGGGGGTTGTCCAGCAGCTGGGTGAAAGGGCACAGGGGATTAGATAGGTCTCTTAGGAAGAAGAGACGACCCCTGAGCCACCCACCAGCAACCTGAATCGAGATTAACCAAAGGTTTGTACCAGGGGCTCCCAGATGTATTGGTTACTGGGGCAATTCACACCAAGTAGGTTCAACACTTAGCAGCTACAACAGGTCAGGCACTGTTCTAAACCCTGTATGTGGATTGACTCATGTAATCCTCAACAATAATATAATAGCTATGAATATTATTATTCTCCTCAGCTTTCAGGTTGGGGAAACTGAACCTGACCTGTGGTGGTGCAGTGGGTCAAGCGTCAACCTGGAATGCTGAGGTCATTGGTTCGAGACCCCAGGCTTGCCTGGTCAAGGCACATAAGAGCAGCAACTACTGGGAGTTGATGTTTCCTGCTCCTCCCCCACCCCTCCCTTCCTCCCTCCCTCCCTCCCTCTTTCTCCCATCTTTCTAAAATAAATAAATAAAATCTTTAAAAAAAAAAAAAGGAAAAGAAAAACAGACAGGGTACCTGCCCCTCCAAATGTTTGGACACCCAGATTCCGGCTTGACCTCTAACTTGTGAAGACCACTCTGGACTAGTTCCAGTGCCATCTCCAGATTCCCTAGTGCCCTGCCCCCTCTCCACCCTCCCTACTCCTGGAGTTTTCTCTGCTGTTTCTCTGCCCTCTGTCCACAGGCTGACCCTCCCTGCCATTACCATTCATCCATCACCAGGCAGGACATGAATCATTGACTCAGGGTACGTACCAGAGGAGGCTAATGCGACTTGGGGGTTGGAGGCAGGAACAGGGTGAGTTCAAGACTTGTGTCACTGGGGAAGTGATCGCTCCCTTTTTTGTTGTTGTTGCAGCTTTGTTGAAGTATCATTAATAGGCACTAAACTGCACAAATACTGAAAGTGTACAGTTTGGTGCATTTTTCTTTCTTAGAATTTTATTTATTGAGTTTAGAGAGAGGATAGAGAGAGCGAAAGGTGGGGGGAGGAGCGGGAAGCATCAACTCCTAGTTGCTTCTCTTATGTGGCTTGACCAGACAGGTCCGGGGTTTTGAACCGGCGACCTCAACATTCTATCTAAGTCAACACTTTATCCACCGCGCCATCACAGGTCAGGCTGTGTTTCTGACATATACTACACCCACAAACCCTCACCACAATCAAGATAATAAACATAACCAATCATCTCCAAAAGTAGGAAGTGACTTTTAAGATGAAACATGAAGCGGAAGTTGGCCAGGTGATGGGGAAGTAAAAAGGGACACTATCTCAGGGAGAAGGGGCCCTCTGGCTAAGGCTCTTTGGAAAGAAAAAGCAAATTTCAGCTAAGAAACTGAAACAACCTCCGAATTGCTGGACTGTAGGATTGGGAGGCAGGGGTGGGGGTGGGGGTACAAAACATAGATACAAACAATTCCAAGGGGTCAGATTACTGCAAGCCCGCCCTCCCGGTCTAGGCCTCCCCCAGCCTCCCCATCCTGCTGCCAGAACCACTGGTCCCTGAGATGGAGGGAAATGGATGCATGTCTTCCATGGACCAAGAGAGCATGGCTCGCATGCGTGCAGGGAGTCGGTAGTAGCCTATTGCTAAGAGCCAATCCTGAAGAACCCATGCTAGCCTTTGCTCGGCCCTGAGCACTCAGCCAGCCAGGTCACTGATAGGTTTTAAGTGTTTTATTCTGCATTTTTAAATCTACAAAGGTTTTGTCTGACTGGGCAGTGGTGCAGTGGATAGAGTGTCGGATTGGGATGTGGAGGACCCAGGTTCGAGACCCCGAGGTTGCCAGCTTGAATGTGGGCTCATCTGGCTTGAGCAAAGCTCACCAGCTTAGACCCAAGGTCACTGGCTTGAGCAAGGGGTCACTCGGTCTGCTGTAGCCCCCCAGTCAAGGCACATATGAGAAAGCAATCAATGAACAACTAAAGTGCCACAACAAAAAACTGATGGTTGATGCTTCTCATCTCTCTCTGCGTTCCTGTCTGTCTGTCCTTATCTATCCCTCTCTCTGACTCTCACTCTGTCTCTGTAAAAAAAAAAAAATCTACAAAGGTTTTAAAAATGGGTTTCAAAATTATTTTTTGAAGATATTTAAAAATAGCAATAATCCCATCTACTCAGATGTGACCCATATTAGCGTTTGGCTGTGACAAGATAAAAATTCTGCGATGTTCTAAATTGAAATTACAGCGGCCAGAGGGAGGAAGAGACGGACCAGTCACGCTGTTAGTAGCTGTGGGCCGCTCGGCAGAAGGCCGCTCACATTCCTGTACGTATGTACGCTGGAGTGCAGCTTTCATCTCCAGGTGGCTCTTTCCGAGAGATCCAAAAGAGAGATGAGCCAGGCGCCACGGAACCCTGGGAGCCCGACTTCCACGTGCGCTTCCAATCTGCTGCCACAGCTCAGCACAGGGGCGCCCACGTCGTCACTGGACTCGGTGCCTGTCCCAGACTAGCCCTGCTCCACCTTCTCCCACCTTTTCAGCACGGCTCTACCACCGTCTCCTGCTGCTTGATGTATAAAAATGCTTGCAGAGCTCCAGGACAGGGCATGCTGTCCTTCCTGCCTAGCCACGCTGCTGGTGGTTCAGACTCCAGCCCCAAGACCCCAGCCCCCCCCCCCTTTTTTTTTTTTTTGCTAATAAACCTTTCCATTTAAAAAGGCTTTCAATCCATGCAAGTTAAATTTTTTAACAAGTGTGTATTTTTCCAGACCTTTCTATACCTAATTATTACATGCATATATTTTTAAAGGGATCACACCATATTTTAAATTTTTCCTTTTTTGCAAGAGACACAGACAGGGACAGACAGACAGAAGGGAGAGATATGAGAAGCGTCAACTCATAGTTGCAGCAACTTAGTTGTTCATTGATTGTTTTCTTATATGTGCCTTGACGGGGGGGGGGGGCTCCAGCTGAGCCAGTGACCCACTTGCTTAAGCCAGCGACCTTGGGCTTCAAGCCAGGTTCCTTTGGGCTCAAGCCAGTGACCATGGAGTCATGTCTATGATCCACTGCTCAAGCCAGTGATCCTGCACTCAAGCTGGTGAGCCACGCTCAAGCTGGAGACCTCGAGGTTTCAAACCTGGGTCCTCAGCACCCCAGGCTGATGCTCTATCCACTGTGCCACTGCCTCGTCAGGCTATTTTAAAAATTAACAATATATTACACACATTTCCATGTCTATATATATATATATAGTCCTAAACATTATTTTGAACAACTCTTTACTACTGTATTTTAAAAAGTACTGGCATCGGGCCCTGGCTGGTTGGCTCAGTGGTAGAGCCATCGGCCTGGCATGCAGGAGTCCCGGGTTCGATTCCTGGCCAGGGCATATAGGAGAAGTGCCCATCTGCTTCTCCACCCCTCCCCCTCTCCTTCCTCTCTGTCTCCCCCCCCTCCCCCTCCCCCCGCAGCCAAGGCTCCATTGGAGCAAAGTTGGCCTGGGAGCTGAGGATGGCTCTGTGGCCTCTGCCTTAGGCGCTAGAATGACTCTGGTTGCAACAGAGTGACTCCCCAGATGGACAGAGCATCACCCCCTGGTGGGTATGCCGGGTGGATCCCGGTCCGGCACATGCGGGAATCTATCTGACTGACTGCCTCCCTGTTTCCAACTTCAGAAAAATACAAAAAAATAAATAAATAAATAAATAAAAAATAAAATAAAAAGTACTGGCATTGGCTTTCTTGCTCATACACCTGTACACAATTGCTTAATTATTTTCTTAATATATTGAGGAACACAATGACACATCTTTAAAAAAATCAACGTTATTTATTGAGAAATTACACATTTAAAGGGCTGTGAGATACACAGCCAAATTGCTCTTTAGAAAGGCTGAACGGGGCCCTGGCTGGTTGGCTCAGCAGTAGAGCGTCGGCCTGGCGTGCGGGGGACCCGGGTTCGATTCCCAGCCAGGGCACATAGGAGAGGCGCCCATTTGCTTCTCCACCCCCCTCCCTCTCTGTCTCTCTCTTCCCCTCCCGCAGCCAAGGCTCCATTGGAGCAAGGATGGCCCAGGCGCTGGGGATGGCTCCTTGGCCTCTGCCCCAGGCGCTAGAGTGGCTCTGGTCGAGGCATAAGGATGCCCCGTAGGGGCAGAGCATCACCCCCTGGTGGGCAGAGCGTTGCCCCTGGTGGGCGTGCCAGGTGGATCCCCGTCGGGCGCATGCGGGAGTCTGTCTGACTGTCTCTCCCTGTTTCCAGCTTCAAAAAAAGAAAAAGAAAAAAAAAAAAAAAGAAAGGCTGAACGGAATTATACTCAAATGTGCAGCATACAGGTGTTTCTCTTGCCACATTGTTGCCAATACATGTGTGTGTACTAGCAGGTTTTTCTCCTAGAGCTGGTCAGTTCAAACACAGTATCACAATGCTGCCATAATATGCATTTTAATAATTAGCAAGGTTGAGCACTTTTCATGTTTATTAATCATTTCTAACAGTTCTTTCATGGATTTCCTTTGCCTTTATTTAATGTAAAAAATAATTTCATTGCTTTTTCTCATTATTAAAACACTGCCTTCTTATTGCAGAGAACAGAAAGGGACCAAAACCCTAGAGCTGCCTTTTGGGATATTGATTTTGAGCTGGTTATTGAGAAACAAAAGCCCCAGAAAGAACCCTCGACTCTCCTGCCTAAGACATTCAGACGGAAAGGCCTGCTTCAGGAAGGAAATCTCAGGGTATCTGTCTTAGCCTAACGTGAATTGAGGATGGAGGACGCGAGGGCCCCAGGCAGGATCACCCTCTCTGTCCCCCACTGAAGCAAGGATGTGCCTGCCATGTCCCTGAGTGTTCTGTTCTTCCTCCATCAGCTGTGGATTGCTCACTCCCGCTTTTGAAATCTAAGATCCTGTTCCCCTCTTTTCTCCTTTATGCACAATGACATCTATACCCCAATTTTGCCTATCTTTGGGATTTTCATGCTTACGTGAATTCCCCGAGTACACGTATTGAAATTTGGTTTTCCACCCGTTAATCCGTCTCTGTTAGTTTGATTGTTAGTCCAGCTAGAAAAATTTAGAAGGTAGGAGGAAGAGTATTTTCTTTTAAACCCCACACTCGTCAGAAAGGCTAAACCTAATTACACTCAAATTTACAGTATTCAAGTGTTTCTCTTGCCACACTGTTGCCAATAATACAAGTTTATTGTGTACTAACAGGTTTTTCTTTTAAAGCTGGTCAGTTAAAACCCAGTGTCATAGCCCTGGCCCTTGTAACTTAGTTGGTTAGAACAGTTGTCCTCATATGCCAAGGATGCGGGTTCCATCCTTAGTCAAAGAACACACAGGAACCAACCAATAAATGCACAGATAAGTGGAACAACAAGTCAATGTTTCTCTCTCACTCTCAAATCAATAAAAAAAGTTTTTAAAAACATACTATCACTATGCTTCTTTAATTTGCATTTTTAATCACTAGCAGGAGCTTTTTCATGTTTATTAGGCATTTGTGTAATTTCCACTTTCATGGGCTTCCTTTTTCTAATTAACATCCTCATTGTAGGAAATTTAGAAAATAATAAATGTAAAGACAAAAATAAAATTTAGTCAGATACCCACAGTTAACAATACTGTGGATTTTTTTCCCAGAGAGGATTAGAGATAGATCACGTGGTTAGAAAAAAATATATAGAATTATGCTCTATATAGCTTCATATTCTGATTTTAAATGTATTACAGGGCAGTAATTTTCCTGTGCTACTATTATTAGGTATACATTGTTTTAAAAACATGATTTTAATAATTGCCCTAATTTAGACATTTAGGTCCTTCCAATTTTTTGCTTTCATAAATCACAGAGTAATCAACACCAGACTCCTACCTGCTGTTTCCCATTCAAATATAGGGCCTTTCCCCACAGGTCCCCTTCTTCACCGGGGAAAGGCCTCCTGTGCCTCTGGGACCCAGCGTATGTCCACTTTCCTGATTCCCCAAAGAGGGGGGTCTTTGGTCCCATCTTGGGACCCCCATAACACCTGCTCACACCTCATCATCTTTGTATGAGTTCCCGTCTCCTCCACTCTCCTGTGCCTGAGGGACAGGAACTCATGCTCATGAGCATCTACCTCCCCAGTGCCCAGACTAGTGCCCGACAGAGAGTAAGGGCTTCATACACGTTTGTTGTTGGAGAACTGTGTCTCTCGGATAATTTAGTCTTTGATTATAGAGTGCACACTCTGACACAAAAGCTGTCATCGAAGACATACAAGTTAAAACACAAAACTTCTCATCCAAATGTCTCCCAGGAACGGCTGGGTCAGAGCAATTGGCTAGCTACTAAGGTGTTTAATAAAACCCCAGTTAATTAACAAGAAAAAGATCCCTCTGTGGTTTGCTTCACAGCCAAGGACAGCCAGAAGCTAGGCTGCAGACAGATCTCGGCATCGCTTCAGGTTTATTTCAGAATGGCTAGAGTTAACAGGTAAGGGGGGGGGGGGGAGCACAGGTGCTGGTTCTGACCCAGAGGAGGCTACTAAGGGCAGCCCTAATTCCCGAGTCTGGCATTCCCAGCCCTCCACATTCCTGGAGTGACGGTGGGAGAATAAATGAATCAGTACAATCTCTTTGGAGAGCAATTTGACCATGTCTAACCACTTTGACCTCTCATCTGCTGTGGAGAACGCATACTATAGAAATAACAGCTCAAGGGGGTGGGGGTATGCAAATGAGGATGAGCTGTTATTGCATCGGAGGGGAAAGCATAAGCAAATGATGCTTTATCCAGCCACTGAACCCTAGCAGACAGTTACCAAGAATAAGGTCGATCTGTATGTTATGAGATGACAGTGAAATCCTATGTAGGATTACATGTTGCCAGACAACAATGAACTATATACGCGGATGTACACACAGACAGACACACAGAGTTATAGAGGTATGGGAAAACAACTCATAGGGTACATACCTAACCTCAGGGGAGAGAACTGTGTGGAAGGTGAAGCAGTGTTTTCACTTCCCACCGTCAAGGATGGGGGCTGTTGCAATTTTTACAAGCATAGACTAGCCTGCAGTGCAAGGGAAGATAAAGCCCTTTCTGAGGCTGGCTTCCAATGATCTTTTCAACCTTGACTCCCGGGGCTTCCTCACTCCAGGGGTAATTGAGTTAGAATAACCACTAACTCTGTCAATCCCGTTTGCTTTTGAAGCACATCATACCCTCTTGTCACAGCTAACCCATGACCGACACCATTATCGTCACCTCTGTCGTACATCTCAGAAAACTTGGATACAGGAGTTCTGGTCTTGAATTTATCAAATTGACAAAGGAAAATAAAAATCCATACCCAATGCTAGTGGGAACGCCAGAAAATGGGCACTCCCTCCTCTGCTGATAGGGAGGGAGGGCGGTGCTCGGCTTCTGGCGAGCCCTTGGACACGCGTTAAAATTCTTTAAAATCTGCATCCCTTTATCCTTGCAGTTCCTGTTCTAGAAATGTGTCCCAAGGACATGATTAAGGACGTGCACAGAGTTGCAGCCACTAGGATGTTCATTTAGAAGATGCTTGTGATATTGAAAAATTGGAAACCACTTAAATATCCAAGAATAGAAAATTACTTAAATAAATTATGTTCCATTCATATGAGAGAATACTCTAAAGGCATTAAACAGTGGTGAAGTAGAATATTTAATGACAGGGAACACAGTTCATGATGCATTTTAAAAAGTAGGTCACAAACAGCATGTATTATATGAGTTCATTTTTGCTTTTATAAAAAAAAAAAGAGAGAAAAGAACATAGGTAATATGTGTGTGCATAGACAAAAGGTGGAAGAATGCACACCAAAATGTTATTACTAGTTCCTCTGGGGAGTGCGACTGCCAAGATTTTTTTTCATTGCCTCCCTTTCTTAATTGTATTTTCACAATTCTCCTTTGGTAAATGTCTTACAATGAAAGTATCACAAAATTGTATTTTTTTTTTTGTCTGTTTGTTTTATGACAGAGGGAGGGACAGATAGGGACAGACAGACAGGAAGGGAGAGAGATGAGAAGCATCAACTCTTTGTTGCGGTACCTGAGTTGTTCATTGATTGCTTTCTCATATGTGCCTTGACTGGAGGGCTACAGCAGACCAAGTGACCCCTTGCTCAAGCCAGAGACCTTGGCTCAAGCTGGTGAGCCTTGCTCAAACCAGATGAGCCTGTGCTCAAGCTGGCGACCTCAGGGTTTTGAACCTGGGTCCTCCGTGTCCCAGTCCGACGCTCTATCCACTGAGCCACCGCCTGGTCAGGCTGTATTACATTTTTAAAAGGACATTCAGCTCCTTGCTCTTATCTCTGAAGCAACCTTTGTGTTCCTGCCTGCCTTTGTGCCTTCTTTCCTCCCTGATCTCTGCCCTGTCTACTTCCTGCAAGCCCTGCCCATTCTGCAAGGCCACCTCCTCCAGGAAGCCTGCTGTGATCTCTGCTGCTTCTGCACTCCCTAGTTCACACTCAGCTTTCTTTCTCATTTGCATTGGACACAAGTGTCATGTGACACTGCCAAAGCATGCTGGGATACAGCTCATCAGTCCAGGAAGCATAAGACATCTCCAAAGGGGCAGCTCAGTCTCTGATCCTTTAAATACTTGGGTTCCTAATAGCCTGGCAGCCTTCAAAGCCCCTACCTCTGGCTTTTACAGGAGGCTCTCCCACTCAATGGGTCTCAGTCTGTTCTTCGTGCTTGGCTCACTAATCCCCTGGCTCTGGCCCCGAGCTCCCAGTGCCCTCTGGGCTCACCTGGCTCTGACCATGCTTTGGAGTTCACCTTATTCCCGATGTCTGGGTAACAAGCAATGCCACCTTCCTTTGGGTCTTCAGGCCCTTCACCAATCACCCACACAAAAGCAAGGGATGATAACAACCCAAGGTCTCATGTAGCAAACACCTACCATGTGCTAGGCACTCTGCTAGGTAGGTTACATGCCAACCTCCTTTAATTTACATAGCAATAACCACAGCCATCCTTTACTGAGTCCTTATTCAACTTTTTACATGTACCCCCATCCCCTAAAGTATCAAAGAGGCTCAGAGAGGAGAGATAAGGTAAGCTGCCCAAGGTCACAGAGCCAGTTAGGAAGGGCAGTGTGGATGGCGCACGTCTCCTGTGAGACACCATGGTATTCTGCACAACCTTTTTGTGTGATCTGTCTCACTGTCAGTCTCTCCTACTAGGCCATAGGGGCCTGGGGAGCAGATGTCTTACCCGCTGACTCCCAGCTCCAGGTTTGGCTCACAAACATTTATTGAATGGACAGAGCACTGTGCTATCTGTGCCCTGGTTTGCAGAGAAATCGACTTTTCACAAAAGCGCAGCATCCGCTGTGAAATGTTAAGGCTGCCAGAGGCCGCGTCACACACCCTGAGGTTGCTGAATTGGGAGGCAAGAACCACCTCAAATCGAGACAAAATGCATTTGTGGTTTTGAAGGAAAGTCGTTAGAAGACAAAGTCTGTCTCCCAAGGCCAAGGTTGCTCCAGTTCCGTTTACTTAAAGTAGAGAGAAGACAGTTGCTGCCCCGATGAGGCTGGTGGCTTGTAGGAAGAAGCGATGTCGCAGAGTATTCCCCGCCGACTGCGGGAGAGAGAGGGCAGGAGCTGGACGGAGCCAAAGCAAACACTCTGAAGTCAGAGATAAAGGGGACGGTGGGAGGAATGGGAATGGGTTCGGAGGCCCCGCAGGAAACAGGTCTGAAAGGAAGGGTGGGAAGGCAGGAAGCTTTCTGAACTTTCATGAAAAGATGACCCTCCCCACAATGGGGGAGGGGCCCAGCTGGCTGAGACAGAACTGAGCTGAAGTCAGAACCAGAGCCGGTCCAGCCCTGGCTACTCCAGCAGCCTCCTTCTGGGCCTCCCTGTCTCCGGCTCACCCCACCCCCATCCCTTGTCATCCGCATTTGAGCCCAAGAGATCCTTCTAACGCGGAGATGGCCCTACCCTCCACCGCTCAAAGCCCTTCCGAGGCTCCGTCCGGTCGGAGAACCATCCAGACGAGGCACCCAGGCTTCTGTGTCTGCACATGGGCCCCAGCCCCCCGCGCCATGTCGGCTGCACTCTCCCCTCTCCTGGCACCTCCCTGGGACCTCGTGCACAGACCTCTTCATCCCCTAATGAACGCGGCCTTTCCCGGCTTTCGTATCTCTCTCTCTCACAGACATGCCTTGCCTCCTCAGATAGTTCTTTAAAATCTCCCTCTGCGTCCAGCCCAGCGCTGGTGGTGGGCTTGTCAAGTGGCAGGAACAGTGGGCAACAGAGGACCGTGGACAATTAACCTGTCTGGTCGGTGCCCACATAGCTTGACGTCTTAGGCCGGGTTCCCCAGGAAGCGGACTTGGAGAAAGGATTGGGGTCCACATGGTGCGGCTGGGAGGGGCACACCATTGTAGGATGCTTTTCTGAGCAGGCAGCGTATCAAGCCCCTGGGAATCCATCCCACTGGGACTTCTGGGAAATGGCATGAAACCCCACTTAGAGTTGTTCTACCCCAAGGGGCAAGGCCGCTGGGGTATTTACCTGCCATCTCCCACTGGTCTTGGCTAAGGGCACTTCCCGGGGTGTTTGCTCCTGGGCACCTAGGGTGGGCTCCCAGCTGGGCACACAGGAGCCCGCAGTCCGAGAGTCACAGCTGCTTGGGACAGGACCCCAGAGCCAGGTTCTCGAAAGGTGGGTGGAAGGGAGTGTGGTGGGACAGCAATAGGGGCTGCTAAGCTTGTCATCCTTACCTCCAAACATGGGCCCTGCTGTCCCAGCCTCTGTGCCTTTGCTCATGCTGTTCCCTTCCTGACCATCTCTCCCAGGCCTCTGCCTCTTCTCCACCAGCGGGTGAACTCCTATGCCCCTGTCACGGCCCAACCGAATGGGCTCTCTGTGAGGTCTCTCCGGACCCACCCCGAAGGAGTCCATGCCTCTCTCCTCCTGGCTCCCACCCTCTCCTATCCCTTCCTGCAGCCATGCCCACAGCACCAACCTTGTCACTGCGCACAGTCATGGCTGTGGTGTCCAGTGAGTGAATGACTGAATGAATAAGCAACAATAATATCAAATATTTACTGAGTGCTTACTACGTGCCAGACTCTTTACGCATGGTGGCTTATTTAATGTGCACAGCTGCTGTCATCACCGAAGCCCAGGGGACCTGAGGAACCTGCCCAGAGCCACGCAGCTCTCTGTGCCCGAATGATTGACAGGGCCTCTGGGTCCCTCAGGAGCTCCGCCCCCTCCTAGAGCAAGGTGAGAGTGGGAGACCTCCAGCTGGCGCAGGGCTCCTCGGAGCTGCCTCCGCGTGTGGGGGGGGGGGGGGTCTGTCAGGAGGATGGAGAGACAGAGAAATGAATGGGGCCTGGAGGCTGCCCTGGGGCCGGGAACCTGACCAGGTCTTGGGTGAGTGAGTTTTAGAGGAGCTGAGTGTGGGGTCCTGTGAGGAGCTGCCTCCCCCAGGTGTGATGGGTGTCAGGTCACGTGGTCGCCGGCAGGGCAGTCGACTGGCCCAGCCACACAGCCCCTTACAGCTTTCTAAGCCGTTTCTCAGCCATGATCCCATGAGCTGCTCACTTTGCCCCAACCCTGGTGACACGGGGAGGAATGAGCTAGACGGGTCTGCCCAAGGTCACAACCAGAGCTGGGGCCTCAGCTGGTGTGACTGATCCCGAATGCAGTGCTACGTCCACTGTCTCTTACTTCTCAGTCCAGTTCAAACGGACCCGGTTGGTCAGACCCGGCTGGTCAGGCCCGGCTTTCCCTAGGGCCAGAGCGGGAGAGTGGGGGAGCCACAGAGCCAACATTAAGTCGGGCCCTCGGTATGTACCAGGAAGTCTCATTTTATTCTTGTCACGGCCTTATGAGAGAAAGGTCATTACCCTTTTTCAAAGTTGAAGAAACTGAAACCCAGAGAGGTTAAGCAGCTCAGCCAAAGACAGCCAGCAAGCAGTTAGAGAGCCAGGAGGGCGACCCAGTTTGATCAGTCCCCAAAGCAGAAATTCTAGCAGGTAGATAAGAGGAGGCAGCCTTGGAGGGATTGCCAAGGTGGATGCAGCAACTGCACTGTTTACCTAGAATCTATCGATCTATATGCAGTTCCTACCCGGAGGTCCCTCACGCCACAGAACAGCAGACCGGCTGCCCAAAAGACCTGGGACGCAGACAGTTCACCCGACCAACCGGAGGCATAACGCACCCAGCCAAGGTAAGGAGTTAGAGGACGACACCCATTGCTCCTGTGCCCCAAGGCAGCTGAACGGACTGGCCACAAACACGGGTCCCTAAGAACAGCACTCAAGGGATTCAAAGGCTCCATACAGCTCCCCCTGGGGGCAGGGGCTGGGCAGAGATGCAGGGAGGCATCTCAGAGGACAGGAGATGATTTTGTTAGCCGCTGAAATCCTGACCCGTTCATGAGATTTTATTTGACCTCCAGGGGAAGAATTAGCTGTGATCCAACAAGGGCGAAAGCACAGATGCAGGTAAAGAACTCGTCTCTTAAAATGTGAAGGCTGGAAAGTGCCTTCCAGAGATCGCCCTGAGATAGTCAGTGGGAAGAGAGACATCCGCTCGGAAAGGGCAGGGTTAGGGAAGATGGTTTTCTAAGTCATGTGAGAGTGAGCTTGCAATGACTGTTTAAATTGGCTTTTAAGGAGAGCTCAAATCCTCCTTATTCGGGGAGGAAGGTGTGGAATTAACAGGGAATTCACCATGTAGTTAGCACTGCACACACATAATTACCAAAGGTACTTAAAAATTAAAGACCAAAGGTTACAATTGTCTTTTGTCTTTGCAGAGTTTTCCAAATGCACTCACTTCCACTGTGTCACATGGTCTGCATAACCCTGATATGGCAGACAGGTGGTCAGTATTACACTTTTTATTTTCTGAAAATAGCTGTTTTTAAAGATATAGCTGATGTGCAGTTTACCCATTTAAAGCGTACAATTCATTGGTTGTTAGTACAGTCACCGAATTGTGCAACCACCACCACTATCTGATTTCAGAACATTTTCAAAAATAAACTGTGTACTCCGGAGCAGTCATTCCAAATTCCTTCTTTTCTCAGCCGCCGGCAACCACTAATCTTTCTCTCTCTATGGATTTACCTATTGTGGATGTTTCATATCAATGGAATCATATAATATGTGGTTTAACGGGTCCAAATGTGTCCCCTCAAAATTTATATGTTGAAGTCCTAACTCCCTGCAGTTCAGAATATGACCTGACTTGGAAACAAGAGTCATTGCAGATGTAATTAGTTAAGATGACACTATTGTGTGTGTGGGGTGTGGCTAATCCAATATGACTAGTGTCCTTATATTATACAAAGAGGACATTTGGACACAGGGAGAAAGCCATATGAAGACAGAGGCAGAGATTGAGGTGACACTTCCACAAGCCAGGGACCACCAAGAATTGCCAGCAAGCCCCCAGAAGCTGGGCAAGAGTCACAGAACACATTCTCTGACACAACCCTCAGAAGAAAGCAGTATCACTGACACCATGATCTTGGCCTTCCAGCCTTCAATTGCTGTGAGACAAGTGTCTGTTATTTAAGACATCCAGTTTGTGGTCCTTTGCTATGGCAGCCCTACCAGACTAACACACATGGTCCATTGGGACTGGCTTCTTTCACTTAACATCATGTTTTCAAGGTCCGTCCATGTTGTAGCACGGATCAGAAAGACTATCAGCCCTGGCTGGGTATCTCAGTTGGGTTAGAGCACCCAGTACAGGTTGACCCTTGGGTTGACCCAAGGTTGCAGGTCAACTGGTCAATGCATAAATGAGTGGAACAACAAATCAATGTTTCTCTCCTTCTCTTCTCTCCCTTATTCTCTTCTCTTAAATCAATAAATAAATTTCAAAAAGGAAAGATCACTCCTTTCTATAACTAAATAATATCCCATTGTCCGGATAGACCACATTGCATTTATGCATTCATCAGTTGACGGACACTTGGGTTTCGTTTGCTATTATGGAAAATGCAGCTGTGAATATTCACGTACGAGCTTTTACGTGGACATGTTTTCATTTCTCTTAGGTAGACGCCTCTATTCCTCTTTCATGGGTATGACAACTGAGGCCCTACAAGATGACAGGCCCTAAGCTGCCAGTTAGAATGTGGAAGAACTATCTCACTAACCTAGATCTGTTTGCTTTCAGATTCAGAAGGTTTTCAACTCCATTAAGCTACACACACTCACCATCACACTCGCATCAATTCATTCACAAACCCCCTCCCAGCACCTGCACCGGCAGCGTACCTCTGCGAGCCCACTGCCTTGCTCAGAGTGCAGAAGTTCAGCAAAAGCAATCAAACAGAAGTGGCCTGATGCTGAGGGAGATACACCAGGCTTCCAAAGAATAAATAAGTCAGCACATTGATTAGAATAGTACCGAGGGACAGACCGAAAACGTTTAAAGGGGGTATCGAGGGGTGAGCAAAGAGCAAATGGCTGAAACTTAGCCTTCGGTCGTGTGCACACAACTTGTATCGATTGCGACGAGATTTCTGGAAACAAATGCACTTTACCAGAAGAACAGTGTGCGCGTCGAGGATGTTTACGTGGGGAGAGCCACAATTGAAATCTGTCTGGGGCTCTGCTCTGACCATCCTGCTACTCACGGAGGGCGGGACAGCTTACATAAGCAAAGTTGCTGATGGTCAGGGCCAGCGCAGGAAGATTTGATTTCACCGTTTCTGCGAGTGAGCAGGATCAGAAGCTATTCTGAGCGGCCTCAGAGGAAAAGCGCCAGAAATCATAAATAACGAAGTCAAGCGTGTCCAGTGGCCATATCGAATGTGACAGTCCTGGGGAATGTGTGAACACAGTATCTTTCAAGCTGCTTTTATATCTACATATTAAAGAATCTACATTGAGATATAGAATTACCTTAGTTCTCGGCAATTAGAACGCTCACAACAGTTAAAACCTAACAGAAGGCAAAGTAATCTGGGACACAAAGGGAGAAGCAGCATTTTTATAGACGTGTGAGACTCAGCCATTCATTTAACAACGATTTATTTTAGACATTCTCTGTCCCTATCATTCTGTCCCTGCTGACCTCTAGAGTCCCTCACCCTGCTTCCTTTTTTTCTTACTTTCTTATTGCTCCCTGAAACATATAACTATATTGTTTACTTGTTTAATGCCTGGGACGTTGGGTTGATCTTAGGTGTCCACTCGACTGGGCCTCGGGTGCCTAGACATTGGGTCAGACATTGTTCTGGGGGTGTCTGTGACAGTGTGGATGGGACTGACGTCTGAATCAATAGAATGAGCAAAGCAGATTGTTCTCCCCAGTGTGGGTGGGCCTCCTCCAGTCAAGGTAAGAGCTGAGCAGAAGGGAAAAAGACTGAGGAGGAGGGAACTCGGCCTTCCTGACTGTAAAGCTGAGATGCTGTTTTCTTCTTGCGCTCAGACTGGAACTTACACCATTGGCTCTCCTGGCCTCAGACAAGAACTATGTCACTGACTTTCCTGGGTCCTCAGCTTGCTAAATGAAGATCTGGGAACTTCTTAGCCTCTCTAATTGCACGAGCCAGTTCCTTATAATAAATCCCTGGATATAGAGATATATCCTATTGGCTCTGTTTTCTGAGGAGCCTTAGTACATTGCCCACCCCCCCCCCCTCCTGGAGTGGACGCTACCTCACTCACCTCACTCACCTCACTTCCGGATGATGGCTCTAGCCTCCTAATTCATCTCTCTGGTTCTCCTTCTGCCTCTCCCCAATCCATTTGCCACAAACTAGGTAGGTCATTCTACTGAAAGTCTTCAAGGTTTCCTGTGGGATATAAAGGGTCGTCTAGTGAGAAGTGCCCAGGCTCCCTGTTCTCAAGCACCTGACCTCACATGACCACAGATGGAGACACTTTCCGACCCCTCTCTGACTCAGGTGGTTTGACTTTTCCCCAGATGGCTGCATGTCTCAGGGCTGCTCACGGCCCCGGTCTCAGCATAGCTCCCTTGGATGAGAGAGTCCCCTGTCAGTCCCAACACACCCATCAGCCAGGCTGGGCCACTCTCCCGCTTTGCTTCGTACCTCCCTCCCAGAAGGCCAGAGTCACACGGACTCGGGCTCACCAAGAGATCAGCCCTGGGGTCCCCAGAGCCTGGTCATGCATGTGAGCACACTGGCACATGGTAAGTGCTTACTGGTCACACCAACCTTTTAGGGGGTGGGCAGGGAAAGAGGAAGCGGCCTCACCCCTTAGCCCTGCAGGGAGAAAAGCCACGGACAAGGCTCGCGGGAGGGCCACAAGGCAGCATGGTACTCTGGGGAGAGCTCCAGCCTGGGACTTGGGAGACCTGGGTGCTTATTCCTTTTCTGCCTTTGCATCCCTGTGCAACCGCAGGCTAGTCGCCAACCCTCTCTGGACGCCCCTTCCTCATCTAGATGGTGATGAATGTGAGCTAGAAAGCCTTTCAATGAGGCCGGATCGGTGGGGTCTCAGACTTCTGCAGAGCAAGGGCAGGGAGACCACTTCAAGGTCAGGAGGACAGTTTGGAAGAGGAGAGAGCACAACATTCCTGGGGTTGGATGGTCCTGGACTTGCATGGAGCCACCCCCCTCCCCAGACCCAGTGTCTGGGGCTGGTGCCTTAATTTCCCAAGTCTAATTTCCCTCAGGGACAAAATAAGGTTATTAATGCTTCTCCCAGAGTTGTGGTGAGAATTGAAGTAATAAGAAAACATATGCACTATTTCTAGAGCCCTCAACTAAGGAAAAAAAAAAAAGTTAAGTCCTGTCCCCCAATTTTCTCTGTGTGTAGTGCACACATTTTAGGAGTTAGTCTAAATCACAGTCCCTTTCCCTCCGAGACGCTGCAGCAGCAGCAGGGCTGAGCCTCAGCAGCCATGCTAACTCGACAGAACGCTGCTCCCCCGGCCGCAGTCGATTGGACCGGAGCTGGTTACCTGACCCAAACTCAGCCAATCAGATTGAATTTCGAACTGGGACAGAGACACGGGCAGACTCTGCTGGGTGCTTGAGTCAGCAAGTGATGTTTGAGAGTCCAGTCTGCCCGAGAAAAGAAAGGAAGGGAGAGAAGAAGGGAGACCAGGAGAGAGGAGGGAGGGAGGGAGGGAAAATGGGAGCAAAGAAAGGAAAACCCCTTCTTCATTGATTTACTTAATTTGGTCACCTCTCCTGAGACATGTCCAGGCTGAAGGCAGGTGACATCCTGACTGATGTCGCCACATCACGGCCCCGGAAAGGGCTCCCTCTGGGGAAGAGAGGGTGCAGGGGCAGACTCGGCTGAGATATGCTGACATCGGCCAGGAATGGTCGCTTCCTGCCGGGTCCAGGATGACGGGGACCCCCTCAGGAATGCCGAGGGTTCAGTCCCAGACCACCGTGATGGAGCAAACGTCGCGATAAAGTGGGTGCTCCTCTTTTTTGCCGGCGGAGGAGGGTCTTGCCTTCAATTCGTTAAAAACCTCAATATCTGTGAGGTGCAACAGCACGAGGCACAATGAAACGAGGTCTGCCCGTCGATGGGGGATGGTGTGGGTGTGGACGCATCAAGGGCGAGACTCAGGTGCTTCCTGTTGAGGGTTCCTACTGAGGACATCAGGACAATCAGGAAGACAAGAATCCAAACCACCTGACTATGTTTTCTGCGTTAACAGGAATGGGGTTCGGGGCGAGGAACACCCTTCAGGGGCCAGTGCTTGTCTGGAGTGTCCAGGCCCGCCGCCTGTCAAAGCTGCTGTTCTCTGTTCGAGATCCCTCCACTGGCTCCCGCGTCTCAGCCGACCTGCTCCTTCCCTGCCAGCCAGTCTCTCTCCTGCCCTCATCCCACTGCCTGGATGCCGCTGCCACTTCCTGTTCAGCCTTGGCTTCTGCCCACTGCCTTCTCTCTGTGTCTCTTGGCTTCTGCCCTCGGAAAACAGAGCTCTGCCTCTCCCCAAAGGCTCGCTCTCAAACCCCAAGAGAGAGGCTATGCTGGCTCAGTCACCGTTACCTGAGCTGGATACCAGAGTCCTGTGCGCTGCCTCTGAGACCACTGGCCCGCCTTGGGGGTGTCTACCTTTGTGACCACTGCCCACCTCAATCCAGTAGGCAAGGGGTGGGTCGTCTGGGTAGCTTTATTCTAGAAGGGACTGTGGGCACAGCAGCTCTCAGAGCATAATACATCTGTCTCCAATATAGATGGGGATGGAGCACATCAAATGAGATCGTGGAGATGGATATGCTTTGAAAAGTATAATGGGTTGAGCTGGCACAAAATATTAATTATTGATAAGATTAACAAGGCCATTATGTCGCTATTTGAGGAAGTTTTGCTCCCTAGGACTCGTTGGCCAAGGGCAGGGGTTCCCGACAGCCGCAGTCTTCGACGCCCAACCAGCTCCAGGAACGTTGCTGGACAGCAGCCTCCTCGACTCCTCCCCTAGGGCTCTTCCAACGAACCCTCCGTACCTGCTTCACCTCGCTGTTCTGGACCCTGGAGGCTCTCCCCGCCAGCTCACAGACCTCTTCTAACCTCCCAAAGGGTCCCCAGGTGCGTCCACTTCAGAGCTACTTCCACAGGGAACTCAGGTCATTCCAGGGGGCTGAGGAACCAGCTGCCTCTTAGTTTCATCTCTGCCCATCAGGAGCTGCGGGGAGGGGAGAGTGGCTGTCCAGGGCCCCTGAGCCCACATACTCCAGCCCTCCAGGGAGAAGTTCTCTTCCTCAGCTAAGCTCCAAACGCCAGAGAAGGAACCAACGCTGATTCAGCTCGGGCCTGGGGTCCACGCCGGGATAATCAGCTGTAACCAAGGGCACATGGTACAAACGTGGCTGCCTGGAGCCTACTTCTATAGAGAGGGCGTGGCAAGGCTGCAGCAGCAGACGCCACCGATGGTGCTGACGACAGGTCCCTTCCCACCAGGGAAGCCGGCGCCCGGCACACGCCACGGTGCTGCACCGTGCCGCGGAACCTCTCCCCAGCATGTGCGCGCGAGACGCAGGCTGCCCTCCCGTGACCTTGAGGGCTGCTTCCTGGTGGAGCTTCCTGCCCACATCAGGGCCTCCGAAACCGCCTTTCCTCTCCCTCCTTTTTAATTTGAGCGTTTTTCTTCATGCCCCCAACTCCCTTCACTCGTTTTGAAATCCAAGGGATGAAAGTTGGGAGGAGCCAGCTTATCAGACGGTGGCCTTGGTTCTAGTTCCCGGGCTGACCCGCAGCTTAGGCCCCCCTCTCCTACCTCCTGTATATTTTTTCTTTTTTAAAATTTATTTATTTAGTTAGTTAGTTATTTTAGAAAGAGAGGAAGAGACATTGATTTGTTGTTCTACTTAGTTATGCATTCTTTGGTTGAATCTTCTATGTGCCCTGACCAGGGAGCAAACCCACATTGGGTGTTATCCGGGCGGTGCTCTAACCAGCCGAGCTACCTGGCCAGGGCTCTTGTCTTTTTCGGTAATACCTTGAATGAGATATAATTCACATACCATTACAATCCTCCCATTTAAAGTGTAAGGTTCCTTTTTTTTTTTTTTTTTAGTGTGTTCACAGGGATGGAAACGTTACTACAATTACTTTTCAACGTCCCTCTAACTCTCCCGTTAGCATCTCACCCTTTCCCCTCCCCCCAGCTACAGGAACTGCTAATCTACTGTCTCTAGGTTTGCCGATGCTGGACATTTCGTATAAATGGGATCATTTATGTGGTCTTTTGCAACTGGCTTCTTTCACTTACGAGGATTTTCAAAGTTCGTGTAACATGGCAGCAGGTATCAATCCTCTATTCCCTCTCCTGGTGCAAAACAAAATTCCGTTGTACGGATATATACCACACTTTATTTAGCCATTCCTTAGCTGATGGACATTTGGGTTGTTTCTACTTTTTGGCAATTATGAGTAACCCTGCTATGAAGATTCATATACAAGTTTCTGTATGGATGTGTTTTCATTTCTCTTGAGT
Organism: Saccopteryx leptura; assembly: GCF_036850995.1. NCBI lineage: Eukaryota > Metazoa > Chordata > Mammalia > Chiroptera > Emballonuridae > Saccopteryx > Saccopteryx leptura. The sequence goes on along the minus strand of NC_089504.1, from coordinate 11,907,781 downwards.
ATACAGCCAGGCGTGGAGCTGCTCGGTCATGCACAGGCACACCTTGTTTTAGGGCACTTCCCACATGTTGCAATTTTTACAGACATACGGCCAAGACCCGCCACCAGCAGCAGGATTACAATCCGCTTACCTGCCCTGGTCTGGAACAGAACCCAAACACCTTCCAGCTTGCCTGCAGTGGCTCTGTGTTCAAGTGTTTGCGGACCTGCCAGGCTGTTTCCAAAGCATTTACACCATTTTGTATTCCCCCCAGCAGTGCATGAGGGCTCCAAGTTCCCCACATCCTCGCCAACACTTGTAATTATCGGCTTTCTTGACTACAGCCCTGAGAAGCTCTTACTGCCCATCTGTGAAGGCCCCGCTCAGAGGCCTTCCATGCTCTTCCACGATGCCTCCCTTACTCCCTGGCTTCTCTCCTGGGAACTCCCCCATGTCCCCATAACGATTCCATGTAACGGGGCATTTATAACCCAAATGATGCCATGGAAGGGCCTCGAGCTGGGGCCCTGTCTGGACCAGCTCCCCGCTGGCACGTGGTATGATTTGTAGAAGGATTAAAGAAGCCCAGGCAAAACCAGCTCTCTGGGCTGCTGTCACAGGTGGGAGCTCCCATTAGAGCCTCTCCTCCGATTCGGGAAGCTGGCCCTGAATTTACTGGTTTGTAAAACAAAATGGACTTAATTCCACCTTAGAGGGTTTTTTTTTTTTGCTGTTGTTGTTGTTGCATATCTGGCATTCGATCCGCATTATTCTGAAAACAGCACTCTATTCTTTTGTTTGTACGTTTTTGTTTTTCTAAGCCAGTCTTCACCCTTCCTGAGTCTGTTTGGTTCAGGTGGGCCTGATCCCAATCCTCAGACCCAGAGGTAATGCCCCGCTGTTTGGCCGATCACAATGAATGGTTCAGGGTGGTCACATGATCCAATCTGGGCCAATAATAATCAGTCCTGGGACCTTCTTATTAACTTTTTTCAACTACAGTGTATATTCAATATTACTTTGTATGAGTTTCAGGTGTACAGAATAGTGGTTAGACAATCATATACTTTACAAAGTGTTCCCCTTGATATCTCCAGTCCCCAACTGGCACCACACATAATTACTACAATATTATTGGCTATATTTCCTATGCTGTACTTTACATCCCCATGACTGTTCTGCAACTGCCCATCTTTCTCCTTTTTCACTCACTCCTCCAACCCCGTCCCCTCCCTGGGATCTTTTCTACATGAGCCAGTGAGTCAGCAGAAACCCCGGTCTGCAGAGGGACATAAAAGACGGAGCTACGCAGAGGAGAAGCAGAAACGGGAGATGATGTGGCCTCCGTGGCGGCCTTTCCATTCCTGTGAGTCCCGGTTAGACTTCTTGCTGTGGATTCCATGACATCCCTCCCCCCCACTTTTAATAATATACCCACTTTTTTGTTAAAATTCTCTATTGGCCAAAAGTCATTCAATTATACAAGACAGGAGCTCAAATCAAATCAGTTTTAGTAAGAAAAGAAGAATTTCTGGACTCACACCATTGGAAAACTCAAGGGACAAATCCAGTTGTGTGGGATTTAAAGACCTCAAATGTCATTCCCAAGAAGAGGTCTTTTTTTCTTTGTGTTGGGTTCATTTTTAAGGAGATTTCCCCATCAGGTAGTGGAGATGGCCCCCAGCACCTCCAGGCTGTATGGAAACCCCTGTGAGGCAGCACCTCCTTCCTGACAGTTCAGTCAAGTAGGAAGCAGACTCTCAGGAGGCCCAGGATCTGCGGCCTGCGGTCACTGATGTCTGCTTTCGGCCTAAGGGGGGTGGGGTGGGAGGTGGAGAGAAAGAGGAAGGAAGTGTGTGACATGTGTTTAGCGTCTACCGATGTGGGGTCCCTGTGAGGCCCATGCACAACCTCAAAGGACCACCTTCAAGGAGGCTGCTCCCTTCTGTGAGTCCTTCCTGGGCTGGAATATGTGAAGAAGGGTGGGGTTTTTGGATAGAGACTGAGAAGCTTGAGTTCTTCTGCCTAGGACAGTAAGAAGAATTTGGAGGAGTAGAATGTGAAGGTGGTAATAATAATAACGACAGCTAACATCGCCTGACCAGAGGTGGCACAGTGGACAGAACATCGACCTGGGACACTGAGATCCCAGGTTGAAAACCCTGAGGTTGCCAGTCTGAGCACAGGCTCATCCAACCCCAGTGCAGGCTCACCAGCCTGAGTGCGGGGTCGCCGGCTTGATCTCATGGTCACGGCTTGAGTCCAAGTTCTCTGGCGTGAGCCCAAAGTTGCTGTCTTGAGCAAGAGGCTCAGCTGGAGCCCCCTAATCAAGGCACATATGAGAAGCAATCAATGACCAACTAAAGTGCTGCAACTATGAGTTGATGCTTCTCATCTCTCTCCCTTCCTTTCTCTCTCTTGCAAAAACAAAACAAAACAGAACAACAAGAAAAAACTAACATGATTAACACTCTAAGTGCTTCCCGTAGATTTACTTTGTGAAATCCTCACAGCCAATCCTATTCAACTTTTATCATCCTCATTTACAGATGAAATTGAGTCTCAGACAGTTTAGGAAACTCTGCTAAGATCACACAGGGCATAAGACGCAGAATCAGGCTCACAGAGCCAGGCCATCTGGGAGCAGAACTCTTGTGTTTAACTATTGCACTATTTTTGCCTCTCAAGAAAGAGAGATGAAAAAGGAAGACAAATAAAGGAGCAAGGACAAGGCCAGGGAAATGCATGAGGCAAAGGAGCCCATAAAAACTTCCCAGGGGCGGGCGGACCAAAGGGCTTTTAAGCACAGAACTGTCTAGTGTCCGTGCGAAGGTGGTTTAATCGCAGCGTTGAAAACCCTCACTCTGACTTCCCTAAATCCCCCTCTGCTTGCCGTACACCCAAATACCTTCCGCGGTGGATTCTGGTGGAAATAGCAGGAGGTGCCGACTGCGTTCCACGCGCAGCCAGAGCTGTATAAAAACAAAACCGCAGGCCTGGGTCAGCCGCCCAGTCCAGATGCTAAACGAATTTAGCAGAAGCCGCAGCTCTGGGGCAGAGGGGAGTGTGAAAATGCAAACCATTCCAGAACTCTCCAAAGTGTTGAGAATAGCCGTGCGTTTCCACAGGGTGTGGAATATGGATTTGAACTGGTATTTTTGGAATCATAAGGGACAGGAAGGAGGCCCCAGCTGACAGACGGGTTATTCACAGACGGCAAACTGAGGCTCAGAGAGGCCCCAAACCCTGAGAATATCAGCTCCTCTGCATCCCCGTGTCTCTGGCTTCAGCCCTGGGTTTCAAGATCAGGACCCCATTTCATATTTGGCAGGGGGTGGGCTGATGACATACATAAGAAAGAAACCAGATAGGGGCTTGGAGTCCTTGGGTCTTAGTTTCTGACTCAGAGCATAAAACCCCTCTGGTCAGAACTGGGCGTGGGGACAGACACAGAGGAACTTCTAAGGCTGGCGTTGCTGCCTTAGGTGGGGAGGGTCCCAGGGCCTGGCGTGTGGCTCCGTCTACAGATGGGCCTCAACTGGCTCCTGCTCTAAGGAGAGAAGACAGGGGCAGAGAGCCAGGCAGAACTTGGCCAGGGACTCGGGAGAGGGAACGAGCCCAGGCTGGTAAACTCTGCTGAGGAGTCTGGAACGCTGGGCCTGGAGTGGGCAGGCACTGGGGGTGGGGGGTGCCTCTGAGCGGCAGCCAGAGCCGGAGGGGGAAGCAGGAAGCACTGAGGTCACCTTGTCCCGCTGCCCACCTGGGCCGACTCAAGGCCATTAGGCTTCCCAGAGCCACTGAGAGATGCATCCTGCCAGCCCCGTGGATGGCGGGGATCTGGGCAGATGGCCGGGATCTGGCGGCTGCAGCGCCCTTAGGCACGTTCCTGCAGCTTCCCCTGCCTCTCCTGAACGCCAGCTTCTCCTGGGCTCCCTGCCCTCACTGCCCCTTCTCCTCCTTTACCCCGATGCCTCCCACATTTCCACGCCCTGAGAGACGCTCGTATCCATCACCTCCTAGAGGGCCACGGACCCCTCAGATTCTGAGGCCCCCACGCAGCCCTAGGCATGGGGTCTTTCTTCACCGCTTCTTCCCTTACCCCTGACCAGGGGGGGCCGAGGCCTCGGGGCTCAGGTCCCGCCACAGCACGTCCACCTGCGGGTGCGCCCCGGAAATAACGAACCCCACCCTCGCCGCCTCTCCAAGCCTCAGGGGGGTGCTCGCCCCTTCCTTTCCCATGGAATCTGTGCTCCCTGCTGTCTTCTTACGCACGGGGCAGGGGCAGAGGGTTAGGCAAGGGCCAGAGTCTTCCTTCTGCCGACCCCTTCCCCTCGGGAAGGTCATTCGTGTGCCCTTGCTGCTTCAGGCCTGTCCCATCAGGCCTGCTTAAGGTGATGGGAGCTTGAGATTTGGGTTTGGGCTGGGAGGGAGAGGCCTCCTTGGGCCTCGAAGTAACTGGGCTCGGGATCAGGTTGGGGGCAGAAGCCCAACCGACACCACAGCAACCCCGTGTTTCGTAGATGTGGGTCCCCCAGACCTTGAAGGGAGGGGTGAGTGGAACTTCCTGGGTCCCTCTGCCTAACCCACTCAACACAGCCTCATCCTGTCCTTATTCCTAACCGTCCTTCCCCTTCCAGTGACCCCTGTGCAAACAGCTGCTCAGGAACTCGGCTCACTGGGCTGCAGTCACGGCGCAGGCCCACCTTCCTAAGGACGGCTAGCACCCGCGAGCCCCTCCGCCGGCGGCAGTCACGCACCTTCGACCGTGCTGTCGTCCAGTCTCTACATCCAGACGTGTTGGTCATAAAAGCAATCCCGTTCTGGTCAAGATCTGGGCGGTTTAAAACTTTAGGCTCAGATTATTTATTTTTTTGTATTTTTCCGAAGCTGGAAACGGAGAGGCAGTCAGATAGATTCCTGCATGTGCCCAACTGGGATCCACCCGGCATGCCCACCAGGGGGCGATGCTTTGCCCATCCGGGGCATCGCTCTGCCTCAATCAGAGCCATTCTAGCGCCTGAGGCAGAGGCCACAGAGCCATCCTCAGCGCCCGGGCAAACTTTGCTCCAATGGAACCTTGGCTGCGGGAGGGGAAGAGAGAGACAGAGAGGAAGGAGAGGGGGAGGGGTGGAGAAGCAGATGGGCACCTCTCCTGTGTTCCCTGGCCGGGAATCGAACCCAGGACTCCTGCACGCCAGGCCGATGCTCCACCACTGAGCCAACCGGCCAGGGCCTAGGCTCAGATTTGACTTTAATCTTTCTTCTTCCTCCAGAAGATTAGCTCCACAAGGAGTTTGAAATGTGTGTGCATGTGTGTGAGTGCGAGTGTGGGTGTGAGAGCGTGTGTCTGTGTGGGGGGAGTGCTGGGGAGGGTGGTCACACATGTACCCCCCCCCTCTCTGGATGGACTCCTAGGGCTGGGGTTGAAGTAGTAGGAGGGAAACAGCTGACCCTCTAGGACACCTGCCAGGCAGTCGTTCTCCTTCTGTGAGTCCCGGCTGTGGCGGACTGAGCTCAAAGCCTGCAGGTCTGATGGCAGTAGGTAAAGCCCCCACCACCACCAAAGGTCCCACTGACCAGACAATTCCTGGACCCTCCTCAGGCGCTGGTGGCCCCTCCCCACAGAGTTTCCTTCCACTTACCCCTCAGGTGGCACCTCGGCCACGTCCCCCAGGGCAGAGCCTCCGGCCCCAGGCTGAGCGGGTGCCAGGGCGCCTGCAGCCTCCACCCCCTTTGGCCCCCACAGCCTCTCCTCCTCTCGACCTCGGGGCCTCCAGAAACCAGAACCAAAGGGCCTTCCCTGGGACTGTGCCACCATGTCCCGCTCTCGTGGCCTTGGGGCAGGTGGCTGCCCGTGGCTAAGCAGACATCCACCCAGGGAAGGACATGTCAGTCTTCCCTTCTTGCAGTTATCCACAAACTTTACAAACTGTTCCCTTGGGTTCCAGGTTCTCGGCTTTGAGGCAGGAACCACCCCACGGCCCTCCCCTCTTCTGCTGGGTCCTGGGTTGGGGTGGGGGACATTTCTGTGATTGTTTTCTCCCAGTTCTGATGTTCTCAGGGTAAAAACCTACCAAACCTGTTTGGCCTCTCTCCTCAGAGAGGTACAGAGTCGTAGGGAGGCCCTCTCCTGGTGACTCTGCCCTATTTGATGACCTTTGGAACAGAGATTCCTACCAGGACCTCCCACCGTGCTATTATTACACCTGTCTGGCCAACAGCATCTTCCCAGACAACGGGGCCAGAAACCCTATGCACGCCCCCTTCTGTTCCCTGCCCAGGACCCGCTTCTGTGCTCCCAGCTCCGTGCAGGCACCATCCTCTCACACTGCTCCTCAGCTTGCCCCTCACTGCTGTCCCTGCCCCACTTCCCTCCTCCAGTGACAGCAACCTTCCTAGAACTCCCAAGTGTCAGCGTACCCCTCCCCCAGCCTCCTCGGATGACTCCCCGACACCTGGAGAATATTCCGCCTCCTCAGTCCTGCTCCCCAGGCCTCTCTCCATCCGGACACCCGCCCCGATGGCGAACAGGTTCCATCCCGCACACAGCGTGACAACGGGTCGTGCTGCCCTCAAGCTGTGAGGGGGGTCGGTGGGAAGGCAGGTGCTGTGATCATGTAGTGACGCCTGCCGTGTCGGCCCAGGACTTCTGCCACAAGGTTCCTGCCACCCCGTCCCGGCTGTACCAAACCGTCCAGCGCTACCCACCTGCAGTCCACTCTGGCCTCTCCTTCCCCCCTTCTCTGTGGCCCACAGACTGGGTTATTGCCACCATCAGCCCTCCACCTGTCCCTAGACCTGCCACGCCCCTGCCCGGGCCGTTTCCCAGCCGAGACTCCCACCGTCCGTCTGGTCTGGTCTCTCCCACCCTCCCGCCCTTCTGTTCAGCCTGGGTGACCTTGCCCCTGAGCTCGCTGGGTTCACACTGTGGTCTCAGCATGATTATTAACAGCACCCCCTTCACGTCCACAGGCGCCCCAGTTTGCACTGTGAATCACGTACGCTCACCCTGACTATGGCACAGAAGACGCTAAGGGCGCTGGTGTCATTTCTCGCCCTGGCTTTCTGGCCCCTGCCCACGTCTGGCACAGGTATGGGCCCCGGGCTGGAGCGGAACTGAACTGGTACAAACACAGAGCGGAAGCAGAGGACGGGAAAGAGGTGGGGCGGTGGTGTCCACGGGCAGGGGGGTGCGGAAAGGCCAGGCTCCCAGGCGGCCCGCAGGCAGGTCCCGCAGGGGAGGCAGGGGAGAGAGACCCCATTGGGGCAGACTGTAAGGAAACCGACGGAGGAAGGCCCAGACCCTGCTAGCCTGCACACGCGTGTCATCGGAAAGTTAAGAGATCTAAAAATACAGCTGACAGAGGAAATGGGCGTGGCCTGCTTCCCTCAGTGGAGGCCCAGTGGGGTCCTGGCCAGGGGGCTGGAGCCATGGTGGGTTCACAGGGGCTGTGCTTCCTACTCAGAATATCCTCGTGGCCTGGACTCTTCCCTATCAAACCCCTCTTTCAGAAGGACTTCTAGAAAGTCCTCCCCTCTCCCCCCACCTAGACTGATTTGCTCTTCCTGTTATACTCACTCTGATCATTACTTATATGATCATCTCTCTAACCCTGACCGAACCCCCCTCACATGGCTTTGATCCGAGGCTGGGGACAGGGGCCAGAAATCAAGCACATGGACTCAGATTCCAGCTCCATCCTTTACACAGGCTGTGTGACCCTGGGCACGTGTTCCCACCTCTCTGTGCCTCGTCTGTAAGATCTTTCCTGGTCTGTGAGATGGAGACAGTTCCAGCAGCAGCCCCACTGGGTCACTGTGAAGATGAAGACACCACTTTGAAGCATGTTGGCTGTGTAAAACCTTTCCTGACAATTGTAAGTCCCCTTACTGTTACTTGAGGGCAGAGGTAAAGTGACATTCTGGCCTCGCCCTGCACACCTAGCCAACCAAGCACCTGGCTGTTCAATACACAACTATGGAATGAATAAATTTTTTACGTGGTGCCTGGTTCCAAAAAAAAAAAAAAAAAGTCCCAAGGCCGCACAATGACGGGTGTCCTAAGAGTTCTGCAGATTTTAAAGCGCACTTAAAATGTTCTTTCTCCTGCTGGGCCTGCTGGCTCCCTGCCCCCAGAGTGTCTGTCTGTCTCTGGCTAGAAGACAGTTCTGTACCCCATGCAACGGAAGTGGAAGGTGCCTCAGGTAACCTCCGGCTGCTGCTCCCAGTTCTGCCCTAGAGGCCTCAGCCCCCTGGCCCAGGAACACCTCCAGATCTGAGGGTGAGGAGACTGGCAAGTCCTGGAGGATGTGTGGGTCGGGAAGTGGGGGTGGGGGGCTGGGGCCGACACCCACCTGGCTGCCCCGGGGCGGAGGGGTGCCCTGGGCTGGCTGGCTCTCCCTGCCCAGGCCTCGGAGGGAAAGTTGAGGGTGTGAGAACAGCAGAGCCATGTTTTAGTTAAACGGTCGCTCTTGGTGAAATCCCAAGGAGCCTGAATAATTGACAGTGTGGTCAGCAGCTGACCGCTGACTTCTAAGCATGGTGGAAATCGATCTGGTCAACAGCATTTACTGCCCTGGCCCCGGGAGGCCCGGGGGTCAGAGGTGAGAAACTCCGCCCCATCCTTAGTCCTATTCGGACAGTGCACCCCAAGTCCGGCAGACCCATCTCTGGGCCCGGGCCTGGCATTCTCCAAACCTGTCCTCTCCTCCATGGCGCTTGGGGAGTCAGCTGGTCACAGGCTGGGGGACGGAGAAGTGCTGTGTAACTGGAGTGAGGAGACAAGCAGGGGGCCGAGGGGAAGATGATGGGCCGGATGTGGGATGTGTTTGAACCTGAGGGGCCCAGGGTGCAGCCTGGAGAAGGACCGGCCACTGGACAATTGAGTCTGGGGCGGATGGGAGTGGAAATTCAGGAGTCCCCAGCTCTAGGTGGTCCCTGAGGTCACAGGCGTGGATGAGGCTGCAGGACGAGTGCAGAGTGAGGGGAGGACCCGGCACAGGCCCTGGGAGGCCACCAACAGGCAAGGAGTGCCCACGGGCCCAGGAAGAAGAGACCACCAGAGCACCAGAGGGGGAGACCGGGGAGGAACGGCCTAAGTCAAGGTCAGAATGTGGAGAGTTGCCCGGAGGTCAGGCAGGGGTGAAGCTTCTGACATCTCCCCACGTGTACAGAATGAATCTCTCTCTTTCCTCTGTACCTTGTACAGTATTTCTTTTTTTGCATGTGTGTTTGTTCATTCAATCATCCATTCATTCACAGGTGTTGACTGCATACCTACTATGTGCCAGGTTCTTTGCAGACCCTGGGATTCAGTGGGAACCAGACAGACAGTGACAAACTCCATTTCCAAGTTGAGGCAGAAAAGGGGAACTCAGGAGGCAATGAATAACTAAGCTGGGGGGGGGGGGGACAGGGTCACAGCCGGGCCTCGGGCCAGGACGCAGCCAGCTCCCAGCCCTCTACCCCTTCTCCTCTGCCCGTGTCCTTTCTCTCTGCCTCTCCACTCTGTCTCACTGTCTCTGTCTCTCTCTTTAGCTTCCCTCACAGCGTGGAAAATACGACTATTCTTGACTAGAGTCCCCAGCAGAGAGAGCATAACCGTCCTCTGTCCCCTGGGGCCACACGCCCAGCTCCAGCTAGAGAGAAACAACGGCAGAGAACTGGGGGCCCGGCTCGGTCAGGAGCCCACCCCTCCTTCACCAACAGCCAAAGCTGAAGAGTGAGGTCATATGACAACACAGCAACTCATGCTGGGACCACCAACCTCTGTGGAGGAGGGAGAGGGGCTGGGCCCCAGAAGAAGTGGGGATCTCTTTCCGAAGGGACGGTGCTGGGAGTGTGGGCTGGTCCGCAAACCAGTGGGGGTCTCATAAGGCAAAGGAGGACGGAGTCCTGGCACCCACCGCCCAGAGGATACGGCACAGAGGGGTCCGCACCATTTTGGTGCCCAGGACACCTTTGACATCGAGTCAAGACTATGGACCTCTTCTCAGAGCAGTGGTTAGAAAGGCATCAAATCAAACATATAGGATTACAAAGGAAACCAGCTCTGCGGGTTCTGTCCTCAGCACGCGTGAGGACTCTGGATGCCGAAGGGCTGCGACAAGACAGGTTAATGAGAGACCTGCTCAGAAACCTCCTGCAGGGAAGAGGCAGGACCCTGGGCCTTTGTCTGGGGGGTGGGAGCTGGTAGAGCCGCCTGGGGTCTGGGTGAGGCTGGCAGCAAAGCCCCGGGGGGGGGGGACTGGGTGGTGGCCCAGGGGCAGTGGCCACACCGCCCTCTGGAGCTGTATTAGGCAGGGTTCTCCACTGCCCTAGGTAATGGCTGACCCTGATTAACATAGAAACACTGTCTGGGGGAGCATCAGGGGGTGCATAGGATTGACAGGGACTGGAGAAACAGGCTTGAAGGGAAGGGACCCAGAGAGTTGAGGCTGCCCCACCTACCAGCTGGTCACAGTGGCCCCTGCTGGTACCCGGCCATGAAGACGGTGTGTCTCACCATCTGCCGCAGTGGCCTTTAAAAGTCTGACTGACCCTGTGTCTCTGTGTCCCTCTCACGATTCAGAGTCCTGGGAGGGTGTGTCCAGTCGGCCACACGTTAGGCCACACGTCCACATTCTAGCTGCTGGGGGTGCAGAGTGTCTGCCCAGACAGCCACCGTGGTGGGAGGTCGGGTCCTCTCATCCGTTTGGGATGCCCCATATAGTCACTGGTTAACCAAAGCGGCAGATTCTGCTGCAGCTGGCGGTGAGGGGTGTGGGTGTGCGCATGCGTGAGCGAACTGAGGGGCCGGGTCACCTCTCCAGCGCGGCTCTGTAGAGAGCCAGGCCTGTGGTGTGTGATGTGACATGGGACCCTGGGGAGAGAGGCTGTCCTGAAAAGGAAATGCTATTGGGCCTGAGGCAGACAATAGAGTCTTTCAGGAAATGGACCAGGCCTTCCAGCTTCTTCTCAGCAACCCTTCAGAAGCAAGAATAGCTGACTCCTTACGAACTGAGTAAGCAAGGATCCTGGGAGTCTTGGACTCTTCACGGGCTGGGGTCTCTCTAGAGGGAAGGAAATAGACTAGTGATCAATGGGAGAGGGGCTCAAAAAGACGAGTTCTCCTTCTGAAGCTGAAGCTGGGACATGAGCTCCCTGCGTCTGCTGCTGCTCCCCTCCCCCCACAGGACTGAACACGGTGAAGGCAGGTATTCCCTCTCAGTCACCTCTGCCCGGTAGCTTCCAGCCCAGGGCCAGGCTCAGAGACCCACCGGCTACTCACCAACCTGTTTCTTCTTCCTCCTGGGCCCACAGCCAGGCTACCATTCCCGAGCCCTCTTGCCGTTAGATATGGAATGTGACCTCAGTTGGGCTGAGGGAATGCGAACAGAAGTGACATGGGCCACTTCCAGGCCTGACCTAAAAAATCCTCCATAAAAAATCCATATAAAAATCTGCAATCCTCTGAATTCTTCCCCCACCCAGCGGAAAGCACATGATTATGAGGCTCTAGGGGCAGGTGTAGCTACAAGAAGAAGGATGGAGCCTGGGTCCCTGAATCACCACATGGAAGGCAAATCCACCAGCCAGGAATACCTGCCATGTGAGTGACAGAAATAGCTCCATTGAGCCATGGAGACTGGAGGCCTCGCTATTACAGCAGGTAGACGCCACCAGTGCACTCAAGACACGGATGCTCAACCAAGTTGTTTGTGATCCTGGACAAAGCACACTGCACAGTCCTGGCCTCCGATTCCTCAACCGTGTGATAAGCTTGTGCCAGGCACTTCGAGGGACCCCTCCCCCTGCGGGAAGGGAGGAATCTGGCTGCGCGTGCTCTCCCTCCCTCCCTCCTCCCTCCCTCCCTCCCTTCTCCCTCTCTCTCCCTCTCCTGCACTGCTGCTGCTCTGTAAGGACAGGCCCTGGAATGCCTTTCTGGATACTGTTTCTTCCCAGCACCCAAATGAGGACAACGTCTGCCGGAACCTTGCTCCTAACAGATGTCAGTATAACAAAAACACATGCTATAGACCCATAAAATGCGACGACCGACTCCAGTGGTAAAAATGTGCTTGTTTATACGTATTTTTACAGCTTCCTGGACAGTAAGAGGAATCGCAGTCTAATGGGCCAGTGTTGTCAGTCAGCGTGCAGATCCTCCACGCCTTTCTAAGCGCAGCCAGCCCTGCAGGGAGAGGACGTGGCCGCCTCCGCTCTTACGACCTGGCTGCGACCCTGCGGGACCAGACGGCCATCCTTGTTGCAGGTTCTCTTCCGCCTCCAGGGCTGGCGGGACAGGGAGCGCAGCAGGAAGGCGGGACGGCAGAAGTTGTTGTTGGTGACGTCTTCCTGGGCTCCTGAAAGGGTCAGGTTGTCCTCCTTCCCTTTCTTAGGGGCTGGGTACCGGTAAGGCTGCAGTAAGACCTTAGGCTGGGATTTGGCCACACAAGCCCCCAGATGGCGACAATGGCTCAAACATATGCACCAGGCACTACCCTGAAGGCTCTGTATACACTGATGCACTTAAACCTCACGATAACCTTTTTTGGGCTAAGGAGGGTACTTTACAAATAGGGAAACTGACACAGAGAGGGTAAGAACTTGCCCAAGGTCACACAGCCAGTAATTAGGCAAGTTGATGTTCTTACCCAGCCAGCTTCTGCTCCAGAGGCCCCCCCACCTTCAGATTGGGAGAAAGATTTCGATCCTTACCCTCAAAGCCACTAGGAAAAGAGGAAAGGCTGAAGCTGTAGCTCTCCACTGGGGGTGATTCTGTCTCCCCCCAGAGGACACTGGGCAAAGTGGGAAGACGTTAAGACGTTTTTGGTTGTCACAAGTGAGGAGGGCATGCTACTTACATCTAGAGGGCAGAAACCAGGACTACTAAACAATAAGACAGCCCCCCTCATCTCTGCCCCAAGAAAGAATTATCCAGCCCCAAATGTCAATGGCAGCAAGGTTGATAAACCCTGCTCGGAAGTTAAACAGGCCTGAGGGGACCTCTTCCACTTCCTAGCTGTGTGGCCCCGGGCAACGACGGCTCTGAGCCGGTGTCTTCAGGAGCACATTGGGTACGGCACACTAAGACAAAGCTCGGCACGTAGGAAGTGCTCCATAAATACCAGCGATCGCCGTTTTCATCTTTTTCTTCTCTGCACTCCCCTCATCTGCCACCCTGCCCCGGGCCCTGTTGCATTTCTTGACCAAGAAGCAGAGCTGGGCCCTGCAGTGAGCCCGGGAGAGCCTGAGTTTAGATTCCCCTGCTCACTCCAGGCTGTGCCGCTGTCTTCAGCTCCTCTAATTACTTATTTAAAGGCTATCGATTCCTTGGCTGCTGCTGCTGGGAGGCCGCACAGAATTGCATGTCTCGCAAATAGCAGAAGCGCCTGGGCCTGGCGGCTGGGGCTGCAGCCTGACATAACCAGGCAGGGGGTTATTTTCGCCCGGGATGTTTGTAAAATATTCATGGGCTGATTTAAATACTGAGGATGTCAGAGCTAGAAAGGGCCAGAGAGATCAAATCAGCAGAGCTGGCCCTCATCTAGAAGGAAATGCAGCCGGACGAAGTGGGGAGGGAGCCCAGGAGAAATGCACACCGGCTGATCCAGGTTCAGGACCAAAACCAAGGTCTTGGGCTCAACGTGTGACCTTGCGTGGGTCACTTGCCCTCTCTGGCCTTTGGTTCCCTATCTGTAATGAGGAAAGGGTGGGGAGGGGGAGGTTGTAAGGCTGAAGTGAGATGGATATATATATAAGAATGAACTTTGCACATAGTAGGCCGGAAAATTTTAATTGCATTTGAAGCCTGAATTCCCTCCTCTAGTAATTCCCTACAGTTGTTTAAAGCTATGTGAGATGACAGATGTGACCACCTTATAACAGGCCAGAGACAGAGTGATGGCTTATAAATGTTAAGAGTGTTTAACTAGCATGCATTAGTGCCCAGGTGCTGTGTTAAGTGCCAGGTGCTGTACTAAGTGCTTAAGAGGCAAAAGTTCTCTGAATCTCCCAAATGCCATGATTAGAGGTTTCGTTTTCTGAGTCGCAGTGGTGTGCTGGTCACTGACTTATAGGGGGAGTCCTGGTTTGTAATGCTTGCCAATGTCCTTGGTATAAATACTCCACAATGGCTGATTTTGAGCTTCCAACTTGATGTCAACAAACACTGAGTTGCAATGAGATGTACATATCACTGGATCTCTATTTACAGGTATGGAAATTGAGGCTCAGAGAGAGGTTGTAGAACCTGCCCCAGAGAATGGGCTGAAGCAGGTCTATCTGCCTTCAAAGCTCAGCCCTTAACTGCTTCTCAGGGTTGAGCTGAAGGGGGTCCCACAAGCTCAGCAATGGGCGTGGCTTGGCCAAGGTCAGCCTTGCCTTCCCACCCCGCCCTTCAGCTTGCTCAGAGAGACAGCAGAATCCTACTGGACGGAGCACTAACTCTGGGCTGGGCCCGGTGCCAGGTAATTAGATATGACATTCTCTTACTAACTGATCCCAACCAACCTGTGAGGTAGGAATTCTGACTGATTGCCAGAGGGAGGAGGAAACTAGCAGCCAGACGGGGGAATTGGCTGGCCCGAGGCTACGGAGCTGGGACAGTAGAAATGGCATTCAGACCCAGGCCTCAGTGACACCAAGGCCCACACCCTTTCTGCCCACCACCGGCCAGGCCCTCACCGGGACCACCAGCCCACAGACTGGCTGATCTGTAGTGGGAGAGGGAAGTGTCATGTGAAAACCCCCAGGCCTTCCTGGTCCAATTTGTTTAAAAAACGCAGCCCTTCCCTCTGTCTCGGTGGTTTATATTCAAATCAACTAGTTGTTTTTTGTTTTTTTTTAAACTCAGCCATCAGGCCCCAGGTCAGATCACCAGAATCAGAACCCCAGGGAAGGAGTGAAGCCCCAGTCGCTCTGGTGATGGGAGCTTTCCAGGGGTCTGAGGTGCAGCCGCCCTGGGTACCACTGCCCGGTGTCTGTGCCACCCTTCCTCCCCTGAGAAGAGGCAGGTGCTGATGGGGAAGCATCAGACCCCAAAGAAGAACCTCCCACCCCCGGCACTGATGTTCACAGGGCCTTCGAAGAAGCCAAGAATGTGTCCCAGCAGGGTTGTTTCGGGGCCTGAGACGGACACACATTGCTTTGGACTCTCTGAGTCAGTCCCCTTGCCACAGAACTGACCTCCAAGAGCCCAGGGCACTAGACAACCACGGAGGGCAGCTGCTCTCCTCCCCCGCCTACTCACTTATTCATTTACTCACTGCATGTCTATGAGCCGCTTGAGGGCAGCCAAATACTGGGGGCGCTGGGCACACAGCCGTGGACAGGGACACGGTTCCAGCTCTGAGGGAGCCCACGGACCCGCGGATACGAACAGATGAAAACTGCATTGACTACAGAGACTGGGAAGAGACTGGCTTTGTTCAGAAAAATGAGTTATCCCGCAGAAGGAAAATGTTGATGTCTTGTTTCGGAAAAGGAAGGAGAAGAAGAGAAGAAATAGGGCAGGAGGGAGACAGCCCGATGTCAGCAAGATGGAGGGCACCTGGGATGAGCTCAGAGGGCAGGCAGCCTGCACCGGGCTGGGATTCCGACAGCACCTGCTCAACCTCTGTGTGGCTGCAGTGTAGACCCCTCTTTGTCGATGAAATTGACAGCAAAAGAGGCATGCTCCAGCATGGCTGTGTAAGGGGATCAAGAGATCAGTTCCACGTTGGGGTCACCGGGCAGTGCAGGCATGAGGAGAGAGTCTGTGAAGAAGGGCGCTATCTGCCAAAGCTCCGGGATCCCAGGGTGCCCAGGGCAAAGGCGGGCTTTTCACCAAGTAAGTGCAAATGTGAAGAGGGCCGTGACAGACAAGTGCGTGGCATTAGGGAGTCCAATGGGGCTCCCAAAAGAGTCTGCAAAGAGATCACAGCTCACACTGGTGGAGCATGGAGGGGGAGATCCTATCTCCCATTGGTGGACGGGGCGGGGGCGGGGGGGTCAGATCTCCCATTGGTGCAGCAGTTCCTACGTGCCAGATTTGTGACATGCATGCCACACACATCATGTCTTCGAATCCCCACCAACATTTTATGAGGTAGCAATTATTATGCCCATTGGATAGCCAAGGAAATGGAGGCTCAGAGAGGTGATGTGATTTGCCAAAAGACACACAGCTGTATGCTCAGAGCCAGGATTTGGAACCAGGTCTTTTATGATTTGAAATCCCATGCTTATAAGCCTTACCTCTGACTTCTCCCTTACTTGAAGGCTGGCAGGCCTGGGGACTAGAGAAGGGACAGATATGCACGCACATCATGCCACCAAATGACATACACACAAATAAGCGATATCGGTCCGTGTTGTGGCTGAGGGTCTCCGGGCTCAGAGAGGGAAGGGACCCTGTCCATGGTCATAGATGAGAAAGTAGTAGAGCTAGGATTGGAACCCTCCTGCCCTCAGCCCTTGAGCCCTGTTGCTCTGGCAACACTGGGGGTAGCAGGCACTCTGGGCTGGGTCTCCAGAGCCAAGGTCATCGGAAGCCCAGGAGCTCAGCACCTCCCAGCCACAAGAGGCCACCCACAGGGAAATCTTTAAGTGGTGTCAGGTTCACTGCCATTGTGGTAGCAAAAAGACAAGGCACGAATAGGAGGAAGATGGGGCCAACTCCTGCTTAACACATCCCCTTTGGCTGAGTCAGCAGTGCCGCGCTGCCGCCGGCCTCGGAACGGAATCGCAGGAATCTGCAGATGCGCTGGAATGCCTCCGCACAGGCTGGGGCAGGCGATGGGACCAGAGGGAGACGGGCTGCAGTCTGAGCCTCCCGTTCTACTTCCTTTTTCTACCCGCTCCCACCCTGCCTCTTGCCATGTCTTTGAAAGACCCGCTAGTCCCAGACTTGCACGGCACTTGACAGACTAGAAAGCCCTCACAAAGAGCTCTACCGTCTCCAAAGGGATGCATGATTCTGAAGGCCTTTTTGGATTATATAAAGCTAATCTACAAAAGCCTCCCTTAATGCGGCAACATTTACAAAATGCTTTGCAAGTCATAACTTGTTTTCCAGTTTGCAACGTCCTTTGCAGCCAAAAACAATGCTCGCCTCTTCAGAGAGGACTTGACAGTTTGCAAACCCCGGTCACAACCCTCACCTTACCTGAACTGCAGAATAGCTCCATGGTGAAGGGTAGTAATGTCTATTCCTCACCTGGCATTTAGAGCGCACCAGGCACACTTAAGAACACATCTGTGGGTGTTCACACACTTCAGGGGCACAACGACCCTGTGAGGTTGGTTTTATTCCCCTCCCCATTTACAAATAAGGACACCGAGGCACAGCCAGATAAAGTGTCTTGCCCCAAATCATAGCTGCTAAGTAGCAGAGCCTGCGCTTGAGGCACTGATATTCGATGGGAGAAAGGCTGGTTTTGTGCCCCTTTTCCAGGTGAGGAAAATAGAGGCCCAGCTCTGCCCAGCCCCCTGTGTGGCCTCAGACTGCTCTTAGCATGCCACTGGTCTCCCTTTCTTCCTCTGCAGAATCAGAGGGTTGAGCTCTGCCCTGCTCTCTCCCCGGCTCTAAACCAGGGGGAGTCAACCTATTTATACCTACTGCCCACTTTTGTATCTCTATTAGTAGTAAAATTTTCTAACCACCCACCGGTTCCACAGTAATGGTGATTTATAAACTAGGGAAGTAACTTTACTTTATAAAATTTATAAAGCAGAATTACAGCAAGTTAAAACATATAATAATAATTACTTACCAAGTACTTTGTCGGATTTTTGCTAAGTTTGGCAGAATAAATCTTTATAAAACAACTTACTACAGTTAAATCTATCTTTTTATTTATACTGTGGTTGCTCTGCTACCGCCCACCATGAAAGCTGGAGCGCCCCCTAGTGGGCGGTAGGACCAGGTTAGGGACCACTGCTCTAACAAGCGGGTACGGGCGGGACCGTGGTAGCTGGCGGAGGGCCAGGCCGGAGCACCCACGTGGCCTTGCTCCCTGGACCAAGGCCACTGTGTGGCAGGAGATCTGCCTCAGTTTTGCCCTCTGGGGCCTGGCTCTGCTCTGTACAGAAGGTCATTTCGAGGCCTCTCCTGAGACATCTTGTCTCATGTACAGGAGGAGAGGAGTGGATTAAAGGAGGAGAGTGGAGCAGGGCACCTCTCTGCGGGCCTCACTCAGGAAAGGGAGCTGCAGAGAGGAGGCTGGGCTGCCCTTGAGAAGCTCTAGTGAAAGATCAGGAAAAAAAACCACACAGCTGATCCCCCAAGCCATTGTACAGATCGGGAAATTGAGGCCCAGGGAGGGGAAGAACTCACTTATGATCATGTGGAGAACTGGATGCAGAGGAGGGACTAGAACTTATTTCTCTTCTTCCCGTGGCCCACGCTGGAAATCTGGCTTTTGATCTAATAAGGCCTTAGACCAGGGGTCCCCAAACTACGGCCCGCGGGCCGCATGCGGCCCCCTGAGGCCATTTATCCGGCCCCTGCTGCACTTCCGGAAGGGGCACCTCTTTCATTGGTGGTCAGTGAGAGGAGCATAGTTCCCATTGAAATACTGGTCAGTTTGTTGATTTAAATTTACTAGTTCTTTATTTTAAATATTGTATTTGTTCCCGTTTTGTTTTTTTACTTTAAAATAAGATATGTGCAGGGCCCTGGCCGGTTGGCTCAGCGGTAGAGCGTCGGCCTAGCGTGCGGAGGACCCGGGTTCGATTCCCGGCCAGGGCACACAGGAGAAGCGCCCATTTGCTTCTCCACCCCTCCGCCGCGCCTCCCTCTCTGTCTCTCTCTTCCCCTCCCGCAGCCAAGGCTCCATTGGAGCAAAGATGGCCCGGGTGCTGGGGATGGCTCTGTGGCCTCTGCCTCAGGCGCTAGAGTGGCTCTGGTCACAACATGGCGACGCCCAGGATGGGCAGAGCATTGCCCCCTGGTGGGCAGAGCGTCGCCCCTGGTGGGCGTGCCGGGTGGATCCCGGTCGGGCGCATGCGGGAGTCTGTCTGACTGTCTCTCCCTGTTTCCAGCTTCAGAAAAATGCAAAAAAAAAAAAAAAGATATGTGCAGTGTGCATAGGGATTTGTTCTTAGTTTTTTTTATAGTCCGGCCCTCCAACGGTCTGAGGGACAGTGAACTGGCCCCCTGTGTAAAAAGTTTGGGGACCCCTGTCTTAGACCATTTGTTCATTCCTTCATCCATTCAGCCAGTTGGTCAACCAGTCATTCAACAAACATTTCCTGAGTATCCATTATGTGCCATACCTGGAGACAACAACGGTGGATACAGTCAGGGTCCCCGCTCTCATCAAGTTTATAGTCTAGAGCTTTGCTATCCCATACAGAACTACACGGGGCTGCTGAGCACCTGAAATGTGGCTAGTCCGAATCGAGACGAAAGTGTAAAAGGCACACTGCAGCCCTGGCTGCAGAGCCCCGTTGGTTGGAGCATTAGCCCAAAGCGCAGAGGTTGCCGGTTGGATCCTCAACCAGGGCACGTACAGGAACGGATTGGTGTTCCTGTCTTTTTTTTTTCTCTTTCTCTCCCTTTCTCTCTGGCTAAAATCAATAAAAAACAAAAACAAAACAAAAACCACACTGGAGTTTGAACACTTAGTATGAAAAAAAAGGTTTAAAAAATCTTGACCAGTTGATATTTGACAAAGGAGGTAAGAGCATACAATGAAGTAAAGACAGTCTATTAATAAATGGTGTTGGGAAAACTGGACGGGTACATGCAAAAAAATGAAACTAGACCACCAACTTACACCATTCAGAAAAATAAACTCAAAATGGATAAAAGACTTAAATGTAAGTTGCGAAATCATAAACATCTTGGAAGAAAACATAGGTAGTAAACTTTCCGATATCTCTTGTAGCAATATTTTTGCCGATATATCTCCACCAGCAAGTGAATTAAAGGAAAAAATAAACAAATGGGACTATATCAAACTAAAAAGCTTTGTACAGCAAAAGACACCATGAACAAAATAAGAAGACAACCCACACAATGGGAAAACATATTCGCCAATACGTTTGATAAGGGGTTAATAACCATAATTTATAAAGAACTTCTAAAACTCAACACCAGGAAGGTAAACAATCCAATTAAAAAATAGGAAAGGAACTGAATAGATACTTCTCCAAAGAGGACATACAGATGGCCAATAGGCATATGAAAAAGTGTTCAATGTCACTGATCATCAGAGAAATGCAAATTAAGACCACAATGAGATACCACCTCACACCTGTCAGAATGGCACTCATCAACAAAACAACACAGAATAAGTGCTGGCGAGGATGTGGAGAAAAGGGAACCTTCCTGCACTGCTGGTGGGAATGCAGACTGGTGCAGCCACTGTGGAAAACAGTATGGAGATTCCTCAAAAAATTAAAAATGGAACTGCCTTTTGACCCAGTCATCTCACTTTTAGAAATATATCCTAAGAATACCCAATCACTGATTCAAAAGAAGAAATGCACCATGTTTATGCAGCATTGTTTACAATAGCCAAGATCTGGGAACAGCCCAAGTGTCCGTCAGTGCACAAGTGGACTAAAAAGTTGTGGTGCATATACACAATGGAATACTATGTGGCCATGAAAAGAAGGAAATCTTACCTTTTGCGATGGCATGGACGGACCTGGAGACTATTATGTTAAGTGAAATAAGCCAGGCAGAGAAAGACAAATATATGATCTCACTTATATGTGGAATCTAAGGAACAAAGTGAACTGAGGAACGGAATAGAGGCAGAGGCGGGGTCACAGGGAGCAGAGGGACAGCTGTCAGAGGGAAGGGGGATGAGGGGATGGGATCAGAGAAGGTGAAGGGATTAGTGAAATTATATATACATAACACAGAGATACAGATAACAAGACAGCAAATCCCAGAGGGAACGGGGGGGGGGTGTTAGGGGGAGGGGGACAAAGGGGGTATAATGAGGGGCACATGACTTAGGGGGTAAGGGTGTTATATTGAGGGGGATACTTGAATCCATGTTAACACAATAAAATTAATTTCAAAAAAAGAAAAGAAATCTCAAGTTTTTATTCATGATCACCTACATGTAGAAATAATATTTGGGGTATACTGAGTTAAATAAAACATTAAAATTAAGTTTAGCCTCTTTTTAAGTGGCTACTAGAAAATTAAAATTACAGCCTGACCAGGTGGAGGCACAGTGGATAGAGTGTGAACCTGGGACTCTGAGGACCCAGGTTCAAAACCCCGAGGTTGCTGGCTTGAATGTGGGCTCATCCAGCTTGAGTGCAGAGTCGCCGGCTTGAGTGTGGGATCATAGACATGACCTCATGGCCACTGGCTTGAAGGCTATGGTCTCTGGCTTGAAGCCCAGGGTCACTGGCTTGAGCAAGGGGTCACTGGTTCTGCTGGAGCCCCCCAGTCAAGACACGTATGAGAAGCAATCACTGAACAACTGAAGGGCCGCCACCACGAGTTGATGCTTCTCATCTCTCTCCCTGTCTGTGTCTCTCTCTCACTAACAAACAAACAAAAACCATCCCATTTGTAAACTGGTTGGCACAAAGTATGTTTGCGAATGTTGTCTGCTTTCCTTTGCCTTTCCCGAGTGCCCATGCCACCCGTCGACACCGGGTCCCTGCTCCGCAGGCGGCAGGAAGCCGGATCAGGAAGCAGGACTGGAGGAACGATTCCACACCCGTCAGATTATTTATAGCCGTGTTCTGTCAGCCCGCTGCTGTGTACAGTTACATATGTATTTTTACATTCTCCTTGTCACACACGGCTTCTTGGTGTGGTTGAGAAATGGTGGGGGTGGGTGGATGCAGAGGGTGGCAGGTGGAGACAGATGGGGGACAGCACCTAGGGACCTGCGGACCCAGCCTGAGTCACTCCTCTCCCAGCTCCGAAACCGCCGATGGTTCCCCACGGCTCTGTGCACCAAGTCCAGACCCCTTCCCTGTGGCAGGAGGAGGGCCTGCCATGCTCCGCGGTGGAGAGAGCTCCGCCGGTGCTCTCTCTGCTCCGCCATCTGAGCAAAGGGAGCTGGGCCTAGCTCTGCCGTCCACCAGCGGTGTGACCCTGACAAGCCCCTGGACCTTTCTGAGCCATCATTTCCTTCCCTATAAAATGAGCTCACTCGTTACAACCTCCCTGAGCTGCCTGTGGATTAACTGTAAATATGCCCGACCGTGAACACATAGTAGCTATTATTGAATGGGCTCCAGTCTCGTGCTTCTGGGCCTTTGTGCTGGCTGTTCCCGCTACCAGGATGTCTCTCCTCCCCTCCCCCACCTCCACTTAGAGAAGTTCTTCAGCTCTCCTCTCCAGGAAGTCCTCCAGGCCTCGAGCATCCCATCTGTTCTTAAGGAAACTGTGAGAGGTCTTTGCCTCAATGTTCTTTCTCTAGAGACAGGTCTCACGCTCCTTGCTTATAAAAATAGCGCTCACCCTCTCAGTACGAAGCCTTCCCACAGTCTCACTCTATCCTCACACTTTCCCTCTTGAGGGTAGGCACTGTGCCCCCGCATTCTATAGATGAGGAGGCGGACTCAGAAATGGAAGTGAGTCATCCAAGATATCCTCCAACCCAAGACTTAGGACTCAAGGCCCTGCGGTCACTGTGAGGAGCAGGGTGAGCATCCCCACTTCCCTGGAGGCAGAATGTCTTCAGAACCCATGACTGGTCCAAACAGCCCTTCCCCAGGGGTCTTGGGCCCCTTCTCCCAGTCTTGGAGCCCACCCAGGCCCACCTCTCTGACCTCTGACCTTCTTCCCCCCCACCGAGAGCCCAGGGCTCCCCATTCCCTGACCACCATGGCCAGGGCGGCTGCACACCCCAGCTTCGGCAGACTGAAGTGGGGAGGGGAAGGAAAGGGTGGGGGGGAAGAATAGGGTGGGGGGTAAGGGCACTGTTGCTAGGCAATGGCCTGGCGAAGAATTCAAGACTCCCTGAGAGGAGAGGAGAGGGGGCTGTTCCCGGGAGCTGGAGGTGGAACAGGGATCAGTCTCCACCTTTCTGCCGCTCCGACAATACTTGCACCTCACCTTTGTTCCCTCTGTCCCCTCTTTGACACCTCACTTATTCACTCACCTTTCCTCCCATTGATCTGTTTATCATCACTCACACTCATCAATTAGTTCATTAATGCAGCTATTAACCTGCCGCCCGGTGAGTTACGGCTTCACTGTGACTAGCCGTGTGTCAGTTTCCCCACCTGTGAAATGGGGGTAATACCTTTTAAGGAGGTGGTGACGCAGCCCGTGGCGAGTGTCTGCTCTTAGGCCGATTATGCATGCACGCTGTTTTCTAAGCACCGACGCGGCGCCCTACGCTGTCCCACGCCGCGGTGAGGGATAAACGACCTCTCAGTGCAGGGGAGACAGACTGGACCACAGGCGGAGCCAGCGTGGGCCTCGCCCGCCTCGCGTCCAGATTTCCACCCCTTGTTTCCCGGGCACGACGAGGGGGTGCTAAGAACACGGGCTGGGACCCTCTACTTGATTTCACCTCTCCTGGCTTCGGTTTCTCTGTCTATAGCAAACTTACTCCTAGCAGGAAGGCGCTTAATGGACCCAGTGAGGCTGAAATGAGGTCGCACGTGACCGCTGTTGCGGACACAGTCAGCTCTCAACAACGGCAGTAATTGCTGTTCCTGGCGCAGGGTGGGAGCTGGGCCGCCCAGCTGCTGCGGAGCTCCTGAGGGCCGGGACCCAGCCTCTCCTTCCTCCTCGGTGCTCGCTCCACCCTCCGCTGCCGCCCACCTCCACACGTGTGCCGTGCTGTTCCTTCCTCCAGAAATAACCTCTGTGGCTCCCGGGGCGCCGCTACGGTTCTCAGAGGCTTCAGGCCCCAGCTGGGATGGCTCCCAAAGCAAATCTGGGCGCAGACTTTCCAAAGACCCCCATCCTCCTCCACTTACTTCCTGCCTGCCTTCCGCTGCAGCCAAGCCCCAGGGACCCCATTTACTGCAGGGGCCGGGCCGGCTGGCTGCAGTCTCACCAAGCCAACTGGCTCGGCTGGGGCATTATTTCTGCCTTTCTCACAGTTTCTGTCCTCCGAGGCCAAGCCCATGGGGCCAATTCAGCAGGTGTCCTGCCCACCAGCTCCCTGAGGCCCGGAGAACAGTCCCTGGAGAGGCCATCCTTGTTATGCCCACTCACAGCGCCCGGCCCGCTTCTTCCCAGAACTTAGCACAGTGGTGATGCGTTCGCGTTCTGTGGGTGTGTTTATTTAATACCTGGCTCCTCTGCCAGCCTGTTCACCCCACTGGGGAGGCTCTGCCCACCCTTCCCCAGCACTCAGCCCAGACCCGGTAAGAGGGAGTGCTCACTGCGCCACTGTGGACGGACGGCTGCACGGACTGACGGACGGACGGACGGATGGACGGACGGATGGAAAAAAGAAAGAATCAAGTGTGCAGCAGATTGGAAAACGGCCACCCTAGCCTGTTTGGGTGGCCATAATAAAACGCAGAGACTGGGTGGCTTAGGAACAACAGAAATTGACCTCTCACAGTTCTGGCGGCCGGGAAGTCAAGATCAAGGTGCTTGCGGAGTTGGGGTGTGCATCCTGGTTGACAGACAGCCATCTTTTTGCTCTGACCTCAAAAGGGCGGAAAGGGCCGCTAATCTCATTCATGAGGACCCCACTCTCATAACCTAATCAACCTCCCAAAGGCCTCACCTCCGGATACCCTCCCATTGAGGGTTAGGTTCCAACATACGAATTTTGGGGGAACGCATACAAACGACAATAATTATTAAATAATAATACAAGAATGAACTCTGTGTTTTGTGAACTCACGACTGTGAACCTACGTTTGCCCCACCCTGTATACGAACAGAGAATAGGAAGTGAAGTATCGGGAATTCTCGGGATGAGCCCCAGCTCTGCAAGCTTGGGCCAGCAGTGTCCCCTCTCTGGGCCCTGCCTGTAACAGCGGTGCCCGCCCAGAGAGGAAGGCCGTGGGAATCACACTCCGTGAACTGGGGGGCCCTGAGGGGCCGCGGGGGGGCTGAGGCTGGGCAGGGCCGCAGTTACAGAGTCATGGACCGCCCACTACTTTTCACGGCTCCCCTGCGCCCTGGACAGGCTCAGGGACAGCGAGTGTAGGTGACCCATGGAAGCCTCATAGGGGACTTTGTTGAGGAGACCAGCCCATGCTTGAGTCTCGCTCCCACAGAAGGGTCCAGGGGTTGAATGCTGGTTCTGCCATGACTGGGTCAGGAGGCGATCGTTGTACCCTCGGAACCTCAGATTCCTTATCTGTAAAATGGGTGATCATAGGACCCCAGAAGGTTGTTCCGAGGAAGCATGAAGTCGGTCTTTGGCACATGCCCAGGACACAGTCCTGCTTGAGATGGTAATTAGCATGATAATTCTTCTCTCGTTCTTGGTCCAGGTTTCGGCTTGTCCACTAAGAAGACCCTGCGCGGCTATTTCTGATGCAGCCCTCGCTGTGAAGGGAGACTCGGCTTCTGTCCCGTCTGACTGGGCTGCCTGTCAGCCTTCGTCAGCGAGCTTTACTCTGGTCCTGCCCTCCGTCGGCGCCAGACTCCAGACCCGTTCTGCCTCCCACATATTACCCCTCGATTCTGTCGTAAGTGGTCCTGGGCTTTCCACGGGATGCCTGGGCTCAGTCTGGGACCAGAACAGGGGGCCGGTCTAGGATCAGGACTCAGCCTGGAAGGAGTACTGAACACTGGTGACTTGGGTGGGGTCTCATTTAATGCTGAAGTTGGGCTCTGTCTGTGACAAGTACCTTTGACGCCAAGCTGGAGGCTCACACACAGACGCCCGGGGGCATGCCCGTGGAAGACACACTTACAGGGAAGCAGGAAGGCGGGACTGGGCAGAGGTACCAGCTGACTTGCTGTGAGGTTGCGACAGAGGCCCCTGGGGATGCCCGGAGCAGTGACGGCCCTTCAGAGCTGCCCCGGCTGTGGGAAGGGAGCAGGGCCTTTGCCCCACGCAGCTCCCCGTCAGTCAGGCGTGGGCCGCTGGCTCCCCCTGGCAGAGGCACAGCCCAGTGAGTGATCAGCAGTCGATGCGGCCAGCAGCTGGGATGGGCCACTGGCCCCAAAGAGGGGCTCTAAAGCACTCAGCGTCCTCCACAACCAGGCCCAGGGCTCTGGCTTGGACCAGGGTCTCAATCAGATAGTGGGAGAAAGTGAGACATGGAGACTAAAGTCCCCACAGGACAGGATCTTTGTCCCCAGCGTCCAGCACAGGATCTGGCTGGCCAGCATAAGCCTCATCCCACAAATGGAGGCAGAAGAGAAAGTGTGACATGGGGCCCTCAGCCCCACTGTGTGGGCCAGCCAGTCAGCCTCCCCCAGAGGCTCAGAGAGGGTAAACCACCTGCCTGAGGCCACACAGCTGTTCAGGGAAGAGCCAGAACCAGAACCCAGGACTGGCTGAATCCAAAGCTTATGTTCCCTTGACAACACCAGGCCGTGAGCTTGTTAGAAAGCAGAGGAAGGCTGGGAATGGGAGGAGGAAAGCCCCTCCTCCCAGTTCCCGCAGCAGGGCTCAGCTCCTGCCAAGTCTGGCCGCCTCTGGCGAGCCCACCAGGACGCATGCCCAGAGGTGGGAGTGGCATCTTGTGGGCGGGTGACCCTTCTTGGGTAATGAGGCCCAGCCAGCGGTTTGCAGGCCTTACAATGTGAATAATTTATTTGCAACCAAGTCTGGGAATTAGAAACCGTTACCGGATAATTTATTTAACAGGGGCTGCTGCTGAGGAGAGAGGAGGAGGACTCGGGACCATCAGAGGGAAGTGCACGTCTTGTAAATGGACTCAGAGAGGCCCACAGATCTGGGTGCCACTGCCGGCTCCACCTCCTAGCAGCGCTGGGACCTTGAATAAGTGACAGGGCATTTCTCTGCCTCAATTTCCTCAGGGGTAAAATAGAGATAATAATAGAGTTGTTAGAAGGATTAAATGACTCAGAATTTGGTGAGTGCTTAGAATCATGCCTGGCACAGAGAAGGCACTTGGTGTTAGTTGAATGAACAAGTGAAAACTTACAGATAACGATAGGAAGTGACTTAACTGAGCATCTGCTTTGTGGCAGGCCTCGCTCCAAGAGCTTTAACATCTCACAGCACTCATTTCAAGTGGATATTACACCTATATTACAGATGAGGAAGTAGAAGCTCAGAGAGGTTAAGTAACCTGCTCAAGCTCACACAGCTAGTCCTAGCAAAGCAGACACTTGAATCCAGCCAGGCCCCTCTGACTCCAGGGCCTGTGCACTTATCCACGTCCCCATATCATGGATCTAGAACACAGCTGGTGCCGAATAAACACCTGACTCTTATTTTACTCAAACTTTCCTTTTCGCTCTACATTCATTATTGAATTTGGTTCTAAAAACAAACTCAAGGCATGGTCAAGGAGACTGTGATCCCTACTTCACAGATGAGGAAAGTGAGGTTCAGACAAGGATGGGAACTGCTCAGTGTCCCACACTGGGGCCTCACAGCCATTGTCACATGTGTAACATAGCAGCTCAGCTCTGGGTGTGCCTGCTCACCACCAGACTCCTGCAGGGCAGAGGCCATGTCTTTGTTCTGCCTGATTCACAAAAAGTCCTTATTAAATATCAGAGGAAGGGCTCTGGCCGGTTGGTTCAGTGGTAGAGCGTCGGCCTGGCGTGTAGGAGTCCCGGGTTCAATTCCCGGCCAGGGCACACAGGAAAAGCGCCCAACTGCTTCTCCACCCCTCCCCCTCTCCTTCCTCTCTGTCTCTCTCTTCCCCTCCCGCAGCCGAGGCTCCATTGGAGCAAAGATGGCCCGGGCGCTGAGGATGGCTCTGTGGCCTCTGCCTCAGGTGCTAGAATGGCCCTGGTTGCAACAGAGCAACGCCCCAGATGGGCAGAGCATCGCCCCCTGGTGGGCGTGCCAGGTGGATCCCGGTCGGGTGCATGCAGGAGTCTGTCTGCCTCCCCGTTGCCAACTTCAGAAAAATACAAAACAAAATATCAGAGGAAGGAAGGGAAAAGGAAGGAGGGAAGGAAGGAGGGAAAGGAGGGAGGAAGGGAGGGAGAGAGGGACCCTAAACCTTCAGAGTTGGTCTCCTATATGTCTCCTTCCATCTTTGC
The DNA here is from genome assembly GCF_036850995.1 of Saccopteryx leptura. NCBI lineage: Eukaryota > Metazoa > Chordata > Mammalia > Chiroptera > Emballonuridae > Saccopteryx > Saccopteryx leptura. The sequence goes on along the minus strand of NC_089504.1, from coordinate 11,879,736 downwards.
ACGCCCGCCTGCTGCCCTTGGATGCACACCGGAACACACCCACTTGCACGCTCTGTTGGGGTGAGGAGAACGTGAGGGCTGAGCGGCAAGGGCCTGGCTGGGAATCAGCCCTGGCTGTTCCGAGAGGGCGTGGTCCCTTCGGTCTCCCAAAGGAGGCCGCACTTTGCCCGGCTCAGATCCCAAGGCCCCTGCAGAGGTGTGGCAGGGTCCCTGGGACACTCCTGCCGGCCTTGGTGCCAGCAGGGTGTGGCTGGCTAGCCCGGGGTCAGGCCCGGGGCCTCCCAGGGCCAGGAGGTGTGCTGTCGGTGAGTCTGTGTCTGTGGGTGTGAGTGGTGGGTTTGTAGATGTGTATCGGGGTATTCTTTAGCCTTGTGCATATCTGTAGAAGTTTGTGTATGTGTGTGTCCTGTGTGGGTGTCTAGAGAGGTGTACTGAGATTTGCAGTGATCAGATTTTTGGTGTGTGTGAGCACCTGCGCATGTGAATATGTTTGTATGTGTATTTATGTGCTCTGGGGGGCTTCCTGTGGGTCTCCACACATCTGTCCAGGCAGCGTGTGTGCAGGTCATCTAGTCTGTGTGTCTATGGAATCTTGTATGTGTGCAGGTATTTGTGTGTGAGTTTGGAGAGCATTTCCCAGAGAGAAAGGAGGGGGGGGGGTGGAGAAGCAAATGGGCGCTTCTCCTATGTGCCCTGGCAGGGAATCGAACCCGGGTCCCCCGCACGCCAGGCCGACGCTCTACCGCTGAGCCAACCGGCCAGGGCTCCCATGTGGTCTATAGTGTGTGTATGTGGTTTGTGTATGGTGTGTAGAGGATGTGATGTGTGTAGTGTGTGTGCATGGCACGTGGTATGCACATATGAATGGGTGCTGTGTGTGATATGTAGTGTGTGGTCTGTAGTATGTGTATGTGCTGTGATGTGTGTTGTGTGTAATATGTGGTATGTGGTGTGTAGTGTGTGTACGGTGTGTAGAGTGTGTGATGGTGTTGTGTGTGGTTGTTGTGCAGCGTGCAGCGTGTACAGAGAGGCCCAAGCTTGGGCGTCAGAGCCTGTTCCAGTTCCAACTTCACCATGTGACCCTGGTGAGCCTGCCGGAGCTAAGCCTCAGTTTCCCCGCGTGGCAACAATGGCTGCCGCTCAAACGGCCCAGCTGCGGAGGAGCGGACGCGAGCACTGCCGGTCAGCGGCCGGCCTCGCTGCAGGCTATTAAATCCCGCGGGCAGCATTTCGGGCTTGGATTTGCTCTTTCCATCAGATGTAAAAGGAAACGGATTTCCTGCTTTGGCGTCTGCGTTCGTTATTCATTTTTTGTTTCCATAAAAATTTTAAAAGATTGTGCCACTTAGACTCAAGTCGACAGACCAGTCCCATTCCAAAAACTAACTCCGCCGCTCCCGTCTGCCGTGAAAGGTCCTCTGCAGATGCCACGCTGTCTGGGCCCTGCCCGCAGGGGTCCTGCCAGGCCCCCGCTGCCGACTGGTGGCACCCGGCTCCCTAACGGTGCCCCCATTCTCCCAGCCGCCTCAGGCCACCCTCCTGCTCCCTGCTCTGGCCTGTGATGCCCCTCTGTCTGGAGTGCTACCTCCCCCACTCGGGGGGCCCCAGGTGCTGCAGGGAGGCGGCTAGTGGGAGGCCCCCCAAACTTCTGTAGGAAGGGTAGCATGGCGGGAAAGGGTGCTTGCATTCTTCACGTTAGTTCGTTTGCTCGCCACTCTGACTTGGGGAGCTCCGGTGCATTTCTGTCCCCGGTGGGGCAGCAGCTTTGGCTGGGACGGGGGGTGTGACCCTGAGTGGGCTGCTCTTCTTCTCCCCAGGGGGTAAGGAGCAGGGTGCAGGGTGAGACAGCAGAGGCTGTCAGTGCTTCCTGCCCACAGTCCCCAATCTCTGCCTCCACCTACTCTCAGCTCAAGAAATGGCCTCCTTCCCCCATCCCACAAACCCAGCGGCTGGAGAATGAGGTGGCCTGAGACTATGAGCCAATGGGCTTGGTCTGGGCCCTGGCAAGACCCCCAGAGCCTACATCTGAGCGGTGGGGTGGGCCCTCGCCCGCTTCAGGAGGGAGGAGACTGGCTACTGGCCGGCGGGAGAGGGAGTCTGGCCTATCCTGGAGCTCCCCCTAGTGTCGCCAGGAGGGGCCGCAGCCGGTCCTTCCGGCTGGGCAGGACTGAGCGTGTTTGGACCACCCTCCCTAAGCCATCTGGCTAGCTCCTGTCTCCATCCTCATCGCTGGGGGTTCACCAGGCTGTGATGCGGGGCTACACTCCGGCTTTCTCCCTCTCTGTCAGCCGAGTTCGGTCGTGACTGCCCCACAGATGTCCACGCCAGCTCCTCACCCTCCTCTGTCCTAATTCAGACCTGTGACCTTGCCCTGGGATCCTTCTAACCTTGCGACCCTGCAGGGCACCTTCCACACTCCCCCCGGGGGACTCTGCCACATGCCAACCTGACTGTGTCAACCCCTCACTTTCACCTCTGGCACGGCTCCCCTGTGCCCCCAGGACAAAGCCCAGTCTCCTGGGTACCTTAGATCAGTGGCCCCAACCTTTTTTTGGGCCACGGACCGGTTTAATGTCAGAAAATATTTTCACGGACTGGCCCTTAGGGTGGACGGATAAATGTATCACGTGACCGAGACAAGCGTCAAGAGTGAGTCTTAGACGAATGTAACAGAGGGAATCTGGTCATTTTTAAAAAATAAAACATCGTTCAGACTTAAATATAAATAAAATGGAAATAATGTAAGTTATTTATTCTTTCTCTGCGGATCGGTACCAAATGGCCCACAGACCGCTACCGGTCTGTGGCCTGGGGGTTAGAGACCACTGCCTTAGATGGCACCAGCCTCACCTCTGATCACAGCCCTGCCACATTCCGCCCGCACGTGATACTCACCTGCTCACCATTGCTGAAGACACGACGGGTCTTCAGTCAGGTTGCTTGCCATGTCCTATCTACCTAGGAAGCTGTTTGTACTCAGGGTCCTATGTCCTTTGGAAAACTGCTGTCTGGCAGCTGGCCTCTCTGTTCCTGGGTCTAAGCAAGCATCTCCCAGCAAAGTCCGTGTGTCTGTCTTTCCACCAGATGTGCAGTCCCCAAGGGCCAGGGCTGAACGGCCCTCATGTGCCCGGTCTGAGTGTGTGTGTGTGGGGGGGAACAGCAGGGTGTTCAACAGGGAGGACTCCAGGCATCAGGCGTGTAAACCGGGCTTGGCCTGAAGGTAACGAGGAGTTAACAGGAAAGAGGCACAATTTGGGATTTGGACAAGTCCCTCTGGCAGTTGGTATAGAACACAGGGGCCTCCTGGGCACTGTTCTGGGCGTGGAGGGGGGGAGGAGGCGCTTTCAGTTTTCATGATGACTGGGGGAGGGGGCGCCACAGGCATTTAGCAGGTGGGGCCGGGGTGCTGGCGCCCCGCGACTTGCAGGAGAGTCCCTGAAGGCGTGAAGCCTGCCGCTTGACTTCTGAATGTCCCCAGACATTCACGCAGAGGAATAAAGACCTGTTTGTCAGTGTCTGAGCCGAGCCCGAGTCTCGCATATACATACAGAGCATTTCTGCACGCGTGCTCTGAATTTTAAGATCGTCGAATTAGCCGGAAAGACAACTTCCGTGTCAATTGAAGGAAAACCGCTCTTCTTGTTCAGAAGCCTACCCGGAGTCGTCACCATATCAGACAACGGTACTTAACGTCAAGGCTACTGTGGTGTCCGAGCTGCTGACCTGACAGTCTCCTCAGTCTGCACTGGGGCTGTCGTGGGCAGGGGCTCCTATGGACAGGCACAAGCTTTTCCTTAACTTACCCTGTCTCCTAGTGGACATAACTGAAATACACATCATCTTGAATTACCTTTCCTTGTTAGTTTAACCAAAACTCATCTAGCTCTTAACTGTTCTAAATGCTCGATGAATAATTACTCGTTTAATCTTCATAAGGACGGCCTGACCTGTGGTGGCGCAGTGGGATAAAGCGTCAACCTGGAACACTGAGGTTGCCAGTTTGAAACCCTGGGCTTGCCTGGTCAAGGCACATATGGGAGTTGATGCTTCCTGCTCCTCCCCTTTCTCTCTCTCTCTCTCTCTCTCTCTCTCTCTCCCCCCTCTCTCTAAAAAAAAAATCAATAATCTTCATAAGGACTCCATGCAGTCAAGTGCTACATAGAAAAAATACCCTCCCCTCCCTTCTTTTTTTCACTGGGGAACTAACTGAGGCACAGAGAGGTTAAATGACTTATCCAAGGTCACACAGCGGGGAAGCGTAGAAGTCAGGATTGGAACCAGTGTCTGTGTACTTTCCCACTAGTCTCCAACAGCTCGCATTTTAGTTAGATCATTGGGATGGTTTTGGGGGGAGGATTATACGCATATTTGTGGTATTTCATTACAGGGTAACAGAGGGTGATACAAGACATTTGTTGTCAAGGGGGAGTTGTAACAGGGTTAAGAATCACTGGTAGAGAGCTCATGAGAGAGCCTGGGTGTGGATGTGCTCACCCAAGGAAGGACATGTGAGAAGGGCAGGGGGCTGGGACCAGACCCCGACACACCCCAACATTTAGGGAGGAAAGGGAGCAAGAAACAGTCTGGAAAGTAGGAGGGAAGCCACGGGAGAGAAGCCTGGAGGGAGTAGGCAACTGTAGGGAAGGCCTCTGAGACGTCCCCTGTGGTCAGGGCTGAAGGTGATCCCACATTTGGCCACAAGGTGGCGCCAGTAGCTGCGGGACAGGGCCCCGGGGCAGGGCTTGGATGGCTCCACCGGGTGCCTCACAACCTGGGGCCCATTGTAAAAGCTCTGGGGTATGTGTCTGCACATCCAGAGACTCAGTGGGCAGGGGGCCTTGCCAGTCTTCTGTCCCCTCCCCCTCCCCGGGGGCCACTTGGTCTCTTGGTAAACTCTGAAAAGCAGGATGAAGAGAACTTGCGTTGTCAGTTCAGATCACTGCAGCAGTCCCCTTATCCACAGGGGACACAGTCCAAGACCCTCCGGGGGTGCCTGAAACTGCGGGCAGTGCCGAGTCTATATACACTAAGTCCTTTCCTATACAGACGTACTGACGATAACACCTCATGTCTAAATTAGGCACTGCAACAGATGAACAACTACTGACCAAACAGAACAATCAGAACAACATACTGCAATAAAAGTTGTGTCAGTGTGGCGTCCCTTTCTAAGGACCTCACTGTGCTGTACCCATCCTGCTTGTGACGATGCGAAATGACCTACGATGCCTGCGTGATCAGGTGACGCGAGGTACTCTGACCGCCATGCAACCTGAAACTTGTGAATTCTTCATTTCCTGAATTTTCCATTTAATGTTTTCGGACTGCCGGTGACCACAGGTAACCAAAGCTGCGGAAAACAAACCCACGGAAAGCCTTCTGTGGTGGAACTGTTATTACTCCCATTTTACAGATGGGGAAACTGAGGCCCAGAGAAGGAAGTCCTGTGCTGAAGTCACCCCTCAATCAGTGGTGGGACTAGGCTCAAACCCAGACCTACTGAGCTGAGGGGCCTGCGCTTTTCCCACCGGGTAAAGACGGGCTTCCGTGTGTGTGTGTGTGGGGGGGGGACTCCTGGTGTACTGAGAGGCAGGGAATCAAAGGTGATTTGGGAGAAGAGTCCCAAAAACCAAGGAGCAGCAACCCTTGCCCCAGAGGGAATAAGACTCGGGGTGGAGATGAGGAGGGATGGGGACAAGGGGCCCACCCAGGCCTTTGGCTCTCTCTCCGAGCACATTCCTCAACTTCAGGACCAGTGTGGCCCCCAGCTGCCCGCTCCCGGCGTGATGCCCACTGCTCCCTTCCCTGAACCTTCATGGGCCTCAGCCTGTTCCCACAGAGCAGTCTGGGTGCACCCCCCCTCACTGCTCAGCTCTGTCTCCCGACTGCACCCCCTGGATGTCAGGGGCACAATGCAGAGCCCAGCACGTGGCCTGGGTGGCCTGAGTCTGTGGTCACTGAATCGGGACATGCCCTAGCAGTGGCCAGTGGCTTGGTTTAGTAAGTTCCTCTGGCAATGGAAGTTCCTTGCCCTGGAGCCGAGGGCAGTGGAAGAATGGGCTGTTTTTTGATGCTATAATACCTTTGAGATGACCTGGATTCCTGGATCCAAGTCCCCTGAAGAACCCCCCTCTCCCTCAAACATTTCCCTCTGCAACCCAGAGCAAACAAACATCAAGTGCAGCAGGAGACCATGAAGTTAGACAACAGGGAGGACTTCCAGTGTGTGGGGGGCAGGAAAGCTTGCATAGTTAGCACTGGCACTCAGCAGAATGGTCTGCCCTGGGGTCCGGTGAGGTGTCTGAAAGTGCACACAACAGAGATGAAGGTCAACGCCAAAGCGGAGAAATGGCTGCTGGGATGCTGAGGGTGGAGGGAGACTTTTCCTGGGGGCTCTGGGGAGAGGGCCTGTGTGTAGCAGTGAAGAGGAGGAGCGGGACCAAGAGACCCAGAGCAGGAAGAGTGGCCAGGAGCCACAGGTGACCAGATGTGGGGATGTGGAGGGGGCATCAGACTGCAGAGCAGAGCTCCCTTGCACAGGGGGAGCTAAGTGGGAGGAGCTGGGGACCCTGGGGGACAACAGAACAGTCAGGCGGGTGGGCGGAGGAGGGGCCTGGGCTGAGAGGAACTGACGGCTGGTCCGACGGGGCGGGACCACCGAGAACTTGGGGGCAGCCTGCGGCACCTGGTGGGAACAGCCCACAGAACAGACGTTTCTCTGAGGAGCGGAGGCCGCACGGCCTGAGAGTGGGAGGGGCGGGGTCAGGACGGGAGAGCGGTGGGCACAGAGATGGGGTCAGACCCACAGGGGCCCCGACGCCTGTCTGCAGCATGGGCCCTGGGAGACTGGAGCTCAGACCCCTCCTCCGGAACCCTCCCCCAGGTGGAGCAGCCTGGGAGGGCCTGGGCCGGGGAAGAGGCGGGAGGGAGGGAGGGAGGGCGGAGGGAGGGAGGGGCCGGGCCTCTGTCCACCGCATTAGTGCTGGTTGGAGGGAGAGGGGGCTGCGGAGCTGGCCAGGCCGCCTGTTCCCATAGCGGCGGAGCAGAGCGTGCTGCCATGGCGCTGGCCCGGCTGGGGACCCGCGACCCCAGGCTCCCAGCTCCCCTCTGGCTCCTGCTGCTGCTCTGGGCCCCTGCCCTCGCCCTCCTGGCCGGTGAGTTGGGCACAAGCCTTGGGGGAACCAGGCAGACACCCGGGGCCCTGAGGCTGTCCCCGTGGGTGCTGTCCCAACTGCAGGGCTGGGGTAAAGGCCTGCGTTGTGGGGTGTGGGGCGTGCACTGCTGTGGGCCACTGGGACTTGTACAGAGGCGAGTGCGTCCTGGGACTTGGGGGCCGTTGTGTGTCAGGGGCCTGAGAGGCGGCTTGTGGGTGGTAGGGAGGGTGTGCGTCCTGGGAGGGCTGGGGCTGTGGGGTGTTCGGTGTGAGGCTCGTGTGGGTGTGGGGTATTAGAGTCATGAGGTAGGACGAGCCGTAGCAGGTGAGCCTGAGTTGTGTCTGAGGCGTGCAGAGTGTGGCGGGCTGTGTCCCAGCACGAACTGTGGCTGTGAGTAGTCCCGGGGTTGAACTGTGTCGTGGGGGCCTGGGGTGGGGACAGCAGACCCCAACCGAGTGGACTGCACGGGAGAAAGGGACGGAGATCAGCTGTCTGCCTGCACCCCCCCCCATTTGTGCCTCAGCCCTGCCTGCGCTGGGGGCTGCAGGTGCTCTGGTGTCCCTCGGGGTGGCCAGGCCCAGGGAGCACGGTGTCCACGGATACCCCCTCCCGGGCACGCCAGACGGAGCTGAAAGGGCTTCCTAAAGCCGACCCCACGCGCCCAGCAGTTTTTACTTTTGTGCAAGTGCATCCACGTGAGTGCGGCCTGGAATTCTTCCTGGGGGGTCTGGGGGAGGCTCTGCCTTGGTCACTATGGCTACTAGGGCCAGGCCTGGGCAGTCCCCACCCCCGCTGCCACTGCTGGAGGAGGGAACCGAGTAAGCAGGCTGGGCCCCACGGTGGTTGGGGGCCCTCACCTCCTCAGCCTCCCAGGCTGTGGGGTCACATCCCCTCAGACCCCTTTCCTCTGGCCTCTCACGGGCCTGGCTCGCACTGCCTTCGTCCCCTCCCCTCCACAGGGCCCTGGGGGAGGAAGAGGCCCCCATGCTGCAGTGGAGGAGGCTGGGGATTGGGAGGGAGGGGGCTCAGGGGCTGGAGCGGGCCCTGCTCGCTGCCCCAAGGGACAAGAACTTCTGGTCTGTGGACCTGGTGTCTGCCCCGTCCTACAGCGCGCGCACGTGCACACACACAAACACACACACGAACACACACACAAAGCCCACCTGCGCGTGCGCACACACACACACCATGCTGGTGTGGCATGCACAAGGGCACACACCACCACACAAACAGATATCTGTGGGCACACATAGATTTACAACGTACGGACTCACACACACACCTACACGTGCCCACACCCACCAATGAGCATGTGTGGACACGTGCATTTACACGCAAATGCACACTCACGTGAACCTTGAGGCAGAGTGAACAGAGAGCAGGTTGATGCTGCAGAAGGACATGGAGCACACAGACACACTCACGCCCCCACAGCCCTGCTGGGGTCTCCGCGGCCGCTTTCCCTGGGATTTCTGCACAGGGAGCCCCCCGCTGGGGACCCCTGAATGCTGGGGAGGGGGTATGACAGGCACGAGCACTTCTGGAGGCCAGAACTCCAGGCCTGACTGCCGGGAGGAGAGGGGCCAGGGATTGTATCACTTGAAAAGCAATTTCCATCGCAGAGGGCTTGGGGGCGCTGGGCCCCTGGTTCGCCGCCCACCCTGCCAGGCCCTGAGCCTGGCCCCTCCAGCCTGAGCCCCCTCTGGCACAAAGCCCCACTGGTTGCTAGGAGAGCACCAAGCATCCTGGAGCACAATGGGGCACGCTGGGCTCTCACATCCCTCCTGCTCCACAAAGGGGCAATGGCCCAGTCCCCACGTCTGTCCCTCCTCCAAGCAAGCTGGGCAGGGCCTGTAGGACAGAGGGTGGGGCAGAGAGCTGCACACGCAGGACCCAGTGGCAGGCTTGTGGGACAGTCAGTGTTCCCCCCGAGCTCCGATTTGCTGACGAATGAAATGAGTAAGTAACAGTGTGATGGCATGAGACTAACTTGATTGGTTTAATTCTCACCACAGCCCCATGAGACCCTCAGTTTACAGAGGAGGAGAGTGAGGCCAGAGAGAGTAACTTGCCCAGAGTCACAGAGCTAGTGGGTGGCAGGGCCAGGATGTCACAGCGATGTCAAGTCACATCTCTTCTCAGTGCCCCTAACGGGGACAAACCAGCTAACTCCCAGAGCCGTTATTGGGTCTGATGAGAAAATACCCTGATTCTTCAACTCAGGTTTGTCATGAAGTCCCCAGTTTCAAAGGAAACTTTAGACAGAAGCCAGAAGCCCACTAGTAGTTAAAAGTGAAATAACTACAGCAGGCCTGTTGGGCAGCGGCCGGAGACCCCTGCTCTGCCTGGTCCTCATGGCGGAAGTGGCCCCCTGGCCCGGAGCTCGGAGACCACAGTTTGGAAACGTTGGGATGTGTTCGTGCCAGGAACGGGGTAGGACGCGAACCCTCCACAGTTATTGTTGTGGTTAATGTTATCAGAATTATGCCTTTTGACCTCAGGGATAAACATTTGTAAAAGAGTATTACTGCAAACTCTCCCAGCCTGTCTGTCCCTCAGTCCCGGCCCTGGGGCCCAATGACATCAGATGCACACTCCCCTCCTACGACAACATATCCTTGAGAGCGTGGGCCGCCTCTTTTAAAATTTTTCTCCTTTGACTTTCAGATTAAATCTTTTAATTTTTTTAATTGACTGTATTGGTGTGACATTGGTTAATAAAACTATATCGGTCCGTGCAGTTCTGTGATACGTCCTCTGTATACTGCGTTGTGTGCCCAACACCCAAAGTCAGTGGTTTGCTTCTTAAAAATATTCTCTCTCTTGCCTCGGCAAGACACGAAGCTTCCCCAAATCCACCCTCGGGAGACAATTCCCCTCCGTGGCTGGCAGTATCACTGGACCTGCCGGACCTCACTAGGCACCCTAGGCGCCGAGTCAGGCCTGAAGCCCGGGGGATTGCTAACGGCTCGGTTCTGGACAGACAGGGAGGACGGCTCGCTCTGTCCAGGCGGACACTGGAACCTCCTTCACTCGAAAGGTGCAAGCCTTCCGAGACCCTGGCTGGGCTGGGAGGCACTGCGGTGACAGGACGAGGGAGGCGACTTAGAGTTGGCCGAGTGGGCCTGTCACACGCCCCGGGAGATGTGTGGACCTCTCAGATGTAGGGGGACATCTGCTTCTTAGGTTTCTGAGGGGTGGTCCTCGGCACGTTTATGACCTCTGAGTTAGAGAAACAGTTTTCTTAACAGCGCCTTCCAGTTTGTCTTCCAGTTTAAATCAATATCACGACGTACTAACAGATGCCAGGCGTGTGGCACAGCCCCAGAGCACATAGTACAGACTCAGTAAATGGTTGCTGGTACTGTAATCCTGCCCTGTCTACGCGGTTCCGGGCCCTCCCAGGGCTGGGCCCGCAGGTCCAAGGGGAGGGGCAATGTCAGCTAATCCCTCCCCGCCAGGTCATCCCAGGCGGCCTGAGAGGTCAGGAGGGATTTGTCAAGATAAGCACAGGCCCCTGGTCACCCTGGCAACAGGCCCTGCTCCTCCAGCTCAGCCCCCTGAGACGGCCTCTCTTCTGCCCGCCTTCCCTGCCTCTCCTCCTTCAGCCCTGGCTGGCCCGGCCTCCCTGGCTTGCTCCTGGGAGACAGAGAACCCGAGGTCAGCAGTTCCCAAGTCAGCCTCAATGTACAAAGGAATCCCCAGGGAGTGTGTTGCAATGCAGATTCTTGGGCCCCGAGCCCAGTGGTTCTGAGACTCTAGGTCTGGAGCAGGCCCAGGAATGGGCATTCTTACTCCAGCCGGGGGTGGGGCGGGCTCTGGAAACTGAGAGGAGGGTCGGCAGACAGCAGGGAGACATGGGTTTGGACCCCAGTCCCTCGTGGGCTGTGGGACGGCTTTACCCCTGAGCCTCAATTTCCTCCACTGTGAGAGAGGAATGGAGCACCACCCACCTCTTTCAGGTGTGAAGAGTCACTGACATCACCCAGGAGACACAGCTGTCCTCACAGGCAGGCTTCGGGTGCTGTTGCTTGCCCCTCGGGACAGGCGCCTCCCTCCCGCTCTGCCTGGCTTCGGCAGGGAGAACCCCTTCCTCCCAGACGGCAGGACTCACCTCGGGGCTCTGTCATTCGGGGCCACAGCCCTCCTGTTCCCATCTCCCCCCCCCCCTCAGGCACTGCACATCCAGCCTGGTCCCATCTGCTCTGAAACGGAGAGCCCGAACCAGGGACTAAGCTCCAGATTGGGGTGGGGTCCCTCGGGCCACAGGGCCAAAGGGCGGTGCCTTGTCGGGATTAAATGGCTCGAAGGACCCAGCAGCCTGGGCCCCTCACTGGGAATGCCGTTACTTGCTCTTCCTCCTGAGCTGGCTGGGTTGAGGGACCCTCGTCGTCACACCCTTTGTCACTGAGGGCCCACTGGGTGCCAGGGCTTCACTCCTGCCACCTCAGTGGCTCCTCACAACACCCCACAAGGTGGGCACCGTTTGCACCCCTGTCTGCTGCCCAGCCCTGTTCCCTTGTGAGGAGGCCTGGTCCATCCGACCCCATTGCCGCCTCTAGTCCCGGGGGACCTGGCTCTGAGCTGGTCAGACTCAGCCACCTGGGGTGGGGGACTGGCTGCCCCTCACACAGCCCCTCAGAGAGGCCAAGAGACCCCTGCCTTCACCTTTCCGGCCCGGCTTGAGGAGGGACGGGCTGGGGATGGATGCCCAGAGCTGGGAAGAGGATAGGGGCACAGAGGGCCTGTGGACCCCATGGCCCTAGCAGGCCACCCGGCCTGACAGCATTTGAGAACCTCTGCCCCCTGCCACGTGCCTGGCTCTGGGTGGGCACGAGGACCCCAGTTTGGGCCTGGGAGTGGGTGAGCTCATCTTGAGCGGTCCAGGTGCCCCGGGTGCGCCAGGGCGGGGCTGACCGCTGGGCTCTCCCCCTGAGTCTATTCACTGGTCAGTCCTGCCATGTCCCTGCGCCCCATCCTGCTGGCCCTGGCTGGGAAGGTGGGCGTTGGCCAGGGGACAGCCCTGCCTTGTGGAATGTGGATGACGCCTGCGAGGCTGCGAGCCTTATCTGGGGGTCTTCACCGGGTGGGGGAGGGGATGCAGGCCTGGTTACTGTCTGGATGACAACGTGCTTGGGGAAAGGGCACCTCTCGGAGCCCCGGTCTGGGGGGTGGCTCCTTCTTGTGGGCGCTCCCCACCCCCTCGTACTGAGTTCCTACACGCGGGCGCTCAGCTGCGCTCCCTGAGGCTTGGAATCCTAGCACATCCTACGAGGAGTGAACTACTGGCGCCCCCTTTTCAGACTGCCAAATAAAGCTTCAGAGGACAACCCGCCCAGGGTCTCAGAGTTAGTGACCGAGCTGAGCTCTAACCCACCAGGGCTGTGTTATTCCAAAGCCTGAGTTTTTACCCCAGAATTACACAAATAGGCTGGAGGAGGGGGAGCTGGCTCTCCAGCTGGCTTGGCTTCCAGCTCAGTAGACGACCCTCTAATGGGGAGCTCGGCGTGGGGCGGGCAGCACCGCGGCCCGCCAGGTGTTCGGTCAGCAGGTCTCAGTATCTGCCCTGTGCCCTGTGCCCTAGCAGGCTGGCTGCTCAAGCCTCTGCTGACGGGGCACCGTGAGGGCCAGGGAGCCTGTGGGAAGTTCCCAGGCAGCGGGGTGGGGCAGGGGTGGGGGGAGGGCCTTTGAAGTCCTCCTCCTCAATTTCACGCAGGGATGGAGTTACCAGCCCTCCAGCAGGAGCCGTGGAGGGGGCAGTGGGAAGCGGCCTCCTGGGAGGGAGTGGACCAGAGACCGAGGACCCAGAGGGGACCTCCTCCCCAGCAGGGCTGGAATGAGTGGGTAGACTTGGAAGGCTGTCCCAGCACTAACTTCCTGTGTGGCCTCAGGCAAGTCCTCACTTTCTTCCTTGAGCTTCAGTCTGCCCTCTTGTAAACGGGATGGCAGCACTTGCCCGGAAGGGGCCCTGCAGGGATGCGGGGAGATCCCAGGGTGACTGTCTGCTCGCTGGTCCTGAGCAGGGGCCTGGCAGCCCATGTCCTGTTTCTCTGCTCTGGAGGCGCTCCTGAAACTGGTCCCAGTTCTGAGCTCAGGCGTGCAGCCCGCCGGGACCTGGCTTGCAGCGCCCGGGGCTCACCCTCCATCCTACTGAGTGGGGATAGACCCCTGCTGCATTCTGGCTGTGGGGTCTGGGGAGGCTGGAGTGTGGGGCTGGAGTGTGGGGAGGGCAGTGTCTGGTAGCCCCTGCCAACCCTGTCTCCTCTCCCTACAGGAACAGTGCCTTCGGAAACCCAGAGCGCCTGTGCCTCGGACCCATGCACTCCAGGGACCGAGTGCCAGGCTGCGGAGAGTGGCGCCTACACCTGCAGGCCCACGGGGGCCCAGGGCTGTGCCACCCAGCCCTGCTACCACGGCGCTCTGTGTGTGCCCCAGGGTCCAGATCCCAGTGACTTCCGCTGCTACTGTGTGCCTGGGTTCCAGGGCCCACGCTGCGAGCTGGACATCGACGAGTGTGCGTCCCGGCCCTGCCACCACGGCGCCACCTGCCACAACCTGGCCGATCGCTACGAGTGCCACTGCCCCCTGGACTATGCAGGTAATGGCCCCGGCTGTGCGCGGAGGTTTGTAATGTCGAACCTATCAGTGGCTCAGAATGTGAAGTCATAAATTCAGCTCTGGCTTCAGAACAGACACCTTCCTCCTTTCTGGGCACCCTGGCGGCTCTCGGGTAAGCCCACTCGAGATCTTGCTACAGAGTTGATGGTCCTCGGGCTGACCTGGCGGCTCTGGATGAGAGTGCAAATGTGCAGGCATTGGCATGGTGTTGGGCATGTTATAGGCACTGGACACATTACTTCAGTCTCTACAGTGCACACGTGCCTGGTTTGGCTTTAATAAGTGCACATCTAGGCAGCACTTCTCACATCTACTCACTACAGGCCTGTGTCAGGCTGTGGTGTAGACACTACCGGCTCACCCATGATTCTAGAATATGAACACTCTCCCCCTGGTATGGTTCAGGTGGTAATGTGGACTCCCTCCCATGAGGGAGCCCCCAAAACTCCAGCACAGAGACACTCGCGGTCTGGTTTGAACTGTAAGGGCCCCCCGCGGTCTCCGGTACAAAGTGGAGAATAACGTATATACAAGTGCTGGCACCGATGACATGCTAGTCCCTCCTCCGGAGCTTGGCCTGGCCTGGTCTGTCCGTGCTCCAAGAGCACCAGGCGACTGCCTCGACGCTGGGAAGGAGGGTGCAGCTGGGGACAGAGGCCGCAGTATAGACACTGAATTCAGACAACGTTCCTTGAGGGCAGAGGGCAGTTTAAGGTCTCCTCAGAGCAAGGGGTACAGTCTGGGGCGGCTGGGCTCCCGGGCAGGGACGCTCACATTGAAGAGGAAGGTTTGCCACACAGATGACGGCGGACTCTGGAAACAGGTTCCATGAGTCTTTTCCGTCATTTGGGAGCCTCGGTGTCTGGACATGTTAGTTGGCCATGTGTGAGCGAGGTCACGTAAAGGGCCTGTGTGTCTGCCAGGATTTGCGGGGGTCTGGGCTCCCCGAATGCCTTTGTGCTAAAATGTTACGTGTATGTGGGGGTGCCAGCAGGTGTGTGTGCGCCCGGATGTGTGGGGCTCAGACGCTCTGGGAATGTTTTCTGGGTGAGATGTGAGTGGGGCAGTGTCTGCGTGACTCATTCCTCTGCTCCTCCTTCCGCTCGCAGTCAGGCGGGGGAGGCTGCTGGGATTCCAGGCGGCCTGGGCCTGGCTCCCCCTGGCACAGAGGGTGGGAGCGGAGCCAGGGCGGGAGGAGTGCGGGGTCACAAGAAGGAGGGGTTGTGTTTTGTGCTCACAGAGCTGGGAATGGGGTAAGGTTCCTGCTGGAGCCAGCTGTGCCTCTTGTCCCCCATGACCCGCCCTACGTCGGGGACAGGGAAAGGGACAAGGCCACTGACATCTACAATGACATGTGAGCTCTCTGATGAACTCGGAAGTACATGTCCACACTGGGATTCCCCATCTCCCTTCACTGCTGCGGTCCCCTCCCACAAGGGCCACCCCACCCTCTGAGTGGTGCCGAGGACTGAGGGGGTTCCTGGGACTCAGACTTCCCATTTTAAAAGCAAGACAGTGCAGGGAAAACTAGGAGTTGCTTACCTTCCTCAGCCTCTCCCACTGGGGTCCGTCCTTGCACTCTCTTTATTTATTTATTTTTTTCCATTTTTCTGAAGCTGGAAACAGGGAGAGACAGTCAGACAGACTCCCGCATGCGCCCGACCGGGATCCACCCGGCACGCCCACCAGGGGGCGACGCTCTGCCCACCAGGGGGCGATGCTCTGCCCATCCTGGGCGTCGCCATATTGCGACCAGAGCCACTCTAGCGCCTGAGGCGGAGGCCACAGAGCCATCCCCAGCGCCCGGGCCATCTTTGCTCCAATGGAGCCTCGGCTGCGGGAGGGGAAGAGAGAGACAGAGAGGAAAGCGCGGCGGAGGGGTGGAGAAGCAAATGGGCACTTCTCCTATGTGCCCTGGCCGGGAATCGAACCCGGGTCCTCCGCACGCTAGGGCGACGCTCTACCGCTGAGCCAACCGGCCAGGGCCTTGCACTCTCTTTAAAGGCAGCAGAGTGAGACTTCTAAAGGGCAGATAGGACCCTGTCACTCAATTGCTTAAAACTTTTAAGATAAACTCAGGTGGTGTTGCCTGGTCCCCAAGGCTCAGCCATCGGGCGTCCCCGCCTCACCTCCTGCACTTTCCTTAGCTCCCTGTACTTCCTGCGCCCAGCCATAGGCCATAGAGCGTCGCGCACGGCCCCAAGCAGGTCTTTCTTTTTATTATTATTTATTTATTTATTTTGTGGCAGAGACAGAGAAAGTCAGAGAGAGGAATAGATTGGGACAGACAGACAGGAAGAGAGATGAGAAACATCAATTCTTCGTTGTGGTTCCTTAGTTGTTCATTGATTGCTTTCTCATATGTGCCTTGACCGGGGGGCTATAGCAGACTGAGTGACCCCTTGCTTGAGCCAGTGACCTTGGGCTCAAGCTGGCGAGCCTTGCTCAATCCAGATGAGCCCACGCTCAAGCTGGCGACCTCGGGGTCTCGAACCTGGGTCCTCCACATCCCAGTCCGACACTCTATCCACTGCGCACAGCCTGGTCAGGCCCTAGCATGTCTTGACGACAGTCTCTCATGAACTCAACTGCTCTCACAGTCCCCTCTCCTAGCATAGTGAACACTCTCCTGGTTCTTCAAAAGGCTCTTCTTCCAAGAAGCCTTCCCTGTCTCCCAATTCCCTAGGCCAAGGTCCTGGTTCTTGCTTTTACAGAACCAGAACTTTCTCCCTGTGGAGCTTACCAAAATTAAAAAGTCCTCATTTAGTCAACATTAACTTACTGCCCATCTCCCGGACTAGACGCAGGGGAGCTCAAGGGAGCAGGGGTGTGTCTGTCTTGTTTCTACCCTATTACCATTGCCAGTGCGAGATATGCCTGCTCTGGATGAATGAACCGACAGGTTCTCTCTGTGGTTCCTCACCTTCCGCTCCTTTTAACTGGAACTGGTTTGACTCGGCCTCTTTGGCCCGTCCTCTGGGTGACCCGCCTCTGTCCATCTCTGGCCCCGTCCAGGCGTGAACTGTGAGGTGGAGGTGGACCAGTGCGCCTCGGCGCCCTGCCTGCACGGGGGCTCGTGCCTGGACGGCGTGGGCTCCTACCGCTGCGTGTGCGCGCCGGGCTACGGGGGCGCCAGCTGCCAGCTGGACCTGGACGAGTGCCAGAGCCAGCCGTGCGCGCACGGTGGCGCGTGCCACGACCTGGTCAACGGGTGAGCGGGCGGCCGGGTGCCCCAGGCGGGAAGGCTGCCAGGCGGGTTCGGGGACGCAGTGAAGGCAAGGGAGCTGCAGCCGAGTGTGTGCCCCGTTCCAGGTTCCGGTGCAACTGCACGGACACGGGCTACGAGGGCGCTCGCTGCGAGCAGGAGGTACTGGAGTGCGCGTCGGCGCCCTGCGCGCACAACGCGTCCTGCCTCGACGGCCTCGGGAGCTTCCGCTGCCTCTGCTGGCCAGGTGCGTGTTCGCGCGCGTGCGCGGGATGGGGAGCGCGTGCACAGACCGGCGGGACCGGCGCGGCCAGGGGCCGCTGGATGCGTGTGTACTTGTGCGCACGCGCCTTCAGAGGACCAAGCAGAGTTTGTGAAAGCGGCTACAACTTGTCCGAGCCTCAGCCTTCTGATCTGCACAATAGGGCTAACCATAGCACCGGATCCCAGGAGTTTCTGTGAGGAGGGTAAAGGTGTAATGCCCATGAAGTCTTGGGACACGGCCTGGCACGTGCAAAGTGCACACTTATACTGGTAAAACTAGTGAGTTGCTGCTGAGTTAAGACTGCCATGGTCATTCCTAATTCCTGCCTCCTGGAAGTGTCCCTTCCTCAGAATATGTCTGACCATGTTCTGAGCTGTTGTCCCAACCTGGCCCCGGGCTGGCCTGATGACTCTGTGTGACCCGATGTCCACGTATATGTGTCCCCAGGCTACAGCGGCGAGCAGTGCGAGGTGGACGAGGACGAGTGTGCGGCAGGCCCCTGCCAGAACGGGGGCCAGTGCCTGCAGCGCTCCGACCAGGCCCTGTACGGGGGCATCCGGGCCACCTTCCCCGGCACCTTCAGCTTCCGCCATGCTGCTGGCTTCCTGTGCCGCTGCCCTCCGGGCTTTGAGGGTGAGCTCCCCGTCCCCTTCCGGGGCAGCAGGGCCGCCAGTGTCCAGACACACCGGGAGGGATGGCAGGCTGGGCTTAAGCGCCTCTGGCCCTGAGGGCACAGATGGGAACCACAGCTGGGCCTCTTGCAGGGGACGACTGCAGCGTGGATGTGGACGAGTGCGCCTCAGGGCCATGCCTCAGTGGAGGCCGCTGCCAGGACCTGCCCAGTGGTTTTCGCTGTCACTGTCCAAGTGGCTACACAGGTGCTTGGGGGTAGGGTGGGCAATGGGCAAAGTCAGAGTTGGTGGGGCTGGGGTGAGAAGGTTCCCCTGGCTGATGTGTGGAGGCTGGATTGAGGGGGGATGAGGAAATTAGGGAGGAGCTGAGTATAGCGGCCCAAGTGATAGCCAAGTTGGGACTGAGCTGGGATCTGGGCTTTCGAGGTAGGAAGGGAGGGAACCAATCAGTTTGAGAAATATTTTGGAGGGACACTACAGGTCCTGAGGGTGATCCAGGTGTGAGTGGAAGGTGTCAGGGTCGCCTTCTGTCCTGGGCGACATTGGGGAGAGGACTGTAGGTTCAGTCTCGTGCACACTGAGTCTGAGTGTCCACACTGAGCCTGGGTGAGGGCTGTTGGACCGGGGTCTGGGGCCCAGGGCTGTGGCCTGGGCTGGGGTCAGAGACTGGGGTCGGGAGTGTAATCCTGGCAGCTGGGGTCACGATGGCCGAGGGTGTCCAGAAGAACGTGTGGGGTGATGGGCACTTGACATCAAAGGGCTGGCTGGAGGCCGAGGGGCCTGCAGGGAGGACCGAGAAGGTAAAGGGAGGCATTATGGATAGCTGGGGCGGGGTCTGGAGAAGGAGGAGCTGGGCCTTTGGGGAGCTGGGGCCTGCTGGACAGGAGTTGGGGTACAGAAAGCCTCTCCCTGCCTTGGGCACAGCAGATGCACAGACACACAGACACCCTCCCACACAGACACTGGTGGACTCCAGGAACTCCTCACTCACTGAGTGTCCCTGTCCCCTCTGGAATGCTGACACTTCCCCCACACCACCCCCATTCCTGCCCAGCACACTGCCTCCTCCCCCTGGCGGGGCTGCTGGGCACAGGCGCTCCCACCCACGGGAAGGAGAAGGGAATCCCCACTGTCCCCTCACCCCTTCACCCACGCAAAGACACTGGGCTCTGTCTCCCCCCTTGGGTGGCCAGCTCCCCTGGGGGCCCCGATAGACCATCATCTGCTCCCATGGGCTGTGACTCTCTAGTCCTGCCTCATGGGAGCCTGGCACACAGTGGGTCCACCAGGCATGCCCTGCTTGAAGAGCATTCTCTGTGCATTCTGCTCCTCCCTCACCACAGCCCCATGAGGCGGGGGTGTAAATCCCTATCTCACAGGTGAGGCCGTGGGGGCCTTACAGAGGAAGTGTCATCCCCTCAGGTCCCCCACCGTTAGTAGGAGCTGAGCTCAGCTGATGGGGACAGTGGGGTCAGATCTCTAAGGTCAGAGACCAGGAGGGGGACCCCCGGCTGTGGACCTGGGCTCCATGCCACCATCCCTCCCCATCCTCCCTTTGAGTCATGCTGGGCGTGGGGGAGGCCAGTGCCTGGCATTCCTGAGCTGGCTCTGAAGGAGGCAGCCGGACCAGGCCTCAGCGCCTGCCCAGGTCTCTCGGACATCTGGGGAAATGCAATGGGGCTGTGGGCTCTGGGGACCTTCCTGGGGGGCTTGTGGCTCCTGGCAGGTATGGAGAACTGGCTTTGGGCAGGGGGAGGTGGAGCTAGCTGTGCTCAGAAGGAGACTGTGCTGTCTGTGGGCTGACTGGGGCTAGAATTCAAATCCTGGTGGCTTCCTCGGGCCTGGGTTCCTCCAGCCGGGAGGTGGGAGCGGGGATGGCCTTGGCTGTTTTGTAGAGGCTCTCGTTGAGCTGGGCTCGGCTGTGGCCTCTTGATCCAAACTGGGGCCAGAGCACCTGGTGTGGGAAGCCCTGAAGGGGAGGGGGAGGCAGCCCCTTCGCAGTCAGTGTGGGGGCCCTAGGGCAGAGGGGCTGGGGGGTTGGGCCCTGAGGGCTATGGGAGCCCTAGGGCAGAGGGGCTGGGGGGCTGGGCCCTGAGGGCTATGGGAGCCCTAGGGCAGAGGGGCTGGGGGGCTGGACCCTGAGGGCTAAGTGCAGTGCCACAGATGCGCACACCCACCTCCACAAACTCCTCCATTTCATCACTCTGTCCACAGAGCCATGCTCGTCCCTTCCTGGGTACCAGTGGATGTGGTCGGGCCCCTGGAGGGGATCTCAGTTGTACAAACAGATACTTTCTGGGGTGCTGTGCCTGGAAGTGGGCAAGGCGTTGGGAGCAATACAGTAGCTTGGGGTTGGGAGTCAGAGAAAGCCTCCTAGGCCCTAGGGGACTGGCCCTTTGAGTTTGGGCTTTGTAGGATGAGTAGGAGTTTGAAAGCCAGGGTAAGAAAGGATGAGGCATTCCAAGCAGAAGAAACAGTATGAGCAAAGCCCTAAAGGCAGGACTTTCCAGGAAAAGCTTGGAGAAACAGGCAGTTCAAGGTTTGTAGGGAGCAGGGTTGAGACTTGAGGGTCCAGCCCATGACGAATCTCGAATGCCAGGGTGAGTGATGGGGCTTTAAGCAGCCCCGGAGCCTGGCCCAGTGATCTTCGGCAATAGATCTCCTGTGGAGATGGATGGCAGAGAGGGTTCTGAAGTCAGGCCGACTGCAGGAAGCCGGACTGTGGCCCCGAGAGCCAGGGGGCAGGAGAGGTGGGGGAGAAAAGGCATACCGAAGGGGACCTAGAGGGAGGGGTCCACAGGGCATGGAGATTCACCAGACACAGCGGGGAAAGGCGTATCTTTGGTTCCAGACTCCAGGGACTTCAGGGGACCATGAAAAATCCTTTGGGAATTGGGAATGGGTTTGGTTGACAGGTATTGAGGTCCCAGTCCCAAAAGGCATGCAAGCTCTGGGTCAGGACTGTGGTTCTGGCCTTGGGTGCTGAGTGTGGGCCTGGTCTCTCCTGAAGGCCTGACGTGCCAGGAAGACGTGGACGAATGCCTGTCAGGGCCTTGCCTCCATGGTGGGACCTGCGATGACGCCGTGGCAGGCTACCTCTGCTCATGCCCAGAGGCCTGGGGCGGGCATGACTGTTCCGTGCGGCTCACTGGCTGCCAGGGCCACACTTGCCCACTGGCTGCTACCTGCATCCCTACCTTCAAGTCAGGACTCCACAGTTATGTCTGCCACTGCCCACCTGGTACCCATGGACCTTCTTGCGGCCAGAACACCACCTTCTCTGTGGTGGCTGGGAACCCCGTGCGGGTATCAGTGCCAGTTGGTGGTCCCCTGGGTCTGTCACTGAGATTTCGCACCACGTTACCTGCTGGTACCTTGGTCATTCGCACTGATAACCAGGACAGCTTGGAGCTAGAGCTGGCACTGGTGGCATCCACACTTCAGGCCACACTCTGGAGCCATGGCAACACTGTACTTATCCTGAGGCTGCCAGACGTGGCCCTAAGTGATGGCCACTGGCACCGAGTGGAGGTGACACTCCGCCTCTGGGTCCTGGAGCTACGGCTCTGGCACGAGGGGTGTCCTGCCCAGCTCTGCGTGGCCTCCAGCTCTGTGGCCCCGGCGGCTACGGCTTCCACTGCCACACCGCCGGCCAGGGTCTGCTCTGTCCAGCTGGGTGGCGGGGCCTTTGCCGGCTGCCTCCAGGACGTCCACATGGACGGGCACCTCCTGCTGCCTGAAGGTCTTGGGGAGAATGTTCTCCTGGGCTGCAAGCGCCGTGAGCAATGTCAGCCTCCACCCTGTGCCCACGGAGGGGCCTGCGTGGACCTGTGGACTCACTTCCACTGCGACTGCCCCCGGCCCTATAGCGGCCCCACGTGTGCTGATGGTGAGGAGCGAGCCAGGTGGGTCCTAGGGCAGAGGCTGTGCCTTCCCACAGCCCACAGGCCTCATGCCTGGCACCCTCTCTCCTTGCAGAGATTCCTGCTGCCACGTTTGGCTTGGGGGGCACCCAAAGCTCTGCGTCCTTCCTGGTCCACCAGATGCCGGGCCCCAACCTCACCGTGTCCTTCCTCCTCCGCACTCGGGAACCTGCTGGCCTGCTACTCCAGCTTTCCAACGACACCGCAGCTGTCCTGACAGTGTACCTGAACGAGGGCCAGATCCAAGCTGAGGTGCCGGGCAGTCCCGCTCTGGTGCTCCCCGGGCCCTGGGC
The DNA here is from genome assembly GCF_036850995.1 of Saccopteryx leptura. Classification (NCBI taxonomy): domain Eukaryota; kingdom Metazoa; phylum Chordata; class Mammalia; order Chiroptera; family Emballonuridae; genus Saccopteryx; species Saccopteryx leptura. The sequence goes on along the minus strand of NC_089504.1, from coordinate 11,857,646 downwards.
CGATGGGCTCCGCCACCTGGTGACGCTCAGCTTCGGGTCTGACCAGCTGCAGGGCTGGGGGCAGCAGGTGCACGTGGGTGGGAGACTCCTCCCTGCTGATGCCCAGCCCTGGGGCGGGCCCTTCCGAGGCTGCCTCCAGGACCTGCGACTCAATGGCCTGCACCTTCCCTTCTTCCCACTGCCGTGGGGGAACTCGAGCCGGCCCAGTGAGCTGGGCAGCAGGCAGACCTGGAACCTCACCGTGGGCTGTGTCTCTGAGGACACGTGCAGTGTGAGTGCTCTGGAATAGGCGTGGGTCCCTTTGCACCCTGCATCTCTGGGGTGAGCCTCTCTCTCTCATGGTGAGGACAGCACCCTGCCTGAGGTCCCACTGTTATAGAGTGGCAGCGAAGGACTCGCTCCTCTGCTCCCTGGCCGGCTGCTCTTGCCCTCTGGTGGTCTCCGTACCTCCTCTGCTTTGTCTGAGGCAGGCACCCTCAGCAGCCAGGGCTGTCTAAGCCTTTACGCAGGAACTGTTTAGGTGGATAGGGATCCCTTTGGCTCACGAACAAAGCACCTGCCCTGGAATTGGAATGGCCGAGGAGTGAACTCTGGCTCCTCTATTTACTGGCTGGGTGCCTAAGGCACACGACTTCTCTCTGTGCCTCAGTTTCCTCGTCCGTAAAATGGAGATGATACTGACTTCCTCTCTACTGTGTGTGAGGAGGTAATGTGTCTGTAGTAGGTGATCAGTTAAGAACCACTATGGTGCCTGACCAGGCGGTGGCGCAGTGAATAGAGCATCGGACTGGGATGCGGAGGACCCAGGTTCGAGACCCCAAGGTCGCCAGCTTCAGCACGGGCTCATCTGGTTTGAGCGAAAGCTCACCAGCTTGGACCCAAGGTTGCTGGTTTGAGCAAGGGGTCACTCAGTCTGCTGAAGGCCCACGGTCAAGGCACATATGAGAAAGTAATCAATGAACAACTAAGGTGTCGCAACGAAAAACTAATGATTGATGCTTCTCATCTCTCCGTTCCTGTCTGTCTGTCTCTGTCTATCCCTCCCTCTGACTGTCTCTGTAAAAAGAAAAAAAACCCCACTCTGGTGATGGTTATGGTTGTGTGATGCTCCTGCAGGCCTGAGCCAATCCCTGTCCTGATTCTCCTGCAGCCTGATCCCTGTCTTAATGGTGGGACCTGCCTGGTAACCTGGAATGACTTCCACTGCACCTGCCCTGACAACTTCACAGGGCCCACGTGTGCCCAGAAGCTGTGGTGTCCTGGCCAGCCCTGCCTTCCACCTGCCACCTGCGAGGAGGTCCCTGATGGCTTTGTCTGTGAGTGTGTGTGCTGGGCACCCAAGCTGGGTTAGATGTCATCACCCCTAACCTTATGGCTTATAAAAGACCAGGATACCAACAGTTCCAGCCCAGTGTAGTTGGGCTTCGCATCGGGGTGGGGGGCAGGGGGCTTGCTGGAGGAAGAGAGTATTCACTAGATTTTCAAGGCCAAATAAGACACCTGGAATAGGGAAAGACATTTCAGGGAGGGGCAATAACATATGCAAAGGCCCTGAAATTTGTAAGAACAACTGAAACACAAGGACAGGTATTGGAATGGAGAGGTTGCCAGGGGCCTTGAGTGCCTGAGGGCCAGGCAGCTCAGCACTTTGGGCAGTAGGGTGCTACCAGAGGGCTTTAAGCTGGAGAAAGAAGTGATTAGCATTTTAAAAAGCTGACTGTATTCATTAAAATGCATGACCAACATTTTAAAAATCTGCATTTAAAAAATATGACTTACTGCAGTGAGGAGCAAGCCTCAGTGCTGAGATTAGGCAGTTTCACGGAAAAGGGAAAGGGCGGCAGGATTTCCAGGGGTTAGTATTGCTGGGCTGGGCCCTGGCGGGTAGGGGGCGCCGTCTGGAGGTAGAGTTGTGGGAGGGGGAAGGAAGGTGGAGCACAGTTCTAGGGATTAGATGGTAGGTGGCTGAGCGCTCACACCCCCTCGAAGGCGGGGGAGGGGAGTGTTGGCGGCAGACAGTATCACCCGAGTGTCGGGGCTGGGGTGGGTAGGTTGCCAGTAGGCCGTCACCAGTGCTCTCTCCCCCCGCAGGTGTGGCCGAAGCCACGTTCCGTGAAGGCCCCCCGGTCGCATTCAGCTGGAACAACGTGTCGTCGGGACGCGCGCTCAGCGGTCTCTCGCTCGCCTTCCGCACGCGGGACTACGAGGCCGGGCTGCTGCGCGCCGCGGCGGGCGCCCTGGCTGCCGTCTGGCTGGCCGTACGCAACGGCTCTCTGGCGGCCGGCGTGCGAAGCAGCCGCGGCCTGCTGGGTGCGGTGCTGCCGGCGCCCGGGCCGCGCGTGGCCGACGGCGCCTGGCACCACGTGCGCGTGGCCGTGGAGCGCCCTGCGGCTGCTACGTCACGCTGGCTGTTGTGGCTGGACGGCGCGGCGACACCCGTTGCGCTGCGCGGCCTGGCCGGCGACCTGGGCTTCCTGCTTGGCCCGGGCGCTGCGCGCGTCCTGCTGGCCGAGAACTTCACTGGCTGCCTGGGCCGCGTGGCTCTCGGCGACCTCCCGCTGCCCCTGGCGCGCCCGCGGCCCGGCGCCGCCCCCGGGTCCCGAGAGCACTTCTCCGCCTGGCCCGGAGCGCCGGCCCCGCGCCTCGGCTGCCGCGGGGAGCCCGTGTGTGTCCCGTCGCCCTGCCTGCACGGCGGCGCCTGCCGCGACCTGTTTGACGCCTTCGCTTGCGCCTGCGGCCCGGGCTGGGAGGGCCTGCGCTGCGAGGCCCCCGCCGACCCTTGTCGCTCGGCTCCCTGCGTCCGCGGTGGCTGCCACGCGCGCCCCGACGGCCACTTCGAGTGCAGCTGCCCGCCGGGCTTCTCGGGCCCACGCTGCAGGTATGACGGCGGGGGCGGCCGAGGGGTCAGGGGGCCGGGGCGGCGGCGGGGGACCGGGGCGGCCGTTGTGTGCCTGTGGAAGAGGCGGGCGGGGAGGGGGACCCCCGGGTCAGTGGGTGAGGCCGGGAGTCCCGGAGCCCGGCTTCGGATTCCCTTCTCTGAGCGTCCGAGCCCTCACTGTGAACCGGAACCACAGTCCCCTAGACTCGCCAGATAGAATACAGGACACCCAGATAAATTTAAATTTCAGATTAACAGCATGTTGTCGGTTGGGGGCGGGGGTTGAGGAACCTAGAGCAGCTTTTGGAAGAAAACCTTTATTGAGGCTTTCCTGCCCACACGTCCACGCGGATGTTCACTCGCATTAGCCCCTCGGTGGTGGGCAGGGACGGTCCCCTATTTATTCTGGCTTTGACAAGCCACTCCCTTTGGAGCCAAGCGTTTGGAGGGCTGTCTGTTCTAGGCCCTTCCCGGTCCTTCTCCCCTCCCCACCCACACTACCCCAGGAGTGTGCTTTTGTTCTGAGGAGAGTCCTAACGTTCTGTCAGCTTCCCGAAGGACTGGACCATGGGAAAGATTCCCAGCCTGGGTCCGGAGCTTGGGGTGGGGGATGGGGCTGAAACCTAGAGGGACAGCCCTGTGTCCCATCCCTTCCACCTCGGATACCGCTTCCATGACTGATACCAGGACTCTAGGAGGTGGGCCCTGAGTTCCACAGATGACAACATGGAGGCTGTGGTGGCTGAGGTCAGGGCCGGGGGGTGGGGGGCGGGCAGGCCTCAGGCGTCCTGCCCCCCCCCCCCAGTCTAGCCTCTGCGCTTTCTCCCTAGGTTGCCTGTCCTGCCGGAGGAATGCAGCCTGAATGTCACCTGCCTCAATGGCAGCCCGTGTGAGGGTGGGCCTCGGGGTGCCAACTGCAGCTGCCGGGAGGGCTTTGCTGGCCAGAGGTGGGTGTGGGGGCTGGCGCCTGGGGCCAGCCAGGGAGTGCGGAGAGCTGGGCAGGTGGGTGAGGCGGGTACTCACCCTCTGGGCCCTCGCTGTAACTGCAGTGGCAGACAGTCCACCTCTGCCACTTTCTGGGGCTGCCAAGACCATCCTCTGCTATTCAGACACTTGTGGGGAGTAGTTGTCTGGTGTTTATAACACCCCTTGCACAGGTTGCCAGTGTCAGGACCACCTGGGGACCTGTCAGGGAGCGGGTTCCAGGCCCACTCCAGACAGGGAGTCAGCACCCGTGGGCGTTGGGTGGAGTGAGTCATTCTCAGTCACGGATGCCAGGGCAAAGGTGGGAGGCAGGTGACGGAGATCACATTCAGCCTCAGCACCTGACGGGATCCAGCCAGGGGGAGACGGCGAATGGAGCTTTGATCCCTGTGAAGGGGTTTGAGGAGCTCAATAAAGCAGCTAGGAACAAGAGGCCGCATGGGAGGAAGCCGTTCTCTCCTCCACTGCCCGCTTCTCTGCCTCCCAGGTGTCCTGTCTCCTGTGAAACCAACCCCTGCTTGAATGGGGGCACCTGCCGGGCAGCTGGTGGGGTGTATGAATGTCTCTGCAGCACAAGGTTCTCGGGCCAGTTCTGTGAAGTGGCGGTGAGTTGTGTCAGAGGGGGTGCGGCGCCCTGGTGTGGACTTCATTAGATGATGTTGTGGGGGGTATATTACTGCGCCCCGTGGAACTGTTCCTGGACCCGCCCTGTTGTGGGGTAGACAGCAGCAGGGGAGACTCAGGTCCCTCCGTGCCCCTCACGCGGGACATTTTCACTCTAGGGAGGGCCTGGGGGCCTCCGCCATCCCTTGGGGGCCTGGCCGTGAAACAGGCGGGCTCAGCCAAGTTCCATCTGGGAAAGAATTCTGGGCCCACTGGACCTTGCAACTCTGGGATTTAGGGTGGTGGACACAGGAGCCTGTACTCTCCAGGGGTTTCTGAGCCAGGGTTCTAGAATAGGAAGGTTTGAGGAGCCCAGGATTCCAAGCCAGAGTGGGCTTGGCCACTGTGAAGGCAGCCCCTGACCCAAGGAGGCTCAGCTGTCACAGGCGGCTTGAGCTTGAACCTCCCTCTCATCCCCTCCCCATCAAGGGGTGCAGCTGGCCCTGCAGGCGGGGAGCAGGCGGGGAGCCCACAGGGGGTGCTGGCGGGAGGGGCGGGGGCAGGGGAGCCTTCATCTCCACAGGCCCTGGCAGCCCAGGTCATAAACCTGCAACTCCCACTTCTGCTTCTGGGGACTGTTTCCTTTCAAGTGGAACTTTTACAGCCTCTGGCTTCCCCACCCATCTTGCCAGAGCCCAGGGAAGTGATGGCTTTACAGCTGCCTGGGGTGAAGGCTGGTGAGGGCCCAGTCAGGGCTGGACCAACTTTTATCTACAGCCTTGGGACCCTTCTCCAGGGCTGTGTGCTGGCACTTGGGGCCCAGGTCACAGTCGGCTGAGGCCTGTGGCTCTGGAGTCCTGGAATTCTGTGATTCCGGGACTTCGGAATTCTTGCCTTGTAGAATCTTTGATGGGGGCAGCCTGGGAGACTGGAGACAAAGAGAAGCCCTCCCTCCCCCAAAGCCTGCTGTAGCCCCCCTGGTGTGTGTGGGGGTCCTGCTAGATTCTGAGCTCACCACCAGCCAGTCGGCCTCTCTGGCTGTGGCCTGGGAGTCCTCCCACTTTGAGGTTAAACATGGCCTCCACAGACACTATAAAACACCAGGCCACCCTTCAGGATGGGGAGTGGTCCCCATCGCCTCGTATTGAATACGTTTCCTGGGGGGAGGAGAAGGCCGGGCGGCCAGGCCGGGCACGGAGGCCCACCATGGCAGTGACAGAGGGCCCTGACTGGAATTTGAGGCTGAGGGATGGTGGTGTGGTGCTGCCGGCCAACAGAAGTGCCAGTCCTGGCTTGCCACTGAGTCGCATGTCTGGGGAATCTGAGCAAAGCCTGTTTTCTCACCTGTGGGCACTGCTCTGGGCACTTGGGGAAACACCAGGGAACAAAAGGACCCAGACTCCCGTGTTCCTGGGCGGGAGGGTGTGTGCTCACTGCTGCTCTGGAGCGTTACTGGGAGGTCTCTGAGCCCCCTGCACCGTGTCAGCTCAGACTAGGCAGTCCATAAATGTTTTCTCTCCTAGCTGGAACCCCTTTGTCATATGGGTCCCCCTCGCAGTGGCTCTGACACCTGCTTGCATACTCCCAGGGCCAGGCCTCTCCCTTCCTGCCAGGGAAGCCTGTTGTTAGCTCTCCTTTTCTCTGAGCAAGTCCTCTCCCCTTTTCTGCCTCCCCCTCCCCCCTCCCTGAGGCCTCCCTGTCTGTCTCTTGCAGAAGGGCCTGCCGCTGCCCCTGCCATTCCCGCTGCTGGAGGTGGCAGTTCCCGCAGCCTGCGCCTGCCTCCTCCTCCTCCTCCTGGGCCTCCTCTCAGGGGTCCTGGCAGCCAGAAAGCGCCGCCAGTCAGAGGGCACCTACAGCCCGAGCCAGCAGGAGGTGGCCGGGGCCCGGCTGGAGATGGACAGTGTTCTCAAGGTGCCGCCTGAGGAGAGACTCATCTAGGCCTGCTGGCTGCCAGCTCTGGCCCCCGACGGGCCACGGACACTTTCTACCTGGATACCCGAGGAGGCCGCTTCTGGGCACCTGCGTGGAAGTGGCCGTCCCTTCCCGGCCTTGGGGAGCTGCTTCAGGGCTCAGGACCCTGCTGGGGAAGTGTCCCCTTTGCTGGCAGCCTCTGCCTCTGTCTCTTCGTGGACTGAGGGAAAGGGGAGCACTCAGGGCAGCAGAGGGGGCCAGGTGAGGTGGCAGACATATCCATCGGGCCCACCGGGTCCCACCTTAGCAGGTGTGCGGCTGTGCAGGGCAGGGCAGGGCACGTGTGGGTGCCCACGGTGTGCTTGGGACCGAGTGAGTGTGTCTGTGTGCATGGTACATGTGTGTCCCTGGGGTCTGCTGACCCTCAGACACCAGTGTGAGTGTGCTGGGCTCACGGGTACGTCCACGTCTGCTGTGTGTGCACGTGACTATGAGGCAGGTGCAGACCGTGGCGGGGACAGACGAGTTGGGCCTGGGTGACGACAGTCAAGGCTCCGGGCAGGAACAACGCAAAGCTGAGCGCGTGCCCGGAGGCCCGGCCAGGGCTTGCCAAAGGGCCGAGGCCTGGCTCCCAGGTCTCCTCCCACCCCGGAGGCTGCCCCTGTCCTGGGGGCAACTGGGAAACGGGTGGGGAGCATGGCCAGAGGCCACATGGGCTCCTGGTGCCAAGAACAAATGCTGCTTCCGGCAGCTCTGTCTCTGCCTCGGGCCAGGGCCAGGGCCAGGCCTGCTCCGGAACAGAGAGCGCAGCCAGGGCGGAGCAGAGGACCGGGACGGCGGGCTGTCCGGGGTCTGGGCCGTGCAGCCCTCCTCAGAGCCTGTCACCTGCAGGAGGAGGGCAGCCCTGCCTGCCTCACAGGGCTGCGCTGAGGATCCGCAGGGATGACAGTGGGGAAAGAACTTGAAGTCATTAAATCCTGGTCTGTGAAGGGCTGTCCGGGTGCTCCTTCCAGGGGTCAGAGTGGAGGCCTCCCCCGGGCACGGAGGATGCGGCGCAGCCCCCGCCCATCCTGCCCTGACCACCGCGTGGTTCTCCAGCTCCTCCGAAGCCACACTCTCTGCAGCCGCCTGCGGAGGCCACCCCTGCTCGGTCCTTACCCTGTGAAAGGTGGGCCCGCCTCTCCCCACCTCCTCCAGGACTCCTGGGAGAGTGCAGGAGGAGGCATCTGGCACCGACCACAGCCGGTGCCGCAGTCAGTCTGTCATGGTTTGGCCAACCTTTGTTCTTGCAGACTCCTAAGAAACAATATTTTATGGGGAGCTCCAACATATAAAATCTGGGACACTCTCTTTTGGGGGAGCCCCATGGTCTTCTAAGACATCTGTCATTTTTCAAACTGGTTTTACAGAGGGAGGGAAAGAGGAAGAGATGGGGAAAGAAACATCGATTTGTTGTTCCACCTATCCATGCATCCATTGGGGGGTTCTTGTATGTGCTTTGACCAGGAATCGAACCTGTAACCTTAGTGTATCAGGATGATGCTCTAACTTACTGGTGCTCTAACTACCCAGCCAGGGCGGCACCTGCCATTTTCAAGGGCAACCCAGGGAGAGGGATGGGGACACATGATGGGTGTGCTTAACGCCCGCTCGGGGTACATGGTCCAGATCTCCCTTCCCAACACAGACATCCACAGAGCTGCAGGTCCCAAGCCCTGTCCTTGCTAGTGAGAGATCTGTGGGTGTGAACTTCCAGGTGTCCCCTGAACTTGTTCCTTCCTGGAGCCTGGGTGCCCTCAACACCATCGGTGACCTGCAGCTCTGTTCCGTGGACCCAGCAGGTCTGTGATCAGCCCACCCCAATGCCCTGCTTGGGAGGGGAGGGGGACGAGTTGTTCCCAAATGGGAACAGGCTTTGGAGTGGGCCAGGGGTCAAATCCTGCCCTGGCTGCCCCCAGCCCTGGCCACCTCCTCGACAGAAGTGGGTGCTTAAGCAGGCAGAGGCCTCCTCCACGCCCCCAGCTTCCCCCAAGGACACCCATACCAGCCTTCTCCCGGAGATTTTATTGAAAGCACACACAAAATTCTTCCTTGGGTTTGCAAATTCAGTCTGGCACGCGAGGAGAGACAGCAGCACTCATGTGAACAGGGCACTGCCACTGGCCCCAGCACAGCCAGGGAGACCCGCTTCCCAGGGCCACTGGGCCTCTTACCCTGACGTACCCCTGCCCACCGGGTGGGCTGCCCTCTCCTCAGAGGGGTTCGGGCTCCTGCCCAGGATGGGCGGGACTGGAATCTGTTCGGAAACACCTGAGAGTCCTGGAGGTACCCACGTGGCCGGACTGACACACCTCCTCCACCGGGTCCGGCAGCCAGAGAATACCTGCCAGCTTTAGAGAGACTTGCCTGAGGGGCCCTGAGGGACGGGGGAGGGGCCCTGAGGGACGGGGCGGGGCTGAGTGCTGGGCCAGCAGCTCTTCACACCTCAGGGCAGAGTGAACCTCAGGGCTTGGCCTCACCGACCCACCCAAGGGGTAGCCTCCCAGCCCCTCCTCACCAACAGGGCTCCCTGGGGTTCTGAGGACCTCCAGGGACCCCCTTGCCTGGTCAGACACCTCTGAGACTGACCATTCACAGATAGGAAATGAAAAATCAGGTAGAAATGCTCACAATTTCCTGCATGTCTGAGATGGTTGTTTTCTTAAATGGTTGGGTCACATTTCAACTTGGTTTATTGAAACTAGTCAATTTCAAGATTCATCAAATCAATAAAGTAAAAAGGAAGAGAAAGATAAAAGAAATAATAACAAAACATTTCAACTGAGCTTTGGTGATGCTGGCCGCAGGAATTTCTTGGCTGGCCAGAATCCGAGGGGGCAGGGGGCACGCTTGGAGCCCTCCTGCCTCCGGGCTGCAGGAAGCCGCAGTCTGCTCCCCCAGGCCGGGGGAGGGCTCAGTGCCCGCCTCCTCCTGACCCAGGGCACCCGGGCAGCTGGGACTGTGGGGTTAAGCCTGGCCTTTGGTTGGAACCTGGGTACCTGCCGCTCAGCGCTGCCTCAGCAGCCCCACAAGACAAGAGGCTGAGCCCCATCTGATAGAAACACAAGACCAGGAGACCCGGTGAGGATCAAGGGAGAGCGCCGGACGAAGGCCTGATTCCAGCTTCTGATGCACCCAGATGAACCTGAAGCTACTTCTCGTCTACAAACCAGAGTGGCTGGTGCCCGCAGCCCCCACGGAGGGCTGGCCGGGGCTGGGGCCGGCTATGACGGGATCCCAAGGATCCCTCAGCGCCCAAATCCCTACCAAGCCAGAAACAGCTGAGGTTTGGGGTCGGGGTGAAGACTCACAGAGAACGAGTGTGTGCGTTGCTAGGGAGGGTGGGAAACGCCCTGCCAGGCAGATCCAACTTCAGACTCCAAACCACATGTGTCCTGTGCAGACAGGCTCCCCCAAGGGCACCACGGACACCTGTGCCTGGCGAGCTGAGCCGTCCAGGGCCCGGCCTGTCAGGACAGAATTGGGCTTGAGGAGAGACCCTGGGGAGGTTTCCAGAGGGAAGGTGGATAGGGCTGGTCTGGGGTGATCACTGGGCTAGCTGACCTCTTTAGTGCAAAACCCAACAGGGGTGCTATGGAAGGGTGGCCGCAGGTGGGACGGGCCCCCAGGAGCCGGTTCTTCCCCAGACCAGAACCTGCGCCCTTCTCGGCGGCCAGACTCAGAGACAGGCAGAGTGGCGGGGAGGGGGGGGGTGGCGGAGCGGTCCCGCCCCTTCCCACCAGTAGAACCTGGGCAGGAACAGAGCGACAGGAAACGCAGCTCACGGCCAGGCCTCGTGCCCCCACCCTAGGCGCTGGGCTCACTCGAAGGTCTCCCACTGCTTCCTGAGCTGCTCCACCGAGCCTGGGGCCGGGCTCACGTCCTGCTTGGTTTTCCGCAGCAAGTCCTCAAAGGGGTCCCTGGTCTCCTGAGCAGCAGAGGGCTGCCGTGCTGGCTCCAGGCCCTGGGTGGGCCTGGGTGGAAGGAGTGGGGGGTCCCCGGGCCGCAGGGCCAGCCCCTGCTTGGCCTCAGCAGCCCTGGCACTTGAGCGGACCAAGGGCAATGTTCGGATCCTTGAAGGGGCAACGGTGGGGGGCCCCAGTGGCTGCAGGGGGCTGGTGTGGGCACTCATGGGCATCTGGCCAAAGAGATTGGGCATGGAGAGAGCAGACAGGTTGGGTTGAGATCTGTGTGGGGCACAGAAGCCAGAGTTGGACAGCAGGAGGCTGGGGGCAAAAGCTGGCCCCAGGGAGGCAGGCGGGGCCCCAAAAGGCCCGGCTGGTGAGGAGACCAGGGACATGGCAGGCAGTGTTGCTGGCACAGATGGAACGAAGGGGTTGAGTGATGGCTGTGGAAACGGGGTGGGGGGCCCAGCAGCGGGGAAGCTGAACTGGGGGGTGAACGGGCTGGCTACATGTGAGGCTGTCGGGCCCGATGGGAGGGCACTGCTGGACCAGGCTGTGTTAAGTGGGTCCAGGAGGGCCAGCAGGGCATCACTGTCAGTGGCCGCGGCCCCCGAGGCCAGGCTGAGCGGCTGCAGCAGTTCGGTGGGGCCTCGGGTGGCAGCTCTGGGGAACAGGGCAGTGCACCTTTCCTGGTTGGCCTGCAGCCACTCAGGGGAGAAGTCACCGAGGGCGGCACCAGCAGCCTGGAGCTTGGCTGGGCGGGCAGTGGGAGGCGGAGGCACGATGCCCAGTTCTGGGGTCTTCCTCCCCTGGGGTCGGGGAATGGTGATGCTGCCTGGAGTGTGGGCAGGTGCCGCCTCCTTGTCCCCGAGGTTCAGGATGCCGTCCCGGCTCTGGGGCCTGCGGGGCAGGGCCGGGGAGTTCCCAAGCAAGGCTGAGGGCTTCTCGGAGGAGGTGGCCAGGGGCTTGCTATAGATGGCCATGTCGTCCTGGCCCAGGCTCCAGAGCTTGTTGTATGGGTGAGCGAGCCTCAGAGCTACCGGCATCCCGCGGCTCCTCTCGCTCCTGCCCAGGTCCAGCCTCTGTTGGGGGAACGAGGGGGGAAGTGACCACGGCTGGCCTGAAAGACTGGAAGGTAGCACCGCCACCCCCATCCCTCTGGAGCGCCAGGGAAGCCCCCTGGGGCTCAGCTCAGGTCGCCAGCACAGAGCCTGGCTCAGTCTGGATTCCAAGCCCAGGCTGTTCTGTGTGACACACAGGGTGCCAAGGAGAGCCCTTGTCCTTTTATGCCAGGGTTGCCAAGCAGTTTCAGGAAAACAACTCCATTTATTGACCACCTACTGGCTGGGCCCTTTTTACTTTGCAAAGCACGTGGGGCACTTTTTATCACATGTGAGCCCAGGAGGGTGAGTGAGGCCCAGGGCCTGGGCGAAGGGAACAGGACTGGGCCCCAGGCCCGGCTTGGCTGCCCCCGAGCCCCACGACCGGGCCTCCCCTCCCTTCACGATGGGCACACACGGATATGTGGGAGCGCTGTTCCACCGTGCGAACCAGGCGGCAGGCAGAGGGAGGGGATGTGGCAGACTGCGTGTCCCAGTGTTAGATCAGTGGTCACACCCAGGAATTTTGATCTGGAGCCTCTCCAAGGAGACCCCCTCGGAGGGGACGGGAGCAATCCCAGTTCCACTGGGGGTCAAAGCCTTGCGGGGAGGGGGTGTCAAGCTGGAGGTCCAGGGGAGAGTGGCCCGGAGCACCGGCCCTCTCTGATGCACAGGGGACGTGGGGGCAGATTTCTATCTCCAGTGATCACTGCGAGGGTGGTCTGGCCACTGGCCGGGTTTGTAGTCAGACTGACCTTAAAGGTGGGTGGAGGACCTTCAAGTCACTGTTTCTCCCTCTGTCTCTTTCACCTTCACATGGAGGAACCTGCCTCCTATGTAGAAAGCCCCAGTCTCAGCTGGTGCCTGTCCCTCCCCCACCATACCTGATAGTCAAAGGTCCCCGGCTGTTCCCGCAGGTCTTTGGGGGTTCGAAGGTCCTCCAAGCTCTTGGCCTGGCCCAGTGGCTGCAGTGGCGCCTCCATGTCCAGGCTGCTGAAGACGTCCTCCAGGAGGTCGATGCTGGCAGCCCGGTCGGGTGGAGCTGTGGCCCGGCCCACGGGCTCCCTGGCGCGCTGCTCCGGGCTCTCCGCCTCGTCGCCCGCACTGTCTGACTCCTTGAGCGTCCGATAGGGCTGCGGCCTGGGAGGGGGCAGAGCAGGTGAACCCCCTGCCCAGAGCCTCTGTGGGCGGAGTGCCATCCCCCCCTCAACAGCTTCCAGGGCTTGAGGGTTAAACCCAGGAGCACCGGGGCCAGGAGTGTACCCTGGGGCCCTGAGTGCAGGGTCTGGGCGTGGCACTCTGATAGGCTTGGAGCTATATCTGGGTTCTGCTGCTCACTGGGGGACCTTGGGCAAGTCGCCTGAGTGCTGACTTGTACTGGGGGACTCACTGAGTTCCCCCCAAGCCAATGGGCCCAGCAGACAACTGCCTAGTGAACTCACAAGTAATTCAGACAACACAGGAGGTACGGGGCAGACCTGGAAAGGGAACAGGCAGGTAGACTCGTTCCCAAGCTGTGGCTGTCAGGCCTTGGGGACAGCTTTCAGGACCTGGGCTGGGGAAACTCCTCAGGGCAGCTGCCCAGAACCTCAGGGTCCTCAGGGGGACTGCCAGGGCCTCAGCCTGTGCTGACCTTGGTGCTGGCTCTGGTGGTGTCATCTCCTGCTGTGGGACCTTGGGCAAGTCACTTAACCTCTCTGAGCCTTAGAGGCTCCCTCATTCCAGTGTGTCTCCCTGGCAAGCAGTGATGAGGGTCAGGTGAGCAGTGCCTGATACACAGTGAGTGGCACACAGAGGCTAACGGCATTCCGTACGTTTGCACACCCTAACCCTGCAGCCTTGCCCAGGCCCAGTGACAAAGGGTTTCTCTCCAACAAGCCAGGGTACCACTGCGCACGTGGAGAACAGTGCTGGCTAAACCCTGACCTCTAGTGGAGCCTAGGCCACAGCAGTGTCCCCTGGCTCAGGCAGAAACTGCCCTTGGCTCTGGTGAGGTGGAGGAAGGCCGCCACCTGGTGGCCCCAAAGGCACACGTGCAGGAACCAGGTAGGAGACAGTGGGAGGAGGAGGGCGCAGTGACAGCCTGGACTCCTGGCAGGGACTCCATCCACCTGTAACATCTCACTAAAGCAATGCAAGCAGCCAGTGCAGTAGACTCACATCCTACTTCACAGACGAGGAAACAGAAGCTCAGACAGGCTAAGTAATGCACCCTATGTCACACAGCATTTGGCAAGAAGTGGAAATGGAAGCCAAGTAGGAGAGACTTTAAAATACCTCGGAATTAAAGCCCCTTTAACCAAGTTTGAACATAAAGAAGGAGATAAGGAGAAGCCAGTGTGCTTCTTACCCTTAACAAAAGAACATCCACAAACGAGAGCCTGTTTTGCTTTGAGATGGGGCATGCCCTTTGTCAACACACACAGAAGCCTACACTTCTCACAGGTCTGGGCTAAAGGAGTGAGCTCTATCCGTTATTTAAATACTTAAGGCACCAAATAATTTAGAAAGAAAACGCGACCTGTGGAACTCTGTGGTGGGGGTCTCTGGACGTCACTAGAGTGCCTTGACCTGCAGGGTGATTTCAAGGTGATATCTGGACAGACATTTCTTATTCCAGTAGTTCTATCTTTAATTAATAGTAGGAGCAATAACTGATACCTTAAGCCTATGCCACCAGCAGGGAAGGGACTTGCCCGTGGACGGGTGTCAGACAGGAAGCAGAACCCCTCTACCCTCACCCCCCAGTCCCACCAGAGGCGGCAATGGTAGGAGCAGAGCCATCCAGTTATCAGGGGCCCAGCCCAGGGCAAGAGGGCCAGAGGGGGAATGGAGGGGAAGACTCCCCTCTTTTGCAAGCCCTGTAACCATTCACTCCCTGGGGGATGATGTGGACCCCGTGGGTGTTCAGCAAAGGGCAGGTCCCTTCCCTTAGAGCAGGGGTCGGGAACCTTTTTGGCTGAGAGAGCCATGAACGCCACATATTTTAAAATGTAATTCCGTGAGAGCCAGCCATACAATGACCTGTGTATGTTACACATTATCCAATAAAAATTTGGTGTTGTCCCAGAGGACAGCTGTGATTGGCTCCAGCCACCTGCAACCATGAACATGAACAGTAGGAAATGAATGGATTGTAATACATGAGAATGTTTTATATTTTAATGTTATTATTATTTTTATTAAAGATTTGTCTGTGAGCCAGATGCAGCCATCAAAAGAGCCACATCTGGCTTGCGAGCCATAGGTTCCCGACCCCTGCCTTAAAGGCTCCCATTAAAAACATCACAACTTGCTAACACACACAGACAAATGCTGTCCCTCTGCTCAGTGCCAGCTCTGGAAAACTTGTGGGTGGAGGGACAAGAACTGGCGAAAAGGGGGAACTAGAAAAGCTTAAATATTTTTTTGGGGGGGGAGGGCTGGATTGTGGTGAACCTTCTCGTTTTTTTTCCAATTCAGAATTAGTATGAGGCTTAGGCTATAAATAATAATGACAAAAATTATTTTAAAGTCAGTAAAACGTTTGGATGTGCCAGCATTAATATACACACTCCATAGCAATAAGTTTTTCTTTTTTTTAACTTAAAATGTGACATGGCTTTCCAAGCTGTGCTGAGTTGGAGGACTCGGGTGTCACCAGCCAGGCTAATTGTAGCCACCAATTCCATTAGCAATCAATCAAGTGCATTCTCCCTGGATAAGGCAGGGGGACCCATGCTCCCGTCTCACACCTTTAGATTCCTGTCACCCTTGTCACCTCGCTCGACTGTCACAGCCCCTGTGGGGCTGGCAGAATGAACGCCCTGAGAAGAGGCACACAGAGGTGCCATCCACCCTGCAAGCTGGCACTGGGGCACGGGAAGGCAGCAGCTCCGGACACATCTCCCCCCACACAAGGGCAAGCACACTGGCCACCCCCACCCCCCGAGGCCCTGGAGAGTCCACAGGCCCAGCTCAGGGACACGGAAGGAGTGAGGAGAGACCATTCAAAGGGAGCAGAGAAGAGAAAGCTCTCGGAGAAGCCAGAGCTCGGGCCCTCTTCCCGCTGGCGCTCATCGTCAGAGGAGTCTTCGGAGAGGAAGACCGCATAGTGTCGCGAGGGCTTTACGAGGCTGGGGCAGAGGGAGACAAGAGAGGAGAGAACAGTTAGGAGGCACCCTCAGACCTGCACGCGGCGGGGTGGGGGGGAGTGAGGAGGGGGCTCGGGGCTCAGCGCCCGGCCCAGCCCCGGTGCTGGCCTGGGCTGCAGGCTCCCTGGAGAAGGCCGGCCGGCCGGCACAGCGGGCCTGATGGTGCGAGGCAAGGAGGCTCGTTCCACATCGGAAAGGAGCTGTGGCTTTGCCACGTGTGTCAAGAGCCTGAAACACAGTATCCAGTCACCTGTTACCGGGTAATTCCACTTGCGTTTAGATAGCCCTAACGGTAGCCAAGAATTACTCACAAAGATGTTCACCACTGCTATGTTTATAATATGAAAACACGAAACCACCTGACTTCCCAGCAACAGGAAGCTGGTGAAGTGAATTATGGTACCGCTGGCTAGAGGTTATCCTCCCAGTAACTACAACGTTTATAGAGGAAAAGCTAAAAATCAGGATGCTGAATGGCGGTTATAGCATGTTCTCATCTCTGATGGGAAACGGCAGAGAAAAGGGTGGAAGGGTATGTGTCCGACCGCCGACACCGGCTGGTGGGAGGGCTGCTGACTCCCCGCCACCTTTTACCCTGTGCGTCTTCCGCGTTTCCTACAACGTGCATATCTATTTCAATAGTCAGGAAAGGGTAGGAGAGGAGAGAGTGGCGGGAGGTGAGCCACGTGGAACCCGCGAGGCCCCTTTCTGAGGAGCGTGCTCCCTGCGTCTCCCTCAGATGCCTCTTCAGAGAGTCTTTTTCATCTGTGATGTGGAAATTAAATATTCATTGTTATAAAAAATACATCTCGCTTGTCAGCCACCTGTGAGCTCTATAAACACAAACACACACATAGCCCAGAGAAACTCCACTCCACGCTGGCTCCTATGAATTATACACGGACCAGGGCCCATGAGAGGCCAGTGTTGGGAGAGGGCAGCTGGGCCGGCCAGACGTTGGTTCGAATCCGAACCCTGTAGCCGATGCTCAGGCACCCGGCTGGGAGCGGGCGCCCCACACGCCGAGATCCCCGCGGCCTATGGTGAAGTTTGGGGAGGGGGTGGGTAGGAGACATTGGGTGCCTGGGGGAGGGGGGCAACCCCCTCCCCCACACCCAGCTGGCTCCTCTCTTTGCTTTATAGGATGCACTTACATACATGCTTTATTTCATGGAAAAGTAACGTCTTTAAAAAGTGCACGGGAGCCAGGGTTGGAGGGGGGAGGGCAGCAGCTGTCCCCGGGGGAAGGGACAGCAGGTTGTGAGTGGTCTCAGCCACAGTCTGCCGGCACAGGTGCTGAGCTGCTGCTACCCAGCAGTATGCTGTTCTTTCAAAAGCAGCGCCGAGCTGGCTCCCAGGGCTGCGGGGGCCGCCCTTCCATGCCCGAGCCCCGCGTTTCCTCAGTCCCCACCCCCTGGAAGTCAGCCAGGCAGCGGTTCCCTCCCCGTTCAGGTGGAGGTGGAGATGGAGGTGGAGGCACAGAGAGGGGGAGCCACCTGCCCAGGGTCGCACCAAAGGAGGGGCTGGGTCACAGCGGTCCCCTCCTTTCCCAGGTCACCTTGCAGGGCGTTAGGGATGAGACACACCTTGGCCCTTCCTGGACCAGAGGGAGCATCGACCCAGGTGAGGCATTTTCCTCTGGACTCAGGGGGCAGGAAGACTTCATCTGCAGAAATGGGCACTGGCCACCGTCGGGGCAAGGATGCCCAGCTCCTCACTTCCAGCAGGACATAAAACAAGGTGCAGGAGCAGGGCCACTCTCCACACAGCCACCAGAACCCTGCTCTGGGTCACAAACCTGGCCCTGTCACGCTCCTGCTTAACACCTGCCAACCTGCTCCTCTGAATGGCAGTTTGTTGGCAGAGGGTTGTGCGGTGAGTAGAGCAAGTAGAGCGTCAGGAAGAACAATGTGCAGACGTCTGTGGGATGATGTACTGGGTGGGCAGGGTGAGCGCGGCAGAGCCGCAGGGCCGAGCCCACGCTCCAGCAGGGTGGACGCTGAGTGGGCCCTGTCCACTGGTGCGGCTCCTCCTGCCCACACCCTGCACGCCCCCTGCCTGCTGTCCTCGCTTGGTGCACTGCCTGCTCTTCAGTCTTGAAGACTCAGCCCAAATGGCACTCTGAGAAGAGTTCCCGGATGGAGTTCTCTCTCTGAAGTCTTAGACAGTCACCTTCTCTGTGGGTGGCGTGCTTCACAGCTTCCCGGATAGCCTTCAACCTCCTGCAACTCTGCGCCTGAGCTGAGCGCCAGGGCTAGGGCCTGGCTCATTCTTCTCTCTATCCCCGCCTGGGACCCAGCGTTAGCACAGGGCAAGTTTGCTGACCCACAGAACGGAAGCCAGCGTGCTGCGGAGACCAGGCACCCGTTTCACCCATGTCCTGGAGCCCCTTTCACCAGCTTATGGCTGCAGTGCAAAAGTGTCCCCTCTCTGAGTTCCACCTGTCCTCTGAGGTGCTAAGACCTGCGGGACAGGGGGAGTCTCAGGCACACGGTTCAAGTAACATCCACACGTAGGCACTCGTCAGGGGTTTACACAGGCCATTTCTACCCCTCCCAACAGGCTAGCAGGAAGGTCTCAGTATAGTGATCTTATAGAGGATGACGCTGTCACTAGTCTGTCCATCCGTCTGTCTATCCACATACCCAACCAAGAGGCACTTCCTGGGTGCCTGCTGTGAGCAGACCCAGTGCTAGCTGGGAACCACTGGCAGAGGGGAGAGATGTGACCCAGTGACCTGGCCAGGAAGTGATGAGCAGGGCTTTCAGCCCAGGCCCTCACTTTCCTGCCCACTGGGCTGGTGGCAGAGGTCCGTGTCAGGGACACACACCTCTGCTGGCGCCAAACCGAAGGAGGCTCTTGGGGGACCCTCAAGTCCATCTTGAATGCTTTTCCAGCACCCACCCAAGCACGCCCCCAGCCCTAGCTTTGACAAGAAGGGAGAAGTCACAGCTTGGCACATAAACTGAATGCCACTAAGCCTACCACAATGTCTGGATTTCTGTGAGAGCAAGGAGCCTTAGTGCTGGACTGGACCGTGGCTTCGTCGGTTCCCGTCAGTCCAAATCCAGCGCCTCCCCAGACCGGCATGTCACGGAAGGGGGCTCAGGGTGCTGGAGGGGCAGAGAGGGAGCCCCGCTGTCCAGCCCACTGTCCAGTCGGCTCCCCTGGCCAGGCCAGGCTGGCTGGGCCGTGGCTTCAACCAGAGGCCCTGGGAGCCTCCCGAGCAGGCCGTCCAGCCCTTGACGGTCAGAGCACCCAGACGAGCGTGCTGCCAGGTGGTGTCATCGGATCGAAGGTTTTCCAGGTCCAAGCTTTGGGCCACGTGGGTGACGGTGAGCACACTAGCAGCACTTATAAGTGTTGAGCTGAACTCTGTCCATGCGGGTTCTCATTAATCCCGACGCAGCCTCATTTGCAGATGGAGCCGCCGAGGCTCAGGACGTGGGAGCCGCACGTGCCCCGTGTCCCTCAGCAGCTGAGCGTAGACCGGGAACCTGTACGTCGACTCCAAGCCACAGCCTCTTCAGACGGAATGAAATAAGGGGCTGGGAGTTTCCCCTTCCACTTTCAATAAAAGGTGAGGTTTCAAAATAAACTTATTTAAATTCAGCTGCTCATGTTCTCCCATGGAACATACAGTCAGATATTTGTCAGAGATAAAGGATGAACCGTCGAAAACGTCCAGGTTTAAATTTTTTATTAGCTTTAGGCAGAATACGGGGGGGGAAAAAGTGTACCTCTTCCCTCATTAACCCAATTCAGCAGCTACCCTGCAGTCTGCCACCCACCACTCGCCTGGATTTTATTATACACAAATTGCTGTCTGCGAGAAGGCAGGTCACGGCGAACCTGGCTACCCAGCGAGGGCTGCGGAGTCCGGGCGGGCGAGAAAGGCCCGCTGTCCATCACTGTTCGGGCCCCATCACCTCCCGTGGCTGCTCCTGCCTCTGCCCACCTCGTCTCAGTGCGCAGTCCCATGCAGATGACTTCCCGAGCCCCTTCTAATGTTTGGTTTAACGTGTCGCCGGTTAGTGCGCACGTGTGACAGGGGTGACAGGTGCGGCTGTTCCTTTTTAAATACCATGTCAGAGACACGGCGTCAGGAAGCGGGGACGTGCTCCGTGGCTCTCTGCTGCACCAGGATCGCATGGGCTTATTTTTTAATGAGGAAGATCTGCATCTCGGGAGTTTTTTTCATGTGTCACATCGCGTGGACAAATCAGCAGCACGTCACGCTGGCCCAAAATGAAATGCTGACAAATGTAGATATTTCAAATTTAATTGACATTTAAATGTACTTGAGATAAAGAAGGGGGAAAATCAGCAAGGACTTGGTCTCTGGAGGTAGCGAAGGGAGCTGGTGATCGTTTTTTAAAGGATCATTTCTCTCAAGCACAAAGGATCTTCACTCAGTACATGTCCTGGCCGCTCTGGTGTCCCCTGATCACGTGGCTCCTACGGGGCTGATGGGTAGGGACAGGCCCCTGGACACCCGGGTCCTGCCTCCCTGGTAGGTGCCAGTCTGTCGTCAGCCTTCCACCGTTCCCTTCATCCCAGCCAGATGACCTCGGGACAGTCACCTGACTTCTTGGAACCTCCATTTCTAATCTGTAAAATGGGAGGTCCACAGCCCTCCTGATGGTCTTATCATAAAAGCTGAATGGAAATGTTTGCAAAGTTTCTTGTGTAACAAGCAGCTAGTACGTAGTGAGCGCTCGATTACTCTCAACAGCCACCATGTTAACCTGCCAACAAGGACATTCTGCGCAGGGTTTTGCCCAGGTGTTCGAGGACGGACAGGGTGGCCCCTGCCTTCCCAGACCTTCCCAGGAGAGGTTACTGGTCCCCAGCCGGGGCTATCCTAGCAGGCCAGAGTCATCTGAGAAGACCCTGCCATGCCCTGCCTCCATCGCCAGGAGTCCGGACCAGCACTCCCGGTCTCATCGTACTGTGTACACAGGCTAACAGAACAGACAGACTCTGCAGCAAGCAGAGGGGGCTCTGGGGGAAACAAGCTCAGTGCAGGGCCCCCAGAGGCAGCTCGGAACTGCACTGGAGCTACTCCTATGTGACCGGGGTAAGGGCGAGGTCGTCCTCAGAGAGGAAGACCTGCAGACAGATATGCTGGATGGAGGACCTGTGCACTTGGCTGTATTTGAATATCTACTTAAAAGTAATGTGAGAATCACTACTGTGACAAGTCAGGGTCACCAGTGAGGGGGCGTCTTCCTGTCAGGAGAGCTCCTTCCCAGCCCACTGGGAACCTGCTCTGCCAGAGGGCAGTGCTTGGGGTGCACCTGGCTCACTTGGGAGGTGACACAGGGGCTGGGCTTTTAATCGTGCGCAAGGCAGAGGCTGCACAAGGGCCTCGAGGCGTCTGTGGGGGAGTGGGCCCAGGGACCAGGCGCTGCAGGGCCTTGAACCTGCATGAGGACATAGCCAGTGTGTGCGGGGTGAGGGCTGATGTGAGGGCCCATCTCCTCTCTCTCGGGCTGGCTGTGCCCTTTGCCTTCTCAGCCTTTATTCATCCCCCACTTAGTTATTTATCAACTTGCATATTCACTGACCCTTTGAGTAGTACCAGTGTTCATGTACGTCCTCGTGCCTGCTGATCAATCAGAGTACAATCAATTTATTTTAAAAATGTGTAAGGCAACATTAAGAAAAGGCAAATGTATGTTCTTCTTGTTTCCATAAATTGGTTATCAAACAAACATGATTTTAAGTTAATAAAACTGTAACTGGAACTAATTTCATTTTTTGAAAAAGAACTCACTCCCGGGGGTCAGCGAACATGAAATAAACTCACTACTCAAAGGGTTAATTCATTCCTCCTTTTAACAAAAATCACTAGTGTGTTTCACATGTCTGCGCCCACGCCCCAGATGCCCTGAGAAGTCCTCCCTGGGCCACCAGGCGGACACCCACATAGACAAGGAGGCCCAGGCACAGGACGGGGCCCCACTGTCTCCTCTCCAGGCTCTGTGGTGGAGGGAGGTGGCGGGGGACACCTTGGGCACTTTCCCTGCCTAGACAAACTGAAGAACGCCTGCCCCTTGCGCGGAAGAAGGCCTCTGCTTGCCAGGAGCCCAAGGCTTTTCTGGCAGAAGCGGTGGAGGAGGGCGAGCGGTGGGGCGGCAAGCTGCAAAGCAGTGAACGTGGACGTGGGCCCCAGCAGGCCCCGGGGCGTGTCTCAGACCCAGGTCACTTCCCCTGCGTGTCAGCGCCTGGGCTCCCTCCCGGTCCTGGGGAGACTCTGGGGGAGGGGAAGTTAAGTGAGATGACCCGGGAGGAAGTGCTGGGCCTGGGGCAGGTCTTTAAGAGGAGGTGACGGTGACATGGCACCTCTGATACAGAGGACTTGGCCGGGACGGCACAGCTGTTCAGAGGTGACTGAAATCCTATGTCCACAGGAGGAAGCATCCTTTCCTGGGGCTTCCTGAAGGCTAGTTTTTTGGCTGGAACTAACTCCCCCAGTTGTGACAGATCCTGGGAAGGGTCCTCCCCTTCGAGAGACATGGGGAAGGCGGGGCCCGTGCTCTCCAGGGCCGCTGCTGCTCCGTGGCAGGTCTTGCTCTTCCAAGCTGGCTCAGGCTCCATGTCTGCTTCTGGCTCAGCTTTGTCCCCAGGGCCCAGAACCCACTGCTGGGGGGGTGGGGGGGGGGCGAGTCAGGTCAGGAGCCTCTGGCCTTGCTAACTGAGTCTATGGCCTTCTGCTCCGTGTTTGGACTCTCGGCAATTCAGAGTGGGTCCTGGCAGCCTGCCATGGGGTAGTACCCAGACAGCTGCCCCTGCCCCTGGGGCCCAGGGCCAGCTGGCACCTTCCAGACTTGTTCCTGGGCTGACTGAGGTTTCTAGCGTTTAGAGGGCCTGGGCGGGGGAGGTGCTGGTGGCTTCATATGCACACCCTAGTCACACCTGGCACAGAGTAGGTGCTCTTCACACATCTGTGGTTAACTGATGCCCCTTCCCCATCTCCAGGGTGCTGGGCTGTGAGCTTCCCACCTGCCTTCAGTGATTCCTCTGCTCATTCATTCAGCAAACAGCCCTGAGCGGAGGCCTGGGCTGCTCTCGGTCTGGAGCTGAAGGGCAGTGCTCTTGCCTGGAGGACCTCTGGGCCCTGGCGAGTGTGCCAGGCGTGCACACGTGCAGGCGAGGTGAACAGTACAATGTCGTAGGTAGCACTACATCAGGGGAAGCCCGGGGAGTTGTGGGTGGGGTGTGGGGGCCCCAGAGCAGTGACAGACCTGACAGCAGGAGCTGGCAGGAGAGGGGACTGGCTGCCTCGGTGCTGGTGTGGCTTCCGCGGGCAGCTTCCCGTTGTGCTCCCTGGGATGTGAACAGGCACTGGGTTTAAAAACGGGGCAAAGAGACTTGCCTGGGGTCTGACCCAGGTCTGCCGAATGCTGAAGCCCCGCTCAGGCACCAGGCCACCATCCCAGCAGGGCTCATGGGCCGCACCCCAGGGCAGCTCTGGGTCAGGCAGGAGGGACAGGGGCTCCACGCCTGTCACCGGTCGTGACCCACCGCACCCACTGCTGACGCTGTGCTGAGCCCGGGTCTTGAGGAGACGGGCGGAACGGCATGTATCACATCACCGTTGGCCAGAGCACGTGTGCGGCTGGCCCGCACCAATACAACCGTGGTGCCCTAAGCCCCGTCTTTGGGCAAAGCTCTCACTAAATGTTTCTGGCAGCTCTTCTGATCTTGTTCTAATCTTCTGGGGCTTTAGGGGCTGGGGTCACGCAGTGCAATTCGGATGATCAGACTGTCCAATTCCTAGGCAGTGTGGGCTGGCCATTGGTGGACAGATGGTCTGCCCAGCCAGCGAACCCGCAGCATTTCTCCTTGGCCAGAAGGATTTCTATCACCAGCCACAAGTTCCTCTGGGCCCCCCGGGACCAGATTCTCAGGGAGCCTACAGCTCTGGTGGGAGTGTAAAGTGCTACAAGTCTTTTAGAAAGTTACTCAGCAACATGGAGCAGAAATCTGCCTCTACTGCTGGTTTAGGGTACGGACTCTTATGTTAAAGAGACATATTTAAAGCTCAGCTCTGCCACTAACTAGCTGTGTAACCAAGGACACTGACAACCTCTCAGGGTTTCTGTTACTTCTATAAAACAGAGCGAATAATACCTACCCGCACCGACTTCTGGTGCGGATTCAATGAAATGCTGTATGTAAAGTGCTGGCTCGTGGTTCTCGGTTAATGGTAGCTGTTAATCACTCCGTTTCTTACCATGATATGAAGTAAAAAAATACTTGGAGAACAAGGACAGTCATGCTGGCATTCTCTGTACTGGTGAAAACCCGGAACAATCGGCAGGTCCAGCGTGAGGGCGTGGCTATGAGCTAGGCTGCGCACATGCGTACAGTGGGACCTCCCGCCGTCACCAACGGCAGGGGTCACCAGGGCATGGGGCCAATCCATCGGACAGCCCACTTGAAGGAAGCCGCAGGTCTGCACGCAGCTACAGGAATCTGCAGGGATGTGAACAAGTGGTTGTAGTGGGGTTCAGAATGATATTGTCTCTTCCCTAACTTCCACACAGCCTATAAGGCTATTGGGTTATTTTCACAAATAAACAAAAGTATTTGAAAAGAGCAGATTTGCATGGATCTGGCCAGAGGGGCGAGTAGGGCAATGGTTAATGGGTGTCTGGTGGCCGAATTTGGACTATTCTTATTTAAGGCAAAAGAAAGTTGAAATGACCAGCCTGCAGCCAGTCCAGCCTGCGTGAGCAGAGGGTGCTGTGTCTCACCCAGTGGAAGCGAGACCCCGGTGTCAGGCTCTGCAGCCGGTCAGCCCTGAGCATGCTGTGGATCCATCATGCATGTGGACCACACGCCCTTCACCACCGAGAGTCGGAAGACAGCCCGACCCTCCTGGGTTCTGTGAAGATTAAGTGAGGTGAAGCCTGCGCGTGACTATCTCCTGTTCTTTTAGCAACTCTGGGAGGGCTGCTGGCCCTGTCCCCTACTGCGGTGAATGAGGATGACAGCCTGGCAGAGACAGGCGCCTGGGGACCAGCAGGCCACTCCCTGCCTCTGGCCTCTGGTGTGGTCCTCAGGGGCAGGCAGTACTGAGCACAGCGCTGCATTTTAGAGCTTGCTGTTGGCTCCTTCTGAACTTCAAGTTCTATGGGACATCCGCCTACGCCTGACAAGCTGAAAGGAAAACAAGATGGCACCCAGCAGCCATGTACACTGCGAATGGAGCAGCCGGGCCCACCTCTGTCAGGTGGGCGCTGTGACCCCTACGGTGACCCCTGTGACCGCCATTGTCCTCACCATTCAGAGCAGTGCAGTTGTAATTAGGTTCTTAGCAAAGAGCCTGCTGGTGCAGGAGAAAGGCTGAGGTCTCTGTCCTCAGCTGATCCCACCATTTTCTAGCCCTGAGGCCTTGGGCAAGTTACTGAAAGTTTCTCTCTGAGCCTCAGTTTCTCCATCTGTTCAATGGGAAAACCACTCCTAACTTTCACAGGATTAACTGACATGCAGTAAATGGTGCTCTTTCCTTCCCCGGGTAGAAACACTCAGGCCCCAGTGGACACTGCTTCTTTGGCAGCAAAACAACGGCTTGGGTTCCCAACTCCAGGAAACCAGAGCAAAAGGGTGGCACAAGTCACTGTGGGACCTGGACCTGTCCAGGCAAAGCCAGACTGACAACGCACCCCCACGGGCGGCCGCGAGTGACTGAGAAATGAAGTCAGCAGCATTGGGAGTCCCAGCCCTGCCACTTTCGAACGGGATGGCGCTGGGACTTGGGTGAAATACCCTTTCTGAGACTGTGTCCCGTTCTGTGGAAGGAGAAATGAACCCCAGCCTACGAGGGCCCAGGACAGGAGAGGTGCTCGACCAAGCTCACTGCCAGCTGGCCTCTGATGCCAACCCGTGCCGCCTGATGCCGCCCGACACTGCCTCTCGCGCTGGGGAGTGCTCAGGGCAGGCCGGCACCCCGGGAATAATAACAGCTGCCTACTGGTCCCTGAGCAGAGACAGTCACTGGATGTTAATCCGCACATATTAACTGAGAAACAGAGGGGCTCCTCTCCCCAGAAGTCCTCAGGTGTGCTCCCCCTGCCACCGAAGGGCTTTAGGTGGGCCAGGACACCTGCCCTCGGTCCAGGAAGAAAATCTGACAGGGAAAAGTTTCAGTTCGGAAAAATTTAAGTCAGCAAGAGTCAGCATGGGGATTCCTCTTAAAATCCTCTTTTCAAAACCCCAAGCCACTCACACCTCGTAGGTTTTCAAAGATACCTGTTGAGCAACTGAGTATATGAAGGACAGACGGACATCATGAGGACAGGAGGAAACGGACTTCAGCGGACGGGCCGGCCAGCGTGCACGTGGGCGCCTTGCCGAGCGACTTGCTGCGGGAGAATGTGGACCCGGCTTTCTTAATCAGCTCCATCTTGTCCACAAAGGTAGCTGTTTCATATGCTCTTTGGGGGTGAGAGTTGGGGCAGGAAGTCAGGAGGACTGAGTCCCTCCTTCCACTTCAAAGGTGCTGCTGGTCTTTCACCCAATTGTCTCCATTTCTGACGCACTTAGACACTCCCAGTGGAGGTGACGGTCCACGATTCAGGAAAACGCAGGCAGGATGAAGGGCCAGCCGTGGACCTGCATGCCCAGTGCGGAACCACCACGACAAAGGCCTGTCAGGACGTGGCTGCCGCCCGTGAGTGTGTCTCCCAGCACAACGCTGACAGATCGGGGAGCGGGTTTCTTTCCTCCCTAGAACAGTATTTTATGAGGAGTCTGTTTTATTAAAATATTTTCCGCTGGATGCTTCCTGTGTTTCAAGAACTTGGTCTTGCCAGCTGGAGCTGATGACAGTTGAGAAAAACACATCCAAGTGCTGTTGTGACATGGCACTTGGAAGTGGAGGAGCACAGTGGGGGAGGGGCAGCCTGGGAGAGATGAAGAAATCCCCCCCTGGGGGGGGTACCAGGAGCGTCCCTGGCCATATGGGAGGATAGCCCCCACCCCCCTCACCACTAAAAAAATGTGAACAGGAACTCTTGGAATGATGTCCCAAAGTGTACCTGTTTATCGGCGATGTGTGGACACAGAGAACCGTCGCTTTTTGTTGTTTTTTTAGATCACTGCCTGTTCACCAGCCCACTGAACGAGCCTCATGCTCCCCGTGGTTCAACCTCACGCTTCCTGAACAGAAGTCTAAAACAAGGCGCATTACAGAAGGAAACGAGTGATGCTGACACAGTTCTGGGTACCAGCGGGAGGTGGGCCTGCTGGCCTGGCTCTCCGGCGCACACGAGGGGCACCCTCACCAGGCTGGAAAGCAGCCGCCAACACAGGCGCGACCAGGAGACCCAGCCTCTAACAGGGAGTCTGGCCACCGAGCGGGTCATGCCCGTCGCAGGATGTGCAGTGATGCTGGTCTGGGTGCTCCGTGCTCCTGTGCAGGGCAGGGATATTCCAGGTTCGCATTTCAGGACCACAGGCCCGCGACCTGTATCGCAGGGCAGTGGGGTTTAGCCCAGATTTAAAGTGGCAGCTTTAAAGAGGAGCGAGGGATTCCTCCCCTCTACAGACAAATCTTCAGGGCCTGAGGAACTCAGGAGCCGTGCCGCATCTTCTCCACAAGGGGGCAATCACAATCCACGCCAGTCATGGCCAGGGACTCATTCCTCACTATTCCCACTGTCCCAGTGTCAGAGCAAAAGTTCAGCCTACACCCAACTTCAGGTGTTCGTTCATCTCCCAAGACACACACATACACACTCACTCTCTCTGTCTCCCCCCTCTCTCTCTCACCTCTGTCTCCTGCAGCTTTCTGGGCAAGGTTTGGGGGTGGCCTGGGTAGGCCGGTTCTATGTGACAGAACATCTGAAGCAACATCGCAGTGCAAACGAGAGAGCCGGGGAGCGGAAGTGCTCTGCTGTCTGGGTGCAGGCCACCACTCGACGTTTCAGAATCGTTTCTTCCCTTTGGCTCCTTGTCTGACCGGGCCCTGAATTTGAACTTCTTTCCCTGAGAACTCTTCTGAGAGTAGAGTGTCCCCCTTTCTCACTCAACAAACTTCAGCGCCCTTGGGGCAATGTTTTTGGTTTCCCAAACAACCCTACCTTTGACGGACTCATGTACTTTTCCAGGAATCACAGGAAGCCAGGGGGTAGCTGCAGAGTCGTGTGAACAGAGCCCAGGGCTCTGTGCCTTGGGGACAAGGGAAGCCTTGCATCCTCGGCTGGAAGCAGCGGTCCCTTTCCCAGGCCGTGTACACAGCTCTGGTCACTGCTTGTGTACGTGCCTCATTATTTACCTCATTTACCCACCATCTACCCAGCAAGTGACTCTAAGGTGGGTCCTAGGCTAGCTATAAACCCCAGTACCTGCCCCAGGACCTCTGGGAGGTAGATAAGCAAAGCTATAGCAACATAAATGCCTGACACAGGTGAGCAGAGTGGGGTGGGGCTGGGGATAGGACAGTCCCACGTATAAATCTGAGCTCCAGAGACCCCTAGAGCCCCAGGCACAGGAGGGTGGAGGCCCTCGCTAAGTCACCTCTCTGACCAGGTTCCTAACTCTCGCCTCCTTCTGAGCCTGAGTACCCTTTGGGCACCGCTGCTCAAAACCCAGCGCAGGTGGCCTGCTTGTTGGCCTCTGGGGCCCCCCACTGCCGTGACAACTGCTAGCAGACACTGGAGATCAAGCCCTGGTCCCAACCGCCCTCTTTGTGAAGCACCCGCTCGCTCAGGCTCCAGGGAAGCCTCCAGAAGCCGGGCTGACGCGTGGGCGGCACAAGCACCGGCCCCACTGTGTTCTGGCAGACGGGCGGGGAGCAGAGGGGTACTCACTGCTCAGGGCTCGAGATGGACGTCCTTCGGCCTTCCGTGGTGACGTTGCTCTTCGGCCTCTTGACAACATGTGGACGGGGAGGGCGCACCTGCAGTGGGCACAGGGAAATCCCAAGGAGTGAGTCGGAAAAGCCATCCAGGAACATTGGGAAGTTTAGGATAAGCAGCCCCCAAATAAATGGTGGGGATCGTCACAGTATGGGCCACAAAGGCTCTGTGTACCACGGAAACACTGCCGCTGAGTGTACCGCAGGCGTGTGGACAGAATTCCGCGGCCTACTCAAACTGGCAGGGTCTTCTGAGAAGCCTGGCCTCCTGGCCCGCAGGTAGGGGGCGGTTCCCCGTCCTTGCGGGGCTTCCGCGAGGGGGCGTTCCCCCGTTCTTGTGGGGCTTCCGCGAGGGTTCAGTGAGACTGTGTGCACAGGGCCCGTAACAAAGAGGACTCGGAATGATGGCTCTCCACTCACCTCTAGAACCCAGAAACCGGTCTGGTGGAACAAACACGTTTCCTTCCGACTTTGTTTTTAGGGTTCATGTGCTTATTTTGTTCTTTTTACAACTGACTTACAAGATGCTTACTTTCCTCTCTAAATGGGAGGGGCAAGAAAGCAAATCATAGCATCAGGCGGTTTGTAAAAGTCCCCTTCTACTCTTGAGAGCACCCGGAGCATCTGGCGGGAGGCCGCACACCCTCCTGCGGGGGGCGGGTGGGGGTGTGACAGAGCAGCACTCAGCTTCCCAGTCCACAGCTGGGCTGTAGCGGCGGGATGGACTTTTCTTTCTGTTTTGTTTTCCTGCCCTGCTGCCCTGCAAGCCAAGACAAGGGCCCATACAAAAAGACAACCCTCCCCCAGCAGAGCCCACAATGGGAGTTGGTTAGAAAACTTCTAGGCGCCCCTAGAAGGATACTTTTTTGGTCTAATCAGCATGACATGGCTTTAAATTTGGCACCATCATCTCTGAACATTTCCAATACAGAGAGGGCCCCGAGAGAGCTAAGCCAAGAAAGTCTACCTGTGAGTTTCGCGGCCAAAAGAAGGGACTGAGTGTCCAGGGCAGGGGGCTGGCTCTCCCTCTGCAGTAGAGGGACCAACAGCAAACGCCACAGTGGCTGAGGCTCTCGGGCAGGACAGAGGAGGGAGGTGCACAGGCTCCATGTCCTGCCCACCCTCTTCTCTGAACCACCCCCACCACAACTGTGGGTGACAGTGCAGTGGCTTAGGAACACAAATCACACAAGTTTGGCTGCATAAAAGACAAGTCTTCCTGGAGTCTAATCAAGCCCTCAGGTTTCCACATGCCTGATCTAACCAAAGTGTTTCCTGTGGACTGGCCAGTCTGATCTCATCCTCCTCAGCAACTCAGAGATGTGGCCAAAAAAAAAAGCCCAATGCATCCCACCAAACTTGCTGTCTTCTTTGGTGGGCTGCCCGGAAGACCCGCGAAGACCTGCAGCGGTGATGCCATGATGCGGGACAGCGCCAGCAGGGGGTCTGGCACACAGTGGGGCTCCATAAATGCTCACCTTGCTTCTCTGTGAGCTTGTCAACAACAAAAGGAAGCTGGGGGTGGGGTGTCTCTGAATGAGGTTTGATATATGATGGTCTCACCCCTGCGTAGCATCCTGCTTGGTGTCTGGTATTAGAGTGGTCACTCAGCAAGATTTTTAGAAACAAGTGAATGCTGTTGCTTGGGATTTAAGTAGTACATAACAATGTTGCCATTATCATCATTGTTATTAGAACAGCGCCTGCCACAAAGCCACCATTTGCTGGATACACGAATGGATACACCACAACCCACTCTAACGGTGAGCTGGTTTCCCTAGCCAGAGGCAGCTGGTAAACAGGGTCACTGAGTTGGAATGCTCCCCCAGACTTCCACCACAAAGGCGGGTGTGCCGATGGGGCAATGGAACAGTTCTGCCTGCCGGGGGCGGGGGGGCTGGGGTGGTGGTTTCAGGAAAGGGCAGACATTAAGGCCTGTCAGCCTGTCCTTGCACATGGCTGCTCCCTGCTACAATGAAGGCGGGTTAGGAATGTGAACTTGTGGCTGAAATGGGGGGATTAAGTTTGTGGCAACCTCAACTGAACTTGCAACGTGGTGAAACATGGGGAAAAAGAACAACAGAGCTAATTAGACGAGCTGAGCTGTCAGAGTGCCGCTGAATGGCTCAGTGCCAACAAACAAAAGGAATGGGTTGGCAATCAGCAGGATCGATGGAGAAGACTGCTTCATTAGGGATGATAAAACAGACAGAGCAGGAGAGAGGAGGGGCAGGGAGGGGGCAGGGGGACGCGGAAGGAGGGGGAGGGAGAGAGAGTCACCACAGACCCAGGGACAGCTAGTCACCCACGCTGCTACAGACACACCCAGAGTCACACGCACTTGCCTGGTGTGGACAAAGCCAGACACAAAATTATACTCACAGACAACCATTCAGAGACACACAGAGGCCTCAAGATGCCAACATGTACACAGTCTTACAAACACACACAGAGGCGAAGACACATGCATCGATCTCTCTCTCTCTCTCTCTCTTTCACACACACACACACACACACACACACACACACACACACACACACGGCCGCAGACCTACAGTTGCAGCCGCAACCAGGCAGACACACAGAGACAAAATGGTTTAATTAAGCCCGAATCACAAGACGATGCAGACAACTGGCCCGTCATATTTCAGCGATCACATCCGTCTTTCTGGGGTGCTGAGGGAGGGAGGGGGCTGGGGATGAGGGGAGAAACCACATGCACGCACGACAGCGACGACTGGCCCCACCAGTGTTAGGATCCCAGCAGTGCCAGGGGAGAAAATGCTAAACAGGGATTTTGAGCTCTGTTCAAGGGGGACTTGAGGGGAAAGTTGGGAAACCAGCCAATTCCCCACCGGATTTAAAACCTGAGAAATCTAAGTTGGCAGGGTTAAATGTGTAGTGAATACAAAAGCACCGAGTACATTTGATTTTAATGGTGAGCAAGAGGTAATAAATACAGAGATTACAAAGCGCTTCCCATGCACCCGACCACAGCCTGCCTCTCCCTGCACGCCCCGACCCACTCCCCTCAGTCCGCCAGACACCAGCAAGGCTTTCTTCTGCTCTTGCCTTTTTCTGTTTTTTGAAAAAATATTCTAAATCCCTGGGTAGCAACTGCACTCCAGCCACAGGTGCCAGGCTACAGCGCTCCTTCCAGAAAGGTTGCATGGCTGGCCTCCACGCTCCCGCCACCTTGGGCCAATGGCTGCCCTTCTGCCCAGAACGTTTGCAGCCCAGTGACCTGGCAAAGCCCAGCGGGGGCCCACTGGCTCCTGACATGGGAGCTTGTCAGACCCCTCTCTTCAAGGTCCTTGAAGGGTTCTATATCCCCTGCCTCCCAGGCTCACCCCTAACATGCAGTGGTGCCCACTGGATTGTTTGCACGAGTGCACGTGGAGTGAACAGACCCTGCAGCACTAGGGACCACAGGGCCCAGAAATCACAAACCTTCTAGGATTCCCAAGTCAGCCCAACAGTTACCCTGCTTGGCAGAAGGTGTTCGGGTTGGCAGAAATTGAGTATGTGTGCCCACTTCATGCCAGAACTGTGCTAGGCAGTATACATACATGACCTCATTCCCCTCACCAGGTATGTGCTGCTAAACTCATTTTACAGATGATGAAACTAAGGCTCAGAGAAGGTAAACATCTCACCCAAGCCATCCAGCTAGGAAGTGGCCAAGCTGTGATTCAGAGCAGGGCAGACCGCTCTGACTTCCAAGCACAGGAGAGCTGGTTCTGCTAGCACCTTGCCTCTTCAGCGCTCCAGAACCCAAGGGGACCAAGGAGTGCAGCCGGAGGGCAGGGCAGGTCGCTCCCTGCACCAGTACGATGGCAGGCTTTTCTCAGGACGTTTGCATTCCTGAGTCCTCAGTGGCTAGAGGATGTGGCTACCTCTATACCCACACTCCGCATGAGTCCCCACATTGGCACAACAATACAGAGTCCTCGGTGGCTGTCTCCAAGAGCTGGTTTTCCTAAGGAGAGCAACAGTGACCTGTAGGGCAGTGGTCCCCAACCTTTTTTGGGCCACGGACCGGTTTAATGTCAGAAAATATTTTCACGGACCGGCCTTTAGGGTGGGACGGATACATGTATCATGTGACCGAGACAAGCGTCAAGAGTGAGTCTTAGACGGATGTAACAGAAGGAATCTGGTCATTTTTAAAAAATAAAACATCAGCCCTGGCCGGTTGGCTCAGCGGTAGAGCGTCGGCCTAGCGTGCGGAGGACCCGGGTTCGATTCCCGGCCAGGGCACACAGGAGAAGCGCCCATTTGCTTCTCCACTCCTCCGCCGCGCTTTCCTCTCTGTCTCTCTCTTCCCCTCCCACAGCCAAGGCTCCAATGGAGCAAAAATGGCCCGGGCGCTGGGGATGGCTCTGTGGCCTCTGCCTCAGGCGCTAGAGTGGCTCTGGTCGTAACATGGCGACGCCCAGGATGGGCAGAGCATCGCCCCCTGGTGGGCAGAGCGTCGCCCCCTGGTGGGGGCGTGCCAGGTGGATCCCGGTCGGGCGCATGCGGGAGTCTGTCTGACTTTCTCTCCCCGTTTCCAGCTTCAGAAAAATGAGAAAAAAAAAAATAAATAAATAAATAAATAAATAAATAAAACATCATTCAGACTTAAATATAAATAAAACTGAAATAATGTAAGTTATTTATTCTTTCTCTGCAGACTGGTACCAAATGGCCCACGGACCGGTACCGGTCCACAGCCCGGGAGTTGGGGACCACTGCTGTATGGTGCTTTCTAAGCGTTCCTGCCTGCCTGGGGTTAGGGGTGGGGTTCCAGGTCTCGGGAGTTCTGAGTGCCACCCACTGGATGACTCTGGCTTAAAGACAGGCTGCTGGCTGTGGAGCGATGAGATATAGTAGAGGCAGGCCTGGGTTTAAAGGCCGGCCTGGCCTCTTATCTCTGTAGTCTCTGCAAACTGGGGAAACAGTGTCTGCCTCCTCTGGGCTGTTGTAAATACCAATAATTATATAAGTGCCTAGCACAATACTAGGCACATAGAAAGCTCCAATAAATGTTATTTCTCTACCCCTCCGTCTCCCTGCCAGGACCTAGTACTGCTCCAGAGATTCCACAGGAAGCCCAGCTGGCTGCTGCTTACTGTTTCCTCAACAGAAGGCTCTGCCCTGTTCTTTATACTGAGATGGACTCGACGGAGATGGAGCTGGGGGATCCAGAGAGCCAGGGGGCTGGGAGACCACGGGTCCTAGAGTCTGGTGACTCCTCCCTGCAGCTGAGGGCCTTGGGCTAGGTCACCCAGCACCAGTTTTCTCTTCTCTGCACTGTGGAGACAGCGCCTGCCTCAAAGGGTGACGGCTAGATGATGGGCCTCGGACTGATCGCTGGCCAGAAAGATCCTAGGCAAATGAGTCACTAAGAAACCGTGTCACTCCTTAGAAGTCGTAGGATTTAAACACCTGTTAAGAAAGTTAAGAGCTGCTGCTGCCGGTGCTCAGTGCTCTCCAGTGTCATCTATGTTCACTCTGAAAAAGTCTCTGTGAGTGAGGGGATATTACAGAGAGAGGTGGGGCTCAGAGAGCTTCAGCACTTGCCCGAGGTCACACAGCTTTGGTATTCAAGTCTAGCTCTGCCCCCAGTCCATGTTGCTAGGGACTGCACAGAAACTCGCACTAAATTGTACAAGGTTGACCCAGACGGGGCTGCCTGTCCCCTACACTGGTTTCTTTGTGCTGTTTGTGCCTTTCTCCCAACAACAGTGAACGGAAACACTCCAGTCCCTTGACAGCCGTGCCAATCACCATCTGAGTGGGTAACATGATGCGTCCTTCACAGTGACCACAGGGGAAGGCATCTACCCCCCCCCCCCCCGCCACCCTGGCCTCTAACTCCACATTAGGGAAAGGAAGGAAAAAAGTACCCTGGAACTTTCTGATGTCCATACATAGAGAGAGCAGCCATCCACCTAATGCTGGGTGTGCACACCGGGGATTAAAAACAGACACAGTTCAGTCTGGCCACCTGCACCCCTCGGCCGCCACACCTTTCACAAGGTGGATTTGGGCACGTGCACTGGACAAGGCGGGAGGGGCCGGGACGCGCATTTGTGGCGAGCCCTGACTGCACGGGATAGGAAGCTGACCGCTTCTCCATGGCTGCAGGAGCGGTGGCCACTACGAACAAGGACAGAGACACTCCTCTCCCACTAAGCAGCCCTCCGCAAGTGGTGCTGGTGGGTTTCCCACTTTAAAGGAACCTGCTAAAGTTGTTATGCCTCGGTCTTTCCAAAGTCTTGGCTTATTAGGAAAATGACTTCACCACAGCTGAATTCGGGACCCACACACCGTATTTTTCTATGGCACTTCTCTAAAAACCACCCGAGGATCTTCTCTCTTGCCTCCCCCTTTGCCAGCTGTCGGGGGGGGGGGGGAGTTTATCACGTGTCATCACACGGGAAGGTGAGCTCCAATGTGAGGCCCACCCGAGGAGGCACACCTGTCTCCATTTGAGTTGTTCCACGTTCTGGGGGTATAGCCTCCCCTGGTCTGGTGGGGGCCAGAGACCCTGCTGCCAGACTTAGTGAGAAGAGGGTGTGGGAGCAAGACTTGGAAGCTCACTGGCTAGAAACAGGGCTCAGCCTAGGAGCTGTGCTCCAGCGCTGTGCACACGGCTCTGACACCACACAGCGGCCCCACGACCTCTGACCTCCAGCAAGCCCCAAGCTGCTCTGACCTGTGATCCCTGAACTGCTTCACGCAAAGGAAAGAGAAGCCCAGAAAATGCAAGTTCGGGTTCATGCCACACAGGGGGAAGCTGGAAACCCAATCCCAGGTTTTCTTTTGCAAGGCAGCCGAGTTCAAACTCCCGAGGAGGTTTAGTCAGGCGGGGACAGCGGCCCAGGCAGTGTTAGGAGGGAGGGCAGAACCACCGGCTACTCACGGGCCTCGAGCGCTGTATCTTGGGAGGCGGCGGGCGAGTGGGACGGAGCTGTCTTTGTGGCTGTATTAAAGCAAACTGAAAACATCAGTACACACGGAGATGGTTTGATGCATTTGTACACGTGGCGGGAGAACAAGCATCCGGTCCCCCAAGCTCAGCCCGAGGGCCACCCTCAACGCCACCTGCTCCCCACCCCCACATCAACTGGTCGGTCCCTGGGTCCTGCACATTCCATTTCTGAGCCCTCCCTTCTGCAGTTTCTTCATTCTAGCCTCACCCTTGCTGGACCTCCTCCAGCCACTCTCCACACAGGCCAAGGGTGGTCTCCCAAAGCGCAGTATGGCCACGCCTCACCACAGCGTGGACACCTCTGCTCCAACCACCAGCGCCGCCTCCCCGAGCCCTGCTCCGTCCTTGGGTGATGGCACAACAAGGCTCTCGGCTGGCATTCCAAATCCTCCAAGAACTGGGTTCTGCCATGCCCACACAGACGCTTCCACCCATGCTTACCTGGGCAGACCCCAACATGGCCCTGGGTTCTCATGCCTCATTTCCTGCCTGCCCTCTGGCTGAGACGACCTACCCGACCCTGACCTGCCTGGCAAACATTTCCTTGTCATTTAAGACTCTGCCCACGTCAGATGCCGCCTTCTGTGTGCCCACTGTCCCAGGCTCCTTGCCACGTGAGACTTAACACAAACAGGAAGTATCTGCCCCATCTCCCATTATCTTTTTTTAAAAAATTATTAAATGTATTGGGTGACACTGGTTAATAGAATTATATAGGTTTCAGGTGTGCAATTCTATAATACATCATCTGTATATATAGCATTGTGTGTTCACCACCCAAAGTCAAGTCTTCCATCACCCTGTATTTGACCCCAATATCTTTCAAATGTTTAAATCCTTGTGCTTTGGAAGAAAATACATGCTCAATAAATGTCTGATGAACAAATGGAATTTGTACAACATGCTTGGCTTTGGAAATCGGGATTTGAATGAAAAACAACCGAGCCCAGACTTCTTGGCTCTGCTCTCAAGTCCTTGATCTTGAGAGTCAAGCTCTGTCCTGCACCTGCCCATCCAGATGCCCTGAACAGTGTGGGAGACAGGCAGGCGGAGTCGGGAGAACAGGAGCCCATGCAAGACTGAGACCTCAGACCTCACAAGCCCTGGGAGGCTCCCATGCTTCCTGCCCCTTCAACCATGTGGTTCGCGAAGGTACGTCATGATTCCACAAAGCCTAGGCCTGCCCCGCCCACTTCAGGGGCCAGGGCCACGTGTGGCGAGCCCGAATGAAGACCTGCTGTGAGGGTAGAAGACACACTGGACTTCAGAGGCTTAGCTTGAAGAAAGAATGTCGACTATCTCAGTAATTTTAAATATTGATTACTTGTTGAAATACAAGTATTTTGGATATTTGGGTTAAATATATTAGAATTCCACATGTGACTTGCATGTGTGGCTCCCATGGCATTTTTCTTGGACAGTGCTAGAGCTTCAGCTAGTTGGAGGGGTCCTTCTGAGAGACACCCTGTCTCAGATCTTTCTCTGAACCCGGCTCCTGGAAGGGAGGGGCCGTGAGTCTCAGGCATCCCTGGGTTCCCAGGGCCCTGCAAGGGCCCATCATGGGGGCCTGAGGGGAAATTCACTGAGGCACCCGGTAGAAAATTGGGGTCCTCATGGAAATACATTGAGGCTTCCCAGGTCCTGTACCGTTAGCAGGGAGTATGGGCCAACCCACGCCCAGCGAGCCTTCCATAGCTGGAAGCCATCTGGGGCTGAGGATGCCACCCACTGAGATGAGTGTGGCTGCCCAGCGAGTCCCCCAACGTACACAGCTCATCAGGAGCACAGGGGATGTGGAGCCGCCCCTTCCAGACGTCCGGCTCTCATCCCCACTCCCCTCATGCTTGGTTGGCCACCAGCGCCCCAGCTCCACAGCCCTCACCACGCATCACCTGTGACCTGGCCATTTCCCTTCTTGCTGGCAGAGTGGCAGTGTGGCGGTGGTCTGGGTTTGGACAATCTTGGACTGAGCCTCAGCCCTGCACCTGCCCTCACGGTTCCTGTGGGCCAGTGGTTTTAACCAACCCAGCCTTACTTTCTTCCTCAGTACGTGTAGGTGACGGCACTGCCCACCCGACGGGCTGCTAGGAGAGCTCAGTGAGATGATGTTCGCCGAGGTCTCCCCAGCGCCGCCAGGAGACACCAGAAACTACCCCCCGAGCAGGCTGCGCAGCCCCCGCCTCTCCCCTCCCAGTCCACCTTCCACGCTTGTTCCCCGGGGAGAACAAAACAGAGTACGTGCCCAGTCACGCCACTTGCCAACTCAAATCATCGTGCTGGAAGGCTGGCGTCTCAGAGGTGTCTTCTGAGAAATGCCATCCTGGGAGACGCCCTGTGTGGAGGGAGGGTGGGTGCCCGGCCAGAAGAGTCCGGGAAGTGCTGTCTACAGTCTTGTTCTCTTTGGAGATTCACAACGACTATTCGCACAGCAAAGGAAATGTCGCTGCAATAAAAACAAAACCAAACAAAAAACCAAAAACCCACCCGAAACCGGCAAAACCTATTAACTCCGTTTTTCTTTTACTGTATGAGCATTTATCAGCATAAGCTTTTGTTCCCTCAGTTTCCTCTGGGTTATCTTTTTCTGTGCAACCTCTTCTCCTAGCGTGGGAACTACCTGCTCTTTTTTCAGTGAGGATTGTTCGTCTCCCTGTGGCAGGGAGAGCGCATGGAAAGGTTCCTCTGCCCATGAGCTCTGTAAGTTCTGTGCTGCATCTTGGGTGCTTGGTTCACCTGGACGTGCTCGAAGACCAGAGAATCTACATCTAAACCCTTAACTTCAGCATCATCCTATACATTCTAAAGCATGTGCTGCAAAACCTCAGCACTCCTTTTGGGCCATGGCCCCTGTGTCCAGGCTCTCCCTGGGCACACCGACCAACTCCATCACTATAACAACAGACTGGCACACACTGCTTCTGTCGAGTGACGCTTTCAGATCATTGGTGGCTTTTCGGATATGTGGCCCCTTGAGCACACCCAACTTAGAAGCCCGCAAGTTGACCAGGGGGATTTAAAGACATCAGGAAAGGGTAACGTGGTACAAGTGTCCCGAACAGGGCCATGAGGGCCCCATGCCGAGTGCGGGGTGCATGACAGCACTTCCCCCTGGCCCAGGCAGACACAGATACACGGCTACAGGGATTCTTCTCCTTCCTGGAGGACAAAGAGTCATGGGGCTGCTAGGCCAGATTTCCCAAATATACCAGGGTGGGGTGACAGTTGAGGACACAAGTTGGAGAGAGCTAAGTGCTCTGAGGACTGGAACAGGCCACAGGGGTGTGTGAGTGGTGTGATCTGGATGGGAAGAGGGTGTGAAGAGAGAAGCCGGGGAAGAATCCACTCAACATACTAGTCCCTAGAATCGGCCCAGTGCTTGGGGCTAACTGAATGTGGGGACCATGACAGAGTGAGATGGGCACAGGAAGACCACAGGCTGGCCAGCCCTCATTTCAGGCGAGCCAGGAGCACTTCCCAAGGGCAGAGACCTACTCCCTTGCCTCCATGCCAGCCTGCTGCCCAGAGCCTCTTCCCTGGCCCTCGTGGCAGGAAGCACATCCATCTGTGGAGAAGGAAGCAGACTGGAGAGGGGCAGCGACCTGCTCAAGGTCCCCACTCGGTGGCAGGGAGCCCAAGGAACGGGTCTCAGGCCTCCTGACTGCGAGCCCAGTGCTCTC
This sequence comes from Saccopteryx leptura, assembly GCF_036850995.1. NCBI lineage: Eukaryota > Metazoa > Chordata > Mammalia > Chiroptera > Emballonuridae > Saccopteryx > Saccopteryx leptura. Next base: position 11,818,566 of record NC_089504.1, on the reverse strand, counting down.
CCCACAGCTGGGGGAGGCAGTGGCTAAACCACAAGAGCCTCAGAGCAGGACAGAGCAGAGAGGTCGGGCGCGGCGGCACAGAAACTGCGTTTATGTGGTCCTCACTTCCCTTGCTGGGTCAAAACATGGCTGCACTTAAGTGAGTTCCAAAAGGCTGGGCCCTTAACCATCTTCCACAAAGAAGAGTCCCATCGCATACTTCACCTGGCTCTCCTGAGCTTGGCTGCGGCAGGGACGGGGGTTTCTGCGACCCACACAAGCAGCTGCCCTCCTGAAGGTCACGCTTAGTCGGGGAAGCACATTCACTCTCACGGAGGGAGGCCTCATCTCATGCACTTTTAAGGAGCATCTACTTGGGGCCAGGGCACCAGGACTCAGGAGAAGAAGACACAGCCTTTATCCTTACGGAAGGTATAGTCTACTGGACTGAACCTACATCACAGAAAAACAGCTTTCCTACAGGACAGAGAGTATTTGGGCTAAAACACAAGACATATATAATAGTTTGGGGTAGGAAGGCACGGGCTCATGTCGTGGCTCTGCCACTGGGTGAGTTATATGACCTGAGTCTCAGCTGACTTTTGTGTAAGAAGAAATAACCAGAAGTCACAAGCCCCAGTGTGAGGATGCTACGAGAGTACAGTACAGCCGTGCGAGGCTCCGGTCAGCTGTCCGGCTGAAGAGACGGGACCATCCCGTCCTCGGTCCACCCGTCGCACCCACAAGTTTTGCCAGAAAAGCCCTGCGGGTGTGAGGACCTTGGTTCTCCAAGGGAGTGCGCTGTCAGCCAAGCGCTGTTGAAGGAGACTGGATTTTAATAGTAACCTCTATTTGTATGATGCGTTTTCCTTTCAAAGCATTCTACTTCTCTTCTTTCCTTTGAGCCGCATCTCCCCTGGTGAGGCAAGTTAGAGAATAATAATTTCCCGGCTATAGAGACAGGAAACAGGAGGCCCAGAGAGGTTAAGGGACTAGTTTGAGGTCACAGAACTAGTCGCAGGAACTAAAACAAGCGGGTATTCTCAGTCCATTGTGCTATCCTTGTCAACCCAAATTTAAGTCACTCAGAATCCCTTCTGACATGGCTCTTCTAATCCTTGTTGCATGTGAAGTTAGAATCTGTTGTTAGAGGTCTGAGCCTTAGAGAAACAGCTAGAGAGAATGACTGCCATCCTCCCTTTCCTCATTTGAGCATCTCTTTCCGGTGCTTTCCAGAGGCACATGACTTGTTGGTTCATCTACTTAACGAACAGCAGAGTGTGCTCTCTGTTGGCATGGCGGTACATCCGTGAACTGCCCTCACAGGCTCCCCCTCTAACGGATGAGACAGAGTGCTAAGGCCTGGGGAGGTACAAAGGAGGGCAAGTCTACCAGACGGGGCGGTAGGGAATTCAGGTGCCTGGTACAGGAGGACCACAGTGGTCTGACAAGACTGGAGCGAGGATGACTATGCAGATGGGAGGACCTCCAAAAGGCTGGTAGAGGGTCACATACTATAGGGCCGGGCCCTGACCATCAAGAAGTGTGGGCTTTCTCTTCAGTGCAGTGGGAGGGACGCAGGCGGGAGGAACCACCACAGGTCTTGGTGTAAAAGGTGGGTGGGAAGAGGATGGGTGTGCTTCTAAGGACAGACACTCCCCTCCAGCCACAGGGGCCTGTCCAGGACGCCACATTGTCAACTCACCACCCCGGCCAAGTGACTGCTGGGAGATCTGAAAGTGTGATTGGCATGTCTCAGAGAAAAGAGGGACTCTGTGGCCTCCGCCTGGACCATGGCGTTTATATCCATCAGCCCTGTGGGCCAGGAGAGTATGCTCATTGGATATGAAACCCACATTTATGAGGACAGCATCTGATTTGCAGTTAATTTGTTGATGCAGCAAAACACATTGTTTCCAAAAGGTCAGGAGGGGAAGTCCTATTGGAATATCAACTTAATTACTTGGGCGGCATGGATGAGTGGGCGCCCCACACGGGGCTGCAGGGTGCAGAATACTCCACTGCCAAGTGCTGACTTGGGGCAGAGCTCAGCGTGTGCAGGGGGCACCACGGGCGGAGGGGGTGGGGCAGCCTGTATGGTGGGCAGAGCCAAAGCATATCCTGCAGCCTTGTTCCTGGTGCCTGACCAGCAATCCTGCCCTTCCAGGGAACCCTCATGTGGGAATGAGGGTCGTCACCCCATTCCACAAGTGAGGGAAGGCAACGACTTGCCCAGGCCTTCAGAAGAGCCCACCTCAAGGGAACTGTGTGGGGGGGGGGGCAGAGGCCCTGTGATGTATGTGGGAAGGGGCTGGTTGTTTAGAAACCAACATAGGGACTTACCCTGTCCCCATGGAGGTCACACTGTGGACTGTCCCTTCAATATCCCTTCAAGGTCAGATCAGCACCCCCACGTCACTGCTAGAAAAGCAGGCTCAGAAAGGCCACACAAATGAAACGTCCAAGTCAGGGGGTGACAGACCAGACCCCAATCAGGGACTGTGTATGGAGACACCTGAGGCCACAGGGGCCAACCAGATTCCAAGTCAGGGGGTGACAGACCAGACCCCAATCAGGGACTGTGTATGGAGATACCTGAGGCCACAGGGGCCAACCAGATTCTAAGTCAGGGGGTGACAGACCAGACCCCAATCAGGGACTGGGTATGGAGACACCTGAGGCCACAGGGGCCAACCAGATTCCAAGTCAGGGGTGACAGACCAGACCCCAATCAGGGACTGTGTATGGAGACACCTGAGACCACAAGGGCCAACCAGATTCCAAGTCAGGGGGTGACAGACCAGACCCCAATCAGGGACTGTGTATGGAGATACCTGAGGCCACAGGGGCCAACCAGATTCTAAGTCAGGGGGTGACAGACCAGACCCCAATCAGGGACTGGGTATGGAGACACCTGAGGCCACAGGGGCCAACCAGATTCCAAGTCAGGGGTGACAGAGCAGACCCCAATCAGGGACTGTGTGTGGAGAAGGAGGCAGAACAGACACCTGAGGCCACACGGGCCAACCAGATTCACTGAAGGCCGAGGACTATGCACACAAAGCCTGGGCGAGGGAGGCAACCTGCCTGGGGGGCAGCCAGGGCCCCTGCAATCCCCCTTCTGAAGGCCGGAGAAGGGGGTGTGCCCAGTGGCAGCTGGAGGCCTGAGGGTTGGCCTCTAAAGCTGGTCCCAAGGGGGCCGCAGATCTCTCGTGTCTGGATGGTGTCCTGAGCTGGCCCGTTCCTGTCAGACTCCTGTCTAGCCCACACAGAAGAGGCCCTGGCGACCACTACAGAGGATTTCTCTATCTCAGGGATGTGCCCCAACCAGACACACTGCCAGGGACGGAGAGGGTAAGAGAGAAGAAATTCACAATTAAACTCTGTCACTGTTTCACGAGAAAAGAGTTCACCTGGTTAATTCTCCCGCTAGCAGCTGCGTCAATGCTCTGACCTGCGCATGACGTGGTCCAGCTGGGTGAGGAAGACAAAGCTCTGAGCCCTCACAAAGGGGCTCTGGACCGGGAGCAAGGCCCCCCAAACTCCTCAGGACCAGAGAGCCACTCTTATGCAAGGTATGGAAAGAAAAGAAGGCCTCTCTGAGATGCCTCCAAAAAAGGAGTATATTGAAGCCATATTTGCGTGGAGTGTCTCCTTTGAAATGCCCAACTAGCTCTTGGGCACAGCTCTCGCCTGTCTCAACTCCTGTCATTCTCTCTTCGTCCACCCCCAACAGAGCGGATCTTGCTTGTTGGGGAGGATCAAATGCTTCCGTTTCAGCGAGGACAGCTGGGGAAGAGAAGGCTCTGATGCCCCATAGCACCTGCTCTGTACCCCAGAGGGGACCCTGGGATCCTTGGGCCCCGAGGGGCCTGCAGAGCTACATGGAAGCTCTGGGCCATCACCTGGAGGGATGCTCCTGGCACGACGCTGCACAGGACGGCCCTCGCATCCTGCTGAGGAAGGAGCTTCCTTCCCGCCCATACAGGGTGGTAAAAAGGTGCTTCTTCATTGGAGGGGGAGGCCGGAAGGGGCTCTCCTGTGGGAGCACCCTCGATGGGCCAGGTGTTGCTCAGAGGGTCCCAGTCAGTCCTCAGACGGCAGGGCGGCCCTGTCGTGATCTGTGTCCCACTGTCGGGGACCGAGTCGCTCACCAGGCTCCTGCAGCAGTTACGGAGCCGGTCGGGTCAGAGTATTTGGTCTCTGTTGTTGGAAGCCAGAGGGAGGGTTCAACGTGCAGTGCAACTTGCTGTCCCGAGGCACCATCTGTGAGGGGGTGCCCAGGACGAGGTGGCCCTCGAAGAAATGCCGCAGCCCCTGTCATCGGGCCTGTGAGCCGGCACCTTTGGAGAGGGCGTGCTTGCGATCAGCTGACTCAACAAGTCACCTTGCGAGCCTCTCTCTCAGCCTGAGCCGGGGCTCTCTCTCCGCAGTGGGTGCGAAGCGGAGCCGGCTCGGCCTGGTCCTGAAGAGCAGTGCATTCCTCCCCGATGTTGACAGGAGTAGTATTTTGTAGTGGGGCTGGTTAATTTGTAGTGGCATTTGTGGTTTGAAGCCTTGTCAAGATCCCTGATTACTTCCTGAGCAAGGAGCGCGGCTGGTGGGAAGTTCACATGCTGAACTAAAGCGGCGAGGCAGCTGCGAGAGGGCTGGGCGACCCCAGCGGCGGGGCCAGAGGTGGCGGAGGGAGGAGGGCCAGCCATGGGGGGGGGGAGCCCTTTGTTTTCAGTCAGGTGCAGTTGCTGGGTCTGAATAGGTGGCATCCCACTGGTGGCCCGAGGTCGGGCACCAGATGTGGCTGGCGGCTGGGCAGGGGCAGGGAGCTCTGCTGACGCATGTCATTCTCTGCCCAGACAGGAGCAGGAGTGCGCGTGCTGCTGCTACCTATAGCAGGGTAGCCATCTGGGATGCCATCAAGGGTGCCTGGGGGACCCTCTCGGGAGGTGGGACATACGAGGAGGGGCTTCCAGACGTTGGGGTGATGCTCCCCCCCGACGCCAGCAGGGGCTCCTGTTTTCTGGCACCTGCTGAGGACCAGGCCTTGTGCTCGGAGCAGTGGGTGCCAGGTCTCTAACGGCCTCAACACCCTGCAGAGAAGGCACAATCCACATTTGGCAGATGAAAAGGCTGAGGCTGACTTGTCCAGCCCTCCCAGCTCGGAGGCAGCACAGCCTGCGTTCAAGTCCAGGTATGTCGGACACCGGAGAAGCCCACGCTTGTTCCATCAGACCCGAAACACAGACAGCGCAAGGAAGATGCTGGGACTCGGCCCCTCGAGACTGAGGGTGCCCCCTCTCTCTGCGCAGTTCTCCCCGATATCCTCTGAGCTTTCTGAACCTGCTACGTCCATTCTGACCACACAGAAAGGTTCATCTTTGCAGCTGCCTGCACTTCCCCAGGCCCATGTCCCGGCTCACGGAGGATTTGCTCGCTGCATGCAAGGACCAGGGCCAGCTCAGCAAAACCAGGGCTAATTTATCATCTCTGGAATGAAGTCCACCCTAGCATTACACCACTAGAAAATTAAACTTAGAATCTTCCCCTGATTTTGCAGCTGTACAGATAGGACCACACAGGATCCTCTAGAACGGAAGTCCAGGGACTGTCAGTCTTCACCCTGCTCTCCCTGTCATGAGGGTCTCTGGGCTGACCTGTAGCTGGGGTACTGGGCATGTCCCCGTAGGCAGTCCTTGGCAGGCAGGCCACTTACGATCCAGCCTCTGCTCCACCAGACCCCTGTCCCACCCCCCACAAGCAGCCGCTTCATTCCGGCCCTAGAGAGCCCCTGCTCTGCCCCTCACGTGCTGCTGCCCTTCACAACGCGCATGCTCACCCTGGGTGCCCCCTGCACTGCCTGCCTGGTGGACCCTGCTCATCCCTCAAACCTCTGTCCCTTCCCTGGAAGCCGGTCCCTTCCTGGTTCGACAGAACTGGGCTTCTTTCTTCTGCTCCTCCTCTGAAATAGTGGGCCCCTTGATGGTGACATGGTGGCTACTGCATATCGGGACCCTGGGGTCTGAGCACAAGGCCAACACTCAGTAAGGGCGAAGGGAACGCTTGCTGAAGACTGCGGAGCGAGCGTCACATTATCAGGACGGCCATCGCCCCGTATTTGGCTGATCCAGACCAACTAATCATTGTCCCTGTCACTCGAGTTGCTCTGTCCACAAGGCTGCAACATTTCTGGTAGATTTTGATTAGGAAAAACCTCCAATCTAGAGGTGTTCTGGTCTAACAGGCTGAGCCCCAGGGCCAGCCCCCAAAGCAAGAGACTTTCTGAGTGGAATGCAAACGTGGAAAGCAACAGGAAGCCTGGACGGGAAGCGTCCCCACATTTCCCCGGCGTGTCTGTTCAAGAGAGACAGTCAGGTTCACTAGACAGAGGGGTTTTGTGGCTTTTTATTCTTCCCGTGGAACAAATGGATGGAGAACCTGGTTTTAAAATTCCTGGACCCTGGAATACATTTCTATCTGTGTCAAAGTCTACCTTCCACCGCCTCAGCAGAGTTTAAAATCCTAGCTAATAGGTTAACAACTGTTTTTCTTCAGCTTCAAATGAAGAATATCAGAAGGTTGGGGGAATATGTAGCTCTCCAATTTGTACGGACTGCACACAGCTCCCTGCAATGTGTGTTTGACAGGACTGACATTTTGTACCGCTGTGAGATGGGAAAACGTGTGACATTTTTATTCATGGTGGCGTACGCCCTTGTAATGATCAGCTCTGGTCGATGTGCTTACCGCAGCAGCCCCAGAGCCCTCGGAGAACAAACAGGAACCCAAGGTGCCAGCAGTTCGACTACCTTATTAAACACCGCCAGGATCCTAACGAAGACCAACTGCTGGAAAATCTCACTGTCAAATCCTCAAGGACATTGTCAGCGCACAGCTAACTGCATATATTTTTCATTTAAAATACTGAAATCCAGCATTGTGCCATTACGACCGGGGGAGGGGCGCCACTCCAGCGGCCATTCTGTCAGCTACCTCTTTGGAGCTCCAGATGTTAAGAGCCAGATGCCCAGTGGGGTTCAGAGCGCAGAGAGGGGCGGCAGAGATGGGGAACCGACTTTCTGAAGACGCAGCCCTGCCTTCAGGGTGAGAGGCTGAAAGTTACAGGGCTCTGGTGAGAGTCACTTGGAAAATCAACTTACTGCTTCCCTGCACAAACCAAAGCAAGTCTGCATAAATAGAAAATCTGCCCTGTCACCCCCCAGCCAGCCACCTTCCTGTAGGTGCAACCCATCACATCCTGCAACTCAGTGCTAATCAGCCTTCTGCTTGGCGGCAGACCTTAAGACATCTGTAGGAACACACGGCATGGTGAGTTTCACACCTTGGCAGAAAAGCTGTGTGTCAGGGTGCCCACCTGCATCTCACCACTTGCCTCAACTCAAAGGCCTCAAGGTCAGTGGGCAGGAGGACCCCCTTCCCTTCGGCGGTCATTTCTAATGCTGATGCACACGGATAGACGGAAGCCCATCACTTGGCAGGTCCTTGGAGCTTTTTTGTACTTGCTACACTAGGTGATTTGGTTGTGGCTACATACATTAATGTACTGATGTATTTATTTTGTAAATATGCATCATTTATACAGTGCCTCTATTTCCACACTCTAGTCCTGGCGCACTAAGACACACTCTGCTATTTATTTATAGGATCCTTGGCATAACAGGTCTAAAGACGCCTGTGTGAGGTTCTTGCAGGTTTGCAACAAACCGTAAGTGGTTGGCTAAACAACTGGATGTTCTCCATCCATCACGGGCAGGGGCTTGCATTTTAAGGGGCAGCCCATAAAGTTGGTTTAGCATAATACTGTACATCATCCTTGGTGGAACGGGCCTGGGACACCCCAGAGCTGGCAACCCTGAGACCAGGAGCCATAACATTCCACACTCTGGGGTAGGGGTAGCGGCGAGGGGGTGAGGTAAGCTCCGCATACCCTGGTTACAGGACCCAGAGAGAGTATAAAAGGGCGGCCGGCAGCAGCCCTGGGCAAAAGTCGGACAGTGAGAGTGGAGGTCGCTGGACCCAATACTCCGAAGCAGACCATTCTGTCCCACGGCAGAGCCTCTCACCCTGGGCTGTGAGGGGAGGTGTCCACTGGCCTGTGCACCCCAGCGGACACTCCCCTCATCGTGAGCTGCTGCTCAGATCTCACTAGACTAGAGCATGCTGGCTGGGGGATGAGGGGCAGCCTGCGCCCAGCCTCACGCTATTCCACACTGAGCTCCAATAGCTCCCATAGAGGGTGCACAGCAGATCCCCGAGTCTGTAGGCTGGTCCCCCAGGTCTCACTCCAATCTTTCCCTGATCGTCACCCCCACACGCAGCGTCAGAAGTCAGGCTCCTCCTAGCTCTTGCCTGAATGTTAGCAGCATCGTTAGTGGTCTTCCTGCCTCTCCTACTCCCACCCCTCTCCAAAGCGGCCCCGGAGGAAGTGTTCCCAAATGCCATTCCCTAGAAAATCATCTCACACTGGCTCCTTGACCCCCACAAGATGTTTCAAGCCCCCCCCCCCCAGGCCTAGCCATTGCCTGCCTCCGCAGTTCAGCTCCTAGATCTCACCAGCTACCTCCTGGGCTCCTGCTTCTCCACACTAGTCTGAAGAGCCAGGTGTCCTGTACTTTATACATGGCCTCTTTACCTGTACTGCCCTCTTCCTCTGGCTCTTCCTGATAGGCAACTCATCTTTTAAGATCTAACAGAAATGTCACCTCCTCTGAGAAGCCTGCCCTGGTTACCCTAGACATCCTTAGGCTCCTCTTCAGCCGTTACATTTATGTCCATTAGCCTTTCTCTTTCCATATGATTTGTTAACTGTCTCTCCCAAACAGTGAATGCCACAAAGGCAGGGCCACATCTTATTCCTCTGTGACCCTGGGGCCTTGGTCAGGGCATGGTACCTGGCATACCTCATTATATGCTGAGTAAGTGAAGGAGGGCATTACGGAGGGTGTAAAAGAATAACTCAGAGTTCTGCCTGGCCAAAAACTCCAAGACTTCAAGACTTAATCACAAAGATTAGAGAGTAGCCAGGGAAGGATAATTCTTAGCTGCTCTCATGGTTTGAGCAATGGAAGGTGTCTCACAGATATAGCCCTGGGGCAAAGCTTCCCCTGCCCCCTTTCAGTCTCTGTAGGGAACAGGCCCCAGGTCCCCACACCTAGGGAGTCAGTCTCCTGGCCTGCTGACTGCTACTTTCCATCTCGCCCAGGTGGACCTGCTGTCCCTGCGGAAATACAGTCATTCTCTCCAGAAAGTGCAAACAGGCATCCACCTAGAATGGGTTGAGGACTGGGGCCTCTCTGGGAGGGCCAGGAGGAGGCTCTGACCATAGGCTCTGGTGGCCAATGGGCAGGAGCATCTCAGAAACTCAGTCTGAGGCACTTGCAGGCAATGTTAAGCCCCATCACACTCTGCATTTTAAGTGGGATATAATCAACAGTCCCTTGGGGCAAGTCTCTTTTTGTAAGTTAGGGACACGGTCAGTGCAACCCCTGATCAACTGTCCCAGAGACTGGCACCCAGCCTTCGCTGCCAGGGAGCTGCTGTCACTGCCCAGCTGTCCCAGGCCAGGGGAGCCAGGGTTAAGGTAGAAGCATCTGAGGCCCTGAATCTGAGTCCATCGTACAAGCAAGGGGAAGGTGGTTAGGGGAGGGCCCTTGGCTCTACTGAAAAGTGGGGTAGTCCGAGTCCCGGCTACATCAGTGTGGGGAAGAGAACGTGAGAGAACGTGAACCCTCTGAGCACCCCGCCCAGCACCCAGCCGGGCAGCATGGATGTTGCTCTCATCCTCCTCCTTTTTACTAAAGAATCCCAGGCCCTGTTAGGTTTATTCTAGGGAGAAAGCAAAGTTTCAAATCCAGGCAGCAGCTGGGAGCCTTAGCCAGGAGTGAAGGAGAATCAGAACAAGTGACCTTGACCTTCACGGCTATCCCAAGCCACACTGCTGGATTTGAAGCAGGCCCCTAAACACTGGCAGCCACAACCAGACCCTCAGGACTCGGGTGTAGCTGAGGAAGAGGGCTTGAAGAAAGGGGTCGAGTGAGGGGAGAGCCCAGGCTTTGGCACCAGATAGACCTGGTTTGGAATTCTTGTTCTGCCACTTACTGTGTGACCTGGAGCAAGTTGCTCAACCTCTCTGAGCACCAGCTTTCTGGGAATAATAATAACTACATTGATCGTACAGGGTTGTTGAGAAGATTAAATGCAACGATGCTTGTGGAGGGGCTGGGCTCCCACTCAGGTGGTCCACATTATAATGAAAACCAACCCAACCCATCTGACCTCTCCTTATCCTGCCATCTCTCCGTCCTTGTCATCCCTTCCCCTGGGCACAGCAAGGTTAATCATTTTCTGAGTGCACAGAAGGGCTTAGGGATTGATGGGGCACAATGTGACAGGCAGCTCCTGGCACAGCGGTCCTGTGGCCACGGGACGAAGGCTCCCCACACGGCCACTGACACCGAGCTGACTGCCAGAGGATCTTGCTTGCGGGATATAATTTATTTTCAATATTTTATGTTTTACTTCCCCTTCCCCACTGTGATAAACTCCCACCTTTGGCACAGAGAATTCTAATCTGGGAGCTGCCTCCTCTGGTCTTGCAGAATCAGATTTCCTGCTCTTGTCCTGCTGGGCTCCCCACTCCCCGGCAGGGAGCCGGACGGCGAGCGGCTACAGCACAGACCTTAAGAGGACGGCTGTTCTAGGCTCTGGTCAGTCCTCCGACAGAGACGCTGCTGTCACACTGCCGGCTGCAGGCAGAGCTGGGGGACACAGTAGGCCTGCCACTCATGGATGGCACCGCGTGCAGGGGTTCCAAATGAGCAGGGGCACCCCTTTGTGGGGTTCTCCCCCCCTTTGTGGGGTTCTCCCCTCATGAGCAGGGCACTGCGGAGCTCAGCCGCCCCTTTGTGGGGTTATCCCCCCATGAGCAGGGGCACTGTGGAGCTCAGCCGCCCCTTTGTGGGGTTATCCCCCCATGAGCAGGGGCACTGTGGAGCTCAGCCGCCCCTTTGTGGGGTTATCCCCCCATGAGCAGGGGCACTGTGGAGCTCAGCCGCCCCTTTGTGGGGTTATCCCCCCATGAGCAGGGGCACTGTGGAGCTCAGCCGCCCCTTTGTGGGGTTATCCCCCCATGAGCAGGGGCACTGCGGAGCTCAGCCACCCCTTTGTGGGGTTCTCCCCTCATGAGCAGGGGCACTGTGGAGCTCAGCCGCCCCTTTGTGGGGTTCTCCCCCTCACGAGCAGGGGCACTGTGGAGCTCAGCCGCCCCTTTGTGGGGTTCTCCCCCCATGAGCAGGGGCACTGTGGAGCTCAGCCGCCCCTTTGTGGGGTTATCCCCCCATGAGCAGGGGCACTGTGGAGCTCAGCCGCCCCTTTGTGGGGTTCTCCCCCCCTTTGTGGGGTTCTCCCCCTCATGAGCAGGGGCACTGTGGAGCTCAGCCGCCCCTTTGTGGGGTTCTCCCCCCCTTTGTGGGGTTCTCCCCTCATGAGCAGGGCACTGCGGAGCTCAGCCGCCCCTTTGTGGGGTTCTCCCCCTCATGAGCAGGGGCACTGTGGAGCTCAGCCGCCCCTTTGTGGGGTTATCCCCCCATGAGCAGGGGCACTGCGGAGCTCAGCCACCCCTTTGTGGGGTTCTCCCCTCATGAGCAGGGGCACTGTGGAGCTCAGCCGCCCCTTTGTGGGGTTATCCCCCCATGAGCAGGGGCACTGCGGAGCTCAGCCACCCCTTTGTGGGGTTCTCCCCTCATGAGCAGGGGCACTGTGGAGCTCAGCCGCCCCTTTGTGGGGTTCTCCCCCTCACGAGCAGGGGCACTGTGGAGCTCAGCCGCCCCTTTGTGGGGTTCTCCCCCCATGAGCAGGGGCACTGTGGAGCTCAGCCGCCCCTTTGTGGGGTTATCCCCCCATGAGCAGGGGCACTGTGGAGCTCAGCCGCCCCTTTGTGGGGTTCTCCCCCTCACGAGCAGGGGCACTGCGGAGCTCAGCCGCCCCTTTGTGGGGTTCTCCCCCCCTTTGTGGGGTTCTCCCCCTCATGAGCAGGGGCACTGTGGAGCTCAGCCGCCCCTTTGTGGGGTTCTCCCCCCCTTTGTGGGGTTCTCCCCTCATTAGCGGGGGCACTGCGGAGCTCAGCCGCCCCTTTGTGGGGTTCTCCCCCCCTTTGTGGGGTTCTCCCCCTCATGAGCAGGGGCACTGTGGAGCTCAGCCACCCCTTTGTGGGGTTCTCCCCCTCACGAGCAGGGGCACTGTGGAGCTCAGCCGCCCCTTTGTGGGGTTCTCCCCTCATGAGCTGCCTGGCTGCCCCCACTCCACCCCATGATTCCCCCTTTCCTGAGTTCACTCACTCACCACTTAGCTGTCCCCATGTTCTCACTGGGCAACTCACTGATGCCAGACCCTGGGAGGGTGCTGAGGCCATAGAGAAGTGGCCAGCACTGTCCCTGTCAGGGACAGTGGGTCAGGCATATGGACAGTGCTGGCCCAAAGCAGGGGGGAACAGCTCTGCCCGGAGGCGTCTTACGGGGGAGGGGGCCTGAGGGGGCCCCGAGAGGCTGCAGGAGGGGGACACGCCTGGCTGTGCACACGGCAGGAGCCGACCCATCTCTGGGCTCCTCCAGAGCCTGGCACGGGTCGGGTGGGGCCTGAAGCAGATGCCCATGAAGAGCAGTGACTGTGTCAGGGACCAGAGAAGAGGAAGGGACTCTGCCCAGGGTGGAGGCTTAACGAAGTCTTGCAGGGTGAGAGGATGGCAGGTCTCCAGCCCAGAAGACCCAGCTGTGGGCAAGGGAGCACGGGCAGAGGCCCCCTGGCGGGGCCTGAAGGCAGTGTATGTTCTGACCATCAGGCAGGCCCACGACCAGGGGCGGGAATCCTGGAGAGGAGCCCCCTCCTGGGAGCTGATGGGCTGGCCTCCGTCCTTGCTGATGTCTCCTGACACCCTCTGCGTCCCACAGAGCAGTGGAGGAGAGCGACACGTGCCCTGGGGAATAGGAGGGACGTGGAACTGGCGTGGGGCAAAGACGAAAACGGCGGTGCGGGAAGCTCGTGAGCATGATGGGTGAAGAGTGGATCCTGGGTGCTACTAGAACAAAGGCGGTGCTTAGAAGGCACAGGTGCAGCTGAGCTCCCCGGAGCGCAGAGTCCAGGAGGCAGGTCAGAGCCTGGGAGGCGCTCTGCCTACGGAAAGGAGGACCAGACAGCTCCCAGAGCAAAGCCCTGCTCGGACCTCGTGCCCTGTTGGACTCCGCACTTCCTCTGCCCGGCGGCAGCTGGCCAGCCCAGTTCCCACTCCTCTGTGCATTTAGTAGGGCCTCTCTGGAAACTATACTTGGGCCAAAGGAGTGATTTAAAAGGCAAGAATTCTCGCAACCAGGAGAGAAAGCAGTGGGGATGATGTGGGCCAGATACAGAGAATTCCGGGGCTTTAACAGGAAGTCAGCAGCCACTCCATCCTAGAAGAGGCTAGACCCGTGGCTGTGTTTGGTCTCTCAGGTTCAGAACCTTCAGCACGTGGCTGTGTTTGGTCTCTCAGGTTCAGAACCTTCAGCACGTGGCTGTGTTTGGTCTCTCAGGTTCAGAACCTTCAGCACGTGGCTGTGTTTGGTCTCTCAGGTTCAGAACCTTCAGCACGTGGCTGTGTTTGGTCTCTCAGGTTCAGAACCTTCAGCAGGGGTCTGAGCCACAGGCTGACGAAGGCCACCCCTGCCGTCCTCAGAAAACGCGCTCTCTGCCTCGTCCTTGAAGCCAGTGAGGACCAAGGGTGCCAATTAAACATTGCATTCACACTGCCCTGATCTCCAGCAAGGCAGCTGTGACAAGGGGACGGGCCTCCTGAGCATGCTGGTGGGGAGTCACGTCGAAGACCAAACTGGTTGGAGTTGATAACAAATGAAAGGGACTTTGAGATGCCCCATGGCAGGATCACACAGCACAGTTCCAGGCCTTTCAAAACTATCAGATAAATCCCCTGCATCGGGATTAAGTGAAACCACCCACTGTGGGACTGGGGCCGCCTGAAGTCAGGGGCCACGTTACTGTTACCCGTTTTCACAGGCATGGCACAGAATGGGTGTCAGTGATGGCTGAACAGGTGGTCTAGTTCTTTCTCTACTCCTAGCCCTGGATGGTGCCTGACCTGCCACACTCCATTCCCAGAAGCTATCATAGGCAACTGTGCCCATCACTACAACCTGCAACCTTTAGCCCTGACCTCCCTGCTGTGCCCTGACTGGCCATTGCACTCCTGTCCCCTCTCTGTCTGGTGCTCTGGTCCTGGTTGACCTTGGACCTTGATTCTCAGTCATGCATATTCTCTTGGTTTTAAGATTCCCACAGCTCTGGGTATAAACCTCTCTCGGCCATTGGACAGAAGGACAAGAGGCAGGGACAATGTCTCCTCTTTGGCCTTTGTGCACATTTATCAGTTTTATCTGTTTGCCCTTCCTTTTTTTTTTTTTTTTTTAAATTTATTTATTTTTTACAGAGACAGAGAATGAGTCAGAGAGAGGGACAGACAGACAGGAACAGAGAGAGATGAGAAGCATCAATCATTAGTTTTTCATTGCGTGTTGCAACACCTTAGTTGTTCATTGATTGCTTTCTCATATGTGCCTTGACCGTGGGCCTTCAGCAGACCGAGTAACCCCCTGCTGGAGCCAGTGACCTTGGGCTCAAGCTGGTGGGATTTTTTTGCTCAAACCAGATGAGCCCGCGCTCAAGCTGGCGACGTCGGGGTCTTGAACCTGGGCCCACCACATCCCAGTCCGATGCTCTATCCACTGCGCCACCGCCTGGTCAGGCTGTTTGCCCTTCTTTTGAACAGCTCTCTGATTTTCCTTCCAGAAACTACCCCTCCTCCATCTCTTAGGTATGTGTTGGGGGGGCCCATGGAGGGGCCCACCCACCCCACCCCAAGTCACACAGAAGACTCTTGGCCACCATGTTTGGTTCTGAGGTGGTGGATAATCAAAGTTGGTTCAACGAGTGAATCCCATGCCTTGTATGGAAGTCACTAGCAAGTGACACTCACTTTCCTGCTGGTCGTACACCTGGAAGGATGTGGTGTGACGCCACCACAGGCACCTGGCCACCAGGAAGGGAAAGCCCGCCTGAGAATGGCACCAGTACAGGAGGCACAGCCAAGAAATGTGGCCACAAACTATCTGACTGACATGATCTGATACCTAGATCAAGCTATACCTGAAGCTAGTGTGAGCCAACAACTTCCAATAATTTAATCTCCCTTTTGGGTTTTATGTCTTTTGCAAAACAAAGAACCCTAACTGATACTGATTCCCTGTATGGCCCTGCTTCTGGTCTTTGGAGCTAGGCTGACTCCTGACACCCCCAGTACTAGCTCCTACATACGCCCAGTTTTTAGCTTGTAGTCTGGTTCCTCACTCACACCGGGAAGCGCCCAGCATGCCTTTGGGGCCTAATGGTGGGTTTGGTGCACAGATTCTACACCAGGTGCAGGATACCAGTTACGTGTCTTGATGTCAGCTGAGGCCCAGAAACATTAAGGAAGGCCCAAGATCTGAAAGTGCCAGGAACAAGGCCTTACCTGTGGTCCAACATCCTGGGATCCTCGGCCACCCACCCGGGCTACTGCACTGGCCCCATCACTACAAAACCAGCAGGAAACTGCCATGTTCTCGGTGCAGAGCTGGGGCACAAAATATAGCTCTATTAATAAGTAATATGGCTTTGAATCCTGACTGTTGCTTCTGAACTATAAACTCTGGTTAAGTCTCCATCCTCTCTGAGCCTGTCTCCTCCCCTGCAAGAGGAGCTTGTTCCTGAGGCCCAGGAGGTGATGGAAAGGATTAAGAGGGCTAACCTGTGGGAACCACCAAGCATGGTTCCCGGAACTGCAACACAGACCCATTTCTTCAGGTCTCAGCGTTGTACCCGGCATACAGAGAGCTATTCATCTCATGCCCCTCCCACACTGCTCCTAGGACCTAAACCAGTGGTGGTCAACCTGGTCTCTACCACCCACTAGTGGGCGCTCCAGCTTTCATGATGGGTGGTAGCGGAGCAACCAAAGTATAAAGATAGATTTAACTATAGTAAGTTGTTTTATAAAGATTTATTCTGCCAAACTTAGCAAAAATTTGACATAAGGTACTTGGTAAGTAATTATTATTATATACTTTAACTTGCTGTAACTCTGCTTTATCACTTTTATAAAGTAGAGTTACTTCCCTACTTTATAAATCACCATTACTGTGGAACCAGCGGGCGGTTAGAAAATTTTACTACTAACAGAGATACAAAAGTGGGCGGTAGGTATAAAAAGGTTGACTACCCCTGGTCTAGAACTTAGGAGCTTATAAAAACACAAAATAAAATGAGACAGGATCTAAATTCCTAAAATATAAAGATGCTTCCACTTGGAAACAAAACCCTTATTCATGGAAAGAGATTTGAAAGTAGTTTTTGGCCACCATTGGAATATTCATTCTTCTTCAAATTAACAGAATTATAAGCACAGCAACAAATAAAACAAACAAAAGAACTTGCTGAACACACAGCAAGTATTTAATCAATTATTTATCAATTTAAAAATCCATATCAATAATAAAACCCTAAGACGTATGCTGACAGCCAGGCTCTGTGTTGAACTTACCAGAGGCGCATATTCTCATGGGAGATGACAAGCACTAAAGCAATAATTACAAGGCAGTATGAGATGGTGCATGTGCCAAGTTCTGGGATATTACAAAGACAGGGGCACCCAACTCCTCCCAGTGGCCAGGATTTACAAACGGGCTGCCCTGAGGGTGGACAGGCAAATCATGAAGGTCCTCAAGGTCCATTCAAGGGTTAGGATGGAATCTCTAGGGGACACTAGGAGCAGGGAGGTGACACGGCCACTCATGCATGATGCAAGTTGACCCTGCAAGGCCATGTGGAGAATGCAGTGGGGATGAGCCTGGAGGCCAGTTAGGAGACGGCTAAGAAGTCCAGGTGAGTGAGAATGCAGCCTGAACCAAAGCTGGGACAGAGGCAATAGAGAAGACAGGTGAGCAGTGTCCAGGGGACAGAGGGCCGAGGGTCTGAGTGCTGGAAGGAGTGGACCCAGGCTTCTGAATGAATCTCACTGGCGTGGGAGAAACAGAAGGAGGGGAGTCTGTTGAGGAGCACACGTTCCGATTATAGGCCTGTGGTCTGAGGTGACCAAGGTGTTTGGGAGGCAGTGGATGAATTGAAGAGAATTGTGTGTGACTTCCAAACTCAACGGGCAGCAGGGTTTTCTCAGGGCACTCAGAGCCAACGGTGCTGAGAAGGCATATGCTGGCTGGCCAGCTTTCCCAGCTCAGCACGAGACTGGCACTAATCGACTTGGCTTGTGCTTGTCAAGCCGGAACTCTCCAGACGCACAGACAAGCAGGGCACCTCATTCCAAGAGCTGCCCTTAGGGGAGTCTCCAAACACTGAGCCCCAGGCCTCGGTGCTGCTTGGTTTGGGCTTTGGTTTGACTGGCATCTCAACTTTGACATTCAAGAGGTTTAGAAATGTTTGCCTAACTGGAGAACAAAGGTGCCCACTTTTTGTCAAGCTGGAAGGCAGGCAACTACCCTCATGTATTTCCTCATGTATAAGACACACCTTAATTTTGCCCCTCCCCAAAACTATTACATAAAGTTATGGAACTCAAGGTTTATTCATCATAAAATTCATACAACTCCTTATCCATGTGAAAAAGTGGAAAATGCAAGTTAAAAAACTACAACCACTATATAAGATGCACCCAGTTTTTAGACCCCAAATTTTTCGAAAAAGGGTGCATCTTATACATGGGGAACTACGGTACTCTGTCTGCAGGATCAACTGGGGAACAGACCAAGGGAAGCAAGGGCATCTTGGACGTAGGTCTGCCACATGATCTCAAGGGATCCCCACCCTCCCTCTGGCTGAGAGGGCCCAGCCCCCCGCCAAGGCCCACAGCCAGCCTCATCCCCCCAGCCAGAGAGAGATAGCTGCACATGGCCAAGGAGCAGAGGTGTTTCTGTGGAATGTGAATTAGCTTCTAACACAGAGGAACATCCCCTGAGCCTGTTTCCTCACTTGTACCACGGTAGGGATGCCCTCCCTTACCACTGATGGCAGAGGCAGTGAAAGGAACAGAGACGTGGAAGTGCCCAGTGGCCCCTCCGTCTCATTCAGTGCAGGGGGCGGAGCGGTTCTCCCTACCCCCGGAGAGGACAGCATGGGAAACCCTCTCGCTCCCGCCTGCCCAGGAGGGGAGAAGGAGTTCCTGGGGACAAAGAACTAAGCCTGCTCCATGCCTGTTGGGGGAGGTCGCTGAGAGGACGAGACTGCCAGCTGACCCGAGAACTGGACCCGGGCCATCGGAGGCTCCTGTAGGAGCCCCTCCCCTGCCTGGGCCGTGTGCTCTTCCACCACCCCTAAGGTGGCAGCCATTTTCAAGGCCAGAGTCTAAGAGAGCAACGTGGTGTTCGGACCACCTGGATGGTCTATGCGACCAAACCCCATTAGGGCCTTGACATAAACTTTTGAGATTCTGGTGGTAGGTGTGAAGACCACCCCGTTCATGGATGCCGAAGACAGGCCTCGCGAGTAGGCCCTCGCTCACTAAGCCTGCCGCCTGCCGCCTGCCAGTCTGGAGGAACTGCCGCCCCCTTCACTCCTTCCAGGCCCTCTGCTGCGGGGCCAGCGTGAGCCCCAAGGCGCCCCGACTCCCTCCTGGGTGCTGCAGCCACTGCCCCCTTCCACTGGAGGAACAGCTCCACCCCCTTCACTCGGTGGGGAAGTCTGAGCAAGCCCCAGGCCTCAGCCTGACACAGCGCCTCCTTCCAGGAGAGGAGCTGGCTGGCCTTCTCATCTCCCTTGACTGTCTCCTGGGCCTTATTTCGCAATTCTGCAC
Organism: Saccopteryx leptura; assembly: GCF_036850995.1. Classification (NCBI taxonomy): domain Eukaryota; kingdom Metazoa; phylum Chordata; class Mammalia; order Chiroptera; family Emballonuridae; genus Saccopteryx; species Saccopteryx leptura. The sequence goes on along the minus strand of NC_089504.1, from coordinate 11,799,689 downwards.
TTGAGAGCTGGAAAAGTGAGTTATTCAAAGCCTCTCTAAACCTGCACATTTCCCAGGGTAGGAATAGCATTCTCAAGTTACTTGAGATTTTGAACTCTTTAAAGAAAACAGACATGCTAAGGCATCCGAGGCTAACTGAAAATCCACCTAGCTGGCCCTTGTGTGAAACTATTACATGGCTCGTCGCCAGCTCTGAGTGGCATTGCGTGTCTGCTTTAGAAAACAGATGAATTGCTAGTGAGTTCAGTTTGTTGACTAAATACCTTTTAAGTAACAGGGTTCAACTTGGGTCCCCAGGGTGCAGAGGTGCCTCCGCGGGGCCCTCAGGATGCCCTGAAGTCACCTCTCTCGCTGGGGGTTGAGACTGTCCGCTTGCCGGTCTGTCTCCTTTCTGCCCTACAGAGTTTCCTTTCTGTTTTACACAGGGTAGGCCTCAAACATGGATGAACAGATGCAGAATTAAATGGAGGAATGTCACAGCCTAAAAGGAGGAGGCCCAGTGAGGCGGCGAGAGGCGAGTGAGCACCTCCCTTCCTGGCAGAGGTGACTCTTGCCTGAGCACTGAGCTTCCCTCACTGCCCACCCCCCCAGCCCCCGGATTCTGTCTGAAGACTCCCTGCTACCCTGCCAAATGTCTCCACAGAGCGCCCCCGGCTGGCCACATGGGCACTGGCTCTGCGCGGTGGAGGGACTGATGTAACCATCCCAACAGCTTTCTGTCCCCATGGACAGTTCAGTGTTCTTAAGGAATAAAACCCACAGAAATGCACACTCAAGGCAGGGCTTGTTCTGGGGTTAGCATGCAGTCTCTGGCTGGTTCAAATGATTTTGCTGGGACACATTAGCTTTACCAGACATATCAAAGAGCAGAAGTCTCTGCTTGGAGAGGGAGCTGCAGTCAGGCTGTCCTGGGTTTCTGTCTGGTGATGTGTCCCTGGGCAGGTCCCTTCAGGTCCCTGAGCTCTAGCTCTGCGACCACAGACTGCAGCTAATGATCCTGTCTTCAAAGGGCTATACAGAGACGATGTATCCCCAGAAGGAGAATGTACGCTGTTGGGGCTACAGGACTGGTGTAGGCGACACATGGATGGACACTTAAAAAGATTATTTTTTGTTACGCCTTAGAAAAAGCTTAGACTAGTAGATCAGTCCTATGATTTACCAATGTCATCGCTTAAGCAGAGACCGAAGTTGGTACAGACGTCAGGTCTGAGTCTGTTTAAAGAAAAAATCAAATCAAAAAGTAGTAAAGATGGTAGAAGAATGTGGCAAAATTTTTTAAATGAAACTCGAAAGACTGTTCATTGAGGACGTAAGGTCCCTAAAACTCCCAACTGCCAGTAGTAGGTGCTCTCGAAACACTGCCTGTCGGGGTTGAGGGCCCAGCAGACCAGGCGCCCGCCCCAGGGAAGCACTGAAGGACAACCCAAGCTGGAAAGAGTTAACACAGAGGGTCTGCGGTTTCCAGGCCCATCCCCCCGGCAGCTAATCTGTCACCTAATGAAGAAGCGGCCAGCACAAGCGAGCTGGCTGGCAGTTCACTTACAGCAAACTGATTAGGAATGTTCAACCAACAGCAGACTGTGGACCTTTCCCGAGAAAATAAATAGAGTGTAGACTGTATGCAAATGTGTTTGTCACTTTGACAGCACGTCTCAATTAAGGCAGCTCGCGGCTGTGGGTAGGCTCCTCGGCTGCAGCTGTACGGGGAAGCCCGCTGCCTGGCTGATACTGGGGCTTGACCTTAATCCGCACGCATGCATTAAGAAAAAAAACCCTACCTTCCTGTACACTGCATAATGCTGGCAGCCACGTGAGGGAAGTGACAAACGGGGGGAAAAAAGCCACTTTCATCCTCTCCAGTTTACAGACCTGTGAAGGCACAGGCAGTTCTTATTTCAACAGAGTTTGGGGTGGCTTTTTTAATTGTTTATCCCCCACCCGCACACACACACACACTCTTATTCTGCATTTAGCTGGGAATATGACATTAAAGCATCTCTACTTCTTCCAGAAATGGAAAGAAGGTCTTTCTCCATTTCAAATAGGGCCTCCTTTTTTGTGTTTTGAAAATGGAATGTTTAACACCATGAAATCCCTCTCCCCCGCCTCCTCTTTCTCTGTAATGGGCTCCAAACTCCAGCGAGGGGCTCTTTTCATGGGAAGGTTCGCATGTGCAGGAATGAGGACAAAGGCAGGCAGGAAGCGGGCTCTGGAATGCCTCGCTGGCAACAACGGGGGCCGGGCTTTCAGCAAACCAGTCGGGGACCTGGGGCGCAGGCTTCTCCAGAGGGGCCCGAGCTGGAGGAGACAGCTCTTCAGGGGTGCAAACATCAACGAAATTTGAAGATACCCACTAAGCAAATGAGCACTGCCCTGTGGATGCTTCTTTCTTATGCTATATTTCAATTTTTATAATATCCCTTTTAAGTGTAAAATCAGAAAAGGGTGTGTGTGTGTGCGCGCGCCTCTCCAAGTTTAAGATGTAGGAATGTATTATTGGAAAATGCTGATTATAGAGGAAGATTCTTATGTTTTAACAAACTCACACCTTACAATCATAACAAGTAGCAACAATTTCATCAGTTCCTTCCACTTCTAAATAGCTCCATGCCTGATACACAGTGGGCACTTGATAAATGTCTGTTAAACATTTTAAATGCATTCGTCTAGCTCCTTTAGGTGATAAAATAGCAATCACATTTAAAATAAAATCATAAAGACTATTTTAAATATGCTTCATCTAATAAATGGCTAAAGAATCTGGTGATTTCAGACTAAACCACCTTACAGATTCTTACTATAGTCATATCCTGTTAATGAAGCCATTTCTTATAAAAAAAACCCCAAAATTATATCTTACTCATCAATAGAATCAATTCAAGAGAAGTAGGAGAGGGTATACAATCTTTTCCAACCAAAAGTATAACCACTGATAAGAAATGGCTAAAAAAAATTTCAGTTTCTATACAGAGTACCATATTTTACTTCGGAGAAAAAAAAATCAAACAAATAGACAATTTTTCAAATGCTCAGGTCATCACAGAGGTTGGTTAACGAACTGGGCCTCTAGAGCCTCGGTGTGGTGTTGACTCTGAGAAGCCGGCTCCCGATATTGATTTTCAGGAAGTACATTAATAAAGAACTCCTAATTGATTTTTTTTAAGACTTCGCTTGTTGCCTTTTACTTGAAGGTGCAAAGAAGGGCCTGGGATGCTAAAGTGTTCTAATGAGATGCTTAGCTACCAGAGGCACCTTAAATGCAGTGCCTTGGGGTGGGGGCAGCAGCAGCTGCCTTTAATGGCTTCATCCAAGAGTTCAGCGAGTTTATGACCACAGCCCTGCTGTCTCCTCACAATTTTTTGAAAGTTCACCTTCAAAGCATGTCTGCACCAAATAAATGCTTGAAGATGTACAAATTCCATAGAACCGTTTTACCAAAAAGTCAGAGTGAAAAAGGGCCACTGCACGAGCGGCCCCTTTCGCTGAAACGCCGAGCAAAACCAGTGCGGGCCAGTCCGAGGCCAGGGCACATACCTGTCCGAAGTGGACCGTGATCGGCCTTCGGTCTTCTCGGTGCTTGGGGTCCTTGGCCTCCACCAGTGGGGACGGCGCAGTCTTTGGTAGCTGCTCTTCCAAGGCGGGGACACAGCCATTCTCAGCGATGTCCTGCAGGAAGAAGCCAGCCAGGAGTTGGTGTCAGGGCCTTGGCACCTGCTGTGAATACTGGTGCTCCCTCCAACCCCAAGGCTAAGATCCTCCCCCCCCCCCCCCCCACAGGACACTCAGAGCCGCTCCTGCTAGAGATGAAGGAGCTGGAAGGCCAACATGGCTGTTTGACTTCCAGGAACTAGAGGAATCCAACCACACACATTAAACTACAAAACAACGTAATAATTCACAATACTGGGTGGGGGGGGGGGAGCCTTTCATCCTACTACTTTACAGGGCTATTTTCATTTTTACATATTCACTTTGCCCACATGCAGACATTTAAAAATTACTTGCAATCACAGCTCGTGCATAATTTTGCATTCTATTTTTTCCCACTATATTATAAGCATCTCCATGATGTTGCAGTCATTACAATGATAATTTTAATGGATGCATAATATTTCATTGAATGGCTACACAATAATTTAATAAACCATTCTCCTACTATCAAGCATTTAGGTTGTTACTTCCCCCCCTAAATACCAGTGATAAACACTGCAGCTTTTCTTTCTTTTGGGTTATTTCTTTAATAGAAATCCTTAGGAATAAAATTACTAGGTCAAAAGAGATAACAATTTTTAAGGCTTTTTATTCATTCTACCAATTTGCTTTCTAATTTACACCACTACCGGCAATGGATGCATTGAGTTTCACAGTACTTGTTAGCCTTATCATTTTAAAAATGTATTGCTAATTTAAGAGGTGAAAAATGAGACCTCATTGTTGTTTTAATTTGCATTACTTTGATTAACTGAGAGTGTGGACATTTCTTCCACATTTGTTTTCCGGTGATGTTACAGTTCGTGAAAACGATGTGCTCACAGCCCCTTGTTCTTAGCCTTAATCTTCCTGACAGAGAGCGAAGAGGTCGGGGTCTGACGTAGGCTTCTATGACCTCGAGAAAACTTAGGGTGCCAAAGTAACATTTTTAAATTCAGAAATTTACATTTAATTTGGGCTTCTGATGAATGAAGTGGAATTATAAAGGAAAGGCCTCGTGCAGAGGCAGGCGACGGCTCCCCCAGCCAGTGCCGGCAGCCGACAGCACCCATCATTCTCTGGGAAGTGTGGGCCGTGCCCACTTGTGCAGTGGGGACCATGTGCTTTACTCAAGTCTGAGAGGTGCTTAAATCTTCACTGAAGCAAGGCAGAGAGTAAATATACAGATAAAATACATTTAAATCATTATTTTTCACCAAGTAAAAATAACTCATAATAAATACAATTTCCCTTTTTTTTTATTATTCATTTTAGAGAGGAGAGAGAGACGGGGGGAGGAGCTGGAAGCATCAACTCCCATATGTGCCTTGACCAGGCAAGCCCAGGGTTTCGAACCGGCGACCTCAGCATTTCCAGGTCGACGCTTTATCCACTGCGCCACCATAGGTCAGGTAATTTCCCATTCTTTTAATTGCAAAAACAAATACCAATTTTGGCCAACAAAACACACACCTTTAGAACTCATTAAATCCTACATGTATAAGGCCTTAACCATTGGGTTGCTTTTAACTTCTAAGCCAAATAGAGAATTGTGGCACAATGAGGAAAGTGGTCTCTTTCTGAATAAGAATGCATTAAGGATGAAACATATGTTAACATCTGTCAGCTTCAGTCTCCTTATCTGTAAAATGGGTATATGGTAGCAATGAGGAGTAAAGAGTAATGTAACTTAAAAATGTCTAGAGCATTAATAAATGAATATATATAGAGTACTCAATAAACTATAGGAATTTCTGTGTGCGTGTGTAAAGTCAACCCCACACACTCAGTTGCAATCTCTCTACTGCTTGGCAACACCACAGGGGGCTGAGGACCTCTTGGTTTTGCAGGTGGTCCACAAGTCTTAGCCTGGCTGAGGCCCAGTGATGAGAGAGGTTGCCGACAGCCAATTAGAAATGGCTCTTTTGGAAAAGAGGCTGCCCTAAGGTGCTCAGGTCAAGTGGAACAAAGAAGGGGAGGGGACCCTTCTGTGTCAGAAAGTAACAAAGGGCAAAAGGGACATTTTGGGCCCAGTGGGGTTACCTAGAGGACAGACATAAGAGGTTGAGTAAAGCTAAACAATAAAAAAAGTTCACTTTTTGTTCAGGAAAAATATTGCAAGTGTGTGTGAGTGATGGGCTGAAAAAAAGGAAAAAGAAAACAGCAATAAGGTAACATGGTGAGAAAATACTTACTGATGATGAGGAAAATTACAAGATGATAGCTATTTAAGAATGTATGTGGTACTTTTGGGGAAAATGTCTTAGTTTAAGTTTATAGGTAAAAACACCGTCTTCTAGTTTTGTTTTCCACCACCTAGCAGCTGTCTGATCTCTCTAATTCACTCAACTTCTCTGCAACCGATTTCTTTATTTTCACAATGGGGAGACCACCTCCTGCTTGGGAATCTTCAAAGCCACTGGGACAATGGGTTAAATGAGATGAGATGTGAGGAAGCTTTGAAACATGTTACAGTGCTGCACAAATTGAATGGTAGATCCTTACTCCTGCAAAATGGGAAGCACACCATCTAAAAGGAGCTGCCCTGTAGTGAGCGCCTCCTATTGGCAGGCCCTTGACCTTCACCATCACACTTGGTTTCCACAACAACCAAGAGGTAGCAGGAATACTGCACTTTTACAGATGAGGAAACGGCTCAGAGAGGGCAGCTTTCCCAAGGCCACACAGCTAGAAAGTGGAAGAACCCAGAGCAAGGTGATTTCTGGTGTTTAAACCCTATCAACCGAAACAAGAGCACAAGTGAAGGTTTTCTGAGTTCAGGAGGTGCTCAGCAAGTCACCAGCTGTGATCTCCTTCTCAGAAACTCCTTTCCTTACATGACCCTATGCCACCATGCCTTCTGATATCAGGGGACTTATTTATCATCTCATCCCTACAGGCTGTGAATTCCTTGGGGTTTGGGTTCTCCACCCCAGAGCCTTGAATACAGTACATGCTCTCCAATAAATCTTTGTAAAGTTGAGTTGCACATTTGGAAGGCAAATGTGTCCAATATACAAATGTGCTGGTGCATCAAAAAGTAGTGCAGCACATTAATTTTATTTAGTTAGAAGACCCAAAGGTGCGAAAGACTTCCTGCAAAGTGCCAAGGCTTGCCCCGCTGATTTATTAATTTCTAGGGCATTCTACTATTTCCTCCATCCAGGGAAGGACAACTGCTTCCTTCCTGGACAGCAGGGTGTGGGAGCAGCCCTAGTCAAGACCGAAATAGGGCCAGTTCACATCTTCTACTGTGTCTGCTAGCAGAGGTCTTCCATTTAGTAGGGATCCAATAACAGCAAGTCTTGGTACCCACGATTAAAGAAATTGTGCTCTAAGAGCTAACTGAGAAGCAGCCAGCAATGGGTATAGGAAACAGGCAGTTTCAGACCCTTCTAGTGGAAATACAAATTGGTGATTTATAGCAAAACCCTAAGGGGAGCATGTTCTTTGGCCTGTTAATTTCGTCTCTAGAATTTATCCTGATGAAATAATTAAGAATTCCTGCAAGGTTTTATTTATAAGGATATTTGCCTAGAAAAAAATTGGAACTAAAGTGTCTAACAACAGGATGATTAGGTAATACAATATATATCTATATGTCTCTTAGATACAATTTTATGCACCTATTTAAAACAATGACATGTGGAAGACACAGTGGTTTAGGAAATGTTCAGGATATAGTAAGTGAAATGCAGGTTACAAAATGAGATCAATTTTATTTTTGTTTGTCTGATTTGTTGAATTTTCTTCAATCAATATGTTTTTTGTTTATAAATGGAAAAAAAAACACTGACCGTCAACATGTCATTTAAAAAAAGAAAAACCTAGAAGCTGACAAGAGGGCAGAGCCGACCCTTCTGGAAGAGCCACACAGAAGGGAGACGCAGAGCGGCAGAGCCGATCCTTCCGGAAGAGCCACATAGAAGGGAGACCCAGAGCGGCGAGCCGACCCTTCCAGAAGAGCCACACAGAAGGGAGACACAGCGGCGAGCCGACCCTTCCAGAAGAGCCACGCAGAAGGGAGACACAGCGGCAGAGCCGACCCTTCCGGAAGAGCCACACAGAAGGGAGACACAGCGGCAGAGCCGATCCTTCCAGAAGAGCCACACAGAAGGGAGACACAGCGGCAGAGCCGATCCTTCCGGAAGAGCCACGCAGAAGGGAGACCCGGAGCGGCGAGCCGACCCTTCCAGAAGAGCCACGCAGAAGGGAGACACAGCGGCAGAGCCGACCCTTCCGGAAGAGCCGCGCAGAAGGGAGACACAGCGGCAGAGCCGATCCTTCCGGAAGAGCCACGCAGAAGGGAGACCCGGAGCGGCGAGCCGACCCTTCCGGAAGAGCCACACAGAAGGGAGACACAGCGGCAGAGCCGATCCTTCCGGAAGAGCCACACAGAAGGGAGACCCGGAGCGGCGAGCCGACCCTTCCGGAAGAGCCACGCAGAAGGGAGACACAGCGGCAGAGCCGATCCTTCCGGAAGAGCCACGCAGAAGGGAGACGCGGAGCGGCAGAGCCGACCCTTCCGGAAGAGCCACGCAGAAGGGAGACGCGGAGCGGCAGAGCCGACCCTTCCGGAAGAACCACGCAGAAGGGAGACGCGGAGCGGCAGAGCCGAGACCACTGCAGGGTGCTGCTCAGAGCACTGGGGTCGACAAGGTCCCGCCCCTCAGGGAAGCAACGGGGTCAGAAAATAATTCAGTTCCTAATCCCTTCCCTAGGAATTCGCTGGATCCAATCTCTGTTTGTGGAGAAGGCAGAGGCAGCATCTGGTAAGTCCCTGGACAGAGGACCCATGAGAAGGCAGGAGGCGGGAACCTGAGGAGGAAGGGGGCTCTCAGTAGCCCCTGGGGTGAGGCCGGGAGGGGGCTGGACACGGTAGAAACCTCCAATATGATTTCATGAGGCAGAGACGTGAGCAGAGCGTTCCCAGCCAGGGGAGCTGGACAGCACTGCCCGGCTGGACCCTCCTGGTGATGGAGGTGGAGGGCGCGAAAGGTCTGAAGGGTCTAATCCGGGAGTGGCTGGCTCAGAGCTGTGTTCTAGAAAGCGTGTTCTGGTGGCTCTGGGGGGGACCGAAAGGAGGCGATCCCGTGCCAGCCGTGCTCTCGGGGTACATGCGCACAGGGTTTGGGTAGATTGGCTGTTCCAGATGTGGGGTCTGAGGGAACGGAAAGGCCGGAAACTCAAATTTACTGTGTGGCTACTAAGTGTTGTTGTTTAAACCCATCACTTCTTCTGATCCTTAGAACAATTCAGTAAAAATCTCTATTTCTCTTAGTTTATAGATGAGAAAAATGAAGTTCAGAGAGGTCAAGTAACTTACTCAAAGGTCACACAGTGAATTATCTTTTACAAACAGCACTGAATGTAGCTAGCTCAGAGCCGCACCGCTGGGTGTAAAGAATCCGCGGAGTGAGGCGGGCGCCTTTCCGTCTCTGCCTCCCCGGTCTCCGCTTTCAGAGGCGGGGGTGCCCTTCTTTTCCAGTCTACTTCACACCAGAGCGAATGCAAATTCAAACATGAATACCGATATCAAAATAGTATCCGAGGTTGGAATGTCTGTGACGGAGGCTGCAGCGTATTTTAATGTGTCTGGAGATAGGGAGCTGACAGTTGTGTGTTAAGGTGTGAAAATGCCTGTTCTACAAGAATCGACCTAGATCTCTCTGGCCCACACATGCTTGCTTACTCCCTTCGACACGTGGCGGAACATTTGGCCGGGGACTCGAGCCTTCGCTAACCCAACTGTGAATTTGCTTCTTTTAATCACATAAACTCAACCAACAAGTTCAATGAATCTTTTCAAGATCAAAGATTTAGAAACTTTAAAAGGGGCTATGAAATGGGCCCATTTGATTAGATCAATTTGCTACTGAAAGAAAGATAATTTTTTAGGGATTCCCTTGTAGGAAAAAAAAAAAGACATCTTAATGTGAATATCTCAACGCTCCCTGCAGGTGAGGAGGAACGTGTGTGCAGCTGTTGCTCTTAAACAGAGCACTCTGATGGGAGCCTTGCGCAGTGTGTCACTCCTGCCGACAGCTCCCAGCCCCACCAGGCAGCCTTCCCCACAGACCAGGTCCGGCAGGGGATGCTCAGGAGGAAAGCACTCCATTCTCCCTTTAGAAAGCAATGCCTGGGTAGCACCTTTGCCATCTCTCTTCCTAATTTTGAGCAAGTCAGACTTCAAAGGAGGCCACACTGTAGAAGAACTTGACCACCTTGCTCCATTTATCCAGAGAAACAGTTCCATCCTTCCTTCTTTGTTGTTGGGCTGAAGCAGGGTGGGTATGGAATCAAGCCGCGCCAGTGTTTGTTAGCATTGTTCGCCAGGGGTCACACGGATACCCCGAACGCTCCTGCTTCAGATGCTCTGCAAATCGGCAGCACACATGAACAAGGGATGGAGAGGGGGCCCTGCTCAGTCATATTAGAGATGGACTCTCCATACACCATGGTGACCTCTCCACAGGTCGGCCCCACATTTTCTATTTGCAATTCAAACCCAAGGCGAGAGCGCGAAGGGCAAGATTGGGTTCTTGATTATATCTGCGAGGTCACCATTGCTACGCAGCTAAAGGAGGCCAGGTGGCAACCCGGTACATTTGAAAATTGGATCTTTGTTGGGAACTGCCTCAATTTCATAGCAGAAACCAAACCTAAGACATCCCTGTGAGACGCATCTGGGGAGCCACACAGATACATTGCCATATAAAGGGGAGGGTTGGGGGAGGGGAACAAGAAAGCCAAGGAAACATTTCCGACTGCAGGGAGAGAGGTCAGATGAAGCCAAATCCTGCATTAGCTCAAGAAAGGAAGCTGGGAGCTCTGCAGAAGACCACGTCCTGTCTGCACAGAACAATGCCAGAGTTTCAACCACAAAAGCACTTCTCCAAGCACAACTGCAAAGTATCAGGTCTGGAGAGATCTGTAAGACTGAAGGGGGGGAAAGTGAAAATTGAAAAGGGTGCACTAATGGATCTGTCAACAGTCCGATGGCGACAAGGCACGTTTCTATAAAATGCCTTCACCATTTGTGTCACCTGAGATGCACTGACACTCTCTATAGAATATCATCTCCCAAAGCTGTTCTTGAAAAGACTGGCAGGGGAAGAGGAGCAAGGGGAGGGAAAATTTGCTTCAGACACCGTCGAGGAAAGAAAGGATGGGGAGACAGCTGGAGGAGAGGGAGATCCAGATTGCTTAAGTGAACCTTTGAGCAACATCCAAAAACCTGAGCATAACCAGCTATTTGCAGGAATGCTAAGCATCACAGAAGGGAGTTTTCTTAATGCTCATGTGTAAGAGGAGGGAGGCCACAGCCTGCAGGGAGCAGGTCTGACCAGGGAGGCACATCTGTCCTCCACCTGGGGAGGGACCCCTTTCTTTGCTTCCTTCCAGTAACCGTCTGATCCCAGCCGGAGCCGGGGACAAAGTCATTAGGAGGGAAGTCTGGTGGGAGAACACCCCTCTCTGCCACTCCATTTTATGCAATCCAATTTAGTTACATGCGACTGGGATAGGAGAAAAGAGGTGTATTTAGGTACTTAAATAACATCCGAGTAAAGAATCCCACCTGCCAGTCTCAGGCAGGGTGCAGCAGACCAAAATGAAGTTCTACCTGGATTTACAAGACAGGATTTTTATCTCAGGACTTGAATCTCTGCTGCTAAAAATTCCCTCTCAGCTGAAACCAAGAATTTAAATGCTTAGTCAGAGCAAATTATTTTGCAATTAAAAGAAAGGAATCAATTCCTTTGACCACTTCAAGTTAATTAGAGGTCCTTTCTGATTTCCTAAAATTAAAACTGCTTTCAATTTTTTTAAAAACCGCCCAGACAGACTAAGGCCCTTATTAGAATGGCACATCTCAGTGCGTGGGATAATGAAGGGAGCCATCCCAAACATCGTTAGACAAACAAAACACTTGTTTCAGCAAGGCAGGATGAAATACCGTAGTGGTGAGAGCAGAGACTTTGGACGTAGATGGACCTGGAATCTAAACCTGGCTCAGCCAGGCTCAAACAGTGTGACCCGGGGCAGATGACCTCACCTTTGAACTGTGGTCCCTTACACGTGAAATGGGAATAACACCCCCCAGCGTGGTTCTAAGGATGACATGTGACAGCTCTTAGCCTGGACCATCCTTAGTGCTTCATGAAGGGTGGTGGCAATAAAAAAAAGTATGAGGACATTCATAATAATATGAAAATGTCCTCTCTGTGACATTAACTCCCTGTACAACTCTAGAGAAGCAGGTGGGAGGGTGCTGAGTCAGGATGTAGCCTGAATAATTTTGTACAATTTTACTGATGGCCCAGGAAGACAATCAGGGCCTCTTTCTGCCCCACAAGAGTCCCAAACGTGAACTGCTGGGCTCCTCTGGGTTGAAACCACCACTGTGGGGAGAGCCTGCAGCATCCTCCTCAAATCCCCCCTTTGTCTCTGGGTCTGCGCGGTGGCCATTTGCATGCTGGAACCACAGCAGTCACTTTCTCTAGAGATGCTTCTGGGTTTGGGTTACAACCAGACCCATGTCAGCTGCAGGAGGGAGTGGTCCTGAGATGGGTCCCGGGTCCGGTGGGGCAGGCAAGGGACAGACCGACAGTGGTAACTCTGAACTTGCTTGCCTCTGTGGGTTTAAGCCAGTCTTAATGTTATTTGAAGACAGTTTTTTGTCTGTGAATATTTATAACTGTGAAAACTCCCGGACAGCTGGTAATGCATTTTGAAGTGTGCTAACAACACTGTATCAAACAGCCCTCTATTGATCACATCATACTTTTTTGTGGCCACGCCATTTCATACACCGTGCTTATATATTTTGAATAAGAACATCAAGTACCTTTTGCTTCAAGCGGTTTTTCACCTCTTTTATTCCCATTTTTGCATGATCTTTTGCCTGCATGAAAAATTAATTTAAGTTAAGATTCCCTTTCTGTTTCCAGCAGGGACTATGCTTGATTTCAGTCCATCTTGAATCACCTTCTCTGATTACTAGAAAAAAAGGAAAAATGGGATCATCAAGTCGAAAAACATAATGGCTATGAAAATAAATATGATGTTAAAAGGTTAAAAAAAAATCCCTTGAGGAGGCTATGGAGATTTTCTTTCCTGCATTTTGATGGCCCAGATCCCCCACCCTCTTTCCAAAGCCCTGCTTCCACGTCCGCAATTATTTATCTCAGCCGCCTTGTGACAGGGACAGTGAGGGTCGAGCAGCAGCGTTTCTGGCTGCAGGACTCAGAATCTCTGTCCCGTTTCACCAGGGCAGAGCTCAGGACCTGTTTCTAGGCCAGGCTGACGGCCTGAGCGGACATGTTGCTGGTTTCTCCACGGCCTCTTCTTAACTCTCAGGTTGGCAAACGCCCTGGCTTCACCTTCTGTCTTTTTAGACCTGTCGGCAGCTACCCATCCCATTCCAATAACTACAATTTAAGCCTAGACAGGACTAACAAAATTCAAAATGGAACTAAAACAAAACCACCCCAGCTAAGTGGCTCAGAGTCAAGTCGGCAAGCGAGAGAAACCGTGAGGAACAAGCTCTTGAGGCTTGCGAGAGGTCAGCGTCGGGGACAGACGTGCCCTCCTGCTTTCCCTCTGCTGCACACGTGACTTTCACAAACAGTGCATTTCCTGTGTGGCAGCGATGAGAGATGATGAATTTGGGGCCACAGTGAGGGGTGCCTCCCACCATGAACACTCTTCAGTAACCTGCAAAGGAGCTGCTTCGTTCCGACACAGTAATGGGATGCACAGGAGAGGTTTCCTAGAAGGCCCGAGAGACCATGCCTCCAGGTCCAGGGCCCCGGGCATGAGGCCACCAGAATCTCAGCCGCCCAGTCTACGTTTTAAAAGCTAAAACCAGTAGCCGCCCGTTTCTCTCCTGCGGTCATTGCAGACAGAAACACTTTAAATTAAAAATGTCACTGACCTGGTCACCAAATACCAATGCACAATAACTCTAAGAGCACTGAGAGCCGTAGGAAACGGCGCAGTGGCCCCCGAGTCATCTCTGCATTCAGGATCAGTTACAGTCAAGGTTTTCGTCACGCTAAGGAACAGAACCGTGTGGATCCTAGACCAAGACCGGTACTTACAAACTTATAGACAGTCTTCATGGCCGGGTTTGCTTTCGTTTTCACAGTATTCAGAATTGCTCCACTTCCTTTCTATAATAAAACTGTCAATTAGCAATCTGGACTGAAGATATAGTGGGCCAACACCAACAAAGAACGCTTCTCTTTCAACAAGTTAAGCAACACTTCAAGAGTGTGTAATTTAGAGCAACAGGCCTGGATGGTAACTGGTCCCGGCAGGTAGGTACGGCTATGGCAGAATCACCAGGGGCATCAGGGGTGGTGGGGATGGCTGGGGGGATGGTGATAATGAGCAGAGTAGGGGACACTAGGCCCAGTACTTTGCTTGGCACCTGTCCACTGGCCAGAAGGAAAGCTCATCACAGGCTCTCTGAGGCAAGGGCTTCCCCTCAGCAGTCTACACCTTCTCAAGGCAGTCTAGTTACCACGGGCAGCATTAAGGTCCATTCCATAACAATGGGCCCTATGGCTAACACCGAGCTGGGGCCGAGAACCAGGGGCCTGGTTAGCCAGGATCATCTGGCCACTCTGGAAATACGCTACCCTCAGCCAGGGCTGTCCTTCACTCCCTGTGTTGTTTTTTAATCTTTCTGCCTTCCTTAGCATCTGTTTCTTGAGAAAAAGAAACAATGGAACAGCTATAAATGTTACTCATGGCTTTAGTATAAATCCAGTACTGATTTCTTGGCTCAGTTTCTTCAGGAGAGGGCAGGAAGATGAGGAAGAGGAGAGGGGGAGGGAGGCGGGGAGAGAAGGCTTTCCTAGCACACAGAGGGGGCAACGAATGGTTATGAAGTGCCAGGCCCTGTGCAGCTCCCTGAGGGGCTGCCCCATGCCAGGCTCTGACAGTACTGAGCACGGGAGGGCCTACCTCCACCCTCAGGGACTGCAGCCCAGGGCGGGGTGCTCTAGGTGAGTAGCTTCGACCCGAGGTGATGGGAGCAGTACAGCCTGTGCACAGAGTGTGGGGACAGCCCATTGCCTGGAAGGTCAGAGAAGGATTGGGGGGATAAAACATCTGCCCTGGTCCATGAAGGATGAGCAGGGTTCATGGATTGGGGACAGGAAGGAGCACACACCACGGGGCAGAGGCTGAAAAGCCACGGTCGCCTGTGAGGAACAGGTCAGTGTGTCATAGGAGCGATGGCAAGCGGGGCAGGGAGGCCAGGTGGGGTCAGCTCATGCAGGGACAGGGTCAGGAGTCTGTACTCCAGAGGATTTTTAATCAAATCACATGATCAGATCTGTAGTGGTTTGGAAAGGTAATTCCCAACTGATTCGAGCAGAGAGAGAGAGACAGGATCCAGGGGATACACGAAAGAGTAAGATTCAGTAATGCAGTCATTGAGATTAAATTTCAGTACAATTTTTGGTAACTGCCTACATTAGAAATTGTGAGCTTTAATCAAAAAAACATTATAATGTGACCTAGAGAGCATTCTGTGTTGCAGGACAATATGAAATTTTTACCTACTCGTTTATTCCACACTGCTTTCCAAAATTACTCAGTATTCAATTTCAACGGTCCTTTGGAATAGTAAAACTCTCTTTATCAATCAATCAACAAGTCCTTATTGCGTGTCTATGACTTGCCAAGTGCCATGTTTGGCCATACCAGAAGAACAAAAGAAGCCTTTCACGGAGGAATGGCTTACTCTCAGCCAACGGCAGTCACTTTCAAGGGCCCCGCACTGGCAGTGGTGCGCTTGGCCCGCAAGCAGTGGAGAACACTTATCACATTATGCTGCCATTGCCTGTTTACGTGCCTGCCTCCTGCACAGCCGGGAGCTCCCCAGAGCAGGGCCTGTGTCTGCGCCCCACTGTACCCCGTCTCTGGGATGGCGCCCGGATCATGGGCCTCCAGTACACACTCGCTGATAAAGCCACGTAAGAGAAAGGCAGGGATCTGAATTCTTTAGTGGATGCTGAAGCCCTAAGCACCTGAACTCGAACAAAACGAGAAACTGTTCACAACAGTACGGGGATGAAAAGGTCTCTCAGCGACGTGTTCTCGGCTGGGAAACACTGCAGCATAGGAAGAGGGCCATAGCTTTGGTTTCCCCATGAAAATGTCCCAGTTACACTGGCCCTACAAGGAGACACCCAGAAATGCTCTAGGGTGATGACACCCGTTTGCCATGCTTTGGGCAGCGTCCTGGGGTAAGGCAGCTTCTCCTGGCTCTCCTCACCCTCACGGGGGATGGCTTTGGACAGTCTCATCCTGCCAGTCTCCACCTGGCGTTACAAACAAAAGCATCTTTAGCTGACAGAATGGAGTGCCCCAGGCAGAAAGACGGCCTTGTGGGTAGCGGGAAGCGCAGGGCTGCCAGGAGGATGCGGAGGGGCCCAGGTGGCTCGGCGGGGCTGCACACTTACCCGGACCGTGGAGAGCCACTGGTGGTAAAGTCTATCGCTACCTGGGGAAAGAGGAGGCAGAGCAGTGGTCATTAAAGCAGTTACGTGCACCAGGAGTTTCCCCAGCTGCTTTCAGTATGCAGGCCTGGGAAAGTTCCAGATCGGGACACATGGAGGCTCCCATGCCCGACTCTGAGCTGATCCCATCAGTGCCCTGAGAGCAAACCACAGCCTTCCCCATGGCCCACTGGAGACAAGGCAGAGCCCTGGGCTCACTGCTTGTCCCAGCTCCCCCGGCCCCTGTGCTCCACCCTGAGTTACCTTTCCACGGGACCTTAAGCTCCAACTGCGAGGAGCTACCTGGCGCTTCCCGTCTATGCACCCCTCGTACGCGCTGTCCTGGTCCCTGGCCACCGTTCCCTGCTCTTTCCACTCAGTGCACTCAACCACCAGCTCAGATGTCATCTCCCCTGTAAGCTCTCTTCATCTGAATAGCCCTCTAAAACAGGTAACTCTCATTCAGAAGTCCATTTTCTCTAAAGTCTTGTGAGCCAGCCCACGGCGGGAAACACAGGGACGTGCGTCCCAGGCTAAGCACACTGACTCAGTTCCTTTAGGAGAGCAGGGGGAGAACAGGAGGAAGAGGAAGGGGAAGGGGAAGAAAAAGAGGAGAAGAGGAAGGGGAAGAGGGGAAGAGGGAGGGAGGGCTTTCTCAGCACGCACTTGGCACTGAACGCACTTGCGTAGTGACAGGGAAAGAAAGGAGGAGTTGTTAGGGAGCTTATTCATGGTCTCACGTGGGATAAGGAGGTCTTATCAGTCAACAGCTTTGCTGGATGCTCCAAATGACTTGGCTTGCTTTAGCAATACATCAAGTGCATCTTCTCCTCAGAACAGATATTCATTCAACTGTTAGAACTACTCAAACCTATCTCCTAAGGGAAGCTCTACACAGTGAGAATTTAGAGCCCCGTTTTAATTGCGCTAAAACCTGTTTCTACCCCTTTCCCTCACTGGTTTAACTTGCGTTTGTCTTTAGTTAGGCACCTCTCTCTCCCACAGACTCAGAGCTCCCTGAGTGCAGAGGTGGTCCCCCCACTTCCCAGCCACAGGGCTCCGAACACAGCCTGCTCAGGAGACCCCTCCAGGCAGCAGGCCATGGGGCCTCGTAGAAAGTTTTGTGAGCGGATGTCTCGCCTGACTCTATGAGTGGATGGATGGCTAGTTGGACTGGCAGCACAGTCCAGACCAGACACACCCAGCAGTAAGAGGAGGCCAGCAGTACGATTATCATTATTTTGCTTTTAGGGTTTACTTTGCTGCCAAAGATGGGGGCTTGGGGACTTGGAAAGAATGCGGGACAGGGAGTCAGGAGGCAGGTCAGCCACTAACAGCTCTCTGGGCCTCAGATGCCCCCTCTGAAACATGACAGGACAATCCCTCCAGCCATAAAGGCATGTAGAGACCGGGCACTCGGATGATTTCCAAATTTTAAAGAAACACTTATGAGCAGCGATCCTGCGCCAGGGTCTGTCCTGGTGACCGCACAGCCTTTCCTGTGGACTCTTGACTTAACTGTAACAGGAATCCCGGGGGCAGGCACTGCACTCCCGTGCGGCAACAGGCACGTTTCAGCAGGAAGAGGTGCCATGACTCATCCAGGGTCCCACTGCTACTAAGGAGGCAGCGGAATGCTGATCTGAGTCTCGGTCTCCTAATTTGACACCTTGTCTGTCTCTACCGCACCATGCGGGCTACCATGTTTGACCAGACTCTCCCTGACGCTGCCCGTCCCAGGGAAGCAGCTGACCCCAGCACAGAGGGTTTCAGGTGGGCCAAGTGTATGTCATCAGAAGATGAACAGAAAGCCCTTAAGCACTTTGTGGCCAGGGCCGGACTCAGTTTCTCCGTTACCCTCAGGGAAGGACACATGAAGTCACCGCCACTCCTCACCGAGCACACCCTAATGCCACACACCAACCTGCAGCGCAGGAAGGAAAAGGATGCGCTGCTCACCTGCATACTCGCCCATGTTGATCTCCTCTTCAAAAACGTCACTGAAACCTTCGCCGGAATTGAGAAGGTCTAATCTCCCATCAATAAACTACAGAAGGAGAGAACAAAAGACAGTGTGCACAAAGAAGCAAGGGAGAACACCGCTCAGTGGGCACCTTGGTGAATGACCAAAGAACAGCCACATTTGCCAAGACAGGAAAGGGCTTTGGAACTGCGAGTTTCAAAATCGAGTTTCGCCCACCAGGCAGTGGCGCAGTGGATAGAGCATCGGCCTGGCTTAAAACCCAAGGTCGCTGGCTCGAGCAAGAGGTCACTGGTTTAGCTGGAGCCCACCCCCCTCACCCAGGTCAAGGCACGTATGAGAAGCAACCAATGAACAATTAAAGTGCCAAAACTACGAGTTGATGCTTATCTCTCTCCCTTCCTGTCTGTCCCTCTCTCACTTTCACCCTAAAAAAACAAAACAGAACAAGAGTTTCTAAAACCTGGCTGCACGGCTATGACAACCTGTAAAACCACACGGCACATTTGCAAGGGTCTGTCTGGTTGCAAGCACCCTCCTCACCCGACCCCCTCCCCAGACGCTGAGCCGTGCTGCAGCCTCAGCGCTCAGTGAAGACAGCTGCAGAAAGCCCCGCGAGATGCAGGCACCCGGACGGGGCCCAGCGAGGGAGGCCAGGCACCTGCTTGAAGAGCTGCAGCTGTGTGGCGTTCTGCAGGAACTGCCTCATGGCTCCGGAGCGATAGTGGGACACGAAGGCTTCCTCGCAGAAGGTGATCGGCTCCTCCTGGGAAACAGAGCAGGGAGAAGCATGGTTAGAGAAATGGGGTGTAGGGGGCAGTTCTCAAACTCGGCCAGGCACTGCTTCCACACCTGCTAATTACATTAATTAGGTTCGCATCTACCTGGTGAAGTGACTGTTATCCTCGATGGCATTCTATTCTCTGTGTCAGAGAGGAAGTCATCCCCCAAAGTCAGAGCTGGTAGGAGCCAGGGTGAGAAACAAAGGCAGGATTCCACCCCCCTCACTCCCACCCCTACCCCACCCCCAACCCCTTTGATGCCACACGGGTCCTCCAATGTGATGATTTCCAAGCTTCTCACTTCCGGAGGCAGAACCTTTCTTCAGAGAGCACCTTAAGCAGACGGAGCCCTGCTGCACAGAACAGCCAGCCGCCCTGGCGGGTGCCGGCAGTGCTAGCTGCGCGCCCCTTGCTTGGAGGTCTTCCCTCCCCCACCCCACTCCAGGCACCTTACAGTCCCTGAGGCGTCAGCTGTGGAGCACGATTTGAAACCATTTACCCAGTGATTTAACCAAGACCAAATGATAATTTTAAAATAATTATTTATGTGTAAAAGTAGGAATGATCAAAAATAAAATTTATCATCTCCTCAATTTTGTGCTTATGCCGTCTGATAAGGAAGTTTGCTTTTACCAAACTACATTTTATGAGTCAAGAAAATGACACCTTAAGTTTAAAATAATGTCCCCTCTTGTAGTCAACACCTCAATCCTTCTTTGAAGGTGTCTGGAGTGTTCATCTACACAGACAGGCCTTTAATTTTAATGGTGTGGTCTTAATTCTGAAAGATTAGACTTTCACAGCCTGCACCGAGTTAAAGGTACTCCTTGCTTCACAGACTTGGTGGCAAACACAAAGATGTCTGAAGCTCCACTTTTATCCTGTTTTAATGAGTTACATAAGTGCGAAATTTACTGTCTAGCTGCTGTAAATTTCAAGGGTTCCTCCTGCTTACATCTAGCCAATATTAGCTCAGCAACTGGGCAGACTTATTGCACAAGGGCTGCAGGATGACCCAAAAAATGTTACGGTGAGAGAAATATTTATTTTTATACAGCTACGCCCCTAATTTTACAAAGGACCGGAGGCAGCTTACAGGAGCACACAGAACAAAGAAAAAAAAAAGAAGGCAGAGTTGGAAAAAACAAATATATAAAATGTAATTATTTGGAAAAATAGTATCCAGATATGCAGGTCCTTCATGATTTCTAAAATTAAGTTACACAATCAGCCCTGAGCTTCTTGGCTGTTGAAGCCAGAAGGGAAACAATGCAAACTTGACATTGTCCGTGAGAGAAAAGTGCACACCAGGTCCTCGGGAAAGACAGAGTTCTTGTGCTGTGTATCGCCTGGTGTGGCTTTATGCCTCCCCTAGTAGCTACCAGTTAGTGACGACCAAGGGAAGCCCAGCAGAACACCGTCCTGTGGCCTGAAGTTTTGCTTCTTACCCTTGGGACCAGGACAGAGCAATTAATTCTCTCTCCAGGTGATCACGCACACAGGGGAACTCAGATGCTAGACGACTCCTAATAAACATAGTCAGCTCAGACATCTTTTGTGAGCTCCAAACCTAGGTCACCATCCCCACCTGAATGGTCCACTAGCACTTCAAATTCAAAATGGTCCAATCCCCCAGTTATTACCCCATTTGGGTTGTACCCCAAATCTGTTTTCCCTTCTCCCTCCCCTCTCCCTCTCCCATTCTTGCTTATCATTTCCCGGAGCTCCCCACAGGGGACTCTCAGCCTTCCAGTCCTTCGCGTTTTACCAGTGAAACGTCCCAGGCTTGTCCCTGTCCTCCATCCCACAGCTCTGGACAGGCCTGACTGCGGTGTAGAGGTGTAACTCCATGTCCCTCTCCTGTCTCATTCCTCCCAGTATCACAAATTCTTCAGGCAAAAGTGATTTCTAAAATGCAAACTGCATCATGTCACTGGCCTACTTAAGAAATTTGGTTGCAGAGATGTACATTTGTCTGATTATTTGATTAATGTCTACTTCTTCCACTAGACTACACGCTTTCTGTGGGCAGGAATGGTAACTGTTTTGCTTAATGTGCACTTAGCGACCTGTATGTCACATACACGGGACCCTGGGTGGGAGAGGAAATAAAAAGTCCTAGCTCCTTAGCTAGGCAAATAAACCTTTCCCAAGTGGACTCTCACTTTCTTTTGCAGAGTCCTTCTGTGTCCCTTCTGCTGTTTCCCATGAACCTTACGCTCCAAATGCACCTCCTAATCAGGTCATGTCCTGTCACACCCTCTTCCTTGCCTTCACCAGTTCTATACCTTCCACCTGGACTACCCTTCTCATAAGCACAGGTCTTCTTGCCGCACTCACTGACCCCTGCTTGGTGCTCCCACAGTGCTGGGTAATCTGTACCCATGTCCCCTGGACCAGGGTCTAGAGAGGGCATAGGCCCTGCTAGATTCGTCGCTGTACTCCCTGGGGACAGTGCAGAGCCCAGCCCCCAGTTAGCAGCTCAGGGATGTGGGGAAAAGAATTACAGAATGACCTTGACTCTGGTTCCTGTCACAGGAGCCCTGCGGTCTTGGTGGGGCTGAGGCATCGCTTGCCTGATGGGTAAAGAGGTCTCAGAGCATGATGCCAGGTGAGTGACACTGTGTCTGGGGAGTTCAGAGCTGCTCCTAGGAAATGCTCATTGAGTTGTTAGCATTCGCTCCTGGAGCTTTGGCCCAGCATTGCCAGGAAGGAGAAGTCTGCTGAGGGACCAATAAATGCAAGAGTCTGCAACCAGATTTGTAGGTGAGGGTCGCCTGGGGCAGGATTTAGCTGCAGAGAGCAGAAGGAATCTCATCTTTAAGGAGACATGAACATTTTGGGCCTGTTGTCTTCTTACTGAAGGTGACATCCCCCTGGATCAGATATCTCGTCATAAGTACAGACAAAAGGACATTGGCATGGAGGGGAAAGATTCAGGGGAAATGTGACAATGGGGACTTTTACTACAAAGAGCTTGAAGAACAGCATCAGCCGTGTCAGTCGACGTGGAAACAAGTACTAGTACCCAGTGCAGTGCGACTGCGGTGGGGCGGGCACAACATGTCCGCAGGAGTCGGAAGAGGCGAAGGCAGCAGGTCAGGAAATGTGACAAGTGGGCACATGACAGCAGAGCCTGGAGGGTGCATAAGAATTAGTGAGCAATCCCACCCTTTCAGGGCCCTGTTCTATCCCAACTCCGCCGAAGGCAGTGACACTGTCACCCAGAGTCCTGTATAAAGGTCTGCACGGCAACAGGCACAGAGGGCGTGTTTCCCTGGAGCTACTCACCTTTTAAAAAATGACAATAATGAACATTTCACCTAATCTTTACAGAATAACTGCGGCAAAGTAATTTGCCCAAGGTCACATAACCTGTAAGTGGCACAATCGGGGTTTAGTACCCTAGCGGCCTCCAAAGCCCGGTTGTAGCCACCATACCCGTGGCCCACTGTGGGCTTGGTTTTCTCTGGCCTCAGTTCTGTTTGCCCTTGGGCATCTGCTGGTGAGCAAGAGAGGCCTTTGTACAGGTGGAAGCTCTCAGGTTTTCCTGTTGGATGCTCCAAGTGCCAGCCATTTGAGACAAACTACTCCTGGGAGTAGGCAAGCCCGCTGGGATGGATGTTTCTGCACAGGCCCAACTCCAGGGCACGGAGCCATTGACATCAGCTTGTCCCGCCTCTTCCGGCAGGAAATGGCTGCCCACCCCACTTTCTGCAGCAGAGAGGAATAAGGCAAGGTGTATTGTCAATTCCCTCCTTCGTAGGAAGTGCTGATTTAGTTCTCTTGTTAGGCTGATCAACCCTTTTGTCTTCTAGGGGACACTTTAGGAGCTGAGGCTACTGGATAATAGTGACATTAATTCAGGAATGTCAGGCTGTGAGCATTCAAGCTTAGATCGAATTAGTAGAGTTTTCCATCTATGACCTAAAGGACAGTTAAATGCAGCTGCTTAAACCTATCAAGGACTTTGTTACAAAAAAGCAAGGTTTACTCTCAGATTATCTTCTTGACATATGGAATCAACTGAAAACACCATTATTAATGAGTTAGTCTTTGTTACCAGGTGAAGCTGGCAATTCCACGGTTTTCTGGTATTTACAGAAATAAATGGATTTTACCCACAACACTGTGGGTATTGGCATAAAAATAAAATCTTCCATCAGATTCTTCAGCAACTTCCCTTGTTCTGCTGATCCACACTTAAATTATTAAATTCTTACTTTCCTTCACAAATTTAATTTTTTTTTTCTTGCAAGAGAGAGAAAGACAGGAAGGAAGAGAGATGAGAAGCATCAACTTGTAGTTGCATCACTAGTTGTTCACTGATTGCTTCTCATACGTGCCTTGACGGGGGGGGGGGGGCTCAGCTGAGCCAGTGACCCCTTGCTCAAGCCAGCTACCTTGGGTTCAAACCAGCGACCTCGGGTTCAAGTCAGTGACCCCCACTCTCGAGCTGGTGATCCTGCGCTCAAGCCAGATGAGCCATCGCTCAAGCTGGTGAACTCCGGGTTTCAAATCCGGACTTTGGCATCCCAGGTTGATGCTCTATCCACTGTGCTACTACTCCCAGGAACAAATTAAATTTTTCTCAAAATTTTCTGTGCACATTTACTCTGAGCCTAAGAAAAAGAAAAGGTGTCCTCTCTTTATAGACATATATGTGGCTAATTTTAGAAGAATCATCCATCCAAACATTTTAAAAATGCCTACTATGTGCCAGGCTCCATGTTAGGAGAATACAAACATGAATAAAATATAGTTCCGCTTAGTGATACTCATCATCCAGTGAGGGGTCCGGAGTGGGTGAGGGTGTGGATGATAAAAAAAATGGCAGAATGTTATGTTCATAGCAGCGTTAGCCAAAAGATGGAAACAGTCCAAGTGTCTACAGATAAATGGATAAACAAAATATACATACAATGAAATATTATTCAGCCTTAAAAAGGCAGGAATTCCGGGCATAGGCTACAATACAGATGACCCTTGAAGACATTATGCTAAGTGTAATAAGCCTGTCACAAAAGGACAAACACGTCTGATTCCACCATAGCTAGAGTAGTCAAAGGCATGAGACAGAAAATAAAATGGTGGTCGCCGGGGGCTGGAGGGAAGAGAACAGGGAGCTATTGTTTAATGTGTACAGAGTTTCATTCTGCAAGATGATACAAGTTCTGGAGAGATGGGTGGTGGTGATAATGGCACAACATGAATGTACTTAATGCCACTGAACTGCACACTTAAAAATGGTTAATGCAGCAAATTTTATGTTAATGTATATTTTTCCATAATTAAAATTTTTTTTCTTTAAATCAAAAGAGAAAAGAATGACAGACTGTCTATAATTGTGGAAGCTGAGCAATGGGTACTTGGCAGTTCATTTATTTTGCAAGAATTAGAAATTTTCTATAGTAAAAAAGAAAAGCTCCTGTTCTCAAGGAACCCTGCCTAGTTTGGGGAACAAATAATGACAGAACAGCGTGACAACTGGCACAGCAGAGGGCTGGGTTTGCTATTTTTGGTAAAAGCATCTCTGAAAAACTTAAAACATGTTTTTGTTGTTGTTTTCTTTTTTTCTTTTTCTTTTTGGACAGAGACAGAGAGAGAAGAGAGTCAGAGAGAGGGACAAACAGACAAGAAGGGAGAGAGATGAGAAACACCAATTCTTTGTTGTGGCTCCTTAGCGGTTCAATGATTGCTTTCTCATATGTGCCTCGATCAGGGTGTGTGGGGGGAGCTACAGCAGAGTGAGTGACCCCTTGCTCAAGCCACTGACCTTGGGCTTCAAGCCAGTGACCATGGGGTCATGTCTATGATCCCAAACTCAAGCCAGTGACCCCGCACTCAAGCTGGTGAGCTCGTGCTCAAGCTAGGTGAGCCCACGTTCGAGCTGGCAACCTCAGGGTTTCGAACCTGGGTCCTTCGTGTCCCAGACCGATGCCCTATCCATTGAGCCACTGCCTGGCCAGGCTAAAACATGTTTTTTAAAGTTTGATCCATTTAAGGTAACAATATGGTAGGGACAAAACATGCCTTGGTATCAGAGAGACCAGCACTTGATGTTTGCTTGCCCCTGACCACGTGACCGTACAAGCTACGTGACCTTAGGTGACTTGTCTGTCCTCATCTGTAACAATTAGTGCTAGTCCATCTCACAGGATTGCTTGGAAGATTAAAACAGATTACAACAAGGAGATACCTCACATATATTTTCCACAAATAGTCGTTTTCTTGAGGATTAGACTGGGTTTTCCCAGGGGAACCCCCAGTGCAAAGCGAACATGCAGGAGGAAAGGGCCGTGAAGCACAACAGTGTCAACTTGAAATACAAGGCCTTCTTTCTTTCATGCTCTCTCTCTAGACCCCTCATGGTGTTTTTAAAATTGACTATGTAAAGAAAAACAAAAATTTAGATTATTAGCATGAGTTTTACTGTTCTGCTTTATATTGTGCAATGCCAGTTTTAAATGCTAACATATGTGGAGTCACATTCTGTAACGCGTATATGTGTTTGTATTTTGTTCTTACCAGACGGGAAATGCTGCATAAAAACCAACTCCACTCTTTTTCTTTCACTTTTTGACTTGGGCCCATTCTCCTCACGTTCTCTACCTTAGCCTCACTGAGCAAAAGGACAAGGAGCTGGGGACACCCATCCCTTCCTCTCCCTCTATGTCACCATTTCCACAGTCAACGCCTGGCTAGTACGTGGAAGTAACGCAGTAACAAACGTGGTCATTCGTGTTTCTGAGAACACACTGCCTTCTTTGGGCATGGACGCAAGCTCTGGTTCTAGTCCCTTAGCCTCCTGGGGCTGTCGGCGCCCCACACAAGCTCTGGTTCTAGTCCCTTAGCCTCCTGGGGCTGTCGGCGCCCCACGCAAGCTCTGGTCCTAGTCCCTTAGCCTCCTGGGGCTGTCAGCGCCGCACACAAGCTCTGGTCCTAGTCCCTTAGCCTCCTGGGGCTGTCGGCGCCCCACACACTCAGTGGGGGACATGAACACGTTTACCTTGCTAGACTCCCCCTCATCGTGCGTGTGGAGCACCCTGCCGTGGGGAACCTGGCAGCTGCGCTGGGACTGCAAAGGTCCGCAGAGGAGCACATTTACTTGTACCTCTTCCACGCATGCGTGAACTCCACTGTCCAACTGCACCTCACGTACCAAGTACAGGTTCACAGGTGAATTTGTTGAGACTTTCAGGACGTGACAGCAGAGCATTAAACTGTGTGCAGGGCCCCGTGACTGCGCGATCGCACACTGGCAGGGCCCCGTGGCTGCGCGGTCGCGCACTGGCAGGGCCCCGTGGCTGCGCACTGGCAGGGCCCCGCGGCTGCGCGGTCGCACACTGGCAGGGCCCCGCGGCTGCGCACTGGCAGGGCCCCGTGGCTGCGCGGTCGCACACTGGCAGGGCCTGACCAGGTCTCACAGGCTGAATGCTCAGCAGGGACTCTGGCGCTTGGCTCGGCTTGCCATCCGACCCCACAGCTCAGAGCAGCTTCAGGGAGCTTGTGGGTTGATAGGAGTGGGCTTCTAAACTCTGGAGCACAACCCTAGGGCTCTTTGTGACCTTCCGTGGCTGACTTTTCTTGCTTATGACATCTCACCCACCTTGTCCACACCTATTTGGTTTCAGAAATTCTGGAGTGCCAACCGCTCCCTAACCCCTTTGCGCGCTCTCACCCCTCTGGCGTCTCTCTCGTGTTACCTCTGTGAAAACCTCGCCTGACACCTTCAATGTCCCTACACCCAGTTCCTCCTCAATGTCCCTACACCAACGTGTCCTTTGCCCAGCCACTGCAGGGAGAGACAGAGGGACAGTGGGACACACAGGGCTGAGTACCAGTCCTACTGCTCCTGTGTGCGAGCGAGGCACCTCACATCCTACAACACAGGGAAAGCCACCTGCCTCAGAGCACTGCTGGGTCACACAGGAGAGAACCGACGGAGAGGTCAGGAGTGCTCCACCTTGGCCGCGCACTGCAATCCCCAGGGGCCACTTGTCAAGTCCCCAGTGCCAGGGAGTTTCTAAAACTCCCCAGGTAACTCCAATGTGGTCAAGTCTGAGGACCGCTGGTGTAGGTAGAAGGGACTAGCATGGTGCCTACACAAATCAATATTCATTTTTTTAAAATTTCAGAATAAAGAAATAGAAGAAAGCTGCCAGGGAAGCCGGCCCCATTTATCACCAACAGTCCCAACCCCATTCCATTTTGTTTAAATACCTTAAAATTCCTAATAAAACACTCAAGTCATTCGCCAAAGCGCAGCACAGCCAGGAACCTTGCTCGTTAGTGTGAAGGGTGCTTCCACAGCCTCCCCTGGGCAGCCAGTACCGCCCCACTGGCCACGTGAAAATCTCCCTCTGGTTTTCTCCTCCGGCCTCGGCACCACTCCCGGAACGGAGTCCGAAGGCCAGCCCCTTGCAGCGTTAGCTGGGGTGGCTGCAAGGAAACAGAGTGAGCTCCAGCCGACACAGAAAGGCTTAGCGTGGTGTCCGGCCTCGTGATGCCAGACCCTTCCTGGGAGGCAGGACGGGAGAGAGCGAGGGTTGGGACAGCAGGATTAGATGACAGGAACTCCGGGTTAGCCGGAAGCGGGCAGGAGTTTAGGGAGAAGGCACCCAGAGTTAGCTGAGCACTTGCTCTGGGCCAACCTGCACCCCATGCTCACCAAACCCTCGCCAGAACCTGATGTTAATACATGGCTCCCATTTTACAGATGAGGAAAGAAATCCCACACAGGTGAGTCCCAAGGCCCCAGAGCCAGTGGGTCTGAATGACTTCCACGTCCAAGTACTCTCTTCCCCCACTGTCAGAGGTACAACATCTACACTGGAAGACCGCTGGGGTGGATTTGGGAAGGTGGTCGCTTTATGGCCACAGTCTGATGCCTCTGGCAGGGCTGGACCAAGCCATGCTTTGGGCTGACAGGACCAAGGCAGCTTTCTGAACCATTTCCGTGGTAGCCCAGGCATGCCAGGGACAGACTCCCAGCCGGGCCCTTGTCACTGTAACAAGCTCTAAACAAAGAATCAATGTGTTATTGTGGAGCTGGCTCACTGTTCGGATGATTTAAGTCAGGGGAAATGTGGGTGCCTGACAAAAGCTACTCCGATGATTTGCAGGGGCAGGGACAGCCAGGCTGACAGTATTTGCCCGTTCTGGCCAGCTGCTCCGGTATTGACAGAAGCCCCCACACACACTTGCTAGATTACAGTAAAGACATTCAAATCACAGGCGCGGCGGCCCACGCCTCGGCTCCTCTGTGCCAGCAGCCCCTTCCTTTTGCATTAACCGAGACACACAGGGAGAAGTCAGGAAATTCTGATTAACGCAGGGCGGGCAGAGGAGCGGGGAGGCCTGTGGAAGCCAAGGAGACACAATGAAGTGGCTCTTCATGCATACTAGCTTAAGATTTTCTTTCCATAAGAAATGCAGATGGGAGCCAGCTCTACAGGGAACGCAGGTGCAGTGATTAAAACCAGCTACCTCACTGAGCGCCGACTCCGTGCTGGGTGGTTTTACATGCATTATCTCACTTGGTCTTCACGGCAACCCTGGGGTTAGTGTCGTTAGGTTCTCCATTTTACAGACAAGGAAATCGAGGCTCCGAAAGGTGAAGTCACTGCCTGAAGTTGCAGAGGGTCAGTGACAGAGCCAGTGCGCCACAGTCTCTCTGGCCCTGGTGCTCAGGCCACTCACTATTATTATTATTATTATTTAATAATTTATTAGGATGTAGCATTTATTTATTTTATTTCTTTTTACAGAGTCAGAGAGAGGGATAGATAGGGACAGACAGACAGGAATGGAGAGAGATGAGAAGCATCAATCATCAGTTTTTCAGTGCGACACCTTAGTTGTTCATTGATTGCTTTCTCATATGTGCCTTGACCGTGGGCCTTCAGCAGTCCAAGTAACTCCTTGCTCGAGCCAGCGACCTTGGGTTCAAGCTGGTGAGCTTTGCTCAAACCAGATGAGCCCGCGCTCAAGCTGCCGACCTTGGGGTCTCGAACCTGGGTCCTCCGCATCCCAGTCCTACGCTCTATCCACTGCGCCGCCGCCTGGTCAGGCTGCCACTCACTATTCTTTCTCTTTGATTAAGAGAAACGAACACAAGGTAGTATTTGACTTATCAGCTGCCATCAGGGCTGCTCTAGCAATTCAAAGCGATGTCTCATGTGGCATGATG
This sequence comes from Saccopteryx leptura, assembly GCF_036850995.1. Taxonomy (NCBI): domain Eukaryota; kingdom Metazoa; phylum Chordata; class Mammalia; order Chiroptera; family Emballonuridae; genus Saccopteryx; species Saccopteryx leptura. The sequence continues at coordinate 11,770,526 of NC_089504.1, read as the reverse complement.
AAGAGAGGGGCTCTGGAGAAGCGAGTGTGACTTCTGACTCCACTACGTGCTTGCAGAAGCCATCTCACCTCTTGGAGCCTCATTTTTCTCACTCATACGCTGGAAATAATAACCCCTGCATTGTGCTGTAAGCATTCAGTGCCATCAGGGGGCCGCGGCTGGCCCCAGGGGCGCTGACACGGGGGGCTGGCGGCCAGCCCCTGCCGCAGCACAGCCGCGGCCCCCTCCCCAGCACGGAAACCACTCAAACGCAGGAGACTCCAACACCAAACTCCTCCCGCTCAGCCGCCTCCGCTTTCCTTTTGCTCACTACCACTGATAGCCGGAGCATGGGTTTTGCCACAATGACTGCTGCATTCCAAAGTCCCAGGACAGGATGGGCCAAACTGGTTAGAGAAGAGTGAGAAGACTGTTTGAGAGAGCATACTGAAGAGAGGGTGGGTTTGGAGGACCTGGTGGACCCTGGGAGAAATGTAAACCTAAAGAGTGACCAGCAGGAGAAGAAGCGTTAGCTGTAGCAATGGGTTATGGGCCTTGTGGCTCCAAAGGCTAAAGGACATGGAGATAAAACGCAAGCACAGGTCAGTCTGCGTTGTGAGGAGAAGATGGACACGCTGCCCACAGCCCCCGGTGACATGGCTCTTTCCACACACTGATCACCCAGCTCACTCACTGGGCTCACTATGTATGATCCCTGTTCAGGGCCAATCTCCAGAGTCTGGACGGGGCTGGGTGCCCAGGAGGCTTCATTTTTAGTGATGAACAAACAGCACTGTGAAGGGGAAAGGGCACAAGGAGAAAAGTCAAAACACCGACTTGGCCTTGATTCCCTTTCCCTGTCTAGGCCTCAGTTTCTTCATCTGTGAAATGGGAAGGTGCTGAGCTGGAAAATCTTTAGGTACTTTCTAATGCTAACACTGTTGGTTCTAGATGCAGAAAGGGCCCTTCTTTACAAGGTCTCCCATAGCCCCTCACAGAGAAATGTGCCCCGATAAACGGCCCTCAGTGCAAGGCTGGGAACAGAGAATGAACTGTGTGGGAATGACAGGGCTTAGTGTGTCTGGAACATGGGCTAAGGCCCTAGACCTCCTGTGACCATTTTTTTCATTCACCAAATGGGGGAGATACTTCCTACATCACAGCTATGTGGGGATCAAGAGTGACTCAGGTCAAGTGCTTAGCTCAGGGCTCGACTCCTAGAGAAGCTAAAAAGTACCAGTTTTCTACCCAAATAATGGCAGTTCTCTTCCAGTGGTTGAGTTCAAGCAGCCCCATTTCAGGGTGTGTGACACGCACCACCCACCCCAGACACAGCCTGGGTCAGCGGGGCCAAGACCGTGACTCAGAAAAAGGAGAAAAGGGACCACCGCACAGCTGCCTTCCACGGGGCCCCTGCCATGGGCCAGGTGGCAGGCACAGGACACCTGTGGTTGGAGGTTGGGTCAGTGTAATGACTCTCCTGAGAGGCTCTTGGTCTTCATCGTACAGAGGAAGGGGATGTGACTTGTCCAAGGCCACAGAGCTGGGAAGAGCCAGAGCTGTACTCGAGGTCAGTTTTGTCTGACCCCACAGACCAGGCAGGCTCCTGCCCCCACATCCCATAGAAGTCTGAGCATGCTCAGTTGGCCAAACACATTTTTTCTCTGGGTTTTCAGGAAATTCTAGACACAACAGATAATTACCCACAAAAAAAATGTCCTTTTGCACATAATGCAGCCTCAGACCGAGGAGTCTGGTTTCTAGATCAGGAATTGCCAGGGGGTTCCAAAGAGGTTCAGTTCGGCCCAGAGCTCTATGAATGAGGAAGCAGGGAGCCTCTGTGAGCCTCAGTTTCCTCATCTATAAACTGGGGTTATATATTAATTATTGCATATTGAGAGGTTTGAAATGACACAATCTTGGTCAAGGGGCCGATACTGAGGTGCACACACCAGGTGCTCAGGGGAGGCTACTGTCCTAACGGCTCTTTCAGATGCCCCTCGAGGGCAGGTGTTATATCTTGTTGAACCCTCTGCCCCTATCATTCAACAAATCCCTGTGACTGACGTGCTGGGAGAGCACAGCCAGGGTGACGGTGTTGGGGTGGGGTGGCTCCGAAGGGAGCCCACAGGAGAAAGGTGACATGAAGACCGAGCTCCCAGGGGGCGCAGGCCCTTTCTAGGTGGGGAAGCAGAGGCAGGCATAGCAGAGAGGTGGAGCCGGGACGAGGCACAGCACAAGGAGCTGGTGTCCCTGAGATTCAAGGGGCACATCATGGATGGGGTGAGGGGGACAGAGATGCTGATTCTCTCCTTTCTTATATGGGGGCATCTTCCCTGAGAGCCAGAGATCTGAGAAGCGGTGGACGCTGGACCCTTAGAATGCAGAAGTGCTGAGAAAGATGGAAAAAATAATGACTCAGCATGCGCTGGCAGCCTGCCCGAGTCACCGCCCAGCCCTGACAGAGCCCCCATGTCCGTGTCCGAGGAGCGAGCTGCACTCGCACGGAGACCTGCCCAAGGGGCTGCTGTACTCAGAGCCTCATCCTTGAACCCTGAACCTCGCTCCACAGGCCGGCCACTCCAGCAGCATTCACTCCGCCTCCCCTGGCTCCCGAGCCTGCAGATCCAAGAGGAGGATGCACTTGGAGAGGAGCCCCCCCCCCCCGTGTGACCCTGCGCTTCTTGCTTCTCGCCAGCCACAGCTCCTTGCTTCCCAGACCCCGGCGTTCCCCCATTCAGAGCCAGTGCCGGTTCTCCAGCCGGCTCCGTGGGTCCCCTGCCTCTGCGCATGCTGTGCCCTCTGCCAAGGAGTCTTTCTCAGGCTCTGAAGTCCCCTCTTGTCTGTCAAGGATGCGCTCAGGGCCAGCTGCCCTTGGCCACACCCTGCGCCTGCTCCCTGCCTCAGGCTGGGTGAGGTGGCCCTGCTCTGGGTCCCACAGCCCCTGTGCTCATCCCCACCACAGCACTGGCCGCCACTGACTGCACTGCTGGGCTGCCCGCCGGTCCCTCTGCATGGTGGCCGCCGTGAGGGTCTGGGCAGGGGCAGGAGTCTCTGCACCTCCACATCCTAGCACGTGCCTGGGTCAGTGCAGGCACTCTGAGGCTGCTGAGTGGATTATTCCCTGCAGATAAGGCAACAGGAACACTTCTGAGAAAGAGGCCAACAGGGTGTAGAGCAAGACCGATTGACTGAGGGTGTGAAGACCAGGGTTAGCGGGAAGGATGGAGGGAGGGAGGGAGGGAGGGAGGCGGAGGCCAGAGCACCATCTAATTAGACCACATGTGCAGAGCAGCATCTGGCTCAAAGCGCAGCAGTTTACACGGCTCCTGGAGTTGTCGTGGAGACAGCCACATGACCAGCCTGGAGCTGAGACTCAGGGGCAGCAATCCAGATGCACTCCTAACATATTCTGACAGAGAGCAGATGGGCAGCTATTTGCAGGGCCAAAAAATGCCAACTCTGCTCCCCTGCAGACCCGCGTGCCCTCACTGATCATTCCCATCTTGTAAAGTCACTCTTAGCTGCCCTGGAACCACCAGTTCCTCCCGTGTAGGAATCAGTGTGAAAGCGGCTATTTTCGTAGGTCCCCAACCATCACAACTTCCGGCCTGCTCCCGTGGGTGAGGGAATGTCACCACCTTTAATGAAGGGGTCCTCGACGCTAGGCTCCACTGCCGCAAGGCTCTCCCCCACAACCCCTCAGCTCTTCCTCCATGAAAAGTGTCTCAAGTCCTCATCACTCTTTAGGCCACACAGAACAGACCCAGGCTAGGGAACAATGCTGTGCAAGTGTGGGCAGGGCACCCGCTCTGTTGGCTGAGCTCCCGTTCTGCTGGGCACTCGCCTTGGGCGTGCATTTGGCCTCTCTAAGCTCAGCTTACTTTTCTGTGAAATGGACTTTGTCACACTTTTTCTCAGGACTATTATAATGATTAAATAATTATGCAAGAGCCCTAGAAATGATAAAACCGTGTATAATTTTTAAAACTGGGATAAAAGTCCTTTATAAACCTCAAATAATTCAAGCAGAAAGCTCCTATCAGCTGAGTGGTTGGGAAAAGGACAACACCTTAGGTTCTGTATGAAACTATACCCTGCCTGCATGGCAAGTGTCTGTCATTAACGTCTTTGGTGAAGTGGGAGAACTCCAAGTGTCGGAGAATTGAGTTGGGTTTGAATTCTGGCTCTGATGCTTGCTAGCGGTGTGACCTTGAGTAAGTACCTTAAAATGTTCTACAGCCTCAAGTTCTTCATCTACAAAGTGGGAGCAATTGCCCTCACCTCCTATGAACTAATTCTGATGGTGAGGATTAACTGGGACAGTATGTGTAAACTGCCCAGCACATAGCAAGCACTCTACAATAAATGTTGGCTCCATTTCCCTTCTCCCCGGTCATTGAACCGAATCACGGGAGACAGAGGCTGAGAAAGTGAAAAGCACAGGTTCTGGCAGAGTGGGCTAGACGCCCGCTTTCCTGGCTATGTGGCCTTGGGGAAGGACTCGCCTGCCCTGAGCCTCAGTTTCCTCTTCTGGACAAGGGGGAGAAGAGGACTGACCTCGACATGTTGTTGTGTGGTTTAAAAGAAGCAATAAACATAAAATAGTCCGCATCCGATGAAGAGCTGTCAGTATGCTCCTCCCTACCCGCCCTGAGAAACCAACAGGCTGGGGGAAAGTGACACCTTTCATGTGGGCCTAGCCTGGGCCACAGGTGCCACACTCTCTCAAGAGAACTGAGTTTCGTTTTTGATGAAAGTAAATGGGAAGTAAAGTGAAGTGAGGACCCTGACCAGAGGTGCGTTTGGCTCCAGGGGCCCAGGACAGCCGTGGTCCAGGCCCTGGGCCTGCTGCCTGAGTGGCAGGCAGCGCAGGCTGGTCCAGGTGCAGGGAGGCTTATTTATAAAGCACGGCAGGGTTCCCGCTGCCGCTAGCTTGCCTGCCATCGCAGGTGTGGGGAAGGCCCAGCTAAAAATAATGCAAACGTGGGTTTGATGTCACCCAGCAGAGACTAATGATTGCTTTAAGTAAATATTAATTATAGGGGTTACCCAGATAGAGCACTGGAGTGGCACAAATATTCCCACTTCCACCTATGTAGGTGGCGCGACCATGTGGAAAGACAATTCGTTACATGCTTCCACCGGGGAGTTATTTAATGGCTGGCAGACTCTAAATATGTGGGAATTCTTGGTTAAAATATTTTGGAAGTGCCTTTGTATGTGAGATATAGGAGTTTCCTTATTTGAGAGATGATCTTCTCCATAACCAATGGCTGATACAGTTCTATTAAACCCTTTAGGGCAATGATTGTCACAATGGTGTGCAGAACCCAGAATCTGTTCAAGCCCAGCCTAGTGGATGGCTGATCTTGGGCAAACAAGGGCATGGATGTGGGGGTCACCAGCCTGGGGGGGGGTGTTCTGGTTCTAGCGTTTACTAGCTGTGTCCCCTCAGGCATGGTACCTCCCTCTCTGAGTCACAGTTTCCTTACCAGTATGGAACACTATTTACTGGTCACTTTGGTCAGTGGTTCCTACATCTCCTATCACAAGGAGACTCTCCTTGGAAGACTCTTTTTACTGAAGATTCTTGGATCATGGCTCAGACCTTTACAAAGCTGCTCAGATGAGTCTACTGCATTTGGGTAGAGGGTGGTGGTATTGGTAGAGAAGTAACAACAGTAACAGACACACGTGCTGACCAAGTGCTATGTACCTCTCTAAGTGTTTTACATGTATCCACTCATTTAATCCTCATAACGACCTCATGAGCTATATATTACTGCTGCCTCATTTTATAGTTGGGAAACTGAGGCACAGAAATGGGAGGTAACTTCTCTAGGTTCACACAGCAGAATTTGACCCAGGTGGTCTTGTTCAGTCTGGCACTATAAGTGCCATGAGGGCAGTGGCTCTGTGTGTCTTCTTCAGCACTGTGTCCCCAGCGCCTGGGGCAGAACCTTCAGGAGTAGGTGATGGATGTGTTCGTCACACTGCCAGGTACTTCTACAGAGGCTGCTGTCTCACAGCATCCCGAGGAAGCTGGGAGCACACCAGCATTTGCAGAGGAAGAAACTGGACAGCACGTTCAGCAGCTTAAGGCCACTTCAACAGCGAGTGGTAGGACTGTGATCTGAGGCCAACCCTGGCTCACTCCTGCTCTAGCCTAGTGAGCAAGTTCCTGCTCCACAAGGCGAATGCAAAGATTAAATGGACATGAGACGCTCTTATAAACTAAATTGCTTTCAAAGCCTTCTGATGGATTGCCTGTTTCTCCCAAAGCAGTTAGACAAGGGTACTCAATGAGCATTTGTTGACTGAATGCAACCTCACATTGTTCTTAGAAAAGAGCAGGTTCTCAGAGGGGTCTTTGTGTCCTGGGTTGTTTCACTGGGACATGTAGACAATAACGATACTACACGAGGCCAGATGATCACTAGCCAGGGCCCCAGACTCTGACTTTCTAGAACCTGAGTTCATGACCTAGTTCCTAATCTCTGTGTCAAGTCCCTACTGTGGCAGACAATGCCAAGAGAGGAGGGCAGGACTGCATCTGACCCAGCAGGACTTAGGACAAACTAAGCCCAGTTAACCAAACCCACCCTGACCTTGCTCTGCAGAAATACATGGTGAAAATCCCAACCTCTCTGGTTATAGTCACATAGTAAGTCTTCCAAAAGCGTGTGGAGGACAGTCGGGTTCCCAAGAAATGGCAGGTCCCTCCCAACACTGTGGCTGGCAGGTGTCTTATGCTTGGGAATATCGAAGCACCATGACCATCCTTTCCTTCCTAATAATAACAGCAGCAGCAGCAACTATTGACCAAGTGCCCGCTATTCACAAACACAATTCATTCTAGTTACTGATATATGCGTGACTTGAATAGGAAGAAATATACTGAGATTCGCAACTCAATTTGAAATGTATCAAAAGATAAGATGCAGTGATCGATGGAGAAATGTGTGACAAAGCAAGCATAGTAAAATGTTAATGGCATCATCTAGATTGTAGGTATGCAGATGTTCACTGTGGAATTCTGTCAACTTTTCTGCATATTTGAAAACTTTCCTAACAAAATGTTGGGGGAAAAATGCACAGAGGGGACACGATATACCAGACGTCAGAAGGGCAAAGATGGTGGCATGATGTGCTACTCTACGATCAGCTAGTCTTGACGGGACACCAAGTATGACATTGTGTTATCCCATTATTGCTGACATAGTGATGGGAGGTATGTATTCAAGTGGGTCACCAATAAAAAATACCAGCTGTTTATTATATATCCTCTATGCTATGGGCACTGTGTACACACTGGAATAGTAGTGACCAAGCCAGTCAGGGTGCCTTCCCTCCGAGGCTGTTGGGACATCACTCACTCACACAAACAAATATGTGACACGTGAGTGAAGGCATATACCCTCTTTTTACAGATCTGGAAATAAAGCTCTGAAAGGTCAAGCAACTTGCCCAAAAACCTTACAGCTAGCAGCTGGTGTGGGGGAGGGGGTTCATGTCCACGCATGCCTGAGTCTGAGTTCTTTCCTGTCACCTGCCACCTTTCAAAAGGTTGCTAACTTCATCACAATCTCTTTTGCTCTTGAGACGAGCTACACAGAAAACTGACATCCTAAGATCATTTCTAGTTTCCTTCTAGTCATTCTAAACCTGCCCCCCATCGGACCGAGTCCCAGAACACCAGAAAATATCTGCTTCAATTCTCTTTACTTGAGACACCTTTCAGCTTCTAAGGTGGCTTCCCAATCTTTACCTCATTTAATCTTCACAAGACCTTGAAAGACAATCCGGGAATTCCTGTAGTTAGCTGCCCATTTGACCAGTGACAGGCTGTCTGTTCAGCCCTGCACGTTCGTCTGCCCCAGGGCTAGTGGGGGAGGCATAGAAAAGCTGCCCAATGAGAGCATTTGGACAACAGGGTTTTGAGTGGACACTTCCAGGCCTTTCATGGCCCACTTGGCTTGTCTGCCTGTCCAGGACCCCAGAGGCCTCCTGCCATAGCCTCTCCGCAAGGACCAAAGGGCTCTCCTTCTTGCTCTGGTGGCACACCAGGAGCCTCTCTCTTCCTGCTTCCTTTAGAAGGTAACTGCAGAGTGATTTGTGGCTCTGGCCAGAGGGATTGTCAAAAAACATTTCAAGAAGCCCTGGACAGAGCTGTTATTTAGGAATGATGAATGGGGAAGGCAAATTTCAGTAGAATTCATTTTATTAGCAATACCTTCCCTGCTGTCAGGATACCCCCTCAAGAGCTTGTGATCTGAGCTACTCATGAACAAAGTTATTTCAGGAGAAACACAAGATGTGTGAGGTTGCCCTAGTTGGTTCCCAGGCCTCCCCGCCCTGGGCCGGGCTCTCTCTACCCATTCCTGCTGTCGCACTGCCGTGAGGGGTCTTCCTAACAGACCACCTGATCACATCCTGCCTGCTTTACCGCACTGCTTGCTGCCTTTTTGAGCGCTCTGAGGATCTCAGTTGGCGGGCAAGCCCCCCAAAGTCCCTCAAGCCATAGCTCCTGACACTGCCCTGCAAACCGAGTCTCAATCACTGCAAACTGCCTGTAGCTTCTCTCACGTGACATTGTTTCAGAATCCCTGCTTTCCCCTTTGCCTGGGATGCCCTTGCCTCCCTTCTTCATCAGGCTAACTCCTACTCATCTTACAAGGCCAAGCTCAGGTGTCATGGCTTTCCTGTCCCCTTGGCTGCCCCTCTCTGGGCCTTCCTCTGGGCTCCCTCGAGCCCACCTCCATCACATTACATACAGTTTCCTGCCTCCCCACCAACCTCCCCCATGAGACACGAGTTCTTTAATGGAAGAAAGCACACTGTCTCATGCTCTACAATACGCTCACCATGCTCACAGCCTAGCACATGGATTGCACTGAATACCTGTGTGTTGAGTGAATGAATAAAAGAACAAATGAATGAATGAGATGTCTACAATCCTGTATAGAAGTCAGTCCCGTGAAATGAAGCTGCTTTCTGAAAAGTAAAAGAATACCAAGATAGTTCGAAACAGACCCACACTCTCAGAATTCTTCCTGAAGCAGACGGCGTCACGGCAAGGCTGCAATTATAGACGCACGCACACACGTACACGCACACATTGTTTAAAAAATTCATAGAATGTACTTAGCGCTGATTTTTTTTTTCCTTATTGGAAACCTGTTTACAATCTTGTCCATTGTCAGTCTTAAATGTCACTTTTCAGAAAGATGGCTGCTGCCAGGAGAAATTTATTTTCAAATTGAATCACAGCATGTTCATGCAGAGAAGCGCCTCTTTTGAATCTCCAAATTGGAGGGAATTCAGGGAAGAGAAAGCGAGGTGATTAGAATCTGCAGAGGCTGATTCAGGAGGAAAAATTATGAGGAGGCTGAAATATGCATGGATGAGCTAAACAGCAGCTATTAGTGGTGGAGACGGCAGGACGGCAGCTACGGAGAAACCTACCAGGACAGGCAGGCTGCACAGAAAGAAGTGGGAACAGGAAGGGGTGGTGGGAGAATGCAATGGTGGGGGAAGCCCAGACAACAGGAAAGAAGACGTTACTCACCGCCCACCTGTGCCAGGCACGTGCAAGACGGCACGTCATTCAGCCTTTGCCCACTAGCTATCGTGATTCCTATTTCAAAGGTGAAAAGGCTGAGGTTCCGAGGTGTTAAGAGACCCAAGTGAGGAAGTGGTGGGTCAGGGTCTAGCAGCCACTGCACCACCAGTTAGTGACTAAGAAGAGGTTTGCAGTTGGCATCGCTGTCCCTGCTATTTACCAAAGCTGGGGTGATCAGGGGATCAGGGATGGCTTCCGGGAGGGGGAAATACTTGGGCTGAACCTGATCATGCTTCTCTGTGCCTGCTCAGAGCAGACCCCTGTCCCTGGGGTCTGTGAGGCAACTGTCCTCCTTGGCAGATTCTGAGCTCCTCAACCAGCGCGGCAGGACATCCTGGCTCTCATACCATGAGCCAAGTGATCCTGGACCAGCAGGGACCCGGCTGCCTCTCCAGGAAATGGAGCCGATGGCGCCACCCCTGTGGGGATGCTGTGAGGACTGAAGGTGTTGGCACGGTAGGAACTCACTGTGTACATCCCCCCGCCCTTTTGTCAACACAAACATTAAACACACTGTCAATCACTCCCTTGGCCTGGCAAGTGGGTGCCCGTCCTTTAGGACTCAACCGAAAGGACCGCCTTTGGGAAGCCTTTCCCAAACTTGCGAGGAAGGGTAGTCCTTGCCTTGCGTTAATTCAGCCACCAGCTGCTGAAAGCCTACTGGGGACTAGCCACTGGCTGCCACGGTCAGCTCCCCAAGGGCACTCAAGCAGCCCACCTGTGTAACTACCAGCTGGGATAGCAGCGTTGCGGGAGAGGCTCCCGCTCAGCCAGAGCCTGTACAGAGCACCGCGCCCCGGTCTGGTCTGGAGGCAGCAGACGGTTCCTGGGGAAGTGACACGTGAACTGAGAGGGAAAGGCAAGCAGGGGCCCCCCAGGCCTTGTCGGGATGGAAGAGTGCAAGGAGAACGAAGAGGAGGCCAGAGTGGCTGGAGCAGAGAGCAGAGTGGGGGGCGGGGCACAAGTCCAGGCTGGAGAGGAAGACTGGGCAGAGACCGTGCAGGCCCTTTAGGCCCAGTTGTCCTAAAGCAAGGGGGAGCCCTAAGGCGCGCGGGTAGGAGAAGTATTTGCACTCTGTAAGGATTATTCTGATATCTGTGAGGCCAGTGGTCTGCCCAGGGGGCACTGTGGAAGCAGGCTGCCCACCAAGACAGCTGCGGGGAAGCCAGGTGCGACGTGACAGGAGGGGGCAGGAATGGAAGGGAGGAAGCCAAGGGCTGCCTTAGGAGGTCAGAGATGATGTGGACTGCTGCAGTGTGAAGCTAGCAGGCTGACCGCCCCGTCCCAAGCTGAGCACCCTGGAGAGGCAGGTGGGCCCAGGTGGAACTCATTCTGCAGGGCCCTCCCCTTCCTGAGTGTCCAGTTAGAGGCCCCGAGCAGGGACTATGCTTTGTTCACCACTAAATCCCCACCCCAAGACAGGGCCTGGCACACAGGGCTGCTCCAGAGATGTGGGGAATGGTGGCGGAGGGGCCACTCGGCTCCTCCTCAGCTGCCCGATGCCCACGTGGCAGCCCCCAAGACCTCAGGAGGCAAGCTCCCAGCCGAGGAAAGCCCAGCAGAGTGCGCCTGTCTGCGGGCAGGCTGTCTCTACTGGGAGCACACCGGTTTGCCAGTCAGCCCCGTGCTCCACCTGTCGTAAAGGAAGCGTCCTTTGTTAACTGACATTGCATTCTGGACGGTTTCTGAGGGGTATGTTCTGACGCAGCTCAGGCTCTGGGCTGAGAATCACGGCTCTGTCAATCACTCTTACATGACTGCGGGAATGGTTTTGGCTTCCCCAAGCCTTAGTTTGTCGTTAGTAAAATGGGCATAATGCAACCAACTGCACAGAGTTGTTATAAGGAATAGGCAGATTTTATCAAGTTCCTGACTCGGGGCCAGACACATAATAGAGATCAGCAGTTGGTAACTGTTCTTCTGGTCCTTATTTGAGACACATCTTTGTTTAAAAAATGGATTCATTCTCTGTCTCCTAGGACTACACAGCACACTCGTTAGTTATCTCCTGGTAAGGGTGGTCATCCAATATAAGCTATTCAGTGTTACCTTTACTGACGTTAAACTTTGTCTCAATCTGGTCAGAATTACTTGATCTGATGAGTTGGCAGCTCTGGTCTTTGGGAAGCCTGAGTACCTCTCCTAAGTTTCTCATTCAGAGTCCAGGGAGCCCATGCCGGGAAACTGTCCCCAGGCATTTGGTCAGCTTCCACCCTGCAGGCCACACAGCAAAGGCAGAAAGTTCTGCAGACAGGTGGCCAGACCGTGAACCCTACCCTAGCACTGGGCAGCCCGGGGCAAAGCCCGCACACAGAGGCCACGAGCTGCAGCGAGGACTCGCCCCTTGATTCCCAGTGCCTCCGCTGTCAGAGACCCACCAAGGTTTGCTGTGGCCTCCCCTCTGACACTGTCTCTCCCCTGCCTTAAATCTTTTGGTGGTTGTCTGGCCTTCAGGGTAGCTGTCCCTCTATTTGACAAAACTAACTGAGAACCTACTATGTACTGGGTTCCACGCTAGGTATGAGGAGGGTGCAGTGGATGGAAGCCCTCAGCCGCTCTGAGGACATCCCACTCTGGCCCTGGCCTATCCCTGCTGCCTTGCAGCCTTGCCCCTCCCTTTGCTGAGAGCTCGCAGGTCTGTGAATGCTCACGGCATGCTCTCACCTGGGCCTCTGCTCAGGTTCCTCTGCAGGGACGGGCTGGCTCACACCATCCGTCTGCCTGATTGTGGCTCTGGCCGCTCCTGGCCTCGCAGCTCACCTCCACCGCGGCCCGCAGAGCATGGTGTGGCGTGGAAGGGAGAGCCTGGGCAAGAGCGGGGAGTATAGTGGTCACAGGGGCTGGCAGACCTGGTTCAGCTCAGGTCCACACCCTTCTGCCTGTGCCACCTGGGGCCGGCGACAGCCCCTCTCTGCCCTTTATTGCCTCCTCTGTGACACAGGTGTAATGTCTGCCTCAAAGTCTTATTTTTGAGGGTTACAGGAGACGCATGGAGGGCATGTGGTAAATGGAGGCCACTGCACTGCCTATGTCACTTCTTGCCTGTCACCCTCATCAGCCGGGGAGCGCCCTGTAGGCAGGAGCTGTGCCTCTGCCATCCCGGGGGTGCCCTGTGTGAGGGGCAGAGCCCCACGTGCTGACACGAGCAGTGAAATCTTGGGGAAATGTGTCTCTCTGTATCAAAAGCCTTTTTGGTGTTGAAAGAGTTAAAATCTGCTCGTGCTTATAAACAAGCCCCGTTTCAGCTCAGCACTATTGCTGGTGTGAGTCACAAGGCTTAGCAGGTGTGGGCAATAATTAAAGGCTTCAACAATCTACCTGGGCAAGGTATTTTTGCCTCTTATTCCAAAGAGGAAAGTCTCTCTATGGAGAGCAGAGGAGCTCATTAATGAGACTAATTAGGTGTAAAGGGGGTAGAGGCTGGCATCAGCTGCAGCTTGGAGGAGCTAATCATTAAGCTCTGTAATCTCCTCCACTGAACACAAGCAGATCAGGCTCGGGCGGTGCGCAGGGCTCCCACACCTGAGTGCCTGACCACAGGCTTTGGAGAGGCTGAAAGGCCCCACCTCTCCCCCTGCCATGTTCCACGAGGAGATGCAACACACACACACAACACACGCACACACGCACGCAGCACGGGGTCAGCTTCCAGGGAAAGGAGCCAGCTCAGCCAGGAGGACGCGTTCTCTCCGTGCTCACTCACCTCCGCAGAGCGCGTGCGTGCGTGCGGGGAGGCTGTGCACTGGGCTTGACAATGAGCTCTCCTGGGTAGGAGTGGATCAAAGATGATCCTTCTTGGCCTCCATACGTGGGATAGAAAACTCTTCTGCCTGGAATTCCAGATGTTGTGGCCACCACAAACGTTTGGCCAGCACGGGGCGTTTTTTTTCCTCTGTGTCCACCTCCTCCCTGGCCTGTGAGCTTAGTGACCCGCGCCTGATTCCCCCAGGGACATCCCAACGCATTGCTGAAATGCTGGATGCGTGGTGGGATGGACGGGGGCGGGGTTGGGGGTGGGGGTGAGGTGGGAAGAGAACAGATGGGCAGATTTTGGCACTGCCGCTTTCTCAGCTCTGTGGCTTCGGTCAGTCACAGCTGAGCCCAACTTCCTCACCTGTAAAAGGAGTGTAAAATGACTGTGGGTGCAAGAGCACTTTCAAAAGTCGTTCATTTATCAATGTAGTTCACTTATAATTATCGCGTATTTAAAATTTCAGTCAAAGGCCAGAGAGGCTGATTATTAGGGAATGGGAAAATAATTCCAATAAAGTCCCCACATTGGACTTGAGTTGGCCGAAAGGCAGGGCATCCTTGGGCTGGGCCACGGGAGAAGGACGGCATGGGAGACGGGCTCTCAGATGCGCTCCGGTGGAGGGGCGCGTCCGTGCTACTGACCGAGCTCACTCAGCACTCTGCTGCCAGCCAGCCTGGGAGGCTTTCTCTCTCGGCAACCTGCCCTTGCAGACTCCTGGGAGGCAGGGAAGGAGGCAGCTCGGCTCCTGTCTCTCCCATGAGATCCACTGCACAGAGCAGCCCCTTGAACCTTCTGCACCCGCAGCCATGTCCAACAGGAGCTCTCAGCACGTTGGCACTGGCTGGGATGCCCTTGTTCTCAGAGCCTCAGTTCTGACACAGCACCTTGGTGAAGCCTTCCCTGATGCTCAGCTCCCCGCTCCAATCTTCGGTGGTCCCTCCATCATCTGGGCATCCCCCACCACTAATTTTGCCAATCTCATCCGGAGGAGAGGTGAGCATGTGACCCTGGTCTGGCCAACTGGAGGACCCCACCCTCTGATCACAGTAGTTGGTTCAGGGTAGCCCAGATGTAGCCAAACACTCTCCTCTGAGAATTGATACACAGACCCTGGAGGGGGAGGGCCTCCCTTCAAGTTCGAAGGACCACACAGGCCCTTCCTTATGGCTCTCACAAAGAAAAGGATGTTTGAAAACAAAAACAAAGCAAAACAGCGGTCAAGGAGAGACCCGACAGTATCACTTGAGTTCCAGAATCCAGCCATGCCTGTAGCAAAGGAGGCCTTGGACTTTTCAGTTATGTGAGCCAAGAAATTCTCCCTCCTGCCCTTGCCCAGGATGATTTAAGTTGGGCCTCCACCATCTGCAACCAAGGTAGGCCAAACCAAGGTTTAACCAAGTCTAGGGCCATTTCAGTCAGCTGCAGGTTTATTATTTTTTCTATCCAATATTATTGCTGCTACTATCCTAACTAAATGGAATCTCCATACTCATTCCCCCTCACCTTCTGTCCTTTAGTTAGGAGCCAAAGTCACACAATTCTTTTTTCTTTTTTTGGGAGAGATTGGGGGGGGGGGGAAGGGAGCGAGAATGAGAAGCATCAACTCATAGTTGCTTTCACTTTAGTTGTACAAGTGCCTTTGATGGGGGCTGAACCAGAGTCCCTTTGCTCAAGCCAGTGACCTTTGGGCTCAAGCTGGTGAGCTTTGGGATCATATGGACAATTTCCCTGCTCAAGCCCGTGACCCTGTGCTGAGAAGCCTGTGCTCAGAGCCAGTGACCTCAGGGTTTCAAACCTGCCACCTCAGCGTTCCAGGTTGACGCTTTATCCACCGTACCATCACCGGTCAGGCCAAACTCACAATTCTTGACCGGAGGTAAGTAAAGACATGAGGGAACCTGAGGCTGCTCTCAGACCAATGCCTGTGGCCCCCACATGGCTCTCTTGGATGCAGCCCATAGACACTTTCTGGCCCCCACATGTTCCTTATAAAGACGCTTGTTTATTTCTGACATCCCTTAAAACGTTTTCCACCATTTTCTTGGTCTGATCAACAGATCATAATAATATGAATATACACAATGTCCTAAAAAATCAATAGCTTTAAAATAACTAGAAAAAAAATGGGGTAAACTAAGGCTGGCTCCCATTAAGCAGCACAGAGCACTGAGAGGGGGTCCTCTCAGTATGTCTGGAGCACTTACTTTTTATGTACATATTACACTCCTCAATTTATAGACAGAGAAACTGAGGTGCAGAGAGGCTTATGTAAGCTGCCTACCGCCAGATTGGCAAATGCCTACTCCTTCCCCTTTAAGGCCCAGCGGAAGTGTTGTCTTCCATGTGATCTGAAACCTTCCTCCTAGAATCTCCAGCAAGTCACCACAGGGCCTCCCCCTGTTGGTTACAGGTGGGCCTCTACCATTAGAAGAGACCCCAGGGCAGAGACTGTTTTTCATTCATCTCACATTCTGTCCACCAGCCCAGGGTAGGGTTGCAATAAACGTTTGCTGGAGTAAATGGACGAATGACGAAGTCGTGATTTGAATCCCCGCCTGTTCAACCGCAAGCCAGACAGAGCTCTGTCCCCCAGTTACCCCCGTGCCTGCCAGCGCCTCCAAGCCGCCTTCATGTTCTCCCCGGAGGGAGGCAGGCTGGGTCATAGAAGTGGTTACAAGACCAAAGGGAGCTCGGACAATGGTAATAAATATGTAAAACCCAGAATTCATCATATCCAGCTAATTCCAAATGCAAAAGACACCACATCCTCTGAGACAGACCCAACAGAAGAGTCTGGTTTGCAGCAGGCAATTTGAAGACTAGACCAGAATTGTTTGGTCCAACTCAAGAAAGCAGTCTCTTCTTGACGGGTAAAATACGGCTTGCCATCCTTGACTAATTTTGTGGCCAAGGGATCATCCCCCACCTCACCTCAGTTTTAGTTCTGTGAGAGACCCCCCCCTGTGGCCCCCAAGCGGTCTTACAGACTGATAGCACTGGACTGCAGACCCTCGGGACAGGAACCTCAACATCTGTAAAGCACAGGACATACCTCTCTTAAAGAGGCAGTGTTACAGCAAGATGTTAACATTACACAAAGTAAACTCTGTCCTCTGGGGGGTAAACGCTCCATAAACCAGAAATGAAGTGAGTATCCCTCATGCAGTGCACTTGAAAAGAGGCACGTTCCTGTGGTGCCTGCCTTCATCTGCTATCCCCAAAGAAAGGGAGAAAGGGCCTGTCGAGCGGCCCAGGAAAGACAGCTAATGCTTACAATTTGGCCAGGCGGGGAGGTCTGCAAACGCCCCCCTTCAGCTTCCCACACTCAAAACATTTCCTACAGCGAAGGCTTCAAAGGTAGGAAGGGGAAAAAAAGCTTTCCACCCTGCCTTATGCCAGCTGAGAGAATATCTTTCTGTTCCCACTGCTAAGTACACACGCACGCGCACACACACTGGGGAGAACCAAAATTATACACCTCGTTAGAAAGGAGGGGAGTGGGTTTGAAATCACAGATGAAAGTCATGCAAAAAGCACATGATCTGGAGTTAGCATTTCAATCCTTATTTCCAAAACTTACAAGAATTAGAGGAGATTAAGGGAGATAGCGTGGGCAGAAGCACTCTCTCCGTGTGAACTAAGTCCAGCGGCGGGCACACACAGGAAACGCTCCCGCCTATGAATCCCAGCACTCACTGGACTGTAATGACTGGGTCTTCATCACCAACCATAGCGAAGACCATTCTTCAGCAAGAGCCAACACGGGAAGACTGGAGGGATACCGAACAGCCCTCCTCACCTGAGTCCCTAACTTCCTCCCTGTTGACTCGGCCTCAGTGGCAGGAGCTCCCAAGAGAGTTCCCCCTCTGCCTGTGTACTGAAGGCCCAGGTAGATCTTGTAAGTTTTCTGTTTGTTTGTCTGTCTTTTTAAACATAAAAGTTAAGTTCAGCCCTTATCAGTCATTAACACTTCAGTGAATATTAGTTACTCCATTTGGTGTCTAAATCAGAAGAACAAGTTGCACCAGAGTTTGTGTTGTGTTCTTTTTTTTCTAATAGGTCGAAAGGCAGCTTGGGGGTGGCACTGGGGTGGGAGGGAAGAGGCCACTTCGGATCCAACAGGAACCGGTGCTAGTGAGACATGTGGAAAAACTCAGTCTCCGTGTAGGCAAAATGGGAAGACATGGGTTGAGCAAACACAGCTGAACGGTGTGTCTGTAGCCATTGTCAAAGCTGTTGGCCAATGTGCTTTGTGTGCAGTTGAACTCTGCTTTGTTCTGATCCCAACCAACATTATCAATAGTGACTTAGATAGAAACACAGAAAATGCTGATCAAATCTATAAAGGTGATGGTGACAGCAAATATTAAAAAAAATTCTCAGGAGGCTGGAACAACGGGCTGAAACTTAACAAGTTGAGATGTATTTGGGACAAATATAAATTCCTAGACTTAGGTTTAAAAAATCAGCTTTAGAAGTGCTAGTAAAGGCTGACCTGTTTTAAAAGCAATTTGTATGGTAGGTATAAAAGAGGCAGAATTTTACGTTTAATGTATGTTCAGCAATGGCCAAAAGTGTGATAAGGCTCAAAAAAAGAATGATGCTACCCACCTACATTCACAGAAGCAGAAAATCTCAAGCTACACTCAAGTGCAATTGAGTCCAATAGAAACATAATGCAAGCTACAAAAGTAATTTAAAATTGTCCAGTAGCACATTTAGAAAGTAAAAAGGAACATGGGAAATTCTAATAATGTATTATATTTTACCCAATGTATAAAAATTATAGTTTCAATATATAATCTACAAAGCAAATTATTAATGAGTTTTATATATATTCTTGTACTCATACAAAGTCATAGAAATCCAGAGTATATTTTGCCCTTACAGCATACCTCCATCTAAACTCACCCCGTTTCAAGTGCTCAACAGCCATTTGGAGCCAGTGGGCCCTGTATGGACATCTCATGGCTAAAGTAAGGGGGGGGGGGCAGGCCCACCAAGTTCCGTTTGCATCAGACCCCACCTGGAATATCTGGTTTTAGGCATACGAGGAGGGGCAGTGACAGACTAGAGCCCTCCAAAGACTAGTGAAGGACCGGATTGAGCAGGCTTAGTGCAAAAGGACAGTGTTCTTCTAGTACGGGTGGTTGAAAACTGTGAGAAGACTTTGGCTCTTTAAGGGCGAGTTGCCCTGACAGCAGAAGTGTGGAAGCAGAAGTCAACTACATGCAAAAGAGGGTATGTGCATTATTGTCAGGATGGTGATGTCCTCTGAGGTCCCTACCGATTCTGAGTCAAGGCTTGGACACATTAAGTATGGCCATGAAGTCAAATGACTGGCTGTCCTGCCAACAACCCAGAACACACACATCCAAAGATGTGTTCTCCTTCAAGTGATCTCTTAGGAGGTGACAGTTTATGCTGAATGGCCCTCACAGGCTGCCCGTGTAATTGTGGCTGCCCATGTCAAAGACGCAGGTACTGTGGGGCATTTCTCTGCAGTCCCTGCCTTCAGGGAGCTTACTCGTGAGGGTCTGCAGTGAACCCTCTGAATGTCACGTCCGCCTGCTGGCTCTCAGCTGACTAGTGAACAGAAAGACTTAAAGGAACGGTCCCGAGGTCCCCCCTTACAGACCCTGGGTGAGCACTCCTCCTGCCACCTCGTGGAATGAGCCCTGCCAGGGGCCCTCATGCCCACGTAAGACTGGGGGAGCCCAGAGCTGTTTGGGTGTCTCACTACCCACCGGTTATGACACTAGAAATATTCACCGCAGACCCTGACTTGTAAGCTCCTTGAAGGCAGGAACTGTGAAAAGACCCCACAACGCCTGCGTCTGACCACCGTGATTAGACAGGCAGCCTGCAAGGCTGGTAGGAATAAACTGTCACCTGCAAAGAAGAGGTATGTGCAACTCTAATATAAATCAAACTGGCTGAAACAGCGGGCTCCCAGGGATCCCTTGGGGTGGCTGAGAAGGACAGCAGAGTGAGCCGCCCCTGCTGGAGCCGGGAAGGGCCCCCCTGAGTTGGCCTCCTATTCCCTCCCTGACCTTCAGTGGGTTCATGTGAGTCAGACTCTGAGCTGGGTACTGGGGTCACCAAGGATTCCGACGGGGCTTCTGTCACTGAAGTGCTTGTAGCCTCCCAGAAGGGACAGAGAGGCACACAAGTAAGGGTGACAAAGGGCGTCAGTGCTAGGACAGAGGCCTGCCTGGGCAGAAAGGTGGTCTGGCAGGAGTCAGTCCCACCCCCACCACTGGGCTGTCAGGAAGAGCATCACAGAGGAACAGAGGAGGCGATACTTCAACTGAACCCTGAAAACCTGGGGGTGGTGGTGGCTGGGAGGGTGTCCCAGCAAAGAGAGGGCAAGGCACAGCCCAGGGCACTCACCCTGAAAACCTGGGGGGGTGGGGTGGCTGGGAGGGTGTCCCAGCAAAGAGAGGGCGAGGCACAGCCCAGGGCACTCACCCTGAAAACCTGGGGGGGTGGGGTGGCTGGGAGGGTGTCCCAGCAAAGAGAGGGCGAGGCACAGCCCAGGGCACTCACCCTGAAAACCTGGGGGGGGGGTGGCTGGGAGGGTGTCCCAGCAAAGAGAGGGCGAGGCACAGCCCAGGGCACTCACCCTGAAAACCTGGGGGGGGGGGGTGGCTGGGAGGGTGTCCCAGCAAAGAGAGGGCGAGGCACAGCCCAGGGCACTCACCCTGAAAACCTGGGGGGGGGTGGCTGGGAGGGTGTCCCAGCAAAGAGAGGGCGAGGCACAGCCCAGGGCACTCACGGGACACTGGGGGCGACGGGGAGAATGTGAAGGCAAGTAAAAAGAGGAGGTCACCAGCCAGGTCATGAAGGTCATGGATGTCAGGCCAAGGAGCGGAGACACTGTTCTGTAGAGACCGGGGGACAGAGAAGAATTTTAGGATGAGATCTGTCAGGAGTAATACAAGAATTTTTTGTTATTGTTGTTCTGACTTCATTTTGGCAAAAATGAAGCATTATAGAGCTGGCAAATCATCTCTGCATCCCAAAGACAGTGTGACATGTGATAATGACTGTGAAGCGCAGCTCTCAGCCTGTTAGCAGGAATGACCGGAGAGAGAGGCCGGGTGCTGCGCTGCCTCCCGCCACCATCTCTTTGTTTAAGGATCATTAGGAAGGGAGCCATTAGACAAATGCTAGCCAGGTAATAGGAGGGAAACAGGTCTTGGCAGGGCTATATTGCCCATGGAGAAATTAGCAAATAAAATTCAGAGAAGAAAGCAGGGGCTTCTGTGCTCCCCCAGTGAGGCTCTGGGGGGATAATGGCACATGTGGCTGCCACCCGAGGAACCCTTGATGAGGCAGCAGACTCGCCCAACATTCGGCGACAGGCTTCAGGTGAGTGGAAGCATCCTTCTGGGCAGGGCTGTGATCCGCAGGCCCCTCCCAAGCGCTGGCCCTTCACCCCCTCCCCTCTCCCAGGCACCGCGTTATGCAAAAGGGGTGATGTGAAGACTAAGGCATGGCCTTGTCCTCAGGAAGCTCACACCGCCCGAAGTGGTGGCACTCCAGCCTCCGGGGGTGGGGGAGGCAGGCCCCATCCTCCCTATTCTGCAATGATGGGGGAGGCGGGGCTCAGTTTATTCACACATCCATTCCCTGCTACTTGGCTTAGCAACAAGTTCCTCTTGTCACGATGATCACTCGGAACACCAGGCACATGCAAGAGGAGAGGGGACTCGCTGGTCAGAACGAAAACTGAGAGCTGAAAGTTGCCATCAGTTGCCCACAGAGTGGTGTCTTCCCTTCCCGTCCCTCATTTTCTGAGGCTTCAGACACTCCTTCATCTAAAACACTTGCACTGAGTGCCTTTTATAAGCCAGGAGCTAGATATCAGAGTGAGTGAATGATAGCCTCTGCCCTGGGCCGTGTGGTCCAGGCTGGCGCCTCCAACAGGAATTTGCTTGGGCACTGAGCTGGTGTGTGAAGGCCAGTGGGCACTCTGCCTTAGGGGTGTCTGAGACGCAGTAATGGGCGAGGAGCACTGCTCAGCAATCATGGGCAGGCGGGAGGCATAAGGGGTGGGGAGTGGGGGCCAGCCGGAGGGGAGCGTGGGGGCCGGCCGGAGGGGAGCGCGTGGGGGCCGGCCGGAGGGGAGCGCGTGGGGGCCGGCCGGAGGGGAGCGCGTGGGGGCCGGCCGGAGGGGAGAACGTGGGGGCCGGCCGGAGGGGAGAGCGTGGGGGCCGGCCGGAGGGGAGTACATGGGGGCTGGCCGGAGGGGAGAACGTGGGGGCCGGCCGGAGGGGAGAGCGTGGGGGCCGGCTGGAGGGGAGTACATGGGGGCTGGCTGCTTGCACCAGCCCCACTTCACCAACAGCTTCTGCTCTCCCTCTTGGGGACAGTTCATAGGGAAAGCAGACATCTTGGGGGGAAGCGGGCATGATCTGTCTTTAGGACTCTAACAACCATCTACAAAGGTTTCTGGGGAAATCCCCCCACCAGGGGCGCCACATGCTGGGGAAAGGAACCTAGGCAGGCAGCCAGGGGCTCTTCACAGTTTCCAGGGGATGGCAGAGCACATTTCTGAGTGGGCCAGGGCTGAGGGTCTCTCAGCCGACAGCTGCTTCAGTGCAGGCACTTTTCCGTCACCTTGTATTGCTGGAAGATGTTCCAAGACGAGGCTGGTTCCCACAGCTTCCTCCTTAGCTGACGGCGCTGCCTTTCTGCCGGGTTCTCCAGAGGAACCGGAGCAGTGTGGCAGACCCGGACTCTGGGGTTGGTCTCCTGGAGTTTAACTCCTGGTTCTGCCACTCACCAGCATCCAGGGGAGTCTGCACCTTCTCTGAGCAAACTCGATCCATGGTGAGGCTGGCAGGGTTGGTGGCATCTCCATTTCATAGATGAGAATGCTGAGGCCGAATGACTTTGGGGGCTTTTACACAGCTTTAAAATGATAGATCTAGGGCTAGAATCCAGGACTCTTAATGTTGAGTTCAAGGTTTCTCCATAGCCTTTGGGAGTCATGGCCAAAGGTAGCTCGGGTTGCAGAACACACACAGCCTCAGGAGTGTGGCTAAGAGCACAATTTCAGTTTCTCAGACAGATCAAGCCAGATCCTCCCTATAAAGACACACAGTCTGACAGCCCCATACCCAAGCCTCTGCACACCTGCCTCTATCTGAGAGCCCCACCTGGCCTCCCAACCATTCAACAAAGTCTGATTCATCATTTAAGACTTGCCTCACATTACCGTCTTTTCTGAGAAGTCTCCAGGCTTTCCTCCTCATGGTTTTTTTTATACCTCCATCTATTCCAACCTATCACTGTCTCCTTCATTCTTTTTAATGTCTATCTACCTCACAGGACTTGAGGAACTGGGGACAAGGGGCTATGTCTTAGTCATCTTTTTATCACCAACAGCCACCAGTGGTGGACACATATCGGAAGTCAAAAGATTGCTTCTTGCCCTGGTCAAATAACTCTTGGTTAGAGTGTCATCCTGATACACAAAGGTGGAAGGTTCAATCCTCGGTCAAGGCACATACAGAAACAGTTAGAAGTTTCTTTCTCTAAAATCATTACATTAAAAAAAATAAATAAAAGGAATGCTTCTTGAATGCATGGTCTTAATAAGGACAGGGGTTCTGGGAGCTAGAAACAGCCCCAGGAGGAAGAACTTCCCTCAATGGGTAGATAGTCAAACAGCCCATGTGGCCTCATCACGATCCCACAAGACAAAGGCCCCTTTTTCTCTTCAAAGGAAAAATTTAATGAACCATGGGCGTTCCAAACTGCCACTTTCTCTAGTGTGAAAGACATCTTGGGGTCGGGTGGGATGGGGTGGGTGGGCAGAAGGCAAAAGAGAGGGATGCAATATCAGGTCTGCATAGCCAGAGATCAAGGTACTTCCACAACCCTGAAGAACCCCCTGATCAATATTAAGCAGGTGATATCCCAATTACTTTGGAAGGACAATCGGTTAGACTTGGGGCTTCTTTCAAAAGCAAGCAAGAGTCCTGCTATTAGAGACTCCTCTACTTCTTGACCATCTCTTTGCTTCTCAGTTCCCCCTCTGAGCTATCTTCATGGCCCAGGACAAGTATGGCAAGGAACTCTAAGTGTTTTAAAGCACATTCCCCCCGCCTATTGTTTTAATGGCCCCAATAAGGGCAGCACTATTCCTTAGCAGTATACACGCTTCATTCTAGTAATTAGCTGTCAGAGAGGACCCGACAGCAGCCTAATGTTGTCCGCACAAATCATATTAATGAAATGCAATCCACTCAAATGTCCGGGATGCAGATCTGTAATTGCATTAAGCAGAGAGACTAGGGACATCAGGATCAAACTTCAGTCTCTGAACAGAGTGTTACGATCAAGCACATTAATCCATTATTTCTTCAGAATCTGACAGCCAATTAATATCCCAGCCTTTCATACACGAGGCAGCGGATTGATGTCCTTGTCATGATTCTGTTTTTAAAAAAACCATTAAAATGACTGTTTGTACTCAGGGATGTCAAAGTAAATGCTGGGTGTAATGTTTCTAATCAAAATCAATTGTTCAAAGGTGGAAAGGTAAGAAACAAACTTTATAGGAACGCTGTCATCTCTCCCAAAAAAGAAAATGGAGAGAATGGAGAGATCTGAAAACCTTGCTGCCTTCCCTGGTGCTTTAACAAAAAAAAGTAGCTAAAATTAAGTACTAGTCAGAGTTCAAAACACTTAGCCTCGTCAAGCGATTTTCAATGAGATGTGTTTGGAGTGGGTTCCTTTTTATTTTTAAGACGAACAGGTCTTCATCTTAAGGACTTCACTGGTATTCACAACGAAGCACCTAAACACGTGCAGCGAGAGGCCCAGCCCTGAGTTTCCTGCCTCACTTCCCAGAGCGCAGTTTGCTAATTACCGAAGCCGCTTGCACAAATGAGAACTACCGTGGGACCGGGAAGGCAGAGATGAGGGTAAATACCTCCTCAAATCTGCAGAACGGCACAAATGTCCTGTGTATCAGACCACTTGGAGGAGTGTGCAGGTCAGAGGCACATTTGGGACTGTGATAAAATTTAATTAGAAGCTGCTATTAGGACACAGGTATGGATGTGCTGGAGCACGCCGAGATGAAACTGCAGCCTGCCAGCGCCCGGGGGCCTTGCTGGGAACCATCTTGGTGGGGTTGCTCGCATCGTGCTGAAAGCCAATTCGTTTGGGGCTGGGGACCAGAAGCTGCGTTGCTGGGCTTCCCAGGATCTGGACCGTGTCTATCACCCCCCACCCCTGGGGCTCCTTTGGTATGTGCTGCCACACACAGCCCCCAGTACTACCCACCTCCAGGATGGGTCCCCTCTACACATTTCCCATGAGTGACAACTTTTAATGCTGAGCCTGGCAGCCCTTTCTGGGGGTCTGGGTCTGACTTGCTTTCTGTGCGCCCCCAGATCCATGTTGATCTTGATCACAGCGCCTCCCAGCACTGGGCTGGCAGTGAATGTCCCCACGCTGACTTCCTTCACCTGAGCGCGCACAGCCAGAGCTCAGGGATGGCGACCTGACCGGGCCCGGCATGTGGCAGTGACTCAAGAAAAGCTTGCTGAATCCGACAGAGCATGAACATGTCTAAGGCTCTTGATGTGAATTTCCACATCGTTCTCCACCCCTCTCAGCAGCACAGAAGAGTGCTGGGCATGATTCCGACTGTAGAAACTAAGCGTGCTGAACCTGTCTCTACAGCTAACCGTACACACACTGGCTGGTTCTAGTCTCCATCTGCATGGACCCGTCTCCCTTCCACCTAGATGAGACCCAACTCCACTTCTCAAGGTAAGTCCCAAACCTTGGGAAATAGGACACTGATGTGACAAGCAAACCCGCAGAAGTAGCAGTCGCCTCATCAACCCAGACCCCATGCCAGAAGAGGGAAAGGTTGTAATTACCGAGCAACGAGCCATAGAGTGTATGTATGTGGAGATGGACAGGATATGACAAATGATGTGTACAATTTTAGGGTTCATGTCAGAAAGTCACTTTTAATAGAAGAATGTACAGGCTGACAACTTAGAGATGGTTTAAATATGCAAAGCCTTGGGTGAAATGACTCTGGGGAATTCTAAAGATGAGTTCTGGACAACACAGGAGGCTGAGGGGGACGTGCACAACACTTAACAGAGTTCCTACTAGGTGCACTGCGTGTATACTAGCCTTACACACGCCCCTCACTTAGTCTCCATGACCAGGGAGGCAGGAATCGGTATCCCTGCTTGACTGAGGCGGTTCAGGGAACCAGAGTGACTTGTCCAAGATCACCCATGTGTTGGACAGGAGCAGAGCTGACATTTGAACCCAGGTTTCTCTTATTCTAAGCCCATTTTTTTTTCTCTCTGCATATGTCTTACCAAAGATCAACAATTTTTCTCTTGTATAGACTTTAATTACAATTAAAGCCAAAACACTATTCAGAGTATGTAGGAGCTTGGAGGACGGTGCACAGTAAAGATGTGAGCAAAGGTGCCGGAGAGGGCCCGGCGTAGGACCCCACAGGCTGGGGTTCAACTTCTGGCTCGCTTGCTGGATGCATGGATTTGGGCAAATCAGTCACTATCAACACTTGGTTTCCTCATTTGAATTACGGGGATAAAGCCACATACCAGACAGGGCTGTAGGAAGGCTCATGGACTTAAAACATGGTGTCCGGTCTGGGACGTGATTATTCACTGTTTTTCCAGCCCTTACTTTGCCAGGCAGTATTCTAATCACTTTACAGATAATGACTCAATTAATGCTCACAGCAACCCCGAGAGGTAGAGACGATTACTCTCATTTTACAGCGGAGAAGACAATAAATAAATTAGGGACTCTCCAAGGACACTGGAGCTGGCACTGGGACCCTGCCTTTGCCTCCAGAGCCCCCATGCTTACCTGCCACTTACTCCTGTGCACAGGTTGGTGGCGGTGGCAATAATCCATCTTTCAAGTCCCGGTCCGTCATCGTCTCAGGGAAGTGCTGCGGAGCAGCCTCTCCTCTGCTGAGCCCGCTGCTCCCGTAGCACTTCCTGCCCACATTACACACCTCTGACGCCTCCACTCATCTCTGCGCACCTGGCAGGCAGGGCCTCTGTTCACCCTCCGGTCCCCTCAGAGCCCAGCACGGGGCAAGCATCCTGCCGCTCACTGGGCAAGGAAGCGGGGCTCCCTTCACACCTGGGCAAACAAAAGCCCCACACTCATTCCAACTGGTCAGCCTACAAGGAGGGGCGGTTAGTTAAAAAGCAGGAAGTCTAAACATTTACTTCTTTTTCCCCCAGACTTCATCCTCTGACTGATTTTAAATGAGGCAAGTTACCTAGAATACACCATGGTCTGTAAATGAACAAACATTTGTAAATGCCACTCAGAGAAGACAGATGCAAAAGGCCTTCACAGGTCACCACATCCCAGGATTCCAATCATGTCAAGTTGGCAGACAAGGCGGGATTAGACTTTTCTTAAGAGCAAAAGCAAGCGCACCAGTTTCAAGCTTTCCGTGAATTCTGGTATTGTTCATAAGTGGGTCATCAACATTCAATCTGAGAGAAAATAAGCTCACACGTTTCTCCCTTCCTGTTTGGGAAACTCCTATTTATCCTTTAAAACCCACTATAGACACATCTCCTGTGGAGTCTGCACTGGCCCCTCAGATAGAGCTCATCTCTCCCTCTTCTGAACAGGCTTCTATCATCGCAGTACTGAGCGTTCTCCATTCGTCTCCCCATTGACAATGAGGGCAGCGAGACGGTGTTATAAACGAGGCTCCAGCTCTAAGTTCAGTGGCAGGATTATAGCAGGGACTTGAGAACACACTAAATTTCATGCAAAAACATCTTCAGTCACACCTGGGCTTCTCATCTCCAGCGTCAAGGCCAGGATCTAAGCATTAGGCTCAACTCAGTTCAGAGGCATAGTACTTTTGTACAAAACAACAACAAACAACTAAAGCCCATTCACTTTCTTTCTAATATCTATACAAAGAATCATGTTGAAGCAATTTCTTGAACAACCTCCTATGGATTATATAGGGGGAGGAGTGAGCAGATGCACTGAAGTTCAGTTCCTAGCTTTGCAAGGTCTAGCTGTGACCTTGGCTACTTAACAAAGCCTTAGTTTGCTCATCGATTGAGCAAAGACCATAGCGCTCACCTTATAGGGCTGCTGGGAGAGGAAATTAAAACAACGCATGGAAGTTGCTTTGCCCAGTGCCTGGCAGACGGTAAGCGCTTTTGGATGGAGGCTCTCTGGGGCAGGCAGTGCAGTTCTGTGTTAAGATCATAGACTTAAGAGTCAGATGGACCTAGTTTTCATCTCCATAGACCTGACCACTAGCCATGCGACCTTGGGATAGTCAACCACTTTCTCTATGGCTCCTTTCCCTCACTCATTAGAGTGGAACAACAGCAATTACCTTTTAGGTGGTTTCAAGGAGTAGGTGGGAGTATATGTAAAAGTACCTAGTATAGTCTCTGGCACATAGTAGGCCCTAAACAAATGGCTTCAGGGAGCCATAAAAACCAGGAGTGCAGTCTACATCTTCTGCCTTGGGCCTCCTGACACCAGACCCATTCCTGTGTCAGTCACCAGTGTTGCCTGTGAGCTCTCTGAAGACTGCCAGGCAGATGACTATGAGTATCCGGATCTTGCCAGTCTCCTGCTTGTAGGACTCACAAAGGGCTCACAGGTCAGTGTGGAGAAGGTGCGGATTCTCCCTGAAATGCACCTTGAACCACCCCAAGTATAGGCAGGTGTCTCATTACCTTCCTGGGCTGATGACGTCCTCCCCAGCTCCAGTTCCTCCTCCAGGCCACAGTGAGTTTTCTCAACTGCTGAGGGAACCTGTATCCTACTGACTAGAGCTCTCCCGTGGGACTCCCCTCTCAAGCTCAACGCCCTGAAGTTGGCCCCATAGCTTCGACAGGTCTGCCCCAGAGGGCTCGATGGTCAGACGTCTGAGAAATGCTGGGTTAAACCAAGTTTAGTACAGGCTATGGCCGAGGCGCATGTAGTCTTTCTGAACACTGTGTTCATGCAAGAGGGGAACCGAGTCAACGGTATTCCTAGAGTCTCTTGGCCACAGAGACTTTTATTCCAAGAAAATCCATTACTACCAGTTTGAAGAACACTGGAAATACTCTTTAGAATGGAACTTCTAAGACTTTTCACAAGCTTTCCTTTCTAGTTCTACCCTCCCTTGGCCTCTCCCTCCCTCCCCTGATTCAGCAGTGCAGAACTCACCGCTCTGCCCCAATGTGCTGCCAGTTTCCCCCGTGTGCCACTGCCTGGCATGAGTACTCTGCTCCACCTGTGGAAACTGCACTTGCCAAAACATAGCCTCCGCTGTGACCCCTGCCCCTCATCCATCTCACCTACCTCTCCACCCTCCCCTTCCCAGAGTACACTGTGGGGGGTCCCTTTTAATGAAGGAATGACCACCCCCACCACGGATGATAAGTTCCTGGAAGGCAGGGCCATGCGTGATTTGTCTTTGCATACCTGGCACGAGGCCTGCACAGAATAGGTGCTCAATTATGCTCAGTAAATGCTCACTGAATGTCAGAAGGAGCCACTGCATGCAGAATAGAATTTTTAAAAATATGGTTTAAATACCTTAAGTTTTATAGACTTAAAGACTTTTTTATTTCTCAGAACATAAATCCTTAGCATCTGACTATAAATTCTTGGCGGATTTAAAAGCATCATGTACTTTCTGCTCTGCTGAATACAGACTCCGAGAAAGGCAGAGCCAAGGGGCCTTCAGAGACCTGCTGACCCTGCTCTGTCATTTTCAAGATGAAGAAACTGCAGCCTAGGAAGGGCGGGGCTTGCTGGAGGGCAGCTCTCCTGATGCCCAGGCCAGTCCTCTTTCCCTACAGCCCCGTGGGCTACACAGGCAACTCCTCGGGGGTGTGGAGGTGACCCATCAGGGTCTCTCAGTCCAACTGCCTCCCCACGCCTAGCTGAGCTGAGCAAACTTCTTTATAACACCAGAATGATTCGCTTGTTAACTGTGGACTCCACAGTCACGCTGGGCTGCAGCGCACACAGAAAAGGCTACAAAGCAGCAGTGAGAGTGTGACGTGAGAGCCACCCCCCAGAGTTGGCTGGTATTCACTTAATGCTAAAGGATGAATTCTTTAGATAGTCACATATTTCTCCAAGATAACTCTGAAGGAACTCCGTGATAATTTGGCATCAATATCCAACTTATGTTACCTAACATATTTTCGCAGCTCTGACTCCCTGCACGAGATATTTTATATGGACAGATCTACAGTGATTGGTAAATTACAATATGTACAAGTACAAATGCTTCTAGGAAATAGAACTTTATGTAAATATGTGGTATTTTATAAAGAATCCATGCCACCTACCTACACAGGTTGAGGTAATGGGTGTGTAAACAGATATACCCTGAAGATAAGGCTTGTCTTTTAAAGGATTTGGGCTTATTTCTTCGATAAACAATGGATTGTGAAATGAGATTTATGAGTACCCTCTATGTCTTGCAGTATATAAGAAGCATGGCTTTAAAGGAGTTAACATATCCCTACCAGAAGTCTTAACAAATTGAATCTTATTTAATTAGATATTGTATTTTTGGGGGAAAAAAATCAAATAAAATTCTTTCATTAACTAAACCAAACTCCCTTAAAGGCAACAATATGTTCCCCTCTGTCAGGACAGCATGGAACAAAATCTTTATTTTAATTGGGGTCAGACCAGGAGCCATTTGGCTTCAGATGCTTTGTTTATCAGCCCTGAGCTTTATGGCTGAACCAGAACGTGAAATATTCCATTACACAACCGTTCCACTTACAAACCCACTCTCCCAACGGTGTTTCATGTGCTGAATGCTGTAATATAGCCCAAACTGGCTTGAAATTTAGAAATAGACTATTTAAAGATTCCCCAGTGACATGATGATCCCAAGATGGCCTTGGGTCAGAGGGGCTATTTTTTCTGTCCGGCAACATGGAACCCCTTAGACAAGAGCCGTGATCAAGAGGAGTAGGCTAGGCATGCCGCCCACTGCGCCGCCGCTCCTATGACAAGCATTTATCCAACACCTATGGCATGGCAGGCTCTCAGAAACAACACAAGGTGGTGATGAAGAGCAAGGGCTCAGCAGCCAGACATGCTGCATTAGAGCTCGGACTCTAACTCTTCCTAGCTGTGTGACCTTGGGCAAGTCACTTAACCTTTCTGTACTTTAGTTCTCTCATCTGCACAACAGGAAAAATAATAGCATTCACCTCATCAGGTTGTTGTGAAGATAAATGAGCACGACGTGTCAAGTGCTTTGAAGAGTGCCAGGCACGAGTGGGTGCTGTTATTATGATTATTGTTCATAAATATTTCCACATTTGTCCTCATCACAACTTACGGAGCTAAGAGTAAGGAGGGCCTTTTCACAACTGAGGAAACAGGCCCAGAGAATGTGAGTTATTTGTCCAGGTCACAGAGCCATTTCCATCCAGGCTCGTCTTAAGTTCAGGGCTCTCTTTCCGCTAAGAGATGTTGCTTTCAAGACCAAAGAATAAACACATATTCACAATAGAGAACCCAGAGATAGCTCAAGATTTCCATATATTCTTTAGGAAAGAAACACACAATGTTTTTGTATGGGTAACTGGGCGAAAGGGCCAAGTTTGTAACCACCACCATTTTCTCTTGTGAGATCTGTAACTTCAGTCCAAAAGGGAATTCTAAATAGAGCTTATTCCTATAAAAAGATAACCTAAGTGATCTGATCTGATGTAGTAAATAATTCAAATTAAAAAACTCAGACATCTTTATTATGACTGGGGATAACAATAATTATGAGTTAAGTGTGTTAACTAATCATCGCATGTTTATGTGCAAGGTTCCAGGCTGAGAGCCGTTCAGGTTGATCGTGCGAGATTAGGACTTCTCTCCCCCAATGTATTAAAGTAGGAAAATATTAATGTAGAATAATTAAAAATAACTAATGTTCAGGAAGTCAAAACCCAGTTTCCATATCCATGGTGAAGTTTCATTTGACTTTATCCATTTCTCCTTAAAATGCATTCACTCAGAAAACAAGTTTCTTTTTATCTTTCAAGTCCTAGCATCAGAATCCACCTAGAGTTGCAGGATGACATTACCTGACAGCTCCCAAATCACAAAGGCAAGGAGAGCTGGAACTAATGGAGAAAACCCTGCCTCCGCTGCACTTGGCAAGTCCAGAGCCAATGTTACACAAGACAGGGCTCTTGAAAGGAAACTGGAGAAGTAGCAAAAGTTTTGGCGAAAGGCATTTTTTTACTTTCATTTTCGGAGGTGACAATGAGATCTCACTGTCTGCATATTATAGGCGAGAGTCAAATTCCAGCATGTCTTTGAAATGTGCATTCTCCTTGCTTACAGAAAAAAGGTATTTCAAATGAAATGCATCATTCATGGTCCGTAACTTCCAAGGCGACACCCAGTAAGTTCTCTCTATACCAGGGGTCCCCAAACTATGGCCAGCAGGTCGCATGCGGCCCCCTGAGGCCATTTATCCAGCCCCCTCCGCACTTCCACTTCCGGAAGGGGCACCTCTTTCATTGGTGGTCAGTGAGAGGAGCATAGTTCCCATTGAAATACTGGTCAGTTTGTTGATTTAAATTTACTTGTTCTTTACTTTAAATATTATTAATATACTTTAAAATTTAATTATTATTGTATTTGTTCCTGTTTTGTTTTTTTACTTTAAAATAAGATATGTGCAGTGTGCATAGGGATTTCTTCATAGTTTTTTTTATAGTCCGGCCCTCCAACGGTCTGAGGGACAGTGAACTGGCCCCCTGTGTAAAAAGTTTGGGGACCCCTGCTCTATACATTTGCTCATCTTCTGTAAAATGCTCTTCTGGAAAATGTAACAAAATGAACTGTTTTTGCAACTTTGCAGCAGGTATTTGGATTTGATGGTAAATTAGTTTTCTTCACTTTTTTCATAAAATTATACCACAATTTTTTGACACATAATAAAAGTAGTCATCCATGTGTGTGTAATCCACTAATTGCACATTGTCAGTGGGGAAAATGCTTGTTTTAAGTTATTGATTTCTTTAACCAGAGTTCAAAGCAAAGGTGCCATGAATGTCTAAATAAATATCAAGGAAGTGTCAGAGGTAACCAAGGAGGGACCAGGTTAAGTGTGAAGTGTTAACTGTATCTAAAAAAGTATAAAAGAAGAAAAAGACAGAAATACTGAACTTCCAATTATCATAAATGTTGTCTTCCTCCTAACACATTTTCAATCTTAAAAGACCATTGAAGCCAGAGGAACCGAGAGGACAGTTCCCCCAGTCGTGTCCTGAATCCCTCTCACAGTGTGCACACAGTTGATTTAAATACAAACAACATAAAACCATGACTTACAAAACACATTTATGTCACAACCCACGACCAGCCGCCAACAGGTACAGGGAAGGAACATGAAGAATGAAGGGAACTGATGAGAGGAGACCCTTCTTCACCTGTCTGATTGGGCAACAGGGACACTGTTTCAGACATGAGCAGGGGATGATTCGCCTGATAATCAGCACACTCGAACACACACCAGTATATGTAGATAATCTGAACAAATAAGCTGCCTGGTGGATAATGAATGTGCACATGTAACCACGGGGACGCTTTGCCTCTGAGGGCAAAGAAGCAAGCTGAATGTCGGGGCCTCACCACCAGATAGCACACGAGAGGTTACCTTGCTGGCCTGGAGCTCACAGAGCTGGGAGTCAGATGTCTGTCTTCTAAACTAGCACCAGCTGAACCTCAGTTTCCTCATCTGTTAAGTGGGGCTATAAATGCTTGCTGGAAAGGTCTATTGGATTAGAGACACTGCAGCCCAGCGTCTTACACATGGGAGATGCTCTATAAAAGGGAACAACCAGTGACCGTCCATTGTTTTAGTCTCTCCCAGGCTGCAGATGGATGGCACCCTCCCAATGCGTGCATGAGGGATCATGCCTGCACCACTCCTTGGGTGGCAGCAAACAAGCCTCTACAACTTCAGATAGGCTGACAAGAGGTGACAGCCTGCCAATTCTCCAGCTCCAGGCCAGACTTCCCTCCCAAATTCCAAGGCCCGTTTTTCCAGTTGCACATTGGGTGCTACCACTAGATTGACCCATGTGATCCTCTAACTCAATACTCCAATTCTGAACACTCTGTTTCCCCCACCCATCAGCTGCAGCATTCCTGACTCCGGCCAAGGAAATCTCCAGCCATTTACCCATTGGAATATGGGGTCAGGGTCATCCCCAACTGCTCCACCTCCTGAGAAGCCACCTGCTTCAGAGAAACTACAGAGACAGCACCTACAGCCACCTCTGCCTCCTCATTCCTCTTCCCCTCCTGGATCAGTGGAGTGGCCCTGTTCAGAGACCCAGCTCAGAAGTGCAGACAAACTTCCCAGCCACTGCTCTCCGCCCTGCGGCCCCAGCAGCGCCGTCTGAGGCCCCTGCATCCACCTTTCCGCCTTGGAAACACACAACCACAATCTTGCCATCTCTCCCATGCACAGAGCCCCTCAAAGGCAGAGGCTGTGTTTATTAACTCTCATGTTCCCTGTATCTACTCCACACCCTGTAGTGGGTGCCCAGGAAAGTGAGTTGAGTGTGTTGCTTATAACTTGGTACATGTTATGCACACACATGCGCTAAGCTGATAAAGAGAAAGGCCAAAGGGAATAACCAGAGTGAGCGCACACGAACAAACCTCAGCGGTCCCATTACAACTGGACACGAATGGATGGTGTGGTCTGTGAGGTACTTTCTCCTTTAACGAGCACATGCGCACCTGCCACTTTTGTGAATAGCAGCCACGACAGCCACATGAGCTGGTTCAGTGGGGATGAGCATTCCTGGTCCACAGGTGAAGAAGTTAAGGTGAGGACAGTGATCCATATAGGATCCCTTGGCAGATCTGGCAGAGTGAGATGGGGCCCAGGGCGTTTGGATACCACACCATGCTCAGCAACCAGAGCTGCAGAAAGGTCGGCTGCTGCCCACATTCCAGCCACTGGATGGGGGCCATCTGCTTCCAAGGACAACTGTGACTCTGAGGCATTCCCCCACATGGAACTTTCCACTAAAATAAGAAAAGGCTCAGTATATACAGGAGCATTTTGAAGGTGGGACAGTTGCTTCAGAAGGAGGAAGCTCCCGGCACCAGAGGTATGCAAGCAGAGGCTAGGAAGCCTCGTGAAGGGGGTTGGGGCGGGGAGGTTGTGGAGGAGAGTCAAGCATGAAACAGATGATAAGGCCACAAAACCTTTCCAGTCTTGAGATTCTCAGATGCCAGGTACTGATTAGGAAAACTAGGTAAGCTCAGAACAGGTCAGAAAGCATGCTGTGCAGAAGGCCTGCAAACTCTCCTCTTCCTCCGACTGCCAACTCATCCTCATCTCAAAGGCCCCAAGCACGTGTCCCCACTTCACAAGGTAAGAGTCTATTATGCCCCGGCCAACGCAGGTGACACTTCTGTTAAGAGCCCAGCTGTCACAGGCAGGTGGGCCTGGGTCCCAGTCCTGGCTCTGGCATTACAAGGGTGGCCTCAGGAAAACTCCTTCACTGCTGAGCTCGGGACACTGCGAGGACCTGTCACAGACGAAGCACTCAGGAAGCAGCAGCTGCCAGCCTGCACAGCAATCGCCCACTTCCCTGGGCGAGATCGTGCCGAGGACAAAGGAGCTGCTAGGCTGGCACTGGCCGAGGGTGGAAAGAGCCAGCGGTCAGTGGACGAGGGCAGCAGCAGTGCAGGAGAATGGGCCCGGCTGCTGCCCGGCTCTGAGCACTGGGAAAGTCACCCCATGTTTCCAATCCCCAGTTCCTTCAGTGGAGAGATGTGACCAATACCAGCATCTGCACCCCTCCCTACAGTTCGCTGTGTGTGGTACACAGGACTTTGTTAACCACAGAGCGCTGGCCAACATCGGCGAGGCGTGTGGCAGGGCGAGGCCGGGATGGGCACAGGAGAGACAAGAGCTGCCGCCCTGCTTGGCTGGGGAGCTGGGCTGGCGGTGGTCCAGGGTCCTTTGGCTCTCAAAACAAAACCCAGCAGTTTTCAGGGCCTTGTGACTGGAGGGTTTCCACTTGGCTTGTATGTGGAAGCTGTGTGCAGTCAAACACACGGGAAACCAGAATCAGAGAGGAAAATGACAAAGGGAGAGAGAGAGAGAGGAGTATAGAGGATCGAGCAGGTCAAAGTGTTCCTGGAAAATAAAAGCTCCAAACAAGAACCAGCAGAATGGCAAAAAGGCAAACAGACGATCAAAAGCCAGAGAACAAAATGCGGGCCGGGAAGTCAGTGCCGAAGAATTGATTAGTCAAACATACGAATCTGTTGCGCTGGAGCGGAAATATCACAGCCCCGGCTCCTGACTGTGGAGCCCTCTCGTCATAATGGGAGCTGTGAAGAGGCCGGGGAAGAAAGCAACTTTCATTTTCCCTCTGTGAACTCCGAGGGCCCGGCCCCAGGAGGACCTCGCCTTGTGCTGGCTTCGAGGGGGAGCGTGGCCCCTGGCCCCGGGGCTGGGGTGCGAGTGAATGGGCCGGCACTTGGCTCACTTCACTTGAAAGCTCAGAGGCCTCTACAGACGCTCCTATCAGGCAGGAACGGCATCCTGGGATGTGGACTCAGAGATGCAAATGAGGAGAGGTGAGTGTCCTCCTCAGCAATGTGGGGACTGAGTTCCTCTGCTCCTCTTGTCTGCGCTCCTTCCTTGCCAGAGGGCCCCGGCGGCTCCGGCAGCCACAGTGATGACGGGCATCGCGGAGCTCAACAACGCCGGAGCCAGAAACTTAACCGAAATGATGCAGCTGGCAGCCTCCCAAACCGGTGGGGTGGCCCCGGGAAGGGAGCAGAGAAGCTGGGTTGGCAACAATGGTAAACTGTAGGTAGCTCGGAACAGTGGAAGGAGCGGATCTGGAGCCAACAGGTGTCAGTGCTAATACCAGCTTTGCTATTCATGGTTATGGGCCAAACTACATCATGCCTCAAGCCTTGGTTTCCTAAATTGGAAAATGGGGATAATGACACATCCCTAAGGGCAGCTGAGAGGATGAAATGAGATGTGAAGCTGTCTGGAGGTGTTGCTGGCCTTACAGCTGTGCAACTTAGGCAACCTGAAGAGGACAGGTTAACATATTGTAAAACCCTCCTGGTGTTCTGGGAGATGGAGACTGAGCTACGTAACGTGTGGCTCTTCTCCGAACTGACGACAGGAACTTGGATCATTCAAGTTTATTACTGTTGAAACGTCACTCGAGGCCGGTTCACCTTTCGGCGCTCCTTCTCGGGAGCCCTGTGAGCAGCCCCGGCACGGACGCTGGACGGGGTGAGGCTCTCTGTGACGCTGCTGCCCAGCGCGGCCCTGGCCTCCTCGTTTACCCGCATCCACAGTGAGAACCAGCCCCGCAAAGGGCAAGAAGCCCAGGCTCTGGGGTCAGAGACCTGGCTTGGAAGTCCCATCAATCACTGACACGCTGTGGTAAAAGACCAGTTTCTAAGTTCTCCATACAACTGTGTGTATGTGTTACTGGAAATTTCAAGTGGGAAATATATTTTTTTAGGGTGGGTTCCAATGAACAAGTGAGATCCGACTGACGCGGCTGTAAGATTCTCTACAGATCCTGTGCTACACTTTAATTTTCTCAGGCAAAATCTCCATCTCTTTCCCAGGTTTCTAGGGGGCCAACTAAGGCCTAGAGTCCGAGGACATCAGAGCAGGAATTCTCTGGATTCCATCCAGTTAATTTCTTCCTTTTACTGCTGGAGAAACAGGCCCAGAGAGTTAGATTACTTGTCCTCAGGTTACACAAGGAACTGAAAATACTGCTTTGGGAGTCAACACACAGAGCCTTGCCCTTGACCACTGGTCAGAAGGGGCAAGCTGGCTGCCCTGTGGACAGGAGGGGCTGGTCAGTGCAGCTGGGCTTACTGCTGCCTGGCAGGCAAATGACTGCAGAGCAGTGGACATACCCCGCTGACAATTTCTGGCACTGCCCACTGGGGCGTCTACCTGAGATTTATCTTAGATGAGAGCGCGGAGTCTTCCTTGCTGCCTCGCTGCAGCCCTGCCCAGCACCTATCCCCAAAACCTGTTGTCTAGGATGAAAAGGACAGGACGCAACAGCTGCTGTGCATGTCATACTCTAGAGAAAATGGCAACAATCATTTTAAGAATTCTCGGTCTAAAAAAAATGGACAAAAGAGTCATCCAGTTTACAGGAAAGGAAAAACACAAATTACCCTTAAATTAAAGATATTCAACCTCACCTATAATCACGGACGGGTATACAGTTTTGTTGAGATATCACATCCTACCCAGGTTTAGCAACATACTCTACTGGCGAAGCTGAGTGATAACAGGATATGAATAAAAAATGGTGCAACCCACATGGAGAGGCATTTGATAACATATAGCAAAATTACCTATGCAATTACCCTTTGACCCAACAATCTCACCTCTAGGACCTATTCCAAAGACATAAAAAAATGCAAAATGACACATGGGCAAGGTTTTTTGCTGTGATATTACTTGTAATAGCAAAATCTAGAAAACATCATCACAGCACTGTGACACATCCCTACCATGGAGCCCTCGGCAGCTGTGGGAAAGAAAGAATGAGGAAGCTCTCTGTGCACCACTCTGGACTGATGTCCAGGCTACACCAGGTGGGAAGAGGTAAGATGCAGACGGTATATGCAGCAACTACTCTTTACTGATGGAGAGGGGTTATGGGAGGGTAAAAGTCAGGGTAGGAATTAGGATAAAAACCTGTTTTCTCTCAGTGAGATTTTAAACCACATAAAGAGTTCACATCATCAAAAAAAATTAAATTTTAAAGAATTCCTAAAAATTGAAAAGATAATGAAAAATAAGCCTGTGTATTACATTGGTGGCTTAACCACCAAGAGACAAGAACCGACAGGTGCTACAGATAGTATCTCACTGAACATCTTCAGGGTGTTCTTTAAGGACGGTAAAATCAAAACAGATTTGAGAATTACTGGCGGCAATAAATTTGATTATTTTAAAATTTAGAACTATTATGTATTGTATTGTATGATAAAACAAATAATTATATTGTATCAAAAATTTTAGAAACCAGGCCCTGGCTGGTTGGCTCAGTGGTAGAGTGTCGGCCTGGCGTGCAGAAGTCCTGGGTTCGATTCCCGGCCAGGGCACACAGGAGAAGCGCTCATCTGCTTCTCTACCCCTCCCCCTCTCCTTCCTCTCTGTCTCTCTCTTCCCGCAGCCGAGGCTCCATTGGAGCGAAGATGGCCCGGGTGCTGGGGATGGCTCCTCGGCCTCTGCCCCAGGCGCTAGAGTGGCTCTGGTCGCAACAGAGCGACGCTCCGGAGGGGCAGAGCATCGCCCCCTGGTGGGCAGAGTGTCGCCCCCTGGTGGGTGTGCCGAGTGGATCCCGGTCGGACGCATGCGGGAGTCTGTCTGACTGTCTCTCCCCGTTTCCAGCTTCAGAAAAGAAAAAAAAAATTTTTTTTAGAAACCACTATTTTCAAGATTAATAGTTACAAGTATAAAATAAAAAAAGTGACCTGTGGTGGCGCAGTGGATAAAGCATCGACCTGGAAATGCTGAGGTCGCCGGTTCGAAACCCTGGGCTTGCCTGGTCAAGGCACATATGGGAGTTGATGCTCCCAGCTCCTCCCCCCCTGTCTCTCTCTCTCTCTCTCTCTCTGTCTCTCTCTCCCTCTCTCTCTCCTCTCTAAAATGAATAAAAAAAAATAAAAATTAAAGAAAAATTTAAAAAAAAGTAAAAATCCTGAAATTTTAAATTTGAAAAGAAAATATCAGTATAAACTCTTATTTTTCTTTCTTATTAAAAACGTACATCTTAATTCTGTCCACTGAAAAGCTTGAGAAATAATAACCTATGAGAGGCAATGACTACCTCCAGGGTTCAGAAAATGGTCTGTAAATACCATTCTCCACTGAAAGGAACCAATGCTTGCTGAAGAACGGGCTGATTCCAGATCTGGGAGAGGAAATATACCAGTTAAACTTGAGACATCTTGTCATGCTGTAATATAGTCATGAGTTAACAATCAGATAATCCACATTGTGGTTCATTCTATACGATAACTGGCCTGCACTCTTAAAAAATGTAAATGTCATGAATGACCAAATAAAAACAAAAAGTGAGAGGATTTGTTCTAGATTAAAGGGCACCAAAGAGACATAATAACCAAATACAATGTGTCATGCCTGATTTGAGCTCAGGTATATTGTAACATGATTGTATCAATGTCCAATATGAGAGTAATACGGCTATGATAGACAATGTTCTTTCTGATTCTTAGATTCTTAGGAGATACATGTTGACATATTTCAAAGTGTTATGAAATCTGCAACTTACTTTCAAAGGGTTCAGAAAAAAAATACTAAAACAAAAATAAAACAAAAAGTGTGGTGTATATACATATTTTCAAAAAGAATACAAGTATATAAAACATGAATTATCAGTACATTTAGGTAAAGGGGAAGTGGGTATTTGTTGTACCAGTCTTTCAACTTTTCCTTAGTTTAATTATATTTTTAAATAAAATTTTTAAGTTGAAAAAAAAAGAAAACATCGAGTTTTTATTTTTAAAAAGATTTTTCTAGGGGTAAAATGGATTTGCCTTAAAATACTTAAGCCAAAAAAAAAAAAAAAAAAAAAGTGGGGAGAGTGGGATAGAAAAGAAATAAATATGACAAAGATGTTGTTGAAGCTGTGTGATGGATACATGGGGGGACCTTTACTCTGTACTTTTGTTGAATACTTGGAAATCTTACTAATAAAAAGTAAAAATAAAGCCGAATTTGTAAAGCCAGTAGGCATGGCCACCATCACAGCCGCCTGGCCCATGCAGATTTGCATTGGATTCGGACAGACGGTAAAGAAACAACGGAGTCAAAAACTGGTGGGCCATCATCTTTAATCCTAGCTTGCACCCGGCAAGTAAAAACACACACTGGGCTCCAAAACCCACTCACATTCAGTGCTCACAAAGCTACTGACTTATCTGAGTTTCCTAGAATCAAAGGTTTCTAGCTCACCAGCCTTATTCACCTCTGTTCCCCATCTCCTTGTCTCTGCACAAACTCTGCACAAACTGGCTTCTTCCTCAGCACTCTACCATCTTGGCTGCTTCTCCTCTCCTCCACATGCCCATACTCTGCTCCCCTACAGCATGGGCTCCTCCTAGAACATAATCACTCTTCTCACCGAACAACAACGTGATCTCTCTTCCTTTTAAAACCTGTTGGCACAAAAGCCCTCCCCCAACACACATTAATACAATCACGCCCATCCTAAGCAATCACCTGGGCAACGGGCTTCCACATGGGCAGCGCTATCTTTAACAAAGTGAGCATAATATATTTTATCTGCCCAACAGTATTTCAGAAAAAGTTTTTTGCTACCAATTTATAAGAAGATAAATACCCAAAATACATGAAGAGCATGTGTAAATCAAAATAAAAACCACTGAGAGCCCAGCCAATAAGGCAAGATTCATAGCAGAAAAATACCAGGTTCATAAACATGAAAAGAAGTTGAAGGTCACTAGTAATCAAAGAAATGAAAATTAAAACAGAATTCAAATTTTTTTCACATATTATATACAAAGATAAATAAATAAAAATAAAGACTTCCAGTTGTAGCCCAGGTGTCTGTAAATGGAATGTTGATAAGAATAAACAACAGTTAAAACATTTATGAAAAGTAATTTGGCAAGTGTATCAAGAACCTTAAAGATAGGCATATCCTTTCATTTATCATTGAAATTGCTGGGGATTTAGTTAAAGGAAAAACTCAAACGCCAATAAATGTCTATGTATAACATTGTTTGCATCAAAATAACAAAAATTTAAATTTCCCTTGAGGGGCACAGTTCAGTAAATGGTGGCACATTTAAGCAGAGGAATTACCTAACATTTGCAAAGATAATATCTCATGGTGTGAGGGAAACCTGAATGATGAAGATCATATCAAAAGAAAAGAAAACAATATTGACTGTATGAGCTAAACTACGTAAAAAGGCATAAAAACATTCAGAAAGAGATGCATTAGAATTTACTGCTGGTGGCCTCAGGGTGTTGGGAATATGAGTGGCCTGTATTCCTCATGCCTTTCTGTCTTTCCTGTTTCCTGCAACAAAAATGTTATTTTTATAATCAGAAAAAAATATGCATTATTATTTTTTAGATGTTATCTCAACTTGGCCCTTTGCCCTGGTGTAAATTGCTGTGATTGTTCCTGTTATTACAAGAAGGGAAAATTCACAGGTGACTGACTAGGTAGCCCTGGGTGGCATTAGGGATTCACCTATGTCAGATGGATTTTAACTAGCACCAAGAATCCTATAAGTAGGAACATTTAGACGCAATTAGTTGGTAGCAATATTATAAATAGAAAAGGAGCCAAATAAATGTTTCCTGGATATCATTAATTTAGTTGCAAAGTAAATTCAGAGTTACTTTGGTAACCCCATATACAGGAGGCACTCATTATAAAGACAGCCATGTGTTAAATAAGAAAATGTAGATGCCGAGATGGCTCTGCTGTACACAACTGAGATATTCCCAGGGAGACAGCAGTTCTCAAAATATCACCCTCAAAAACAAAAATTGCATGTAGGAAAACAAGCCCAGTGCAATGCTAATTGAGTTGGTCCCGCCCACTCTCCCAGAATCCAACTCTCCTCCTCCTCCCTGCTCTGGTTGGATCTGAATGCTCTGACCCAGGGAAGACCACTTCCCAAAACTTTCTTATTTGTGAAGTGGGCATAATAATTTACCTTACAAAAAAATTCCTGTACAGAAGCACAGAGATGACTGGACAGGAGAGGCCATGGGGATGCCCTGGCACCGTGCCTGGAGAGTCCTTTTGATCCCATTTCCAAAAGAGCTCGCTCCCTCCCTTCGCACTCTCACCATGTGAATCCAAGCCACTCCTATCTCCCCAGCGACCTTCTAATTGCTGTCTGTGCTTCCACTAAGGTTCCCCTCCCAGCAGCAAGCATGTTTGTTAAAAAACATGAGATTGATTGTGTACAATCAATGGGTTTTTTTTGTTTTTTTTTTGTGCAAACATGATTCAAAGGTTTTATTTATTTATTTATTTATTTATTTTTTTAATAATTTTATTTTTTTAATGGGGTGACATCAATAAATCAGGATACATATATTCAAAGATAACAAGTCCAGGTTATCTTGTCGTTCAATTATGTTGCATACCCACCACCCAAAGTCAGATTGTCCTCTGTCACCTTCTATCTTGTTTTCTTTGTGCCCCTCCCCACCCCCTATCCCTCTCCCATTCCCCCCTCCCCCCCTAACCACCACACTCTTATCAATGTCTCTTAGTTTCACTATTATGTCCCACCTACGTATGGAATAATACAGTTCCTGGTTTTTTCTGATTTACTTATTTCGCTTCGTATCATGTTATCAAGATCCCACCATTTTGCTGTAAATGTTCCGATGTCATCATTTCTTATGGCTGAGTAGTATTCCATAGTGTATATGTGCCACATCTTCTTTATCCAGTCATCTATTGATGGGCTTTTTGGTTGTTTCCATGTCCTGGCCACTGTGAACAATGCTGCAATAAACATGGGGCTGCATGTGTCTTTACGTATCAATGTTTCTGAGTTTTTGGGATATATACCCAGTAGAGGGATTGCTGGGTCATAAGGTAGTTCTATTTTCAGTTTTTTGAGGAACCACCATACTTTCTTCCATAATGGTTGTACTACTTTACATTCCCACCAACAGTGTATGAGGGTTCCTTTTTCTCCACACCTCTCCAACATTTGCTATTACCTGACTTGCTAATAACAGCTAATCGAACAGGTGTGAGATGGTATCTCATTGCCGTTTTGATTTGCATTTCTCTAATAGCTAAAGAAGATGAGCATCTTTTCATATATCTGTTGGCCATTTGTATTTCTTCCTGGGAGAACCTCTGGCTTCCCACTGACTTAGAATAAAATCCAGATCCATGGCTGGCAAGACCTTGCATGATCCAGCCCTGTCTAAATCTCTAAAATCTCTAACTTCAACTTATGCCACTTGACCCTGCACCTGTGACATCCTGGCTCCTCAGTTCCCTTCGGTTTCTCCAAGATAGCATGTGACCTCATTCTCTCTGACTAGAACGTTTCTCCCTCAACCTAACCTGGCTGGGTAATCCTTCCCCACTCCAGTAAAATGCCAGCTCCAAGTCATCCTTGACCACTTCATCAAGAGGCACTAAAGGACAGCTCAGATGGAACAGTTTAACTGATACATCTGTCTGTCTCCTTGTTTACTGTCTATTTCACTAGCATGCAAGCTCCTTGAGGACAAGGGATCACCTTTTACTAGAAGTCACTACTATTGTTGCCTACCCAACACTCCTTCCCTCCTCTCTTTCCTAACAGACCACCATTTTGTTCACGTCCCCATCCTCTGTTAGACAAGGGTTTCAGGCCCCATCCCAGAGGCAGGGGGTGGTTCCTCACATTTAAGCCGATCCCTGTGGTCTCATTTCCTTGCCAGTAACTGGTTAGGGCCTGGACATATGACTAAATTCTGGTCAATGACACATGAGATGACGCCACCAGGAGAGCTTCTGGGAGAGGTTTTCTGAACCTTAAGAGACACCAGGAAGGGAAGGGTCTATTGGTGCTTTTGGAGATTGCTGTAGGATGTGATGCCTGGAAGTGGCACAGTCATCTCAAAACCACAGGGTAAGCATGCCTGGTGGCATGGCCAATAGCCGAGGTGGGCAGACTCAAGAAGGAAAGAATGAAATTCTTGATACCATCAGTGAATTGCTCAACTGGCCAATCACCAAACTGCCCACCCTCTGTTATTGCCAGAATCAATAAGAGAGTCTATATCATTCCAGCCAGGTTTCTGTCACTTGCAGCTGAGAGCTTCCAGGACAGTATTCTGTCTTTCTATCTAGTGTAGCATCTGACACACAGTAGGCACTCAATAAAAAACTTGTTTGGATAAATGAATGAATATTCAATGGAAAGTATTAAGAAAAAATCTTTCTGCTAGAGTAGGATTCATACCATTGCTAGGAGAAAAGTGTTCAGTTTCTGTTTCTTTCTCTCCTCCTTTTTTATTTCACAAACTACATTAAAAGAAAAAGGAAGAAAAACATTTAAAACATGATTCTCCCAATCTAATGAAGTACAGGACTGAACTGTTAAACTAAAGGTTCTCGTATAATCAGACTCCTTGCACCGAGGCAGTTTCGGATAATGCAGTCCCCCAGGCGAAAGTGCACCACGTCCCTCTTCACCCGGATGCTATGAGGCACCTTTAGGTGCCCAAGGATCGCAAGGTTAAATTAA
The DNA here is from genome assembly GCF_036850995.1 of Saccopteryx leptura. Classification (NCBI taxonomy): domain Eukaryota; kingdom Metazoa; phylum Chordata; class Mammalia; order Chiroptera; family Emballonuridae; genus Saccopteryx; species Saccopteryx leptura. Next base: position 11,725,800 of record NC_089504.1, on the reverse strand, counting down.
TTTTACAAATATCTCAGGAAGAGGAAGAAAAACTTTTCATTGGTTGGTATAGGCAAAGTTTTAAATGTACATGAAGTATCTATTTCCAAATAAGCTCCATGGGAGGCAGCCCAGTGGTTAAGAGGCTTTGGAATAAGGCCTGGATGAGATCCTAGCTCGAACACCCCTAATTATTGTGATTTTGGGAAAGTCACTTAACTCTCTGAGCCTCAACCTCCTCATCTATAAAATGGGAATAATACAAAATTTACAGATTTTTTCTTTTTTAGTAAGGCTAAGTGTGGTACTCAGATAGCACTTAGCTTCCAGCCTGTTATATTGTTAATGCTCAAAAGAAGCTATTGTTATAATAAAATTGTTCCTATGATATTCCTTAAGTTTCACGATTCCTTAAAGAAGGGGCTTACATGTTAAAGGGCATGGTTGTTGGTTAAATGCCATGTGCCACAAGTCAACTGATACCTGGCTTTCTAAAGTCACGAAAGGCTGGCCTCCTGCCTGGGAGACAGTATGGCCCGGGGACAAGAGCACAGGCCTTCAAATCAGTCAGCACTGGGGTCTAATCCCAGCCTTGCGCCCACGGGCTGTGATCTCAGCTTTGACAGTAAATCTGAGCTCCGCAGTTTTCTCATCTGTCACAGGGATCATGCTGCCTCTAGCCCCTGCCCGATGGATCCATGGACTGAGTGACACAGCAAGCGGAAACTGTCCAGCACAGTGCCTGGCACACAAGAGGGGGGCACGTGACACACAGGCTCCCTTTCATTTCTTTCAATACCAGCTTTAGCCGATCACATTCAGGTTAAAACTGGAAGTTCTCGCTGCACAATGGACTGCGCCCTCCAGGCAGGAGGGCGCAGGAATGGTACCATTGGCTTTAAAAAGATGACTAAATTGCCCAACAACGGTGGTACATATAATATGCCTATCCCCACAAATGTTTTATTTGGTTTAAAGGCTCTGCTGTGCCTGCATCCTGCTACCCCCTTGAACACGGGGGTCTGCACTGCTCACTCACACAGGGGAAACCGGTGGACCCTCTTCCCTACCCAGAGCTGCTTCTAGTGCCCTCTGCCCGAGGATGGCAATGTCACTAGAGCAAGGGAGCTGGACAATGCCCAGAGATTTATGAAAATACGCATCTGAAAAAGGGAGCGCTGTGCAGAGAGCGGTCGTGTGGGCAGGCCTGGTGCACGGGAGCAATTAGAGCCGGTTTGCAACAACTCGGTGCTGTTCTATTCAATTGCTTAAAGAATTGCCATAGCAACAGCAGCCACACATAGTAAAGTGGCAGCAAGATGGAGCAGACACTTGAAAAAGACTCTCTCTTGTTAACCCTCCTCCCCTCCCCAAAATGAATAAAGGACCATTTTCTTTCTCTAAAATAGTCTTCCAGTCAATGTTCACACTTCGTGCCAAAGTGGGTGGCTAGATGTCCATCTCTGTCTTTTTTCTTCTTCTTTTTTTTGGGTGCTAATAATGATAATAGTAGCTACCTTTTAATGAGCTCCTACTATGTCCTGGGTTGATGAAAACTTCGCGTAATCATTGCATCAGCTGGCATTCACTGGGAGCAAACTGCACCTGCACTGGGGATGTGAGACGTCCCCGACACTCCCTGCTTGCAGAGAGCTTGAAGTCTAGTGGGATGGAGCCACAGTAAACCTGCTTATGAGCAGGGCAGCACCTGAGCCGTCTCCGTGGGCACCCACTGTGTGCCAGGGATGTGGAGATAATAGAAAACTCCCTTTTCTTCAAAGAGCTCACAGTCGGGGATGGGGCTGAGAAACATGGATGCAGTGCACAAATGGGAGGCCACATCTAATTGCTAGCATGGATTTAGGAGGTCACACTCACTCACTTATTTGCCAAAATATAAAACAAAACAAAACAAAACAAAAAGCCCAGATTTCAGGAGGGGTGTATAGGGAGGGTTGAAGATGTAGGGAGTGTGGCCTCTTAGCAGTTGGTGGGCGAGGTCTGTAGTCCATGCCACGCACGGACAGCATTATAACCCCCTTACGTGTGACAGCAACAGTGGACTCATCCCAGCTGCAGGCCACATGCTTGCTGGCCCTTCAGTCCCTCGTCCCAAGGAAGCCTCCCTAACATGAACTGGGGGAAGCGGTAATTCTTCTTCTTTTTTTAAAATTATTTATTTATTTATTCATTTTAGAGAGGAGAGGGAGAGACAGAGAGAGAGGAGAGACAGAAGGGGGGGAGGAGCTGGAAGCATCAACTCCCATATGTGCCTTGACCAGGCAAGCCCAGGGTTTCGAACCGGCGACCTCAGCCTTTCCAGGTTGACGCTTTATCCACTGCGCCACTACAGGTCAGGCCTAATAGGAAGCAGTAATTCTTACTCTGTGTGCACAGTAAGATGTGCAACCAAAGCTCAACTCCTTGAGGCCTGCTTTTAGGTTCACACAGCTACTAAGTGACAGAGCTGGAGATCTGAACCCAAGAACCCAAGGCATCTGGATTAAAAGACCTATAGTGTGTATTTGGTATGCTGAACAAGCTCACAGCTTGTTCTTGTTCTAATAAAGCTAACGTTGAAAGACACCTCATACTGTAAAAGTAGCCTATGGCTAATGAAAAGGAGAACTATTTAAAAAAATAACATAAAGGAGTGGCAATGAATGGGCTTGTGGGAAAGCTCTGCTGCCAGAGGTGTGCACACGCTGCAAGGAAAGGAGAACGTGATTCCACGGGGCGAGCGGAGAATGAATTTACCGGAAGTACTTCAGCATATGAAATATATGCAGCAACTATCTGGGTCTGCCTTTTGGAATCAAAATCATATTTGATAACGATTAGGGCACTGTTTGGCCAGAAGCTGGGGTTCCTAAGAGGAGATAACAGCAGGGGGCCCAAAACTCCCTAAAAACTAGGGGGAGAACAGAACAGGACCTTGATGGCAGTAGAAACGCATGAAGACAGAAAGGGTGATCTGTTTCATGTCTGTTCAACTTCGCTAGCTATTAGGGAAACACAAATCAAAACTATGATGAGATACTACCTCACACCTGTTAGGATGGCTGTTATCAATAAAATTAGTAATAACAAGTGTTGCAGAGGCTGTGGAGAAAAAGAAACCTTCATTCACTGCTGGGAGTAATGTAAACTGATAGTCACTAAGGAACAGAGTATGGTATTTCCTCAAAAAATTAAGAATGAGGTTACTATATGACCCAGCAACCCCTCTTCTAGGTATCTACCTGAAAAATTTGAAACTATTTATTTGCAAAGATATATTAATTCCTATGTTCACTGCAGCATTATTCATGGCAGCCAAGACATGAAAACAACCAAAGTATCCTTTGATAGGTGATTGGATAAAGAAGATGTGGTACATATATACAATGGAATCCTACTCAGCCATAATAAAGTATGAAATACCGCCATTTGCAACACATAGATGGATCTTGAGAATATCATGCTAAGTGAATTAAATCAGACAAAAAAAGCTAAGGACCGTATGATTTCACTCATATGTGTGATATAAAACTTTATGGTGGTTATAAGAGGGAAGGAGTGTGGGGTAGTAAAGGATAAAGATGAACCAATATATGGTGACAGAAGATGATTTGACTTTGGGTGATGGGCACACAATATAATATACAGATCATAAAGCATAGAAATATACACTTGAACTCTATATATTGTTATTAGCAAATGTCACCTCAATAAATTTAATTAAAATTTTTAAAAAAGAAAGGGTGATCTCAGTATGTACTTTGAGAGGAAAAAAAATGAAGGATCTGGTGGCATTTTGGGGACAAAAAAGATATATGTAATTAGGGACATTGAACTTGGCATGAATAATGTCTTTATATAATTACCCAGGGGGAACGTTACTCCTTTCTGATACCTATCTAAAAGGGGCCACTTACGTGAGGCTTCTTACAGAGGGCTCAGAGATATTGAGAACAGGATATAACATATAACACCAGGCAGACAGTAGGCACTCAGTAAATAATCTTTGAATAAGTAATTAACAGTATTCTCAACAGTATATATCAGCAAAAACAATAAGAAGAATCAGAAAACTCTTTCAATATCTGTGGGCTTGATGGCCTGGCTAACTTCAGGACTAAAACCTAGTGTGGATCTAGAAACAAAGGTTGCAAACTCAAATGAGTTCCCTGGTCCACAAGGAACAAAGATGAGTGACGGCAGCAGGTGTAAGACAGCGGCGAGTGGTGGCAAGAAGAGCAAGCATGGCCTGTCTCTGAATATTTGAAGGTGGGAGAAAAAAAGTTGAAACACCACTTGACAAACCAGCCCATTTAAGGGCTACGTTTGTTGAATATAGCCCACAGGCTGCCAGTTTCAACCCCTGCTAGGGACAGGGGTGGGCTACCTTTGTCTTCCCATCAAAAATCCCTCTGCAAATAGTGCTTCAGGCTGGCCATAGATAGGGGCCGGGCAGTCATGAGGGCTGTCTTCATAGAGGGGTCTGAAGTACTGTCATCCTGTCCCGGTGACTAAACATTTGTGCCTCTGTGTTCTGTAGTGCTCAGATGAGCAGATGGTGGTGTGCACTCTCATTATGGACACTGAGGAGTATAACCAAATGCTTATCTCCAACGTAGCTACTTGGAGAAGACAGATGGACTTCAACCCAATCTGTTCCACACCTGGAAAGCCAGGGAATGACTCTTTATTTTAACAACTGAAAATGGGAATAGACTGCATCTCTCTTGCTAGGCCTTTCCCATCCATTGGTTCACTAACATCTCTGCACCACTCTGGGAAATAGGTATGATCACTCTGTTTCACAGATCATTTAAAACCAAGGCTTGAGAACGGCTCAAAGTCAGCCAAGAGTGAGCAGTAGGGCCAGGATCGGCAGCCAGGGAAGGAGCACCTGTCTCCATGGCGAGGCTGCAGAGGCTGATGCAGATATCCCAGCAGCCAAGCAGACCTTTCCAGAGAGCTCTACCAAGAAAGGGTCCTTACTCCTTGCCTCAGGGCCTGCTATTAGGTACAACCTGGCCTGCTGAGTTAACTTCGGCCATGGGGCAGTAACAAGGTGACTAAAGGAAGAAGCAGAGCGTGAATCTCAGCCTTTTTTGAGGGCACCCCAGAAATATGTGCTAACTACCTGAACTCCAAGAGAAAAGACACTATTTGAGACCTTGTCTCAATAATCTGAATACTAACGTAGGTGGCAGACAAATGCCACAAGCCAGAGGGCAGAGAGAAGACTGCTTTATCTGGATCCTTCTCTCTCTAATCAATAACTTATTGAACAATAATCGGTCTGCATTATGACCCTTTTCTACAGGAGCCACAGGGGAAAATAATTTGAGAACATGCTACAAACAAAGGACAAAATAAGGCAGACCCTGCAAAGCCCACTTCCTTCTGACAAATGGGTAAATCCCCTGCATGAGGCCAAAGAGAACCATAAACCTTCCAGGTTCACGCAGTTAGTGCTTACCACCATTACATATTCAAACCTCCTCCACTCGCCCAATTACTGACCCGTCTCCGTGCCTAACCACTGTCCAACACATGCACATACCCCTGCCTAGATGTCACAGAGAAAGCTAAAGCCAGCAGAGGGCCCTTCCCCCTCTTCCTCTACCTGCATCCCCGCCCCTCCGGCCCCATTGATGCTCAGGCAGATGGGTGTGGTGTCTGCTCTCTGCTCCAAGACCACTCACCTGCTTTCCCAAACCCCTTCCTTCTCATGGCTCGGGTTCTGTCAAATACCCTGTCTCCCCTGGTTCTTTCTCCTTAGTATTTCAACATGCTCAAATTTCTTCCCATGTTAAAACAACAAACACCAGCCTAACTGGTGGTGGTGCCGTGGATAGAGCACTGACCTGGAGGCTGAGGTCCCAGGTTTGAAACTCTGGGGTCACCGGCTTGAGCGCGGGCTCACCAGCTTGAGTGCAGGTTGTCAGTTTGAGCGTGGGATCATAGACATGACCTCATGGTCACTGGCTTGAAGCCCAAAGGTCACTGGCTTGAGCCCAAGGTCAATGGCTTAAGCAAAGGGTCACTGGTTCAGCTTAAGCCCCCCAACCCCAGGCAAGAATGTAATGAGAAGCAATCAACGAACAACTAAGTGATGCAATTATGAATTGATAGTTCTCATCTCTCTCCCTTTCTCTCTAAAACAACAAAAAAAACCCCAACAAACACTAAATCTTCCAAATTTACCTTCATCCCTATAAAAGCCATCTGGTTATCATCATTGTCTTTCTTCACCTATTTTCAGCCAAACAAGCCAGAGGAATTGTCTGACCTCAGCCAAGATTCCCAAGACCTCGTGGTTAAAACCCACATGAAGGTCTTTGTCTTTATCCAATTAACCCCCCTCCTCCCTCCCACGGCCAGGAGCTGTTTGTTAGGCTCCTCCTCCCTCAGCTGTGGAGTGCTATCCCGGTTTCATTCCCTCTGGACGGACCTCCTCTGGCGCCTTCGCCACTCCCCTTTCTTTGGTAGTTTCTAGATGTTCTCTGTCTTATGCTCTCTTTACTTCTGACTTTATATACTTTCCTTCGTTAATTATTTACCACCCAAACGCTGACATCTCTCATATCAATATCTCCATCCCACCCCACTCTTCTGATCTCATGGATTCATATTCAAAGCTTCCTAACTGGACATTTCTTGGATGCATGTCCTCTGACACGTCACACGCAACATGAATGAGACTGAACTCACCTTCCTTCCCAAACCGGTTCCCCCTTCATCGCAGTGAATGCGAAAGCCCTGCCCAGACACCTGGGACAGTCTTGCTCTACATTTTTCATTACTGAGACCCGTGACCTCAAGCCTACCCTCTTTTCTCCACCCCTCATTCATCTCCCCAGTTCGGGTCACCATCATCTTTCTCTTGGACAATGCAACAGCCTGCAAGCTCGCCTTCCTGTTAATAGCTCCTCTGCTCACACTACTACCTTAGCCACCTTTCCAAAAGGACAGCATATTCATGTATCGTGCCTGCTTTAAGAGCTCTTCCATAGCTGCCCCACTGAAATCAAGGGTTCATTTTAAGCTGCCTATCATGGCTTATAAAGTCTTCCCTCGTCTGGTCCAAACCTACCTTGAAGTTTCATCTCCTGCCACACTCCTCCCTGTGCCAGTGACTGTCACGCCCTCTGCCTGAAAGATGATGCCCTCCCCCCTTTCCTTGGCTGCCTCTCACTCCCCAAATCTCACCTTGGATATCACTTACTCTGGGGCACCTTCACTGAGCCCCAATTCCTGCTTGGGTGCCCTTCCTACAGTCTTCCACATCACCCTTTACTTCCCCTCTGGGGCACTCATTAAACTGTATTATAATTGCCTATTGCTTATCATTCTCTCCACTGTCTACCCCATTCCTTGTTGCCAAGCCCATGCCCAACCTGATTACTGACACTTAAGAGGGACTATCTGTAGTTAAAAAAATGAATGGATGAATTAATAGAAACCTAGAAGAAAGATGTATTTTTTTTCTTTTTTAAAAAACTTCACACTATACGAGTGGACAGTCATAGGATGGTATGCCCCATAGGGGAAAAAAAAGATGTGTGGTATAAATCAGCTTCTAACTTTGATCCTGAAACTGACTTGCTTTGTGACCATGGATTGTATAATGTCTCAGAATCTCAGGTCTCCGTCCATAAAACTGACGTCCCACCAATCTCTCGGGCCGCTCTGAGCATTACCTGAGATGACGTGAAAGCACCTGCCACCATGCAGGGTGCATAATGGGCATCAGAAATGTTTTCTAAAATTAAGTGAAAAGCTCTAATTATACAAAAAGGACATCTAAGGTGCCTGAGACCAGAGCTGGCTGGGAAGACACATGACCAGCACTCCATCCGCAATGATGAAAGGAAGCGAAAGGCAGGCGTCATGAACTCAGCATCAAAGCTATTCTGTGTAGAGAAGAGGATTCCTCTAAACATGTGAAATTAGGAGAACTAAGTTTCCACATGTTACTCTCAGTCCTTCCTTAGCGAAACACTGAGAAAGCGAAGCCATTTTTTTCTTGGGCAGCTTCTCTCAGTCTAGGGCGTTGTTCTTGCAGAAAACTAGTTATTGTTGATTTCCTCCAGGATTGGTGTTGCTTGACAGAAACTGAGATGAAGAGAAATATTTGCCACATTTATTGTTGGAGCCTGATGGTGTAAAATAAGTAAATAAGTAAACCTCCACATAGACTCTCAAGCCAGAGTCCTAGAAGTCAGCCAACACCTGCCTTTCCTACCAGCCACATGGTTTTGACTGATTTCATCTCTTTTGCCTCTTTTGGATTTGTTCTCTTTGCTCTATTTCCACTGCTTTGGAGTTCTGAGCTCAGTTTTTCTTCCCAGAACTATCATAACAGTCTTCTCATTGGTCTCTGTCTTGGTCTCATCTCCTTCCAACAACAAACTTCCTTGATGCCTTCAGAAAATAAAATGTTCACTGTTTAAAATCGTTACATGGCTTCAGTGACTACAGAAGGACACCCACACTTCCTGGGAAGCGTTCAAAGAATTCCACAAACTCCCAGTATCATGGAAGATACACCCTATATTGCAGCCATGCAGAACAACTTGAGGTTTTTTGAATAAAGGGGTGCTCTTGCTGTTTCCTGTTTAGAATAATCTTTTGTTTTCTGGAAAACTTCTTCAAGATCCAGTTCTTTTTTTTCTAATATACAGACTATAATGAGGTTTTGTCAATTATATCAATGTTTTTGTTAGAGCAAAAAACAAAAAATCCTGATTGTTTAAAAATTTTTTTAATTTAGAAATTAAATTTAATGGCATAACATTGATCAAAAAGAGTACACAGGTTTCAGGTGAAGACCTCTATAGCATTTGAACTGTTGATTGTGTTGTGTGTCCATCACCCTAAAGTCAAATCATTTTCCGTCACCATAAATTTATCTTTTACTCCCTTCCCCCAATACCCATTTTACTATGACCATGAGTCTCAGTTTTATACCCCACCTATGTGTGAAATCATATAGCTCTTAGCTTTTCCTAATTTATTTATTTCATTCAGTATAATGTTATCAAGGTCCATCCATGTTGTCATAAATGTCAATATATCATCATTTCTCATGGCTGAATAGTATTTCATTGAATATATGTACCACCTCTTCTTTATCCAATCCTCTATCAAGGAACACTTTGGTTATTTCAAGATTCATTTCAAGTGAGCAGTCCTCCTCTGGGAAGCTACCTTTCACCTGACCTGGCAAAGTAAGTCTCTCTCTTCCCTTCGTTATCGTGCATTGCAACAGTTTTTCATGGCTGTGTTCTTTATGGGCCTGCATGTTCTCATGCCAGACAATGATCAATATAATGTTTTTTAAATGAATGAATGACAAAATAATGTACATGTCATCTATCTTTGGCTGTAATGACCAAGCTGAGTGGTGTTAGCTCTTACAAAATGTTACTGAACTACCTGAGATAAACAATCAAGAAATTACAAGGTATACAATCTGCACAGAAAAAAATCTGTGTGAGCTTGAGCCCTTCCTCCTCCCACGACAGTGATACAGTACTTAATACTCAGCACTCTGTGGACACTTAACAAATGTTGAAGAATAACAACAACAATAGGCTGTTTTATATTTATAGAACAACACTGTAAACATTTCATCACTTCCCTGTAGATGAAAAATTTTAAGCTTAACAACATCTGCCTAATAAAACAAAATAAAAATTCTGCTACCGAGAAGAGTTAAGTGACATACAAACAAACCTTGGTAAGCAGTCTATTTAGACAGCTAAGAGAACAGGAAGGATGAAAAATCTGTGCATCATAAAAGATGAAAAGACACTAAAGTTCTTTTTCTTCACAACAACTTAGAATGAAAAATGAAAAGAGGTCAAATGTAACTGTTGACACCTCTCAGGTCTTCCAGCACAATGCGTCCTGCACAGTCTTGGGCTGAAGTTACACTGACCTTCCCAATTACATTCACCCACATGACCGAATAATGCAGTGACCTGACGCTATTTCACTGTTCTGGGGTTTTAACTTTTGGGATAAACTCATTAGTTAAAAAAGGATGGAATCCAGGTCAGAAATTAGGCAGATCTGGGGTCCAGTGCAGGCTCTAGTTCTTACTAGCTATTTTACTATAGGGCAAAATCCAATCTCAATTTTTTTTAAATCCATACAATTAGGAGACTATCACCTAGTCTGGAAGATAATATTGAAGAACTTAGCAGAATGAAGCAGAGAGAGATCAAGAGCAAAAGAAGATGAAAGGGCAGATGAGAGCACAGATAATAGATGGGAAGCTCCAACATATTTATATAGGAGTTACCAGAATAAAAAACAAATGAACAAAGGAAGCCCTAGGCTTGGCAAGGATAACATTTGAAGAGAATGGCTGAGAATAATCCAGAATTAAGGAAGATGTGAGCCCTCAGATTGAAAAGACAGTATGAATACCAAGCAGAATAAAGAAAAATAAACCCATACATGGATACATTAAAGTGAAATTATAGAACATAAGGTTCCTAGGAAGAAAAATATGGATTTTTACAAAATAACAATTAGATTGATAACAGACTTAACCAATAAAAACAGATGAAAAAGACAAATCCTCAATGGGCAGAAGTAAAACTGTCAATGTAGTTTCATACCCAGATAAATTATTCTTTGAGAGTTAAGGCAAAATAATGATATTTTCAGATAAACAAAGACAAAAGGAGTTTGCAGATGCTCATAAAAGAAATAGTCAAGATATAATTCAGTGAGAAGAAAAGTGAACCCACAGAAAAACAATGATGAACATAGATATTGATAAATCATAATATTTTGTTAGTGTTTTTTTAAAAAAAGTGAAATTAATACTCTAGTAAGGATAAGATTTGTATATGGGTATGCCCAATGAATAAGTATATTAAAATCCTTATACTGTTTAGAAAGAGAGGATAATAAATAATTTAAAATTGGTAATTTATGTTATTTCCATATATGTAGGTTTATTCTGTTTTTTAGTATTCTGGGCTAAGTCCCCCCCCACCCCCAAAAATCTTCCTGGAAGAGCAAAATGTCTTTCTTTTCCATTTTGTAGATGTAGTCTACCTATAATATTTTACATATCTCATGCCTCCAACTAAGCTCATGTTTTACTCTACTCTGTAGAAGGGTTATGATCCTCTCTACCCCTCTGCTTTGGTCTTTTTCCCAGATGAGTCATTTTCCCTTCCCTTTTCTTCCTTCATTTTTCACATTTGAACTTCTACTTTTTATCTTCCCTTTAAACTTTGACATAGTTTCAGATTTACATAAAAGTTGAAAAAAATACTGCAAAGAATTCCCATTTATCCTTCAATAGATTCTCCAATCTCCAAATGTTAACATTTGATCACAATGTCTTTACCCTTTTCTCTTCCCCCTCACTCATGTGCATGCATACACACAGTTATCATGCAATTCTATATTATATATATCTGTATAAAAATGGCTTTCTGAACTATTTCAGAATCAGTTTAAGATATGATGTCCCCACACCCCTGCATACTGAAGTATACTCAGTTCTGCTACAATGTGATATGTATTTTCTTAAAAATCATCATGCTGAGGAGCACGAGGCTCAAAAACTTCATCAGAGACATGTCTGAAATAAGATAGAAACTACTAAAAGCAACAGCACCACTTTCTGCATGTCCAATGGGTAGGAAGTACATAAATACTATAATAAATGTCATTTTGCCTCAAAATAGACTTTAAGTTTTCTATGGGCAGGTGTCAGAAGGGCTGCAGTCTCTGAGTAGATTGTGGAGTGGTGGAAGAAGATGGAAATTGTATCAGTGCTGTGGACAGGAGGTGTGTGGTTCACAACACACGCAATGAACCGAGGTAGCTGGCAGATGTTAGGGTGTGTGCACGTGTGCGCTCTGTGTATTCCTACACATCTCGGTTCATCTGGGTGCCATTTTCTGCATTCACCTGGTATTTCTCACGGATGATATCATGCATAATCAAACATGAAATGCACATTATACTCAAACTGTGCTCTAATATACCAATTGCATTAGAACCATCTTGTGTTGTGTAGTGTTTAAATAGGCATTATAGCAAACTGACTGTATTCTTAGAATTAAGAATGCTCTCATATATAACCATAGTATAACAACCAAAATCAGAAAATTAGCATTGATGCAATAAAAATCTAATCTACAGCCTTTATTTAGAATTCATCAGTTGTCCCAATGTCTTTTTACAGAAAAAGAAAATTCTGGATCATACATTGCAAGCAGTTGTCCTGTCTCAGTCTCCCTTAACCTAGAATAGTTCTTGGGTTTTCCTTTGTTGCAAGACATTAACATTTTTGAAGAGTACAGGTCAGCTATTTTGTAGAATGTTCTATAATTCCAATCAAACCCTTGGCTCTTACCTCCATCTAACACTGTTGGTTAAAGCACAATTAATGCCTGAAACCTTCCTGAATGTGATTCAAGTGTGGAGGTAGGGTCTGCACCTTTTATCACAGCACCCTTTGAAGAATCAGGTGAAATCTGCATTTGGACACCTAGAAAATGGCAGTTACCTAATTGTCCTTAAATGAAAATCCCTTCTTTTAAGAGAATTAAAAACTAAAAGACACCCAGAAAACCCATCTATCACAGAAAGTAATTGGCTTACTATACCCTGAAGTACAGGAAATACGTCACTCACTGGACAGTCATTTTTAGAAGTCTGACATTCAGATCAATACCTCAGGAAGGCTATTGTGACTGGAGGATGGAGACCGGGAACTAATATATTTTGAGCATCCACAATGTGGTGATGATACACATCCTCATAATAGTTTTCTGAGGTTGGTGTTAATGTTCCAATTTTATAGAGAAGGAAACCACGCTAGCATATGAAGTCCTGTCTGTCTTACTCTAAATCTTACACCCTTCCTTCCATATTTTACTGTATCTTCTGATAACTGCAAGGGTTCCCATGCATATTGATCAACGGAAAAGGAACCAGTACCATTGCAGTCCAGGGCAGAGCATGAATCGAAGGTGCCACTTCTCACACACATGTACTAATGCAGAGTGCCTGTCACTGCTCCACCCAGAGTTGGCACTCAGAAACAATACACCCCCACAAGTACATCTAGGACATTTTATATAGAAACTGCAGGGTTATAAGTTCATATATGAATGAATTATCTCATTTTGGCTTCCTCAGTTTCTGTTGTTGATATACTTCTCCTGGAAAAAAAAACACACAACATTTTCTACAGAGCCAAGTCCTATATCTGAAGCCAAGTTCTACCATTTATTTACCATGTGGTCGTAGAGTGCTGGGCTCTGTGTAGGTAGGTACTCAAAACACGTGCTGAAAATATTTGGAAAATGCTTTTACTCATTTTAATAGAAGGCTTTTTCCCCTCCTCAATTGGTTTCTCATCTCGATTAAGAAGAAAAGAACATAAATCCATTCATTCAATCCCTCACTCATTCTCTTTAGCAGACCAGACACACGGCTAAGGAATTCACAGGAACACTCCACCACCCTTTGGCATGCTGATGGTTAGAACAGGAAGGTTCTAATTAACAGGTAATAAGACATGGTATAATAACACCATTATTTCTGTCAACAATAGAGAATTTCCCATAATTCCTCTAAATGCCAGAGAAACAAATGGTACCACATTGCTGCCTGACTTCCTCAGATTCCAGAGATGACCTGCCATCCCCAGTGCTGTATGCAAACAGAGGCCAGACAAACCTGGGAGTCTGGGGCTGGCGACAGGGATTTCTTTGTGTGGGGTGTCTGAGGTGCTGGAAATTGGAGGGACGGAGTCTTCCAACTGGCCAGGTAGGCTTTAGAATAGGGTGCATGACACTGCCACTATTGTGGAGGCCATCATTCTGAGACTCGGCTCAAAGCTGCAGGGAGGGAGCAATTCACCTGTTCAACAGTTTCTGAATTCTTTCTTCTTAGAAAGAGCAATGAAGGGTAAAGGCTGTGACCTGGATTTTCCATGTTTAGGTACCAAAAACTTGGGAAAGAATGTTTTCTTACATTCAAGTTGAGCCCTATCACCCCTTCCTCCGCCACCAAGGAAATTGAAATTGGGACCTCAGCACATGGGACCAAGCCACACTCTAAGATCCTTCAGAAGTCTGAAGTGTGTTCCACTAAGGGTAGACCCTGCAATCTCTGAGATGGATTTTAAACATAATATTATGAAATTACAGAATATGGAAGATTATTAACACTTTATTTTGCAATTCCATTGAGTTTCATTTAATTTTTCATGTAATTCATATTTACACATGAAAGATTACATGTAATCTACATTGTTTTGTAGCATAATTAAAAAACCCCGCAAACCTACCACCTGACTTAAAAAACACACTACATTGCATTGTCCTGGTACCCACTGCCCTCTCTCCAGGCCCCACCAACAAACCTACTACCTGACTTAAAAAACACACTACACTGCATTGTCCTGGTTCCCACTGCCCTCTCTCCAGGCCCCACAAACTCCTGTCCTCTGTTCTGTTTCTCAATCCCTAAAGTTATTTTTAAAAAACATAATTTTATCACCAGTATATGTGGCCTGAATATTTAGTTTTGCTTTCTATTGAACCTTAAAAATTGGTATCATGTTGGTGTTTCACTAATTTTCATGGCTGTATAATATTTCATCACATAAACATACTATAATTTACCTATTACCTTGTAAGGTATATCTGAATTGTTTCTAGGGGATTTTTTTTGGCTGCTATGAAAATTTTTGTACTAACCTAAATGGGTAACAGTTTCAACTTTCTAGCACATTGCCAAATTGTTTTCTAAAATCAAGGTTCCAATTTATACTTTAACCAGCAAAGTAAGAACTCCTATTTCTCCACACAGTCACCAATGGAAGTACGTGACTTCCTAATTTTTGACAACTTAATAGGTGCAAGATATAATGATACCAAGGTCTTAATTTCAGTTTCTTTGATTTATTAGAGAAGTTGAGTATATTCTCCGTAAGATTATGAATCATTCATATTACCTTTCCTGTACAATGTCTGTTGATTCTTTTCCCTGTTTTAGTTTTTATTGATTTACAGAAATTCTTTAAGTAATCTAGAAACTAAGCCTCTGTTCATTCAAGTTGCAAATGTCTTCCTTCAATCTATGGATTTCCCCTACTTTCTTTATAGTATCTATAGTATTTATTTGTTTAGGAGCAAAATTTTACCCAATCTCCTCTGAGAAATCTGACTCAAGAAGACAAAAGACTGGAGGTAGACTGGCAACCTAGAAGATATTCTTGATTCTTCCCTTCCCCTCAACCAACAAATCAGCAAGTCCTGGCATCAAATTATCCCCCAATCTGACCACTTCTTTCCATTGCCACGTGGCCACAGCTCGCTCCTGGTTCCCCGACTGCTCCCTGACTTCTGCCTTGAAAGCCCAGTTGCACATTCCTCACACAGCAGCCAAAACAAGCTCTGAAAACCTAAACTGGATCGTGCAATTCTTCTGCTCCAGGTCTCTCCAATGGTTTTCGCTGCACCTGAATGGATTGCTACCCAAACTCTTTCTGAGCCCAGAGGTCCCGCACGACCCGGCCTCTGCCTGCCTCTCTGCTTCGTCTCTGTGACTCCGGGGTTCACTCTGCTTCAGCCATGCTGCCTTGCTTTCTGTGTCCCAACGGGCCCAGTTCATTCCTACCTTGGTCTCTGAACTTGCTGTCTGTTCCGCCTGGAAAGCTTGCACCCAGGTATCTGCACCTGCTGCTCCCATCGTCCAGGTTTCAGCTCAGAGGCCACCCCCAGGGAGGAGCACCCGAAGCCAGCATGCCGTCCTGCTCCCTCTTAGCCTCTCCCGCGGTGTCCCTCTCCTCGCAGCACTTGGCACCCTTTGAAACCACCTTCCTCTGCATTTTGTTCATGTTCACCACTTGTCTTCCTCCAGGAGAATGCAGGTTCCATGGACTGGTGGAAGACATTTTACCTCTTCCTGGATTTCTCAGGAAGAAATGGAAAAACAAAAAATGGCACTTGGCGGTGGTGGGAGCGGTAGTAGTGTAGTTTTTCCAGTCTCTTTAAATCCTCACATAAAAAGGCAGAACAACTTGACAGCAAGACCTCAAACACATGTGCAACATTTTCAACCAAACTAGGTGAGAACCACGGTCCCCAAAGTGCAAGCAGGTGAGTACAACGGTCAACCCTGTAAACCACCAACAGACCTGCTTGGTGTCGGCATCTGCGTGCTGATCGACCTGACAAGTGAACTTCAAAACAGCCAACCGGGCCTTGCAGAAAGCCCAGCGGGCCAATTTAAGAACAGCAGGGGAAGCTGGGCGGGTTTTGACCTCTGTAACAGCGTGAGTGTGAAGGCCTTACAGTGAGCAAGACTGGAGGGCCCAGCGTGGTCTAACCCCACTGAGCCCCGCGGCCCCCGCGAACTCTTGGGAGACTGAATCAGGACTCCCTCCGGGACAGGGATCCGCACAGGGAGAAGGTGCTCGTTGTGGATCGAGACTGAACAGGGCAGACACAAGAGAGAAAGAAGAAATAAAAGGCCTAGATCAAAGTGCGAGAAGGGAATGCAGGCAGGTGAGTTCAGCAAGCAGCTGCCCCAATTTTTGAACACTACCAAAAAAGACAGAAGAGGGAGCTCTGTGAAGCTAGAGAAGCTTTCTTGAACTCCATCTCCCTCCAAAGTCAGGAGAACTGATTTCATATACAAATGAATAAAAGCATTGAGGTCAAATCCTAAACAATGAAAGCATGCCTGAATACATAAAATGAATTAAAGCTGCACTTTACATGCCCAGATAAGTTAAAGACATTGAGACAATTGCACAAGGCATAAAAGAACAACATACATCTGAGTTGTAAAAACTTATAAATGATGGACTAGAACTCAGGAAAGAGTTAGAAATAAAAGACTTTTCAGAATTGAAGACTACCCTAGAAAGAATATAAAAGCAAATCAGTTCAACAGGTAATGCTTTAAAAAAAAAACAGAAGAAAAAGAGAAAAAAGTCAAAATAAAAAGGAATTCTATCTCAATAATAATATAAAAAGTGAAAAAAGAAAAAGAAAAAATATTTAAAAGAAAGTAAAAAATATGAAAGGTAGAAAAAGAAGATGAAATATAGAAATAATTGAAGTGCCAAAGAAGAAAAATAAAGCAAAAGAACAGAACTGAGACCAAAATCCATGGATCAAGGAAAAAAATAAATGACCTGAAATGTTACAATCCAAATATCTTAAGCAAACACAGTATAGATATGAGACTACAGACTCAGAATGACCATCCAAGTTAGTCCAATAAAATTACTAAACTTTAAAGAAAGAGAGAGAGAGAAAAAAAGTCCCTGGGCATCTATTTTAAAAAAGCGACTTATTAAGAAAATTCAGATTCTCATTAGACTTGGACAGCTACACTTTTTGGCAGAAGATAATAGAGTATCACACTGAAGACTGAAGATATTCAAGGAAAGAAAAGTATGAGCCAAAGATTTTATATCTAGCAAAACTGACTTTCATGTAGAAAGAGTGCAGAAAAGCTGTTATCAACATTTAACAACGAAGGGAAGATTGCTCCCATGAGCCTTTCTGAGGAACCTACCAGGGAGCAAACCTCAGACAACCAAAAATGACTGAAAGATGTCACCATCAGAGCTGGTTACAGGGTTAACTGAACACTAAGACAAAGGAGGGCTGAGAGGGAGAGAGGCTAGTGTGTAATGGCTGTATATTCGAGCAATGTAATTATACTTCAAGTAGCCAAAATCAGGGGGCGGGGGGGAGAACAGGGAGGAAATATGCAAAAAGAGTTAAACGATTTCCTGTAATCATGCTAGTGGTAGTACTTGTATTGTTTACTGAGGCTGCTGTGTATGAAAATAAATTAGTGATTATGGGATGTCTTAATTCTATTATCATCTGTGCCCTTGAGAACCAGAATTCTGAGAATGGAAGAAAGGGAATACAAATGTAATAGAGAAGAGGTTAAGTAAAAGCTCTGTAGTCTTGCATTTGAAGTATTATTACATATACATGTGCGTATATTTGTATGTGTGTATATGTGTGTGTATTTCCTAGCTCAGTCCACTAGAAAGGCCTAGGAACAGTGAGCAACCCAGATGTACCGAGTAGCCTCAGCACCCAGGTTTGGATCTTGAGACATTATTTATCACTAAAAGAAAGCAGTGCTTCCTAAAGACCTGGCTGATTCCAGGTTTGGGGACAGGAAACACACAAGATGAGCCTGGAACACCCTGTGATGTCAGACAGCAAGGGAACCATCCCAAACTGTTGAGGTCAAGAGGTCTCAAGCTGGAGTTCTCACTGGACAAATGGAACGGTGTGAATTTCAATAACAATTATTCCAATGAACCCAAACCTATCAAATATGTTTAAATAATAATACAAATATAAAAGAATGATCACAGCCCTGGCTGGTTGGCTCAGTGGTAGAGCGTCGGCCTGGCGTGCAAGGGGTCCCGGGTTCGATTCCCGGCCAGGGCACACAGGAGAAGCGCCCATCTGCTTCTCCACCCCTCCACCTCTCCTTCCTCTCTGTCTCTCTCTTCCCCTCCCGCAGCGAGGCTCCATTGGAGCAAAGATGGCCTGGGCGCTGGGGATGGCTCCTTGGCCTCTGCCCCAGGCGCTAGAGTGGCTCTGGTCGTGGCAGAGCGACACCCCGGAGGGGCAGAGCATCGCCCCCTGGTGGGCAGAGCGTCGCCCCTGGTGGGCGTGCCGGGTGGATCCTGGTCGGGCGCATGAGGGAGTCTGTCTGACTGTCTCTCCCCGTTTCCAGCTTCGGAAAAATACAAAAAAAAAAAAAAAAAATCACTAAAAGAAACAACCAGACTTGATATGTCTCTTACAGTCTTGCAAAGTATCACCTGCAGTCTTGCCAAAGGGACAGACCCTGAGTCTGTCTAATCTCAGGATCCAGTTGTCAATCAGCAGGATATACGAAGGACGGGGGAACACGCTGAAGGGGGCACCGTGATCGTGCAGCCAGAAAAACCTATGCTGTGGACAACTACAGGCCTGGTTCCTTTAACAAGTAAAGTGTATAAATGAAAGGAGCAGAGGAGGAACATACACGTTATAAGAGAATTAAAAGCCATATCATTTTTTAAATTACCAAGACTAAACCACAGCATCTAGGGGTTACTATTTGGGTAATATTAATATAACTTTAAATATATATATATAACTTTTTTTTAACTTTTTTTTTTAATATGAAAGTCAGGATGGTGGTTACTTCTGGAAGGAGGACATGATGGGAGGGGCTTCTGGGGTGAGTAGTAAGCTCTATTTCTTGTCCTGGGCAGCGCTGGTCTCATAACAATGTGTTAGACATTCACTTGATTAAGGCAGTTTTCTTTATCTGTTTTACACTTACTTTACAATAAAAAGATTTTTTAAAATGTGTAATGATACCTATATACTGGGAAATATTGTAAAGACTGAATGTCTTCTTTGTAAACAATGTCATCATGATAATAATAATGAATATCTTTTTCATTAAAAAACACATACCACCTTTACTTTGAAAAAGAACTTCATACCTATTCCACTGTTTTCTCGCAGGATAGAATGTAGAAAAAGCTCAGCCTTAAATCAAAGAGTTATTTTTATATATTTAGAAACAAATATTGTTGACAAAGGGGATGGCTATGCAGGAGGGGAACAGGAAGAATATGGGAAATCTCTGATCCTGCCACTTAATTTTGCTGTGAACCTAAAACTGCTTTAAACTATAAGTTTATTTGTAAAAATCCACCTAATATGAGGTTCTTTCCATGTGCCAGGTGCCTTGCGGTATTATTACCCCATGTAATCTTAACAATAAGCCTATGAGGCGGATGACGTTTGTTCTCACCCTTCTACAGTTGAGGGAACTGAGGCACAGCGGGGTGAATTAACTTGCACACAATTATATAAACGGGAGGGAGAACCCAGGTCTATCTGCCTCCTGTGGGCAGGTTCCATATTTGATTCCTCTCTTGGTGCCCAGTATCTACTTATGGAAGTAAAATGATTTCCTGAATACTAAAGATCAGGAAGCAGATACTAAGATTACATAAACTACTACCTATAACACCACTTCTTGGCAGTAGAGATAAAAGAGGTAATGAGTTCCTCTGAGTCCAGCAGTCACAGAGACCCTTCTCTAGGACGGAATGGTCTCCCCAGCACCAGGGCTTGAGTCCAAGCTGGCAAGATGCTTTCTGCATCAAGATGAAATGTGTTTGGGAAACCAGAGAGATGAAAGAAACAGCTACACGCTGCTGACAGCAGGGAGTGCAGCAAGAATGTTTTCTGTACCCTAGGAATGCAAAGTTACCACTCTGACACATTAAATTATCAGCTCCACACTAAGAAGTGAGATGCTCAAATTCATGTTTCTTCACGAGATGCTGGAAACCATCACCAACGAGGACCAGAGCAGCCTGGGACCGGAAGGTGAAGCCCAGTTCTAGAGGCGGGCAGACCTGCCCCACTCCTGACTCCACCTCTTACCAGCACCTACTGCATCTGAGGCGGGGGTGGGGGGGGGTGGGGGGGTGTCTCTTCGTCCCTTTCCTCCGCTACCTTTTCTGCGCAACACTTATCACCTGGCACGCTGCATGCTGACTTTCATCTCTGCTTCCCCTTTGTGTCTGCCCAGAACAGGAGAGACTTGTGGGCTGCAACTAGATTTTGTTCACTGCTGCATCTCCGAGCACCTAGAACTTTGTCTGGCACAGGAGTGGGGTCTTAGCAAGTGCATGTTCAAAGTTGTTGATTTAAACTCTTTCAACCCTCTTTACTTTAAGTTCCTTCTCTGTCAAAGTGGGGATAATACCATGCACAAATAAAGGGCAAGACGTAGGGGTTCAATGGATATTGGCGTTTTTTCCCTTCCATATTTCTTATGCATAACACTCATCAACCGTGGCTAACACGGTTTAACTTGGTATAAAACTTCCCCTTCAAAGAACAGGTAAGGACCGTTTAAGCTGGCCGCTGACTTGCTCAGGACAACCTCCGACCCTACAGACCACGTGTAATGCTGTGAGGATGAGAGTAAGAGCATACCACAGTAGGGGCACAGGCAAAGAAAGCCCTGAGCAAATGGCTTATGGAGAATGCCAGTGAGCTGTGACTTACGAGAACGGGGTGCGTGAAGACCTGCCAGGTCCCATCACCAGCAGGGACCAGGAAACCAAACATAATACAGCCCCCGGTTGAAGGCTTCCCCCAAATCCCACCACACCTCCATGGAACGTGACTGCTGGCGAACTGGGCATTCCCGGAATAAGAAGGGAGCTGTGTCCCAGAAAACAAATACTTTACGTCTGCCATCTCACTGAATTTTAAATATAATTTTATGAGGGTGGCATTTTTATCCCCATATAACAAATGAAAAGCCTGTGGCTCAGAGAAAAGGTGATTCCCAAGGTTTTACATTTCTTAAGATGCTGCTCTCCCGGAATCTCAATTTCCTTTCGCCTGTACTGAATGGATAACACAATACACATGGAGTGCCTCTCTAACACCTGAATGCTCCACTGCGCATTTACAAGCTTTCCCGACTCCATCGCCCCAGGAAGTAGATACATTAAGAAATTAGATACGTATTGCTACCTAATAAAACTTCACCCAATTCACTGAAGTTTGGATTAGTCAATCAATATCTCTGGATTTCCTAAACTCCTGTTAGCTCCAAGCTCAGCCCCAAAAGTTTTAAATACTTTGCTCTTATTTCATTATAAAAAAACAGGACCAGCCAGACATATGTCAAGGGAGCCCTATGAAGGATCATTTAAGTAGAAATCGTCTTTCCTATTTTATAATTTATTCAGCAAGGTATAGCAACTTGCCTAGAGTCACACAGCTGAGAAGAGGCAGAGTCCAGGTTGGCACCAGGTTCAACAATAAATCAGAGGGCTTTTAACTCACCATGTTGTTTATTACTTACCTGGGGGTATATGTGTGTGTCACAAAATAGCCCTAAATCTGGGACCTGGTTCTGAACCATCTGACCTTAGACCCACCCCCACTCTTCTGCCCTATTCTGCATAGAAAGGAGGCTGCATTCCCTCGGCTCCTAGGCCAGCTGGCTTCCTGCTCAGTTGGCACACACGACGAGACCCTGGGGAGAGATCAGGATGGAAGGGAGACGCTGCGAACGTCTCCTCTCTCCCCTTGGGTGGGTTGCCTGCATGGCTCACTGTGCCTCATGCGCCCACTGCACAGGCCCACAGGCTCCAGGTTTGGTCGGGTGACCCTGGCCCTGGCCCAGGAACCCCTGCTGTTGCCCATCTCTGGATTACCTCTCTGCCCTCTTTTGAGTCTCAGATCCTCTAACAGTGGAATAACCATTGCCCTAAACTATTTTCTCTCTTATAAACATCTGAAGGGGTTTCTATTGTCCTCATTAGATCCTGATTGATACACTGATCCAGTGATTGGGACCAAGGGTGCCCAATTGGCAGCCTGTGGTCCTGAGCTGAGAAAGTTAAGTGATGGCTGGGCTCCATGTCTCAGGACACCTGTTGGCTACAAACCTCTGTCTGGTCAGACAAGAAACGCTTTGGAAAAGATACATGCTTTTCTTTTTCTGAGGCTCACAGCTATGCGACTGTGGTAAAATGAATACAGTTGGTGTCCTAATTCCACGGCCTTAGAGCAAGAAAAATTCATCATACTCATTAGCTACAGCAGTGTTTCCCAAACTGTAGTGAGGAGCAGGAGATGCACGGAATGTTAATAGGTATTCTGGGGAGAAAAGGCTTTTGAAAAATGCTGGGTTAAACCAAGTTAACCAGATTTCTTTACAGCAGGCTTTAGTAATGTGCATTTAAATATCTAAAAAAAAATGTTACAGTATGCAATATGTGACAATCCCAAATTTTATGGGATCAAAAAAACAACATCTTGTGGATCTAATATTTCAAGGAACGCTGTTGTAAAAATGCTGGTTTATGGGATTAGTGCTAAAGCCCTTTGTGGCCTTCTAGATCCTTCCTGGACTGGAGCCGAGCCCTTCTCCACTTCATCCTCGGACTCTCCTTTTTCCCGCCTGTGCCCCACCCACGTGACTGCTCACAGTCCCCAACCACGCCATGTAGTCTCAAGGCCTTGCCCCTCTGCACGAGCTACCGTACTTTCTGCCCCTGCTCCTGGGAAAATGCTACTTTTCCCATCAGGCGCCGTCTAAGTGAACCCTTGCCTGGGGCGTTCCCTCAGCCCCCAGGTGGAAGTGATTCCTCCCAACATTAGATGTCAACCCCTGTACAACATTCTGTTACAACAGCTACCACACCTCAGTGCAACTCCCTGCCTACTTTCTTTCTCTGCCTCGCGACGGAGCCTGGTTTGTCAGTGTGTGCAAGCCAGTGCTCAAAGTATGGTGGTCACAAGGTCAGGCTTGTGGGGACACAAATACCCCAAGATTTTAAATATTTTTATCATTTTCTGCTATCAAACCTTGATTAAAACTGACTTAAAATTCATGTTAAATCAAAGTTCCATTGTTATAATGATCCCTATTAAATAAACATTACATTAATGTAGCTATTTTTATTATGATGACAATAAATGAGTTTTTTAAAAATCCTAAAATCAATTGAAAAACAACTATCAATGAAGTTCCGCACCAGGATTAACGGTGCGATGAAAGAGTTAGCCACTAGGTGTCAGCCCAGGAAAAGAGGAGGGCTGCACAGGCAGTTCCCTTTTTCATCCAATTATCACCATAAATATCAAAAACTTAAACAAAATATTAAGCAATTAAAATTATCTATTAAAGGAATGTTTTTAAAAAGATATCTAAAATGTTGACATTTCCCCTTTGCAAAATAGTTTATAAATGGTGTTAGTTTAACCTGCGTTTTTCAAGATAAGAAACATTTGCACAGATTAGAGACATTGACTCCTAAGAGGAAACCAGCTCGGTTTTCTTCTGAAATGCCCCGAAATTGTATGTAATACAGACCATATGGTAATCACTGTTGTGGGAAACGGTCAGAGGAAAGAGCGTGGTTGCTAGAATCGGGCAGATGGAGGGTTCGAATCCTGGCTCTGCCACTTCTTAAAAAGTGACATGACCATTCCTTGTCTTGGTTTCTCATCAGTAGAATGGGACTACACCACTCTCTCCATATGGGAACAATAATAATGAAATAAGAGAATATATGTAAAGAGTCTAGCATATAATAAATGCTTCATATTCATTTTGTTCCTTGAGCCTTCGCATCTTAATTACTTTTAAAAAACGTGTTTCAGCTGCCAAACAACTAAGGACATTATAACTAAGGACCATTATAATTTCATTCACTCCACAGATAATTATTGAGCACCTTCTATGCATTCAGCTCTGTGCCCAGTATCCATAAGCCATTGCCACACTCCACCCCCTTGCAGAGCGGGCTTCCATTTCCCTGTGAGGAGCATAAGACTGCATGCGACATGGTTGTATATTTCTGAGGCTTTATTCACACCGCACAGAATAAAAGTGTGAATACATGGCCAATGGGGGGGGGCAGATGAAAGGAATTTACAACTTTATCCGTTAATTGTCATATATTCCATGATGTCCTCCATAGAACAAACCCACCAGCACTTCTTCCTATGTTCCTGAGCCTCCATGCTGGGGTCTGAGAAAGAATAAGACAAAATCCCGTTCTTAAGAAGCTCAGTCTAGTTCGTACATGAAGTCATATATCACTGTTTTAAGCTCTGAATTGTCAAATGTTATCACTGCTTGAAAATGGATCAGGAAGGTTTCTTTTCAGAGTCTCATTGAAAAGGTAAAAGACCCTAAAGTCTTTTAAACCACTGGTAACAGCAACCATTTCTCTGTCACAGCTTCCACGAGATACGGTAGCTAAAACTGCCACAACAGAACCTGTGTACTCCATCAACATACTTGTCGCCTATATTTTCCTAGCTAAAACTGAGTATTGACTGTGCCTGGTGATTTCAAAGAGGGTGAGCCTCTTCAGACCCAACGGCCTATGGTTGGCTTCCATCAACTGCCTTTGTGCCTTTGTTTGACATTTGCACATTCACGGCTAGTGTTTGTGTCAGATCTCTCTTCTCATGCTCTAAGATGAAGCTGTAGCTGCTTTAAAAAACCACAAAGACTAAGCATCTTATTGTGCAACACTGAAACATGACCGCCCGTCTTTCTGATGCATAGCAGGGGACAAACAGTTGTCATTCATTTGTTCTTCCATTCATTCAACACACATTTAATGAGCACCTACTAATACCTGACTATGGGAGGGACAGGAAGGGGTACAAAACATGGTCCCATCCTATGGAAACAAAGTAAGAAAGCAGCCAGATTATTAAATGAGATTAAGAACTCCTAGAATTTAAAGTCTAGGATTCCTTCCGGAGACTAAAAGAGTTTTTTAAATGCAAAAGAGTTAACCATCTTTATGCTGTATGAAGATTACAGACCCAACATCAGGGTGGTTAACTCTTTTGCAGACTGGTACAAAATTTGTGGTGGACCGGCGGTTGAAAAACACTGGTCTGAAATATACTAACTGTGTTTCATTTTTCAAGTACTTTAGAACATATGAGAATTTAATTTCATCATCTTTACTGATGCTCTTTGAAATCCTTCAGTGAAGCTTGATCATCGTGCTTAAGCGGATTTCCTGCCAGTTCTCATCTCTCACGGAAGGACCTACTTTTTATGTGGGCAGTCTACTTCTGAAACAATGGTTCTTAGTTTAGCCATCAGTCACCGTGCGGCTCCAAGGTGCCAGGACTCCCAAACTGTGTTCCTGAGCAACTTTATTGTCCCTGTGAGTGTACAGTGGAGATCTGGTGCCAACATCACAAAATGGTCATCTTATCCTAATAGGCAAAATAATGTTTGGATGAAACAGGAAAAAAATAGATTCTCAATGATATTTTTTCTTATGCATTTTTAAAACTGACTATAATGCATTTCTTAATTCTAAACCCTTGGTACCATAACCCCCTTTAGCTTGTAAGTGCTGGTGAGCAATAACATGAATAAATAAATATTGAAGGGAATAATTAAACATGTATTTTTTACAAATACTTTATGTAAGAAAGGACTTGGTATTAAGAAAGGATTTGTACTTTGAGATAGAAGCCAAATTTGCATGTTACTTCAAAAGCTACGAATAAACAGGCTCGAGTCTCACTGTGTTCTGAATAGTTCAGGTAGTCTGACACTCGCTGAGTGAACACGGCCACCACTATTCCAGAAAGCAGCAGTCTCATTCTGCTCCTGCTCTTCCTCCACTTTCTTGTCATCCAGGAACAGTCACCACAATTTAGTTGATACCTACTATCAGCAAAAACATTGTGCTGAGTTTTACATACAATACTGTTATTTTTCTTAATAGTCTTATAAGGTTGGCATTATTTCCATGTTAGAGATGAAAAAAATTGAGGCTCCAAGAGGTTAAATGACTTCCAAGATCATCTTCTGGCAGATGACAGAGCCAGGATGAAAAGCCAGGTGAGTGCAAAGACCATGCTCTTCCCATCACACTTAGTGGCCTCCTTAGCCATGTAGAGCCACTGAGCTATGGGTCCCCTGAGTCCCAGTGGTGGGAGCACTTGTCCTTCTCTCTGCTTTGTTTCCAGGACATGACTTGACTTGGGATGAACACTACAGTGAAAAAAACGGTAGCCAGTAAGTTAGTTACCAGCCCCTTCCCTGGTCCACTGTAGACTCCTGCTGCCAGTATACCTGTTTAGCTCAGGCCTGTAGGTTTGAGCTATAATTCCCTGCCTGCCTGCCTAAAATAAACTGGAAAATAAAAAGTCTTTCACAAACTTCTCCTACAGAACATTCACAGGTGCATATCCTTGCTTCACAAACACACCACTGTCCACTTAAAAACAGCATGGGCTCTACGTGGAAAACAGTTTGGTTCTTCAAAAAGTTAAATATAAAATTACCATATGACCCAGCAATTCCACTTCTAGGTATATACCCAAAAGAACTGAAAACAGGCACTCCATCAGATACTTATATAAGAATGTCCATAGCAGCATTATTCTCAATAATACAAAGATGGGAACAACCTTTGTCCAACAACGGATGAATGGATAAACAGAATATGGTACAAGCATTCAGCAGAATGTTATTCAGCCTTAAAAAGGGACGAGGTTCTGACACATGCTA
Organism: Saccopteryx leptura; assembly: GCF_036850995.1. Lineage (NCBI taxonomy): Eukaryota > Metazoa > Chordata > Mammalia > Chiroptera > Emballonuridae > Saccopteryx > Saccopteryx leptura. The sequence continues at coordinate 11,698,689 of NC_089504.1, read as the reverse complement.
CAATATGGACGAACCTTGAAAACATAAGGGGTGAGGTTCTGACACATGCTACAATATGGACGAACCTTGAAAACATTATGCAAAGTGAAATAAGTCGGACACAAAAGGACAAATGTGGTATAATTTAACTTTTATGAAACATCGCACATAGGCAAATCCATAGAGGTGGAGAGTAGATTATAGGCCACCAAGGGCTATGGGGAAGGCTGAATGGGGAGCTATTGCTTCATGGATACAGAGTTTCTGTCAGACGACACTGTGAATGTAATTAACGCCATTGAATTATATACTTAACATTGGTGAAAATAGAAAATTTTATGTTATATATATCTTTCACCACAATTTCTTTTTTAAAGCATGGGCTCCAGCACGAGCATGGGTTCAATTCCCAGCTCTGCCGTCCCAGCCTGTGGGAGTCTCAGAGCGGCACAGGGGTACACGCACGCCCTCTCGGCTCCATCCGGCTCCCTTTTCCTGCTTTCCCCACTTCCTCTTGTCTTGCTGTACTGTACCTATTGTTTTAAGATTTCTCAAACCTTCTTCTTAGCACCAGATGGAGGCATGGACAAATTAGTAATTCCCCGCATGTATGTTCCGGGTGTCCTTTGCCTGCCTATACGGAGGGCAGGGAGCGCACCCTGGGAAGGGCCCTTGACTCTTTCCGTTCTGAGCTTCTCCAGGGCGGAGTCAGAGATAATATGCTTCCTTGCCATGCCGGGACAGGTTGGCACCCAGTCAGGCTCCTGCATGCGGACCTGCATTTCTCTACTCGGAAGGCTTTGAAATACAGCATTTCAAAGCTTTATTCATAAAGATGTTCAGTTCAGTATTAGTTATAACACCAAAAGATTGGAAACTATCTAAATGTCCCACATGAACAAGTGGTTACAGAAATTATAGTATCTTTACTTGATAAAATATTCTGCAGCCATGTAAAAATGCACAGGATGAAATGTTGAACAGAGGAGAAACATTTCCCTTGATTTGATAGCAGCTATATAAACACTTTGCATAATGAAAAATAATTAAATGTACAAAAGGTAGTTGAGATACTCTTGTTAGTTCAGTGGGACTATGGTGATTTTTAGTTTTTTCTAGTTTGTAAATGTTTTTCTGTTGCCTGTTACACTAAAAACATATACAAATATAGTTGTTGTTCTTTTAAAATCATGAGATCAATGGTGTTACTCAACCACGAGACAGATATGTGTGGTGTTTTCCCGACCTGCTCCAACACAGCCTTGTCCGTTCATGCTTGAAAGCTGGGCTATCAATCTGCTCTTTTCTTAACTTTTCTGTCTTCAAGGGGTTTTAGGTGGATAAATATGACTCAGCAGAATCATGTGCAAAATCAGGGGCTGTAAGGTAGAGGATGCCAGCATGCCCAGAGCTGAATCTGGAAGCTGGGCTCTTGAGCTGCACAGAGCCTGCAGGAGCGGAGGGGCTGGCTGTGGCCGGCACCCCCCCGCTCACAGACGTCCTGACGGTTGAATGCCCCCAGCCCAGCATTCCCTCCCTGCGGCAGGGGCTCTACAACATCCAGCCTGGGGATGCCCAGCCAGCAGGATGGCCCAGCGAGAGCCATGCGAGCTTGCCAAAGAAACAACTTGACTCTCAGTGCGCTCCATCTACCCGGCCTTCCCTCAGGCACCGGCACAGAACAGGACTCATCGGAGAGCACCAATATCACCAGCTCCGCTTTCTGATCCAAGCCACCCAGCACCTGCAGTGGACAGGCATGGGGACAGGCACCTTCACGTGCACTGTCTTAAGACAACTCCATGCAACATGAGCTATGAAATAAGAAACTCTGAACAGAGGAAAAAGGGATGAAATTAGAAGACATAAGTCTATTTTTGAAAGTTCTTTAAAACTAAGGCTATGGTGCTATGAAATGTCTTTCAAAGAGAGGGCAGTGGGCTCATCTTATTCAGATTTCATGATGAAATAGTTTTAAACAAAGGAGAAGTAAAAGTAAGATTCTTGTTAAAATTCATTTGTTCTCCATAGGCAGGAGAAAGGGGAACTTTCAAGGTAGATTCAAGAACCACACTGCTATATACATCCTCCAAAAGTTGCAATCTACCAAGCTGAGGAAGGATCGCTGGCCTAGCAATTAAAATCATTTGTCTTTTATCCCCTTCTTGCCAAAAAGGACCCCAGCCCTAACTAGTTAATCCCTAACACACACTGCTACTCCCAGAGTTGCCTGGCAACTGCTAGGAGGCGTGTCAGAGAGCAAGAAAGGCCTAAATAAATGAGCTGCAGCCTGGGCTGCTGCTTGACATGGATAAAGGGGGTTTTTCCAAATGGAGCTAGCTGCCTGGCTGCTTGTGGTTCTGTCATTTAAGTGGAGATGAACAAGTTGGCTTGGCTGATATTGTTAAATATCTTGGGCTTTGCACCTGATATTCTCCGGGTGACTGAAAAATGGGTCACATGCCCTGTGATTTGCAGACACTTTCCCCTCTGCCAGGCAGAGCAACCCAAAGCCTAAAAAGAGGACAGGCAGCAATGTGTACACACTGAGCAGAGGCCAAGGGCCAGCCCCCAGCCTCGCACACTTCCCTGTTATTTCTTTCACCTACCCTTCCATCCACTGTTCCCAGAGATACTCACTGGTGCCTACACTATGCCATGACTCATGCCTGGTGCTGGGGACACGGAGAAAGAGTCACAATAGTGGACCATGTGGAAAGCAGAACAAAGATAGGCAGGAACGTGTGGCGGAAGGAGCTGGACACTGGAGCTGGGCCGACCGGAGTCTGCCTCCTGGCTCTCCTGCCACCAGGGAGTAACCCGCGATCTCTGCCTCTGCCTCCCATCTGTAAAATGGACCATAAGGGGCAGTGATGGGAAACTACCAAGATTGCAGGTGAAGCAACTGGGAGGGACCTGAGATCCGAGTCGCTCGGAGCGAGCAGATGTGGCTGTTGCTGGACACCCTTCCCATCTCACTTTTTGACCCTCAGGAGAGCCTGTGAAACCAGTCCCTTGGCCCCGGAGAGGGACACCACCAGTTCTTCCCTCCACAGGACAGGCAGGGGACCCCCAGCAGAGGACAGGGCTGCAGGGAGCAGCCCGGCTCCTGGCACTTGGCTGGGCCTCAGCAAAAGGGCCACCTTCCTCTTCCCTTTGGGGAAGGGGCAAAAAACAGGCCTTCCATCAGCTGCATTTTGAATTTTTCCGTCCAGTAGGAAAGAAATAAAAAAAGACCGAGGAGCTGAAACTCTCAAGCGAGCCCTGGGCCATGGAGTGGAGCTGCCCACCTTGCCCCTCGGGCTGGGGCTGGGACCCCTCACAGCTGAGCGGCAGCGAGCTGCTCCAGGACCAGAGTGGGAAGGGGCACGGGCGAGTCTGTCACGTTTCATGTAGTAAAAAAGCGAACCTCTGTGACTCTGCAGTGACCAGAGGCTCATGACTGCCCCCACTGGCTGGGAGTGGGGGAGCCACACAGCACACGGGGTGTGGCACCCCACAAAACCTCCACTGGACTGTTCTCCCACTGCCGGCTGCTGCTTGGACCCTGCCCGACAAGCTGTCTCCAAGATGTTCCCATCGGCCACCACCTGCTCTGGCCGCCATCTTTTCCCCTCATCTTACACATATCAAATGCCTTCAATGCACTTGATCCTTTGACCCAGTCACCCGGTCAGGGTTTTTGCCTAAGGAAGTAATTCAGAGTGGGCATGAAGATGTACGAAAGGTTCATCACAGTGTGGTTTAAAGTGAAAGGCGACTGACAAAGGCAAGGACCCGCGTTGGATGGTGTGGTGGGCTCGGAACTTGTTTCCGAATGCAAGAACCTGATAAAAGTCTCTGTGTGAGGGGTCTGGGTGCCCATCTAAGAGCCCCACAGGTGATCCTGACCCACAGCCAAGGGAGCGAGCCACTGCAGTCACCTGGTGGGATATGTGGGATTCATCATTATAAACGATGAATAAGAAGAATTTTTACATGACATGAATAAATGCTTACAATGTACTAAAAGGCCAAACCAAAAAAAACTGGGGACTGGGTTGCTTTGCCAGTAATTTCTCAACTGCCTAAAATTAAAAACCCAAAACAAAACCAAATAAAACAAAAAAGAACCCAAAAAATCCTAGAACTTAGGTAGAAACCTGCTAACATGCTATCTTAACTCCAGATGATAGGATTATGGGTGTTTTCTCATGTCAAGCCCTCTGTTACTTTAAACATTTCTTACCAAGAGCAGGTGTTTTATAATATGAGAAACAACAAAGGACAAGTGGCCTGGGGAGGCAGCCCTGTCCCCTCAGCACTAGATGCTTGCCACCTTGGGAGGCTCATCCAAGTCACCATGCCTCGCCCCACCCCCATGTGGCCAGTACCCCATACCCCTCACCCTTTCTTGGGCTCTCATGTGCCCTGCGGTCATTATTTTAATCAATCCCTCATACAATCTTGTATGGCAAGTGTTGTTATCCTATTTTTTGGATGAGAGGAATTGGCTAGCATTAAATCTATGGTTTAAAAACCATCTGGCAACATGGTGATGATGCTTGGTCAGAAAATTTTAGGCCCTCTGGCTTCCCTCTTGGCTTGATAGAAAAGAGCCATTCCGGCACAGATGAATGGGACCGAAAGCAGGACAGATCTGGCAGATTTCAGTGATTCTAAGACACAACCTTCTTCACATTGTAACACCTCTGTGTGTCTCACTGTTGATGGCACCTTCAATTATAATTGGCTGCACACTTTTCTCTTTCCTAATGGTACATGAAATAATGGTACATCTTATGACTGAACAGCAGCTTAGACTCAATGAAATGCACCATGTTTACAACCAACCCATCATCTGACCCTCAAGAGCTACTTTTAATTGCTCCATAGGATTCTGTTGTGTGCATGTCCTTAACCAGCTGCCGACGGTGGACACTTACTTGGTCTGGTCCAGGTTGTTACATCATAAATCCTGCTACTGGGAGCACCTTTGCACTAAGCTTTCCCTTTTGCTCCTTCGAGCAGCATCATCCTCTCCCAGGTCCAAATCTGGGAGACGTTCTGACATTTCTTGTCCTTTGTCTCCATCACTGTGTTACTGCCCAAACATGACACAGTCACACTGCGTTACTGCCCCAAAGCTGACCCTCCCTGCAGGGTGAAGTGCACACTGCCAGCCTCGCGTCTAAGGCTCCAAGCTCGCCTGCAGCACCACCTCCCTGCCCGGATCCCTGACCCCTGACAATCTGGCCGACAGGGTCTCTGGCCCACTCAGCTCACCCCACACTCCCCACAGGAAGGGATTTTGTCTTTCTTCTCCAAAATCTTACCCATCAGACCAAAGTCAAGTTTCACTTTTTCTATGTTTTATAACACATTTGACCTTATTACCACCTAGAGAGGTAGAATGATAGGTATTCTTCTTTCACAGGTGAAGGAACCTAAGTTCAAAGAGATTAAGTGGCAGGCTCAAGGTTGTACAACTTAGAAATAGAGAGACAGGCTTTAAACTCAGAGCTTCCGTCCTTAAATCCTGCGCCTTTCAGAGCCAAGTGCAAGTACAGCTGTGAGCTACTCTAGAGGAGCAACTTGTGCCCTGATCACATACCCGGCAATATGTGCCACGATTCAACAGCCTCTGGATTCTAGAGATACACGGGGCAACCATTGTAAGAGGGGAAACATTTCATATGTTAGTTCTCAGCATCCCAAGGAAAGGACCAAGCCAGCTGTCTCCTCATTCTACAGACGGGAAAACAACAGTATTTTCCTTGATTTATACCAGCTCTCAAAACCACCTCAAACTCATCTGGCTTTGCTGAGCCCAAAATGAGGGCAAAGACCCAGAGTCACCTCACCTAGAGACAAACAGGACATGGGGAACTTGCTTTAAACTGAGGGCTCCAGAGGACCCGAGGAAAGCATTTCTTAGGAAGCAGTAAGAGAGAGCACCACATGTTATGTGACCATGACCTCGCCCGAAGCTGAGGTGGCCTAGAAAGTCAGGCTGAGTGTTGACGGGAGATGAGGAACAAGAAAAGTAGTGGCATCCGGCCACTGTGCCCTGCACACTGCTGCCCTGGGCACGTCACACAGGGCGTGTCCAGCTGAAGGGAGAACATGGTGTCTGCTGTTATTCTCTGTTTCTCTCAGACACGTGGCGGAGACATAGCAACAGATAACATCTTTACCCCACAGGCAGCACGACCCACTCCAACCAGGCTGGTGGCTGTGGCCACCACCACTCACCTGCTCAGGGGGAGGGAGCTGTGTTCCTGAGAAAAAGGGCTCTCAGCGAAGTTCCCCTGCCACGCTCTCTCTCACATAGAGTGACCCAGGCCCCCGGCCAACTTCTCATTCTCCTTGGCCGAAAGTAGGCGGAATAGAGGGGCCTCAGATGGAAGCTTCTTAGTAAAGCTGGGAGAGTTGGCACTTTCATTGGTTTTAGGGTTGACCTGATGCCTTCATGCCCTAACAGTGACTACTGACCTCATAGGACCGGCCGGGGACATGAATGAGGCAATGGGGGCTCAGAAAGGCTGAGGGGCCATGGAGGTGGACCCGCATCGCCCCACTGCTCAGCAGACTTCACAGTCACTCACACTGAGACCACTGCGGGGACCTCTAGGACCTGAATCCCCAGGATGCTTCACTTTCTCAAGTGTGGGGACGAGGTCCCTATACCGGAAAAGGGGAGTGAGGCCCAGTGGGAAATCATGGCCTTGGGGACCAACTGGCCCTTCCACTGCTTAGGAAGTCACATCTCTTCTCTAAGCCTCAGTTTCTGCATTGTAAAATGGAGATGGTCATCACTACCTGTTTTACCACAGCTCCTCAGAGAGAGCAGCGTGTGATGGCTGGCACGGCATTGACCCAGAGGTGGGCTGCTGTCCAGGGACGGGAGGGGCCTCAGCAGTCACAGAACAGTCAGCGCTTTGCACATGGCTGCCTGGCCTCCACGTGCTAAGAGGCAGGACACAGGGAAGACACTCCCTGGCCCCCACCACACATACATACAACCGCTTCTAGGTGAATTCAACAACCAGGCGAACTGCGGGTTTTGGTGGTCCAAGGTGTATTTCTTAGCTCTGACCAAACATGATTTAGAACATGCCAAGAAGTTACTTACTGGCTCAATTTTCAGAGCATTTCGGTAGCTGCCGAAGAAAGCGGCCTGGGCCTTGAGGAAGGCTCTGGCCACACCATCGCCAGTAGTTGTGGAGACCTTCTTCAGCCGGTTCTTCAGTGAAGAGATCTGGTGACCGAGAGAAAGGAGACACAGGTTGAGGGCAGGGTCGGAGGAGGAGGGCTGGCTCAGAGCTCTAGAAAATCCCAGGTCGGGGATCGACTCAATACCTACGCTACTGGGAGAGCAAAAATACATGTAGTATTAAGGCAGGTTTTTGACATTTAAATGAATGTTGCTTCTATTAGAGCATATCTAATAAAAACACAAATGAGAGAGAAAGAGAGAGAGAGAGAGAGAGAGAGAGAGACATAAGCATCAACCCATTCTTCCACTTCGCTGTGCACTTACTGCTTCTTATATGTGCCTTGACTGGGGATTGAACTGGACACCTTGGGCTCAAGCATCATCCCTGGGCTCAAGCCAGTGACCTTGGGATCATGTTAATGACCCCATTGCTCAAGCCAGCAACCCCGGCCTTGAGTCGGTGACCTTGGGATTGAGCTGGTGACCCTGGGCTTAAGCTGAGGGCCTTGGCATTCCAAGTCAACATTTTATCTACTGCATCACCACCCATCAGGAAACAAAACCACTTTCTAAGCAGTTACAATGTGCCAAGTAAGTGCTCCAGAGAAAACTCTAATTTAATTCTTTCAATAGTCCTGCAAGGAAGACATTTGTGTTTCCATTTTACAAGGGTGAAACAGTCTCAGAGAGATTAAATGACATGCCTAGGAACAAACCTAAGAAGTAGCCCAGTTGGGATATGAATGGAAGCATTGTCAACTGACCCAAAACTACACTAAGATTTTTAGTTCCAATTCCATTCCCTCTTCAAATTATTTTCAAATATTAGAAATAAATCACATTTATGTAATACTTAATCTTTATTATATACAATAAATTAATAAATGTTATCATATAGCTCACACTTATACTCAAACAATTGAAAACCAAGCTCTAAAGGAATAGTGGATGTTTATAGATAAGCACTCACATGTTAAAACAAAACAAGGAAGAGAGCAATGGCAATGGGAAAAGTAGCCAGGAATAGATTTCAAACATAAAAGCTAAGCCCTGAGGTCTTATATGGTGGCTAGAAATGAATTTTTGACTTAAGAACCTTCTAGTGGTCAAAGCAAAAATGGACACACAAGAAGTTGTGAGATTCCTTGGGTCTGTGTAGTACAAACAAACTCGCTACCCAACTGAACACAGATTTTCCTGAAAGTGAGAACTGAGATTGTCCTATGAGTCCTCAATGCAGGGGTGACTACGACGTGGTTGCTGTTGCCCCTAACATCAGAGACAGCACCAAGCTTCCGGGTTTGTTTCTAATGTGCCCTTTATTCATCTCAGGCTGCCATACTGCACACCTTCCGGGCACACCCTTCACACGTGTTCTATGTGAAACGTGCCCCTGGAACTGTGCATTGTGGTAGCCTCGAATCTTTAATTTACTTAACAAATAATCATCATTGCTGCCATGCTCGGGACTGTGTTCGGTGTTAAAGACTCAGTGGGGAACAAAACCAGACATAGCTCTGCCCTCATTAACCTTACACTCTTGTGAAGAAGACATCAGTACTGAGACATTGCTACTGTGACAAGCTTGTAATAGAGCTCGCCAAGGAGGTCAAGGATGGCTTCCTGGAGTGAAACACATGGACTGAGACCTGAAGGATGGTTGAAGGAGTCACCTCGGCCAAGCGGGGAGGAACAGTGTACCAAACACAGGGAACAGCATTTGCAAAGACCCTGGGTGAGGAGTTCAGAAAATAGAAAGGGCCGTGTCTTCGAGGAGCAAATGAGGGGAACATGGCTTAGAGTGAGGTGGCAGCAGGGGTCAGAAGAGCTTATGAGCACACCAAGGAGTTTTTCCTTCATCTTGAGAGAAATGTAAAGCTCATGACTGTTTGAGGCATGCAGGTGACATGTCACGGGCACGTTTCAGGAATCAGGCGCTTAGATCAAGGACTATCCACTGGCTTGACATTATTTAATGGTAAAATTTAAGAATAAAATAGAAAATCAGATTCAGCTAGTCCATGAATCATCTAAAATTTTTATTATGAATGAGTGATGATCATTCTGGGGGGCATAGGTTCCATAGCTTTCCTCAGAACCCTAAAGGTGCCTGAGAATCAAACTAAAATAAACCAAGAAACTGTTAAGAATCACTAATCTGGGATGGGCTACATATACCTTTAGAAAGGCTCCATGAACATTATTTCTTATTACTAAGCTTCTGATAAGGGATTTTGATATCTTATTAAGATATATCTTACACACCATAACATTCATTCATTTCAAGTATATAGTTCAGTGGTTTCTTTATTGACAAGGTTGTACATCAAAGACTACTATCTAATTCCAGTATATGTTCATCATTTCCCCCTTCCAAAAGAAGGCTCATCTTATCGGTAGTCCCTCTTTATTCTCCCCCAACCCTCCCCCTCCCCGCCTCCCTCACTCCAGTCCTAGGTAACCATTAATCCACTTTCTGTCTCTGTAGATTTCCCTGTTCTAGACAGTTCATATAAGTGCAACTGTACAAGATGTATGTAATCATTTGTGACTGGCTTCTTTCACTAAGGATAATGCTCATTGTGAGCCAGGTTTCTCCACGTTACAGCATTTACTGTACTTCCCCGTGTATAAGACACTCCCATGTATAAGACACACCTTAATTTTGGGGCCCAAAATATGGAAAAAAATGTATTACATAAAGTTATTGAACTCAAGTTTTATTCATCATAAAATTCATATAACTCCTCATCACTGTCAAAACTCCCATCCATTAGCTTGTCCTCATGTGTCTGATGATGAATTACTGTCTTCAATAATGAGTGCAAAAACAAGTGCAAAAAAATGGGAAATGCAATTTAAAAACTACAACCACTGTATAAGATGTGCCCAGTGTTTAGATCCCAGATTTTTCAGGGAACGATATGTCTTATACATGGGGAAATACCGCACCAATACGTCATTCTTTTTCACAGCTGAATAATATTCCATGGCATGGATATACCACATTTTATTTATTTAATCATCAGTTGATGGGCATCTGGGTTGTTTCTACTTCTTGGCTATTATAAGTAATGCTGCTATAAATATACAGGTGTGGCCAAAAGGACACAAGGGACACAGTGCTTATCACAGAGCAGGCCGTCTGTAAGCGTTCACTGAGTACCGAGGGAAAAATCCTGTGCTGTGGCTGAGGGGTATGCTCCATGTTTGGACAGTCGCCTGAATGTGGGAAGGACTGGCAACCTCCTCTGATAAGTCAGAAGGGCCAGAAATGTGCGGTGAGAGGGTGGCCACCCCATCTCTTTCGGGAGGCAGGCCAAGGAGAGCACTTTTCTTCTGGAAGCAGTTTGGACTTTGTCTCAATATCTGGATGTAAACACCCGGTTTATTGTGACCTCCCCTATTCTGGGTCATACGAGCCCTGACTGCACAGTGGTGGGCAGCCATGAGGAGCAACACAGGCCACCTGACACCAGGCAGATTCTGCCATGGACTTCCAACTTGCAACAGTAATGCTAAAAAGACACATGCTCTGTCAAGACATTAAAAATATTGCCCACTCCCCACCCTCCCAGGTAATAAAAATACTCCCCCTCCTAGGGACCAGGGTGACATTCCCATCCTTTGAAATGGCACAAGCCACTGTCTCTTCTTCTGGCTTCTCAAAGGCCTCAGGCCACCTGTGCTGCAGATTATTCCTCACTTAACCTTCCCGGCCTTTCCCGTTCATTCGGGAGGTGTTTAATTACCTTGGATTCACAGGCTGCACTTCAGGTGAGCCTCTCCTAATGGCCTCATTACCATTTTACACAAAGAGGTGGTCGCAGATGGTAACTGAACAAATGGGAGTGAGTGCCTTCCTGCCCGCCCAGCTGGTCTGAAGCTGGCCAAGTAGTCCTGGGCTCCTAGCGCCCCTGTGACCACTTAGGCCAAGACTTCTGAAGACCTCCCCTCACCCTGCGACAAGGAGAAGCTTCTGTCAGCACTTCAAACTTGGAAACTTCAAGTATATGCGCATCTGATAACTGGAGGTAGCGTTTTGTCCTTGGAAATCTAAGGCTAAAATAACCCACAGTCAGACATCTAAAGCTGGACATGCTGAGTCCTCCTGGAGGTCCTGATCCAATCACTAGCATCGGGGTTCATCAGGCTTAAGTTGGGGTGATGGAAATGCCAAGGATGGATTACAGGAGGCAGACAGCAAACAAAGGGGAGACAGCGGGGTTGCTTCATCAGCTTCTCCATTGTGGTTGCTGCAGCAACACCCACCCAGTCTTCCTGCCCGGTTCAGATCCTGGATTCCCTACTTCTCTTTCCTCTTCCATCACCATTCTCACATATCATCAACACCACCCTAAACATGTCCTGAACCTGCGTCTCCTTTCAGAGCCCGTGGCCCTGGCCCTGTGCCACTCAGCTCCCCACCCTCTCTGGCCCAGACTGGTGTAGCAGTTTCATAGGTGGGCTCTCTGTCTCCAGCTTCCCCTCACTGCCACCCACCGGAGATGTCTAGTCATCTCAGGAGAACATGAATTTGATCACTTCAGAACCTCCCCCCCCCCCGAGTCCTTCAGTGCCCCCTCACCCGGCCACCAGCACCTTCAGGAACCATCCCAGCTCCTCTGCGTGGCCTGTGAGGCTCTCCCCGCTCAGCCTTGCTTCCTGCAGCCCCAGCTAAGGTCTTACTTGACTGATTCTGAATTTCTGTCTAGAACACCCACAGCTTTTCAGCCCATACACATGCTAACAATGCAGATGGAGCTGTCCCTTGTCCCTTCCGGTCCTGCTTGTGAACATCTCTTCACCCTCTGAAAGGCTAAGCATCAATCGGTGGGGCCGATTAAGTACATTACACCACATCCTCTCAATGAACTACCGCGCAGCTAAAAAGAATGTGGACGCACTCTGTAAACTGACATGAAAAGATGTCCACAAAATATTGCCAAATGGGACAACACACGCAAACTGCGAATACATACAGCATGAAGCATTTACGAATTATATATGTACATGTAGGGAGTATATATCTAACATGCAATGTATCAAGCGTTAACCAGGCAGAGATACTTCCTATTTTATGAACTTTTGCTTGTTTTAATTATCCTTTATAAAAAAAAAAAGCACATTACTTTTATAATAAAGAATTTAAATGAGATAGTTTTCTTTATTAGTCAAACATTGCCTTGGGTTAAGGGACAGACGGAAGTCAGATGTCCCCTCATCTGTGTTAGCCCTGTCTAAGGACACCGTGCTGGGCCCCTGGGATGGCAGTGGTGATTCCTTGGTGACCGGCAGTGTCCGCCGCCCTTCCTGCCAGACCCTGAGTCCCCAGAAGGTCCAATGCAGCCATCCAGCAGTTTCTGCTGCATGAAAGAATAGATGAGCGCGTGTTTTGACATCTTGCAAAGCACTTACTCTCTGCCGGGAGGCAACTCTAGGATCACATTCGATCATTAGAAAAAAGTGGTCTCATTTGGGAAGGGTTGGGGGAGAAACGGAGAAACTGACATTCATTCTTTCCCCCTTCTGCAGAAGTCCGTCAACATGCAACCGAAATTGCAAGGAAAACAAATGTGTGGGCGCTGAACAAGTTAAAGGGGACAATTAGACAAGTCTTATACAACACTGCACATGCAACATGTCCAATAACAAATGCAGTATTCCCCATCCCCGCCCCCCCTGCACCCGGCTCCAGTTTTACCTGGTCACTGTAGGCTCCTACCTCTCAGGGTCTCGGCTCACCTGCTCTTCTACCCCCTGCATTCCACTGGCAGGAAAATGTAGAGCTCAAATCACATAAGCTAAAGTCTAAGATCAGAAACCTGGCTTCTCAACCTCTTAGCCTTTCTGAGCTACAATTTCACTGTAAAATGAGGTATGTGCAACAAACATGGACTGTGAGGACTGAAATATAATGGACGTAAAAGGGATAAGGGATGTGGCGAATTGCCTAGCTTTTGTCATTAGTTCAGGTTTCATCTTTTACCTGGACCACTGCAACAGTCTTTCAACTGGTGGCCCTTCCTCCATTTTCTTCTGGTCTAATCCATCCTTTGCATTGAACTATCTTCCTAAAACAACAGGTTGAAACTTATCACTCCCTTCCTCTAACAGTCAGTGGTTCCATAATGGTAACTAATATAAGGCCACAATCATTCATTCCAGGCCTTCCATGGGCTTGGCTCAAGCTCCGTTTCCAATGTTGTCTTCTCTTCCATTTCAGAGGCATCCCTAAGCCTGCGATAGTCTTTATCCCACTCTCTAACAAAACCCCTCTAATAAAAAAAAAGCCTCTGATTTTCTGTGACATCCTGTCACCAGAGCTTTCTCAGGGCCCATTAGTCTGTGCCTCTGGTGAACGCCCATCTTTGCAGGCCCCGTGCTGAGGGTGAGCTGGGGACAGAGCTGTGCAGCACCGGGGCCCGGCTCCTGCTGCAGTCAAGCTCCCCCAGACCAGCCCCGAGTTAGCTTACTTAGCCTTCTATACAACCAGAAGTTTACATCTCTTCCTCCCCACAAGAATGAAAATAACCCTTGCAATTCACACTGTCACTCAACAAATACAGAATTACTTATCACTTGGTTGCAATCTGCAGGGGAGGGCGGGGAGAATAAGGACAGCATTCTGTCCACCTATCCACTGCTCAGACCCCCACTCATCTCTCCGTCAGTGCTGCCACCCTAAGGTCATTCGGCAGCTTCCCTACTGCTCGAAGATGAAGTCTTTAAGTCTCAGCCTGGCCCGCCTCCAGTGATTTGGCCACAGCCTCTTTCAGATGCCAGGTTCCTGCATCCCCACCACGGCTTAGCCACGCCCTCGGGGCTCCAGCCACACTGGCTCCTGCACACCCCAGGCCTTTGAATTGGCTGCACTTCTGTTTGGTGAGCTCTTGCCACCATCACCCCCTAGATTTCAGCACTGTCCCACAGGACTTGCAAATAATCTGTCATATGTGTTGTTCACTGAGGCAGCTGCAACCGAGCACTTGAAATGTGGTGAGTGTGACTGAGAAATTGAATTTTTAAATTTTATTTAATTTAAATCAATTTAAAGAGTCACACAGGGATAGTGGCTACTGTATTGGACAGCACCAGGCCCAAGATCAGGTACTATACCTCCTTCAGATCTCGGCTCAAATATTGCTTCCTCAGTTCGACCCCCTCAGAATAGACCGAGTGCCCCATTTTACACTCTCGCTGTACCTTTCCGTCAGGGACACACAGTGATGAGTAACAATGCATTTTCTAACAAGCCAATATATGTCTGTCTCTTCTACGATGCTGTGTGTTTTAGCAAGGCAAGGACCGTCAACATCCTCAGTGCGGTGTACTTCAAGTAGAGAGACAGTTCTTCTAAACGTCTGACTTGAGTCAGCCTGGGCAGGGGCCCCACTTCTCTGCCCTGGAGGTGCATTAATTGCTCAGTGTCAGAATTGGAGTTTAAAGGGTTTTTTTTTTTGTGTGTGTGTGGGGGGGACAATTCAAATACACAGCAGCAGCTGGGAGGGGGCAATAGAATCACAGTTTCTTTCCCCCTTTAAAAAATGGCCCTGAAGGACTACAGCAAATTGCGTCTTCCTTTCCTGAACAAAGCAGGCACCGAGGCTTTGTTCTATGCTCTCCAGAGAATGTCCGGGTTGGCAGAGTGGAGAAGGGGCTACTCATGGCCTGTTTTCCTGTCCTCAGGGGCACGTTTACAACAGCTCCCTCTGCTACCTTCACACGAGCATAGTGTTACCCACCTGTGCTTGAGTTCGTTCTCGCCTCAAATTTAAAGTGAAAATTCTTGGTCTATAAAGACAACCCCACCTGCTCTCTTTCTCAGCATCGGTTTCTGGGAAAACCAGAAACTTACCAGGAGAAAGACACAGGAACGAGCATTTATGGAGCATCCCACAAGGTACCAAATGCCACAGCAGGTGTTTTGACACCCAGCATTGTATAGAAACCTTCAGAACCACCGGAATAGGCAGGTACAGTTCCCCACAGCACAACCGGAATAGGCAGGCACAGTTCCCCACAGCACAACCGGAATAGGCAGGTACAGTTCCCCACAGCACAACCGGAATAGGCAGGTACAGTTCCCCACAGCACAGGTAAGGAATAGGCAGGTACAGCTCCCCACAGCACAGGTAAGGAATAGGCAGGTACAGCTCCCCACAGAACCACCGGGATAGGCAGGTACAGCTCCCCACAGAACCACCGGGATAGGCAGGTACAGCTCCCCACAGCACAGGTAAGGAATAGGCAGGTACAGCTCCCCACAGAACCACCGGGATAGGCAGGTACAGTTCCCCACAGCACAGGTAAGGAATAGGCAGGTACAGCTCCCCACAGAACCACCGGGATAGGCAGGTACAGTTCCCCACAGCACAGGTAAGGAATAGGCAGGCACAGTTCCCCACAGCACAGGTAAGGAATAGGCAGGTACAGCTCCCCACAGCACAGGTAAGGAATAGGCAGGTACAGCTCCCCACAGAACCACCGGAATAGGCAGGTACAGCTCCCCACAGAACCACCGGGATAGGCAGGTACAGCTCCCCACAGCACAGGTAAGGAATAGGCAGGTACAGTTCCCCACAGAACCACCGGGATAGGCAGGTACAGCTCCCCACAGCACCACCGGAATAGGCAGGTACAGTCCCCACAGAACCACCGAGATAGGCAGGTACAGTTCCCCATAGAACCACCGGAATAGGCAGGTACAGCTCCCCACAGAACCACCGGAATAGGCAGGTACAGCTCCCCACAGAACCACCGGAATAGGCAGGTACAGCTCCCCACAGCACAGATAAGGAACAGTGAGCCTCAGCCCTGTCATACAGCTAGTGCAGCAAGCGGAAGAGGCCCAAGTCAAGCCCAAGTCTGTCTGCTCCAAAGTGTGTGCTGTTCTATTATTTCTAACTGCTGCCAGAATTTCTTAGACTGGCAAATTAGGATTGTCCATGATACTGGTTTATTTTTTTCCAACTTAACATCTCTCCCATTATTGCTTCCCTCATTCCTTACTTTTCTGTTTCTTGAGAACACAGTTGTACCTTGACCCCGGTTGGCTTTAATTGCTTCTCCTGCATCCCATTTTCCCTCAAAGACACTGGTTCTCCACGGGGGGACAGGGGACTGGGCTAGTCACGCGGCTCTCCGAGCTGGAGCTGGCTGTGACCCTAGGGGCCCAGGTCCTTGCTCCCACTCTCTCTCCCGACATCTTGTGGGCTGAGTATTAAGTCAGAAAGTCAGAGGCAAGCGTTAAAATTCTAAGCAGCTTTTTTGTCAGACAAAAGGATTAATTTTCATTGTGTGAGGGCTACTTTACTATATGCTATAATGGCTTTGTCGGGCAGCCTATGAACAAACTATCAAGTCCTTAGGATGGTATTCTTGGAGGAAAAAAAATACAATTTTAAAATGGAAACAAAAGGGCCCACTCCCACTATCTGCCAAACAAAGATCAGGAGGAGACTCCCCAAAACTCGTACACGCCACCCCACCCCATGTGTGTGAGCCACACCTCTGTACCTCAGGCTGAAACTCACATGGCAAAGACTTTTCCGTGTTTTATTTGTAAAATTCACCTTCCTCCAAATACTTTTTCCCCCAGAGGAAGTGAGATTGTCTTTGTTTTCCCTATAAAACAATTTAGCTTCAAGACACACACACACACACACACACACACACACACACACACACACACACACACACTCTTTCCTAATGCGGCTGAAAATCTGCCCAAGCTAAATGAAACTATAAGATCTGAGCTCAAAGTAAATGTGTATTTAAATTATTAGGTGGTCATTCAATAAAAAGATTATTTCTAACCAAATATGTGCGTGCACGGATGCCTATATATGTATGATCTTGGGCGTATTTTCAAAGAAGGGTTTTCTCGCCCATAGTTCTGGCAGTTTAAGTGTAAAGGTCAGATTTAAACTATCACCATGTCTCACAACGCAATCTGTGCAGAGCCGCGTAATGAAATGGTTCAGTAAAGGTGCTCGAGGAAATTCTTTTAATTAGGTCTAAGGCTTTTCAGTTGTCAACATGAATAAACCGAGAACCATTCTCTTGCAAACACACAATGCACAAAATAAAAATGTAAGTTACCTTTGAAAAAACAGATATGCACTTGCAAAAGGAAAGTTATACGTGTTTTTTTAACAACATATTCTCTACCAATTTAAAAAAAACCACCCAAATCTTTCAACAACAAAATGTATAGAAAATCAAAACTAAAGGGGTAGCTCTATTTCTAATGAACCGGGATACCATGCTTGGTTCTAATGAAAAGTATATGGAAGGAGACTCAACTTAATCATAACTAAAGTTTATCAAGAGAGACTAATGACATTCTTTGAGAGCAAAAGCCACCTTTCCATTGAACTATAATTAATTCTATAGATAAGTGGTATTTCAGTCAGACATGTGAATGTCTCATAACGACTCCTGCAAATTGAATGTTATCTATTAAAAATGCACCAAAATGCATTTCTCCCTCAGCACTACTATCTGAGGCCCAGAAGCTGAACGTATCACAGCAGGAACATCAAGACTTGCTTTTCAAAGCTATGTTGACAAAGGGAACTACTTGGATTTGGATTTTTTAGCTGTCGGTTCAAAGCCGAATCTAGGGATTGAAATATATGCAAAACGAAAACTGCAAGAAAATGGTAGGTTTGGGGCAGCTGGATTGTATTTGCATTGAGTTCTGATAGAAAAAGCAAAACTAAATGAAGGACTTCAAATCACCACCGGTTCAGATTTACACGGATACAAACTGTTCAAAGCCAGCTGACCTGAGACTTGCCATGGAATGGGAGAACTCAAATGGAGCAATGGCAGCCTGTAATAAACACATGTAATAAAGCAATGCATTGACTGATTAGCCAATGAATGAATGTGTCGCAACCCCTGAGTATGAGGGTACAATACCCAACAAACAGTATGTTGATTTACTCTGGGTTCTGACAGAACTGAGTTCAAATCCTGACTCAGCTGCTTTTAGCTGGATGCCTTTAGGCAAGTTATTCAAGTTATTTAACCTCTTCATCTCTCTATAAAAAAAGGGGTGGTAAAGTAAACCTCCCCTCCCTTTTTGCAGGTTTGTCATGTAGATTAATGTCAAGATTTTCGATGCATTAATTGAAGTGGCTGCACACAGTAGGAGCCTAATGGATGGTGACTATTCTTCCATGCTAGCTCAACCCCAAAGCCAAACTACCCATGCCATTATTTTAGCATAAAAGAGAATAATAGGCTCACAATTAACATTTTCTAGAGCATCAATTACAGAAATGTCACTCATTATGCTAAGCCTAGTGGGTTTATTTAGTGACCCAAACTTGGGAGCTAATGAAGTGCCTGGTGTTTACACAGATAAAAGCAGGATTTGTCTCGGCAACAATCTTGGCTGAAAGGCTGTGGGTTTCCATGCTTAGGGACGCGGCCCGGCCGGATCCATGCCGGATCACATGGACACGTCCACAGAGTGAGATATCTCCCAAGGGGATCTGAGCATCTCCACCTCCTCTGTAGAGAAAAAAAAAATACAGGAAGGGGGGTGGGAATTGTGTATAATAGATGTGTTTCACAGTGTCCCTGCTGTGATGAACAACTTGATCCACTTACAGTTCCAAACACATGATGCATAAGAGAGCTGACAGATATTCAATTCTTCAAAGAAAAGCATCTGCTCTCTAGTGGGAACGGCCAAATATTAAGCAGTTTTAAGGCAGGGCAAAGACCTAGAGGAGCACACTTCATTATCTAGATAGCCAGTATAAAGAAATGCAGAGGATTACAAACCAACGAAAAAGTAGCCGATATTCCAAGCATTAATTACCGGAGTAAAATGATTCAAGTTAAATCTTTGTTACGACAAATATTAAACCCAGCTGTGTTTATGTAGCAGTTGCGAAAAAGAAGAAAAAAAGAAACCCGTGTACAATATCTGCGAGCTCTGCCAGTTAATTGAATTTGCTGGCAGCACTTCCTCCACCACGAGCCAAACATCCTCAAAGATAAAATGTAGCTTTTAAACAGACCTGGGGAAAACGGAATCAAGAAATTTCAACCATTAAAACACAACTCTTTACTGGTATAAAAGTAAAAAGTAAAATTCAGTAATGAAAGGAAGGAAGTCTCTTAAACATTTACTGCATTCCAAAGCTTGGAGCTGCGGTTTATTGCTGAGGTCTCTTCTGATGTCCCACAGTGCTCCTGCTCCGGCGTCTTTAATGAAGTCCCATAAACTCCCATAAAGTGCTCGATTGTTGACAAATCATACACACACACTCAGGGCAAGGCCCACTGGGCCATGATGCTCCTTTCCTTCCTGCCTGAAAGGAGTAAGTCATGGAGTGAACACCGTCATGGAGAGTGGTCCAGCACAGAACGGAGACCCGCAGCCAATCCTTTAAAAGGATGAGGGAGGAAAGATTGGACACTGGTGATAGGTGATACTGGTGAGAATTCTCTGTACAAACTGTCCCCTGACCCCAAGTCCAGTATCAGTAGTTTGCGGTGCGGGGAAGCTATGGCCAGATTCTCGAAACAACAGAAGCAACAAGAGGCTGGATCCAGCACTCAACACCCAGTCTGGGACTCAGTGTAATGCAGATCTTATCACATCATTCCCTGGCTTAATTATCTCAGTGGATTCCCCACTGCCCAAATGATGAAGTCCAAACTTGTTTTCATGACGGAAGGCCATTCCCAGTCTGGTCCCTCTTGTTTACTTCTTTGGTCTCATGCTTTGTCCCTCCCACTACCCACCCTGTGTTCCAGCTGGACTGAACAACAAATCCCTGCCCAAACACATCCACTGCGTTCACACCTCCAGCCTCCATTCATTCCATTCCCGCCTCCCAGGATGCTCACATTCCCTTTTCCAGGAACACTGACTGTTTTCTATACATTCTCCCTGTTCCTGAGGCCCAACACATTGAGCCCATAGCCAAAAAATCATTGCCTGGAAAGGTAATCTCCGTTCCTGAACTGGCTATCAATTTGCCACTTGGGATACTGAACCAAGAGTGCCGGGGGAGGGGACGGGAGCAGAGTGCGGTGTAAAGTTAGTGGTGGGAAGGCAGCCAGGGAAGGGTCTGGAGAGGGAGGCAGAGACTGGGTCAGAAAGGGCCACATTCTGGAGCTGAAATTTCAGCCACAAGAAAATGAGGAACCATTCATTCAAGGGGTTTAAGTGGGGAAGTGACATTCATGTTCCAGAATGTGCCTTCCTTTGCAGCAGAGAATGGTCTGGGATTGAGAAGTGGGCAAGCTTGGTGAGCAAGAGTCATTAGCTTGGTGATGAGAGTAAGGTCCACGTCTTACTCATCTCTACATGCACTAACCCCAACATAAAGCACAGTGCATAGTAGGTGCTCAGGAAATGCCCGAGGTATTTTTTCAAGCTTTACTGCAATAAAACTGTACATATTTAAAGTATACAATGTGATGATTTGATATAGATGTCATGAAATAATCACCACAATTAACCTAATTAACATGTCCATCACTTCAGTTATCTTTATTATTGTTATTATATTATTATTATTGACTGTAGTCACTATGCGATATATTAGATGCTCAGAACATATTACTGAAAGCTTATCCCCTTTAACCAGCATCTCCCCATAGGAAACCTCTGTTGAACAAATAAACATTCTGTCAGTGAATACTAACAATGTATGCTTTCATGTGGCAGAAGGAGTACTAAGACTACAAGGCATGTCCACACAAAGACTCATATAAGATACTCAGTATAATCAGAGCTTGCCCATCTCCCTAGTCAGCATTTTCAACTTCTTCCAATTGGCATTTCTAGAATGCTTTTGTTTTTTTCTCCTTGCAAAGTTTACTATTAGACACTTTGCAGAAGGGCAGGTTGCTCAAGCCAGACAGCTTCTAAGACCCAGCCTTCTGCTTCTGGGATCAAATGCACTGTTGACTCACAGGACAGCACCCTGGAGCCCGGGGTACTCCAGAGGACGGGCAGCACATTGTGGAATTATTTGCATCTGGGCCCTTTGCAACCAGTTTTGCCTTCAGACTCCCAAAGATAGTCAGCTACAGGGGATAGTCCAGTTTTAATGTAATTTGAACTGGTCCTTGGGTCACAATTAAACATGACTCTGTCATTCACTCAGTACACATCTGTTGAATACATGCTACACACTGAACTCGGGGCAGACACAAGTATGAAGAAGAAACAGTTTTCAGTGCCTGCCTTAGAGGGGTCTGAAGAGAGGACACAAGTGGACAGTAATGCCACTATAACATGACTAGAGCTGTAACAGAAGGATGTGCTGCCTGCTTTGAGAATACAAAGGACAGAGCCATTAACTACTGAAGGAGGGTCAAGGAAGACTTGATTTTATGAAGACTAGCAAACTGATTGGAGTTAGATGAGACTGAAGACACGGCCTGCAATTAGGGGGCCATGGCTAACTCTCCAGTTTCCCAGTACAGGAGGGAAGGTCAGGGTCTAAACGACTTACTCTTAACACAGGAGATCAGGATATCTACACATGGATTTCAATGAAGAAACTAATATATTATATAATTAACTCCCCCCCCCCCCCAAAGTAGGTGCTAATTTACATCTTACTGATAAAAGTAAAAACCAGTCTGATCTTTGGGGAGGTAGTGGTATTTAAAACTATGTATTAAAAGCCTTAAATGTTTATATACCCATAATTCTGAAATTCTACTTGTAGGAATTCATGGAATTCAATTAAATGCTGTAGAGATTTAGCTACAGATATGTCCATCACACTGCTGTGTAAAATAATGTGAAACTTGAAATTATTATGAGAGGATTGATCAAATATACTATGATATGTACTCATACACTGAAATGGGAGCTCATACATTAAGAGGCATAAACTTCAATGATTGAAATGGTCCCAATATATCAGTGGTTTTCCATTTTTTTTACTGTAATACAGAGTGAGGAATGTATTATACTTTGTAAACCAGTGTATGCAAATTATGCAGTTAACTGAAAGCTACTCAGTATTGAAACCTCCTTTTAAAATTCATTTCTAAGGCTTCTTCTTTTTTAAACTTAACTTTATTCAGTCATAACTTACATACAATAGAATGCATACATTTGAAAAGTGCAGTCCGGTGAGTTTTGATGAGTGTCTACTTTTGTGTAACCACCACCACGATCAAGAAGCAGAACATTCCCTCCACCCATAATGTGCCATGTTGCCCTTTAGTTAGTTCCTGCCTTCTCCATCCCAACCCAAGGCAACCACTGATCTGCTTTCACCCACTCTTAGACTAGCTTTCTCCCTTCCAGAATTTTATGTCAATAAAATCAAATAGCATATTCTCATGTGTCCGGCTTCTTCTGCTCAGTGTAATATACTAAGCTGCCATAAACTCATGTCCAAACCTGTTTGGATATATTTTTTCATTTCTCTTGGATAAATATCTAGGAGTGGGATTGTTGGATTGTATGGTGGGTGTAGGTTTAACTTCATAGAAACCTGCCAAACTGTTTTTCAAAGTGATTTTAACATTTTGTGCTCCCATAATCAGTGATGAGATTTTCAGGTCAGTTGTGCCACATCTTCCAATTTGGTACTGTCAGTCTTTCAAAAATGTTTTATGTTGGGTTTACTGAGGTATGATTTACATATAGTAAGATTTACCACTTTTTGTGGCAAGTTCTATGAATTTAGGAACGTGTACAGAGCCATGTAACCATCACCGCAACTCCTGACAACCACGCATCTGATTTCTTTCCCTATAGTTTTCTCTACTCCAGAATGTCCTACAATGGATTTTTCCACTTAGCATGTGACATTCATCCATTTTGTGGAATAGATCAATAGTTTCTTTCTATTGACAAGGAGTAGTCCATTTTATGAGCATACCACTGTTTGCTCATACATTCAGCAGCTGGAAGGACATCTGGATTGTTCCTAGTGTTTGGTGATAAGGCGCAAAGCTGCTAAAAAACGTTCCCATACATGTGTCTATGTTTCATTTTCTTGAGTGAATACCTACAGGTGAGATTGCTTGGTCTTACAGTAAACATATCTTTAATATATACATTCAGAAGAATGCATGGTCCTTTTATTTTAGCCGTGCTGTGGCACAACACGGCTATGTTTAGGTCTGTAATTCATTTTGAACCAATATATCCACGAGGTAAAAAATTCATTTTTTACCATATGATATTCAATTGTTCCAGTAGCATTTCTGAACAGCCTATTTTGTTCTATTGAACTGTATGTCTATCTATACTGTCCATTGACATTTACTATATTTTTATAGTAACTCTTGAAAATAGGTACTATAAGCCCTGCAACTTCGTTCTGTTTTTAACATTGTTTTGGCTCTTTCTTTTTTTCTTTAATATTTTATTTCTTGATTTTATGGGGGATAGGGCCGAGAAGTAGTTGCTTCAATCTAGCTGTCATTGGTTGCTGGTAGTATGTCATATGTGCCTTGACGGGCAAGCCTGGGTTTTCGAACCAGGGACCTCAGCGTTCCAAGTCGGCGCTTTCTCCACTGCGCCACCACAGGCCAGGCTTGGCTAATTTAGATCTTTTGCATATTCATAGATATTTTCAAGTTGGCTCATCAATTTTATTTTTACCCCCTTCTAAAGCCATCTGGAATTTGGGTTGGGATTATAGTAAATTTATAGATTAATTTAGAAAAAATTAACATCTTAAAAATATTGAGTTTTCTAATCCAAAACATGGAATATCTCTCCATTTGTTTAGGTCTTTTAAATTTTTTCTCAGACATGTTGTATAGTTTTCAGTATACAAATACTGCACATATTTTGGTACACTCATTCCTAATTATTTTGTGTTCTGTTTGCTATTTTAAATGGTACTTTAAATTTCATTTTTAATTGCTCACTATAAGTATATAAAAATGCATTTGGTTTCGTATACTGACTTCATCCTGCACACTTGCTAAATTCATTTATGAGGCTCCTTAGGATTTTGTATATACCTGATCATGTGTCTGATAAAAGACATTTTTTTCCTTCTTTCTAATCTTTAGGGCTCTTATTTATTTTTCTTGTCTTAGTAAACTGGTTAGAACCTCCATTAAATGCTGAATAGAAATGGGAAGAGCACATCCTCTTTTGTTCTCTCACGTGGCGAAAGCATTCGGTCTTTCTTCATTAAGTGTGATGTTAGCTGTGGGCTCTTCCCAGGTGTTCTTTATCACACCGAGGAAACCTGGTTTGCTAAGAGCTTTTATTATGAACAGGTATTGAATTCTTCCTAAAATACTTTTGGCGTAGGTTTTGATATAATTTATCTTCCTTACTCTCTTGATATGGTAAAACACATTGATGTATTTAAAATATTAAGTCAATCTGTACTCACTTGATCATGATGTATTATCCTTTTTATATACTGCTAGATTCGATTTGCTAATATTCTGTTAAAGATTTGTACATCTGTATTTATAAAGTATACTGGTCAATAGTTTCCTTTTAAATTCTTTATTTGGTCTTTCATGTCAGGGTGATGCTGTCCTCATAAAACAAGGTGGACAGAGTTCCTTTCCCTGCTAACTTTTGAAAAGTTAGTATAAGATTGCATTAGTGCTTCCACAAATGTGTAGTTGAATTAACTGGTGATGTTATCTGTGCCGGCATTTTCTTTGTGAGAAAGTTTTAATTACGAATTCAAATTTCTTTAATAGAAACAGTGTTATTTTTATACAGTGGTCCCTCATCTATCATAGAAGTTAGGTTTCAGAACCTCCTCCCCCCCAATAGGTGAAAATACATGAAGTAATGACCTTATATTTATTATTTATATATTTATATTTTAAGGCTTTATTTTGATCTAATATTCTTTTATTTGTTTTAATTAATAGTTTTTATATTTTTATATTGTTTTCAATTTTTTAGGCTAGAAAATGCTTATTTTACTGCAAAAATAATAAACAGAAAAATATCTATATACAATAAAATCCTGTGATATAGCAAAAAATCTGTGATACAAAATTAGATATATACAATTTAAAAATCCACCATATAGTGAGACTGTGAAAAGTGAACCATGATATGGCAAGAGACGACTGTATTTTCATTTCTTCTTGAGTCACTTTTTGTAGTTTGTATATTTTAAGAAATTTGTTCATCTAATTTATAAAAGTTATAGATGGCCCTGGTCAGTTGGCTCAGTGGGAGAGTGTCAACCTGGTGTATAGAAGTCCTGGATTTGATTCCCAGTCAAGGCACACAGGAGAAGTGACCATCTGTTTCTCCACCCCTTCCGCACTCTTGCTCTTCTCCTCCCATAGCCATAGCTCAAATAGTTCAAGCAAAGTTGGCCCCAGGTGCTGAGGATGGCTCCATGGCCTCAGCCTCAGGTGCTAAAAATAGCTTGGTTGCTGAAAAATGGAACTGTCACCCAGCCAGGCAGAGCATCACTGGGTAGGGCAGAGGTTCGCAAACTCATTAGTCAACAAAGCCAAATATCAACAGTACAACAATTGAAATTTCTTTTGAGAGCCACATTTTTAAAACTTAAACTATATAGGTAGGTATATTCCTCATCGAGGTAGCGCCTGCACATGATATTTTGTGGAAGAGCCACACTCAAGGGGCCAAAGAGCCGCATATGGCTTGCAAGCCACAGTTTGCCAACCAGGGGGGTAGGGAATTGCTAGGGGGATCCTGGTCAGGGTGCATGTGGGAGTCTGTCTCTGCCTCCCTGCCTCTCACTTAAAAAAAAATTTATAGCCATAAATTTTTCTCTGTATTTCCTTTTCTCTTTCCTTTCTAAAAACATCCTATAATGCTTATTTTTTGCCTGACTGGTGGTGGTGCAGTGGATAAAGTGTAGACCTAGGATACTGAGATTCGAGGTTTGAAACCCCAAGGTCTCCAGCTTGAGTCTGGGGTTGAAGGCTTGAGTGTGGGATCATTGACATAATCCCATGGTCGCTGGCTTGAGCCCAAAGGTCACTGGCTTGAAACCCAAGGTTGCTGACTTGATCAATGGGTCACTGGTGTGGCTTGAGCCTCCTGTTTAAGGCATGTGTGAGAAGCAATCAATGAACAACTAAAGTGACACAACTATGAGCTGATGCTTCTCATCTCTCTCCCTTCCTGTCTCTATCTTTCCTCCCCCCAAATTTTTATTTTTCAATTACAGTTTACATTCAAGGCCTTACCTATGGTGGCACAGTGAATAAAGCATCAACCTAGAATGCTGAGGTTGCCAGTTCGAAACCCTGAGCTTGATTGGTCAAGGCACATACGATAAGCAACCAATGAACAAATAAAGTGAAGCAACTATGAGTTGCTACTTCTCACTTCCCATCCCTCTCTCTCCTCTCTCTCTAAAATCAATAAATAAAATCTTTTAAAAGGCTATTTAATATTAGTTTTAGGTGTATACTATAAACTTTTTTTTCTTCTTAGAATTTTACTGAGTATATTGGGGTGACATTAGTCAATAAAATTATATAGGTTTCAAGTGTACAATTCTATACTATATCATCTGTATATTGTACTGTACTAGTCAGGTATTTTATAGAATGCTCCTAAATTTGGGCTCATCTGAAGTTTCTGCCATGATTTGATTGGGATTTTGGTAAAAACACTAGAGATGACAGATCCTTCTCATTACATCGTATCAGGGTTACATGATATTCACATGACATCACTCTGATGTTAAACCTGATCACTTGATTAAGGTAGTTTCTGCCATTTGTCCACTAAAGTTACTCTTTTTTCCCTTTACATACACTATTTTTTTGGAACTGAGCACTAAGTCTAGCCCACAATGAAGATGGCGTATGTTGGGGGTGGGGATACTAAGATCCTTCTCCTAGAGAGGAGAATATCTACAGATATTATTTGGAATTTTTCCATAAGGAAGATTTTCCTCTTATTATCTATCTACTATCTTTTGATTTGTGTTTGCATGGTATCTTTTTCATGCTTTCACTTTTCATTTATCTGACTTTTTGTATTTAAGGTAGAATTCATGTAGAGAGCAAATAATTGGGTCTTATTTTTAAATATAATTTATTAATCTCCTTTAACTGGAGTGTTTAGATGATGCATGTTTAATGTAATAATCAATATAGTTGGGTAAATCTATCATCCCGTTAATTTTTCTATTTGTGTTTGCTTCCTTTATCCTTTTTCCCCCAAAATTTAATATTAGCTTATTAACTAGATAGCTCTACCTTATTTTCTTTTCCCTTAGTGGCTCCTCTAAAGTTTACAATACACATCCTTAACTTAATAGTCTGCTTTCAAATAATATTACACCAGCTTACATATAATGTAAGAACCCTAAAACAGCATACCCCCCATTTTCCACCCTGCCCTGCCCCCTGTGTTACTGTAGTCATGTACTTTACCTCTAGCTATGTTATTACACACAGTACATCGGTAATTTCTACTTTAGATACTCAAGTCCTTTTGTAGAAAAGAAAGGAAAAGAAGTTTTACATTCACCCTCATATTTACTATTTCTGGTACTCTTTAAGTTTTTCTATGGCATCATTTTTCTACCACCTGAAGTACTTCCTTTAGCATTTCCTGCAGTGCAAGTCTGCTGACAATGATTTTTCTCATTTTGTTTTTCTGAAAAAGTTTAATTGTGTCTTCATTTGTGAAAAGTATTTTCCCTGGATATACAATTCAAGTTTGACAAAATTTCCCATATTGCTCTAAAATCTCAATTCATTACCTTCTGGCTATGTAGTTTTTTTTTTGTTTTGTTTTTTTGTTTTTTGTTTTGGTGCCAGAGACAGAGAGAGTCAGAGAGAGGGACAGATAGGAACAGACAAATAGGAAGGGAAAGAGATGAAAAACATCAATTCTTCATTGTGGCCCCTTAGTTGTTCACTGATTGATTTCTCATATGTGCCTTGACTGGGGGGCTACAGCAGACCGAGTGACCCCTTGCTCAAACCAGCGACCTTGGGCTCAAGCTGGTGAGCCTGGCTGTGTAGTTTCTTGCAAGAAGTCTTCTGCCATTACTGCTTTCATTTATATGAGTCTTTTTTTTTTCTCTAGTTAATTTTAAGTTTTTGTTTTTATCGCTGGTATTGAGTAATTATATAATCTACCCTTTGTGTGGTTTTGTTTGGGTCTATAGTGCGGGTTGGAACTCTATGTTGTTTTCATCACAATTGAAAAAAGATTGGCTACAATCTCTTTAAATATATTGTTCTGCCTTTCCCCACCTTCCTTTATTTCTAGGACTCAAATTACATGTATATTAGTCCTCCTGATGTTATGCTATGAGACCTGAAGAATCTGTTAACCTTTATTTTTATTTTTATAGGATTTTTTGGAGAGAGGCAGGGAGAGAAAAAGAGAGAGAGGCAGGAACATTGAGCTGCTCCTGTATGTGCCCTGACTAGGGAATAGAACCAGCAAGCTCTGTGCTCCAGGACGATGCTCCAACCGAGCTATTTGGCTAGGGCTTAATTTTTATTGACCTTTAAAAAGACAGAGAGAAGGGAGAGAAAGGGGAGGGGGAAAGGAAGCATTTGATGTTCTACTCAGTCATGCATTTTTTGGTTGCTTCTCGTGTGTGCCCTGACCAGGGATGGAACCTGTAACCTTGTTGTCTTGGGACAACGCTTTTAACCAACTGAGCTACCTGGCCAGGGCCAGTCAGTTAACCTTTACCAGTCTCTTTCCTTTCTCTCCTTCATACTGGATAGTTTTTACTGGTATGTCTTCAAGTTCATTCACCTTCTAAGATGGGCTGTCTGATATCCTTTGAATCCTATAAGTGAAACTTTCAATCCAGGTATTACATTTTTTAGCTCTATATGATCCCTCTCATTCTTTTTATATCTCTGTTTCTCTCCTCATTAAATTCAGGTCTTCATTTAAATTCATGAGTATATTTATAGTCTTTATAATATCTGTCTTAAGGTTTATCTGCAAATTCCATCATGTCTGTCATTTCTGAGTTTGTTTCTATTAACTAATTTTCCTCTTGGTTATGGGTTACATGTTCCTGATTCTCAACATCTACTTTTTTGACAGGATGCTAGTTACTGTGAATGTTATGCTGTTGACTGTTAGATTTTGTTGTCCTCTTTTACAGAGGGTTGAAGTTTATTTTGACAGGAGGTTGAATTTCTTGTATATTAGGTTGATTCTTTTAAGGCTTTTCTTTTTATAGAAAATAGTTCTGTTTAAAACTTTTTATTTAAGTTTAACATACATACATGAAAGTACAAATATCATTGGTGTTCAGCTTGAGGAATTCTTGCCCACTTAACTGGCATTAAGATAAAATTATCAGCACAATCCCAGCATCATGAAAGCCCTCTCTTATGCTCAAGGTTTGAGTGTAAGCTTTGTTAGGGCAGGGCTCAAGTAATCTTTACTCATGGCCAATTTAAACTACCACCAAGGCCTGGTCTCCTGGGGTCTCTGACGATTGTCCTGAGTGATCAAGATCTTCTATTCTGGCTGATCAGAGCTTCAGTGACTCCCAGTCTGTGTGGTGAGCGGGTCAGTTTTTAGCAGATTAGTCAAGAGGAGGACCCCATTCAGATTTCTGGAGTTCTCTGGCTGAGTAGCTCCTTTCTGTCTGATAATCTGACCTACAAATTGAAACCACCTCTTCCTCAAACTCAGATCTCTGACCCCTCAACTCAGCAAGACTGCTGTGCTTGGCTGGGGATCCCGCTCCAAGCCCAGGGTCCAGAAACCACCTCAAGGCAGAAACCCAGGGAATCATAGGCCTCACCTTACTTGCTCCCTTTCTCTCAGGGATCATACTCCCATACCGCTTGCTGTCCAGTATGTGAAAATAGTTGTTTTCATATTTGTCCTGAGTTTTAGTTGTTAATGACAGGGGCAGAAATCTAGTTCCAATTATTCCATCATGGCTAGAAGCAGAACAAAGGCCTCTTTTAATAAAACTTTCAGCATGAATGCCATGTTTTGCAAGATTTCATCTACCAAAATAACCCAATCCATATGTCCCCTCCATCCTTCCATCTATCTATTCAGTGGCTGCTAGATCCCTGGGAAACAGGAATGAATAAAACTTGATTCCTGCCCTTGAAGAACTCACAATTAAAAGGGAAAGCCAGAAATGTATAATAAATTATCCTGCGGGATGATAAGTATAATTATACAAGCGGTATAAGGAGCTGTGGGGACACAGAGAAAGATGTGGTCAGATCTACTTGGAGAGGTCAGGGAAGGTTTTTTATAGCCTAACGTTTAGCGTTAAGTCTTGAAGAATGTGTAAGAGATTGACAGATGGGGGTGGGACATTTGGAACAAAAAGAACTCTGTATGCAAAGTATTAAGTTATGAAACAACATGTAAGCTTGAGAGAAATACTAACAGTTCCAAACACCTATAATGCAGGGTTTGAAGCAGTGAGGAGAGAGAGCTAAAGCTATGGAAAAAAGACAGGTGGATTGTATCATGAAGGAGGACCTCGAGGCCACCCTGGTCATCATTTACATCCATAATTCATTAATATTAACTATAATATATAAAACTCATTGAACATGTTTTGCATCTATACTTTACATTTAAATCTCACAACAACCTTATAAAAAAATGAAGCTCAGAAGGCTGAAGCAATTTTGCTCAAGATCACATGGCTACTAAGTAAAGAACCCAGGGTCTAAATACAGGTCTCTCTGAACCCAAAGCCAACAAAAGGATCTTGCCTTTAATCTAAGAGTACTGGGAAGTTATGAAAGAATTTTTTGTCTTTAGAAATTAGAAAAAAAAATTATATTCATTGATGAAATGGTTTTAAGTATAGTTATATTTGTTTAACTATAACTAAATATAAATATAAAAATAAAAAAACTAAATACAAATAAATGTAACTAAGGTAAGGAAATATACTCAAATTTACATGTTGTTTTTTACAGAGACAGAAAAGAGGGACAGAGACAGACAGGAAGGGAGAGAGATGAGAAGCATCAAGTCTTCGTTGTGGCACCTTAGTTGTTCATTGATTGCTTTCTCATATGTGCCTTAACCAGGGGGTTCCAGCAGAGTGTGAGTGACCTCTTGCTCAAGCCAGCGACCTTGAACTCAAATCAGCGACCCCACACTCAAGCTGGTGAGCCTGTGCTCAAGCCAGAAGAGCCCATGCTCAAGCTGGCAACCTCAGGAATTCAAACCTGGGTTCTCTGCGTCCCAGTCCGATGCTCTATCCACTGCACCACCACCTGGTCAGGCTAAATTTATGTTTCAAAAAGGTAACTGGTACACGAGGGACGAGGGCTGGAGAACCAGTTTGGAGGCTGCTGGTAATAGAGCAGGAGAGACATAAGAGCTTGGGTCAGGTGGCGTTCGGGAGGGATGGAGGAGAAGCTCTGAGAAATGTCTAAGCAGCAGAATCTGTCAGATGCAGTCAGTAAGTAGCTTTGCAGAAAGAGACGACTGTAAGGTCAGCTGTGGACATGCTGATATCCTAAAAATACCTGGTCCTGCACGAGATGCAGGGGACACAAAGATGGCAGAATATGATCACTTGTCTCAAGGGTTTGATAGCTCACATAGCCTTAGAGAACGAATGTGAATTGTACTGAAAAAGAATAAACACCCGATGGGCCGTATTCCCTCCCCAGTACTGCGTCTGGCGTATCTAATGAGTCTGGAGCCCCACGCTGGAAACCTCTGCTGTCCCCAGCCTCACCACAAACCAGCTTGAAAACGAGGAGGTCCTCGATGCTCAGGCTGAGGACTGTTAGGGAACTAATTGTCCTCTAACCCTGGCTGTAATTATCAGCAACAATCTTATTAAAAACAAATGCAGGTAGTATTTACTGAACACAGACAATGTGTGAGTACTGTGTCAAGCATTTGATGAACACTGCTGTCCATTTAGTTGCCTTAGCAATCCTACTAATAGGCCTGGGACTCCTTTCAAGATGGGAAACTGAGGTTCAGACAGGGAAAATACACGCTCAAGTTACTTTGGTTCTTTGAGACCACTTCCCTGGTGATTTAAAAGGCATCTTGGAGGCCCTGGCCGGTTGGCTCAGTGGTAGAGCGTTGGCCTGGCATGCAGGAGTCCAGGGTTCGATTCCCAGCCAGCCAACGCTCCATTGGAGCAAAGTTGACCCAGGCGCTGAGGATGGCTCTATGGCCTCTGCCTCAGGCACTGGAATGGCTCTGGTTGCAACAGAACAGCACCCCAGATGGGCAGAGCATCACCCCTGGTGGACGTGCCGGGTGGATCCTGGTCGGGCGCATGCGGGAGTCTGTCTGACTGCCTCCTCGTTTCCAACTTCAGAAAAATACAAAAAAAAAAAAGGCATCTTGGGGCCCTGCAGGTTCGATCCCCAATCAGGGTACATATAGGAGTCAACCAATAAATGCATAAATAAATGGAACAACAAATCGATGTCTGTCTCTCTCCCTCTCCCTTCTTCTCTTAAAATCAATTAAAACAATTTTAAAGACATCTCAGAATAAACCATCTTTGGGAAGCCTCCATTATGCTCACTCAAATTTTACTCAAATTTTGTCACCCCTGGGCTCTTCTGTACCTGATTCCTACTTCCTTCAGAGCCCCTACTTTGGTATACTATGATTTATATGTATGTTACATGTCTGTTTCCTCTACTGGAATATGCTCCTTGAAGGGGAGGATCAGGTCTGCTTCACTCTTTTTTTTTTTTTGTATTTTTCTGAAGCTGGAAATGGGGAGAGACAGTCAGACTCCCGCATGTGCCCGACCGGGATCCACCCGGCACGCCCACCAGGGGCGACGCTCTGCCCACCAGGGGCGATGCTCTGCCCACCAGGGGGCGATGCTCTGCCCCTCCGGGGCGTCGCTCTGCCGCGACCAGAGCCACTCTAGTGCCTGGGGCAGAGGCCAAGGAGCCATCCCCAGCGCCGGGGCCATCTTTGCTCCAATGGAGCCTTGGCTGCGGGAAGGGAAGAGAGAGACAGAGAGGAAGGAGGGGGGGTGGAGAAGCAAATGGGCGCTTCTCCTATGTGCCCTGGCCGGGAATCGAACCCGAGTCCCCCGCACGCCAGGCCGACGCTCTACCGCTGAGCCAACTGGCCAGGGCCATGCTTCACTTTTGGTACTCAATGCCCAGCACAGGGTCAGAGCCCTGCAGAGGGGACCAGTCAATCTACTCTACGGGTTCTGAGCCACCACACTCATCCTGGGCTGATCCCGGCCGGCCATTCCTTGTACCTGATACGCCTCAGGGAGAGGGGGGAGGGGAGGGCACAAAGAAAACTAGATAGAAGGTGATGGAAGACAATTTGACTTTGGGTGATAGGTATTCAACATAATTAAATGTCAAAATAACCTGGACATGTTTTCTCTGGAATATATGTACCCTGATTTATTAATGTCACCCCATTAAAATTAATAATAATAAAAAAGAACTCAAACGATGGCCAGGAGGTCCTAAGATAACAACCATGCACCCTGCTCTGCCTGATGAAAAGTAAACCTCACAGTGTCTGGCACTTTTATTTTTCCTACTTTTGATGGAAAGGCATAGGCTTTGGTGTTGTCCAGACTGGGGTTCGGGGGTTCCCAGCCCAGCTCTGCCCCGGCCAGACGTGTGGCTGTGCCTAGACACATGGCTCTGAGGTCCTCTGCTCCCTGTGAAAGGAGAGAACACCTGCTCCAGGGGGCTATGGTGCTAACTAATGTGGTCCTGAACACAGAAGGTACCTAGAGAGGCAGGAGTGGTGGCTCTGTGGAGTGACTTCCTGGTTCCTCCTCTTTCTAGCTCTGTGAGGAAAGTGGGAGTAAGAGAAAGACCTTCCTTAGAGTGGTGTGAAGAGGAGACATGAGGTCAATGGCAAGCACTTAGTACAACCCGAGGATGTGGGAAGTCAGTGAATAGTAGCCACTGTTTAATTACACTATAATGGGACATCGTGACAGAACACAAGCGACTCTCGCCACATCTCACCGTGAGGTAGAGTAGAAGGGTATGAACCCTCACTGCACGCCCTTCATCGGTGTCTACCGATCTCTCCCGGAGGGTTGAGCCCCGGCGCCCCGGGACGCCGGCAGTAATGGAGCAGCAGTGCCCACGGCCACAACACACCCAGGACGCAGATCCAGCCCCGTCTCCGCACCGCACCCGGCCACTCTGGAAGCCAGAGTGACTCTGCAGATCTTCTTCGGGGGGTCAGTCCAGACACACCAAAACTGTGCCTCCCAGTGAACCCCAATACTCCTCATGGGTTAGGACAATGGGAGACACTGGGTCTACCTCAAACCGCCAGCCACAGGGCAGCTCGAGTAGCAACGTGAGACAACTGTGAGGGCAGGTGTAAGCCTGGCCAATGTGGCAGCCAGTGCTCTTTGCTTCCGAGAGCCCACGTTCTGTCCAGACCCCAGGACAGAGAGGATCTGGGGACAGGGAGCCATGCAGGGAGCACTGCCAGCAGACACCTGCGACGTGGGAAATGGCGTGTTTGATGATGCCCAGGAAGAAAATGGGCTTGAAGTGCCCCGAGCTGCTCGGACTGAAAGCAGCCCCGCCACCTCGAGGGACATGGCAGTGTGCTGGAGAGGGACGGCAAGACCCCGGGCTCCCACAGGAAGGGGGCTGTCCAGGCCCTGCGACCACTGCACGGCCTTTCAGATGAAAGTTATGAGAGCAAAACAGGACTATAAAAGCAAACTGCCTCCCCACTCCCTTTCCTGAGGAAAGGTTCCAGGCGGGACAGAGGAACAAAGTGCAATCCTTAGGCCACACGAAAGCCACAGGTATCCCCTGCGTCCCCTTCCCCATAGGGGTATGTCACATTCACGGCCACCCACAGGAGTCAGAACCCCAAGGGCTCATTACCCACCACGTCATTCGGGAGGCTTTGGAGGTCGTCAAATGGAGTTTCCAGGGTGTTGGTGTCTACGTTAAGGATCACGACATCATCCAGGGCCATGTTTCTGACTTTCTGCAAATAAAAAAAAAATTCAAAACAAAATCATTGAAGCACCACAAGGACTCACATCTTTCCCCCCGCTTTCTCTGTGGAAGGGAAATAAGGAAAAAAAGTGACATCTGACAAAGGCTCAGTCTGAGGCAGGCCCAATGGCTAGGTGGCTCACGTTTGTAAGGATACAACTATCACAACAACTGCGAGCTTCTATGGTCACCGCCAAGCTGCAGGAATGGAAAGGGTTTCACAAAGACTAAGTTAACATGCCCCAGATCACGTACTAGAAAGAGAGATCTTTACACACCAATGTCATTTTTTCCCTATATTTTCTATTTTAAAAAAATATTTTATTGATTTTATAGAGAGAAGAGGGGTTGAAAGAGCGAGAAGCATCAACTCATAGTTGCTTGACTTTACTTATTAATTGCTTGCTTGTTACTTGTCATATGTACCTTGATTGGGCAAGCCCAGGGTTTTGAACTGGTGACCTCAGTATTCCGGCCGACGCTCTATCCACCGCGTCACCAAAGGTCAGGCTACATTTTCCATTTTTTCAAATAGAAGCTGAGATCCAAATCTCTGGTCCAGGTACTCTGCTGTACAGCTAGGTTGCAATGACATCCACAACCAATCTGACCCTTCTCATTTACAGAAGGCTACTTGCCCATTTCTTTTTCAGCTCTCGTTCTTCTTGGGTATGATATATGGTATATGGCCTAGCGTTAACACGTTAACATTTCCCTTAAACATTAGGTAGGAAGGCCACACTTTCAATTCAGTTCCATTTTCCATAGAAATCCAGCTAGTGAATCACAGCTCAGAGGCTGCGGCCATAAACCTGATTCCACAGGTTCAGGGAAAGGGAGACCTGTGTCTACTAGGTGTTCAGTTTGCTGAGGGGGGAAGGGATGCAGGTACGATATGGGGAAAAGAAGAGCCCACCATCTGGGAGCAACTCTCAGCAGCCTGTAGAAAGACAGACTGTGTTGCCCGAGTTCCTGCTTTTAATCTGCTACAGACCGCCCGCTGGAGCCCAGCCCCGTCCTCCTCCTGCCTGCTCCCATGCCCAATCTCAGCCTATCTTCTTGCCCGAGTTTCTGCTTTTAATCCTGCTATAGACCGCCCGCTGGAGCCCAGCCCCGTCCTCCTCCTGCCTGCTCCCCTGCCCAATCTCAGCCTATCCTCTTTCTCCATCACTTATCTAAGATCACTTCTTTATGTCTATAACTTCAAAAGTATTGTCTTTCTTTTTTCCTGGTTAAACAGAAAGACCTTGTAATTTGTTCTCTAAATTAGGACACTTCAGGATGTAAAAGAGGGCATAGTATGCCAGGGTGAAGGCATAAAATGGGACCTATGGTTGCCTTGTATGTAAGGAGTCATACTCATTATTAGCCTGACTCTGAGCTACTACACGTGACTATGTAAGTGTGCATAGCCCAAGGGGGCCTGGCCAGCCAAGCTGAGGTTGACATCTGCCAACCCATCTCCAAGTGACATTAGTCGAAAACGATAGTGATAGGAGGGAGGAGACGCCTTATCCTAATTCACCTGTGAACACTGTGTAGGCTAGTGACAGAGCCAGACATCCTGATGGCTGCTTATACCTAAGTCTGCGAGTGCCCTGGAAATGGAAAGTGAGAACAATGTCCTAGAAGCCTGCTGGTGCTTGTTTTATGCTTTACTTACCTTATCTCATTTATTTCTTAACAAATCCTGCAAAGCGCATGTTATTACCCTCATTTTATGTAACATAAGGATAATAAGGTGCAGAGAGGTGAGGTAAGGGGCAGAGGTAACAGCACCGCTGTCCCCATAGCCCCATCGGCCTCCTCCTCATCAGACATGCGCAGTGAGGCTGAGCTCTGCACAGCCCTTGTCACTGAGCCCTGGAACCCCTCTGCCTGCTGGGGGGTGGGCTCCTCCAGGGGCTCATCTGTTTGGCTCACCACTGCATAATAAGCAGCACCCAACAAAATGATTTACTTGGTAAGTGCTCATTAATATTGGTCTACGTTTGTTGTTTTAAACCCCAGCCTCCAGGACAGAACTTGGTACCTAAGTAAACATTTCCAGATTCCTCCCAGCAGGAGGGTGGAGCCATGCTGGTCAGAAGCTTCCTAGGGTTGAAATAACACCCCCAGAGGGCAGAATCCTGGAACCCTTCTACTTAACAAGACCAGGAGCCTTCAACTTTTGCTATTGAGTTCTCCAGGCTGTGGGGGCCTAGGCCACAAACCTATCAATCAATTCATAAACTTTTACTAAGTGCTTACTATGGCCTGAGACCCACAGAGGGGGAAAAATAATACCTACTTAGAAGTTCATTCTCCCTCCAAACACCAACACTCATGTTAACTGACTGCAACTACTCACAGGGTGAAATGCTATCAGCAAATAACATTGATGAAATTACACATCAGCACGTTTTCACAAAGCACAAACCCATTTCACAGATGAGAACACTGACTCCTGATGAAATGTCCAGGGCTCCTCGTTGCCTCCCCTGCAGTCTATCAGGATAAATAGCTAGCAGTGTGTTAGTGGAAAGTTACAAAAGCAGCCTCGGCGACAACCTTTCTCATTAGTATCACACTTCAGAGCTCCTGCAGCACTTGCACAAAGATCTTTCATTTTCAGCGATGTAGCTGCAGGTGAGGTATCGCCATTCCCACTGCAGAGCTGAGAAACTGAGGCTCAGAGAGGAGAAGTGGCTCCCTAAGGTTATGTGGCTACTCTGTGACCACTTCCTCTGTAAAAACAGAAACTGTGACCGTTTGTTCTCCTTACTCTACTTCCCCCCTGGGGCTGCTGGGCACAGTAGGACTTCTAAATAGTAGCTATTATTATTTTTTTTTATAGTACAGGCATCAGCCTAGACTAGTCTAAAAGCTGTAGAGGAAGTGCCTAAGGGCAAAAGTCCTCTGGCCCTTGTTGGTAATTGCTGGGTTCTCACTTCAAGACTCCAGCACTAGAAATAGGACCAGAAAAGGAGCCACAAGGGGCTGAGCTCAACTGGGGAGACCTCAAGGACTGAGCTGACGGCTGCTCACATATATACATACATACACACACACACACACACACACACACACACACACACACACACACATACATACATATATCTTCTGACCTTCCAAAGAGCTCCAGACACAGGGGGCATGGGGCCAGGAACTGGAGAGGCTGCAGAAGCAGAAAGGCTCTCAGCACATGGGATGCTGTTTGCAGACCAGCCCTGGCGCTATCTCTGCATTCCCAGCGGGCCGGCAGCACAGCCAGGCCCTGGGGGGCTCTCCACGGATGGGCTACGACAGGCTTTTGATTTCTTCCCACTCCTGACTGGAGGACTTGCTGGTTAAGCTGAGTGGAGTGTTTACTTTTCCCACAATGGTGGCAGGCTGAAGAAGAGGAAAAAACCTGGCCCTTTTTTATGACTGAGCAGGCCAGGGTCGCCTTAGTAACTTAAATGCCCAGGCACCAGCCTCCAGGCAAGAGCTGGTCGGCAGTTTCCTCTTACAGGACAATGCTGTCCTCTCGTTGGGCAAGACCTCTTCCAAAGGGGCTGGCATGGACTCAAGGACCTTCCAGAAGCTCAGTGTTCCTTCCCAAGGAAAGAACCGGAGGCCCCGTCAGCTGGAGGGTGCCTTCTCCCTGAAAGGGTCACGGAAACAAGGTGAATGAAAAAGGCAAAACAAAAAACAAAACAAAAAAACTACTCAAACTGGGGGTGGGAGAGGGAGTTGCTGATGCAGAAGGAAGGTGGACCCTTACTGGGTGCCAGGTTATTGAATCCTGTGTGTTATAAGGCAGATACTATCCTCCATCACAATGATGAGGAAATGGGGCCCAGAGGGGTCAAATAAACTGCCCAAATCACGTAGCTAGGGAGTGGCAGAGTAGACCTTTGAACTCAGTGTGACTCAAAAACCAGACTCTTTCTAAAGATTGTCCCAACCAATGCTCAGAGTTTACAGCAGGTACCTAGGCAGGGCACGCACACTCACGACCTGCTTTCTCTTGCCTTTTATA
The DNA here is from genome assembly GCF_036850995.1 of Saccopteryx leptura. Lineage (NCBI taxonomy): Eukaryota > Metazoa > Chordata > Mammalia > Chiroptera > Emballonuridae > Saccopteryx > Saccopteryx leptura. The sequence goes on along the minus strand of NC_089504.1, from coordinate 11,659,600 downwards.
TCATAAAAATTATATTTTAGCCAAAATTTTATATATATAAATATATATAAATATATATATAAATATATATTATAAAACACATCTATATAGATAACAAGGTAGCAACAGTCAGAGAAAAAGGGGGGATGGAGGTAGGGGAATGGGGGCAAAGGAGGAAAACTGCGGGTAGAAAGAGACTTTGTGTGGGGCATGGGGCATGATGCAATGTGTAGAGGGTGTTATATTGAGTGGGACACTGGAAACCATGTCAACACAATAAATTTTTAAAAATTATATATGCTTACTGTAAAAAAAAAAAAAAGGAAAAACACAAAAGTTCAAAGAAGAAAATTATGGTTACCCTCATTTCTCCATTTGGAGATAACATTTGTGAGTTTCCACATTCCTCTACCCCAAATACTACTTTTAAAAAACACAGTTGAGACAATTCCTATGTTTCATTCTGATTCTCTCATTTATTACCACATAAGCAACGCTCCACTTCATTAAAACCTTTATAGGTCCTGGCTGGGTGGCTCAGTGGTAGAGTTTCGGCCCGGTGTGTGGATGTCCTGGGTTTGATTCCCAGTCAGGGCACACAGGAGAAGCAACCATCTGCTTTTCCACTCCTCCCTCTCCCCTTTGTCTCTCTCTCTCTCTCTTTCTCTTCTTCTCCTGCAGCCATGGCTTTACTGGTTCGAGTGCATCAGCCCTGGGCATGGAGCCTTTGTCTCGGGCACTAAAAATAGCTCAGTTGTGAGCATAGCCCCAGATGGGCGGAGCATTGGCCCCAGACAGGGATTGCCAGAGGATCCTGGTCAGGGTGCATGTGGCAATCTCTCTCTCTCTATCTCCCCTCTTCTCATTTGGAAAACAAAAAACAAACAAACAAAAACCTTGTTAAGATCATTACTAATTGTTACAAAGTGTTTCATTTCATGGAAACAAATTCATCCAAGTCTCCTTTTTGGCTGTTATATCCAGTTGTTAAGAAATTATTACATGTAATATTGTGGTGAAATCTGTAGACACAGAGCCTTGGACTTTAGGATGGATTCCTGGAAATGAAATTTACTTTCTACTTCTTAAGAAGTGTCCCTCTCAAATTCGACTTTAAGAAAGATAGCTTTACTTCCAATTATTTTAAAGTCATTTTTCCCACAGCTTGTGTTTCCTACTCTAAGTGAAGAAAAATCAGCAAAGACGCGAGCAGATGTCAAAATAGTCCTCCAAAAACCCTACCCAATTAAAACACTTCGAGTACCGCAGCACACCGAGATGGCGCTCCGGTAGTGTGTCCCACCAACACACTCCCTCTCATTTTAGTTACAACATATGCCAAAGCTCCTGCCAGCTGCAAACCCTCCCCTCATCAGACTCTATAGGCTTTTTCTCAGAAAGAAAAAAGGAATACTCACATGCAAAGTGGCTTTCCAAATGGCATTTCTTGCACAGAGAAATACACAAAAATGGCATCATCCCATAAATATTGTTAATCAAAAACGTCTTTCCCTTTGTGCTTTGTCGCAGACAGACTGAGCCTGACCCCTGCCTTTCAGGACAGGGAAGGGGGAAAATCACAGTATGAGAGGTGGCTGGGGCAGCTGAGAGGAGTAAGTGTCACCTTGGGTTGCCCCCGACCTCGTGGGTTGCCTGGGGCAATTCGCTCAACCTCCTAAATACCTGAGGTTTTCACCCTTAACATGGGGATCATGACAGTGCCCCCTTGTAGAGCTGTGAGGATCAGATAAGTGAGTGTGTGCAAAGGAGTCTGTATGATTCCCAGGTCATCTGTAGTGGCCATTCGACCAACAGTGGTGCTCTTTCCTGTCTGTCCCTTCTCCTAGGTTCCCGAGAATCCAGCCGAGCCTGACTAACCTCACTCCAGAGGGCTCGAGATAGCAGTAAGTCTGCCTTTCCCTGGGTTCCACGTGATTATTCCCATGACCAGAATAAGAAGTCAATCTAGAATTATTTATACAGGTATTCAATTCTTCCCCTCATCTATGGGCTTCTTGGGGTCACAAGACGGATCTCTATTCTTAGCTCCTACCCCAACTAAGGCAACTCTTGAATGAACAAATGAATGACAGCCAGTAGAGCCTAGGCAAAGAGCACAGAGTCCAGCAGCTGGTCTGAGTTCTAATCCAGCCCCACCACTTACCAGCTGTGTACATCTGGATATTCCAATCTCTCTGTGCCTCAGTTTCCTCTTCTCTAAACTGGGGATGATAACAGTGCCTACCTCAAAGACTTGTTGCGAAGATTATATGGGTTAATCTTTTTAAGGTGCTTACAGTGGTGTCTGGCACATGAGCAGCTTAAGATAAGTATCTGCTAAACAAAAAGGAATAATTTTTTGAGGGAAATGGGGATATTCTACATCATTACTGTGGCAGTGGTCATTTCACGAACATAGAAAACTGTCAAAATTCAGTGAATCATACACTTTAAATGGGTGGTTTGTTGTACATAAATTATACCCCAATGAAGTTGATCAACACATTAGTACTATGTCCAGAACACAGAATAAAATCTACAATGGATTATAAAGAATAATAATGCACGAAGCACGGTGAATGAATGTTATGAGATGAGGTCTTTTCCCCTAGGCCGTCACCCAGTGTGCATTCTGACTGGCAGCTGTGCTTGGCCCCAGGCCTGCCTCCTTCCTGTCTTAGTCTAGCCCAGGATTTTCTTTTTAAACTTGTTTTCTACTTATGCCCTCCTAGAATAAACATAAAAGTCCAATGCCCCTAGAAATCCGATATCCTTCCCTATACAAAGTGGAGTCCATTTGAGAATCACTTGACTATAGCTAAGAAGGCTTTACTGAGCCTTACTTTCTCCAGTTGGTATATGGAAACAATGGGTTTCTCCCTTAATATATAAAATACCAACTACATTTGTTAAAATCACACCAGCCCTCCCCCATCCCCCAGATCAGGGGTGATCCTGTCTGTCCAGGAAGGGCAGCTAGTGACAAAAGGACAAACTAGGAACCACGTCTTAAATGAGGAGCAAGGGCTTGCACTGGTGATGTCATCCAGGGGTCCAGAGGTCAGGAGCACGTGGTGCTCTCTGACTGAGGGGCTGAGGCTAGGCTGGAGGGCAGCAGCTGGCCCTACGCCCCTCTCCACCTCGGCCCCTCCACTGAGCTCTGGGCTTCCTACGGAGGTCGTGGGTCGGTGAGTGGCACCCATGGGGTAGATGAGCTGACACGCAGTCTCTCTGTTGTCCTTCACCAGGACCGTCGTACTTGTGGGCAGGGCGGGTCGTACTAGTCCCTGCATCTCCAGTGCCCAGCATCCTGCCTGCACGAGGAACTCACTAATTAGAGAACGAATGAAGTACTGTGTCTGGACCCGCTCTGCTGGGAGGCAGGCCGGGCAGCAGATGTCAATGTAAGCCCAAATGGACAACATAAGCCCAGCGTAAGCAAACTGGAGTTTGCTTAAGGAAGTGCAATGGGAATAACAATAATGATGGCAATGATAACAATCATGTAACGTTACCATGATTAATTAGTGTAGAATTAATTCACAGTTGACAAAGAAGGTGAGATAGAAGTTAACATGGTGGTTAAGATGACCATGGGTTCTGGAATCAGAGAGCCAGATTCAAGCCTTGCCTCTGCTCCTGCATTGATTTCCAGTAAGTTCTTTACTTCTGACCCTGTTTTCTTATCTGTAAAATAGGGTACTGCCTACCACACAGCTGTGTTGAGGGTTGAGATAGTTTGTGTAAAGACTTTGACACAGTGCCTGATTGCAGTGAATGAGCAGGAAGTGGGGGCTATGAAAAGTGACAGGTATATCAATAAATGGCGTAGAGTTCCAACACTGTAAGAATTTAAACACCTAATTTTCAGACCAAAGGTTACGTTCAACTCCCACCAACCTACCGTTCTTTCCCTGGCTGTCTTGGAACTATGAGCACGTTCCTGGAGCCACTTACAACTGTGCTACCTTGGGCAAACCTTTTAACCTCCCTGTGCCTCAGTTTCCTCATCCATATAAGATTAAAAGAGGACGGACACCCAGGATAACGGTAACCCTTGGGTTGGAGAAGAATGCCTACAGGAGGGGCTTCCGGGGGGTGGGGTTGGTAATATTTTGTTTCTTGATCTAGTGGTAGTTACATGGGCGTGCCTCCCTTGTAAAACCTCATCTTGCTGCACACTTAGGATGTGTGCACTTTCCCCCATAAATCTCATACTTCAGTAAAATGTTTACAAAAAGTAAGAAATACAAACGTCACCAGATTGTTTTGGTGATTAGATGAGTTTACAATATAAATATAGTACTAAGGATAGCATCTAGTCTATAACAAGCACTGGGTATTAACTATATTATGAAAAACAATATAGCAATATTTCTGTTGAGAAAAAGGATTCAATCTAGAATATTTCCATTAAAAATTTGTTTGCAAAGGTAGACATCTCCAGAACACACATGGCTTCTTTAATCTGTCCTGCCCCCTCTCCAGTGAGGAGCAAATCAGCCGCATTCTTGGGTACTTTCTGAGAGCCGCTTGCAGTCTGCAGTCAGCTTGGCTGTGCTCGGGAGAGCAGCAAACATGAATCAGGTGGGCTGGACTTTGGATTTTATCTTGTTTAATTCCTACTCAGGATCCAGGGCAGGCTATTTAAACCTAGTAGAACCTCAGTTTCTTCATCTATAAAATGGGGCTATAATGATGTACTTACACAGATTTCTGAGAAGGTTAAGTAGAAAGAAAAAACGGAAATATTTACTTTGCACCATGTGTCCAGAGTGCTGACCCTGACCACGGGCGGGCCTTCTCCCACTGCTGTGACCACCCCTGAGGCCCGTGAGAACAGCCTTCTCTCCTGTGGCCAAGCCAGCACCTGAAGGCAGCACCTCTGAGACCGGTACCTAGTCCACCTAGCAAAGGGGCCGGGCGCAGCCCGACTTCCTGCAAGGACACTTTGCTTCTGGAGGACGCAGCCCCCTCTGGAACCTGAGGGTTGTCACACCCACAACATGCTTTGCTTTGGCTCAGAGGAAGTCCAGAGTTCATCCCTCTATGAGAGAAGAACACTGACAGGCTCCTTTGACAAGTCCTCCAGCTTAGAAGCACACTGACTTTGTCTTTCTTAAGCCTGACTTCTTGGCAGTTTTGTTTTCTTTTTTTTTTTCAATTTTGAAAGGTAGGTATGGTTAAAATGAAATCAAAATAATATCTTAATACAGGGGTAGGGAACCTTTTTGGCTGAGAGAGCCATGAATGCCACATATTTTAAAATGTAATTCCGTGAGAGCCATATTAACAACCCGTGTACATTACATGTTATCCAATAAAAATTTGGTGTTGTCCCGGAGGACAGCTGTGATTGGCTCCAACCACCCGCAATCATGAACATGAGCGGTAGGAAATGAATAGATTGTAATAAATGAGAATGTTTTATATTTTTAATGTTATTATTTTTTTTATTAAAGATTTGTCTGTGAGCCATAGGTTCCCGACCCCTGTCTTAGTAGTCTGTCAATCCAAACGTTATCCTTACTGACTGACCATTGCTGTGCTTCGTGCAGTCACCGCTTAGGTTAACTAGACTGGTTCCGTGATGCATGGAGTTGCAGCTGACCCTACAGGTGCCTGTGCAGGCCAGGACGGTGTGACATGCTCTGTGTCCCTCCTCTCACTGACTCTCACCACAAAATGAGAGCTTCAGGCTGATGTGCTCCATCCATGGCCCAACCCTTCACGTATACCTCTCAGTGCAATGCTCATGACACCCCTGTGGAGAGACAAGGCACCTGAGGCTCACACAGGTAGAGTAACTTGTCTCAAGTCCTCCAGCTTAGAGGCGGTGGAGCTAAACACTGAACCCAGTGAAACACCAATACCTCTGTACTACCCAACTCATCAACAGCATTACTGAGCAGTCATTACTAGATGTTTGTCTGGCAAGTACCAGAGAACAGTCCCTTAAGCAGCTTGGTGGTTATTCCAGGCTCTACTAAAGTTCCCAGAGGAGAGAATTTCCTACTGAACATCATACCCATTTGATAGATGAGAAAACTGAGGCTAAAGAGGTTTAACAGTTTGCCCATATTTGTACAACTGGCATTTGTCAGAAAAAGAATCTGAAATCTGGGTTTCATATATATGCCAATGCTCTTTCCACTACGCAGCACATATACACCGTGCTCAAATGCACACGCAAGTACACGGGCACATAACAGAGAGCAGCACGGGAGCTGGTGGCCTCCAGGAGGAGAGGAAACAGAAATCCGAGGGAAAGTGGAAGGGACAGGAAGAGGAAAGGCAAATATTCAGTATTCTAAACTCGTTATTCCCTCCTGAAATCTCGGATACACACAGAGGGATGAGTGGCATTTTCCTTCCCTTCCTCAGGACCCAAAGGTCACTGAGCTGCCAAGCAGTTGATAAACGTAGTGGTTTTTCTTTGGAGCCAGGAGTCACTGATTTGCTCCTTCCTGCTCCGCAAAATTAAAAATCTAAGCCCGACAGTTCAGAGGACCCCGAAAACACCGCTGGAATTTCCCAGTGTGCTTTAAACAGAAACAGAAGCTTGGCAGGGGAGGGAAGTGCTGTAAGCACCTCCCGGGTCAGGCCAGATCCACTCCTCACAAGGTAATAAGAACTGAATCTCATTAACAAATCCAGAGATTTCCAACCCAGCTCAGCAAAGGGGCTATTTCTCCATTCCTGACCATCCATCCACTGGACATTCATTCATTCATTCACCCAAGAGTCCCTCATTTGTTCAGTCAGGCATCAGTCAGTCATTAGTGTCAACTTTATGCTCAGTCTCAGGACAGAGAGATGACAAACATACTCTCTAACCTCAAGGGGCTGCCAGTGTACTTATGGGAGGCGATGGATAGGGAGTGGTGGGATACATTATAACCAGTAAACCTAAGAAAAGGCCCGGTGATGTGTAGTAGGAGAGGCCTCACTGGTGGAACATCTGCATTCATGTGGAGCTTGCCTGAGTCCTTCCCTGGCTGGTCCTGGACCCAGGGCCAGGAGTCCCCAGGGCTGGTGTCCTGGCTCACTCACTTATTAGCAGGATAGCTTTAGAGACTTTACCTCTGTTAGCATCAATCCCCCTCTCTGTGAGGTGGGGGCCAGGCCCCACCCTCAGGATTATGGGGGAGGAGAAAACAGACAAGGTGGGGCCTGCGTGTCACCAAGCGCCAGCCATGAGGTGGAGGCTTGGGAGTGCCAGACGGTCTCTCTGTAAGAGCTTGGTTGTGCCAGCTCTGCCGGGGCTCATTCTGGAGTCCAGCCTAGCACAGCCCCATGGGCCACAAGTGGAGGGGGGAGCTCATGGACACCTCCAACCCTGCTGGTATATAGCCCACTGCTGGAGACTGTGTCCTCAGGAGTGGAAGTGGACGGGGGAGGGGTCAGCGCCTTTCAGCACTGCTGCAGAGCAGGGAAGGTGCAGGGCGGGCACCTGGTCACTGTGGAGAGGGCCCATGCAGAGCACCATGGTCATCTCTGTCTACAAGGCCCTGCTCATCTGTAAAGCCTTCCTGATCACTTCTCTCCGGTCCCAGACCAAGCACAGTGGGCAGCATACACTGGGCCCTCAATTAAAACTAGCCCAGTGATGTTCATGTGTACCTGCCACTTTTCCCTTAAAATAACTGTTTTAACCTTACTACCTTCATATATACTACAATAATGCTTACCATGGTCATCTACAAAGTACCACAGAGTTTTAAATACTGTATTTTTAAATATATTACTTCATTTCATCATCAAAGCAACCTCATGGAATAGGTATTATTATTCCCATTTTACAGACTAGAAAACTGAAACTCCTTCCCCAGTCCTAGAGTAACAACAGAGCTAGGATTCTAGCTAGGGAGTGCCGGGCCCCAAAGCCCAGTTCCCTCATCCCTTCTGTGGAGCCCCCTCTGCTTTCCTGGCTTAGCAAATACTGAGGACACTGCCCAGGTCACAAATTTCTCTTATTACATCCATAGACAGATTTATCACAAGCTAGATATGCAACAGCAAACAGACTCGAAAAGCAGGGCTGTTATCATAATTTTCTTCTATATACACTAAAACACTTCACACAACAAAATAACTGGGCTTGAATTCTAGTCCTGCTAATTGTTAGCTGTGTGACTGTGGACAAGTTACCTAACCTCTCTGTGTCCAGATTTCATCATCTGTACAAGAGGGCCAGCACAACGAGATCACAGGCTTGTGAATAATGAGTGCAATGCATCTGGCAGTATTTCAAAAATAGTATCCATCCAATCTGAAATGATGAGACTTAAATTTAAGAGTTTCTCTGGGGATATAAGGAGATGTTGATTCCCTAGTCCTCAAATTGTTTGGGGTCACTTCCGCATAAAATAGGGCCTGATTCCCCCCACATAACTGCCACTTGCCATCATTCATTCATCACTAAGCCCAGAAAACCCGGACTTCCCATCTCCACCTGCCTTTTATTTGAAATGTCAATTTTTAAAGAGTGGAGAGGTTGGAAACCCACTTTAACAAGCACACTGAAACATTGTTTATTGCCCCTATAAACATGGCTTAGTGAGAATTACGGACTTAATCAGAGTGAACTTATCTCCCGGTGAAAAGGAACACTTTAAATTTCAGAAATGGCACCTTCACTGTGAAAATCTCTTAACTTTTCAAACAAACTACAGGGGGTCTTAAACATATGGGCAGTAAAGGGGTAGCCGTTACAGTGATTTGTCTTGCCGAAGAAAGAGCCAAGGAGCCCTAAAGGTCCATAACAACTTTAAGATCTAGAAAAAAAATGCTTCGAAATCATATTCAGGAGACATATATCTAAAACCACCCGAAAGGTCTGCCTAGTGGGAAGCGATGTCTGCACAGCGGCTTGCGGCTGCCCAAAAGAAAGGCCCCGGAGTCCGCGGAACAGGGGCAATTTCATGAGCAGCAGCACACCTCTGCTCCTGCACATTAGATGAAGCATTGAGCAATTGGTCAGATTTGGTGACCCGCTTTTCAGAAGAGAGGTGCCACCTAAATCCCAAAGGCAGCTATATGGTTTGAATGATTATTTTTTCTTTTTAAACAAACTATTCCAGAGGATGATGTCCCGTGAAGGTCCCAACTCCCCGATCTGAAGCTTCATTAGGGCAGCTCTGATTATTCCAGGAACGGTTTTCATAAAGACGTCTCATTTTGCAGAGACTGTATCAGCCTGGATGCCAGAGGCAGGAAAGGCAACAGATATAAAATTTTATTATTTCAATGCCCCAGTAGCAGCCAGGAGGACTTAATGAAATCACCAAGATTTACAATCTGAAATAGCTATTGCACAGACAGATATGATTAAGGGAGCTGCGCCCTCTGACCTTTCAACCCTTTGATCCTCGCACAGCAGGTGGCCTGGAGCCCCCTCCTGGGCATCTTCCCTCTCTTCCGACACTGCTGAACCTTGATGTGCAGCAAGCCTGACCCTACACAGGTGACTCTCATGCTGCTTATCACCAGCAGCTGCTGCTAATGGAATGGCCAAAATCACTCGGCCGCGCGATCCCACCCCCGAGAGGGGGGAGAGGAGTCCGCGGCGCAGTGTCCAAATGGTGCTGAAAGGATGTTCAGGACTTGTTTGGCAATGCTTGACAATGTCATTACCAAAAACTGTTCTAGAAATGGATTTCTGTCTCCTCCAATTTATACTTTGAGTTAGAAAAAAAATCACCTTTAAAAAAATAAATCACAAATCTCAAAAAAAAAGAGAGAAAAAAAGAAATCAACCCCGAAGTCCCAAATGCATCTCTCAGAACTTCCCTAAAACCATGTGCAGCAAATTTATACCAATGAAAATCAAAACAATTTTTGGAAACCTAAAATTGACTGTTTTCAGTTCCATGAAATTTCATTTAAAAAAGCCCATATGCCAAAATGTCCAAATTCTCTTATTTTTAAAAATTGGGATGACTTCCAAAATCATAGCTATCTTTTTCTTCCTTTTTTTTTTCCTTCTAGAGCTAAGGATGGGTAATGTGCATATGTACTTATCAAGCTTCATAATTTAACCCATTCGGCCAGCATAAAATAGTTGCAACAAAAAGCTGAAGAGGCAAGCTATAAATTATCACTGGATCTTTTAAAACAATGGATGCCAAGGTTTAACATATTCTATTTGGTTAAAGATGTGTTCAGGAATCTAGGCAGTTCCAATCTGAAGGTTGTAGTTTTGTCAGATATTTAGGTTTATGGAGGGAAGAATGTTAGGCAGGACAGATAAACCTGTGGAATGTCGGTAACTTCCAACCACAAACGAAAACCTTAGTGTCACTGTTCATCATATTAGGAAAAGCCCTGAGCCAATGCCTTTGATTCTGAAGAAACATAATATGGTAGCCCCACTCTCTGTCTGGCCATTAATGTCTGAACTCAATGGGCAAAGGAAAAGTCCACTTCTTTGGTAGCCTAAGTGGCATATATCTTAAATAGTCAGCTTTAAATTCATTTTGAAATCATTTGAGAATCAAACGCGATGTAAGGAGAGGTTTATAGACTTGGATTTTAGTCACATGTTTCTCATGTTTCTCTGGATGTTTAAGCTTAGTACAGAGAGTAGTTTATGGAGAAATCAGTTTAGCAGGAAAAAAGGTATGGTTACTACATATAGTAAAATTATTAAGCTAGCTTCTTCAGAGATACCTATTGGAAATACTTCATTAATTACAATACCTACTATTGAGTGAGAGCCTACTCATGTGCATGGAACTTTAGTCATATTGCCTTGAGCTGTCATCATTTTAAGGCCGTTGTCCCCATTTTGCAGATGGGGATGTTAAGGCACACATGCATAGAAGCTCACTGACTTGCCCAAGTTGCACACTGACAAATGGTGGAGCTGGGATTCAAACTCAGGCTCACTGTCTGCCCCCAAAGCCTATGGTCCATCCACATTTTCCCCAACAAAAGCAAACCAAAAACAAACAAAAAGACCCAAAACAATAACATGCAATAATTTGTGCAGAAAACGCTGGGTATCAGCTTGCCTACACATTGCTGGGGCTCATTTAAAGGCCTTCTGAATCAATTATTTTAGGTCATTAAGAGGAAGTTTAATTTGGTTGACAAACACCCCTACTGTGGTGACCTCACATATCAACAACAAATGCCTGATGGTCACAAACCCGTACCATGAGTCTACTGAGCATGGTGTTAAACAAAACCACATGTGCCTGGATTCCAAGTGGGATTTGACTAGGCCAAGGGTACTGCTCTTCAATCATCACGCTGCTGGTCTCTGAGCTCCCACAATGGCCCCGCCCCTAATCACTTGCAAGGAGTTTATGAAAAGGAGTCACTAGTCCTATGTGGCTGTGCTCAGTTAAAAGTGCCTTTAAGCTAATGTCAATTTAGAAAGTCACTCATTAAAAAATACAAAAAGAGGCTGAAAAAGGGGGCAGAGCCAATCTTAAACAGATGTTTTTGAGCTTGTTTTAAATAAAAACGATCAGTTCTATGCACATATAATATTGATACAAATATACAGTAGTCCCCCCTTATCTGTGGTTTTGCTTCCCACGGTTTCAGTTACCTGCAGTCAACCATGGTCTAAGAATATTAAATGGAAAATTCCAGATGGTTGGAGAGAGAGGGGGAGAACACATTCACATAATTTATTTTTAATGGAAATAATTATGCAATTCATATAGGGCTGACCTCTTAATAACTGATATTTCTTTTTTTTTAATATTTTATTTATTGATTTTTTAGAGAAAGGAGAAAATGGGGGTGGAGGTGGGGACCAGGAAGCATCAACTTGTGGTAGTTGCTTCCCATATGTGCCTTGACCAAGCAAGCACAGGGCTTCGAACCTGCAACCTCAGTGTTCCAGGTCAATGCTTTATCCACTGTGCCACCACAGGTGAGACCACATAATTTTTATTACAGTATATTGTAATAATTATTCTATTTTGTATTAGTTATTGTTAATCTCTCACTGTGCTTAATTTATAAATTAAACTTTATCATAGGTATGTTTGTATAGGAGAAAACATATACAGGATAGAGCACAAGTTGTTTTACAGCTGTTCATATGGCAAATAATACAATAATCAGTAAATAACACCAATTGTACATAAAAACCATTTATCCTTTTCTATTTATTAATCATTGTATTATTTTCCATATGAACAATGGTAAGCCCACTTTTGCCCCACCCTGTACAAGGTTCAGGACGACCTATAGTTTCAGGCATCCACTGGGGGTCTCAGAACATATCCCCTCATGGGTAATGGGAGACTACTGTGACAACTTCCATTTTTTGGTACCTGACCCATGGTAGGCACCAAATTTTCTCATTTACTCATTAAAAACTCTTATGAAGAGGGGAATCCACCATCTTATAGGTGAGGAGTCTAAGGTTCAAAAAGGCACCTTAACATCCCATCTGCAAAACCTGCACCTCCCTCAAAGGGCTGAAGAAGAGCAACTGTATGGCTCAAATGCCATGTATAATGGTAGACCCTCATTCAATGGTCGATATTACTATTAAGTATTTCTAAAAGACATCTCTTAAGAGAATAATATAGTAGCAATTTTGTACAAAGTGGTCAAACTGTGTGACAGTAACCATACTTTTATCCCCTTGCTAAATCAGTCCCTCGTTTAAACAAAGGTGCATGTTTGAAGTCATGCAGTAGTGGGTGGGGCTAGATTTGAGTCCACGTCCACATGACGTAGAGCCCAGGAGTTCTTTCCAGTCTGCTACAGCTTCCTACATGCTGCTCCTTATCTTCATCTGACAGGAATTTGATTATTTCAAGCTTCTCTTAGTAACAATTTATAAACTTTAAGTTTTCTTTGACGTCAGTTTAAACATTGTTGAAGGGATCTTACATAGAACACTGGCGAAGTGATGATAGAAAAACCGGAAAACAAAAACATCATTGATGGTTTCTCATTTTCTACTGGGATTCTCCCTCACAACTTACTCAGTTTTCCTAAAATATAACCGAGGCTTATCTCATCTCACAAGAGAACATTTTGGTCACAACAAATTAGACTGAATGCAAGAAATACATCAGCCAGAAGTACTTGTTCCTTTTGATTATATAAATACTGCTAGAGCTTTAAATAGTTTTTTTATTAATTAATTCCAACATTAAGGTAAGTGAACTTAGGATCACACTCATCAGAAACACAGATGCCAGGGGGAGGGAGCTCCCAGAGGGACCTTGAGGTGACACCAGGCTCGTCTTCAGGCCCCATGTGGGACAGAGTTGCTCAGTCTCCATGTGGAACGCTCTGGATAAGGCAGAGACTCTACGTGACAATTTCGCATGAGAACAAAGACCATGCTACGGAAATTCCAACAAGATCAAACTACTGACCAATTACATTTTTCCTTATACAATAGAGCAAGCACCAGGGTTTCACTGATCTAAACTTTGCCTCCTATTTTTATATTACCGACTGTGAAGAGTAATGTTTTGTATAGTATCTTTATTTATTTATTTATTTATTTTTGTATTTTTCTGAAGCTGGAAACGGGGAGGCAGTCAGACAGACTCCCACATGTGCCCGACCAGGATCAACCCAGCACGCCCACCAGGGGCGCTGCTCTGCCCACCAGGGCGTCGCTCTGTTGTGACCAGAGCCACTCTAGCGCCTGAGGCAGAGGCCATGGAGCCATCCTCAGTGTCCAGGCCATCTTTGCTCCAATGGAACCTTGGCTGTGGGAGGGGAAGAGAGAGACAGAGAGGAAGGAGAGGGGGAGGGGTGGAGAAGCAGATGGGCGCTTTTCCTGTGTGCCCTGGCCGGGAATCGAACCGGGACTTCCGCACACCAGGCCAACGCTCTACCACTGAGCCAACCGGCCAGGGCCTGTAAGCTATCTTTAAAAAGCTCTTCACATCCACTATGTCAGGGGTCAGGAACTTATGGTTCGCAAGCCAGATGTGGCTCTTTTTATGGCTGCATCTGGCTCTCAGACAAATCTTTAATAAAAAATAATAATGTTAAAAATAGAAAACATTCTCATGTATTACAATCCATTCATTTCCTACTGCTCACGTTCATGGTTGCGGGTGGCTAGAGCCAATCACAGCTGTCCTCCGGGGCAACACCAAATTTTTATTGGATAATGTGTAACGTACACGGGTTGTTGTATGGCTCTTATGGAATTACTTTTTAAAATATGTGACATTCATGGCTCTCTCAGCCAAAAAGGTTCCTGACTCCTGCACTATGTCAATTAATTCTCTCAACTCCTTGAGATGGCTAAGATAATCTTTTTTTTTATATTTTAATTTTTTTTATTTTTCCTTTCTATTGAATGTATTAGGGTGACACTAGTTAACAAAAGGCTCCAGGTGCACAATTTTACAACACATCATCTGCACATTGTGTCTGTCATGTGTTCACCACCCCAAATCAAGATCATCTTGATTTTACTGGCAGGGAAAGGAGTTGTGGCGGGGAAGGGAGCCGTGGTGGAGAACAGAGCCAGGGCAGGGAAGGAAGCCATGGCGAGGCTAAGGAACCCAGCCCTGGTCACAAGTGCACTCAGAGCTTTCTCTGCAGAAACAGGAGGCTGACAGACACGAGCTCTCCGGTCCCCTTTCCTCAAGCCCCAGGGCATGACACAGGCCACCGTGAGAAGGAAAGGCTCAGGCAGAGGGGCCTCTCTCCCTAGGACAGGAGCAGGGCCAGCAAAGTCCACACAGCCTTAGGGACAGTGCACAGAGCATAGGCTCTGGGGAGCTGAGGGGCCAGGTGCAAATTATACTACTTCTCTGAGCCTCAGCTTTCTCCATCTGCAAAAACGGCTCTCTCCTACTTGGTAGAGAGAAGCTGAAATAGGCTCACAAGTGAAAACAGGTAAAGGACCTGGCACGGTGTCTGGCACTGAGCAGGGACTCAGAAGATGTTCGTTTCCTCCCAACCCTTTCCCTTTCTTGCTAAAGCTCTCTCCATGACTGACTAAAACTACCAGGTGGAATTTTTCATGCAAATGTCAGCTTCTTATAAAGCAGGAGTATGGCAAATTAGCACTAGCAAGTAACACACAGAATTTCTCAACTCTTATGAGGACACATGTACAAGTCACCACTGATAATGGAAAATAATTACAGCTCAGAGTTTTGCATCAATTGCAGTATTAACAAGTGTGCACTACATTTCACTACTGTCTACCTATGATTCTTGCAAAGAAACAATGGCAAACCAGAAACACGCTTCTTCACTCACTATGCAACTGTTTAAAGATAAATATCCCGGCCTGACCTGTGGGGGCAGTGGATAAAGCGTGGACCTGGAATGCTGAGGTCATTGGTTCAAAACCCCAGACTTGCCTGGTCAAGGCACATGAGAGAAGCAACTAGTTTGAGTGGATGCTTCCCACTCCCTCCCCCCACCTCTTCTCTCTCTCTCCTAAAATCTATAAATAAAATCTTAAAAATAGTTTAAAAAATATCGCCCCAAAAGATTAAAGCCTTTCTGTGCCGGGGTGAAATATGAGTCCCAGAGACCAAGAGGAGCTGTGACCTGGCACCTGGGTGCTCTCCCCAGAGTGGTGGCTTGGCGCTGTTCCAAGCACTTGGTTCATCTGCAAAACTCACTTCTTGGAGCCCCAGCTAAGCCTTCCCAGATGGAGGACGGTGAGGAAGGGAGGGACTGCTGTGAGTGTGGCCTGTGTCCTCATGCATCCAGCCCAGGCCTCCTGAAACTGCACTGTGGAGGGTGGTAGTAAGTGCCTGTGCCTCACTCCCCGTTCCTACCACCTGGAACTATCACTTAGTGTATAACCTAAATTTATACCCTCAGACTGGGCTGCAGAGAGAATATCTAATTCATAAAAAGTACTCGGGAACAGGGAGGAAAAGTCAGAATCTAGTAAAAGTGGTGCTTAAAACCTCGAAGAAAGCCATCGCTACAAACACTTCTGCCACAGTTTGGTAGCAAGGGGACCATTCAGAAGCATGGGTTTGGGACGCTAACATCTGAATTTTATATACATGGTGGTGGTGTGTAATTTACTTAAGAATTACCTTGATCTTTACAAATATCAATTTACTTTATTAACACGGTTAAGCAGTTTCCAAGTATTTTATATGGAAGGGCTGTGTTTCTAATGGCCCAGAAGGAGAAGGCCTGACCATGTCCCTCCCCTATTTACACTCTTCAATGGCTCTCCATTGCCCTATAAAGTTCAGACTCTTTCACACGGCTTACAAGGCCCTGGATGGCTGGCCCTCGCCTGCCTGCCTCAGCTCTCCTCTCTCCCTTCAGCCTTGTGTTCCTATCAGACACTGAACTGCTGAGACTTCCTGGAAAGCTCCATGGGCAACACTTACAAGTCTCTGTGGATGCCGCTACCTGCTCCCCTGGCTGATTCCTGTTTCTGGGTTAGTTTCAGTTCAGGCAATCCCTTCCTCTGAGAAGCACAGCCCTCAGGGCTAATTTCGGGTCCTGTACTTGAGCTGATGGCATCCCAAATTCACTGCAATTACTTTTTGCTTGTCTACATCTGCTCTTGACAAACTCCATGAAGATGGGATTATGTCACACTCACTATTCAAAAAGAACTCCTAGCAGGAGGCTGTGGCCGGCACACAGAAGGCTCTCAAACATTACTGCAGAAGGGGATGCTTACTGCATCTCTGCCACAGGGCAGACACTGGACTACACTGGACACACAGGACTCAATTATGCAATCCACCACAACCCTAAGAGACAGGAAGGCAACAACTGCTATTACAGATGAAGGCGCTGAGAAACAGTGAGACCAACCATCCTGACTTCACTTACTACAGCAGGGGAGTGGTCAAGCGGGGGATTATTGGTGCATTGATGGAATTCTACAGAAGTGCCACTCCCATCCCTGGTACAATGCTGCCAGCACTGCCAACCAGGAGAAACGGCAGGCACAAACAACTTTGTTGAAACTCTCTTTCCCAAGGAAGTGAGAATGATGATGATGACCCTTGGAGCCTAAAAGTCCCTGAAACACAATTTTAAAGCCATCAACTTAACAATGTAAATGGTTTTAAGGCCACTGATGAAATAAAAACAGCAATGGTTGCTGGTCTTCATTGAATCCTTTAGGTGCCAGGCACTGTGCTAGGCACCCAGCAATCATTATCTCACTGGATCCTCCAACAACCTAATAAGGGAGGTATAGCCAATGCCCTGCTTTACAGGTGAGAAGGAAGCTCAGAGGTCAGTGACCTTGCACAGGGTCACACAGCAGGAAGCAGGGGAGCCAGAACCCCGCGCCCATGTGCTGGCCACTCCTCCTCCGGCCTCTCGGGTCCTGGCGGGGCTTCATGTACAGGCTGGCCTGAGCCTCTGTCTGGAATGATGTCACTGCTACCACCTTTCCTTCCTCCTTCCTGACCATTCCACCACCAGGAATGACATAAAACACCCTGATGTCACGCTGAGGCCTTACACCAAGCACTGTTTGTAAGGCTTAGAAAGAAAAGATCTTCATTTATTAAGAAGGAGAGCAGCAGCTACCAGACCTGACCTGGCACCTACTACCAGACCTGGCACAGAAGAGTGGCCACAGAAACATCTCCTGGGCTAAACTGAGGAGCAGAGAATAAAAGGAAACAGTCCCTGTGTAATCTGGCCATGTTTTGGTATTTCTGAGCTGCCAGCTAACACGATCATTCTCTCCAAGAAACTAGGTCTATGCCAATACCCTTGGCTGTCCTGCTAACTTACCACTAGACTCAAATTAATGTTTGTTTAAATGAGATAATGATATAAAAAGGCAGAAGGAGAGCTGGGAAGGATGATGAGCTATATACATGTCACTGTGGAAGGAAGGCAGACGCTGTAAGGGGACTGGGTCACCATTTAACAAATAGCAAGAGCACCCTGTAAAGAGCATGACAACTAGAATTAGGTCTTTCCTCAAAATAACATTTTTCAAATGAGAACACTAGGTTATAATTTGTATTTCTTTTCGTGCAGCAAATTTGAGTGTCATAAAAATGGTTAAAAAGTCTTCCTATGGTAGCTTTTTCTAAACTTTTATGAACATCTGCCACATTCATTTGAAGTTTAAAAAATTCTGGCACATATGCAAAGGCATAATAAGGTGCCTATAGCTTTCAAGAAAAAAAATAACAAGACAGTCAAAAATAAGCCTTTTGCAGAATTGCCAGTAAGAAACTAGTGAGCAGGAGGAGCTGGGCCTCCCAGGCGCCTCCTCTGAAGAGCTCTCCCCCCTTCGGCCCCAGGTATGAGCACCTCCTCCAGTATCACGGCCCATCGTTCCTGGAAGCAATCTCCCAGGAGCATCCCTGTCCTCCGAAGAGTATAGCAGAACCACACAGAACCGACCAAAAAGCACACCAAGAGTACTCTGGGTCTGTGCTGAAATCGTGCGAGGAGACTAGAAGACTGAATTCCCAGACTGGTGGTCCACAGCTGCCCAGCACACCCAGGGGATGCTCCCCTGTTCAAGGGGCGTCTAAGCTGGTCTCTAGCGTGGGGCCACCGCTAGGCCTCCTTTTCTTTCTGTGTTGACCATACAGGAGTTCAGTGTGGTAATTGACAGGGCTAAGATTTACCTTGGCTAGTGCATCCCCAATCTTCTCACTTAAAGCCTTTCAAAGGCTGAGCAGAGTGGACTTGCAGCCATTCACCTAAGTGCAAAACTCTGTCTCAAGTTTTAGCTTAAAATGTATGCATATTTCGCATAGCATGTTTTACTAATAAAAGGCCTTGTTTTAAATTTAAATACAATCATATAAAGGTTAAGAAAGTTTTCTCTGTCCGTCTTTAAGGAAAGCATGCTGCTGGGTTCTCTGAGAGCAGTGAGGCCCGTCAGAAGGCTCGAAGTAGCTCCGAGTTCTGGCTTTCCCAGCACACACTCGGTCCTGCTGGTCAGAGAGCACCTGCTGTGCCCTGCTGTGCGCTGAGGACACCAGGAGAAGGAGCCCAGTCCTTGTTCCCAAAGAACTCATGCTCCAAGGGATGGTGAAGAGGGACAGGGAAGCTACTACCCAGAGCAAGAGGTACAAAGTGGGAGGACCTCTGGGAAGAGCTGGAGAAGGGAGGGCATAGCCATGCAGTGGTGTGGGGTTGTGGTTGGTTAGGGGTCAGCGAGCACACTGGCTAACGAGGGACACCGAGAAGACAGAAGGCTTGACAGCAGCAAGACTGGGCAGAGTTCAGGGGCAGTGAAGAGGGACACTGGGCGGTAGACTACTGAAAGAAGAGTGACCCAGTAGAAGTCAACCCACTAACCGCTGGGGACTATGAACTGAATTTTATATTCACCTTCATACCTCCAGAACCTAGCAAAATGTCTGGAACATAAGGGGCTTTCATTTGTTTAGCAAATGAATGAATACGGCTGTGCAAGAATCCAAGAAAAGCAAAGGAAAATGTCAATGAAGGCCATAAGGAAGGAACAGGGCGAGAGACATGTCAGAGGCACGGTGACTGGAGAGGAAGAACAGGCAGAGGAGTACTAGGCCATGCTCAGGGTCCCACTGCCAGGCATGGCACCACTCGCAGGGACTGATGTGTGTGGCGTGGCCAGAGACACTGAGCCTGGTCTGCAGTGCATCCAGGTGAAGTTCAGGTGGCACTTGAAACGCTTGGACCTGCGTTCAGAGAGGCAAGCCGCAGTTAGAATCCCAGCCGAGACGGACCCAGGTCACCTTGGAAGCTGAAACAAAAACCCTTAACCAAGACGGCATGTCCAGAAGGAAGACAGGTTAAGGCCAGGGAGCTGGACAGTGAAGTAAAGGGACACGGAAAAGCCTGGCCAGAAATGTCTGGTGGGCAGGGGGGAGGCGGAAAGGAGCTGCAGACTCCAATAGACCACATGGTCTTTAGATTAGTATTTTAAACTCGGTAACAATTGGCAGTAAAGGCCTATTAGAAGGTGTTCAATTTAAATTTTTCACACAGGAGCTTTGACTACACCCCCAAACTTGACAAACAAAGGTAAAACACAGAAGAAATCTCTTCAATCTGATTTAAATACACCATCCAAGATCGTCCACAAACTGTGTACTGTATGTGCTCAGGGCTGGGTGATGACAAGGAGGAGCTGTAACAGAATGCAGGAGCCACATGGCCGTCCTGTCAAATTAGAAATTTGAGCAGATTTCTGTGGTCTATTTTGATCAAGATTCTCAATGTCAAACAAACAGGTTTTTCGATAACCAACTTGTTTCATTTTCGTAAGCACAATAGCACAGTGTGCAACAGTTAGCGAAGAAGCAGGTGGTCCTCGTCGACGTGAAATGAAGGGAACAGAAGAAGAGAAGTAGCACTTCCTTTAAGACATGCAAAGCATCATCACAGACGGATATGGCTTAGATTTTCCCTCTGAGAGCTTATCTCCCGTGCAAAATAGGCAAACCCCCCAACTCCCACCCCATTTTGCTCTGGTACAAATTTAAGCTCTCTCCGGAGGAGGGAAAAGCTTAGGGTTCATATCTACAAACCAATGGCACTTACAAAAGCACAGATAAGTCCTTTAAAAGAACTGCTATCTAATTGGTACAGCCATGCAGAAAGCAATCTGGCAGCAGATTCAGAGCTTTGACCAAGCATTTCTACATTACGGGTTCTATGCTAAGGAACTAAGTCAAAATGCAGATAAACCCTTATGCATAAAGATGTTCACTGAAATGCTATTTATATTGGTGAAAAATTATAAACAATCTAAGTGTCCTACAATAATAGGAAAATGGTTAAGATGTGATACATCCAAACAGTGGCATGACAGGTAGACATCTAAAAATTATTTTTACTGAGAGTATATAAAAACGTGTAGAACTCCCCATACCATAATATTAAGTGACATATAAAAACATAAAATTATATATGTATAAAACTCATATCAATTACATACATCTATACAAACTATACATTCATAAAATAAAGGCCAGGATGAAGAAGAGTAAAATGTTATCTGGTTGAATTTAGAATAATGGTATTGTGGATAATTTTAATTTTCCTCCTTATACTTCTATATACCTTTTAGACCACATTTTCTATAATAATAAAAAAAAAAGTAACCTTGTTTCAATGGTTTAGAATAAATATGATTATTTTTAAAAAGAACTGTGTATGTTTTTTAAGGGACAGAGAGTCAGAGAGAGGGATAGACAGGGACAGACAGACAGGAACGGAGAGATGAGAAGCATCAATCATTAGTTTTCCGTTGCGCATTGCGATACTTTCTCATATGTGCCTTGACCGCAGGCCTTCAGCAGACTGAGTAACCCCTTGCTCGAGCCAGTGACCTTGGGTCCAAGTTGGTAAACTTTTGCTCAAACCAGATGAGCCCACGCTCAAGCTGGCAACCTCGGGGTCTCGAACCTGGGTCCTTCCACATCCCAGTCCAATGCTCTATCCACTGCGCCACTACCTGGTCAGGCAATAAATACAATTTTGAAAAGAAAATCATTTCCTTTCCCTTGTTCAAACCCTTGAAGACCTTTTTCCTCCTGCCTCTTCGAACTTCACTCCCTCACTCGTGAAAACTGACAATCCTGGCGAAGAGGAACAACACTGGAGACAAGACCTTGCCCTGTGGGAAGGGCCTGCATTGACCGCTCAGCTCTGTGTGCCTGGGAGGGCACTGTGCACAAGGTGCTGCTTCCACATGCTCCCGCGTGGAGAGCTGTGAACCCGCAGACCGTGTCTTTTCCACTGCCACGCAGCAAAGCAAAACGGCAAGCAGGGGGGGGGGGAGAAGCCGACTTACCTCCATTAGACTTAAATGGATTCCTATGAGGTAGGGCATGGGAGCACTGTGAAGAGAAACAGAGACACACAGCTGCTTTAATGTCTGTTGCTTCCGACAGAAAATTACAGATGGCTCACTATTTGGAGAAAAACTGTTTTAATAAACGTATGCACAGTTACATTTCCTTTCACAACAAAAATCCTGACATGACATCTTGTTCCCAAGCCTAGAAACTTCAGAGGAATTTCAAAGTGCGGGTGGCACTGGGAGCCGCACGGGTGGGAAGACAGATGCTGGCGTCAGCACGGAACTGGCAGTTTGGCAACTGCACAGCCTTCGCTGCCGTATTTTCAAAATGGGACTTGGGCCCTGGTCGGGTGGGTCTGTGGACAAGGCATCACCCCGGAGTTAGGAGGTCATGGGTTTGATCCCAGGTCGGGGCAAAGCTATCAATGGGTACACACATAAATGAGACAACTAATGAAACAATGAGTTGATGCTTCTCTCCCTCTCTACCTAACCCTTTCTCAAATCATTGGAAAAATTAAAAAAATAAATAAAATGAGACCTTGGAAGCAAACTGGTAGTTTGCTATCAGAATGAGAAAAAAAAATGTACATTGAGTGATATACATCCTAGTATAAAGGGAATTATTATTGCTATACTTAGAACAGAAAAAACAGTTAACAAGGTTTAAGGGAGAATAAAATAATCTTTTATTTGCAGTCTCCTTCTGCCATCAGGAGTCATGATCTGTCTACTCTGACTTGACAAAGCACATGGAGAGCCACCAGCAAGCACCTCGGCCCCAGCTGCACACACACCATCAGGTGACACTACAATAATAGATAAAGCCCCTTCCAACTCCTTCATTCACAGGCAACGGGCTCCTAAGTTGCTGACTGAGCAGGAAATGAGAACGAAACTCCAACGGTTTGAAGATCTGGGCATAAGGGATCGACTTCCTTGGGTTCCAGGACTCTGTGTGCCCGTGTATACACACACATACACTATGATTTGTTTACTTACAAATGGCAAATGTGCTGGACATTGCACGAGAAAGTTCAAATTCATCTTCCCAATCCACACAACAACCATACAAGCAAGGTATTATCCCCATTTTTCAGAGGAGGAGATAGGTCCAGAGAGTTAAATCACTTATCTAATGCCACAGAACAAAGTCTACGGCAACCCTAGAACCTGGCTTCAAAGTTTCTTCCTCTGTGCCAGACAGACTTTGCAATACCAAACCTAAAATCCCCAGGCCCAGCAACCACATGACTCTTTTCTTGGGGGCAGAGTCAAGGAGCAGGGAGACAGGGAGTGATCGCCAAGTTTTCTGTGTCTCTCCAGCATACGATACATCCTGTGAAAGGCACAAAAGGGTATTTTATGAGCCTCAGGGAAAGATAACTGGCTCAGATGGAGGTGCCGGGTTCCTTTCCCCGACGCAGCCGGGGGAGAGGGAGCAGACCCACAGGACTGGCTTTCGTGAAGACAGTGTTGGGGAAGCAAAAAGGGGTAACAAATGAGAAAGGAGAGGTTTGCTTCCCATTTAATATTAAGGAGTTTAGGCTTTTATCCTGAAAGCAATGGATAGGCAATAAAGATTTTTTAAACATCAGATGAGCATTTTAAAATTACTCAAACATTTAAAAATAAGAAAGGGCACAATTCCTTCATTACCATTCGACAAATAAACTTCTTCAAGCAAAAATCCTTCCCCAGAATATAAAATGTCCTCCTTACTACAGATCTCAGCAGTGATATATCTTGGGAGCCTGTAAAACAGACTTGAATATTAGCTGCACAGTTTGGGAAACTATTCTTCTAGAAGACTTTTGTATTTGACAATAGCCAAAGAAAGAATTATACACACAACTGCAGTGAAAGTGGAGTTGTCTTTTTTTCTTTCTTCTTCTTCTCTTTTAAAAAATGGTATCTGCTGTGCACATTCAGCTTCTCTTCGCCTCTAGGGGCAAGGAAATGCCCTACGATATTTTTTCCCCTTAAACTGTAAACCATTAGTTTAGCTGCCAGCTACACAAATGCTCAAACTTCCCAGTGTGCCTGGCTCTGCTGTCCAAGTTTTTTCCAGTGTACACTGAAATGAATGTGTTTCTAATTAAGTACCTTCAGGGAAACGACAGCTTCAATGTCAAAAATACAAAGTCTGAACCCTGGCAGGAAGTACTAAGACTACAAATGTCTCATCTAGTAGAACCTTGCCTGATGTCATGAAAGGAGGCAGGAAGAGTGCAGAATCCCAGAAAAATGGCCACTTATTAAGGTGTCCCGAAGCACAGCCTAACACATAGGAGGGAGAAAACCTCAAATCTGTAATGTTCAACCAAATCTTAACAACTTTTCCAACTCCTACATTCAATCATGCAATTGACCGATGACCCTGACTTTTAACTAGCATTTCGGAACTGAAATTCCAATAAATGAATTAACTAATGCACAGAAAAAGACATTCCAACAATTGTGGTAAAAAGGGTAGAAATAAATACCTATGGCAAAAGCCTCGGTATAATTCAACACAAACACAGGCTCTTATCTGAAAGAGAAATATTTTCTAGAATTTTAAATATGTATGTCTTAATGCCATGCCCTTTTGTCCTGCAATAAAAATCAATGCTATCCCGAAAGCGAGGAAGTGGAGTCTTACAGAAATGACAGCAGATGCCAGAAGGAACAAAGGGGGACGCACTCCTCAGTGGCGCTAGCTAGGCCTTTTTGAAAGCTCAATAACTGTCCAAAGAGTAATTATGGCCTATCCTAGAAATGTAGTTTCTTAGCCAAGTATTGTTAGGGCTGGAACAGCTCTGTATTTGGAAAATATTTAAAACACATTTATTCTGAAATCACAGCAGTTCTGTTTTTATATGAATGCAAATTTAGACAAATACCTTTTACATTGTTGTCATTTGCTTACAAAGCCTCAGATACTTCCCTGGATCTACCGTAGTTTTCTCTGTGCATACACTAATTACAAATTCCAAGGGGAAAGAAAGGGAAAAAAAAGAAACCCAGAATCTCCTTAACAACTTAATGTAGCAAATAGGTAACTGGTAATTCTAGATGTAGCCTGAAAACAATTTCTAGCCTCATACTACTACAATAGTCATTGTTGCTACTGGGTTGTTTTCTTTGGAAATATATTTCCTATGGCTTTTTATTGTAAAGAGAATTTTCTCCTGGGGGGAAAAAATCACTCACCTATGATCGTGTCATCTTAACACAACTACTTTTATTTTTGTCTTAGTCTCCGCCAATATTGGCCCACATTAACAAACATTTTTATCTTTGAAATCACAGACTGCATGTATTTTATTGTCTTCTCCTTGGCTACATTAACATTTCACATATTTTACTATAATCTTTGTGATTATTATCTTAAAAACTGTTATATCCCACAAAGTACCAATGTATACTGTAATTTATTGAACCCTATTTCTAGAATCGAACATTAGATCATGTGCATGAATTCTCAAACATGGAATAAATAAGTCAAAGGGCAGGACTGTTTGTTACATCTTGGCAAAGTGTTTTCTAGAACAGCAGTTCTTATTGAGATAGAAATCTCTCAGAACTGCTGCAGGGATTAGAGATAATCAATCTATAAAGCTCCTAGCACAGGAGCAGCACATGGTAGGCTCAGAAAGTGACCGTCATCATGTCCAAATGGGGTCTCTCGGAGCCCTGCAATGGCTGGAACCTCTGGACCCATTCTCTTGTCGCTCAAAGAATGGCTCCTGTTCTTGCCCCAGTTCTGATGGACTCCTGGCAAACCTTGGTGAGGATGGTTGAGACCCCATGATGAATGTGGGGTGCTAGACCTACATCCTCTCTACACATGGGTCTCTCCAAGAATACTCTCCTGTCACCTATCTACTACTGAATTCAGTAGGGTTGCTTATCACTTTCTTCAGAGAGCAACTCTTACTTTTTTTTTTTTAAGAAAGAGAGAGAGAGACAAATAGAAAGAGGAAAAGAGATGAGAAGCATCAACTTGTAGTTGTGGCACTTTAGTTGTTCATTGATTGCTTCTCATATGCGCCTTGACCAGGGGGCTATAGCTGAGCCAGTGACCCCTTGCTCAAGCCAGTGACCTTGGGCTCAATCTAGCGGCCATGGGATCATGTCAATAATTCCACGCTTAAACCGGTGACCCCATGCTCAAGCTGGTGAGCCTGCACTCAAGCTGGATAAGCCCATGCTCAAGCAGACGACTCAGGGTTTCAAACTTGGGACCTCAGTATCCCAACTCGATGCTCTATTCCCTGCGCCACCACTGGTCAGACAGGACAACCGTTACTCTTGATGTTATATCCTAACAAGAAGGCAAAAACTACTAAGTAAACTATGATTTGTTACTTTCTTATCATGTAGAATGACAAATTTTAAAAAGCACCCATCACTCTTGGGCATACATTAAAAGAAAAAGATAGCAAAATGAATTGGTTAAACTATTCCTAAAAAAAAAAACATTCTTCACATTCAGAGTCTGACTCAGTTGAATCATATTTTCAATCAGAGTCTTCGATGTCCATGTTTTTCCAAGGGTATCTCAATAACAAAACATGATAAAACTTCATCTACTAGGCCCTGGCTGGTTGGCTCAGTGGTAGAGCGTCGGCCTGGCGTGCGGGAGTCCCAGGTTCGATTCCCAGCCAGGGCACACAGGAGAAGCGCCCATCTGCTTCTCCACCCTTCCCCCTCTCTCCTTCCTCCCTGTCTCTTTCTTCCTCTCCTGCAGCCAAGGCTCCATTGGAGCAAAGTTGACCCGGGCGCTGAGGATGGCTCTGTGGCCTCTGCCTCAGGCGCTAGAATGGCTCTGGTTGCGACAGAGCGATGCCCCAGATGGACAGAGCATCGTCCCCTGGTGGGCATGCTGGGTGGATCCCGGTTGGACGCATGCGGGAGTCTGTCTGACTGGCTCCCCGTTTTCAGCTTCAGAAAAATACAAAAAAAATCCTACAAAAACCCCCCCCAAAAACTTCATCTACTAGAAACTATCTTCCTTTATTAGGTCCCAGAAAGAACTTGTTTGTTGCCTTTCAAGAAAATATGAATGCAAATATCTGTTTCACTAATAGCAAACAAACACCATGGTTCTCTATTTGGTGCCTTTCAGCACTCACAGCGACTTTACATTTCAATGTAGACTGAGTGCAATTTTGCGGACACTTGACATGGCAATTAGACACAGCATGTGCCGAACCAACAACGCACATCATTAAATTAAAGTGGTGATAATATAACAGCTATGACCAAGTCCATGCATAGGCAGGCATGACAACTGCTCACAATTGCCCTATGGCTAACAGCGATTGTGGGATACCATACATCTCTGAATAGCATTATAGGGTTTATCTGTGCGAGGCCTTTGTTCTCTGGGAATTTACTGCACTATCTGACTTCATCAATTCCATCCTGCAAGAGGAAAAGCTAGTCTTTCTGCCTTTGCCCCTGCAAAGGAAAGGAGCTCTGCTGCTGGTGTCAAGGCAGTGACATTTTAATGACCTTGACCTGAAAGGTATGTTCAATTTGAACCCTCTTAGGGGAAGAGAAACTAATATTTATTGAGCTGCTACAATCAAGCTCTCTTGGTGCATTACTTACCCATATTTTGCAAGGCAACTCTGCAAGGTAGCACTATTTTCCACGTTTTCAGAATGGAAAACAGGCTCAGGGAGGTGGAACCTGCCCAAGAGCACACAGCTAGTAAATAGTAGGACCCTACTCAAACTCAGGGTTGTTGGACTGAAAGCCCAGGCGGGTCCACAGTGCCCTGCAGCACACACTTAGTACTTCAGGCAAAGGAAAGGAGGGCGTGCTGGTATACCACGGGGCCGTCACCCAATCTTCTTACGAACTTCAGGCCTGGGAGCAAGCCACTTCTCTTCCGGGTAAGCCCTACAGCATGAGCCCCCTGCTAGCGATGACCAGGCATGCAGATGGACACTGAAGACTTATTCCCGGCCCTGTTGCCCCGATTCATTATTACTGCACTTTCACAATTTGTTTCGTTTCTTTCCCCCAGATAACTCAGGCCCTCTTAATTATGTTCCTGTAAGGTGAACAGCAACTAATTGGAAAAGAGTCAGGTGAAATAAAAAAACAGTGACTACTCAGAGACACAAAATACAGCTTACTGAGACAAGGAGGGAGGGTAACAGTGGGTAGAGGTGGGAGGCCTCAACCCCCAGGTTAGCAATACCTCTTCCCCCTCAGAAAGGGACAGGTTTAAAGCTGTCCATGGGTTTGGAAGGTCCACTGTTTCTCTTTCTTTTTTTCCCATGTAAACGCATAGTTCACATTACAATTTACAGATTACAGTACCCATCTTACTTCTGAGGCACACCAGCCCCTTAACCAAATACCCTGAGGGCCAAAGGGGATCCCACAAATCTTCCCTCAGTTCCATTTTTCAAGGAAAGGAAAACTGCAACAGGTCTTTCTTGTTTGAGCTTTTCTTTTCTTTCTTCTTTCTTTTTCTTGAAAAGAAACAAAAGTGTAAACACAGCTTGTCCTAGAGTTTTCTATTCTGTTCTGAAATAACGAGGCCTGGCATTGTTAGAGAGGTTCAAGGACAAAAGAATGGGAGAGAACAAGAACAAAGACCAGACAAGGCGTCTGGTTGGAGAACACAAACAATAGCTTTGGTCTTACTGCGAGTGACCAGATACGGTCTTCAGGCTAATGGAGGCCGGTGTGGCACCGAGAGCCAGAGGGGCAGCCGCCGCTTACTGTGTGTGCCAGCACCACACAAAGGGCTAGACTGGCATTTTCTCCCTGGACCCTCACAACAAGAGTGTGAGGTGGTTTTACAACCACCAATTGACAGACGAGGAAATGAAGGCTGGGAAGCTGAACAACTTACTCAAGGCACACAGCTAGAAAACGGCAACGCTGAGAGCAGAACCCAAGTCCGTTTCGCTAAGAGGAAGCTTCGTTGTTTCTCAGACCAGCAATTACACAGCTGGGAAGGAGGATCAGAAGGCGGTTAGGAGGTTTTCTCGGGCCTGCTCCCCGAGGGCCGGCAGCAGCTGGGCCAGTCCCAGCCCTGCACAATCTGCCCGACCAGCCCCTCACCACAGGCGCCTCTTGTTCCAAACCTGCCTTGGGCTCTCCGTGGGCTCGATCCCTGCCCCCCGAAGTCCACCAATGCTCAGAGCACCCCAGTGGTTGCTAACACCTCTCTTTTTACAGGCTTTTGTCTGGGTTGTCCATGCGTCACGTGCAGATATGTGTGGTTGTTCTAGACTGTCAGTCACAACAGAATGAGCGGGTTCCTGTCTCCCAGAGTCTGCCTGCCCCCCTGCCCCAGGGAAAGCAGAGTGAAGACGTCAAGACTGTCTGTGGGCTGCTGTGCACTGAGCGCCCACCAGCACCAGGGCTGTACAGGGTCAGCCCACGCAGCTCACTTAACCCACAAAAGGCCCAGCCTGTACCTTCTGTTTTATAGAAGAAGAAAGGGACTCTCGGAACATGCACACGGTCACAGGTAAGGGCGACTCCAGCCCAGATCCTCCTAATTCTAAGTCTCTTACACTGTCCTTGCTAAATACTAACTTCTCCTAACTACTGTGTTACAGTTAAGGGGAAAAAAATGGTTATTTGATATCTACACCTGAAAAATAAAAGAGCAAGTGGACACTTCATAGACAGAAGAAAACTATCAATACATTGCCTTACTAGCTTCAATGAATTAACTGATACTCCTTTTTGTCCTTTTTGTTCTAAACAGGACTCAAGGCAGTTTATGAGTATGTTCAATACAGCATTAAAGGTAGGTATGTAAATAGGGGCCAAGAAGAAATGCAAGCTGGGGTGAGGTTCTGCACACCTGCAGGGATGCCCACAGATCTGTGTCCAAGCACTCCAGCTGCCAAGCCAAAGAGGGAAACAGGATCATAATGTGATTCATGGTGTCCACTGGGAAAACAGTCACTCGGGTGCTTGCATTTTTAAAAAGCAATGGGGAGGGGAAACAGAAAATTAGTATCTTACAAAGTATTTATTATGAACTCAGGTGTATTCTATATGCTGGTCAGTCAGTCAACAAATATTACTATGTGTCAGGAACCACGTTGGGTTGAGGGCAGAGAAGTGGAAAACAAAGTTCTGGTCCCTGCGTGTTTGGAGTTTATGGTTAATAGCAGACATTAAACAAGCATAATACTGTAGTTGGCAGCTGCAGCAGGGACACTTACAGGGTGCTGTGATAGCCTCATTTCATCTTAGCAGCAATCTTGAAAGCCTGATCTCTGTAATTTACAGGAGATCCTATGGTTCAAAGAGGTTAAGTGACTTGACAAAGGTCACAGCTGGTGAGAGGCAGAAAATATGGCTTGAAAAGTAAAACGGGTGCAAATGCCATGAGTTAATCAAGGCTTTCTTCGGGGAAAAGGTATTTAACTTTCTGCCTAATTTTGAACCAGTTCTCCCTGATTTATGATCACTAGCAGAGGATGAGGACCCACGAGAGGACAGGAGCAATTCTAGATCAGGAGAGGAGGCAGAGACTGCCTAGTTTTCATTTGGCAATTTTGAGGGCCAAACCACAGGGCTCACCATAGTGGAGGCGCTCAGTGTGTGTGGAGTTAGGCACTGGAGGTGGTTTGCTAAGTTCAGACACGTGTATATCACTGGAGCTGATGGGTGAAGGGAGAGACGGAGGACAATGCCCTTCTCAGTGTGGCCCTGTAGCTTCGTGGAGCAGTAACTTGGGGTTGGGAGAGATGCCTTCTAGAGCTCCAAGCCCCTGAGCTCAACCAAATGAACACTTGAGTTACAAAAATAATGCCTGGAAAAAAACCTATAAGGTCAACATCAAAGCCTGGAGCAGTCCGCCCTTCTGTGCCTCCTTGGTCAACCGGAAGGAGACGGACTTGGAAAACATCAGGAAGGGCTCCATGACTAAGACCACTGCAGCAGGGCAGGTTAATCACAGAGGAAAGGTCAGGAGACGGGGCTCTCGACTGCCCCAGAGAGTTCAATGAGAACCATAACAGCTAGAGCCAGCTGTGAAGGCAAGGCTCTGCTCTCAGCCTCCAGCAGCCTGTGAGACCCCTGCAGAAATGCAGGAATGAATGAGGCACAAAAGAAATGAGGATAGAAAAAGAGAAAGATCGATGGAAAAATAAATCAAGAAAGTAACAAAACAAAACATGTAAAAGTTGAAAATACAACTGGTTATGAGAAGAAAAGATTTTCTCTTTTTGCATTCCATTACTAAGATATGTCACAGGCCAAGACGCATAGCATCCAATTTCCTTCTTAGCTCCTCGTTCTTTCCAGCATTTAAGGGGAAGACAACCCCGCGGCTGGGAGGTTACTCCGAGCCTCGCACTGTGCTGGGGCTTCCTGTACGCTCCCTTGTGTCCAGGCCTGGGGGGCAGGGATGCAGCACAAAAGCCCTGACACAGGGATCTTCCTCTACTGCAGCCGCTCTGTGACAATGGCATGACACGGTCTGTGGATCCTGTTCTACTAGTCACCAGGAACATATCCAGAATGCCTACTTCAGAGACCACTACACTGTGCGTAAGAAGTTTCAGAGTTTTCTTAGTGGTGGGTTCAAGACAGGCTCTGAGTCAAGGAAGAGTGAGGAATTACGTACAGAATGTGTCCCAAGAAATGGAAAAGCAGGCCCAGGCTTGGTCATGTAAGCAGAGACCAGAGCTGGCTCTGTCCCATGAGGCTAGTCAGAAATTGGGTTGGAGAAGCAGGTTGTTGTCCTGAACAACGCCAGGCAAGAGGAGGCCTGGAAGGGCGGGGCCTGAGAGGGAGGGACCACAGGGCGGGCCCAGAGGCTCAGGTGCAGATGCAGCAGCAGAGGAGGCAGAGGGCCATGGGATGCTGGGATGCTGGGCTGCAGTCAAGGTGGTGAGTAACAACTACCTTCCCCTGAGCCAGGAAGGGCTGTTCTCACGGCAGAGTGTGACTCAGCGTCCCTGTGGGAATACCGCTGCCAAGGCTGCAGGAGGACTGTCCCCTGTGCTCCCAGAGCCACCTCAGAGGGACCAGGCAAAGGGTCTGATGCCAACCATCTACACGGACTACTCGTTTTTATAGAACATTTGCTTTTTGCTCTATATACGTTTGGATGGTTAAAATTTTTATTTTAAATAATAAGGATGAATTACCTTACTAACAACAATAAAGAATATATTAAAAATCTGATGGGTCTGGAACTGGAGAGTGGTGATGGTTGTACGACCTTGTGAATATATTAAAACCACTGCATGGTACACTTTTTAAAGGGTAAATTTTATGGAATATGAATTACATTTCCACTTAAAAACTGAATGGAGAACTTGAAAAGACAGTTTCCCCATAGAACCTATAGTATAGATAGGGGTTCCTATAGAATCTACAGCCCAGAAAATGCAAGGAGCCTAGTCTCTTCTCTCTCCTATTTTCCACCAGAAAGACAGTCTCCTCAGAAACTGCCCAAGGCTCCCTGCCCAGGCCCAGCCCGAGGCCCAGCCCAGGCCCAGGCCCAGCCCAGCCTGGCGGTGTCAGTTTGGGCCCTGCTGAAGAAAATGAAGGTGCCTCTCACCATGGGGCTCAGTAACCACCATCATCTGACAACTTCTTTTTGGCTGCCTGTTTGATGATGGGCTCTTTATGGAGAACTGTGGCTTTAGCTGTATTCTTATAGATGAGGAAACTGAGGCACAGAGAGATTATGTGACTCACCCAAAGACATATATTCAGTAGGACCAGAGCTGATATTTGGACCCAGAACTTTGACTTCCCCGCCTGAACTCTTTTCTGTTACTCAGCCTTTCTGTCCCAATCTCAGCATCAAGTGCAGCCAAATCCTACTGAGGAATTCACCTAAAAATCTACAACTTACCTTTGTCCAACCAGCATACATTGTCTGTTCGCTTTCTAACCATCAAGCCCCCGGACACCTGATTTTCCTTCTGTCCACCACCGAAATCCGGCTCCTCTCCTCTCCCACCTCTCTTGAGTGAGCCACTTGTTACAACGGTTCCACCCTGAGCCTGGACCTGTCTTCATCCCTTGTTGCTTTGTAGTTTTTTTAAAAAATCTGTTTTCTCATTCCTGCCTGGACACCTGTGCTCTTTTGTGAAGGAGTGTTTTCTCAAATTCAGAACCATCTGTACACTTCTACCTTCTCATGCCCAAAGCCAGGGACATAGTAGCTACTCGTAAATGCTGCAAAATGGAACTGACACAGAGTTTTTTGCTTACTTGTTGGAATTCAATCTGAAACAAAACCTACACAGCCCAGAGTTCAGTAGATAAGAGAATGTCAGCCGTACCTGTCTACCTAATCTATTGCTGTCCTACCTCAGTGTTGTGAATTTCAACTGGATTTTGCAGGGTCATACACCACACATACATAGTAATACATTTTGAGTATAACTACACATGTAGTCATTAATAACAAAAATAGTACCTCCTGTTTGTGGAACCTGTTTTGTGTCGGTAGTAATGACTATTCATGGTTGACAGAAGGGAAAGTTGGGTCAGAGAGGTTCAATGACCTCAAGGCTGGTGAGGGGGAAGCCATAACCAAAGCCAGGTTCTCTTGTTTCCACCTCACCACACTTCGCTGATTTCTACTCTGCCACCAAGGATATCAACAATCTCACTGACTTTAGCATCAATGTGTTACCTACACAAAATTTTACAGCATCAGTGAAGATAAAGATTAGAATAGAGCCACCTCTGATCATCCAGATGTCACTTCACAGCTGCATCTAGACTGATGCCCTATCACCCATATGGACTGGGCACCCTGAGATCAGGCCTATTCCAGACTGTTTGCTAAAACCCCCTAGATGGAATACATGATGCGGCAATGGGGGACTGGTTCAGAACTCGGCATGCATTACGGAGAAAGAACCTAGAACCAGTACCTCTCAAAGAGAAATGAAGTATTCCTACTCTGAGTGGAAGAATGAGCTTCCAGTCACCTGGAAATAAATGTCAGGAAATGCAATGCATTTTAAAAATCTAAATGTAAAATTCAAACTAAATGTGCACATCTAACTTTTCTGTGTAACCTCGCCCTCAGCAAGCTTCAGGAGTTAGCTACTAACTTGGCTCTTGACCTGGCTGTTCTTTGGGGACACACATGAACCTGTCCTGATCTGATGTAGAAATATTTTATCACAAAGGTATGTGAACAAGTGTCCAAAACAACCCAAATATATAATTTAATTTAGGAACTGACTTGAGGTCTTCTGAATAAATAAGAGAAAAAAAAAAGGAATTTACATGGGAAATACCATATGGCTTCTACTGGGATCTTTTATTAGCAACATTTAATTAGCATAGTGCCTGGTACATAGTAAGTGCTCTATAAATATTTGCTGAATGAATGAATAATTAATTAATGATAACATAAGCTTACAATTAGCAAGTCATCAAGAACCCTACAAGAATAATTTTTCCATAAAATCTTGGTGATGGGTGCAGATTCTTCTCCAGCACTTTGGAGTGTTAGTAAGAAAAACTTTATTATTAGATGGCCTTGGGTTGCAAGTGCGGCCTATATACCGTGTCTTAGCCTGCTGTGTGACAGAGGGTGAGTCATTAAACCTCTCTGAGTGTCAATTTCCTAATCCATACAATAGAGCCAATAAAATTTGCCTTAAGGCTTGATTTTGAAGATTTTCAGTGTGTTTCTAAAGAGCTTGACACACATACTAGACTCAGTAGATGGCTGGTTCTTATAATGAGAGGGAACGTTGACTCTCAACAGCAAGTTTAATCCTCTTGTCCCAGAAATGGGACAGCTCTGCCCACGCTGGCCAAGGTCAGGGCTGCCGCCAGCCAAGGTGGGGAGCATTCTCATTTTCACTTTCAAAGTCAAGAGAATGGCACAGATCTAAAGTAGAAAGGAACCAACAGCACATGTTTTTAAATATTCATAAGGGCTGGAAATGTCTTACTCCTTTCGTTTTCTCTGCCATCTGCTTTTGTTTCTTTTCTTTTCATTCTTATGCCACAGCTGCAAATGAAAACAACCATACAATAACTCGAGTTAAATAAAAAAAAATCAAAATAAAAACAATCTGAGGGGTAAAAAGAGAAGATGAATCATAAAGTTTTTTCCCTGAGCTCACAGACTACAGAAGCAAGAATAATGTTGGATGTGAGTTAAGCCCTTCTGGAAACCCGAATCCCTGGCCCATGTTTATAACTATAAGAGCAACCATCATTTACTAAGTGGCTCCTAGGTGCCACTTGAGGACCAATATCTCTAATGCCTAAAGCCACCATTCAAAATAGGTCAATTAAATCCATTTTACAGAAAAGAAATTGCAGATGAGAGGAGTAAAATAGATTTTTAATGGTTACACCGCCAATAAGAGCTGGAACTGAGCTGTGAACTCAGGTCTGTCTCCATCGACAGCACTGCGCTTTCTCTCCCACCTTCTTCACAAATGGGAAGGGGCATGAAAAAATTAAGTCGGGCAATATTTAGGGCAGACCATGTGTGCTAAACTGATTTATTCTGATAATTAAAATCTGTGATTATAGCTCTAACTAAAGTTAACTCAGATAATTGATAGTTGTATTTGTGAATGTGTAATTAGAGTCTTCCACATAATTGCGGGGTTTCCAACACCACACTTTTCCTTTATTCACTGCACCCCAGAGCTCTGCTCTCCCAGCTTCCGTTCTACCCAAGGCGGCATTACAGCTCTTGGGGTCTCTGAGCTCAAGGAACAGGACCTATGATACCAACTGCAGGGTCTGGGCTCAGCCCCATTTAACATGTCTTTGTCCAGAAGTCAATGAACACCTCACCTTCAAGTGCAATGTAAAAAGCTCTTACAGCCTACACTCCACTGTTGTCCTGAAAACTCCTAGCAGCATGTACCTGAAGGAAAACTGGCAGCAGCGGTCCTCATGTGTTAATTACACTTGCGAAGTCTATTATGCATAGAAAGGGCACCTGCTGGCAGTGAAAATGACTAGAATCTGCCCTTCCTGTGCAGTGAGTAAATTGAGAGTTCATTTCTACAGGAGATAATAGTTTTCAGATTCCATTTCGTGTATCCCCTGCATGGGGACGTACTTAACATTTAAATCATCTGCAGAAGAACAAACCTCCTTCAAATTTACATGTTTCGGGCTCCTAGCACTTTACTTAAAATGCTAGTTATCCCTGCTGGCTCTTACCAGCAAGGATTAAACTCAACCGTGGTGAAAGTCGCGGAGCACAATAGAATCAAGTTATTAGCATTGACTCAAATTTCATGACATTTGTAGTTTCTGACCAAAGCAGTGGCGGCAGGCTGAAGGTGATCAAATCAAGCCTTGAATGGAGGATCTGTTTCCTCTCTTGGGGTCTTTTATTTTATCATTCTTCCATCTTGTAGTTAATAAAGAGATACCAATCCCCACCAGCCTGTAATCATTCTTTTGTCAAAAGTCAAAAAGTTCTTTCATGAAAACAAGAGACCAGGAAAGAAACACTATCACACAAACAGAAACTTCCAAGATGGAACCTAATCACAAAACTCACTCTGGCTCAGAAAAATACAAGCCTTAACTTTGATTTTTTTAGAGTGCTAGTTTGGGGGTGACAAGGGCTTAGCAGCCTCCTTGACAAGTCTTCCCTTCTAAATTAGACCTGGCGGGATCGTTGCTCTTGGTTAGGCTGGTGACACAGGTCTGCCCCGTGCTCAGGTTAGGGAGGGAATTGAAAAGAGGATCTCAGGTCAGCTTCCACGGGAAAGACTGAGGCAGCTAATAAGTCTGCTGAGCAAACAAGAAAGGAGGGTGGGGAGGTGAGGTGGCAGCTGGAGAGAACTGGCTAGAATAAACACTATTTTTTTTTTTTTTGTATTTTTCTGAAGCTGGAAACGGGGACAGTCAGACAGACTCCCACATGCGCCCGA
This sequence comes from Saccopteryx leptura, assembly GCF_036850995.1. Taxonomy (NCBI): domain Eukaryota; kingdom Metazoa; phylum Chordata; class Mammalia; order Chiroptera; family Emballonuridae; genus Saccopteryx; species Saccopteryx leptura. The sequence goes on along the minus strand of NC_089504.1, from coordinate 11,623,024 downwards.
CCAGGATCCACCCGGCACGCCCACCAGGGGGTGATGCTCTGCCCCTCCAGGGCGTCGTTCTGTTGCGACCAGAGCCACTCTAGCGCCTGGGGCAGAGGCCAAGGAGCCATCCCCAGCGCCCAGGCCATCTTTGCTCCAATGGAGCCTCGGCTGCAAGAGGGGAAGAGAGAGACAGAGAGGAAGGAGAGGGGGAGGGGTGGAGAAGAAAATGGGCGCCTCTCCTGTGTGCCCTGGCCGGGAATCGAACCCAGGACTTCTGCACGCCAGGCCGACGCTCTACCACTGAGCCAACCGGCCAGGGCTAAACACTATTTAAGTAAAACTTTTCAATTATAAAAACTGTACTTTCTTTATTGAAATATCTGAAAATATAAAAAATAAAATAAAAAATCGCAGAATTCCCTGCCCTCCTCTCCATCATGAATCACTGCTAACATTCTGGTATATTTCCCTCCAGATTCTGCCCCTGTGTGGAAATGTGTACACACATGTAAGTTTCATGTTATATAAACACATAATTGTTGTCTTTATAAAAAATGGAATCATACAGTACATAATATCTATATTGGGGCAAGTTCCTAATCTCTTGGGGCCTTGCTTTACCGATCTGTGAAATTGAGCCAACAATACCAGCCTTACAGGGTTTATAGAAAAACTAAGAGATCGCAGATGCAATGGAGGCAGTCCCATGCCTGGGACAGAGAGGACATTCCACACTGGCAGCCACTGCAGCCCCCAGTGTTACTGACAGAGCATTTTCCTCTCCACAGTTCTGGGAATGTAAGCTGCTAGTTTTGAACTAGCTAACAATTTAAGCAGCTAAAACTTTTCAAATAACAGAAAGTTAAATGGTACTACTACCAATCCCTGCACACAGGACCCCTGGGGGTTCCTATCTAAAGCACCATCAAGACACAAGGGGCGTGTCCTCCAGGGAGAAGCTTCGGGCTTCCCCTTAGACTAGAGCATGTCTGGGTGAGGTGTGTAGGGGATCCGAGACTCCCTCTGTGCGGGAGGCCCCTGAGACGGGTGTCTGTAAGGGAGGGACCTGGGTCTGAGTGTGAGCATGGGGCCATGTGTCTGTGTGAGGGTATGCCCCTGTGGGGGTGCTGTATGTCAGGGGGTGGGTGCCAAGATATGTGCCCTTTCTACCTCTTCTATAATGTATCTCCCTGCGCCTTCCGTGGTGTGCACTTTGTTCTTTTCTCTCCCCTCACCGCCCTGCCCTCCTCCCTCTGTGTCTGCCTCTGCCCAGCCCTCCATCTTGCATTCAGACAACACTACCAGAGAGCAAACACGGGCCTTTCCTCTGACGTGCATGGCAGGGGAGATAACTAGAGCTGGTTCAGAAGCTCAAAAGGAGCAGCAACTCTAAGCAGAGGCACAGCCCCCTAATCTCCTAAGAGGTGGGAGAAAGGCATGGATAAAGAGAGCCAGCTTGATAAGATACGTAGTGGAGAAATGAGCCGATTCACTGAGCACAGGTGCTGGAGTGGGTCGCAGAGTCCTACTTGGCCACCCTGAGCTACATCTCGGCTGTGCCCGTGGCCTCCAGGACTGTGGCGAGCCGCCCATTCCAGCCAGGAGGACCGTGGGACATCTTTAAGCTCCCATGGCGGTCTGGCTAGTCTGGCTAACATTTCAGTGGCAGGTTTGCAAAATGGGTTGGAGAACCCAGAAAAAATTACGACTGACCAGGACTCACTCATTTTGAACCAATAGTAAATATCCTGAATCATCTGTTCTTAAGCGACAGAACTGCAACCCCTCAAAACAGGTCCCCTTCTCCTGAAGTTGTCGATTTCTGGCAAGCAGTGCCTTGGGACTCAGCCCCTACACACCTCACCCGGACATGCTCTATGGGGAGGCCCGAGGGTTTCCTGGGAGACGCGCCGGTGTGTTGGTGCACAGTGCTCCCTTGCTTGTGCCGACTGGAGCTGTCTGGAGACAATGTCTTTAACCACATTACATTGAAGAAAGAAATGGCTCAGAAGGAAAATGGATCCAAATCGGTCGTTTTGGTAATCTATCTACTGAAGACAGACAGCGAAGATGACGACGCCTCGGCTGAAGAACTGCTGAGCAGCCATGGGAGCCAGCTTCTCCGCTTGGCGCCCTTTCGTCTCTGACACTATTTCAACTTGATATAATTATGTGAAGGACCACCTCATTTTGCAGATGAGGAAACAAAGCCTGAAGCCAAGTGAGTTAGTTGCCCAGGGCACTGGAGCTGACTCTAAAGCCTGCCCGCCTGCCTGCCTTCCACTAAAACACAGTTCACTGAACAGTGAAGTTCCCATCAAGAACTTCAGAGGGTTCTGAAGTCCGCCTTGTGCGCCCAAACTGCAGCAGAGAGCACGTCTCAGGGAACGTGCCGGGCAGGGCTGGAACTGGAAGACCTTGGGGAATCTCAATTGTTCTTCTCACCAGTTTCCAATTTGTCTTGGAAAAGAAAAATCACACAACGACTTGGTGCTTTGGTGTCCCCAAACTGAGAAATGGAAAAGTGCTATCTCCTCACTTGAACTCTTAAGAATGCCATGATGTATATAAAGCTGTTTGGAAACAAAAGGGCCAAGCAGTCATGGGGTGTAAAACTCATTTTTGAAGTTTGTATTTTTCCTTTGGAGTTACCAACTGTGTGCATCACAAGCGTCACAAGTGACAGACCCAATACGCCCTGTCAGTCCTGGAGGAGGAAGCGGGGGACAGCGTGAGCAGCGGCCTTACCAGCAGTAGTCCAGCAGGTGCGGCGGCAGGACGGGGATGTACACGTGCTGCCAGAACATGGGGTACAGCATGGCGGCCGACCCGTGGATGCAGGCGGTCAACTGCAAGAGAAGCAGACCTGGGGTTCAGAGCTAACAATCACAGTGAGGAGACACGGTCCTGTCGGAGTTCAGCAACAAAACTAAATACACACTTCTCAACGTATTTAAAACAACTCAATTGCCCTAATTCAAATTTAATAAGAGCCTGCTTTAAAAAAATAATGAAAACAACAAATCTATTTTTTTCCTGATTATGAAGTTAATGCACAATGACAGTAGAAAATTTAGAAAATAGAAAAAAAAGGATAAAAGAAAACAAAAGTCTTCATTCACCATCTGAAAATAATTTAACATTTTGGGGTATTAGATACATATGCACTTATATTTCCTTTTCTAATAAAATTAGGTTTATTGTAATACAGTGTTTATTTGCTCTATATGCTTTTTTCATTTGCAAGTATGCTCTTTTTTCATTAACATTATTTGCTGGCATTTTCCCACATCTTTAAATATTCTTAGAAAACATATCTTTTAATGCCACTCAATAAATTTTCCATACTATATTTAACAATACTGCTACCATTAAGTGCTATAATCAAATCAGGTCAATTCTTTTTCTATCTGGTTCCTAGATAGAGGATTCAGAGACAAAGGTTATAAATATTTTAAGGCACTTACTAAGTATGATTATATAAACATAATATACACATGCACATAATAAGTAGATGAAGGATAGAAAGCTCTTTCCATGCACTCGGCCACAACCACCGCGTCCCCCTGCCCCTCACCAGCGTGGGGAATCATTGTGGAGTGGGCAGCTTTACAATGGTTTCTATCCTGATTTTATTTTTATTCTTCTGATTGTAACTGAGGCTGAACGTCTTGTCGTGTGCTTCTTGGCTATACTTCTTAGGTAAATGGTCTGTTCCTACTCTTCGGCCACTTTTTCTAATAAGCATTTAGTAGTTTTCAACATTAATTTACAAGCAAACAGTAGCTATGCAAGGGACACTAATCCTTTGCAGTGTTTTGAAAAAATACTTTATCTTTGTTGAATTATCTTCAAATATTTTGGGGCAAAGACAGGGTTAAATAATTACATAGACAAATCTTTTCCTTCATGATGGTTTCCACTGTTTTATACTAAGAAAGTCCCCCAAATCTTCCCCCGGCACTTAACTGTAATCCACCTGGAATGAATTTAGGGTTAAGGACTAAGATGAGAATTTATTTTTTCCACATAATCAGTTGCCCCCACACTGTTAACAGACTGAGCCTCCCTTTCCCATTTTTTCTGAAGAGCTAGATACATCATGCAATCAGTATTTGATATACAAGTAATTAAAATTTTAGGAAACAAAGATATTATAAAATAAAACTGCTACAAAATTTAATCCAGTGATAAAAAAAGGAAAGCCCCACCTTGGGAGACAGGGCTATGAAGTGACAAAGCAAACAGCACATGCTTCGTTCTGTCCCGTTTCTCTGGTTTCTGGGAAGCCTGTTCCCATGAGGACTTTGCCTCTTTTGGAAGCTGTTAGCCGGTCTTTGCTGACAGAAGGACATTTACGTGGTGAAAGAGTGACGTGCCAAGGCCCAGTTAAGAGAATCCCAGAGGTTAGTGTAACATGAACAGCTTTAAACTGGATATTCTGCTGATGTTTCACAGTTGTGAGGGCTGAGGATTAGATCCAGGGCCGCCCCTCCATCCCTTTTCCCTGCAGACCCTGTTCTTTAAATCAGGTACATGTTATGAACAGGAGCTGCTCCAGCCAGCTCTCTAGAGCTGTTCCCAGTGACACCGCCAAGACTTGTAAGTTTGATCTATCCCTCTCAGCCTATTTTTAATACGTTTCCATATAAAGGAGGCTGTCTGTCATAACACGACTGATCTCTTCAGCTTTAGAAGAGATGAGAAATCTTTGCTGGGACTGAATGAATGAAAAGGAACCAAATCTACTCCAACTCCACCCTGAAGTCAGGCTGGGGGGTGACACTGGCCGTGGGCCCCAGCTCTTTCTGCCCATCCTTTAGCTGCCAAAGTACTCTTACTAAACTGCAGGTCCAGTCATGTGACATCCTCCTCAGAAGCCTTTGGGGGTACACCTGGAGCAGCTATGTTCCACCTGTAGAGCAGCGTCTCCAACCACCATCTCTACTGCCTTCTCCAAGTTCATCCTTGGAATAACATATTTGCAGGCTTTATTCCTTCTTTCTCTCCACTGGTCCCCTACACTAGCCTGGACTTGTGCCCACAGCAAACCCTTCCTCCCTCAGGTCTCCGTGCAAGTGCTGGCTTCCTTGTATGGCTCTTCTGGATACACACCCCATTATTAATGGGGCTATGACTGTCTTGTCCTCTCATTGGGAAGTACAGAAAGTCCCGTTTTCCTCCCCATGTTCTCAATGGTACATGATATATAGAAGTGCTAGCTAATGTAATGTTTCTTGACTAAATAAATAATCATTCTACTTAGAATATATTCACAATATAAAGGTAGTGGCTTGGCTTTTAATAGTATTGGACCAATATTTTCATAAGTCTCACAGAGTGGGATATAGGACTCAAATTCCAAAACAATGATAAGCTTAGACACAAAACATGACACTTCTTAGAAAACCAAGTCAATGGATTCATTCACCCATTCATTCAGTAATATGCCTAACTCTGCAAATGTACAACACATCAAATAAATAAAAGCACCTTAAAATCTATAAGGTGCCATATAGATGTAAGGTATCATAAATTCATTTGTAATTCTCTTTAAAAAAGTCATTCAACAGAATGTCCCTGGTCAAGACAGAACTTGATTACCTGCCTCTTTTTAGCTTAAATAGGTTTGAGTCTAAATCCTATTTCAAGTGATAAAGTGGCAGAGATCTTATCTTTAATGTTCTTTTCATGTCTCCTTAACCTCAAACATTCACACACACATGCACAAACACGCACACACACAAACCCAAGCTGAATGCCAAGATTTTAAAATTTCTTGTACCTCATAAAAAACAAACTTTTAAGGTGTTTGATCATCATTTTCACTGAGGGTTTTCTAAGGGCCAAGTCTCCACAATTAGAGTAAAACACATTTACCCATTCGATTAAGAAAACAAACAAACAAAAAGGGAGTTGTTGGGCTTTTTTACTAAATACTAAATGGCGCAAATAATGTGCATCTTTACTTAGGAACAGTGGCTAAGTTGACCACAAGAAAAGTGTTATGAAGGGGGATGTGGTGGGGAACAAGAGGGGAGGTATTCGGGGGGACACTAGAGTCTATGTACACCTAATAAATTAAAATAAAAAAATTTTAAAAAGTAGTATGATAGATCTATGCTTAATCAGAAATAACATAGTATGTCCTATAAATTATCATTAGCCACTTACTTGAAAAATAACTCTAAAACTAACCCCATTAAATAAAAAATAAAGATCCTAAAGGCCTATGCTCATTTCTTAAGAATACAAAATTTAAAAGTAATGAAAGTATACAATTTGGATTGTAGTCAACAAAGGGGTATTGTGAATATTTAATTGAAGTGTAAGTTGAGGAAAACTATCCTATCAAAAATCTCACTCAGTGGGTGAATAGAAAGATAGTATGTGTAAAATTTGCCCAAAGTCATTAGTCACAATGAATATTCATCAGAAGCCAATTATCAATCTCATTTAATGACACCCCAAAAGATTTTGCCCTGAAGCAGCTGAATAGTCTAAGACTCCAGACAAAACTAGACAAATTATACAGCCAACAGCCAGTCTAGCCAGGACACAGATTGTAAAGTAAACCACTGGTGGGTTTTTGGACGCACTTTTAGCAAATTCTGTCCTCAATTAAAGATGCACAAGGTCACTTCTATCTTGGAGCTTACTATATGGCTTCATTAGTTTTCTTTGAGGCAAAGGGAGAGAAAGGAAGAAGGCAGTGGGGATAGGACATGAATGAGGAGTGATCAATGATAGAGTTGAAAAAAATTGTACCTTTTTTCCCTTTTAGCTTAAGTTATTTCTCAGAGAGAATGCCCAGATTGTCACAATCTTAGATCCCAAGGGTAGCTATAAAATTTAACATGGAATAAAAGACTCTCCCTCAAAAAAAAAGAAAAAAAAGAATTCCAATGGTGGATGTGCCAGGTACTATGTTGGGGGCACAGAATCCTGCCAAGTATTATTTTAAAGGGGCATGGGTGTGTGTTTACATACATACACCCTCATCACCACATTTCACAGAGAAGGAAACAGTCTTAGAAGTGACATAACTTGCCCAAGGCCACATAGCTAGTGACAGAACTGGGCCTCACATCCAGGTCTGTCAGACTGTAAGGACCACTGTTTCCACAATGCATAAATTAACATAAAATATGTGTTGAGTACCTACTCTGTGCCCATCCACTGTGCTGAGGGTTCTGAACGGGATGAAGTACTGTCCCTGTCAGCACAGCCAAATTATGTAGAGATGCATTTGCCTTGCTGTGAGATGAACAGATATCTAGGGCAAAATACCAATTAGCAGAAAATAATCTTTTTTTATTTTTTTAAACAAGCACAGATCTGACAATTTCCTGGGGATTAGTTCCATTTAACTAAGGTGTTGCAGTGCCTTTAACTCATAGGCAATTCTAGACAATGAAGTAATGATTGTCAAAGTGAAAGGTTTACATCGAAATCTGGCACACCTATTGGAAAGTCTGGGTTTCTGGCTCGTTCTCTTTTACATACATACTTGCATGGAGTTTCCACTAATGCTCTTTTTTAATCTGAGCAAGTCACTTCTCCTGGGTCTCAAATTCCCCTCTGTGGAAAACAAGAGGCTGGACTACATGATCCCTTTGCCCCCTTCCAGCATTGACAACTTAGGGCCTAGAGGAATTACTGTCCTTTGATGCCAAATAGGCGCTTCCTCTGCTCCCGCTCACCACCAGCTATATACGACAGGGTGCATCGCAAAGCTGGTCTTGCTTTCTCATCTCTGCAGCTATAGAGCCCACCTGGAATTCATGTGCTCTCTGGAACTATCACCTCTCAGCAACCCATCTCTGTCCCCTGGCTGTGGAGGGCACAGCCTATCTCTGTGCTTGGTCCCTCACCCTCTGCGACTTCTGAGGTAGATGATCTTGGGAGACTAAAGATGTGAGCTTCTCAAGGACACAGCACACATTTGATTCCTCTCCTTATCTCTTACTATGCTTGACGCAGAGCAGGTGCTGAGTAAATGTTTGGGGAATGTTAGAATGCCTCCAGCTTAACAACATGAGGAATGGTAGGCAAGATTACCAGACACTTAACAAATTGCAATTGCTTAATAGATCACAATTAGAAGCTGTAAATTTCTGAAAGGTATTGAGACTCCAAGTTCTAAAAGCTCACAGGAGAAATATTTAGATGGTCACAGTCATTCACATCTTAGAATTCAGGATGTTAAAACACCAAACTGACATTGCCTTCATCATTGAGTTAGAGGCATTGGGATTTCTCCTCTAAACCCTAACATCAGGAAATTGATAAAACAAACAGTATAGAAAGAATACCAGATTACTACCTTTAAAGATAGGTCATTTTTAAGTTCACTCATTTCCACTAAGAATCAGCCTTTGTAAAAACAGTTGTAGAAAATGTCTTGCAGAAGTTAGTGTTTTCAATTTGAGAATGAGATTATTTGATTGATCTATAAACTATCTTTGAAGTCATCAGGAAATAACAGTGTCACGATTAAACACTGTTGTGGGTTTTTTGTTTGTTTTTTACTTACTCTCAAATGTAAAATCCACCAGAAGATCAGCAACGAGTTTTAAGTAAAATCTACAGGGACTCTGAAAGTTATCTACTCAACTCTTGTAAAGGTATTAGAAAAAACTTCATTACCAAAGGTTCAGCTATGTTCAGATTGTGTTTACTGCATTTAGTGAGGGTAGAGCTGGCTTGTAAAAAACTAAGATGTTTTGGCAAAAAGGCAACTTAAGCCTCAGAATAAAGACTGTCAGCTTGTCTAGACAGAAGCTGGACACGTGAGTGGAAAGAAGGGAAAGAGCAAAGAACGACCTGCTTTTCTTAGAAGGTGAAATGGAATGCTACCTTATTTTTATTTTTATTTTTGGTTGTGAGGGAAGGGCAGTCTTTCTTCAAGTAGTTTTTATTTATTTTTTTGAGTTGGGTGAAACTCATCCTAGCTCTTGCTTCTCCACTATCTGGAGAACGGTAAGAAAAAAGAGAAAGAAAACATCCAAAACCCAACACACCCACATGGGGCCTAGTCAATTGCCTTCCACTAACAGCAAGATCAGCCAGTCAAGAGGAAGCCTTCTCCAGCAATCACTGGCCTACTCAATCACTTCCCCCCTCCCCCACTTTCAAAGTACCAACTAGCTAGAGTAATTAGAGTAAGTTATTAACCAGGAAAAGAAGCTTTTGTGCCAAGCTTTGACACTTCAAAACATCAAAGCAACTAACACTGCCAGAGAGAAGCCTCAGCTACCAAAGCAGAGGCAAAAACAACGTATAGAAACTAGAGTGTCAACAAGCCCCTAGCGCCAGAAGCGAGGCAAGTGCAGACTTTTCTGTAACACAAATCGAAAAAGGCAAAGTTACACTGGGATTGCTGACACTTCATTTAAATGCAGGGGCAGCAAGGTTCTGCCCCTCCTCCATCCTGTGCCTGTAACAGACACTACAAACCATCCAGGGGTCGGGACACGGCCTGAGGGCCCCTCTGAACATACAACCGTTGGCAGTGGATCCAAGCAGGCACTCAAGAAGAAATCGACTTGCCACATCAAGTCTAGTCTAAGTGGATTTAAAAAAAATTTCTAAAATCATAATTTGTCTGGCTAATTTACACTATTGCCTTAATAAATCATTTTTCAAAATTTTATTTAGAAAATTAAATTTAATAGGGTGACACTGATCAATAAAAGTACATTTTCTAAAAGAAAGAAAGCAAAACTGAGGAAGGGATCATGAGTACCTATCTGCCAGGTATCCACACACAGAGAAGAAATTATGGAACCTTCAGGTGGTAGGAGTTATTAGATTTGAAGGCATAGGGAAAAAAAAGAATACCCTCTGTAGAGTTTTGTCTGGCAAATCCAACCTTAGAAAGTGAGAGTAAGTTTAGAAAGATTAAAGCTACAATACAGCCTCCGCCATGACCACCTTGCTCAGCGCTTACTGTCTGCCAAGCACTGTATTAAAGTGCTTCACAGATGGCTAGCTACCTCATTAGTCTTCGCAGTCCTGGAAGGTAGGAAGCATTATTGTCCCCAATTTACAGATGAAAGCTAAGGTTGCTAGATGGTAAGTCCCTTGTGGAGGGTCACAGAGCTAGTGGCAGAGCTAGGATACGAACCTAGGGAGTCCTGTTCCGGAATCTGCTCCTAGCTCACAGGAGACTGCCTCTGTGCTATGACCTGTCTTCATCTGACAATTACTGAGTATCCACTACCTGCACATGCCATGCCCTCAAGCAATTTAAAATACACAGAGAAAGATCAAAATGCAAACAATCAACTTCAACACAAAAGCATTATGAAAGAGGTGTCACAATAGAGATTCAAGTGTGTTGGCATATAAAGAAGCAATCATTAATTCTGCCTGGAGCAAGAATCAGGACTGCTTCTGAGAGAGAGAGAGAGAGAGAGAGAGAGAGAGAGCACGCTATCAGAGCACAGAAAGGTGAAAACCAGAAGCTTTTAGTCCTCCTCCCTAGGAGGACAGTCAGGACATAACAGTGGGTCAAGAGAACACAGCAGTTTCTAGCTTCTTAAGGCCCATCTAGCTATGTAGCAATTCCGTGGAGACCTGAACAAGAACTGACGATTTAGTCAATGACTATGGGACTAATGTGAGGTGGGTAGATATGGAAAGCCTCATCTGAGTTGCCATGTCTATTTTCTGTTGCTTGGATTCATTCACCATCCCCTTTCACCAGCTGTGCTAATTACATCTTCAGAACTCTTCCAGGATCTCCATTGTCTTCTTTGCTTCTGAAAGTCATATTGGGGTTTATTGCCCCTCAGGGGTGAGATTCAGAGTGAGCATTTACTGAATGACCAGTATGTACCCAGAAGAGGGCTATATGCTATCATATCTATGACCGTTAAATCCATCCAGCAACACTAAGATGAGTATTCATACAATGCCCATTTGTACAGAAGAACGCAGAGACTCAGAAGTCAAGTAAGTCACTCAAGGCCACATGGCTAAGAATAACAGGCAGGATTAAGTACAAAGGTAGGAACTGAACAAAACCATCCTGACTTGAAGTCTGGTACTCTCTGCTGCAGCCATGCTGTCCTTTTTCTTGGGAAAAGATAACACCTGCAGGGCTGTCTGAATCATAGAGTTGGTGGACTACAAAGCCATTGAGATAGCAGAAGAGAAAAAAGTGAATTTTCAGAAGAAATACACAGACCCCCACCTGCAGGGCCTACCCTCACATCACACTGCCATGGCTCACCAAAGTGGCCAACATTGCAGTCCGCAGAAACCAGAGGAAAAGTAAGTCCTTGTTCTTGCTGCTTTAGCACATAGTAGGTGCTCAAATTTCTTTAATAAAGTGCACAGAGACCCCTGCAAATGTGGGTGCCATTTATGGCTTTTTGGGTATATTAAGATGTCAGTGACTTGAATATTACCCATTAGTTTTTGGGGGTTTCTTTTTTTGGTACAGACTTGATTCATAAGTCATACAAAATATAAGTGATAAAGTCTATAATCTAAGAATATATAATTTACTTCACAAATTGACTATACTACTAAATAATAAAGAAGATTCTCACCCATGTTCTCAACACAATGGCTAAAAAGAAGCATCACCTCTCTAGTGTACTTACACCCATGTACCCAAAGTCACACTGCTGGGCTGCATCAGTAGCCAGCATTACTGAGAGCTTCGGTGGGTTATATTATACTTAGCTCTGGTCTGTTCGAGATTAGGCAATACCAAAAGCAAAGCTCTCCCAAAGGAAAATAAGGAAACAAAGAATTTTTTAGTGTTGGTCTATATGCAAGGCTTCTAAACAAACTTAACCAGGCTCCGTTACGAGTCTTAAAATGAAAATGGGTCTAATGATGAAAAATAACAATAATGAAAGAATAAATATGGTTTTTGTCTTACAGAATTGTCTGTTCACTGTTTCTAAATCTGGCTGTGTATCAATCACTTGGCGAACCTTAAAATATAGACATTTTGTGGTTCTATGGTAGACCTTCTGAACCAGAATGTCTGAAGGTGGTGTCCAAGTACCTGAATTTTTAACAAGTTTTGTGGGTGATTCGAACCAAACTAACCTATGGATTAGCATTTGAGAATCACCAGCAATCTGAATACTGTATCTAAAATGCTCAATGCTTGTTGAAGCAATGGGAGAATATGGCTGGTTGAAATCACAACACATTTTAAAATATCACCAATCAAACTGTTTATACTCATCATATTATAGTCTTGAGAACATCTCAAGGTTCTCCATTCTATAGTTCAACACGAACAAGAGAAAACCAACTCACACTTAATTAAATGAAGAACATAGTTCAAAAGCAGTTAATTGTATTCACATTTAAAAACCAGAGAAAAACCACATAAATAAAGCATAGCAATCTTTCCTCCCACTTCCTGCCAATGGAAGTTCCATTCATTTATTTCTAACAGTTTTTAATATTCTCTGAGCCACAATAAAATTTTATGTGATGGAGATTAGAGAGGCTATGCTGTTTGGGAGTTTGGCTGCAGTCTGTATTTCATGCCACTTCATTACATTTTGTTAAGGATTTCCCTCCTCACCAAAAGGATTAGTTTTCTTCTCACTTTGAATACTCTTCTTAGGTTGTTAGTGTGAACTAGGTTAATCTCTCTCTTTTTTAACATATAAAAGATGAACAAACAAAATGTTCAACTTACTTTATTTTTTTAAAATAGAACACTATATTTAGTCTCAGAATTCTCTGTTTGGTAAGTTTCCAATTACAAGGTCTTGGCTTCCCTTAAGCACAGTTTGAAACAAAATAATGCAGTTTGTTCCTACGGCTGGAACATGCAGAGTGGAGTGTGCAGGCAAAGAGGCCCCGGCTCTGGGCCAGCGTTCAAATCTCTGTCAGCTGCCACTCTCATCCCCGCTTTGAGGGCTGCAGACAGGCAAACAGGATTCATTATCTCTAGCCTGGAACTGCTAGGAAAGCTCCACACATATCATTCAGGTACCCAAACCATTCCACAGGCTGGCATGGTCACTAACGGTTGGAGCTCCCCAGGAAAGAAGGAAAATGAAGCCAAACCTGAAAATCTCCCAAGTCTACAAACTGGCCCTTCCTCGGTCACAAGACCAGGTGGCACTAAGACAGTGGATGCTGTTGGTGGGAGTGGGTGGGGCAGGAAGTTTGGGAAGGTCCCCATCCCTTCTCAACAACACTAGAGCATCTACTAAGGGCCGGACCTGAGGTTGCTGGTGGGGAGACAGAACTATTGCTCACCACTCTCCAGGACACCAGTGTCCAGGCCCTGCCCAAGACCCGCATTCTCTGGGACTAATACTTTTTGGGAAGAAAGTTACAGGGAAAAGATGCCAGTTTAGTACTTCCACACACACCAAAGAGGGGTACTATGAGAAAAGTATTAATTCCTTTCAGAGTTATGGATACCACACAAATACTTAGATCTTAACAATGTGTCTTCAGCTCTTATGACAATCCACACACAATGACCTGGTCCCCCAGGTGAGCACTTTGAAGGAGCTAAGATTCCTTTGTATGTATAAATCTTAGATGTTTCTCTCTTATCTGAAGCCAAAGCCTCCCTTCCCCTGCAAGTACATCATGATGACCTATTTGCACGTCCCATGCTCCCATCTAGGACATGACCTTGGGCAGGTTGCTCCATCTCTCTGATATGCCATTCTGGAAAATGGGGATATTACTGGCCTTCCAGGACTGATGCTGGAATTACATATTATCTCTATAAAGGTCTTATATTAAGATAGCCCTGCTTGCTATCCATAAGAGTTACCAAAAAGCAATACAAATTAAACTCAGACGTGAAAATCGGGAAGAAAAATGGGGCCTTTGTACTAGAAGAAATCACACTGAAGTATTCACATTACAGAACAAGATTTCATTACGCCTCCCCTATTTATCATTTATAAAGGAACACAATCAATATACATTAACTGAGCAAAGAAAACAAAAACTCACATTTTTCTTATACAGAATCATCGCATCATTATTGACCAAGAAAGCCAGAAATGAGTATTACCCAACTCTGAACTCAGCATTGCTGGGTTTGCCTCTAGTGAAGTAGTGACTTTCCTAGAAGATGGCATTCCAGAGTGTTCAACAGCCTTTATCTTTCAGCTGCTTAATGGGTTTGAGGAACATTAAGCCTCTGTCTCTTTATTTTTTCCTTTTTCTTTTTATTGAATTTATTGGGGTGACACTGGTTAACAAAATTACACAGGTTTCAGGTGCCCAATTCTATAGCACATCAGCTGTACACGGTACTGTGGGTTCACCACCCAAGTCAGGTCTCCTTCCATCACCATCTGTCCCCCTCTACCTCCTCCACCTCCCCCCATCACCAAACTGTTGTCTGTGTCCGTGAGTTTTTCTCTTTTTTTTTTTTTTGCTCAATCTGCCCCCTACCTCACTAAAAAAATAGCCCCATCTTTAAAAAAATAGTTTTTGAGAAAATCATGGTTTGTTAAGGTATGACAGGCCACATCTCAATTTGTCAGGAGAGAATCCTCAGAAACCTCAGGCTGAAACAGCCTTTGTACTCTGCCTCTCATCAAAAAAATAATGAGAAGACGCTAGTGAGGAAATAAAAGGTAACAATTACAAAACTTTAAATGCTGAAACTGGAGCGGTGCAAAGGTTTGGCTACAGTGGATGTCTGCTTGGCTGTCTTGTCCCTAGAGACGGCACACACCCGACCAGGGTGCTGCTGACCCACAGGGGGTGTAAGGAGACCCTCTCCCTACAGAGGTGTCTACCTCCAATAGAACTCAGTGAAGAAGCAACTGTGTAAAAAAAGTTTTTTAAAGTCAAAATAATATATGTTTATAACCTCTAAAAACAAAAAGTATGGAAGGCTTATACTATTGACCCTTATTAATTCATAATGATCACATATGATATCTCCTTATTTCTAAATAACTATTTTTTATTGATTGATTTTTAGAGACAGAGAGAGAAAGGAAAAGGGAGGAGAGGGGGAAGAGAAGTATTCATTTGTTGTTCCACTTAGTTGTATATTCATTGGGTGGTTCCCGTGTGTGCCCAACCTGGGGATCAAACCTGCAACCCTGTAATTTCAGGATGACGCTCTTAACCAATTGAGCAGGCTAGGGCCTAAATAACTATTTCTTGACTTTAAATTTTAAACATTAATATTTGGCATCTCATTATAGATGTTATTAATATAAACATATACATACACTATATGCCAGATTCTGTTCTAAAAGCCTCATAA
The DNA here is from genome assembly GCF_036850995.1 of Saccopteryx leptura. Lineage (NCBI taxonomy): Eukaryota > Metazoa > Chordata > Mammalia > Chiroptera > Emballonuridae > Saccopteryx > Saccopteryx leptura. The sequence continues at coordinate 11,607,801 of NC_089504.1, read as the reverse complement.
GTATTAACTCATTTTCATTTTATTTGACATGAGGTCGTGGGTGACCCAAATAAGAGCTGTCCCAGTGGAGAGGTCTTATTTGTCAGGGAAGCTCTGTTTTGTCAAGTTTGGGCAATACTATCCCAGGTTAGCAAGCTCATAAGAATGTACCATTGAGACAAAAACATCATGATGCTGGAGAGAGGGGCTCAGTGCTGAAGGAATCCCCTTCAGACAGCACGGGCACTGCAGAGCTGCTCTCTCAGCATGGCGCTCCTTGGCCACCCACCCACTTGGCAATCCCTGCCACCCCACCACTCCCTGACCACCCCTTCTCTGCTTTCTTTACTGTAAGTACTACTATAAACATTATATATTTAATTTATCTTGTTTATTCAAGGTCTTCCCTACTGGAATGTAAGCTAAATAAGGACAGAGACTTTTGCTTATTTTGTGCTTTGTCATATCCCCTGTGTCTGCAACAGGGCCATGAAATCTATTTGTTGCCAGAAGTCAGGCAGACAGCAGAGTGGTTGGCCCTGGAGAGGACCAACAGTCCATCCACAGTGGAGGAGGCAGCATGGAAGAGGAGACCCAGGGAGCTGACATGTGTGGCGTGGGCTCCTGCCCCTCTCCTCTGAGGGCTTCCATTAGACAAGTAGAGAAATTTCAGGTGAGAAATCCTTTTCCCTTAGAAGTTCAAGATACTGCTGGACTGTCTTCTGGTTTCCAAAGTTGTCATAGCAAAATTGTAAAATTTCATGATAGAAGGGCTTTAGTATCTTCTTTTTTAGCTTTTCAAAAATTCTGAAATCTATGTATATATAAAAGTATATATTTATCATATGTGCAACTTTTAAAGGAAAGAAACTTAAGGCTCCAAAACCCAGCACCTAACTCAGTGGGTGACAGACTACAGCATGCAGGTCACGTCTGGCCTGACTCCTATTTCTGTAAATAAAGTTTTGCTGGAACACGAATCCACTAGTTTACTGATTACAACTTACAACGTCAGAGTCCAGTAGTTGCAGCAAAAATGGCCTACAGAGTCAAATTTACAACTGACCATTTAAAGAAAGGTTTCCTGATTCCTAACCTAGCTCAAGATAAAAAAAACAATACTTTTGATGTGCTCTGTATGCCTCTTCCCAACCACACTCTTGTCCTTCTGAGGAAACCACCTGAAACTTGTGCTAATCATCTCTCCCCTGTGCCCTTGTAGTTTGTGTGTGTCCCACTCAGTTTTTCTTAATTGAACATTTTAAGCATGAAATCATACTGTATGTTCTCCTGCAGCTTGTTTTTTCTCTCAGAATTCTGCATTAGAGACCCAATTGTGTTGACCGTGCTCATTTCATGGATACAGGATTCCACTGTATGACTATATCCAATTTATTAGTTCTCTGTTGATGGTCACGTGGGTTTGTTCCAGGTTTAAAACACAAAAACAAATGCTGCTGTGAACATGTTTGTCCACGTATCTCGCTATGACCATGAGTATGCATAGGTATGTATGTGTACATGCACACACACACAGTTCCCCAGGAGTGGTCAAAAGCAGTCCAAAGATGTCCACTGCAATGTTATCTACTGAAGGATAAGCTACGAACAACTTAAATGGCCATCGAGAGAAGATTTTGTAAATGATGACACATTGAATTATAACGAAATATGATACAGACTCGTAAAGAAATGACAATGATGGAGACTTATGTGGAAGTATGCAAAGTGTTCATAACACATGATCAAATGAATAACTATGACTGGTCGTGAAGTGATAAGAATAAATGAAACGTGCATTGGCACAGTAAAGGAACATCAGTAATGAAATGACAGGTTACTATCTGAGGGGACTGTGGCTGATTTCTTTTTCTAGAATTTTCTTTAATCTTTCCACTATCTCCTTTAGTTGAAATAAAATAATTAAAAAGCCCGACTCAAGACTGTCTACTCACAGTGCTGAGTTTGCTGCAGATGATGAGTATCCGGCGTTCGTAGAGCATGCTGGCGTACAGATGGAGCATGTTGTTTACATCCACGGCCACGAAGTATTCTGTCAGATTTCTCTAGGAGGAAGAAGAAGGGGAGGTTTGTGCCTTAGTTTGTTGGTTCTTATTACAAGCAGCATCTAATAAAAGCATGAGAAACAAAATAATCAGCAAGTATCCTCTCCTCTTCTTCTGCCCTAGTCTCTCTACCTGGGGGATCAAGTACACATCCCATTCATGTATGAAGTCATGAAGTGCAGTACTGGAAGAGACCCCTGAGATGAAGCAGACTGAGCAATTATACCTGTGTGGTAATTATGGCTTACAGCATGAGGTCATGCCTAGCCCTGCACGGCTTCTCATAGCTGTTCCTAAAGGTAAGCAGGTCAGGAAGCCTGCAAACTTACAAATGAGGAAGCCAAGGCTCAGAGAGATATGCCAAGATCAGAAAGTCTAATAAGCCATGAAGACAGGGCTGCAGCTCAGATCTTCTGACCCGGATCCTACAACTTTCCCAGTGCACTGTGCCACACGTCTAAGCAAAAGGACCCAGGGCCAAAATGCTCCTGACCCAGGCCTGTTTCTGCCAACACGGCCCCACCCACCAGACCGCACGGTCCTCTCCCAGCACCACTGCTAGCACCCCCACCCCACAGTTTACATTCCTAAAATGACTTGGCTGGAACAAAAGCCATTTGAAAGATTTACAATTTCCAGGTATTTCGCTCAAAAAATTTAAAAAAGGGCAAGGAGCAGCAAGTGTGACAAAGCAGTGTTTTAACTAGCTTTTGTCTGTAGCCAAGGCTTTGTCCCTTTAATTAGTACTATGGATTGGTACTCCTCAGATTTCAGAAGAAACGTAATGCGTTTCATTTCTGCAACCCTTTCTATACCCACCTGACTTTAATAATACACATGAATATGCTAATTTCTGCAATGTTACAGCTTTTCAATGCCACACAATATAATCCTCTGAAAATGAAGGGGGTGGGGAAGGAAGAAACACAACTGCCAGGGGTTGCAATTTATAATAATGGAAGATCTATAACCCATAAATTCAAGTAAACCAGGTGGACTTTATATGCAAAATAGCATAAAGTACTTTTCGGCAATCTTATGTATGGGCTGGGAATAAAAACAGGCACTTATCTTACAATTTATTATTGTTTGATTGGAGTAGCAGGTTAATAACCATCGACCTTTATAAATGAAGAGTGAATTAATCGCTCCATATACTGACTCCCTGCCAAGTACCAGGCACTATACCAGGTACTGTGTATGTGTACTCTCACTCAACCTTCACAAAAACCCACTGAGGTGTTCCTCTTTCCAATATATAGAGCCAGTAAGTCTGGGAGAGGTCAGTAACTGGTAGAGTCAGGATCAGCCCATACACTTCCTCTTACATTGCATTGTCCCTCTTCAGTGCTTTAAAATCTATAATACACAAGACTGTGCATGTATTCTTTCATTTAATCTTGAAACCACTCCTTGAACAGGTATCATTACCTCTGTATACAGAAAAGAAAACAGAGGCACCGAGAAAGTGAAGTAATTTGACCAAGGTCAGACAGGAGGTGGACGAAGCATTATTCAGTCTTGGGTGAGTTTGTCTCTTAACTGGTGCTCTTCTTGGATACCACTAAATTAATAGGTAAAGTTGTATTCCGAAAGAGCATAGCATAGTAACAATGAAGGATCAGAGTATGTGTAAAGAAAGAGAAAACCTGTTTCTGTTAAAAATTACTGTTATTCTAGTTATTAAGTAATCCTTACGTGCTAGGCAATAGGCACTTCACCTCTGCTTCCCTAATCTTCTCAAAAAACCCTGAGAAGGGCATTATCATCATCTATGTTTTACAGATAATGGGAAAAGTGAGGCATGGGTCTTCCAACAGTCACCCAGCTAGAAAGGGCCAAGTTTCAAAATCAGGTCTCCTGAATCTAAAACTCGTGCTCTAACTATCCACCGATATGCCTCTTAGCAAACTTGAACAGCAAAACAAAACAAAAAAGAAGGGCAGTCTGAATCAGTCAACAAGCTTATCCTTTGCCCAGTGGACTGAGGAGTGCTGAGCTAACAGTGTCAGGCTGGGGTTTGTTCTGAAGACTGTGACATGGCAGAGCTATTCTCGCAAACAAAAATACAAGGCCCTCCGCTGAGCACTTCAGTGAAATGCTTAACTGCTGATGAATTACATGAATTTTTCTTTTAGGAGAGGATGGAAGTAAAAAGAAAATAGAAATGAGGAGCTTAAAGAAGGCCAGAAAGCCCATTAGCACTTTTGACAGATCCAAGATAACTCTGAAGCCACCAAAACGTGGCCTCAAGAGTCTGCCAAGAAGCTTCACGCTGGGTAGAAATATGTTACACAGCTTGCCATCCAAATAAGGAGACACAGCGTCAGAGACAAATCCTGCGCCTTATTTTGGTGGGAGAAGAAAAAAATCTCAAGGATACTTTTGAGGATGGGGAAGGGGACATCTCTGAAATAAAAACACCCCTCGGTCGAGGCATAACCCCCAGGCCCAGTCATCATGTTCTGAAAGATTCAAGTGCTTGTTCCAAACTACACAGAACATAACTACACAGGTATGTTAAAAATATGTAACATTTAGCCAAATTCTCTCTAAACTGTCATGTACTTTTTTTGGTATTTCTCATCCCATCTGTGCTGATTACCAAGATATTTGTGTTTAAACAGAAGCTGTCTTTCTTATCTGCTTCCTCCCCTGCCTCTTGCCTTCTGGGATGCCACTGCCCAGACGGGTGGGAGTGGGCACGAGGGGCGACAGCCCTGGGGACCTTGCTCGGCCATGGGAGCACCTGGGGAGCAGCGTGGGCCTTGGAAGCAGTTATGGAGGGGCACTTGCAGTTCCCACCCAGACTCATCTCAGAAAAAAAACCCTTGGAGAGAGGGGACTCCTTCCCTACGTCTTGAAGCATCCAGCGGTTTAAGCCACACCAACCTGCAACTTCTTAGACCTGCCCTACCTTTCCACACACCCCGGCCTTCACTTCTGCTGTTTCCTCTGCCTAGAATGCTCTTCTCTACCTTGAGGACATCCACTAACTTTTCAAGACCCAGTGGAAATGTCACCTCCTCCTGGAAGGCTTCCTCGACTCCTCATTTGTCAGGGTGTCCTTTGTGCTTGCATGGCAATTCTCTTACAATCGCTCAGTCACAAGTGCGTTTCTGTCACTAGACTGAGGCCCCTTTGGGTAAAATGACGTATGCCATCCTCTAGTGGCTTGATGAAGGAAGGACTCAGTGAGTGGACAAGGCACCTGCCTGAAGACGACTGCCCCACCGTGCCGGGTATGAGCGTGTGGTCAGGAGAAACACACCCGCCTGGAAGAGGGACAGGTGCCATGTGAGGAGGAACAGAGCATCTGACTTCAGAAACCCTGGGTCTGAGTCAGATAAAGTGATCAACTACTTAGTAATGGGGAAGGGCCCACAGAAAAAGAATGGCCACTGGCCACTCACTGGTCAGATAAGATGGCTGGGGAGTGGGGGGTGGCGTGGGGGTTAAAGGTGTATATGGCTACATTTGTTACAACTGTCAGGAACTAGGTAGTTTGCTCATTGGTAACCAGGGTGGGGAGAGACTGCACCCAGAGCAGGTGTTCAGTTCACAGCCAGGCCGACTGTATTTCTCCATGAGGAAGATCCAACTGTAGGAAACAAGGAATAACAAGAGAAGGCTTCCACGGCAAGTTGTCCCAGGTCGAGACTGCAGCCAGAACAGACAGCGAGGTTCCATTTATAAAGAAAACAAGGTGTGCCACTCTCCTAGTACTTGGCTTCAGGGAAACTGTTCAACCTCCCACTCCTGTCTCTATAATCAGCCAACCAACAAACCTTTCTTTAACTCTCACTGTGTGTTCAGTACCATGCTGGGAGCGGGGCTGAGCAGAGATGAACTAAATAGGATCCCACCTTCCAGGAGCTTGGTCTGGGGATGAGAGTGGCATGAGACCCCAGAAACCCAGAGTACAAGTACCGTGGTCCAGGCTGCACACGGTCCAGGGCTGACTAAGAAGGGCAAAGTCGGCTCCGCTGGGTGGATGTGGGGCGAAGGCTGGGGAGGACTTGTCAGAGGAGAAGATATTCGGTCCGGGCCTCCCAACTGGAGTTCACTCAGTGGACAGGGGAGAAGCCCATTCCAGGCAGAGGCAAAGGCAGGGAGGAGAGTGCAGGGAAGGGGCTGTGTGGGGACACAGGAGCTGAGCCCGCATCCTGTGGGAGCTGCTGAAGGATCATAATACAATCACACCTGTTTCCGAAGTCTTCCTATGGGTCCTGTGGAGGATTCACAGGAGAGGGCACAGGCAGGACAATCAATCAGTTAATAGCAACTGGCATGTTCCGGGAAAGAATGAATACAACAAACTACTATTCAGATAAGCTTTGGGTATGGATGTGACAGATTTCTGTAAAGAGGAATCATGAGACTTGACAATGAACTAGACTTGGGAAGTGGGGTGGGGAAGAGTCTGGCTTCCAGGTACTGTGCACGGCACCTGTCCACTTGCCCGGACAGTGTTTAAAGGGCAAGTATACTTATTTAAAGAAGGATCAATCCTCCTTCTAAAGAGCCAGCATGGTGCTAGCCTAGTGTCCTGGATTATAACGCCATCATGGCTAAACCTAAAGAACCACGCCCTCTATTCCCTGACAATTACTTCCCTGTGTGTCTGCCCTGCTAGGAAAGAAAAACCTTGCTTAGAGGGACTATATTTCTCAGCGCCCATGCTCAAAAGAGCTCAGTTTTCTCAGTGCCGGTACCTTTTTAGGCTTAAGGACATTCCTTTACTATTCATGGAATTTAAGCATTATTTCATTTACACATACCATTATGTCCTTCTGAGCAGTTTTCTATCTGCCTAGTATTTACTATGGCCCATTCTGTATGGTTGGCTGGCAGGGATATGAAGCTGAGCACCACCCCGGCTGAGAAGGGCTCCGTTCTGAGGAAGGTCTCTGCTTAACGGACACAGCAGCCTGGAAGGTGAGTTTCACAAGGGGCACATGCAGCACAGGCTCCTTAGTTCTCTTAGCTCCCATTTCTCATTGCTACAAAGAAAAGGCAACGAAGGTCCCTTCCCTTCTAGCCCTCTGTGCCTCTAAATTCAGACAAAGAGGAAGAAAAGGCACCTGACACAAGCCCATTTCCCCCAGGAGAAGCCGGTAATGGCTGCCTGCTTCTAACCGTCCCTGCTGGCTCCTGCGGTGACCCAGGTGGCTGGGGACTTCAGGCTCACTGTGATCCACACCCGGGGTTAAGAAGCAGGTGGAGGTGGGGGTGGTGATGGGGAGGCGGAATGGGCCGGTACAGTGGGGCTTAGAGAGAAAGCGTCTTAGGTTCAGTACCGTAGGGAAATGAGATAATCCCCAAACCAAAGAACCGACTCTAAGCTGGGGACTCCTTGGAGCCTTTGGAACAGATGCTAGTCCGCCCCACGGTCTGTCATTTTTTAGTCTTTGTGACTTTCAGCTTCATACACAGTCTAGATGATAAAGACTTACTGTACTCTGTCTGGACGAGGCTGCTAAGGCAAGGAACGTGGTTTTGACAAGGGGTCTTATTTCCTGAAAGAACTCCTGCTCAGATTATTTTACCATAATGCAAACCTTTAAAACCCTCAATTGACTTTTTTTTTTAAAGAAGAATTAGGTTCCCTTAGTTGTATGGGATTCTTAAAAGGGAATTATACATTTGGATTTGAAAATAATCTGTCTGAGAAAGAATCCTACACACTCACATGAGCCATCAAGTTAGACAAGTGTATTATAGGAAAGAAAGCAGAGTTTAGCCCAAGGTCAACTTTTATCCCTTTGAGTAAATGGAAGAACCATTAGAATAAACAATTACCTGATAACTCTTAAGAGCAACAATGGAATTCTCTATAATCTCAGTACTTGATAATAGCTCTTCTCTGACCACCCCAACTTTATTTTTGAAAGGCACAATGAGTTCATAAATCTTTTCTGTATCACGGTGCATCTTTTGGCAAAGTAGGGCCTGGGCAGTGTTACATGTAACTGTCCATTCTAAATGCTTTCCCCGCATCACTAACCACTTGGTATGACATGGGCCAGATAATTAAGACAGGTTTGTTTAATATCCCAAATGAATGTCTATATGCCTACCCATTAATCAAAAGTGCATTTCAAAACTGCCACTTAACCCGTTCTACCGCCAGCTTACAATTTAATTATTACTACATATTTGTTTATGCTGTGACTTTCTATTTTTTAATGCAGGTCGACTGTTTAAAATGTATAAAGATTTATGCTTATTTAGTTATTGCCCATATAAAATTCACTCCTACATCTTTTATCTTGATAGAGAAAACCCTGACAAGCAAGTACACCGTGATAGGGTTTTCAGTAAAAAAACATATTTTTACAAAGAAATTGAAGAAATAATGAGAATTAACTTCCACAGAACCTAAAAGTAGAAAAAAAATTAATTCTCTGCATTTGCTTTTTATTAATGTCTTGCAGACACAATGGCCCAAAAGCCACGTGGAAGAAACTATTATCTTCCCTTCTCCTGAGGGTGGCTGTATCGCTCATTCATTCGTCCCATAAATACAGACTAAGCATCTACTGTGTTCTAGGTACAGCACTAATCACAGAGGCAGTGGTAAAATACCGGTCCTCAGGAGGGAGAGATGATATTGAACAAATATTCACATACTTAACTCCACTTATGGCGAATGGTTTCTTAGAAGGGCACAGGGAGCCACGGAGCTGGAGGCCCAGGACACAGTGGAATCTCAGTGCTGGGATCAGACTGACTGAGTCCTGGGTTTAGCATCTACTGGCTAGTGACTAGAGGCAACTAACTTCACGTCCCTGGGCTTCATTTCTTCTTCAAAGCTTTTCAGGGATAACAAGCACACTGTGAGGCTGCTGTGAGGATCTCATGACATACCGAACAGTGCCTGATCTGATCCACAGTGGGTGTATGCTCCTCTCTCTTCCCTACATTAACCTTTGTCTGAAGCTGTCCAGGAGAATTTGATTAGCCAAAGATAGACTTGAGTTCCACATCCCAAAGTTCTTTTACTCTTTCCTTCGCTTAATCACTAAAGTTCATTGTGTCCCTTAGAGGAGATAATCAATAAATAAATGTTTAGACACCTCCCATATTCCAGGCACTGAAGTCCTGGACTCCATTCCCTACACCACCTCCAGCTTCAGAAATTCTGGTATCAACGGTGCCTGCTAAGAGACTTTTGTGGCCAAGTACACACTCCGTGAAAGGAGAAGCACTGGTCTTCTCAACCAGGAATGTCAGCAAAAGCCTAGAGGACGCAAGTTATAAGCCACAACTTAGACCTCAAGAATTCTAGGAAAACCAAGGAAAGAGGGAAAGAAAAGCAGCATCAGGGGCATCATATCTGTTGCACCGGACATTGAACTTGGACCTTGCCATTTAATACTTCATTTGTTCCTCCCACTTTTCTTTATTAGATAAGAACAGCTAGGCTCAGAGAATAGAAGCAAGTAGCCCAAGGTCCCCGAGTGGTGAGCCCAGTGTCTGGATGCCTCCAAAACTCATGTTCTTTCCTCTACAGCACGCCGTATTGTATTAACAACCCCAGGGTTATTGCTTGTTTCAATTTGCAATGCAGCAATTTAGTCATTTTAAATTAATCCTTGAAAAATCACCAAGAGATTAAAATGCAAATTTCAACATGGCTAGAGCTCAGTAGTATTCTATGTCAAAAATCACACAAATTGGTCCTACACAAGTTCAGGTTCCCCTTAGAGAAAAAGCTTGCCTGCTTCATTTCATAGTTGAGCTATGAAAAATCATTTCTTTTCCTCTTTCCTCATGAGTATCAAAAGTCAACTGCAGGGTGGCAGGCTGTGTGGGTGGGTGGGTATAATGGAAACAAAATGCTTCGGTTCCTTATAAGCCTGTCACTACACCCCACTCAGGAGCAGGATCTGGGCTAGAAAGCCCATGTCTGTGAGCTCTGTGTCTCTATACATAGAATGGACTCGCATTGACCTCTTACTGAGAAGCTGGAAGGATTTAAATGGAACCACATGGCCCTGGCCAGTTGGCTCAGTGGTAGAGCTTAGGCCCGGCGTGTGAAAGTCCCGGGTTCAATTCCCGGTCAGGGAACACAGAAGAGGCGCTCATCTGCTTCTCCACCCTTCCCTTTCTCCTTCCTCTCTGTCTCTCTCTTCCCCTTCCACAGCCGAGGCTCCACTGGAGCAAAGTTGGCCTGGGCGCTGAGGACAGCTCCATGGCCTCCACCTCAGGCGCTAGAATGGCTCCAGACACAATAGAGCATGCCCCAGATGGGCAGAGCATCGCCTCCTGGTGGGCATGCCGGGTGGATCCTGGTCAGGTGCATGCGGGAGTCTGCCTCTCTGCCTCCCTGCTTCTCACTTTGGAAAAGTACAATAAAACCAAAAATTAAATGGAACCATGTATGGTAAAAGTCTGGCAGATTATTTTATTATTCCTGCTTCGACACAAACAAGGTCAGCCTTTTACCATTGGCAAAGAAGGAATTAGTGAACATTAGGTCATACACAGGGAATTGGTTCATCAGTGGCAAAACCAGCAAAGATAATGCAGATTTTCTTAAATTGTGGAGGTAGGGGAGGTGGCATACAGAATAGACAGTATTTAGAAGCGGGGCTATGAAAAAGACAGGTGTTTTTCTCTAAACCATTTCTAATCTCAGTAGTTGTGATTTTGAAAATTAAGAAGTTATCATCCTGATCAGGCAGTGGCACAGTGGATAGAGCGTCGGTCTGGGATGCGAGAACCCAGGTTCGAGACCCTGAAGTCGTCGGATTGAGCACGGCTCATCTGGTTTGAGCAAAGCTCAACAACTTGAGCCCAAGGTCACTGGCTTGAGCAAGGGGTCACTCAGTCTGCTGTAGCCCCGCAGCCAAGGTACATATGAGAAAGCAATCAATGAACAACTAAGGTGCCACAATGAAGACTTGATGCTTCTCATCTCTCTCCCTTCCTGTCCATCTGTCCCTATTTGTCCCTCTCTCTGTCTCTGTTACGCACACAATAAAAGAAGTTATCAGCATTTTCAGGTACCTTAAATTTTCTCCACCCTTAAAAGAAATTTAAAAGGAAAACCTAACCTCAGCAATAATTGTTACTATAACATTATTTATAACAACAAAACATGAAAAAGAATATAAATGTTAGTAGGGGAAGCAGAGTTAAAACACTGTGGAGATTTTCAGTAAGATATGATAGATAGTGGTCTTTTTTCTCTCCTGATACCATGTGCCCTTCACCTTTCTCCCCGAAAAGTTACAGTAAAAGAATTTTAAAAGATATAACCCTTCCTCCCAAACTGGAGAAAAGACAGTAATGGAAGAAAGATGTCAAGTTTTGGGAAGCCAGAAAGCAGATGTTATTGAAGAAATGGTTCTCAACTTGGGTCATTTGCCCCCAGGGGACATTTGGCAATGTCTGGAGACATTCTTAGTTGTCACAGCTGGGTATGTGATCTCATCATATAGTGGGTAGAGCCCAGAGTGCTGCTAAATATCCCACAAGTGCAAGGACAGTCCTATACAACAAAATATTATCTGACCCAAGCTGTCAAGAGTGCCAACCGAGGCTGAAAAACTAAGGAAGACTGACTAGGAGGCCCAGAAAAGACTGGCAGAGAAGGCTGGGGCCAGGGAACAGGCCAGTTATCAAGGCCAACGCACATGAAGGAATTCCAGAAACATTCAGGAGTTGAGGCACCAGGACCTCTGATGGTTAGGGGAAGGATGCCAATAAAATTAAGAGTAATCCCAAGATTCTCCTTTCCCAGTTTACTCAGTTAGTCAACTGGCCTTCCAGTACCCCTCTGGAAGAATAAATATTTACTTTCTAGGGAAACTAAACCAGAAAGGCTTGGAGGACAGCAGGCATAGCTGAAAACAGGGGGAAAAGCATTAAGTAAAAAATGAGGGGGGTGTTAAATAAAATTACTCATGAGAAATGTTGATACACCACACCCCACCATCTCCACTCAGCTTCCAGAACACTGGTAAGTAAGCTTATGCTCCCCAGCAAGAGAAAACTGACTAGTCCAAAAGAAAAAATATACTGAAATTGATATTTAAGAATCTTCTGCCCCCAAAACCCTAAGTAGCCAGTCCTCTGCTCTATTATCTACAATAACAACTTCATTAATTAAACTTGATTAACTGACATTTATAATTTGCCCGCTGTATAGAAAGCACTTAAAATAATTTCCTTTATGTGAATCTGTAGTAGTTATGTAGAAACATTTGCACAATGATATGAATACATTTACACCAATGAAATATGCCGTCAAGGATGGTTAAAATGGTAAATTTATGTTATATATATATTTTGACACAATTTTTAAAAAGTCATCGATTGCCTAAGTGGTGTTGATTATGTGTTTAAATCTACATAGAAATATTTATAATCCGAGTGAGACATTTGAGAGTATGCCGTCAGGCTACGCTCGCTGTGCCATCCAGCCTGTCAGAGTGCAAACGTAACCTCCGCTCCCGCAGACGCAGTTCACTGCTCCTGCGGCTTTAAGGAGTGGGGTAAGTGTTCCCACACATACCCACAAATACTTGATTTTACTTTCTTAAAAGTGAATGTAGAAATAGTAGAAGTATAACTCTGTTTGAGTAAATATACCCTAATAAAGAAATCTTTATATGGAAACATTTTATTTACAACAGCAAAAACTAAAAACCACCTAAATGCACAACAGTGAGGAAAGAGCAAAGTAAACTACATAGCAAATGGAATATGATACAGCCAACAAAAGTGATTCTGTGAATGCAATGGAAAAATGCATATGTAATAGGTGATCTTTACTATGTAAAACTACATTCCTAAAAGACTAGAACGTGACATCAACATGTTAATAGGCAATTGCCTTTGAGAAATACGAATAATAATCCCTCCTTTATATTGCCGGTACTTTTCAAATATTCTCTACATGTTTTTGCCTTTATAAGGCATTATCTTATAATGGGAAACATATGTCCTTTTATTTTTAAAAAAAAATAAGTTAAAAAACAAAGAGAATAAAAATTTAATTTTTTCCTCCCAAGTACTCACATTCTCAGGTATGCTGGGAAGCTCTCTGGTATCAGGCACAGTGAAATAAGAATGCTGGAAAAGAAAAGCAAAAGCTATTTATTTATTTATAAAAGCTATTTATTTATTTATTTGCTTACTTACTTTTATTGATTTGAGAGAGAGAGAGAGAGAGAGAAAGGGGGAGAGTGACAGGAACATCAGTCTGTTCCTGAATGGGCCCTGATGGGGGATTGAACCGGCACCCTCTGCACTTCAGGACAATGCTCCAACCAAAGAAGCTCTCCGGCCAGGGCCAAAAGCTCTTTATTTTTACAAAAGTATGCAAGAAGCACATTATTCAGAATCGGGTAAATGATCTGAAGATACTTCTTTACTCAGATGAGGAAACAGATTTTCACTTACTAGAAATATCTCTGGAATATTTTCTTTGGACAGTGCTGGATTAAAGCCAGGTGCGTCAAATCAACAGTTTGGTAGACAGAGTTCTCATCTGAGAGATGAACTACTTTGGATGATATAAATGAACAGCTCAAAGGGGTTAAAGGCTAACTTCCCACACGATGTTTGCAGGTTTCTGAACACATGAAAGCTGCAGGCTTCATAATTTATTGTTCAATGAGGCAAGTGGACTCTAGGGACCAAATATCACTAGGTTCATTCAGCAATGGTCTTTACCAACCAAACCTGCCATTTCATGTCAGCATCTGAGACTATATCCATCTACAGGCTGCGGGCAAAACCTGCCCGCCAGCCCAAGTGATGCTGAGGACAGCTGCGCTGAGACCGTTACAGGTGGTCAACAGTGAAGAATCTCTCTCCACTCCGCAAGCTCTGCAAATCAGCCTCCTGACTTCTGATGCGGTCTCCAGCTCAGTGGAGTTGAAAATCTGACCTGTTCAAAGAGCTTTCAAGGAGGCATCGCCATGTATGGAACAAGAGCATGTCTGTCCCTGTGTTAAATGACAACAGGTTGAACTGATGATACCTCCTCTGTGCTACTAAAGACTCAGAGAACAATGGCAAGCAAGAATGGAAAGAGCCTGGTGCTGGTCAATTAAAGATGGGATTGTGCAGAGGCCAGGAAAGGTCACATGCAGAGAAGGTCAGCTTAGTCAGGGCCTCAGTTCAAACCTGGACCCCCAAGTGACATTTCAGGAAGTTCCCCTGCCCCACCATTCTTGGATAATTACAAAATAAATTCGTCTCTAGAAAAATGAGCTGTATAGCTTTCCTGAGGTAAAAGGCACAGGGGACAATTGCAATAACAACAATAATACCATGAGATGTTTGTCTAATATTTAACATATTTATTTAACACCTGCTACACTGAAAGCTTTATATCAAGTACTTTATAAATATTATCTCTAATTTTCATAACAAATTTTAAGGTAGAAACTATCTTTTTTTTTTTTTGTATTTTTCTGAAGCTAGAAACGGGGAGAGACAGTCAGACAGACTCCCGCATGCGCCTGACCGGGATCCACCCGGCACGCCCACCAGGGGCGACGCTCTGCCCACCAGGGGGCGATGCTCTGCCCCTCCGGAGCGTTACTCTGCCGCGACCAGAGCCACTCTAGCGCCTGGGGCAGAGGCCAAGGAGCCATCCCCAGCGCCCGGGCCATCCTTGCTCCAATGGAGCCTTGGCTGTGGGAGGGGAAGAGAGAAACAGAGAGGAAGGAGGGGGTGGGGGTGGAGAAGCAAATGGGCGCTTCTCCTATGTGCCCTGGCCAGGAATCGAACCCGGGTCCCCCGCACTCCAGGCCGACACTCTACCACTGAGCCAACCAGCCAGGGCCAGAAACTATCTTCACATTACAAATGGGTAAATTAGGGCTTAGAGAGGTGAAGTAACTGGTGAAGGTCACACTGTTTGTAGGTGACAGAGCCAGTATTGAAACCAGGTCTAGATAATGAGCTATGCTCTTTCCACTGTGACAGGCTGTTCTTACCTATGCTTTTGATGTGCAGATTATAGCTAATGCCACTTGAATTAAAAGAATGAACTAAAAAGTAAAATATATATATTAAAAAGATAATGTAAAAAAACCCCAAAAACCTTTGCAATGCATTATTTCAAAAATCTGTGTGTGTGTGTGTGTGTGTGTGTGTGTGTGTGTGTCAAAATAGTTCCTATTAAGTATTACAATAGAGATTATATAGCATGGAAACTAGTCAACAATTAATTCAATTTAACAATAAAGATTAAAATAGTAAAAGTAAAATACAAGGTAAAATTGGACACCAAATACAAATACACACAACTTCTATTACAAATGGCTTAAGGGGTCCCAGGAAATGTTCGGTAATAGATGTCCACACGGAACAGAGTCACAAAGTAATAGTTGGCACAGTGAGCGGGAAAGAACAGGGACCATAGAGCCGGTCACTTAACAGCTATGTGATATTAAGCAACTTCACTTAATAGCTCAGAACCTCAGTTTTTGAATTGTAATATCTATTTCAAAACTGTTGTGAAGAATAAGTGTTATATATGTGAAGTGCCTAGCATTCCATACATGGTATTTTAATAAAAGATTATTATCATTGCCCTTGACTGCTGGTTTACATTTCTATTTTTCTCAATCACCTATATCAGACACATAGAAATATTCTCTTCTGACTAAACACCCAAAAAGTCCAGGATTGCCATTTTATCAACATTTCAGGCTTTCTAATCTAGCTGAGATTAGTGCTTCAAAATCAGAAGTGCCACATGGAGAAAGGAATTCCTGTGAACACGGAAAAAAAAAAACCCTGCCTTTACAAATGCAATGGATTGTAACTAGTGAGCCAGTGCAATTCCAAAACCAAGGAGTCACCAAGCTGTCCTTTGAGATTCTGTCTTGCTCCATCGCCCATGAAATGCTGGGACCAGAGGAGGTCAGAAACATTCCTAGAAACCACTGGCACGAAACGGCTGCACCCTCCCAACAGTTTCTCCTGCCCCTGCAATGGTTTGTCCTTGAGGCCTGGCAGCCACTTGGGAAGGAGTGGCCCTTCCTCCCCAGCAGCTGGTGACCCAGCCAGGCTACTCCACAGCTACCTGTCGGATGTCATTACAGACTGAAGTGGTGAGATCAAGCCGCTTAGGGAAAGGGACAGAGGCAAAGGCAAGGTTGCTGAGTATAGGCAGTGACTGGGGCAAGTTTAAAGCTCCTTTCTCCATCTTCCAGACAGTCTTCCTTATGTGAATTTCTGTAACAAGGGTCCTTTCCTTCCTATGCTTTATTAACACGAGCAAAAACCTCTACAGATTCCCTTTTCTCTTTCCTTCATTACTCTTGTTTCTTTCAACACTCATGGCCTAGTGGAAAGAACACAGGTTTGGAAGTGAGCCCTGGGTTTGGAAACCCCAATCTTCCCACAGTTAATCACAGAACTTTGGATGATCATCACGAAAAAAAATAATAACCCTTTGAAATATGTTCATTTTCCTGAAGAGGGCAAAAACCACTGTACCTGGTTCTAGTAAAGCTGGAAGACAAACTTCTTAAACGTTCAGACTCCAAAACGGGAAATAGCCCCTGTATACTCAACAACTGGCCTACGGCTGACCCTCTGAGAACACTGAGGAAGGTGGTGACAGGGGCTGACCCAGGGAACTGGAGGACTCCAGTAACTGAAATAGGGAAGCACACATATCACTTGAACCACAGGCAGAACGACAACCAGGGCCAAAATCACCCAATTTGTAGATCAGTGGGTTTTCCCCGAGCACACCACAGAACATGTGGCATGAATATAAGAGAGTTCAAAGCAAGTCGTTACTGGAGGCCAGGACTATGCCAGGCACACTCCGTCCCTGTCCTCAAGCAACTCCAGTCCAGGAGGGGAGGGAGACCGGAAAACAGATTGCCCCAGTGGGGCTGACTGAGGACCGCTAAGCGTACAAGATGCTTGGGACAGAGAAGAAAACCGTAGCTAAGCCGTGGGGAGTGTCAGGGGAGAGAAGGATTTCTCAGAATTAATCCGAGTTGAGTTCTGAAGGATGAACATGGGGTACTCTGGTAAACAGGGGCGAGGTGGTGCTGAAGGCTCAGGGGGCAGCAAGATGGGCTTCAGCAGAGGGGCCTGCACAGCCGCACTGGGGTAAAGCGTGAGGCAGGGAGCCAGAACCAGTACAGAGGATGCGAGTGACCAGTGACAGCCAGGAAGAGAGGAGCCCGGGGACACTTGGACCCTCTGCTCATGGAGTCCCAGAGAAAGGAAGAAATACAACTCCCAGCCTGCCTTGAGCCCAGAGGTCTCAGCGCACTCAGGAGCAGGGGTGGGGACGGTGCAGACAACAAGAAATGAGCTGGTGGGCTAATTCCCTCCTGTTGACACTGAAGTGATTGCTGACATTCTGCCCCCACTTACCACGCTGAGATGAACAGACACTCCCGGGTCGGGGATGGGAAGTTTATGCAGAGTTTCGAGAAGCTCATTCCACTGACTCTCCTGAAAGAAATAAAAGGCCTCGGTAACAAAATCCAGGCTGACCAGCAGGAAGGTCTGGGCACACAGTATGCTGGGGCCCCGTGACTGAGGGGCTGGCAAGGTGCTGGCCCTGGACAGCAAGTGAGATTTAAGTAGGGTTAGACAAAAAGACACTTCTATGGCTCAATATAAGAGTCAAACACATGTTCCCACAAGTGTGGCATTTTCTACTCAGTGAGACACCTACCATGACTGCCTTTTATGGATCATATACCATAATCCCTCAGCAAATCTATCCTCTCAACTCCATAGCAACAACTTTTAAATGCAAACGATCCTAGTTTACAGGGCAGGGGTGGTGGGGAGACATGACGATGACAGTATAGATCTTGTCTTCATCATCATTACCCTCAATTAATTTTATTGAGCGTTCACTGGATACACATGGCAGCCTCCAATTACGGAAAGTTAACAATGAACGACACAACAGCAAGCAATGTAGGATGGTGGCTGCACCTTTTAATTAGGGGAATGAAATACAAAGCAGTACAAATTACCCAACTGAAAACAGATTCACCTTTAAAATGCTCAAAAGAACCCTGCCTGCAGGATTATCCAAAAGCCATTTCTTCCCTCCTGTGGAATCCTCTATGTTAATATAACAGTAATGAGCTCACCTTTGTACCCTTTTGCAAAATCTATATGATCCCCACAACTACCCCACTTTACAGACTGAAAACTGAGACTGAAGTGTGAAGCAAGTTGGCTCAGTCAGCCGGTGAGTAAGCTGCTCAGCCAGGAGCAGAGCCCTCTCCGCTGCTCTGCTTGGCCGCGGTTTTTGGTAGTGAATTTAAAGGAAAGGAAAAGAGAGGATGGGTTCAGATTAAAAGCCTGTTTCAATCTGAACTGATAATATGCTCAAGTTTTCACAAATGGAGAGAAATGTATGTGTGTGTGCATGAACATGTTTAATTTTGCTCTGAAACAATTTCAAATTTAAAGAATAATTGTTGGACAGTGTAATTTTTTTTAATCTTCTAAACCAGGGTAGTCAACCTTTTTATACCTACTGCTCACTTTTGTATCTCTGTTAGTAGTAAAATTTTCTAACTGTCCACCAGTTCCACAGTAATAGTGATATATAAAGTAGGGAAGTAACTTTACTTTATAAAATTTATAAAGCAGAGTTATAGCAACTTAAAGCATATAATTACTTACTAAGTACTTTATGTTGGATTTTCACTAAGTTTGGCAGAATAAATCTTTATAAAACAACTTACTATAGTTAAATCTATCTTCTTATTTATACTTTGGTTACTCCGCTACCGTCCACCTTGAAAGCTGGAACGCCCACTAGTGGGCGGTAGGAACCAGGTTGACTACCACTGCTTTAAAACATAGTATTTGAGAGTGAGTTGCTAACATTCTGTCCCATCACCCAAAAATATTATACAAAGGACATTCCCATACATAACTACAATTAATCATCAAAATCAGGAAATTAACATTGATATGTAACCATCTAATCCATCAAGTTCTGTTAACTGTGAGAATCACAGCAAGATAATCCTGCTCAAAATCAGAAAATGTCTTGAGTTACGACTCTGGTCTTCATCAGTCAGGAACAGGCCCTATCTTTTCCAGATTTGTATGAACTTGACAATGACACCAGTCATTGTCTGTTTTCTATTGATTCAGATTTCAAATCAGCCCATTACTGATGATATTGACTTTGATCATTTGGTTAATTTATCTGATATCTCTACTGTAAGGTTTTCTCATTTTCCATTTGTACTTAGAATGCATTTTGTAGGGCAATACCTTATAAAAATATCCCATTCCTCATCCAATTTTTAATTTAGATATTTACTTATTTATATTAGTATAGACACACGATTCTGTTTTATTCAGTGGGTTATAACACTTTGCAATCATTATTTGTTTTGATGTTTAAATTGTCGCAGACATGACCAGTAGAAATCCCTTGCCCCCTCGAGCTCAGGTTTGTGTCTTTCTGACATGTCCCCATCACATGTTAGGCACTTCTTACTTTCAGCACTAAAAGACAGTCCAGGCTCATCTTATACTTTCCCTATCCCAGCCCTGGAATTAGACGTTGCTTCAGGGATACCTGGCCAAGAAACGTGGTGTGCTCCTTGCCGACCCCGGACCCATTCAGTGGAGAGAGCCAGAAATCTATTACACGAAGAGAGACCATAATATACACTTACATCTCCATTTCTTTCCATATCTGTCACATATACTGAAAGCCAATAGGTGCATACCAATGGCTCTAATTTCAATCCATCATAGGAATCATTCTAGTTTCTTCCCTTTACACATTTGTAACTATATTCTACAAAGTGAAAAACCTTCTACCTATTTTCTTAATACAGTGTGTCCGTAAAGTCATGGTGCACTTTTGACCGGTTACAGGAAAGCAACAAAAGACGATAGAAATGTGAAATCTGCACCAAATAAAAGGAAACCCTCCCAGTTTCTGTAGGATGATGTGGCAGCATGTGCGCATGCGCAGATGATGACGTAACACCGTGTATACAGCGGAGCAGCCCACGGCCATGCCAGTGGAGATGTGGACGGTACAGAGAAAAGTTCAGTGTGTTCTGTGGCTCGCTAAATTCGAATCCGTGACCAAAGTGCAACGTGAATATCGGTGCGTTTATAATGAAGCGCCACCACATAGGAATAACATTCCTCGGTGGGATAAGCAGTTGAAGGAAACCGGCAGTTTGGTGGAGAAACCCCGTTCTGGTAGGCCATCAGTCAGTGACGAGTCTGTAGAGGCTATACGGGATAGCTCCCTAAGGAGCCCTAAAAAATCTGTGCGTGAGCCCACATCTAACCTCACTGAATAGGTATGAAACTGGGAGAGTTTTCCTTTTATTTAGTGCAGATTTCACATTTCTATCATCTTTTGTTGCTTTCCTGTGACCGGTCAAAAGTGTACATTGACTTTACAGACACACTGTATATTCACTTATTAATATGTAACCAATCTTTTATCAGTGCCCCTACCTCCCTATCCATCTAAACGCTCTCCCTGACCCGCTCAAACACTGACTGATAGCCAGTGATAGGACATCACTGTCTGCCCACCTCCAACAAAATGCCATACCCCGCCCAGGCTCCAACACCCCTGTGCTGGGCTGCTGCTGCTGCCTCCTTTCCCACGTGGATCCCTCTAGATCCTGCTAGAGCGCCAGCACCCAGTGCCCAGCCGCTACCACCACTGCCCCGCAAACTCCGCCTCATCTCTCAGGCTCCGACACAGGCAGCCAGCCTGCTCTCTGGCTCAGATGCCCTCCTCATCCCTTCCATCCCTTCTATGGGGATGCCCCCACTGCCCTTTCAGGGTCTGATAACCATGCTGGGTCAATGGCCCAGACAGGCTCCTCACCAGGTAGCTTAGGCTCCTATACTCCATGCTGAGCTGTCATGGACACTCACACGTGCAAGTGTGCTCATGAGTACACACACACATGCGCACACACGTTTGATGCCTACCATGCCTGACCTTCAAAGACCTCTGGATTTCAGGAGAAGATTCTGTTTTTTTTATTTTTATTTTTTTAGGGAGAGGAGGGGAGGCAGAGACAGACTCCTGCATGTGCCCTGACCAGGATCCACTCAAGCCCACTAAGGGGCGATGTTCTGCCCATTTGGGGCCCTTGCTCCACTGCAACAGGAGCCATGTTTTAGCGCCTGAGGTGGAGGCCATGGCACCATCCTCAGCGCCCGGGGCCAACTTGCTCCAATTGAGCCATGGCCGCAGGAAGGGAGTGAGGGAGAGAGGGAGAGAGAGAGAGAGAGAAGGAGAAAGAGAGAGAAGGGGGAAGGGGAAAGAAAGGGGAAAGGGGAAAGGGAAGGGGTGGAGAAGCAGATGGGTGCTTCTCCTGTGTGCCCTGACCAGGAATTAAACCCACAACATCCACATGTTGGGCCAACACTCTACCGCTGAGCCAGCTGGCCAGGGCCAAGATTCTGTTTTTAATAAAAGCTCTTCCCTCCTGTTCTAATGTGATGACCCACACCTTGCAAATAATTTAGCCAGTTGTAGGTGGACTTGTAGAAATTTAATAGAATTATCCCTGGGCACAGGAAAAACAGGTGGCACTAAATCATGTACTGATCTTAGTCTCCACACTCTAAGCGGCAGGGTCCTTAATGGGCCTACGCCCTGGAAAACAGGCACCAATTTTACAGGGTAACACTCCTTCTCCCCTATGCACAGGTTGAACCAACTCAACCTTTTCTGTACCACACAGACATGTTTTTTAAAAGTCTACTAAGTTTGCTTGTTTTGTTTTGTTTTTAACTGACTGGAGTATAAATATTAAAAAAAATGTGGGTATGTGAGTCAATCTCCAATTCTAAGATGGTTAAGAGCTTACATCTTATACAATAGAATTTACTAAAGACATCTTTCAAATTTGAGTAAAAACCTGAATGTTTGATTAAAGTGAACTGTGAATCAGAAATCAATGAAGAGACACAAGGTGGCCTCCTGACTCATTCATCAAAGAGTACATCACTTCTTTTATGACAGAATCCCTGAACCTCAGCATCCGTTCAGAGTGAGCGTGGCGATCCAGGGGGCCACTCCTATCACTTAGTCCTTGCCTTTACTGTGCCCTCTGGAATACATTTGCCATTGAGTAAATCTAATTTGAAGGAAAGATTTAACAATTATACACATAATTTCCACCGCTTCTCCCTAACAGCATTTCCCAAGGTGTGTTCCAGGAAACACCGATATCCCAATATGTTAATATCTTCCATGGGATAAAAAGGGTTTGAAGCTAGGTGAGATGGAAAGCCCTGAGTAACAAAGACTTCTCCACAGCAGGCTCCTCAGAGCCTACATGACATGGGTCTTAAGGAGGCAGAAATGAACCACTGCTTCTCTCTCCATGGCCCCAATATTATTGAATTATGGTACTCTTTTCATGGGACACTTCTCAGAACTAATGTTCTATAGAAAACACGAGGGGCCAAACTTCTCTAACATTTAATAATAACATGTCCACTAATCTTACAAAGGCCCATCTGAGATTCTACCCTTAAGAAAACAATCCAAAATGAACGAAATACTTTATACTCAAAGATACCAATGGCTGTAATTATAACGAAAAAAATCCCAAATAATAAAAACTCCCAGCAATAGGGAAATGTTTCAGTAAATCAGTGTTCATGATATAATGCTATGCAGCCATGAACAATGTTTGCAACAATTTTACCAGCATGGGGAAATGCTTTGGTTATTATTATACCTGGTAAAAAAAAAAATGGTAAAAAGGGGGCTACAAAAGTCTAAATACAGCTCCAGCAGACCCTTGACATCCACGGAAGGTACTTCAGCATACCATTTCTTCCAAAAGCACAGGAAGGTATAGCTGAGTTGTTAAACTAATTTTCAGAGCCTTGAAAAAATACTGTAAGAATACAACAAAGGCCTGACCAAGCGGTGGCGCAGTGGATAGAGCGTCAGACTGGGATGCGGAAGGACCCAGGTTCGAAACCCTGAGGTCGCCAGCTTGAGTGCGGGCTCATCTGGCCTGAGCAAAAAAAAAGCTCACCGGCTTGGACCCAAGGTCACTGGCTCGAGCAAGGGGTTACTTGGTCTGCTGAAGGCCCGTGGTCAAGGCATATATGAGAAAGCAATCAATGAACAACTAAGGTGCCGCAACGAGAAACTGATAATTGATGCTTCCCATCTCTCTCTGTCCCTGTCTATCCCTCTCTCTGACTCTCTCTCTGTTCCTGAAAAAAAGGAAAAAAAAAAAGAGTACAGCAAAGACTTATTGGAATGGGAATTCGGGACAGCTGGGTAGGTCACTTCCCAGTTAAATGCTTTACTCCCAAGTCCCAGCTTTGCAGTGTGACATGAGCAATTCAAATTTGTACCTCAGGAAAATGATAATTTAATACATGTCATAAACCTTCAGGGTTGCTTGGGACTAGAGATACTGTGAATATCAACTGTGAATGCTAAGGATTGATTTATTATATTTTTAACTCAAAAAGTCAAGGAAGAAAAACATCTCAGAATGTTAGTAACACACACTGGGGGGCAGGGGGGCACAGAACATATAGGCGTGGTTGTTTCTTCTTTCCTGCTATTTTCTTAATTCCCCAAACTTTCTATAAGGAGCATGCATTACATTTTTTGGTAAACATTTTGGTGAAATATAAGACATGTATTACTTCTATAATCATAAAAGGTAAAGTTTACTCATTATAAAAAATAGAAGACAAATACCTGTCCTTTTGTTGTGTAATCTGCCAAGATGTTGAGTAGCTTATAAAATACTTCAAACCACGGGAGATAGCTAGGGAAGAAGAGAAAACACACGGAATATTAGGACGCAGGTCAAAAACTTTAACCAGAAGCGAACTCAAGACTGGTACATTTCAGTTTTTCTCTACATCCTAAAGAGTCTTCCTGTCATAGTCTGTGCTGGGAACACAGACTGGTGAAATGCTAATTATTTCTGGGATTTAAAAAAAAATTGCCTGTATAAGACGGCGGATTGAATGTTCATTATAAATTATTCCCATGCCTCAGAGCTAGAACAGGTTCATAGAGAAGGCATTCAAAGCAGACTCTGCAATCAGGAACTATCTCTGAGTCGCCCCCAGGCCTCTCCCACCACTCGTACCCCTCCCAGGAAAGCGTCTATTCAAGTTTCTCATGATTAGACACACAGCCACGCACACATAGCCCTTCCACTGCTGGCAGCTGCAAGGTGTCCCAAAGGCCCCAGGAGCCCGAAACCATTCATACTGTTACATCAAACATTCTACCCATAGCACACCCCCTCTATATTATTGTGGGATGAGCACTAACCCTATGCCCCCACTGCCTTCCACTGAGTCCTGACCATCACTCCTCTTAACTCTGACAACAGCGTGGACCTAATCGTAGCCCATCCTCTGTGGGGCTATGAAAACGGTCTTTCTAAAACACAACTCTAACTGGCACATTGGATAAAATTCCCGCCACACATCCCATTGCTGCAGGGCTTCTTAGGCTGCCAGTCGAGGCTCTCCACTGTCAGACCTTTGACTGCCTCTCTCGCTGTCTTCTCCCTACTTCCCCACATTCACCCTCTTCCCATGCAGCCCCACTGAGCATGTGCAGGCAGCCTCAGGCCTGTCTGAGCTGTCTACACTTGGCCCTTCCTCCCTCTGGCCTTCATGGTTGAGTCTAGCTGATTCTTCCTCCTCCTCATAGTCCCCCAACCCCTCCTCACCTCTCGTGCCCTGATTCCCTCTTTCCCATGCTGCCCTGGGCAGGTGCACACTCTTGTTATAACATTCCACACACCATGTGGCACTCAGGGGTGTGTCTGTCTTCCCAACAAACTTGCAGACAGAGAGGAAGGATCACGTCTTTCTTCACCTTGGCTTCCCAGGGCCGAGCGTGAAGCCGGGCATACCATCAAGTGCTCAATGTTGGCTCAACAAACAAAGCTACACAGACTAACAGCAAAGGCACATTTGTGCTACAGAATTGTTGCGGAAATATTATAGATCCCCACTCTCAAGAAGTTTTGTCACTTAATTTAAATGGCTTTATTCTGCATAAGAAACTTTCCGAAATGACATCAGACAGTCACATGAGAGACGTTGTACCAAGCGCTGGCCGTCTTGTTCACTCTGCCCTTTGCCCTTCGGAGCTGACAGTGTCCGCTGCTGATAGAGCTGGACGCGGAGGCGAGTGCGATGCCGGACGCCGCCCGACTCCACCCTGCCGGGCGGCGGGAAGCCAGCTCCCGGCACCGATTACCAGCCGCACGGCCCAGTAATATATGAAGTGAGAGGCAATAGAGAGGACAGATGAAGTGCACAGTTCTCCATCACTAGCATCTGTCTGAAGCCAGCACATGCTACTGTAAAATTTAAGTAGCTTATCAGAATAGACTGATAAGCAACTTAACTTTTCACTTCTATGACAGTATTATCACTTATGTTAATATGTTTCAATCAGCTCTGGCAGCTGCATATTGACTATTACAGAGCAAACGACTGCCGCCACTTTACACGGGCGCTCACTTTGGCAGAGCGATGGAAACATTCAAGAGGGATTAGGGAGGAGATAAATTTCTCCCTTCCTATTCTGTTAAATAAACCTCAGCTGAGTTAAAAGCTATTCTAGCAGGAACAATAAATCCCCTCAGAAGGAAACTCCCGCCCAGATTAGAAGATGCCATAGAAAAAAAAATATTGAACCAAGGATTACAAAATTTTTTTTCCTGGAAGAAAAAAAATACCACAAGTCAAATCTAGCAACTGAAAATCATAAAGGGGGATAAATAAAAAACAAGAAGAGAAGTCTTTCCTTGCAGGAAATTGGCCTCAAGTACACGGAAAAAAGTTTTTAGGAATACCTGAGGAGGTGACTTGGGGCAGGCTGGATTCTCTCATAACATGGGTTCGACCGACCAACATAACTTGGGCCGGAACCTCAGGCCTCCCTGCCCCCTCCCTGCTACACAGTTGAAGGAAGGTGACGCGGTGGGACCGCCTGGCTCTCAGCAGACAGTGCCCAGATTCTCACACTCGGCCTCAGCCTCAGCAAATTGATTCTTTTTGGCTACGCTAAGCAGAACCCTCAGCCATGGGAGGTTTTGTAGTAACCCTGGAAATCAGCCATTTCTCTCTGCCTCTGGCCTGACCGGACACAACTGTTCTCCACATGTTGTCCCCTGTGCACTGACAGATGAGTATCTCGTGATGGCAGTGTTAAGGTCTTGAAACCAAAACCCAGCTGTCTTCTTCTTCAAAGGATCCCTCTTTTCCCCTGTTGGGAGGCCAGGGTTCACAGCTGAACTTTATCCAGTGCAGCTTCCTGTGCCGCTTCATTAGTGCTGGCAAGACAGTTCCGCACGCCCGCGAGCTGCAGGTGAGGGGACGGGGACCTCCACTCCATTCTGCGCCCGTCTGTCAGCACGGAGTAAACACGACTTCCCGGTCCAGAGACAGGAAACAAACACTCATTACACTGCTCCTCCCTGGACATCTGAGGGAGTGCCGACCGCCTCTGGCCCCACTCCACTTGCTACCTTCGTGCAACCCGCCAGTCCCCACCACAGAGCATCCCTACGTGCGGGGCTCAGACCAAGGCGGGGGCCCAAAGAGTAAGCACAAAGGGCCCCATACTCACACAGGCCATGTCCTCGTGGGAGAAAGAGGCACATCTACAACAAAGCGAGGAGGAGCTGGAACTCTCCCAACTATTTTATTTAGCTTAGGCTTTTGATCGATTATAAGATTATAATGGAGCATTATCACAACCCAACCAGCAGAGCCTTGATGGGAAAAAGCCTGCTTCCCAAGCACTGGCATGCATCCAAGCTTCTCTCACCAAATTGTGTTCCAGGTAACTTGGTTCCCAGGCTCTGCCCTCACTCCCAGGCCTGACAGTCAGACTTCTGTCTGTGTGAGGTGATACAAGGCCTTGACCCTGAGAAGAGCTTGGGCAGCACCTGCATGAGGCCAGACGGTTCATGGTCAAAACCACCTGCGAAAAGCCTGTAGATTGCCTCCTACATACAGCAGATATGGTTTGTGTAGAAACAGAGTAGTTGTGCTGAGTGAGAACTGAGGACAAGTCGCTTTCTCACTCCACTCCCATGAATGGTCAGGACAGTTATTCCCTCTGTCGTGTGTACATACATGTACGACTGACCTTGTCTGATGGGATTCTGGTTTGGTGTCATGAGCATTAAAAATAGAAAACCATTACAAAATGTAAAAAGCTTTCCCACTTTTCTTGCTAACAGTTTGGTTCAAAGCAAAGTAGATTATGTGTGTGATGGGGGGCAGAGGTGGGGGCAGAGACGGGGCAGCGGGGGCAGAGGTGGGGCAGTGACGGGGACGGAGATGGGGCAGAGGTAGGGCAGCAGGGCAGAGGTGGGGACAGAGATGGGGCAGTGGGGGCAGAGGCGGGGCAGAGACGGGGCAGTGGGGGGAGAGAGGGGGCAGAGACAGGGCAGCGGGGCAGAGGCCTGGGGCAGAGACAGGGCAGCGGGGCAGAGGCCTGGGGCAGAGACAGGGCAGCGGGGCAGAGGCCTGGGGCAGAGACAGGGCAGCGGGGCAGGGGTGGGGGCAGAGACAGGGCAGCGGGGCAGAGGCCTGGGGCAGAGACAGGGCAGCGGGGCAGGGGTGGGGGCAGAGACAGGGCAGCGGGGCAGAGGCCTGGGGCAGAGACAGGGCAGCGGGGCAGAGGCCTGGGGCAGAGACAGGGCAGCGGGGCAGAGGCGGGGGCAGAGACAGGGCAGCGGGGCAGAGGCGGGGGCAGAGACAGGGCAGCGGGGGCAGGAAGGGGGGCAGAGACAGGGCAGGGGGGGCAGAGGCCTGGGGCAGAGACAGGGCAGCGGGGCAGAGGCGGGGGCAGAGACAGGGCAGCGGGGCAGAGGCCTGGGGCAGAGACAGGGCAGCGGGGCAGGGGTGGGGGCAGAGACAGGGCAGCGGGGCAGAGGCCTGGGGCAGAGACAGGGCAGCGGGGCAGAGGCGGGGGCAGAGACAGGGCAGCGGGGCAGAGGCCTGGGGCAGAGACAGGGCAGCGGGGCAGAGGCCTGGGGCAGAGACAGGGCAGCGGGGCAGGGGTGGGGGCAGAGACAGGGCAGCGGGGCAGAGGCCTGGGGCAGAGACAGGGCAGCGGGGCAGAGGCCTGGGGCAGAGACAGGGCAGCGGGGCAGAGGCGGGGGCAGAGACAGGGCAGCGGGGCAGAGGCGGGGGCAGAGACAGGGCAGCGGGGGCAGGAAGGGGGGCAGAGACAGGGCAGCGGGGGCAGGAAGGGGGGCAGAGACAGGGCAGGGGGGGCAGAGGCCTGGGGCAGAGACAGGGCAGCGGGGCAGAGGCGGGGGCAGAGACAGGGCAGCGGGGGCAGGAAGGGGGGCAGAGACAGGGCAGCGGGGGCAGGAAGGGGGGCAGAGACAGGGCAGGGGGGGCAGAGGCCTGGGGCAGAGACAGGGCAGCGGGGGCAGAGGCCTGGGGCAGAGACAGGGCAGCGGGGCAGAGGCGGGGGCAGAGACAGGGCAGCGGGGCATGGGTGGGGGCAGAGACAGGGCAGCGGGGGCAGGAAGGGGGGCAGAGACAGGGCAGCGGGGCAGAGGCCTGGGGCAGAGACAGGGCAGCGGGGCAGGGGCGGGGGCAGAGACAGGGCAGCGGGGCAGAGACAGGGCAGCGGGGGCAGGAAGGGGGGCAGAGACGGGGCATCGGGGCAGAGGCGGAGACAGAAGTAGGGACAGAGATGGGGGCAGTGATGGGGGCAGAGAGGGGATCAGAGATGGGGTAGCGGGGGCAGAGGCGGGGACAGAGACCAGGGCAGAGGCTGACCAAGTTGAGGCAGGGGGCCACCCGGGAAAAGCAGCTGGGAGCAGGATGTTGGTGCGCAAGCATGGGGGGAGCAGACCCGCAAAAGGTAGTGGGCACAGGGTGCCAGAGCCCAGCGGGGCAAGCAGGGTCCCCTGGTAAGAGAAAGTCATAGCTTAAGCAGGGCAAGAGGGGTGGCTTGGCTTGGAGTGTCAGAACACAGAGTGTGTTTAAGTCAGGGCAAGGCCTGTCTCGGAATATTCTGTGTGGAGGGAAAGAGGTACCCTAGATAGGTGCTGGAACCCAACAGGAGCAGGAACAGCATCCAGAAGGCCGTCTGGTTCAGGGTGTCAGAGCCCAGGTGGGCAGGAGGGCTTCTAGGAAGGGTGGCCAGGCAGGGCCGAATAGCTGAAAAGGGTGGGGGAAGGGGACAGGAGCACACACACATGCGAATGGGGGAGGAAGTCCAAGCAGCACATATTAGTATTGGAACAAAATTTTTTTTTTGGTGACAGAGGGGGACAGACAGAGACAGACAGACAGGAAGGGAGAGAGATGAGAAGCATCAATTCTTTGTTGCAGCACCTCAGTTGTTCATTGATTGCTTTCTCATATGTGCCTTGACCAGGGGGCTACAGCAGAGCTAGTGACCCTTTGCTCAAGCCAGTGACCTTGGGCTCAAGCTGATGAGCTTTGCTCCAACCAGATGAGCCCATGCTCAGGCTGGTGACCTCGAGGTTTTGAACCTGGGTCCTCTGTGTCCTAGACCGATGCTCTATCCACTGCGCCACTGCCTGGTCAGGCTGGAACAAAATTAATAATAATTTTCTGATTTTGATTATCATAATGTAGTTATGTAAAAAATGTTCCTTTTTTAAACGACACAGCAAATTTGGGGTTTACTGGGTATTATTTTAGCAACACCTCCCAAATAGGGCATTTATAGTGAACTTGCAACTTTTCAGGAAGTTTTTGTTTCAAAATTAAAGTAGGATGGTATAGAACCAAAAGGGTCTCCTCTTCCATAAAAATACCATTAAGTGGACCAAAGAGTATCTACCTAATCACTATATATATAATGTATAAATAATGGCACGTGTTGGGAAAATAAAATTTTTACACTCATGGCTGTCGGAAGGGATGCGATGGAGAGCAGAGTCAGTGGCCACCGTGGGGTCAGCACCCATCCACACCGAGGACACAGCTCCTTCTCAGTCCCGCAAGAGTCAGCACCCATCCACACCGAGGACACAGCTCCTTCTCAGTCCCGCAAGAGTCAGCACCCATCCACACCGAGGACACAGCTCCTTCTCACACTCATGGCTGTCGGAAGGGCACGCGATGGAGAGCAGAGTCAGTGGCCACCGTGGGGTCAGCACCCATCCACACCGAGGACACAGCTCCTTCTCAGTCCCGCAAGAGTCAGCACCCATCCACACCGAGAACACTACGCTCCTTCTCAGTCCCGCAAGAGTGAGTTCTCGGGCGTGGGAGGAAGGCTGGAATGGGTGGCGATAAAAGGCGTTAGAGGCAGGAAAAACCACGTGAACAGTGGCTGACAGGCATGAGCCTCCCAGCCTGGTCCGAGAATTGTGTGCAGTTGGAATGGACAGAAAACGGGGTGTGCAGGCCGCAGGGCAGGAGATGGAGGGGGAGCGGGGGGCGTGGAACGGGCCGACTCTGGAGGGCTGCTCATATGTCAGACCGATGGGCCTCCCCTTTATTCTGTAATCAGTGGGGAACCCAGGGACAGTTAAAGAGGAGTAACATTCTGAGCATGAGGTTTTAGATCCAGGAAGAAAGTGACTATTTCCTCGGCATCTCAAACATCAGCATAGCCCAGTGGATCAGGGCCTTACCAGAATCAAGGTCCACTTTGCTATCCTAAAAAGGAAATCTCAGATAATACAACCTAGTCATGTACATTATTTGGAAAAGATCAACATAGTGCTATGGTTCTAATACAGAAGAGAAATAAAAAGAAAAGTTGATACTAAAAGTTTCAGATTAAACTCTGGGGCACCATCATATTAGAGGATGTCACGGAGCAGTCCCTCCCTGGGGAGGCCTCACGGCAGAGCCGCTCCCCTCATGTCTGAGGATAATGAGTTTCAGGCTAAGATGAGTGACATGGAATAGGGCCTTTCATTTTTCTCGGTGACTTTCCACTGTCTGAGGAGCTCTTCCTTCACCCTCCATCTTGGGTATTCCAGGGGAGGTATCCCTTCCTTTCATACTTCCTGTCAGCAGATTTTGATAAGATTCATTGGCTGGCAAAGCACCCCCTGGTTAATACTATTTGGCATTGAGTTTTTAAATCTTTCACATTAAAAACTCAAAACCCCCAAATTTAAAAAAGCAGAGCAACATGGCATATGCTGGGGAGAACAGAGACTTGAGTCAAATAACCCAGGATGAGTCTCACTAGCTGTGACCCCTTGGGCAAGCAGTCTCTCCAAGACTTGGTGTCCCCTTCTTGGGAAAGATACACACCACCTAACTAATGTGACTGATGTACGTACACACCCAGTCTGGCACCTGCAGTGCTCCCTGCCCCTCCCTGCCTGCTAAGGCTCCTGCCGACCTCAGCTTGGGGAGGCTCTCTTTGATTCTCGGTGCCTGGTCAGAGGCCCCTCCAGCACTCTACAGGGACTCCTCGTGCCCTGCAGTCATCGGAGCGCATGGGCAAGCACAAGCTGTTATAAGAAGAAAATACTAACCAATGATGTGACTGCTCAAACCAGTATGTCCCCACTCAGCCCTTCTGGGTTGACCTAGCATCAACCCCTAGTCCTCCCTCAATGTTTCAATTAGTCAAACATCTACACTGAAATGTAAACTGACCACAGAGTAAAACTACAAACTCTTGCTAAGAATACAGGATTGCATGAGGCCCTTGGTAAGAGATGCTGGACACCTACTCAGAGCTGAGGTGAAGTGACCAACAAATGAAGACCTGGCAGTATTAGACCAGGTGACAACGGACAAAGAGAAAAATCAAGAAAAACAAGGATAGTGGCACAACAGTCACATCAAAAGAAAATAAATTCAATTATTAAAATATTAAGAGAATCCTTGGGGAAATATTGAAATACTTTTAGAAGAATAACTCCTTTTAAGACCATGCTGTGAGAGTCCAATATGAAGTGTTATGATGGCAGAAAAATGGGAACCCCTCCCCTAGAAAACCACTCGATTCATTGTTTATTCTAAGAATAATGCATTGTTGAAATAAAATTTATTTTCAAAATTTGTTTCTTTTTTTTTTTCAAGATAAAATACTAAATAAACTCTCTCCTCATTTTTACTCTTAAAATTTTGGTTGTTACTTAAATAGATGTGTTTTATTCCCACACCATAAGGCCCTCCTGGGCTTTCCCAGCATTTGGACTCACCATGGTTTATAACATATGCTTGTTGGTCTTCTCCATTAATGTCACCTCCCTGAGAGCAAGGATCATGCCTGTGTACTGACTGTTTAATCTCTAATGTGTGCCTGCCACATGTCAGACATTCAATAAATCAGAACTTTGACAGACCTAACTCATCTTTGTAGTTTCTACTATGGCCATCACTACTCGAGAGGTAGAATCACACTCAACCGCTCTTGTTGGGAAGTGGGGCTCCAAATTTAGGAGGCAGCATTTTGGTTAGAAAAATCATCCAGAACTAAAAAAAACCCCTGGCAAGTGGCTTGCTCGAGTCTATGACAAATAATTAGAATAGAATGAGAAAATATTCAAAGTAGGTCAGTATTTTTCAACCGCCAGTCTGCAGACTGGTGCCAGTCTGCCAGAACTTTTGTGCCAGTCTGCAAAAGAGTTAACCGCCCTGGTGTTGTATGAAGATTACAGAGTTTACAATCACTGGGTCTATAAAAATACTGGGTAAAGAAGTACCCACAAACTGAAGATTTCTTGCCATTTGCCCATCCCTCTAACACAAGTAAACCCCACCACCTGCTTTTTTTGTTCTTGCTGTAAGTGCTGTGAGAATGTCATAAGACCAGGCTATTTTTGTTTGGCAACCTAATTTTTAAAGCACAGGTAAGCCTTTAAAGTTGCTCAGACTCCTCACATCTGTCAGCACACCAGGCCCCATTCTCCCCACAAGGGCAGCTCCTAACTTTCCCTTCTTCTCCCATCTCTACTCCGTTCCGCCTGCCCTTCTGAAGATACTCTGCTCTCCAGACTCACTGAAGAGAAAGGCAATGCCATGAGCTGCCTTTCCTCCACACCTCCTCCACTTTTCATGTCTTTTCATGGAAAGAAGGAAAGACCCTAGACCCACTCGATATATGCCTGGCACTCTGCAAGGAGCACAGGGAGTCAGACCCAGGTCCCAGTATTTGGGGAGCTCACCGATGGGGGAAGCAGACATATTGGCAGATGATGTCAGCAGCACTGGCTTAGTGCTATGATAGAGTTTCATAAAGAAAACAGAGGAGAGGCTCTGGAAGTCTTCTCACAGGAAGTGACACTTTTGCTGACAAACTGTACACAGACTGCAGAGGCAGGAGACCCGCCTGGCTCTGAGCATCATCCACTCTGTCACTTCCTGGCTGTGGCCCACGCCAGGTTTCTCTCTCCTACGTGCGAAATGGGCTCACTCTGTCTACCCTCACATGGCTGTTGTGAGGAGGACACCGATGTGAGTGCATCCACCACTCTACATGCAACAGAATGAGTACTGTTTCCCCTGTATTCTTATTGCTAATAAGATGAGAAGTCACAGGCACCTAAACAAGAGAGAAAAGGCCCTCTTTGGGACACCAGAACTTGGCTCACAGCTGCTTATCTCAAATTATGAATTTATTATGGTATAGAGTTAGCTTCAAGAATCTCCAATTTATGTCCATAATTGACATCCTATTGTGATAACTATTATATCTACGCAGGAAAATATATGTACTGAATGAGGAGAAATATTATTTTGCATTAGGGAAAAACAAAAAGGCTCTCATAAAACACCTGTGCTTATATATAAACCTACCCAAACATACAGTTGGACTTGATTTTGGAAACGAGACTCTTTTTTCTCTTGATGGATATTCAATAATTGTTGCTTTTAGAGAGCGGGTTTGTCGCCATCCTTTCTGTGACAGTGTTACTGTGATTGAGGGAGATTGCTTAGGAGGAAAGCACAGAGGCACTTTTCTATTATCACTGGTGAAGTGTGGGTAACAGAAGATCTTCGGAGTAATGACACCTGCACTGACAACACAGTGTCATGCTCAGATATTCTCCAGAGAGCCCAGAGTGAGTGAGTACTCAGGCTTTTCATCATTTTCCTGAGAGTGAGTACATGATGCTGTCCACTCAGGGATTCACACACCTGCAAGGTTTTTGGGGTGTGTGTGTGTGTGTGTGTGTGTGTGCCATTCAAAACATCTTATTTTATGGTTTAAATTATTACTGTATTATAATATAACGGGTTAGTGAGGTGCTAACCAAGGCCCACCTTCTGGAAGCTCTCACAGACTAAAAGAGAAATACTTTGTCATTATTGGGGGAAAAAAACACAACAAAGGGAAGAAATGACTACACAAGAGTCCTGTCTTGCTTTCAGTAGTAAACAACCAAATTAATGATCTCACTGAGATGCATTTGATTCTAGTCTCATTTTTGAGCTAGGAAGTAGAAGCTAATGGGGAAAGGGGAAAACACTGATCAAATGTTAGGTGCTTGCAGGTTAGGTACAGGTAAAGAAAGAAAGAGGAGAGACAGGCACGCACAGAGAAAGCTGGTTAAATAAATAGAAGTAATGCTTTAGGAGGCAAAGAGTCTATGGCCCAAAGGAGAAGATTCTAGCACCTACCCCCAAGCTGCCTTTACAATGACTTGGAGATGCAGTACCATCCCATTCTACAGATGAGAAGACTGAGTCCCAGAGAAGCGAAGTGATGGGCCTGGGACAACACAGCTGCTAAAAGCAGAGCTAGACATCAAACTTGTCGAATATGATTTCTATCCTACTCACTTCACACAACACGGTATTAGTTGTACAACATGATCAAATACACTGATCGGCCCCGAGATTAGGATCTGAAATCATTACCTTGTGGTTCTCACCGTGCTGCCTGATAAAGTGAAAGCTCGCCTCCCAGGGCTCCCATCTCCGTGTTCTGAGTGATCCGACTTTGGCTGCCTCCCAACAGTTCAGCCTGTTTTCTTACTTTGCCAACTCCAGGGACACTAGTCATGTGTCAGCTCTTTATTGCTTTAGGAATTAGTGTGTATGTTATATTCAGAAACGCAAATATAAATAGCTTGATTTAAAGTGTTGTAATCAGGCCCTGGCCGGTTGGCTCAGTGGTAGAGCGTCAGCCTGACGTGCAGGAGTCCCAGGTTCGATTCCCGACGCCAGGGCACACAGGAGAAGCGCCCATCTGCTTTTCCACCCCTCCCCCTCTCCTTCCTCTCTGTCTCTCTCTTCCCCTCCCGCAGCTAAGTCTCCACTAGAGCAAAGTTGGCCCGGGCGCTAAGGATGGCTCCATGGCTTCTGCCTCAGGTGCTAGAATGGATATGGTTGCAACAGAGCAATGCCCCAAGATGGGCAGAGCATCATCCCCTGGTGGGCATGCCGGGCGGATCCCAGTCGGGCGCATGCAGGAGTCTGTCTGACTGCCTCCCATTTCCAGCTTCGGAAAAATACAAAAAAAAAAAAACCAAAAAAATAAAAAATAAAGTGTTGTAATCAAACATGGCAGAAAAGAGATTTTAAGTTTCCAGTGCTTCATGTCAAGACCCAATGCCTCTGCTACCTTAGATGTGTATTTTTAAGATCTTACCTAGATAAACCATGGCCTGTGTCATAGATTCTTAAACAGACTGTGTTGCCTTTTTAAATTTAAAGTCTAAAGCTTTAAATATATGCTTATGGTGACAATTAAGGAAAAGCTAGATTAGACAGGACATCAGTTTTCCACGAATAGCACTCATTTAAGTTCATTTCCACCCCAGATCTCTGCCTGAATGTTGTATCATTCAATCGCAAATCTCTCTATAAAAGTGTCTGGCTGTCTCTTAAACCCATTTACTCTCCATGCTTCAATGCCTTTCCTTGGCAACTTTTTCCATATGCTTAACTTCTTTCAGAGAAGCGGCTCTGTCTCAATTCACAGAACAGCACACCAATCAACACAGGCAGGCCGGCAGGTAAAGAAAGGAAGGAGAGACAGGCACACAGAGAAAGTAGGATGTGAATGTAGCTGGTCCAATAAAAGTAATGTTTTAGAAGGTAAAGAGTTTTAGGTCTAAAGAAAACGAACTTAACACCTACCCCCAAGCAATCAGAGAGCCCTGAACTTGAATTTATAACCCAAACACTCTGTACCATATGCAACTTGAGACACACAACTGGTAGCACTATTGGGGATTTATGACTTATGACTTGTTCATATTTAATTTGTAACCAAACACTTCCCCTTCCTCTTAGCTACCTTAGAACTCTTGATTAACTCTTGTTTTCACAGGTCAGAGGTTAAATAAAGGAAGGGAAGCATTCTGGGGTGAGACTGCCCAGAGCACCACATCCAAGAATGACCTGTGCAAGCAACATTAAAATAAGTGATAAGACTAAAGATTTTTCGAGACAGCTGACGTTCAAAGACTCCTTTGGGTACGAAGCAGGATCTTACGACTAGAGCTGACAGCAAAGACAGACAGGAAACTGCTCTCAGTTACCTTTCATGACAGAGCAACTCTCTCACCAGGGGGTTTCTCCCAAAATGTTTTTGGAAAAGAAAAAGGTTTTAAGGGAACGTAAAGCAGGAATTTTTTCTCCTTTGCTTCATCCTAGCGCAGGCATCCGTCTGCCCACCAGACTGTTACTCCACATAAAACCCCCCACTACCATCTCATTTTGTGGTAGGCCAGGGCCAGATCGAGGGAAGCAAATATCTTTGTACAAAACTGATCCTACAGAGGCACAGCCAGGCTGCTGAACAGGCGATATATAATTGTCCAACTGCAAGGCCCACTGAGCTCCAGGTACCTTGACTGCTGGGCTTTTCCTGATACACCAGGTTGATAAAAATAATAGTAATAGAGGCCATCATCTTTTCTGGAACCACCATGTACCAGGAGCCTTATATACATTTGCTAATTCACTCCTCACAGTTAGTATCTTTATAGCCCCATGGAACAAATGAAGAAACGAAAGCACAGAAAGGGCAAGTAACTTTCCCAGAGTCACACAGATTCAGGTTTGTGTGATTTACTATACCAGTAGGTACTTTTCTGGGGGGACGGGGGTGGAATCTCTCTCAGGGAATGATATCAGAGCTGAACAAGGTCCGTCCTGGTTTAGATCTGTATGTGAACCCATCACGACATTGGGAATGATTGGACAGAGCCAATATGAACAAAGCTGGGAAAATGCAGAATGGACTGGCGGGGGCCCCCCTACAAGGAGAGAAGGTATGCATTCCCTCTGGCCCACAACCATATCACACATAACACAGCCACAGCACGAGAGAGGCATTTCCTCAGCAGCCCTTCGGGAGGACATAGGAACCCAATCCCAAGCAAGCTGAGGAGCTGGACATCAGGACAAAGTTGGAACATAAGATACCATTAGTCACTTTCTATCGTTATTGTGATAAATAAATAACCCCTACCACTCAGCCACTCCTTAGCTTTAAATAATCTTTGTGCTTATGCCTTATCACATTATTATAAGCCAAGAGAAGCAGTATAGAATAATACAAAAGCTCAAGCTGTTAATAAACTCCCTTAAAATGTGGCAGCTTAGGTCCTGGCCGGTTGGCTTAGTGGTAGAGCATCAGCCTGGCATGTGGAAGTCCTAGGTTCGATTCCCAGTCAGGGCACACAGGAGAAGTGCCCATCTGCTTCTCCACCACTCCCCCTCTCATTTCTCTTTCTCTTTTTCTCCCCTCCTGCAGCCAAGGATCTATTAGAGCAGGGGTCTCAAACTCGGGCCCGTGGGCCGCATGCGGCCCGCCCACCAATTTTGTGCGGCCTGCAGATTGGCCCGCAGACTAATCCACAAAGTTTGATTAGTCTGCAGGCCGCACAAAATTGGTGGGCGGGCCGCATGTGGCCCGCGGGCCTGAAGTTTGAGACCTCTGTATTAGAGCAAGTTGGCCCTGGGTGCTGAGGACGGCTCCATGGCCTCCCCGATTCAGGCGCTAAAAAATGGCTCCGGTTGCAATACAGCAAGAGCCCCAGATGGGCAGAACATCGCCCCCTAGTGGGCTTGCTGGGTGGATCCCAATCCAGGCACATGTGGGAGTCTGTTTCTGCCTCCCCTCCTCTCACTAAAAATTAAAAAAAAAAAAAAAAAAAAGGGAGAGAGAAAATGTCGCAGCTTAGAGTAAGGCAAAGTGTTTGGTTATAAATCACATGTGAACAAGTCCTAAGTCATAAATCCCCAGTTCTGCTACCAGTTGTGTGTTTCCTTCAAAAGAAATCCTAAAAGTGAAACTTTAGAGGAGGCTCAATCAGCGAAACTCCTACAGAAATAGGTTTCTCTGATACACATTCTTAAACTCCCATAGTATGAAAGAGAACAGGAAATCGGCCTTTCAGTGAGTAACTACTGAAAGCAGACTACTGAAATGAAGGGCAGACAGTGTACGCCTGAATAATGGCTTTTACTCCATCATCACCAGCACTGAATGCTGTCACTCAATCTTTTTGGTAATATATTTTATATGGTAGTTCTTTATTAAGTGTAACAAAACATATACACATCTAAGCCATGTGTTAAGAGAATGATCAAATATGTTATTAAAATATATAAATCCAAGCAACAGATAATCACATTTTAGAATGTTTTTAATGATATGTGAAAATGCTCATGAAATAATATAGATTGAAAAGAGGTGGTATATATAACTATGTATTATATGCAATCATACACTCATAGAAAAGCTAGAAGGTAAAGTAATTGTGGTTACTTATGGGTTATGGGATTGTAGATCATTGTTTCCTATACATTCTTTTCCACATTTTCTAAGCCTTATGTATTATTAAGCATGCAACTGCCTTAAAAATTTTTTTAAAGTTGTTTTATCTTTTAAGAAGTTATTCAGCCTAACTTGTGTTGGCACAGTGGATAGAGCGTTGACCAGGAACACTGAGGTCGCTGGTTCAAAACACCGGGCTTGCCTGGTCAAGACACATATAAATGCTTAAATGCTTCTTGTTCCCTCTCCTCCTCTCTCTCTCTCCCCCATCTCAAAATCAATAAATAAAATCTTTATTTATAAAGAAATAGTTATTCATAATTGCAAATACTTGAAAGCAAGCTAAATGTATAATAGTTTGCAATAAGTTATAAACTATTAAAATGATAGATTATATACTTGTAAAAATCAGACTATAGAAAAATATTTTAACAAAAATATTTACAATATGTTTGATATAAAAGCAGGTTCTATAACATATACAAGTAAATTTTCATGTTTGTGTTTTCCTATGTTCTCCAAACTTTCTACAATAAACATATATTACTTCTATTAACTTTTCTTAATTTTTTTTATTTTAGAGAGAAAGAAAGGAGAGGGAGAGGGGAGAGAAAGAGAAAGGGAGGGAGAGAGAAACACCGATTTGTTGTTTTGCTTATTTATGCATTCACAGGTTGTCTTGTATGTGATCTGAAGAGGGAAGGAGCCCACAACCTTGCTGTGTTAGGACAACAATCTACCGGGCCAGGGTTGTTAACTTTTTAAATTAAAATACCTTTCCATTTCCTTTAAAAAACAAATAGCGCCTGTGTGATTCCTCCCTGCCTACCCACTTCCAAGTCATCTTGCTTGTTGTGGTAGAGAGGCAGATGGATCAGGGAAAGAAGTCAAGGCCTCTCGTTTTGTTTCTTTAAGTATGCTGAATCACTGTGATGACCCAGTTATCAAACAGGCCCTCTGGATGGAATAGAAGTTTGCAGTCTTGAACACAGTGGTCACACTGGAACCTCATACTCTTTCCACTGCACCATGCTTCTCTGGATCTCAGTTTCAGGGCAGGGGGGTTGGCTACTAAGATTTTTAAAAGATTCTATTTATTAATTTTTTAGAGAGAGGAGAGAGAGAGAGAGAGAAAGGGGGAGGAGCAGGAAGCATCAACTCATAGTAGTTGCTTCTTGTATGTGCCTCAACTGGGCAAGCATGAGGTTTCGAACCTGTGACCTCAGCATTCCAGGTTGAAGCCCTATCCACTGCACCATCACAGGTCAGGCAAGGCTAGTAAGGTTTTCAGTAACCTTCTTCAATGTGGGAGCAGTCAGCCTTGATAAACCCTCATGGACCTCAGAAAGCGGGACCCAGTTACTTCCCCCAAAACACTCTCCATTTAGAAGGAAAAGAAAAAAGGTCAGAATCTATTTTTCCCTGTTAGATTTTGAGGCCAAATCAACAAGGCTGGATCCTTTATACTGGCTTTAGTAAGCACCTACACACGCTGGCCCTGTGCTGGGCAGCCAGGACGAAGACACGAACAAGGCACGGTGCTGTCTGTCCTCAGCATC
Source organism: Saccopteryx leptura (assembly GCF_036850995.1). Taxonomy (NCBI): domain Eukaryota; kingdom Metazoa; phylum Chordata; class Mammalia; order Chiroptera; family Emballonuridae; genus Saccopteryx; species Saccopteryx leptura. The sequence goes on along the minus strand of NC_089504.1, from coordinate 11,567,494 downwards.
CTGTCTCTCGGGAAGACACATGTGGAAACGGGTAAACAGATGCAGTGTGATGATACCCTGCCACACCTGGGCACCAAGCACTGTGGTAACCCTGGGGAAGCGCATCTCAACAGGCTGGGTGTCAGCCAAATGAGAAGAAAAGTTAGATGAAGGAAAAGGACATTTTACCTGGAAGGGAACAAAATATTACAGAGGCACAGCAAACCACAAATAGCTTGGAGTGGCTGGATCCCATCTAGGGGGGACAGGGTGTTTCTCTGTGCGCTTCTTTCCTGCTGGGAGGGGGGAGGGAGGGGAATCTTGGCAGTAGAAGATGTGACTAGACAAATCCAAAGAGACCCGTTTGTGAGGAGTTCTATGTACAAGATTAGAGTTTAGCTCTTTTCCTGAAAGCAAAAAAGGTTTTAAGCAAGGAGGAATTTGATCAGATTTGTCTTTTTAGAAGATCATTTTAACAACAGAGTGGAAGATGATTGAAAAGGGAAGTCAGGAAGCAGATAAACTCTAAGGTTTTAAGGCCCATGTCGCTAGCATAAGTCCTCAAGGAAGAAGGAGATTTTAAAAGTAATGGCTTCTGCCTGGGCTCTTAATTTTTGAATACAATTGGAAAGAGGATTTGGATCTAGGAGAAGGTCAAGACTGACCTCAAACATGTGCCTCCCTGGGAAGCAGCAGACACATGACATGATGGGGAGGACATGGAGTTAGCGGGAACGACACATGTGGCTCCCTCACTTACTAGAGGGTGACCCCTGAGCTGTCATGTCATCTCTCCAAGTCGGCATTCCTCTGCAAAAGGGCAACACTGCCTAGTTACCTAACAAGGTTATCTACGGTAAAAAACAAATTAAGCCATTTAATACAAATAATTAATAATTCAATATAATTAATCCAAAATTCCCAACACAGTTCACAGAACGTACCAGTCACTCTAAAATAGGTAGCTTCTGTTAAGATTGCTAGGTAGGAGGCACCGACTGGCTGTCTCAGTAGAAAGACTCATTCGAGGCTATTATTTTGGATTGTTTCAAATGCCTTTGAAATGTTGAATGCCAGAAGCATGTGTATATTCTTTACAATTACTTTTAAGATTGTATCTGTCACAAAAGAGTGGTCTAGGGTCAACAGAGATTTTGTTAATATTTATCCACTTGACACAAGATAAAGATTTCATTTCAAAGAATAAAAGCAAAGGGGAAAAAAATGACGGGGACCATAAACATGTCACCAGTATTTTTCAATTATTCTTCAATAAGTGATTCTTTTCAAGCTAACACTGCAAATAATTCCTCCTGCGTTCCTGGCTGAAGGAATATCATATATTGTTCTTAACTAATTAAGTAAGACTTAACCCTGGAAGATTTAGTGTGCTGTAGTGATATAAAAGATAGCAACTGTAATGAGACTCTAAGAGCTATCGTTAAACAAACATATGGATGTTAACATTTTTACCTTTCACAAAAATTTGAACTGGACTTTTATGGGTCTAAAATAGAGCTGCTTTAGTTAATTTATAGACCAGTTCTGCACACTGAGCCATTCATGGGATAGAAATGGAAATACCTAGTACCTCAGCTAGGGAAGGCATTGAACCAAAGTAATTCAAGGGCATCATTCTCTCTCCTACATGAGACGGGTGTCTTCTGCCATAAATAACACCTGAAGACCTGGAGGCTCAAAGACATACAGAGACGTGCTCAAGATCACCCCACCAGTCGAGTGGCGGTCAGGATTTGAAGAAAGGTCTTCTGGTTTTAAAGCTGATAATCCTTTTCCCTTTTTTATAAATCACTTTGAATAATAGTTTACATTTAATAAAACCCACCCATTCTATGTGTACAGTTAGAGGACTTTTGATAATTATATATATGTAATCACTATAATCAATATACACAACATTTCCAGAGCCCCCAAACACTCTGTGTGCCCCATCCAATCTCCCTCACCCCTCATGGGATGTGTATTAATGTATAGCATAGCTCTTACACACTACACTGAGATCATCTGTTTACCACCTGTTCTTCCCACCATCTACCTTTTTAAAATTCATTTCCTTTTAACATCAATTAAAATTCACTCTTTTGGGCGTACAGTTCTACGAGTTTAGACAAATACATACAGTAGTGTAACAGCCACAGAAAACTTCTGTCACATATCACCCAATTGCTTATGCTGCCCCTTTGTAGTCAACCCTTCCCCCACTCCCAGGATCTGATCTGTTTCCTATTCCTATAATTTTGCCTTTTATAGAATGTCATATAAATAAAGTAATACAGTATGTAGCCTTTTGAGTCTGGCTTCTATCCTGAGCTTTTAAGCCACACTATATATTTTAGTTTTCCCCACTGCTGATCAATGAAGGACAAGTTTTTTTGTTTGTTTTTTTGTTTGTTTTTTGTATTTTTCTGAAGTGAGAAGCAGGGAGGCAGAGACAGACTCCCGCATGTGCCCAACCAAGATCCACCTGGCATGCCCACTAGGGGGCAATGCTCTGCTCATCTGGGGTGTTGCTCTGTTGCAACTGGAGCCATTCTAGTGCCTGAGGTGGAGGCCATGGAGCCATTCTCAGCGCCTAGCCCAACTTTTGCTCCAATGGAGCCTTGGCTGTGGGAGGGGAAGAGAGAGATAGAGAGAAAGGAGAGGGACAGTGGAGAAGCAGATGGGTGTTTCTCCTGTGTGCCCTGGCTAGGAATCAAATCTAGGACTGCCACACGCCAGGCCGACACTCTACCACTGAGCCAACCAGCCAGGGCCTGAAGGACAAGTTTTAATAGAAACATATTTCCATGGGCATTCCTATGTATCACTACTCCATGGTGCTAGCTGGCTCTCTACTCCATGTGAGGGGATACTATAGAACTACTTTCAGCAAACCTAGTGCTTTAAAATGGTATATTAGTCACAAATATCATTAGCTATGCCATTTAATACTAACAGACTACTCAAGACACATGTCATATGTGAAGAAATAAAACAGTCTGTCTACACAGGGGTTGTAGTATGTCATAACTCTGTATTATACCATACTTTCTACCAGCTAAAAAACCATACCCAGCCCAGAATTCTGACCAGGATACTATGGGTGCTGGCAAAGGTTTGTCCCATGACCAGAAAGAGCAGAACCCAAGTTCTCTGCCACCTGGCCCACCAGATGAGGCAAAGGAGGTGTAGGGACAGCCAGTTGCTCTGAGTCTAAACTGTCCAATGCTCTCACTGTGTGGCAGAAAGAACAGAATTCCAGAGAGTGGGAGGGACTTATCCAGAGCCATACATTTGCAGAGCTAAAAGGACACCTTAACAAACCTAGAAGTAGATGATCTCTGTCCCTACTGAACGGCCTAGAACCTACCAGTATTAATCTCTCCTTTCTCTTTCTGCTGTACCTCCTACTGGGTTGTACGCAAAAGAACATGGTTCCTCTTGTTTGAGAGAACATATAATAGAGTAGTTGCTATCTTTACTATCCCGAATTGTCCTGAAGCATCAAAATTTCAGCTGGATTCCACAGGGAATTCCCATAATCCCTTACAAACCAGGACATGAAATGATGTCAGTATAGCTCCAAACCTGATGATCTTTCTGCCTACTGTATATTTTTATATCTACTCTGACACCCACTTGGCTTAGTATTCTATGGCTCATTGGGTCCTCAAACATTTATTAACTGGGAGGTCCTTGGCTGGGTCTTGGGGCTAACAAGTGAGTCAGGCTCAGTTTCCAGTTTTAAGGAGCTCAGTGTCCAGAGGGGGAAAGATGCATAAATCAACAAGTGTAATTATAGAGAGAAGTGTTGTGAGAGAAGTGTGCACAGGCACTAGTCATCTCTTTCACATGAGTGTGTATACACATACACAACGGACAACCCCATTGGATGCGACAGAATTTCTTTAAACCCTAACAAAAATTGTTAGTAATTCTAAAATTAAATAGAAATGGTCATGTTGGAAGATCCTTTATTTTATAGGACAGTTGAATAAAGGCTACTGGAGCACTGAAACCAACAATGATCCCCAAAAAGGGCTACTTGATTTTTATGAAAAATCAAGAATTTTATTCTTCTTCCTTTTTCTGTGAATACAAAAAACCCCCATAAAAAAACAACAAAAAAAACCTGGCATCTTTGTCTGGGTCCAGAATGTAAAATCAGAAAATAAAATGGCATGTCTTACAACTGTGAACTCCAATCAGCTCATTACAAACCAAAGAGACATATTTGAATGCATGTTGCTACATTCATTTACCTATTCTGCCAAGCCATTCAATTACATGATTTCAGATTTTGTATAAAAAAAAATACAGCCATGTTTCTTTCAAAAGCTGGTATTTGGAGAAAAGTGATTAGAACAGCATGCTATGATACGTTAATACAGTGGTTTCATTTAATGGACAATGGCAGTTTCTGAAATACTCCCTGTACTTCAAATTATTGCACTTAGAATTCATGACTACAATGTGCCTCAACTATTTTCATTACTGCTGTACAATGCACTCCACTGCCACTGTGAATACAAACAAAACACATTATCAGAAGAGTTTTATTAGCATTTGTAATCTCAACGCAAGTCATTTTTAAAGGTGGGGGTTGGTACAGTGGGTTGTTCAAATCATGTGAACACGGAGAAGGATAAAACTTCATAACTGAGGAAAGACTGAGAAAGGGAGAGGAAAAGCTAAAGCAGGAGGAAAATCCTAAACCAAAATTTAACATGCCCTTGGAGAGACAGGGCACAAGAGAGAAGATGAAGTTTATTCTAACCAGAAGCAGCTGTTGCTGTTCGAATTAGGAAGCATTCCTAATGAATCAGCAGTTCTTATAATAAATACACTCCCCTTTGAAATGTGAGGATTCTGCTATGAGGATTTCTTTTGATATATTTTTTACATGAACTCATTAGACAGAGAAGAGGCAGGGATTGAGCGTGTCCCTTTCTAAATTACGATGGCCATCTTATCCACATTGCATCCAATCAAGGTTAGTTAGGCGGGGCACAGGAAAACAAAAAATAAAAAAAAGGAAAGCTAAAGGTTTTTTTCTCACCAGGACCCTCTGTGGCTCACTCCAAACAAACTTTGCAAGTTAACAGCCACGTCTCATCAAATACCTGCCACTACAGTAACTGATGCTAGTTAAGTTTAAAATGGAAAGCAGAGCTACATAAACAATGAAAGAAGCATCCCTCTTGCATTAAGAGGAATCCCCAAATTCCAGCATGGTGAAGAACTGCTTCGAGTATTTATCCTATTCCCCAGATATCCTTTTTGCAGTTTTAAGAAAAGGGAAAAAAAGTATGCATATTAATAAATACACACATGCGTATTTATTTCATCTCCAGGAAGATTCCATATTCCTCTCTTTTTCCCTTGCATTTAAAAAACAATCACTTTCAACAGGTTTCTCTAGGCAGAAATCATTATATCTCTGTCCCTATAGACAGAAAATTTAAGGACAGATCTTTCCATCAGTAGAGGTGAGCACAAATGAATGGGCATTATTCTGCCCGCTACCTATCCTTCTCCCCCTTTCAGTCTATCAGTTACCCCTTCCTCCTCCCCCTCTTCCTCTATGGTGGGTTTCCAGGATTCTTGGAGCCTCAATGCAAAGATCAGGAACCCAAGAAGGAGTCATGGAGTGACACAGGTGTAACAGAAAGACTTAGAGCGACCTCATCTTTCTTCCCCTAACACCAATGGTACTGGAGCCTTATACTTGGAAATGAAAATGAGAGGACACTCTAAATGTAAACACAACCTTTAGGCTGCTTAAAAACAACCCTTTCACATATTTAGACATGAGACCTCCCTTAGGTTACTTGTGCTCTCAACAATAGGTTAAGAGAACACAAAAGATAGGTAGATGTGCAGATGATAGAAGTAAAGGACCAAGGAGATACAAAAGTATCATTATCATATCATACAGAAGAGGAAAACTGAGTAACTCCTTAAAGGAAACGAGACTTGGATCATGAATGAGTGGGAGGATTACCCTGCTTCTTATACAAAATCGAAGCCCTAATTGAGTGGGTGGGTGGGGGTAGGGGATAGAAAAGAGACAGTGAACATGAAGAGATCCCTTTGCTTAAAGATCAGTGTGTCTTTGTTCTATACTCTGAGTAATTAGGCAAGTGGGGCTCAGAAGGATCAGGAATTGTGTCTGAGATCACTTGATAAATGTTAGAGCTTTATTGGAACCCAAGTCCCTCTGGCACCAAAGCTACCACATCAACTTGCCTCCCCAGTGACTTCCAAATCACGAGGAGATAAGATCCTGTTCACTGGGCAATACTATCTCTTTAGGACATCTCCCTTGGCCATGAAGCTATAACTCAGTGTCCTCTCCAATGGCAAAAACAAGGCAGAGAAGGGTTAAGTTACTTGACCAACATTATATAACCCTATTTTAAAAATGAGACAGAAAGTAGGCCCTGGCCGGTTGGCTCAGGGGTAGAGCGTCGGCCTAGTGTGCGGAGGACCCGGGTTCGATTCCCGGCCAGGGCACACAGGAGAAGCACCCATTTGCTTCTCCACCCCTCCGCCGCGCCTTCCTCTTTGTCTCTCTCTTCCCCTCCCGCAGCCAAGGCTCCATTGGAGCAAAGATGGCCCGGGCGCTGGGGATGGCTCTGTGGCCTCTGCCCCAGGCGCTAGAGTGGCTCTGGTCACAACATGGCGACGCCCAGGATGGGCAGAGCATTGCCCCCTGGTGGGCAGAGCGTCGCCCCATGGTGGGCGTGCCGGGTGGATCCCGGTCGGGCGCATGCGGGAGTCTGTCTGACTGTCTCTCCCTGTTTCCAGCTTCAGAAAAATGCAAAAAAAAAAAAAAAAAAAAAAAAAGAGACAGAATGTCCCACTGGGCAGACTACTAAAATTATTCTCCTTTGTTTTCCAAAATGAGTAACCACCAAACAGTTAGCTCCACAAAACTCCCTAAGACTCCTTCCCCTGAGATTTACATGCCCCTAGAAATGGCTGCCCTGGCCCTGTGCTTATGTGATCCAGGCCTTCTTCAACCAAAAGGACAGCTCTGCAGGTTGTGTCCTGCTTTGCCCTGACCGCTATGACAGACTATACTGGCTTTGAAATATTAGATGAGGAGGGAGAAAATATATGAAGGACTGGCCCAAGAAGAAGTTCAGATGTCTGAAACTTAGAAAATGATTTATACAAATATATCCATCTCAGGGCTTCTTATGATAGAAAAACACCATCAAGAGCCTAAAAACTGGCAGTACATTTTTGTCAGGGGCTGGAATAAAAGATATTTGATTATAAACCCAAGCTTTACACATTAGACGTAAGCAAGTTACTTAACCCTTGGCTTCTTCCTTTAAATTGAGCTAAATAGCTCAGAATTGTCATAAGGATTCAACAGTATAATCCATGTAGCATGCTTAGCAGTTTCTAGGTGGAAAGTAATGAATGGCAGTTATTGTTACTGTTATTAATCATTCTAACAGTAAAGAATCGTTAGGTAAAGTCTGGAACACCTTCATGACTTAGTATGAGACCATTGAGATGTCCTTCAGAGAGAAAATGTTATAAAAACATGTAAAAAGAATATTATATAAATTTTTTAAAAAAGGTATCTGATCTCAAATATGTAAAATTTTAAACAGTGCATATGTATCTTTACGTGTATTATTAGAAATGAATGAAAAGAAAATGCTCTGTAATTTCTGTTTTTGGATGGTGGAAAGAGAGAAAATTTCTTTCTTCTGTATTTAAAAGAGTACATTTTTTCAAAAGTCACTTTTATTTCTTTCCCTGTGGATATCCAACTGTTCCTGTTCCATTGACATTTTTTTCAAGTGACCATCCTCCTCACTCCTCTTTTAAATGACCCTGGCACATTTGTCAAAAATTCAACTGATCTATTCTGTTCCATTGAGCTCTCTGTCTACCTTGGTGCCGGTATCACAATGTCTTCATTACTGTACCTGTACAGTAATGCACGAAATCAGGTAATGTTGGTCTTCCAAATTTATTCTTCATTTTCAAACTCATTTTGGCTAAGTCTAAGTCTTTTTGCTAAATAAATCTCCATATAAATTTTAGAATCAGCTTCTCAAATTCTAGAAAGAAGCCTAGTTGAGTTGCATCGACTCTATAGATCAATTTGAAGAGAATTGACGTCTGTATCAGTAACGGTGCTCCAAAGAAAGAGAATCAATAGGGGGACACACACACACACACACACACACACACACACACACACACAGATTTATTTTAAGGAGCTGGCTCAAGAATGTCCAAAATCTATAGGGCAGACAGCAAGCTGAAAACTCAGGTAAGAGGGGATGTTGCAGTCCTGAGTCCAAAATCTGCAGGGTAGGTCAGCAGGTTATAAACTCAGATAGAATTTCTATAGTCTTGATGAAGAATTCCTTCTTCTCTAGGAAAGCTCAATTTTTGCTGTTAAAGTCTTTAACTGATTGATGAGGCCCACCCACATTATGGAAGGTTATCTTCTTTATTTAAGGTCAACTGATTATAAATGTTAATCACAGCACCATTTAGACCAGTGTTTGACCAAACAACTGGTATAAGAGTCTAACCAAGTTGACACATAAAATTAGCCATCACAACATCCTGATAACATTGAATGCTTGAATCCATGACCATGGTTTATCTCATTGATATAGATCTTCTTTTAACATATCTCAGAAAATTTTATACATTTTAGTGTCCAAGTAATACAAATTTTTGTTCAACACTTTAAAGTTATTACAAAAATATTGTTTTATTCATATCAATTTAAAATTTTAATATTAATTTCCTAACCAAATATTCATAGATGAAATTAACAGACATGGATCAAAGACCTAAATATAAAGAGATAAATCTATAAGATGTCTAGAAGAAAATATAGGAAAAAAAAACCTTTGTGCTCTTGACAAGAAAAATAAAAAACCATAAAAGAATAAACTGATAAAGCAGACTTTGAAATAAAAAACCTTATATGTGAAAGATGCTGTTAAGAAAATGAAAACTCAGGCCATGGACTGGGAGAAAATAGCCAATAGATTTGAACGGACACCTCACCAAAGAAGATATACTATATTTTTCTAGTAAATAAGTACATAAAAAGACTTTCAGCATTATCAGTTAGCAGGGAAATGCAAATTAAAATCACATGAGCTGGCCCTGGCCAGTTGGCTCAGTGGTAGGGCGTCGGCCTGGCGTGCAGGAGTCCCGGATTTGATTCCCGGCCAGGGCACACAGGAGAAGTGCCCATCTGCTTCTCCACTCCTCCCCCTCTCCTTCCTCTCTGTCTCTCTCTTCTCCTGCAGACGAGGCTCCATTGGAGCAAAGTTGGCCCGGGTGCTGAGGATGGCTCCATGGCCTCTGCCTCAGGCGCTAGAATGGCTCTGGTTGCAACAGAGCGACGCCCCAGATGGGCAGAGCATCGCCCCCTGGTGGGCGTGCCGGGTGGATCCGGGTCGGGCGCATGCGGGAGTCTGTCTGACTGCCTCCCCATTTCCAACTTCAGAAAAATACAAAAAAAAAAAAATCACATGAGCTACTACCCTAATACAATAGACAGTGAAAAAGACTGATAATAACAATAGTCGGTGAGGAAGAGACGCAACTGGAACTCTAATGTATTGCTGAAAACAATTTTGCAGTTTCCTAGAAATTATATGTCCCTATAAAAACTTAAAAATAAATGTTTGTATCATTTTTATTTACAGTAGCCAAAATCTGGAAACAACCAAATGTCTATCAATAAGTGAATAAATGGGAATACATCCATACAACAAAATACTACTCAGCAGTAAAAGGAACAAACTACTCAAGGTAACAACATGAATAAATCCCAAAATGTTATGCTGAACAAAAGAAGCCAGACATAAAGGAGTACACAAGTACGACTCCACCTATATGAAATCTTAGAAAAGACAAAGCTAAACCTATAGTAAAGGAAAAAGTTCTGTGGTTGCCTGAGCCATGGTGGATGAGGGAGACTAAACCGGACAGGGAACTTTTGAGGGTAACAAAATGTTGCATCTCTTAAATATGATAGTGGTTACAAATCTGTGTACAGTTGTCAAACTTGAAAATTCTACACCTAAAATTGGTGAATTTTAGTGTGTGTTTACATTTCTTTATATCTTCCATTTTGGCATATGAAAGATTATATATTTTGGAAAAACTCTTCCAACTGATACAATTACATGCTAGATTATATGTTTACACACACACACACAATCTTTAGACATATTGCTAAGGTGGCAAAATGTAAACACTCCAGAGAGCATGAAATGAAACGGACATGACCACAAAAAGGTAAATTAGCAACAAAGCTGGCTTTTACCTTGAAGCTCTTTGCCAAACTATGGACACATTAGTTTACAAATGATGGAGGTACAAGGCAGAAGTAGAAGGAGAGAAAGCCTAGAAACCTCCTCAGGTTACTACAACCTGAAATGTAGTTGCTTGAGGGCTACATCTTTAGTGTAAGGATAAAAAAAAATTGAATTTTTAAGTTCTGCCAATATAAAATTTCCATTCTTAATGCTCTTGCAGGGTGGAAGCAAACATCTCCAGTGACAATTCCTAACTAAAAGTACGCCCTCACATGGATTTGCGTTGAAATTTACCTCCGATCATCTGATAAAATGTCAAACAGATCATGTACAGAGCCCCATATAGATTAGTACCTCAGGTGATAGCTAGGAGCATAACTGAGATGCAGATCCATTGCCGAGGGACTCAAATTTAACCAAGGTTGCCAAAGATTACTACAAAGGAACAGCTTTATGGACAATAAAGAAATCAGATATGGTATATAAAAAAACAGTGTTTAATGTTTAAAAACTAAAGAAAAAATTAAAATGAGTAGAAAACAAAAGACTGTGAATAGCTAAGCAGATCTATAAGAGAATCTGATAGAACCTTATAATAAATGAAAAGTTTAGACACAACTAAAGATAAAATTAGTGAACTGAAAAATAAATCCAAATACATTATCCATAATGTGGTACAAAAAGACAAAAAGAAGAAAAAATATAAAAAAGAAGATAAAGCAACATGAAAGAGTAAAAATGTTTAACACATTCTAATCAGATTTCCAGAAGGCTGTAATAAAGAGAATGGTGAAGAGGCAATGAACAGAGAAATAATGGCTGAGAACACTCCAGAACTACAGAGCCAGTAATCCCAAGCAAGATAAATAAAATAAAATCCATACCAGAGTCCAAGCATTGTGAAATCGCAGAGCTTCAAATAAGAAACAGCAAGAGAAAATAAGTAAATTAATTAAGAGCAACAATTAGACATACTCATTTGTGACAAGTAAATAAAACAAGTAAAAGCAAATTAGAAACACAAAAGAACTTCCTTAATCTAATAAAGAATACCTAATTAAGACCTGTCTTACTGGAGAAATGTTAAAATACTCCTTTAAGATCAGAAACAGTAAGGCCCTGGCCAGTTGGCTCAATGGTAGAGCATCAGCCAGGCATGTGGGTGTCCCAAGTTCAGTTCCCAGTCAGGGCACACAGGAAAGGTGACCATCTGTTTCTCCCATCACCCCCTCCTCCTTCTCTCCCTCTCTTATTCTCCCATAGTCATAGCTCCATTGATTCAAGTGGATTGGCCCTTAGGGCTGAGGATGGCTCAGTGGAGCCTCTGTTTCAGGCGCTAAAAATAGCTCCATTGCCTGACCTGTGGTGGCACAGTGGATAAAGCGTCGACCTGGAAATGCTGAGGTCGCCGGTTCAAAACCCTGGGCTTGCCTGGTCAAGGCACATATGGGAGTTGATGCTTCCAGCTCTTCCCCCCTTCTCCCTCTCTGTCTCTCTCTCTCCCTCTCTCTGTCCTCTCTAAAAATGAAAAAAAAAAAAAAAAAAAAAAAAAAAGCTCCATTGGTAGCAGCCTCAGAGGGGTAGAGCATTGGTCCCAGACAGGGGTTGCCAGGGGGGTCCCAGCCAGGGTGCATACAGGAGTCTGTCTCTGTATCTCCCCTACTCCCACTAAAAAATAAAAAAATAAAAATCAGGAACAATAAAAAGAATATTTCTTTATGTCTACTCAACATTGTACTGGAGATACTGGGTGGCAAAACTGGGCAAAATAAAGGGCTAAAGAATAAAAAGAAAAAAAATACAAAATAGTCATTTAAAAATTATATGATTTTCTACCTGAAGTAGTCCAAAAGAAAGTACAATGAATTACTAGAATTAATTGGGTAGTTGAGCAAAAGATCAATATTTAAAAATTAATTGAATTTCTAAACAGAAGAACAGAAAAATATAATTAACGATATTACAATTAAAATATTTACAACTCCCCCCCAAAAAATAACTTCTTACGGTAAAATTATCCAAAGATGTATAGGACCATTATGAAAGAAATTTCAAATTTTTAAAAATATTTTATTTTTAAAATTTTTATTACTTTGAGAGAGAGAAGAAGAGAGAGAAAAAAAAACATCAATTTGTTCCACTTATTCATACATTCTTTGGTTGACTCTTGTATGTGCCCTGAGTGGGGACTGAACCTCCAACGTTGGTATATTGAGATGACATTCTAATCATCTAAGCTAACTGGCCAGGGCAAAAAAAAAATTTTTAATAAGACCTAAATAAGATGATGTCATGTTCAAGAATTGGGTACAAAGACTCATTAAGATGTCAATTCACCACGAAGTTACCTATATAGTCAATGAAAGTCTAATCAAAATTTCAACATGGAAGGGTAGAAGACCAAGAAAAGCAAAACATTTCTGAAGAAAAGAGGAAGGTGAGAAAACTTTCCTATCAAATTTTAGGACTATAATAGTAATCAACACAAGATATTGGCACAGAGATAGACAAATTAACAAAATAGAATAAAAAGTCAGAAATAAGATCTGTACATATAGGAACACTTGATATATGACAGGTTGGCATTGAAAATCCCTAGGAGAAAGAATGAATATCCAAGACCTGTTACAGGGGCAATTTGATATCCAAACGGGAAAAAAATAAGTGAAATTGGATCCCAACTGTATAGCATCCATGAAAAGCAATTTCAGGTGTATTAAAGATTTAAATGTGAAAGGCAGAAACTTCAAACTTCTAGAAAAAAATATAGCCTTGATAATAATACTGAACAAAGACATAAAAATACACATAACCTAATATCTCTCATGAACGGAGACACAAAAATGCTAAGCTAAATATTAGCTAACCAAGTTCAGGAATATATAAAAAGAATAAAATACTATTATCAAGGGGGTTGGTAAAACATTAAAAATCAATCAATTATAACTTACCATTTTAAAAGAATAGCAGTCGATGGTAGAATAAACAACAAAATTCAACACCTGTCCAAGATTAGTCTCAGTAAACTAGGAATAAAAGGAAACTTCCTCACTTTAAGGCCCTCTCTGAAAAAATCTACAGCTCTTAATACACTTTATTATAAAACATTGTTCCCCCAACACTGGGAACAAGACAAATATTCACTCTCACTAGCTCTGTTCAACATTCCACATGGAAATGGAGGTTCTAGATAGTGAAACAGAGGCATAAAAATCCAAAAGGAGTAAGTAAAACTTTTCTATATGCAGATGACATGATGGTTTACATTCCCGAGAGAATCTGTAAAGAAGAACTAATAACTGATATTAGCAAGGTCACAGGATATTGGGTCAATATACAAAAAAATCAATCGTATGCATACAGCAAACAATTAGAATATACAATGAAATAATCACACAGTTCTATTTATAGCATTGTAAAAAATCATAAAATGCCTAGAAATAAACAGAACAAAAGATATGTAAGGCCTTTAAACTGAAAAGTAAAAAATACTGCAAAGAGAAATTAAAGAAGACATAAATAAATGGAGACACATGCGATGTTAAAGGATTAAAATATTCAATACTGTTATGATTTTTTCTCTCTAAATTGAACTACAGATTTAACCCATTCCAGTCAAAATTCTACCAGATGTTTTTGTAGAAACTGACAAGCTGATTCTCCTGGAAATACCCATGGAAGTGCAAAGGAACTACACTAAAGCAATCCGGAAAAGACCATAGTTGGAGCACATGTGCTACCGACCTTCAGTGTACACTCTAAAATCACAGTAATCAAAATAGGGTGGCATATGAATAAATATATCAATGACATAGATAGACTCATGCTTATACAACCATGACAAGGCACCAAAACAATCTAATGGGGTGGTGGTGTTAAAATCTTTACAACAAATGATGTTGATATGAACATATATTTATATGACAAAAAAATAAACATTGACAACCTACCTAAAATTATGCACAAAAAATAATTTGAAATAGACCACATACTTAAGTGCAAAAGTTAAAATTAAACTCTTCCTAGATAAAACTATAAGAGAACATATGTTCAACATGAGGACGTAGAGAAAACATAAGAGCATGTCTAGGGGTCAGGCAAAAGTATCTTAGAGCAGAAAAGCTTTACCCATAAAAGAAAAAAATATCTTGATAAACTTTGTCAACATAAAAACTTCTTCTCATCAAAAAACACTACTAAGAAAATGAATAGGCAAGCTTTTCTAAATTGGGAGAAAATATCTGCAAGATATGTATCTGACAAAAAATGAGTATTAAAATATGTAAAGAAATACTAACAACTATAAAAAGAAAAGCTATAATCATTTTTTCAGGTGCCAATAAACACATTTTAAAATGTTCATTAGTCACTGGGGAAATGCTAACTGAAATCACAATGAGACACACCCAAAGAATGGCCAAAAATAAAAAGTGTGACAACACAAAATACTGGGGAGGATCTAGAACAACTGGAACTCTCATAATTGTTGGTGGGTACAAGCACTTTGAAAAAAGATTTGGCAATTCTTTATAAAACTAACTATATAACTATACTATGACCCTGCACGTTTATTTCTGTATTGACCTAAGAGAAATGAAAATATGTGGTCATATAAAGTCTTGTACAAGAATGTCCATAGCAGTTCTTTGTTCATAATAACCAAAAACTGGGATGGTCTAGCTGTCCATCAGGAGGAGAAAGGATAAACAAGCTTCAATATAATCAAACAATAGAGAATATTCAGCAATAAAAAAGCAAAGAACTATTGATAAATCAACAACGCACATGAATCTCAACATTATAGTGAGTGAGAAAAAGCCTTACACAAAGAAGTCTACATGATTTTATGTATATTAAGTTCTAGAACAGGGAAAACTCACATACAGAAGAAAATTATAGCTTCCTCTGGGTGACAGGCAACAGGAATTGACTGTGAAAGACCATAAGGGAACTTTCTGGAATAATAACAATGTTCTATATCTTGATAAGGGTTTTTGGATCACACAGGCGTATATACTGCATCTGTCAAAATTCACCCAACAGTAGACGCATTACATTGTACATAACTTTTCTCTAGGAAGGGAGAAAAAGAATGACTAACAAATACTGAATTCTAGTTAATTTGTATAAGCAAAAGTGCTTAGAGGTGAAGTGTACTGATGTCTGCAACTTATTTTGAAATCCATAAACAAAAGATGTATTGATGGGTAGACAGATATGTAACACAACAAGCAAGTATACTAAACAGTTCATTGTAAAATCAGCGTCAGGTATTGTTGGTCAAGTAAGTTTGTAAATATGATATATATGTTTGCTCACTTATAGTTTGCATTGGGTGTGGGGGACAGGCTGTAAACAGGTCCGGTCATTATAGCCTAAGGTTTAGTTTTAAGACTAAGCTTTTCCCCACACCCTTGACTGATTGCATGATATGGGGTGGTTCACTCTCATGAGGAATCCCATTATGCCTCAGATAAGTGACTTTGTATCAGAGACTTCCTTGTTTGTATATTGGATTAAAGGTTTTGATTTCTACACTATAAAATGGGGCAGACCAGGAGCTTGCTCTCTTGGTTCCTGAGATTAGCATTAGAAGAGAGAGCATTAGAGAGGAGAGCAGAGGAAGGCCACGTGGAGGAGAAGAGAAGCAGCCAAGATGGCGGAGTGCTGAAGGAGAAGCCAGTTTGTGCAGGGAGAAAAAGATGGGGAACAGAAGTGAATAAAGCTGGTGAGGTTAGAAACCTTTGATTCTAGGAGACTTGGATAAGTCAGTGGCTTTGGGAGCCCTGAGTGGAAAGGGAAGTATTTTCCCACTGTGTGTATTTCTTGCCCGGGTGCAAGCTAGAATTAAAAGGTAATGACCTACCAGTTCTTGGCTTCATTGTTTCATTACCATCTGTCCGAATCCAATGGGAACCTGCATGTGAATGGCCACGATGGTGGCTCCTGGCCATACAGGTATATAAGTGTTAAATACTTTAAGAAAACACACAGTGAAGGGGGAAGTGGTAACAGGACAATCAATTTCTTAGGATAATGAGACAAAATGGAAAGATTGAGAAAAAGAGAATTTAGAAATAGTGGAACAAATAAATCAGGAAAAGGGTTGAGGGCATATGAAGGGGTGATTTTAACAATTTTAAAATTTTGTTTATTGACTTTAGAGATAGCAGGAGGGGAAGGGGAGAGGGGAGGGAGGGAGGGAGGGGGAGGGTGGTTGAGGCCTAGAGAGAGAGAGAGAGAGAGTGAGAGAGAGAGACACTGATCTGTTGTTCCATTTACACATGTACTGACTGGTTGGTTCTTGTATGCACCCTGACTGGAGATCAAACCCACAGCCTTGGCTTACTGGGCTGATGTTCTAACCTGCTGAAATACCTGACCAGGGCTGAAGGGGTGATTTTAAATTGCAGGGCCAGAGTAAGCCTCACAGAGATGGTGACATTTGCATAAAGATGTGGACAGCAGAAATTATGTAATTATCTGGAAGAGCACTCAGGCAGGTGGAACAGCATGGAGAAAAGTGCAGCTAGAGCAGAGGGAGATGAAGAGCAATGGGATTGAAGTGAGAGGGAAACAGCTACACGTCACTTATCTCGATAAGTGGCGTGGGGAGTCTCGAGTAGGTGAGGGAAGATAGGCTCTGGTGTTCAGATGCAGGGATGTGCTCTTGCTAGGAATCTGGAAAATACATTTGTGATAATAGTTAAGTTCTTTGTTCTCATGCCTTTCGGATGGAATTCTTGCACTGACGAGCACTGTCACACTGGGATGAACTCTGCTCTGAAGCTTTCTCTGCCTCATTCTCTCCAGACTGAATTTCTCCTGAGTTACTATGCTAAGCCAAACACTGATTCTGCTTTACTAACTTCTGAACTTGACCTCTGAGACCCAATGTCAGAGGTCTCTTGCCCCCCTAATTCTCTTTACCAGGCACCCCCCTGTATCCCTGTCAAGTTTTCTGCAAATGCCTGTTTTCCGCTAGCATCAAATATTACTACCACCTTGGTACATGGCCTGCTGGTCGACCATGGCTATTGCCCACCATATACACCAACCTCTGCAGGAGCCAATTCTGGCAGATACGGTGTACCTGCATATACACTGCATTTCTCATAGTATCTACTGAAGTTTCTCGTAAAAGTTGGCCACACTCATGAAAGCTGGAAAATATATGGCAAACTTTCTACTTAGAATTTCTAAACAACTTGAAAACCCAAGGATTCCTCAGCCAAAAATGCCTTAAAGTTCACTGGAATAATGGGGAGAGGAGTATTAGAAAGGGAAAATTAACATTTGCTCATCAATTACTATGTGACAGATTTTACCTACATAAGCTATTTAATCCTTGCCACAACTCAATGAATTAAGAATGATCACTATAGACAAACAATCTGACAGCAGGTTTAATAACTTTCTCAAGTAGACAGCAATTGATAGGGCAAATGTTAAATTCAGGTCTCTCTGATTTCAAAGTTAATGTTCTTTTCATCATACCATGAGGATACCCAAATCCGACAGATTTCAGAGCTACCAAAGCATTCCCAAATTCCTCACATAGCTATATATTCACATAACTATAATGTATTCTCAGATTCATACATTCATTTTCTTTAACTAAAAGAATAAAGATAAAAACTCAGAAAAGGTAATTGCAGGTATTATGATGCAAGTTTTTGGTTTGTTCTGTTTTGGTTTTTTATACCACTGACCAAATTTTGTAACAAGACACCATGTATTGAGAATTTTAAGGGTTTTTTGTTCAGTTACAAGCAACAAGCAATTGGGAAATCACCATAGAAGTCTGAATGCCAAATTCTGAGGCTGAGTTCAACAAAACATCCCTCTATGGGATCCCTTTTGGTCATTCACCATCCAAGGAAAAATGCCCAAGTGCTACATTCTTGAGTCATCTAAATGTAGCTTATCTGAAGAAAATTCAGCAACTACAAATTTGACTTGAGCTTTTAAGAAATTCTGGTAATTTCTCACCTTGCTGGTGGTGGCACAGTGGATAGAACATTAACCTGGGACACTAAAGTCCCAGATTCAAAAGTCCAAGGTCGCCAGCGTGAGAGTGGGCTCATCCAGCTTGAGCATAGGGTCACTGGCTTGAGCCCAAAAGTCACTGGCTTCAGCAGGGGGTCCCTGGCTCGGCTGGAGCCCCCAGTCAAGGCACATATGAGAAGCAATCAATGAAAAACTAAAGTGCTGCAACTACGAGTTGATGCTTTTTATCTCCCTTCCTGTCTCTATCTTTCTCACTAAAAATAAAAAGTGATAATTTTCAAATTTTGCTAGGGATATCTCACACACCCTAAAATCATATGACAAAAAATCTTGGAAGAGATCATTTCAATTTATCTCCCTCATCTACCTTGGATGAGTAACTGAACTTGAGAATGTTTATATAAAGAGGCATAAACAAATGTACATAAATATTTATATACAAATTAATAAAGTTATATCTTCCAAGTCCACTGCTGCCGTGAAATACTGCCTAAAAGCAGAAATACAATTTGCACATTTGTCAGGGGCAGCCATCCGACAGCTGGCCTTTCGGTGCTTCAATGACCCGTCACCATTCTGACAATCTTCACTGCACCCAGCCCCCTTCTGCTCTAGTCTCCCCCTGACCTTCCCATTGCCAAACCTGTTCTGCCTCTGAAGTCATAATTAAGACTCCCCAGTTCTGAACTCAGTTTACTGTCCTTGCATCTGTTCATCTGACAACTCCTCCCATACCTGTTCTTACCCTGCATCACTGGCAGGCTCTTCTTTCTCCCCATTTATCGGACCCTCCTTTCTTCCCTTCTGACTCATCCATTATTTCAGGAGCCTAAAAGGCCCGTGTTTCTTTCATTTCATCACATACGCATAGAAATATCTTATCCCTGAATGATTCCAATTGTTTCCTTTATCTGTCTATATTTAGGTGATATGCATGGCTGGGGAAAAGATTCCACATAATCATACTTATTGCTATAAAATTCTACATTTTTTAAAGTCTACAGCATCAACTAAGCCTTAGCACCATCCAGCACTTCTTCACTGGCTTGCCTACATGACTTTTTTAAACCTCCATTTTCCACCAAACATCTAATCTCCACACACTCTTTTCCCCACTCTCAGTATCTGATCTCTACTTCATCAAGAAAACAGAAGCGATCAGACAGGAATTGCCTCAACTTTCCAGCAACACATTCAATCATTCAATATTTATTAAACACCAGTGGAAGCCTGGGCTCTGGAACCAGCCACCTATGTTCTTATTCTAGCTTTGTCGTTTGGGTAAGTTACTACTTAAACCTCTTTGTGCTTCCAGTTCATTCATTTCTAAATTGCAGGTAACAGTAAGAACAGTACCAGCCTCACAGGGTTGTTGTGAAGGTTCAGTAAGATAAGTATATTTGGAGCATTTAGAATAGTACTTGACACAGAAGAAGCATGCCGTGAATCTTAGCCATTGCTGCTGCCATCACGATGACAACTACACGGGCCAGGAACCAGGCGTATACAAAGCTATACCTATCTTTTCCCTCCTTCCCCTTCTGCTACAGTAAGAAATGTCTGTGTCTCTTCCATCTAAGGCCAATATTTCCACTTCCCTCTTTCAACTGAGAGATTAAAAACAAAACAAATACAGCTTACTATGAGAAGTCTGGGAAGGGGAACTAACTAGTCCAGGATCAAAAGGCTATTAAAATGTAGAGTTGGGCTAAGAAATCAAATCCAACTCTAGAACTACATCATTCTGCCTTCCATATATCCATTGTATTTAATTTGACAGAACGTTCTACCTAAATATCAATATCTCAATTCCTACTGAAGAAGTGACACTCATATTTGACAAATAGGATTTCCTCCCAAGTAAATATGGGCCTGTACAGGCTTGAAACCTCAAGCCTGCATGAAACACTAAATTATGAAAGAGGGAGTACTAAATTCTGAAGGTGGTTCAGGAAGTCTTTACAGACTATAGGATGCCAACGGGAATCCTGTGAACAGAAGTATGTAGGAAATCCCTGGCCGCGAGTTAACAAGGGGCAGGGAACGCCTTGATGGTGAGAAAAAGTTAGAGCTGCTACCGGCAGGAAATCTCCTGGACATGACAAAATATGTTTAATAAAAAGGGAGAATATATTAAAACTATTTGGCATGTGGGCCCGAATCAAACGGTACAGCATGAAAGCGCGGCGATCACCTGAGGACTAAAAGCAGCATCCCTTCAAGTAGGGGAGTTAGAGTTCCAGCGGCTGTCAAGGAATCCCGAGCCTTCAAATACTATGAAAGAGGGGATATGAAAGAACTTTAAGGAGTAACTGCGGAGGTGCAGATAAGAGATTCCACGATGTTCAGAGCACCTGAAATCACTTAAGAGACATCTGTTATCATCCGGAAATCAGAGGTTAGTGCGCAGGACCACGGGCTTCGGTCAGTTCAGAACAGCATTTCCGTTTCTCCACAGCAACAGCTTCCAGGGGTTTGGGCTTCTCGTCGCAGCTTTGCACAAACTCCTTATTACGGCATTTAAAACAACACAGTATTCCCACAAATTAAATACAATAAATACATTTTAAAATGAAGAGACAGTGAGAATATGCAGGAAAAAACCCCCAGACATCCTAAACATTACAATATGCCAATAATTCTTATTATTGTATTTAATTCTCACAATGAGGATATTAATGAATGAATTAACTAATTAATTAATACTGTAATTATCTCCAAACTGAAATTGGGAAGTGAAATATCTTGCTCAGGGACACATAGTTCATAAAAGATAAGCTGAAATTTGACTCTAATTTGTCTGCCTTTGTCACTATACCTGTTCACACAGGGAGGCGGTAAAAAAAAAATCACAAAATGATGTCTCTTTATAAAGCTAGATCACGCTTACAAATAAAAATTGGAATTTACTTTTAAAATTGGTGTGTATAAGTAGAAGCGCTCTTGCCTAACAGGCATGTCAGAACTGATTACGCGAAGACAAGCCAGGGCCGCCTATGCTGGAGGACGTACCTCCAGCCGGATCAGCCTGGGTGGCGGTGACCCGCACTCCCCTTCAGTTTCCTCAGAACGGTCCCCGAAAGCCATTCTGGGGGGCTGGGACTGGTCTCCTCTCACATTGTAGCTGGCCCTGCTACAGTCACAGACTCCGGCCCCAGCGTGACGGAGAAAGCGTGCGGGTGGCTCCTGCAGGCAACCTGGTCCACACCAGGCTGGGGACAAACTCTCGGAGGCGGCACTGCCGTACGAGCCACAGGTGCTCTGGCATGAGAGAAACAGCACAATTCCACTCACTGCCACGTGCCTGTACATTACCCAAACTATAAAACAATGAAGAAAATCGGGGGAATAAATTGAAAGTGGACTCCATTCTAGGACCCCTCTCCATAACAAGTCCACAGGCTGGCTGCCAGAAAGAAACATGCCTCAATCATGGATTTCATGGACTTCTAAAACAATTTTTTTTCACTTACTGTTAAAATACATCTTGTTCACATCTTAACTTTTCTAGATTAGCAAGAGAAATGAGAATACAAAATTACTGCAAAAAGCAACTCTGTGATTTAAAAGACCTGGATTGGCAGCACATGGCACTGGCATAAGGTTCTAAAACTCCCTCATATGAAATCTGCGCGGGCCAGACTGTCCTACCACAGACTGTGGACAGAAAGCATGGCTCCTTCATTCACCCCCATAATGACTTCCTTGCTTCATTCATTCACCTACATACAGTAAATGCCTGAACAAAGGGGGTGCTTAATACATGCTTGGTCAATGAGTAGATTTAGCAAACAACCTACAGTTGCTTCTCAGAGGTTAAGCAGCAAATTTCTATATTTAACCTAAGCTCGACCTAACCTAAGGGAGCCAGATTCCAGGGCAATCAACTATAAGACTGGAGCCCAGGGTAATTAATGCACCAGCGTTGGGTCTTAAAGCTACAACAAATGTCCCTTAAGAGCATGACTTGTGCTCTTTTAGGATATATGTGATCATGGCCACTATCAAACGCATAACAGAGAAAAGTAAATTTTCATTTACTCCCTTCTCAAAGACACTGTAAGCAATTCTAGAGTGGTGGAAATGCAGAGAGCATAACAACAGGGGAAATTACTGCTCCTGAAATCATTGTTTTTCAGTTAGCATCTCCACAGATCTCTACTCCTGGGCCAAATTAGAGCTGCTCAGGTAGAGAGTGGACCCATGAACAACACTTACCTTCAAAGAGGAAAGACCACTTACAACGCCCATTTGCTTTTAAAGGTTCCCATGCAGTAACGGTGTTAAGTTCTCACTTTCTGCATTAGCTGGAAGAGTGTTCAAAGCCTTCAGGGGGCTGGGGGAGGCAGCGGAGGGAGCCTGCGGAGGCACCACAGCTGCCTTGAAGGCTGGAAGACCGCTGTGGTCACAGTCCATCAGTTTCATGCCTGTGGTTTCCTTTCATTCTCCAAGTCAATTTAAATTACTAATAATCAGGAAACTACATGACAAGACATCTATTAAAGACTACTACTAATAAAATCAAACCTAAATATCAAATTGGATCCTGGTACAACTGGCTCCTGGGTTATCATTTAAGCTTCCATGAAGTGCAAACTAATGCATTAGAGGCACTGCTCCGAAGAACAAAATTAATTGCCTTTGTGAGTTCTCCCAACTCTCAAAACTCCTTTGGGGAAGTTACTGCTTTGTTAACAAACAGTAGCCACTTAAAATCCCAGATGCTCTTAGTATCACATACATTCTTGGTGGGACAGAGGCATAAGAAATAAATTTTTTTAAACGTTTTTTTTTTAATATTTTTTATTTATTGATATTTTAGAGAGAGGGGAGTGAGAGAGAGAGACAGAGAGAGAGAGAGAAGGGGGAGGAGCAGGAAGCATCAACTCCCATATGTGCCTTGACCAGGCAAGCCAGGGTTTCGAACCGGCGACCTCAGTGTTCCAGGTCGACGCTTTATCCCACTGCGCCACCACAGGTCAGGCAGAAATAAATTTTTATGTAAAGTTCTCAACAAACTATGCCAACATTTTAAAGCAGGGGCCACCTTACTATAATTACATGAGCCACAGATACAAATACATAATCTGATTTTTAATTCTGATAAAAATAACTCTTGACTTGGTGAGTGAAATGTGGCTACCTTTTATTTTACTTTTCTTTTTGCCCACTAACGTGACTATGCAAAATGCACCGAGAAAGAGGAAATAATAGTTACACTGCGGCCTGTAGTGCTTGGTGGCGTGTGACCTGGGCAAGTAATACCGTGTCTGGACCTCACTGGAAAACTGAGGGACAAAGATGATCTTATACTAAGTGTAGCTGTAAGTTTCATGACTAGAAAGTTTTCTGATCACTGCTGTGGTCCCAATTCTTGTTTGCTGAAAAACGAACAGAGCCCAGACCATGGGCCTCGACCTGACTATGGGATATACGTATTATAACTCATTTAATCCATATATCAATACTTTGAAAGGAAATGATTATTCCCATTTCAGAGATGAGAAAATAAAATTCAAAAGGAAAGGCAACTATGCAAGATTACATAGCTACCAGGTAGAGTGGAGATTTGAACCAAGTCTGTCTAACACCAAAACCTAACCTCATTCGTATTTTCTTTTGCTAAGAGAAAAATTAAATTCCTGTGAAATTTAATTATTTTACTTACATCACACAAGTCAAATCACTTAAGTCCATTCAAGAAGGGTTGATGTCCACCATTTTTAATTTTTATTTATTTATTTATTTATTTTTGGTATTTTTCTGAAGCTGGGAACGGGGAGGCAGTCAGACAGACTCCCGCATGCGCCCCACCGGGATCCACCTGGCACACCCACCAGGGGGCGATGCTCTGCCCATCCAGGGCGTTGCTCTGTCGCGACCAGAGCCACTCTAGCGCCTGGGGCAGAGGCCAAGGAGCCATCCCCAGCGCCTGGGCCATCTTTGCTCCAATGGAGCCTCGGCTGTGGGAGTGGAAGAGAGAGACAGAGAGGAAGGAGAGGGGAAGGGGCGGAGAAGCAGATGGGCGCCTCTCCTGTGTGCCCTGGCCGGGAATCGAACCCGGGACTTCCGCACGCCAGGCCGACGCTCTACCACTGAGCCAACAGGCCAGAGCCTCCACCATTTTTAATGCCTGAAGTCTGTTTTTCATCTAGGAGTTTGACACCTTTTCCACTCACAGTATTCTGAATAACCAGGGGGCAGAGCATTGCAGGAGCCCTTGACAGCCTCCCAGAGGTTGCCCTTTGTCCACTCCACTTCTTCCAGTTTTTGCCACAGTACGTAGTTTATTCCCCACCATCGCAGTCCATTGCTGAGATGCCAAGCACCATGTTGTTGGAAGAGCCCCTATCCCTTCAGCATGCACGGTCCAAATTTTTGCAAAGTAGCCACAAAGGCAATTTTGGGAACATACAACTCTTCACAACTCTCCCATCTGGTTTTCACACCAGCTCCTTCCTCCATAAGCCTACAGAAGTCACAGTCAGCTCCTGTTTTCTGAGAAACTAGCTGTCTTTTCATCTTGCTGGGTGTGTTATGTCTGTCTGTCAGCAAATTGGGAAATGGTCTCCATCCTGACAGATACATTTTGTAAAGTCTTAAAAGCACATACACTAATGTGAAGAATAAAAGGAATTTTTTCTGTTTTTGGACTCTGGCTATTTGCTCTTTACAGCTTATATGTCAAGGGAAAGGGATTTCCCAGGTAGATGTACTAATGTAAAATGCATTAGTATTAAGGTGGGAGGCTCCCAATGCACCCAGGGCCAAAGGGTTAATACAAAATGACAGAATTTAATGACTGCTATTACAGTTGCCAGGCAACCAAAAGAAGGTGTGCCATAAAGGCCTAATTAATGAATGAGGTAGCAAGAGTTTCTGCTAAGTTGGTAAGCAGTTCACAGTTCACCATTGGTTGGCTTTGCCCAGATGGTAATACTCTTAAGTTTTCTTAGCTCCACTGAGCAGCAGCAAAATAATGTGATTATAGTTGCAGCTCTGGCTGAAGTCCTGACATCCTTTCCATACTCAGAGCAATTTCTCAAGGTAGTTGAAACAACAGTCTTCTGCACAGATTCCTACCGGGAACTGTGGGTCTGCGTTTGGTTCCCCACATAACCCAGATTTAGGAGGACACGGGGTGATTATTTGCCAGGACTCTTCTGCTACAGTAACTTAAGAATACTTCAATTTGGGACTCAAACTGAATTGTCCTTGGAATTAGAGGCCTTGTTGGAAAAATGTTCTTTTCAAAGGAAAGCCCAGACAACAGTTACAAAGGACTACAACTGGAGTGTCCACTACTGGCCAAGATCTGGCCCAGTGCCTTACATTCCTTATCTCTAGTTTCCACTGCTCTCTAAGGTAGGTATCTGCATCTAGTGTCCCAAGCTAAGGCTCAGAGACTAAGTTCCCTGCTCAGCATCCCAGCCCCTGCTAGGACACGGCTGAGGCAGGATTCAAACCCCAGCTTGACCCCTGGGCCCACTCTCTCCACACTGCATGATGCTGCCCCTGTTGTGGGTGACAATCAGGATGACAACTGCCCTGACGACAGGGAGCATTTTGTGAGGTGTCCAACACAAAGCTGGTACTTAATATCTATTATTTTATTTGATCTCCATCCTCATCACAACTGAGATTCTGCTAGTGTTATTAATTCCCATTTTAAAGGAAAAGAAAAATGAAGCTCAGTTAAGTATTTGTCCAAAGTCACAGATTTAGTAAATGAGGAAACCAACACTTGAACTCAAGTTAGTGGGTTCAAAGCCTGCTCTCCTCTCACTACTGTAGCTCTTAAAGGCTGGCTATAATTTAATTTCCATCCTGAAAATGGACAATATACTCAATTACTCTGTTCCGTCTATGCTATGAGCATCAATTAAATATGTGAACTTTATCCTTTAAAGAGTGTACCCTCTACATCAGAATGAAGTTCAGAATCACCACATGTTCAAACAGGGGAAAGTCCCTGAGAGCAGGTGTAGTGAATCAACAAGAGAGAGAAAAAAAAGGTTTTCTTCACCCCCACCCTCGGCTAAGTCCTGGTGAAAACAAAGAAAACAAGAAGGGTTGGGTTGGGGGTTGGGGGCACGCAGAAGAGGTGGCTGCCTCAGATGGCCTGATCTCTAAGGGAAAATGCTCTTATTCTTTAAGGGAGGAAGGTCTGCGCATGCCAAGGGGCTAAAGGGGGCCCCCAAATGAACAAAGATAAAAAGGGAAGGAAGAAAGGTTGGTCTGAGATCAGTTAAAGTGTTCTCATTAATGGGCCCCCAACTTCAAAAGTAATCAAAGTAGAGGACCCAGCTCAATCTAGCAAAAGATCAGAAGAATTGCCTCTCCACGCCTTTCATTCACCAAAATATAGTCTTTTTGATAGGCCCAGAAACTAGTACAGACAAATGTTTGCTTTTCTTACTATCAGGGCTATTTAAAATACATTCAAACTCTTTTCAGACTTACCTTGGGGGAGTTAACTCATTGTTTTTTTGTTTTTTTTTTAATTTTTTCCGAAGCTGGAAACGGGGAGAGACAGTCAGACAGACTCCCGCATGCGCCCAACCGGGATCCACCCGGCACGCCCACCAGGGGCGACGCTCTGCCCACCAGGGGGCGATGTTCTGCCCCTCCGGGGTGTCGCTCTGTCGCGACCAGAGCCACTCTAGCGCTTGGGGCAGAGGCCAAGGAGCCAACCCCAGCACCTGGGCCATCTTTGCTCCAATGGAGCCTTGGCTGCGGGAGGGGAAGAGAGAGACAGAGAGGAAGGAGGGGAGGTGGAGAAGCAAATGGGCGCTTCTCCTATGTGCCCTGGCCGGGAATCGAACCCGGGTCCCCCGCACGCCAGGCCGACGCTCTACCACTGAGCCAACCGGCCAGGGCCACTCATTGTTTTTTTACTGTTTGTTCCATGGTTATTTACAACTAACTCTTGCTTATCTATGACAAGTTTTAAAATCCAAGATTGGCTTCCTGCTGCCACTCAGCCTATGTGTGCGCTTCCTCAGTCCTACTGTTTGTGAATGTACACGTGGGGAAGACAAACAATACTGGCTTAAGCAAAATAGAAACAGAAGACAAGCAGCCATCTTTGCCAAATAGAAATGGCACGCATGCGTGCATTCGTTCACTTATCAAAATCCCAAGAGCGTTTAAAAGGCAAAATGCTAGTGCTCTAAGCACAAAAACAGGACCTTTTCAAGACATATTACACATGACACTCCTGAGCTCATATGCTCTTGTGAGAACTGTCCTCTGCCTTAGACTGCCAGCTCTCTCGCCTTCAATCTGCATCCCCCTCAGTGCAAACACGGGACCTTGCAGCTCCTCCCCTCACCTCTAACTAGTCCCTCCACCATGAAGCCAAAATGATTTTCTAACACAAAAAACAAATGCCACTCCGTTAAGATTCTCTACGTCACTCTTCCTAGACTTCAGGTTCAAGTCCAAAGGCACACATGGCATGAGGACCTTGCTCTCTGGTCCTGCCCCACAGACTTGCCACCCTGCAGCTGCTCCATGTGGCCTTGGTTTGGGGCCTCTGCCTGTGCTACTCATTTTCTGCCTATAATGCTCTTCTCATCCCAACTCCTACCCCAGGTCCCCACCAGCCTGGGTGACGTTCTCACTCGCCCTGTAAGTCTCATCTCACTTCTGACTTCATCAAGTTAAGTGAGCTAACTCCCTCGGGCTTGGCCCTTTTTCACACTATGACACGGAAATTGTCAACTTGACCATCTTCTCCTACAAGTACATCTCATGTCTGCATTGCCAGATTCATGGCAGAATGCAGTAGATGTTTACTGAACCAATGTTTATTAAACAAATGAATGGACTATAATTAACTACAGTATATATAACTATAACATACTATTAACTATCTATAACATATTATTCTAGAATGATCTTTGCTTACTTTCCAGATTGATAAAGAAGAAAACTCCAAAGTTTCCGTCTTTTCTTCATTATTCTCAAGGCATTGAACTAGTCTAACCTTTGTAGTCTTAGCAACTGGTGCTCGCTTCCATTTTTAAAGCCAATTGAGTAGCTCCAATTAACCAGCATTTCTCATCCCAACCCCTAGAGTTGGAAATTGAGAGCCACAGTCTAAAACAAGCAGTGCTCATCAGAGACGGTGAGAAGGAGGATCCAGGAGATCACACGTGTGGAACACCTAATCAGCTTCTAAAACTGCACACACCTAAACTTTCCTAGTGAGACTTGAGTATGAATTTCATCCTTTAGTGGTTCTGAAAAATATACACTGAATTCTCATCGCTGGCTCTAGGCCAAGTCTGTCTTCAACCTTGGCACTGAGAGTTAACCACCTGGAGTGAGGGGGAGGAGGGAGGAGGAGAGGGGAGGAGAAAAGAGAAAAAGAAGAGAAGACAGAAAAGCATAAAATTGCAAAAATATGCACTGAGCAAACTTCAGAAGAAAAGCCTGGTTGATTTACACTGAAAGCTAGGATGCAGACGGGAGGTGGCAGCATGAACTTGAGGTCCAGCCTCAAACGCCTGGCCAGGCCTCCAGCCTCTTCTTCAGGCTGTGCCACAGCAGCTGGGCCACAACCTCTCTGCGCACACAAGTCTGCCCTCTAAACACGGGAGGAGCAGCTCACCTTTCTTAGTCTAAAGGATATTCTAAGAATAAAAAGACACCAGATAATCAGCAAGTCCTTTAAAACAATAATCAAGCTGTAAAGAACACAAATTACCACCAAATGTCTTGATAGCTGATGCAACGTTGTCAAAATCTGAACTTGCATTCTAATTCTGACTAATATTCTAAGTTGGCTTTACTGTATACCATCTCAATCTGGTTCAAAAGCATCTTCAGAAAAAATTTTTAACAAAGACATTCAAAGGCAACCCTTACTTCTAAAATCTCAGTTTCAAGAAGTGCTACGGTTATAGTAAAATGTCCCTGCAATTATAATGCCATTCAGACGCTATGGCACCAATTATGCCCAAGCTTCATTAATTGCTAAAGATTTGAATATAGCTAAAAATTGAGAACTTGAATATGAAATATCATAACCCTCATTATATTTTTGCTCAAAACGTTTTGATATTAGTAGCATAACTGAGTTAAATGCTAAAATTCATCGACATTCAGAGACAGAATTCTAAAGCCTTTCAAGACAGTTAAAAACTGAATGGCTCAGGTCTTTGATGTAACTGAATGCTTTGCAAACCAACAGGAGACAAGTTTCATTCTCTCCAAGAAAGAAGGCAAATGACTGCCCATGACTACAGGTTCTAGAGTGTGATTTAGAAGCATTTTAGCATCACACTCCTCATAATTCAAACCCTGGTTTGTGTCTGTCTTTACAGGTCATTGTTGGCCAGATGGAAAATATTAAGGGAAAGATATTGCAACTAAACCAGCAAGCTGTGGCCCAGAGTTGCACGGCCCCAGTTAACCATAAGCAGACCTGCAGGCGGGCTCTGCTCAGCTCCAAGCAGAGCTTCGGTGCATCCCCTCTGCCCAGCAGCGGGAGGGCCCCAGGCCAGCTGGGAGCAGCCACTGTGCCAAACAGACTGTGTGAGTCTCATTGCTCCGATGCTTCCAGAGAAAGAGGGAGAATCGATGGGCTCCTTTGTAAACAACTGCTTGTGCTTTCAGGCTGTGACTGACTTCAAAGGCGGCATAACTTAATCCTGTCACAAATTATGTCACGGAAATCGTGAATCAGTATTCTCCCTGAGCAAATGCCTATGTGGTCAGTTTTAAACAAGATTCTTACAGGTAAACAGTAAATGACAAAAACAAGGGCAACTTTCAGCAAGTAAGAAAAACTACACAGCCAAATACAATTTCCACTCAACTATTTAAACCCATCTTCAGTAAAACCTTGCTGGATACCAGCAAATCCAGACCTCAAATATCAAAGTTTGTGTTGTGCTATGACAGTCTCTGTATTTCCACCTCCATTAACAGGCTCTGACTCTCAGATTGATGCAGCCTCAAATATGTGTTGAATAAAAAGTTTTAATTGCTAATAATGACTACATTTTATTGAAGGCTTAATCTGCAACAGGTATTCTTCTGAAGACTTTATGTACAGTAAATTCCTGGAAAAAGTGTTTCTACCAAGAAAGCTCTCACTTAGAAATGATGTGAAGTAGGTCTCATCATAAAGGGAATAACCTTTATACAAAGGCCTAGGAATAACTTGCCTAAGATTTGGTCCCAGTCTGGCTACAAACTCAGATTCTGCCATCACTCCCTTCTGCTTCTGTACCTTCCGTGAGCGAACTTTAGCCATTCCAAGCATGACTCTTCCTGAAACGCACTAGACCATGAAGCCCTTAAAGACTGAGATAGGACTTAGCTCACAGCTGAATCCCCAGGACCCAGCACAGGGCATGGAAGAATGGAAGAATGAATGAAGAGAGAAGGGAGAACCTCGGGTCTTTACCAGTTGCCCATATGCAAGCATCCATGAGAGGCAGTGTCAAATTGTGTCCAAATATCCCAGGCGAGAATAGAGTATGTGGGTGGTTCATGATAACCAGAAAAAAAATTAATGCATAAAAAAGAGGTCTTGAATGTGGATCTTTAACCTAGAATCCAAGAGATCATAGAAGGGGTTCTGTGGAAAAAACCCTGTCTATAAAAAGGACATCCAAAAAAAATTTTGGAGAAGGTTCCTGGAGCTTATAGAAGATTTTCAAGATTCCCATCACCCAAAAAATGTTAGTCATGTGAGGTAATAAAATTAAGGAAGATTATCTTGGAAAGCAGAGTGGGAAAGACCAGGGTCTCTGGTGGTCAAGGACTTGGGTTCAAATCATGCCCTTTGAGCAGCACTGAACCTTCGTCAGGTCACTCTCACTCCGAAGCTCAGTGATGTCATCTGTAACTTACATAGTTGTCACAAGGACTAAATGGGATAACTGTATTAGGCATGGTACTTCTCTACCTGGTTGCACACCATGCGTATGGTATACAACAATGAAACACGACAAGTGACTGTACAGAGCCACCGAAGGAACTAGAATGAGGGTAACAACTGCTGTTATTTTCCCTGAAACTGTTTTCTTGTTTAGTTGTGTAGGAGTAGAAACCCAGAAACCATCCTCTTTTCCACTGTCTACTATGAAGCCTCATTTTTATCAAGTATAAAATTAATATCTATATTTTAAACTAGATTTTCTGAAGTAAAAGGAGTTGTATAGTCTTCTCATATGCAAAGCAGAACAAAAGAAATAATTCTGAAATGCCTATGACACCTGCTGAAAGAAGGAAACGCGGATTCTGTCTCAAAGCTAATCCACCTGTACAGAGAAGAGCACTCTTCAGATATTCCCAGATGTATCCTTTGAGGTGTCTGCTTTGACATCATAATTACAAAATCGTGCAAGGGCCATGAGATCACAAACAGATGAACACTCAAGGAAGAGCAAACATCAAAAACAATTCTTTCTTGCTAAAGACATTAAATGATACAAAAATACCTTCAGAAAACAAAAATTGTAAGTTACAGTGAAAGTCATAATAATTAGCATTTTATTTTTTTACTGTACCATTTTATACCAGCATCCCACCCTCCACCCCCCACCCTAAAAAGCAGGAAGGAACATTTTGGTATAAATCTAACTAAATATATGTGGGAGTTGTATGCTGAAAACCACAAAACACCAAAGAAAGAAATTAAACAAGTACTCAATAGATGGAGAGATGCACCATGTGCATGAACTGAAAGACTCAAATATTACTACATCAACTGCTCCCAAACCAATTTATAATATATATTCAACCAAATACAGTATTAACCCAAACCCCCAAATTTTCTGTAGGTATCAAAAGTCAAGGAAATAGAAGAGCAAAACTTATGCAGTAGGTAGAAGAACTAGAACAACAAACAATTTTGAAAAAGAAGAATACAGCTGGCAGACTCATACTATCAGCTAAGAACTTTCTATGGAGCCACAGTGATCAGGACAGGATGGTAATGACCGACACACAGATCAAGGGCAGGGCAGAGTTCAGAAACAGACCCACAAAAATACAGTCAGTTTTGTTTTTTGTTTTGTTTTGTTTTTTTTTTGTATTTTTCTTAAGTGAGAAGCAGAGAGGCAGAGACAGACTCCCGCATGCGCCCGACTGGGATCCACCTAGCATGCCCACCAGGGGGTGATACTCTGCCCATCTGGCCATTGCTCCATTGCAACCAGAGCCATTCTAACACCTGAGGTGAAGTCCAGGGAGCCATCCTCAGCACCTGGGCCAACTTTGCTCCAATGAAGCCTTGGCTGTGGGAGGGGAAGAGAGAGACAGAGAGGAAGGAGAGGAAGAAGGGTGGAGAAGCAGATGGGTCCTTCTCCTGTGTGCCCTGGCTGGGAATCGAACCCGGGAGATCCACACTCTGGGCCTACCACTCTACCACTGAGCTGACTGGCCAGGGCCTACAATCAGTTTTTGACAAAAGTGCAAAGGTAACTCAATGGAGAAAAAATGGACTTTTCAGTAAACTGTGCTGGGACAACTAGATGCTCATGTACAAACAAACAAACAAAACTCAATCTATACTTCACATCTTAAAAAAATAACCTCAAAATTGATTATAGAACTAAATATAAAACTTCCAAAAGAAAACATAGGAGAAATATTTGTGGCCTTGAGTTAGGCAAAGAGTTCCTAGATAAGAGGACACTGAATGCATGATCCATAAAAGAAAAGATGAAGTTGTGTCAGACTTCATCAAAACTGCAATCTTTTTGCTCTGTGAAAAACCACTAATAAAAGAATGGATAGAAGAAGCCATAAACTGGGACCAAATACCTACAAATCACATATCTGACAAAAGATTTGTATCAATAATACTTAAAGAACCCTTGAAAGTCAACAATAAGGAAGCTATCAAACCAATTTTTTAAATAGGCAAAAGATTTGAATGGACAGTTAAGCAAAGATAATATATAGATGGCAAATAAGCATATGAGTAATTTTTTTATTTATTGATTTTAGAGAGAGAGAGGAAGGGGGAGAGGGAGAGAAAGATGATTGAGATAGAGAGAGATAAAGAGAGAACATTGATCTGTTGTTTCACTTATTTGTGCATTCATTGGTTGATTCTTGTACATGCCCTGACTGGGTTTCAAACCCGCAACCTTGCATACTGGAACAACACTCTAACTGAACTACCCAGACAGAGTCTAAGGACATGAATAGGTGCTGAAGATCACTAGTCATTAGAGAAATACAAATTAGAACCACAATAGATCCCAACAACACCTAACAGAATAGCTAAAATAAGAAAACAATGACAATACTAAAAGCTGGGGAAGATGTGGAGCAACTGGAACTCTCATACACTGCTGGTAGGAATGCAAAATGATACAGCCACTTTGGGAAACAGTTAGGCAGTTCGATGTAAAATTTAACATATACTCAGCATATCACCCAGCAATCCCATTCCTACTATGTACCCAAGAGAAACAAAAAATTTGTGTTCATATAAAAACCTGTATACAAATGTTTACAATAGCTTTATTCATGATGGAAAAAACTGGAAACAACTAAATTGTCCTTTAATGGTGAATGGATAAATTGTAGTTACAGAGGAACATCTATTAACAATAAAAAGTAATAAATCACTGATATGCACAATATAATTACATTTTATGACATTTTAGGAAAGGTAAAACTCCAGGGAGGGAGAAAAGACCAGTCATTGCTGGGATGTTGGGAATAGAAGGGTTTGACTACAAAGGGGCAAAACAAGGGAATTTGGGGGTGGTATAGAACTGTTTGTATCTTGACTATGGTAATAAACACATTACTCTCTCATTTGTCAAAACTCGTAAAACTGTACATTGCAAAGAGTAAGTGAATTTCATTATATGTAAACTGGAAAATAGAATTATAAAGTCAGTATTACTTAAGTTTGAAAAAGAAGGCCTGACCTGTGGTGGCGCAGTGGATAAAGCGTCGACCTGGAAATGCTGAGGTCGCCGGTTCGAAACCCTGGGCTTGCCTGGTCAAGGCACATATGGGAGTTGATGCTTCCAGCTCCTCCCCCCTGTTTCTCTCTCCTCTCTCTCTCTCTGTCTCTCTCTCTCCCTCTCTCTCTCCTCTCTAAAACGAATAAATAAACTAAAAAAAAAAATTTTTTTTTAAAAAAAGAAAAAGAAATAGCTATAAACTTTTCTCTTTTTCTGTTTTTTATTTTTTTAGTGAGAGAAGGCAGAGAGACAGACCCCCACATGCGCCTCAGCCAGAATCCACCTGGCAAGTCCACTAGGGGGTAATGTTCTGCCCATCTGAGGCTATTGCTCCACTGCTCAGCAACCAAGCCATTTTTTTTAGCATCTTAGGTGGAGGCCATGCAGTCATCCTCAGCACCCAAGCCCAACTGGCTCAAGCCAATCAAGCCATGACTGTGGGAAGGGGAGAAGAAGCAAGAGAGAGGAAGAGAAGGAGGAGGGGGAGGGGTAGAGAAGCAGATGGTCACTTCTCCTGTGTGCCCTGACCAGGAATTGCCCCTGGGACATCTACAAACCGGGCCTACGCTCTACCACCGAGCCTACCGACCAGGACCAAAATAGCTATAAACTTTTCTAATACACTTATTTGATAAATTTGTTTAGCAATGCATTGCCTGGAATCGGAAGAATCATGCCACTTTTCAGTTGTTTCAGTTTAGGCAAACTACTTCATAGCTTCAAGCCTGTTTCTTCATCTGTACAATGGGGACCATAGTGCCCTTTATGAGGGTTAAATGAGAGAAGGCATGGAAAGCACTCAGCAAATTGCAAGCATTTAATAGATATGAGTTGTTATTAAACTTTTATGTGTATTTTAACAAGTTTTTTTTTAGATTATGAAAATACCGGATGTTACATTCACCCAGAATGACTATAAGATTATACTGTAACCCTGAAACCAATAGAAGTCAACTATTTAGAATTTTAAAATACACAAGTGACTAACCATTTACAGTCA
Organism: Saccopteryx leptura; assembly: GCF_036850995.1. Taxonomy (NCBI): domain Eukaryota; kingdom Metazoa; phylum Chordata; class Mammalia; order Chiroptera; family Emballonuridae; genus Saccopteryx; species Saccopteryx leptura. The sequence continues at coordinate 11,532,233 of NC_089504.1, read as the reverse complement.
TCTAATATCCTGTGCTTTCCTTAGCAGGGTTCAGTATTCCAGTTGATTGTTTAATTATATCTGCCTCCAGGCGTAGAGCCATGCGAAAACAGGCAATGTGTGTGTCCTATATATCACTGCATCACCAGGGCCTACAGTGGAGTACACAGCACCTATCCACACCCAATAAAGGTCTCCTTAACTTAAAAGTCAGATAAGGCAGAGAGTATGGGATGAGGGCAGCACAAAAGAGTGGGAGGAATATTAATTTTAGAGTAGTTAGGTTCAAATACTGACAATATTTGTTAATAACTAATATTAATTTATTAGTTAATAACTATTCCTCAAGGCTCTCTTTCCTCTTCTATAAAATGAAAATAATTTTTCCATTGCAGAGCTGTTGTGAAGACTGAATGAAAAAATGTATGTGAATGCACCAAGCACTCAGCTCCCTAAACTTGATGGGATTCTACTATGGCAACTTTCTGCCTTACTCTCTTACATTATTAGTACATCCCAAGAGAAAGCTTGGGAACAAAACTTGGGAAAATTAAAAAAAAAAAAAGCCAGATTACTACAAAGTAATGTCATATGTTATTAATTAATTCTCATAACAATCCTTTGAAAGACTTATTATTGTCCTCATTATAAAGAAGGGGAAAAGAGGTTCAGAAAAGTTAGGATATGCTCATGGAGATGTAGCTGGGAAAACAAGAGCTGGCGCTTGAACCTTCTGAGTTTATATCCTGGGCTCTGTTCCCCTAAGAGAATCAAGGAACAAATCAAAGGACACATCCACCTAAAAGGCTCAGTGCCCTTCCAATATTAACTAGTCAATGAAAATGAAAATACTCCAGTTTCTACTATGACTATTTCTAGATGCTCTAAACCTGTTCAAACAGGAAGGAATGGGTACCACTCACAGAGCCCATATTGCTGATTTGCAAATAGTCTCACACAACACTTGCAGGTAGAATAATACCTGAATTTCAGAGATTAAAAATACTTAATTTCAAGAGGTTAGGTAACTTAACAATGATCACAAGCTAGCAAGTGGGAGCTGGGAAGCAAACCCCTCTTGTCTTGACTCCACAGCTTCTGTCCTCCTCACTGTACCACAGGGCTCATTTCCAGGAATCCGGAGACGTCCGTGATTTTTAAATACCCACTTAAAACAGCCCGCTTCAGGGTCTCCTCCTGTCACCCTCACTGCACACACAGCAGCCAGTATCTGCCTGGACTTCTAGAAATTATCCTTTCAAAAGAGTATGTGTTGAGATATAGTTCTTTTAAGTTTTTATTACCAACCAAGAATTCTAAATTTCCAAAACATCAACCTTCTAGAAGTATCACTTGAAGACAGGCTTCACCTTCTTTAAAAATATACCCATAGTAGACAGGGAGTTCTGATGAGAAGTAAAATTCCTTATAATAATTATACACAATAATAGTAACTGTATCTTTATTGAGGCTAAAGGTACTAGCAGAGGAAGAGGAGGTCTTCCGTAAGTACTGAGATCAGATGAGCTGTAAGAGCTATTTTATGAGTATGGAAGGGCTAATGTTATTTCCACTTTACAGGAGAAAAGCTCAGCACCTTACCTAAAATCACACAGTCCATGAGTCTCTTGAGAGGCATCTAGAACAGCAATATTTAACCCTTTTCATCTCATGGTGATCTAAAAAAGTGGATATAATTTTGATTCATCCATACTGGACAGTTATTGTTGTGTTGTCTCTTGTCCCTTTTAAAATTTTACTTTTTAAACTGTTTTGTTTTAATTTATTATTATTTTTTGGTGAGAGAAAGAGACAGGAAGGGAGACAGTTGAGAAGCATCAATTCATAGTTGTGGCACTTTAGTTGTTCATTGATTGCTTCTCATATGTGCCTTGACCGGGGGGCTCCAGCCAAGCCAGTGACCCCTTGCTCAAGCCAGCATCCCTGGGCACAGTGACCTTGAGCTTCAAGCCAGTGACCATGGGTCATATTGATGATCCCACACTCAAGCCAGACGAGCCCATGCTCAAGCTGGCAAACTCAGGGTTTCAAACCCGGAACCTCAGTATCCCAAGTTGATGCTCTATCCCCTGAGCCATCACCAGTCAGGCTGTCGTTTGTTTATTTGACAATCCAAGGGGAAAGGGGTCAGTGCACCTGACTAAAAAGTCAGGTACAAATGTTTTAAAAATTCTTATGGGACAGTGGTTGAAAATTGCTGGTCTAGATTGAAGGTCTTTGCTCTTCTACTACAGTGGTTCTTCTCTTACTACATCAGAATTCCAGGCTCGGCCATGCTATGATGTTGCAAAGAAAAAGTCCTTTGCCCTCTGTCTTAGTTTCCCCAGGGGGAGCTGTTAGGGAAAAGAAGATAATAACACAGAGATGCTGTCCCTAACTAATTTTAAAGACAAACAAGGTTTCATAGCTAATGTTCCATCTACAATTGACGAAATGCTAAAAATCAACTATAATTTAAATTTTTTTAAATACTGCCATGAATTAGCAAGACTACACTAAAACTGTTATAATCCTTCTGATCATGCATCATGAACACATTCATGATAATCATGTTTTCATGTCTAAAAAACATGAATTATAGCAATAAAGTCCTAATAAGCCCATTGGAGTTTAATAAGATGATTTGAATAAAAGTTTTTAAATCCACAGATTATTTGAGTCTTAAGAGAGATTGACAACCATCTAGTCCAGCTACTTCATTTTAGAGATGAGGTTGATACAGGCAAGGTACCTCATCCAATGTCACCTGGGCTATTTGTGGTAAAGACAGAACTTGAACCCACATCCTAAAACTAATCTTTCCTGTACACTACATACTGTCAATGAAGACCGCCTTAACTGATTAAATACTGATGCTGTGAGGTTACTGATCTTAAAATTATAGAATGTCAATGTAATTTATTCAGCATTTTTAATATAAACAAAAGTTGCATTAAAGCCAATGAGATGAGCTAAGGGAGTACAGTAGTTAATCCTGCCTTGGTTAGAATTATTACTATACTAGGTCAGAATTACTGTTGGCATCTAATATGGAAAATCTTTTAAAAATCTTTTAATTTAACCTTAATTTGAACTTAGTTCTGAAAGGGCAGCTCACTGTATAATTGAGTAGTTCAAATTAAATTTATTAGGAAAACCCAATTGTGTTTGGAAAAAACAACAACAACAACAGAAGCACAGATTTTTGTATGTATCCCTTGATCTTTAAAAATAGTATAACATGACAACAGGACTCTCCCTGTCCTACTGCCAAGAACAGATTTCATACCCCATGCTCTTCAGGGAACTTAGCAGACATCAGCAGCACTTCAAAGGGGGCAGACAATGGATCTGTATAAGTCATGAGCAACTCCTATCCTTTGAAAATATTTGTAAAATATACTGCTCACAAAAATTAGGGGATATTTCAAAATGAATATAAAGTGATTAAAAAAAGCAGCATTTGATATTTTATTAAACAAGAACATCAGAAAAGCAAACAAGTCAAAGAAAGTTGTTCAATTATGCAAATGAGATGCAAAACCAACTTTTATTTCATTGGTGAAACTACACTGTACAAAAGGCTGAAAGTACTGGAGTATCTGCACATTCCCTGATCCTCTCATTTTTGTGAGCAGTGTAATACTCTCGATGCTGGCTGGGTAGCTTAGTTGGTTTGACTGTTATTCTGATACGCCAGGTTGTAGGTCTGATTCCTGGTTTGAGTACATACAACAGTCAATTTATAAATGCATAAACAAGTGGAACAACAAATTGATGTTTTTCTCTCTCCTTCTCTCTCTCTCCTCCTTCTTCTCTCTCTAAAAAAAATCTAATAATAATCAATAGCAAAGAAACGATACTCTTAAAACAAATACACCTGAACTGCAACTGCGGAAATGGACTGCCATTTATTTGCTTACTGTCATTGAAGTTTTGCCATTTACTTTCTAAGTGCTTATGTAGCCAAAAAGCTAGAAAACAGAAAACACAACTATCCTTCTGGGAAACTTATATGAGAAAATACTTTCAAAGGCATTAAAAGAGCCCACCAGTTTACCAGTCTTAGCTGAGAAAACCTTTCAGAAGAACAAGAAACTGAAATAAGAGGAGGAAGATGCAGAATGCAAAGCACTGAACATATTAACATCTATCAGGGGACTCATAACCCGTATTTGCTAAAGAGGATTTTAAGATTAATAGCTAAAATGAAATTAAATCTAAAACATATTTAAACTAATTTATATATTTGTTTGTTACATTCACAGGATCTCAAAAACAGTCATAACTTACAATCCTAAACGACTGTTTGCTGATTCTCCTTTTACAAAACGAAAACCCAAAGATAAATAACCATCACAACACTGCACACTGCTGACATCTGGGCCAGATTACATCAAATGCTGCCTTCCTGTTCAACACAGCACAAGAGAATAAAAAATTTTTCCCAATTTAAACCTGTCCCTAGAGCCATAAAGAATGAAAAACTGCCGAGTCAACAGCTTCTGGGTTTGTGCATGCGTGTGCGCACGCACGTGTGCGTGCACGTGTGTGTGGAGGGGTGATGTTTTGTTTGCTTGCTTGCTTTTCGATTTTTACTTCATGAATTTTCAATGCATCTATGTACTTTCTCTCTTCCCCCTCACCATTCATTCATTGGCTATGTCATGCTCGGAAAACTTGCAATCCAAACAATCAGTGGAACAAGTCTCATATCCTAAGTGCCAAAAGAACTGGCTACTGGTACAGAGACCATTTGAAGGACACCAGCAACTTTTGTGAAGGCTATTGTTTTATAGTTAAATGCCATTCAGAGCAACTTGAACTAGACTTTTCTACTATCAAAGAGAGTAATTCACTGGGTTGCCTGGGATTTGGCTGGCAGGCCATCCTAATATTTATGGGGGGACAACCTTCACCTTTGGCTAGCAAATACTATACAGTGCTTGAAATTGACCAAAGTAAGAAAAGTAAATACCATGGAAAAGACTTACTCTGGATTTGCTGTGGCTACGACTCAAATGATGAAACCTGTGCTCCTCTGTTGTTACACATTCACAGATGTGCTTGTGCACAGACACACTGAAGAGGAGCTGAAAACATCTAGTGTGACTTTCAGCTGGAACATAACATTCCAGCCTTCAACCAATCTAGAAATGTTGTCAAAACTAAAATCTGAAGACTATAACCAGATGTCCTCCACAATCTCAAGAAATCTGGTCAGCTGCTTTGATTCCTGTATTGTTTTTCATTAGCAAAAGGTAGGAAAAGAAGGATTTGTGGAGTCTTCAGAGCTGACTTAGAAGTTTCAAATAATTACCTAATAGACAGTAAAGCAGGAAGCACAGCAAGGGAGTCAGGAGAGCAGGGAGAGAAAATAACAAGCACACCTGGACTCTGTTCTTAAGCTTCAGGAATCCTTATTTTCTTATTAAAAATACATTTTTTTTAATTTTTAATTTATTTTTTACAGAGACAGAGAGTGAGTCAGAGAGAGGGATAGACAGGGACAGACAGACAGGAACGGAGAGAGATGAGAAGCATTAATCATTAGTTTTTCATTGCGCGTTGCAACACCTTAGTTGTTCATTGATTGCTTTCTCATATGCGCCTTGACCACGGGCCTTCAGCAGACCGAGTAACCCCTTACTGGAGCCAGCGACCTTGGGTTCAAGCTGGTGGGCTTTTGCTCAAACCAGATGAACCCGTGCTCAAGCTGGTGACCTCGGGGTCTCGAACCTGGGTCTTCCGCATCCCACTCCGATGCTCTATCCACTGCGCCACCACCTGGTCAGGCTAAAAATACATTTTAAAGCATTTATCTTTCCTATGCTCTACAACTAATTGTTCTGAACAAGGGTAATCTTCATATATAATAAAATTAGGGGAGAAAGCTAGACTTGGAAGCATCCTGGAGTGACAAGTTGAGGACAGAAATGTGGTAACCCACAAAAAAAACCCAGCCTGACTCAGACAGACTTGTAGCTGAAAGTTATCTCGGGTTTCCAGGCCCCACTCTTCTGCAATGATGAACTCACACTATCTTTTAATGAGAGGCTCCTATCAGTCTTTGATGTGTGAAGGACACTCCAAGCTGGAGGAGCGTACAAGAGAGATCTAAACTATTTGCTTCAGCTGCAAACAGTTATTAAGGAAAGTTTAGAAAATGAGGTAGCATTAGGGGGGAAAGCTTTAGAAAAGGGATGACATATTCTCATCTTGTGAACCCTTAGAAGAAATATTCCAGTAAAATAAAATCTGACAAATAATCTTCCCTTGACTACACACCAGAGTTCTTCACCCTGCTCCACCTGGTCCAGAGCACATTCGCATAATCCTGTGGCTAGGTGGGAAAGAGAAAATTTCTTTTATAATTTGCTACTCACATAAAACACCAAGGGTGAGACTAACATAATAAACACGATTTATCAGCTCAAATGGGGTTGAATTGTAGAATTCATTCTTGTAAAACAAACTTGAAGTGTGTTTAAGGATGGGAGCACTTACAGCGAAATCCTGTGTGAAAGGGAACTATTAACACACATTCAAAGAATTCTCCATAATTCTCTGTACTACTTAATGTTCTGAGATTACTATTATCAGTTGTCAAAAGCAAGCAAAAATAGAATCTGGCTTTCTTAATCACCTATTTATATATCTAAATGTACCTTCTACCAATCTAATCTACTCTTAGAACAGTAACATAGGTACAGAAAACATTGTTTCCGTGGGCTACTCAAGACTTTCTATTTAGGGTTTGGGACTTAACAATCACTCTTAGCTTGTCCACAGAGTAACCGACCACATTGCCCAAAAGAGCAGGGAGAGTCGTAGAGGAGGCAAATTTATGAGACCTTCTCTCATGATAGAGAGAAGCACATAATGAAAATAATGCATTCCTTTCTGAAAAAAAATTCTGTTGCTGACTCCTAAATCAGGTGTTTTATATAACACTTTTACCTGTATGTTAACAACCTACAAAGTGGGTCTCATTATCTTTATTTTACGGACGTGGGGAATGAAGATCAGAAAAGTAATGTGATTTATTACATGGGAAATAAGTCAGAATTTGAATCTAGTTCTGACTAAATCAAAAAGATCTGCTTTACAACTTTAGGTAATTAAACCTGAGGGCATCATGTGCCTTCTGCAGGAGGAATACGTGCTCTCAGGGTGTCGAGGAAGGGAAATTAATTGAGCATGCATAAACGGGCAAATATTGGGACTGGGAAAAAAGTTATTTCACCAATTATATTCATTCAACAAATACCTGTGGAGCACCTACTACAGATGAGGTCCCTTAATCACAGCTAAGTTCTGGTCAAGTCTCTAGGAAACGATAGCATTTCTGTTTCCAGAGTTTCCATACTCCTAGGCCTGTGTGCTGCTGATTCCTAGGCCAACGTGACATTCCTTTTCCTCCTCACACATGCCTGGTTGAAATCACGCCAAACCTCAGCAACTTTAGAAGTGATAAGTTTGCTAGAGTGTTTATGTTAAAAATAACAATTTCAACAGCATAACTGGAAATAAATATTATATCCCAACAACCAAAATCTAACAAATGGTTAAGTAGAAAGAGATACGGGCTGATAAGATTGTACCTCTTGGGATGACAATCGAGAACTAAGACAGCTTCCCTGCCCACTGTCAACATGTTACAGTATTAAAATAAACTCTGGGAGTGGGGTGCCTGCTTCCTGTTTGTAGTCAGATTAATTTCTTCATTTCCCAAAACATTCCATTTGCCTCCCTGTCTTTAAATTCAGATAATGCAATCTTTGGATTAAAGACAACCAGGGAAAATGCTAGTTTCTAGTCTCATACAGTATGCTACGTTTGCAAAGGCAGCAAATCGTTTGCAGCCTTTCCTTATGATTCCTTTTGATAGAGAGCAGGGGAGAAGAAACAGTTTAACCTCCTCGTGCCTCAGTTTCCCCAGTAAGTAAAATGAAGAGAGATCCTGGCAGCCTCTTCAGCTGGAGAGAAATTAAAATTTGTTTAGTAAAGCCCCATAGTGGGTGGGTGCTGAGTATCATCCAAAAATCAAAACAAAACAAAATGATAATTCCGCCTTGAGTTGTGCGTTCTTATTCTAAATTTGAGCAACACAACCCGGATAAAAAGATTAAACTGAGGTTTTGAGGAAAGAAGGGAAAGGCCAGAATTATCGGCAAAAATACGTGGCAGTTGTTTTCTCTTCTCCTAGTACTGAGAGATAATTCTGAACTGCCTCTCCCAGCCAGAAACCCTAGCAAGACGTGTCCGATTGAGGCCAGAGAGTTGCTCTTGGAGTGAATAGGGTATCACAGCGCTCTGGAGTTCAGTCCCCTCTGCACATACACAAACACAAGTGCACAGCGCCCCAACGCTGTTTGTCCCCTCGGCCTCACAACCCTGCCAGTTGGCAAACCCAAGCCAGGAAGTTGTCAATTCCAATTGCGTTTAAGGCCGTGTAGTCCTATTAAAGGAGCCTCGCTGGTTAAGGGGCGTCCTCTGTTTCCAAAGCAGGGGAAAACAACAAAAAAAGGGCTCTGCTTGGATTGGAGCTGGCAACTTTCACTGACTAGAGTTTTCAAGGAGCTATGAATGAGTTTAACAAAGGAGGTCTGTGGCTAGTTTCTGGCTGAAGTCCATGTCAACAGTTTTTAAGGTCACAGGCCACACTAACTAACATTTATTCCCAGCAGACCCTGTTCTAAACACAAGCTGTAAGTAGTACAAATTTGGAATTTTTCTGTAATCCCTTGAGATATTCCTGATCTTTCCACATGTTTCTGCTCAATTAAAAACAATTCTCACTTTGCTGCACCAGAGAGGCCGTGCTCAGCAATCTCAGTCCATCCTTAGGGTACAGGAACAAAAACCTGGCAAATCAAAGGGCTTGAGTGGGGAAGGCAGAAATTCAGCTGGATCACACTGAAAAGTGCAGACAGCTCCCCAGGGGCTCAGTTTGTGAAAGCATAAAACGGGTTATGACAGAGATCCTGAGGCCATAAAAAGCAGGTTTGAGGCAGCATGGGGAATAGATTCCTAGTTCTTTCTCAAATAAGATAGAGATTTCTAAGAAAATTATAAGGTCAACTAGGTGAGTGGAGAACAGTGATGATCTGTAAGACAAATGTTAATAACCCACTCTGACATTAATACAATCCTTTATCAATTAGGATGAACTCTTACTTTTAAAGTTTCTGAAATTAAGAGGCTTCCTGAAATCAATCTGAAATTTTAATAAAGGCTTTCCACTCCCCCTCCCCCTTCCCCTTTCCCAGAAAGCTGTTTTTACACCAAAGGTACATTTACTAACTGATGGTATTTTTAAATCTTGCAAGGCAACGTGGGAATAATTACTTTGGATTGAGCACCCAAAATCTTACTTAATCACGGGAAGTATTTTCTATTTTATGGAAGGGGATTCTGGGGCTCAGAAGGGTGACTTATCTTGCTTACAGTCCTAAAACTAGTAATCGGTAGAGTCAAAATTTGAACATAAGTCTGATTCCAGAGCTCAAGTCCACTACACAAACTTAGGGGGAGACGACACACACTACAGTGTCAGTCATTGTTTTGGGAGTTAAAGCACTACAATTTGTGGCATTCTATATTTGGAATCATGTGCTCTATGAAGGTAGTTAACAATTTTTCCAAATTAAAAAATATGTAGACTGTAGTGCAGTGAATATCTGAATTGAGTTTGACAGGAAAAATTTACAGGAAGAGCTACTTCATTCAGTACAGACACACAAAGAAGAAAGTGAGATGCACTCATGATCTCATTGCCTTTTATCACTGGTATACTTTGGTATCCAATCGTCCATGTTTTTTTAGAATAGATATCATATCATATATAAAAATTTCTTTTGCTTTTTTGCATAACATTGTCCAAGATGTTTTCCATGTCGTTAAATAATCACCAAAAACATAATTTTAATGGCAACATGGTATCTAAAACATCATCATCTATGTATCCATACATATATCTCTAAGCTTCCCTTAAATCAGATTCCCCAAAGTGGGAATAAGTTTAAGGGTTTTTTGTTTTGTTTTGTTTTTTGTATTTTTCCGAAGTTAGAAGCAGGGAGAAAGTCAGACCCCTGCATGCACCCCACTGGGATCCACCCGGCATGCCCACCACGGGGCGATGCTCTGCCTCTCTGGGGCGTTGCTTTTTTGCAGCCAGAGCCATTCTAGCGCCTGAGGCAGAGGCCATGGAGCTGTCCTCAACACCCGGGCCAACTTTGCTCCAATGGAGCCTTGGCTGCGGGAGGGGAAGAGAGAGAGAGGAAGGAGAGGGGGAAGGGTGGAGAAGCAGATGGGAATCGAACCTGGGACTTCCACACACCAGGCCTATACTCTACCACTGAGCCAACCGGCCAGGGCCTAAGGGTTTTGAAGATATATTGCCAATTGTTTTCCAGGAAAGTTGGACAATTTTATACCCTGATCAACAGAGCGTAAGTGCCCACCTCATGGCCACCAGGTGTCATCTTCAAGTTGTCACAATCAGGCTCATCTACACTTGGTTGTGTACAAAGCCACACATATCACAAGTACAACAATGAAATGTATATGCTACAGCTGGTCTCTCCTGTTAATAACTCCTGCAGTGTGTAATACTCTAAGGTGCCAATGATTACCCTACTTTGATCCTTTGCTTATACTATCTCTAATCCTCACAAAAAAAGTAGCTGTGAGAAAATGACGGCTCCAGAAGGGCAAATGGAGCACCCAGGAGCACACTCCACCCCCGCAGGACTTGGAAGTGCGCGCTCTGGCTCCGGCCACACTCTTCAGGCAGGCCACCCTGCAGCTCCCTCCCCCTCTCAGAGATGGTCACTGTCCTCTCCCACCCTGGAGGCTGCTCTTTCTCTAGCAATGCCTCTTTGGACAGTGAGGCCAGCTGACTCTTTGGGAAAGTAAAGAAGGACAATACCTAGATCTCACGGGCTATGAGAAGGGAGAAGAGCCTGCTGCGTGTCTTCCTCTAGAAGCAAGGAGTAACGGCAGCAGGGATGCTCACCCACAGCTGGCAGACAGCAAAACGGCACAGTTAGCACTTAGAAAACCATTTGGCATTATCCAATAAAGATGAAGATATACATACCCTCTACATAGCTATCCAAGTTCCCAGGTTTCTACATTGAAGGACCTAGTGCCTATGTGCACCAGGATATACATACAAGAAAGTTCATAAGAGGCATAAACTGGAAACAGCCCAAATGGTCACCTACAGCTGAATACATGAAAAAACAGAAACATGCTCTAACAAAATGGAACTCTATACCACAAGAAAAAAAAACTACAATAATAAGCAACAGCATGAAGTTTAAAAGTTAAGGAAAAGAAGGCTTAAAACAACAATTCCAAATTGTATAAGTCAATTCATGCAGAGTTCAAAACCAGACAAAACTATATTCTATTACTTAGGGATACATACAAAGGCAAAAAAATTATACTGGGGTAGAAATTTCTTAACTTACATGGTGATTGCATGGGTATTTGCTACATAATTGTGTATACTTTTCTGTGTGTGTTTGTGTGTCCATATATAACAACAGATACATACTCATATATGTGTGTATATAATTAAACTTAATGTACTTTTCTTTTTGCAGGTTATATTTCACAATTTTCAAACTGAAAGCACTGGGTTACAATTAAACAATTATACAGTAGATACAATATACAAACAACTTTAACAAGCATTCATTGTTTTACTTAATGTTTACAACAATACTCTGAATTGGTATTATTCTTAAGTCACCACTGAAGTGATGAGACAAAGAAGATTGATAGACAAATGAAACCTTATTATAAACCCAATTTTAAGATTTAAAAAAATGAAATATAGCACCAATATTCTTTCCATTACAACAGAAGTACTGAATCAGAAGAAGGGTCAAGATCAGTGAGTCCTACTATATGAAATTTAAACTACCTCTTCAGATAAAGAGATCTAAAATTGTAATCCCTGGGGAATTTTAATAAAAACTAAACAAAGATATAAAAACTAGTATTGTTTCCCATGGTCAGAAACAATGATTACTTAAAGGGAATGATCAATATTTAGTGTATTGTCATATACTAAAAAAGAAAAAGTACAAAGAAATTTCTCTAAAATTGGCATCCAAAATTACTTTTTTTTTTTTTTTAACAAAGTTGACAGTAAAAATCCTAGCTCAACAGAAAGCTGGGCTCTAGCAATTATATTCTCTTTAGAGCCTTTTAAAGTTGAAGTTGTTTTTGTTTGCAGTGGCTTTTTGTTTCTTACCCCCCAAAAAACATCTTGCTTTTCTATGGACAAGAATTTTATTTTTTTAAAGAAAAGGAAACCAGTCATTAAAAGCTCAGGCAAAAAACTACAGGACACTGAATTTCACCCAACTTCTTTTTCCATCATACTTTTAAATGTTTTTTTAAGATGTCAACTTTTTAGAGCCAAGCATTTTTTGCTGCATTTTGAGCTCATTAATACACATAAAGAGCTAGTTAAAATACCAAGACTGAATAAATGAACAATGGGACAATTAACCCCACATACAAAGCTCCGCCCACTTTACTTCAAAGACATCTGAAATAGAATGGATTAGAAACCATAAACGATGCCTCTCAGAATTAATTTTGTAGTAAATATTGCTTTGTATTATAGATAAGGGATTAAAAATCTCCATAGGGGCAGTCTAGCACTTGAGAATTGAGTTAAAGAAAACAATTGCCCTTGGTTTTGCTGAAGATTTCTGGTACTTTCATGTCTGATGAATGGGAAATAAAAACCTATTCAATTTCCACAACATACTATAATACAGAATTTAATTTTATCTACAATGTTAAAATTTTCCCTAAATTTCTACATAAAGTTTTAAGATATGAGTAATTTGTTTTCATTGTAATATATTCAAAAATCAAAATTTATACAGCCACCTGATTTTAAAAGTATTGCCTTTATGGTACGTTATTTTGTGCAATTTTCCAGTATAACTCATGCTAATAGTAATAAAAAGGATTACTTACTTTGAAGATGTAAATGTACAAAGTGAAATATAGAAAGGAAAAGTAAACTAAGTACATTATTTACCACTTGATTTAACTATGAATTTTATGTTCAATGTTTTTAAAAGTTAATAACTTGGGAGAAAGGAGGGTGGGGAGAAGGGAATAAAGAGGGAGAAATGTAGGTTGCCCTACAATGTAGGAAAATGATTTGATTTTAGGTGATGGGCACACAACACAATCAACAGTTCAAATGTTGTAGAACTGTTTACCTGAAATCTATGTCTTCTTATTGATCAATGTCACCCCATTAAATTTAATTTTCTAAATAAAACTTTTTAAAAACATTAATAACTATTCTTCCTGACCAGTAGTGGCACAGTGGATAAAGCATCGACCTGGAACGCTGAGGTCGCTGGTTTGAAAGCCCGGCTTGCCTGGTCAAGGCACATATGGGAGCTGATGCTTCCTGCTCCTCCTCCTCCTCTCTCTCACTTTCACTTCCCTCTCTAAAATGAATAAATAAAATCTTTAAAAAAAACAACAACAAACTATTCTTCACTGTCAAGAATCAGGCAATAGTATATAAGTTAAGATAAAAAGCAGTTGAGGGTTTTTTTTTTAAACAAAAATACCAAAGTAATAATCTGAATAACAAATCCACTATAACAAATGCATTTTTTTAAAAAAGAAATAAGTAAAAAAAAAAAAGAAATAAGTCTTAGCAAGAAACAATTTCTCAGATTACTAAGAGCTTCTTTCCTCATAAATCAGTCTCATACAAATAAATTATACAATCATAAACATCCTCAGGAAAGAATATTTAATGATATGTAAAGAAGCTTACAATATAATAAGTAAAAGCTAGAAACAAAACTATAACTAGAGCAGGATCCCAATTCAAGGGAGGAAACACCCCTAGTCATTATAGGAGTCATGGGATGATCGATTGCTTTTCTTAGTCTTCTGAAGTTTTCTAACTTCCTCTAATGAGGAAGCATATCTTCATAATCTCAAAAATTAACATCTGAAAAATAAGTGGCTCACAACTGTTAAAACTGTATGCTCTTCAAACTTCAGCTGGCATAGTGGTTTTTCTGTCTGATGTAAAGAGGTACACTGTTACCTGTCGGCTGGAGCCTCTCACGATGAGGGGAAATGTTAGGCTTCCTACTGCTTTTAAAACTGATCAATGGAAGGGCCAGACAACCTAAATTCAGACTCCTTTTTGTATTCACAAATCTACCTGGCTCTTAAAGAAAGAGTGTAGCTCAGATCCAAGGGGCAGTTTTAGGTGTGAAGCATATGGAGTTATTTTCCTTTCTACCTCCTGCCCAGTAAAAAGCAAAGATAAGGCTCAAATAAATCCTCCCGCTGGTTGTTGCTGTTGTAGGAAAGTGGTCTGCTTACAGGGAGGTCCAAGAAAAATTGTTGACACTCAAACTCAACCAGAGAGCACCAACGAGCCTCTCCTGTAGAATGTTTTTCCATCTCCCAAAAAAGGTCCCTCATGTGGAATTCTTAAGACTCTTTCTTTCAGAAGGCAGGCTCAGTTTTACTGGTTTTCCATTCAAACACACCCTGCATCAGATTTAAAGAAAACTGATCATTCTCTACAATCATATGGTTGGACTGTTCACATAGATGGCAGGGACGCTAGCCAAAGGGGAATATGACCCCTTGATGCTAAATGAAGGGTTACTGAGTTTGAGAACCTTAGTCCCAGGTGGTCATGGGCTTATTCTCCAGAGGTGGAAGAATCACCTCCATTATCCTGGACACCCTGGATGGAGGTCAGAAGATCGCTGATGGCCAGCTAAAGAACTGAGATTAAATCTTCCTTCTTCAGGTCTCTCTTCATCATTTATAAAATGAGGGTGAGCTGTAGCGTATTATTACTAAGAGCCCTTTACGCTCACATCTGAGATCACTGTGCAATGGCACACTACTCACCATGGCTCTTTCAACAAAATCTATACAGCGAGATGAACAAACTTTCAAAACTTGTAAAAGTAGCTTTGGTGGCAAGAAAATAAAATTTGAAGTTGTGAATCAGAGTCAAAAGAAAGTTACAGGAAATAAGCCCAAAGCAGTTAAGAGGGTGAGCTTTAGATTGGAATTTTTTGGGTTCCAAACCAAATTCCTTCAGTTCCTCCTGGTGAGATCTTGGGCAAGTCACTGTATCTCTCTGTCTCTACCCCTATATCTCTACAATGGAAAGGATTTCATAGGGTTGTAATAAGAATAAATGAGAATTATGCAGACCACCTGGCATATTACATAAATGCTAATTCCACCTTCTCTTCTACATTGTAGTAAGTTGTCCTGACTTAGTCTACCCACCTACAAAATGGTGTAACAACATTAGCCATCAGCCACAGTTTCTAGAGGTATCAGGAGAGTGAGGTCTGGGGAAAACAAGACAACAGAAGTGTCCTCCTGGAGTTCCTGGGCGCTTCCACTGTGTTGCCCTGTACTAAGTAAGCTTCATGAGCATTAAGATAAGGAAGTGCTCTGCTTTCAAAACAACGTGAGAAAATGCCACATCTTCTTCTTGTAATGTCCAACTCATTCAGTCTCAAAATGAAAATTGTCGTTTAGCCCAAGTCTTGGAATTTTGAATACCTACAACGTTGGGCTCAGGTTGCTTGAGGAGAGGTTGAATCAGGCTGGTTTCCTTGGATAAGGATCAGGAGGAGACAAGAAGCTTCCTCCTACAGTGGATAGCCCTGTGGCTGGATCCTGGTACGAAGACACACCTGTCTTTCCAACCACCTAGCCTCCCAGCCTTCAACTAGCAGGCCTCAGGACAGTGAGGGCAGTTCTATTTATTTCCCTTTCTTCTCTTCCAAGGTGATTTTCTTTAAATAGTACAGCTTGTTACTGTTGCTGAGTTGTGGCTCCCCAGAGAATTATACGTTTCTAAGCATGAAGGCATCTGTGTGACAATAAAACATGCAACATACCCCACTTTTTTTAATTAAGAAAGTTATAACCTCCCACAAAGTGATGTTTCTGATGAGCACATCACCCCCTCCTGTCTCCCCACCTCATGCAAGCCTTTCAAAATACTGAGGATCTCAGAAAGGACCCTGGGCCCAGTAAACCAGAGCCCTATCCCATGGGTTTGGCTTCCAACAGAAGCCATGTGCCAGGACCCGCAACGGGTGGAATTATAATCCACCACAGCAGTTGGGCCCTCTTCCAGCTGACTACCCAGAAAACAACATTGTGCTCATTGTAACTTTTAAGGGGAGGAATTAAAAAGGAATCAAACAGCTCCAGAGAGATGGAAACAAGCAAAAAGCAGAGGAAAGTTTTCTGTTAAATAGTATGAACGGTCCAGGTTTCCCAAATGGCATTTAAGGCATTGGGAAGAAAGGTTGATCTCTCCCAGAGGGGCCCCAGCTTTGATGCCCAGACTGCCCTCAAACATCAGGCTGTGCATTTTGTATAGCAGGGTACCCTCAGGCGAGACAACTATAAATAGCTTAAAACAAGAATAGGAGATTCCATCTGTTTCTGGAATATTTCAGCAGCACCTGCTTTCAAGGTAAAAATCTGGGAGCTGTCCCCACAGCCTTCCTTCCCAACTGCCTTTCCCACCCCCACCCCATACACATTTTAAACTAAAGCAGATAACACACAATCCAAAAGGGCTTCTGCCACCACACCTGCCTAAGAAAAGAGTCCTTTGATTTTTCTCCTGAACTATGTGTGTTTAAAAAAATACTAGAACAGGTAGAGAGAGCAGCCAAAGTTTTAAAAACCAGACTCTTATTACTTCTAGCTTCTTTTTCTTGATGAAAACTGAGCTTTTTCTGTGTTTGTAGTAGAAAGAGTACAATACGGATGAAAAAAGATGCAATAGTTCTTCCTGCCATTAAGTTAGAAAGTGTTCCAGAAGGAAGATGGTTCTCACTCAACACAATTAATGTTTAAGCACAAGCCAGTATGCCAGCTTGCATGGAAAGAAGGACAATACTCCCCAACAAGGGCCCAGGAACATATTTCATTAAATTATAGTTTAAAAACAAACAAACAAAAATCCTAAAGTTGGGGCTTGAAAATCCCAATTTAAATCAAGGTGCTACTCCCAAAGTGACGGGCAGCATCCCTTCTAACAGTAACCAGAAGATCTGAAGCAATTTCACGTATAAAAGCCACTTCACCCTCAGTCTGCAAACATCAGCATTCCTGAAGTCTGCCCCGAAGCATCTGATGGCACTCCCTCTGTATGGAGATCCACAATCGTGAGCCCCTCTTCCACAATCTGTTCCCAGCACTTTTATGGCATCATCTCTTGCTACTGTCCTCTTATCAAATTCTCAGCATCTCATCTTGCTCTACCTTTCGTTCTCTGGGTCTGCGCACACCAGCTCTCACCACCTCAAGCGCTTTCCTGCCATTCTCCTCCTGGCAAGCCCCCACTGATGCTGTGAGACCCAGTTTAACTGGGAACTATCAGCAACACTTCCCCTGATTCTATAGCCAGAGTTGGGCACTGCCTAATCTGTGACCCCACAGAACCTTGCACATATTTTTTTTTTTCAAATAGCACTTACCACGTCATATTTTAATTAATTGTTTACATAGTCCCTTCCCAAAGATTGAGTGCTTCCAAAACAGAGAGGATAGACGTGACATGGGAGGTGGGTATCAGAATCAGAGCTGGCCTGGGAGCACTGTACCCAGAAGCACATTTAATTTTAAATGTGGTAAAGGACAAAAGTACATATTGTTTTCAGTTCATAATACCAAGCACAGAATGTGTTCAGCTCATCAAAAATTTGGATGAACATGACATCTGAAAGGTTCTCATCATATAGGGAGCTAGGGCTAGACCTTTATGCCTGTTTTAAGGGAGTTTGAGGTAAATCAAAGCCGAAGACCAAGTGTTATTTATGCATTGCTCATTCCTTATATAGTCTAGGTACTAAGTTACTTAGCAATTGAATAAAAATTTAAAATGTTAAACAAAAATTTTATATACTGTCTTGATGAAACAAGTTGTATCTTTCCCAAATGTATTCTAGTTTCTAAAACGTTCTGTTTGGCTATAGAGACATATTAGTATTATATGACATAGCTCCTATAATCTACCCCCCACCCCCACCCCCTACCAAACAACATGGCTATGGCTTTGAACTCTTATGCTCTTGGTGGGTATGTGTCATTTAGGCAAAGCAGTAGCCACAAAAATTGTTTTGGTTGGTTCTATAGGTCACTTTCTTTTATATTTGAAAGATTTCAGAAGTAAGTGCTGTACCACATCAAATGCAGACAGTGCTCTCTGAAAATGCTAAATACTCTTTCACATTTAAAATGAAGAGCAACTAACTTAATTGATAGCCATTGTTCTCCTAGCTGGTGTTTTTAATCTAGTCCTAAGTACCATCCAGCTACTAGTTAAATAATATTATAATGAGTTTCAAGGAAAATTAAAAACCTTTAATAAAATAAACTAGTTAACCAGGAGAAAACATGCACTTGACTTTACATACCATGGTACTTGTGTTAACGAAACTTGTTTATACTCTAGTACAGGGGTCTCAAACTCGCGGCCCGCGGGCCGTATGCGGCCCGCCAAACAATTTTGTGCGGCCCGCAGACTAATCCACGAAGTTCAAAATATTTTGGATAAAATTAAGTAAGCCTAGGGGCCTACTTGTATTTTTCATTTCTCTAGCATCCTAGCTAGATATTAGCTTAGTTAACAGCAGTTGTGATGCGAACTACAGTTTCTGGTCGTTTTGTGACACTGAGTAAACTGCATGTACGATTGTGCTTGTTGTACTGATTTTTTTTTGTTTTCAACTGCAGTGAGAAAAGTGCTGCGTAACAGTTGCCTTTTGTAGACCTAGTGCGGCCCGCCGAATGGCTGTGATCTTGCTCTGCGGCTCACATGCTGAGTTGAGTTTGAGACCCCTGCTCTAGTACAACTACATTTTTTTAATATTCTTTGTGTATCTGTGAACAAAACAGATAAAAATTTCCAGCCTTCACGGAGCTTATAGGCTAGTGGCAGGAACAGGGAATGCCCCTAACAATGAATCTATTAAGTTAATATATAAAGAGTATCTGCCCTGGCTGGTTGGCTCAGTGGTAGAGTGTCGGCCCGGCGTGTGGATATCCCAGGTTCGATTCCCAGTCAGGGTACACAGAAGAAATGCCCATCTGCTTCTCCACCCTCCCCCCTCTCCTTTCTCTCTATCTCTCTCTTCCCCTCCTGCAGCCCCCTCTCCTTTCTCTCTGTCTCTCTCTTCCCCTCCTGCAGCCAAGGCTCCAATGGAGCACAGTTGGCCTGGGCACTGAGAATGGCTCCATGGCCTCCGCCTCAGGTGCTAAAATGGCTCCAGTTGCAACTTGCAACAGAGCAGTACCCCCGATGGGCAGAGCATTGCTCCCTAATGGGCTTGCTGGGTGGAACTTGGTTGGGGGCATGCAGGAGTCTGTCTCTCTGCCTTCCTGCTTCTCACTTCAGAAAAATACAAAAAAAAAAAAAAAAAAAAAAAAAAAAGAATATCTAAGAACCTTTCATTGTGACATTAACTTTAAATTTGTAATGCTGATGGTCTAGTCTTTTATGGACACAAGGCCTGTCACTTAGCACTGGATTGTAACTGAGATTCAAAGGTTCACCTCTTACAACATGAAATAAGTTTGATGATATGAACCATACTTCTGAAACTAACTGTATTTCATATTCCCTCTTTCAGCTAGTGTCCCATGAGGCCTTCCTCTAACTAGAGCTTTCAGTGCTGTGTTCTTCCATCCAAATGGAATGCATCTCCTGGTCTCTGAAAGCCATATATACACTGTCTTCTTGGTCAGGCATTATATTAAGGGTTGGAGATACAAAGTTGCTTAACACACAGTCTTTACCCCAAAGAGTTAACTGTCCAATAGGAGAAAGACAAAGGTTACGCGAGGCTTATGAGTGTATAACTGAAGTATGCGAAGCATCCAGGCTCAGCCCGAGGAGGGGATGATTACCTCTGCCTAGAGAAGCCTGCCCGGCGTGCCTACGCCAAGTCTGGGAGAATGGGTAAATGTGTGAAGGCAGAAAGGGTCCACTGGCTCATAAGGACCAGTGAGCACGTGAACTTGAGAGAGCAGTCAAGAAAGCAGGGATCCTCAGAAGCTAGGATCAGTGGAGGCTATAATGCACAGACATCATCCTTCATGAGAAGAAATGGAAAGAGTAGAGAGGGCTTATGAGCAGACGTGAGTTAGAGCAGTGGGCACACTAAAAAATGGTGACTGGACCTCAAGGCACAGGTTAACTAAAGGGAAAGCAACTAAAAAAGGCAAGGAGACCAAGCAGCAAAAGAGGACAATGCTAATAATGTAAACCAGACCCAAATCGTGCTCATGTTCTCCCAGCAGACCACTCTACTCTCCACTGGACATGTCGCCAACCAGCCCTCCAGGGTTAACAGTAAACTCTTCCATTCATGTCTCACCCCAGCAATGTCCCCACACCAAGCACAGGCAAAGTGTCACTGTTGAGCCCTATTGTGTGCACAAGCTAGATACAATAAAGTGAGGCTTCCACCCCAACTCATGTTGCATAGCCATGAAACGCACGTGCCAGAATTCATATTGTGCTTTTCACTCCACAGTCACTATTCACCAGCACTGGAAGAGCAATAGTAAGATGACACTGTGCCATGGGACCGCTCTGTGTATTATATATAGCACACTGTAGTGTGACCATCTATCTCCCCAGCTAGTCCTGGGAGCTCCGCAAGGGCAGGGACTAACTAATAGTAGGCACTCAATTAAGGGCTGACAAACGAATGAATCAACCCACCAGATATATTTCCATGGTGCCAAGTTAGTATAACAGATACGAAACACGCCAATTACTGCTATTTTTCATTCTAAATGACGACAGAGTGAAGGCTACTCAATGAGCGTCTTGCAAACAGGAAGTCCATGACCCTTCATATAGACACACAAAGTCAAAAGCTAGAATTAGGGGAGAGCAAGTTTTTAATTTAAATTTTTAAATAAATGGTTTTCCACTCCCAGAAATTTGCTGAGTGAATGTGATAGTGCAGTTCAGTCATCCCCCACCCCCAACAAACCCAACGCATGCGCACATGCGCACACACTATCTCTCTTTCTCTCTCTCTTTGAACGGAAAAAACAACATAACTCAAAATATTTGGTGGGGATGGGACGGACCTTTCTGCAAAACTTCAAGAACTTGGCTCAAATCCTCACCTCCTCTAAATCAGTGGTCCCCAACCTTTTTTGGGCCATGGACCGCTTTAATGTCAGAAAATATTTTCATGGACCGGCCTTTAGGGTGGGACGGATAAATGTGTCATGTGACCAAGACAAGCGTCAAGAGTGAGTCTTAGACGAATGTAACAGAGGGAATCTGGTCATTTTTTAAAAATAAAACATCGTTCAGACTTAAATATAAATAAAACAGAAATAATGTAAGTTATTTCTTCTTTCTCTGCAGACTGGTACCAAATGGCCCATGGACTGGTGGTACCAGTCCACGGCCCGGGGGTTGGGGACCACTGCTCTAAATGACTGCACGGATATGCAGTGTCCTGACCAAGGCTGATATATAACATTAGGAAAAAAATGGAAGAGAAATTTTTCTTTAAAAAGAAGAAAAAAAAAAGACCAACATCGGGGCCTGACCTGTGGTGGCGCAGTGGGATAAAGCGTCGACCTGGAACACTGAGGTTGCCGGTCGAAACCTTGGGCTTGCCTGGTCAAGGCACATATGGGAGTTGATGCTTCCTGCTCCTCCCCCTTCTCTCTCTCTCTCTCTCTCTCTCTCTCCCCCCCCCCCCCATCTCTAAAAATCAATAAAAAAGACCAACATCGCTAAATCAAAAAGTAAACAACCCTTTACCTCAGAGCCCAACATTCTGGGCAGGCAGCCCCGGGGGCTGGGGGCCGGGCTCCGGAGGCGAGGCGCGCTTCGGAGGGTTCCCCCTCCATGTTCACCCCACCAAGCGTTGGGGCTGGACTCTCTTCCTATGGCTTTCTGACACTTACCCTCTCGCGCCCCAGTTACAGATGCTATGCTTAATGAAGAAGACAGTTCATTTGCTGATTACAAATAATAAGAACGTTTGTGCAGGGAAAGCCAGACGCAGCAATCGGACCGACAGCACTGAGCGAAGGCACTCCAGGGTCAGCCCTCTTCCCCTCCCAGTGTGAGGGTGTGTGTGCTGGAGGGGTAGGGGCTCTTTTCCCGGTGACGAGGAGAAGAAAGTGCAGGGACTAACACACCAGAAAACTACTCCTTCTGGCACTCACAGAGGGTCTGGCCTTTTATCCCCAGGCCCAAGGCCGGGACTGGGGAGCCGGGTTTTGTCAGGGGCGCCTCCCCACCGTCCTGCCATCCTGCCCTGGGCTGCTCCACATGAGCAGAGAGAGACAGGAGGCAGGCCCCTCTGACACCTACTTAACCGGGCAGATGGAGAGGAGCGTGTGTGGAAGCCGTTACTTCCCCCTCAGGAGACGCCCAGCAGGAGCCCACAGAGCCAGCAGCTCCAGAGCGCTTTCCACACATCCCGCCTCCCAGCCCAGAACACGCCTCACCCTCTGGCAGGAGGAAACAGCATTAGGCAAGCCCGGCTCTGGTGGACGAGGGGGTTTTAGAAGACCTAAAGACTGCTTACAGGATTCAGCCCTTTTTCCAGGCCTCTCCCAACGGTAGCCTAGTTGGGAAACAGTCACTCACTCATTGACCCAAAGAGGGCAAGGGTGTTACTTTGAGGAGGGCACAATCAGTGTCTGCGAGACGTCCTGAGCCACAGACACATACTTTATTAATAATCTTATATACACAAAACGTCCAAGGGGAAGCCTGACAGACT
The DNA here is from genome assembly GCF_036850995.1 of Saccopteryx leptura. NCBI lineage: Eukaryota > Metazoa > Chordata > Mammalia > Chiroptera > Emballonuridae > Saccopteryx > Saccopteryx leptura. Next base: position 11,509,407 of record NC_089504.1, on the reverse strand, counting down.
AACTTCTGACAGCTCCAGATAACAGCAGGGGAACCGAAGCCATGCTGGCTCCCCAGCTTCCTCACACTCCGCGGAGGCACGGGCCCTTTCCACCCCGGGGATGTGATACAAATAAATAAATTCGGTTATCTGCAGAGCTTACAGTGCAAGGACAACACTGTGAAGTCCTCCTCCCCTAGTGCAGTGACTTGTGGGACACAGATAGGAAAATAAAAAGAGCAGCTGGAAAATTTAATTACAGAAGAACAACGCAAAAGTGGACATTGTTTCACAGAACTCGCTGATGCGATGAGCAAAGCCCTTCTCCCTTACCTTAAGATACAGAAGCAGCTCTTCGCTCCCGAAGATAAGCGGCAGAACCCGAACCTCTGTTTGCTGTCAATGTCAGTGAGCACGAACGTGAAGTTCTGGCCAACTTGGCTAACTGTGAGGCTGCAGCAAAGAGAGAACAAAGAAAAAAATGAATGTGCAGTGAGTTTCTTGATAAAGTATCTAATCATGACAAGTCGTTGAACCTGTACCATTTCCTTTCTTGGTGGAACTCTTTATAAATGAACTGAAAATTTACACACTTCAAGGGAACAGATTGTGAGCCACTAAAAAAAGGGGGTGGGGGGCAGCAAGCAGCATATTCTAGTGCCTACTCATCACAGCCAGCATACCTTCTTACGGAGCTCAGGCAGGTAGCATGGTCAGTCACCCCTCAAATCATGAAAGGTGCATTCTATTAACCTCATTTGTATCTGAGGAAATAGCCTAGAGTGGCAATGCCTAAGGTGCCAACTGGTGGATTGCAAAACACTGAATTTTAAAGTTAGGCCTAAGGAACACCAAAGCCTTCTCTACCAGCAGGGTGCAAACTGACCATTAACTTGCTCGCCTAATCATTCTCTAGATCAGGAAATAACAGTGATTGCAGTGGAAGAATTTTAGTGTCTGCTGCGTGTTGACCACAGAGTGAGACACTTCACATAAACTGTCTCATTTGTCTCAGCAACAGAGCTGGAACTTGGAGATGTTCCCATTGTACAGAAAAGAAAACTGAGAAACTGAATCAAGTTCACAGACATACTACAGGGAGGAGCTGGAACACAAGAAGGCAAAGTTAGCTATTACTTTCCTAAATTCCTGTATCTTTCATAATTTTTCTGTCTTTCTTTTTGTATTTATTTATTTATTTTGGGGGGGGTATTTTTCTCAAGTGAGAAGTGGGGAGGCAGAGAGACAGACTCTGACCAGGATCCACCCGACAGCTCACTAGAAAGTGATGCTCTTGCCCATCTGGGGTGTTGCTCTATTGCAACTGGAGCTATTCTAGAGCCTGAGGAGCCATCCTCAGCGCCCGGGCCAACTTTGCTCCAATGGAGCCTTAACTGCGGGAGGGGAAGAGAGAGTTAGAGAGAAAGGAGAGGGGGAGGGGTGGAGAAGCAGATAAGCACTTCTCCTGTGTGCCCTGGCCGGGAACTGAACCTGGGACTTCCATATGCCAGGCCGATGCTTTCATCATCTTTTAATTTATGAGGGACATATTTTACACTTTACAGGACAGACATACCAAATGTCTTAACAATGCAAAATGCTTTCTAAGAAATGTAAACAAGGTTTTTAAAAAAGACATTAAAGAAAAAAAGGCTAAAAATTCCCGCATTAACACAAAAATCACCAAACCACATATAAAAGAAACATAAAATAGAAAATGTCTGTTTTAAAAAATTCAAAATCATATTATTAATCAGATTAATCCTTAAACTCTTTTTTTTTAAGAGTTATAAAATGTTTTAAAATGCATTTCTAAAAATCAGTTTACCAGTTAGTTTGGATTCCTCTTTAAAAATTTAAATATTCCAAATTCTAATACCTAAATGTACGCTATTATAACATTTTAGAATTTGACACTGACTTTTTCAAAGAAACTCATTGACTCATATTATGGTTTATATGCTGCATTTACAAGATATCCTCAAATTGATAATATATGCAAATAGCTGCTCTCACCTACTTGATAAATTGTCAGTGGAATAAGCATCACATGGCTCACCAGTCCTTTTTCAACGGTAGACGTTTTGAGTCTTTGGATACCATATGAATTAAGTTTTCAAATACAGGCAACCTCCCTTTCTAAAACTCCCTCATATAAACTGCGTAAGAAAATTAAAGAGGTCTCCAAGGTACCCAGAATAAAAAGTCAATGGACCCTACCCAGGAATAGGCAGTAAAGAAATAATTCCATCTCTTGGAAAGTGGTTACAGAGTACAAGAAAATAATTCGAAGAGAAAAGAAAGTGCTCCACTCGCCTTTCTTTTAACTAGGACGATGAACAAAAACAAGGTGGCAATTTAAAAGCAACATGGTAATAAAACAGGTGTAAGTAATGCTATCCCTCCACCTTAGACAGGCCTGGAGAAGGAACACATTTCTATAAAAGTTATAGAGCTGTCGAGGGGACACCAAACACTACCCTCTTATGGCTGTTATGTTTTATCTATAAAGCTTGGATACTGTGTTACTATGGTGATTTAATACTATGTTTTAAAGGGGGATTATATGATTAATTTTAACAAGGTTGAGAACTGAAGATGTGTGAGAAACAGGATTCTAGCTCACATAATTAAAGTGATTGGGGAAAAAAGTGGGCCTCTTTGGGGGAGGAGAAAACCCTGTATTATTAAAACAGTTAAAGCAACAGGTCAGGATGGTTCTAAGTTACAAATAAGATTAACCCTTTGGGAAATACTATATATTATGTGACCATACAAAATATGACTGTTCATTATTTTAATTCAGGGTTTGATTTCACTTCTACAGTGTTTAAAATGAAGCATCCTAGAAAGGAAAAATATTGACAGGACTGAATGAAAAGAAAACACCCAGCATTTCTAGGAAAAGAATGGAGAACAAATACAACTTGGTTGGTGAGTTGAGTGTCATTAATTTCCCTATTATCTTTTCACTACCATTAAAAATGCTGAAAATGCTGTTAGCTACCTTATAAGAGCAAAGAAAGATTCATTATTCATTTATTTGGTTAGAGTCCCAACCCAATCACTTGCTAACTGAGCCTTCATTTAGCAAGTTATTCCTCTAAGTATCCCAGTTTCTTCATCTGGAATAACAACGAGAAACTACCATCCAACCCAAAGGATGTTTGGGGAACAAGTGAAATAAGCATCAAGTATAAATGCCAGTCCATAGTAAGAACAATTAATAAAAGAGATGCAAGCTGTCAAGTTACCATCTGAATGAAAACTGAAATTCGTATTAAAATCATGCATTTGCTTGGACTCTTCCTGGGAGAGGAGGAAGGAAGGCAGCCTTTCTGCCTCTCGTGTCTGTGGCATCTTTCAGGAGAGGGAGTCCTCTGGATGACCAAGCGAGCTATCTGTGCTTGCATTCAAGTGACAAGATTCCTTTTGGGGGGTGACAGCTTGAAAGGGGGCACTTATTTTCAGTCGAGTCACCTTTTAAAATTCCTAGTAAGGTGAAGTAGATCATTAAAAGACCCAAATCATTAAACTCTAAAATATTTCCCTTAGACAATTTCCAATAAACTCCAAGTCAGGCAAGAGCACTCAGAAGTTAACCTGAAGCGTCTCAATCTCCAAGAAATGTGTCATTCCTTCTAGGAAAGTATTCACATTTTCTCCATTAAAATGACTGAGAAAAGGGTCTGCTTCCTTCAAGGCTGCAGTTTCTGTGTTTGCCTCTAGGATCAGAACCCATACCTTTTCAACAGGAATCAGATTTCTCGATAGTTAAAACTGGGAGGGGCTGAAGAAGCCATCTATCTAATTCTCCTGTTCTACAGCTGGGAAAACTGAGGCTCAAGGTAATTTTTTTACTTTTTTTTTTTTTAAAGTAATCATGATTAAAACAAATATTCAAGGCCCACTCTGGTTCAGAGTCTCTCCATTCTGCCTCAGTGCACCAAATACAATAAACCCCCACCAGAAACTTTCAACTCGGTCAAAGGAACTTAGGTATGCAAGAAATTCAGAAAGATGTCTCATCAAACAGACTGCATTTCCTACTAAGCAAGAGAAACCAAATTTGAGTATTTCCAGAACCAAGCCCAGAAGACAGGGCCAAGACCACCCTAGCTGTGCTTCCCATGCTTAGGTGAGTATGGGAAAGAAGGAAGGAAAGCAATGACTATTTGCACCACAAGCGTGAACCTTCACACTGCCTGTAAGTGTCTGTCAGACACTCAAGGCCCTTCCAACAGCATTTTGCTTAACCTTGAAGTTGTTTACAGTTTCGGAGTATACATGGCATGAAGTGTGTGGATGGAACAGTTTGATCCCAACCTTCCCATGAGAAATGGGAAGAAATTTGTCGTTTTACAAAACTGCTGTGGAGCTTCCTGTCTGTCCACTTGGAGAAGAACAAACAAGTGTACCAGAAAGCACACAGCTTGTGGTAGTGTCATCTGAAACCAGAGAAGGAATGAGGACAGAAGAAAATGGAAGACAAGGAAAGGCCCTACTGAGACAACACAGTCAGAGACAGCTTCTCAATGACGACATCAGGACCGGCCTAAAGGACGCGATGAGTGGCCACTCCAGAAGCCGGGACTGGGTGTTTCAGGTAGAGAAACGAGCTGTGCAGATTCTCGGGCTGGGAAGAGCAAGGTACGTTCAGGGCCTAGAGGACGCCAGTAGAGCTGACATGCAGGAGGTGAGGGGAAGTGACATGACAGGAAGCTGCTAGGCGAACACATGCCAGATCATGCAGAGACCCTCACAGATCCTGGTAAAGAATCAGAATGGTTTTTGTAAAGGCAAAAAAAAAAAGCCACTGAGTGGTTTTAATCAAGACAATCACAGATTAGCCTACAGTTGCTAACACTGGATCTGAGTGTGATGTTGAGAACAATTTGGAAGAAGGCAGAAGTAGAAGCCGAGAAAACAGTCAGGAAACTAATGCAGGAGCTACTCCGGACGAGACTGGACACTGGCATGTCTCAGGTAGGGAGAGTGGGGATGGACACGGGTGAAGAGCTCCAAGTCACAGCCAGCAGGTTTATATGACAGGCTTGCAGGTGAACTGAGAGGGAGCAAAAAGGCAGCATATTACCATCTAATGACAGAAAACTAACAAGTTTGGGGGGAGATCCAATAGTTCTATCAATATTTGGGATATGTTAAATCTGAGATCTGTACGAAAATGTCAAGTACGTGGTTGAACATACTACATAGGAAGTCAGAGGAAAAGTCTGAATTAGAGCTATACATTTGGAAGTCATGTACACACAGATGGTATTTAATGCCCTGGTAAAGAATACGGTAACTTAGGGAGAGCACTCATAGAAACAAAAGACCCAGGAATAAGTACAGGAGCATCAGTTTAGAAGATGAGTATAAAACCCCCAGGCAGAAAAAGCAGGAGGAGGGGTCAACTGTACTGATGCATCAGATGAGAAGAGGAAAAGCAATGCCTAATGAATTGAGTAATATGGAGGTTCATATGACCTTGATAAGAAAAGCTCTAGTTGAGTGACAGAAGCAGAAGGCAGACTGAAGAGGAAGAGTAAGTTGAGATGTGTGGGCAACTCTTCAACTCTTCCAAGAAGTGGATATTAGACAAAAACAAAATGGAAATGAAGCTCCAAAGATGGGTATTCTTTTTAGGATGGAGGAATACCAGAACTTGTTTTTAAGCTGTTGGGAATGGTTCAACAGAGGCAGAGATTTATGATGCACGAGAAGATGAAACAGTAAGGTCTGAACTTTAGCATTGTAGATATGTTCCTCACTTGTTACAGGAGCACAGGCAAATTATCATACCTCTCTGAGCCTCATCTGGAAAAAGCAAATAATAATACTCTGCAGAGTGTGTTTTTTAAAAGATTTATTGATTTTAGAGAGAGGAAAAAAAGCAACAGAGAGAAAGGAGAGGAGGAGGAGCGGGAAGCATCAATGCATAGTAGTTGCTTCTCATGTGTGCCTTGACAGGGCAAGCCCAGGGTTTCCAACCAGTGACCTCATCATTCCAGGACAACGTTCTATCCACTGCACCATCACATGTCAGGCATGGAACAGTTTTGAGGTCTAGAAATAACGTATATAAAGGAACTAGCATATAGTGAGTACACAGTGAAAATAATAACACTGACTGTTATGAAATAAAATTTTAAGATGGAACTCTCACTGACAATCACCTGTTGAGCCAGTGACTGCAGACACCCCAACAGCTGCCTCTCCTTTTCTTCAGTGCACAGGGGTTGTCAGGCAGGAATCAAGTTTTACCAAGCTATCATATCTTCAGTTACATGAGCCTCAAAACTTCTTTCCAGAAACATATCTCTCCTCTGCCTAAGACTCCAGTTTCTCACAGTCCCTACTCAAAGATCCAAGTGGCAAGAATGGCATTGACCCAAAATGTCTGGGGACCAAGAGTATGTCACCCACTGCCACATACAGGGCAACACCTATCTGCTTGAGAAACATACCAGACTGTTGTAGGAAAGAACTGCGATCTCTCCACCCACTCCTCTACATGAGCCTGACAAAGTAACGCTGAATCATAGCTGGAATCAGAAAGTAGCAGAACCAGGAGCAGCAGAGATCCAAGTCCATTCCCTCATTTTACCCATAAGGAAACTTAAGTCCCAGGGAAGACATGTCACTTGCCACACAGCGTAGAACAAGTCAGTGGCGGAACCAGAACTAAAACCTAGGTCTCTTGGTTGTGGTTGTGACCCCCAATGCTGTGCTGAGGCCCAACTGCTCCATCATATCAGACACTGTATTAAGTATTCATGGGGCACAGCTAACCAATGGGACTGAACCAAGGGTGAAAAACAAGGGACAAAAGTGGGCCCAACTGATTCCATTTGGGTGAATGCACAGAGGTGGGAACAAGAGGAAAAGTCTGGGCTGATAGACACGAATACACTAATCATGTGCCATAGTCTCATTTTCTGAATGGATTTCATTTTCTCGGTTACCTGTATTTTTTCCTTTTCTACAATAAATATATAATGCTTTTGAAATACATTTTTAAAGTTTGTTTGGTTACTTTCTTGTGTGGGACCTAATGGTGGCAGTATGACATGGTAGGAAAATTATAGTAAAATTAGAAGCCAGGCCCATGAGCATTCCAAAAGCAGCTCTAGCACTTTCTATGAGTGGGATGCTGGGCAAGTTATTGGACCTGTCTGAGTTTCTGTGTCCTCATATTTGGAATGATGATGGGGACACACTCGCAAATGTGTAACCTTTCAATGCAAGGAGAGAACACAGCACACACAATGCCCAACACATACCAGCTACATAATAAAATTGTAAATAGCATTTGAACCACATTTGCATCTTGGTTACATCCTAAATCGTGCAATTATACCTCTGCCCCTGAAAAGATTACGTCATTTCATCCCTTGCTCGTGTCGCTGTGTGTGGCAGTATGATTTATAGGGCAACTTCAGGGTAGCTAACTTTCTGAATTCTGAAGGAGGATAAGCACAAGCATGGAAGAGATGCTTTCCCATCATCCAGCGTGTCTCCTCAGTGCTCTAACTGAAGCAGGTTTGCGGGCTACCCAGTGTAAGCTAGGAGCACCGCAACATGAAATATTATACAAATCTTTCTTTTTCAAGAAACTGCTTTCATCAGCAGTACTAAGTTTCTGAGAGTGAACAGGGATCTCAGTGCCTTCGTGTCACTACTCCTCTCTCCCAAGAGCTTCAAGGACAGTGTAGAGGAGAAATGACTCTGGATTGAAAAGAAGGTTATCTGCTGCTTTTCCAGCCCAGCAATTACACAGTGATGACCATAAGCAGGTCATTCCACCTCTACAGATCTTGGCTTCCCTTCTGTAAGATGGGATGCTTGAACCAGATGAATTTCAGCTCTAAAATCCTCTGGTCTTATTCTCACACATTGTCAAGGCCTCCTGTAGCCAGAGCCCAAGCTACCACAGGACACGTCACCCTCTCTCCAGCAGGCTCCATCTGCTCTGGCTGAGTACACTCTAGGCTCACTCATGGTTTCTCCTCTGCTTTGCTCTTCAACGCATATGGGGTGTTAGGCTCTCCCTTCCACTAACTCCTCCTTGCCATCCTTGCAGACTCAACACAAGTCTCCCCCACAATGAACAGTGTTCTCTGACCATTTCCATCATCCCTACCTTCACTAACCTTTCAGATAGATACTGCTTAATGTGTCTCTCTAATACTTCCTGAACTAGCCTGAGAAACATGGAGGGCAGAACTCCAAGTCAGACACTATTTCCTTATCACTCAACAGAATACTACACATTCAGAACCTTCCTTTGCTCTTTTGTAAAAGAGACATCACCATCACCTATATCCTAGAGTTGCTGGGAAGAATAAATGAGGCATTCATGTAAAAATGTCCAGTGTGTTGACTAGAATCAATTAGAAACTTAAATACTAATTTATTGCTCCCACCTACCCCCCAATATAGAGTGACTGGTCTTCCTATAAGGTGTTCTACTAAAAAATGGATTCCTTTAGGAGATGAACATCCAGGCTGTGCTAGCAGCCTGAGGACCTTGGGCAAGTCACCACTTCTCTACAGCTTAGGATGCTTTTACAAATGAAGATAAGAGGTACTTGTTCTCATATCTACGGTAGGAGGATAAAATGAGATGATACATGAGAAAGCATTTTCTTTTGAAGAACTACCAGCATTATTATTTTTCATAGTCCTAGTTTCAGAGAGAAAAATCTTAAAACAACACAAGAGACAGCAAGTTGTCAATGTTAACGGGTGATTTGATGATGACTGAAAATCCCACTCTTGATATAGACTAGAAATGTCAGAAAGTTGTATTATTGTTCCTTGGGGTAGAAAAGCACAGATACCAAAAAAGATTAGGAAGCTTTCTTTTTTGAACATAATCACCTGAGGCATTACTCATCTCCCATAGTGACATTTTCTAAGTCAAACAATATCATAAATACATTTAAGGGGTTTGGGGGGCCTCTGAATCTCAGCATATCCACTGGACATTGTTAACTGCAAATTAATAAAAATAATAGTGACATTAAAATCTTTGTATTTGTTGTAAATAAACCTCATTATTATTCCCTTCTGCAATAAAGTATACCAAGGTTAGAAGTAGGGAAATAATATACTGTACAATATAAAGTGGTTTTTTATTAATAAAAGTTATTAACACAAGAAAGAACCATTATACATGGTAAGGATGGCAAGAATGAAAATACATCCATAAAGGGACAATTCTGTCCCAAATCATTTTATGAAAAGATATGAGCATCACGATTAGAGGGGAGTAATTTGAAGAGAAGCGTATTAAAAGAAAAATACTTTTCTAACAACAGCAGACAAAAAGGCATCAGACATTGGTGACAAAAAGTGTTTTAGAAATATAATTTACGGACTGGTTTTTCTTCCGTTTCAGAATGTAGTCACCAAATAGGTAGGTAAGTGGTGTGATGTGAGAGAAAGGCAGAGAAAAAAAGAGAGAGAGAGAAAGAGAGAAAGAGAGAGGTGTGTGTGTGTGTGTGTGTGTGTGTGTGTGTGTACACGTACTCAGCCACATTGGGGGAGATTTAATCTCATTGTAAATTTCTTCTAATATTAGTTTACAAAGTCAATTAAGGAATACCTGTCCAAAACAGATCATCACTCTAACAATAAATCATATTAGATCTTATTTTTCTTTGTTAAATAACTACCCACATTTTAAAAACATTTCAGCTTTATTAATTTGTATAAATATGCCCTTGCCATATTTGTAATATATTTTATAAGTGACTGGAGGAGATTTCATGCATTGCTAATTATACATATGAACGTGAAGTTTGCATTAAATGTCTCTAAACAGAACCTTGCTTGCTATTTTTAGAAGGAAAAGGATAAAGAAGAGATAAGAGGACTTTCGTTACAAAGACTGACCCTCTTAAAATTAAGGCTATTCTGTTTTAGCATCAACCTGCTACTGAAACAGCCCTGGTACCAGGATTTTAAAAGGCTGGAGCCTGAAAATACGACAATGGTTGATTGGCTTAAAAAATAATATGTTAGAACCAGGGAAAACAATGATTATAAGTGGTTGGCAACATTCCAGAGCTGCTGTTTGGTACTCTCTTTTCTCCTGGTACTCTTTTAAACTCCTTTGGCTACTAATTCTCATCTCACACCATGTTTAGTTTTATGCTAAATAAACCAGGACACGGCTACTACAAAGTGCAGAATTCAAGCAGCATACCACCCACCTGTACCAAATCAAGAAACACATGACAGAACCTTTCTGAAGATGGGCACATCGTATAGCTTTCTTGGAACATATTATGGCACTTATTCCTTAAGATATATTCTGAAACCTCTCTATCATTAAAAGTAAAATGATAAGCTGTAATATTTGTACAGTCTCATAGTTCAGTTTTCCACGAAGAGAAAAATCACAACCAGCAATCACGTGGACGGGTAGGTGAGTGACAGCAAAGCAATGCTTACACAGCAATGGACAGTTCTTGAAATTAAAATTAAGATGATTGGTTTGTCAGTTTACTAACATTGTTACTAAATTATAGTTTTATAAGGGGAAGAAAGCTCTTCTAAAATTGTTCTTAAAATTAGCCATTTAAAAATAAGCTTATTTTTAAAAATAAGCCATTAACCAGGGGCTTGGTTTTTAAAGACTCTTTATAAAGACTATTTTAATTATCTTCAAGTTCTAATATAAGAAACAGTTTATCACAATGCAAATACTAAGAAAATGTTTAGATGATTTTCTATTTTTTTTAGCCTAGAAATCTATAGCAAGTATTTATAGAGATACCATTCTTAGAAACCTAAAGAAAACATAAGACTCAATTCAGCAGCATACCTTTTAAATAGCAAAATACCTATAAAAAAGATAGGCCCATGTTGATTTAAATTTTAGTTAAAATCTAGGAAAAACAGTCTCCATAAATACTCTCAAGGCCACGGGGTCACATAATATCACTTAATATTACTTGGTAAAATCAAGTTTATCCATATTTAAATAAAAATTAAACAGCACGGTATTAAAACCCAACCATTCTTATTCATGGGTTGAGTCTGATAACCAAGATCAAAAATTTCAAGTCATCCCAGCTCCATCTCACACACTAACCAATGTAAAGCTCCAAGCGTTAAACTCTTTGACAGTGTCAATAAAATCCCCAGGAAAGGAGAGGACTACAACTCTCCTTGGAACACAGGCGTTTTAAATCATGGTTAAACAGACAGAATGTTAAGAATGGTATGGTTTTTGTTTTCCATAGCACGTTATTGATGCTTTTTATTCAGGAAAGTTTGAAAATCTGACACTACCTGTCCACATAGAAGGGGAAACAAAACTTGGTCAAAGTCTGCAGAACTTCCTGTGGAGAGAAAAGAGAGATAATTTATACATCTAATGGGACCAATAAATCTAACATTAACCATGGCACACAATCTAGCAACTTTACCCTAAAGAAAGAGGAGACAGATGAAGAAATATGGGCTTTATCAATTACATGGGAGGAGTACCAGGCAGTCAATCATGAGAAATAATAAACATGATCAAACTTCATTAAAAATGAAAAATTAATCAAGAATCACACATGGGCAAGCAGCAGGAGCCATGCAGGAAAGCTCCGAAGGGAGGGAGGCGGTTGGGTTGCTGAGTGTTAACACCCCTCCAGGGACCATCTCCAGCCTGACCATATGGATCAGAGTGAATAACACCGAGCCACATGGGTTTGGCCTGGCAGGGCCGCTGTTGCTGGCACCATTTTTGCCTGTTACCTAGGAACAGAGGGGGCAGGGATTAGACAACGCTTCCCAACATCAATAGGCCAGAGCACAAGCAGAACAGAAAACCAACTTGAAGATAATTGTCCCTGAATATTGTCAACTGCATTATTTAGAGTATAAAACTTCATTTACTTACTTTACACAAAAAATTGTATTTCTGGCTTAAATTTATTCTGTAACCATACTGTAACAATTTTAAGTATATGCTATTTTTAGTTAATAATTGGACACACTTACCTGTTTGTAATTTGTGAAAATCCAAAGCAAACTACCAGTTTAAATATTTCTTAACAATATTGTAAGTACATGAAACCAAGCACATTATTCAGGGGAAGTATACAAAAAGGGAACAAAAAGCAGAGTAACATTTCAAAGACTTGTTCATAAAAGAGAAGCTTCTTTATATGAAGAAAAGCACACTACTGTATGAGACACAATACACAGTGGGGTGTGACTTTTCCCAATGGATACATTTCACATGTACAGCGTCTATACACACAGCTAAACATATATGCAAGTAATTATTACATCCTTCACAGAATTTTCTCTAGCTTGTCTTAATTTAACTGCAGACTTAGACAACAGCCCACAGTCAGTGCTTAAGTTCATAGACCAAGGTTGTAAGTAAATTTTTAAAAAGTATTTCTTTCATGCATATGATTTGCTTTTTAACTCTTCAAAATCCCAACGTCAAGACAAAATGAAGAACACATTTTTCAGCCATTGAGAAGCTGGTTCAAATTAAAACAAACTTGCCCACTGCAAATCCTCATCCAAGTGCTAAATTAAAGATCAGTTTACAAATGTAGCGCTTTTCTAACCAATAATAATGAATTATCAATGCTAACTGAATTGATGCTTCTCGCTTCATTTATTTTTAAAGCCAGTTCTATCATTCAAGAAATAAACCACATCAATCTAATAACCCACTCAGTGAAGCAGAAAGCACATGGACCTGCCCCGCCAGAGCAGATTCCGCCTCCATAATTCAATTGAGCATATCCTGTTTGTTAATAACATCTTGGACGGGTACTATACACATCGCAGCACTGTTAAGGCATGTCGTGAAATAGTAAAGGCACAGGAAACAAAAAAAAACCCCTAAAAAGTGGATAGGGATACCTCAGCCAATTCTAGGAGGCATTACTAACATATTAGTTAATTTCATAATGTGACATTCAGAAGTCTTTATATATTATTTTTAAACTCATTTTTTAATAAATTGTAATTTTAATAAAGAATCAGAAGAACAAGAGCAATTCTCAGTGCATAACATTATTATCAGGCAAATATTGGAAAAGAGATCGAATAAAACATGCATTTAATGTCTGCAGTTTCAGTTATAAAATATAACCTACACACATAAAACTTACACGATTTATATGGAAAAAAAAGTTTCCTTACATATTTCCTTTCACTTCAGGTTTCAAATACCACAAAACATCTCTCGACTTCAGTACATGTACCAAGCATTCTTTAAAATTCAGTACTAATGCTCCCTCATTGCCAAGATCAGCTACAAAGACAGTTATCCTTTACTCCTCAAAAGTTACAGGTGCAGAAGTGCTTCTCTACTCTATGCTGGAGTTGAGCTGCCAAAAGGCCTCAAGATTTTTGAAAGAAAGGACTCCCATGGCTACGAGAAAGCATTGTGCTCTACAGCAGTCAAAGGAATCTAATATGCCCAACTTATTACTCACTACAATATAAAAACTACTTACCACTTTCTAAATGTCAAGAGTAATAACCAACCGTGAACTTGTCTGTCAGATAATATTAGAACAAATATCAAAATACCCAACGTGGGCTGAGTATAACCCACCTCCCAAGAGCTTTCCTTTTTACCCAAGAAAGCAGTGATAAGTCTAATTAAGCAATGCGGCAGGGGGAGGGGAGGAAGGAAGGGAATATAGGCAAATGTAGGCACATGTTTGTGCATTACAATATGTTTCTTCATGTTTGTGATATTACAAGAGCTTGATATTCCAATTTAAGTCAAACAAGACGGTAGTGTGCTGTCAGAGCAGAAAACAAAAATGAGCATCTACTCTGCATTAGGCATATTCATACGTCATCTCAATCAAAACTGAAAAATCTACTTCTTGGTTTAGGAAGGGAAGGACAGGAAGAGGAATAAAAAAAAAACAAGCAATGTTTCTTATAAATAAAAACTGCTAAAATGGACAAATTTTCTTGATACTGATGTTTTCTCTCTATATAAATATTTAACCAACTTATCCTCTTTTTCCAAAAGAAAACACAATTACTTGAATGTGAAAAGTACCACTCTCCAGAGAGAGGACTTTAAAACCCTGATTTAAACATATTTTCAGCATTATATTTATAGCAGAATGTCTTTCAGCATTGACTTTACGGGGAAAACAGTCATTAACCAGTTACCAACCCCACTTTCTCTCTGGAACCTGCATCTTTGGCTAGGGAACCTTCTTTGCAGCTGGTAATTTCCCTGTTTTCATCCCCCCTTCCTCTTGCCCACACCAGCTCTTTCAGACGACCTCAAGGACTGGCCGGCAATTCGGATCCTGGAGACGCAGTGCCGCTGATGAAATGTAAATGACCTCATTGCTGAGGCAGGGGGTGGGCAAGACCGTGCAGGCTCTTCAGATCAAGTCCCAAGTTTATATTTTCACAAATCTTTTTATGTACAGTTTGATTTTTTAACATTTTAATGAGCAAAAAAGTGAATCTATAGTAGCCAGTCACCACAGTTAAAGTGCAGGGCATGAACTAGGTCCCAGGAGGGAACCAGTCCACCATGTCACCACTGACTTTAGGACATTCGCCACCTGGTTCCATGTCCCCAGGTTCCAACTCTTTTCATAATCAAAACACTGCTGACATTATAAACCCCAGACGGGTTTTCTAAAATCCCTCCCAATCAATATATCCAACACATAACTTATTGGAGACAACACTGAGCTCATTGATTAAGGTGAGCTCAGTAGCAAAGTTTTCAAAATAAATGAGACAAGAATACAGCATCCAACCCCCTTGTGTCACCAGACAATTTATGAAATAGGCAATTTCCAAAAGGGCTTTTCTTCCTAACAAAATATTCGATAGCTCATGTGGGAAGAAGCAGGAGCAGAGGGGACAGGGAAAGGTGGATGACAGGCAGTCACACAAACCTTTCAGGGATGCGTCTATTAAACAGCAGGCTGCAGTCTAGTACAAGAGCAACATCTACAAAGCTCAGCCCACAAGGATATACTAAGCCTAAGACTCTGAACCAAAATATAAAATCAACACACCTAACACTGGATTCCCTTACAAATGAATATCAGAAATGAACTCAAGATTCATCTCCATCTTTTCTGGATTCGTTTCACCCAATATGAATTTTTACCCAGTCAGAAGGCCCACCCAGGAAATTTACTCCAATATGGAGAAAGTAGACTGAGTTATGCCAAAAGTGAGCCATTTTCTTAAAAACCTGGGAAAGCTTTAAAAATGCATATCACTCACATAGAATCCTATCTAAAAGCAAAACTTCCAAGACTTAAATTTGATGCAGCTAACTGGGATTATCAATAACGAAGAAGGCTGAAACCATTCCCCTGAATTTGGGGTGCAGGGTAGGGAGGGTGTCAGAGATCCCACAACAGCCATCAGTTCAGATGTCAAATACTTTGTTTTCACTGCTTCATTGACATCCATAAACAAAAATTAGTTGTGTTTGGCAGATGAAAACAACTGTCAGACACAGACACCTCCCCCCAAATAGACGCCATCTGAAAGACAAAGGCGCAGGCTGATTACAACATCCACTGGGGTTACAGAATGTTGGGAGATGAGGCATGTCCTCAATAGTTCAAAAGGAAAAGGAAAATGTGTGCAGAAAAGCACTTAAATAAAGAAAAGAGAGCTTGAATAAATAAATGGATTTTAAAATATGTAAAGCTACAATCAGCCTCTTTGTAGCCTGCTGAAAGCTAGTAGAGCAGTTGCTAATTTACCTCTGTCCAAAAGGGGAGAGAAGGAGAGAGAGAGGCTGGAAGACAGTGGGAGAACATTTCCTGAGTTTTCTACATCTAATTTATTTGTTCATTTCAAAATGTAGATGTGTGATGAAAAGATCAGTGGAGCTCAAATTCCTAAAATACTCTATTTCTATGCTTAGACATTTTTAATAGCATGAGGGAAATGCTGACCCTCTAAGTCCTGCAATTGAGATCAGTGCAACTGACTTGAAAGAAAAGCCTCTGATTGATGATCTTAAAACTCAAGTTGAAAGTTAAAAACAGAACACACACCAAATCCAAACATACAAAAAGCTAACAAAATTTTGACTTGAAGCCATTTCAAGTTAAAACCACGGATGCCAAGTGAAAGCGACCAGAGGTTTTAATGCTTATGATTAAGAAGGGTAAAATGGAATGGTAAGAAGTTCTTACAAGCTTAATTAGGACCAAGTTCAAGAATGTTGATCGAAAATTTCCGAAATATGAAAACATGAAATATAATATTTTCCCTTCCCTATAAATGTCAAATTGAATCCAAGATCCATATTATAGTGACAACCAAACTTTTTTTTATTTCAATGACAAAGCTTTGAATAAGGGGTTTTACAAAAAGGCCTTTCAACACCTGAACATAAAAGCTGGGTCAGATTTCTAACGATGCTGCTCGAATGCTACAGCGTCTGCTTCCTTTCTTTGGTATATTTCAATATTTACTCCCAGTTCACTTTCAATAAACGTCAGTTAATTTTGAGTCACTCATACATTCTAATTATGCTAATTTGTATAACACCTAATATGCACAAAGATTAAAGCACAACAGAATATAGAAATTCATCATATTCTATGACATGTATCTTATAAATGTTATATCTACATTATCAAGGACATCAAGTCCATAGGTGGAAAGCAGAAAAGCCACCTCTGAAAGTATTTTTAAATGTAAATCTCCATGATCTTTGAAGTCCAAAGTAAAAATAGTTTTAAAAATATATATCTTCCAAAAAAAATACTCCTATAAAAAATTTTCTTAACAAAGCCACTTAATCTTGTTATCCTTTCCTTTCTTCAAAAAGTTATTTAAACAAAGTTGTTTCCAAATTGAATATTATCTCAAATCTTTTATCCTAAGATTTCATTTTATTAACGTTAAACCTTACAGCCAAAGGGCTGACAGTGAGAGAGCTATATTTATAAGGTCAATGTTAAACACCATAAACTTCTTGATACTTGTTTCCAACCCTTCCAAAACAAACAAATGATTTGGTTAGAATCTCTTACAATTAGCATTTGATGGCATCAGTAATAGAATTCCTTGGATGTAATATCATTACTTGAAAGCATCTTGCCTTGTTCATTTCCTTAAACATTGTAAATCCTATTATCTATATGTTTATGTTATCAATATATCTAAAAAAAATAAAAAGGTAGGTTGGGGAAAACAGGCAAGGGGCCCACAAGTCAGACACACTAAAGGGATAGCGTGGTCCCAACAGTAAAACTGCAAACATGGTTTACCTAAAGAAGCAACTTGCCCTCAGGAAGGTAATATTTTTTTAAAAAAAGAGCACCGATAGAAATAGTATTTTGTAAGCATATTAAAAGCTGTCAGCTTTTAAATATTTTAAATGCACACAAAAATGTGCACAGATGGGCAACTTTTCTGTTCACATTAGACTAGAAAAAAATTCTTTCATTATCAAGCTCAAAGTCCTTGAATTTTTTAAACTTAATTGTGCCTCTGTTTCTTAGAATTCACACCCCAAGGCCAAAGCTTTCCTGCCACCAGTCCTTCAAATCTGACTTGGACATTACACTGGAGAAGGCTCCAAGCCTCCCTGAGGTCTCACTCCTTTTACAACACACGAAAAAGCAGTCGATAATGGGCCCATGTTGAATTCACTGCTCTCCACGTCTCCTCTTGGGACACAAGCCTAGCAGATGTGATAAAAACTGTGTCAGAGAAGTGGCTCTAGTTTGTGCCTTAATGACAACTTAAACCTCTAAACCAACACAACCAAAGGACTAACAGAGCTGGCTGTTAGCTCTCTCTCCTGCCAATCTTCAAATATCTCTGAACTAAATTAGCACCTCTACCCACAACATCCCCTGCCACCCCACAAAATCCATTCTAATTTTAAAAGATAAATGAATTCAGCACACACAGTCGGCAGCAAGAGAGTCCGTGTGTGTGCGCGCGTGTGTGTGTGTGTGTGTGTCTGACCATTCTATAATTAAGCCCTAACACCCCATATTTCATACAGTTTATATTTTCTCAAGATATGACTGTGCATTCAGATGTCTTAAAGAACTGCCTGATATATATTCCTTCTGATCGTCACTCCAGTAACTAAACTAATACAGTACGTATAACTGGTAGAGGTTACGGTTTCCAAAAGGTGCCTAACGGTATAAAAAAATTTTTTAAACATGTTCAACCACAGGAAAGAAAAGTAATATTCTGAGTTACTGAAACATTCTAATTATTAAAATTTATACAGGAGAATTTTTTAAACCATGAGTGGTTATACTTTTCTTTCAACTTGTAAAAACTCTTTGTCTTATCTAATGATATGGTACCAAAAAACAGATTTAAATGTGTACTTCTGATAACATTTTCTAAATTCTATAATTCAGCCTTCAGATGATAGGCCTTTTTACCCAGTATCCTGAAAGCCTATTCAGTCCCAATCGCATACCCACTTAATCAGCAATCATTGTTCTGGGATGCAGGACTTTGTTGTCAAGACAAGCACCAAAACCTTAAAAAAATTTTTTCAGAACTGGCATAAGAAAAAAGTGATCTTTGTCAGACAAGAACAAATTTATGCAAATCTTTTATAAACATTCACAAACATTTATTTAGCTTTTGAAATGTTGGCCTCATTTGAGAGCTTGAAAATGAGGGGGAAATAGGAAAACGCAAAGGACAGCTTAGAAGCTGGCACGCTACATAAATATTCAGAAGGAAGATTATAGGATTCATGTTAGGCTGTCTTAGGCTTCTCCAAAGTCCACACAGAATAGCAAAGAACAAAACTAACGAGAAGTACAGCAGATGTTAGACAATGCATCAGCCTCTTTTCCTCTCTCACTTGGCTATACTTGGACGCTTTTATATTTTCTTTCAATATGGTTAGGTCATTCAAGGATTCTCCTATAGACTCTGTATTGTGGCTACAGATCTATAAGCTGGAGGTCTGTCAGCTTTCCAAAAGTTTCCAATGAAAAGGCATTATGCAAATTCTACCTCTCTTACCCTCTTTCAGGAGGGGGAAAAAAAAGCCTCCAGTATGCAGTCATCGGAGTATTGGAAGCCCCAGCCTTCATTTCTGTAGAGCTGTGTTTGCCTCAGGGCCACGCTGCTTGTTTTGACAGTGGATCCCCCTAGATAGTTGGGATTAGTCGAGCTTGTTTAGATAAACTTGAAATCAAGGCCTTCTCTAGGTAGACAGCTAGATGTAGCTACCGAGTTTCCAGCTGCCTCCTCCTTTCATCCCCAAACAACTGGAGATTCACTGTAGCTATCACAGCCACAGGCTATGTCACATACATAAGTACGAAATTAAAGGCTGCTAAGAGAAGCCTTTGTAAGTCTTAGTGCTAAAATAAGGAATCTGTACTGCTTGGTTTATACAAATTATTCTAGCACCACCAGTATGGAACTGAAATCATCAGTTAACAAGGCATATTAATCAAGGTCCCCAGCTTCTTTGGAGAGACAGGATCATAGTTTGATAATATACCTAACCTTCTGCTTCTTAGCTCTTGAATGAGAGAAGTAATCACTGAAAATGTTAAAAAGGAAATAATAGGCTTTATTTATCCAGTGGCAGGGGCTGTCAGACACTGTCAACAAACACTGAGCAGAATATGAAAATCAGAATGTAAATATCAAATCCGCTTTTGAGGGAGAATTATTTAGCAATTGATTAGACAGCGCCTCATTCAACAGTCATCTCTAATTACAGAACTGTTCCAAATCAACTTTTATTTCCTACAACTTGCAGATTCTGATGGAATGATATCAGAAGGATTCAACAACTGAGGAAATTTATATACTCGGAAGAGATCAATGACATCTCATTACAAAGACAGAAAGCAGGTGACATGAAACACAATTGAAATAAAAAAAATTATACAATTCAAATCATTTTCTAAATCTAATATTCAAAGACTTTACAACTTTCGCAACTTGAAAATGTCTCTTCAGAGGACCAACGAAATGCAAACAAAGAAAATAACTCCATTCCACATATGTGCTTTATTCCACTTCATAATATTTGCTCCAACATATAGATGCAAGTGTTTACCTGAGGCTGCCTAGGATAAAGTAAACACAACAATGGTGCTGGAACAGGTTTCAACATTTCCCAGAACTGTTATATAAGTTAGCAGATAGTACAGAAGGACTTTATCCCTCTGACCAAATTGTCAAGTCACACTAGGCAGTTTCCAATCAATCAAGTTCATGTATCATCAACAAAAACATGTTCTCATAACTCAAGAGCCAAGTCATTATTTAAAAGAGAGGCCTTAAGACATGTGAGACAGCCTGACCAGGTGGTGGCGCAGTGTATAGAGCATCAGACTGGGACTCAGAGGACCCAGGCTCAAAACCCTGAAGTCACTGGCTTGAGCATGGGATCATAGACATGACCCCCTGGTCTCTGGTTTGAGCCCAAAGGTTGTTGGCTTGAAGCCCAAGGTTGCTGGCTTGAGCCCAAGGTCACTGGCTTGTGCAAGGGGTCACTCGCTCTGCTGCAACCCCTCAGTCAAGGCACATATGAGAAAGTAATCAATGAACAAGCAATCAACAGACAACTAAGATGCCACAATGAAGAATTGATGCTTCTCAATTCTCTCTCTTCCTGTCTGTCTGTCCTTATCTGTCCCTCTCTCTGACTCTCTGTCAACATAAATAAATAAATAAAAAGACATGTGAGACAGTCTGGAACTGCATTCATCAATTTGAGGTTTTCCTATGAAATTTTTGGTTCATTTCATGTAGAACTTATAAACTAAAGAAAAAGTCAGAAAACTTTTTCTCTCCAGGGCCAGATAGTAAATATTATAGGCTTTGCAGAACACTTATGGATTGTCACAAATTATTCTGTTTTGTTTTGTTTTTTACAACTTTTCAAAAAAGGTAAAAACTGTCTTAGCTTGAAGGCCACACAGAACTCAGACCCTGGCAGGATTCCGTCAACTGCCTGTTTGCCAACCCCTGACCCAGGCTGTCAGGAGCATGGTCTCACAATGTAATCCAAACAAACTCACCAACACTCCAAGACTCAGATTTAGAAATACCTGAACAGTTAAATGCCAATACCAATCACGTTGGCTCTCTGGTGATGAAATAATTCACACATGATTATTAATAAATGGCCAAGTGTCTCCTGCATACAAACATGCTCTTTTTTTGGGGGGGGGAATATTTAAAATACACAGAACTAAAGATAAAACATATTCCACAACTCAGAATGCACAACTGTTTTATGGCATGGACTCTTCAGAGAAAATAGCCTTCTTATATCAATAGCTTACTACTAGGTAAGGTCCAGGGGTTTTCTTGACATATAAATGGATTCATGCTCTCTGGGTTATTGAGAGCTCTTCAGTTTGAGGGATAGTTTGTTCTTAGTATTTTACAAACAATATTAAAGGGAAGAAAGCTTTTCTGGTGCTCTACTCACCACCCACTCAGAAACATGGTACATGCCCAAGGTTCCACTGGTTGTAGAACATCGGAGGGCCTCTTCCTGCCTCTCTCCCTGCCCGATTTTGGCCCCTTTCAACTACTATCCTTTAAATGTGTTTCCCAGGATTCTCTCTCCCCTCTTCTCTCTCTGCATCCTCCTCTATTAATAGTCTACTCATACTTCTATTATCAATATGTAAATGGATTAAATTCAAATTTTCACTTTAAAAAATAATTTTTCCATTCATTTGAGTGGGGAGGGGGAGAAGGGAGAGAGAAAGAGAGAGAAAGAGAGAAGCATCAATTCATTGTTTCATTTAGTTGTCCCATTAAGTTGTATGCTCATAGATTGCTTCTCATACGTGCCCTGACCAGGGGGTAGAACCCGTGAGCTCTGGTGCGCTGGGTCAATGCTTTACTGAGCCATCCAACCATATCTAGCAGCAGGCCTCTAGCCCCAACTGCCTTTTGGACATGGCTACCTCCTGTCCCATTGGCACTTCAGGCTTAACATTTCTTCTGAGCTCCCAAACTCCCTTTTCCTATATACCAAGAAAGTGTGACTTTTTACTGCTGTGACCAGCTGCACATCATCACATCTAAGAAGCTATTGATTATAAGACTTAATTTTCAGTACCACTAGGGGGAAAAAGATGCTGCAAATAATAGGTATACTATCAACTGTAAGATGCATCTTAGTTTCAGAGATATTAAAATATAAAAGAAAATGTGCATCTTAGAACTGATGAAATACATTGACAGGTCTGTCTTCCCCACCTGACTGAGTTGAGAAGGGTGCGGATGGTATCCATTGACAATGTCTAACAGTACCAACCACAGAGGAAACATCCAGTGATGATGGTGCTGAAAAATGACTGGGTGACAGTCTGGAGATGTAGAAGAGAAGAGAACAGTGTCAGCTGAGCACTCACTACTGCCATGCACTGTGTTAACATTCTACATGTCTTCTTGTCTAATCCTGACATGAAGCAGTGAGGACACATGGGGCAAAGGAGACTTGAATTTATCAGAGAATCAATTTAATTCTTTTTTCTTTTTTAATTTTACCAACTGAGCTATCTGGTCAGGGACCAATATTTATTCTTGATATAAAAAATAAAAAGAATAGGCCCTGGCCGGTTTGCTCAGTGATAGAGCGTCAGCCAGTGTGTGGAAGTCCCAGGTTCGATTCCCAGTCAGGGTACACAGAAACACCCACCTGCTTCTCCACCCTTCCCCCTCCCTTTTCTCTCTATCTCTCTCTTCCCCTCCCACAGCCAAGGCTCCATTGGAGCAAAGTTGGCCCAGGCACTGAGGACGGCTCCATGGCCTCCACCTCATGCACTAGAATGGCTCCAGCTACAACAGAGCAATGCCCCAGATGGGTAGAGCATCGCCCCCTAGTGGGCATGCCGGGTGGATCTTGGTTGGGCTCATGCGGGAGTCTACCTTTCTGCCTCCCCGCTTCTCACTTCAGAAAAATGCAAATAAAATAAAATAAAAGGAATAGATAAAACTATTAAAGTTTGTATAAGTGTAATATTAGTTATTTCTGTAAAAAGGTTACCATTTATGTTTATAAGAATTATGCATATAATTTAAAATATCTAATTATATTATCTAAGTTTGTTCTGATTTGCCTTTATTTTGTTTCTCATATATCAAGGGTCATCTGCTCTCTGGAGGGGGCAAAGTGACAAGTGGAAGGAACTGACAAGGCAGCTTGTATGTGTCATGTCCTGTGCCAGAAGTTGTACATGTGTTCAATGAACCTCAGTATGCTTATGGAGATATTATCACCCCCTTATACATGACCTGAACCTTGGAAGCTGAATAACATTAGTTTCAGGTAGAATGGTGAAATAACTTGCCTAGCTGGAAATAGGCAGTGAATAGAAAAGCAAGATTCAAACCCAAGTTCATCTCTTCCTGGAGCTCAAGCTCTGCCCATAATCCTCAGCTTGCTGCTTTGTTGACTGCAAATGAGATGATTCAAGATATTCTCATTCTCAAACCCTATTTGATCATCAGGATTCTGTCTCCACAGTCACTGACACCAAGCTGAATCTTTATGCTGGTAGCCCTTCACGCTGAGTGGAGCTTTCCAATTGCAGCGGTGCGGTCAAAGTTTTATGTTGTTGTGTCATGGCTCTTAGGTTAGAACCTCACATGCCAGGGCACCTAGCACATCCTGGTTATACTCATTATCTCTGAATTGTGGTGCCGTGCCCATCTCACTCTCAAAAGTGCCCTGGATTGGAAATTCTCTATGGTCAGCAGCATCTTAGAGGAGAGACCCTGGCTTGTTGGGGGGATGTTAAACTGCTGCTCCATCTGTCCTGTCCTGGAAAACCTGGGGGTGGTCTTAGAAGAGTTTGTTTTGATCACTTACTCCAGGCTCTTTATCCACATTACAGACTTAATTACATTCTATGAGTAAATGCAATATCAGACATCATCATTTATATGGAAGCAGCAAAGTCTTCTTTTTGCTTTATTTTCTCATGCTATGTCAAAAAAAAACCCCACTAACATTTATTAAACTAGATTAATTCAGGTATTGTGTATACATCATGCCAACTTCTTGCAATTCTACAAAATTAGTATTACTTTTTTGTTTTACAGATGAAAAACATGAGGCTGAAAAAGTCAAGCCTTAGCCCAAAGTGACACTTACAGAGCCAAGTCTCATAGAGCATGGGGCGACTTGCCTTCTAGCAATACTTCTCTGTTAGCAAAACATACAAAACAAAGGTACTTAAAAAATTTTTTGGGGAGGGTGATATTTTTAAGAAATAAGAGGTGAATAATGAAAAGTACTTTAACCATTAAATCTGTCATTTATAACAGAAAACATTTTAAAATTCAGAAATACTTCTCCTTTTACCAGGGTTTTATATCTCCAGAAAAGATAAATATCTGGTGGGTTGTGAGAGTTCTCTGATAAAAATGTTTTCAACAATTTAGAGTTTACACTTCTAAAACTAGATGTTACTAAAGAGGCATCATGTTTGAAATACATTTGAATATAAGAATCTTAAATACCATTGGGTAAACCTCTGCTAGGTAAGTTGGGATTTAATAAATGTGTGTGTTCATTTGGCCTACCTCGTTCAAATGCTGAGCCCAAAGATCACTGTGTGAACATTATTCAGTTGTTTATTATTATATAGCAAATACTTAGCCTGCTAACATCTATATACAGGACCAGGTGTTAGGGATGTGGATGGAACGCAGGCAAGAGTCCCTGACTTCCTGCCGAGGGCAGGAAGAGGATACGAAAACAAGTGAATGCAATGAAGTATTTTAGATGTTGTGATAGAAATGTAGTCAAGCGGAAAGAAAGGTGCTGGCGGATCTGTCCAGGGAATGTAAAAGACTTCTCAGAGGTGGGGACAGCTGAGCTGACTTTTGAGAAATGAGTCAGTGTTTACAAGACAAGCAGGCTAGATAAGAAGATTCTAGGGATAAAAGCAATGTGAAACAATATTATATTACAGCTTTCACATGGTTGATATATAAGTAAGTGACCTTCAATAAGTTGAATTTTCTTTAAAAGACCATCTTCTTTCTTTTATGAATACCTTTTCGTTTCTACCTCACTTGTTCTGTACACACACACACACACACACACACACAAACTAGGCCATGATCTTGGCTTATATTATATCACATTTGAAACCCGAAACTGACCAAAGTTAGACAGTTTCAAATTATGGTAGCCAGAGGAATCTTAATGGTACTGTGTAGAAGTAGTTTTAAATGAAAGCTAACATAATATAAAGTACTATATGCAACCAAAAGGGCTAATTTACGACGACAGTGGGACCTGTTACTAAATTTCTGAGGTTTTGAACATGGAAAGTCTCAATACTACAGATTTCACAACTGAAATAAAATAAAAATAATTGGTTATTTGAAACCCCCCTTTATCATCGTTTAAAGAGTTTCCATATTTTCAGTATAGTTCAGAACAGAAATATTCAGGCATTATTTCTGATTCTTTTTCTTCATCTTTACTTGATAAAGTACTCCCTTACCTTTGTAACTTCCCTAAATTTTGCTCTGAACAGCGAGGACTTAGGAAGAAAAGATTTTCCAGAAATATTCCTAGTGTCAGTCTGAAACTAGAGGTAAAGGTTATCACATATAACAAAACCAGGTTACCCTGCTACCCTAAACCTACTCCTAAAAATAGTAGGCATTACATATTATTATATTAGATGCCAAGTATTATTCTGAGCATTCTGCACATTTCAAATCACTTAACCCTCACAACAATCCTATGAGGTCATTACTATGATTATCTCTAGTTTATAGGTAAAGAAATAAAATCCCAAAGAGGTAAACCTCAGTAAACAACAAAGCTAGGGTTCAAATCCCAGCAGTCTAGCTCTAAATTCACACTCTTAATCACCACCATCGTGCCTCTATGGTCTCCTTTCTGGAACCTGAACTCTTTAAGCAATGTTTGTTACTACATACTTCATATTCAAAATTATTCATTCACTGGCCCCTGGTTTATCCTGGCTGCTAAGAAGAGCCTCTAGCACTGACTAGTAATTCCTATACTTGAAGAGTTCATAGATTGACAGAGAGACGTCCAATACAATGTAAAGGGTCGAGGTTCCACATGCTGTCCAAGTGCTGAGGATAGAGTGACTAATTCAGTCAAGGCAAGTTTCACAGAGGCAGTGATACAAGCAGAGAATTTAATGCTGAACTGAACCAGACTTTACTGGGGGGTGGAGAGGGTGAGGGATGCATTTCAACTGCAAAACAACATGAGCAAAAATACTGAAGTGGGAAAGAACAGCCACACTGGGAAATGGTGAGGCGTCCTACACCTGGTTATGAAGGGAAATGGTAGAAACCCAGGCTGGAGGTTGGTCAAGGTCAGACTGCAATGGGCCTTAAATCCAAGTTAAGATATTTGGAGCAGCTGTTGAAGGCACCAAGGAACCATCAAGAGTTTTGACTAAAGAGAAACAGCTGAAGACATGATTTGATTTCAGTTTTAGAAAGATGTCTCTGGCCACCTTACAAAGGGCAATAATTAAAAGGTCATTGGGTTGTAGACTATAAAGAAGAGTCCACGGAGAGAAGCTGAGAGTATGAATGCAGAAGGAAATTGCAGAACAGGGCAGACTTGGGAGCAATTTAGCAGGGGTACCAAACACAACTTGATGACTACAGACTTGAGATGCATCCCAACAGAGACTGAGTACATGAGGCTTAAGTTAACACCCAGACTACAAGTCTCAACAGCAGCCACAATTTACTTAGTTGCAATCACTGGGTGACTCACCAGAAATGAGACCATCCAATAGTATTCACAAATGTCTAAAATTTAGTGTGGCTTATTTTTTTGGAGCCAGAATAAAAACAGGAGAATACCTTTAGTAAGAATGTGTGAGGACTACATGATTACCATTTCCTGGAGTAAGATTCAAGTAAGTAGTAGTACAATATAGCTGTATAACTTGGTGTGCTTTCAGAAAGAATAGCTCAAAAAGAATTTGTCTTTTTAATGAGTTCCTTCCATATAACAGTAATAGTTTGGGAGTGACCAAATTAGGAAGAAATCTTCCATTTAAAATAAGAGCCTTAAGTCAGAATACATACCAGTTTTTCAATTGAGTTTGCCTAAATATTTAAGGTTTTAAAATATAGTTTCATTAAGTAGCCAGTCCAGAACATTCAACATTCACTGGAGGAGAATGGAATATTCTCAAGAACAGACCATATGTTGAGTCACAAAACTAGCTTCAACAAATTTAAGAAGATTGAAATCATACAAAGTACATTTTCTGACCACAATGCTTTGACACTAGAAATCAATGGCAACAAGGAGGTTAAAAAAAAAACCATAGACATAAAAGTGAGACTAAGAGACATTGATAAGAGTGTGGTGGTTACGGGGGGAGGGGGGAGGGGGGAGAGGGAGAGAGAAAGGGGGAGGGGGAGGGGCACAAAGAAAACTAGATAGAAGGTGACAGAGGACAATCTGACTTTGGGTGATGGGTATGCAACATAATTGAACGACAAGATAACCTGGACATGTTATCTTTGAATATATGTATCCTGATTTATTGATGTCGCCCCATTAAAAAAATAAAATTATTGAAAAAAACAAACCCATAAATATGTAGAGATTAAACAACATACTGCTAAAAAACTGATTGGGTCAAAGAAGAAATAAAAGGAAAGATCAAAAGATATAGAGACAAATGGGAATGACAATGCAACGTATCAAAACTTCTGGGATGCAGCAAAAGCAATCATAAGGAAGTTCATATCATTACAAGCCTATCTCAAAAAATAAGAAAATATCAAGTAAACAACCTAACATTACATCTTAAAGAACTAGAAAAAGAAGAAAAACAGTCCAAAATCAACGGATAGAATATGTATCTGTGGATGAGAAAATTACATCTCAACCTATAATTCCAAACTGCCAAAGTACTAAGAAATATGAAAACTGACCTTTTGAACAAGAGGTTAAAAAATCCATGAGTCAACAGTGACTCTTAGAAAAAAAGCACATGTCTAAAACAAACCTAAATGATTATCTTTTTTTTTCCTTTTTTTTAAACAGCATTTTTTAAAAGATTTTATTTATTCACTTTAGACAGAGGGGAGAGAGAGAGAGAGAGAGAGAAGGGGAGAGGAGCAGGAAGCATCAACTCCCACATGTGCCTTGACCAGGCAAGCCCAGGGAATTGAACCGGCGACCTCAGCGTTCCAGATTGACGCTTTATCCACTGCGCCACCACAGGTCAGGCTGACTATCTTCTTTAAGGACAACTCCAAAACTTTCTACTTGGGTTTCTCTTACAAATTCTACTAATTTCCATGGCTTCACAACACAAATAGCAAGAAATTGCATGAAAGTGATCACATGGTGGCTTCACTACCAGAGACCCTAGTTTTCAGAGGCATCCCCAATTTCTAGCCATACCATCGTTCTACAAACCATCAAAACATCTTGGACAAGCATTACCCTTGTAGCATACTAGACAGTAAGGTCCTTCAAGGTAAGATGGGATCTACTTCTCTCTTTCTCTTTACCTGGTATGGTGTCTGGCTCACATTCTGCAGACAACTACACTTATCAATCTGTCACTCAATTAATGCAGAAAATAAAATCTACTTTCCCAGTTTCTGACACCAAAACAGACATGGCAGGGAAGGGAGTAGGGCAGGGAGGATCAGCTTTATAAGTTAGTCTTTTTAAGGCCATGTTGTGGAGCTATTTTAAAGTGTGATCCATTTGACCCTTACATAGTAAATTCTTTAGATGAGATACAAATGAACTGACAAATTCTGTTCCATGGTATATGGTGGCATAAAATGTTTCCAGGACTAATCTTGATCTCATCATTTAAAGTGAATCAAATCTGAGCAGACTGTAAGAATAGGTTGGAAGGGTAACAGCATCCACTTTGAAGAAAAAAAAGGGGGGGTGGTAGAGAAGAAAGCTCAAAAGTTTCTAAGAGAAATGGGATGCACCTAAGTCTGATTCCATTCTTTGTGAGCTTGGTGAACACAAGGCCCAAAGGACCACAAACCCCAAATCTCAATTCCAACTTGAAGACTCTATGATTTAGACAAGTCACTATAGAAAGACTATCTTTGTGGAATCAATGTCACATTTTACACAGACCAGGTACTCTGCTGCTTATGTTTCTCTGACTAATAATAATGGAAGGGGGGGATCAAATTTTATCATTTGTCTTACGTTTTATGTACATATTATACATGTGTGTCATATTACATAATGTTGGTATAATGAGGCTTCCTTTCACAGTAATAAAAAATTTAGTAGCTGTGGATTATATCTTTAATTCTCCTATTAGTATCTTTTCAAGTAATCAGGGCATGAACAAATTTTGAATATAAATGTTTAGTCTCTGGCTTATCAAAATTTGGAAGAAAATAACATGAAAGTTTTCACATACAGGAGCTCCCCAAAATAATGAGGCAATCACCAGTAGACAAGTTGTAAGTCTTTAGTTAGTATTATCTCGGTTGCCTTTCTAATCAGAATCTTCCAGTCCATTTGCAAAGGTTATGCTGTGAGTACCTATGTGCTTAAGAAATGTTTTCTTTAGAGCATACCTGAAGCATGAACAGAAGAAAACTCCATATTTAAGCAATTATATGCAACTCAGAAATGCCAATTTCCATCACAATTAGTCTAAGTTATGCAACATATTTTTGTTCCTTTTTAGTATTAGGTGATGTATGTTTTCATAATTTGCTTAACTGCCTATAGTGAAATTTTAAAATCACATAAACTATATAAAACCATAAAAGAAAGGGCACCTTTTTATTTTTCCCAATGCACCATGTTTCTACATTGCTTATAGAGCTGTACAAGAAACACTGTTCATTTCTATATAAAGATTTCCATAAAATTTTTATAGTTTCTATAAATGCATAAAGATTGTTAGTTTCATTATAACCTCTGTTTCAGTGCCAGTGGAAAGAAAAATTACCTGCAACTCTAAACAGCAACCTACATATAAAGGGGCGGGGAAGTGTGCTCAGACCTCTATTTAAAGAGGTCTAAGAAACTCGCTATATTTCACCAACATATAGATGAGCACACCAGAGAAGCAACTTCTAGCACATTCAACTCTAATCGCCACCCTTAGAACAAAAAGGCTATAAAAAGTACAACTGAAAAAAAAAAGTGCAACTGTAAGAACAAATTATTAACTTTAGTACAAGAAGTAATTATAACTAATACATTTTTAAATGGTATATATAATGCCTATCATACTTGACACATTACAAAGCTATTTATGGATATCTTCTCTCTGATAGTTACTATATCTTTATACCAAATTATCCCATACTACAAGGTATAATTACTAAAGGCTCATTGTTTTATTCTGAAAAATCATATAATGTTTTAAAGCCAAAGATGGGATTTTGATGAAAGTGGTAAGCATAATTTGCTAACATGTTAATTTAACTATCCTTTTCTTCCTTAATTCCATTAGTATTCATTAAAACTGCACCAATCACAATGAGTAAAGTTTTACCAATTATTTCCATAATTCTGAATGAATACAATAAACAGAATAGAATAATTATAAATCCACTTAATTAACTAAAAGGTTATTTCCAGAAGGGAAAGATATCCATGTTTTGTTTTCTTATTTTTAATGCTACATTGATATGTTGATATATTTGAGAAACCATTTTTATAAATGAAAGATACATATTATTGTGATTCTGCTCTTAACAAAAATTTTATATTGGACAGGGTGTGTTAAGAGCCACAGTATCTAAAGTTATAATAAGAGATTGCAAAAAATCTAGTTTAAGCTATTAAAACCAAAGTCACCTTGGAAATTGCATCTGTAGTTTAGTAATTTTAACTCTAAAAATAAAAAATTTAGACAACTTCACATTATGCTTATGAGAGATAAATTTTTCAAAATTTTATAAGTAAGTTGTTAGAAGATGTTTTTAAATGCAGGATCCTTCTCAAGGCAGGATCCTACCAGCGTTGATGTTTTAGTATTTAAACTAGCTAAGCATTAAACAAAAGAAGATGAATAAGTAATGTGAACTCTGAAAAAGACCTTGCTTCTGTCTTTTTCGTTTGTTTTTCACTTAAAAAAATATAGGCATTACATGTCTTTCTGGAATTAACAAAGGCTGTACTTTCAGGCTTCAAGATAGCAGGCTTACCAGATTTTAAATGAAATATTGGGTGCTACAGTGATTTAGTGGTTTTAAACCAGAGATGTCATTGCAGTCTTAGGGTGTCACAGACAACTTAAGGGAGAAAAAAATGGGGCACAGAGAAATCATTTTGTCAGTAATTACAATCAAGAGTCCTAAAATGTGGCTCAGGCTGCTCATTACTTCTTCCTTTTGTATCAAGACCCTTATTTACATTTCAGATTACATTTTTTATGAAACAGTAAGATCTCTCAGAGCTGAGAGGACTGAAATAATGAGGGGAAAACATTTTAATAAAACGTGTTGGCTCTGCATTACTTCCGTGTCAGAAAGAAAGGCTACTTCTGTAGTGATGGATCATTTATTCTGCTTCTAAACGAGAA
The DNA here is from genome assembly GCF_036850995.1 of Saccopteryx leptura. Lineage (NCBI taxonomy): Eukaryota > Metazoa > Chordata > Mammalia > Chiroptera > Emballonuridae > Saccopteryx > Saccopteryx leptura. Next base: position 11,477,890 of record NC_089504.1, on the reverse strand, counting down.
GCAAAAAGATGAAACTGATGAACTTTTACTGCCCATTTGTCTTTAGCAGACAATTAAGACAGAGAAGATCAAAATGGATTATCATACCACGCAGACAACTGGCCCAACAGTAATACATCTCCGAGACCACAGATTTGTAACTCTCTTTTATCCCTCCCCTTTCTTCTTACTTCTGTTTCCACTCTAAAGGCAGTGCTAGCTTTGTGGCTCAAGGAGAGCCAAAAGGCTGGTCATCATTATTCAGTCACAGATGTCAATCTAACCTCCCTTTTTTCTCAGTTTCTAAAGCAGTGAGCCACAATAATTTGTGACAGATTCTTTTACTGTAAGGTACAAAGAACACACAGAATAAAACATCTAGCAGCAGCAAGCGTCTCTGATCAAGTGTGCTGGTACATGGGAAATACACAAATGTAAAAACAAGTCCTGGTAGTTGAGGCAAATGAGGAGAAAAACTGGGCGGGGGATGGGGGGGTTGAGTGTGTGTGTGTGTGTGTGTGTGTGTGTGTGTGTGTGTGTGTGTGTGTAGTAATAAGTGCTATACTTTGTGGTGAATTATCCCAAATCCTTATGGATTATAGCATAAATGTTTTAATACTAGAAATATTGTCTAGATTAAGTGCATATTCAGCATGTAAGGTTTGCGTGTAATACAAATATTTCTAAGAATTCCTTTATAATAGTACACAGAGTGGAAAGACAGTTTCATTTAATCCAACAAATGCTAAGAGAAAACACAGAAGATCAGAACTCAAATGATAAAAAAAGGTAAATAAGCAATATGCAGGTCTCATTTTACCAGTAAATCAACTCTCAAATTTCTGGAAACTTGTATGTAATTTCATAAAAAATAAAATATATCTTTTATTCAGCCTTGATTCTTGAGTTATAAGCGGAAAAGATGGTAAAGTGTGTGTTGAGTCAAGTTGGAAGAGATGCTAAGTAAGGCAGTGAAATGCGCGCTCTCCTAAGCCTACCTCTACCCGTGAGTGGCATCCTCCAAATTTCAAAACTTTTATGTCACTGATCTAAACAAAAATAAATAAATATTGATCCTATAAGCACTTAAAATAGCTGATGGCTATCATTATTTTTTAGGCTCTTACTATAATTTTAAATAACTTAAACTTCAGTATATAAAACACTTATAAGATCATCCATTAACCCAAGTAAAGAGAACTAAGTTCATAATATAGGAATATCTAATCTGAAAACTGGGCTCCACATGCAATGATAGAATTCATAATAGCCTGAATTTCTGTCTATAAATAAAAATACACTATATATACATACGTATCTACAGTACATACACACACACACACACACACACACACACACACACACACACACATTTTCCCCAAACATACAAGCACATATACTCAGAAAAATAAACACCAAATTGTCATAGTGATTATCTCTGAGTAGTAAAATTACAGATGGCTTGTATTTTCTCCCTTTTCATTCTTTTGTTTATTATTTATGTATATTTTCTCAATATTTTTTGTATCAAACATATTATCCTTGTGATTTTTAAAAGTTATACCAAAAAAATCATGTTGCTCAAACATTTTCAGATATAATAAGAAACTATGTTTAAAAAAATAGAGCCAGAGGTTAACCATATTATTTTAAATTTTTACCTACAAAATTTTCTCTCATGGATAATTCAGATCATGGGACCACAGAGGCTATTTACATAGATACAAGAGTTTAGAATAATGATTTTCTTGAGAACTACAGCCTCAAGTCTATACAAAATAATACTTTAAGATTTTTCCACTCTAGACATTGTTTAAGGGAAGAAAATCATTAAAGGTCCTACAATCTTTGGATTATGTAGTTTAAACCCAATGAACTCAATCTCACCACAATTTATGGTAGGATAAAAATTTATCTCTCCAGTTGGAAGATGAAACAAGGAGTAGAGTGAGAAGATTAATACTTATTAAAATCTCATTTAAAAGTCTTAGGATCACACACAAAACAAACCCTTCCAGTTCTCTTGAGTTCTTTACAATAAAATCTCATTACAAAGCATCTCATTATACCGATTATCCAGTTATGTTCCTGGTCACAATATGTCCCCTGTATTCATAAAGATGTATCAGATACTTTGCCTTCTGTTATATGGCCATACTGCAAAGGTGTTACCACTACTACTGGATATTTCTATTCCATTGTACCTATCTTCTTTCAAGGACTACTTTTAATGAACAAAGGTAAGTAGATGTACTTTAGAAACGTATTATATTGTATACAATACTCCACACATGAAAGGTCTTATAAAGTGGTTTTATTCAGTATAAACAAGGATGCTTTTACTTTAAAACTGCTTTTACAAGCATATCAAATTGCTTATTTGAACTAAAAATGTAAGGTGCACCAAAAACCTACAAAACATCTCAAATGTTTCTGAAGATCGAAGCTGAAATCCAGAGTGTATTATCTGGAATTAATTATCAAGAGTAGAGCAACATCAGAACTTCAACAGTATTTTGTGATTAAAATATGTAGTTCCTTCCACTGCATTCCATGCTTGCAGAATGCAGGAAATTCAAGATGGCAGGACCAAGGGGCCAGTCTTCACTTTCTCTACCATCATTACAACTGCCCTCTCACCCTACAGACCCTTCCTGCATGTGTATCTTCTCCTTTGAGTACTACCATAACGCACAGTTTCATAATCTAGTTCAAATTCCAGGATATGTTAGAAAGTTCCCTCCTCCCCCTTTTTGTTACACTGGCTCTTGATGCTTAAATAACATTAAAAAAAAAGTTCACAGGCAATCCAAACGGATTTCCTAATGAACTGCAGACTGTAACATAGCTTAGAGTAAAGAGTAAAATTTGTGATAGATTTCTCTTCCTTACTTTCTGTGCATTTTTCCCCTGAAGGTAACATCCCAAACTCGCACCAATGTTTTCAATCCTACTTCAGTATATTTTACTTTTTGTCTTGGGTTCCTAATTACTGTTTCTCTTCCCTTCTAAAAATTCATTTATCTCTTTCAGTAAAAAGAACAGTAATAATATGTTGAACAACTCTGAAATAAATTTTGTCATGTAAAAAATTAATTACGCATTCCGAACCTGGTCACTGTAGTCCTCCGGGAATTGCCTCTGCACCTCAGGATCTGTAAATAATTGACAGATAATATTAATTGGCTTTGGATTAGTGAGCAAGCAGAGGATCACACATTAATATTTGATCAGAAGATGATAGCAGCCCTGGCAGGGGATCCAAGGGGGGCAGCTGAGGCTGCTATGTTGATGAGCACGAGGAAGGACTCGGCAAGGCACTCCCATTACCCTCCTCCAGAAATATTAAAAAGAAAAATTTGAAAGACCTGATGCTACTGTTAACTTTAAACTATTACCTAATGCAAGAATCTTGCCAGCTGCAAATTGCCCTCAATATATTTTTTTCCCAGAGAAAATGAGTCTTAAACCTGCTTGACTTTTCTTCTCTAATCAGAAGGCTCCTTCTCATAGTTATAGAGGTAGTCTTGATAAACTAACTGCCTTAAACACCAGTTTCAGACTGGGGGGCAGGGGCGGAGGTGGGGGAAGGGGCAGTGAGGGTGACAGAATTCTTTCAAGGAACAAATGCAAAACTCTTTCCTTGCTTTTAAAAATAAAATACATACTTCCCCAAATACTTATGAGCTCTTGAAAATACAGATAACACTAGGTAAAGTATTCAAAATAAAACCAAACAATACACTTCTAGCTTACCAATATAAACAAAATTAAACTTGCTCAGAAACTAAGAAATACAGAGGTGAAAATACCTTTCATGACAGTCTAAAACAGAATTACTAAAGTGGTCACTTGATTCTTCAATCATGATTGCAAGATAATCCAATGCCATTGTCTTTAAGTCAATACAGAAGTGTACTAATTAAAAGCTATTAGCACTCCATTTGCTATCGATCAGGAAAACATTCAATCTTTTTTTTTTTTTTTTTTTTGTATTTTTCTGAGGTTGGAAACGGGGAGGCAGTCAGACAGACTCCTGCATGCGCCCAACTGGGATCCACCCGGCATGCCCACCAGGGGGCGATGCTCTGCCCATCTGGGGCGTTGCTCTGTTGCATCCAGGGCCATTCTAGCACCTGAGGCAGAGGCCACAGAGCCATCCTCAGCGCCCCAGCAAACTTTGCTCCAATGGAGCCTTGGCTGCGGGAGGGGAAGAGAGAGACAGAGAGGAAGGAGAGGGGGAGGGAGTGGAGAAGCAGATGGGTGCTTCTCCTGTGTGTCCTGGCCGGGAATTAAACCCGGGACTCCCGCACGCCAGGCCGACGCTCTACCACTGAGCCAACCGGCCAGGGCCACAATCTTTTCTAATAAGAGAAAGATTGGGTTCCTCAGAGACACATTAAGGGGAGTGATCAGAATAATACCTATTTGAGAAACTATGTATCAATATAAAAGGCTTATGGAAAAGCATAATAGTTGAGGGTTCCACCTCACAGTGATCACAATAGTTACTACTCACTTCCCATATCTATGTTTTAAAACACCCATTTACTTCTTTTTGAAAGTAAATCCATGTAAAAGTTAAAACCCTTCAAATCACAACACACACAAAAATACAATTAATTGTTCTGCAGGGAAGAATCAAAAAGGGAGAATTCTACGAGCCTATTCACACAGTACATTTAAATCCTAGAGATACCAGTTTTCAAATCATTAAAGTCAATGGATGTTACTTTTCAAAATCTAAGACCAATATTCAAAAGGTCACATCAAAAGCAGAGTTCCCAAAATGGATGGTGCAAAAAAATATAAAGGCCCTCTCAACCATTTCAGCTCTTGAGGTGTCTTCTGGTTGACTTAAAAACTAGGGGATCAATTTTTCTTTCTACTCTCATCTTCAAATACTAGAAGGGACAAATGACACTTCTCGACCATGACTAGCAGAATTCTGGTATCATCACGGCCGCAGTACTGGGCAGGGCTGCCCTGGTGGGCTGATGAAGACATTGTCACTTCTCTCTGGGCAGGGCTGAAATCACACAAGGACTTGATCCTCTGGAGACTGGGGGCCAGAGGGCGCTAACAGCACTGGATAGGTCTCCAGAAAGAATTAGCCACCAGGATGCAAAGGGACAGCCAGATACCCAAAAAACTTCTGAAAGTGTGTTATGGAATGGGGTGGGGTGGAAAGGGGTGAGGGTTGGAGAGGCTAAAAAAGAGGCCAATGGCGATAATTCCTAAAACATATGAAAGTGAGCTGGTCCAGTGGGAAAAAAAACCTGGTATGTTAGGATTTAAAATTTGTTCCCAAGACAAAAAAAAACCAAAAAAACCCCACTTCTAAGTCACTGAGGTATCCAATAAAATAGAGGTTGGGAAAGCCACAAAATAATCTGAGGCATATTCTTTTTTTTTTCCAGTTGTCATGTGGTTAACACTTACTCTTCAACCAGAAAACTTCAGACAGATATGACGCACATGTAAATCTTTAATATCATGTCCTCTTTCTTGCAGTGATTTGTGCTTTCTTGGGAAACACAAAATACCCGTGGAAATAAAGATGGAATAACACCAAAGACTTAATTTTTCATCACCATTTGCTAAAAGGATGAATGTCAGAAACCAAAACTTGTGGTTTATTCTTCTATTTAAAAATATAAGTTTCTTCATATAGGTGAGAAAAAGGTTTTCAAATCTCTTTGACCAAGTAAATTAATAAGAAACTACATTAATAATTAAGTTGGCACTTTAAAATGCATTTTATTCATATATTCAACATAGCAAAATTGAAAAAGAGACAGAAACATGGATAAAAAGAAAAAAAATCTACCTATTTTAATATATAGAAGGTAGTTATGACCAGGGAATGTCACAATGAGGGCCATTCAAACCATATTCTTAAGCACTGCCTCTATAATGGGCAACATAGGAAACACCACCAACTAAATTCCTTCTCTGTCCTTAGACTGACCCTAGAGGGAGATTCCCAGATGTTAACAGAATCATGTTCCAAGATAATACAGTAATTTTATTTACTATGATTCAAGCATAAAACTTTTGACTTCCTTTCTTTAAAGCCCTACGGCTTACAAAAGCAAACTTCATGGATCCTTAACACTCTTCTAAAACAATATTGAAAAAAAAAAGGCAATGCTTTTTAAAACCAAAGCCCAACCTCTAAAGTTCCATTCAATTAGCTCAGAGATCTAGATAGCTAATAAAACTATGAAAGCCATTTTGTAAAAATGAACACAAAAACTGAAAATAATTTGTCTGAATTTTCTTAAAATGTCTATTTTCTATAATAGGTTGAAATCTTTTTTTTTTTTTCACAGTGACTTGATCATTATGCCATAATGTCACCAAAATACTGACATTGGAAACATCTGAGTTAAAAAGGTCCAAATACAATCTGCTTTTCTCAAGCAACACAACACCAGCCTTACTAACAGCTTCGGCATAGCACATGTACAAAACCTAGCACCCCGCAGTTAAGCAAACCGCCTTTAAATTTTCTGTCTGGCAGCAATCCACTTGCGTGTCTGTATGTTTTTACAAGTTCTCTATGTATTTCATTGCATCAGCTGCATTTCTTTGAGTTTTAAATGGTCTGGGAACATTTTATGAAATGTTCTATGTCTTTATATGGAAAATAACATACACTGGAAAACTGCGCATTGGTCTAATATTTATATCTCTATTCCTTTATCCACCATCCACTGCTATGATTGCTAATGTTCCAAAACACCTTCTCACATTTAGATCCTCCCTGCCAAATGCAGTGTCACCAAAAAGCTCACTTTAAACACAAAAATCTGCAGATGAAAGAACTACCATGGAAAAGAGTAGCATAAGTTGCTTAGGCAATTGGCAATAAGAATAGAGTTATTGGCATGTGTCAAGCTTTTTCTCCAAGAATTGTCCCTGACAGAAAATTAAGAACATAATAGTAGTACATAGCACCCTCTTCCTTCCTTATCCTTCCCTCTCAGTAACTTTCTCCAGACTTAAACAATATATTATTACAAAATTAAAAATCGATTTCATCATCTCCTAGGAAAATACTTTTCAACAACAAAAAAACTGTATTTAAAATACTTTGCCACCAACATGTATGATATGATAGAGTCCATACATCTCTTAGCCACATAAGCCTAATGAAACTTCACACTATGTCAATGTAAGGGTCTACCTTGTCCCGGCACTATGGCCACGCAAGAGACTATCCCCACACAGGACTTCCACTGAAGGCCACAAGATGTATTTCCTTTTTTTTTTTTAACAGAGACAGAGAGAGAGTCAGAGAGAGGGATAGATAGGGACAGACAGACAGGAACAGAGAGAGAGAAGAAGCATCAATTATCAGTTTTTTGTTGCGACGCCTTAGTTGTTCATTGATTGCTTTCTCATATGTGCCTTTACCAGGGGCCTTCAGCAGACCGAGTAACCCCTTGCTCAAGTCAGCGACCTTGGGTCTGAGCTGGTGAGCTTTGCTCAAACCAGATGAGCCTGCGCTCAGGCTGGCGACCTTGGGATCTCAAACTTGGGTCTTCCGCATCCCGTCCAACGCTCTATCCACTGCACCACCCCCTAGTCAGGCCATATTTCCATATTTAAACAGACATTTCACTGGACAGACTCCCCACACACAATCTCATTCAGGGACAGAACATACCATGCTTAGAAGGCTATGTCTTCACAGAGAAAAAAGTTTGAACTCAGAAACTTTTTTTTTTTTAAGAAAGGCTAATATTCTCCAATCTCAATAGTCCATGTTTTCTAGTTTTCTACTGTAATATACTTTTAAATCTTTAAGATATACCAGATTGCCACAGGATGTTTAATTAATAGAATAGAGTTTGGGCAAGACTTACTAGAAAGGTGCTATAAATTATTTTACACAGGCTCCAAAACCTTGAGTTCTGCCTTAGGCTTAAAGTTCCTAGAAAACGTGGTAGACAGATCTTTTACAACAGAAATGCAAATAATTCATAAAAGTACTGTGGTTATGTATGAGGGCTCATTTGTAGATCAGTAACTAGTATGTGTACACACACACAACACACACACACACCTCACCAAATTATTTCCGTGTCATACCAGTAACTCCACTCGCAGGGTCAAGACATGACACTTTCACTGATTACTGAAAAATACACTGTCTTCATTTTCTGTGATAGGCCTAACAACTGCATACTAACCAAATGTTACAATCTACTATAACTGGAGCTTTTTAAGGCTATCTAAGAGAAACTGCAAATGTGGCCATTAACACAGGAATCTATACTGCTTTCACTTTCAACATGCTAGGTATCAAAGCAGAAAACATTACATTTAATTCCTACTAAATTTATTCAGTCATTATCTCTAGCATATTTGAGCCAATAAGAGATAAAATACTGAATACATTTAAAGCTAACAATTATAAAAATCTGCTCTTCAAAACCGAGATTTCAAAATTAGCTGTAAATGATATAATCTCATTGTTTGATTTCATGGAGTTTAAGATACTATCTCCCTCTCCCCCACATCCATGAATGTTAATCCAAGCTGTAATCAGATTTAATTTTCCAGATGAGAAGGTAAGAATATGTTGCAAACCAGTAATAGTCCATTACACTTCTCTTTCCCTAATGACATTTTCCATTTTTATGCACTAAAAATGTAGACTCTCAGAGAATTGTCTGAGAGGTTATACATTTTGAGGACAAGCTTAATCTTCCCCCAAACACACTCAGATATGAACTTTCTTTTAATCTTCAAGAAGAAAAGTTAAGTTTCTTTTGTATATGTAGAATTAAAGTTTCTTGACTGCAAACTGAAACGCACTACACTAACTACTAAAGAGCTTTAAGGACATTGCCTATTAAATCTACTATAACTATAAAAAATCAGCCTCACTTATTGTACATGATAGAATTCTGGAATCATTAGTTTAGCATTGTAACCAAATACAATTATCCTAGTAAATTATTCTACTTATAATAGTTAAATTTACTTATTAAAAGTAATATATTTTTGAAAGCAATGTTTCAAATGTTTTTATAGTTTAAAAAAGTCAACATGTTTTCCTTTTCCTCAACAATCAAACAAAATGGTTTCTGGTATCTTTCCTTTAAAAATGTTTTTAAATTAAAAATTGCTCATTCAAAAAAATTATTGAGTCCAAAATGTTGATTTTATTCTGAAATTAGAAGAAATATAATTCACTAATTTTAAAAAAATCATTTCAAAGTACTTTAAATGAACATTTGGTTTCCAAGTACAGGTGGAATTTCTTTTTTTAAAAAAAATCTCTTCTAGGGATTAACTTTTGCTTTAATACATGACTGTAAGACAAAAACTTCTGAATCATCACCAATTTTAAACCGTGCTTCTTTCTATTCTAGACTTGTCCCTCTCTACTGGCATTGAAAATACATTCAAACCGACTACACAGAAGCCAGCCTGATAACACAGGAGCAGTTCACCATCTACACCTGTGACAGAAACGCAAAGAGCATTATTCAGGGAAGGAGCACACAGCCCACCTCAGGACGGCAAGCAATGGAACCGTTCCTGTGCCAGATTCCTCCTCAAACTAACATATTCTGCCTTTCAGACATATCCTGCTCCAATGTGACTATTTATGCATAAACAGCAGACACTGACCTATTGTTTTCAGTTGTTGGAGTTATGAATATAGTACAGTTACCAATTAAGTGAATCAACAAGTCCTAAATACATCAGCTGTTCTACAAATAATGAGTCCATTGACATTATGCAGTAAAATCTAGGGAGTTTCATCTTTCTTTCTAGAGAAATGCTGATATTTTGACCAGCAAATGCCACTACTTAATAATAACTAATTTCATCTACAAAAGAAATATAATAAATCTGATCATTAACCAAACTTATGCCACGTAAATCCAAAATTCTAACATTGGCCAAATTCCAAAGGGAGTTGTAAAATAAAATAGGAGAGTGCGCTGGAGGGAAAAAAAATGTCAAAAGAACATGTTCATATAGTCTTACATTTTTCCCCACTGAATATCCTAGTTTTTAGCTTTCACTATTATTTAAATATTTAATGGTTTTGAAATCAGTTCGAAGTTTGGAACTAATTCCTAAAATCTATCAAATTGATGGATGAATACTGATGGTTTTTTCTCTAATGGTTATAATCTCAGGTTTCCATTTAATTTCTCTGTGAGTTAGAATTCATCTTACCCCATCTTTTTGTATGAGTACCATTAACTGTCAAATTTTTACTCCAATATGAATAACTACTTCAGATCTAACCTAAATGACAGCTGTGCCCTTTATGTCCTACAAACATGACATCACTGCATAGAGTTTTCATAAATAGATATATCACATCTGTCAAATTAGGTGAAAGGAGATAACTCAATTATTTACTCAAACAAAACTAGTGACTGAGTACCCACTATGTGCCAGGCCCTGAGACAAGTATTTTGTATGAACTTTCTAATTGTATCTTCATGACAAAGCTATGATATTAGGACTATCATAATCAACTTTATTAAAGAAAGCAATAGGTTACCACTTGTCCAATGTTTGAAAATTATTATTTATTCATGCCATAAATACTCTGGTGTGACTAGTCCAATTAATGAATAAGACATAGGCTTGGTTCTCAAGGAATTTATAGTCTAACACTGATGCAGAGCACAGAGAGTTAAACAAGCAGTTACCACAGGGCTTGGTTAAGTACTAAGCTAGGGACTGGTAAAGGGCGTGGAACCTGGTCCTGGCCAGGACAGAAAAGCTTCAGGGAAGAGCGTGGCAGAACCAGGTGGAGAGTCCAGGACTAGCCCAGGGTTCATCTGGTACTACGACCACACGCCCCTTTGGACAATCTAGAGAACGATGGGTATTTTGTGAGGTCAGGGGCCATAATCTACTGAGCTTTGTCTCCTACAAAATATCCTGTCTGTTATAAGTACCCAACAAATATTTTGGCTTAATAGAAAAAGTAGAATAAAATAAACTCATTAAATACCCTGTCTCTCCAAATGGATAAAAGGCCTATTTCAAAACATCCCATTGAAAACAAGCCTTTGAATGCTGCAGGCTTCCTAAAGACACACTGGCATCCAGTCAGCACACAGCAAATATCAGTCATTGTTATTAACCCCAGTGGAGAAATACGCAAGCACTATAAATTAGATGGCTACAGATGTATAGGTGTGCCTTAAATTGGAAATACATGTGTTCCTGAAATAAACTTTTATAAACCCAATTAAAATTTTCCCATCACTTGCCATTACTTAGAAATGTTATAACTTTATCAGAAACTGACTTTCTCTTCATTGTCAGTGGTTCGAAAATCCTTAAGCTACAGTTTATTTTGCCTACTGGCATCTGTTTGCTAATGATCTGTAAACATCAAATGCACTAGGGACTCCCAGATTTACAGAAACCCTGAGGTGAATCTTTGTATAAACTGAAGGACCTTTCTGCTAATTCCTTTGTGTTCTAAGTTTGCATTATGGGTTTCAGAAACAGAGTTCTATTAAATATCTTTGCAGTAATTATACTACCACCAGCTACCTACCACCTACTGAATGCCTAGGTATACCAGTTGTTGCCACAGGTGGTTTATTTTATTATCTTATTTAATCATAACAACTCTTCAGGTAAGTAGATATATCCTTATTTTATAAATAAGTGAGGCTTATTAAGAACAAATTCAGAGTTAAGTCACAGGGTTGGGATGCAGTCTGGATCCATCAGACTCCCAAGAATCCAACGCTGGCTTTCTCTTCTGGCTTTATTTATTTACGTCCTCCTGTTGATCTGACTTCTCATCATTATTGTGACTCAACAATAAGAATACAACTGGACAAATAACTAAAACATGTTGTCATGAAGCAGGCCTTAGCAGATTAGGAATGAGAGCGTTCCAATTCCTCTATTTACTGCCAAGTTCAGGATATAAAGAAATGACTCCAAAGTTACTAGCGTTCATTACAACTGGTAAATACAGTATTTAAGAGATGAATTCATATTAAAAACTTGGAATAATTTTGAAGGCTAGAGGTTATCCTTATATCATCTATGAAAATAATAATCACTTGCTAAACAGAACAAACGAGAACAGAGAGAAAATGTTTTCCTACTTAAGAAAATGTGTTTCCAAGTAAGAATCCCGATGATAAGGTTAAACGCAGTATAGATAAAGCTGGCTTACTATGCCTGTCAACTAGAACAGTGGTCCCCAACCTTTTTTGGGCCACGGACCAGTTTAATGTCAGAAAATATTTTCACAGACCGGCCTTTAGGGTGGGATGGATAAATGTATCACATGACTGAGACAAGTGTCAAGAGTGAGTCTTAGATGGATGTAACAGAGGAAATCTGGTCATTTAAAAAAAAAATAAAACATAGTTCAGACTTAAATATAAATAAAACGAAATTAATGTAAGTTATTTATTCTTTCTCTGCGGACTGGTACCAAATGGCCCATGGACCGGTACCAGTCCACAGCCCAGGGGTTGGGAACCACTGAACTAGAAGACTTTCCTATACCAAAATTCTGCCCCTCTTCCCCTGGAAACAAGCCATTGCTGCCTAGACCTCATCTGTACCACACAGTCACCTAGTTCTTAACAGTGCCTAGATCCTAAAATCCTCATAACCTGACTTGTATGTCGGGGGCAGGGAGGGTTAAAAATACACATAACATAAATTTTACCATTTTAACAATTTTTAAGTTATAATTCAGAGGGGCATTAAGTACATTCACATTATTAACCACTCGGCCACCTCGTCAAGTACATTCACATTATTGTTCGACAATTACTACCATCCATCTCCAAAATTTTTTCATCTTCCCTAACTAAAACTCTGAACCCACTGAATAACTCCCTATTGTCCCCTCCTGCCCCAGACCCTGGCAGCCACCATTCTACTTTCTGTCTCTGTGAATTTCACTACTCTAGGTACCGCCTATAAGAGGAATCATACGATCCTTGTACTTGTGTAACTGGTTTCTTCCACTGAGCATAATGTCTTCAAAGCTCACCCATGTTGTAGCATGTGCCAGAATTTCCTTCCTTCTTAAGGCTGAGTAATATTCCATTGTGTTTGTGTACCATATTTTGTGTATCCATTCATCCTTCTGTGGTCACTGGAGTTTCTTCTCTCTTCTGCTGTTCTGGCTTGTGTTAATAATGCTGCTGTGAACATGAGTGTACAAATATTTGTTCGAGACCTTGCTTTCATGTCTTTTGGCCAAATATCCAGAAGTGGAATTGCTGGATAACATGGTCATTCTATTTTTTTTTTTTTTTTTTTGAGGACCTGTACCATTTTTAACATGTTTTAAGATCTTTTTGTTATAAAGCTAAAACTGTCTATCCCAACCTCTTCTCTTCCTGTTTCCTACACATCCTCAGATTCGCACTGCTACCAATGCTGGCTCCCTCAGAAGCCCTCTCAGAGCTGCATGTTTCCTCCCACCCCACCGCCTACGGGCCTGGTGGGGGAGGCGGCCTCTGTTCCTTGTTGTCACTGGCAGACCATTCTCCCTCATTTTCCAAAACCCGGATTTTAACCTCTTGTCACCCATCTCCACACTCTCCTGCCTCCGCTCTATGGCCATCCACTAATCCCATTACTCCTCTTCCTCGAATCCTGGGAGGTCCTGGTGCACCGCCCTCACTCACTACGCCCACCTGGTCTTCCTGGTCTGCCATTCACATAGATGATCCTTCCAAATCCCTAAATTCTTTAGTCCGGAGCCTCCTCCCGCCAAGGAGCTTGTCCTCCACCTAATCTCAAACGCTCACTCCCACAATCCCTTTGTGACTCTCTTAGTTTGTCACCCCTACTTGGCAAAACCACAATCCTTGTTAAATCCAACTATCCTCCCTCATCCCTGACTGTAGCTGGGGAAAAAAACACACTTTACTGACCAATCAAGCTTTAAATTATTCACTGTAAGTGGGCTTTAATGCAATTTAGTAATCACACCACATTCTCCTTAATTCATTCGCTCTCTCAATCTCAGAGATTATTTCATACTTTATCCTCTCCCTCAAACCTCCATCCTCAACTGCCATTAACGACCTTATATGCACCTTCACTCAGAAAACCAAGCCATCAGAGGAGAGCTCCCACAAGCCGCCATCACCATTCCTATGCACTGATTATCTCTGACCCCACAGACTCTGCTTTCAGCCTATTACTATGAAAACTGCCTGTGCCCGTTGCAAAGGCCCCTCCTCACTTGTGAACCAGAACCCCATCCCCTCACCAGCTCAGACATTGTCCTACCAGTTCTCCCATTTTGCTCATTTTACCTCTCTACTGGATCTATTCCCATCAGCATGTAAGCATACAGTTACTTCTACAAATACTTTGTAAAGAATCAAACCTATAGCTTCCACTCCAGAACTTTCATTCTTTGTAAAGTTATAGTCTTCAAAAGAGTGTCTGTATCACTGTTACCAATTCCTCTCTTTCTACCCTCTTAAACCCATGCCAATCAAGTTTCGCCTACCACTCTTCTAAAACTGCTCATGCATCAATGACCACACCAATGACCTCACCACTAACATCAACGATCAATCCTCAGCCCTATCTTACCTGACCTAGAAGCACCACCTGACAGCCTTGATTGCTTGCTCCTCCTCAAACCACCTTCTTCACATGGCTCCCTCAGCACCTCACTTCCTGCCTCCCAGCTTCTCCATGGGCTCTTCCCACTGAAGGGCCCCAGAGTTGAGTCCTTGGACTTCTCCACTTTTCTTTCTTGATGTCCTCCTTTGCTGGCCTCTGTTAGCCTCATCACTTCAAATACAAATATGTACTGTCACTTTTAAAATTATTTCTCCAGCTCAGGCCTCTCTCAACTCCAGACAAAGTCATCTACCTGTCTACTCAACATCTCCACTTGTGTTTCTAACAGACATCTTGAATTCAACATGTCAAAACTGAACTGCTTCTCTTTCTCTCACATTTCAGATCCATCTGTCTGCCAACACTGTCAACTAAGTCTTCAAAATATATTCAAATTCTGATCATTTCTCTCCATCTCCACTACCACCCCTCTGGTCTAAGTTACCATCATTTCCCACCTGGACTACGACAATAGTCTCCTAACATGCTTCCCTGCTTCTGCCTGATTCCTACACAGGTCTCAAAACAGCAGCCGCCAGAGTAACCCTGTTAAACTGAAGTCAGGTCCTCCTCTGTGACGTCTTCCCTTCTTTGCCTGCAACTCTCTGACCTCACTTCCTGCTACTCCCCCCTCCTACCTCTGTTCAGTCGCACTGGTCCACTTGCTCTTCCTCCAACATGCAAGCCATGCTTCCATTTCATGGCCTGTGACCTGGAGGTTTACTCTTTCAGACAATTATCAAGGAATAAAGGCATGTGCTGCCAATCTTCATTCATAAGTTACCTTCCTAGTGTGGATTGGGTCTTCCCCAATCACCTTATTTCAAATTATAATTTCCCTATTCCACTATTCCTTACTTATTTCTGTGTTTTATTGTTCTCCTTAGCACATTGTACCATCCAGCATACTATATACTTTCTTATTATCTGTTTTCCCCTACTAGGATGTATGCTTTATGATGAGAGTATCTAGGGGTGGCCATTTGGAATGGCAGCTTCCAGATCCCCCCCTTCCTGAGCTGACAGGGGTCCTTCTTTGGGGTACTACTTCGGAAGTGCTATTCTGAAAGCCACTCCTGCAGATTCAGCCTAAAGCCCATTCCTCCACCCTTTCCAACACTTCTGTAAGACCAAGATCTGTGCACATGGCTATTTCTGATAGAGTGCTTTCTCTTGCCTTCCAGTGGCCCTTGACTGATACACATCCTGTGCACACCTCTATCACACTGGACTAGAATCTTCCATTTACTTGCTGATCTTCCCAATCTAACCTAAACTTTCTTGACAGTGGAAGCACTTCTATTTATCTATAGCCTCTACATCTAGAACAAGATTTGACTCAGCACACAATCATTTTTAAGTAAGTTTTCAGGCAACTGCAATAGCCATTGTAACAAAAAGAAGACTTGGCACAAATATTAACATGTTGGACAGGGGGTGAGCAGGCCTAGCTTCTGCCATTATGTGATTGTAAGGAAGTCTCTGAACTGAATTCTCTCAAATATAAACTGGAAGTGTTGACTACATGAGTTTTCTTGACTCTAAAATTCTATCTTCCTATGATCTAAAATCCTTAGACAATTCTTTACTTTGATAAAATGTATATATCTTTAATTATTCTTGAAAGAAAAATGGCCCTAAAAGCACTTCTTTCTTGTTTTCCCTGTGGCTCACCATCCTATAAGAGTTACTAGGACTCTCAGAAAAGAGAGAAAACAATTCTAAAGGCCTTTGAATTTGAAGTCAAACTCCAAATTTAAGCAGCAGTGGCTACTTAAATACCATTGTATTTAGGCTTTTTAAATTAAGGATAGGAAGTCTGAACACTGAAATAAATATTTCCCATTAAGAAGCAATTAACTCAATAACTGTCCTAGATTGACCTACACACTTAATGTAATAATGATTATTTTAAAGACCCCCTTTGTCCTCTCTGCCTGGCTCCATGACTTTGCTTTGGTGGTTTCACTTCATAATCTGGAGGGGCTTCTCCCCTCCTGCCCTCCCTCTAATACCTGCATTCTGTAAGGGCCTGGCCTCCATCTCAAGAACTGACAAAACCTTGTTGGAGAAAACAGGAGGACTCTTGGCTTAGCGTAACTGTGAGATCTCTCCTCCTCAGCTTGTATCTCCTCAATAGTCTCGAAAACACCATCACGTGTGTGCTTCTGTGTTACAAGGCGACTCTCCTGGGTGGACTCTGTAAAGGTCTGCCTACCCTCTACCCTCTGGATCGGCATCCATGCTGACTGGTGAGAACAGACCTAGCGACAGGGCTTGAGAAGCAAGGCACACAGGAAATGTGTGACATTTGGAAGTGTGGAGTCGGGAGCAGTTAAGAAGGTGGCACAAGGCTGGTACACAAGTCTAAACAGAGGAGGGGCAGTGGGGGGGGGGGGCGGGGTGAGAGAAAAACAGAGACAGAGAGAAGAAATCCAAACCTCATGGTGCCAGAAGCAAAGTGCTCAGGGAACCCTGAGATCAAGGTGTAGCAGCAGAGGCAGTTTACTGTTTCTCTCAGACTTGCTCACACAGTCCCTCACACAGATATCTTTGACTGAACAAGCAACATGGCCCTGAGGATAGGAACAGGACTTTGTTAGTAGTGGGGCTTCACAGCTGCAGTCTGAGGGTGGGAAATGGACGGGTGAATTCACGTATGCAGCAAACACAGACTGTGGAGGGCTATCCCCAGGCACTGATGAGACCGTTCTCCCAACACATCCCTGCCCTGGACGCCGGCACACTGCCCTAGTGGATGATTACACCGTCCACGTAGCATTTCTGCCTGCAGTATCTCCCCCTGGGGAAGACTACCCATGTACTGCTGCCACAACAACTCAACATACACAAGTTTAGCTATGTTCCTTTGAGAGCCACCACCCCCGGCTCCTACAGGATTACACAAATGGTGTCAAGCAAAGTGAACGCTGGGCCTGAGAGAGAAAGCTAAGGCTGGTTGGAAACCACCTGGGTACGATCACTCCGAGTATGCCCTGAGGAGCTGGTGTGGGTGGTGACAGGGCTGAATTTCAATACAGACTCTTTTGCTAATTAGCCATGTGATCTTGTGCTGGTTATTTAACCTTTTGGTATTTGGTTTCCTCATCTGTAAAATAGGGATACAGATAGCATCTATTTTCTAGGGCCGCTATGGGGTTTTAAATAAAGTAACCCATTTAAAGAAGTTGAACTAGAGCCTGGCATATGATAAGCTATCAGTATATTTTAGGCATTATCTTTACTATTATTTTTCTTAATTGTGTGGCAAGTGAGAAAGAGAATGAGCACTGAAGTGAATCCAAAATTAGAATCTTGATTCAACTACTTACCAGCTGTGTGACCCTGGACAAATCAATTTTTCTGATGTCCAGTGTCCTGATCTGTAAATTGGGCATAATAATGGCTGTCTCACAGAATTTCCAGGATTAAGTAAAATAATGGATGTGAAGCACTTTGAATAGTGACCAGTACCTAACAGATGCTTAATACCCTTTCCCTCCCAAGGCCACCCATATGGAGGAGGCAGAGCAGAACAATAAACAGCTTCTGAAGTCACCAGCCACTCAGTTCCTCTCTCACAGTGGCCCACTACTTACACAGAATTGAATCCTTACCAAAGCTATAGTTCTGAGCTATATTTACAATCCCAATGCTTCCCAGTCGGCCTTGCTTTACTGTGGCTCCCCTTCCTTTCCCAGTGAGATTCCTGATCTTCTTCATTTGCCCTGTTATCCTGGTGAGGCCAGACAGGAGCTTATTAACTCATGCTAGGCTCCTAACCTGTCCTTACCATCAGTTGCTTACCATTAACCATTTCCAAGAAGGTCCAACTTTGAGCACCAGCAGTGAGGCTGTCAAACTACCCTGACATTTCCCTTCCAAAGTGAAAAAAGAGTCCAGTGAACAGTGGGTCATTCATTGCAAGATTTTTGCACACCCACTACTCCTAGTTGTTAGGCACTAAGAGGGCATCAAGAGACCTGATTTGTGGCCTCTCTCTGGTAAGATACAACTATTACACTTCTGAAATTGCTCAGGTACAACAGAAATTAGGGCATTTTTGAAAGAAAGGGTGAGCAGGTGAATTAAGACCCTCCTACCTAACCAAACGAGGTAAGAGAATTGTATCTGCTTCCATAGAGTCTGGAGTTATCTAGGTAGCCAATCTACTTGAAACAAAATGAACAAATCTCAAAAATATGAAAAATAAAATGATCAGAGAAAAATTCTGTAAGGCTTAGAACCCAAAACACAAAAGAAACAAACAGAAAAATAAGCAAAAAAAAAAAAAAAAAAAGAATTAAATTAAATCAGCAAGTCACAACAGAAGAAATCCAATGGTTAATAATCATATGAAAAGAGTATATCACTAAAAACCAAGGAAACTTTTCAATTGGATAGCAAATTGTTTCTGGTGACAGCCCTTTTACTCCTAATTTCTAAGAGTAGCTGGCAAAGCCCCCCCCCCCCCCATCTAAAAAAATGTTTGAGGGAAGAGTTTAATATTTCTTAATACACATTAAATATTTGTCAGGACAGAATATACCAGAATATATTGGGTCAGTTTTGCTTAGACCCAAGGAAAAAGTCATTATACACCATTATCCAACAAAAGCACAATAAATCCAAACAGATTCTGTATCATGTAGCAAGTGGAAATATTAAGCAAAAGCAGAGTGGTCAGACATTTCTACCAGCTTGCCTTTTTTTTTTTTTTTGGTGACAGAGACAGAGAGAGGGACATATAGGGACAGAGAGACAGTAAGGGAGAGAGATGAGAGGCATCAATTCTTTGTTACAGCTCCTTAGTTGTTCATTGATTGCTTTTCCATATGTGCCTGGACGGGGAGGGGGAGGCCTACAGCACAGCAATGACCCCTTGCTCAAGCCAGCGACCTGGTGCTCAAGATGGTAAGCACGCGCTCAAGCCAGCGACCTTGGGGTTTCGAATCAAACCTGGGTCCTCTGTGTCCCAGTCTGATGCTCTATCCACTGCACCACTGCCTGGTCAGGCCCAGCTTTCTTTTATATCCATGAAATACCAAGTTTTAAGAGAGTTCCACAGGGATGCAAACTTTTACCTAGCCCTCAAAATTCACAATTCATAGCTTCCCTCTACTTTCCAAGGCTTAGATTTAGAAAAGGTCACTTAGGTAAATGCTTCTCTCAATAGTTACAATGTCAAGAGAAAAATGAATCCTTACTAAATGCTGCTGCAATCACCACTAAATTTCATTCATAGTGATATTTTTATACAAACTAACAAAAATTGTTTCACTGACAAATTCTCATGTAGCAGCTACTTTGGAGATTTTTACATAATGTTACATTTACCATAATAATTTACATAATATAACTAGTATTAAGCAGCTAAATTCTTTGTTCTTTTGAAAAAGGAAAGAACACTATTTTAAGTTAATAATATGTTTCTGAATATGACACTATAAGGCATTCTCAAGGAGGTATGTAATATGAACATTGATAATTTACCAAATAAATTCATTGTGACCAATTCTTTTATAAAAATTCACAGGAACTATTAATGAAAGCAAGTGTTAATTTAATATTTTTTACCCCTTCTTTCTTCTGCCATCTATTAGAACCTAGCTTATTGAAAATGTAATTTTTAACAGTATTTCTTTGCAAATGCTATACTACAACTACTGTATAATTATCTTTAAGGCTGCAAATTTTCAGCATATCTACATACTTTATTGTATATTTTACATATACTTAAAAACATAAACTCAATGGTCAAGTAAACAAAAAAGGTACTCTTCAGTTTCAAAAATTCATCAAGCATAATAAATTCAATTAGACACAGTATGAGATTTTCCTCAAAGCCATACAATAATAATACAAGTATTGTATTGTTCAAATATTCTCATTGTTATACAGGTTGTCACATTTCACTTTTAATAAGAACTGACTCAAAGAGACCTTGGAACAAAAGTATCCTAACCAAGAAGCAGTTCCCAAAGTGTCCTGCTAAAAAAACAATTGCTCTCCAATTCACACAATTGAAACAATCAAGTCAGAGAACAACCACTTCTTTATTAAAATAACAATGTACACTAGTTTCCTGTGTTCAAGTGATGCTACTTAAGAAAAATATTTAAACAAGATGCAGTATTATAATATTATTGATACTAATAAACTATTTTTAAAATTGATCAGTTAGATCTTATTCATTGAATGATAGTTTTGTGAGTTAAAATTCTTTAAAGTAATTCCTAATGCTGAAAATCTTCTTTATTAAAAATATAAAACTTAAAACAACAACTTATAAATACCAAAACCCACTAGAAAAGAAGTGATGTGGTTAGGTAGAAAATGAAACCTTATTGAAACTAAGATGATGAAAATAAAACAGTACCTTCGCAACAAAGATATCACAAACAGCTATATTCTTTAAAATTATTCGTTCAAGATATAATTTGCTCTCCTGCAGTGTCAGATGCTAATGCAACCAATTTTATACAATCTAAGCACTATCTACAGATGCACCTTCTGTTTTTAAGTCAGCAGGAACCACTGACCAGCATAAGCAGTATTCCTAACTAGGTAATCAGCAAATGTGTAAAGCCTGACACCCTCCCCCAAATACACATTGATCATATAACTGCTTCAATAAATTCACAGGACTACAAACAACTGCAACACACTAAACAAATCTGATTCAAAAAGGATCAGAAAGTCGGTCTTTGTGAACAGTCTCTGTACTGCAGATCAGGAAGGGCTTCTCATCACTACCCTGCTCCCCAAACAAAAAGCAGGAAATTGTTTCAATTTAGTAAAAGCATGCTTTCTAAGAGAATCCCTAAAGATACATGTCATTTATGACCCATCCAATTTTCCAAACTGACCTTATTTTCCTTTATTATATAATATCTAACAAACCAAGAAGAAGGCTACACATATCTAGAATTTAGTGTCCCGGGACAATCTAACGATCTGTACAAAAAAGAAAACAACAGAACTAATATAATGACTCAGAAAGAATGAGAAAACTTACAGCAATACATCCAGAGGATAAGGAGAAACGGAAACAATAATTGAGGACCTCTTTGGCAGTGGGCTGGAAAGTGAATTAAAACTTTTTTTTTTTTTTAACAGGGACAGAGAGAGAGTCAGAGAAAGGGATAGATAGGGATAGACAGACAGGAATGGAGAGAGATGAGAAGCATCAATTATCAGTTTTTCATTGCGACACCTTAGTTTGTTCATTGATTGCTTTCTCATATGTGCCTTGACCGGGGGCCTCAGCAGACCAAGTAACCCCTTGCTGGAGCCAGCGACCTTGGGGCCAAGCTGGTGAGCTTTTTGCTCAAGCCAGATAAGCCTGCGCTCAAGCTGGCGACCTCGGGGTATTGAACCTCGGTCCTTCCGCATCCCAGTCTGACACTTTATCCACTGCGCCACCGCCTAGTCAGGCGAAAACATTTTCTTTTCTTTTTTTTTTTTTTTTGTATTTTTCTGAAGCTGGAAACGGGGAGAGACAGACAGACAGACTCCCGCATGCGCCCGACCGGGATCCACCCGGCACGCCCACCAGGGGCGACACTGCCCACCAGGGGGCGATGCTCTGCCCCTCCGGGGCGTCGCTATTCCGCAACCAGAGCCACTCTAGCGCCTGGGGCAGAGGCCAAGGAGCCATCCCCAGCGCCCGGGCCATCTTTGCTCCAATGGAGCCTTGGCTGCGGGAGGGGAAGAGAGAGACAGAGAGGAAGGAGGGGGCAGGGGTGGAGAAGCAAATGGGTGCTTCTCCTATGTGCCCTGGCCGGGAATCGAACCCGGGTCCCCCGCACGCCAGGCCGACGCTCTACCGCTGAGCCAACCGGCCAGGGCAACATTTTCTTTTTTAATCTTCACAACAATTCTATGTGAAGGCACTATCATTCTTCATTTACAGATGAAGAAACCAAATCTTAGAAGTTAACTGATTTCCAAAGTCCAAACTCCAAAGTCTGTTCCAAGCTCTCCACACAAAAAAATATGGCTCTCTGGGCTAGCCTGGAAAGTTAGATGCTATGGATAAAGTTATTTTAAAGATTTATAATGCCAAATAAGTATTTGACAAACTTATTTAATATAACATATTCTTAAATTGGGAGTGTTTGGTACATCAAAAGTCTGTGACAAATATCTATAACAAATATCAGAAAATAATTTATAGGAATATAAATGATTTCCTGGCTTGTGTCACACTATCCATAAGGGCCACTGAGTGATTCATCTCAACAGTCTCATGAATAGAGCCAAACATCATGTCAACTTCGAGTTCACACAGTACTTACTGTCTAGTTTTCAAAGAACTTTCTTTCACATGCTTTGGAATTTAAATCCTCAAAATAATCCAGAGAAACAGTGAAAAGACTACAGTGGGCACATAAAAGATGAAAATAGAGGTTTTCTTTTTTTAAATTTTTTATTTTTTTAATTTATTGATTTTAGTGAGAGAGAAATGGAGAGACAGGAACATCAGTCTATTCCTGTACATGCCCTGACCGGGGATCAAACTGGCAACCTCAGCACTTCAGGACAATGTTCCAAACAACAGAGCTATCTGGCCAGGGTAAATAGAGGTTTTCTAAACAGAAACAGCAGTACTCATCAGCGCCCCCCCCCCAACTCTATCCCCACCCCTTCCTAGGGGCAAAAACATGGCCACTGGGATGGGAAAAGCTGTGGACGGCTAACTGGTCTCTCACTTGTGATGCTTCCTCAAACCTAGAAGGCACAGGTCACTGCTGGCAGAACTTGGGTTCCAGGGAGAGATTGCTACCCTCTCCCAGAAATACCCAATCTCTCCATAGAAACAACTCCTGGTGTTACTTTAGTCATTTCACAGATGCCATAGTTCAGGTGTAGAGCTGAGATTATTAACAAGGTAAGTGGCAGGGACAAGCTCTAGACCCAATCTCTGGCCTTCCCTAGCACTGCTCTGAAAGATGACTTATCTTTATTCCAAGTTACCATAGGAAATGTAAAATTACAGAGATTTCATGGTAGGAGATTATAAATAATAGCATATTGGTCCACATGTTGGGAGGTTTGAGGAAGAATAAACCCTTTTAACTGAAGACATACATTTAAAAATGTTAATCACCAATGAGAAAGGTGTAATGATAATATAAATTGATCAACTTTTAATACATTAGAATTTTTACATCCAAATGAGTATTGCTCTCACAGAATGGTAACCTTAATGAGGCAATAATACACTAATTTCAATGTTAAATTATTTGAGGACTCCTCTTTTGAAACGTCCTCCAGAGACTTTGGAATGTTCACTTAAATCTTTCATGTCTTACTACTTGGAATATAAAGGATACAGCCTTCTGGAATATGACTGTTATATACTAAAGGCCTTAAGAATTAAATGAAATGTTAATAAATGTACATAATAATGGTCATTACAATGTTGTCTCTAATAGTAAAACTAGATTTTTATAAGGGATTTATTAAATAAATTATGATGCATTTATGTGATAAACTACAATACATCCATTACAAATCATAATGTAGAATAGAAGTTCTTAAAGTGTGGTCCATGAGCCAGCGGCATCATCATCTAAAAACTTGTTAAAAATATAAGTTTCAGCCCTGGCCGGTTGGCTCAGTGGTAGAGCGTCAGCCTGGCATGCAGGAGTCCCATATTCGATTCCCGGACAGGGCACACAGGTCTATACCAGACCTACTTAATCAAATTCTGGAAATGGGGATCCGCAAGCTGTGCTTTAACAAGCTCTCTAGGTGACTGTTGCACACTGAAGTTTGAGGACTATGGCAGAATAGTATTTAACAACAATCTACTAAGACTTTTCCTCCACCCTAAATTTTAAACCATAGCATTACTGTACAACCCTCTGCCTCCTTTGCTTAAAATCACAGGCCATATAAACACATGCACACACATGCGTGTACACACACACACACACACACACACACAGGTATCCTTCACTATCCAAGCTCAGACCATCCTAATAGAGTCAGATAAACATTTGGATGAATCTCTCACAAAGCTGAGTTCTTGATATTGGTCATCCAAAATTCAAGGACCAAATGTTATACAGTCAGATAATGCAGTAGCCCTTACCACCCAAAATCAAGAAACAAAGAGATTCAGGGAACAAGAGAGAGTGTGTGCACAAGTGTTAACATTCCCTGAATTCACCAATAATTACACCTAGGGGTTGAAATTAGAAGCTATTTTAGTTTTTTCATTCTGCTTTTCTGAGTTTTACAATCTTTTTTTTTTTTTCTGAAGTTGGAAACAGGGAGGCAGTCAGTCAGACTCCTGCATGCACCCAACCGGGATCCACCCGGCATGCACACCAGGGGGCGATGCTCTGCCCATCTGGGGCATTTGTGTGCTCTGGCCGGGAATCGAACCCGGGATTCCTGCACGCCAGGCCGACGCTCTACCACTGAGCCAACCGGCCAGGGCGAGTTTTACAATCTTTAATGTACATATTCTAAATTGAAACTTAAAAGATTATTTAAAAAAAATAAATTCACATTGTTCATGTACATTAAATAATACATTACATACTTAGAGATACCTGCATATGGTAAAATGATCCCGAAAAGATGAATTTGAAGTGGGGGGTGCTGTGGTTATCTGGATGTGGGAGTGAGGGATAACGGGATGGAAGGTTCGGGGAAGGAGCACACAGAGGCCTTCAAGGCCTTAGAAGTGCTTAAGCTACTTTGGTACACTGTCTTCAAAGGTATTTAGTCCCATCCCTTTGGCACACGCCACTGCGCCAAGTGTGGAGTCTGTTCCCCTCCTTCAATGGGGCTGACGTTGTGACCTGCAGGACACAGAGGAAATTACGCTAAGCCACGTTTGGGCCTAGGACTTTAGAGCCTTGGCACCTTCTACTTTCATCATTTTGGGATCCGGCTGTCATGTATCTCAGGCTGGACTCTGAATGAAGAGAGGCCACACAGACAGAGAAAGGGTCAGCCGGGACCCAGCTGTTCCAGCAACCAAAGTGAAGGGTGAGACACATGAGCGGAGACATCTTGGACATCTGAGCTCCCAGCTGAATGAGTGACTCCAGCCGACACCTCACAGAACAAAAAGGAACTGCCTCAGGAAGCCCAGCCACTCCACGAAAGCACGATAAATAATTAGTGTTTGGTAACTAAGTTTTGAGGTGATTTCTTCTCGGCAGTGAGATAACTGAAAATAAATTTTATTGCTGTTTTCTTCATTGTACATGTGATAGTCTTTTGTATAATTAAAGTTTTAATTTGTAAGTCATTTACATAGTGAAAAATATAACAACATTCTATAGTCAAAATATACATTATGAGATTTCAAAAATACAGCTGGAGCAACAGTGCTATTACTGATTATAATTGGTCTGCACTTTTCTTTTTTGACTTAAGCTTTTTGTATGTGGGTTGCAACAGCTTAGTAAAGTGGAGAGGCATGCCGTTGATAAACATATTTTAGAACAGTTTAACCAGCACAGGCAGACTCTGAAAAGATGTGAATCCTGACTAGCCAAACCATCTGCAACTGGCAACTTTGTAGGAATAGTGTTTAGACAACTTTATCAGATTCCTCTGTAAATATTATTCACAGTAAGCTTTTTCCCTCTTCTTCATTTATTTGATAATGAGTATTGTCCTTAAAAATATTCATTCCATCTCAAATTCATCAGAAAATATATACAAAGTATTCTCTTATGTATAAATGGATAATAGACTAAAATATACATTATAAAATAACAGGAATTAGTTGAGTGTTGAGAAATTTTTATAGTGCATTTAAAAATTTTTATTTCCCAAATATTCCAAAATAAATGTCATACTTTTAAAATGAAAAAGAATATAAAGACTAAACAAAAAAGCATTATGTGGCTCCTGTCCTAAGAACAGGACAGCATCTAGCTGACCAGTCTGCAATGGCTGACAGAAATCAGAAATAAAAAAAAGGTGACAACTCTGATTTAACCACACTCTTTCCTTATGGAGGATTAGAAATAACAATGTCAATTACTTGAGCACTTGCCGCTAATACCTACAAAAACAGATTAACTGTTAGGGAGGAGACAGTCTATGCTTGCATGAGATTTCATAAGATCCCTATAATAATTTTGTTCCATCCAGTCTGTGAGAGTTCCAAACAGACCACTTAATAGGACTGTCTTCTCATGCCTTTTAAAATTCATTGTCTCTAGCTTTGCGGGGGACGGGACCTAGTTCCTCAGCCCAACAATCTGCAGAGGACAAGCACACAAAATACCATCCCAGTGGACACAATAAGGCAGCAGCAACCACAAGCTCCAGCCCTCCCCTTGCTTCTATTATCATAATTTATGCATCCTTGGAGACTGGAGTATAAAACAATGATTAATGCAGAGAAAGCCAACAGCATCAAAGGT
Organism: Saccopteryx leptura; assembly: GCF_036850995.1. Classification (NCBI taxonomy): domain Eukaryota; kingdom Metazoa; phylum Chordata; class Mammalia; order Chiroptera; family Emballonuridae; genus Saccopteryx; species Saccopteryx leptura. Next base: position 11,450,882 of record NC_089504.1, on the reverse strand, counting down.
TTGGAACTGACCACTAGCCTTACAGAAGAAAATCATAGTTCAGTTATACAAATGTTTATGAAACCTATATAAAACTCATCTAAAAAATTGAACCACTTACCAAGCTACCACAATAATAACTATTATTGTCTTAATCCTTAAAAGCTTTGGTTTCCTTTTGCCTGGATCTGCCTATGACCCAACATATAATCTGGGTTTTTATTTATCTGTAGAGCAGTTGGTTTTATCAAACTAATAATACTAGCCTATAAAGTCATCAGGGCAATAAAATTTATTAAAAGTAGTAATTTGAGCTAGTAGAGGATGTCATTATGATAGACATAATGTTAACATCATCATTATATAGCTTATATAAGAGAGATGTCACCATAATAAATATTAACAATATTGGAGATATATTTTCAATACAATAGAAAAGGCTACTGTTTACATCATACAGAAGTAGAAATTACTTTAGAAAATATATAGGTCAAAATAGATAAATATAGGTACTATACAAGGGGAAAAAATTAGTAACCCCAAAAGTTTTGGTGATGCCATTGATGCCTAAGGAGGATTCAAGGGCCTTGAATGCTGTAACAAATCAGCAAGTCAGCAGGCTTCGTAGAGTACACGGCTTAAAGAGCTGGATGGATCCCATGGGGCTACTCTAACTTAGACACAGTGCTGCCTAGAGGCCATACTATCCTTGCTATAGCTACAACGGTGGCTTTCAAACCTCTTGTACCCATTATCCACATTAAGAAATATGTCCTATCTCCACACACAACCCCACAGACACAATATTTCAGGAACAATATTTTTCTTCAGTATATGTTTTTTTTCTGATAACTGTTATTCTATTATAATCACTTCAAAAACTACTAAATTGCCCTGGCCAGTTGGCTCAGCGGTAGAGCATCAGCCTGGCGTGCGGGGGACCCGGGTTCGATTCCCGACCAGGGCACATAGGAGAAGCACCCATTTGCTTCTCCACCACCCCCCCTTCCTCTCTGTCTCTCTCTTCCCCTCCCGCAGCCAAGGCTCCATTGGAGCAAAGATGGCCCAGGCGCTGGGGATGGCTCCTTGGCCTCTGCCCCAGGTGCTAGAGTGGCTCTGGTCGCGGCAGAGTGACGCCCCGAAGGGGCAGAGCATCGCCCCCTGGTGGGGCAGAGCGTCGCCCCTGGTGGGCGTGCCAGGTAGATCCCGGTCGGGCGCATGAGGGAGTCTGTCTGACTGTCTCTCCCCATTTCCAGCTTCAGAAAAAAAAAAAAAGAAAAAAGTACTAAATTGATTTCATTACCGAATAGTGGGTCACAACCTATAGTTTAAAAAATACTGGTAGGCCTTTCTTAATGCTTAGTACACAAGGGAAGAAGAAAGGAACAAACACCACAAACTCACTATGTACCACATAATATACGATGAGATACCATTCGTGTCCTAATGTAATTCTCACAGCAATCCTAGGAAGCAAGAAAATGTTCTTTCATTTTAACATTTAACATTCATATACAGTTGCAATAAATGTTTAGTGAGGGCTCATGTGTCAAGTATAACTGTGCTAAACTCTAGCAATAACTGAGCAGTGAACAGGACGTACACAATCCATGCCTTCAAAACACAAGAGTCCATGGAAGAAAGATATTCAATAAGAGGTCAACACTACAAAGAAAAAGCATATATGAGAGCACATAACAGAGAGACCCAACTTAATATGACAGATTCAAAAGGCCTCCCAAAAGAATTACCACATGAGACAGGTTTCAAGGAGGTAAAGTATTTGTATAGACAAAAGTATGGAAAAGGCTAGTGGTATGGGCAGAGGGAAAAGCATTGATTAGAGGCAGATTTGAGACAGGAAGGAATTTGCATCAAAAAAAGAAATAAAAGAAGGCCAGTGTGATGATCACTGAGCACAAGGGAAATGAAGCCAGAGAAGGAGGCTGGTCTCAGGAGACACATTAAGGGACATGGGTCTTTATTCAGGTGTAAAAGGAAGCCACTGAGAAGTTTTGAACAAGAAGGAGTGGGAGGTAAGGAAGAGGATCAGATATGTTTTCCAAATATTACTCTAGCTTTCTGTGGAGAATGAACTGGAATTAGTCAAAGCTGATTTCCAAGTTCAGTTAGGGGGCCACAGCAGTAGTTTGAGTGAAACTTTAACATGAGTGATGGCAATGGAAGTGAAGTCAGTAGAATTGAGATAAGAGGTAGAATTGGACATAAAAGGTAAGAGAGACGAGAAGAGAGACCAAGCCAGAGAGTGAGGGAGAGGATGACTCCCAGGTTTCTAGTACAAACAACTCTAACTTGGGAAAGCTGTAGAGGAGCAAAATTTGGGGAAAAGATCCTAAATTCAAACTGAGATCCTGGGAGAAGCCATGGAGTAAACAGTGTGATGTCACACGCCTAATAAATGTCAGAGGCAGAACTAGACATCCGCCAGGTCTATTGGCCACCAAAATCAAAGTTCTTTCCCAACACTGAAATGAAGATGAGAATTACGACAATAATGATGAATACGATAGGGCACCAGCTAAGAGCTACTGAACTCCTACAGTGGGCTAGGCACTCACAACCACAGTACCGAAAAAGCTGAGGCTTAGAGAGGTGAAGTACCTTGCAGAAGTTGACAAAAGGAAATTCAATAAAAGGGGGGGGGGGGTGACAAAGGAACAGCACCAGGATTTAAAATCAGATGAAGACAGATCCCAAAACACACGCTCTTAACATCTAAATCACAGTGCCACACAAATCAGAGTGGGGATACCAATACCTTTAACGCCAGTCACCTGCCAACAAGAGACAGAAAGTTTTTTAAAGACAGAGCAGTGCTCCAGTCATCCTCATACATTCTACCACAACACCTCATTAGTGGTGTGCTGAATACAATGCGAAAAGTATGTGCTTGATTTGCAGCTGAATCAATTTTTAGATATGAAAAATCACCAAAACTACATAGCATTACCTTTTACTTTTTTTTACATTGTATATAATTTAAATTCAAAACACATATGTAACTTCAAAACTTAAAGGGCCACAAAATGAAGGAAAGATGTCAAAATGGCAAAAATACTCTTCTAGATGGGTTCTTAAATATTCCAGACCATTTCTTTTTCCTAACACCAGCTAACCTCTCAACCTCTAAGGAACTGCTAGAAACTGTTATTTAGTTTAAAGGGGGAGGGGGTGGGGAGAGTGTTAGGTAGGCCATCTACTCCAGTATAAGATTAAATAATTATAAAATAAAACAAAACTCATCTCCTTACCAAAAGTTTACCTTTATAATAGAATACCCTTAACTTAGTTTACCCTTAACTTCACTGTGTGGTACCAAACAAAGAAATAAAATTTCAGTTCAAGAACACTGGTATATTACTCACCCATATTTTATAAATCTTATTTAAAACTAGAATGAATAAAGTTTCAAATGTAATCTTAAGATTTATACTGTAAAAAGGCTTCTAAGAAAGAAACCTTGGCTCCATTTACCTAATAAATACTGAACATTTTTAAATGTGCAAGGAACAAGTTACCATATTTCATAAATTTAAGAAGCTATTGAGAGTAAAATGTACCATCTGCCTAGTACTATTCCGCAAAAAGGAACGAGAAATTAGATTACAGTACAATGGTTTCTTATCATGTAAAGTTAATTTACACTTACTGATTCAGTTCTTTAGATTTTTTTTAATTTAACGCCACTATGAATACATAAAAAGTAAAATACAAGCACAATAAATTAGTGAAAGTATTCCTCAAATTTCTTCACATTGAAAGAACAACTCTTAAATCACTTTTTTTCTTTTAATTCAGTGAGAGAAGGGGAGGCAGAGAGACAGACTCCTGCATGCACCTCAAACAGGATCCACCCGGCAAGCCCTCTAGGGGGTGATGCTTTGCCCACCTGGTGTGTTGCTCCATTGCTCAGCAAACAAGCTCTTCTTAGCACCTGATGTGGAGGCCATGAAGCCATCCTCAGCGCCCAGGGCCAACTTGCTCCAATTAAACCATGGCTACAGGAAGGGAAGAGAGAGCAAGAAGCAAGGGGAGAGGGATGAGGAAGCAGATGGGCACCTCTCCTGTTTGCCCTGACCAGGAATCGAACCCAGGACATCCACAAACTGGGCCAATGCTCTACCACTGAGCCAGCAGGCCAGAGCTTTAAATCACTTTTCAACTCAGAGTCCTCAATTGAGGTATTTCCACACAAAATCATCCCCTTGGCTACCAGGAGCACTTGGTAATGCAGCTTTGCTTTAAAGAAAATTATATGTTCCACTATTGCCTCTGAGACTTTTTCCCAAGTCACTGACACCCATTCTATAATAGATGCTGATTTTACTAGAGGATGTCAATAAAAATTTTTCAGATGAAAATCAGAATTCGTATTTCTTTCTCAAATGGTCCTGAAATGTCAGTAGTTGCAGGTGTCCAATCATACCACCAGGACTAACACCAAGTTCTCCCATGCCTGGGCAGTGACATCATAATAGCTGCCTGGTTTGCAGCGATTATAAGACCTAATCAGTTGTTGTAAGACACATCATGATTTCAGATATTAAACCATGGGAGAAAATGTGTCCTAGAATCAATGAAATAAGGTAATTCTACAAGATGGTACCCTTATCACATGAAAGTCTCATCCAAATAGAAAGACGTTATTGGTTGTGATTTTTTGTACCCAACTTTTCATTGTTACTTCCTGGAGAGAATTCTACATCCCTGCCAGTTGGCATGTGACTTGCAGCAACCTTCTCTGTAGTAGTGGCTAAAGAAATGTGAATGCAAGTGAACCATACCAATTTGCAGCCAAAACTCTAGAGGTCATTACAACTTCATTGCATCTCTTGTCCTTCCACTGTGAAGAAGGCATGTGCCAGATGAAAGCTGCCCCTTCACCTTGAGCCTCTGAGTGAGATCCAAAGCTGATCTTGGAGCAGAGATACAGCCAAAATGTACTGTGGGGAAGCAACAAATTTTTGTTTTTCTCAGCCACTGAGATTTCTGGGGCCCCTTCTGTTCATTTGTGTTAACAGGGAAAGCTTAGCCTAGGGAAAGCTTATTAATACCGAAGATTCTTGAGATGAACTATTGACTATAAAAAATCATCCTCCTCTCCTCTGTTCATGTGCCTGTTGTCCTCGGGCTTGGTTCAAGATACCATCCTCCAGTGGCTCCTCATCTACTCTGCTCTTGTTCTCTACCTGACATTCGACCTGGCCTGTCTCCAAACCCCTCCAACTTTGGCACAAATTCTGTGAACAACGATCTCACCCATTCATCAGATGTGAGGCTCAAATACAAACTATGGGAGGAAATATGATTTTCTTAGTTGGAGGTCTATCAAAAAGTACCTGTAAAATTCCTCTTTCATGTTGATGATGAATGAAGGCAATAGGAAAACAGATAAAGTATAAAGTATGACTCGAGAAATAATCATTTAAACCCAACTTAAAGCTAGAAAATAATTTTTATGATTCTAACAAATCCATGACTAATTATACAGTGTGGATTGAAAATTTATCTATAGAGAGAGATATAACAAGAAATCAAAGCCTGTACTATATGACAAATGCTTGGAAAATAATTTTTCTATTGAAAAATTACTAAATACAACTCAACTAATTGTGTGGGAGGATTCACATCCAATTATTCATGCATACAAAACTAATTATGGGTCTTCTGTAGTCTACATATATCCACATAATAATGCTCATCCTATTTGGATTGATTTCTATATCACTTGTATTTTCTGTGTACCTGCCATAGAATGTCAAAGTACCTATGATCCTAAAGTCCAATGTGTGAAAGAGAAGGCCTAAAACAGAGTTATTTAGTGTCTCAGGGGAAAGATTTTGTTGTGACCTTGGACAAATCATTAACTTATTTAGGTGTCAGGTTCCTTATAAGGAAAATGGGGATAGTACCATCTTCCTCATTGAATGAATGTTAAGAATGATTATGAAACATTATAACAAAATAAAACCATTGCCTGAATAAAGAACTCCTTTTAAAAGACTAGCTGGATTTCCACTCCAGTTAAAGTGAACTAGGACTTAGATCAATGGTCCCAGTCAGAAAAAAATAGAACAGATTAATAAAATATAAAAAAGAAACAAACACCTGTTCAAAGGCATCAAAGAATTACCAAAAAAAAAAGTATAAAATTAAACGGATCCTGGCCGGTTGGCTCAGCGGTAGAGCGTCCGCCTGGCGTGCAGGGGACCGGGGTTCGATTCCCAGCCAGGGCACATAGGAGAAACGCCCATTTGCTTCTCCACCCCCCCCTCCTTCCTCTCTGTCTCTCTCTTCCCCTCCCGCAGCCAAGGCTCCATTGGAGCAAAGATGGCCCAGGCGCTGGGGATGGCTCCTTGGCCTCTGCCCCAGGCACTAGTGGCTCTGGTGTCGGCAGAGCAACGCCCCGGAGGGGCAGAGCATCACCCCCTGGTGGGCGGAGCGTTGCCCCTGGTGGGCGTGCCGGGTGGATCCCGGTCGGGCGCATGCGGGAGTCTGTCTGACTGTCTCTCCCCGTTTCCAGCTTCAGAAAAATACAAAAAAAAAAAAATTAAATTAAATTAAACTGAGCTAAAAAAAAAAAAGATCCAGAAGAAGAAGAAATAAAATAATAATAAAAAATCTAGCATTAGAGGCCATATTTCTCCTCAAGATGGGGGCTGATTCCAGGAGAGGTAAGTAAGAGGCCAAAAGCTGATCAGAAGTTTTAAATCTCCAGCAGGGCACAGAAGACAAGACTAAAATTTAGGGCCCACAAATGGAAGGTCTCAGAAAGCACCTCCAGCTCTGGGTTTGGACCCCAAATAATTACACCTCATAAGAAAAAGTGAAAAGGAAAAAGATGAATCCTCAGAGACTAGAGCACCTCTTCAAATCATCAAGCTCCCTGATTGGGAAAGAAGGAAGGCCCATGGCCAGTGACTCAGTGGTAGAGCGTCAGCCCAGTGTATGGATATCCCGGGTTCGATTCCACGTCAGGGCACACAGGAGAAGCGACTATCTACTTCTCCCCCCTTCCCTCTCCACCATCTCTCCCTCTTCTCCTCCTGCAGTCAGTGGCTCACCTGTCTGAGCGTGGCCCCTGGTACTGAGGAGAGCTCCACTGGAGTGCATCAGCCTCAGGCGCTAACCATAGCATCAGCCCCAGATGGGGTTGCTGGGTGGAGGGTAGATCACAGTGGGGGCACATGCAGAAGTCTGCCTCACTATCTCCCCTCCTCTCACCTAAAAAAAAGAAGAAAGAAAGAGGAAGGAGGAAGGAGGAAGGAAGAACAGGAAGAACAAGGAAGAAGGAGAAGGAGGAGGAGGAGGAGGAGGAGGAAGATGATGATGATGGGGTGAAGGGATGGGAGACTGCTAGTGCTCATAGCCTAAAGGTAAAAATTAAATGCAAATCCTTACCCTAGACCAGGGGTCCCCAAACTTTTTACACAGGGGGCCAGTTCACTGTCCCTCAGACCGTTGGAGGGCCAGACTATAAAAAAAAAAAACTATGAACAAATTCCTTTGCACACTGCACATATCTTATTTTAAAGTAAAAAAAAAAAAACGGGAACAAATACAATATTTAAAATAAAGAACAAGTACATTTAAATCAACAAACTGGCCAGTATTTCCATGGGAACTATGGGCCTGCTTTTGGCTAATGAGCTGGTCAATGTCCGGTTCCATATTTGTCACTGCTAGCCGCGTTAACAAGTGATATGACGCGCTTCCAGAGCCGTGAGGCGTGCGTCCCGCGTCACCAGAAGTAGTACTGTACGTGAGCGACGCCGCGCTTTGCGGTGGTCTCACTGACCACCAATGAAAGAGGTGCCCCTTCTGGAATGCGGCAGGGGCCGGATAAATGGCCTCAGGGGGCCGCATGTGGCCCGCGGGCCGTAGTTTGGGGACCCCTGCCCTAGACCTTCAAATATATCTACATTCTTGCATATACAATGATTGGCACTACAGATAAGTAGAGAAGTTATGATTTTTTTTTCAATAAATTGTGCTAGGTCCACTGAAGATACATTTGGCAAAATAGTAAGAAAAAAAGGAAGACGAAGAAAAAGAAGCAGCTGCCACCACCCTATACTTAATACCATTAAAAAAAAAAATTCCAGGTGTATCACAGAGCTACATGTGAAAGACAAAATTAAATGTTAAAACCTCTAGAAGAAAATTGAGCAGAAAATCTTTTAAATCTCTGGGATAGGAAAAGAGTTTTAAAATAGGACAAAAAAAGCACTAACCATAAAGAAGATTATTAATAAATTGGGCTACATAAAAAGTAAAAATTTCTACTCAGCAAAAGACCTCTTTAAGAGTTCAAAGATAAACCATGGAGTAGAAGATACTTTTAACACGTATAATCATCAAAAAGTCTTAAATCCAGAATATACAAAGAACTCTTTAAAAAAAATAGATAGCCAAATAACCAATAACTATGTATTTTAATTTAATTTTTATTTTTACTGATTTTAGAGGTGGAAGGGCAGGACAGCAACATCGCTCTGTTCCTGTATGTGCTGTGATTGGGAATCAAACTAGCAACCTCTGTGCTTCAGAAGAAAGCTCTAACCCAGTGATTTTCTACCTTTGTTTCTCACGCACTTATAAACTAATTACTAAAGAAAAAGGGGCCCTGACCTCTTCTTCTTTAGTAACTAATTTATTTGTGCCATGAGATGAAAATGGTTGTATTTATTCAGGGACACTGACCTTAGTAATCAGTGTGTGTTTGTGCCATGAAAAAAAAAGGTTGAGACTGACCAGGCGATGGCGTAGTGGATAAAGCGTCGGACTGGGATGCGGAGGACCCAGGTTCGATACCTAAGGTCACCAGCTTGAGCGCGAGCTCATCTGGTTTGAGCAAAGCTCACCAGCTTGGACCCAAGGTCACTGGCTTGAGCAACGGGTTCCTCGGTCTGCTGAAGGACCACGGTCAAGGCACATATGAGAAAGCAATCAATGAACTAAGGTGTCACAACAAAAAACTGATGATTGATGTTTCTCATCTCTCTCCATTCCTGTCTGTCTGTCCCTATCTATCCCTCTGTCTCTGTAAAAAAAAAAAAAAAAAAAATCACTGCCCTAACCAACCAAGCCATCTGGCCAGGGCAACCAATAGCTATATTAAATGTTGTTCAACTTCATCAGTAATCAGAAAAATGCCTATTAAAACCAAAATGAAATACACATAAGCACCAGAATGGCTAAAATGGAAAAACTTTTCAGTCCTGGCCAGTTGACTCAGTGGTAAAGTGTCAGCCTGGTGTATGGATGTTCTGGGTTCGATTTCCAGTCAGGGCACAATGGAGAAGTGCTCATCTGCTTCTCCACCCCTCCCCCTCTTGCTTCTCTCACTCTACTCTGTCTCTCTCTTTCTCTCTCTCTCTCTCTCTTCCTCTCCTGCAGTCATGGCTCAAATGAAGTGACTTGGCCCTGGGTGCTGAGGATGGCTCTATGGCCTCCACCTCAGGTGCTAAGAAGAGCTCGATTGTTAAGCAACAGAGAAATGCCCCAGCTTTGCAGAGCAGCACCCCGTAGGCTTGCAAGGTGGATCCCAGCTGGGGCTCATGCGGGAGTCTGTCCCTCTACCTCCCCTTCTCTTACTGAGTTAAAAAACAACAACAATCTTTTCAAATTAAGTGTTGGTGAGAATGTAGAGTGACAAGAACTCTCTCATACAGTAAATGGGGGTGCCAAATGGTTCAATCACATTGGAAAACTGCTGAGTTAAACATGCACATACACTATGACCTAGCAATTTCACCCCTAACTAAATGTGAGTATATAAGTATCAGATATATTCACAATATTGACATACAGCTGCATTATTTGAAATATCCAAAACAAGGGAAAATGTAAATGTCTATAGACAGTAGAATGGGTCAATTGTGGTATATTCATATAATGGAATACTGAATAGCAAACCACAGGACCACACAACAAGGATATCTCATAAAGGTAATGTTCTTCAAAAGAAAGTAAGTGAAAAAAATACTCATGACTCTTCATTTGATTCCATTTATATGTTCAAAACAGGCCCAAATGATCGATGCTGCTGGAATTTAGGTAAGGGCTGCCTTTAGGGAGAATGGAGGAGTGATGACTGCAAGTACACATAGGATGACTTGCAAGATGGTAGAAACGTTCTATTTCTTGACCTGGGTGAGTTACATGGCTGTTTTAACTTTGTGGTAACTCATCAAGATGTTAACATGATTTCTACATTTTCCTGTCTGTTATGCCTAAATAAATAGGTTTCTAAACATAAAAACAAAAATGATTAGCTGAAAAAAATTATCCTGCTGTATGTTTGGCAGCCAATTTTCTTTTCCAAAATCCTTGGGGAGATTCAAAGTTTGGGGGGATCCAAAAACTTGCAGAATTTCCTATAATGATCAAATGAGGACCCTATTAATTCTGAATCACCAGCTTTAAAGCATGGATTTCAGAAATAGGTTAGCAAAAAAGTCATCAAATTCACCAGCAGTAAAGATTCCTGAATTTGTCTCCATGTTTGATTTAATTGCGGGAAAGGAAAAAAATAGCCTATTTTTCTGCACCTAAGCTTTCAAGTAGGTAAATGAGAGAAATTAATCTTTCAGACTTTAAAAAGATCATTTGTATTGATAATTCACATCAATGAGTCTTAAAACCACAGTTTTAAGCAGAATACAGTTGTTTTATATTCTCACTACTGTTAAAAGAATGATTGTCTGCCCTGGCCGGATAGCTGGGCTGGTTAGACAAGCATCATCCCGAAGTGCAGATGTTCCCAGTATGATCCCCGGTCAGGGCACATACAGGAGCATATCAATGTTCCTGTCTCTCTCTCCCTCTCTCTCTCTCAAATAAATACAATAAACATTAAAAAAAAAAAGAGTGATTGCTTGATTTTTATACCCTTCACACAAACTAAGACAGTTTGAAATTCATTTGCCAAAAGGAAAATAGATAAAAGGACTCTACCTTCTCCAAAATTTTACCAAAATGTGTCCCCAAAATTTAGCCAAAGAGGTTAATTCAGTCAATACACAGTCGTCATTTACTGAGTTTTATTTATCATGTGTGACACTTGCAAAGCATTTAATATATTTGTTTTATGGTAATAAAACCACTATGAGGAAGATAGGATTATTTCCCCCATTTTACAGATGAGATAATTGAGGCTTATTAAGTCAAATAACTTGCATAGCTCACACAGGGCATTTAGTCAGTTTTTTCATTTGATGTGAAAGATCAGTTTTCTATCTATTTATATTTTGTGTCATTATTTTTATCTTGAAATTTTAAGCCTAAGTACAATGCAGGGCAGGGAATGTGCACATATATGTACGTACATACACACTCATAAGGGTTTTGAAAACAAAAAACTGTACTCACATCTGCAAGCTCCCTGTGTAGCACTGCACCAGAACAGAGTTTAGGTTTACTCCCAGAAACAAAACGGACTTCTCAATGATAGACGAACAAGCCAAGCACTGCATATAGTAAGTCTACAAAGCAGTAACTGGATTAATTAGCAAGGGATTTGAGAAGCAGCTTGGAGCTAGGAAACCAAAACACTAAATTGTTTAAATACTTTGGCAAAAGATCAAGGTTTCTAGGCAGCACTGGGTCTCCTTCCATCCTTAATGTTCCATGTTTTAACACATTTAACCTGTCTGAGGTACTTTTTCATGAGATATGAATGACATTGTCAAAATACCAAAAGAAAAGTGAATTAAAAAATACAGCAAGCTGTTACCAATTCTGCCAACATGCGAGAGCCCAGGCAACATTAATTACAAATCAATTGCTTAGGACATAAACAGCTCTTATCACTGGTAAACTCTCCCTCTAAAATTACTTGCTTTAGAGAAAAAAAAACAAAACAAAACAAAAAAAAAAAACAAAGCAAATGTCTCTTCTATTATACTTGGTGACCTAATCAGGACAAAGAAACAAAATAAAACAGAAAATAAAGCCCTAAATGGCAAACGTGAAAAAGGAATCCTAGCTAGATGAACGCCTGGAATGCTACAAGAACAGCACTATCATTTAGAAATAACGAAGAGGAAGTGGTCAGGGTAGGGACACTTACTGAATGGGTTTCTGGTTTCCAGGAAGTAAGAATTTTTACAACGCGACTGATTTTCACAAACACATATGGCAGCAAAATGATAAAAGAAAGCTTTCAACTACACAATCATGGAGGGAAAGAATCTGTTGTCCCTCCAGCTTTATGAGGGCCAAGCACACACATCACACACTCTCCTATCCCCACCACACACAAATATCCAATCGTTAAAAATAAACTCGAAAATCAAAGGGTCCTTCCAAAAGTCTAGTTAATCTAAACTCTGCCTAGAAACTACTAATTTCCTTTACTCTTTATCTTGAATATATCTGGATTTTTCTCTTAATTTTCATAAAAGATTAGGAAAAAGCTAAATACCTTTCTACAGTAACAATTCTCAAAATGCCACTCCTCCACAACATACATCATATATTCCAATGGGGGGGGGCGGGGCTCTGAGTAGAAGGAAATCACTAACTTTCCATCAAAATACATCCTATTTCCACTAGATCCACTGGGGTTTCTATGAATATAGGGTATAAAAGTGGGAAGCGCTCCAGCTACGAAGTCTGGCAAAAGTAATGTGGTTGGAGGTAGCTTTCTTCACTTCCATCAATAAAATGACAAATATGCTCCATCTTGCAGAGTACCCAACAGGATACCTGACACACAGTAGGTGTTCAGCAGTTTCTATTATTTCTTCTTAGTTTAGGCTCATGGTATATATTAAGTTTCAAGGATAATACAAATTCTTTGCTGAATCAGAAATTTTATTGACCATTACATAAACAAGGCACTAGCAGATTATGGTAGGCTGCTATATGTTGATCATGAATAAAATTTATCCAAGTATGTCCAAGGCTTTCTGTCTCCAGAGCTCACAACACTCTCACATCAACTGTTCACTTTCAAAAAATAACTGTGAAGGAAGGCTAATGGGCACTAATACCCCTGGGTTCACATATGAATTAACAAGATGAAGAAAATCAGAGAATCAGTGCAATCAAGCTCATGTAAATTTCCTGACTGCGTGTTTTATTCAGGAGACTTGGCTGTCCGAAATTTTTTTTAAAAGTAACACATTTATATTTTCTAGTAAAATGATAAGGAAGAAAATAAGATAAAAAAAAAAAGAAAAAGGAGCTAATACAGTTTCTTTAAATTAAAAAGAGAAATATAAAAATAAAATTTCCAAAAGACAAGTGGCCAAAAAGGCAAGTAGGTAGATGAAGTGAATTGTACTTTGGGTCTAAGTTTTTCATAATTTGTATTACAGGATTTTTTTAAAGTGGCTTAATATGACACACTATTCATTTCAAATTTTGTGAAATACTAAAATAGTATTACATTACAACAAATCTCTACTCAGTTATACTTTAAAATAATTTTAATGCCATATAAATAAAATTGTTGTTTATTCACATTACAGAATTCACCATACTTTTTTTTACTTTTATAAAAGTTCTATTCTGTTTCATTTAACAGTAATTTACAAAAACAGTAATATAAAATGTTTAGAAATATTTATTGCACAAAACAAGCTACAACTATATTTCTGTTACCCTCTATAGCTTTCTTACTAAGCTTGAAAACCTACTACAGATAAGGCATTCTGAATACCTTATATTATTAAATTTCTTATGTCATTAAATTCTCAAAAGAACCTTAATAATTCTGTATTACTGATGAGAAAACTGAAATCCAGAAAAATTAAGTGCCTGCTCAAACAAGTCAGCCTACTGACCAGTGAGAGACAGGATTTAAACTCCAAACTGAGTATAAACAAAGCCTTTGCATCTTGAACATGCAGGCTACTTCCTTATAGTCCTACATTCTCTGTAATTAAAATAAAGAGATACAACACCCCACTGCCTTCAGACACCAGTGCCTCATCCATCAACAAAGACACTCCACAATTAGCCCCCCTTGCCTGCTCCCAGAAGGACTGAGCATCTTTCAACAAACCAGGTCGAGTTAAAGAAGGCAAAAACACAACTTTAAAATAGTCTTGTTGCATCAGCACAACCCAGGAGCCAGATTCTCCTATCCAGGGGTAAAAATGTGGACACAAACACACATACGTAGCTTTTCTGAACACTGAAACACCAAACTGTTTTTAAATTATCTTTCAAAACTATGTAATACCTGTAAAGAAAAGCTCAAGCACAATTTGGGAGTCCTGACCCTAACAACGCCATTATCATCCCACACCTCCAGTCAGAACCTCTCTTCCTAAAGACCTCCCAAGAAAAGGCAAAAATTAAGAAAGTTGAAAATCTGGTCAAATGGAAAGACAAGAAAAACAGTGTTAGTCTATTTTGAATTCAGCTAATGTAACTTGGAGGCAGAAAACACCACAAACCAATGCAATGTCTACACCGTCTGACACTACTGCTCTCTTCACCCATTGCCTAGGAGCAAACCTGCCATACAGAAACACATGGTGTGACAAAAAAATTTACTAGCTTCTTTACTCCTCATATCAAGGCTTTAGGATGGGCCCCATTAATAATCCCAATTTACAAATTAAAAAATAAAGAGCTAACTCATGCAGCCTATCATCACACACCTTATTAATGGCTGTACATGAACTACAACTTATGCTTTTAACTGAGCCATACTGAAGCAAAACCTTGTTCCAACAGAGAAGCTGAACATTCCAAAACACAACTGAATGTCATGCAGCCTATCATCACACAGCTTATAAACAGCTGTATGTGAACTAGAGCTTATGCTTTTAACTGAACAATACTAAAGCAAAACCTTGTTTCAATAGAAGTTGAACATTCCAGAATACAGCTGAACCATTATCCTTAAACAAAGATATCACAGACATAGGCACGTTCTTTGAAGGCAGCATGGCACGGTGGGAAGAAACGGGCCTAGCATTGAATCACCAATCTACCACTCACTAGCTGTATTAGGCCAAGTTACTTAATTTCTCTGTCTTGGTTTGCAACAGCTATAAAATGGAGACAATTATTCACATCTTATGAGCTCTGAGAAGAGTAAGAAAAATACACAACATATGTACATATATATCTATCTGTGTGTATGTGTACACTTATATACATAAAGCAAATAGTTCAACAAATGTCATATCCACACTCTTATCTGCCTCTTGAGTTTGCT
The DNA here is from genome assembly GCF_036850995.1 of Saccopteryx leptura. Classification (NCBI taxonomy): domain Eukaryota; kingdom Metazoa; phylum Chordata; class Mammalia; order Chiroptera; family Emballonuridae; genus Saccopteryx; species Saccopteryx leptura. The sequence goes on along the minus strand of NC_089504.1, from coordinate 11,435,701 downwards.
CCATTTCAATACTCAGTTATAAGAGAAGACAAATGAAGATGATAGTGATGACTGTTGAGGGGCAAATGCAGAATCTACTAGTACTTTAACTAGCTCATGAGAAATAGAAAATTGAAATACTGACAAGTAAGGAAATAGCCATATCAAGAGTCATTAGCCACAATGGGCCAAACCTAAACATTGCAAAAGATTTCTTAAATTGCATTAGATATTTCTGCCAATTGTTCAATGCGGCACCTGAAAGAAAACTCAAGAAAATTTTTCTTTCAAAATGTAGTTTCCTTGCATAGTTGCAAACAGGATTCAATTGTGGATTAGGACCCTTTGGGAGTCTAACTCAGGAATCTCATTCCAAAAGAAAATGGTATTACCTACTGTCACTGGTAAACCCCAATCCCTCCCACCATTTTCTCAATTCCAAATACTGCAGATGACAAAGGTAGTTCATTCATTTTTATTTACAGGGTAGTCCTTGGCACATTAAGTAGAAATTATCTTTATGTGTATTATCCCCACAAAAGGCCACACATGGGCAAGAGCCCTGTCTTATCTATTCAGACATGTTTTACTTTCTGCTCACCCGAGGTCCCCAGAAAAGGCAGTGCAGCATAAAGCCTGGGTGACCACAGCAATCATCCAAGGCCTGGGCTGAGCCACAGCTCTGTGCTGGGAACAGACACAGAAAGTGTCTGTTAGTCATGGGAAGCCAATCTGGAAAAATCATATAGTCTGAGTATGCCAGTAAGAACTATTAGCAATATAAGTAATGACCCAAGAAAGCCAGTAGAGAAAAAAAAGGAGAATGAGCAAAGCCATAATGACAGAAATGGAGTCACCGCAGTCCATGACTCTCCAGATTAGTTTGTCCTCATGAAGCCCAGCTGCAGTGTGTGCTTCCCATTCTTCCCTGTACAGCAGACCCCTCCTCCACCTCCATCCCCGCCTTTCTTGAGCTAGTTTTAGTGAAATTCCACTCCGTGCATTCAAAAAACCTGTAACAAGGACATTGCCTAGCACACAGAAGGGATTCAATTAAACACATTCAAAAAAACCGGGGTACAAACCTTATAAAATACCTGATGTTAGATCAGCAGTCCCATAATTACAGTTTCCTCAACAGACAGGCCAGTTTCCCTTAATCCACTTACCAAATAATTGTTGAAGAAATAAACAGTATTTGACACAACATGACACTTTATTCTAACTTATCATCTAATAATAATTAAACATTCAAGCTTGCAATGAAAGCACAGTTCTGCAGCTCATATTGTTCTTCTAAATGGAATAATTTGGAATCCTGTGAAGAGTTCCACCTTACAGCATATTCCCTCATTCTTGTGCAAATACAGTCTGTCTATAAACATATTAGCATTTCAATCACCCTTGCTTTTTTCATAACTGGGAGAAGCTGTATTCATTTATTCCTATTGAGCATATATACCTATGAATTATTTCTAAAGCTAAGCAGTAAAATTGAATTTAAATCTAAGTAAATGAGAAACTGAAACAATTTTCAAAAATAAATGTAGGATATTGGTTCCTGTTACATACTTCCAAATATTATAAATATGCTCTTCAATGATTAATTTACTTTAAGCTCAAAATAATTTTCTCTGAAATAAGTTGTCATAATAGTTGGAAATGAAAAACCAATCCCACATTTCAGGAGTTTTTCTTTCTATTTATTTAAGGATTCTGCATCAATTTTTATTCCTGGGGTAAATATATCCACCATTCAAATAAAAAAAATTAAGTCTCCTTTAAGCATCCCTTTAAAGCACTGACCATAAATGGTGTAATTTGCCCTGGACATCATTAAAATGTAAAGTTAATGAGGATTCTGCTGAAAAACAGAAGGAATGTAACCTATTTTCAGGCAAAAGTTCTAACACAGCAATCAGAGGAAAAAGCTCTTTGATGTTTCTTTGTCTCTTCTCATTAATTTTTTTTGTCTCAAAAAAAAAAAAACTATTGAAACTAAAAAAAAAAAAAATACACCAAAGTTTAAACATGATAATTATGACAGAACTCCAATGAGTTTGTTAGAAATTTTTTTATGAGATAAACAAGAGAACATGGGGATAACACCACCTACCTGGCAGAGCTGTGATAAGGTTTAGATATATTGTAAGTAAAGTGTACGGCAGGGTAACATACAGAAGGTACTCACTGATATTAATTCTCTCCCCTTTGGTCCCTCTCTGGTCCCCAAGGGCCCAGTACAGTGCTGGCACAAAAATAGTGCTCAAAGTATAGCAATTATTATGATCACATATGATGTATTCTTTTTTCCTGCTGCAAAATTCACTATATTAACCCTAACCTTCTTTTTAAGATTTATGCAAGACTCAGCACCTCCTGTCTCAAGGCAGGTGGGGCATTATCCAAATAACCAGCATGAAGTAAACAGTCCCATGTGACATTTTATCATGTGAAGTGCCTGCACAGGTATAAATATTATATCCTCTCTGGTTTTATTGCCTCGTTTTACAATTATACTACTAAAGAGCAAAATAACATGCAGAATGTTAAGTGGCATTCTGCTGCTTGGAATTTCATCCCAAGGCTCCATTCAGAATAACAAATGTGGAAGCTATTTCATCTGTGCTCTATTGTGAAGAAAGCCATCACCTTTACTTGAATATATACGAGGATACCGTTTTCTGCAGTTCATTTTGTGCTAAGTGAAATCTTAAACCAAATGTGATGATTATCAAGGTGTCATTTAGAAAGTATGATAGTAGCTTCCACAGAGACCTTACCCTATGCTTTGTTATTGTTACAACTCCATAATCTCAGTTAAAAAGAAAAATCTGATCAGCAATAAGTGAAGCTATCCAAGATGATCCACCCTTAAATACCATTAGAATTTAGAATTTTTCTATAACCAATCAAAAAAAAATTGTAAATTCAATCAACTAATCAGTTTTTCGACTTGTTAAGATATCTTCAAAATAATAAATGTTACATTTAAAAAGCATTCCCACATAAATTATCTCATTTTCACTGGTCCATTCATTTAATAAATATTTATTAAATCTCCTTAGTATGGAGCACCAGTCATACAATGGTAAAGAAAATAGTGGGTAATCCTCTGGTAGCCTCACAGATTTTTAAGTCTGGTGGATAAGCTCAGGCAAACTAAAAACCACACAGGTAACTTAATTACAAACTATGATAAGTGACACAAGAGTGTATGCTATAAGGAAAAGATTACTCTGATGATCTGAAAACGTTTCCTTTAGGGTGAAATGTCTGAGGCAAGATCTGAAAGAATGGAAGTTACCTAGTTTAAAAAAAAATGGTGAGGACTTTAGGATAGTGATAACTGAGATGGAAAAAAAAAATCCTAGTTTTTAAAGATATTTAAGTAAATCAAAATTGAATATGAAGGGTGAATGGGAAGGTAGGAAACCAGGATGAAAGTCGTAGGCTTCTAGCCTGCATAATTGAATTTTTTAAAAATGTGTTGCTCACTAGAAAGGGACCTGTGAGCCACAAACATTGGCTCATGAGTTAGAATTCGTCGTTCTAAATTTCAGATGCCTTTGAAGCATCAAGTGCGTTGGGAGCTCAGAAACAATTACACACCAGTCCCCATGCTCTTCGTGAGGGAAGTGGAGAGGAACAGGATGCTGAGCTGCTGTAGAAGGAACAAGCACAATGACAGAGGTGCAGAAGTGAAGTGCACTGAGTTCAAAGGAAGCATAAACAAAGTCTGCGTGGACAATCAGGGAAGACCACAAGAAAAAAAATTACCTTGAAATTTAAACAGTAATTCCTCAAATGAAGATAGAAAAAGGCATTTTAGACAGAAACAGCATTTGAAAATGGCACTTAGTTTGCAGTGGCAAGTACAAAGTGTGTGAGTAGTAAAAGAAAAAACCATGAGGATCAAATTTACAGAAATAAAAAGTATTATGAGACAATCCTACGAACAAATGTATATAACAAATTAGATAACTTAAATTAAATGACAATTCCTAGAAAAGCACAAACTACCAAAACTGACTCAAGAAGAAATAGAAAATCTGAACATACCTATAACAAGAGATTAAATTACTAATTTTAAAACTTCCAGACAACACAAAAACATCTAGATTCACATGATTTCACTGGTGAATTCTATCAAATATTTAAAGATTAATTAAAACCAATTTTTCACAAACTCTGAGAAAGATAGAATATAAAGAATTATCTTCTAACTCATTCTATGAGAATATTAATGTCAATATCAAAACTAAAAAATATATAGTCTGACCAGTCGGTGGCGCAATGGATAGAGCGTCAGACTGGGATGCTGAAGACCCAGGTTCGAGACCCCGAGGTCGCCAGCTTGAGCGTGGGCTCATCTGGTTTGAGGAAAAGCCCACCAGCTTGAACCCAAGGTCGCTGGCTCCAGCAAGGGGTTACTCGTTCTGCTGAAGGCCCGCAGTCAAGGCACATATGAGAAAGCAATCAATGAACAACTAAGGTGTTGCAACACGCAATGAAAAACTAATGATTGATGCTTCTCATCTCTCTCCGTTCCTGTCTGTCTGTCCCTGTCTGTCCCTCTCTCTGACTCACTCTCTGTCTCTGTAAAAAATAAATAAATAAAAATAAAAAAAAACTAAAAAATATATAAAAAGAAAACTGTAGAAATACAAACATGACCAGCAAGATATTATTAGCAAACCAAATCTAGCAACACATAAAGAAAAATTATTCACTATGACCAAAGAATGCTATGACCCAAGAAAGATAGATTGTATTAACATATAAAAATAGATTAATGTAATAAACCATATCAAAAAAATATATAAGAACATCTCAGCAGACACATTTAATAAAAACACATTTCATAAAATCCAACATTCTTTCATGAAAAAAATCACTGAACAAACTATGAATAGAAAGGAACGTCATCAAACTAATAAAGGGCCTCTATAAAGTTTACCTACAGCTAATATGATACCTGAGGATGAAAGACAAAATGTTTTCCTTTAAGATAAGAAATGAGAAAAATTTATATTCACTCCTGCAACTTATATTTAACATTTGTATTGGAGTTGTTAACCAGTACAATTAAGCAAGAAAAGAAATGGAAGTTATCCAGGTTGAAAAGAGGTCAAATTATCTCCATTTTCAGATGACATGATCATATATAAAGAAAATATTAAGAGATTAAAGACTTAAACATAAGAAACACAATGATAAAAATCCTACAAGAAAACATAAGAAGTAAAATCGCAGACATTTCTTGAAGCATTATTTTTTCAGATATATCTCCTCAGGTAAGGGAAATGAGAGGAAAACACAATTGGGACTACTTCAAACTAAAAAGTTTTTGCACAGCAAAGAAAACCAACAAAATGAAAAAAAAAAAAACCCATTGAATGGGAGAACATATTTGCCAATACATCTGATAAGGGCTTAATATACAAAATTTATAAAGTACTTATAAAACTCAACACCAAAAAAACATATAATTCAATTAAAACATAGGCAAAGGACTTGAATAGACACTTTGCTAAAGAGGGCATACAGATGGTCAATAGACACATGAAAAGATGCTCCACATCATAAATTATCAGAGAAATGTAAATTAAAACCACAATGATATATCACCTAACACCTGTCAGAATGGTTATCATCAATAAATCAACAAACAACTGTTAGTGAGAGTGTGGAGAAAAGGGAACCCTCAAGCATTGTTGGTGGGAATACACATTGATATAGCCACTGTGAAAAGCAGTATAGAGTTATTTCAAAAAATTAAAAATAGAACTGCCTCATGATCCAGCAATTCTACTTCTGGGAATATATTGTAAGAAGCCTGAAACACTAATTCCAAAGAATATATGCATCCCTATGTTCATGTTCATTGCAGTATTATTTACAATAGCAAAGATCTGAAAACAACAGGTGCCTATCAGTAGATGACTAGATAAAAAAGCTGTGGTACATTTATACAGTGGAATACATTGGGCCATAAAAAGAAGGAAATCAGCCCTGGCCAGTTGGCTCAGTGGTAGAGCATCAGCCCAGCATGTGGAAATCCCAGGTTCAATTTCGGGTCAGGTCACACAGGAGAAGCAGCTATCTGCTTCTCCACCCCTCTCCCTCCCCTCTCTGTCTCCCTTCTCCTCCCACAGCCAGGGCTTGCTTGGTTCAAGCAAGTTGGCTCTGGGCGCTGAGGATACATCCATGGTCTGGACTCAGGTGCTAAACTAGCTCAGTTGACAAGCAACACAGCAACAGCCCCAGATGGCAGAGCATCACCAGGTAGGGGGTTTGCGGGATGGATACTGGTCAGGGCACATGCAGGAGTCTGTCTCTCTGCCTCCCTGCCTCTAACTTAATAAAAAAGAAAAAAAATCTTACCTTTTGTGACAGCATAGATGGATCTGGAGAGCATTATGCTAAGTGAAATAGGCTAGTCAGAGAAAGATAAGTACCATATAATGTCACTCATTTGTGGAATCTAATGAACAAAATGAACTAATAAGCAAAACACAGACAGACTCATAAATAGAGAGCAGGCTGACAGCTAAGAATTGGAGGGTGGGAGAGGTTGGGAGAGGGAAGTGGAGGGATAGAGCAAAAAGGGACAAAAAAAAAAACAAAACTCATGGACTTGGTCAACAGTATGGTGATTGCCAGGAGAGAGGGAAGGTGGAAGAGGGCATGGGGCTTAAATGGTGATGGGCAAAGATTTGACTTGGGGGTGTGAACACACAATATGGTGTACAGAGAGCTGTCATAGAATTGGACACCTGAAACCTGTATAATTATGTTAACTAGTATCACCCTAATAAATTCAATTTAAAAAAATTAAATCCTAAGAAATCCACTAAAAACCTATTAGAACTGGTAAATTAGTTCAGCAAAGTTGCAGCAGGATAAAAGAATCAATATACAAAAATGAGTTTTATTTTATACACTACCATAATATGAAAATGAAATTGAGAAAAGTCCATTTATAGGCCCTGGCTGGTTGGCTCAGCGGTAGAGCGTCGGCCTGGCGTGCGGGGGACCCGGGTTCGATTCCTGGCCAGGGCACATAGGAGAGGCGCCCATTTGCTTCTCCACCCCCACCTCTCCTTCCTCCTCTCTGTCTCTCTCTTCCCCTCCCACAGCCGAGGCTTCATTGGAGCAAAGATGGCCCGGGCGCTGGGGATGGCTCCTTGGCCTCTGCCCCAGGCGCTGGAGTGGCTCTGGTCGCGGCAGAGCAACGCCCCGGAGGGGCAGAGCATCGCCCCCTGGTGGGCAGAGCGTCGCCCCTGGTGAACGTGCCGGGTGGAACCCGGTCGGGCGCATGTGGGAGTCTGTCTGACTGTCTCTCCCCGTTTTCAGCTTCAGAAAATATTAAAAAAAAAAAAAAAGAGAAAAGTCCATTTATAAGTAAATCAAAAACAATTAGAGACATAGGAATAAACTTAACATGAGAATTGTAAAACTTGTACTGTACTCTGAAAACTAAAAATAGGAAGAAAATAAGATTTCCTAAATAAATTAAAAGACAGAAATTGGAAGACAACATTGTTAAGATAGCACTACTTTCCAAATGAATCTATAAATTCAACTCACTCCCTATCAAAATATGAACTGGGGTTTTTTTTCTGAAGAAATTGATAAGCTGATCCTACAACTCATATGGAAATGCAAGGGAACCAGAATAGCCAAAACAATCTTGAAAAATAACAAAATTGGAAGATTCACACTTCTCTAATTCAAAATTTACTACAAAGCTATAGTAATCAAGACAGCATAGCAATAGCATAAGGACATAAATAGAATTAACAGTCCAGAAACAAAAATTTCCAATTGTCAATTGTAATTGTCAAATGACTTTAAACAAAGGATCCAAGACAATTCAATGGGGAAAGAATAAATTTTTCAACAAACAGTACTTGGACAGATGCATATCCACATGCAAAAAAAAATTGTTACACTCCTTCTTTATACCATACACAAAGATCAACTCAAAATGGATCATAGACCCAAGCGTAAGAAATTAAAAAAAAAAAAAAAACTTCTAAGAAAACATAGGAGTAAATCTTGAGAAGCTTAGAATGCGCAATGGTTCCTTAGATACAGTACCAAAGCACAAATAAAAGAAAAAACAGATAAAGAGAACTTCATCAGTAAACAAAGTGTGGTGTATCCAATATTGGAACACTATTTAACAACAGAAGGGATGAACTAGATACGTACATGTTGGAATCTCAAAAATGTTATGCTAAGTTAAAGAAGCTAGATGCTAAAGACTACATACTATTGTATAATTCATGTCGTGAAATGTCCACAAAGGGGCAATGGAAGTGCTCTAAAACTAGACTGTGGTGATAGCTGCAGAACTGTGTAAACACTAAACACTATTGACTTTTAACTGAAAATGGGTCAATATTATGGTATGTAAATTATACCTCAATAAATTGCTTTTTAAAATGTAAGAAAAGAGAGAGAAAGAACTTTAAAATAAAAACTTCTGTGCTTCAGAGGACACTATCAAGAAAGGGAGACAGTACCCTATAAAATGAAATAAATGACTTGCATATCACATAGTATCTGGTAAGGTGCTTTTATTTAGACTCAGTAATAAAAGATAAAAGAAATAAAAATTAAGACTCAATAAATAGGCAAAGGATCTGAGTATCTATCTCTCTAAAGAAGATATACAGATGCTTAATAAGTACATGAAAAGATGCTCAACATCATTAGCCAATAGACAAGTGCAAATAAAAACCACAATGAGATACCACTTCACACCCACTAGCACAATTACAGTAAGAAAGACCGACAATACCAAGTGTTGACGAGGATGTGAAAAAAATTGGAACACATACATTGCTGGTGGGAATGTGTTTAGGAAAAGCCCACTATTCCTCTCCTATGCTTCTCTCCATTACTCTTAACACTATTACCACTCTCACACTTCTGACACCAGATGTGTGGGCCTTTCCCCCCTGCAAGCAATTCTCTGTGACATCAGCTAAGTGTTCCACAATTTAATTCAATTCTATCTACCTAGAGATAAGGTCAGATCTGACAAGTTAAGGGCTCAGTCCCATGAGACTGCCCCCTACTTCATAAACCAAAGTAGTAGGTCCCCACATTACCCCCAACTTCTGTTCAACTTGGCTACAAATCAGAGGTTCCCATTAACTCCTCCCACTGGGATTCAATTATTTGCTAAAACAGCTCACAAAACTCATGGAAACACTGTGTTAGCCAGTTTATTATATAATAAGGGATAGGATAAAGGATATGAAGGATACAAATGAAGATCCAGATGAAGAGATAATGTAGGGTGAGGTCCTGAGTGCAGACACTTCTATCCACATGCAGCTGGGGTATGTCACCATCCCTGTCCATGGGTGTGCTCACCAACCTGGAAGCTCTCTGAACCCCATACTATTAGAAATTTTATGAAGGCGTCATTGTGTAGGCATGAACATTTAACTCCATTTCCAGTCCATTTCCCCTCTCTGGAGAACAGGGACTTAAAGCTGAAAATCCCAAGCTTCTAATCATGGCTTTCTGATGACCAGCCCTCATGCAGGAGTTATCCAGAAGCCCACCCAGACTTGCCACCCTAAAACAAAAGATACTTCTGTCACCCAGGAAATTCTAAGGGACTTAGGAGCCCTTTACAAGGAACTGGCGTCAAAGATAAAATATTAAAACTAAAGATGCTCCTAGTGCTCACATCGCTTAGGAAATTACAAAGGTTTTAGGAGCTCTGTGCTGGGAGGTGGGGTCAGACTATAAACATTAGAAAAAAGATTCTCCTGGCACTTCTACTAACAAGAGTTATAGGAGCCCAGTGTAGTGAACTAGGAGCAGATACAAACACACACACACACACACACACACACACACACACACACACACATATATTCTGTGAATTACTAAGAAATATACATATATGTATAAATATATACAAACAGGGTTAGGCAAAAGTAGGTTTACATAATAGGAATAAGTAATACAATAACTAATAAATAACAATATAAGAATGAACTGCTTCATGTACTCACTATAAACCTACTGTTCCCAACCCCTATATCCATACATATATATTTCTTATTAGTTCACAGAATGTAAAATGTTGCATCTGTTATGAAAACTGGTTGGCAGTTCCTCAGAACGCTAAAAACAAAATTACCATATGATCCAGAACTTCTACTCCTACGTATATACCCAAAGGAATTGAAAGCAGGACTCAAGCAAACACTTATATGCCACTGTTCATGGCAGCATGATTCATAATCACCAAAAGGCAGAAAAAATTCAAGTGTCCATCAACAGATAAATGAATAAACAACATGTGGGATATACATACAGTGGAATACCATTAACCCTAAAAGGGAACAAAGTTCTGATACATTCAACAACATGGGCAAACCGTGAAAACTTCACAGTTAAGTGAAATAAGGCAGACACAAAAAGATACAATATTCTCTGATTTCCCTCATATAAGGCACCTAGAATAGGTATACTCATAGAAAGAGAAAGTAGATTAGAGGTTACCAGAACTACTAAGAAATATACATATATGTATAAATATATACAAACAGGGTTAGGCAAAAGTAGGAGAGAAAAATGGGGAGGAAATGCTTAATAGTTACACAGGTTCTGTTTGGTGTGATAAAGTATGTTTGGTAATAGACAGTGGTGACAGTTGCGAAATAGTGTGAATGTAATCAATGTCACTGAATTATACACTTTAAATGGTTAAAATGACAAATTTTATGATGTATATATATATATATCACCACAACTTAAATACATTAATATAATATACCAAACACCATCAAATTGCACCCTTTAAATGGGAGAAGTGTATGATATACAAATTACATTTCAATGAAGATGTTAAAAAATAATTTAAACACTAAATTGGGTGATTTAAACAACAATTAGACACAAATGCAGAAAGAACTACTAAACTGGCAAAGGGAACTTCCATGCAGAGGCCACCTGATACAGGGTGTCAGAGCCCAAGCAGGATAAGGAGGGCAACAACGCCGAGGAAGGTGGCAGTCATCTTTGTCACAGGTTAAGAAGGTATTCACAATGAAGGACCATCTGGTATGTGTTGTCAAAGTCCAAGCTGGATGAGGCAGGCATCCATATGACAAAGGCAGAGTGTCATAGGGTATCAGAACCCTAGTGGGGTAAGAAGGGCATCCATAATGGGTAGAGGGTGTGATGACCATGATGAGAGACTGGTCATATACAAGGGATTAATAAAATAAGTAAATGACTTAAGAACAATGAAAAACAGCAGCTAGCTGTCAAAGAAGGAATTTACAAATATGGAAAGGGAGAAAACTAGAATAAATCTTGTGGTGTTGGACTGAAACTGTATTGGTGCGTCCACAAACACATCACATATTCCCTAGCTCTCCTCACTGAAAAGACCTGGGGCAGCACGACCCAAAAGCAGTGAGCACACCTGGCACCCAGACTTTGGCTTTTAAATTGCATCCTCCACTAAAAGGAACAGGGCTCCTTGGAGAAACAATAGATTTCAGGGCTAAAAAAAAAAAGAAGTTAAATATGAGCAAGGGACATCTTGTACCTGAAAAGCAAAGAACTCAAAGAATGATGACAATGTGTCCAAAGAACACAAACTGCCTCCTACTGATAAAAAACTGGAAATGATTAATGCAATTTATTCAACTGTATTAATAATCTGAGTAACTGAATAATAACCTTGAATAAGAAAGGAAATACTGAGTACAAAGTCATTAAACTAAAAGTATAATGAGACCTGGAATATTTATATAATTTCAAAGTATGTTTATAAATTACCAAAAGGTAAAGAGTAAACTTTTTTTTTTTTTAAAGAGACAGAGGGAGAGAGAGAGTCAGAGAGAGGGACAGGTAGGGACAGACAGACAGGAACAGAGAGAGATGAGAATCATCAATTATTAGTTTTTTGTTGCGACACCTTAGTTGTTTGTTGATTGCTTTCTCATATGTGCCTTGACCATGGGCCTTCAGCAGACCGAGTAACCCCTTGCTCGAGCCAGCAACCTTGGGTCCAAGCTGGTGAGCCTTGCTCAAGCCAGATGAGCCCGTGCTCAAGCTGGCAACCTCGAGGTCTCGAACCTGGGTCCTCAGCATCCCAGTCCGATGCTCTATCCACTGCGCCACCGCCTGGTCAGGCTGAAGAGTAAACTTTTTAATAGAGGACACTGGTAATGACTACCTTAATCACGTGGACAAGTGATGACCATCTGTAATGGGACAAATTGAAATTGTGCACTATCTGATGATATTCTGAGAAGAGCACAGCATAACTTCAATGATGTCTCTCAGCCAAAGATGCTTAAGCTAAATCCAAGCCTAAAGAGACATCAGACAAACATAACTTGAGGCCTGCAATCTCCAATGTCGAGGCCATGAATATCAAGAAATGATGAACTATTCCAGACTAAGGGAAACTAAAGAGACAAAACTTACTGCAATTTGTGATCCTAAACTGGATCCTTTTGTTTTAAAGAACATTACTGGGACAGTAGGACCAACTCTGAGAACCAGATGGCATGTATCATGCCGACATTAACCTCCTCACTTAGACGAGTGTACTACAGTTACGTAGGAGAATCACCTTGTTTGCAGCAAATACTCACTGACTTACTTGACAAGAGATCTGCGACTTATTCTCAAATAGTGCAGTAGAATAAAGTTCTTAACAGTGTAAATACAACTTTTCTACTAACTTTGATTAAAATATAAAAAAAAATTTTTTTAAACATAAAAAAATATTACCATTTAGTTGGATGTAAAGCAAGTGAATGGGTCCTCATGCAATTCGACAACACCCCAGAACAGAAGGAAGAAACAGTTTAGGACTGGCTTTTCAGTTTTGTTTTGCTGGGTGGTCAGCAGTGCGGGTAGGAGATCAGGTTGGGGGGGGGGGGTTAAAGTACCTGTAGAGCATTCAAAAGGAGTGACAGACAGAAAGCTGATGACCCAGGTCTAGCACCCTTGCAGACACACTCTGAGAAACTATTGGTCCCTAGGTGATAGCAGAAACTACGGTGTGACTAAGGTTGCATGAGGACAGTTTATACTTCATCTTCTGTAAACAATCTGAGATTTGCAAAAATGCATATAGTTAAAAGGATAAAAAATATGTTAAACTGAGGGAGTAAGAACAAAGGACAATTAGAGGAGGAAAAATAAAGCCAGGGAAAATAATAGCACACAAAAAGGCTTTATACAAAAAAGAAAAAAAAAGAAATAAAAATAATAGCTTACCAAGAAAGCCTTATATAGCTAACAGAGCTAGAAGACAAATACGACCCTAAGGTCCCTGAGGGAAATGTACAGCAAAGAGGAGCCTCTAAACACTGCCTCTAAATACCCGTTACCACCCAGTATGTGCTTCCTGTGTAGGCATTTACTAACAGTATAAACCTGACATTCTCCTTATGAAAGGAAACAAGAGTACACCGTTCTGTAGCTATCAAAATAAGCTTATATTTTAACGTGATATGAATAAAACAATTCTAATGTCTTTTCAGTCATTAAAACACAAATCTATAACCATGAATACTTCCTCTTCATTTATAGGACCTGGAATAAATTAAGACTATTAACAACAGTAACTAACATTTGCATGGGGTTTATTGTTTGAAAAGCTCTTTTATTTACTGTAAATTATTCCATTCAATCCTCGTAACATCTAGTGTGACAAGCAAGGCTGGCACAGATTTAATTTTACAGATTAGCAAACAGATTCAGAGATGTTACATTACTTATCCAAAATTACATGGCTATTAAACAGCAGAATTTTGACTGTAACTCAATTTTCTGACTTCATAGTTCACTCATTTTTTATTCACCCACCCATTCACATATTTACTGAGCGCCTCTCAGAAAATATTGTCCATTCTGTACTGTTGTTGAGGACGAAATAAAGGGCAGGGAACTGTTTACAAAGTGTAAAGACAATACAAATGTTAGCTATTTCCAAGCAGCAGCATTAGATCCCCTTTTAAAGGTATCAGCCCTCCTTACATTCAGGGGAAACCAAGTATGACATGGAAATAGAAAACATGCGTGGAATTTGGCTGGTGTTGGGAGCGCTTGTTTAAGGGCCAGCAGCCAGCTACGGTGAAGCTAGGGATAGGTAAGGGACAGACCACGGAAGACCTCATCTACCCTGCTAACGAGCTGGACTTCAGCTTTTGGTGATAAGAGGGCACAGCAAGATGTAAGAAGGGGATTGCTGTGGTCTCAGCTGTGCTCTTGAAAGGTCCCTCAGATGGCAGCATTAAATATGGATGTGAAAGAAAGCATAAAGGCCAGTTAGGAGGCTCTCATAATCGGCTAGGAAACAGGGGGCGCCTGCCTGAGCTAATTGGAGGTGGCCACTTAACTGTATGCTAATTTTAATCTGCAACATTATGTTGTCTCTGGTCTCTAAAGACCTTGGGGCAACTGAGGCAGGCCACTAGGCCCTTTGAAAGAACAAGTTTTAAAAGACCTATAAAATCTACTATGGACAACTGAAAAACAAACAGAATCATCCCTGGGAGTCTGTTTCCACAATGGAATTGCACAGTGTAATTACTATTCTTATTAACCAACAGGGAGCCCACTTTAAAGTCATTAGTTCATTTTTTTTCTTTTTAATCTGAATGATGCTCAGTAATTAAAGTTTTTATCAGTTCCAGAATTCTCTATAGTGAAGTAGAACAGCTGACTTCACATGCATTATGCTTTAAGCAAAAACTAACACTCATTAACAAGATTACCTGTTGTGATTAAATAAATACAAACTGTTTGCAAAGTTTGTAAATGAGCATAACAGCATAAAAGTAAAACTTACTACTTAGCACAAATCTTATTTCCTTAACTCTTTGAGTCTAGGTAGGAACCAAGGCAATTCTTCACTTTTCAGTTTCCCATTTCCCCTCTGCATTGCCTAATAAGCACCTAAGCTTTACCCTCTGCTGCTCTAACTTCCTCCATGATATCTGCTCTGCCTGCCTAAGCATGTTGAACAAAACGGGCAGAGGAAAGAAAGCCAGTGTCCTCTGCTCCACAGTGCTCTGCGTGGCACAACAGAGTTTCTAACAGTGCAGCAAGTCATACAAGTTGCACATATTAGGAAATCTCAAGGCGGCTGTTTTGTAGAAAACACATTAATTACATTTACAAAAAGCTCTTAACAAATCTTTAGTAAAGGCTGCAATTAATTTATGGAGCCTGAAAAGTCTAAAGAGGGTATCAGTGATAATACTAGAAAAGAGGAAAGAGTTTCATCTGGCCTTAAACTACAAAGTTCATGTCTAATTTGACTGTTAGGAGTCAGACCACAGACTCTTTATTAAACTTGGAAGGGATCTCCAAGGTAGGCCAGTGCAATGCCTATGCCCCTGCTTCGAGGGTAAAAACCCCATGTAAGCCCCTGACCAATGCTTTTGCAGCCTATTCTGCCATCTCAATTTATTTAAGAAAAATTCTCCTTCAAATATTCAAGTTTCAGTGTGGCAGTTAATTTCAGTCTGCAGTTAAAAGGCACTAGCTGTCAGTCAGATCTCTCACCCAGTTCCCTCCTGAAAAGAAAAACTGACAGATCACAGGAGCTTTCTTTTGTAAACCAATTCTGGAACTTTCATGCTTCTTATTTGTTAGGTTAAAGGTTAAATTGCTGACCTGTGCCCTCCTGCTTAGCGGCCTTCCCCTTTTTCTGTAAAGCTTTATTTTGGGGCTGTATTTACATGGATTAGTCCCTTTTCACGCTAAGAAGGAATCTGTTCACAGCCAAAGCCTTAGTTCTGGTTGTACAAAAAGCAGCCACAATTATTCACCACCAGACAATGACCATATTGTGGATTTACAAAAAACCCACCCTAGCCATGGAAAGATCTGTTCTTGCTGCACAAAACAATAGAAGAAAAATCTTATCAAGCATTCAAGAGAAAGCAAACAAAGCAAGCCCACTGTGAACTTGATGAAGATGTCAAGCTCCTTTAAAATATATATATATAAATCAACAAAGAGGGGTTTTCTTGTAAAGTCTTGGGAGTAAGACTTTTTCTGCTCTGAGTTTCCCTTTCTGGTTAAACACAGTCAGTAGCAGCAAGACATTGACAGCCAAGACCAGTAAATGCTGCCCTTTTCTAAGCACGCTTACAGACACTTTTTAAAATATACAATGCAAAGAGGCTTTCCCTTCCATGTACACCCAGTGCAAATGCCAGGCAAAGAGTTTTCAAGCTAGTCTCTGATGACACAAGCTCTTTCAGCAAAGGCAAGATTCCTGTCCCAGTCTCTAAGGAACAAACATAGCCTACCTCCCCAAGCCCTAACTTATTAATTCCTTTAAAATTTAAAACACAGGCCACTGGGTTTCATTAAAGGTTCAATAGGACTTCTTCATCTGACAGCCATGAAGTATTACTATACACACCCTGTTTCTCTGCGGTGGGTTTGAGTGACAGTCCCAAGTCACAGAAACAAACTTTTACTGGTAACATTTAATGTAAGGTGAGGACTTCACAACTGCTACGAAAGCTAACCCCAGTCCAGGTCACAGCTTTCTAACAAGACACGAGGGCAAATACAAAGAATTTCTCCCACCAACACATCTTTTAGGTAGATGGTTTCCATTCTCTTTAGGTTAAAATTACCTAAATCCACTATCAGCAGAATGCCCCTCAACGTAAAATAAGAAAGTAAAACCTAACCAGTGATAGAAGCAGGCCTCAGTAGCAACCTAAGAATCCCCAAAACATGACTAATTTTTTAAAGAAATGGTGTATTAACTCATCATTGAACATAACACTACCCTGAGTAGTATGAATGTTCATGTACATCCCCGTGCCTCCTGACCATCCAGAGTGCAATCAATTTATTTTAAAAATGTTAAAGGCAACATTTAAAAAAGGCAAATGTATGTTCTTGTTTCCATAAGCTGGTTATCAAACAAACACGATTTTAAGTTAATAAAACCATAACCGGAACTAATTTCTTTTTTTGAGAAAAAGCTCACTCCTGGGAGTCAGCGAGCATGAAAAAAACTCACTACTCAAAGGGCTAATATAACAGTAATTTTTGATCTCAGAAAATGGCTCGATTTAAGGCTTCTTACAAATTCTGGACTTGGGAAAATGTTTCATCTGTAACAGTTCACCTTTGACACAGGCCTTCTCAGCTCTCCCTGCTCCTCTACCTGCCTCTCCATCTCCCTAATTCCCCCACACCCCCAGCCAAATAAAAGAAAACAATGCCAAACATCTCCTCACAAAAGCCCACAAACTTGAAAGAAGAATTAATGTCTTATTTTTAAAAACGGCTGAATTTATATGTATACCAATAGGGAACTGGTTCATCAAAATCGATGAACATGTTTATGAGAATTTTTGCTGCCTTCACATTATGGCCTTACTTTTTCTCATGTAAGACTCTACATCAACTGCAACAATGTCAAATGAGAGCATTCAAAACTTTAACATTTTGAGACTGTGATGGAAGTGATTTTATTCTGTCCCTTTCAAACTTCCTGTAATAGTTTATCTTTTTTACAGTGCTGTTCAGTGAGGCAATCAGTGCTGTGAAAATGAGACAATTCTGGCCAGTGGTCCCACGTACATGACTGTGACAACTAACAGAAACCCTTTCCAGCAAAGCCAATGTGCAGGGTCTCAAAAGGTTGCTACTCTGAGTGAGGAAATTTATGATCCCCACGAAAATTAGGATAGCACTACAAGGGCCAGAACACAAAGTAGGAAGTACTTAAACTCCTCACCAGCTTCTAGAAGGAACGAGATTAGGGCACAAGCTACACTCAGAGTCAATTCAAATGTAAATGCTCTGCTTCCTCTCAAACAAAGATAAACTCCCTCGGAGTTAATCGTTTCTCCCTAAGAGATTCATCTTTCTTTTCAACTTAGAGGTATGTTTTAGAGAAAAGGAAGAAACACATGGTGGGGCTTAGAGCAAAACCTTTTAAATTCTTTGTCATAAAAGCTGCAGAGTAAACTACATTTCCTTTACTAATCCTTCGAACACTTGTTAAACTTGAGTGCGCTGACAACTTTGCCACTGAGATCCCATTTTGGTTTCTAACAAGTTAAAAAAAAATCTTTGGTTGGACTAAATTGTATTACCATCTACCCTGAACACCAAGTGAGAATTTTTGCTGCCTTCACAAACCATTGAAAAAGACCCTCCCTAGGGAGAAATAACTTTTGGCACATTGCATAGCAAAGCTCAGGTTACAAAAGCAGGCTAAAATATCTCTTTCACCACACATACATTTTCATTCTTGTCCCCTCACCCACTCTTTCGCCTTCCTCTTCCTCTCTCTCTCTCTCTCTCTCTCTCTCTGTCTGTCTCTGTCTGTCTGTCTCTCTCTCTCTCTCTCTCTCTCTCTCTCTCTCACACACACACACACACACACACACACACACACAAACACACGAACACATGCTCTATACAAACCCCAACATGCAGGCACCAACATATGCTGTGCCCTCTATAGGAAGCCAAGTATGAGCATAGGAACTGTCTTGAAAGATGCTCACTTTAAGCTCATACTCTGGAAAACTTTTAAATTGAGTGTGAGTTTTTGTTTTGTTTGTTTTTTTGCCTTTTCCATGTCTTTGGAAATACATGAACAAAACTCCACATTGGGATGTGTGTGTGTGTGTAAAATTAAAGGTGGGAAAAAGTTGATTTACAGTTGTAATACAAGTAATACAATAATAAAGAACACAAGGATAAACTTACTTATTCACTTCTATGTATCTACTTTTGCCCATCTGTGTGTGTGTGTGTGTGTGTGTGTGTGTGTGTGTGTGTGTGTGTAGAAAACCATTATCAAGCATTTCAAGGCCTCTATAGTCTTCCAAGTTATGAAAGGTAATAGGTGTTCTTTTGTGTCAGGAGGCTGAAAGAGTGAAAACAATGACTTGATGTGATAAAAAGAAAGAAAACTAACTAGGCATGTTAATTATTTTGTAGTTAGTTTTTTTTTTTTTTTTCATCCTCAAAGAAACCCTGTAAGATAAGCATTATCAAACTCATATTTGCAAATGAGAAAACTCAAGAAAAAATATGAAGAACTTCTCCAAGGTTAGATCGCTATTACTTGAAGAGCCATATTTAAGACCCAAGTCCAGAACTCTTTCCCTTACACCCACTGCTTCTGCTAGAGGAAAGGATGGGGAGTCAGCTTTTGGAGAGACAGATTCCCATGATGCCAGACCACCAAGCAGTTTCCCAGGGGTGGCAGAAAAAGCAAAAAAGTACGGGCTGCCGGGCCTGGGGTGAAAGCCTCTTTGTGCTCCGGGAAGTCTGATGGACACTTACTAAATGGAGAGGAAAAGGCATTCCTCGCCTAGTGAGACAAATGTGAACGTGCCTTCCTTTAAACTTTCATCCTGAGCACATCTGCTCATAGAAAAGGCTAAAAAAATATCTTCAAGAAAAATCGCTGAAGAGAAGATGGCATGATTACTTCTGCTTCTAACATAAATTCCCTCCCCTAGTTCTAAGGATTTCCATTAAAAAATAGAATATAGCAAACTGTACAACCATTCCACCGACTAGAAATGAGATATTTATCAATAATAAAACTGTAGAAACGAATTAAGAGTATCAAGATTCACTGCAATCAGTTGGAATTGTGTCAACTCATTCATTTGTCCAACAAGTATGTACTGAGGGCCTACTATGTGCCACCCCCTCTTCTAGGTGCTGGGCACACATCAGTGAACCAAGCAAGCAAAGATCTCTGCCCTTGTGGAACTGTCAGTCAAACCAAGCGTGATCACATAGGGTCCCCTCAAGCTGATCATAATCTTACTAAAAGGCCAGCTTTTTATTAATAGAAAAGTAAACCATTCCTCCATGGCTTTGCAAATGCATTGCCTTCGGTCTGAAATGAACCCTCACCCCAGCATCCATCATTCCGCAGGCTCGTAAGAAATATTACTGAATGGATAAAGTGTGATGGAAAAACATCTTTCTAAATAAAAAAGGGAAATTGTAAGAAATATTGCTGAATGAATAAAGTGTGATGAAAAAAATATCTTTCTAAACAAAAAAGGGAAAATGTAACAGGAGTCAGCCCTAAATCTCAACTTAAATTGGGTCTAGACCAGAGCTTTTATCCTGCAGAACCCAAATAAAACCTGAATCAACTCAATCTCCATCCAGCAAATACAAGAGAAAATAGGTCAGCTTGTTCCAGGGTCCACCCCAGGGACTAAGAACTTTTTAAAAACCTAAACTGGATTTGCTGGGCCTAGAACTGCCTCAGACCCTTCCCCAACGCCCTGCTGTCAGTGTGCAGATGGAAAACACCTACAATAGGAACATGACATTTCCCCAGTTCAGACCTCTGATGATCTCCAACTTCTGGTTTGAAAGATCAAAACAAATAAATCCAATTTATTTTCTTTGAATGATAGTTTAAACTGAGAGGTACTCTGTGCCATTCCTGAGCTTAATTCTTTAATATTTTTTTTCTCATTTAATCTTTACAACAATACTATGTAGTACTTACATCATCACCCCCATTTTACAGTTTAGGAAACTAAGAAGAGTAATTAAGAAATTTGCCCAAAATCACACAGGGATATATGTTATAACAGGCTGAGCTGGAATTCGAACCCAGAAGGTCCAATTCTAGAAACCTGCTCCTAACTAGATTTTGCTAATTATAGTTTTGAAGTTTTGGGGAGAAGAAACTTTCATTAACAAAATATTTATTAGTAAGAAGAGGAAATAAATGTTCTGCCTAGCTGATTTTCTACTTCATTGAGACCTACGATGAAAATATTTTCATCTCATTTGTCTTTATAGATAATGTTTCCCAAATACTTTTGTCAATCTTCTTTTCATAGTAAATACAACCTAACAAACTAATAAAATTGATAGTCTAGAAGCCCCTCCATCATTCTGAGTGAGTCTCAGTGATGATTACTGCTGAGGAAAGAAAACTGGGCTAAATACTCACTAACTATAAACTGTATCCCAGAAACGGGCTGTTTTCATAAATCTCTGATATCAGTTCATTTTACTGGCATCTGGCTGGCTCTTCTCACAAGTAGAGAGTTTAAATAAAATTTAAAAAATCTAGTAACTGAGAATTGATCACTGGGTTCTTATTTAAGTTTAACTGTGACATGTAATGAAGGAAAAAATATATATATAGGTTTATCATTGGGAATTATCTCTGTGTCCAAAATGTGTTTTTCTTGAAGAAACTCAGAATTAATCCTACATTTTCTCAGCGAGAAAACTGGTCATTCGGTTTTCATTTCATCAAGAAAGCTTCATATCTTCATCTCACTGGTATTCTAGTATTTGAACCCTTTCAAAAAGGAATTTACATTAATTCTATGTCAGAAAGAAGATTTAATCTCTTAAAATCACAATTGCAGGAATTTTATTGTTTAGTTTTGGTTTGAAGTTTCAGTTTTTCATTTTGTTTTATTTTTCACTAAAGAATGGTGTTGAATTAAGTCACTGCAAGAATGCCTAATTTGTACCAGTTACAGGATTAGGCATTTTAATACACATTGTTTCTAATTTACAAAGCAGCATACCAAACAGATATAGGTCCCATTTAAATAGCGGGCAAATCAGAATTCAGTTTAAATAATTTTCCCAAGGTCAAACAATTAGTGAGTGGCGGAAGAAAACTGGTGTCAAACTCGACGGTCTTTCCATTACGTTGTTTTTATTACTAATTGTCCATGAAGATGCTTAATGACATTGGTACCATCTAGACTAAAATTCACCTGCATCTATTTTCTCTTCAAACAAGGCTCTGTGATAGCATAAAATTCTAATGCATAAGAACACATTAAAGGTAAGAAAACTGTCTTTAAATCAAACAATTTATGAAAGTTTCCTGCTGGGCAAAGCAAGCTCACAGTGAAATCTTCAGTAGAGCTATCTTTTCCTAACAAAGAAAGCCTTTGAGCAGACTGCATGTTTCCTATGTAACGTAAAGTGGGGAATGCAGATGTGTTGTGAAATAATACCAAAATCAGTTCAAAAGCTAGAACACAATTTCCCAAAAATTAATTAAAAATAAAAATAAAAAAGGTCTCCTAAGCTTTTAAAACAGAGGTCTGCTACCTGTTTTCCAGAGTTTGCACTCTGCTCTCCATAGAGTCTAGCATGGTGCTGAACCTAAACTGAGGGCCCAGGCTTGAAGAATAGAACCCCACCTAAAAATTACATGTATGATAATGAGACCTTAGTCATATAGAATCCTTGGAAAATCAAGTTCATATGGAGGTTTTGTTTTTTGGGTTTTTTTTTGTTTTTTAACAGAGGCAGAGATAGACAGGGACAGACAGACAGGAACAGAGAGAGATGAGAAGCATCAATCATTAGTTTCTCGTTGAGCGTTGCGACTTCTTAGTTGTTCACTGATTGCTTTCTCATATGGGCCTTGACTGTAGGCCTTCAGCAGACCGAGTAACCCCTTGCTGGAGCCTGCAACCTTAGGTCCAACCCGGTGAGCTTTTTTTGCTCAAACCAGATGAGCCCGCGCTCAAGCTGGTGACCTTGGGGTCTCGAACCTGGATCCTTCCGCATCCCAATCCAACGCTCTATCCACTGCGCCACCACCTGGTCAGGCGTATGGAGGGTTTTTTTAATTGAATTATTAGGGTAACACTAGTTAATGACATTATACAGGTTTCAGGTGCCCAATTCTACAACACATCTCTATACACTATATTGTATCCACCTCCACCAAGTCAAGTGTTTATCCACCACCATTTATGCCCCCATACCTACCTCCATCCCCTCTCCCCATAATCACTACACTGTTGTCTTGTCCATAAGGTTTTTGTTGTCTTTCTTTTTTGCTCTATCTCTCCACCTCCAAGAAAGCTGATGACCTACATTTTTCTTTTTAAGTATTGAAACTTAATTATTTTGGATGTAAATCTTTTCAAACTAAGTTATACATCTCACTGCTTTTTGGGGAAAAAAATATTTTGAACAAAACATTTCCTTGATGACTGCAACACTGTCTGTTTGGGCTGTCTAGCATCATCTTCCTTCTTCTGGTAACAGCATCAGGTTTTCCTCTGAGGACCTACCCTGCCCATTCTCAGGCTATAGAATCCACTAACCAGGCCCACACACCTCCTCTCTCATCCCCCAGGGAACATCTCAGAGTCACCCAACTCAGAATCATAGTGATTGGTTCATAAATTGGTCCATGACCCAAATGGGGCCTAGTACAATCACAACTGGGACTATGGCTCAAAATAATGGAAGATACTCTTTTTCCACTTGGACAACTAAAGTGGTAGAGTATAAGCTTGGATCGCCTAGTAGCCATCTTTTTGCCATTATATAAAGAGCACTTGCCCCAAAATGAACCCAACACAGAAGACACAAAACCAAGAGATAGAAAGATAACAAATCTCTGAAAATATAAGTAGACCACCTAGATCCAGCAAAACTCAAAGCTAGGTTTACCACTGTATTTTGCTCAAGCCATATGTCACTGGGCTTCTGCCACTTAAAAACAGTTCTGATTAATACAATGATTTAATGTCCTCAACATGATCAGTAACTATGCTAAGCAATGTAAAACAGAAAAATCCTCAGGGCAAATCAAAGCACATAGGGCATAAGCTAAGAATGAATAAAGTCTGTAAGTTTGACTGCATGGAATCTGATTTGATTAGGTTAATTTTACTTCCCTCTTTTCAACTGTGTTAGATTGGTACCAATTGCTGAACAGCAAAATTCTACACAGATATGAACCCTTGGTTACATAAAAATAATATAATAACTTAAAATAATAGCTACTTCAGTACAGATCTAATAAAAATATGTGGCCCTGGCCAGCTGGCTCAATGGTAGAGTGTTGGTAGATGTCTGGAGTTCAATTTCCAGTCAGGGCACACAGAAGAAGTGACCATCTGCTTCTCCACCCCTCCCCCTCTTCCTTCTCCCTCTCTCTCTCTTCTCTTCCCTTCCTGTGGCCATGGCTCGATTGGAGAGTATTGGCCCCGGGTGCTGACTCCATGGCCTCTGACTCAGGTGCTAACAATACTTCAGTTGCTAAGCAATGAGTAATACCCCAAATGGGCAGAACATCAATCCATAAGTAGTTGCGGGGTGGATCCCCAGTCAGGGCACGTGCGAGAGTCTGTCTTTGCCTCCCTTCCTCTCACTTAAAATAAAAAACAAACTGTATGAGAACCACAAAACTATAACATACAAAATCAAAAAAACTAAATAAATGGGGAGATAGTCCATGTTCATAGATAATAAGATTCAACATTGTCAATATGTCAGCTCTTCACAACTTCATCTATAGATTAAATACAATTGTAATCAAGGCCCTGGCCAGTTGTCTTAGTGGTAGAGTGTTGCCCAGTGTGTACATGTCCCGGGTTCCATTTCCAGCCAGGGCACACAGGAGAGGCATCCACCTGCTTCTCCACCCTTCCCCCTCTTGTTTCCCCCTCTCTCTCTCTTCTCCCTCCTGCAACCAAGGTTCGATTAGAGCGAGTTGGCCCTGGACTCTGAGGATGGCTCTATGGCCTCCACCTCAGGTGCTAAAAACTGGTTCTGGTTCTGGAACAAGGGCCCCAGATGGGTAGAGCATCACTCCTTAGTGGGCTTGCCAGTTGGATCCAGGTCAGGGTGCATGCAACAGTCTGTCTCTGCCTCCCCTCCTCTCACTGAATAAAATTTTTTAAAAATTACTATGAAGCTAGGAACCAACACAGAATGGTATAGGTGAAAGAATAGACAATGGATCAAAAGAAAGCCTGGAGAGAGACCCACATAAAATAGAGTCAACTGATCTTGCCAAATGAGCAAAGGCAATGCAATGGTGCAAAGATAGTCTTTTCAACAAACAGTACTGGAACAACTGGACATCCACACGCAAAAAACTGAATCTAGACACAGACCTTTCTTACACCTTCCCCAAAATTAACTCAGAATGGATCATAAACTGAAATGTAAAACACAAAACTATAAAACTCCCAGAAGATAACATAGGAGAAAACCTAGATGACCTGGAGTGTAGTAAAAGCTTTTAGATGCAACACCACAGGCAAGATCCACGAAAGAAATAATTGAAATGTTGGACTTCATTAAAATTAAAAACTTCCGCTCTGCCAAAGAAAATGTCAAGAGAAAGAGAGGACAAGTCACAGACTGGAGAAAGTATTTGCACTGTTTTCCAAAATATATGAAGAACTCTTATGATTCAACAGTAAGTAAACAGCCTGATTAAAAATTGGGCCAGCACCTTAACAGATACCTCACCAAAGAATATATGCAGATGAAAAGTAAGCATATGAAAAGATGCACCATATCATATGTCTTCACAGAAATGCAAATTAAAACAATTAGATAGCATACCTATCAGAATGGCCAAAATCTAAACCAACTAATACAACACCAAATGCTGGTAAAGATGTGGAACAACAGGAACCCTCCTGCATTGTTGGTGGGAATGCAAAATGGTACAGCAACTTGGAAGATGGTTTGGCAGTTTCTTTTTTTTAAGTGAGAGAAAGGAGAGGGAAAGACAGACTCTCACTTGCACCCCAACCAGGACCCACCTGGCAACCCCCTTCTGGGGACAATACTTGAATCAACGAAGCTATCCTCAGAGCCTGAGACCTATGCTCAAACCAACAGAGCCACAGGCTGTGAGAGGGGAAGAGAAGAAGAAGAGAGAGAGGGAGGGAGAAAAAAGGCAAATGGTCTCTTTTCACGTATGCCCCCATCAGGGATCGAACCTGGGACGTCCACATGCTGGGCAGATACTCTATCCACTGAGCCAAACGGCCAGGGCCAGTTTGGCAGTTTCTTACAAAACTAAGCATTCTCACCATAGTTTCCACAATCATGCTCCTTAGTATTTACCTGAGGAGTTGAAAAACTTATGTCTACACAAAAACCTGCACACAGATATTTATAGCAGCTTTATTCATAATTGCCAAAACATGGAAGCAACCAAGATGTCTTTCAGCAGGTGAATGGATAAACTACGGCACACCCAGGCAATGGAATATGATTTAGTGCTAAAAAATAAATGAGCGATCAAGTCATGAAAAGATACAGAGGAGCCTTACATGCACATTGCTAGATAAAAGAAGTCATCTGAAAAAGCTACATACTGTATGATTCCACCTATATAATATTCTGGAAAAGACAAAACTATGGAGACAGTAAACAAGTCGGGGGTTGTCAGGGGATACAGAAGCAGGGAGGGTGAGTAGGCAGAGCACAGAGGATTTCAGGGCAGTGAAAACACTCTGAATGATACTATAATGATAAATACATCTCATTATACATTTGTTTAAACTCTTAGAATATACAGCACCAAGAAGAGTGAGCTGTCATATAAAAAATGGACTTCAGGTGATTATGATCTGTCCATGTAGATTCATCAATTATAACAAATGTACTATTCTGGTGGGGGATGTTGATAATGAGGGACGTTGTACATGAAGTAGGGCAGGGAATATATGGGAAATCTCTGTATCTTCCTCTCAATTTTACTGTGAACCTAAAACTTCTCTAAAAAATTAAATCTTAAAACAAATCAGAAATAACAGCAGTTCCTGACCAAGAACTCTCCATGCACTGTGCATTCCCTTTAATCCATTCAACTGAATGAAGTAGGTTCCATTAAGGACTCTATTTGATGCTTAAGAAAATGAAGCTCTCAGATTGGCATTAAGAAATAATTTTTTAAAAAACCAACAAATTTGTTCCTGGGTGGTTGGTTCAGTGGTAGAGCATCAGATGTCCCAGGTTCGATTCCCAGTCAGGACACACAGGAGAAGCCACCATCTGTTTCTCTACCCTTCCCCCTCCCCCTTCTCGCTCTCTTTCCCTCCCACAGCCACGGCCCAATTGGTTTGAGCACATGGGCCCTGGGTGCTGAGAATGGCTCTCTGGAGCTTCCGCCTCAGACACTAAAAACAGCTTGCTAGGTTGCAAGCATGGCCCTAGATGGGCAGAGCATCAGCCCCAGACAGGGATTGCTGGGTGGATCCTGGTTGGGTTGCATACTGTAGTCTGTCTCTCTATCTCCCCTCCTCTCACTTGGAAAAGAAGAAAAAAAAAATCAACAAACTTGTTGATCCCTGGATTTTATCATTTATTAATAAATAGTCCACCAAGAGGGCCATAGGCCTAACCCTGTGAACCACAGATACAGCAAGAAGAATCACAGTGTCATGAATTACCAAAAATTTTGAGACTCTCCTATATTGTAATTTATATCCAGGTGACACCTAAATTTCACACTTTGGAACAGGAAGAAAAATTTGCTGTGATTTATTATTGAAAAAAATAAAAACTATAAATTCAGTTAATATTTCTAAGAATATTTTAATCTGAACTAAAATAACTCTCAAAATAACTCCCCCCCAACCCTCCATTCTACTTCTGAAGAGATAGTATAAGTTGCTGTTTATTTTAAAAGTCAACTTAAAAAAATATAATGTTGAGCCTGACCAGGTGGTGGTGCAGTGAATAGAGTGTCAGACAGGGATATGGAGGACCCAGGTTCGAGACCTCGAGGTCACCAGCTTGAGTGCAGGCTCATCTGGTTTGAGCAAGGCTCGAGCCAGGGATCACTCGGTCTGCTGTAGCCCCCTGGTCAAGGCACATATGAGAAAGCAATCAATGAACAACTAAGGAGCCTCAACGAAGGATAGATGTTTCTCATCTCTCTCACTTCCTGTCTGTCCCTATATGTTTCTCTCTCTGACTCTCTCTGCCTCTGTCACCACAAAAAATAAATTAATTAAATATATATAGATAAAATGTTGAGCACTCACTCTGTGATAACAGATTCAGGCAAAGCTATTAGAAGTAGAGTCCTGTAAAGTGAAAGTGAAAGTTCAGAATAACAAATCTGGCTCTCAATATCTTAAATTGGCCAAAAGTCAATTTTCTTCATGAAACTATCAACACAAAAATGTGAACAGATATTTACAAGAGATTTTAAAGCCTAGTTTTTTTTTAAGGTTACTACTTAACACTAAGGTAGCTAAACATCTCAGCTAACCACAGCACCAGGCCTAGAGCACTCCTTTCACAGAGTTCTCACAACAGTTTTCAACTTGACTATGCACTTTTTATAAAGCGGCTATTGGACTAATGTATAAAAACCCTGGCTGGGAGCTGACACAGGGAAAGCTGGTTTGCCAAACAGCCTTGAGAACCTGATGCTGCCACTCTCCCAGTGCTAAGCGGCTGGCCAAGAACAGTGCCCACAGCAGGCTCGGAGATGCCAGCTGTAATGAGACACTTGTGTCTGAAATGCATTCCAGAGTTACAGCATGGTCGGTACCATCTGATCATGGGACTGGGCAGGCTCATCTCTCTAGCAAGAGCACCCTCTTCCGAGACCTTCAGTCAGCAGGACCAAACTCAGCTTTGGGAGCTTTCACAACTTGAGATGGCTACATTGGTTTTCTGGGACCGCTCTATCAAGGTGAGTTCTTGAACACACACAAAAACTGGAGTATAGAAAATGGGATGTGGCCAAAAATAAATAAATAAAGCATAAAAAATTAAGAATAAAGTAGATCTCAAAATGATCCAACTTCTTTTTAAAGCATCTAAGTCACATACCTAAATAGTAAACATTATACAGAAAGATGTTCACTGGCTTATTTACAATAAGAAAACTGTGGAAACAATCTAAAAATCCAATTATAGGTATATATAGCTCATGCACATGATATAAGATTAACAGTAACTGAAGTGACTTTTACAAAGTTATATAAATAATTTTGGGAAAAATAATAATTAGTCTGGGGAGGAAGCAAGAAAAACACACACATATAGCAGGAGTTCAGGGGAAAAGTTTCTGTATTTTATCTACACATACTTAACAAAAGACTACAAGGAAATAAATGCTAGTAGTTATTACTAAGCGATGATTTGTCTCTTAATTTTTTGAAAAAATTTTAAAATTTCATGCATACTCAAAATCTAATCAGAAAACAAGCTACTAAAAATTTATAAATAGAAAAAAACACACCAAGATAATCTGCTGATACTCAAATAGCTTATAGTATTTTTTTATTTACTGTAAGAACATAACATACCACAGTTTAAGAAAAATTGTAAGAATGAAACTCCCACAGAAGTTTATAGAACAAAATGTATACTAAATCCCCCAATTAAAGACCCATAAAGTAGTCTCTGCTTTCTGTCCCACCTTTTCCCAGCAGGGAGTTAATCCCTCCGGGGGATGAAACAAACTTCAAAGAGGAGATTATGCTCAGACACTAGTACTGTACAGCAAGGTTTATACCTACGTGTGCTCAGATACTTTGGCAGAGATCAGATATGCAGGTCCAAGGAACAAAGACTAATTTTAAGGCAGAGTCCTTTGCAATCATTTAAAATGGCAAAAAATAATGCATTAATTAATAGCAGGAAAATGAAAATATGATACATTTTATTAAAAACAAATAAGAAGGTTGTAGAAGTAGACAAAAGATTACCTAAGATCAACTATTAAGTGGACGCATATTCATTGGTAGTAGCAACTAGGAAATTGTACAAATTCCCAAAGAAAGTAAGCAGCACCATGAGTTCAATTTGTGTGCCCAAATTTTATTTTCCCAATGTTTGGAAGGTCCCCCATTCAATGTCGTAGGTCTTGGTACAATGTCTAAGCAGAAGTGACAGATCACATGTGCCTTGCATGGATTTCATGAAATGATCTTCAGAACACAGAACACACGAGAATTTACAATAAAAGTCTTCAGTGGTACAGACATTGAAAGTTATCGATAGGGAAAAAAACTGTCTTTAAAGTCTAGTAACATTTCTCATTAGCCTTTCTCACATGTGTTATCTTTTAATTGTGAGGTAATTTTTAAAGTATGATTTAGAAGTATGTGGCCTGACCTGTGGTGGCACAGTAGATAAAGTGTTGACCCGGAACACTAAGGTCACTGGTTCAAAACCCAGTGCTTGCCTGGGCAAGGCACAAACAAGAAACAACTACTACAAGTTGATGCTTCCTGCTCCTCTCCCCCCTTTCTCTCTTTCTCCAAAAAACAATAATTGAAATCTTATAAATAAATAATAGAAATATGTGATCATTTTATAAAAATGTTTAAAGTAGAGGAGTAGCATATCTTTATAATTTAGCTTTATTTACCTTCCCAATTTAAAAAAAATCATGAATAAGGAATCAAATTTAGAGTTTAACTTTTCTGGATACTAATCATCTAACAGAAAACTAATGTCTTCAATAAATTAAAGACATAAATGTGAGTGTCAAAATTATAAATATCTTAGAAGAAAATATATAAAAATATCTTCATACCTATAGGGCAGGAAATTATTGATAAACTGTACTATAATAAAATCACTAGATTTTGATCAAAATCTAGTACCATAAACAGAATGAAAGGCAAACCATAGAGTGAGAGAAGATACCTGTAACACATACCAGCAGATAATTATCCATAATATATAAATAATTTCTTAAAAATCAATAAGGAAAAGTTAGAAAACTCAATTTAAAAAGATGAGCAAGAGACTTGAATAGGCACTTTTAAAAAGAAGCTGAATAAGATGCCAATAAGCATATGAAAGGGGCCAATCTCATTAGTCACCAGGAAAAGGCAAATAAAAACAAGGGTATATTACTACATAACCATCAGGTTGAAACAAACATCTAACTGTACCAAGGACTGATGAAGTAGTAAAGCAATAAGGGGTATTAAATGCTGAAGGGAGAGTAGATGAGCACAATCAGTTCTGAAAACCAGTTTAGCATGGTGTCTATCCATGGATACCAGGATTCATGTATAAGAAGGATCACAGCAGCATAGCTTGCCATAAGCCAAAAACTGTGAACAACTTCAAAGGTTTTTCAACAGTTAGAATGGGTAGTGATATAATTCTACATGCATTATACCGCAATGAAAATGAATGACTACAGCTACACACAACATGAAAGACCCTTCCAAATATCATCTTGAGCAAAAAAGCAGCAAAACTACACATCAGGTAATTCTATTTCTATAAAGTTCAGAAACAGGCATTACTAAATTATATTTTTCAAGGAGGTATGCTTATGTATTAAAACTATATAGGAAAAAAAAGAAACGATTTTCATAAGAGTCATATAGTAGCTACAACTGAAGAAAGAGAAGGCCCTCTGGGGTGCTGGCCAAAGCCATCTCTAACATTTACAGGCAAGAGTACAAATACAGTGTGTCCGTAAAGTCATGGTGCACTTTTGACCGGTCACAGGAAAGCAACAAAAGATGATAAAAATGTGAAATCTGCACCAAATAAAAGGAAAACTCTCCCAGTTTCATACCTATTCAGTGCTGTTCAATGAATAGCTTACACACAGATTTTTTAGGGCTCCTTAGGTAGCTATCCCGTATAGCCTCTACAGACTCGTCACTGACTGATGGCCTACCAGAACGGGGTTTCTCCACCAAACTGCCGGTTTCCTTCAACTGCTTATCCCACCAAGGAATGTTATTCCTACGTGGTGGCGCTTCGTTATAAATGTGCAGATATTCACGTTGCACTTTGGTCACGGATTCGAATTTAGCGAGCCACAGAACACACTGAACTTTCCTCTGTACCGTCCACATCTCGACTAGCATGGCCGTGGGCTGCTCCGCTGTATACACGGTGTTACGTCATCATCTGCGTATGAGCACATGCTGCCACATCATCCTACAGAAACTGGGAGGGTTTTCCTTTTATTTGGTGCAGATTTCACATTTCTATCATCTTTTGTTGCTTTCCTGTGACCGGTCAAAAGTGCACCATGACTTTATGGACACAGTGTAGAGTCCTATATATAGCAATATGTCTAAATAGTTAAAAGATATGAAATAAGCTTATAAACTATGGAATAAAATATGTTCTCCCTCCTATCACCACAAATATGCCTTTATCTGCCTAGAAACCCAAATTCATACTGAGAATTTTTGGATTCCTCAGAGTTCCATGTGGAAACTAGATGGTGCAGGGAGAACTGGCCACTGGCCCACTACTCATATCCCCCTTCACCATCCCATACTGCCAAGGACTCACACACAAGCGCAGCTGCCTCCATTCACAAGTCAAAGCTTCACCTCATACCCGACTCCCAGCAAACAGCCACCCTTAGGCCATCCCTTGGGCCTAGGGGTATATACAATAGCAGCTCAGTCTACCCTTAAAAAGACGTACTCTAGGAAAAGATTCACGCAGACGCTGGGAATAAGGTCTTGGGCCAGTTGGACACAGAATTCTGAAAGCATCGTCTAGGATAGAAGGGTTCAGGCTCCAAGTAGGCATGTCCCATATGCCCTACAGACTCATTGCCCATGGAAGAGGGCCAAAGAGGGCCTCTAAAGCATAGGGCTGGGCAGGGATACCTCTTGCCAGAAACAGTATTTCCCTAGAAACAGGTAACATTATATTTCTTAACCTGGACAGCAGCAACATGGCTACTTACTTTTAAATTATTTGTTAATTATAAAGTGTTATGTACTTTTCCACAAATAATGGGACTGATATCATGTGCCTGCTGATAGGATACACAATATCATGTTTTAGATACTCTTGCCAAAAACTATAACATGATTCTAATCATCTGGATACAATCAGATCCAATCCATGGACTTGCTAAAAAAAACAACAAAGCTAATTTCTTCTAAAATATGTCATAAATGGTAAAAAAAAATAAAAAAATAAAAAAAAATAAAGCCACAAAACTATTCCATACTGAAAAGAAAATGAAATAGATGTGAAACTACATAGTGTTCATGATCCTGAATTAGATTCTAGATCAGAGGGGGACATGCTATAAAGTACACTACTGGGACAGCTGATTAAATTTAAATATGAACAACTGACATTATATCAGTGTTAAGTTTTCTTATCTCAGTAACTGTACTAGAGTTATGGAAGAAAATGTCCTCATTCTTAGGAGATACATTCTGAAGAATTTAGGGATGAATGGTCACAAGGTCTGTAACTTATTCTTAAGTGGTTAAGCAAAAACAAAATGTATATTATTAAATAAAAATAATATGTAAGAGTGAAGCAAATATGGCCATAAAATAACAATTGATCAATCTAAAGGGTATATGCACTTGACTATCCTTGTTCAAACCTTAATCTTTTAAAATATTTTCAAAATAAAAAGGTTTTAAAAATGTACTAAAGAGTTAAACAAAAAAGGAGTTGTCAGCAGGAAGGGGAGAGGAATAAGATGACTGGATAAGAGGATAAGATAAAGACTTCTTGTTTTATTCTTCCATCTTATTTGCATTTTTCAAATTTTGTTCATAGCCTCCCCTTAAAAAATTCACTTAACTTTGGGGGGGGGGGGGAAGTCCTAGAATATTGAAAGGGAAAACATCAGCAAATACAGAAATAAGAAAAATGTTTGTCTTTAAATCACACCATGTTTGTCATCATCAAACAGTTACTCTGTAACATCAGCCCATAGAAGTGCTGCTCAAGTACACACCACAAGGAGTAACCCTCCCAATCCAATGGTTTGCACAGTAAGAGGCATAACTTACCATGATGTTAACATTCTACTTCCAGAACAACCACACATTTGTAACATGTTTTACAGCCTTCATTAGATAACCCAGAAAGTGGAGCACAGTTATCTCACTTTTGCTATTAAGAGAAATTCATTCATTTTAACAAACACTGGTGATATTATACAATGTCTTGCAGATGACAAAGAGAAATGTTGGTTGTTGTCCTCAAGAAGGCAACGCAGCACACTGAAGAGGACTTGAACCACACAATAGCTGTCTGATCTTGGTCAGTTCTTTGACTTCTCTGAGATTGTGTTTTCTCACAGGTATATGGAGATGTCACCCAACAAACTTTAAAGACTATACTGTAAAAGCTGAGCATATATGTCAAGCATATAAGACAAGACAAACTCAGTAAAAGGTAGCTATTTTTATGAGTATTACAATTTAATTAAATACTGAAATAGAAAATATGCCCAACATTGTACAATTATGGGTATAACTACCATTGAAATCCCGATCACTCCAATATTCTAATCCAAGTAAATTCACTCTCCCTAAACACCAAATAATATATGCAACTGTTAGTGTGTGTGACCAAGAACTGCTCTCTAACGTACCTTTGGCAAATGCATAACTCTCTCAGGCACCAAGACAAAGAACACTGGGTCATAAGGTTATTTATTCTCATTAACCAAGAAGGATTTTAGGTCAAGAAGTGATATACTCAGCCTGCACAAGATACTCTAACCTTATCTAAGGTCTGCTATCCAGGAATACATGTCCAAACTAGTCCAAAAGCTAAAGCCAGAGAGGTGTTTCCTTCAAATAATTTCCAACCTTCATTTGCAGCAAACATAAAATTTACTAAATTAAATTCATTCCAAACATTTCCTCTGTTTAGTAACAGAGATTTTCCTTATTACACTATATCCTTTAGTATGATATATATATAATCCCTTATATTATAATCCTTATATAATTTTATAACCTAATTTTAAGCCTTCCTTATTAGCAAGGTGACAATATTTCCTACTAAATAGTTGAATACAAGCATCTGTGAAAGGTACCAACCAAAACTCAGTAATTATAAAGAATAAAGCCATATTCCAAGCCTCTCATGGAGGTGACTCTTAATTTAAGTTGTTCACTAGCTTATGATGATGTGGGCACAAACAAAGGAGAAAGACATTTAAACATACTTACAGATAAATAACAGCTTAGAATAGTCACATATTATCCCTTGTGCATGGCCATCTCATACAATAAACAAACATGACATGTCATAATTGAACATGCAAATACCTGAAAGAGTGCCACCTGTCCTAGGATAGGCCACTTCAACATACACTTCGAACGTGGTCTCTGGGTTTTGCCTACAAAACAAACAGATCATGATTACTGACAATTGAGGCAGCACAATTACAGAACACGTGGGCTGTGGTATAAAGCACGCCTTGATTAAAATCGTTAGCTCCACAGCTCAATGGCTGTGAAATTCTGGACAAGTTACTCAACTTCTCTGAGCCATGCCTACCTAATCTAAAAAATGAAAACACCCAGAAAAATTACTGTGAAACTTAAGAAAAAAAAAACATAGACACAAACATTGTCTGGGTACAATGTCTGACCAATAATTGGCTAGCCGTTATTACAATTTTACAGGTGTCACATTTCCAATTTACACAGCTGGATCTCCAAAGCCAGAGGTAGAATTCTGAGGAAACTCAAAGCAAGGCAACACTAGCACAAAGGAGCCTTCTCTCTTATATTCCAGGATAAAACACTCATTTGATGAAGTTAACTTGCTTATTTACAGATTTGAAGACTGAAACAAAAGAAACAGTATCCTGTCGCACTAGACTGTTATGAGATAGGATCCTAACCTAAATGCAACACTGTTCCCACACAGGGGCGCTTCACCTGTATTGGCCATTGCAAGCATATAAATGTTCATTATTATGTCCTTTTACCTTTTTATGTCATAAATATTTCATAATAAGTTTTTAAAAGATCACAGCACTAACAAAATGTTAACAGTTAATTCTAAGTGATGAGAACATCGGGGTTATATTATCTCTGCATTTTCTCTTTCTCTTTGATTCTAAAACTACAACAAAAAGATATTATTTCCAGATTGAATAAAAATCACTCAGCAGAAGAAAATGTTATACTTTCAATGCCTATAACTGAATTCTGCTTTAAACCTGACAACAAAGCTAGGAGAAGAAACCTTCCGAGTTGCCTAATCAGATCCAAAGTTTAATTTCAATCAAATAAATACCATGAATTTACCCAGTATATTTCACTTTTCATTATAACTCTATTAGCCTCATTCCATTCATATTGTAATCCCATGAGGTAGGTGCATCAGACTTTACCATCACCATACAGGTGAGGAGCCTAAAGCAAAGCTCTAAGTGACTTGTCAGTGGGAACACTGCTACTTAGAAATGCAGCCAGAACCAGAATTCACACCTCCTGGCACTCACATTCTGTTTCACTGATTCGAAGGCAAACTTTTTCCCCCATATTTTCACATTTCTTATGATCTATTGCACCTTACAATTCTACATGGCAACATTTCTTTTCTCTCTTGATAATACAAAATAACAGAATTTCTTATAAACAATGGCTTGTGTTTAGTCAATCAGGAATCAAATTATTTCTCTTGTGAAGAATCATAATTTCTTCACTGAATAGAAACTTAGGCTTTTGCTTTATGTAAATACTTATTGCTAGAAAAATTTGGCTGTTCTAAAATTCAAGGTTTTTCTGTACACCTTGTGAAATAAAATTTAAAAATTAGACACTAGGCCTGACTTGTGGTGGCGTAGTGGATAAAGTGTTCACCTGGAACACTGAGGTCGCCGGTTTGAAACTCTCGGCTTGCCTGGTCAAGGTATGATACATATGGGATTTGATGCTTCCTATTCTCTCCCTTCTCTCTCTCTCATTCTCTCTCTCTAACCTCTCTAAAATGAATTAATTAATAAAAAAATTTTAATAAAAATTAGACACTAGGCCCTGGCTGGTTGGCTCAGTGGTAGAGCATCAGCTCAGCATATAGACATCCTGGGTTTGGTTCCCAGTCAAGCACATAGGAGAAGCGACCATCTGCTTCTCCACACCTCCCCCTTCTCTCTCTCTCTTTTCTCTCTATCTCTTCCCCTCCCTCAGTCATGGCTCGGTTGGAGCAAGTTGGCCCCGTTGCGCTGAGTATGGCTCCATGACCTCGCCTCAGGCGCTAAAATAGCTGGGTTGCTGGAGCAATAGAGCAATTGGCCCAGACCGGCAGAGCATCACCTGGTAGAGGGCTTGCCATGTGGATCCCAGTTAGGGTGCATGCAGGAGTCTATCTAACTGCCTGCCCACTTCTCACTTAAGAAAAAAAAACTAGACACTAAATCAGAATATCTTATTTAAAAATGAAATAAACAAAGTAAACTGAAGTTTTAAGAGCTTTTTTGTGTGCTTTTTCTCGCCAGAGGGTACAAAAAGACGTATAAAGTCAGCATCCTTTGACCACTAAACCTTTGTGGAAAATACCACATGGAAACATCCTTTTCATTCAAATGACCTCAAAGAACAGTGTTTGATAAAAGAAGGAATGTTCTAAGGTCACCTGAAGAACACTAGGAAGAGTCCTTCTAAAACCTAAATAAATCCTTCTTAAGTCTATTTTGCAACTGGCTGAATTTTACCTCAGAATTTCATTCCTCTAGATTAAGCTAAGAGTTACTGCCTCACTCTAAAGCAGGGGTCTCAAACTCGCGGCCCGCCCACCAATTTTGTGCAGGCCGCAGACTGGCCCGCAGATTAATCCACGAAGTTTGATTAGTCTGCGGGCTGCACAAAATTGGTGGGCGGGCCGCGAGTTTGAGACCCCTGCAAAAGTGTACTA
Source organism: Saccopteryx leptura (assembly GCF_036850995.1). Taxonomy (NCBI): domain Eukaryota; kingdom Metazoa; phylum Chordata; class Mammalia; order Chiroptera; family Emballonuridae; genus Saccopteryx; species Saccopteryx leptura. The sequence continues at coordinate 11,398,282 of NC_089504.1, read as the reverse complement.
ATAACAAAACTACATAAGTTTCTTCCTCAATTCAAATAGCTTCGAGAGTTCCATTATATGGAGCCAAAGACTGTGACAGGCTCTTTGAAAAGACAAAAAGAAAAGCAAAAGCTGACTACCACACTAAGAACAATTTAGACTATCATTATCAGTTATAGCCATGCTCATCCATGATCATTTACATGTTGCCCTATAGAAGTGGTGACTAATGTTGTGACAAGTTATATAACATACCAGCAAATATTCATAAGTTATTGATATTTTAAGGGCCAGTGAAACCAATGCAGCTGGAAGCATTTTCTATTTCTCTGCAAATCAAAAAATAAATTTAAAAAGTATGTCCTCTAAATGCAAATTGCTAAGTGACTCTTAATATTTTCATTAGCCTTATAAACAATTAAGACTACAATAGTTTCCAGAGAATCTTTGGGACTACCCTGAGACTTCTTATATCTTCCTTCTGTTACTCTTCAAGATGCTCAATATTTTTAACTACCTGACTAAAGGAGCTGAACATCCATTTTCTGTTCTATTAACACTAACTACTAATTCAGTACATGTAATGATGCTGAGAATACCATATTCTGAGCCAATTTTCCAATATGGACCCAAGTTTTCCCAGATCACTTCATGCTATAACTTAACATATTAACATATTACCATGGAAATATCCTGGTTCTGCCATGATATCCCATTATTAATTGCCTTACACTCCTATATCTCCATGATCTGGAACCCTGCCCCATCTGGCAAGCATCTTTTGTTCACCACCCATGCTCACCTCCCGCAGTCCTGTACCCTAAGAGGCAGCCAGAACTAACAGTAGCCCTCTGAACAAACCATGCTGATTCTCCAATAGTAACATAATTACCTAACTACTGCCACTACTTACTGTTTCCTATATGCCAGGCATGATCCTAAGAACTTCAAATACATTATTTCAGTTAATGTTCAACAACTGTAAAAGTATTACCCCCAGTTCAGAGATGAAGACACTAACTCAAAGGATAAACTGGCCAAAATCAAAGCAAGAGTGTATCAGAATCAGCACGGATCATCCAAGCCTTCCCAATGGCCCTCACAGAGCCCGGACTGGGGTAGGTGCCCCTCCTCTACCCTCCCAGGGCACCCTGTGCTTCCGTCCTCTTGCAGCTCTTCCCACAGTCAACCCTGACGCAATTACAATTCCCTGCGAGCTTTTAAAAGTCCTGATTCCCTGGTCATACCCCAGGACAATTAAATTAGAATCTTCAGGGATTGGTGTTTTTTAAAGCTCCCCAACTTATTCCAATGTGTGCCAAGGTAGAGAACCACCAATGTACCTCTGATTAAATATTGTCCTCTCACTAGACTGGTAGCTCCTTGAGGGCACCAACTATCTTATAACCCCAGTTCCACACCTGGCACAATAAATGTTTGATGAATGAGATTTCCTCCAACATCTGACATGCAGTTGCCAGCTTCCATAACTGCTTCTCTCTCTCTCTCTCTGACAGGAAGTAATTTGCTGAATACACACCACTGTTACTCTTTAAAGGTGTTTTCCTTTGGAGTCAAAGGTATGAATAAGTCACACCTGCTGACAACAGCCTCAGCCCTTAAATATGAAAAAATGACATACAAACAGCTAAAATGTGTTTTAGATTGGCTCAGTTCTTACTTCTGGGAGAATGACGCCAGAAAGTAAGCCAAGAGAGCGTTTCTATTCAACACCACTCTTAGGACACAGTTCTCAGTGATCCCCTGGAAGGGCCACGCTCAGTGCTCAGGGCCTTTTCTCAGAATGATTAAGTACACCCAGCTTGAAGTCAAGAAACAGACAAAGGCTTTGACAATATTCAGGCAGCAGGAAAGCTTAATGGTTTTGTTTTGTCTTTTTTTTTTTTTATAGAGCATCATGCTATTGATCACTCTGCTGGATCATCAGCTTTCAATTAGGATCTACTTTTCTTCAATTACAACATGTTATGAGCTTAGGAGAAAAATTTAACACTCACTCTTTACAAAATGAATCTTTGCTGCATATGGTAACCATGCCATAATACTAGGTCTTCATCCCCTTTATGTGTTCTTAGAGCCACAAACTGAAACACACAGTGGAGGACCTCTTACTCATTTCACAGCAGTCAAATCTTCAAACCAGCTAGTATTCAAACAAAATAGCCACCTATTCTCTATAGACTAGAGTAATGATTTGACTTCAGCACACTGTTTCTTTAATTACAAACTTATATGCTGAGGGGGCTAAGGTATAACATTTCAATATCCACACCAATTGAACTGTCTTAAAGTTGACAACACAGTCAAAAGAAACTGCATATACTTCAGAACATGCTGGCAAACATCACCTAATAAACATTGATTCCTTTAAGCTAGACAAACAAGGAAAAAGGCAGTGTTAATATTTCCAACAAGTCTCCATTTGTTTTAGTGGACTCTGAAATTAAAGCCCTTTTTCCAGGCTGAAAATGCTGTATCAAAGGGTGCTTTCTAACCCATAACAAGTTAACACCTCCATAGAAGAATGTAGTCATTGTTGAAACTTGTTAGAAAATGATTAACTTAGTTGTGTAATTATACAAACAAGTCGTTTCAAGATTTTACACTTTGCTTTTCATTTCTAATAATGCTCTCAGGATAAGATTAATAAAGATACACAGAGACTGCTGTGAGAGGAGTTACAAAGTTTTACCTTTCCACATATCCCTAGGAAAGAGCCTTATGCCACAATGTGCAAAGCAAGTTCATGGGGAAAAGTTTAGTTGCATTCCAAGCAGAAAACAGCCTGCACATCCCTCAGCAACGTGCAGTAGTACCCCATACGGTTTTAAGAAATTCTCTACTGAGGACTTCCGGACAAGATGGCAGCACAGATGAACACAACATTCACTTCCTTCCACACCACTTCAAAGTTACAACTCAACTACAGAACAACTATCATTCAGGAATGCCTGAAATAGAGCTGAATGGAAGTCCTATAACTAGAGATTTCAAGAAGAAGCCACACAGACACTGGAAGGAGGGGCAGAATGGACTGGTCCCACGCCCACATGTGGCAGATAAAAATTGGGAGTCATATTTTGGCTGTGGAGGGGCCCCCTGAGATCTGAGAGGTCCCAGCCCCACAACAAGCCTATGGTTCCAGTGCCAGGAAAAGAAGTCCCCGTAACTTCTAGCTGTAAAAACGAGTGGGGATTGTGGCTAAGTGAGATGGAGGGCTGCTAGAGTCCCAGGAGTCCCTCCTAAAGAGCCCACACATGGATTTGCTCGAACTCACTCACTCTAAGCTCCAGCACTCGGACTTTAGCTTGAAAGACACTAGAGATATACAGTGAGGAACTGAATTGACCAGCATCAAACTGAGAGCTGGGGGGCTGCTTTCTCCCTGACAAAAGTGCTGGCAGAGAACAGTGTTCCTTTGATGAGCCCCCTCTCCGTACACAGCCGGCAGGTGGGTGCCATAAGTGAGATTCAAACAACCTGGCTCGCACTGTTTGCCCCAAAACAGGTGATTCTGAGGAACCGTCCCATTTTCAGGACAACCCAAGCTGTTTCCAGTGGCTTTTCCATACTAATGGCCTGTCATGGCTCATACTTCAGATTTTCCTAAGATCTCTCAAACAAGCAGTCTCTCTCTCACTAAGTTGCCCCAGCCCTGGCCATAGCAGCAGCCAGCCTTGGTTCACAGCTTGGCCTCTCCTGGGCACCTCCAAACCCAGTACAAGGAGCAGCTATCTACAGACTGCTTTGTAGCTCGTGCCAGGTGGCCCCAGGCAGAACACAGGATGCAGATGATCTTCACCTGCACTTTCCCAGGAAGCCCACAGCCAGCACACTCAGTGGACAGCTTCAGACCATATCAAAGCCTCCTCTTTCCTAACTTTTCCTCTGCTCCTACTGAAAATATAGTCCTACATTGGGCAGAGCAAGGTAAATGTCCATATTGGCGATGGCCCAGTATGGGGTGTCAGACCCTGGGCAGGATGAGGAAATGTCCCTACAAAGGAGTAACCTGATAGGGAATTTCAGAACATGAGCAGGTAGAAGTCTATCTGGCTGAGGGGTGGCCTGGCAAACGATGTCAAATCTGAATGTGAGTGAGGAAGGTACCCATGCAGGGTAGCAGCCTGGTATGGGGAGCCAGGACTCAAATGGGGTGAGAAGGGCATTCATGCATAGGGTGGCCAGGCCTGGGCTGAAACACAAGTGGGGTGAGAAGGGTGCCCCATAAAGGGACATGGGTGTCAGAGCCCAAGAGGATGAAAAGCATGTCCAAGCACAAGGACACCCTAGAGTGGGGTATGGAACCCCAGGTGGAGTGAGAGGGTTGACCATGTAGGATTGGGTGAGGCTTGTCCAGCATGATAGAAGTCAGAGTCCATGCTGGGCGAGTAGGGCACCCACAGGGCAGTGGGGAGGGCAGGGGCATGTCAAACCACCACAGTGGGGACTATGATCCTAGCAAAGCAAAGTCAGAGAAGAGAGCATCCATCTTCATGGGGTGGGGATGAAGGGGCAGTGTGTCTGACTGGAGCCCAAGACCAGCAAAGGAGAGCCTGCTTTCTCACAGCTGAAGTGAGCAGAAAGCTAGAATGGACTCTCTGGAGTTGGATTTGTAGTATGAACTCAAGGTTTTTAATAAATATATAAAGAAACAGAATGTAAATGTAAGCTGACTTTAACACACACACATTTCTTGGCTCTGTTTATTGGCAGAGCCTGGCAGCAGCCACCCCAACAGCAATGAGCATACTAGCCCTTGACTTCCAAATACAATTCTCCTCTAAAAGGAACCGGGGTTCTTAGAGAAATAGCTGACTCCAGGGCTGGGGCGAGAAAGTACAAGATTAGTTTGTCTTATTATTCCATAAAGCAAAGAAGTGCTCAAAGAATGATGGAGACATGTCAAAAAGACCACCTTGGAGAAGCTCCCAATGGCCACATCTGGGGTAATTTGAGCATCAGAATCAATAATTATATTAACAGATTATTAATTCAAATAAACTCTGAAACCACGAGTCCACATTAGTAAATAAATTGAAAATTTAATGAGAAATGGAGCATGGTTTCAAAGTGCCTTCTCACAAAACACTAATGATAAGAGAGGAAAAAGTAAGTTTTCAGTGTAGAAGTTTGACAAAACTACCTTAATCAAGTCTTCACAGCCATCACCATTAGTAATGGGACAAACTGCTAGGATACAATGAGAAAAAGACAGCAGTACTCCCAGATATTCCTGCCAAAATGCTTAACCTGAATCTCATCATGAGGAAACAACAGACAAATTCAAACTGAGAGATCTTCTAAAAGATGTAATCTGGGCTACAATCTTCAAAAGTGTCAAGGTCATGAGAATCCAGGAAAGACTAAAGATCTCTTCTAGACTGAAGGAAACTAAAGAGATATGATAACTAAATGCAACTTGTGATTCTGAACTGGATCCCTTTTACTACAGTAAAAAATATGGCCCTGGCCGGTTGGCTCAGTGGTAGAGTGTAGGCCTGGCGTGCAGGAGTCCTGGGTTCAATTCCTGGCCAGGGCACACAGGAGAAGCACCCATCTGCTTCTCCACCCCTCCCCCTCTCCTTCCTTTCTGTCTCTCTCTTCCCCTCCCACAGCCAAGGCTCCATTGGAGCAAAGTTGTCCCGGGCGCTGAGGATGGCTCTGTGGCCTCTGCCTCAGGCGCTAGAATGGCTCTGGTTGCAGTGGAGCGGTGCTCCAGATGGGCAGAGCATTGCCCCCTGGTGGGCATACCAGGTGGATCCCAGTCGGGCACATGCGGGAGTCTGACTGCCTCCCCATTTCCAACTTCAGAAAAAAAAAAAAAAAAATACTATGAGAACTACTGAAAATTTGAATGGGCTCTAAGAATTAGGCATAGCAATTAGTCAATGTTTATTTCCTAATTTCGATGGTGATGTAGTGGTTTTATAGAGCCATTCCTTTATTTGCAGGAAAAGCCCACTGAGGTATTCAGGGATCATGGGGCATCAAGGTTAGCACATCACTCAAAACTGTTTTTTTGGCCCTGGCTGGTTAGCTCAGTGGTAGAGCGTCGGCCTGGCGTGCAGAAGTCCCGGGTTCGATTTCCGGCCAGGGCCCATCTGCTTCTCCACCCCTCCCCCTCTCCTTCCTCTCTGTCTCTCTCTTCCCCTCATGCAGCCAAGGCTCCATTGGAGTAAAGTTGGCCCGGGCGCTGAGGATGGCTCTGTGGCCTCTGCCTCAGGCACTAGAATGGCTCTGATTGTGGCAGAGCGATGCCCCAGATGGACAGAGCATCGCCCCCTGGTGGGCATGCCAGGTGGATCCCGGTCGGGCGCATGCAGGAGTCTGTCTGACTGCCTCCCTGTTTCCAACTTCAGAAAAATACAAAAAAAACCCTGGGATTTTGCCCTAGCTGGTTGGCTCAGTGGTAGAGCATCAGCCTGGCGTGTAGATGTCGGTGGTTGATTCCTGGTCACACAGAAGAGACCATCAGCTTCACCATGCCTCCCCCTTCTTTCTCTCCCTTGGCCTCCTGCAGCCATGGCTTGACTGGTTCGAGCAAACTGGTCTCAGGCACTGAGGATGGCTCCATGGCCTCACCTTAGGTGCTTAAAAATAAATGGGTTGGTTGCAGGGCAATGAAGCAAGGGCCCCAGATGGGTAGAGTATCACCCCCTAGAGGGCTTGCCGGGTAGATCATGATAAGGGCCCATGTAGGAGTCTGTCTCTTTGCCTTCCTTTCTCTCACTAAAAAAAAAGAAGGGAAAAAAAAGTTTGTTTTTTTTTGTTGTTGTTTTGGTTTGGTTTGGGTTTTTTAGTTCTTTATATTATACTGCCAACTTCTGCCAACTTTTCTGTAAGATTCTGGTCGTTGAAAAAAATAACCATTTATTAATACTAATTTCCATGGCCTGTCTTTTACCAAGACAAGGATCACATGAGGTTCTATGAAAAAAACCCTAGACTAACTAGCAGAAGGCCTGGGTTCGATTCCCTTAACTAGCTATGGGATTAGAGCAAACCATTTAACCTTTCATGCACCAGCTTCCTCTCCATCAAGAGATAATACCTGCCCTGCTCTTCTTAAGAGTTGTTTCAGGGATCAAATGACAGAAAAATGAGAAAATGCTTTCTTTGTATACCAAAAGATATTAAACTAACATAAAGGGTAGTATCATTTATTATAAAAAATAAAATGACCTCTCCTTACCAATGATAGTTTTTGTGTTTTGTTTTTTTTTTGTTTGTTTGTTTTATGTACCTTGACCGCGGGCCTTCAGCAAACCAAGTAACCCCTTGAGCCAGCAACGTTGGGCTCAAGCTGGTGAACTCTTGCTCAAACCAGATGAGCCCTCACTCAAGCCGGCGACCTCGGGTCTTGAACCTGGGTCCTCCGCATCCCAGTCCGACACTCTATCCACTGCGCCACCGCCTGGTCAGGCCCAATGATTTCATAGACTCAAAACTCTTAAGCTTTCAAAAACTGTTACTAAAAGCAATCCAGAAAATAAGGAACTGTCCATTTCAGTGAGGTGTCAATATATTAAGGTTTTTGGCCTGTTTTTTAATCAGGTTGTTTTGTCAAGTTCTAGGAGTTCTCTGCAGCCTGACCAGGCGGTGGCACAGTGGATAGAGCGTCAAACTGGGATGCAGAGGACCCAGGTTTGAAGCACCGAGGATTGCCAGCTTGAGCATGGGATCATAGACATGACCCCATGGTTGCTGGCTTGAAGCCCAAGGTAGCTGGCTTGAGCAAGGGGTCACTCACTCTGCTGTAGCTCCCCCACCCCCAGTCAAAGCACATATGAGAAAGCAATCAATGAAAACTAAGGAGACTAAGGAGCCTAAACAAAGAGTTGATGCTTCTCATCTCTCTCCCTTCCTGTCTATCTGTCCTTCTCTATCTCTCTCTCTGTCTCTGTCACACACAAAAATAAAGAGTTCTCTGTATATTTTGGATAAGTTCTTTATCAAATGTGTCTTTTACAAATATTTTTCCAGTCTATGGCTTGTCCTCTCATTTTCTTGACATTGTCTTTGATAGAGTGCTAGTTTCTTAATTTTTTTTTTGCATTTTTCTGAAGTTGGAAACGGGGAGGCAGTCGGACAGACTCCCGCATGTGCCCAACCGGGATCCACCCGGCTTGCCCACCAGGGGGCAATGCTCTGCCCATCTGGGGCATCGCTCTGCCACAATCAGAGCCATTCTAGCACCTGAGGCAGAGGCCACAGAGCCATCCTCAGCGCCTGGGCAAACTTTTGCTCCAATGGAGCCTTGGCTGCGGGAGGGGAAGAGAGAGACAGAGAGGAAGGAGAGGGGGAGGGGTGGAGAAGCAGATGGATGCTTCTCCTGTGTGCCCTGGCCGGAAATCGAACCCGGGACTCCTGCACGCCAGGCCAACGCTCTGCCACTGAGTCAACCAGCCAGGGCCTAGTTTCTTAATTTTAAGGAAGTCCAGCTTATCAATTCTTTCATGGATTGTACCTGTGGTATTGTATCTAAAAGTCACTGCCGCCTGACCACGCAGTGGCGCAGTGGATAGAGCGTTGGACTGGGATGCAGAGGACCAGGGTTCGAGATCACGAGGTCGCCAGCTTGAGCGCGGGCTCATCTGGTTTGAGCAAAGCCCACCAGCTTGAACCCAAGGTTGCTGGCTCGAGCAAGGGGTTACTCGGTCTGCTGAAGGCCCACGGTAAAGCACATATGAGAAAACAATCAATGAACAACTAAGGTGTTGCAACGCGCAATGAAAAAGTAATGATTGATGCTTCTCATCTCTTCGTTCCTGTCTGTCTGTCCCTATCTATCCTTCTCTCTGACTCACTGTCTCTGTAAAAAATAAATAAATAAATAAATAAATAAATAAATAAAGTCACTGCCATACCCCAGGTCATCTAGGTTTTCTCCAATGTTATCATCTGGGAGTTTTATAGTTTTAACTGCATATAATATATATAATATAATACATAATATATAATAATAAAATAGTGTTTAACATTTAGTTCATAATCCATTCTAAGTTAATTTTTAGGAAAAGTGTGAGGAAGGTCTGTGTTTAGATTCAGTTTTTTGCATGTGGATGTCCAGTTGTTCTAGTACTGTTTGTTAAAAAGTCTGTCGTTGCTCCCCTTTAACGTCTTTGCTCTTTTCACAAAGATTAGTGACTATATTTATATGGGTCTATTTCTGGGCTCTCTATTCTGTTCCATTTATCCATTTGTCTGTTCTTTCACCAATACCATCCTGTGTTGGTTCCTGTGGCTTTACAGTAAATCTTAAAGCCAGTTTAGTGTCAGTTCTCTCTCTTCTTTTCCTTCTACAGCCTGTTGGCTATCCTGGGTCTTTTGCCTCTTCATAGAGACTTTATAATCAGTTTGTCAATATCCACACAATAACTTACTGAGATTGTGACTGAGATTATATTGGATATAGAGTATACAATAGGGTATTACTTTACTAGAGAATAATTAGCCCTAGATTGAGTATTGCTACAGTCCCACCTAACAAATCATAAAAGCAAAACCCAGAGGGATAAAACTCTTTCAAAGTAACTTAACTGACAAACTATATGAAATAATAGTTTTCAAGACATCAGGCAACAAAGTACAGTAATCCCTTGAAAGATGGAAGACAAATGAAGTGAACTGGGTAAAAAAGGTGACGGGATTAAGAAGTACAAATTGGCAGTTACAAAATAGTCACAGATTGCAAAGTACAGTTTAGGGAATATAAGTCAATAATATTGTAACTATGTATGGTGTAAGGTGATTACTAGACTTAAAAGCAGGATCACATCATAAGTTATATAAATGTCTAACCATTATGATGTACACCTGAAACTAATATAATATTGAATGTTAACTGTAATTGAAAAAAAATTGTTTTAATTTTTTAAAGAAAGAAAGCAATGAGATGAGCCTACAATTACTTCAGATAAGCCTTGAGTAATCCCAAGAATACTTATAAGAATATGAATATACCCATAACCCAAAAAGGTAAAATATACAATGTCTGGCAGTCAATAAAAATTACGAGGCATGCAAAGAATCAGGAAATATAACCCATAATGAGGAGAAAAAAAAAACAACTGAAGCCAAACTAGAATTGACACAGATGTTAGAATCCACACAGGACAAACAGTTATTATAACTGTATTCCACATGGTCAAAAGCTAGAAACCTTTGAGAGATTAAAAAAAAATCAATTTCCAGAGATAAAAATGATAATGTATGAGGTTTTTTTTAATACACTAAATGGGCTTAATGACAGAATAAATACTGCAGGAGAAAAGATTAGTGAACTTTAAGAAATTGTTGTAGAGCCTGACCTGTGGTGGCACAGTGGATAAAGCCTCCACCTGGAATGCTGAAGTCATTGGTTCAAAGTCCTGGGTTTGCCCAGTCAAGGCACACACAACAAGCACATATGAACAACTAAAGTAAAGTAACTATGAGTCGATACTTCTTACTCCCCCACTTCTTTCTCTCCTCTCACTGAAAAATCAAGAAATAAAATCTTTAAAAAAAAATTTAGAAATTATCTAAGATGAAACACAGAGAAAAGGACTCAAAACAAACAAAAAAGAATATCACTGACCTATGGGACAATTTCAAGCAGCCTAATATATCAGTAACTGGACTCTCCAAAAGGGGAAGGTGGCAGAAAGAATATTTGAAGGAAATGATCATCAAAAACTTTCAAAATTGGCCCTGGCCGGTTGGCTCAGTGGTAGACTATAGGCCTGGCGTGCAGGAGTCTGGGTTCAATTCCCGGCCAGGGCACACAGGAGAAGCGCCCATCTGCTTCTCCACCCCTCCCCCTCTCCTTCCTCTCTGTCCCTCTCTTCCCCTCCCACAGCCAAGGCTCCATTGGAGCAAAGTTGGCCCGGGCGCTGAGGATGGCTCTGTGGCGTCTGCCTCAGGTGCTAGAATGGCTCTGGTTACAACGGAGCAACGCCCCAGATGGGCAGAGCATCATCCCCTGGTGGGCATGACGAGTGGATCCCAGTCCGGCGCATGTGGGAGTCTGTCTGACTGCCTCCCCGTTTCCAGCTTCAGAAAAATACAAAAAAAAAAAAAAAAACCTTTCAGAATTTTAGGAAAATTATAAATGCACAGCTCCAGAAAGCTCAATAAACCACAAGTACAAGTAGCATGAAAAAATCTAAGGCACGTCATAATCATCTTGTTCAAAACCAGTAATAAAGTGAAAGTCTTTAAAAGCAGAATAAAAAAAACATGTTACATTCAAGGAACAAAGACATTTTTAAAATTTTATTTGATATGGAGGATCAAAGATTAGAATGAGAGATTTCTTGTCAAAAACAAGGCAAATGAGAATACAGAGCAACATCTTTTAAGTAATGAAAGAAAAGAATGACAATCTAGAATTATATTCCCAGAAAATATTTCAAAAGTGATGGGAAAATAAAGATTTTTCAGATACTACAAATACTGATACCATCACCAGCAGACCTGCACTACAAGAAATGCCAGCAGTGCCTCAGGCAGAAAGAAATTATGCCAAATGTAAATGTGGATCTACACCAAGAAATAAAGAGCATCAGAAATGATAACTATATATATAGACTAAGAAAAGTAAAACGATCATCTCAATGGATGCAGATGGTTTCACTGTAGAATTCTATAAAACATTCAAAGAATTAATACCAATTATATAAATATCAGTATCTTCCAGAAAGCAGAAGAGGAGGAAACATTTCCCAAATTATTTCACAGGGTAGTATTACCCTAATACCAAAACCAAGGACAGTACTAAAAACATAAATTCTACACACATACACACAGTAGACCAATATACTCTCCAAATATACACATCCTTAACAAACTATTAGCAAACAGAATTCAACAATAACACCATGACCAAGTTGCATGTATTCCAGGGATGCAAGGCTGGCTCAGTATTGAAAATCAATCAATAGTGTCTATACTACATCTATTCTACATTAAAAAGCTAAACAAGAAAAATCCTAACTATATCAATTATGCAGAAAAAAAATTTCATGCAGAAAGAAATTCAACACACATTCAAAATAAAAAGTTAGAAAACTAGGAATAGAAGGGATTTTCCTCAACCTAATAAAGAACCTCTATGAAAAACCTGTAGGTCACATATATTTAATGATGAAAGACTGAATACTTTCCCTCTAGGATTGGGAACAAGGCAAGGAGGTACATCCTCACCACTTTTCCATCACAATAGAGAGCCTAGTCACGATAATAGGCAAGAAAAAGAAGTAAAGGTATATGGACTAAAAAGAAGAAATAATTTATTTCTGTATTTGCAGACACTGTGAATTGTAAAAAAGGGTTTGCACTGGAAATTGAAATAATTTCATTCTTTCTCTTCTATCTACAATTCTAATTCCATCCTATCTCCTTAGGCATTTCTCCTTGCACTCCTTCCCTAAGAGTGCCCAAAGCCAAAACCAAAGATTTGAATAGCTAAGGATATGACATCAAAAGTACAAATCATAATGTGGGACAAAAGTTTGATTGCATCAAAATTAAGAACTTCTGTTCAACAAGTGAAAATGTTTCTTGCTTGACCAGTGGTGGCACAGTGGACAGAGCATTGACCTGGAACACTGAGGTCCCCGATTTAAAACCCCAAAAAGGCCAGCTTTAGTGAGGGGTCACTGGCTTGAGCATGGGATCATCAATATGATCCCAAGTTCGCTCACTTGAGCAATGGGTCACTACTGGCTTGGCTTGAGACCCCTGGTCAAGGCACATACGAGAAGCAATCAATGAACAACTAAAGTGAAGCAACGACGAGTTGATGCTTCTCACTCTTCTCTCTCCCTCCCTCTCTCAAATCATCAAATAAAAAATATGTATTTATTAAAGTAGAAATATTATGTCCATTTAGTTATTGTTTCCTAGGACTCAGGGAAAAATATCCAGCATCATTCAATTTTAACAGCAACTCATGGAACACCAAGTTATGGGAACATAGCTTGAAAACTGCCATAAATTCATCCATCATTAAGAAGCAAATATAGAAAACTTCCTAAAAAAAAATGGACCAGGGCCTAACCAGGTGGTGGCACAATGGATAGAGCATCAACCTGGGATGCTAAGGACCCAGGTTTGAAACCCTGAGGTCATTGGCTTGAGCATGGGCTCATCAACTTGAGCATGGAGTTGCTGGCTTGAGCTTGGGATCATAGACATGACCTCATGGTTGCTAGCCTGAGTCCAAAGGTTGTTGGCTTGAAGCCCAAGGTCACTAGCTTGAGGCCAATGTCACTGGCTAGAGCAAGGGGTCACTGGCTTGGTTGGAACACCCCAGTCCAGACAAATATGAGAAGCAATCAATAAATAACTAAAGTGTCACAACTATGAGTTGATACTTCTCATCTCTCCCTTCCTGCCTGTCTCTGTCTTTTGCAAAAAAACGGGGGAGGGGGGAGCAGAATTGGCATATGACAAGCTGAATCAATCAGATTCTCTCCTGTAGAATCCGAAACTGAGTTACAGGCCTGGAGTCAGTTATATCACTTGTTCTAGAACTCAGGTCTATGAACTTTTTCATCAAAATCACCAGAAGAACCTTTTTAGAAATGCAATTCCCAAGTTCCAGAAATCCTGATTTGGAGGAACTAGGGTGGGTTCCCAGATAAAAACCTTTTAAGTTCCCCAGGTAATTGTGGTGCATAGCCAGCCAGGTTTGGGACCAGCCAGGTTAGTTAAATAATAGTTCTTCAAAGTCTGAACAGTGATCAATGTTGGACCATGTACAGGTAGAAAAAGCCCACTGAGAGAAGGAGACAGAGAAAATCCAACACAAGAGTCTGCATGTCCTTGAGAGACAGGATGAGCCCAGAGACTGCGGGAGTGATTAAGAAAATGACTGTGGACCCTTAGCTCCTGAGTGTTAGGGTTCAGGCTCTATGTGACCTGCCATGGATACCCATTCAAGCGTCTGCTATTTCTTTAATACAAAGATCATTAACAGACAAGAAAACAACTTCAATTTTCCATAAGATTTTCAGCTATGGTGGGTCTGCTGACTTATCCAGTTAAATAAATAACAAATGCTCACTTTTAACTTAGAACATCTTTACTTTTCTCACACAGTTTGCCTACAGCCTAGATTTACTGAGAAGTGGTACTTACTCACAGCTATTAAAACTTATCAATATAAGAAAAGGCATCTTAGAATACTTAATAGCTTCCAGACCAACCCAAGGAACAAAAAATAACCCATAGACTCACCAAGTAACCTCTCAGAGCCAAGTCAACATTAAAGAAAGAATACATACTGCAAAACAGCAGGAGTAGGCCTGACCTGTGGTGGCGCAGTGGATAAAGCGTCGACCTAGAAATGCTGAGGTCGCCGGTTCGAAACCCTGGGCTTGCCTGGTCAAGGCATATTTGGGAATTGATGCTTCCAGCTCCTCCCCCTGTCTCTCTCTCCTCTCTCTGTCTCTCTCTCTCCTCTCTAAAATGAATAAAAAATAAAATTAAAAATAAAAATTAAAAAAAACAGCAGGAGTAGGAAGCACGAATTCTAGAAAGGACCAAACTACCCACTTGCCCCAATCCTGACAAAGAACTGGCTGTGCAGCTCTGAGCAAGAAATAAGCGACAGCAGTGGACCACGAAGTCTGAAATGTGTGCACATGGGGACTGGCTATCACAAAGCTTTAAAAACTTCCCTCTCTAAACATCTAATTTCCAAATCTGTAAACCGATCACTAAAATCTCTTCCACTTCTGACATCCTGTAGCTCTTTTGCAAAATCTGTTTCTTTTTCAAAATATGAAACCATATTTTAGTTAATATGAAGGTTAATATAATTTCTGTATCAAAATATTGATGTATATTAATACAGATGCTAATTTCCGAAGTTCCTAACTTGTAAAAGTTCTTTGTCCTCAATATCAAACAAATACGGAAGTGAAGACATGCAGTCTGCACTTGCTCTAAGGCAGTGGTTTTCACAGCGGTGGGCAGATGTGTCTCAGAGGCCTCAAAGGAAAGGGAAGAGAAATGAAAGGCACCCACCACATCGACCTATTTACTGTTTCATGTCTCAATTTCAGTAAGATTTTATCTGACAAAGGGTTCCATAGCTTTCTAAACACAAAAGCGGCTCAAAGAGCAAACATACAAACAAAACAAACTTATAAAATAGGTAAGCTTATTATCCAATTTACCAATGAAAAAACTAAGGCAATAGATTAGTACTTGCCTGAGGTCAGGCATTTAGGAATGAGGAAGCTGGGACTAGAACCCAGGTAGGTTAGCTCTGGAATCCATGCTCCTAACTATAGCTCTGCATACCACCACAGTTTAGAAAATACCATACATATCTCCAAGGCCCCCAAATGCATTGAGGAATTAAAAGATACTTATTAGCATGACATGCAAATTCAGCCTCCCCAGCCATCACCCCCTACAGGCACACACATACATACATGCACCCAACATTACAGTCACAGTGAGCTTCCCATTTGGAATCAGTCATCACCCCTCCATCCTTGTGTTCAGCTATTTCAGAAGGGCGGGGCACTGAGCTGAGCACTTTCTATACCATGCTTCATTTTATCCACATGACAATACTGTGAAGTAGTGGCTATTTGTGGATTTTACAAAACAGTTGTGTAAAAATTAAATAGTTTGTCCAAGGACACATCTAGCAAATGAGTATATGAACTCAAACCTAGGTCTGTTGTTACTTCAAAGGGCGTGTTCTTGGTTACAATTCCCCTGCCAAAATGTGCTTTCTCTCCAAACAATGTCCTATTAATTCAAGCTGCATCCAGAACAGTGCACTAGTAGGCACTTAGATATTTTCTGAATGAATGTACAAATGCCTTTTCCTCACTGGAGGCCTCTCAGATCCCTTACAAAACTCGGTTGCTCGCTCTATGATGAGGCTTCCCAAGTGGCAGCCTATGCTCTCTACTAATATGTACAAGTTACCGACTGGACTGGCGACCTTGTCTCACTTCATGCCTGTATCCTCGGCACCCTAATAAAGGACCTGGCCTTTAACAGCACTCAGAAAGTTTCTTAACTGAATGAATTTTCCTGAAGAGATAAGTTGAGTAAGACTCACGATTCATATTAAAACTTCTTTTTCCTCAAGAAATAACATTCAGATGTATGCTCTATAAACAGCTTTATAAATAGGTTTCAACTGTCATCAGAAGCATCTAAATTTAACTCATTCAACACATACTTATGAGCAATCTACATACATATAATCATGCTTAAGAAGTTTACAACCTAATCAAGGAGACAAAACATAATAAAATGTAGACACTCAAACATGACCATGTGCCACATAATTGATAAAACAAAATGCTGTGAGTTTACAGGCTGAAGTCCTCATTCTGGGATAAGTCTGTGGTCTGATTATCAATGGACATTCTGCAATGAGGCTCTGTAGTCACTACCAAAATGAGGTGGGAAAAGGGGGCAGTATAGTGTTTTCCATATGAAGATATTTAATTCCATTTTCAAAACTGTCCTTAATCTGGCATCATGTTCTTCCTGCTATTTGACGTAAAAAATATATAATTTATTTTCAAAAATAATAGGGATGAGAAACGACCATCATTAATTGTGTGGTTCCACAAAACTTGTTTTTAAGATTTTATTGGTACAAGCGTTCCAAACATTTGGGAACTACTGAGCTAGGACATTCAAGGGAAACAGCACAGAAGATGTGGGACTTGAACACTGCAGGAGGTTCAGGATGTGGCTAGGTGTGGAGGAGGGCGGGACTGTGAGCAAGGGGGACAGCCTGATCACAGTACAGAGGTGTAGATGTTCATGTAAAATCTGCAGAATAGCAACTAAATCGGATCGACTGAAACCTGGAAAAAGTATAGCTGCAAATTCCATTTCTGGCACTGTGACAAACTAAGTACCCTTCTGATCTGCCACTGAAAACAATTCTAAAAAATAATTTTTATTTTTTATCTTCTCAAGTAAGTTGGTGAGCTTGCAAGAAAATAAGAAAGATATAACAAAGAACTAAGTGAAGATAGGAACCCACCCAACAGGGCAACCAAAACACAAAAACTGGCTTTCTCTTTGAAGGTGTTTACATAATCCAATGCAGTCTTCATTCTCCCAATCTAATGGGGCTCAAGGAATACAAGACAAAAGTAAGGTTTAGGCTAAGGTGTAAAGTATAACAAACACCCCTCTGTCAGTATTTAAACTGAGACTACAAAGGGGACTGAGATACAAACCCAACTACACACATACACTACACACACTCCCTCTCTCTCCAGAACTATAATAAAAACCACTCAAAACTTAACAATGTGACAGAAAGAAAAAAATCACCTTGCAAGTTCAACCATAAAATAGCCCTCAGACATGACTGCTACTGAATGGTCCAAAAAACCTCAACCCAGGAATATAAATTGAAGCAGTCACAAAATAAAAATGGCCATAGAACACTAACAAAATAATATATAAATTACCTCTTGAAAATTTCACTTCAACACTGACCTCAAAATAATTCTCACAGCCCTGGCCGGTAGCTCAATGGATAAAGCATTGGCCTGGTGTATGGACGTCTTGGGTTCGATTCCCAGTCAGGGCACACAGGAGAAGCGCCCATCTGCTTCTCCCTCCCTCCACCTACACTCCCCATTTTCTTCCCCTTCATCTCTCATAACCAGGGCTCAATTGGTTCAAGTGTGGTCCCAGGTGCTGAGGATAGCCCCCTTGGAGTGTATAATAATAATAATAATAATGGCAAAAAATTAAAAACCCTCATGGAAACAAAGAGCATAAAATAAAATCCTCAGAAAAAAATTAAAAGATGGCAAAATCAGATTTTCAAAGACTCCAGATATTGGACTCACTAAATGTTTATTAAGCTATAAAAAATAAAAGGATTGAAAATAAGTAGAGTAAGAAACAATGACATGATCAAGCAAAACTGAAAAAGAACAAAATATTTCTTAAAGAGAAAAAGAATAACTGAATGGGTATAAGGGCAGAAAAGATACAACCCAAGAGAATTGGGGTTTTACAGAAATTATACAGAGTAACACTCAGAAAGAGAGATAGAAATTGTTCTGAAAAGCACAAGAGCCCTCACCAGAGAGGCTAGAGCATCGTCCTGAAGTGCAGAGGGTGCCGGTTCAATTCCGTCAGGGCACATGCAGGAACAGATCAATGTCCCTGTCTCTATCTCTGTATCTCTCCCCTTTCCTTCACTAAAGTCAATAATTAAAAAAAAGAAAGGAAGGAAGGAAGGAAAAGACACAGAAGACAGTCACAGAAAGCATAATATACAAGATTAATCAATTTTACAGAAGAGAATAGAATGGGGCATAATCCATAGCTGATTTTAGAAAGCTGGTTTTAATGCTCTATTTACTTTGTGGGGATACCACCTTCACTTAGTTCTTGGTCTGAAAAAATAGCTGAAAATTTTACAAAACTGAAGACAGATACATATTCACACATTCAAGAAGTCCAATGAATGCATAGCAAGATAAGTAAGAAATCTAGAAGTCCTGGTTCCACGAGTAGGCACTCTACCTTGTCTCTCACAGCTATAAAAAATAAAAATAAAAAAAATAATAATAATCTATACAACCACAGTAGAATTCATGAAGCACTTATTGAGTACTCAAGAAAGTAAACATTAGTAGATGGACTGGGATAGTAGACTAGAATTCGAAGTACCACCAAACCAAGGGTGCATTTACCATTTTTTCCCCCTCCAGTATCATTCACCACAGACTCAGCCCCAAACTGGAAGTGGACAACAGTATAGACCAGGGGTCCCCAAACTTTTTACACAGGGGGCCAGTTCACTGTCCCTCAGACCATTGGAGGGCCGGACTATAAAAAAAACTATGAACAAATCCCTATGCATACTGCACATATCTTATTTTAAAGTAAAAAAACAAAATGGGAACAAATACAATATTTAAAATAAAGAACAAATAAATTTAAATCAACAAACTGACCAGTATTTCAATGGGAACTATGCTCCTCTCACTGACCACCAATGAAAGAGGTGCCCCTTTGCGGCGGGGGCCGGATAAATGGCCTCAGGGGGCCGCATGTGGCCCACGGGCCGTAGTTTGGGGACCCCTGGTATAGACTGAATGACTTCCAGGAAAAGCTCTCTATTTTAGGCTCAAGAAGTGGGAAAGAATACAGGGTGTACAGGCACCTAAAGCAGGGAGTAAAAGAACCTCTTCTCCAATCAGGAATGTGACCTTGAGAGAGTGGGGCAAATCAAACTTCCTTTCTTTTCCTTTCTGTTCTCCCGCTGCTAGGTCTGGACTACAGATGCAGTCATGGGAAGTACACAGCAGAACAGGGTAAATAAAGTCCCAGAGTTCTGGCAGCAGAACTACAAGGGAACACCAGGAAACCAGGGAGACAATGTTCTACACTGCTTATCTATGTCTCTTCCTCCCAACCTCCAGGTTCAAACCTTAAACTGTGCTTTGCTATATTAGTCTGAAAACAATGCTCACAGATTCATCTTTTATATTGTGCCAGTGATGTCCAAATCTCTACCTTCCTGGTAATAGCAGCATCCACCATTCATTGAGGGCCTTACTATGTGACAGGTTCTAAACCTATCTTCTAACTGCTTACTGTGTATTTCTCCTTGACCTATCATTAGTTTACAGTCAACCAAATTCATTCCTCTTGGTCTCACTGCCAGTTCTCCCTCCTGACTCACCAATTTCTGTCAATGGTATTCTGACATTCTCCAACGCTACATGAAACTCTAAAGGTCTAGGAACTAGAACGGCCTATCCTCAATTTGCTTGAAAACTGGTAATATAATTTTACGCTTTTATACCATAAATTTGTCTTAAACTTTTCTCACCTGCTATCCTCTGTCCAGTCTAGAATATAAAATAGTATCTGATTTAAGAAAAAAAATGTAGTTTAAAATTTAATATATTAATATTTTATAATATTCCATAAAAATACCATGACTCTATCACCTGAACATGTTTGACCACCACTGCACTAATAATGTGCAACTCATATTCTTGCTAAATTGTTCTTTTCTGTGCAGTGTGAAACTTTTCCTCTGAGGAAGTTAGATCAAGGTGGGAAAGGTCAGACCAATTTGTCTGAGGAAAAAAATTGATTAAGTAGGCCATCAGAATACTCTATAAATTTCTTCCTCCTTACTTCCAGGCTATGACTGCCTATCTTCTGGCACCAAAGACAAAAACCAGCTTACAGGCAGAGTAGAAACAACTTACAACGATCAGTATAAGAATACGTGACTTTGTAGTCTAGTCATAGCAACTGAAGCTGTATACTCCAGTTAAACCAGCACCTTCGAGACTGTCTTTCTCTGCTCATTATCGCTCGTTATATGAGATAAAGCATAACATTATCCTAAGAAAAATAACACTAATATAAATATTTATAGTCCCAAAAGCATTTGCCAAAGCCACATAATTTGTAGATACCAATTATTTGGAACCATCATAAACATATTTAGTTGGGAATTAAATATATGAAAAGACTACTACTGATCATACTCTTTCAAGGACATAACCCAGTAGGGACTAAATGTTCAATTAATTATTCAATATATATCAACCTACTATATGTCCGCATACCATGCAAGTCACTCAAGGTGTATAGTGAGCAAGACTCTCATGGTACTGGACTTCATGAAATTCATAGATTATGGGAAAGACTATCAAAGAACAGTAACAGCCAGGACTGATGGGCAAAGCTCCTCCAAGTGCAGCAGGACAGATAAACGGGGTTCTGAAAGGTATCTCCAGAGCTCTATTTGAGCTAAAACATGAAGAATGATTAGAAGTTAACCGAGGATATGTGCATGTGTGCTTAGAGGCAGGAGGTGAGGAGTGCTATGGATGAGACTGGGATCAAACAAAAATGGAGAAGCGAGCACACTCAAAGTCACATAGATCACAATACCAGCTCTACCGCCCATAACCTGTGTGCTTTCGGCAAACAACATCTCTAGCTTTAGTCACTTCATTTGTAAAAGGGGGTAATACTACTCACGTCATAGGATTATGGTGAGGATTAAATAGTATACCACATGTAAAGTTATTAGCTCCCCACTTGTTAGCTCTAAGACATTGGAAATCTCTGTGCCTTTCTCATCTGCAAAATGGGGATCATATTAGTAGCTTCTCCATCAGGTTGTTAAGAAGAGTAAACTGAAAGATTAAGTATGAAGATGCAATGAAGTAATAAATGTAAAGTACTTAGAATAATTACTGTATTGAAAAGAGTACAATAAATGTTAGTCATTACTATTTTTATATTAATAGAATCAAAATCTCAAGGGCCTTGTAAGCCATATTAGGTGTGTAGATTTTAATCTACAAGTATTGGGAGCAACTAAGGGATATTTAGCAATGAACTGACATAACCATATTTCCGTTTTGGAAAGCTCGCTCTGCATACTGTATAGCGATTGAACCGGAGAGAGGCAATAGTGGAAGAAAGAAACCATTATGGAGGAGTTACAGCCAACATGGTAAGAGAGGGTGGTGGCCTGGACCCAGAGGACAGTAGTAGAGGAGATGAGTGCATAAATCAACAAGACTTGATATTTGGATTTAAAATGTGAAACGTCCCCAAAATCTTACTGATCTTTCCCTCCCTCCTACTGCCTATAAAGCATGAAATCTCTTTAGTTCTCACTACTCACCATTCTGTAACTGACTCCCAAACTATATTTTTAGCTCTCACCTCTTGTGACCTTCAGGTCCAAATTTCAACTGCCCTTTGAACGCTCCCCACAGATAGTAATGTCACACTCATTAGAATCCAAAGCAAACCACCCCAAGGTTACAACTGCTGAGTCAACATCCATCTAGTTATGAAGGCTTCCTAATCTTCTGATACTACCTTTTGACAACCCTCACTGATACCTGGACTCTTAAAGGCAATGTGATGCAAAACAAAAAGATCCAAATATAAGCCTTCATTACCTCTCTTCTCTTATAACAGGTTGATTTGTCTACCCACCTTCAGTCATTCTGTCCTTCAATCCTGGAAATTCTCATGGATCACTCACTCACACACACAGAGTTTAATATGGACGGGGTGCTACCTAATCTCTTGAATTACTTTTAAAATTAGTTACAGTTGTTACAATAATTACACAAAAATTAGTACAACAAAAAGTACAGTGAGAACAGAGCAAGAATTAGTTCAAAATATGAGAGCATCAGGCAGCAACTTAGTCAACGGAAATTCAACAGCAAACAATGAATACAAACCAGTTCTTCAGCTACAGATCTGAAAAGGGGGATATGACCATCACCCATGGGCACAATAGTGAAACCCACTCACCCAACTGTAGCAAATGGCAAATCTAGATAGAGCTCACCTTGCTCAAGGTCATACAAGAAAATAAAAGACCTGTTTAAAATACTGCAAATGGGGAAAGGGGAACATCACCTCTTGGAAGAAAAATATTTCTCTGAAAGTGATTAAGAAATATGTTTCAGGAAATTGGCATCCTTAAATAGAACAGAAACAACATGACTTCTACAAAACAGGAACAGAAAACTACAGGGAGAGAAAAAGAGAGAATAAAAAGAAGAGCCCTTTCAAGAAAGGACGGAAGAAAAATGATAAAAACTTTACATAAAGAATAAAAATGCATGGCATTAGACACATTACCTACTTGGTATTCTTGCCAAAATGTTTAAACATGAACTTAAAACATGAGAAAACAATGAAACAGATCTTAAATGAGGGACATTCTACAAAACAACAGGTCTGGATTCTTTAAAAGGCAAATGTCAGAGACACCCCCCTCCCAAAAAAAGGCAGAAGAACTGTTCTAGATGAAAGGAAATTAGAGGCCCTGGCTGGTTGGCTCAGCAGTAAAGTGTTGGCCTGGCGTGTGGAAGTCCCGGGTTCAATTCCCAGTCAGGGCACACAGGAGAAGCAACCATTTGCTTCTCCACCCACCCCTCTTCTTCTCCTCCCACAGGCATGGCTCAAATGAGCAAGTTGGCCCTGGGTGCTGAGGATGGCTCCATGGCCTCACCTCAGGTATTAAAAATAGCTTGGTTGCTGAGCAATGGAACAGTGGCCCCAGATGGGCAGACCATCAGCCCCAGACAGGGGTTGCAGGGTGGATCCCAGTCAGGGTGCTTGCGGGAGTCTGTCTCTCGACCTCCCTGCTTCTCACTTGATATTTTTATTTTTTTTTAGGAAGCATCAACTCCCATATATACCTTGACCAGGCAAGCCTGGGGTTTCGAACCGGCCACCTCAGCATTCCAGGTCGACGCTTTTACCCACTGTGCCACAGAGGTCAGACTTCTACAATTTTTTTTTTTTTTCAGAGACAGAGTCAGAGAAAGGGATAGACAGGGACAGACAGACAGGAACGGAGAGAGATGAGAAGCATCAATCATTAGTTTTTCATTGCGTGTTGCAACACCTTAGTTGTTCATTGATTGCTTTCTCATATGTGCCTTGACCGCGGGCCTTCAGCAGACCAAGTAACCCCTTGCTGGAGCCAGCGACCTTGGATTCAAGCCTGTGGGCTTTTGCTCAAACCAGATTCTCACTTGATAAAAAGAGGAAAGAAAGAAAACTGGAGACATAACAACTAAATGCAACATATGATCCCCTAATTGGACCCAGACTTAAAATTTGTTTTTAAGCTGCAAAGGACATTACTAGAAAAATTGGGAAATTTTAAATATGGATTGTTAGATAATGTTGTACGAATATGAAATTTCTTGATGGTATAAAAGTATTGTGCTTATATAGCAGAATATACTTGTTCTTAGGAGATACACACTAACATACTAAGAAATAAAACATCACGATAACTATAACTTGATAGTAAATTATTCAGCTAAAAATAAATAAAATAAATCTGTGGATATAACAGAAGGGGTTAGTGAATGTGAGTTGAATACAGGGGTGGAATGGAAGGATTACTTATCCCCTCACATTATAAAAAAACAGATAAACATTTACACTAAAAACCACACAACTTTTATACTAGTTTTTTGTTGTTGTTTAATGCAGTCCTCCTTCTTGTTTATGAGGCCAGCACAAACTTGCTACCAAAAACTGACAAGAACATTACACAAAAGGAAAATTATAGCCAAAATTTCTTATGAATATAGATGCAAACATAAAATTAAAAAATGTTAGTACATTGAATCCAGCAATGTGTGTTAAAAAAAGGTAATAAATCATGACCAAATGAGTTGATCCTAGGAATGCCTAGTTGGTTTAACATTTGAAGAATAATATAATTTATTATGTTAACAGGGAGAGAAAAAAATCATATGATCATCCCAATAGATGCAGAAAAAGGGTTTGATAAAATTCAACATCCATTCATGACTAAAGCTGGCAACAGAGCCCTGGCCAGTTGGCTCAGTGGTAGAGCGTAGGCCTGGCGTGCCGAAGTCCCGGGTTCGATTCCCGGCCAGGGCACACAGGAGAGGCACCCATCTGCTTCTCCACCCCTCCCCCTCTCCTTCCTCCCTGTCTCTCTCTTCCCCTCCAGCAGCCAAGGCTCCATTGGAGCAAAGTTGGCCCGGGCGCTGAGGATGGCTCTGTGGCCTCTGCCTCAGGCGCTAGAATGGCTCTGCTCACAACGGAGAGACGCCCCGGATGGGCAGAGCATCGCCCCCTGGTGGGCGTGCCGGGTGGGTCCCAGTCGGGCACATGTGGGAGTCTGTCTGACTGCCTCCCCATTTCCAGCTTCAGAAAAATAACCCCCCCCCAAAATTTTTTTAATAAATAAAAATAAAGCTGGCAACAGAAACATCACTTGATGCAGACCAAGAAAAGTTCCTACAAAAGTTCAGCTCTCTCTAGCCAAAGGACCAGAAAAGGGACAAGCTAACAAGTCAGAAAACTTTTAGAAAATAACTGCCAAACACAGCAGCCAACATGACAGGAAAACCTGTGTGGTTTGGCCCTCTCTCCAGTCAGCAGAGGACGAGCAGGGAGAGGACCAGATGTCTACCGTCCCCAGGCTGTCATCAAGTGCACCATCCCTGCAAAGAAGGAAGTGGGCTTTCATCATCCCCACGGGACAGTACCGAAGACCCCTCAGTGCAGTGTCAGTGCCAACTGTGAAGCCTCGACTTCCACTCTCACGTGGCAGTCATCGAGGCCATGGTGGGAGCAGGGTAAAAAAGAGCCTCAATAAAATGGCTAGTCTGGTTTCAAGTTTGAAAACAATACAGATATGATAAGACAAATAATGTAGAGGGAGTAAGGATTTAGAAATGGGGGGAGGGGAAGGGAGAGAAGACTATTTTAAAAACTCTAAACTCCACCCAGGAAAGGAGGTGTCAGTGGAGGCCTCCTGGGAGCCAGAACTCCCACCCACCCCCGCAGTAAGGGGAATTTCCCAACCCAGGTCTCAACTCAGGCTGAGCAGAGAACCCAGAGGTATACCCGAACCCGGCAATAAGAAGGCAGGATGTCCTCTGCCCCTTCCTCAGCAGTGTCAGAGAAAGCCAGCTAAAAAAAACAAGTGATAAAATATCTTCAAGTTCTGTGAAGTTTTTTCAACCTAGAACTCTATGGCCAAATAGGCCTGACCCGTGGTGGCGCAGTGGATGGGACCTTGGCCTGGAATGCTAAGGTAGCTGGTTCAAAACCCACATGAGAGTTGATGCTTCTTGCTCCTCTCCCCACCCTTCTCTCTCTCTCTCTCTCACTCTCTCTCACTATCCCCCCACCTCTCTAAAATGAATAAATAATAAAAAAAAATTTTTTTAAAGAACTCTATGGCCATATAAACCAGCGATTTTCAACTGGTGTGTCACAAGAATTTTTAAACTATGCAATACCTACCTGAATGACTATATAGTCGGACACTGACCTCTTTTCTCTTAGATTGTCAAATTTTAAAAAAAATGACAACAATCAACACAGCAATAGCCATCTGGTATGAATGAATCAAAATTATACCCGTTTTTTGGTCATATTGGCAAAAATATATATATTTTTGGTGTACCGCAGCATTTTAATAATTAGTTTATGTGTGCCATGAGATGAAAACAGTTAAAAATCGCTGATATAAACTATCGATCAAAGTTTAAGAAAGTAGACATTTTCTGGACATGCTAGAACTCAATCATACCCTTTCTGCAAGTGCACTGGTATGGCTGTCTCCTATAAGAACCTTAATATATACTCCAGCAAACAAATTGAATCAAAATAACACAGGGGCCTGACCAGGCGGTGGCGCAGTGGATAGAGCATCAGACTTGGATGTGGAGGACCCAGGTTCGAGACCCCAAGGTCGTCAGCTTGAGTGCGGGCTCATCTGGTTTGAGCAAAGCTCACCAGCTTGGACTCAAGGTCGCTGGCTCGAGCAAGGAGTTAGTCTGCTGCAGCCCCACAGTCAAGGCACATATGAGAAAGCAATCAATGAACAACAAAGGTGTTGCAACGAAAAACTAATGATTGATGCTTCTCATCTCTCTCCGTTCCTGTCTGTCCCTATCTATCCCTCTCTCTGACTCTCTCTGTCACTGTAAAAAAATAAAATAAAAATAACACAGGGGCCAGTAAATAATGAAATTGGAGTGATGAAGGGACATTCCAGAATTACAATACAGATGATTTTATACCGATCAGAACAGGAAGGTAGGAAGGAACCATTAGGAAAGGGGGGTAAGAACCTCAATAAAACTGCTACTATGATTTCAAGTTTGGAAAATAATAAAGATGTGATAATACAAATAATGCAAGGGGGGAGGAGGATTAAAAACTCAGGGGGAGGAGGAGGGAGAGAATACTATTTTAAAGAATTCTAAACCCAGATATGGCTCTTTCTCTCCAGTCTCAAGCCCTTTGTGGGCCATCCGTGGCAATGCAGACGTGGTCAAGTCCAAGAACCACACTGTGCATAACCAGTTCATATATCTTTTAAGGACATGGAACCTAAGTTCCTAAGGACCTTGACCTTTGTCAAGAAACATAAGAAAGGTCTAAAGAAGATTAGACCCATAAAATGAAAACCATCAAGGCCTTTGTCAAGCTCAAGTCCTGAAAGGCCTTGCCTGGGAGACATGACTTTTATGATACTGCCAGGGTACCAAGGCTCTGCTGGTCTAAGGCTAGCACCAAGGCTGAAGTCAAAGCCAAGGCTCAGGCTCCCAAAGGTGCCCCAGGCCCCACAGAAGGTATGAAGTAAAGGCTTCTGTCTGCCAACATGAGGAAAATGCTAAGAAACTCAGTTTGAAAAATGAATAAAGGGAATCAAATATGAACTGTACCTCAGGGTAACCAAATAGCTGAGATGAGGAAGTTTTCCTTCATAGTATTCTAGCTAATAATACATCTCAACCAATTACAATATGACCATACTTGATTCAAACAAATCAACTGTTCAAAAAAACTGATATAACCAGAAAACTGAACACTGGCTATTTGATGATATAAGGAAATGTTTTAGGTGTGATATCATCACCATGTTTTTTAAAAAGAATGTCTATCTTAGGGACACATGGAAATATTTAAGATGAGATACGACATCTGGAATTTGCTTCAAAGTAATGTAGAACTGGATGGCAGGGGAGGGAGTTTATGGTCAGTTATCTATAAATGAAACTAAGTAGGCCATAAATTAATAAGTGTTGAAACTGAGTAATGGATATTTGGGGCTCATACTAGTTGCTCTACTTTCATAGATGTTTAAAATTTTCCAAAATATAATAGTTAAAACAATAATTTTAAGCACCCAGGAAAACAAAATGAGTTGTTTAAAAGACTAGAAGTGAATAGAAGTAACAGCTAAACAAAAATATAAATGATATAAATCTTTTATAAAATTTTCAAATATTATTTGTGAAAGGAGGAATAAAATGCCCTTAAATATTAGCATTCTAATTATTTGCATGGGCATCTTGTATCTCTTAGTAGATGTTACGCTGCTTTGCTCCAACCAGCAAGAGGAACAGTCCTCCAAATAAATTCAGTAAATATACAACACATCATCCTGACATAGTGGCAAAGAGAAAGCAAATACTTTCTCCACATCCTAAAAAAATAATAATAAAACTATGAAAGAACATTTGCTTTCTTTTGACTTTTTTTTTTAAGTTCCAGGTTCCTCACACAAGTGTATCCCACCATCTCCAAGATACATCAATAGCAGCAGCTACCACTTACTGAGCATCACTTCTCTGCTGAGGGCTAGATATAAGACCACTTTTAATCCTCACAACAATGTTATAGGTGAATTAGCTTCCTTTTATATTAAAAAAACAAACAGACAACAAAAAAAACCCTGAGGCTTAGAATCTTAGAACTCAGGCAGGGATTGATTGTGTGTGGTTCTGACCGTGTCCAGGGTCCACAACCCCCTAGCTCCTCACGCCTTGGGATATGAGAACTGTTTGCTTGGAGTCAAACATCTTTCTCTAGATTGGTTTCCTTCCTCTTTTTGATTCATACAGTCTGGGTGAGATCAATGCAACATCCCTGAAACCTTTCCTGTGGCTAAAGTGAGTTCAAGTTTATTTTTTCTCTCTCTCTAAATCTAACATGGACAGATTTCCCCTCAGTGACTTGGCCCAGCCCACTTTAAGTCTTACTTATCTAACAAAGCACACACATTCACTAGGCAGCCCTTAAAGATTTCTTCCTTTCTCACTACAGACTAAAATGCCTTCTCCCAATCATACTTTTTCACTTTTCCTTGGCTTATATACACATTATAAAACCAGTCCCCAGCTTCCAAACATTCATTTATAACTTTGCTAACCTTGGCCAGTCATCTTTGATTCTACTTTTGCCTCTCTCTCGTATGTAATTTGTCACCAACCTGTGTCCATTCTACCTAAAATCTCTCTCAAGTCCACACTTTTTCTTTCGACAACCAAAGCCTCACTTCGGGCCTTGATCCTCTGCAGTATAAACTATAACAGAGTTGCGTAAACCAGAGGTCTCCAATTTTTTTCCACGTATCCCTTCCTATCGGTAAAAAAATGTGAGCATACACCTGATATACATATATTTATTTATAAATTATAAGACTGTTTTTGCTATACCAATATAAACATTAGAAAACACAAAACCAGAAATTTTGAAGGTTGATATGAAAATAAATGTAAGTTCTACCATATTCTTTTCACACCCCAGTGGATCATCTTGCACAAGCCAAAGGTATCAACTGTCCTAAAACACTGCTGCCAAAGGAATCTTCCTAAAAACCCAAATCTGATTGTATTACACTCTCAATGCTATCCTTCAATGCATCGTGTCCCAGTGGCACAGGCCTACTTTTTCAACTTCATCTATAATCTGCCTCTGCAGAGCCTGTATTGCAGCTATATCTGTTACCCCTATCTTTTGCACACAGTTCCTTACACCTGGAAAAGTCCTTATCCTTGACAGCCACTGATTTATACATAACAGGATCTCTAAGTGAAAAATCCATTCTCAATGCAATTAACCAACTTACAAATGAACTTTTGGAACGCTGATCTATCTTTTCTATAGAAACTTGTATGTTTTGAACATACTTTTTGTTACTTCCATTCTTTGGCTCCTTTTCAAGCTCTAAATATTCAGAAGAATGGGAATTAATCCCAATAAAAGGAGAGAAACCAACTTTGTTTTGTTCTCTTTGGTTTATTTTTCTTCCTTATTTATCTTTCCATTTCCCCACAAAATCCTTTTAAGCAAAAGGATGTTGCAAATCCAGAGATTAGTTCCCCCTAAGACCAAGAAAAAGGGCTGAACCTTAGCAACCCATAACCAGAATTCCAGCAGGGAGCTTACATACCACCTGAATAAAGTATTTTTCTACAGCAGTACTTCAGGTTTTACCTTCCTAGTTTCAACCTTCCTATCTGCTGTGCAAACCCCTCCACCTTGACTACAATGGCTAAGATGAAAAGGATGGGGTTGCACCAATAGGTTTTCCAAAAAGATTATGAAAATTCAAGTGACCAACTCTGGCAACTAATAATGGGGAACTCTGTCCCCAAGACTTTTGTACTGTCTTTGTACTGTCCCCTGTGGGGACTGGGAGGGGAGCACTATGGTGGAGAGAGAAAAGAGAAGAGGCATTAGAGGGAGAAGCCCTCCAGAGGAAGTCACATTTCAACTTCTAGTCTTATCCCACAGTAGGGGAGGCATATCAGCTATGCTATACAACCGGCCTCAAGAAGAAGCAAGCCTGTGGTGCCTTTCAGTAATGGGATCCTTTAATGAGCAGTCCAAAAAAAGACTGTTGCAGAGCTATCCTAAGAGGCCAAGACTGCTTCTCTGTATCAGAAAACAACGAGATGGGTTTATCCCCACTTCCAAGTTATTCCACAGTTATTCCTCTGGAGATCCCTCCTCCCTTCTCCAAATCTCACCTTTCTTTCAGTTCAAGTTCCAGCCTCTTCTGAGAAACTTATCTCTGTCTACTCTGCTCTTTCATTTTCATTGAACAAAATCAAAACTACAATGAGATACCACTTTACACAAAATGGTACAATTGCTTTGGAAAACAATTTAACAGTTCTTTAGACAGAGCATAAGATCCAGCAATTCCATTACTAGGTATATATCCAAGAGAAATGAAAACATAGGTTGAAGACAACATTATTTGTAACAGAGAGAAAGTGGAAACAACCTACACACCTAACAACTGATGAATGAATGAATGAATGAATGGTGCTTTGTCCACATAATTATATATTTCTCAGCAATAAAAGTAATGAAATCCTTACATGCTGTAACATGGATAAACTTTGGAGCCATTACGTTACGTGAAAGACATGGGATTATATATTGTATGATTCCATTTATAAGAAATGCTCAGAATAGACAAATCCACAGCAACTACAATTAGCAATTGCCTAGGGCTCAGACAGTTTAGCGGGAAAGGGGTAACAGCTAATGAGTATGGGGCTTCTTCCTGGGCTGATCAAAAAATTCTGGAATCGGACAGCAGTGATCAATCACACTTTTGTGAGCATACTAAGAACCATTTACTAATACACTGCAAAAGACTAGATGTTATAGTACATGATTTATAACTTTATAGAGCTGTTTTCAGATTATCACAGCCTACAAGACCCTGCTCAGGCCCCCGTCTCTCTCTCTCTGACCTTAACCTCAAGCCTGTCTACCATCAGTCACTTCCCAAACCCCCTGGCCGCCTTCTATCAGTTCCTGAAATACAGTTAGGGTTTTCTTACCTCGAGGCCTCTGTACGTTCCCTACTCTCTGCCTGGAATGAAAAGCCTTGTCTGGTCTCTTTAGATGACTAATGACTTCTCATCCTTTAAGTCTCAGCTCAAATGTCATCTCCACAGTAAGCCTTCCCTCTCGATCTAAAATAGGACAGCCACTCCCATCATTCTCTCTTAGAATTTTGTTTCCTTTATAGCACATCCACATAGCTTTATGTGAATTGATTTGGGGGTTTTATCAGGTCCACCAGACTGTAAGCTCCAACAACACTAGGAATGAATATGTATTATTATTCCACATTGTAATTCCCAATGTCTAATACAATGCCTAGCATTTAAGTGCCTAATAAAATGGCAATTAGTATTTTTATTTCCCTATTATGCCATGTCCCCACATACTGCTCCTTGTACTGGGACTACCACTGCTGCCACCACGACCACATCACTACTCTGACCCCTTCGTACCCTTATTCATCTGTCCTGTGTCAACCAAAACCTTATCCTCTTGATGAAGCCCTCCCTCCTTGGACGTCTCTCCTTCACTTACTTGCCTATTCATCACTGACTGCATCTCCACCATAACAATGATCTTACTGTTATTATACTCAGATCTGATTTTCTTTTTTCTTTTTTCTTTCTTTTTTTTTTTTTTTTTTGAGAAGGCCTTCAGGGAGTCAGTTTTGTTTTACATTTCCGTCTTACAACTATTTTGGGAAACCTTAGAACAAAGAAAATTCTCTTCATTTCTACCAGGCACATAATATAGTACTATCAATTATGATAATAACAATAATAACTAACATTTATTGAGTGTTTAATATGTGCTTGACACTCAGTTCTACAGTGAGTGAGTGAATGAATAAATGGATAAATATCCTGGTCGCCAACCTCAAAGAGGTCACCCGGTCTGTCAGGGACAGAAGACAGGTATACAGGCCAATGCAGAACAAACACACCACAAGGCCAAATCAGCTGCCCTGTCCTGTCCCTCTATCTTCAAATCTTTGACTATGCTTTTCTCTGAGTCCATAAATGTCAGGTTTCTTCAAACTCACTTAGAATACTTCCTTCGATTACTTACAATCCACTTCCTGCCCTTGGTGCCTGGAAACAATTTCTAGGATGTCACCACAAGCAATATTAAACTGCCACACAGTTTCCTGCTGTGTGTCTGCATTATCAGTTAAATTGCTTCATATTAACCACATTCCAGTCCACTGGGATCACTCAAACACCAAATAAGATTTAAACATAGCTGTCCAAGATGCCAGTTACCACTGCTCTTTTTATCCCTCTAGGTAAATAAATGTCTGCTCAGGTTTCAAGTTTAGGAGCTTTCCAGGGTACTACCAGCATAACGGTGACCTTTTCTTTCCTTTGTCAAGTAAATGTTTGGTGTGAGGCAAGGCGATTTCCCTCTATTAAAATGAACATGAACTGAACACTCTTTAGAAAATATAAGGAACTGTCTGCCTAGACCAGGGCAATTTGGCTTAAAAACTTACAAAACATAAAAACTCTTCTTCAAGAGTTCAAGTAGCAAATTGTCCTTTTAACTTTAGGTACACTCAATTAGGATTTTAATTCAGATCCTAATATATTTCTTAAATGTATTGCATAAACTCTTCCTAAACTATGTGTCAGGTACTGGGTTTGACACAGGGAACTCAAAGACAAATAAGACAGTCCCTATTCTCAGTTTGTCTGGCTTAGTATGGGAGACAGACAAGGAACTGGATTTAGTGCTATGACAGTGATGAACACAAGGGGCCACAGAAACAGATGAGGGGCACCCAGCCTAGGCTGGGAACAGGGGGGATGCACAGATGTGGGGCACCCAGCCTAGGCTGGGGAAGGGGGCGATGCACAGATGAGGGGCACCCAGCCTAGGCTGGGAACGGGTGGATGCACAGATGTGGGGCACCCAGCCTAGGCTGGGGAAAGGGGTGATGCACAGATGAGGGGCACCCAGCCTAGGCTGGGAACGGGGGGATGCACAGATGTGGGGCACCCAGCCTAGGCTGGGGAAGGGGGTGATGCACAGATGTGGGGCACCCAGCCTAGGCTGGGGAAGGGGGCAATGCACAGATGAGGGGCACCCGGCCTAGACTGGAGGTTGGGGAGAGGGGTCGGTGGGGAACAGGCCGCAGGTCAGGTTTCCAGGGGATGGCATCTGATCTTAGGCTTATAAACTCCCGTTCTCTCATTTAAAAATGTGGTTAATAGTACCTACACCATTGGGCAGTTGTGAGGATTTGATGAAATGGTTCACATAAAGCATTATCACCATGCCTGACACAGAGATTGTGCTCAACCTGACTAAACTTGAAAGGGAAGTCTGATCAGGCATTAAATCTCAACACCTGTGCCTATGACTCAACTGACCATAGAGCAGACACCAGCTTCACAATTACAGAGTATTGTTTTAAATCACTTTTATTTTTTAACTGAGAGAATGTTAAGTCCTGCTCTGCATGTTAACAGGCTAATTCTTTATCAAAACTTTCTTCTCTATTACCTGAAACATCTGGTTCTCTGACATTTCTGGTATAAAATATAACCAGTTTTCTTAGTCTTTTGATAAGGTATAAAAGAAAACTTAATACTACTGAGTTTTTAATATGGGCCCTGCAGTCATGGTGATACTAGAGTTATAGCTCATAATGATCCTGCAACAAAAGTTCTCCCCATTTTACCCTCAGGGTAAATAAGGTACTTTGTGTAAAGTTTTGTAGTCAGCAGACAAAAGCTGGAATTTGAATCCAGATCTGATTCTACACCTCAGCCTAACTGGGCCACAAAGCATCAAAGACAAGCAAGAGGAAACACAGGCAGCCACAGTTCTTTCCTTTTTGGAGGGAACCCAGTGTGCTCTCTGCCTCCTAAGCCCCCACCCCCAAGACTGTCCTACACAACGGAGCCTGCACACCTAGATTTCACAGCCTGGGGACCACCTTGAGCTAAGTGTCTTCCAGTCAGGATGGAATGGTCAGTAGTAACCAAAGCTGTCTCCTCCAACAACCAGGGCTGCATCTAAGTAATAGTCTCCTTGCACCTGGCCATCCCCACTCCTAGCTGTAAGCAGAAGCTGCACAGTCAACAGTCACCATAAATCATAAATATTTTTCATAACTTTTGTCTTCATATTCTCTTTCAGACTCATCCCAAGTAAAGCTCGTGTTTCCCTAGCCTCAGTTTTTATCATAAAGCAGTCTGGTTTTGAGACCTGGGCTATTTTTTATACTAACTTCACACTGGATACAATTCCTTGCATTAGTAAGTTCTCTTTTGCCCACATGCTCAGAGTGATGGGTTCCCAAAACACACTTGAGGTATGTATTTGTCAACCTGCAACCTTCATGTGCAAGACAGAGACCCCCATTCCTGATCATCTGAACTGACTGCCTCATATCAGACAAGTTTCTGAATGTCTGTGTACCAAATCAGGGTAAGCATCCTTACAAGCATACATACTCAGCAACTCATAAGGTGGCTTTTGGAAAAGTGTTTCTAAGTGCTACTGAAATCCAAGTTTACAACTCTTCCTTGGAAGCAGGAGCTAAACTTGGAGTATCTCTTTAATCCCAATGCTTCACTTCACACACTGTGTCTTTTTACCTCCCAGACCTCTTAAGCTCTTATTTGGAGCAACACTTCCAAATTTCCCCCCTCATTTTCACAAAAATCATGAACTAACTGTGCTCATCCAACTCTTCCAGTTTCATTTAGCAAGAGGTTTCAGGGCTGCTGCTGCATCTATTAGACATATTTTGTGACTGGAAGCCTGAGCCTCAGGGGACAAGGCTGAAGGAAGGTCACATTGCAAGGGTGGATGTTGACTGGACAAGGAAGCAATATTTGAATAATTATTAGATTTTGCCCCTAGGGCCCTTCCTCTTTCAAACTTCTCCTAGCATAATTCTCAAAATGCTGAAATAAACACATTCCACACTTGCTTGTAAGCAGGTTCCAAGTGTCCTATGAAAGCTGTTTTAAGGAAAAGCCTATGCTGTCAACTTGAAGTGCCCTCAAACAATCCTATTACTCATAGAGAAAAAGTGGACATTTGTTAGTGATTATAGAGATAAGGCATCTCAAGTTCTGGAGCTGAGGAAGGGAGAGGCCCAAATAGGACCTGGCTGGGAGGGGAGATCGAGTCCAAAACAACACACCCAAATCGTACTGCATAAAACTTGCACTTTCCAAAGTCAACTTCTAAGTCTAGAAGGAGGGAAACAATGTTTCAATGGGTTCTGAAGTTCGACGGATCAACAATTTCCCGGGAAAACTGACCCCCACCAGGGACTCGAGGTGAATGAATGAGTGAGGGAATTTGCCAGATTGGGTTACAAAGCCTTTCCAACAATTATTAGGTGCCCAGTTACAGCAGAGAGGTCTTTTCCTTCACAGCCTTTGGCCCTAGTTGTGTGGAGACTTTCATAGATAAGAGGGGAACTAGGAGAGAGGAAAGGGCCCTCAGCGCGGACCACCCAGACCTTAGGTCCATGAGTGGGCCCCCTCCCTCTGAGAACCTCATACGACTTCTGTGGGGGCCTGCAGGCCTTCAGCACCGGCTGCTGCCTCAGGACCTGCCCGACTCTCGGGGCACTCCACGCTCACCCATTCGGGGAGTTGCTTCCGCAGATTTCTCGCCCTACCCCCAACAGTTGTAAGACCATTTTCAGAGGCTTTCTGTGACCTGGGGGAGAGGCCACCTTGTGCTCTCAGCAGCCCCCACCCTCAGGTGAGTAGGGGACACCTGACCACCCGCGCCCTACCGCCCCACGAGCACCCCACCCCCGCGCCTCCCTGGTTCGCCATGGCAACCGTCCCCCTCCCCGCGTGACGCCGGCACGCGGGGCGCCCCTGGGGTCCCGGCAACAAGTCCCCAGCGCGACCCACGGCCTGCACCCCTTCCCGGCCTCGCCGCCCCGCGCCCGGTACGGCTCCGCCCGGCCCGGCCGCACTCACTTGATCCTGGAGCCCATGGTCCCCGGGCCTCCTCATGGGCCCGCGGGCCCCGCTCGGCGCTGCGCTGCCTGCCCGCCCGCCCGCGGCCGACCGGCCTCCCTCCGGCGCTCTCCCCGCCCCTTCCTCCCGTCCCTCAGGCTGGGCCCGCCCGCTCGAGGCTCGCTCCCTTGCCGCCGCCGCCGCCTCCCGGGGTTAATATACTAGCTACAGCCCGGCGAACGCCATGGTCCCCGGCGCGCGTGCCCGGCGCGCGCCGCCCCCGCCGCCTCTCACCCCGCCACCCCCTCCCTCCCGCGCCGCCGCCGCAGGGGCTGCCGGGAAGTGTAGTCCGCTCCCGGGAGGTGGGGCCGCCTGAGGGGGTTGAGGGGCGCATTTCCGCCCCTTGACTCCCCGCGCTCTGTATCATACCTTCCAGGTACAGGGCCTTAAAGGGATCTATCTCGTTGATCTTATATGGAAACCTCTCCCTACAACCTCCTTGAAAAGACCCTCATCCCACAGGGAGCCCCCCTCCACCTGAAGAACCCGTCACCCATTTCTCCCTTATGGAATTTCTCCCACCCAGTAGCTTCGGTGTAGAGATACCAGTCTCCCACTCAGGCCTCCATGAAAACACAAGTTTTCCCTTAGAAAATCCCATACCTTCTGGTAAGTTCCTTAAGGGAGCAGCAGACCCTCTTCCTTATCACACCATCCACTTACCCAACATGGTCCTTGATAAGAGGTCCCTTCCTCACATCTTAGACCTTGAAGGAGACCTCACTTGCCCACAGGAAAGCTACCAGGGAATTCATACGACCCATTTAGTGGTTCTGCTCTACCTCATACCCTTGAGGGCCTCTGTCTCCCTTAATCAGCCATTTTGTGGGCTCCAATACAGAAAACTCAAGTCACCCTAATAGTCCCTGATAAAGATTAGCTCAATGCAAATGAAGGTATTTGAGATCACAGATCACCAACCTGCTACCTACCGCTGCTTCCCCTTGGGGCTCACTTTCCTGAGCGCCCTGATATCATCTCCTCTAGATCCGGAGGAATGACAAAAGAAGCGATAATGACAGCTACTATTAGCTACTGTTCAATGAGTGGGTGAGTGAGTGTCCTCCCTGAATTAGGCACTATAGTTCCCTTCCGTGGCTGGCACCAGTCTTCCCAATGATCTTGGGAGTTTAAACCCCATTTCACAAAGAAGAAACAAGCATTTGCTTAAGATTTCATAGCTAGCACCAGGTGAAAAGAGATTAGCATCCAGGCTGAATAATCCCATACACATGTGACAGAGTTATGCTTTAGGTAAGGATGACACCTGTGGCCGTAAGTCAGAAGATACTAGGTTCATAGTTCACTTTTGAAGTTAGGCCTTTCTTTCTTTTATTCTTTCCACAATTTTCTATTCTGAAATACTCTTTCTCACTTCTGCCAGTTTAGCTCTTATAAATTCAGTGTCTCCGCACCCCACAGTAACTACAGCAAGTGGTTTTAGACCCCAGCCAGGCAGGAAGCAAAGAAAGCAAGAACTCCTTGTTTGGGTGTTACATTATGGACAAAGATAATTTCTCTCTGTTGCCTATGCCCTGAGGTTGTTAAAGGCAAAAGGTGAACCTTTTTCTAATTAAAACAAAAGCATTGAAAACGTTAAAACTGCCATCTCAAATTCAAAGTCTTTTGCACCCAGACACCAACACCGGTTTATAAACATCCCCAGGAGCAAAGCCCTGCCAGACTGGCAGCGCCTCTGTGGTGTTTATTCACCTTGTTCCCTATGAACCCTCTCCAAGGAACAGTTGTTATCAAGATCTTCCCTGGAATGAGCAGCCAGTTCAAAAGCTCTGAGCAGGAGTCTATAAATAAAACAAAGTTATTTGGTGAAGGGCAAAGCTGGCTGCTTTTCAAAGGAGGTTGTAGCCATCCTAGCCACAAAAATGTCTGGATGCCTGCTGGGTGGCGTGTGTGTGTGTGTGTGTGTGTGTGTGTGTGTGTGTGTGTGTGTGTAAGACTGGAGGTGGCATGGGGGATTATGTATCTGTCCAGGTGGCCTCTGAGAATGCAGGGTGGTCTGGGCAGGGAGCACTGCACTGGGACTTGGGAGTCTGGCTTCTAATGCTATCTGCACTACTGACTAACAGAGAGATTTTTAGGAATAATTAGACAATTGTCTGCTTTGGTTTCCTCCTTGGTAAATGGGTATGGAGGATGACCGGGAGCTAACATCATAAGAGAGAGTATGTGTCTGACCAAATGGAGCATCCTCTCAATATGCAGAGGTTGCCAGTTCGATCACAATCAGAAACAGATTAATGTTTCTGTCTCTCTCTCTCTTTCTTCTTCTCTCTAAAATCAATAAATAAATTTTTAAAAAGAGAGAGAATGTAATGTAAGAGCTAATAGTGCAAGCACTGGAACCAGACTGCCTGAGTTCAAATCTCAGCCATACCTCTTACTAAAATAAATAGGTCAAGGTGGGACCGGGAGCTCAGCTTCTGGTGGCAGGGTTTGGGGAAGAGGCAACAGGTACCGTGTCCTGCCGCAAAGGTGGCAAGAAGAAGTCCCTGAATCAGTCCAAGAAGCAGGCCAAGGAGGTGGACGAGGAAGGTAAGGCATTCCAGCAGAAGCAAAATGAGGAGCAGAAGAAACCTGAGAAGCTAAAAGCGAATGCTGTGGGGAAGGGCCAGCTGGCCACAAGTGGAATTTAAAAATCTGGCAAAAAAAGTGAGCTGTTCACCCTGGCCGGTTGGCTCGGTGGTAGAGCGTCGGCCTGGCATGCGGAAGTCCCGGGTTCGATTCCCGGCCAGGGCACACAGGAGAAGCGCCCATCTGCTTCTCCACCCCTCCCCCTCTTCTTCCTCTCTGTCTCTCTCTGCCCCTCCCGCAGCCGAGGCTCCATTGGAGCAAAAGATGGCCCGGGCGCTGGGGATGGCTCCTTGGCCTCTGCCCCAGGCGCTAGAGTGGCTCTGGTCGCAACAGAGCAACGCCCCAGAGGGGCAGAGCATCACCCCCTGGTGGGCGTGCCGGGTGGATCCCGGTCGGGTGCATGCGGGAGTCTGTCTGACTGCCTCCCCGTTTCCAGCTTCAGAAAAAAAAAAAAAAAAAAAAAAGTGAGCTGTTCTTTGTGCCTGGGGCAATGGTGGTCCTTAATTACATTCCTGTTTTAACATCTGGATTCCCTGTCATAACACCTCTTGCCACCTATAGCTAGAATGAAATGTTGTCTTGGAGCCTGTTGTACATTTAGAATAAACTTTTATAAACATATTAATGATAATAACCATGCAGTGGTTTGTCTCTTTAGTTTACTCATTCTGCCAGTGCAACCTTAGCTTTGAGGTCAGAATAAACCCAGCCCCAAATCCTGCCAAAGTGTGTTCTTCAGTCTCTGTTCTATCCCGAATTCTGTACCACCTGGAATTATACCAACTTATTTGAATGAATAAATGAACAAATGAATCAAGAGTCCTTGGGTAAGTTAATCATTCTCTCTGTGCCTCTGTCTGTAAAGTGGAAATTATGGTAATAGATCTATCTTACTGAGTTGAAATAAGAATTAAATGAGTTAATGACATTTATAAAATACTTAAAACAGTGACTGGCATATAGTAAGCACTCAAAAATTATCAGCAATCATGATATACAAGACACTTAGCAGAGTTGGGCTTTTATTATTAATAGTAATAATCTTCATAATAAATAGTCCTATACTTGGATTCAAGAGACCTGAGTTCCTAGCCCAGAATGTAATTGTTTCCATTCTGAATCAGTTAGAATTCAGTTCAATGCAAAGGATAGAAGACTGAAACATTGAAAAAAAACCCAGAAGTTTACTTCTCTTTCACATAGGTCTGGAGATGAACATCCCAGAGCTGGTATGACAATTCCATACTACATACTCTCACATATGAAGGCTTGGGCAGCTGATTTGGCCTTAGGGTGTTATATGTTCTGCATTAGCTTATA
Organism: Saccopteryx leptura; assembly: GCF_036850995.1. NCBI lineage: Eukaryota > Metazoa > Chordata > Mammalia > Chiroptera > Emballonuridae > Saccopteryx > Saccopteryx leptura. Next base: position 11,358,200 of record NC_089504.1, on the reverse strand, counting down.
TACCTATATACCTGTCTTCTGTCCCTGTCACGCTGTGACCTCTTTGAGATAGAAGGCCCAGAATTTTATTGCATTGCTCCCCTCTCCTTCAAATGCAGCTTCTACTTGCTGGTCCAAGTCAGCTGCCTGAACTCTCACTATCTAATCCACAACCCAGCCAGCAGGAAGGGAAAAGGTCCTAATCTTTAAGTGTACTTCCATTTACATTTCATTGACCAGAACATAGTTACACAATCACATCTCATTAGGAAACAGAGCCTTTATTTCAGACAGTCAGGTGCACAGCTCTAGGCATGGTGGGTCTTTACAGAGTATAAAGGGAAGACAGATATTACAAGACAGCCAGCAGCCTCAGCCAAGCCATCCTTGGTTATATGACCATGAGCAAGACAATATATTTGGGCCTCAATTTCCCTATATACAAAGTAAGAGAATCAAACCAGGTGATCTCTCTCCAGTGCCCTTTCCAGATGTAAAATGCTAATATTTAGTGGCTTATTGTTTTATAGTTTCATTACACTTGGGCGAATCTGATGTTATTCAAATAAAAGGAGACCTCTCTGCCAAGTACATGGTATAATCAATTGTTGGAATTGAAACCTTCCGGAGATGAAAAGGAGTTTAGGAACTTGGCCTCCTTGACTGTTGTCAAAATAGGCTCACTTAGCAAATCTAACAGATAAAAAGCCAGCGGTGTGTGTGATACCACCTGTGCAGACACTTTGATGTCCCTCAGTTTCCAAGCTTTCCCTCACTCCCCTCTACCTGTTTGTATTTTCTGCTTAGGGAGCCATGATTATTGAGAGGAAGACAGCAACCCTAAGGGGCTCTAATACCCTATTAATAATACAGTGTAGACCCTGGCTGGTTGGCTCAGTGGTAGAGCATCAGCCCAGTGTGTGGATGTCCCGGGTTTGATTCCTGGTCAGGGCACAGAGGAGAAGTGACCATCTGCTTCTCCACCCCTCCTCCTCTCGCTTCTCTTTCTCTTCTCCTCCCGTCCTGCAGCCATGGCTCAATTGGAGCAAGTTGGCCCCAGGTGCTGAGGATGGCTTCATGGCCTCCAACTCAGGCACTAAAAGAATGGCTCCAGTTGCTGCAGAGCAATGCCCCAGATGAGCAGAGCATCACCCCCCAGGGGTCTAGCTGGGTGGATCCAGGTGAGGGCACATGAGGGAGTCTGTCTCTACCTCCCCTCCTCTCACTAAAATAAAAAATAAATAAAAAATAATAATACAGTGTAAAACGGCAGGACCAATTAGCCAGCGGTTTGTTGTTCCTAGACACTTAGTGGTGTTTATATTACTTTTTTAAAATTTAAAATATAATTCCCATGCTATAAAATTTTAATATATACAATTCAGTGGTTGTTAGTATAGTCACAAAATTGTACAATCACCACTATCTAATTCCAGAACACTTCATCTCGCCAAAAAAGAAACCCCACACCAATTAGCAATCACTCACCTTTTCTGCCCCACCCCCAGCCCCTAGCTACCTGAATTAATTTTCTGTCTCTGTGGAATTGCCTATTCTGGATATTTCATGCACATAGAATCATATAATAATGTGGCCTTTTTGTCTGGCTTCTTTCACTTAGCATAGTGTTTTCAAAGTTTATCCATGTTGTACCAACTGTCAATACTTAATTCTTTTTTTATTGCCTAATAATATTCTATTGTATGGATAAAGCAAATTTTGTTAATTCATATCTTGTTATTAAAAAATCATTTGGATTGTTTCCACTTTGGGGCTGTTATGAATAACAGTGCTATGAACATTCACGTACAAATTTTTGTGTGGACATGGGTTTTGTTTGTTTTTTTTGTTGTTTTTTTTGTTTGTTTGTTTTTAATTCTCTTGGATGTTATATTCAGTGCAAAGAATCCACAGCTCGTTAACGGTGCTGCTACTGTAATGCCAAAAGGAAGGATTATGTAAAGAAGTAACTTTGGGACATGCAGAATCATACCAACTTAAGTAGGTTTTCTTAATGAACCTCTCACGAACATTCACAAATCAAGGTGCATTTGGGCTCTCCTAAGGGAATACAGGCATTATATACCAGCAGTTAAGAGAACGAATTTTGGGATGAGGCAGACCCAAATTGCTAGTTGAGTGAACTTGGAGAAAGTTCCTTAAACTCTCTGAATTTTAGTTTCCTCATTTTAAATAAGGAGATGATAATACCCACCTCATGAAGGTGAAATGAAATAAAGAATGTAAGATTCTTGCTATATATTTGGTATTCACTAAATGGGAATGTCATTTTCCTAAATTGTCAGATTGATGAAGACAGGACTCCCATCAGATTTGTCCATACCTAGATTTCAACGTCTAAAACAGAAGCTGGCAGGCATACAGTGACCGATAAGTATTTATTAAATCAATTATACATTATAACCTCAAACCCCTCATTTTGAGGCACTCTCCTAAGAATAAGTCACAGAACAAAATTTGGGGTATGCTTTCTTTCTTAAATTTGAACTTACTATATTGAATTAGGACAGTTCTTTACCTTCTATTTTATATATATATATATTTTTTAATTGTGGTAAAATATGAATAAGAAAATTTACCACTTAACCATTTTTAAATTTACAATTCATTAAGTATAGTCACATTATTGTGCAACTATCATTACAATTTCTACAACTTTTTAAAATATCTCCCCAGACCATAACTCTGTACACATTAAACAGTGATTTCCCATTTTCTCTTCCCTCCCTCAGCTCCTGGCAACTATCATTCTTCTTTCTATCCTTGTGAATTTGATTACTCAAGGAACCACATATAAGTGGAATGATCCAGTATTTGTCCTTTTGTGACTGGTTTATTTCACTTAGCATAATGTCTAATTCATGTTGAATTATGTCTAATAATTCATGTTGAAGCATGTGTCAGAATTTCCAACAACAAACAAAGCCAAAAGCAAGTAGAAGAAAGGAAATAATAAAGATCAGAGCAGAAATAAATGACATAGAGTCTTAAAAAAAATACAAAAGATCAATGAAACCAAGAGTTGATTCTTCAGAAAGATAAACAAGACAAACCTTTACCCAGACTCATCAAGAAAAAAAAAAGAGAGAGAGGACCCAAATGAATAAAATCAGAAATGAAACAGGAGATGTAACAATTGACACACAAAAAAATCAAAGGATTGTAAGAAAATATTATGAGCAACTATGAGCCAACAAATTGGACAATCAGGACAAATGGATAAATTCCTAGAAACATACGATTTTCCAAACAGATAAGGAAGAATCAGAAAATCTGAATAGACAGATAACAGTGAAATTGAAGCAATGATAATAATAACAATAATAATAATAATAAAAACTCTGAACAAACAAAAGTTCTGGATCAGATGGCTTCACAGTTGAATTCCACCAAAGATTCAAAGAATAACCAACATCTATCCTTCTCAAACTTTTTCAAAAAATTCAAGTGGAAGGAAGTCTCCCAAACTCATTTTATGAGGCCGGCATTGTCCTATATAAAGGCAGTACAAATAAAGAAAATTATAGGTCAATATCCCTAATGAACATAGATGCTAAAATCCTCAGCAAAATATTAGCAAACCAGATCCAGCAATACATTAAAAAGATTACATACCATGATCAAGTGGGATTTATTCCAGGGATGCAACATTGGTACAATATCTGCAAATCAATTAACATGATACACCACATAAACAAAATAAAGAATTAAAATTACATGATCATATCAATAGATGCAGCAAAAGCATTTGATAAAATCCAGCAAACATTTATGATAAAAACTGTCAGAAAAGTGAGAATAGAAGGAACATACCTCAATGTAGTAAATGCCATATATGACAAACCCACAACCTACACCATACTCAAAGGGAAAAAACAACAAGCATTTCCCTTAAGATCAGGAACAAGGCCCTGGCCGGTTGGCTCAGTGGTAGAGTGTCGGTCTGGCATGTGGAAGTCCTGGGTTCGATTCCCGGCAAGGGCACACAGGAGAAGCACCCATCTGCTTCTCCACCCCTCCCCCTCTCCTTCCTCTCTGTCTCTCTCTTCCCCTCCCACAGCCAAGGCTCCATTGGAGCAAAGATGGCCCGGGCGCTGAGGATGGCTCTATGGCCTCTGCCTCAGGCACGAGAATGGCTCTGGTTGCAACAGAGCGACGCCCCAGATGGGCAGAGCATCACCCCCTGGTGGGCATGCCGGGTGGATCCTGGTTGGGCACATGTGGGAGTCTGTCTGACTGCCTCCCTGTTTCCAACTTCAGAAAAAATACAAAAATAAAAAAAATTTAAAAATTTTAAAAAAAAAAGATCAGGAACAAGACAAGGATGTATGCTTTCACCACACCTATTCAACATACTACTGGAAGTCCTAGACACGGCAATCAGACTAGAAGAAGAAATAAAAGTGATCCAAGTTAGAAAGGAAGAAGTAAGGCTGTCCTTAGTTGCACATGACATGATACTGTCAATAGGGAATCCTATAGACTCCACCAAAAACTATTAGAACTAATAAATTAATTCAGTGTAGTAGCAGGATATAAAATAAATATCTAGAAATCAGTTGCATTTTTATACACCAATAATGAACTATCAGAAACTAAGAAAATAATTCCATCATAATTGCTTCAAAAAGAATAAAACACCTAGGAACAAATTTAACCAAGGATGTAAAAGACCTGTACTCAGAAAATTATAAAAGACTGAAGAAAAAAATTGAAGAAGATACAAATAAGTGAAAGCCTATACCATGTTCATGTATAAGAGGAATTAACACCATTAAAATGTCCATATTACCCAAAGCAATTTACAGATTCAACGCAATTCCTACCAAGTTACAAATGGTATATTTTACAGAACTAGAACAAATATTCCAAAAATTTGTATGGAACAACAAAAGATCCCCATATAGCAACATGATCTTGAGGAAGAACAACAAAGTTGGAGGAAACATACTAGCTGATATCAGACTATACTACAAAGCCAAAGAAATCAAAACAGCATGGTTCTGGCATAAAAACAAACATGTAAACCAATGGAACAGGAGACAGAGCCCAAAATTAAACCCACACCTTTATAGTCAATTAATATTTGACAAAGGAGACAAAAATATATAATACAATGAGGTAAAAATAGTCTATTCGATAAATTGTGCTGGGAAAACTGGACAGAAACAGGCAAAAAACTGCAACTGGACCACCTTCTTATAGCATACACAAGAATAAACTCAAAATGGATTAAAGACTTAACTGTTAGACTCGAAACTATAAAAATTCTAGAAGAAAACATAGGCAGTAAAATCTCAGACATGTCTTGTAACAATTTTATTTTCTGATATACCACCTCTGGCAAGGGAAATAAAAGAAAAAATAAACAAATGAGACTACATCAAACTAAAAAGTTGTTGTACAAAAAAAAAAAGTTGTTGTACAGCACAGGAAACCATCAATAAAATGAAAAGACAACCAATTGAATAGGAGAACATATTAGCCAATATATCTGATAAGGGCTTAATATACAAAATTACAAGAAACTTATAAAACTCAACTCCAAAAAAGCCCCCAAACAATCCAAGTAAGAAGAAATGGGCAAAGGACCTGAATAGACACTTCTCCAAAGACGTATAGATGGTCTGTTGACATATGAAAAGATGGTCAGTGTCACTAATCATCAGAGAAGTGCAAATTAAAACCACAATGACATGTCACCTGATACCTCTTAGAATGGCTATCATTAATAAATCATCAAACACAAGTATTGGTGAGGATGTGGAGAGAAGGGAACCCTCATGCAATACTGGTGGGAATGCAGACTGGAGCAGCCACTGTGGAAAATAGTCTGAATTACCTCAAAATATTAAAAATGGAATTTTCTTTTGACCCAGCAATTCCACCTCTGCAAATATATCCAAAGAAAGCTGAAACACTAATTTGAAAAAATATCATATATGCACCCTGTTTTTATTGCAGTGTTATTTATAATAACCAAGATTTGGAAGCAGCCCAAGTGCCCATCAAGAGATGACTGGATAAAATAGCTATGGTATGCTTATACAATGGAATACTTCCGGACCATAAAGTAAGAAGGAAATCTTATCTTTTGTGACAGCATGGATGGACCTGAAGATTATTATGCTAACTGAAATAAGTCAGGCAGAAAAAGACAAGTACCATATTATTTCACTTCTCTATGGAATCTAATGAACAAAATAAACTAACAAACCAGATAAAAACAGACTCAAAGATACAGAAAACAGACTGACAGCCTTCAGAGGGGTTGAGGAACTGAGTAAAAAAGGTGAAGGGATTAAGCAAAGAAAAGAAAATTTACAGACACAGACAACAGTGTGGGGATTGTAGGAGAGAAAGGAGGGTGATGGTGATGGAGGGAGACTTGACTTGGGCTGGTGAACACACAATACAACATACAGATGATGTAGAATTGTGCACCTGAAACCTGTATAATTTTATTAACCAATGTCACCCCAATACATTCAATAAATATTTTTTGAAAAAAGAAAGGAGAAATAAAGAATTTTCATCCTTTCCATTACATGTATAGACCACGTTTTGTTCATCTCCTTATCATCAATGGACACTGGAGTTTCTTCCACCTTTTGGCTACTGTGAATAACGCTGGTATGAACATGGATACATATACAAACAAGTCTTGAGTCCTGCTTTCAGTTCGTTTGGGTGTACACCCAGAAGTAGAATTGCTAGATCATATGGTAATTCTATTTTTACTTTTTTTTGAGGAACCACCATTTTCCATAGCAGCTGCACCATTACATTCCCACCAACAGCGCACAGGGTTCCAATTTCTCCACATCCTTACCAACACTTGCTATTTTCTGTTTTGTTTTGTGTTTGTGTTTTTTTTTTTTTTTTCAGAGTAGCCATCCTAATGGGGATGAGATGGTATCTCATTGCTGTTTAGATTTGCATTTTCTTAATGATAGCGATTCTGCACATCTCTTTATGTGCTTATTGGCCAATTTGTATGTCTTCTTTGGAAGGCTGTCTATTCAAGTCCTTTACTCATTTTTTAATCAGTTGTCTGTCTATTTGTTGCTGTTGTTATAGGAGTTATTTATCTATTCCGAATATTAACCTCTTAACAGATAAAAGATTTTCAAATATATTCTCCCATTCTGTGGATTTCCTCGTCACTCTTGATAGTTTCCTTTGATGTAGAAAAAAATGTCTAGTTTCATGTAGTCCTATGTATCTATTTTTTCTTTTGTTGCCTATTCCTTTGGTGTCATATCCAAGAAATCACTGCCAAATCCAATGTCATAAAGCTTTTCCCCTGTATTTTTTTCTCCACTCTTACATCTGGGTCTTTGATACATTTTGAGTAAATTTTTGTACATGATATAATGTAAGGTAAAGGTCTTTACCTTCTTTTGATCGTTAAAAGTGCTTGAGCTGCTCACCTGCTCTCTGGTCCATTATTTTTATTATGGTTAATAACACTACCTTGCAAATACTTTATGTTTTTTTAACTGCTCAATAATCAAGGAGAGCTGTTGTCCTTGCTTTAAAAATGAAGATGCTTATACCCAGTTGGCTTAAGTGACTTGAGATCAAACAGCCAGAAGATTGAGGGAGCCAGGACTCAACCCAGGCGCCTTAACTCCTAATTGTGGGTGTATTTGTTGGTTCCCTAAGATACAATGTTTTCTACTGCTATGGTTTTCCTTCACTGATTAGTTCATTAATTCACTAAATGTTTCTTTTCTTAATGATAATAACTTGATATTGTTGAAAATAAAAACAAAATTAATAGCCCATGTAATACCTTTGTAGTTCTCTGCTGGCTATACGTGGATTTTAAATGATGTACCTATAAGTCTTTTCTTGTAGAAGCAAAGAACACGGGCTCTAGAGCCAGACTGCTTGGCTATGTGTATGACTTGGGCAAATCATTAACCTCTCTTAGACTCAGTTTTCTCATTTTTAAAGTGGAGATAGTAGTACCTTCCTCATGAGAAGTAAATGTGTTGATTCATATGGAATATGAGTTAACTTTGCATTTGGTAGTGACTCCATGTGTTCTGTTATATATATAGTTATTCCTTCACACCAACCAGCCAATAAAAGCCAATTCTCATAAAGGCCAGTGAGAATTGGTAATTAAGGCCTTGATTTTCATAATTAGCTATGCATATCATCAGCTGTGATGCTTATTTATAATATGGAGTCCAGAGTTCTGATCCTGGAAAGTCTGCTTCAGAAGCAAGAGCAGAGGCTGTATGTTTCCACGAGTGATGTGGATCCACAAGGAGTAAGGGAACCACTGACTCAAGCCTTACCCAGGTGCCAAGATGAACTGAATCCCCATCAGTATCTCTGGAGCCTCAGGGGGCCCCCTGCTTCACTCCCCAGGTTCTTCAGGCTCCAACTCTGTACCTGTTGGCTTCCTGAGACGGTCAGTGCATTTGCCTGAGTATTGTTAGTACTTAGAGACCCAAGGTAGGTGACATCATCAATTCACTCACTCACATACCAAATCCCTTCCATGTGCCGGATCCTGCACTTAGGAGTGAGTGTCTCTGCTCCTAGCTGAGGCCCATTCCCCTCCCCAGCCAAGCAGTGTAGTGCCCAGCAAACATTTTCCAGTGAGCTTCCTGTGTGCTTGGTGCCTCATGCTTGGTGCCAGGGATACAGTTATAAATGAGAGAGTTTATGGATTAGACACAGTCCAGAGTCTGACCAGATACATTCCCTTCAGCCACCTTGCTTACCCCTGATGTCTCATGTTGAATACCCTGTAAAAAGAGCTCTGTGTTCTTAAAGTTGCTTCTTTGCCCCTTGTCCTCAGATCGCTGAGGTCTCCAGTTCACTCCCCTGCGAAGTGTTCTACATTTTTCCTCTCCTTGCTTCTAGGATTTGATAGTGCATTATCTTCACAGCCCTGACCTTAGCTCTTCCCAAATCGCAGTAGGTATTTATTCTACTTGTCAGGATTTCTAGCACCCCCAGCCCTGGAGGCTGCTTCCATTTCCACCTGAAGGAGCCAGACTTTTAGTTTAGGCCTAAGCTCCAGAGCTCTGCTCTTGCCTGCTGCAGATGGCCTCCCCGTGCCTCTGCCCTTCGGGAAGCGAGCTGGAGGGTTGGCAGGCTCTGCCCTGTTGTACTCTTGGATTCTCTTAATAGTTTTCCTTTATTTTGTACTTTCTTCCCCATATGCATTTATATATTATTCATGTGTAAAATATATTCTTTTTCCTATTTGTTTTAACTACTTTTTCTCCTAAGGCAAACCTCACATCACCATTTTAGTATTTTTGTTGTAAGTTTATTGAATTCTGAAGTTTCAATCCTAGTATACCTTCCACTTCATGTATCAAGACCCGCAAGATGAGTGGCAGTGACAGACCAGCCTTAGCATCTCAGTGGAGAGTAAGATCCCAGTTCTCTGACCTCGTGAATTAAGCAGAGTTTTTGCTGATCAGTCTGAGTGCCTAAAATATTGGAAAGGAGATCCCCCAACCCAGTTCAATGACAGAGTTGTTTTTAATTTGTAGGTAGCTTACTGAGTTTCTCAGGGACCCTACTTCCTAAAACGAATGTCTCAACCCCTCTGTGAGTTCTGCTTCCAGTGGTGAAAGTCAAATTTTTTTAGGGACAATAGAGGCAGCATCACGTGGTGGGTGGGGCAGCATCTGCCTGGGGTTGAGTCCTAACCTTATTAGAGCAAATTACTTCACCTTAACATAATTCTTCATCTGTAAAATAGAGTCATTAGTACTTGCTTCATGGAGTGGCGATGAGGATAAAATTATTATATCAATAAAATCTGAGGATCCAGCCATAATAAATATTTGATAAATCAATCATTATCATAGGTAAAGTTGGTGACCACATGTGTTACTCACATTATCTTCAATCTTGACCACACCCCTGAAAGTTTGGTACGATGCTACATACACACTTCAGAGAGGGGAGGTGACTGGCCCGTGGCCACCCAGCCAAAGGCAGTAAGAGCTGGGAGTCGCACTAACGGGGTATCTGATCCCCAAGCTGCCTGTTCTTTTAAAACAGTTTCTACCAAGCTCCATTCTCTTATTTCTCTCTCTCTCTCTCTCTCTCTCTCTCTCCCTCTCTCTCTCTCTCTCTCTCTCTCTCTCTCTCTCTCTCTCTTTCAGTTTGGCTAAAAATATCCTGAATTGCATCCTCATTAGCTAATATGCATACATTATATTTTGCTTTTTGAACATAATTGGCTCATTCAAAGGAAAGGCTTCCACCTACGTGAAAGGGAAAGCTGAGCTCACTGAAAACTCATCTGAATTCAGAAAAGGCAGCTGCCTGTGGAAGGCCCTCTGCTTCCGGCATGTGTGTCTCGCTGGAGGGCGACCCAGCAGAGGGAAAACCAAACTCCCCTCATTCCCACCCCCCGGCATGTTTGAGCTGGGTGGCTTTGGCCAAGTCTCTTCCTGTTTCCCAAGAGTCAGCCTCCTCGGCTGTTAGGTTGAGTTCACAGAAGAGCTTGCCTTACAGAGTTGCAGTGAAGATTAAATGAGATAACCCGTGGGGCCTGACATATAATATGTGGCCAGTCAAGAGCCGGGAGCTGACATGACATAGGCTACGTGTAGGGAATAAACCACCAACATTTGCAGGAGAGGCAGGACAGCCATGTGATTAAATACACAGGGGCTGGAGCCAGGGAGATGATGGATCAAACCCCAGCATGCACCACGCTCTGGTTCTGCGACACCATTTCTTTCTCTCCCCAAGTCTCGGTTTTCCTGTAGTCAAAGAGATATTATACATATAAAGAGCTCACTAATGAACGGTGACTACATTCACAGCAAGCCTCCCCAACCGGATCATCCCCTAATAGCAGCTGGAGTAATTGATTTCTGCTTCTAGGGCAACACGCGCACGCGGACACCGCGGAGTGTTCATCCCGGGCAGGGCGCGTGTGCTCGAGGCAGCTAAAGCCCAACTGTCTGCCCCGACTTCTCCTGCTGGTAATGTGGCCGATGACAGCTTAATGGACTCTTTACCCTTGAATGCTAAGGGGAAAATAACTCATGGCATTACAACATATGAATGTAATGTGGGGTTTTTTTTTCCTTGGGCAATGTAGAGAGAGAGCCAGAAACATATGTAGACTTGAGGCTGCAACCTGAACCTCCCTCTTCCTGGCCATGTCTGTATGGGGGACAGATTTAGCCATTGCAGTTACCCCAATCATTCATGTTTGTAAAATAGAGCCATATCTGTGCGCGCGCATGTGGTGAGTGTGTGTGTGTGTGTGTGTGTGTGTGTGTGTGTGTGTGTGTGTGTGTGTGTGTTCCTGAATGATCTGGGGCTAATGAAAAAGAGTATGCAGTCAGTTTATGGCCAGAGGACTGGAATGCCCCTATGTTACTGGTTTTCCAGAGACAAGCCAGTTCCGCTTGGAATGAGTTGGTGCGTGTACACTTCTCTGTCGTCATGAGGAAGCTGGTCAAAATCTACCCACACAGCGTTCAGAAAGCCATGCCATCCTGACTAGACCGGCGGCAAATCCGCCATTGGAAGTTAAAACGTTCCTCAGTCCAAAGGAGGAGGCAGCCACAGATGCCTCCGTTAGACTGATGGGGCCAGGGAGGGGGGGGTGGAACGCACAGAGAACTTTGTGGGTTCATGGGGAGACCATGGACTTGACTAGTATGATTGAACGGGGTTCATTTCAAATCTACCATCTGACTTTGGTCAAAAGCCTTCCCCTTCTCAGAGCCTCAGGTTCCCCAGCTGTAAAATGGGTTTTATAACCCCCACTTTACATGGTGCCATGAAGACTGAAGACAAAGCCGGCGGAGGCCGAGCAGGGCACGAGGCCCAGTGCCAGGCTCAGGGTGATGCGGTACAAGGCGGCTGTGCTCCACCGGAGGCCGGCCAGGCTGGGCTGGAGGTGTGTGGAGACCCAGCTCCCGCGCCGCTCAGCAGCGGTCTCCGCAGCCACCAGAGCCTCGCCGGAAAGGAAGTGTGTGGAACACGGCTCTCCATCTGGCTAATGCTCACTTGTGTTTCCTACTGGAGAGCATCACTTTTTTCACCTCACCTGGTTTGTTTACCCAAACAAGCTGCTCATTAACAACACGAATTGCATTTTCTGCAATTCTGTTGACAGCACAAATGTCTGCAGTCAGCTTGGGAGTTTGGTGGGAACTGTTGCGGGATCCCACCCAGCCCAGCCAGCAGCACAGCTTCTGAGGAAAGAAATCAAGGCCATGCTGGGGTCTGGGGTGGGGCAGGGGGCCTGGCTGGGGCCTCCTGGCAAGTCCAGCTCAAGGTCCCCAGCTGCTGAGTGCAGACAGGACCCTGGGCCCTCCTGAGAAAGATGAGGCACTTTCCAGACAACAAAGGTAGACAGAGGAGATTTTCAAGTAGAAGGTGGGGAGGAGCCAGACTTAAAAGAGTGGCTGAAAGCCCAGACAGAGGTACAGACCTGGCTGGGAGATACCTGGCCTCCAGCAGAGAGACCCTGAGGGCCTTCCCTTGTGGACCCAGCACCTCGGGCAACAAGAACTAGATGACAGAAATAAAACATGATTATTTCTCTTCTTGGTTTGTCCCCAAAAGGCTGAGCTTAGTTTGGTTTGTCAAAACTGTACTCTCTCATCTCTGCTGTTCAAGCAGGAAAACAAGATATCTAATGTATGTGTTTATTTCCTTTAAATTCTTGCCCTCAGAATGCTTTCTCTTCTGTCCATTTCCTCACTCAGTAAAGTCTAGATTGAAGGCTTACGGATTACTGTGCAATTGTCACTGAGGAGAAGTAATATAAAAAGAGACGGACCTGGCCCGTTGGCTCAGTGGTAGAGCATCGGCCTGGTGTGCAGGAATCCCGGGTTCGATTCCCGGCCAGGGCACACAGGAGAAGCACCCATCTGCTTCTCCACCCATCCCCCTCTCCTTCCTATTTGTCTCTCTCCCCCTCTCGCAGCCAGGGCTCCATTGGAACAAAGTTTGCCCAGACGCTGAGGATGGCTCCATGGTCTCTGCCTCAGGCGCTAGAATGGCTTTGGTCACAACAGAGCGACGCCCCAGATGGGCAGAGCATCGCCCCCTGGTGGGCGTGCCGGGTGGATCCCGGTCGGGCGCATGCGGGAGTCTGTCTGACTGCCTTCCCGTTTCCAACTTCAGAAAAATACAAAAAAAAAAAAAAAGATAAAAAGAGACAACCCCTGCCCTCAAGGAGTTGGCAGTCTAGTGGAGGGAGCAATATTAAATTACATGGCAAATAATTGGAAATCATGATGAGTTGGATGAGGGAGCATTCCAGGATACTGATGGGGACTTGACATCTGGCAAGGACCATCAGTGGTGTCTTCTAGAAAAAGTGAGATTTAAGCTGACGCCCCAATTAAGAGGAGAAGTTAGCCAGCTGAACAATAGCAAGGGGCAATGAGCTGATGTGTTTGCTTTTGGATGTCATCAATGCACAAGGGAAGTCTTTGGGTTCCTTTTCTGTCCAAGGGAAAACTAGCATGGAACATGGGAAGTAGATGGTGCCTGCTTTGCTATTTGAAATGAGCTCTAGGAGGCAAGGATCCAGTCAACACCATGGTATCTGGCATATAGTACACATACATATTTGTTAATTGAAAGGAAATAGCAGGAGGTAGGGATTCCACACAGGGAACAGCATGTGCAAAGACTCAATATATGCTCACCCCTTGCTTCCTCTGTGTGAATGTTAATATAAGTCAACAAATAATACTATTTAACATGTATCTGATATATATATATCAGAGTTCAAACTCACAGCAACTCTGAGGTTAGGTCGCTATCTTCACACCTAGGAAAATTCCAAATTCAGGGTTCTTCTCTCTTCCATGATGATAACTCACAATTTATTCATACCCCACGCCCCACCCTCACAGACCAGATTCTTGACACAGCTGTTATCTCATGAATAGGTGATGCCAGTTATCAGACCAGACCCTCATATGCCCAGAGCTTAGACGTGGGACAGAAAACACTGGGATCCAAGAGCCAGGCCCGCCTGGCTGAACCCAAAGTCAAGAGGGATAAGATAATAATAGCAGCCCTGGCTGAACAGCTCGGTTGGTTAGAACATCGCCCTGAAATGCAAAGGTTGTGCGTTCAATCCCGGGTCAGCATCCATACAGAAACAGATCAATGTTTCTGTCCCTCTCTCTCTAAAATCAATCAATAAATTTAAAAACAAAAAGATAATAATAGCAAAGATGTATTGAGAGCTTACCCTATACCAGGCTCTGTTCTGAGTGTGTTATTTGTATTAATGCATCTAGTCCTCCCACTTACTCTATGAGCAAAATACTTGGTCATTTTTCTTTTACAGATGAGGAAACTGAGGCACCAAGATATTAAGTGACTTGTGGATGATAGCACCCATCATACTTCCCCCACACCTTGTCCCTCCTCACCTCTTTCTGGTGATGAATCAACAATAGTTGACATCTTCCATTCATCAGGCATTGTACATACATTGCTTCACTAAATCCTTACATGAACCGCACCCCCCAGGTGGGAAGTGGTTCTTTTTTTAAATTTGTTAAAACATTATTTTTCAATTACAGTTTACATTCAACATTATTTTGTATTACTTTCAGGTGTATAGTATATTAGTTAGACAACCATATACTTTACAAAGTGTTCCCCCTAGGGAAGTGGTCCTAATCCTCATTTTACAGAGAAGAAAACTGAGGCTCAGAAAGAGAAGTAACTCATCCCAAGCTCCTGAGTTAAAGAAGATCTTGAATCCAGGTCTACTTGATTCTAAAACCCAGTTTTTACCCTGACTCCCAAGTCAGGTAGGATTCTAGTGCAAAGAGCACAGAATCTATGAAAACGAACAAACAAACAAACAAGCAAACAAACAAAACCCAGCCCCTTCTTTCTAGTCCTCCTTCTTCCCATTCTACTGTCTCCTCTAATCCTCACCCAGATAATATATCCACAGTGATATCATCACCCTCCACACAGTTGGACAATGTTGAGAAAATGTGGGAGAAAGAACATCCAACCTAGACTTCATTCCCCTCCCTTGCAAATGGAGACAAAACTCCCTAAATCCTAGAATTATTTAGCAGATTAAATGAGGTCACTTAAATACTACACTCATAGAGTGTATGTAGTGTTAAATACTACACTCATAGAGGCACTTGGGAAATTCTTCTTTGCTTCCTTTTCCCAACTTGTTCCTTCCCCGTCATTCAAACAGTCTTGGTTTGTGTGAGGAAGCCTAGTTTCAGTGGGTACCCATTCCCACCATCAGTCAAGGCAGGATGTCCCTCGAGGGCGGAAACGTTGCCCTCTGTTCCAGTTTCCTCTGGGCATTGTAAGGTGCTGTATACCTTACGGCCACATACAAGTAATCACTAATAACAGTCATAAACCGCTCAGCTTTCATTGGCTGCCAAGCACAGCTCATTCAGACATGTCTCCCTAGGTAGACAAGCCCATGGCTGCACAGATACGGGAAGTCACTTTCCTAATGGGCATTTTCTTTGGAAGAACTAAGTTAGCCTCACTTTCAACAGGCTGCATTCCTGAAGCCTCTAAGCATGAAGATTCCAAATGGAAGGATTATGTCCTGGGCTCAAGTGGGGATCTGGGTTCAAGGGAAAGAAGACTGTCAGTTACAAGAAGCAGACGTTTGTCTGGGTGCATACATCAGGTGCGGAAACTGAGACCCAGTGCTGGAAGAAACAAAACAACAATAATAGTCATCCTAGCTACTGTTTACCTAGCTAGAGGTGATGGTAGAGACAGTTCCAGAACAAAGTCTCCTCCAACAGCAGGCAATCAGCCACTAGCTAGAACAATCTAAATGAGCATCAACATTTTCAAGATGGTTATGCAAAATTTTCAGTCTTTTTTAGAAAGGAATTTCGTGTATGTGTCAAAAGACTTTAAAAAGTCCATGCTCTTTCACAGGGTCGCTGGCTTGAGCGTGGGATCATAGACATGACCCCATGGTCGCTGGCTTGAGCCCAAGGTCTCTGGCTCAGAGCCCAAGGTCACTGGCTCAAATCCCAAGGTCTCTGGCTTGAGCAAAGGGTCACTCACTCTGCTGTAGCCTCTCGGTCAAGGCACATATGAGAAAGCAATTAATGAGCAACTAAGGTGCTGCAATGAAAAATTGATGCTTCTCATCTTCCTCTTTCCTGTCTGTCTATACCTATTTGTCCCTCTCTCTGTCTCTTTCTGTCCCTGTCACACACAAAAAAGCCCATGCTCTTTGATATAGTCATTTCCCCCCTCAGAATCTAACATTAATAATTAATGTAGACAAAGTAAATGCATGAAAGGGGTCACTGCAGCATTACTTATATAGTATGTCTCAATTTTTACAAAAGATTTTATTTATTGATTTTACAGAGAGAGGGGGAGAAACAAGAAGTATCGACTAATAGTTGCTTCACTTTAGTTGCTCATTGATTGCTTCTCATATGTCCCTTGACTGGGCAAGCCCAGGGTTTCAAACTGGTGATCTCAGCATTCCAGGTAGATGCTTTAACTACTGTACCACCACAGGCCAGACAATATCCCAATTTGGGGAAAAAGCGCCAACTATGTGACACTCAGTGTACGGCATTATCTTGAGATAGGTTAGACTTCATTCTAATGACACAGGGTCATTCAGTCCCATCCTTCTTCAAGGAGATAATATGGCAGAATAGAGAAAGCCTGGGGATTGGAAAGACCTGGATTTTATATTTTCTTTTTCCCTCCCTCTTCCTCTCTCTTCTTTTCCCCTCCCTCCTTCTCCCTCCTTCACCCTCCCTTTTCTTTCCTATCTTCCTTCCTTCCTTCCTTCCTTCCTTCCTTCCTTCCTTCCTTCCTTCCTTCCTTCCTTCCTTCCACTTACTTGTTTATTCAGCCTGCCTGGGCTGCCTTCTGTGAACTGAATCCTCATTTGTAAAAACGGGGCCAGAATACCTATCTTGAAGTTCAGCCACAAGCTTGGGAAAAGTTCCCAAGCTCCTGGTGAGGATAGTGTATTGGTAGCCAAACTCTTTCTTGATTCAAGAAATCCAGGCTTCTGCAGTTCCACGTAGGTCTGGGTTCCCAGATGGGCTTATACTTGTCCATGTCACAGAGCTGGACATTGCTTACTGTCTCACCTAGAGAGGCTAGGACCCAACAAGGCTTCACATCTGTACAGAGGGACACTTCTGATGCTTCTGGGCCTGCCTACAGCTCAAGCCATCATCTAGGGGCCAAGCAGCGATAAAGCTGGAAGCCCCCCATCACCCTTGTGAAGTGAGGTGAACACTCCCCTTGTGTATTCAGTTGGTGAAGTGGGTCCCTACAGCAAGGCTGTTTGTACCCTGAGCCATAGAATTCAGTGAGGCATTAGGCTCTTTGAATTTGAGGATGTAGCTCTTTGCTCCCAGGGTCACACAACAAAATGAGTTTTATTAATGCCTTATCTTCCCTTCCTTGTGAAGTACCACTTATTATGCCCAACAACTTGATGCTAAATTCTTTCAGGTTCCCCGGCCTTATCCTGCAAAGTAGCTCTCGCAGGGTCTCCACCACCCCGACTCTATCCTGTCTGGGTATGTCCAAACCTCTGTTGGGGTTTGATATGTATGGCATATCCTCCATTTACCTCCCCCCGAGATCCCTCCGCTCTCTGCCACTCTGGTCTGTGCCCCAGGAGGCTGTGCACTACAGATCACACCTGCCCGCCTCCTTGCCCTCTGGCTTCCGGCTGGGTTCAGCCAATGGAGAACACCAGCAGACTGAGGAGCAGGTGGCGGGACGGATGCAACATCACTCCCTGCGGCACTGCGTTTTGGCAGAAGCTGCCTCTTTTCTCTATGGCCACAGCTCCTGTTGGCGGCACGTTCACCAAATCCCAGTGACCTCCCCCTCTCCTTGCCTTTTCCCACCAAGGATAGTCATGGCTCCCTGCTGTTGCTAATTCTGGGATGCTTCACCATCCCTTATCTCTGCCCATCCTTTGGACAGAGTCCGTTCATTGAACTCTTTTTCAATATCCCTTCTGAATGTGTCCTCTCTCCCCATCCTGGACCCTCAGCTCCTTTGCCGTCGGTTAACGTAAGCAAACAATGTGATCAACTCAAGTCCCATCCTGAGCCTAGACAAGCAGCCTTGTTACTGGTAGAAATGAAGAGTGAGCTCGTTCAGATCCAGGTTAGAGATGAAGAAAGGCTAAAGAGAAGCCCTGGGAAAGCCATTTGGGGAAGAGCTCCTTTCTTTTTTTTTTTTTTTTTTTTTTTTTTTTTTTTTAATTTTATTTTTTTATTTTTTTATTTATTCATTTTAGAGAGGAGAGGAGAGACAGAGGGAGAGGGAGAGAGGAGAGACAGAGAGAGAGAAGGGGGGGAGGAGCTGGAAGCATCAACTCCCATATGTGCCTTGACCAGGCAAGCCCAGGGTTTCGAACCGGCAACCTCAGTATTTCCAGGTCGACGCTTTATCCACTGCGCCACCACAGGTCAGGCTCCTTTCAAAGTAAACAGCTCTGACATAATGGCAAGTTTTGTTATGACTGGGGAAAGCAGGGATGGGCTTCAGCTAACGGGCATCTCTGCCTGGCTTCTCAGTCCTGCGTTTCCAACATACACACACATTCTGGGATGAGCGGGAGAAGGATTGCTGCTAAAATTCCGGATCTGATTGGGGGAGAAGATGACAGGATGCGAGCGTGTTGGAAAGACCCAAGTTAATAGTTTGACCCCTCTCGGCTTTTCACAGACAAAACGAAGCAAAGGTGAGATGTTTATTTTCAAAGCAAGCAACATATTTCTTATGTTCTTAGATTTCTTATGACAATATCTCCACTTAATGGCCCTATCATGTCTAATAACTTTGGAGATAAAATACGGTTCTTTGATCTGAGCTAGTCAAGAAGAGTGACAGCTGGCATTCTGCACAAAAATTTAGTGCCTTGTCTAATTGTGTTGACTTCTCATTATTGGAAAGTCTCACAACCAGTAGAGGATTTTTTTTTTTTTAGTTTATCAAACTGTTAACCATTTCCTGGCTCCAGTCCTCCTCCCTCCACACACCCACTTGAAACTGTCAGCGATTTAAGAGTTGAGCCAAAGTTGAGCATGACTCGGCTCTGGGCTACAACTTGCGTAAGGGGCTCTTGGGAGTTCTACTGATCATGAGGAGGGTCCCCCCATCCCTCTTCCAATCTGGGGTGCTTATATCCACTTGAACCTGAGTAGAGCATTTGCCTGGGCTGAATTCCAATGGAGGTAAAGGATTGTTATGCAGCCATCAGAGAACACATAGCACTTGTATATAAGGCTCCCTTGTATATAAAAGCGAAAAAATAGAAATGCATCCATCTTGGTCTTTACCGGGAGGTTTCACTGTCTAGTGAGAAGGACAGGCATTTCCTCCCTAGGTGGTCTTAGGGATGTCATTTTCTATTTCTGAGCCTCAGTTTCCCCAAAGGCAAAAGAGTTTCCACATCGGGCAGTGGCTTATAAAGTTTAGATTGCATCAGAATCACCTGGAGATCTTTGGCAAACACAGGTTGCAGAGCCCCAGAGTTTCTGATTCAGTAGGTCTGAAGGAGGTAGGGGGGAGGCCTGAGAATTTGCATTTCCAGCAAGCTCTATACCCTGATGCTGATAGAGGGATCTCACCTTGAGAGCCACACTCATGGCCTGCTGAGGCAGATCGCGTGAGCTAAGGTGTGTGGAAGGCCCCTGCGGTGGCTGTCTGGGCTTTGCTCAGTCATTCTCTGTATAAACCGTATAAACCATGGACCACACAGCACTGTGCGAGCCCATGGGGCTGGGCGAAGAGGAGGGAAGTCTTCCCTCCAACAGAGGCCAGAAGAAAGAAGTGGACAGCAAAGCCTATTTGGGGGCATGCCAGCCCTCTCCTCTACTAAGAATGACCATTTAGCATTTTCCTCTTGAGGTGATGGCTTTCAAACGTGGCCTCTGGAAGAAGTTTATTTTACGTCATGACCCTGAAAACACATGCTTCTGTGTTACAGCAGAAACAGGAAGCAGGACTTCGCCCGCTCTGTGCGAGGCACTCTGAGATTTCTCTGTTGATTGGCCTTAAAGGTATTAATGGCACAACGAATTGATGTTACCTTACATAGATCCGGTAATAGATCACACATGGGGTGCATCTAAGCCAGATTTAGTGGGGCATTTAAACCAGCATTTGGGACTGAAAGAGAGAGGAGGCAGGGAAGTTTTCTTCTAACAGCTAAACCCAGGAGGTGCTTATGATGGGTCAGGCTCAGATATAAAATTGAGCTAAGTTCCAAACAAACAGATTAAAACCATATATACACACACACAAACCCAGGCATTTGTGCATGTGTGTGTGACTCAGTCCTCAAACCAACTCTCTGAAGTAGATAACATTATCACCATCTTCAGCCCTCATTTTACAGATGAGGTTAGGTGACCTGCCGAGGTCAGACAATCGGTAAGTGGCAGAGCTGTGACTCAGACCTAAGAGCCCGGGACCCAGATTCTTGTATTTACAGCCACTGTGACACACCGCATCTCTGTGCAAAGGTGTTGCAACCTGTACCTTGGAACTCTCCCTCCCTGGACACCCTAAACACGGTCCATTTATTCGATCAACAAACATTTAAAGTGTTCCCAAGTGCCACTCAAGTCCTGCGTGTTAGCACAGATCTAAATAAATTAATTTCCTTTTTTTCATGAGCCCCTACTAGGTGCCGTGCTTTATACCAGGTACTAGAGTCCCTGCAAATTAGCTAATTCACTTGCTCACACACTCAACATGTAGACACTGACCCTTGCTCTTTGCTGAACCCTGTGCTGGAGTAGCCACGCCTGGGCATGATACCCAGGGTTTGGGGGGTCCAGGAAGGATTGGGAGCCCTCCCTTGGTTTTGTATGCACCTTGTGGATCCCCTTTTCCTCCCTAAAGAAACAGAAGACCAGGACTTTCTTCTTGTTTCTCCCTCCCTGGAGGAGCCACACATAAAATGCCAGGCAAGCAAAGATGTTTTATGGTAGGCATTAATAAAGCCAAATTTGTGGCAACGGTGTGGTCTGGACAGCAGGAGCTGCCCGGTACCACCTGTTAAGTGAATCCTGTGGTCCTGTGGTTGGTCCCGTTCTCCTGATTCCCTGCCTCTTTCAGGATGCTCTGCAGTGGGTTTTGTTGGCAGGGAATGGGCAGTCTGGCCCTCTGGGGGACCCCCTTTGCTAGTGGCTAAGCCAGAGCTCAGTGGGATTCCTTCACATGACTCCCAGGGTGCACGCTCATCAGCCGAGACTCCTCCTCACTGGACAGATTACCTGGCCTTTGGCTGTGGCCCCAGTAGATCAGTCTGAGTTTGTATTCTAAAGCTACAAAGCCAGTTCTCTGTGCTTTTAGTCTTTCCCCTCTCTGACCTTCTGCTTTTCTGTGTGCTGATCTGCTTCGGGACATTGTGGGGTTTTTTTTTTTCTGATAATTTCTTCATGGATGGTAAAGACGTGCTCTTCGAATCAGATAGACCTGGGGTTGAATTCTACCTCTACCACTTTACCAGTTCTATGACCTTGGCCAGTGACTTGATCACGAAAGCCTCTGTTTCCCCAACAGAAAATGAGGATGAAGGATACACGTAAAAGCCAGCAAGAGACTAAGGAGACATGACTAAATGCAATGCTGTATCCTGAATTCAATCGCAGAGAGAAGAAGGGCATTAGTGGGAAAACTGATGAAATCTGAATAAAGTCTAGCTTAGTTAGTCATGTCATACCAATATTAATTTCTCAGTTTTGACCAATGCACTTGGATTATATAAGATTTTAACATTAGAAGTCAGCTGGGTGAAAGTATCACAAGAGCACTTTGGACTATCTCTGCAACGTTTCTGTAGATCTAAAATAATTCCCAAAGAGAAAGTAAAAAAGAAATGCATATGAAACCCTGAGCACACTGTCTGGACCCAGTAAGTTCTTGAAAAATGTTAATTATCATCATCATTATCATCCTGCTCTGATTTATTCCCCAGAAGAACCCTAGGAGGTAGGTACAATTATCAGCCCATGGTGTAGATCTGGAAACTGACACCCAGAGAAGTGAAATACTTACCCAGGTTCACACAGCTAGGAAGCGGCAGAGCCAAAATTCAACCCAGCTCTAACATCCACACTCTTACGCCCTACGCCTCCCGTTCCACAGTGCTATCATCACCATGACAAATGATGTTAAAGACTAAGGAGTCGGGCAAAGGGGCGTAAAACCAGCACAGATTTCAGACCAGAAAGATTTGGATTCAAGAGCTGCCTCTGCTGTGGACCCCGGGCAAGTTGTTGAACCTGTCTGAGCCTCAGATCCTTTCACACTGACATGGAAATGAACTCTTAAGTGTGGCAGAGAAGGTAGTAAAAGGGACTAATATGTAGGAAAAGATCAGTTCATTCTAGTTCTCCAGCCAGCAACGTATTTGACCCCCTCGTTTGGATAACTGCCTCCCTCTAGGAGCACTCTCAGGGGGAAGCAGCAGGGGTTCTTACCTGGCTGTCAACTCGAACTCCGCTACTTAATCACTGAGCAGCCTTGAACCAGCTACTTCACATCTCTGAGTGTCGGGTTATTCAAGTATTAAGCGAAGATAAAAGTCCCTGCTTCAGTGGATTGTTGAGGGAATTAAAGGATCTATCAGAAAAACCCTCAGCACAATGCCTGGCACGTGATAAGTGCTCAGTGAATGGTAGATGCCATTTGACAAATATTTCTGATTCTCTCCACTTTTAGGCACACAGTAGAGTTGCAGCTCTTAGCCCCCTGGTGATTAGGTAGAGCCATGGGACATGCTCTGGCCAATGAATGGTGAGCAAAAAAGTGACATCTGTCACTTCCAGGCTGGAAATTTTCATTAGCCCTGGGAGACCCTTCAAATCCCCATTTCCCCTTGGACATGTGATAATAAACAGAACAGTGGCTGCTGTCTGATCCCGAGTCCCTTTGTGACCATAGGAAGAGCATCCCTGTGTTGTTGATCCATGATGGACATGCGTGATGAACAAATGCGTTAAGTCACTGAAGTGAGATGCTTAGTACTATATAGCAAAACTGAGCTTATTGTGACCTGTATAGCAGTTCCATTAAAAACTATTATAATTTTTATTTCCTACAATACTAAAAAGGAAGTAACAAAGTAACATGTTCATGGCAATTTACAAAGTATGTTTATCATCCCAACAAGCTGTGATTTATCTCTATTTTACAGATGTGGACATGGAGGTCAAAGACACTTGTCCAAGGTCATGCAGATGGAAAGTAACTGAGTCTGGACTAGAATCTGGCTTCAAATCTTCAAATCTGCCTATTTATAGCGTGCTTCCCAGCCACAAGCCATACCATTCAAGATAAATTTGGGTCGAAACTTGGATCTTCGAGAGGTTTCTGGGAGGTGGTGACAGGCTAAACTTTACTTTGTTCTCTTTCCATCTCTGCCTCTCACATCTTGCTTTGCTCTTTCATAATTTTAATATCTGAAACCTCACACCGACCATGTAAGTAATGTGACTGTTTTCAGAAAACATGTGCTGGGCATATGATTTCGGCTGAAGCTCTAGCATTCTGTAATGCCCATATTTCTCAGTCAGACAGATACTTCTCTGCTCTGCGGCTCCATCGGATGTTGTGTCTTCACTGTGAGTTTATTTTCTAGTCTTACCCGAGCTCCAGCCTCTTACTCCTTCCGTGGCCCTGAAGACGTTACTTACCCTGTAATCTGCATCTATGCAGTGGGATCATGAACCCCACCTTCCCTGTCTTTGCAGACTCTGTAGAGCACCGTATATGTATTAGTGACTATCCAGCCCTTATTTATTCAACAGCAAACATTTATTGAGCACCTTCTGTATACAGCGCTGGGTGGAGGGGGTGATGATAAGAAATGAATGAGAGGCTGTGCATGACCTCTAGGAGGCAGTAGGTTGTCATGGTCAAGAGCACAAACTGTGGAGTCAGAAAAATCCAGGTTCCGTTCCTTATTCTGACAGTCGTTTGTGCTCTGGGTCTGATTTTTTCAACTTCAAAATGGTGAGGATACTAACCTAATATCCATCTCAAAGCACTGTTGCAAGGTTTAAATGAGATGATATCTAGAAAGCTCAGTGCCCAACATGTGGGAAACACCAAAGAGGTCATTGTGATTAGTCAGTGTTCAGGGACATAGTAGGAGCTCTATAAATGTCTGTTGATGTTAAAAATGATGAGCAGAGTATAGACATGAAAGAATATGAGCAAAGGTTCTGGCTTCCAGGAGGGGTATGACTAAACTGACCTCCACCTAAGGTAAGATGAGGCCTCTGGGCCTAGACCTAGGAAAAGGCTCAGCAGCCTCCAGACCCTCCACTGAAAAAGCAACCCTCCGGCGTCAGGAGCCACCAGGACGTTCCTGGCCCCACTGTGGTGTATAAGAAACATGCTTCTAGCCCTGGCCAATAGCTCAGTCGGTTAGAGCACTGTCCTGATATACCACAGTTGCGGTGAATCCTGGGACGGGGTACATATAAAAATCAGCCAATGAATGCATGAATGGGTAGAACAGCAGACTGATGTTCCCTTCTCTTTATCTCTTGCTCTCTTCATCTCTCTCTCTCTCTTTCTCTCTCTCTCAAATCAATAAATAAATTTTAAAAAAAAGTTTTAAGTGCTTGTAGCCAGCACGCCTAACTTGGGCAGGCAAGTGTTAACACGAGAAGTGAGAACTGAGAAGCGAACATATGGAATGCCAATATAATGTAGAAATGTGGGATTAAACAACTCAGTGGCACGGGAGCGTCACCCTCCAGGCTCTAACGCTCCGCTGGGCTCCTTCTTTCTCTCTCTGCTTGGGTTGGCATTGGCTGCAGGTTCCAGTTTTAGAAAACAAGCCTCCATCCAGAGGTGAGGCCACACGTGAGTGACCAGGACTCTGGGGTCAGGCAGATCCAGGTTTGACTCCTGGCATTCTGTGTTCGCTCTGCAAGATCTTGTCAATCACAGCGCCGCTCAGAGCTCAGGCTCCTAATTTGTCTGGTGGGGGAGGTGCCACCTTTCTTACCAGGTTTGGTTGTGTTAATAATAATGGCTGACAATTACTGAGTGTACTTTATGTGCATTTCCACTCCATTAATACCGACAATAACCTGAATATGGGTTATTATTATACCCATTTGACAGATTAGGAAACCGAAGTTCAAAGAGGTTACATAACCTGCTCACCACAGGTGAGGGGGTGAGCTGGGATCTGAACTTGGGTCCGCCTGACACAAATGCCCACGCTTTCTCCACTTCGCCATTGGAAGACATTTGGCTCGCATTTCCTCCACTTCAAATATTTCTAAATCTGGGAAGACATGGGGGAAGAAACCCAATTTTTTTAAACCAATTTGAATAATTAAATTTGGCAGCAAAAAGCCCAGTATCGGAAATACATTTCACCACCCCATCGCTGAATCTGTTTAATGTATTTTGAACCAGCTTAGCTCAGTTAGATAGGAAATGGAGCAGGAATTTAAATTTTAAAACTAAACTAGCAGTGAGGGGTCACATCTATAAGTTGTTCCGGGAAGCCTGCACTCAACCTTGGCTTCCCACAGGAGTCGTGGGGAGGTCACCCTAACCTCTGAACTCCTCTGGGGCTCTTGAAAGGCAAGAACAGCAACAGAGACGGCACGAAGGCACGAAGAAAGCCTTGCGTCTCAAGCCAGTTACTTCCATAACAAGCACGTTTCATCTTCAAAGCCCTTCACAAGCCATAATTAATCTTCGCAACACCTTAGTGAGGTGGGTGTGTGGCATTTCCAGGATTTTATAGGCCAAGATGGCCCAGGGGTGGCCTTTGGATGGTGAGTGACCCCAGGACATCAACCTCAAGAGGGACCATCAGCTTCAAGAGGGACCCTGCTGCTGCCTGGCCGAGCACCCTGGCTTGGGAAATCCAGGCACACTTAAATCATCTTTAGAAGATATTTCCTGAGGTGAGGGGAAGTGGGTAGAAGGAAGAGGCAGAAGAACTTGGGACACAGGCAGAGTGTAAGCCCTGGTGTTATTGTCATCTAAGTAAGTTGCGTGTTACTGGACTTATACATAGATTGTAAAGTTTATTTAAATAACTATTAATAATAATAACTCATATCTGCATACAGATATTTAGCATTTCCAAGGCCCTTTTGTATGAAGTACAGCTAGTACTCGACTTACGACCACGATTGGTTCTGACAGACTGGTCGTAACACGATTTGGTCGTAAGTTGAGTAGGCTATATGTACAGTATTATGAAGTGATGTTATAAAAATCTTTAAGTCATATTTTATCATAATTTTCTTTCGTTATTGTTATATATCATAATTTTCTTTGTTCATCTTATGCCATTTGTATCATCTCTACACCATTTTGTTTCTTATTTTTACATTCATCAGGTTTAAGTAAAACACTGCATTACCAGTACAACTGGTTTAATATTTGCAAAGACAATTTCCTCTTGGTAGACATCTTGGGAGGGGTTTGATAAAAAATATCCAAGACACAAAACACAAATTGCTGTACCGAGTCTGGGATAACAGTTGAAATGGTGCACGCGGAGATGGTAGTGCTGCCGGAATCTGGTCCGCACTGTCGTATGCCCAGCTGGGCAACGCTTGCGCTGCCAGACGCGGAGCAGTCGTGGCTAGCGATTGTGGTTGTAAAGTCAAATGGTCATAAGTTGCATAGGTTGTAAGTCGATCAATATTTGTATATCAGTCATTTTGTTCAGTGCGTGTTTATTGAACACCTACTTTGGGCCAGGGTCTCAGAGGCCTGGGGTTGGAGCAGCGGCGAAGGCAGGTAAGAGCTGGACTCATAGAGCATGTAATCTAGTGTGAGGTGCCCTGTGAGGAAAGGGTAACTATTATTCTCTCTCCCCACCTTGTTTTAAACAAATGATGGAACTGAGGCTTAAGGCCACACAAAGAATGAGTGTGGAAGTTGAACTTATTCCTAGGTTTGGCTGATTGTGAAGCTTCTGTTTTAGCCAAGTGCAAAGATGCTTATGGCAGCGATGTTTAAACTGATAAAGCATTGGAAGCAACCTGCATGTCCATTGGTAAGAAAATGGACAAGGAAAATGTGGAAATACACGAGATGAAATGTTACACCAGTCAAATGGAATAGCTTATATCTACTTACAGATAGCGTCAAAAGAAAAAGGTGAGAAGCAGAATTAAATGTTGTGGCATGATCTCACTACCATAAAATGTTAAAAGCACACTTAAAGCAATGCTATACATTTACAAATATGTGAATAAAGATACAGAAGATGGATTGAAAGGCCACACATGAGATACACAAAAATAAATGCTGCCTTAGCTGGATAGCTTGGTTGGTTAGAGCATCGTCCCAAAGTGCAGTTTGCCAGTTCAATCCCCAGTCAGGGCACATACAGAATCAGATCTATAGTCCCCCCCCTCTTTCTTTCTTTCTTTCTTTCTTTCTTTCTTTCTTTCTTTCTTTCTTTCTTTCTTTCTTTCTTTCTTTCTTTCTTTCTCCCTCTAAAATCAAAAAATTATAATAAGCCCTGGCTGGTTGGCTCAACGGTAGAGCATTGGCCTGGCATGTAGAAGTCCTGGGTTTGATTCCTGGTCAGGGCACACAGGAGAAGCAACCATCTGCTTCTCCACCCCCCCCCCATCTCTCTCTTCCTCTCTTGCAGCAATAGCTTAATTGGAGCAAGTTGGCCCCAGGCTCTGAGGATGGCTACATGGCCTCTGCTTCAGGCACTAAGAAGAGCTTGGTTGCTGAGCAATGGAGCAACATTCCAGATGGGCAAAGCATCACCCCCTAGTGGGCTTGCCAGGTGGACCCCAGTCAGGGCTTATGCAAGAACCAAAGAGTGGATGCCTTGGGAGTATGGGCAGGGTTATGAATTAAAGGTGGGAACCAAACAACAGTGTGTGTGTGGGGGGGGGGCTGTCACTCTAGATGAAGACAGAAACCAAGGGACCTGGCTGATAGACTCAATTTGTGTACATGCCCTTCCAGGGCCCCTTCTAGTAACATCACAAGACACACACTTCATCTGCTCTTTTACAGGCTATATTCTCTCCCCTTAATCTGAATGTCGAAATTGCCTATCGAACTTGAACCAGCCAAAAATCTAAATGAAAAACAGAAACTAAAAGAGCAAAATTTTAAAACCAACTTGAGAAGTGAACAGTGTCTGTTTGGGTTGCACATGGGTGCTGCCGAGCATGTGTGACAGCCATCGTGGAGCAGAGACCAGGCTCAGCTGAGCCATGAGCCCTCCTGTGGCTGGGCCTGTCCTGTGGGCCAGGTCAGCCACGACGCCATAGAAATGGTGAGGCAGCCGGAGAGATCAGGGTTGGAGATTGTCCACAGAACCTTGCTTACTGACTTCTCAAAGCCACACTTGCCGGCTTCCTTGTTGGTTTCCTGCCACAGCGTGATCGATTCTTAAAAATAAGTTTTCTAGACATTGCGTTGTGCCAGGCAAACCATGCCAAATCAGCCTCATTTCCATGTGTGGTCCGGGTAGATGGGGGGAGGCTGTAGGCAGAGTGATTCTGGATTTCAGCAAGGCACTTGGGAGAGTATCTCACCCCCCTGAATGTCCCTAAAACACGAATCTGACCTGGCCCCTCCCCTGATAAAACCTGTAGGATAAAGTAGGAGCTCGTTATCTGTGCATGTGAGACCTTCAATGATCTGGCCTCTGCCAAACTTCCCAGCCTCCAATTCTGGCATCTCCCCTCTCGTCCCCGCCGATTCTAAGGTGTGGCCCCCAATTTCATCTGTCAAAGATCTTGCGTAGGCTGCCACTGCCAACCAGAATGCCCATCCCTGCTTCGTTCCCATGGGTAATCTGCACCAAGCCTCCGACTCAGCTCAACTGTCCTCTCCCCACAAACTTCCTGGGCTTTTCCCCTTCTGCTCTGCCTGGTCAGGAGGAATTGACACAACTAAATCAGTGGCTTCGTGTGAAATGCTCAGGACAGTTAGCATGGGGGCTAGATGTTTCCTGAAATTCAGAATTTTTCAGATATTATAAAATATATAAAGTTCATGTATCATATTTTATAAAAGAAACTCGAGCAGAATATGGAGCAGGTCCCTATAATAAAACTCATTCATGTTTCTGCAGGAACCGCGTGAATATTCACACGCTAACTGAAGACTATAAATAGTTTCATGTCAGGTTAGGTAAGGTTTTGCTATTAAACTTGTGAAAGAAAATGTGGGTGTTGTTGTGTTTTTTTTTCAGGGCATTTAGGGTTTTAGAATTGTGGGCCTGTATATTAATATTGTTGTCATTCCATCCTTTGTTCCACCAATGTAATAATAACAATCCTTACGACTAATGCAAGCACTTGCTTGTCACTAAGAATTATGCAAAAACAATTGACATAAATAATCTCATCCTTATGTCACCATGAGGTACAAAGAAGTTCAGTAACTTGCCCAAGTAAGTGTCAGACCTGGGACTTGAACTCACAGCTTTTTTCTGATGCCAAAGCCCACACTCTTAGCCACCACCTTACACTGCAGTTCTTGGCTGTACTTTACACATCGTGGTACTTACCGCCTTTTGCTGCAATTCACTCTTTATGAGTTTCTCTCTCCAACTTGGCTCATTAACTGTGGTACCAGAGCTGCTCCAGCTCTCTCCATGAGTGAATGAATGAAATTCATAGGCAGGTGATAGTGCAGTGCCGTGAGCTCGATGGGATTATCTTGGCTGGCTGGGTCGTGTGTTAGTGAGTGCACTGACACCACCCATGTGTTCCTGCACTAACAATGACTGCACACCTGTCTACTCAGGGCCCTAGAGTTGGGCAAAGACATCAAGCCGAATTCCCTGCCCCCGAGGGGTTCACAGTCTAGGAGAGAAAGGCTGGATCTCCACGCCACTGTAACATGAGGTTAAGGTAAGAGATATGTCCACACAGTGATTGGGAATTTGAGGGTGCGGAGCCCATCTTGCCTAGAATCATAGGGTGCCTTATGGATATATCCATTAACTATTTTTGTGAAACAAACCATATCAAAACTTAGTGGCTTAAAACAACTTCTTTAGTTCACGAGTCTTTGGGTCGGCTGAGCTGTTCTGCTTACCAGGTCATTCTTGGCTGAACTTTCCTAGGCATGCCAGAATGCAGGAGGTCAGCTTGTAGTGGGTTGGGGGCTGGCTGGTCTTGGAGGGCCTGGGCTGGGGGACTCAGCAGTCCTCCATGTGTGGTCTCTCCTCCTCCAACAGGCTAGACAAGCTTATTCACGTGGCAGAAAGGGGAGGCCAGTAGAGACTGAGAAAGTATGTAGAGTGCCTTGGGGCCTAAACTTTTATCTCACAGTTTGGCTGGGAGGGCTAACTCAGCTGATACAGGCAGGGAAGGCGTGATGGTTAATTTTATGTGGCAACTTGACTGGGCCACAGGATTCCCAAGTACTGTATTTGGTCAAACATTATCCTGTGTATATCTGTGAGGGTGTTTCCAGATGAGATTAAATTTGAATTGGTGAACTGAGTAAAGCAGATTGCCCTCCTTAATGTGGGTGGGCCTCATCACATCAGTTGAAGGCCTGAGTACAACAAAAAGGAACTCTTTCTGCCTGAATGCCTTTAAGCTGGGACATCAGTCTTTTCCTGCCTTCAGTCTGGAGATAAAAACCCGGCTTTTCTGGGGTCTTGAACCTACCAGCTTTCAGATAGGAACTACACCATTGACGCTCCTGGGCCTCCCACTGGCCCACTGCAGATCTGGGAACTTAGCCTCTGTAATCATGTGAGCTCATTCCTCACGATAAGTACATATCTCCTACTAGTTCTGTTTCTCTTAAATCCTGACTAATACATAAGGTATCAGGCACAGGAATCAATTCTCAGTGTCTTAAGAATCATTATGTCCCCTTCTCTCCTAGGCAATGAGGTTAAGGTTTTTTTCTTCTCTCTTTTTTTTTTTTTAACTACATTTTTTTTTTTACTGATGTATAACATAAATACAGAAAAAAAAACACAAGTCACAAATTAAAAGCTTGATGAATTTTCTCAAAGGAAACACACCTGTGTAATCATCCCCACATCAAGATAATCGAGTATCACCTGCACACCAAACGCCCTCCCCTGCCCCGCCCTCCTCCTCCAGAACAACCACCTTTCTGACCTCTAGCACTGTCCACTCATGTTGCTTGTTTTGTAACTTCGTATAGATGGAATCAAATAGCATTGTGTCTGGCCTCTTTCACTCACCTTGTGTTTGTCAAACTTACTCATGTTGTTGCGTGAAGAGAAGATTTATTCCTTCTTGTTGCTATATAGTAGTCCATTATATGAATGTCTCACAATTCACTTATCCATTCTACTCTTAAAGGATATTTGGATCATTTTCAATTGGGTAAAGGTGAGAAAAGTTGCTGTGAACACTCTTTTTCTTTTATTGTAGTAAAAACATACGCTACACTTACCACTTCTATCACTTCTCAGTGCCCAGGTCAGGGCCGTCAAGGACGTTCGCATTGTTGTGCAACCATCACCGCTCTTCATCTCCAGCATTTTTTAATCTTTCCAAACTGAAACTCATTAAATAATAACTGCCTAGTCTCACCCTCCACCCCCTGGTAACCACTGTTCTACTTCCTGTCTCTAGGAATCTATGAACATTCTTTTTTTTTTTTTTTAATCTATTGATTTTAGAGAGAGAAGAGAAAGAGAGAGAGAGAAAGGGGGAGAGAGGAGCAGGAAGCATCAACGTGAAGTTGCTTCTCATATGAGCCTTTACCAGGCAAGCCTGGGGTTTCGAACCGGCGACCTCAGCATTTCAGGTCAGTGCTCTATCCACTGTGCCACCACAGGTCAGACTCTATGAACATTCCTGTACATATATTTTGGTGCACATGTGCCCATATTTCTGTTACTAAATGTTTAATAATGGCTATGTTTTCTCTCTCTCTTCCCCCTCCTCTGGATTTAACTTGCTCTGCCTTTTCTTTCATTTCCCATTGCTCTCTCTTTCTCTCCCTTTCTTTTCCTCCTCATGTCTCTCTTGCTTCCCCCTTTTCGCCTCTCCCTCCCCCCCCACACTAGATGCACACACGCACACACACTTAGAGCCCTGCGGTCCCCGGAGCCCTCTCGGCGCAGCCCTTCTCCCGGGCAGGTGGGCAGGCACACAGACCATATGTGGTGCCAGGAACAAGCAGGAGCCTGGCGGATGTGGCGTGGCAGCCTGGTAAGCATTTGTTTTCACCTGGTCCTCATGCTGCTAACACGCTGGAGCATCTCCATGCTTTAACCCTCTTGCTGCCAGTTTCACAGTCTTGAAGGAAGGGAAAGAAGGGAGAAGAAAATGGGAGAGCCTTTGGGGCACCTTCATTCATTTATCCATTCACTCAGTAGCCACTGCCAGAGCCCTCACCGGCCCCCCACAGAGCTTGGCTGAGCTCAGGGGAAGCAGAGGAGAGGCAGACCCGGTCCAGCCTGAGCTGAGGGGGCTCCTGGTCTAACGAGGGAGACACACAGCACAGCGGTCCAAATGCAGCCTGATCCACACAAGGACGGAGGGGAGGGAGCACCAGAACTGCAGGGAGGAGGTCTGAGCCAGCACGCAGTCGTGGTGAGGCTTGCTGGAGAAGGTCTTGCCAGAACTGAGTTGTGAGGGTCAACATAAAGGTCAAGTAGATGCTAGTTGGGGACTGAAGGGGGCTAGAACGTTCTAGGCGAAGGAACAGCAGATGGAAAGGCATAGAAACTTTAAAAGAGCCTGGTATATCCAGGGAACTGTTCAGAATGGCTGTGTGTGTGCATGCGCATGCGCCCACGCGTGTGTGTGGAGTGGAAGTGAAGGATGGATAGGAAATGAGCCTAGAGAGAAAGGCAAAGGTCATACTCAGAGGACCTCGAATGCCAGGCTAAACAGCCAGGTCTTTATGCTGAAGGCCATACCTGAGCGTGGTGGAAGAATCAGATCTGCATTTTTTAAAGATCCTTGTGGCTTCGAGGTAGAAGAGAAATGGGCAGGGGAGAGTTGGGAGGTAGGAAAAGCAGAGAGGAGTCCCTGCCTCTCTCCGGTGCCTTTGTCGCCTCAAATGGGGACCATGGGCCC
Organism: Saccopteryx leptura; assembly: GCF_036850995.1. Taxonomy (NCBI): domain Eukaryota; kingdom Metazoa; phylum Chordata; class Mammalia; order Chiroptera; family Emballonuridae; genus Saccopteryx; species Saccopteryx leptura. Next base: position 11,325,141 of record NC_089504.1, on the reverse strand, counting down.
CCTGCCATCAGCCTCTGCCTCCACCTTGGGCTCGGTGTGACAGGGACCAGCTTAGGACTGGGTAGCTGCATTCCCTTAGCCATGAAGACCCTCAGGGCTGGCCAGGACAGGCAGCACCGAGCTGGGCTTTCCTGGCCCCAGCTGTAGCCTCCGCTGCTGGGCTCCTGACCAGGGTGAGGTGGGGTGGAGGGGCATATTAGCCTCACCCCTCAGGCATGTGGGGCCCAGGAGCAGTCCGGCCACCACCCATCTGGTACGCATGTGTCAGGGAAAGCTCTGAGGCCCCAGGTGCCCTCTAGGCTCAGCTTTTACCCAGCACCTGCAGGCTGAGTCAGCTTGGTATGAAAGCCTCAACATCTGGATTCAGACTGTCAGAAGGGACCTGGTCTCCAGCCCTGCATTGTCGTCACCTTTGGCTGTGTGTGCTGGAGTAAGCCACTGCATCTCTGGGCCACTTCCTTCACCTGTAGGATGAGATTCTGCATTCGGTAAATAGTAACTCCCTGGAGAAGTAGGATATTTGCATGAATTGACTTAAGTAATTATTTTGCACAGTGTCAGACCCTGGACAATCAGTGAATGGGGCTGTAGTTTTCATCCTGGTATCCTCTGATGGCCCTGTTTGAGTCTTTACTAGTTGAGTGTCCTTGGGCAAGTTACTCTCAGTGAAAACTCAGTTTCCTTTCCTGTAAAATAGGAATAATGTCAGTATGTATTGCAGGGGATTGTGAGCTCATCTAAGTAGAGGGCTTACAACAGTACCTGGTATGTCGTAAACACACAATAGTGTCTTCTTACTTAAGTTTTTCAGAAGAACTTTACTTTTTCTCTGATTTGGAGATTGCCACTGAAGCCAAAACTCTTTGAATAGTGCCCTGAGACCCAGCATAGGTCCATACAATACAACAGATCATTCAATGTGAGGTGTACCTGCTGGGATTATGCTTAAGTTGTTTCACGGTCAAGAAGACTATGTGGAGAGTAAGATGTGGGTTTTGCTCAGTGAATTCTTCAGCTGAGTTTCACACTGGGTGACAGCCGTAAGTCACTTCTAAGTTGGAGTCGGTCGTTCGTTTATTCAGTCAACAAACGCTGATACCTTCTCTGTGCCAGAAGGGGAATGCCGAGGGAAGCACGTTGGAATCACTGCTTCTGATCAATGTGTAGGCATGTTACTGATTTTCATAGGTGGATGATGTAAGCAAGCTTCACTTCCCTGCAAGGAGAGCCAAGAGCAGAATTGTTTCTCCTCTTCCAACAATTCCATATGATGCTTCCAGGTCTGGCAAAAGCATCCCCTCTGTTTAGAACCACTGAGTGGTTCTTTCCAAGAAAATTCTAATGCCGCATTTTATTTAATCTGCAAACAACTCTGTGAGGGAGAGGTTACTATATTCTTCCTATAGGAGTGGAGATGGAGCCCCAGTGACCTCCCTGATCACCAGCTGGAGGCCAGCAGACTCAGGATTAGAACCCAGTTCTCCCCAACTTTGAAGTTCACATCCGTTCACTGCCCCAAGCTGACCTTTCAGGATTCCTCCGCTCCCTGATTACTGTCACCCTTTTCTCTTTCGAGATTCTAGCCTCAGGCGGAAGGACATTTGTCTTCTGGAAGGAAGACGCCACTCTCCAAACGGCTCGATTCTGGATGGCTGGGGAATCTCAAGAATGATGAGCATCAGTTTTTTCCCCTGGTTTTTTTTTTTTTTCTCTTCTCTTTACCAAGGCAATGCCTGCCTATTTTTAGCAATTCAAACATTATTGAAAAGTTTAAAAACTGAAAGTCACAGGTGTTCCCCTCCCCCCCAAAATAGCAGCTGTTAACAATATGGAACATAATCTTCCAGTCTTTCCCCATGCAAATATTAATAACACACACAAATATCATAATTGTTAGTGTTACAGAAATTAGGCATAAAATACACCTTGAAAAAATGTAACACTGTGTTGAAGACACCTTTCACAGTCAGTTCATTTAACATGTCTCATTTTTTTTGATTAGTTGTACGCTGAATGTTTGTGTCTCCCCCAAGCTTATATGTTGAAACCTAATCCCCATGGTGAAGGTGTTTGGAGGCGGATCTTTAGTGATTAGGTCGTCAGGATGGAAACCCCATGAACAGCAATTAGTGCCCTTATTATATAAGAGACCCCATCGCGGCCTAACCCCTTCTCCACGTGAGGGGAAAAGGAGAAGACGGCCATCTGTGAACCCAGAAATGGGGCCCCACCCTGCCAGTGTCTTTTTCTGGGCTTCTCAGCTTCCAGAACTGTGAGAAAATAAATTTCTGTTGTTTATAGTCACCCAATCTGTGGTATTTTTGTTACAGCGGCTCAAATGAACAAAGACATAGGTGCATGGGACCAAAGGTTGGATGGACTGCAGCCTTCCTCCCCTCTACCCTGTGGATGGATATTTGGGCTGCTGCCTCTTTTCACTTACAAAAAACAAAGTGGAACTTTGACCCACCAGGCCCTGTGCTCCTCGCTTTAAATACTAAGTATAATCCATCTCATTTAAGGAATTCTGTGAATGACTGTTCAACATTTCTCTCACCCACTAAGCTCTGAGAATTTTTTTTGTGTGTGTGTGTGTTTTTCTGAAGCTGGAAATAGGGAGAGACAGTCAGACAGACTCCCACATGCGCCTGACCAGGATCCACCCGGCACGCCCACCAGGGGCGACGCTCTGCCCACCAGGGGGCGATGCTCTGCCCCTCCAGGGCGTCGCTCTGCCGAGACCAGAGCCACTCTAGCGCCTGGGGCAGAGGCCAAGGAGCCATCCCCAGCGCCCCAGCCATCTTTGCTCCAATGGAGCCTTGGCTGCGGGAGGGGAAGAGAGAGACAGAGAGGAAGGAGGGGAGGGGGGTGGAGAAGCAAATGGGCGCTTCTCCTATGTGCCCTGGCCAGGAATCGAATCCGGGTCCCCTGCATGCCAGGGCGACGCTCTACCGCTGAGCCAACCGGCCAGGGCCGCGCTCTGAGATTTTTTAAGGGAACCAAAAGGATTAGGTCATGTGTTCATGAGACTATCTCGGTGCCTGGTGCAGTGCCTAGCACACAGTAGGACCTCAGTAGTTCCTTTTGTATGATTAACTAAAGGAACAAATTACTGAATGGATCAATGCATGCCTGTCGGCTTCTGCCGGCCGTATGCCGAAGGAGAAATGCCAGGTCCCAGGGTGTGCGTTTCCAAAGCATGTTAACAGGCTGCAGAGTTGTCCTCTGAAAAAAGTGAACCAGTGTGAGGACCTGAGGGATCCGGTCTCCCCACGCTGCAGGGAAGACACTTTGGAGGGACACGAGCATACAGTCGTATTCCATTTAGTCCCGTTCAGAGTGCGGGGAACCCAGGGATGAATCTTCCCCTCGCTGGCCTTGAGGAGCTCTTACCTGCTTCCGAGAGAAGAAAAGAAATGCAGGCCTCCTTTCCCCAGCAGAGGAGACGGCCCGCTCCCCAACCTCATCTGGGCGCTGCCTGCTCCAGGTCAGCCCTACCTTGTCTCCATTCTCTTTGCCTCCCAGCTGCCTGGCAACCAGCAGTTAAAGTTGCCAACTTTGAAGTCTCTGCCTGCCCTGAAAGCTGTGGTATGGCTGCCCCATGCCCTCTCCACAAAGGCAGAACAGGAGCGACATCCAGTCTTGTTTAAAAACGGGATTACGCCACAGCTGCGTGGGGCTGGGAGCTCGGGCAGCCAGCAGCATTGCAGCCCTGAGCCAGGAGTGAAGTGAGCAAGGACACAGCCCGCAGGACCTCTCTGCCCAAGCCAAGGGGTGGCTTGTGCTAAGGGCTAGCTCCATGGGGTTTCATGTGCATGCATGCATTGAAAATGTCAGTGTCCTGGACGCACACGCATCCTGTGACCTGCCCTGCCGGCACCCACCGCACTGGTACCCAACCTTTAAGGAACCAATGGGAAAGCCAAGAGGGCCAAGGCCGATGGCTTGGTTGGTGGGCAGGAAACAGATGAGTTCCTCCTTCATTTAGACTACATCCCTCTAAAATAATGTGACACATTTTACCTTTCACTTGTTTGTTCAACAGGTACGAATTGAGCACCTGCTGTGTGTCAGGCGCTGCTAAGGGCTCCAGCGACAGCACTGTGAACAGGCCAGATGAGGTCTCTGCTCTTATGAACTTCATATTTTAGAAAGAGGGAGCTAATAATAGGAACACACACAAATAAAGGAGCTAAATAACTTCAGGTGGAAAGTGCTTTGAACAGAATAAAACGGGCATTGCTCTAAAGAGAGCAGTGAGGAGCCCCTTTAGACTGGGTGGTCAGGGAAGGCCTCCTCGAGGAAGTAGTATTTGAACTGGGGCTGGAATGAGGAGAGGGAGCCAGCCCTGTGAAGAAGGAAACACAGCGTTCTAAGGAGGAGGGCATGACAAGTGCAAAGGCTCTGAGGCCACAATGAACTTGCTGTATTGACGATCTGAGGGATGAACAGAACTAGAACTCGGTGGGCCAAGGACCAATCAGGCAGGCCCTTGCAGTCTGTGGGAAATTCTTTGGATTTCAGTTTAAATGCAGTGGGAAATCATTTCCTTCCTGGTATGCAAATTATTGTTGAACAACCATTCACCCATTCACTCATTCATTCCCTCAGTCAGCTGGCCAGTTAGTTAACGATCCTTTTCTGTACAGAAGCGCAGGGACTGGGAATATAGACATCAATGAGAGACAGTCCTCACCCTTGCAAAGCTCGTAAGCCTAATGGACAGAAATAGTGTGGACACAGATACTTACCACTCACAGGGACAAGCAGAGGGATGGTCAAAGCGCTGGGAACTCAGAGCAGGGAGCCTTTGTTTCTTAAGCTGGAGAATCAGGGGAAAGCTCTAAGAACTCGTGACATATTTGAGCTGAATCTTGAAATACCAAGCACCATGCTGGCACGTCAAGGTACTCAGTATGTATTTATTAAATGAAAGAGAGAAGGGAGGGAGGAAGAGAAGGAAGAAGGACGGATGGGGATTTGCCAGGTGCTGAAGGGGAAAAGAACATTTGAAGCAGAAATGGAGAGAAAGGGCACTGGAAGCTTTTGTGCAGAGTCTGGGCGACAGGAAAGCAAGTGGAGAAGGGGTAACTGAGCCTGGCTAGAAGTCTTGGGAGGCGTCCCAGAGGCAACATGTGAGCAGAACACATGCACCTGCTGTTCTGCAACTCCTACGACATATGCCACAGTACACGGTGGTGGGTGTGTGGTGTTTAATGCTAGTTGCTAAATATTTCAGTTTCTTGCTTTGGAGGCTGGTACTAGGATTGCATTTCTCTACAGGTAAAGTTAGGTATGGTTGTGTGACATCTTGGCCAGTGACATATGAGCAGAAGTGACGTGAAAGGCCTCTGAACAGAAGCTTTACGGCTGCTGATTGATCTGGAGTGTCCCTTGTCCCGGCCCCAGCAATCCTTAGAAGCACGGGGACTCAGCGTGGACCCCTGGACAATATAGAGTAGAGGTCTCCAGCCACCCTGCAGTGTGCATACAGAATGGGCCACTGAGATTCCAGACTGGTCGCCCCCGCAGCAGAATCCACCTTATCCTGACTTGTAGAATGAGTGGGCTGAACCGAGGGGGCGTTTCTGCGTTGAGGCTGGGGCACGAGGCCCCTGCAGAAGTGATGTGTGTGGTCAAGGGATGAATCATCCTGAAGCCGATTAAGAATATTTCTTTAAAAAGAATGTTTGGAACTCACTCTTAATGTAAACCAGTCGAAGGGAACTGGTGTATTGCTGTAGCCACTCTGGCCTCTCCCACAAGCTTTTACTTCTTTTCTTTCCCAGGGACAGCATTTGGAGCCTCCTATAATCTTACCTGTACTGTAGCCTTTGTCCATTCCATTGGGTCATTTGTTCATTCCTGACCATTTCTTGTGACCCAGTCTCTGCTGGACCTTGTGCTCAGGGAAGAAAGATGGAGAGGGAGGGGAGGGGAAGGAAAGAGGCAGGGAGAGAGAGAAAGAGAGAGAGAGAGAGAAGAGGTGTCCCAAGTAGGGGAGACTGAGTTGGCTTCTGTGATGTTTGAGCTAGGTGCTGAAGATTGGGCCAGAGTTCACCGAATGGGAAAGGCGGAAAGGGTCTCTCCAGCAGCAGGACTGGCATGTGCAATGGCACAGGCTTATGAAAGAGGAGCGAGGCTCTCAGGTGGGCTGAGGGGCAAGGGCGGGGCTGCAGAGCTAGGTACGGAGAGCTTGTGACGGGCTGTGCATGCCAGACTGGGAGATCTGGACTTTGTCTTGACATCAGTAGGGAGCCAGCAGTGGTCTTCAGGCAGAGGAGGAACTGGGTGAGTCTGGAAGTTCTGGGTGTGAGAAGCATATGGCAGGGGTCTTCCAGCCACTTCTTTTCAACTTGGTCTCTGTCAGAGCAGCCCCCAATAAACCAGTCCCTGCTCTGTTTCCAGTCTCCGTCATGTTGCTTAGAGACCTCCTACAGATCCTGCTACCTGACTCCCAGATCAAAGCAAAGCCCAGCCTTTGCCCAGCTGAGAGCATCTTTGCCTCCTTCACTTACCTAGACAGAGACATCTTAAATGAACAGAATAGTGCAGCTGTTTTGAGTGAAGGATCTAGAGCCCACAAACCTGGATTCAAATCCCAGTTCCCCAGTTTCCAGCTGGATGACATTGGCAGGTGATGTTACTTCTGTGAGCCTGTTTCTTTGTCTGTAAGTGGGACTGACCATTGTATTCACCCGACAATGTCACAAAGCAAAAGAAGCCAAGGAAAGAACTTAGTAAGGTACCTAGCACATGGGAAGGTTCAGCAAATAGTAGATGTGATTATTATTAACAAAAATGTGACATCATCAGGGACAAGAGTGCTGTGTAATATGTGTACAGTGCTGGGAGGGAGGGAATGTTACACTTTCCCAGCTACATTCTGAACTCTTTGGACACTTAGAGCTTGCACCCAGTGTGACTTGAATCTCCTCAAAGGCCCTCGTCTCCTGTGTCCTGGAGGGTGAACTAGCCAGGTGGATGGAAGGTTTGCATCAGGGAGGTCTCCCTGAACACAGGGTCTTGGGTCTGCATCACTCTGGCTACAAACCTTGGAACCAAAAATGGGTCACTTTGATGTGCAGCTGCAAAGGTCTACCCGCTTCAGCCTGGGATGACCAGGTCTGCCCAAGGGACAACACCCCACCCATCTCAGAGGGCGTCTTTAATAAGGGGTGTTGGAGGTGTCCAGTGTGCTCTGGGAAGTTCCAGAGGCTGCTTCTGCGATGAGCCTGGTTAATGTGGGCTCAGATGAACTGGGAGCTTTGGCTGCACCCAAGTCCTTTGGATAATTGGGGTAAATTTCTCCTTAGGCCTGAAGAGAAAGGAGCTAGCCTTTCACGTCGTGTGCCTACTGTGTGCGTGGCACTGGCACACCCAGAATCTCACTGAATCCTCCCAACCCCCTGACGAGTCAGTCTTCTTGACCCTGACTTACAGATGAGGACTGGAGGCTAGCCACTCATCATACAGCTCCCAGGAGAGGAGCCAGAGAGGAAGCAAGGTCTCCCTGACCCCCAAACCCAGTGATTTTTATTTCTATGAACTTAACGGGAACATGTTTTGATGGCCTCCGAGGGGATCTCTTCTTCCAGGCTGAGCCCTGTTCACATTCTCTTTCCAGAGAATAAATCTGATGATGTCACCTTCAATGCTCACCCTCAATCTGCTTGAAACCTTGCCAAGGCCTCCCTTGGCCTGCAGATCAAAGCTTTCTTAGAATGGAGGCTCCCTACGCCAGTCATGACTGGCCCCGCCCTCCCCTCTGCCTCTCCAGCCCCATCAGGCACCTGGTCCTCATAGATTCACTCACTATCCCCCCACCATCCCCCCCCCCCCCGCCCCTCCCAATATCTCCAGGCCTTTATCCGAATTCTTCCCTCCGCCTGCAGGACTTCCCTCCACCTAAATCTCTGCTTGGGGAATTCTTACTTTTTATCCTTCCTCCAGCCTCACTTCGCCTAGAAAGCCCTCCTTGGGGCTCCCAGAGAACCCCCTCCATCACATAGACCCTTCATGTTCTCTGTCCCTTCCCCTCCACTGGACCGTAAAGCCCTTGAAGGTCAAGGTGCTTATCTGCCTCAAACTTCTAATCCAGTAGCTCACAGATTTCTTAAGCAGATATTACTCTCTGCACATGTTACTGTTCTCAACAGGGGAGGTGTGCGGGCTCTGGTGAGGGCGCATTCTTCCAGGCATAGTGGGACCCGACATTCACCAAGGCCCTGCCATGACTTGGGTCATGGCCAAGCACTTCACATAGACTCTCTCATGACTCTACACACCTTGTGAGGAAGGCTGTTTTTAAATACCTGTTTTAACCACAAGAAAACTGAGTCCTGGAGAGCAGAAGCATCTTGTCCAAGGCCTCTCCAGCTGCCAGGTGTCAAGTCTGGGATTGTTAACTGAATCTGAATCTATCTTTTTTATGTGTTTATTTAATCTATCAAAATTTATTGAGGGCCTGCTCTCTGCCAGGTGGTGTTTTAGGTGCTGGAGGCACAGCCATGAACACCACCAGATAAGGTGTGTGTGTGTGTGTGTGTGTGGTGGAAGGTGCAGATACTAAGCCGGGTAAGATCAGGGAAGGCTTCCTGGAAGTGATGCTAAGCTGAGACCTGAGAATGAGTAGTGGTGAGGTCACCAGCATTAGGGGTGGGTGAGCCTCTAGGAAGGGGAGCAGCATAGGTGAAGGCCTGGAGGGAGGAAGAAGAGAGTGGCTTAAGAAATTTGGGGGAGCAGAAGCTGTTGGGAGATGAGCCTGGAGCAAGAGGCAGGGGTCCCTTCATGGAAGGCTATCCCAAGAAAAGTCACCATCATGAATTTTTAGTGATTTAGCAATGCAGTGCCCTTCCAGGCAGGGAAGAGGATTTCTGGGATTCAGTGCTGTAGGGATTTCCTGTACCCACAACCTGCTGAGTGTTCCTCTGTTAGAAAGTCAGAGAAGGACCCAGAGGCTGGGAGGGAGGCAGCCCCAGCTCCTAGACAGCTCCAGAGAGAAGTGAGGTATCAGATGGGTCCTGGGCCACAAGCCAGGCACCCTGGCTTTGGACCTTGGGGGCTGACCTGCTGTGTAGACCTGGGCAAGCTGCATTACCTCTAAACCAGGCATCCCCAAACTACGGGCCCGCGGGCCGCATGTGGCCCCTTGAGGCCATTTATCCGGCCCCCACCGCACTTCCAGAAGGGGCACCTCTTTCATTGGTGGTCAGTGAGAGGAGCACTGTATGTGGCGGCCCTCCAACGGTCTGAGGGACAGTGAACTGGCCCCCTGTGTAAAAAGTTTGGGGAGCCCTGCTCTAAACCAAAGGTTTTTTTGTGTGAGATAGAGAACATCCCCTTGCAGGTGTCTAAGAAAGGCTTGCCTCTTCATTTCCTCTTGAGAAAGGAGCTTATCTGGCCCAAAAGTGCCAGCTCAGGATGGGATAGAACATTTATGAAATGTGCTCTGGTTCTCTGCAACTCCCATCAGGCAGTAAAACACAAGGCAGAGAAGCCTGACCAGGCGGTGGCACAGTGGATAGAGCATCGGACTGGGATGCAGAAGGACCCAGGTTCGAGACCCCGGGGTTGCCAGCTTGAGCGCGGGCTCATCTGGCTTGAGCAAAAAGCTCACTAGCATGTACCCAAGGTCACTGGCTCGAGCAGGGGGTTACTCAGTCTGCTGAAGGCCCATGGTCATGGCACATATGAGAAAGCAATCAATGAACAACTACAGTGTCCCAACGAAAAACTGATAATTGATGCTTCTCATCTCTCTCCCTGTCTGTCTGTTCCTATCTATCCTTCTATCTGACTCTTTCTCTATACCTGTAAAAAAAAAAAAAGTTAAAAAAAAACCAAAAAAAAAACAACCACAAGGCAGAGAAGCTGTCCACGGGATTTTCTAAGGAAGGGTGCTCTCCACACGGATAGGCTCCTCGCTGGCCGCAAGGACCCTCTGCCAGCTTCTGGACTGCCTGTCCCCTCTACCCACAGGTCAAGCAGGCCTAAGCCTTCTGGATTTTCCCAATTTTTCACTCTGCTTCTGCACCAAGGACAGTTTGGTGAGCTGGGAGCTACCACTTTCTGACTGTGTGTTCTGAACAAGGCTTTTTCCCCATCTGAGCATAGCAATTAAGGATGTAGGTTTAAATACTTCCTAGCTGTAAGGTCTGGGATGAGGCTCTGTGAGACTCAGTTTCCTTGTGTGGAAAATGGGAGAAATATTACCACTGATTGTTGCAAGGCACCAAATAGGTAAGCAATGGAATGCATTTAGCAGAGCACCCGGCACACAGTGAGCACTCAATGAACGTTATACAGCATGTTTTTTTGTTTTTGGTTTTTGTCCTTGACTTTCAGTCTAGAAAGAGTTTTTATTAGAAATCTATCCACTTTGTAGGTTTTTTATTGTGGTAAAATACACATAACATAAAATTTACCATTTTAATCATTTTTTTTAACTTTTATTTATTGATTTGAGAGAGCGAGAAGAAGGGAGGGAGGGAGAGAAATATTGATTTGTTGCTCCACTTATTTATGGCATCATTGGTGATCCTTGTATGTGCCCTGACTGGGGATCAAACCCACATTCTTGGTGTATGGAGACAATGCTCTAACTAACTGAGCTACCTGGCCAGGGCCATTTTAACCATTTCTTTTCTTTTTTTGAAATTAAATTTAATAGGGTGACATTGATTAATAAGAGTACATAGGTTTCAGGTGAACATCTCTATACTATTTGAATTGTTAATTGCATTTTGAGCCTATCACCCAAAGTCAAGTCATTTTCTGTCACCATATATTTGTTCCCTTTACCTTTCAACCATTTCTAAGTGTGCAGTTCAGTGACATTAAGTGTGTCCACATTTTGTGCAGCCATCACCACCCTTCCTCACCATTTTTTCGTCTTCCCAGACTGAAACTCATTAAAAAATAACGCCACAGCTCCCCTCCCCCCAGTGCCTGGCAGCCGCCATTCCGTCTTCTGTCTCTAGGAATCGGCCCATTCTAGGGACCTTATACAGGTAGGATAATACAGTGCTTGTCCTTTTATAATTGGCTTAGTTCACTTAGCCTAATGTTTTGTAGGTTTATCATGTTGTAACATGTCAGAGTTTCCTTTCTTTTTAAGGCTGAATAATATTCCACCATAGGTATCTACCCCATTTTGTTTATCTATTCATCCATCAGTGAACATCTGGGTTGCTTTCACATCTTGGCTACTGTGAATAATGCTGCTCCGAACGTGGGCGTACAGATATCTGTTTGGGGCTCTGCTCTGGATTCTCTCGGCTCTATACCTAAGAGTGAAGTTGCCGGGCCATATGGTAATTCTACGATTAATTTTTATATAGTGTGTTTTAAGACCTTCATTTCCTCAGCTTAAGCAGGAACATCCTGGCCAGTATCAGCTCCTCCGCCACTCCTCCTCCCTTGCCCAGCACAGGGTCGACACAGACTCTGCCCATCAGGCTTTGGCACCCCACCCAAGTCTCCTCTGGGCTACACTGACCTCCCCTGTGGTGGCTGTAGTTTGTGTTTTCCTGGCCCTCCCCTGCCATGTGGCAACCAGCCATCCCTTGTGAGGCAGCTCCTGCCTCTGGCTCCCACCTCCAAGAGGAATTCAGGGGCCACCTCCTGTCTCATGAAGCTCCCTAGGTGCAGCTGAAGCAAGCCATGTGGGGCTCCACCGTCTGGGAGGCGACCTATCCTGCTGCCCGCCCGGGGGACTGAGCCCCACTGGCCCTCCAGAGTCCGCACCCAAGCAGGTGAGTGTCCTGGTTACAAGCATCGGCTTTGGGATCAGACAGGCCTGGGCTTGAGAACCTGACACTGGCAGCTGCTGGCTGTGTGACTTCAAGAAAGCCACTTCTCCCGTCTGAGATTCAGTTTTCCCATCTATAAAAGGGGATAGTAATAGACTCTGTTAATAGGGAAATTGAGCTAATGCATGCAAATCCCGGAGCCTTCTGCTTTACACAGAGCAAGTAGTCAGTCAAGGGAGCTGTCACGACCTGGTCAGCATGAGACTGAGGGAGCTTTTAGAGGTGGGGGAGTTGGAATGGTGAGGCACTTCTGAACAGAATCCTCAGGGTCCTAACGGTGGACGCCTGGAAGGAGATTCCAGGTTGGCCAAGCCATTCTCCTCTCCTCCCATGGGTATCTTTATTTAAATTCCCTTTCTTCATTATGAGTTGAAAGTGGGAATAGAAGCACGTGTTTATGGAATATCATTGGCGGGCCTTATTGTAACTCATGGAAAAAGTGTCAGTTCTTACCACTTAATTTATCTTTCTTTAATTAAATAGAAAAAAATTTATGAGAAAAAAATGGTCCTGTTTTTCACCACTAACATTTACTAAAAGGGCACATACAGAAGACTTCAATATGGAGGTTGATTTCTTAGCTTTCTTTAAATCCCTGCACCTGAACTGGGCTTCAGTGTTCACATAATTCTTTCACATGGAGTGTTGATCATCTTGACCCACTTTACAGACAGTGAAACTGAGGCTCGGAGAGGTGAAAAGGGGTGCCGTAGAGAACTGGAGATGGAAAGGGCTCTTTCTGTTCCAGGCAGTCCTCACTAAGCACGCATTACATGCCAGGCACTGAGCTGGGCACAGGGCCTGGCGGGTGGTGATGCTGTGGTGTGAACTTCGTCCTCCCTCCCATGTTTGTAGGATTTCTCTGTCCTTGGCCTGGGAGCAGACAAGTTTTTGAAAAAAGTCAGCCGCCCTGCATCTCCAGCCCTTCTTGCCACCACATGCTGCTCTGAAGTGGTTCCCAGGGCTGCTAAGTCAAAGTTAGCTGCATCCCAGCCTGGGGTGGGAGGGGGAACACGCGCGACCTCCCTCAGAGCTACCCCTACTCCTGCAATCGGTCTTCCAGTTCCCAAGGTGATAAACAGGATGATTCCAAAACTCTCCATTCTTGTCTCCAATTGTCCTTAGAGTCTTCACCACTCCTCACCCCGCTCTTCCAAACTCTCTCCTTTGCTACTTTACATATGCTGAAAGGCTCCACATGAAGTCAGAGAGCAGGTCTGCCCTCCAAGCTTGGCAGGGCCATATTTTTCCCTGCTTCCTTTCATCTTGTAAACCCCATCCTGTTGAGATCATTGTGGATGCTTATTACACTGAGTGTAATAAGATTCCTCCACTGAACACTAATCTCTATGAAGGCAGATACCCTGAGGTCTATTAGCCAATGTAGTCTCTGGTTCTTCCTTCCTCAAACCATCTGCCAATGGCACAAGTGGGCCGTCCGATGTTTAGCATTATCACATGTGAGTCGGATGAACAGAACAGGATCTAGTATAGAGGCTCCAGTGTATTCCAGAGATCTTTCTCCAGGACACAGAGATCTCTTAATACCCTTTCATTATGGGTAGTCAACTTCCTAGTCGCCTTTGAATACCTCATATGTTTATTTTCTGTTAGGTATACAGGAAGGCAGTGGAGAGCCAGGCTCTCTCTGTCCATCACATCCTTCCTGATCTACCCATCTGGTGACCATGGCAAAGAAAGAAATGAGGCTGATCTGGCATGATGTGTTCTTAGGAAATCAGTGTGGGGTCCTGAGAGTCACTGCTTTGTCTCCTAGAGGCTCTCACAAGCCTCAAGTTTTCTGGACTGTTGCTCAGAGTGATGTTATACACACGATCCCATACATTTGCAGAATCTCTTGGCTTCCAGATTTTAAAAATGCCAACCACCCTTGTCCATTTCTTAGAGTCTTGGCTCTAAATCCAATGACAAGTGTCCTTATACGGACAGAAAAGGAGAAGATACAGACAAGGAGGAAGTGGAGGCCACGCGAAGACGGATGCAGAGATGAAAGTTATGCAGCCACAAACCCAGGAATGCCTAGAGCCGGCAGAAGCTGGGAGAGGCAAGGAAGAATTCTCCCTGCGGCCTTCAGAGGGAACCTGGCCCTGCTGACACCTTGACTTCAGACTTCCAGCCTCCAGCACTGTGAGAGAAAAACTTTCTGCTGTTTTAAGCCACCCAGTTTGTGTTGATTTGTTATGGCAGCAGTAAGAACTAATGAACCCGTGGCGAACAAAGCCCCTACTCTGCCCCATGCTCTTTATTGCATGCCCCTAGCATCTTTGGGATGACCACACCAGCCTCTCTCTGGCCTCCTTACCTCAAGCTCGCTCCCTTCAGTCCCTCTGCGACAGTGACTGCCAGAGAGATGTTATTAAAATACACCATGGCGTTGCATTTCTGTTTGAAGCCCATCAGCTAGAACTTTCTGTTCCAAGTGACAGAAACCCCAACCTATACCAGCTTACAAGAAAAGAAATTTATTGGCTCAAGAAACCAAAAAAAAAAAAAAAAGAAAGAAAAACCACAAAAAACCATGGGCTTGGGCTAAGCTTTTCCTCAGCTGGATTTGGGGCTCAAATGACATCACTGGAACTCGTTTTGCTCTGTCCTGCAGAATTCTGCTCTGTTGGCTTTGGTTTCAAGCTCTGCAAGGCGGGAGATGGTGGCAGTAGCCTTGGCCCCTATATCCTGTCAGATTAGACACCAACAGAAAGTTTCAAGAGCTCTCCCAGGTCCTCAAGCCAAAGCCCTGGGTTGGCTCCTATTGGGCCTGACTACCCATCCCTCAACCAATTGCTGTGGCCACAGGGATGGAATGTGCTGATTGGTTGAGCTCTAGGTCACAGGTTTCTTCCCCGAAGTCATGTTGAAGTTGTATCTACCACATGGAATGAGAGGGAAGAAGTGGAAGGAGGGGGGAGATACAATCTGAAAAGAAAAGTCCTACTCCAAGTATCGCAAATGAATATTGAGCAGGAAAAAAAAATCAGTAAGTGTTCACCCAAATGCTCTTCAGTGGTTCCTGCCAAGAAGCACCAGGATCTGAGCTCCTGGTCTCCAGCCTCATTGAATGCCATGTTGCTTGACATCCCTAGGCATATCCTGCCATTTCTTGCCCCCATGCTTTTATTCACATAGTCCCCTTTACCCAGAATATTCTTTTTTTTTTTTTTCTTTTTACAGAGACAGAAAGAGAGAGTCAGAGAGAGGGATAGATAGGGACAGACATACAGGAACGGAGAGAAATGAGAAGCATCAATTATCAGTTTTTTGTTGCAACACCTTAGTTGTTCATTGATTGCTTTCTCATATGTGCCTTGACAGGGGGCCTTCAGCAAACCAAGTAACCCTTGCTCAAGCCAGCGACCTTGGGTCCAAGCTGGTGAGCTTTGCCCAAACCAAATGAGCCTGCGCTCAAGCTGGCCACCTCAGGGTCTTGAACCTGGGTCCTCCACATCCCAGTCTGACGCTCTATCCACTGCGCCACCGCCTGGTCAGGCTACCCAGAATATTCTTTCTTCCTTCCCCCCACCCTGCAACTGTCTAATTCCCACTCCAGACTGCTCACCTGGAGGCTCTGTCTCCAGTCTGTATGGAGCCGTAAAGCATCCTGAAGTGCATGTATAATGGCCTTTGCCCCTTTGGACTGAACTTGTCTGCTAATGGATCTGTCTCCTCTAGTGAACTGAACTCCACTAGGGCAGGGATTTGTTTTATTTTTATTTTTATGTATCTTTATTTAACAAACACATAAAGCCCTTCCCAAGGGCCAACTACCATTCTCAGCTCATTACCAAGAGTAACTCATTTAGTCCCCATAATAAACACATGAAACAGGTTCCATTATTAACCCTAAAAATGGGGAAACTGAGATGGGTCACATCTGATTTATGTCTGCATTTCTCAGGTTCAGCCTAGAACTAAGCTCACAGTAGGCGCTCAGAAAACACTACGTCCTTCAGGTTGTCTCTCGGGATTGTCCAGTCTTACCCAGATGGCTATGTCCTCAGATTTTGCCCTTTCCCAAAGTTGCCCACATTCTGGGTCCTCCTATCCTGGAAAAGGGATATTGTGAGGCCGCCTCAGCGAACAGCCTGGGCTGGCATCTCTCTGGCTCTGCATCTGACATCCTGGCCAACAATCCAAAAGCCAGCTCTGAATCCTGTGACACAGGGAAAGGACCCCAATCTGGACCCTTTAGGCTCATAAAATCCCTACAATTGGAAGATGAGCCCAAGAGACCCTCAGAGCCCTCCGCATCCTCTCCCCACCTCGATGCCCTCCTGCCCTCCATGTTTCCAGAGCCCAGCCCAGGAGTCCCATCCTGATAGTCACATACTTGAACAGACTCCTGCAGCCCGCTTTGTTCCCAGAATCCTACCCTGAAGCCCCCTGAGCTGCAACTGGCTTGGAATTTGAATGTGTATGTCTTGTCCTCCCAGGGGAGATTATTTCATTAAGACCAACCAGCCTCCACCTCCGCGGACCCACCTGGTCCTGTCTCTGTGGTCTCCTCCTCACTCGGGTGGTCCCCATCCAGCCTCCATCACACTGTCTGACCTCCTATCTCTGCAGGCTCTTTACTCCGCTGTCCTGTCTGACCGTCCATCCCTGGCCTTCCTCTGCATCCTCATTCCGTTGTCTCCCATCTTGGTCTCTTACTGCCTGCCTATCTCTCTTTCTCCTTGTCTCTTTCTGTTGGACTCTCCTCTACTGCATCCCCTGGTGTGTGTCTGGCTATCTGTGTCCTCTGGATATCCTTTTATCTGTTTCTCTCCAGGTCTCTCTCTCCCCCCATCCTTAATTACTTAGGATGTCCAGAAATGGGCCTGGGACCTCTCACCTTCTCGTTAGAGTGAAAGAACCCCTCTGTAGCACGAGCAGCCTCAGAGGACCCACCCGGGACCCTCTCTCATTCTATGAGCCTCCTCCCTGTTCTCTGTCCTCCTCAGGGTCCCTCTGCCCAGCCCAGGGGGCAGGAACCCTCAGAGATACACGGGGAAGGTGGCCGTCTGCTGCCCTGAAGACCCAGGCCATGACGGCTTCCCTTAATGAGCACGCCTTCAGTGACACATTCATTATTCCTGTTCGGTCTCTTTGAGTCAAAACTGATTAGTTACACTTACCGCCACAAAGATGTAATGATTTTATTGTTTATCTTCAATTTATTTTGATTAACATCTCCGTTCTTTTCATTGCAAGTGCAATTAGGTGCAATCTAACAGCGACTACTTTAATTTTGTTGAAATTAAGATGAATAAGTGACGGCTTATGGTGCTTTGTTTAACAAATAAATCATAGTTAAGAGGAGTGTATTAGTAATAAATGAAAAAAGACAGCTTAATTAAAATGCACAGAGCCAGCGTCTTGATGTACATCCAAAATCCAAATCTGAAATCCAAAAGTCAGAGGGAACTGAGAGTTTGGGAGACCCTCGCTGCTTCTTGCCATGGTGGTCAGAAAATGACACAGTGTGGTTTGGCTCTGAGGCTGCCGTGCACGGAAGAGCAAGGAGCACACTGTGACCCTTGTGAGATGGTCACATCTTGTCAACAAATGCCACTGGGAACCCAGGTAGAAAGCAGACTTGGGAGGAAACAGGAAGAGAGACTTCATCCGGCCCCCCACCCCCAGGAGTGATCAATTACCAAGCCCACACCCTGAATTCTCCCTGAGAACCCACTGAGGGCAGGGAGCAGGTTCGCCACCCCCCCCCCACACACACACACAATTGCCTTGGGAGGTGGGGAGCCCTGTGACAAGCCCAGAACCCCAGGCAAGCCTCTCAGTGAAATCTCCTCCCTGCTAGGCTGAGAGGGACTTCCCATCTCTTGATTTGGAAACAAAGTGCAAAAAGTCAGCCCTGGAAAGTTTCCCGTGTGAAGTCTGAAAGCGCCTGTGCTGAAGAGGCCAGCTTTGAAGCAGCTCGCTGGGCCCCTTGGCTGGCTCCTGCGAGTCAGAGGGCCGCCTCGCCTCAGATCCGCCAGCCAGCCTCTGCAGGGCTGGGAAATGGGAATTGTTTTTAAGCTGAAAAATTACTCATGGAGCTCACTCCTTTGCCACCGCACTCCCTTTGTTCTCAGTCATCTCCTTCGTCTGCCCTCTCCTCCTCTTTTGCTTCTTCCTTTTAGGAAAGAGGAGCAGGCAGACCTGGGTTCAAATCTAGGTGCTGGCTTTTACTAGCTGTATGACCTCAGGCTGGTGATTTAACCTCTCTGGACTCCAGCACTTCTTCAGAAGAGGGAGGACAGTGGTGCCCACAAGGCAGGGTTGCTGTGAAGGTTGGCCAAGACCACCGCACAGAGGTACCCAGCACCTGCCTGGCTGCAGGGGGAGCTCATTAAGCACTAGCTCCCTCCCTCCCTCCAGACTCTCCTGGCTCCTCCTGTCTGTGTATTACAGCTAGCTCTTCACAGGCAGTCTCCTCACCCTTTCCTTCGGCTCACTTTAACTCCTACTTATCCTTCATTCTTCTGCATTTAAACTTCGCTTTTCTTTTTCAACCTCTCAACACACGTTACTGAGTACCCGCCTTGTGCCAGGCACTGTGCCATACTCTGAAGACTATACTAAGTGAACAAACCCAGGAAAAGCCTGCCCTCAAAGAGCTTCCGGTCCTACACCCCATGTCTCCTGTGTCATCATGGCTCTGTGTATGCAGAAGTGTTTCCCCCATTAAACGAGTGCTTTGTGAACGCAGAGAGAGGCAATGCCAGACAATTGTCTGGCACACAGCTGACACAATGGCTACTGACACTTCGGTCAAACAAGAAATGCCAGCTGCGGACACCTCTTGTGGGGCTGACTGTAAGGGCACTGAGGGAAGCTGAGCCTGGGTGTGTGCTGTTGGGGAGGCCACACTCAGTTGGGGGCACAGTGGCCAAGGAAGGCAATGACACTCGGGTGAACAGTGCTGGGACAGAGCCGAGGAGGGGACAAGGGATGACAACCCTCAAGAAGGATAGAAGGCAAAGCACACGTATGGGAACTGAATGTGGCTTCCTCCTTCCAGCTGAGAAATGAAGGAAACAGGACTCATGTGGTTCCCAGGTGCAGAGGCTAGCAGCTCTGCCCCTTCCATGCCTGGCTCCGCCCACCATTCCGGCCTCATTCCCCGCCCTCCTACTACACTGGCCTTCCCACTAACCATACTCCCTGCGGCTTCCCAGCTGAGACACAGGCTCATCACTTTGCCAGGAACACTCTCCCATTGCCAGCCTCTTCCTGACTCCTGCCAACTGCAACCCTGGCCCCCACACCTGACTTCAGGTCTCTTTTTGAGAAAGCCCTTCCTGAGCTCCGAGCCTAGGTCAAACTTTCTGGATATTTGGTCTCAGTGCACTCTCTACTTCTCCATGGCACTTGTATAACTGTCATGAAATAATTGTAGAATAGCTGTTCATATTCTCTCTCCCAAGCTAGGCTGCAACTTGCTTGTAGGCAGAGACCACATCTGCCTTGTGAATTGCTGTATACTCAGAGCCCAACAAAAAGCATGGACAACAAATATTTAAGTACTTGTTGAATAAAATCTGGACAGAATAACCTGCTATAGGCATGGGCTCCTCATGCAAGTCATGGGTGAGCTGCCCCACGAGATAAAAAGGAAGGTGGTTACTCTTCTCAATATGCAGATGAGGAAACTGAGGCTTTGAGTGGTGTGACTTGCCCAAGACAAGTAATGGTCTTGAACTCACATCTGTCTGATTCTGAATTCTGAAGCCACACTTCATCCAGGAGGCACCTTTAAAGTTTTTATTCCACTTGTGGGGTGTGTGTGTGTGTGTGTGTGTAAGGACAAGGGAGAGCAATTGCCTCTTTGATTGGTGTCAGTGAGGGAAGAAGTAGAAGATGACAAGGTCTGAGGTGTCAGACCCAGCCCTGCTATCTGCCCTGGGTTGGGGGTTGAGGAGGCACCGCAGATGCCTTTTAGGAGGGACTGTAGGGACCCCAGAGGAAAACACCCTTGACCTTCTTTGCTGAATGGCCTTCTGGTATCTCTCCTGGCCCTCGAGGTTGGTGACATCGGTTTTATGAGGCATACAGGGCATCCTGTGAACCCTGGTCACCAGGCAGCTGTCACATGGCTGCTGCATTTGAATGAGCATGACGACCAAGAAGGGGATCCTGAGCCATGGACACCCTGGTGCCCCTCCTCCCAGCTCTCTTCCCAACCACACTGCCAAGAGCCAGTTATTAACTCTTTATTATTATTATTGTTATTATATTGATTTTTAGAGAGAGAGAGAGAGACATTGATTTGTTCTTCCACTTATTCATGCCGTCATTGGTTGATTATTGTATGCACCCTGACTGGGATCCACCTGCAACTTCGGCATGTCAGGAAGACACTCTAACCAACTGAACTACCCGGCCAGGGCCTTCTTGACTCTTTCTGGAGATAAGGACACTGCAGGTGGGAGGAAGTGACTCTGAGGTCTCAGAGCAGGGAAATGGCTTAGGTTGGATTCTGGGGCTGCTGTTGCAAGAAGGGAGAAAGGGAGAGACTGCAGCACTCCTGAGAAAGGGGTGGAGAGTACAGGGAGGTAGATAGGGAAAAAAGAGAGAAAGGGAGAAAATGGTGAGGGCGACGAGGAGAGAGGGGTAAGAGAGTCGGCACCACGGATCCAAAGAGAGAAAAAGAGCGCAGTGAGCAAGGGAGCTGTGGACTCGGGGAGAGACCAAGAGGGGACGAGAGAGCGAGAGACGCTACGGAGCCGGGGAGATGCAGAGTGACAGAGGGAGGCAGGCTGAGGAGGACAGACGGAAGGCCAGGGCAGCGACAGTGACAGGCGCGGGCGGCGGGGAGCGCGCGGAGCGGGCGCGGGACGGCAGCGGGCGGGGGAGGCCCGGGCTGCGGGCGCGGGCGGCCTCCTCGGGGCGCCGCCCGCCCCGCCGCCCCCGCCCCGGCCGCACGCGCCCGCAGCGGAGGACCGCAGCCCGGCCTGCGACGCGCGGACCGCACGGACCCGAGGCGGCCGTCAGCTGGCGACAGGGGCAGCCCCCCGGCTCGGAGGGCCCCGACTGATTTGTCAGCTGAGGCGACAGAACAGCCCCTCTGGTCCGCGCGCCCCGTCCCGGCTTCCCGGGCGCGGGGCCTCCCTCCCGGCCCTGAAGGCTGGAGCGCCCCGCCGGCCCGACGAGGCCGCCCCCCGCCCCCCGGCCCGGGCCGCGGCGCCCTCCCACGGCGCCCCGCAGCGCGCGCCTCCCCCGGCTCGGCCGGCCCGGGCCCCGGGCCCTGGGGCTGCCGGCGCCCCCCTCGCCCCCTCCGGGCACCGCGCCGGCGCCCCCGGCCCTCGCCCCGCCGCGCCCCCCCAGCCCCGCACCGCCGCCCCCCGCCCCCCGGCCCGGGCCCGGGGCCGCCCGCACAGCCGGCCACATCCGCTGCGGAGGACGCGGAAAGGTAAGAGGCGCCTGGGCTGGCGCTGCGCGGGGCGGGGAGCGCCCGGAGGGCAGGGCGGGCACCGCGGACCCGGACTCGGGGCCGCCGCTGCCACCGCGCCGGGCGCACGCGAGGGCTCCACCCGGCCCAGCAGGGCTCCGGGCGAGTCGCCGTCATACAGGGAGGACCTGGGGGAATCGGGGAGGCGGTCAGCCACCCGTCTTTCTGTCCCGGGACTACGGGGGGCTCGCTCTCAAGTCCAGAGATCTCTGTCCTTATCTTTTACAGTAATTCTCCTCACTCTTCTTCATCTCCGAGTCTCTAAAAATTGTGGGACCCTTTGCCTGCGTCTCCTGGAGGAATCACTTCTTTGCCACTCTCTTTTGCAGACAAGAGTCTTCTCACCCCTCTCCCTAATTAAGCATATTCTGTCCCTGCCCCAGTTTAGAAGGATTTTCTTCTTCGTTCCCACTGCCCAATTTAGAAGAAAATTCTCCTCACAATTACAATCATCTCCTTTCTCATTCTCCCATTTGGAAGGCTAGAGCCCCTTCTCCGTCACCCCTTTTCTCCACTTAATTGCAGACAAACGCAATATGAGTTTTCAACTCTGGGGAGTGTGTTTTTCTGGTGCAGGGGCCAGTTATTGGGTTTCTCCACCCAAAGCAGGGTACCAGCTATCCGTGTGCGCCTCCAAGAGAAGGGCAGCTGCCCAGGTGGATGGGGCATTTGTTTCCAGGGCCAAGGAGGGAAGGCTTTACCCCGAAACAAAGAATTGAGGCCAACAGAGACTGTCCAGCCTCTTCGGAGGCTGAAGAATCCCAGCTCCTGGGCTGAGGGGCCACATTGAGCCTCCCTCCCCCACCCCTTTAACTTTAAAATAGTTTAATGAACACAGAGAGAGAAATAATTTTTTTTTCTTCTGCGTGGTGAGCAGTCTACAAAGAGAAAGGGGAAAGGAGGGAGAGAGCTTTAACTCTGATCCCCGCAATTAGTTCCCTGGGATTGGGGGGGAGGCAACCCGGCATCCTTAGTTCTTCAGATACAAAAGCATTTAGATCGCTTTAGACCCGTTAATCCTGAGTCTGGCTCGGGTCTCTTTTGTTTCCCAACTCCATTGTGGGTTTTGTGCAGTTTCTCTCTGTTCGCGTGATTGACTAGCCAATGGATGGTAATTATCCAAATGTCCCCTCTGTCCTTTGACTGACTTCTCCGTATTATGGGCAACTGTCATGCTTTCTGTCATTCCATATCATATTACATGTATTATCATATGAAGTCTCCCTCCCCCAATATAAAGGAGAGTGCCTCAGCCCAGATGCTGCTGCCTTTAGAAGGAAGGGCCCCGAGAAATTTGTCCTGGGCACGGGTTCCGAATACAGAGCAGGGGACTCCCGAAATGGGAGGTTGTGCAGGTAATTTGTTTTGCTGACTGGGGGAGGTCTCTGGGGTTGGGGTTAAAAAGATTGCGTTGGGGGCTTAGAGCAGGCTTGCCAGCTGTTATTATTTTTCTGGCTGGACTTTGGAGCAGTTTGGACAGATCTGGTATGCCTTATGGAGAAACTTAGAACCAGCCTTTTGACCACAGACTATCAGAAAAGTCTGCAGGGCTGGGTTCTTTCGGGGTACCACGTGCTCAGGACACCAGCCTTGAGATAGAAAAATATACCTCTCTACCTGTGGCCCTTCACAGGACAAGCCCTTGGGACTCTTGTCCCCCTTTGCTGCCAAGCATACTGGAGATGGAGGAGCCAGCTGTGTCTATTTCAGACCCCCACTAGCTGCTGCTGAAGCTCTGAGAATGCACAAGCTTTTCCAGTGAGGCCTTTGCACAGATAAACTTAGTGCCCCTTGGTGCAATTGTGCGTGCCATCACTTAAGAGGGAGGCAGGATTTATAACAAGGAGGCTTTGCAGACAGAGACTCTGGGGTCCTCTGAATCTGCGGGCAGGGCTAGCCTTCCTCCTGCTAAAATGGGGAAAAAGTGTTTTATTATTGCAATGAATATGAAGTACCGACCAGATGTACAGCCTCACAGTTAATTACCTTGTTCTTCATCAAATATATGAGCAATAAATTCTCCAGGAAGGGAGTGGTGTGTGTGTGTGCACGCGTGGAGATAAATGAGTGGATAGAGAGATGAACACAGAAGACAGGAAATTCACACTCTTTTCAAGACCACAGAAAAAGACAGACTATTTTGTGGGAAGCTTGATAGACTGCTGCAAGATGCTTTGAATTTTTTGATGATCAAATATACATGATCAAGCTGTGCGTGTTAGGGTTTGAGGTGTACTGACAGTCAATGGCTATTGATCAGGCTGTTAAGTATTTCTGCTTAGTTTTATAAATATAGATGGATCCCAGATGATTTAAAGAATTGGGTAGTTAAGAAACTGGCATTCTATATTTGTTTGGGGAAAGGGAAATGTCTGGTCAATTAA
Source organism: Saccopteryx leptura (assembly GCF_036850995.1). Taxonomy (NCBI): domain Eukaryota; kingdom Metazoa; phylum Chordata; class Mammalia; order Chiroptera; family Emballonuridae; genus Saccopteryx; species Saccopteryx leptura. The sequence continues at coordinate 11,301,496 of NC_089504.1, read as the reverse complement.
AAAAGACACACACACACAACCTAAGCCATTGTTTATTCCTCCTACCACATCTCCCTCTCCCCTCCAAAGAAAAACCTTGGAAAAAGTGAACTTTATTTGGGGGAGGTTTCAAGAATAGAGTAAAAATATTCCAAATGTTTTGTTTGAGGTCTGCCCAAAACAGTGAATTTAAGTAAGCCTTATTCACAGGCTGGGAGTTAACTTCTCCCTCTCTCTCTCTCTCTCTCATACACACATATACACTGAAAATCACAATTTTGACCCAGATTGATGTGCTGCTGAATAGATAAGGAGAGTGTCATTTCTGGGGGTGGGGTCTAAGGTCCTTAAAACCCTTCTGGTTAGAAACAGGGTGAACTGGCCACATGGCCTTCCCCAATTAACTAATTTCTCAGTAATCTAAAGATCTATTTAGAAAGGTGTGAAAGGGTGGGGTATGGAAATTTAAAGATAACCTCTAATTGGTCTGGAAAAATTCAGTTGACACCTCGAAAACCTCTCTATTTCTTTCATTCTTCCCTTACTCCTCTCTCCCCTCTCTTACACTCTTTCTTGTCTCTCTCTCTTATTTTTATTCCTAGAAATTAAAAGTGGACTTCGAAGGGAAGAATCAATGACAAACAGTTGGGAAGGGGGAGAAGAGAAAGTAAACTTTTAAATTTTTTATTGTATTGCATGGCAATCATATTTGTAATCATCTGATTAGCTATTCTTTAGAAAGATCCTGTTCAGGAAAATCAACCTTTATCCTGACAGGTGAAACTTAAGCACAGAGACAATTTATAGTTATGTTTTGGTTTCATATCTTAAAAAGACAAAGTAGAGATTTTGGGTTTTTCTATCTGCAGAAAGGTCTTTTCCAGCTAAAAGTCCCTCACTGGGGAAGCTCAGGCATTCCTACTGAAAAATCTTCCTTGGAAATGGTACTGAAATTGGCATCCCTCAAAAAAAGTTGATCCACCTAAAAATGGATGAATCGGACCTGATTGGGTGGACATGCCCTTTCACCTTATTGTCTCTGACCTATCACTTAATTAATCTCTCCCAGATGCAGAGCTGTTGACAATGCCCAAGATAAGCAGTATTTTGAACAAAGCAGGAAGCTTATTAAAGAACAAGGCACAGTGAGGTTTGAGGCTCTTTAAAAATGTATGTAGATGGAGTTTGTTGTAACACAATTGGAGCTCAGAGATGGTCCCATCTTTGCTAGAAATTTTGCTTTTCTTTAACCACTGATTTCTATCTGCATTCATTTTCTGCCTCTCCCCTCTCTGTCTCTGATTCCCCTCCTTCTTCCAACTCCCTCTCCCTGGATTCAGACTATCCACGGCTTGTTTCCTAAAAATTATCCTCTGCTTCCCAGACTTGTCTCTGGCTCTTCAGACACTTCTGTATAGCATTAGGACTATCGAGGCGGTCAGCTTCGAAGGTTTTGGGTGACAAAATATTGACTGCATTTGCTAGTACCTTCTGAAGGAGGACATTTGTGCTGGAGGCACCTTGGTGACATACAGGCAATAGTTCATTAATTAAAAGACTTGCTAATTGCTGCTTGAATTACTGTACAGAGCAAATGAAATGAGTTTGTAAAAGATGACAATTGGAGAAATAAATGGTTGGGTGTTTTTTTTTTCTTAAAACATTTTTATAAACAGGTCCTAGGAAATGTGTTGCTTTTACTCATGCCTCTATCGTCAACTATTCAATTGAGCTTCAATTAATGATAATATATGGCGTGGGATCCTTAGCTGGGCTGACTGATGGAAGAGCTTTGTTGAATTTGGTGCAGGTGGCACTGTTTAATAAGCACAGGAAAGAGTGAATAATGTAGTGCTTGCAAAGAGAAGTAAATGCAAAATAGATCGCTCTAATTATGGCAGCCCCCAGAAATGGAGATGCAGCTGAAATGGCCAAATAGCTGGGAAATTCCAAATAGAGCTGACTGTCCCCTGCCTTTCTTACTTGCGAGGACTGACACCGTAGCTTAAAAGTAAATTTGGATGAGCTCATCTGACTTGACACAAGCTCAAATTCCAAGCCTGGGTCTGGTAACCTATCAATGTTTGTCTTAACTGTCTAGAATCCTTTACCAGATAGTACAATTCAGCTCTAAAACGGGGGCATCTGAACATTTCTTCCTGCAAGGGATCATACTAGCTCATTACCACTGGTCTCTGTGCTTTATTGCAAAGTGTCGGGAGATTTTGGGTTTTGTTTTTGTGTTGTTTTGTTTGAATTTCTTTATGCCTGAGAAAAGGAGTCTATAGAAAATCAAAGTGTGAAGACTTAAGCAAACAGCATTTCCCATATACCTGCAAGGGCCCATAATGATTCTCATTCATGCAAAGATAATCGATGGGACATTGGTTGTTTTAATTAATGTAAGAATAAAATGGGGGGAGGGGCAAGGGGCTGGGCTTCAGTTGAGGCATATGTGGGAAATGACTGTTCTTCACCTAAAGAGACAATGCCGCCTTCCCAAATAGCAGTAGAGATTTGCTAATCGGGCCATTGGAAAGTTGGGCTGGGATAGAGAAAGGTCCTGCTGAAGATAAAGGGTGAGAGATGGTGACCACTCATTTTTCCTTCCCCTGTAATCTCACTGTTCCCCTTGGAAATGTACACGTCCTACAGCATCTCATAGGAGAGGAGCCTTCTTACTTCCAAGGAAGGTGCAATTTGTGCTAGGAACCTAGTATCTTTTGTGATGGTAAAATAGTGCCAGCAGGAAGCCAAAAATCAACAGTCTTTAGCCCAGATTAAGGAAACGTTGGGGCTAAATACATGTGGGCTTCCAGAACAGGGCTGAGAGTCATAATGGGTATGCTAGCAATGGGGTGACCTGTACACCAATGCATCCAGTGAGTGTGCAGTGCCTCTTGTCCCCTGATTGGGGACCCAGGGAGGGGCCAAGTCCAGCATCTTTAGCCAAAACTCCTCTTTTTGTTCTGTAAAAATGTTTACCAAACCCACCTCCAGTCTAGTCAGTGCTGGCTGGGCACTCGTGTCAATTAGTGTATGTGAAGCTCATAAAAAGTTTATGAGAAACCTTTTCTTAGAAATAGAGTTTAGGGGTGTCCTGCTGTCAGAGAGGGATGGCAGAGATGCCATCAAATAAAGGGCTGTGGTAGGAAGATTTTCCAGTCTCAAGTGCATGTAGAATTGTCAACTAAGAGTTCAGCTGATTCCTCGCCAGCCCCACTTTTTTCCATTCAAAATTTTTCTGATTATCCTTTCAGCAAAACATGGTTCCCTGTGCGAGGAAATGTCTTGCTGTTATTTGTGCTTCAACCTAAAAGGGAACCAGATTAGCAAAATAGCAAAATGGCTCTTGTAGGGCTGGGTAGTTTCTGGGTTAGATTAAAAAGAAATTACCTTCAAGGAACAGCTGTAGTTATACCAGCTGAAAAAAATTGACATATTTTTGCAATATTTACTCTTGTTTTTGGCTTCCAGGGCAGTTTATATTTTTGCATGGAAATTAGTAGGTGGGGAGTTGCAATTAGCTATTGTGTATTTTGTTACAATTCTTTAAGAATAATCTGATCTGACAGATTTACATTGTTGACAATGTGATTTAAGCAAGACCCAGATACAAACTTTCTCCACCCTAATCAATAATGGTAAATCCTTTTGCTGAGGTGAACAATCTCTGACCTAGTATTCATATTTCTTTTACCAATTCCCTGTAATAAAATTGAACATTTTGTCACCACTTTGAGAAACACTGCCAAACACCTTAAAACACATGTCACACGCCAGCAGCCCCTCATTTCCCTCCTCCGGGAGTTTCTACATCTGGAATCATAATCACAGATAAAAACCTTGACAAAATTGCATCTGAGCACATTTCTCTCTGCAGCCCTTACTTTCCCATAACATTTAATACAATATTAATACCTGCTACCGAAAGGCAGGGAGGGAGGAAAGGGCTGCCAACCTCCACGTTTCCTGATGCATCATGTTCAAACCTGAAACTCACACTTCGTGTTTCATTTTAAGTTCAGTGCATTTAACAGGGCCCTAGAGAGAGGGCCCTGGTTAGTTCCCCAACCTGCTCAGCTGACGCCCAGGGAAGCAGTTTCAGAATTGTTCAGATCGCTGCAGGGAGAAGAGGAGGAGGAATTGGGCTCCTCTCTGCCTGAGACGGGCCAAGCCACTTAGGTATCCACAGATAAGGGGATTCTTTTTTGAAACAACTAGGGCACCACTGCCTATAGTGGTAACCAGCAGATTTTCTGTAAGGTGTGGCCAAGGCAATGAGCTGATTTCATAAAGAGGTAGCCATGCCCAAGCTGATTTGCTGCTGACTGGCAGCCTCTCACATCAATATAAAAACACTCCCCCCTTTGCTGAACGAAGCACACAGGCCTGGAAAGCAAGGGTCCTTGTAGAGGATGCAGGGCTTTCCTGCCACCCCTGTGAATCAGCTTCACCCCATCTTTTCTTGGAGATGTCCACAACCCTACATTCCTGCTCAGGGGCAAGGAATCACCACCCTTCTGCCACACAAACAAGTGACAGAGGTTAGCGAGAAGGGACAGTACAGGAAGGGTATCCCACTGAGGGCGTTCCTAGGGGCACGTGTGATACCCCAGAAGTGGACTTTCAGATGGTGGCGGCTTTGTTCAGTCCCAGCCATTCTCTACCAGAATTAGGGTCAAGACAGACCATAGCAATGCCCGCGAGTCCAACCAGCAGTGCTCCCTCCCTTTTAAAAATTTAAATGTCCAGGCTTCTGGACTGAGTGACCATCACCTCTAGTGGCAGCCTCCCTGTAGAGGAACACACACACACACACACACACACACACACACACACACACACTTCCCTAAGCAAGCCCCACTTCAGTGAGCAAGGAGTATCATTTGCTGAATGGTGCAACACGGAGGACAGGAAACATTACACTCAAAGAACGGAGACAGGCAACTGGCCTGTGACTGCAGCCAACAGCTTAAAGAACACAGTCCTTTCTGCTGTGAGGCAGAGAAGAAACGTTGTTTTTGCCTCTTTCTTCTTTGCAGTTTCTATTCGAGAGGTTTTCCCTGACCCCTGTCCCCAGCACCATCCTCAGAGTTTCAGGTCATCTAATGCCAGTGCCCAAAAGCTAGCAGGTCTGGGGCCACGGAGGGCGGTTCTCCCTGTGCGGAATCCTTCCCTTGGTGGCTCCCAAATCTGTCGGTTTTTCTGCCTGCTTTTCCCTCGGGGGAGACTCCGGAGAGGCTGAGGAAATCTGGGCGCCCGCTCGCTCGCTTGTCAAGAAGCAAACTGTCTTCACATTCTCCAAGAGCAACATCCCTGCCTAGGAAAGAGGAAGGAAGAGGCAAAATAAATAAAACCAGTTAATGTTGTAGTTAACTTGCAAATCAAGTAAATCTGTTGGTGCCGTATTTGAGAAATAAACCATCAGAGCGTCACAGCAAACACACACACACTTCTGAACGTCTTCATTTTGATTTAATGGTATATCAGCGTCAACTATCGCTTCCTCTGCTGGTACACACGGCCTGATGCCGCGGGAGGAGGATGCCCATGTTTATCACCGAGTGAGATGACTAATTACACCTTGTCAATCACCGGCTATGAAGACATAAAACCAGCGCGCACAAAGAAGTAGTTGCCTGCAGCGTCAATTAGTTGGCGATTCGGAGGTTATTGCGTGGCCCTGCTTTGGCCGCCACTAATAACGGGACGGAGCTCCGGGAACGGCGCGCTGATCAATCACCCTCCGTCCCCAACGCCCTCGCTCGACCCGGCCTCACTCGCTCTGGGCCGGCCTGGGCTTCTCTCCCTCCGCGGGCCCCGGCTCGGTGGCGCCGGCAGCCCCGGGAAGTTTGCTCGCCGCAGCTCCGCAGCCGGCAGCCGGGAGCCCCGCAGCCTTCGGGGAGCGCTGGAGCTGGTGGCCCCTTTTGTTGGGAGAGGCGTGGAGGGAGCGCTTTTGTTCTGAGTTAGTCACGGTGGCCGGCTGGAGGCTGCTGCTGCCTCATTATGCGCCGGGTCTGCTCGTCTGCGAGGAAGCAGATGGTGGGGAGGTGGGCAGCGGCGGGAGTAGCCAGACCTGAATTCCAGTCACCTGTCACCTCCCCACGAAAAGGCAGGTTCCAGCGACTTCGGGATCCTCTCCCCCGGGTCTCCGGGGAGGGGCCGCTGGTGCCGGCGCCTGGGACAGACCCCCCGTACCTGCGGCTGCCTGCTCCCCCCGCCCCTGCCTTCCCCTAGGCCGCGGCTCCTCCTCGGACGGTGTAAATGTCACTCACGTGTCAGGATGTGTGTTTACAGCCTGTTCCTCGCCTTGTTTAGTCTCCGCGGACAGGGCTTAACGGTTGGTTGTGCCGCATACCCCGCCGCTGGGGAAGATTAGAAAAGTTACCGGCCTCTGAACCCCGGGCCAGGCGTCCAGATCCCGCCCCGCGGCGGCGGGAGGTGCGTGTGAGCCTCTCTTGCCGACCGGAGTGCGTCCCAGCCTGACACCAGGAGATAAACAGGCGGGTGCACCCGGCGGGAATCCTGACTGCCAGGGAATCTGCGGTGGGGCAGCACTGGGTGTTGGCTGCTTGGTCAGATAGGTGGCGACGAAATCGTGTGCTGACACGTCTAGGGGGAGTGAAGAGCCCGCAGGCAGGGTGTGTTTCCACGTTTCTTGGGAAGCCCGCGGCAAGAGTTACCAAGTGCTCGCCCTGGTCACCCCTGCCCCCCGCCCCAGCTCCTGAGGCAACCCCTGGAGTTCTCGAAAACCTACTGCATCCATTCAGCCTGGGCTCACAGCTGCACTGAGGACATTGGCTCCTACGTTGTCACCATTTTTACTACCCCTTGGGCGACCTCCAGATGAACCCCGGTAACTCCCAGATTAGATTTTCATTCCCTAATTTCTTTGAAAGAAAGCGTCTCAGATGCATCAGTGAAACATGCCTGTGTAGCCGTCCCCTGCCCCTATGCAGGCCATGTGTTGGCGCCAAAGCACATGTCTGTGTGAGCAGACGCGCAGGCGCGTCTTTGGGATTATGGGCCTTCCCTCGCGTTGGGGTATCTGTGCATGTGCAGCATGTACACACATACTTGTAGCTTCAAGAGTTTTTGCAAATATGCCAAACACACGGCCGTCTAGAAAGTGCACAAAGGGATTTAGGTCGAATCACCTTGGCAGCCAATTGTACTATAACCACTTTACAGATGCCTGCCCCAGCCTGGCACTGGACACTTAAACACTTGATGTGCACATGTAAACCCTAGCTTTACCTTCCTGCTTGCCGTGTTTTTGCCAACAAAGATGAGCATGTGAATTTGCACACACGAACATGCGTGCATGTTCTTGGGCAGTACAAGCACACGTAGATGTGTCTAAAAGTTATGTACGGTATGTGGGAAGTATGATCCTGTGCTGCTTCAACTTTGTGCCTTTATGTAAGATAAACTGCATAGATTCTCGCTAGCCCCTTCTTTCTGGCAAGCAAGTGACTTCAGCCTGGCCCACCTTCAAAGAAGACCCAGGAGATGGAACTCTGTAATTGATTTGTTCATTAGGTTTTTCTCTACAATCAGTTTTTATTTTCTAAATCCAACTTCACCATACACCTGGGTATTGCCCTTGAATCCCAAGAAACTCTAGGTTGAGCCTGAAGTCTGGAGGCTGGAGGGGACCGTTGGGATTACCCCGCCGACCAGGTTGTCAGTCTTTGGAAAAGTGGTATATAGCCAGGCAGCCGGATGGACGCAGGTCAACAGCTGAATCTATGACACGATGCACCCAGCAGTTAGAGAATGGGCCTGCGGTCTTGAAGAACCGTGTGGATCTGGGACAGTTTTTAATAGGAGATGGAGATGGAAAAGAGGGAATAATTTATTTAGTGTTTGCCATGTTCCAGACATTTTACATCCATGATCTTTTTCATGGATTACATCCATGTGAAGGGGATGTCCCCCATTGGAAAGATCAGAACCAGCTAAGGGAAGTTAAGTTACTTGCTTAAGGTTAGGCTTGTGCATAAATTGCAGAACTTAGATTCAAACCCATGCCTTTCTTAGTTTCTAAAGGCTGGAGAGAGGTTAGAAAGAGCAAGAAGAAACCAGGCCTTAGTTCTCTTGGAGCAAGGATATGCTGGTTGGCCCTCCGCCCCCAGTAGTCACAGCTCCCGCGGTCTCTGGCCTCTCTAAGCTCACCCGGATTCCCAGGAGGCCTGCTCGTTCTCCCGCAGTCCGCTGCAGCGTGGAGCCTAGCCCTAAGGCCGAACTGCGCGGGAATCAGCCCAAGGCTCTGGGAGCTCGACCCCAGTACGGCCTTCCCAGGCTTCTCCAGTCAGTGCCTGAGGCAGCATGTCTGGGCCGGGGGGAGACCGGAGTGAGACCTCTTCAAGCATCCTCTGGCTGCGCTTTCTCAGGATAGAGACGGCAGGGAGAGAGGGTTTAATTTTCCTTCCCGAAGAAATCACAGGAAACTGTTCGTAGCTTAAAAACTCCAACACCCTCCCCCTTGCTCTTCCTCCTCCCTCCCTCCTACTCCTCCCCTCCAACCTCGCCCACCAGCTCCCACCATCTCGTGGCTCTTCTCCTCCTCTTGCTTCTCCCCTCCCTCTTGGGTCTCCCGCCTTCCCGGAGCACGCGCTGCCACGGCCCCGGGTGCGGGGCGGCCAATGGCGCGGCGGCAGGACGTGATGTCAGGCGCGGCTGTAGAAAAGGCGCGGACGCTTGGCTGGCGCGGACTGCAGAGCCGGGGCTGGGCTCGGCGCGCTCTTGGAGAGCTTTGCGCGCGGCTGGGCCCGCGGCCGGCGACTCCTCCTCCCACTCTGCTCCTCCTCCTTTTTCTCCTCCTCCTTCTCCTCCTCCTCCTCCTCCTCCCCCTCCTCCTTCTCCTCCTCCTCCTCCTCCACCACCACCTCCTCCTCCACCTCCTCCTCCTCCTCCTCCTCCTCTCTTCCTCCTCCTCTTCAATTCTCCTAGTGGCTCGGCTCAGCTCGCTGGCTTAGGAGAACCCCCTACTCCAGTCGCCCACCCAGCCGCTAAGCGGGACGCCTTGGGCTGGGGACGCACCCCAGGGAGCAGAGAGGTTCAGGCAGCTGGGCCGCCGCGGGCACCTAGCTGCTCCCGGGTGAGACCCGACCGCAGCCGTCGCCGCCTCGGGCAGACTTGGCGCTACTGCTTTGCGCCCGGGGCGCCGAAGCCCGGCCGGCAATGCCCGCGGCGTGAAAGCGCCCGCGGCGGGCGCCGACCTCTGCCCTTGTTTCCCTCCCCCTTCCCCCCAGACCTGTGCCCTTGTGACCCTGGCTTTGGCGCCGCCGCCCAGGCGCCCCGCGATGTAGCTGCCCCTGCGCCTCGGCGGGAGGCGTCCTGGCCCGCGGGCGCCCGGCCTGGGGGCGCAGCCGAGCTCGGGCGGGGCCGGGGCCGTGGTGGCGATGCACCGGGCCCGGGCCCGTTAGCGCCAGGCAGCTGAGGCGGGGGGTAAGCCCTCCCGCGGAGGAGCCGCGCCCCCGGCCCCCGCCGGTCCCGCCGAGATGCTGTTCCACAGTTTGTCGGGCCCCGAGGTGCACGGGGTCATCGACGAGATGGACCGCAGGGCCAAGAGCGAGGCTCCCGCCATCAGCTCCGCCATCGACCGTGGCGACACAGAGACGGTAGGCGCACGGCTGCGGGTCGGGCCGAAAGCTGGGACGGGGCCGAGTCAGTCTGCTCCTCTGCTCCTCAAAGTTTGGGGACACTTTGGTGAGCGTCCTTCGTGCAGCACGGGACTGGGCGCTGGTGATCCGCAGACAGGATGCAAGGCCCGTAGCTCCCGGCTCGGGGAAAACCGAGCTGCTGGGGAGAAGCAGGGAAAGAAGGTTGAAACCGAAATTTTAGACCCAGAGGGTGGAAGAGAGCACTTCTCTCGAAGTGGGAGCGAAGTCCTACCCGCGGAGATGGCTCTCTTCTCACTTGGCGGGGCCCTCTGGTCACCAGCCCCGCGCTCTCTCCCACGACTTGGCCCTGGCTGCTGCCGGTGCCAGGAAGGGCGAACCAGCCGGGAACACCCGGGCTCCAACCGGCTTGGGCTGCTCCCCGCTTCCTGGCAATCGGGGATCCGTCCCCAGCTCAGTTTCAGGGGGCGAAGTCTTCTCGGCCACTGCTTTTTGTTGAGCGCGACCTGGGCCTTCTGGCCCCTTGGACTTCACCAGGCCAGGGCTTGCAGTTCAGGCTCCGGCCTGGCTCTCGCAGAAGCAGAGTCCATTTGAATCTCCACACCTGGCTCTATCGGCCAATCCCCAAATAGTCACTTCCTTGCCTCAGACCTCCCTAGGGGCCAGATGAGCAGACCGTTGCCCAAACCGGGCCCAGAAGTGACCTTTAGAGACAGAGGAGGTGGGGAGCAGGGCAAGTTTCTTTGCTCAGGAATCAAGAGCAGAAGCTCCAGTGCCACTAGCTGCTGAGCTCTCTTTCCTGGGTTCAACAATGTCAGCCTGTCAGTTTGCTTAGCCGACCATTTGGATTGGGCCTGTCTACCCAGAGATTTTGAGGGTGCCTCTGCACCCCACTAACCATCTCCCAGGATCCTGAGACCTATGACTTGCCCTGACTTAACTCTTTGGTTTAAGAATTCAAAGATCACTGGGGCTGGGGGCCAGGAACTCTGTGTCTCTGAAGAGGAGTCTGTGTGGAGGGTGACTTTTAATGGTCATTTTACCCCCTTTTCCTGGGGGCCCCAGCAGAGTGGCTTGTGTAAGAAATAGTTTGTGGGGGAGCTTTTGGAGGTTTTAACTGGGGAACCATCACTACCTCAGTTCTCAAACACAGCCCGAGACTTTCTGGGAAAAGGGCAGAGGGGACTTCTCCCCAGAAGGTGAAGTCTGGGGAGATCTATCCAGGCCAGCAACTGGGCCTGGGCCTGTGGCCTGCTTGGGCTCGGTGGGCGGGTCTGGGTTCTGAACGTTCTGGATATGGGCTTTGGATGTGGAGGAAGCGCACTGCACATCCTTGGCGGCTTTCTTCGAGTTCAGGGCTAGCCAGTTACTAGGGGAGCTTTGCGTCGGGTTTCCCGGTGGCGGCAGCGGCAGCTGCGGCGGCGGGTCGCAGGCTGACGCAGACGCCGCCGTCTCCCGCCTCCCTCCTTCCGCAGACCATGCCGTCCATCAGCAGTGACCGCGCTGCGCTGTGCGCCGGCTGCGGGGGCAAGATCTCGGACCGCTACTATTTGCTTGCGGTGGACAAGCAGTGGCACATGCGCTGCCTCAAGTGCTGCGAGTGCAAGCTCAACCTGGAGTCAGAGCTCACCTGTTTCAGCAAGGATGGAAGCATCTACTGCAAGGAAGACTACTACAGGTAGCCCCCCACCTCGGGACCCCACTGCCCCTCAGGACTCCCCATCTCAGACGCAATCGAGCTTCTTTCCTTTCCTTCCAATCCCCGAGGGAGGTTTCTCTTCTTCAAGCCAGAACGAATTGAGTGACAACCTTATTAAACAGCAATTTGGGGGGGGGCAATCTTGGAAAGGTTTATGAAGTGTAGGGACCCAGAGAAAAGCAGAAGCTGCCTTCTTCTGAGCTCAGAGCATAACTAAACTTGGGTTGGGGGGCCCTTGCACCCTCTCCCTTCGAAGTTTCTTGGTTTAACCAGGAGGAATAGAAACAAGTACCCTTTCCCCAACCCGGGCAGCCTGGGCTGGTGTGGAACAAAGTTGGAAGGAGAGCTGGGGGATTGGATGGGGGCATTTCCGGGTCTCGCCTGGAGATGGGAGTGAAAGCTGGCCAGGATTAAAGAACTGGAATCGTCACGAACAGGCTCCAGGTTCCTTGTTTCACCTCTCTGGGTTTAGGGTTAGAATCTGTTTGTATGCTCTGTCCTCTTTCTTTCCCTGTCTCTGAGTTTCTTCCAAATTACCCAAGTCTGTAGGATTCCCAGGCACGGGGGGGGGGGGGGGCAGAGTGTGAGGAAGGGTAAGTGGGGAGTTTCTCCCCATTCCCCAGCAAAGGCTTTCCTAGGGCTTGCTCACGCTCTGGGTAAGTAGAAGCCTTTGTAGTCAAGAACATGGTAAAGGGGCACTGTATTTCAGGGTAGGGTCAGACGCGGGTCAAAATCCAGTCCCTCTTCCCCCCCTCCTCCAAGCTAAGACCCAGGTTGCTCATCTTGAAGAGATGATTTCCCCCAGTGGCAGCAGCGGCACCTGGAGGAAGAATATGGGGGTACCCAACCGTGTGTCCCCACAGTCCTCCCCTCGATGGTCCCTACAGGCGGTTCTCTGTGCAGCGCTGCGCCCGCTGCCACCTGGGCATCTCAGCCTCGGAGATGGTGATGAGGGCTCGGGACTTGGTTTATCACCTCAACTGCTTCACGTGCACCACATGTAACAAGATGCTGACCACGGGTGACCACTTCGGCATGAAGGACAGCCTGGTCTACTGCCGCTTGCACTTCGAGGCACTGCTGCAGGGCGAGTACCCCGCGCACTTCAACCATGCCGACGTGGCAGCAGCGGCAGCTGCAGCAGCTGCGGCCAAGAGTGCGGGGCTAGGTGCGGCCGGGGCCAACCCGCTGGGTCTTCCCTACTACAATGGCGTGGGCACGGTGCAGAAGGGGCGGCCAAGGAAGCGCAAGAGCCCCGGCCCTGGGGCGGATCTGGCGGCCTACAATGCTGGTGAGTGCGAGGCGCACTGAGCAACCCCGGTGGGTTGGGGGAAACTGGGTGGCGTCCACCCCCCTCCAGCCGGGATCTTGGTGTGCTTTGTAGATCTACGTATTACAGCACCCTACGTACTCTGTCCCCTAACTTCCCCAGTCCCAAGCACCATATGACTTATCTGGAGGGACCTTAACCTCCTAGGCTCCGAGTCATGTGGCTGGAGCAGGACCAGAGGGTGCTTTAGTGTCTTGCTGCCCCTGCACAGGGCTAGCTCTCTGAGAAAAATTTTAGAGGAGGCTATTTGATTTGGGCTTTCCCCTCACTTTGCTGTGCAGAAAGTAAGTATACTGAGAGAAAGCAAGGTGGAGCCCATACCAACCGGGCCCTGGGTTTGCGTGACTGAGGACGGGAGCTGAGGCCATGGATGAGCCAGGCAGGACAGGAGGGACCCGAGAGAAAGGACTGGCAGTGGCTGGGGGGGCACTGAGATTGGCTTGGCTTGGCATGGGGCCGGTCCTGTAAAATGTCCTGAGGGAGGCAGGCTCGGGAAACTTGGGCCCAGGAGCCCTTTGAGCAAGGGCGGGTTGTTGTAATTGGCTCGATCCTTCTGCTTTGCCAGGTCTTGGTTTTCCCCGGGGTCCTTCCTCCGAGTTCCGGGCGCCAGGGGGGCTCTAGGATGAGAGAGAGCCTGGGCCCTCGGAAGCAGGCGCCCTGGGATGAGACCGGAGTAGGCCTGGCCCTGCGCCGGGGTAGGATGGAGGGCTTCTTTCGCATTTCTAGCGTCTTTGAACCCCGGGCCGTTCCGGGAGAGACTCTGCCCCCTTCCCGCGCCCCTCCCTGCTCCGGACAGCTGCAGAGGTTCTGGGGCCCCGCAAATTGAATTGTCAACATCTGCCCGAAGTCTGCACGACCGGGAAAGGTTTATGACTCTTGGGCTTCTGAACTAGATAGAGTTTATTTGCAATTATTTTCTTTCTTTCGTTTGCGACAGAATCAGGTTTGGAGATTTTGTTTTCTTCCTCCTTTTCCCCTTAGTCTAATACACAAGTGGAAACAAAACAAAGCAAAACAAACCCAGGACCGTGCGCAGAGGGCAGTGGTGGGGAAGAAGTCAGGGTTATTTTGATCTTTAAAAATCTGAACTGGCTGGAGAGAAAAATAAGGGGCGGGAGAGGTTCCCCTATTCGCTCTAGCGAAATCGCTTGTTGGAAGATAGTGGGGCGTGTGTGTCTCAGTGCAGCTCCCAGTCTGGTAGATGGTGAAGTGGCCACAGGCAGGTCCACACTGGCAGATTATAGGTTTGTTGAAGGCCCTACCAAAGATACCGCTCTCCAAAACTTCCATCCCTCATCTTCCACCACCCTGAACATAGAGGAGACCAAGTCCAGACCTGGTTCCCCACACAAAGCCTTGCCTACAGAGTGGGGTCAGCCTCTGTGAGAAGCAGCAGGCGAGTGCTGAGCGGGGTTGTGTTTTCTCTAGAACGCAGGTTTGTAACTGGGGTTGCAATGGAAAGGTAGAAGGTTCAGTGATTTATTTATGCTTTTTGCTGTTTGGCTACCTTCCCTGGTGAGGCCGTGCCACACCAAGCGAGGAAATGTGGCTGGAGGCCGAGTTTCGGGGGAGCCGGCATCTCTACAAGACCACCCTTTCCCTCTCCTTTTCTCTTTGGCCTCTCTCTCCTTTTTTCCTTTCAGCTCTCTTGGGCCTCTTTCCTGTCACTCTCTCTGCCTGTGTCTCCCTGTTTCGCTGATCTCTTCTCTCCGATGGGCACCTCTCTGGCCTACCTTCCTGTAGAAAGCGGGTGCATCTCCGGTGGCTGTGTGGCTTGCTTATCCGGGCTCTCGGGGCCGGGATGGGAAAGAGGGTGCCTCCCGGCCGCAGTGCCTGGTTAGGGCCACCCCAGGTCTGGCTGTTGTCCTCCACCCTCCCGGCTTGGCACCTCCAGGAGACAAATGGCAGCAGTGTGGGCCGTGGGGCGACAGGGACTGGGAAAGGGGGGACCGTGGAGAGTGTGACTGCGGGCGTTGTGTGCGGAGCAAGTGTGTGTGTGTCTCCCAGCTGTGAGGACATGAGCCTGTTTGTGCGAGTGAGTGTCCCGCACCCAGAGAGGCCCAGCTACAGAGCCCCGGGCCAAGCCCTTCGCTCCGGGGACGGCGAGGCGGAGGCGCGGGGAGCTCGGGCAGCGTGGGGTGAGCGCCGTCGGGGCGCCGGGCCGCGGCCAGGGCCGGGCAGCCCGAGCGCGGGGCTGCGGGTCGGCAAGTCCTTCCGGGGCGGTGGCCGCGGCGGGCCTCTGGCTGTCCCTCCGGCCCGAGAGCGCAGCCCGGGTCGGGCGGCGGGACGGAAACCTGCCCCCCGGCCGCGAGCGGGGCTGCCCGGGCCGGGGAAGCGGCGCGCTGGCCGGACACTTGGCACGGGGGCCGGAGCCCGGGGCGGCCGGCCGGACACTGGGCACGGGGGCCGGAGCGCCGCGGCCGCGGGAGCCCCGCACGGACCTGCCGGACGCCCGGCCTCCCCAGCCCCAGCTCTCTGTGTGTGTGTGCCTGGCGGCGTAATTACCGATTTGATTCCAATCCATTATTTAGACAATTGAACCTACAATCTTGTCTTTAGTAAAATGAGGCGAAGTCAGATTTGATTACAGGTTCAGTCCCAGCGACAAGAGCTCGAAACCCGATGGGTTAATAACAGATCACGAGTAAATTATTCATGATTTTACGAGCTCTTTAGCTCCATTGAATCGGCCTAATTGAGAGGAAAAAAAAATAAAAAAGAAGAGAGAAAGCCCGGGCCTCCCCCTCCCCTCGGCCCCTCGCTCCTCCCGGCTCCGTTCCGGGGGAATCTCGACCAGCCCGGGGCACTGGGGACGGGAGGAGCGGGCCTGGGGCTCCGGCCCAGTCCGGGCCCGACTGCCACTTGGCCAGCGCCGTGCGCCCCCACACGGCCCCTGCCCCGCTGCGGGCCGGCCTCAGCCTCCTCCTCCTTACCTTGGGCCGGCTCCGGCTCCCCCTTCCCTCCTTTTCCTCTTTCGCACTCCCGGCCAGTAACGGGCCTCCCCACAGGCCTCCCCACGGGGACCTGGCCTGTGGGAGACCCGGGACTCAGCTCAGCAACCTGGACCCTCCACCGCACATCCCCCCGTTTCCGGATCTCTCTGTCCCCCCAGGCTCTCGCTGTGTGTCTCCTGATTTCTTTCTCATTTTGTGGCTGTCTCTCTCCGGTTCTCCCCATCTCCACTGCTTTCTTTTCCACTGTCTCATCTCTTTCTTTCCTGGTTCTGTCTGTATTCTCTTCCTGCTCCCTCTCCTTTGATCTTTTTTTCATTCTCTCAGTCTTTCTATCTCCATCTCTTTCTCTCCTTTCTCTGCCTTGCCTCCCTCCCCCAAGTCACCCCCCCCCTGCTCCTGGGGCACATCCCTTGGGTGTACAGGGCATCGGGGTCCCCATGGAGCTCATTAACAGCAGCAAGGCCCAGGTGGGGGGTGAGGGGTGGGCAGAGGGATGGGCCCAAAGATCCCCAGTGGGGAGGCCTGTCCCACTCCCATGGAGCTGGGGACTGGGGGTGAGAAGAGGGCTAGTCCCCTGAAGAAGAGGGGGCAGGGCAGTTTCCATGGATCCCGTTTGGAGTCATTTTCTGATCCCCTTTAAATTGCTGGACCCTGTTCTTCACTCTGGGCTCCGTCAAGGGGAGTACAGTCTGGGTGGGGGCTGGGTGTCTGGGTCCCCAGAGGAAGGCACCCTTGGGAAGTGTAGCCTCTTGCCCACAGCTTTAAGGTTGGGACAAGCCCTGAATCTTGCAAATTCTTTCTGCAAGAGGCTACTCCCACCTGGGCAGAGGAAGGAGTAGTTCACCAGGACAGCAGGACTACTTCTGAGGTAGTGTTGCCAGATAAAATGCAGGACGCCCTGTTAAATTTGAATTTTGAGTAAAAACAAAGAAATTTTTAGTGTAAGTGTATCCCATGTAATGTTTGAATTTTAAATAAACAACGAATACTTTCTTTTAGTGTAAGTATATACCGTGTAGTATTTGAATTTTAGGTAGGTAAACAACAAATAAAATTTTAGTGTAGATAGGTCCCGTGCAATACTTGAGACATCCTAAAAAAATTGTTCATTGTTTATCTGAAATTCATATTTAACTGGGCAAAATATTTGCTAAATCTGGCAGCTCAATTGTGGGCATGTGATGGGGCACAAAATGCACTCTCCGTTGCCCACTTTCGGGGAACTGAGTTAATCTATGAAGCTTTCCCCAAAGTAAGACCTTATGTGTGTAATGACTCCGGATGTGACGAGGGGATCTTGGAGAGGGATACTGCGTGTCCCAATCAGCCGCCAGTTTCTGAGGTCTAAGGTTTCTACCCTTGTCCCCAGTGCCTTCCGGGCATTGGCAGCCAGGGCCCAGCTGGGCCCCTTCTGGATGGGGATGGGTTCCCCAAAGAGTCATGCTTCATCTTTGCCTGCCTTTGTGGTGTAGTGGAAAGAAAAGGCAAGGACTTCAGTGAATCTAGGCTCAGCAGTGACCAGTGGTGCACATGGTTTCATTCCCCTTAGCGTTAGTCTCCTCGGCTATAAAATGGGATAGCCACCCATTGAGCAATAGTGAAGGCCCACAATGTATATAAAGCCAAAGGCATACCCTAGGTCTCAAATACCTGTTAATTTCTTCCTCCAACTTCCTTCCCCTTCCAGTTGGAACTCTGCCACTCTGAGATTTTCAAAGATCACCTAACTTTCCTGCCTCATTCACTCCATTTGTAAAACTGGGCGACAATGGCCTCACAGAGCAGTCCTAAGGATTAACTACAAAATACAACATCCGACGACCCCCAGCCCAGTGTCCACTGCCCAGGAGTCTGTACAGTACTTTTGGGTGTGGGAACTGATAAGGGCCAAATTAAAGCAAGTGGAGAGATGTCAGTTAGCAACTTCCAGGTGCCTACCCCAGACACTGTGGGGGGAGACCCGTGACAGCCCCCTCCTTAGGAAGTGCAGGGGGAAGTTCAGGGGTGGGGGACAGGAAGACCCTGGGCTTCGAAAGTCCTTGCAGTGCTGGGTCCTCAGTCAAGTGACTTCCCTTTCTGAACCTCAGTTTCAACGTCAATAAAAAAGGTGAAAATACTGCCTGGCTCATAGGTTGTTTTGAGGATTCAATGAAAATGTGCCTGTGGAGCCTTTTAGCATATTCTCTGGAGTCGAATAAGCTAACAGTTGTAATAGTAATTGTCCTTATGTTTTACAATATTATTCTCCAGCATCTCCTAGCTGAGTGACTCTGGGCAGGTCACTGTCCCCAGCTTCAAATTCCCCTTATTAATCTATAACATGGGGATAATATATCTCACTGTGATCCCAAGGCTGAAAATATTTGGTGGTGGGTATGGACTAGACAGTGCGCATTGGGGACGAGTCAGGAGGTACACCTGCCGCCTCTGCGTCCCCTCTTTAGCGCTGAGCTGCAACGAGAACGACACGGAGCACCTGGACCGCGACCAGCCCTACCCGAGCAGCCAGAAGACGAAGCGCATGCGCACTTCCTTCAAGCACCACCAGCTTCGGACCATGAAGTCTTACTTTGCCATTAACCACAACCCCGACGCCAAGGACTTGAAGCAACTCGCGCAAAAGACGGGCCTCACCAAGCGGGTCCTTCAGGTCAGCTGGGGCCCGGGCTGGGAGGTGGGGGCACCTGCTGCTGCCAGAACCTGGGCCAGAACCACACAACGGGTTGTGAGCCTTGCGAGGAACTTCCTCCATGTGTCTGCCTTTCTTTGTTTACTTTCCCATTCTCTTTCTCCATCTCTTCAGCCTGTCTCTATCCATATTTCAATCCTCCCCCACTCCTCCCTTTACATCTCTCTCCTTTGTTTTTCTGTCTCTCAGTATTTCTGTTGTGTGTGTACCCTCTGCGCTCTTTGTCTCCACACTCAGTCTCTTTTCTTCTTTGTAAACAACTCGTATTTGCTGTGTGTCACTCAGAAGACACTCATGTATGTTCATATTGTACAAGGTTCCAACATTTCGGATTGATCCGGAGCCTCGCCCCACCCTTGGCCCCTCTCCCCGGGAGGCCCACCCAAGGCAACTGCTATTAGCTGTTCGTTCCTTCTGCTTCTCACTCTTTACTTGCTCTCTCTAGTTTCTCTCTTTCTCTCAGTCTCTCTCTTTGGATTTTTCTTCTGCCCTTTGTTGTTTCTAAGACTCTCCCAGAAGCGAGGTTTGGTGAGGGTGGTGGGTGTGGGCAGATCCCTTGGGCAGGCCAGAGGGCCTCTCCCCCATCTGCCGGCAGGGAGCTGTTGGAAGTACGTGGGCACTTGCCTCTGAGGGTGCGTTCTTTACTTCTATATTGAAAGTATTGGGGCGACATTGGTTAATAAAATTATGTAGGTTTCAGGTGTATAATTCTAGAATATGAAGGTGCCTTATTGATAGGCTCCAGAACTTTCACCAGATTTCCAAAGGGTCCGTCTATTATCTCAAAGATGTTAAAAACTCCAGTTTGGGAAGTTCCAGGCTCCTGCATGACTCAAACTGATGGCAGAGCATTGGGTCACCACTCCTCAAATCTTCAGCTCCTCCTGTACTCATCGGGCAAGTCACTGAAATCCCCTGAACCTTAGTTTCCTCATATGTGAAATGCACACAAAAAATTATCTACACTGCAGGTGTGTTGGAAGAGCTGTTGAGATGATGTTAAGTGTCTGCGCAGTGACTGACACCTAACTTGCCCAGTGGATGGCAGCTAAGAATAACATGAACTGGATTAATCAATGAACTATACTAACTAGTATGAAAGATTAGCCTGGATGCTGCAGTTCAGTGTCCCCAGTCACACCATAAGGTGGGAGAATGTTCCCCTTTATAGCAAGTCTGACTGATTTATACCTCAGAATGTGTGGTTGTAAGGATAGCAGTGCACGTTTCTGGGTATGACAATTTACAGATGAAGTACTCCTGTCTCACAGTGGGAGGGGAGGCGCTGAGATTGGAGTCCCGGCCAGTCTGAGCCACCCTCTGGCCCCAGGTTGTCAGGGATTGAAGAGTGAGGCAAGGGGAGGTGACACCAAGGGATGAAGGTGACAGTGATGGAGGAAGAGGGCTGTGTGGCCGCTCTTAAGTTTTCTTGTGAAGTTGTCAGGAAAAAGAAAGCATTTGGGGGGTGTGGCAGGGGTGTTGGGACAGGCTTGCGATGCAGGTGCGGGTCTGGGGCAGCTCTGTCTGGGGCTCTGTGAAGTAGCGAGGGAGGTGAGGGCTGGCCATCCGGGTGTGATGTGGCTCTCTGGGCCTGCCCCTCCTGTTTGGGTCCGTTTCGACTGAAGGTCCCTCTGGCCTGGGCTCCAGACAAGCAGGAGGTTGCTACACCTGTTGGGGTCTTGGACCCCCCTTGTCTTGGACCCCCTCCTTGAAGTTGACCTTCTCGGGGTTAGGTTGGTGACCTTCCTCAGCACCTCCTCTGTTCCTCAGCCGTGAGTGCATTGAAACTGAGGCTCCATGGCTTCTGCCTTTTCTCTGCTTACTAGGATACTTTATCCCTTCCCCTATCTAGATGCCCCTCTGGCAGGTTGGTGGGGCAGTCTCACGAGTTAACCCATGGGAGCAGGCTAAGACAGGAGCAGGGACTTGGAGTTGGACAGAGCTGGGTTCCGTTCTGCTTCTCTACTCACTGGCCATGCGTCTTGGACAAATTAGCTACCTTCTCTGAGCCATAGCTTTCTCATCTGTAAAATGGGCGTCCTTAGGGCACATACCTCTCCCAGTTACCTAGATTAGATGAAATAGAGTATGTAACCATAATTGAGTCTGAATCCGGAACCAGCAGGAACCAGTCTCTGCTGGTCTTAGTGAGGCAGGAGGCTTGGTTATGTCGTTTAAGAGCAAATAGGATTTTCAGCATCGTTATCTCTCATTCTTTCATCTGACCAAATGTCAGCCCCTGGGGATACAGAGGTGAATGAGCCACAGCCCTGGTCCTGAAGAAAATCACCTATTAGGTGAAGAGACAGACCCACATTCACAGTGTGATCAGTTCTGTGGGCGTCCAGAGGAGGGACCGACTCCCCTATGTGTGAAGAGTGCTTCACCTGAGGGACCTGGGTAAATGGGTGCCCGTCTCCTCCTCTCCTAGAATCCTGAGGCAGGGCTCTCTCACCTGCATGCCCCCTCTACCAGAAAAGCCAGGGGCACAGAACTAGTTATGGGAAAAAAACTGACAGTTATTGTGTAGCTACTAATCAGTACCTGTTTCTGTGCTCTGTTATGGATCAGGCACATTGAAAGGTCTGTGAAATACATTTGCCCATTGAGTCCATTGTCAGGTTTTATGACCCCTCCTCTCCCATTGTCCAGATGAGAACATTGAGGCCCAAATGATTGTCACTTACCCCAAGTGACACTTTGCTGTAAGAAGCAGAGCTGGATCCAAATCCAGGCCTATCTGATCAATGGGCATTGCTTTCTCCTCTAAGCCGACCCAGCAGTGACTACCTCTGAATATGAGTTTCATTTAGGGTTGGGGTGGTCATACCTGTAAGGCATAGCACACCACTCTCTCCCTCCTCCCAAACCTCCAAATCTGCGCAAATACTGACTATTCCCTAACAGTACAACTGCACATGCTTATGCAGTATTTTGCAAAGCCTCTTTCCAGCCACTCATCTACCTGACCTTAATATAGTCCTGCCCATTTTACAGATGAGAAGCTTAAGACCCAGTGAGAGGAAGTGATTTGCTTGAGGTTACAGGAGCCAGGCTTTGGCAGGGTGGGGTTCTCCCCCAGGTGGCCTGACTGCGGTGACCTAGTTGGGGGAGAGGAGATGGGGGCAGATTTGGGCGAGGCAGCAGGTGGCGTGGCTTCGGAAGGTTAACAGACTGGCTCAGACCCTTTCTGACTTACCAGCAGTGTGATTTGGGCAGTTCAGCTTCTCCTCTCAAAGCCTTATCTGTGAAAGGGAGGTGATAATAGCTTGCACCTCCAGGCTTCCTGAGGATCCAGACAATGAATGGGAAGGCTCCGGCATGGTGCCTGCTGGGACAAAGTAGGCGCCTGTGAAATGGCTCCTCCTCACTGTCTACACCAGCTGAATGGCACTGGGCCTTGGCTGCCCCCTGCAGGTGGAGGTCCATCTCAGTCTTACAGAGAGTACGTGGCAGAGGCAGGGTTGAGATTGAGGCTGTGTTCCCAGAGGTGGGTGATATTGCGGGGAGGGGTGGGGTGTGCGCACGCGTGCGTGTGCGTGTGCGTGTGTGTGTGTGTGTGTTTCTAGCCTGTTATTGAAGCAGCACCTGCATAGTAGTGCTGGGGTGTGCAGTCCCCGCTGAAACTTGGAGTCAGCTGGTGTGAGGTCCAGACTCAGCTCTCGATTCGCTCTCTGAGTGATCCTGAGCAAGTGGCTTAACCTGTCTGAGCCTCGGCTGCCTCAGCTATAGAATGGAAGGAATGATAATACTTCACTAGGTGGTTGCAAGGAGTAAATGAGATAAAGTGTAGTTTATAAGGTATCTATTAAGTACTCAATGCACGTTAATTTCACGCACATTGACACAGCAGGGTTCATCCTATCAACCTCTTTTGCCTACATTTCAAAAAAAATTAACTACCTGCGTTTTGCAGATGAGGAAAATGAAGTTCAGAGAGGCTAGGACCCTTGCCCTGAGTCTCACAGCTAGTGAGCGAGGAAGCCAGGGTCTGATTCCGTAGCTGTTTCTAGTGCAGCCCAGGGCACAGATTATGGTCTCCGCCACCTTGGCTCCAGCTGCAGAAATACCTACCGCAGGACACATAAGGGAGAGGGGAGAAGTGGGTCACAGGCGCCATGTCTTGGTTGTAAAGCCGTAAATGCACAAAAAGTGCTCAAATTTGTCATCTTCGGCAGTATGACAACCGTAATACTGACTTTCCATCAATGGGCAATGTGACGGGGAGACAGAATGGCCCCTTGGACAGAGGCCCATTAAGACGTTAAGCTTTAGAAATGCTTGGAGACCATTTCTCAGCGTATTGGTGCCTCTCTGAGTGGCCTCTCTTCCTTCGTGGGGGAGGGCCACACAGGCAGAACGTTAAGATTCTGCCTGGGCTTGGGGAGGAGGGTGGTGAGCTGATTGATTTGGATGGGCGAAGGTCTCCTTAGGGGTTCCTGGTGTGCCTTTGAAAGAAAATACATTTTAACCACCAACGGTTTAAAAACGTCCTTCGGATGGCGAGTTAGTCATCATTAATCTGTGTGAGAACTCAGGAGGTGAGAACACTAGCTTTCCTCTGTTCACTTGCTTATTCAAAGAATACACTGGCCTTCTGCCATGTTCTGGGCGGGGCGGCAGGCACTGCGGATTCAGCGGTGGCCCGGGCAGGGAACCGGCCCCGCTGGAATGGACACTCCAGAGGGGAGACAGGTGCACCAACGTGCTGTAGAAATAATTAACATGGTGATAAGATTAATCGCTATATTTTTCTCGATATGTGAAATATCTCATAATAAAAGTTTTTTTGTTTTGTTTTGTTTTGTTTTTTGTTTGTTTTTTTTTTCATTTTTCTGAAGCTGGAAACAGGGAGAGACAGTCAGACAGACTCCCGCATGCGCCCAACCGGGATCCACCCGGCACGCCCACCAGGGGGCGACGCTCTGCCCACCAGGGGGCGATGCTCTGCCCACCAGGGGGCGATGCTCTGCCCATCCTGGGCGTCGCCATGTTGCGACCAGAGCCACTCTAGCGCCTGGGGCAGAGGCCACAGAGCCATGCCCAGCGCCCGGGCCATCTTTTGCTCCAATGGAGCCTTGGCTGCGGGAGGGGACGAGAGAGGCAGAGAGGAAAGCACGGCGGAGGGGTGGAGAAGCAAATGGGCGCTTCTCCTGTGTGCCCTGGCCGGGAATCGAACCCGGGTCCTCCGCACGCTAGGCCGACGCTCTACCGCTGAGCCAACCGGCCAGGGCAATAAAAGTATTTTTAAAAGGACTCCGGGACTAAGTAAGTTTGGGAAATGCTAAAGGTTAACGATGTCTTTGTCCTGGAGACCAGAGCACGTTAGCCCTAATACAGGCACCGGGAAATCTTGAAGAGACTCAGCTTGGTCTGATCTAACACTTTCCAAATTTATGCGGCCATAAACGGAACGCTTGTCTAACTCTTGACAAAAATAAAATAGAAGAAGTGCTAGGAAGCAGACACTGTGGGGCTGCCTGGAAAGCGTAGAACCCAGGGGCCTGACTGGGTAGAGGAAGTCAGGAACGGCTTCCCAGAGGAGGGCAGGTTTACACTAGGGCCCGTCACTTCTGTTCCTTGAGCCTCCCCGTCCCCACCTGTAAAATGGGGAAAGTGAGTGTTGTTTTGCCTGTCATTTGTGCAGGGCTGTGGGGAGGGTCCAAGCAAGTCATGGATGGTTGAAGCTGTATGGAATTGCATAGGTAATTTGGCTCTAATCTCTCCTAAAAAGAAAAAAGAAACCTAGTTATTGAGTGATTTTAGAGAGAGAGGGAGGAAGAGAGAGAGACAGACAGAATCATCTGTCTGTTCCTGTATGTGCCCTGACCAGGGATTGAACTGGCAACCTCTGCATATCGGGACGATGCTCTAACCAACGGAGCTATCTGGCCAAGGCTCAGTCTCTTGTTTTAGGAGAGAGGAAACCAAAGCTCAAGGGAGGGGGAGGGACTTGTCCAAGGCCCCACCACAAAGTAGCTGCAGGCCATTCATGACATCCAGTCCAGTGCTTATTATTTTTGGTTCTTTAAAGGCTCTTAAAAATTTTATAAAATAATAGAACTACCATACAGACAGGTTAGAGAAACAGGAAAATATTTACCCATATAAGAGCACAGGAAACTAATCCAGGTGTCCAGTTCAGAGGTTAAGTGGTGGGTAAGGGCATTAATCCAGCCTGCCCAAATTCACATCCCAGCTCTACCTCTCTGGTTGGGCTCTGTGCCTCAGTTTCCTTACCTGGCAATAATAGTGCCTATTTTGTAAGGCACTATTATGAGCTACTATGTGTAAAATGCTTAGAACTTCACTTAGAAAAATTAGACACTTAGTGACTACTATTTATTATTATTATGTTATGAAGTGTCAATACATAATTCTTTAATTCTTTTTTTTTTTCTCACATAACATTTGTCATAAGACATTTCCTCTTCCACTGGGTAGAGTGTCTGTGTCATGACTCCCACTTGCCCCATCCGGTGGGACACTTTGGATGCAGCCATTATTTTGATTTTAGAAAACAAACAAGTTGAAAAAAGCCACAGTGGACATCTCTGGGCCTGAAGATTTTACCTTTTATCTGGTTTTCTCAGAGACCCGGGAGGGGATTTGTGTAGGGCAGAGTTGGTTTCTCACTGGCTCTCGTGGTCCCTTGACTAAAGAAGCCAGGAGAAAGGGATTTATGAGGATGTAACCTGCAGGGCCAGTTGGTACCTGAGGAGGGGGCACAGAGCAACGTGGCCTTCCTCATCCACCCGGGGCTCACGGGGGATGCCCTGGGCACCAGGCTACACAGAAGAGAGAGGGCTGTCAGTTTCAGAAGATGGGTGGGTAACGCAGTCATCTCCTTCCTTGTTGCAACTGCCCTAGAATCGCAGCCTGTTAGAACCCCGAGAGGCCATAGCAATCATGTGGTATGTATGGTCCAACTCTCTCGTTGTATAGGTGGGGAAGCGGAGGTAGGCTAGAGGTAAGGGACTCACCTAAGGTCACTTGGCTGGTCAGTAGCAGGACCAGAACTGGAAACTATTGATTCTTTGCCTCTGCCATGTCCCCAGGGACCTGAAGATGACTCAGACAGGGTCCCTGTCCCAAACGCCCTTTGAGGGTGGGGCTTTTTGAAATACCTGAGAGACAATGATGATGAAGTTCTGCTTAAGGTGAAAAACAAATCCAACACAAACCCCCACAGCACACACCTTAGAGTTGAGTGTTGACAGTCACCTGCCAGATTCCCAGGCACCTCAGATCCAGAAAAGCAGAGAAGGCACTTGTGGAAAAGTCGTTTACAAACTTGTTAGGGGCAACAAAGGAGAAATAGCAAACAGCCAACAGCTAACCAACCAGTTCCAGCCTCTGCCGAGAGCTTGGAACCCTGAACCCATGAGCCACTTGCCACCTCCGGGGCTCCTCGTGCCCACTGCTGCCTGGACAGACAGACACTCAGGCCAGAACAGTGGCAAGAGTTAGCACGGACGCTCCAGCCTTCCACGTCAGACCTGCCGTGAGATGGGGGAAGTCACCTCTTCTCTCTGAGGACCTCTGGGGCTTTCTCCTGTTTTCTCCATCAGCCGTTCACTAGACCAGCTAGGAAAAGAGTCTCACCCCTGCAGATTTTAAAAAAATATTTTTTAAAATTATTTTTTATTTTTTAGTAAGAGGAAGGGAAGCAGAGACAGACTTCCGCATGAGCCTACCACAGGATCCACCTGGCAAGCCCACTAAGGGGCGATGCTCTACCCATCTGGGGCCCTTGCTCTGTTGCAACTGAGCCATTTTTTTTTAGTGCCTGAGGGAGAGTCCATGGAGCCATCTTCAGTGCCTGGGGCCAACTCACTCCAATCGAAACCATGGTTGCAGGAGAGGAGGAGAAGAGAGAGAAAAAGAGAAGCGAAAGAGGGAGGGGTGGAGAAGCAGATGGGTGCTTCTGTGTGCCCTGACTGGGAACTCAGGACATCCACGTGCTAGGCCAGTGCCCTACCACTGAGCCAACCGGCCAGGGCCACCCTGCAGATTTCTGGAGGCCGGGAAAGGAAGGACTGCCCCATCCCGAGAAGAGCATATGGAGCATGGTTTAGAAGTACTGGACTTATTTGCAAGCCTCCAAGAGGTGATGGGCCTGCTCTGGGTGGAAGCCAGGGAAAATGTGCTTTCTTCCTGGGAAGATCCAGTGTGCTGCTGAGAGAGCTTTGTTTCCCGACTTCACAGGGTCCGTGTCTCCCTGCTCACTTGAGGGTTCTGGTGGTTGTGCTTTTAATTGAGCCCAAATTGTATTAAGCCACCAAAAAGGCGGGTGTGAAGCCACAGGCCTTTTTAGCTGGGGTGGTCCCCAGGGGAGGGTGGGGCCAGGCATCAGCCCTTCCCACCCGTCTGAGACACTGGGAAGACAGGCAGATGCAGACACATCTGGAAACTCGCAACTGGACACCCGAGAATCTGGAGAATCCTGCGAGGCCCCGTGTTTTATGGGGAGGCTTCTGGCGGGTGTTTTCCTCACACAAAGGGAAGTGAGGGGGCCCTGCCTTTTGGGCTCCTTTCTCTGGGAGACGCAGAATCCTAACTCCATCCCCACCCCCACGGTGGCCTGGATTCCTAGACTTTGGAGGAGCTCTGGGCACAGCCAGATCTCTGTGCAGATAGACCGGTGGGCATATTGGGGGGGGGGGGGTGAGGGCTACATATAGACGAGTTTCTATGCTTGTCTTCATGAGTGTGTCCAGGCTCCTGTGCAAAGGTGTGTGTATGTATGTGTGGATGGGAATGTGTGCGTGCACTGCAGGGAAAAATGAAAGGAAACCCTTATTCTGTCCCTTTAGGTTTTTTTCACACCAAGCTCAGTTCCAACTGTGCATCCTGCCCCGCCTCCTTCATAAACGGGACAGGGATGGGGCAGGGGGAGTGGGAGTGTGCAGGTCACAGTCCCCTGGGCCTTCTCCCCTCTGTTAGCAGTTCCCATTCCAACCACCCTGCCCTGAGACCTGAAACCCAGGCGTCCAGGGCCCCAGTGGCTTTTGCAGCTAGTGGTGGTGGGCAGTGGGACCAGTGTCTTTTTCTTCCTCTTAGTAATTCTTTGTTGACTGATTTCCTGTGTTCTCTACGCCATTCCGGTATTTCCCAGACTTAGTGACCCTGAAACATGTTAAAAATTGTACCAACAAGAATTCATGGGATCTATTGTGTGCTTAAAGGCAACTGCTGAAAACAAAAACAAAAACGAATCTCTGAACCGTTGTGAAAACAATCAAGATTTGGTTTGAACGACTCTTCCAGAACAGTGCTGTCTAGATGAAATGCAGCATGATCTCTTACATAATTTTACATTTAAAAATGTCTAGTAGCCACATTAAAAAAAGCAGAAGGGAACTGGTAAAATTAGTTTTAAGAATATACTTTGTTTATATCCAAAAGATGATCATTTTAACATGTAACCGGCATAAAAATTATTATCGAGATATTCTTTCTTTTTTTCCTATTAAATCTTCAAATGGCTAGTGTATTTTCACCTACAGACTAGCCACATTTAGACCAGACAGATGTCAAGAAGTGCTCAGTAGCCATAGCTGGCTAGTGGCTACAATATTGGAGAGTGTGGCTTGGCTCTGGAACCTTCTACCAGAGAGAGAAACCCAGTAATAATAGCCAATGAGAGAAAAGGATATTTTTATTTTATTAAGAACAAAATATTGCCAGCCTGGCTTGTTTATTCTCCCCTCCCAAAACACCACTTCAGCATCTCTGAGTTAAACAGTACGGCGTATAGACTTCGCCGCTTCTCTCAGCTCCGCTCCCAGCCGCCTGCCCCTAACGAGCCCTTCCCTCTCGCCCCACACAGGTCTGGTTTCAGAACGCCCGGGCCAAGTTCAGGCGCAACCTTTTACGGCAGGAAAACACGGGCGTGGACAAGTCGACAGAGGCAGCGCTGCAGACGGGGACGCCGTCAGGGCCGGCCTCGGAGCTCTCCAACGCCTCGCTCAGCCCCTCCAGCACGCCCACCACCCTCACAGACTTGACGAGCCCCGCCCTGCCAACTGTGACATCAGTCTTAACTTCTGTGCCTGGCAACCTGGAGGGCCACGAGCCTCACAGCCCCTCACAAACGACTCTTACCAACCTTTTCTAATGACTAGCGCCTCCCGCCCCCCCCCACCTTTGCCCCACAATTTCTTTAAAAAAGAAATTATCTTTAGTTGAATTCCAAGTGTATTTTAAAATAGAGGCTTTGAGCAACTAACTAACCACATTTTAGGATCTCGCCCGGAAACAGAGGAAGACAATAATTGCGCGCCCGGCTAACGCAGTGGTGTGGACCAAGGAATTACTTGGAAGATCTATCTGCAACACAACATTTGTGTCATTGTACAGTTTTGTGGACTGAGCGAGGAAGAACAACAGATAATTTAAGTTGGCTAGAGCTTCTGTATTTTCAAAGACTGCCACGTGCCTTAGGAATACTGTTTTATCTCCATACTTTGGACGACTTGTTCATTTTTCTCTCCCTCTTTTTTCTCTCTGTATATTTATGACCAGAGCAAAAATGTAAAAAAAAACCAAACCACACAAAAAACAACAAAAAAAGTTTGTTACTTTGAATAGTCCTAAAAAGAAAAAAAAGAAAAAAAAAAAAAAAAAGGAAAAACTCAAATCCCCTCCAACGGTTGCTTTGTTGTTTTAGAATTTTAAGGTGGAAGTCTGTTCGAATATCAGAATTTGTAAAATCTAACCAGTAATAAAACCACTTATTGAAACTAGTTGGTGCTGCTATTTATTTATTTATTTTCACTGCTATTGCGTTTGGTGTGACATTCTTACAACTTAAGAGTCCTATCGAAGCCTCAAGATAAATTCCAGGGTCTTCCCTTGTTCATGCTATTTATAATACTTTATAAATATTTATTGACGATATTCATGGGGCCCCTCTTCTGCGCCAGGCTGTGGGCTGCTTGTCGGAATCCAGAGATGAAGTTGATACAGTCCCTACCCTCAAGGCAGAGACAAATGAGACCATCTTAACACGGCGTAATACGGTCTAAGAGAAGAGTATGTAAACAGAAATACCGTTACTTCACTCTTTCAAATATTCAATGAGAATGCTCCGTTGGATACTTGCCCTCTGGAGGTCACAGGTCATCACACCTGCCTTTTCTGCCCTTCCCTGGGCTGGGCGAGGGTGTCAGGCAGCGAGGGAGGCCTCCCGAGAGTGAACACTGCGCCAGAGGGCACCACAAACCCCCGTTTTCTTACAAATGATGCAAATTAAAAAAAAAAAAATCTCCCAGAGGGCAAAAGCAAATGAATTTGGTTCGTTTACTAAAACTTTAGTCAGACTCAGAAACCCAGAAGAAATGCATATTTGGAGAGGATGGAGGGTTAGAGGCAGGCAGAATGCGGTTGTGGTTTTTACTGTTGAGCAGTGTGAGTTGAGGGGAGTCCTTTCACCCCTCTCGGCCTCAACTTCTCCAGCTGGAAGATGAAGATATTCACCCTTATGTGACAGTTATAGTAAAGACAAAGTCAGGTGTGTTGAAGGGCCCAGCCGGGGTGGGTGACGTGATAAAATGTGGAGGTGGAGAGCAGGAATGTGTGGATCCTGTCATTGCTGAGTCTATCAAGCAGGAGTGGTGTCTGTCCACCTCTCATTTCTCACCCTAAACCCTGCTGCACAGTACCGTTACCGGCTTCATTGAATGCCAGCAGTTACCTAGCAAAATGTCCCCCTGTGGCCCATGAATTTGAAAATCCAGAGGAAACATCGGAGCTGCCTTGAGGAAACAGCCAGGAGTGACTGGGACAATGTAGCCCAGGGCCAGGCAGGGTCTCTCTCCCTTCCGCTGCCATAGTGGTTGGACAGGGTGGGAGGGGGGAGGAGGACAAGGATGGACTGACCCCCCTCTCTGAAGTGTCACCACACACACTTACACACTCGCACGCAAATTGCTATTGTTATTGCTATGTGGTGCCTGGCAAATAGTAGTTCGATAAGTTTTATGTAAACTTTGATATTGCTGTATGATGTGCAGAGAGTGTACACCTGAAATGAACAGTGTGAATGTTTTCCAAATGAACACACCCATGGGACCCCTCCCAAATCAAGATACCACATTACAGCACCCAGAGGGCTCGCTTGGGCCCCCCTCCCGGGAACCCCTCCAAGGGTAGTACCTAATCTCACTTCTGGCACCATGGATTAATTTTATCTCTCTTTGATCAATATATTTTTGCTGAATAAGTTCAGAATTGTCCTAGATGAGACAACCCACCTGGCGTCAGGCAGGATTTGAACCATGTCTTTCTGCTTGCAAACTCCAACCTCAAGCAGAACACATTCATAGTCACACAGCTAAGTGTGGGGGTTAAGAGCCTCAACTTTTCTACCTGTCAAGTAGGGTGACAGAATCTGTACGTCCGTGATGACTGTGAGAGAGTGTGAGCCAAGGGACAGGCCTGCGAACAGCATGCAGAGGCACCACAGCTGCGGGCACTGCCCCGGGCCCACGTGTGTACCCACAGACACGCACACATGCACACTTGGAGGCATGCGTGGGTGATGGGGAGACCCACAGGCTGAGAGGCGCACACCCAGACAGCCCCACACAAATACACACACAAATGCTTGCAGACAGACATAAACAGGCCCAGACGCTCACAAATATATCTAGACAGACACCCAGACCACCCCACCCAGGGAGACCTGCACACAAACCCAGACGTGTGCACATGCAAACATTCGCAGGCACCCAGACGCCCCCGCATAGCCTGGCTTTGCCCCTTGCTCAGGCCCGGACAGAGCCGGGTCCGATCCCTATCTCGTCTGTCAGCACTGCCACCCAGATGGAGCGGGCCCTGGAATGATGCCCGGGGGTCTCCCGCCGCCTACGTGGGAGCAAGCTTAGAAGCAGGGCCTGCTATTGGGCCAGGGAGAGGGGCACTGAGGAGGGCGCTCTCCGCAGAGCCAGAGACCGAGAGATGCACACAGAGTGAGACTCAGGGAGTGACAGAGACAGGGAGAGAGGCAGGCAGCCAGTGGCAGAGTCTGGGAGACAGACACAAACGGACAGTGACAGAGATACCCACAGAGGCAGAGACAGAGAGAACAACAGCGGTGACAAAGACGAAGAGGGCAGAGAGAGGTGGAGAGATAGACCGTAGACAGAAGCAGAGGCAAGAACCGTGACAGAGGAGGGAAGAGGCAGAGGGACAGAGATAAGGACCAAGATTATGTAAGAGACAGTGTCAAGAACACAGGGGGAGAGGTGATGAGACAGAGAGAAAGACAGATGGACATCAAGAAGGGAAGAGTCAGAAGTAAAAGGACTCTCTGGGACAGACCTAGGGCGGAGAGACCAAGACGGAGAGACAGAGGGTCGCTTTGAGGCTGGTAAAGAGTCACTCAGAGGGAGAAGGTGAAACCAAATGACAGAAACAGGAGACTGAGGAAGGGACAGGCAGGGGAAGGTGGGTTGGTGGGGAGGGGGCTGAGGCTGCCAGCTCACCCCTGTCCACTGGTGATGGGAGTGAGGGAGAAGGGGCTGCCCGTGGCTCTGGAGCACTGTCCCCACCTGCCCGTGGCTCTGGAGCACTGTCCCTACCTGCCCGTGGCTCTGGAGCACTGTCCCCACCTGCCGGCACACTGCCTTCAGAGGGGACCAGAGGGCCATCTCGGAGACCCTTTGTGTGCCAGCATGCTATGGAGATGTGACACCTCCTGGTTCTTGGGACCCACACCCGGGCCTGGCCTTAGGTAGTCTGCAGGGACTGGGGTCTTGAATGTGACTTCCCCCTGTCCTGTTCTACCGGACCAAGTCTCCTTTTTCCCACAGTGGGCAGGTCTGGGGCAGATGGAAGACACATTCCTCAGTCTTCTCTGAGTTTTGACAAGATTCAGATACTGAGGTCACTCTGAACCTCAGTATCTGAATCTGTAAAAGGGCGCCACCAAAGCCACTTTACAGGGGCATTGTTAGAATTCCCCGAGGGAGCCTGACCAGGAGGTGGCGCAGTGGATAGAGCATCGGACTGGGATGCAGAGGGCCCAAGTTCGAGACCCTGAGGTTGCCAGCTTGAGTGCGGGCTCATCTGGTTTGAGCAAAATCCCACCAGCTTCAACCCAAGGTCACTGGCTCCAGCAAGGGATTACTCGGTCTGCTGAAGGCCCGTGGTCAAGGCACATATGAGAAAGCAATCTATGAACAAGTAAGGTGTTGCAACGTGCAATGAAAACTAATGATTGATGCTTCTCATCTCTCTTTGTTCCTGTCTGTCTGTCCCTGTCTATCCCTTTCTGACTCACTCTCTGGCTCTGTAAAAAAATAAAAAAATAATTCCCTGAGGGAATATGCCCATGCTACATTCGAGCTGTGACTGAATCCAGAGGTGCGAGGAATTGTCTGGAGAAGCTGGGAGAGTCTCCTAGGAGATGATTGGTGTGGCTGGATCTTGGATGAACAGGCGATTGGGCAGAGAAAGAAGTGGGGTGGGGGGGGCACATCCAGGCAGAGGAAGCATCCAGGGCGCTGGGTGGAGGATACAGAGCACCTTCGTGAGTGGAGAGCAGTTTCATGGCTGTTGCCCCTGGAGAGGTGAGTGAGGCTCAGCCCGTGGACAGCTTGAAATATCAACAGCAACTTGGTCCTGGGAGTCTTGAGGAGCTGCTTCTGACCCCGCTGTTCTGCCCCAGGCAGCGGGCTCCATCCCCTACCCTCCACTCAGGTCAGAGTCCCACGTGGCAGAACCAGCTTCCTGGAGAGGAAGTGTTTGCCTCTGAGGCCTGTGTGTCCTGCTGGCAAGAGCGGGTACTTCCAGGCTTCATCTGTCAGCTGAGGCCCCAAGGAGAGACACCGTGGACCCTCCGGTCCCTGGGGACACTAGTACTGCCAGCAGGTCCTTCATACTTTCCTTACCACCTTTCCTCCTCTGTCCCTCCCTCTCTCCTTGGCCTTGTGCTGGGCGCTGGGCACTGGGCACTGGAGATGATTTGGCCAACATCTCCTCCCTTTGGCCTCCAGGCTCTCTGGGAGACAGATGTGTCAGCAGCCAGCCATCGTCTAGCATGAGGAAGCCTGGGGTCCTGGGAGCCCCAGAGAGGGAGAGTCTGGCTGTGCGTGCAGTAGAAGTCCTATGCACTCGCAGTGCCTTCGCGGTCACGACCTCACTGCATCTGTCCTACAGATCTGTGGGACGTGGATAGTCATTCCCTTTCACAAAGGAGGAAGCCGAGGAGAAGTTACTTGCCTAGGACCTCAAAGCTTGGAGATCACAAAGATATTTTCATTGCAATTCAATTCAATTCAGCTACCAAGTTTCAGTTCCTCCACTCTGCCAGGCGCTGTGGCTCGGAGCACCTAGGCAATTCAGGCCCACCCTGGGGGTCTTGCAGGAGCAAACCAGGCCTGAATACACCGGGACTGGGGGTGTGAGAGGCTGGGGGAGCCGAGAAGAGCCTAGTAACAGGAGGTGACGTTTGGGGGGGACTTTTTGAGTTGGAAGATCAGGCAATTGACCTAAAAGTGTTTGAGGTTGCGAGGGTTAAGGGAGAGGGCAGCAGTGCATGCTCGGGCTTGGTATTTTTCCACCAGTGAGCGGCACCCATGTGGGCAGGAGAGAAGCACTGAGGCTTCTTTGGAACTGGAAGCAGCCTCAGAGAGCCCCTAGCCAGAGCTATGCTTCAGAACCACTCCGGCAGCTTTTCCAAACTTCTGGCTCCTCACCACTCTCTGAGGAGGAGCCCAGGCTGGTGTATCTTATAAAAAGCTTTTTGTTTGGGATGATTTCAAACATATACAAAGTAAACAGAAGTGTATAATGAATCCCCAAGGATTCACTGGCCAGCTTCCACAGTTATCAATATTCACTCATTCCTGTAACCTCTATACCTCCACCCCTTCCCCACTCCCACTCTGATGGTGATGCTTAGGGATGAGCCGTGGAAGCTCAGAGGAGGGAAGGGACTTACCTAAGGGTACCCAGTCAGGAAGGAGCAGAGTTGAGTCCATCCTGCTAAAGGATATTTATTGAGTGCCAGGTTCTGTGCTGGTCACCAGTGAATAGGACGATCCCTACCCTCATGGAACTAAGATTCTAGTGGGAGATATACAAATCAAAGAACCTCAGAAGTTACTTAATGATATCTATGATAAGACATAAGTAGGACCATGGGAGCATATACACAGGCAAGGGAAAGGACAGTTTCCTGGAGAAAGTTTTCACTGAAGGATCAGATAAATGAGGGGGAATTAACTCAATAAGTGGGAGAGAAGGTGGGGGAAAAGGCATAACAGCATGTGCAAAGGCCCTGAGGCCCAGCAAGACCAAGGCACTAAAAGATGACCAGTGTAGCTGGAGTTTTCAGAGCAAGAACCAGAGTAGTAGGAGGAGGGCTTAGAGACATGGCCAGGGGCTTTCCAGGCATGATGCTTGGTTCTTCATTCCAAGAGCGCAAGGAAGCTGGGGATGATGAGTCAGGGCAGGAGGGGACAGAGTGGATGTGAGATCAGCCAGATGATGGGGCATCTGACTGGGTGGAGGCAGAGGAGATGGACAAGCTCTGGGGGGAGGGAGAGCAAAGAGGGGCCAGAGCTACCACTGGGTGGTGGGGCTGTTCCCTGCCTTGGGAGAAAAAGTCATTGGGAAGAGGATGGAGGAAGATGATCAGGGATTTGGGGTTTGGGCTTGTTGAGTTTTTGATGCATTTAAGACATCAAAGTGCTGACCCATCCTTCTTAGCAAGGGCCTCTGAGTCACATGAGGGAAGCATGAAAAGGATGTGGGACATTTACCCATTGCTTCTCTTCCATGAGTTTGCCAGCTCTCCTTAAGCTGGCACTAGACTCACAAGTTGGTCCCTGCCCACTCTGCTGGTGCAGGACTTGGGACCCACCCATTTCTGGGCTTAAAGCCAGCCAGGTGCACCAGCCTCATCAATGCTTTACATGCTGGGTGGGCTCTCTGCCTGCGGGTCTTACCTTTCCTCTTCCCTTAAAAACTCCTGCTCAGATGCCCCTTCCTCTCCAGAGCCTTCCTTGCTCGGCCCTCTCCCTGCCTAACCCTGCAGTAACTTCTGCCCCTGTCACCATGGAGGGCTGTCATTGTCTGTTCATTCTGACTCCCACCCTCAGCTCCACCCCCAACAGGGCGGCTGGGCCCTGACCTCTTCCCGCCTGGCTCAGTATGGCCAGCACAGTGTTGGGCACAGATTTTCTAGTAACATGTCTTCAGTAAGTGAGCAAATCGATGATGAGTCTGTAGGTGCATGTTTTGGGACTATTTTGCTTCTTTCTCAACTACTTTAAGCTCCATGACTCAACGTCACTGTCTTCATCTTTTTATTACATCCAGCACTGTGTCTGGCAGCTGGTGAGTCCTTAAAAATTTCCTCAATCCTGGAGAGAAGAAATGGGCATTCACTGTGGTTGAGGATCTAATCCTTAGAGCTTTGGTCCTAGATCCTGTCCTGCCACTTACTGCTGCTGTCCTGGGCAAGTTACTTAACCTCTCTGAGCTTCCAGCATTTTACATTTGCAAGCTGGGGGCAACTAGCAACCGCGTCCTAGGGTTCTGCATCACTGGCTGATACAACTCTTAAGGCCATAGCCTTGAGCAGAGTGCCTGGAGCCTAGGAGATCCCCGCTCCTAGGAGCTGTGGCTGTTTATTCAAGTCAGTCTCTCACCCAGGCACCTTTCTGAGTCTTTGCTGCATTAGAGGCGAGGGAGGGGGCTCCACTGTGGGATGGTCTCAGAGGAGCCTAAGTGGGAGTGGGCTTCAGGGCGGTTCCGGGCAGAGGGGGTGGCTGCAGGCTTGGAGCTGTCAGAGGAGGCCCTTGGGGACAGGGGAGGAGGCGGAAACCGGAGCCGAGGTGGGATCTGGCGAGGTGAGGAACCGAGACATCCTGCGGGGGCGCCCTGCCAGACCGACAGAAGCTTTCGAGGGCAGTGGGCCCCTGCTGCAGGAACTGGAGGGGGAGCGCCGCCGAGTCTGGGACTATGGAAACCCCGCAGGGGCCGGGCGTAGCGCGCCCCCTGGCGGTGCACCTCGGCATTGCCCCGGGGCTCCGCAGCTGTCCCTCCTCACCCATTTGTCTTCGCTGACGAAATCCCACTGGGGACAGAGATCTGTCCCGGGCTCGGAACGTTTTTCTCAGCTTCAAACCGAGAGTAATAATTTTGAGTCCTTAATGCGTGCCAGGTACTGCATTAGGCTGAGTTGAGTGGCTGTTGACGGCAGAGAAACACATAGTACAGGATTGGCACACAGTAGGTCACCCAACTGCCTTCTTTCCTTTAGGCTCATTCCTGAGGGCCTCTGGGCAGAGTCAAGAGGGTTCAAGCCTGAGGGGCTCCCCAGATAAGGGAAGGGGTAGGGGGGTGCAGGTCCTGGCACCTAGTCTGGGTTCCCCGAGGGGCTTGCTCTGCCCCCCAGTGGCCTCCACGAGAACTGGAGCCTGTCTGTGTGGTGTGTGATGGGGCTGCGCACTGAGGTGTGATGGGTGTAGGTCAGGGGCTGTGTTTTGACCTTGGTGTATCTGTGTGTGTGGTCATGTTGCTGTGGGGGTTAATGTGGGGGCGTCTGTGTATTTGTTGAAATACGTGTGTGTCTGTGATCAGGTGTGTGTGTCTGTGTTCAGGTTGTGCATACATCTGTGTGTTCATACAGGGATGAGTGTTCAGGTGTGCACAGGTGTTCAAGGTGGTGTCTGCTTGTGTGCTGCAGGTTGGGCATGTATGTTAGGGCCAAAGGGTGATCCGGACCTGTCCAAAGAGCGGGTAAACAAACCCAAACCATGTTTCCACCCAACAGAGGGGTGGCCAGCCCCCGCCCCGTCTCCCTCGGACTACTGCATCCCCTTAGGACCACTGCTCTTCTTCCCTCTCCCTGCTCTCAGCCGCACCTGCACCTGCGCCCAGCTCTCTACACTTCATTTTGGAGATGAGGAAACCAGGCCCAGAGCCAGGAGGGACTGGCCCAAGGAAACTTGGCCAGAAAGCTGTGGAGCCAGGGTACTGGCTGGACTCCTGACTCCAGCCTGAATTCTTTCCTCTCCCAGGAGGGCAGTGTGCACCCTGGGGCCAGGGTGGGGACAGGTTTCTGGGCTGGGCCGCGTGGGGAGCCGGGCACAAAAGGCCCAGTGTCTGCCCCTGCCTCCCCCTCCTGGCCCTGCCCTGCTCCGGGAGCCGGGTGGGTGTCCAGCGCCAGACTGGACAAAGAGGGCCGCCTGTGGTGTCTGCGCTCACCTGAGGCCCAGCCCCGGCACTGGACCCACCTGTCCCACCGCCCCACGGGCTGACTCCTGTTGGGTGTGTCAAGGAAACAAAGCGATGCCCGCATGTGGGGCTCCTGGCGCCAGCTCTCGGCTGGCACCCGCCCAGGCCCACAGCGCTCCAGCTTGCCCTGCTCCAAGAAGGGTTTGATGGGTAATTAAGATCATGAGATATCAACACTATATTAATAAAAGTATAAGAAGGGCTACTGTTTGCTGGGGCCTGACTGTGTGCCATCGCTAAGGTCTTTATACAGGTGATGGGGGCAGCGGTGCTGGGCGGTTAGGTCCTTGGTCTCTGGGGCCAGCCAGACTGCCAGGGTTATTTCTTTGCCACACATCCCAGCCATGTGATCTTGGACAAATTGCTTACAATCTCTCTGCCTCAGCTTTCCCAGTTGTAAAATGGCCAGAGATGAGTTAGTATTTAAAAGTCACTTAAAAACTCTGACATGCCATAAGTGTGCATGTTGTAGGCCCTATTATTATTATAAGTTTTAGGTCCTATGATTATTATCTCCTTGGCTTCTCATGGAGACCTAAGAGATAGGTATTGTTATTCCTGCTCTACAGATGAGGAAACTGAGGTTGACCCATTAGCCATAGGTCATAAAACAAGGGGCTGTCCAGGCCATGTCCTGAGACCCAGCCTGATGCCAAAGCCTGTGCCCGAGGCTGCACTCACTCCCATGGCACTTAGAGGATAGTTTGCAGCTTACAGGATTAACCCTCTTAACTGTCTAGAAAGTGCTTCTACAGGATTGATTTGTTCAACTCTCACCAGAAGCTTAAGCTGGGTATTTAATATTAGCATCTCCCTTAATAAATGGAGAAATTGAGACCCAGAGAAAGACAGTGCCTTGTCCAAGGTTACACAACAAGATAGTGGCAGGGCCAGCATTTGATTCCAGCTCTTTCCACAATTAAATAGCATCATTTTATGCAATTATGGTCTTGGGGTATATCTGTATATCTACCATGCATCAAGCCTCTGCCTCCGTCCAAGCAAGGTTGGGGATGGGGTGGGGTTAAGATTTGCCCTCAGTTGTCTTATTTCACCCCTCCAACAGCTATGCAAGGTCTGCCTTCGCTCGCCTTCACTTTTAGAAGCAAGAGAGGAGGCCTCACTGTTGATGAGAGTTACCCCTACTTTCCTGCTAGCATATGCCCACCCTCAGTTCTTTCCTGGTTCCCATACCTCCATCTCCTCCCTCCCCCTGCTGCCCAGAGCAGGCCCAGGCATGCAACGGGCACTCAGCAAACTGGTGCTGATGGATGCCTGGACCAGCCCCCCCCCCCCCCCCCGTGGCCTCCAGGCCGGGCAGGGCTGGGGCCTGTGCTGGTTCCCCTGAAGGCCCAGCTGGTGCTAAGGCCCGCAGAGGAGAGGTTAAGAAGGAGCGTTAATTAAACGCCTCCTGCATGCTGGGCTCAGGGGCAGGGTGGCCTGGATTTGGGGGCGGAGCTCTGGGTGGCCCCCTGAGAGCCTGTCTTCCAACACATGGGACCCCCAGAGTTTCGCCAGAGCCCCAGGGAGCTGTCAGGACGAAGCCTCCCTGAGTGAGCCAGCGTCTGGGCCCTGAGGAGGCTCAGAGCAGGCCAGGAAACGCCTGCTGGTGCATTTGTTTTTCCATCAACAACAAGCTTACGTAAACTCCTCGCCGTCTCTGAGGGTTGCCAGGGCAGAGGAGGCGCCTTATCTGATGGGGGCCCTGCCAGAGCCGGGGTTCCCTGCGTGCCTCGGCAAGGGCCCGGCGCAAACAGCCCTGGCGGTGGAGGTACGGGGACGGAGTCTGACACCTCGGGCTCCGGTCTTCATCCCAAACCCTGGGCAGGAAAATGCAAGACCCCTTTACCTGAAGATAACCAGCGGGAGCTGGTCTCCGTCCACCCCGTGTCCTCTCCGACCCCATCCCAGATCCTCAGTGCCCTGCCCTGCAGGGGCCCCCTTTACCCTGCGCCCCACCGCGGGAGAGAAGCGCCTGCAGTGAGATGCCCAGTCACCAGGGTCACCTGGCTCCTAATCCCAGCTTTGTGTTCCTCCAGCGGTGCTCAGAGTTCAGAATGCTCGGGAGAAAAGCCTGGCTCACCGGCCTCACATCCAGAGAGATGCTGATTTCATAGGGCTGATTTCAACCCAGGAATCAGCAATTAAAAACATTTTTTTTTAATTGGAAAAAAATTCAAAATTTCAGAAAGGGCACAACAATACAATGAGCTCCCACAGGCTCCTGGACTCACCAGTTGTTAAACTTTTGCAGCTTTTGCTTTTCTCTTTCCACACATACATCCTCGACGTGGGCGATTTTATTATCCTTGTTCTACAGACGAGGAAAGTAAGGTTTAGACAGCTGAAATAACTTGTCCAAGAAAGTGGTCAGATCTCAGGTGAAAACTTCTACTTTCTTTATGAAATATTTTTTGTTTAATATTCTTGGATTTTTTTTGGGGGGGGATGATGAACACTTGCATAAGAAGTATCTGAAGGTAGGCAGGCAGCTTCCTCGCTCCAGCACCCTGGGCCATTAAAAGGGAGTTTCCGTAGCCTGTTTCTCGTGTATCTTTGCAGAGATATTCCCTGCCTATGAAAACATGCCCATCAAATATTTCTTACACAAATAATACTGTATTGTCCCTGCTGTTCTGCATTTTGCTCCCTCCCCTGCCCTTGACTACAGAGCAAGAAAATTTTCCACATTGCAAATATAAAACTGCTTTATTCTTATAAAACAGTGACTGGCTGTTCCCTGATGTATTTCACTAGTCCCTACTGACAGGAGATTAGGCTCTTTCCGATTTATTGTTATTAAAAGCAGAGCTGCAATAAATATCCACATCCATACATTAATTTGCACACACGCTAGTGTATTTGTATGGTAAATTCCTCGAAATGGAATTGCTGGGTTAAAGGGTATGTAAATTTTTAATTTACTTAGATATTGCCAAATCGCTCTTCAGGGAGGTTGTACCAATTTGCCCTCCCACTTGTGAGGAAGGAGAGTGCTTGTTTCCCACACCCTTGCCAACACAGCATGTTATCAAACTTTTTGATCTTTGTCAATCTGTTAGATATAAAATGATATCTCATAGCTGTAATTTCACTTCTCCTGCTACAAGAGAGGTTGATCATGTTTTCATATGACTAAGAATCATTTACATTTCCTTTCCTGGGAACTGTTTGTTTATATCCTTTGCCTGTCTTTAATTAGGTTGTTTTTTTTTTCTTCTTCCTGATATGTAGGAGTTCTTAAAATAGCAAGGATATCAGCCCTTTGTCAATAACATATGATATGTCTATAATGCATGTTGCTTTTGACTCTGTTTATACTATTTTTCAGAAAGAATTAAACATAACTTTATGTGGCCAGATTTATCAATCTTTTAATTTATAGACTCATTAAAAATCTTTTAAAAAGGCCTTCATTACTCTAAGAATGCTTTTGAAATTGCTCCTATGTTTTAGTTATTCTAGAATTTGGTGTAAGGTGTGAGGTAGGGGTTTGGTTGTTTTTCTGGATGGCTATTGAGTTATTCCAACATCATTTGTTGAATAATCCATTTTGTCATATACCAAATCCCAACCAGGCATTTGTCCAGTGTATTAGTTTCCCAGGGCTGCTATAACAAGTGCACACAAACTGGGTGGCTCAAAACACTGGAAACTTGTTCTTTCAAAGTTCTGGAGGCTAGAAGTCTGAAATCATGATGTCAGTAGGGCCAAACTTCCTCTGGTGACTTTGGTGAGACAAGCAATTTAATTCGTCTGTCCTGCTTCTGTTGTTTATCAGGCACCCCTTAATAGATTGTTGGCAGCGGCAGCATAACTGAAGCCTCTGCCTTGGTTTCCACATGGCCTCTCCACTTAGTCTTTATACCTGTGCATAAATTTCCCTCTTATAAGGACACCAGTCATTGGATTAGGGTCTAATCCAATATGACCCTAGTTCAGTATGATCTCTTACTTTGATTAGATCTGCAAAGGCGCTATTTCCAGAAAGGTTATGCTCACAGTACTCACAGTAAAAAGGTTGAACACACCTTTCGGGGGACACAGTTCTACCCACTGCAAGTAGTATGCTTTCAATTTTTCTATTCTGTTTATTGGTCCATCTGTCTAAATACACCCATAGCACACTGTTTAAAACAATGTAGTTTAATACTATAGTCTAATATCTGTTAAGCCTAGTCCTTACTCATTGCTCTTTTTTTTTTTCTTCAGAATTTTCAGAATCTCCTTACTTATGTTGCCAAATGGACTTTAGAATCAGCTTGCTGATTTTAAAAGTTTCTATTGGTATTCTACCAGAATTACATTAAATTATATACTTTCTTTTTTTTGTAATTTTCCAAAGTGATAAGTGGAAGGTGGCAGACTGATAGATTCCCACATGCACCCTACCGGGATCCACCGGCATGCCCACCAGGGGGCGATGCTCGGCCCATCTGGAGTGTTGCTCTGTTGCAACTGGAGCCATTCTAGCATCTGAAGCAGAGGCCATGGAGCCATCCTCAATGCCCGGGCCAACTTTGCGCCAATGGAGCCTTGGCTGAAGGAGGGGAGAAGAGAGATAGAAAAGAGAGGGGGAAAGGTGGAGAAGCAGATGGGCGCTTCTCCTGTGTGCCTTGGCCAGGAATCAATCCCAGGACTTCCACACACTGGGCTGACACTCTACTGCTGAGCCAACCAGCCAGGGCCTAAATTATATACTTATTTAATGTGATTATATATATATATATGAGTAATTTGGTATATTTGTGATGTTGAGTCATCCTATCCAAAACCATTATACATATTCAGGTCTTCTTTTATGTCCCTCAGCAATTTATTAAAGTACATTTTCAATAAATCTTGTACATTTTATTTTCATTAAATTAATTTCTAAATATTTTATCTTTTTTATGAGAGAAAAAGAGAGAGGCAGAGTAGGGGAGAGACTGGAAGGGAGAGAGATGAGAAGCATCAACTCATAGTTGTGTCAGTTTAGTTGTTCATTGATTGCTTCTCATACATGCCTCAACGAGGGTGGGGATGGGGTGTTCAAACTGAGCCAGTGACCCCTTGCCTCAAGCCAGTGACCTTTGGGCTCAAGCCAGTGACCATGGAATCATCTTGATGATCCCATGTTCAAATCAGCCACCCCTCGCTCAAGCTGGCAAGCCTGCACTCAAGCCGGATGAGCCCATGCTCAATCCTGTGACCTGGGGGTTTCAAAACTGGGACCTTAGCAAAGTCCACAGAGCAGGCCCCTGGACTCTCCCTCCCCAGGGTGTGGAGAAGGGGTGAGGTGCATCAACCTCAGCTATGTCCATGAAGTCAGAGCAGCTGCTGCTTAGAGTCTGGGAAGACATTTTGCCAGGGGGAACCCCCATGAAAGTGTTGGGCGATCAGTTCACCCCCAGATGAGCTCAGGACTTGGCCCTGTACTCAGAAGCTGAGCAGAAACACTTACCAGCCCAATCAAGTACTTTTCGGGCTGGTGGATACCCGCAGCAGTGTACTTAAATGACTTGACGGCACACTGACTCTGCTCACAGGAGCTGAAGACACCCGCTAAACCTGGAGTAATGCTTATCAGTCCACAGGCTCATCCACTTGTTTGGGGGAAAAAAACAACACCAAACTAAAACCTCAGAACAGCTCTGGCTTCCCATCCTACCCCTACCCCTTCCTGAGCTACGAGTCCACTGGGAGATATTCATTCCCTTTGTGGTTTGTTGGGAGAATGAAAGCAGATCATGTC
This sequence comes from Saccopteryx leptura, assembly GCF_036850995.1. Lineage (NCBI taxonomy): Eukaryota > Metazoa > Chordata > Mammalia > Chiroptera > Emballonuridae > Saccopteryx > Saccopteryx leptura. The sequence continues at coordinate 11,258,228 of NC_089504.1, read as the reverse complement.
TACAAGGTACTTCTCTTAGTGCCTGATGCACAGTGCGCCACCAGCAATATCTACTGAGGGCCAGCAGGTCCTATTGTTGCAATTCCCACAGCCCTGGGCTGGCGGTTGGGTGGGGTGGGGGGGAGTCCCAGGAGGTAGGACTTTGGCCAGGTATGACTTCTATGAACAAAACACGTGAGCATTAGCCACAGCTTGAAACATTATGTGACCCTTCACACACTTCCTGGATGTACTTTCTGGCTCTCCTTTGACTGTGTTTTAGAGAGCCCTGCCTCGTACCCAGATCCTTCTCTTTCTTTATCAACCACACTCACCATCAAGTTCATCTTCAAGATGTCAGACTTGAGCCCGGAGTCAGCAGCCAAATAGAGTGTATTAGAAGGTGCAGTGATACTACTACTGATATCAATACAACTGATAATTATTGTGTGGCTGCCCATTTGCCTGTTTCCACATTATAAGGAAGTAGCTGCATGAATTGTTTGGTGTCTCAGTCCATTCAGGCTGCTAAAAAATATATCATAAGCTCTGGTCAGTTGGCTCAGTGGTAGAGAGTCAGCCCAGCATGTGGATGTCCCGGGTTCAATTCCCAGCCAGGGCACACAGGAGAAGTGCCCATCTGCTTCTCCAACCTTCCCCCTCTCCTTTCTCTTTGTCTCTCTCTTCACCTCCTGCAGCCAAGGCTCCATTGGAGCAAAGTTGGCCCAGGCGCTGAGGATGGCTCCATGGCCTCTGCCTCAGGTGCTAGAATGGTTCCAGATGTAACTGAGCAACACCCCAGATGGGCAGAGCATCCATCCTGTGGGCATGCCGAGTGGATCCTGGTTGGGTGCATGTGGGAGTCTCTCTGCCTCCCCGCTTCTAACTTCAGAAAAATACAATATATATATATATATATATATATATATATATATATATATATATATATATATATCATATATTTATCATATAGTTAATAAATAACAAAATTTTATTTCTCACAGTTCTGGAGGCTGGGAAGTCCAAGGTTAAGGTGCTGGTGGTAGATCCAGTCTGGTGAGGGTCCACTTCCTGATTCATAGATGACTGTCTTCCTCCTCCCCACTGCTTATCAGTAACTACTTAATTTTTTTAATTGGATTCATTGGTAGATGACTGTCTTGAGGCTGTGTCCTCACATGGCAGAGGGGTGAGGGAACTCTCTGGGATCTCCTTTATAAGGTCACTCATCCAGTTCAGGAGGGCTCCACTCTCATGACCTAATCACCTCCCAAAGGCCCCACCTCCGAATACTATCCTATTGGCTTCAACAGGTGAAGTTTGGGGGGACATGGTCAGCCTATGGCACTTGATGTCCACCACACTACTTGGAACGGTTCAGGTTGTGAGGATGTGGGGCTGGGTCTGAGAGCTTTGGTGTCCTTCAAAGCTCCTCAAATCAGTGGTAGTGACAGGCCATTTGCTTGCTGATTGGGAGTCCATGTGCATGTGTATAAAAATGGCACAGAGGAAACAAATGGGTTTTAAATACGAGCTCCAAATCAGCAGTCACTGGGGCACTCACTGAATGTGGCTATTAATTTGTGATCAAGCTGCTTGAACACTGGCAACCCTGCGTAGCTCCAGGATGAGAGAGGCGGGAATTAATTTCCGTTTACTACGGGTAATCATCTCCCTGGTTATGCAGGGGAAGCCAGTTAATAATACTTACAAGAGGCAGCATCAATTAAAACACTTTCTCTGTGCTAGGCACTTTTATCCACTTTAGCTCCCCGACTCCTGGAAATAACCCAGCATATGGGTGTGATCATTAATTCAGAGAGAATAAGTGTCTAACTCAGCTACTAAGGAGCACATCCAGGATTTAAACCCAGGTTCACCTGCCAGACAGCAAAGTTCACTCTCCAAACACCAGCCTACACTATGTCCTGCCTTGGGACCCTGGAGCTCACCAAACTCAAAGCTCCCCGTTCTTCTGTCTGGAACTAGAATTGTGAGGAAATGGAAACTGTGGGTTACAAGATCAACATAGAAATCCACAGTTAATTCATAAACATCAAAGCAATCTCAACTAAAAGTCCAATAGACTTTCTCTTTAAGCTTATTACACTGTAAAAGTCACACAAAAAAGGTGACAATTCTGAAACAGAACAAGGAAGAGGGTCTTACTCTAACAAATATCCTGAATTATTACACACTTTGGTAATGGTTACATGCTGGTTATTAGCACAGGGGTGGACAAATAAATCAATGGAGCAGAAAAGAGAGCTCAGAAGTAGACACAAGTTACATGAGATCTTGGTATATAATCAAAAGGCATTACACATCTGTGAGGTGAAAGGTTGGACTATTCAAAACTGGAGTTTGGAGAAGCTTTCTGTATGGAAAAAGCATAAAATTAGACCTCTCTTGCACCATGCACAAAAATAAACTTGAGATGAATTAATGACTTAAATGTGAAAAACAATCTTAAAAGTTAGTTGAAGAAAAGTGGGAGAATTTCTTTATGGCTCAGGACAGAGAAGGCATTCTTTTTCTTCTTTTTATACAGTGAGAGGAGGGGGGGGGCAGAGACAGACTCCCACAAGTGCCTCGATGGGGATCCACCTGGCAAGCCCAGTAGGAGGTGATGCTCTGCCCATCTAGGGTGTTGCTCCATTGCTCAGCATCCGAGCTCTTCTTAGTGCCTGAGGCAGAAGCCATGGAGCCATTATCAGCATGAGGCCAGCTTGCTCCAATCGAGCCATGGCTACAGGAAGAGGAGGAGAAGAGAAAGAGAGAGAGAGAAGCAGGGGGGGTGGAGAAGCAGAAGGGAGCTTCTCCTGTATGCCCTGACTGGGAATCAAACTTGGGACATCCACCCACCGGGCTGATGCTTTATCACTGAACCAACCAACTAGGGCCAAGAAGGAGTTCTTAAGCAAGTTACAAAAGTTAGAAACCATAAATGTTGAGTTTAAGCTCAATCAAATTAAATACTTTTGTGCAATAAAAGGCACTTGTAGCCTGACCTGTGGTGGCGCAGTGGATAAAGCATCAACCTGGAAATGCTGAGGTCGCTGGTTCGAAACCCTGGGCTTGCCTGGTCAAGGCACATATGGGAGTTGATGCTTCTGGCTCCTCCCCCCCTTCTCTCTCTCTGTCTTTCTCTCCTCTCTCTCGGTCTCTCTCTCTCCTCTCTAAAAATGAATAAAAAAAAATTTGTTAAAAATGAATAGTACAAATCTTTTTAAAAAAGTATAAAAAAAAGGCACTTGTAAAGTTAAAATGTGAGCAGGAGTTGATGGGAAAAGATATGTGCAGAATACATAACAGACATAGGTTAATGTCCAAATATATAAAGAACTCCCATAAATCAATGAGAAAAAGACAAACAACCCAATGAAAAAATAAGAAGATATAAACAATTCACAAAAAAGGAAACAAGAATGGTGACTAAGGATAAGAAAAGATGTTTAACCACACTACTTACCAAAGAAATGCCAATAAAACAACAAAGAGACTCCATTTCACACTCATCAGATTGGCAAAAGTTGGAAGATTTGACACTATTAATGTTGGCAAAGACATTGGAAAATGTGAGCTCTTCAATACTGCAATGTGGCAATAACTATAAAAGTTGGAACTATGCGTACCAAGTGACCAGTTTTGCTTCTAAGAACAAACCCTAGAGAAATCCTTGCACAGTATTCTAGGGAACATCATGGATGTTAAACTTGGAAGTCACTTATATGTCTATCAGTAGACTAATTAATCAAGTCAGTGTTATACCTTTTTGTAAAGTAGAACACCAAACTGTAAACTAAATGGCTTTGAGTTACACATATGTACATATGATAAATATAAAAAAGTATGATTTTGATTAACTGCTATAGGTTGAATCGTGTTCTTCTAAAAGATATGTAGCAGTCCTAAGCCCTGGTACCTATGGATGTGGCCTTACTTAGCAATAGGGTCTTTGCAGATATAATCAAGTGAAAGTGAAGTCATTAGGATGGACCCTAATTCAATATGATTGGTGTTCTTATAAGACACACACACACACACACAGAGAAGAAAACACCATGTGAAGACAGAAATCGAGGGAAAACGCCACATAGTGATAAAAGCAGACACTGAAATGATGTAGCTGCAAGCCAAGGACCTCCAGGCATTGACAGTCATCCCTTGTGGACCCCAGCAAGAACGACTCATTTAATGTGAACCCTGCGAAGGAATTTATCTGCTGAGATATACTTCCCATGGTCAACCAAGGGCCCAAATTTTATAAGTAATATGAGTCTAGTCAGTGGCTATTTGCTGGCAGGGGCTCCTCACATACTCTGTCTACCAGGAAGAACTTCACATTGAACTCTGCCTCCCCCGCTATAACCCCTTCTCAAGCAGACCTCAGAGACCAGTCAGCCCTAGCTCACCGGCGGTGAAAGCAGCTCAGGGGTGGATGAGCTCTCAGGGTCTTGAATCCCAGTCTCTGAGTGACAGTAACACACCCTGGAAACTTTGTTACCTCATCTGGAAAATGGGGATGAGGATTCCTCTGAGGTCCGCTGGTAGACTAAATGAGCAGAAGACAGGAAATGCGCTCACAGCAAACAACACCGAGCAGATGGGAAGAGCATTTACGTCCTAGAAAGTGCAGTAGAGGCTGGTACAGGAACTGGGACGTTCCCAGGTCCACCCTTGGGTCTCTTCTCCCTCCTTCTCCCCAGACTGGGAGTGACAACCAAGATGGCCCGGGCTCCTGAGAGCACTGTGCAGGATATATGCATCTCATGCTCACCCAGACTCTGCAAGGTGAAAAATAATGGTGATGATGGTGATGATAGCAAACAGATATAGCTATATGTGTCTTGTGTTCTTATTTTTATGTACATTAATTCATTTCACCTTCACAACTACCCTATCCGATAGATACTGTTATCTTCATTTTATAGACGAGAAAAATTAAAGTACAGGGAGTGTAAACCACTCGCCCGAGCTCACACAGCTGTGGAGAGTTTGGACCTAAGTTGTGCCCACTAAGGTGGCTGCCGCCACTCCCATGTAGCAGGTGAAGAGACGGAGCCCGGCAGAGGACAAGTGCCCAAGTTGCCCAGGCTTTCGAGTGAGCAGTGGTGATTTTCACCCAGCCTGCCTGGCTTTTTCCCTGCACCATCCCAGTTCCCCTGGGATATGCATGCTAGGGAGAAGAGGCAAGTACGGGGGCTCCCAGTTGGGGTTCTTTGAGCCTGAAGACATCCCATACAGAACCCAAGTCCACTGTCCCCTGGGAAAGTGTGAAGCTGCCATCTGGAAGGGTGGAGGTCCTTGGTGGGCAGCCTCTTTGGGGCTGAGGAGTGAGCTGGTCTTGAGATTGCCCGAGTGGCTGGGCCCCTCCTTAAGGTATAAGAGTCTGCAGGACTGGCCCTGGCCGGTTGGCTCAGTGGTAGAGCGTCGGCCTGGCGTGCAGAAGTCCCAGGTTAGATTCCCGGCCAGGGCACACAGGAGAAGCGCCCATCTGCTTCTCCACCCCTCCCCCTCTCCTTCCTCTCTGTCTCTCTCTTCCCCTCCCGCAGCCAAGGCTCCATTGGAGCAAACATGGCCCGGGCGCTGGGGATGGCTCCTTGGCCTCTGCCTCAGGCGCTAGAGTGGCTCTGGTCGCAACAGAGCGACGCCCCGGAGGGGCAGAGCATCGCCCCCTGGTGGGCGTGCCGGGTGGATCCCGGTCGGGCGCATGCGGGAGTCTGTCTGACTGTCTCTCCCCGTTTCTAGCTTCAGAAAAATACAAAAAAAGAAAAAAAAAAAAAAGAGTCTGCAGGACTCTTGGGCCAGGATGGCAGGTGTGGTGGGGTCATCTCCGGGCTGTGTTCTGATTGTTTATATACAAGCCTCCTCCTTGGGGCCCAGTTCCCTGTGGCTCCTCCTGCAGGGTTATTTAGACCCGTCTCTGCGTGGGGCAGACGCCCCTGTGGAGTCCACGCTAGTGAGACTGGGGTCGGCTCTGAGGACCGTTATCAGAGGAAACTTCAGGAAGTGGGCCAGGCTGGCACTGAGCCCGTGTCAGAAACACACACACACACGCACATACGCACACCTCTGACTCACACCCACATCACCCACAGACACTCTCCATCACCACAAAACCCCCTCCGCCCTCTCTACACACTCACTCTCACGTTCACTCTGTGAGTCTCCAGCTCACACTCTATATACCCACACCCACCAGAGACCATGGAGGTGGAGAGATCCTGGCTCAGGGGCCGCCCGTGCCTGGTTCCCATCACCAGGACTTCTCGCCGTGTAAGCTTGAACAGGGTGCTCCGTCTCTCCCAGCCCCGCTCCCCTCAGCTGTAAAATAGGCACACTAATTCCGTAGAAAGCTCTCTGCTGGGCTGACTGGTCCAAGTAGTTGATTAGGGAATCAAACGTTTGGCTCAGAAAGGCAATCATTAACAATGGATTTATTTTAAAAAATGGATTTATAAATACCTTAAACATTTTGTTCTAACATAAACCAGACTAAGCCAAAGCTGCTGCTGCTTTGAGTTCCACTCCTCTGGCTAGAATTCTCCTTTGTTTTGCCGGCACTCACAGAATGTTGCTACAGATTTCCAGTTCTTCTTCTTTTATTTTTTTTTCTTTTTAAATGGAATGCAGGGACACTTGCGAAGCAATTTGAATTTGGAATTCTACGTTGTTATTATCCCCTCCCACCCCAGATCTCTCCCCAAACAAAATCAACAGATTTATTTTTAGCAATTCATTTTTATTGCATATTTCCAAAGCATTAGACTGAGTTTTTCTCCAAGCATTTACTTTCTCTCTCTCTCTTTTTCAGGCAGATTTCATTATTTTTGTCTTATTTAGTTAAATTATATAACTACAACAATAAATACTTACACGTTGGCCAAACCTTTCTGGGCACAAGCTCTCCTGATTCTGGTAGCTCCCAGCTCAGCCAGTGGGAATGGAGCTCGGCTTCAGCCATCAGCGTTGGTGGGCAGCATCAGACGTTTTGACCTGGGCCTGGAGGGCAGCCATTAGTCCAGTAAATCGGTTAAATGCAGGTCAGCAAAGATAACTTTTCCTGGTCCCATGCCACAGGATATTGGGAGGATGAGAAACCATTTAGATCTCTCTTCCAGCACAAGGGGACATTCCCTGAACTGTGGTTATGGCGGATGCCTTGCACCCTCAGGACCTTTGCACATCCTGTCGCAGCACTCGTCACCCCAGCTTGTAAGGTTCAGTGACTGACTCCCTTTAGAGGCTTTCTGAGGGCAGGGGGTTCCTTATTCTCTGTCTCTTCAGAGCCCAGGGCTGGAGTTTGGCGTGGTCTCTGGCTTCAGAGCCCAGAGACGTGAACAACTGAACTGTGTGCTGCACTGATGGGTGCCAGGGGGCCAGGAGAGAGGGGTCTGGCACTTCCCAGTGCCAGGCAGCCTTCTGAAAACCAGGAAAGGACTCTGCCTTTAATACCCCATTTCCAGGTCTCTTGTGAGTACCCCGTGGAAGGTCCTGCAGCCCAGGCTGGACCGCGGCAGCTCTGGGCGGAGCTGACCCCTGTCCAGGACTGTACTCCTGGCCCTTTATGGTGGGTGGGAGGCAGGTGGGCCAAACCCTCCATCTGGGCACCCCCACAATGGTCCCTTAGGTTCATGCTCTTTCTGCAGCCTTCCAAGATGGCATGCTCTGGGCTCCCACTGGGTGACCCTGGGCAGATGTCTAGTGGGAGGACACCGTTTGGGGCAGGGAACAGAGCTCCATTGTTCCGACAGCTCCAGCCCCCAGGGTCTTTTTGTGGAGGAGCTGGGTGCTGACCCTGTGGGGTCTGCCATGGCCTCCTCCCCCAGGCCGATGGGGATGTCTGTCCACGTTGGGAGGGGATAGGAACAGGGCAGGCAGGAAAATGGTGGGGAGAGGTTTTGCTCACTAGAGAGGCCAGAACCACAAGATGAAAACTTTCATGATTTCAACCCACGGAAAGGATGACTAGTTTAGCAGTTCCACAAACAACCAGACTCTAATTTCTGGTTTGGGCTTAGCGGCTGCATAATAATAGCAATAGCTGTTCTTTGTCAGAAATTTCTGGCATAAAAACCTGTTTCCCAGCCATGACCTTCACTGATCGTGAGGCGGGTGTTACCATCTCATCGTGCAGGAAACCCAGATGCCTGGTCAATAATCCAGGGCTAAAAAAAAAAAAAAGTGCACATGATGACACTTCATTAGTCTAAATGTAAAGAAGCTATCAAACTCAGTTTTCACTTGAAAGCTCACATTTTGTCATTGGCAACAAATACCAACAGTTTTCCTTGAAGTGACAGGTTCACTTCTTTCATTTTTGAAGAGATGTCTGCCAAATACCCGTGTATGATTAACCAAAATTTACCCACCACTTGAAAGAACATCCAAGTAAAAACAGTCGTCTATGAAAAAGTGGGTAGTTGAGCTGGCAACTCAGACAACCATTGTATTGAAACATGAAAGGGCTTTCTGTGCACTTCCCCCCCTTTTTTTCCCCACACAGCATATTAAGAAGATGAATACTCCAGGGTTGAGATTCAATCATATTCTTAATTTTTACTGGTTTGTCAGGGGCATTTTAAAAGACTGCAGTATGTGGTGGGGAAAACACCATGATTCTCAGTACTGTTTGGCAGCATTGCCTTCATTCATTCAAACCACATTTGCTAGTGTACATCAGTGCAAATGTCAGACCATGGAAAAGAAGAAGCAAATCACTTCTAAGAAACACTACAAAAATATTTGACTTGCAAAACCTCCAAAAGTCTTGGGAATGTCTGGGGTCTGCAAATCTCATCTTAAAAATGCTGATCTTATTTAGTGAGATGCTGCAATGACTTAACTGTGATCATACATTTAAACATCTGAGGAGCCCTGGCCGGTTGGCTCAGTGGTAGAGCGTCGGCCTGGCGTGCAGAAGTCCTGGGTTCGATTCCCGGCCAGGGCACACAGGAGAAGCGCCCATCTGCTTCTCCACCCCTCCCCCTCTCCTTCCTCTCTGTCTCTCTCTTCCCCTCCCGCAGCCGAGGCTCCACTGGAGCAAACATGGCCCGGGCGCTGGGGATGGCTCCTCGGCCTCTGCCCCAGGCACTAGAGTGGCTCTGGTCGTAACAGAGCGAGGCCCCGGAGGGGCAGAGCATCGCCCCCTGGTGGGCAGAGCGTCGCCCCCTGGTGGGCGTGCCGGGTGGATCCCGGTCGGGCGCATGCGGGAGTCTGTCTGACTGTCTCTCCCCGTTTCCGGCTTCAGAAAAATACAGAAAAAAATAAAAAAAATAAAAATAAATAAACATCTGAGGAAGTGAGGAACATGATGTAGGTGATCAACCTCAGTTGCTTCCTTTTCTTCTTCAGTGATGCCCCTAATGACCACTTCCTTAAGAGGGTTGTCAATCAACCCCTTCATTTATTCCATTAGACAGAAATAAGGGGACCAGTCCTCTCCTTCATTCACTCTCCCACATTTGGGAGACCCGGGAAAACAAAGGGAGACCTCCATGGTTCTATGGCTATCTGACCCACAGATTCTACAGAGAATTTATTGTTCACATAGTGAATCACATTATTGGGGCTGGAGTTCTGAGATGGTTCTGAAAAAGATACTTTGACAAATATTTTATAAGCCTTAATATTATAATATATTCTTTAATCTTCTCTCAGCTCTGCCCTCTTGTCACCATGATCAGCTTGCATCAAAAGAGGCAGGAAGAGAGGTTCCTATTGATAGTTTCTCCAAGAGTTTTGGTTAGGCTATGTTCGCAATAAGTTAAAAGTACTAAGACAACATGTTTTCAATATTTTTAAAAGTAAGCACTTTTGAAGATGCCGAAGATTATCTAAAGCTTACGGAGCAATGAGGCTGGTTTCGGTCAGAAGGGTGCCAATGACAGCAATATGCTAAAGCAGTTAGAGTGAGGGATAGGAAGAGCAGAGGCACCAGAGGAAATCCATTATGTCCATTTCTGGCCACTCAAAGCTTTCGTCAACATTAGGAAAGTGCTTCTTGTCTGAGTTCACTGTCAATTCTGCTCTCTTGTTAAATCTCATTATTACTAATATTCTCAACTCCTTTCCCCTTTCTTCCTCCCTTCCTTCCTCCCCCAACCCTCCTTCCCTCCCTTCCTTTCTTCTCCTTTGCAGACATCTCTCGGTTGGATGGTATCCTAGTCCCGCGCATATTACTGTGAATTAATTTGCTTTTCCAACATCCACGACAATTGGTTTCAATGAGAGTAAAGGAATTTTTCTGGAGGTTAAGGGAGAACATAATTACTTCAGAGCTTTGGGCCACCCAGAGAGCAAGCCTGTTGGGTGCTTTAGGTATCAGTGAGGTAGCAGGACTGGGTATGTGCAGAACTGTCAGACAGTGGAAGGAATGGCCCAGACAAGGTAAAATTTGAAAGACACACCTGGCTGAATTTTATGAATGGATAGAGGTTGGCCTCTTAATTCGGCCTGGAACTCAATGTCATGCAGGAGTAATCTTTTCCTTTTGCTTCTCCTGGGACAGGATGAGCTTTGGGCCAAGGTTTCCTCCATGGGTCATCAGTAAGCCGCTGTGCAAGGCATTCATTCAATAAACATTTCTTCAGACCTTTTCTATTTCAGGCTCAGAGTTGGATGCTGGGGATATAGACATGGTTCTGTTTCTGCCCTCCACAAACTCTTGATCTGATAGAGGACTCAGAACATTTCATTTTAAGTCATTGCGGGTAAAGTTGATGACCCAGGGATGTCCAAGAGGTTATGAACCTGAAACCAGCTGCTCTGCCTGTTCCACAGAGGGAGTGCTATTAGAACGGGGTCTTGAAGGATGAATAAGAGCTTGACATGCAGAGAGAGTTCTTTCTATGCAAAATGCAAAAGCATGCGGAATTGTGAGAAAAGCATTGCTTAATCGGAGAAATGAGAGAACCACTGGTTAATGGGAAAAGGTGGGGATAACCAGGTGGTGAGAAACCTTGACTGTCACTGGAAGGAGTTTGAGAGGGAGAAGCCAGTCAGATAGTAGGAGTCCAACTCCAGCTTGAGTTTGCTGAACATTTAAGGTGCCATTTTTAAGGAGTGAGAAGTCCCCAGTCCTGACCAGAGTCCTTGTACATCCTTCCTGCTGGAACAGAGACCAACTCCAGGGATGTTGGAAGTCCCTGAACAGCTGCATGAGGTAGGTACCTGTACCCCTGGCTGGCAAGGGCATGGACGAGAAAACAATAACTCAGTGCATTTCAAAGTCACCCAAAGCAACGCAGGTAATTTAACAAATATTTGTCTAGCTTGCATTGCATGCAAGACAAGAACACACATATCAGTGTGTTCAAGACAAAGATCAAATACCCATGTTAGAGACCTGGCTTCTAGTCCTAGCTCTGCCATTGGTTTCCTGCATGTATTTGGGTAAATTGTTTTTTCTTTCTGGGCCAAATTTTCCCCATTGTGAGAGCTGAATTTGAAAGTGTTGACTATGACATCCCCTTCTTTTGTGCTCTGTGACTCTGACTTGCTCTCTGATCTTGGGCAAGACCCTTCCTCTTTCTAGGCCTCATTTTCCTCATCTGTACAATGGGAAGGAGGGCTAGACTTAGCTCCAGATCTAGCAGCCTGTGCGATGGACTCCCAAGCCTCCCCTCCCCAGCCCAGGGTCCCAAGCCGCCCCTCCAGCACACTTTGGCTTCCTCCACATTTCTCATCAGGATGCAACATACTTTAAATAGCATCTGCATGACTGGCTGTTTTTTTCTCTTCCCGAAGAAGCTCTCTACAAAGTGTGCCAAGTGGCAGCTGTCAGGGCCGAGGTGGCATTTCCCTCAGTGATGCTGACAGCAGCTGTCCTGGCGCAGGCTGAATGGAATGGAAATGACATCATGTTTATTCAGGAAAGACGTTCCCAGACCCAGATCAGTGTCAGCAAGATGCTGGGATGCTCGAGGAGGGAAAACACGCTGGAGACCAGTCACCGGATCTCCTCTCCTGGAACACACGCTGCGCCACGCAACGCGCAGCTCCCGCCCCCCCCCCCCTTCTTTTGCGCACACGCACAGCGCGCACCACGCCCTGCAAACCTACAGCCTTACACAAACTGATCTCCACATATACCCCACCTCTCACATGCACACACAAACACACACCAACGCATGCCACACATTACGCATCCTCCGCCCCAAACATGTCACACAAACACGTATCAGCACATGACACAATGACAGCACACACACATGCACCACACGCTCACAGACACACAAACACCCAGAGGCGTATCCAGACGCACTAGACCGCTCTCAATCTCTATACAGACAGCCACAAATTATATACACCCTCAAGCCGGGGCAGAGCAGTTGGGATGGGGAAGAAGCTAAAGGCGCCAAAGTGCATAATCTGATCTTTCGTCTTCTTCTCTAAAGGGTGGGTTGTGCCATCTAGTTTTAAGGGGTGTTTCTAAATAGCAGAGGCAGTATCTTGTGCTAGGAAGATTCTGGGCTTTAGAGTTAGGGAGACTTTGAACTGACTTCAAACCATGAATTCTAGCTCTGACCCTGGGCATATCACTCTGAGCCTCAATTTCCACATCATTTAAATGGTATGTTTTGGAAAGTGGGATGTATAGAAAGCCCTAAAGACCCCTACAAAACGCTGTTAGAACTAATCGACAAATTCAGTAAAGTTGCAGGATGCAAAATCAATATACAAATATCAGTTGCATCTCTATACACAATGAACTATCTGGAAAATAATAAAGAAAACAATCCCATTCACATTTGCATCAAAAAGAATAAAATAGGAATAAATTTACTAAGGAAGTAAAAGGTCTAGACTCTGAAAACAGCAAGATATTGATAAAAGAAACTGAAGAAGAAACAAATAAATAGAAAGATACCCTGTGTTCGTGGATCAAAAAATTAATATTGTTGGAATGTCCATACTATCCAAAGCTATCTATAGATTCAATGCAATCCCTATCAAAATCCCAATGGCATTTTTAAACAGGAATAGAAAAAGCAACCTTAAAATTCATATGGAATCGCCAAAACTCCTGAATAGCCAAAGTAGATTTGAGGAAGAGGAATAGAGCTGGAGGCATCATACTTCCTTATTTCAAACTATACTACAAAGCTATAGTGATCAAAAAGGTATGGCACTGGCATACAAATAGACATGTAGACATACGAATCAGAACCAAATAAATGCATGCATATACGGTCAACTAATATTTGACAAGGGAGCAAAAAAATAAAATAAACCTCAAAACTCAATGGGGAAAAGACAGTCTCCTCAATAAATGGTGTTGTGAAAACTGGATTATCCACTTGCCAAAGAATGAAACCAGATCTCTATTTTACATCACTCACCAAAATTACCTTAAAATAGATTAAAGACTTAAATGTAAGACCTGAAACTGTAAAACTCCTTGAAAAAAGAAAAAGTGAAAAAAATAAGCTCCCTGACATTGACCTTGCAATTATATTTTTTGGATATGACACCAAAAGCACAAGCAGAAAATAACAAGTGGGATTACATCAAACCAAAAAACTTCACCGCAAAAAGAAACGATCAACAAAATTAAAAAGCAGCTTATGAAAGGGGAGAAAATATTTGTAAATTATATATCTGATAAAGGGGCTTAACAGCCAAAATATACAAGAAACATATACAACTTAATAGTAAAATAATAATAATTATCCCATTTAAAAATGGGCAAAGGACCTGACTCGACTGATTCTGTCCCACATGGTATAAGTTGGAGCTCTGGAAGGCATAGAGAACTCCCAAGGTCGCCTCCCTTATAGGGCTGGCTGTGGACACCAACCGGAATCACCACCAGGCTGCTGGCCAAGGACCTTCAGTTTCTCCCACATGGACATCTCCACGTGGCTGCTTGGGCGTTCTCACAGTATGGCGGCTGGGTTCCAAGGAGGAGCGTTTCAAGAGGGGAAAGCAGAAGCTGCAGACCCCTTAAGGCTTAGGCTAGGAAATCACAGTGTCACTTCTGTTCGTTCAAGTCAGTCACGGGGACAGTCCAGAGTCAAGGGGAGGGAAGTGGATGACCCCTTTCTATGGGTGAGTGCCAAGGTGACATTTCAAAAGGGGGGGGGGATGGGAGATATTGTTTTGACCCTCTTTGGAGACACAATCTACCATGTAAGGATAACCGTTCCTCTCTCTAGATTCAATGTGAGCCTCTTTCCTCTGAGATCTGTGACATGCTTACATTCCCACCATGGAGAGATTCACGTTAGCCGCTGAGACGTGGTGTGGTCAGTGATTTAAAAACTGGGTATAATCCTGACTTGAGCCTGGGGAAGCCTCTGGCTCACTGTTCAAGTGGCAGGGGGCAGGAGCACATCCCTCTCTCTGTCCGAGCCTTGGTGTCTTCCTCTGTCCGGGGTCAGGCACATAGCAAAGGCCTGGTGATGGCAGCCCTTGGTCGTTACCATTCCAGTGCCAGGGCTGGAAGAGTGTCTGCACCGGGCCACCCTGCATCCCCAGCACTGGGACTTCACAGCCACTGAGGCACTAGAGAGGGGCAAGGTCTCTGGAGACCTAGAGAGACCCCACCCCAACCAACAGGACTCCCCCCAGATGGCTTGGCCCTCATTCTTTTGTGGCCCCCAACCCTGCTCCCCAACTCCGATAAGCCCAAAGATTCTACTGCTCAACTTCCGCCTGACCCTGTATAACTTTCTGCTGCTAGAAGAATAATGAATGGCTACCCGTGTGTGCCAGGACATTTTATTATTTGTGTCATTGAAACCCGCCAATGATTCTATGAAGTAGGGAGTCATTCTCATTAGACACAAAGGAACCTGTGGTTAAGAGAGGGACAGTGACTCACCCAAAGTCATAGCATCAACAGTAGCAGAGCTCCTGCTTCTGTCACTTCTCCTTCCATCCTGGCACTGATGGCGCTTGCCCTCCATGGCTCCTCACTCGTTCCAAGATGGGACAGAGGTGGCAGGAAGCAGTGTTGGGATAGGTGGCTGCTGGTGTGTGTGTGTGGGGGGGGGGTAGGGACATCCTTCCTTCCCTCTCTTTTTCAGGCATGCAGCTGGGGACACTATAAAAACACAGGGTCTGGAATCAGGTGGTCCTGGGGTCGAATTCCAGCACTGCCATTTCCTTGAGTAAGGAAATTTGCCTCTCTGAGCTTCAGTTTCCTCATGGGAAAACTGGGGATAATCAGAGTACCTACCTCCCAGTCTTGTTGCGAGGACTCAGCAAAGTACTAACAGCCAGTATTAAGTACGGTGTTCAGCATATGGCGGTGGCGGTGTGCCTAAGTGAAACAAGGTTAGCAAAACATCGATCGCTGTTGAGGCTAGGGCAAGGGTACAGGAAGTTCAGTATATCAATGTATTTCTGTGTGTATTTGACATTTTCTATACTAAAAACAATTTAAGACTCTATCCCAAGGCTATAAGTGGAAGGCAGGGGTGGGGCAGGAGTGGGTGAGGGCAGAAGAAACTTTTTCAGGACAGGATCACACCCTGCTCCAGCCTAGGGGGTGCTGGGGATGTCACTACAATGTAGAAGTACTGTCACTTTAAGACAGGTGCAGCCTGGCCTGTGGTGGCGCAGTGGATAAAGCACCGACCTGGAACACTGAGGTCGCTGGCTCGAAACCCTGGGCTTGCCTAGTCAAGGTTGATGTCTCGTGCTCCTCTCCATCCATCTTCTCTCTCTTTCTCTCTCTCTCTCTCTCTCTCTCTCTCTCCCTCCCTCCCTCCCTCCCTCCCCTCTCTAAAATGAATAAATTAAAAGAAAATTAAAATACCCTTAAAAAAAAAGACAGGTGCAGCTGCTCATAGGGTCAGGGGTAACTACTGAGAGAATTCACTGACTTGCTCTTTTTGTCTAGTCTCCTCCTTTTGACAGCCTCCTCTCTACCCCTGAAAGGGTCCCACCTGTCCCCACCCCTACCTCAGCTGGCCTGGGTCATCCCTGCTCCATCCTGTCACTGCACTGTAAATGAAAGGATAACATTCTGGTTTCACTCCCATTTTTCCCATCTGTTTTTTTTTTTTAACATTTCTATTGAGCTACAGTTCACACCGTGGCCATTGTATATCTTCTTTGAAGGATCTATTCAGATCCTTCACCCAATTTTTAATCAGGTTGTCTTTTTATTTTTGAGTTATAAGCATTCTTTATATTTTCTGAATACAAAACCCTATCAGATCTATGATTTGCAGACAATTTCTCGCATTTGTGGTTTCATTCTTTCTTCCGCTGAAGCCTTTCCTTCCAGACCTCAGCTCGGATAAAGCCTGGAGCCTTTCCTGGGAGAGGCTAATTCCTGCCTGTGTGGCCTTAGGCAAGTAACTCAACCTCTCTGAATTTTAGTTCCCTCATCTGCAAAGAGTGGGCACTGATACCTGTCTCGCTGGGTCACGGTAGGAAACCAGCATGGTGAGGACAAGGAAGCCATCTGGGAAATGTAGTTCTCAACAGCCATTACAATTAGGCTCCCCCTTAAATCCTAAAAGGTTTAAAAGCATTACCATTTAGTGGACTATTTAGTAGCGTTAATGTAAATTGTACAAGTTAAATTACCTTATTATACAAAACTACTTCGGTCAAAGTAAAATCATTATTATTTAGAATCTGTACGATGTGGCACCCAGCAGTCACCCTTAGTGGAATCCAGGCATTCAACAGTGCTAGTTCAAGATGGGCCACTGGGCTCATGCCTTTGTCTGCTGTCTCCTATCCTGACATGTCACCAAAATAAAAGGCATTAAACAAGGAATGCATCTACAATAGCAAATGTGGAAGGTGGGGGGAGTTTCACCATCTTTCCCTTGAAACGAGAGATTTCAGCAAATGTGTGAAAGGTAGAAAACAGATGGGAGTGGGCTGATGGTAGAAGGGGCCCAGCCTAGAATACACTCCACGGGGGTCGCAGAGGAGGTGGGGGTGGAGGCCCATGGGGCAATTCTGCTCTGGAGCCGGCAGCTTTGGTGGAGGAAGAAACAGAAGAGGGGCAGAAGGCAGCACGTCACCTGCAGGTCTGTGCACGATCACAGCTGTTTGTGTCTCCAGCCCTGTCCCTCGTCTGTGTAAAAAGCAGGCTGCAGCATTTACCCCAGGCCCAAAAGGCTCTTCTCCAAAGAGAATGAGCAAATTGTCTGGGAAAGCAAAGCCTCCTGGTATGCATCTTGGTGACTTGGAATGACAGTCTCCCCATTCTGACATTTAGGGGATTCTGTACAGCTGGCTCTTGGCACATTGTCTCAAAACAAAGCCTACCAATCACAGGCCCCACCCTACACCACGTGGACCACATGGCCCAAATCTTCAGTTTCTGAGAGGCCTGGTAGAAAACAAATCCTTCTTCCAAAACAGCAGAAGAAATGCACCTGAGCTGCCCAGTCCTTTCATAAATATGAACAGACACCCAGGGAGCAGCAGACAGCTGAGCAGAACTGCATCAAGAAAGAGAAACCATGCTAAACAGAATTGACCTGGAAGGAAATAGAACTACTTCAGAGAATAGAACTTTTAAAGATCCTCTAATTAATTAATGCATTCAAGTTAGAAAATATTGTAGCCACAAAACCAGGACAGGGTGTCATATAAAAATATACAATAAAAAGACAAAAAAAAACCTCTGAAGGATTAAAATTATGGTTGTAAAAAATTACACCAGAAAGCCTGGAACATAGATTTGAAGGTATCTCCCAGAATATGGAGCAAACACTCAGAATTAGAAAATATATACGTATAAGAAAAAATGAGTTCTATATGGACCATCTTGAGCCCTAGAAAGAATAAACAGAAAATGGAGAGGCAGAAATAGCAGCAGAGAATGTCCCAGAGGTGATGAAGGACAGAATCTTTACCTCGAGAGGACAAACCAGATACCGACACAATAATAAGAACACACCTAGGTATGTCTTTGTAAAGGATTAGGTTAATGAAGAAATCCTAAAAATTTTCAGAGGGAAAAATCAGTCCATCAAGAAAAGAATGGAATCAAACTAGCCATCCAATGAGCAACACAGGATTCTAAAAGACCAAGAGGAGATACTTTCAACATCGTGAAGGAAAACGACTTTCAAAGGAGACTTTATACTCATCCTTATTATCAGTCAAATGTGAGGGAGAGACTGTTTTAAGGCATGCAACAATTCACAAAATTTACTTTCCGGGACACTTGAATCCATGTTAACACAATAAATTAAAATTAATAAAAATTTTAAAAAAGAAACAAAACAAAACAAAAATTTACTTTCCATGTATCCCTTTTTGGGAGGTTATCTGAAGATGTAGTTTAGCAACAATAAGGAAATAAAGCCAGAAACAGGAAGACTTGGGACTAAGAGCCAGTAAGTCTAACTTAAGACAGCAGATGACAGTGAATTTGCAGAAGGGAGAAGGAGAACGGATGGGGCAGAAGGGGGAGTGTCTGAGGAAAGGGGGAGTTTGACGGAGTGGAGTAATAGAAGATTTGAGAAGAATTGAAGGTACAATAAAGTGTAAGAAAGAAAAGAAAGGTAATTACCTGTATGTCCCCATGTATAAGATATACCCTTTTCCAAAAAATTTGAGGGTCTAAAAACTGGGTGCATCTTATACAGTGGTTGTAGGGGTTTTTTACTTGCAATTCCTGCTTTTTCGTGCTTGTTTTTGCACTCATTGTTGAAGACAGTGATTTGTCATCAGACACAGATGAGGACAAACTAATGGATGAGAGTTTTGACAGTGATGGAGTTGTATGAATGTTATGATAAATAAAACTTGAGTTTAATAACTTTATCTAATACATTTTTTTTTCAAATTCCGGGCCCCCAAATTAAGGTGCGTCTCATACACGAGGGTGTCTTATACATGGGGAAGTATGGTACAAACTCCAGAAAAAGTAAAAATTTGGAAGAAAATCATAGTCCAAATACAAAGCAAACTAAAATGTGGCAATGTTTTGAGTGATAGGGCGGAAGAAAAAAGAATCAACTTGACCGTGGTGCTAGAAAAAGTCTCCTACCAGTGATGCAGGGGTCCTGACGCTGGATTTTAAGGGAAGAAATGGAATCCGAAGAGAGTTCTTGACTCATCAATGAACAAGGCTTTCACAGTCATAATAATGCAAATGCTATTTATTGACTTTCTTTTTGTTTGTTTGTTTGTTTGTTTTGTTTTCAGAGACAGAGAGAGAGTCAGAGAGAGGGATAGACAGGAATGAAGAGATGAGAAGCATCAATCATTAGTTTTTCGTTGCGCGTTGCCACACCTTAGTTGTTCATTGATTGCTGTCTCATATATGCCTTGACTGTGGGCCTTCAGCAGACTGAGTAACCTCTTGCTTAGCCAGCGACCTTGGGTCCAAGGAGCCCACGCTCAAGCTGGCAACCTCGGGGTCTCGAACCTGGGCCCTCCGCATCCCAGTCCGATGCTCTATCCACTGTGCCACCACCTGGTCAGGCTATTTATTGACTTTCAATGCTTAGAGTCAAACTATATACAAAGCCTAGAAGTACTGGTTGTGGTTGAAGATCAGAATAGAAACACTAGTGACCTTGACAATGTGAAAAATGAAAGTGTAGCTGGCAGGAAGGCGGAGCAAAGGGGGAGGGGAAATCCTTACTTTCAAAATGGGGAATGAGGAAATCCTTTTTTAAAAAACAACAATTTAGTAGTTGTGAACAACAGACAATGGTTTTAACTGAATTATTTACAAAAACCATTGAAAGTTTTAAAGGTAACAAATAGAAGTTTGAAAAGTAACTAAGTGTCACACGTTGGGAGGAAAAGAAGAAAGTAAGTAAGCTCAGTGAGCTATATTACCATCTTTCAGATCGTGGAGTTGATATTGTATAAAGATGACAAGCCAAGAAATAGAAAGGAAAGCAAATTAGCTAGAGATGTGTCGTGACCCACCAGAGAGTTAGAAAGACAAACTATTGTTTAAAAAGTTGTTTGTCCCCGATGGGACGGGTGGCTGGGGCAGGGTGAGGAAGGATGGGAGTCTTGCTTTTGATCATAACCTCTCTGTACCATTTGATTTGTTACTGATCGCACATCCTGCTATGATGCAAAAAGGATTGTTTAATAGGAAAAAAAAAAAAGATTCCAGGTATTCTAAAAGAAACTACTCCAGTGGGTATCGTGACTTCCTGTCTGCCATCTGGCTGCCGTTTAAACAATTTCCCCTTGTGTTAAAGCCCAGCTTTGCTTCCCACCAGCTCTTTGCTGGGGGCATGTCAGTTCTCCGGGCCTCAGTTTGAGCCCCTGTAGAAGGGGAACAAGATCTTCACCCGGCAGGTTATTGCGTAGACTACATGATGATGTATAAACACCCCAGGGCCTCCCTATCTTCCTCCCTCCATCCTTTGTTTGGACCCTGAGGTGTAAGACTGGTTTTAAAAATTCAATGAAGAAATAGAAAAGAAGGTCTCAGTCCCTAAGAAATGGTTTTTGCCACACAGTGGTGAACGGATGCTCTCCTCCAGCCAGCTCCTACCTTCCAAGGAATAGTCTGGACCAGCTGGTGTGTGTGTGTGTGTGTGTGTGTGTGTGTGTGTGTGTGTGTGTGTGTGTGTGTGTGTGTGTGTGTCACATCCCAGAGGTCCCTATTTCATACTTGGGAAGGGGGTGTCAGCTGGAAGCTGCCGGGCTGCAAGCTTCTCACTGAAAGCGGAGGGCAAGGGGGTGACTGCTTAATGACTAGATGTTAAATGTTCCAAACAATTTATACATTTAGAATCCTAAGTTTTCAAAACTCAGCCCGCCACGCGGTTCCGCAGATCTTGTTTATAACACATTCGGCTAAAATTATCTCAGTGCCTCCCGCACCTCCTATGGCACAGATGCTCCGGAACCTGCAGCTCTGCTTCCATCCAGAGATTCGTGCCGGAGCTATTTGTGTTCGCTGTAAATGAAACACGAAGCCGAGGAGCCGTGGCGCTGGCGATTTTTATAAATATACGCTTAATCTTCGCAGCCGGCACTGGGGTTCGAGTTTTATTTATCTGTGTTTTTGCCTCCTGGTTCCCCCAAGGGGCTTGTTTTCGCAGGTGCCCCAGAGAGGCTGCTGCCTGTGCAGGGAGGTAGAGCCGGGACAGAGCCCAGTTTCCTTCCTGAGGACGGTCCCTGTCCTTGTTCCGGGAGGCAGCTTGGCGCAGGGCAATGATCATGGGCTCCGGACTCTGCGGCTCCTTCAGGCAGTTCTTCCTCCGCCTGAGCCTTACCTGCCTTGTCCATGAAATGGGGGTCGTACCAGTTCATACCTCACAAGGTTGCTGTGAAGGTCATAAGAACCGCTCAATGCATGTTGGTTCATCCATTCATTCAAGGGGTATTGACTGAGCACTACTAGCCCAGGGTCCTTAGACTCAGCTGTACATTAGGATCACATAGGGGTCTCACCCTAAATTGAGGACATCAGCCTCTCTGGCGGGTGGGGGTGATGAGATCCAGGCATCAGTATTTTAAAAAATTCCCCAGGTGATTCCAATGTTTGAGAGTCAGTAAACTAGATCAGTGCTTCCCAGACTTTGATGTGCATACAAGTTCCCTGGGATTTGTTAAAACTACAGATTATGGTGGAGCAGGCCCCGGGGGATGGGGCAGTGTTGCTAGGCGCTGCATTTCTAGCAAGGGCCTGGGAGATGCTGCTGCTGGTCCACAGACCACACTCTGAATAGCAAGGTCCTAGGCACTGTGTTAGGTGCTGTGGGGACCAAGTTACTGTACATCGGGCAGAGGTAGAGCAGCCTAGACAGATTTTACAATGAATATAGACAATAAAGTGGGTGATAACACTGATGAATGTTATGGCAAAAGAGGTACAGGACCCTATGGGAGTGCCCTGGGGACCGGAGGACCAGGTTTTGGCAATAAGGGTGGGAGGAAATCAGGAGTGACGTCCTGGAGCAAGCTAAGCATTAGCCAGCCGAAAAAGGAGGGATGCTGGGAGATTGATACAGGCAGATCGGATAACACATGCAAAGGCCCAGAGGTCAGAGAGGAGCAAGGGGACTGAAGTTTCCATGTGGAGCTGGAGCTGTAAGTAGGGCCCAGATCAGGAAGTAGCTCTCATCGGCCCTTGAGGTGAAGGGGCTTGACCTTTATCAGAAAGAAAATAAATTGGAAAGCAGTGAAAAGCTTACACTGATGGGGTTGGGGGTGGTGAGGAATGCCATCAGTTTTGCCTTGTAGAATTACTGATCGTTCCAATTGCTCCTGCTCCTTCTCACCCAGCCCCCATCCGCAAAGCACATTTATAGAATAAAAGTGAATTCCCACTGATCAATGAGAAGGGCCATTAAAGTGCCCACTATGTGCCAAGCTCAGGGCTAGCTGCTGCTGGGCCACATGGAGACAACTGACCCTGTCCCAGTCCCCTGAAAGCTCCCAGTCCATGTGTGTTTGGGGGTGAGGGGTACTGGGAGACAGAGGCACAGAGAACGCGAATAGCAGGTAGATTATAATAGATTTGGGGAGAGTCAGTAATATGGAGGGTGATAGCAAAAAAGGGCGGCTTTAGACAGGCCACACAGACTGGAGGTCCTGAGAAGGCTTCTGAGAGGAGAAGGAGTTTTAGATGCTGTTAGGACCTCAACTGGTCAGAGAAAGAAGGCGAGGGCTCTCCAGAGGGACCGAGGATGCAACCGGCAGAGCCCCATTGAAGGATAAGAGGGCAGGGCGTGGAGCCGTCTTCAACACTACTAATTCCCTGTCCTGTCACAGAGCTGGCAGTCCATACGTGGTCGCTAAATAAATGCGGATGGTAGGGTGGCGTTACGGACTGAAAGTTTCAGATGTTGAAATCCCAACGCCCAACATGACAATATGTGGAGGTGGTGACTTTGGGAGGTAATTGGGGTTAGACGAGGTCATGAAGGTGGGGCCCCACGATGGGATTAATGCCCTTATAAGAAGAGACGCCAGAGGGGCGCACTCTCTCTCCCCCTCTCTCCGTACCATGTGAGGATGCAATAAGAAGGCCATTTGTAAGCCAGGAACAGAGCTCTCATTAGGAACCAAAGAGATTTGTACCTTGACCTTAGACTTCCAGGCCTCCGGAACGTGAGAATAAATTTCTGTTGTTTAACCCACCTGGTCCACGGTCTTCTGTTATGTCTACCCAGGCCGACTCAGACACTCGAGTCTGAGCGCGCAGGGTCTGGCTGTATGTGTTTGGTCATGGCTTGTTTTCAGCTGGTGTCTTCTTAAGATCTTATAGCATGTCTTAATTTGAGTCGCTGACCCAAATTCCTGGAAAGCCCACCACTGCCACACCTGATGCCAAACTACCGTGGCTCTCCTCTGAAATTGCTGGATCTCTGTTCTCAAGCAACTAAAGGGTTAATGTCCTAAACACCAAGGGACCTTTGAGACCCTCTCCAGGGCCAATGCTGCTGACTCTCCGGGACACGCAGCCCAATTGTTAAGTATTTGGAATCTGACGCCTGGCTGCTAGTAACAGAAGATACTTGGGGAAGACTCAAGTCCAGGTGAGGGAGAGCTGGAGGACCCGCTGACCTCTGAATGCATGAGCCCAGTGCAGACAGGTGCAGACAGGACCGGCGCCTGCGGGCGGCAGCCAGCCCAGGGCGTGTGCTCTGTCTCATGGCGCCCACCTCTCTCTGGGCTTCCACTTCACTCCCCTCCATTTCTGATACCTGGTGCTTTTTTTCTCCTGGGTCCACGTGGCCAATAGGCCTCTCAGGTTTACATGTCCTAAGGATCAGCCACCCAAAGAGCCTGACCTTTTATTTCAGCTCCAGGGCTAGAATTCCAGAATTAGAATTGGGAGTGGGAGATTAAAGAGAAGTTTCCAGAAAGAGGACATAGCGTCCCCAAAAGTGGGAAGAGGCTGGGCAGCCAAACAATAAGTGTCTGTGACACTAAACAAAGGGATGAGTAGGCTTTATCAGGAGGCCATGGGAAGCCATGGAAGGTTCTGGAGGCATAGCATGATCAGAGGTAGGAAAATTTATTCTTGTACAAGAAGAAGGGCAGAGACAGGGAGACCAGTGGAGGCCTCTCTGGACGTCCAGGAGAGAAGCAAGGAGGACCTGCATTCAGGGAAACAAAGTAGGCAGAAAAAGGAAGGACGGGAAAAAAAACAATGGGGAGTGAGTGGCAGGAAGGCAGGGCGAATGCCCGTGTGGCCTTGTTGACTTGGGGCCCATTCATTACTTGGGAGTCAGCGCATGGAGGGTGATGGGAAGGAGCTGTGGAGAAGGCCACCTGAACATCTTCCTGGGCTGGCAGAAGAGGGGAGGAGATCTGAGACTAATTCGCAGTACAAGGAGAAAGCAGTTGGTGTGACTTTGTTCATCTCAGGAAGGGAACTGGGCCCGATGTCCTCATAGCTACCTTTGCCGAGAGGCTCAAGGACTCTCTCGGGGGCTGGGCTGTTTTCCGTATCAAGGGCAGGCAAACTACCGCTGTCTCGTACAAACGGTTTTATTTGAACACAGCCCGCTCGGTCATTCGTGGACTGTTCTGCCTGTACAGCCTGATGTAGTTACTATCCAGCTCTCCACAGAAGAGCTTCTGTATCAGTTGACCCAGCTTCCTCTCATTGCCATTGTCATCCAGCCCCAGAGACCAAGGACTGCAAGCCTTTTCCTCTACAGAGCGGGACTTAGACAGCCTCTGCGATGAATGGATTCAAACCTCCATTTTTTTTTTTTTTTTTTCATTTTTCCGAAGCTGGAAACGGGGAGAGACAGTCAGACAGACTCCCGCATGCGCCCGACTGGGATCCACCCGACATGCCCACCAGGGGGCAATGTTCTGCCCCTCTGGGGCGTCGCTCTGTTGTATCCAGAGCCATTCTAGCGCCTGAGGCAGAGGCCACAGAGCCATCCCCAGCGCCTGGGCCATCTTTGCTCCAATGGAGCCTCGGCTGCGGGAGAGGAAGAGAGAGACAGAGAGGAAGGAGAGGGGGAGGGGTGGAGAAGCAGATGGGCGCTTCTCCTGTGTGCCCTGGCCAGGAATCGAACCCGGGACTCCTGCACGCCAGGCTGATGCTCTACCACTGAGCCAACTGGCCAGGGCCAAACCTCCATTTTTTTTTTTTTTTTGTATTTTTTTGAAGCTGGAAATGGGGAGAGACAGTCAGACAGACTCCCGCATGCGCCCGACCGGGATCCACCCGGCACGCCCACCAGGGGTGATGCTCTGCCCACCAGGGGGCGATGCTCTGCCCCTCCGGGGTGTCGCTCTGTCGTGACCAGAGCCACTCTAGCGCCTGGGACAGAGGCCAAGGAGCCATCCCCAGTGCCCGGGCCATCTTTACTCCAATGGAGCCTTGGCTGCAGGAGGGGAAGAGAGAGACAGAGAGGAAGGAGGAGGGGGGGTGGAGAAGCAAATGGGCGCTTCTCCTGTGTGCCCTGGCCGGGAATCGAACCCGGGTCCCCTGCACGCCAGGCCGATGCTCTACCACTGAGCCAACCGGCCAGGGCCCAAACCTCCATTTTTAATTCAAAAGTCTGAGTCCTGGTTTAGCAAGGCCCACCTGTCAGTCTTGGGTCATTACCAGGGTCTATGCCCGGAAGCCCAGTGAGTCCTCATGCAGATAGGACGCCTGGATGTCCCTGCCCTCCCAGCATCAGGGCAGTACCTGAAGCGCCTCCTCCCTCCACTCTCACTTCCCTTAGGTGTGGAGGTAAAAAAAATTCACAGGAAGGCTAAGGCTGGCTATTAAGTTGCAGAATGAGATAGTGGAGAGGACATTCAGACAATCCAGGGGTGGACGAGGGAGGGAGGAGAGCCGGGAGGGGCAGCGGAGACATGGGTGCCGACTCTCGGGCATGCGCCCAGCCCAGCCAGGATGGAAGGACGAACGTAGTTGAGAAGGATTCAGAGGAGCAGGAGAGGATAGGGATGTGGAGGCTGGGGGAAGTCAAAGCTTGTGAAAAATGTTTAGAACAAACCCAGAGGTGCTTCAGGGGTGTGTGTCTGGAGACAGAGACACAAGCTAGGGACACACCGCTTGGTTGAACATGATGCTACCAGAAGACAGACATTCTGGGTTTCTTTCTGCCTCCTCACAAAGAACACTCTTCACAAAGGAGGAGAGCCAGTCTTAACAGGAGAGACTATTATGTACCAGGTGCAAATCAGGCGTCAGGCCGTCTTCTGTTACTTTTAAGTTTGTTTGCGAAGGTAACACACCCACCCAGAAAACCACACAAACAATAAGTGTACAGCTCAGTGAGTCTCCACAAATGGAGCACACCCGTGTCATCCACACCCCTCGTGAACTCTGTCCAGTCACCACCACCTCCAAGGGTAGCCACTGCCCTGACTTCTAACACCAGAGACTGGTGTTGCCCGTTTTTGAACTCCCTGTAAATGGGACCACAAAGCATGCTCATTTCTGCATCCAGTGTCTTCCGCTCAGTGTCGTGAGATTCCCAGACGCTGGTGCCTGTGGCTGTAGCCTGTTCCTGTTCGCTGCTGTCTTGTGTAGCTGCACCACAGTGCGGGCATCCGATCTCTCCTTTTTAATCTACTCTGCAGTCTGTCTGTGTTCAATCAGTCAGATTTCTTGAGTAAGAAAGAGGTATGTAACAGAGTGTCCTTGTAGTATTTCAGAAAAAACATGTGTGTGTGTAGAGAAAGAGAAGGAGAGAGAGACAGACTCCATTCCAACTGATGGACATCTGTGTGGTTTCCAGTCTGGGGCTGTTATAAACAGCTCTGCTATGGACGTTCTATAATTGGGCTTTGATGGACATGTGGATAGAGTTCTGTGGTGTATACTTAGAAGTAGATTTGCTGGTCACAGGGTAGGCGTAGATCTAGCTTTAGTTGATACTGATTAGGCAAAATTCTTATTCACATTTTTACAAACACGGGACCGAGGCTCAGAGAGAAGGGATCTACTCAAGGATGTCCCTGTTCCTGGGGACATCTGAAGCCTCTGCCGTGCCCTCCTGCAGCCTCAGCCTTTGGAGCAGTCTCTGGCGCGGTGACACAGAGCATTTGCTCGCCAACATTTCCAGACAATTGAATAAACTAGTCAAAGACGCATGCACAAAAGAACTGATCTGTGCTGACTTGAACCTGGGAGGGATGGTGCACGTGCTGGGACTTTTAAAGGTGTCATGGATTTTACCTGAAAAAAAAATTGCAAGCCATGTTAGGTGAGGTCTAGGCTGTGGCAAGACCAAGGCTGGGGGTCGGGGGAGAGTGAACATCAGACCCAGCCTAGGACCCAGGGGTGGAGTCGAGGGACCACGCCCACACAGATACTGGGAGTACAACAGAACAGGAAGAAGAGGTGAGACCAAGGTGGGACCAGGAGCTAGGAAACCAGATAAGGCTGCAAGAGGCAGTGACCTTGGGAGCAGGTGTTGGACAGTGGGTTTGCTTCTGTTTTGAGGGTATCTGGTTACCAGGTGGTTTAAGTGTCAAGTGCTCAACTGTCTGATCAAACTATGTGGAATCTTCCCGAGTGACCTACAGACTGCTGAGTGTGTGTATGAGGGTTGGTAAAAGGGCTTACCTAGAGTATGATCTCTCAGTGTGTGTGTCCAAGGGTGAATAAATATATGTGAATCGGTATGGCAGACAGACCCAAGTGTGGCCCTTTGTTCACACCTATACAATCTCTTCTCTTTGACTATGGGTGGGACTGCTGACTTTTATTTTATTTTATTTTTTTAGTGAGAGACAGGAAGGGAGAAAGATGAGAAGCATCAACTCATAGTTGTGGCACCTTAGTTGTTAATTGATTGCTTCTCATATGTGCCTTGACTGGGGGGAGGCTCCAGCTGAGCCAGTGACCTCTTGCACAAGCCAGTGACCTTGGGCTCAAGCCAGCAATCATGGGATCATGTTGATGATCCTAGGCTCAAGCCAGTAACCCTGTACTCAAGCTGGTGAGCTTGCGCTCAAGCCGGCAATCTTGCGGTTTTGAACTGGGGACCTCAGCATCCCAGGTTGACATTCTATCCTTTGTGCCACCACTAGTTAGCCTCTCACCTACTTTTAATTAATAGAATCTGGCAACAATGGTGGGATGTCTCCCTTGTGACTAAGTAACACACACACACACACACACACACACACACGGTTCCATCTTACCAGCATAAACTAGTGAAGTGCTCCTTGCCAGCTTAAAAAGTTAAGTGGCCGTGCTAAGGAAGCACTCAGGATGAGGACAGTCTTTCTCCAACAGGCAGCAAAAAGCTGAGCCCGCCTGACCTGTGGTGGCGCGGTGGATAAAGCATCGACCTGGAAATGCTGAGGTCGCCGGTTCGAAACCCTGGGTTTGCCTGGTCAAGGCACATATGGGAGTTGATGCTTCCAGCTCCTCCCCGCTTCTCTCTCTCTGTCTCTCCCTCTCCTCTGTAAGATGAATAAAAAAAAAAAAAAAAAAAAAAAGCTGAGCCCTCAGTCATAGGCCACAAAGAAATGCATTCGGCCAAGAACCTGAGTGAGTCCGGAGGAGGACTTCCCCCTAGTTGAGCCACCAGATGAGAATGCAGCCCAGCAGCCATCTTGACTGCAGCCTTCTGAGACCCAGCTCAGCAATGCCCAGACTCCAGACCACAATAACCCATAGGATAATAAACATGTATTGTTTTAAACCACTGAGTTTGTGGTCATGTGCTCTGTAACGGGAGAGCACCAGCACAGTCGGAGCGTACGTGAGTGTGCGAGGTGTGGGTCCCTGGGGCTGTGTGAGGGTGCGTGAGGATTTGGACGGCATGTGGTTAAGTGTTTGAGCACATCAGAGTGTGTGGATGTTTGCGTCCGTGTGTGTGAGAGTGTGCGTTGGTGTGGCAAAGGGTGTGCATGTGTGTGCTAGTGCATGTGTCTGTGGGAGGGCAAGCATGTGTGCGCACACATGTGTGCGGTGCCCCTCCCCCACCTCCTTTTATTACTTCCTCCTTGGGTTTGATGTTGTGGGTGAATAAAATTTAAAGAGCTCTAAATTTTTTAAAAAGAGCCCTAAAGGGAGTGGAGCTTTCTGTGCATGAGTCATTACCAGGAACACCTGTGAGCTGTTGATTTTAATTGGGCCGCAGCTGTCAGGTTGCAGAGGGGGAGGGCTCCGTCCCTTGGCTTGTCTGTCCCCAGCCCCCACCTCCTGTCGGATTCTTGGGTAGGCAGCAGGGCCAGGAAGGCAGAAAAGCCCCTGGAACCCCGGTCGGGCCCCAGGCCCTCAATGCAGATAGCGGCCCAGGGGAGGGGCTTGGTGACTTCGGGAGAGGAGCTGGACTCGGGCCTAGTCTCGCTGTGGCCTGACGCCTCGCTGCAGGACCCGGGGCCCCCATGGCCCTGCCTCTGATCGCCCTGTGCCGGGAATCATGCCCGAGACCTGGGAACTCTCAGCCCTTCACTAGGGGGTGCGTGAGCACCCACCCACACCGCACCACAGACACACGAATGCTCATCTACGCAAACTCACGCTTTAGTAATAACAACAGCAAATGTTGATCGAACACCCACCATGTGCCTGGCACTTTTCTAGGTTTCTTTGTACACCATCTCATCAAATCCTGCAACAGCTGAGGTGGGTCCTAGCGACCCCAGTTTACCCACAGGGAACTAAGGCACAGAGAGGTGAAGGAACTTGCCCAAGGTCTCACAGTGAGCGATGCAGTCACCGGTACACTGACCCACACACACACGCAGACGTGCACGCACCTGCACCCCCAGTGACACCCACATGCTCGCACACGTTTGTCAAGAACAGCCTTGTCCCTTACCAACCCTCCCTGCCAGTGCTCCAGTAGACACTCCATGTGCACACACACATAACTACACACGCAAGCGTGTGCCCTCAGGCACGCAGGTGTATCCACCGCCTATATCCATTTACCCTCCGACTCAAACATACCGCACGCCCCCTTGAACAGCCTCACAAGACATATCCAGCCACTCACACTAACCCAAGCATGGAGAAGGACGTGTGCCCACACAGTGTCAGCCTCACGCTCCTCACAGGATCACACCTTACAGGTAACACAGACCATGCACACTCCCCACCAGCCTGCCTCCTCCACAGACCTGCACACCCCCACCCGCTCCCTGAGGCCAGGGGCTTGCTTGCTTCTTTGTGGCAGCCTCCTCTCTCACAGCAGGGGGACCCCCTAAACTCTCCTCTTCCCGAGCTCCTCCTCAGCACCCAAGGGCCACTCTGAACCCCCTCTTTATGGGCAGAGCTATTGGCTCTTCACCTGACCTCCTCCCGAGAGGCCTCGTCCGACCAAACCAGCCCGCTAAGGTGTCCTCCTTAATGAAGGAGAAGTGTCCCCTGAGAAGGCTTCTGCCCCGTCCCGGGCCAGCCGGCACAGCCACTGTCATCTTTCATAAAAGCACTTTCTCCGGTCCCATTACATCACACACAGGACTTGTCCCACTCCACATGAGGGTCACAATGTAAAGAAATGCTGATCTAAGTCACCGGCCGGAGGACGCATCTCACCTGCCGGAGGCCACACACCAGGAGTTGAACAAGAAAGTGGGGTGTGAAACCATAGCCCTACCTGCAGAGAGGGCAAGCCGGTCTGTGCTCAGTGTGGGAACCCACCTGATTCCAGAAGGAAAATCCGTGCTGGTGGGTGAGCAACATGCAGCCGACCTCAACATAACGAGGGGAGGTGGGAGGAGCCGGGGCGGTGGGGACCCAGAGGAAAGATGCTTCACAGAGAAGTTCAGGCCGAGCAAGAAGGGCTATGCAAAGTCTCTGGCTCTGGTCCTAACGCCCCACTTCCTCTTTTGCTCAAGAAATCACAGGAGAAGGCTATTGAGAGGGACGCTGACAATCCTGGGCACGAGTGTCTGTGTTTCTTGCGAGGTCCAGAGTGATGCCTCGGGTAGCAAAGTGGACCTCTCCACCTGTGGGTCTCTGGCAGCCAGCGCTCAGTCCATCACTCTCCCCCAAGCCCGCTTGTCCTCCTGGCTACCCCAGGTCCTGCCAGGTGTTTTAGGGTAATGTCCGATCCTGCTTTCCACATGGCAGGGGCTCAGTGAGTGAGACTCCTGGTCCTCTGCCTCCCCTTCACGCTTCCGCCCTGAGGAGGCAGACTGACTTTCTGATTGAGAGATTTGGGAAGAATAAAAAACTGGGCTCATGCTTGCGTTGTTTTATCCCTCGGAGCTAGCTGCCCGCAGGGAGCAGCGGTTCTCTGCACCCTCAGGACTTTCTGGGCAGACTCCCCAGCTCAGCACTTCCTGGGGGGAGCACTTAGGCTCTATTTTGGGGGTCAGCTTACAAGCCTGTTTGGCTCTCGCCCAAAGCTATGCCCCTTACCTGGCTTTCATTAGGAACTAAGGTGACATTTGGCCGTCATCAGCCTGGTTTCTATCAGTCCTGTTTCTTAAAGTGATCAGGACTCAGGTGAAGAAGAGAGGGGTTCTTTATCGGACTTTTCCAAGAACTCCAGCAAAAAGCCTCATTGTCTACGCTTTCCTTAAATAGAAAGCCCACTATTATCTCTTCCCTGACCATCATACTCCATGTTTAACCAACATCTGCCAACACTTTCAGACCTAACCACTTCACTCCGTCACCACCCTGCGCTTGTCCAGGGTACCGCCATGTCCTGAATAGTCACGCGCCCCTGGCCATGTCCCTGTGTCACTCTCACTCCTTGTCCTTCCCTCTCCTGGCTTCGTGACAAGGTCTAGAGCCAGTCTCTGTCCCAGGTGCTCACTCACCCCTTGAGGAAACATCCATGTTCTATTTAGAGAGAGCCAGCTCTCATGTCTCCCCTCCCTTTTTTTCTCCCTTTCTCTCTGGACGGAGAGTCTATTTTTATTTTATTTCATGGGATCTGTCTTTCAAAATAATTAACCACCTTCTTGTAGCAATTTTTCTTCACCCAGGAACACAAAAATCACATAACACACTGAAATTCCTTTTAACACCCATTGTGAATTATGCCGTTGCTGTATTGTGATAAGTATGTTGATCAGGGGACATTGAAGATAATATGTTCCTAGCCTGAAGCTGGAATCCATCCATCCCAATCCATGGAGGAGGTTGCCCGGGATGGGGTGGAGGTGCTCATTCTCCCTCCCCGAGTGGCCAAAAGCAAGAGTGGCCCCTAGCTTTCCCTTCCTTTGCAAACCTGAGCCAGCACGCAACCTGACAATGGCCCCGTCTCTGGCCAGACGCATGTGCCCCTCTCACTTCCTGTTCCCGGTAACCATGGAATCAGGGCTCCCAGTTTACAGACATGCAAACAGAGGCTCAAAGGGACCAGGTGAATTGCCCAGGAGAATGGGGCTGGGAATTGGGCTCAGCACCACTGCCTGATCCAGAAAGTTTCCTAGTTGAGATGACTATTTTATGACTCCCGGATGACCGACTTTCTCCTACCTTTATCTCTCTCCACTCTAACCGCCTCTCCTTCTCCTCCTGTTCAGTTCACCATCTCGCCTTCCTGTTTTACTGAGCTCATGAGGCCACGGGAAGAGAACCGCCTCTTTTGATTGGACGTATTGGAAGATATAGAACAATTGGCTTTCTGGATAAAAGGGCCCTGATTTGAAGCACTTGCCAATTTTCATGGTGTAAATGTTCCCACTAAAGCCTGTTTCAAGCTGCCAATGGTTTAATAACCAGCTCATTAAAAAAAAATGTCTGGGAATTTAATCATCTGCTCTTTTGAGCTGCCAGGCTGAATCTACCCACCCCTGGACCCTCCAAATTCTTTTCACCAGTAGAGTCATGTGTTCCCACCCTCCCTGCCCTCCCAGAGGTCTACTGCCCCGTGTGAGGCCAGTGCCCACATGGGAAGGTCCCAGCAGCCTCCCCTCTCACCAGCAAGGATTGACACCTGCAGTTACTGCCTCTCCTTGAACTATCCATTTTCTCCTCCACTCCATCCATCCCATTATCACACAAACACGTCCTACGTGCCCTGGAAGAAAACCTTCCCATGACCCTACTCTCCCTCCAAGCAGCACCTGGTTTATCTGCTCTCCTTTTGAGCAACAGTTCTTGCAGGAGCAGTTTGAGCTGCTGAGTCCACTCCTTCCTCTCCCGTTCACTCCTCAGCCTCCCTGGTCAGCCCTTCGTCCCCGCCACTCCTGAGGACACGGTGGTCGAGGCATCCAGGTCCAGGAACTGGCTTCCGGCTCAGTGGCCTCTGCCTTCTAGAAGGGGAAGGAGAGCAGCTGCGAGCCTGACCCCACACCTGCCAAGGCTGCTCTGCTCTTCCCACCAGATGCTTTCGCCCCAGATCTTTGCATGACTCAGCCCCTCACTTTTTCTAGATTTCTGTTTCAGTGCCGTTTCCCGGGCGACCTGATCTAACAAAGTGTCCGGACACTCTCTCCCTCTGTGCCGTTTCCCCTGCTTTGTTTCTCTCCACAGCTCTGATCGTCACCTGACACCTTGCATGTGTATTGATGAATTTGTTGATGGTGCATGGCAGAAGGTAAGCTCTGGGAGAGCAAGGGCTTTGTTTTTCGGTCACTGATGTATCTCCAGGGACGAGACCATGGCGTGGGTGCTCAGCGAGTATTTTAGCGGAGGGAACCAATGAATGAATGCGTGAGTAGAACGGTGGTGCTAACCTTCACGCCCGGATCTGTTTGACTTCAAAGCCTGTGTGCTTCCCTCTGTGACACTGCCTTCTTTGAAGCCATTTGCACCATCCAGAGGCCCGAGGGGGCCACTCCTAAGACTTGTTTGTTCCGTCATGGTCTTGTTAGGTGTTTATTCCCACTTTGGGTTACCTGTAGTTGGAGATCTGGTTCTCTCTTGCTTAAAATTGTTCATGGTACTGTATGGCCTTTAGGAAAAATCTAAAATCTGGAGCCTGGCCTGTACAGCTCCCATCTTCTGATCCTGGTGTCCTTCTCTGGCCTTCCCGTCACCCCCACCAGGGGCACCCCACAGCTGGCTGGACGCTTGCAGCACCTCATTCAGCCAGCTTCTGTCCTCACGTGTCAGTCCGCTCTGGCCGCCGTGCACAGCACCACGGACTGGATGGCTTGGTCAATAGACTTACCTTCTCAGCTCTGGTCCTGGAAGCCCAGGATCAAGGTGTCGGCAGGATTAAGGGAAGCACCCCTTCCAGGCTTCTCTCCTTGGCTTGTAGACAACTGTCTTCTCCTTGCGTCTTCACATCCGCTCCTCTCTGTGTGCGTCTGTGTTCCAGTTCCCTCTTCTTAGGAGGATACCAGGCATATTGAGTTACGGTGCACCTATATAACCTCATTTTACCTTAATTACCTCTTCAAAGACCCTATCTCCAAATACAGTCACATTTTGAGGTACTGGGGGTGAGGACTTCAATGTGAATTCCCGAGAGATATGATTCAGCCCATAACACCCCCGCCCCGGGCTAACTAAGCTCCAAATTAACCCCCTTCCCTGACTCCGCACCCTGCGAGGTGCAGCTCTATCCTTTTCTGTGCTTCCACCGTCCCTTGCAGTGCCCACCCTGTCCCCACAGGTCATTCTGGGTTAGAATAATTTTGTATGTCTCCACGTCCCCTGACTGGACGGTGAGGTCTTGAGTTCCGCTGACAGACCACTTGGAAGCCTGTCTTTGGCCCGGCACAAGACCCCCACACAGAAGTTATTTAGAATATGTCTGAGGACAAGCAGGAAAAAATGGGAAGGAAACAGGGGAAAAACAGTTTTGGGGGGAATTTCTCTCTGTTGATAAAATCTCTCTGCTTCTTACTATCCCTTGAAACAACAGCGTGGGGTGGATGCAATGACAAATTGCTGAGAACTACGCCTCTCTTGTTCTGCAGCCAAGCGTGAGCATTCCTAGTTCCTTCTGGCTTTTTCTGAGGGCAACTCATGGCGTCTTGAGGAACTAAGGCCACTGAGACCCCTGGATTCAATTCTGATGGCCTTTACTACCTGGTTCACAGTTCGCTTCACCACCGTAAGCATCTGTTTCCATCTGACAAACGTCCATCCTAAACCCTGACCTGTTCTGAGAATCAGAGAAAATAATGGTGGCCAAGCACTTTGAAAAAATTCAGCTCTGCCCCAATGAAGGGATTATATGATGTTATTGTATTGAATTCTAAATGGTAGCCTGGAAATGATTTCCCTTGAGTATTGTATTGTTGTTAAACAATAAAACTTTCCTGATTTGGAATAATTGAGGGGAGGGTGTTCGTGAATTAATGATAAGTCTGAATTACGGGATAATGCAAAAATTTTTATTACTTTCAAATTAATATGAATTAATGACTATCTCCCTATTGTCAAGACATGGTCCCTTAGAGAGTAGTTTTAATAAACTGATAAGAGTCACGGGTCATTAAGCACTCATTGTAAACAAAGGGATTCAAACCAAGTGGCTTTAAAAGTACTGTGGAACTTTTACTTAAAAAGACTAACCAGGCCCTGGCTGGTTGGCTCAGTGGTGGAGCGTTGGCCTGGCATGTGGAGGTCTCGGGTTTGATTCCTGGCCAGGGCACACAGAAGAAGCACCCATCTGCTTCTCCACCCCTTCCCCTCTCCTTCCTCTCTGTCTCTCTCTTCCCCTCCCGCAGCCGAGGCTCCATTGGAGCAAAGATGGCCCGGGTGCTGGGGATGGCTTTGTAGCCTCTGCCTCAGGCACTAGAGTGGCTCTGGTCGCAACAGAGCGACCCCCCGGATGGGCAGAGCATCGCTCCCTGGTGGGCGTGCCGGGTGGATTCCGGTCGGGCACATGCGGGAGTCTGTCTGACTGTCTCCCCCTTTTCAGCTTCAGAAAAATGCAAAAAAAAAAAAAAAAAAAAAAAGAAGAAGACTAACCATCCTCCCAGCACCACTGGGGTGCTTGGCAAACCTTTCCCTAATCCCCTGTCTATGTCAGATTCTGAAAAATTCTGAGCAAGCAGAGTTGAGAGTCATTGGAGAGTGGTTGTTCCCAAAATGACAGGCTGGGGACACTGCTCAGAGTGGCAGGTGCTGGCAACCAGCAGCCCCATGAATTGCCCAGGACCCCTCAAGCCAACAGCTGCACCCCCACCACACACATAAACACAACTTACACACACAGCCATCTCTCATTTGCACATATGTTTACATACCCAATTACATGTGCACTTCTACAAAAGTCACACACAATCAGATGACATACTGATTCCTACACTTACAGATATACATACATACAATCTTTGTTTACTGATTGATTGATTTTAGAGAGAGAGAGAGAGATAGGTAGGGAGGAAGCTTTTATTTGTTGTTGCACTTTGGTTGTATATTCATTGGTTGCTTCTCATATATGCCCTGAGTGGGGATCAAACTGGCAACCTTGGTGTTTTGAGATGTTGCTCTAACTGACTGAGCTAATTGGCCAGGGCCCATACACACAATCTTGAGCGCACGTGCGCACGCACACACACACACACACACACACACACAACATAACAACAACCACAAAGGCTGAACATTTCACTTCAGGTCCTAACCCTAGGTATGAGATAAAAGGCCCCAGGGGACTGAGGGTGCTCCATGTATGTCTTTCCCTCAGAGATGAGAGTACACTAGATGGGCTTCAAATACAGGTATTCACTCTGCTTCCAAAGAGGGAGCAGGGGCTTGAGGTCTGACTCTGTACTTTCCAACGTGTCAGAGAGGAGGCAGAGCATCCCTAGAAAAGAATGGCAGAAACAAAAAATCAGAAAACCAAGAAAAATAATAATAGCTGATGGGTACTGGGCACTTACCATGTGTATCTGTGCTCAGGCTATGAATGCATTGTCTCCTTCACTCCCTGCAACAAGCTCAGGAGGAAGGGGATGTCATCATCACCATTTTAAAGGTGAAGAAACTGAGGTTAGAGATGCTAAGTGACTTGCCTAAAGTGCCACAGCTGGCATGTGCTGAGTCAGGATTCAAACCCAGGTTTACCTGTCTGTCTCAAATAGATATTAACCACACACTCTGTATTGGGAGAGATGAACTTGAACCAAACAAGAAATTATGAGGATGGAGAGAGGGAGATGAGTATTATACTGAATAGGAAAAGAAGGAAGAGGAACTTGTTACCCTGGGGGGTACAACAGTCCACGGGAGTGGGAGGAAAGCCTTACCCCAGGGGAGCTTCCAACATTAAGGAGTCTGCAGCTGACTTTACAGGAACAGACACATGGTGATTGGTACTCCTCTTTGAAAGACTCAGAGTCAGATGCCTGAAATAATAATAGCTAGCAACTTAGGGACAATTTATTGACATATTACCAAACACTTTAGGAGCAACATCCCCTTTGGTCCTCCCAATAATCCTATGAAAGAGATGCAATTGCTAAATTCACTTTATAGATGAGAAAACTGGGGCTTATAAAACTAGTCAAAGTCATAGAGCTAGTGAATAGTAGAGGCAGAACTCAAACCCAGATCCTGCTGACTCCAAATACCATGCTCTTTTCCCGCTGCAAGTGCATTTGACTCATCTTTCATTGCTGTGGTTTTGATGCATTCTTGCCTTGAGTAATGGATGGAAACCGTGAGATTTTAGGGCCCTGATGTTTCTTGCTACAGATTATGAAGACTGGAAAGGAATAAGAGGAGGCAGTGATTTTTCAGGTGTTGTTGAAAATATTTGGATTCTGGAGTGATGGGAAGTCTTCGTTAACAATCAGTAGTCAATAAATATTATTGTGTTTGGTTCTTGTTTTTATTATAACTTTAGTTATTAAGCTAGGGCTCTTGGACCCAACACAAAGAGCATTTAATCAAATATGCAGGAAGGAAAAGGGGGCACACATCTACCTACAATGGGAACTACATTCTACAACTGTAGTTTAAGCCTGGCGATTCTAGTTTGAGAGAAAATTGTGAAAGCACAGTGCAGTTTCCTTGATCCCCAAGACTTCTGAGAATGTCACAGAGGTCAAGGACTAGAGTGAAGGCGAGGGAATAAGAGCGATTGTAATATTTTATCAGCACCGTGGACAGCATCCAAGCAAGCAAGGATGGGGAGCTGTCCTGGGTACTAGTGCTAACAGCTGGGAGAAGAGGGCATTTATCAAGTCGGCTGTGTGCCAGACACCATTTCAGGGCTGTACACATGTCACTTCATTTACTATGCCCAGTGGGTCTGCAATGTAGATGTCATTTCCCCCATTTTGCAGATGCAAAGGCTGTGGATCAGTCTATGTCACTGAAGATCAGGGACAAAGAACAACTTGCGCATGTGCACCCAGCAAGTAATAGTGCGGGGGTTTGAATTTAGAATTATCTTCCTCCACCTATCCCAAAGGCCTCCCAATCTCCATTGTCAGGAGAGAGGGGAGTCTGTCCTCAATCTCTCTAGGGCAATCATCCTGGTGAGGGGTTGATCTATGGGTCCTTTAGTGCTGGGTGCAGGGCACCCGGGAAATAGAATGTCCTATTTATTCACTCCGGTCACATGCTTGTGTTCTGGAAATGGCCAAGGCTTTGGTCAGGGGAGATGGTGGAAGCACTAGCTGACAAAGGGGAAGAGGAGTCACGCAGGTTACCTAAAATGCAAGCACAGAGATTGCCACCCACAGGCTCTGAGCCCCCCTCCCCAGAGCTCTTTCCGACTATCAGAGGCTATGGTTTTCATTTGCTGTTTCAGTCCCCGCCCAGTGGGTGCTGCCCAATTGATGTCTAGCCCCACACATGCCCTGAGCCCCTCTGCCGAGCCCTGCTGCTTCCTGTGGGAAAGATAAGGCTAGAGAGCTGAGGTCTGATTTAGAAGAGCTTTGGATTCTGAGCTAAAGAATTTAGATTTTTTTTCCCACAAAAATATAGAGCCCCTAAAAATTACCATCCATGTTTATAGCCTAGGCATGGTGTTTGGCAATTATCATACATTCTCTCAGTAAGTTCTCACTGCAACTTATAAGGAACTACATTGAGATAGTAACCATCATCTCCATTCTTACAGCTGATGAACCTGAGGCCCAGAGAGGGAAAGAGATTTGTCTGAAGTCACAGAGCTGGTTCTGGCCAGAACCATGATAAGCTCTCTGGTCTGTGTAATTCCTAATATTGAGCTCACTGTGTCTTTGGTGGGGGCCAAGAGCAGGCTCAGGAGACAGCTCGGGACAGAGAGGGCTGCAGGGAGTTCTCTGTCTC
Source organism: Saccopteryx leptura (assembly GCF_036850995.1). Taxonomy (NCBI): domain Eukaryota; kingdom Metazoa; phylum Chordata; class Mammalia; order Chiroptera; family Emballonuridae; genus Saccopteryx; species Saccopteryx leptura. Next base: position 11,219,269 of record NC_089504.1, on the reverse strand, counting down.
ACTGGTGTGGAGCCATCCAGTGGCAGCCAAAGACCCACCTCATGGGGGAATTACTTGGGAACCATACAGATTAATGGCATTTTCTAGGATCCTTAGATTTTGGGGGGAGGGCTCTTGACATGAACATGGAGGTGGGGGGGGTTGTTGTGGATCTTTAGAGAGAGTGCTAAAGGTAGGATTGGCATAAAGCAAAGCAAAAGAGGGCCTTAGAGGTCACTCCGAAGACCAGAGATGCTCTCCCGTGCTAGGAATCTGTCTGCAGTGGTTGAGTCCCTTTTCCTGGCCCCTCAGCCCTCCTCATGCTCTCCTGCCCCTCTGCGATCCTCTCGCACGCCTCCCTGGCTGCTGTCTCAAGCACTCCAGAGGGATCTTTCTCCTGACGGTCAGCTCTGGGCAGTTCATGCTCTTGCTTTAAAAAGTCACCTCTGCAAGACTCCATTTCCTCATTCAAAAAATGGGAATATTAATAGCTTCCCACATGTCATTGGCCTGGCCTATGAGAGTGAGACATGGTCACTGAGTTGTCCGGGCAAACCCTGGGCTTCCCAGGACAGTGAGCCCATGCTCTGGGTCTGGGAAGGACAGCATTGGTGGCCGTGCTCCGTGCTCTGGCGGACACAGAAGGGAGGCCTGAAACAGTGGCAGCTCTGACAGCTGCGCAGGGCTTTGTGGTTCTTAGCTGACCCCTGTCCCTCAGGAAGACCCAGTCTCAAAAGGCACAAAACACCCCCAACCAAGGCTTTTGATCACTCTGCAATCTCTCTTGTTCCCCTTCAGTCCTGATGAATCAATTGCAAGTCCCCAAAGGTGTTATTTCCTCTCACTTCTGAGACACCACACATGCCACCCTCCAGCTAAAGCTCTGCTCTGACTCATGGCTAATTTCTATTCCACCTTCAGACTGAGAGCTGGTGGACACCTGTTCCATCAGCCGACCTTCCTTGACCCCTAACCTGGGTAGGTATCGCTGCTCTCTGATCCCCAGGGCCCCATGTGCACTGGGGTGGGGGGTGTCCTGGAAGGAAATAAAAGATGAGGCAAAACTACTGACTCATCTGAGTTTCCTAGAATCAAAGGTGTCTACCTCACCAGTCTTATCCACCTCTGTTCCCCATTTCTGTCTCCATAATCCACACTGTGGCTGGAGAGGGAGGCGCGAACAGCAGGAAGTGTGGGCTGGGGCTGGGGAGTGTCACTGTGACGGCCACCTGGAGGTCTCCTGAGCTCGGCCTTTCATGGGAGGGGCCCAGGTGTGGTGCTTTGTCACTCTGGCCCCAAGGGTGGCTCTGCTTACCTGGCGGTGGCAGCCGCCTATCCCTGTAGGATCTGGGTCCCCAGCTGGCAAGGCTCAAGGCAGCATTGTCCAACCCTCAGGCTCTTATCTGCCGAGAGGGGGCAGGGCAGGCAGGGGCGGTGGGAAGCCTGTGCCAAGATCCACCTGTACGTTTCAGGCTTTATTCTGTGCGCGCTCCTGCTGGTAAACCAATGTGTACGACGGCGTGTGGCCAACGTGACAGTGAGGGGGTGCAGATAGGCTGGCATCTAACTCTGTGTTTATGTGTATATGTGTGTCTCTGTGCACAAGTGTGCCATACGTGGGGGTCCCCGTGCACGTGTGTGCCCACAGCTGTGCATCAATGTGACGTGAGCACGTGTGGTCTGTGTGGGAATTCATGACTAGGTGAGGTTTTCAGTGGTGTGTTAGCAACTAGACTCACAATCATGCCTTGGACTGTCACCCAGTGGGGTTCAAATCCCTGCTCAGCTACTTCCTAGCTCTGTGACCTTGGGCAAATCACTTCACTTCTCTCCACAATGGGGATGAAGTAATAACACCCATCCTGATTGATTTGTGCCAAGGGATTAAGTAAAGCAGTGGCTGTAAAGTACTTAACACAGCACCTGGGTCATAGAAAACACAATAAGTATTGACAGTTGGTATTGGTATTATGTGTGTTTATGGGTATATGTATATATAAGCCTATGTTGATGGGCTAGCCTGGGGGTTAGTGTATTTAGTCTTGTATGTTTGTGTGTAAGCATGTGTCCATGTGATTGTGTGTATATATTTCAGCTTTTTTAGAACTTTCCATGATCCCCTGGAAGCTCAGGTGCAAGGGCCACCCCTAGAAATGAGAGTTAAGCGCCTAACACTCCTTAAAGCCTCCACCCTAAGCCCTGGTCTTTGAAAATAGACAATCAATTGTTCTTTTTAAAAATCAAATTCTGAGTTTTCTGAGACTCAGACATACACACATCTCAAACCCCCATGCCCAGGTAATACGTGTGTGGCACACATGTGCACATGTGTGTACACACGTGTTGGCATCCAGGATCATTCATGGCTCACCTGTGTGTCCCAGCCCACAGACTAACAGCCAATACAAGGTGGACAACAGCAAGTACTCTTGACTGAGTGGCTCCATTTTGACCTTGGGAGGGAGTGGTAGTCTCTGTAAGCTGAAAAAATTCTGAGCATGACAGCTATAGACAGGCAGGCCTTGAATCCTGCCTCCAACTCATGGCTATTGGTCCTGTAGACCGTGGACCTGGAGTCGGATAGATGTGGTTGGAACCAGTGCTCCCCCGGGACCCCAGGCACAGAAGGATTGCACTTGTCTGCACTTTCCCTGAGCCCCTTGCCAGCACCTGACCCCACCCCCAGTGCTGTGACTAGAGGTGCCTCAGCCTGAGTCCTAACTCAGGGAGCCCCAGATCTCACCAGGTCATCCCAGTGGGTGTGACGCACCCAGTGCATTGTGGGATATGCTTGGGTCCCAGTAATGGTTCAGTTTTCCAGCCCAAGAGCCAGGCCAGCTATGTTTCTCAAAAAGCAGGCAAGGGGGATGGATAATGATGTTGAGTGTAAGTGCTTAGCAAATGAACAAAGGAACTTTTTGTCTGAGGAACCTAATAATTTTTAAACTGGAGCTTGTACGTGTGCATTGATGTTCGTAGCAACGTTATTGACAATAATCAAAAGGTAGAAGAAAACCAGATGTTCACTGAGGGTTAAAGGGGTAAGCACAATGTGCTCAGTGCACAACAGAATATTATTCAGCATTAAAAAAGGAAGGAAATTCTGCCTCATGCTGCAGTAGGACTGAACACTGAGAACATCATGCTGAGTGAAGTGAGCCAGACAGAGAGACAGATACTATGAGCTTCCATTTATGTGGGTATAAGGCCAGTAGCCGCAGCCACCATCACAGCCACCTGGCCCGTGCAGGTTTGCATTGGATTCGGACAGACAGTAATGAAACTATGGAGCCAAGAACTGGTGGGCCATTAGCTTTAATCCTAGCTTGCACCAGGCGGGCGAGAAATACACACGGTGGGAAAACACTTCCCTTTCCACTCAGGGCTTCCAAAACCACTGACTTATCTGAGTTTCCTAGAATCAAAGGTTTCTACTTCACCAGTCTTATCCACCTCTGTTCCCCATTTCTTCTCCTAATCCGCCATTCTGGCTGCCTGCTCCATGTGGCTTCCCTGCCCTGCCTCCATGGGCTCTTCCTAGAACGTAATCACCTTTCCCCGGAACAATGTGATCTCTCCTCCTTTTAAAACCTTTTGGCATGAAAGCCCTCCCCCAACACACATTAGTATAATCACACCCATCCCAAGCAAGAAGGGCAACTAATATTATCAACTGGGCGATGGGCACCCACGTGGGCAGCGCCATCTTTAACAAAGTGAGCATAATATATTTTATCTGTCCAACAGTGGGGAACTGAAAATAGTCAAATTCATAGAGACAGGAAGTAGAATGTGGTCACCAGGGGCTGAAGGGAGGGTAGAATGGGGAGTCAGGAGTCAATGGGTGCAGAGTTTCAGTTCTGCAAGATGAGAAGAGTTCTGCGGCTGACGGTGGTGGCTGATGGTGGTGGCTGATGGTGGTGACGGCTGCACACCGTCACCACTTAATACTGTGAACTGCACCCTCACAAAGGGTCAGAATGGTAAATTTTGTGTTATGTGGATTTTACCACAATAAAAAAAAATGGAGCTTACTTTGCAGTTTTAAAAGTCAGATTTATTGGGGTATAAATAAATATACCCCACACACAGTGAAATCCGCCCTTTGAGAGTCAGTTCTATGAATTTGGGCAAACACAGACAGCCATGTACTATGACAGCAGCAAGATAAGAACAGTTCCATCACCCCTCAGAGCTCCTCACGCTCCTGTGTCATCAGTTCCTCCCCAAACCCAGCCCTGGCAGCCACTGGTAAGTTTTTGGTCTCTATAGTTGTGTTTTTGTTTTTTTAATCTCAGAACATCATATAAGTGATTCATACAGAAAGTAGCCTCGTGAGTTTGGCTTCCTTTGCTCAGTCTTGTGCATCTGAAGTCCGTCCACGCGTGTAACAGGGGTCTCTCCCCTCCCTTGCTGAGTCGGGTTCCGCTGTCTGGACACGGCGCAGGCTGCTTATCCATCCACACTGCAGGGCACCTGAGTTGTTTCCAGTTTTCAGTGATTACATATAAAACCACTGTAAACCTTTTCCCACAGGTTTTGGGGGGCCATGCGTTTTCATCTCTCTTGGTTATATACCTAGGAGTGGGATTGCTGGGTCACACGAAAAGTGAATATTTAAATTTTCAAGAAATGACTTTTTCAAGATAGACTTTGTTTTTTCATTTTGTTTTTCCTAGTAGCTCATTTTTATTATATTTTACAAAAGCATCTTTCCATGCTGGTTTGGAAAGAAAAAAAAAACTCTGTCTTGGTTCAATCTCATAGTTTGAAAAGCTCTGGTTTGGGAAGAGGCAGTAAATGAAGTGTTGGGGTGAAGGCTTCTCAACAGCACGTGCAAAGGCCCAGGGGAAGGCAAGGACTTGGCACACCTGGAGAACTAAGAGCCTGGGATGGAAGAGGGTGGCCCTGAGGCTGGGAACCGGCTAGATGAGGCTAATTTAGGACTTTATCTGGAGGGGGGTATGGAGAGCTTTTGAAGGATCTTAAGCAAGAGATGAAAATGATTTGATTTGCATTTCAAATAAGTCCTTGTGGCTGGGAGTGGCAGCTCCCTGGGGGCAGGGAACTCTTGCTGATGAACAGACCAAAGATGAGGAGACACACGGACTAGGGTGTTGGCTGCAGTGGGCCTTATCAGGAAAAATGGATAGGAATTTGAGGGTGAGCTAGATGGGGGGTGGGGAGTAAGCCTTTGTGTGAAGTGAAGGGGCCCCAGCTTCCCTGGCTTGGCTCAGGTGCCCCTGTAGGGGAGTCAGTGGGTTGGGGGCTGGGGGAAGTCAGGCCGGAGCATGGAGACCTCCCAGCTCTGTGGCTGCAGGGCCTGCCTCCCCCGCCCTATCTGGACCCGATTCAGCTGTCACTCAGGCAGGCCAAGCCTCTGAAAGGCCCCCAAAGAGCCCTTGATTTGTGCAGGCCTGGCTGGCCCATTGTCCCCCTGGGATTCTGTCTTTGCCAAGAGTAACAAAGAGCTCAGCATAAAGCTGGCTCTGGGCTTGGGGTCAGGGGTTAGAAGGAGGGGGAAGGGAGGGGAAGAAGGAGGCGCTCACCTCAGGCCCAGGCAGGATTGAGTGGAGGGTGGGGTGTTGCTTTCCGCCTTCTTCTCAGGCATGTGTGGGTCTGGGAGTGTTTGCGCTGTATGCACACAGCTCTGAACTGTGTGCAGACACTATGTGCCCACGTGAGCATGTGTACAATGTGCATGTCTTTGTGTACATGCCCCCAAGGTCCCTGTGTGCGCATTTGAGCAGCTCCATATATGCACGGGTATTAAATACTCTCTGTCTGCCCCTTGCCCCTCCAGATACCCTCACCACCATGCGCCATGCCCCCCAAGGAGCCCAACTCTGGGAGCCCGTCAACCAGACTCCTGGATGGCTTCCGGTTGGGTTTGGCCAATGGGAGGCTCAGCCCACAGGTCAGAGGTCAGGGGGCTGGGCAGCTTGGCTTCTCCCCCACCAGGCTATGATGGGCAGTGGTTGAGGTCCAATCTGAGAGCCGCAATTTCTGGTGAACAGTCCTCTGCAAAGCTGCCGATGGCACCAACTCCCACAGTGACTCTGTCCCCAGACCCTTCAGGCTGGGGGCTGGCCCCCTGGCCCCCAATATTGCTAGCCCTCAGGTGCATCACACATGCTTTTCAGTTTTCTTTTACCCTGTTCTCATCTTTGTAAATGCCCCTTTATTAAATTTTTCTCACCTTGATTGAGTGTGCCAACTTTTTCTTGCTGGGGTCTGGGCTGAGCAACAGGTGCATACATGGGGGTATGTGTACACACGTGTATACTGTGTCTCTTGTTAGGGCTGTCCCTGGATAGACCTGCATGCACATCTGTGTGTGTTTGTGCACACATATGCATGTGCTTTGTACACGTGGGCATCCTTATATGTACACATGTGACCATTTGTGAATAGGGGCACACGCATGTATGCCCACGTGGGTATTCACACCTGTGCATTTTTTATTGTGTTTCTGCACATCCATCGGTGTGTATTTCAACTGTGTCTGGTGTTCTGAGGTGGGAATGATTGCAAGTGGCTATGAGTGTGTGCCCACAGAGCCACAAGGGAGGGAGGGCTGATAGTTGCAGGTGCCTACTCCTTCTACAGGCTCCCAGGCAGCCAAAGATCTGAGTAGCTCCTCCCAGGCTCCCCCTAGGGGCCTCTTAAGAAGCATTGCCCTTTCAAAGGGACCTGCTACCAGTAGTTCAGCTTGTTTTGCTCAACAAACATCACTAGGGGAGCCCTTGCAGCCTCCATCATAACCCTCCAGGATGCTCCCCACCCCTGTTCTAGGCTGGGGGGGGGGGTAGGTAACCTCCTTTGGCTGCACTCTCAGGACCTCAAATTACATGCATCAACAGACAGTGTTCATAGAGTGAGACCCATCCTTACTGAAAGAGTTACTATCTTGACTCCATAACCCAGGAGTTATAAAGAAAATGATAAACAGATGCAGCTCTGTAAAAAGAAAATATTTTAGTGCAGTGAAAAGAATCAAAGGAATTTAAAACGAAAGTATCTATACAGAAATCTATAATTTGTATTATAGAAAAGGGTAATATCTATAACATATGAAGAGTTCCTGCAAACAAAGAAGAAAGTAACAGCAATCCAATAATAAAATGGAGTAGATAATAGTCAAGCATGTCAGATAAATATATTACAAATGTCCGTCGGGTTAAGCCCTGAATCAGTGTAGGGAGGACTGTCAAGAACTGTGCAGGATCTGAGGCTTTACCCTACTTGCAAGCTACCAAGTTGGCCTGCCTCTGCTTTTTGGAGACTAGCAGAAGACAGGAGACTCCTGGGTCAGACACAGAGGATAGTTTATTACTCACAGCAGTAGCAGTAACCAGAGAATCAGTGTGTTTTTTTTTTTTTTCACCCAAACCCCATTTCCCACAGATCAAGATGAAGAGGGCTAGAAATTACCTGCATACCCAGTGATTGTGTATTAGGAGAGGAACTCTCAGCTTAGGGAACCCAAATCTGTGGCCAATAGAATACTGCAAAAGTAATGTTCTGTGACTTCAAGACTGAGTCGTAAATGACGATATAGCTTCTACCTGATTCTCCTGGTCACCATGCTGTGAGAAAGCTCAAGTTGCTGTGCAGAGGCCCATAGAGAGGAAATGACAGCCTTCAGCTCACCACTGCCTTCCAACATCTTGCTGAAATCTCAGGAGTCATTCAGCCAGAACTGCCCGGCCAACTCACCCTCAAATTCCCAATTCAGAGAAACCACGAGAGACAGTAAAGGGTTACTGTTGTGTTAAGCCAACATTACATCGGAGGATAATTTGTTATGCAGCATAGGTAGTTAATTTATGGGACATGGTCCTCACAGTGTCAGTGTTACCCAGCAGAGGGACACTGCTTTCCTGAGCTCCCATGGGGTATGGAAGTTAGGGGAAACCTTCCATAGGATCTCTGAGCCTCAGTTTCCCCACCTTTAAAATGGGGGGTGCTAATCATACTTTCTTCCTAGGATTATGGTAAATATCTATGTAATACCCTCAGCACAGTGCCCAACACAAAATCAATGTTAATGTCCATGAATAATAAGCTGTCATACATAAGCAGGTATGGCTCTTGCTTAAATATTTTTGAGATTAAAAATTCAGGAAAATCAGAAGAATAGCATCATAATCATGCCATTTGATTAATAGCAAATAAGTTTTTTTTTTGTCTCATCTGTTTCAATTCTTTTTAAAATTACACAGTGGCCCTGGCCGGTTGGCTCAGTGGTAGATCGTTGGCCTGGCGTGCAGAAGTCCCGGGTTCGATTCCTGGCCAGGGCACACAGGAGAAGCGCCCATCTGCTTCTCCACTCCTCCCCCTCTCCTTCCTCTCTGTCTCTCTCTTCCCCTCCCACAGCCAAGGCTCCATTGGAGCAAAGCTGGCCCGGGCTCTGAGGATGGCTCTATGGCCTCTGCCTCAGGCGCTAGAATGGCTTTATTCGCAACAGAGCGACACCCCAGATGGGCAGAGCATTGCCCCCTGGTGGGCATACCGGGTGGATCCTGGTCGGGCGCATGCGGGAGTCTGTCTGACTGCCTCCCCGTTTCCAACTTCAGAAAAATACAAAAAAAAGAAACCAAACACAGTAATGCACACATGTGCTCCCCCTTTGATAAACGAACCCCACATCACAGGTGAAGCTCAGCTCTCCAACCCCTCCCCAAGTCTCACATCTGCCTCTTTGCCCTGGAGGACTCAGCCGGAGGGTGGAGTGTTCACTTCCGGTCCAGGTTTGCTCTGGACACTGGGTGGTGGATGGCCATGTGTACCAAACCCCTGAGAGCGCAGCACACCAGGGGTGGCACAGATGTGGCCAGAGGCCTGGAAAGAACAACAGTGGGGGGTGAGCAGAAGAGAAACAGAAGCCAGGGGGCAACAGGGCCCCTGAGGAGGCTCCACCAGCTGCGGAGGGAGACAGGAACCGGAGGTTGTGTCAGCTTGGCGCTGGCCAATGAGAGCTGCTGGTCACTGTCAGCTGCAGTCACAGGGCCCCTCGTGATGTCACGTGCACAGTTAGCCCCACCTCCAGTGTCACCAGTACAGTCACAGCCACAAACTGTGTCACCAACAAAGTCAGCTCCATCATCCCATGTCAAACCAATGCATACCGCGTCACCCGCACATGGGGAGGCTCACTATGAACAGCCAACACTCATTCATGGTGTCACCTATGCACAGCCACACAGTGTCCCCCACTCAGTTGGACACAGTCTCCCAGAGCCACCTGCCTACTACCAGCCACACACAGTGATTTGCCACCGAGTACTCCATCAGCTCCGCCGTGTGGGATGGCATTACCCCCCATGTCCCTGACAAATGCCTGCTCCACCCCAACAGAAAGAACCCTGCCCACAGCCCTCAGGCTGTGTCAGTCCAGGCTGGGGCAGGGTCGCCCGGCTCAGAGGCCTGGGCCCCGGCCCTTGCTCAGCGAGCTGGACCACCATTCAGGCTGCACCTCAGTGAGCTGAGGAGGCCGGGTTGCTGCAGAGGCAAAGCAAATGCAGAGAGAAGGCTTTGTTCTTTGTGGGCAGGTCATTAAGGGGAGCTGGTGCCCCTTTGCCAGCCCCTCCCCTCCAACAAAGGAACAAAACAGCAGCTATTTTTAGCTTCGCGTCAAACTCTGCCTCAGACCCTGGTGTGGGGAGTCCCGTGAGAGAGGCGGTTGTGAGGGCTCTAATGAGGGCAGCAGCCATGCGGTGACTCTCCGGGCAGCTGGCCCCCATCTCCGCCAGGGCAGGAGGAGCCCCGGATGCTCCGGAGACAAAGACAAGACCAAGACAATGAGAACAAATGCCCAGGCTCCCCGGACGGACGCTTGCCTCCTGGGGGCATCCTCCACTCTAGGAGGAGGTCCCATTGGGCACAGGGCATGGTGTCAAGGCACTGCCCCCTTGGTGAACCCACAGGCACCTCCCAAGCCCTACTTCCCAAAGGAAGCTGCCTGGGGTGAGTGACTTGACTGGAAGCACACGGGCTCTGCATACACCTAATGTGATGGGCAGCTTTGGAATCATCCAGACCTAAGAATGAAAACCTAGCACAGCCCTTAAAGCTGTGTGGCCTCTGGCCTCAGTTACTTCACCTGTAAAATGGGGGCAATAATTCTCACCTCCCAGAATTGCTGTGAGGAGTTCAGGTGATAAGAACCTGCACATAGTAGGTCCTTGGCCAGCCCAGGAGGCTTCGACTGTGTGAACTTCTCACAGAGAAAGGCTTGTCTTGTTCAGCACAGGGCCAAAGAGCCCAACAAGCTGCATGGCACACAGTAGGTGCTCAATAAACTTTGTTGAAAAGGTTACTGAAGGGTCCTTACAAGTCTTCCTCCCAGGCTTGCCCCAACTTGAATGACCCTCTTACCAAGCCCTGCATCCTGTCCTAAAGAAATTTGCCCCGCTAAAACCAAGCCACTGGCCAGCGGGTGGAGCCGTGTGCTGCAACGACAAATCTTGGACACCAGGGGGCGCAGTCTCTTAAGGTTTCCGCACCAGCCGTCATCCCCACCACTCAGGGGCCTGGAGGGCTGGAGACCATACTGCCCACCAGGTGGGGTACCTGTCCACCCCTCAACCAGAGATCCTGGGGCTGTTTTCCTGAACCAGTCTGGAGGAGGAGCCTTACAACCAAGCCTGTCATCTCCCAGTGGTTAGGAAGCAGCATTTCTTCAGGTCTGACCTGTTCTTCCTCCCACTTTCCAGTGTCCTGTGCTGGCCCATTGCTTCCTAATGCTTGACCCACTAGGCTTCAGGACCCCCTGTTCTGTTGTCCTCCCCTTCCCAGCCAGAGGAGCCCAGGCCATTAGAACCGAAGGTCCCGAGTTGATTGGAGTGTCTCCTCACCCTGTTTTACAGATGGGAAAGCTGAGGTGCACAACACAGAATCACTGTCTCAAGGGTACACAGTGAGAAAGTAGCGGGGCCGAGACCAAAACCGGGGTCCTCTTTTTCAATTTTTGCCATCTCACTCATGAGCTGTTTCGTTATTGCTCCATAGGAAGGAAAAATGGAGAAGGAAGATCTTTGAGGCCTTATTTTGTTCTAGATCATTGACCTTACTCTATGCCTACTTGCATTGTTTTGTTGACTCCTCGACCAACCCCTTGTGTCGTAAGACGTCATTATCTCTGTTTACGGACCAGGAAAGTGAGGCCTGGTGGGGTTCCCCAAATTTTTACAGCTAAGAAATAGCAATGTCCCTGGGATGGATCCCCAAACCACATTCTTTCTGTTGCATTAGGCCAAACCATATAAAATTGTCATGCCCACGCATCACAGTTTTTCAAATATCTGGTAAGTTTAAACTTAATATTATGCCTTATCCTGAAGAAAGGAGCCATTAATTGGAATAGTCTGGCAGCAGTGGGGGAGGGGGAAAAGATTTCTTTGAGAGCAAAGCACACCGAGGAGATGAGTGTTGCTGGCGAGGTTGTCCCCTCCAACCCAAAGCCCAGATCAGGATCCTGGAATAGCCAGGTGGCTCCAGAGGCCCACGTTCAAGGACCCCTGACTGCAGAGGGGTCGTGCGCTTGGGCCGGAGGAGGTTTGGGGGAGGGTCAGGAGGGGGGATATGGTTTTACTGGCTATGTCAAGGAGGCTCCTTGGAAGAGGGGTAAACCCACATGGTATAAATTTAGAATGTCACAGAATGCCACAGAATATCATGGCTAGAATGCCATAGAGGGCTGTTGAATGTCAAGGAATGTTGTAAAATGCTCTGGAAAGTCAAAGAATGCCACGGGATATCGTGAATTCTTGTAAATGTCATAAATTGTTGTAAGTGTCAAAAGATGTCATAGAATGCTGTAGATGGTTGTAAATGTCATCGTATGTGAAGGACTGCCTTCCAATGTCATCACGGACGTCTGTAGATGTCTGTAAATGTCACGGGATGACTTAGAACGTCATCCTAGACTATCAGAGAATGTCAGCATCACAGAATGTCAGGGAAAGTTCAAGGTAGTTGGAAAGGACTTGGGGATTGTCTAGGTTTGCCTGCTCATTTTGCAGATGGGAAAACTGAGGCCCAGAGAAGAGAAGAGCCTCGTCTAATGAAGCTCACCCAGACAGGCAGTGGCAGATGCAGATTTAACATCTGGTTCTCTGGACTCCCAGCCCAGCAGCATCCCTTGGCTGAGGCTCACGGGGACTAATTAACCCTGTGATGGAAACAGTGGTGCCCAGTGGGTATTCAGCAAAGCTCCAATCCTGGCTGGCACTAGCCCTATGTCAGAATGAGGAATTAACTCCACACTGGGGGTAGGGGGTGGCTTTCTGGTCTGGAAAGTGAAATAATGAGTTCTTTGCGCCGAAATCAACAATATTCCTGCTCTGCCGCAGAGAGAGGTGGATGTACTGGGGGAGCCCTCAGAGGCCTCTCCCAGGCCCTGTGCCAGAAAAGGTGCCCCAGGCTGCCCCAGGGGCCACTCCTTGCACAGCTAAGGTCTCAGCGGTGCCCGCTCTTATAGACAGTTCCTGGAAGAGGTCCTAGGACCTGGGAGACCGGGTGTGGGTCTGAGAGGTGGGGGAGCAGGAGAGGGACGGTAGAAGGGTCTTTCCAGCCAGATGTCAGGTATAAAGGATGTCATTTTGGCTAACCTGATTGCAGTGAGTGGGATGGAAGTTAGTGATAAGAACCCAAAGAGCCTGTCCGGTGTTTTAGCAGGTTTATGGGTGAGGGGTCATGGAGGTGGGAAGAAGGTGGAAAGGTGAAAGCACCTTCCTGAGACGGACTTCCCTGGGCTCTGCATTGAACGGGGGACTCTGCCCGTGATAAGACACACTCTGCTTTCTTTTGTGTTTTTTTTTTCCCTGTATTTTTCCGAAGTTAGAAGCGGAGAGGCAGTCAAACAGACTCTCGCATGCGCCTGACTGAGATCCACCCGGCATGCCCACCAGGGAGCGATGCTCTGCCCATCTGGACTGTTGCTCCGTTGTGGCCGGAGCCATTCTAGTGCCTGAGGTGGAGGCCATGGAGCCATCCTCAGCGCCCCAGCCAACTTTGCTCCAATGGAGCCTTGGCTGCAGGAGGGGAAGAGAGAGACAGAGAGGAAGGAGAGGGGGAGGGGTGGAGAAGCAGATGGGTGCTTCTCCTATGTGCCCTGACCAGGAATCGAACTTCCACACACCAGGCCGATGCTCTACTGCTGAGCCAACCGGCCAGGGCCTGCTTCCTTCCCTTTGTCCTCTAGCCTTATGTCTCTCTTTCTCTCTCTCCCTCCTTCCTCCGACTCTCTTCTTTCCTCATGTAAAGGTCCCCACCAAGAACTAGCTTGTCTCCCTCCAGCCTCCTGGGCATGCCCCTTGGTCCTGCGACCAGCCTGAGGCTTCTCTGATCCACACAAATGGATAGAATCCTGGAGCTCGGGCCCCAGAAGGGGAAGTGAGCAGGCTCTGCCCACATCCAGGGCCAGAATCCCTTTCCCCCGGCAGCTGGTCTAGGGTCCTTTCTGGGAATGGAGTCCAGAGCCAACCCAGGGTGTCCCCAGCCCTGAGGGCAGAGTTGGCAGTGGCCCTGGGCCAGCCTGTCAGGGAAGATCCCTCTGGCAGGCCCTGGAGCGGGTCCGGGCTGACCACGGCCACCATCCCAGCCGAGTCAGGGAAACTTTGCCCCCTGGGGCTGGGCCGACAGTGCCTCAGACCGTTAGGCACCCGCCCTCTTAGCAAAGCCTTCCCTTCTCCCTGAGAGTCTGCTCCCTGCAGCTGTAAAAATAACAAGGTCCCAGCAGAGCCTGGTGGCAGAACTGAGTTCAGGAAGGGGCACAGCGAAAGAGTGTGCAGGAGGAAGGGGGGGAGGGGCTCCGGCAGGGCAGGCCACGCCCCTGGGGGACCAGGCGGCCAGGGGCCGACCAACCCCACTCTCGTCCATATTGATGACGCTGTTCAGACGGTGCACGCACATGTGTGTTGCTGGAGACCGTATGTCTGTGTGGACATGTGTGCCGTGTGTGTACTCGCCCTGCGAGGCTTTGCATGTACAGGCGTGGGCGTCTGCAGTCATTCTGCATGTTGGAGCCTATATATGTGTGTGAATCTGGATGTGTTTCTATGTGGGTGGGTGTGATTGTGTGTGCACGTGTGTGTGTGTGTCTTAATATGAAGGTAGCCTGATTGTCCTGAGGGGACCTGGTGGGGTGGCAGTACTGTCCACTCCATCAGCGGCCTGGAGGATGAGTAGGTTCCGGAGAGGATGAGTTCAGCCTGAGGGTGACATGTCTGCAGCTCCTGTGAGCACCCCCTGCTATCCCACCGCCTCTGCGGCCTGCGGCGGACCCGTGAGCTTCCTTTGGGCCCTGACCTCCACTCAGATGAAGACCTACTCTGAGCTGAGTCTCCCAGGAGAGCCCCGTGTCCCTGGCAGAGTCTAGGGACAGACCAGGTCTCGCCAAGCCCAGCCCAAAGCAACACCCCCTGCTGGGCCCTGGGTCCCTGATGCAGCCTCCAAGAGCCTCCCAGGCCCCTGGGGACTTCCGCAGCCATCCCTGCTTGTGGGCCTCGAACCAGGGCCAGGCACACTTGGAGGACTAGGGTCTTTTCCATGTGTGCCTCCAGTGTTCTCCCTAAGTCAGCATGAACACCACGACCAGGAAAGTGAGGTCTTCTTTAAAAACGTAGGGTTTGCCTCTTAAGATGTCATTTTGGGAGTATTTGGGGTGCCAAGGCCTTTCACTGCTTTACAAAGAGTGGGTCTATTCATGAAAAACACCGGCCACACTGGTGCTTCCTTCTTCTGAGCGCTCCACTATAAGTGCCACTTGAAAAAATTGAAAGAAAAGAAAATAGGCAAAAGGTACCAAACAGAAGTCCCTGTGGGTGGGGTGGTATAGTTTCAGGATCAAGGACACACTTTTGAATTCAGACAGCCCCAATTGTGAATCCCTGCCCAGCCTTTCCACATCTTGAACTTGAGGCAAACTCTTTTCATCTTCCGTAGCCTCAGTTTGTTCATCCTTTAAATGGGCATGGAGATGCTGGGGTCTTTCTGGCCCAATACCAATTCTCCAGTTCTCCATACACCAACTGGGCGCCCAGTAAGCCAATTCCATGCCGCCACTACCTACCTGGAATTAGCGTCAGATACCACACCTCAAAGGGCTCAGTCCCACCAGCCTGCCTTCGCTTCAGGTGCCAGTTGCCTGTCCTGGGTCCCTGTACTTCTGACTGGCTGGCTATAAATTGAGGCCCCATGGCCCCTCCCTTGAATCCGGTAATTTGCTAGAACAGCTCCAAGAACTCAGAAAAGCACTTCACTTGCCTTTTCTGGTTTATTATAAAGGAGACAGGTCAAGAACAGCCAAATGGCAAAGACGCATAGGGCCAGGCGCAGGCGGGGGAGGGCGCAGAGCTCCCATGCCCTCTCCAGGGGCACCGCCCTCCTGGCGCCTCGAAGCTGCTGACGGTGTAGACACGAGGAGTAAAGAAGCCGATGCCAAAGGGTGAGGCCCAGAGTGAATGCTCCATGACCTCGGGCTGCTGTGAAATGCTGGGCAGGATGTGCCTGCCTGAACAACACAGATGAGATAAGGACAGGAAGGCAGGACTGGTCGGGGACAGGTGGCATAGGGTTCGCCTGATGACACTATGTATCCTTTCTTCTCTTTTTCCCCTTAAAATGAAATCATTTTTAAGTAAATAAAAGTAACATTTATTTAGCCCTGACAGGATAGCTCGGTTGGTTAGAGCATTGTTCCAATGTACAGAGATTGCCGGTTCGATCCCCGGTCAGGGCATGTATGGGAACAGGTTGATGTTTATGTCTTTCTCTCTCTCTCCCTTCTTCTCTAAAAGATTAATAAATAAAATAAAAATAAAGAAATCAGACTTAAGATTTTTTTTTAAAGTAACGTTTATTTAAACAATTCACTGGAAACAAAAAAAGATTCCCTGCACAATATTCAGACAGTACAAAAGGTGAGAGAAAGGTCAGGAAAAGCCCACATCCAGACATTAACTACTACTAATATTTTGGTGTATTTTCCTCCATAATGATTTCTCTTACATTATCTATCTATCTATCTATCATCTATCGTCTGTCTACCTACCGACACATTCGTCCACCCATCCAACCTTTCATCCATCCCTCCATCCACAACATGGCATCATAATACACCTGAAGGTTTTCAACCTGCCCTTTCATGTAATAATACGTGTGAGCATTTCCCTTGTTATTTCACGTTCTTCTGTAACACCTTTTCCTATTTAATTTCTAGGAAAATATAACTTCTTTTTAAACCCTTTTATTATAAAATAAAACATAGAAACAGAAGCCATATAACACAATTATAGAGCTAAGTGAATTATAATAATTTCTTTTAAAAAGCCACCCTTGTGACCACCACCTGGCTCAAGAAAGAGAACTTGGCCGGTCTCCCAGATGCCTCCCTGCACCCTGCCCAGCCACAACTGCTTCCTTCCCCCGAAAATAACCATTCTCGCCATTTTTACGTCGGTTACTCCTTTGCATTTCTTTGTAGTTTCATCACCCACATGGACATACTTGGACACTGTAGTTTATCTAAGTTCTTTTAATCATTTAAATTCTTTTAATCTACAGGTTCCCCCTCTGTCCTGTCCTTTCCCTTAACATCCCTTCATTGAGGAAGGCTGGCCGTCCGGCCTACAGAGCTGCTCCCAGTCTGGACTGGCTCCCGTGCAGCTCACGATGTCTTCTGTCCTCCGCCCTTCCTGCAAACTGGCTTTGTCTTTCATGGTCATACCATGACTTGCCACCAATGTCCTTTGATTGTCCAGCTTATTTCGTTTGAATGGCTCTAATAAACATGATGAATATCCTTGTCTATCCCTTTTGTCATGCTTGTGGCTACTTGTTCTAATGGGGCATGTCACTGTCCCCTACCCTACCCTTCCTCAATTGGGGAACTGGTCTCACCTTCAGATCAGACTGTCCAGCCATTAAGTGCTATATGGGCAGCCTCAGGCTGCTTCCCCGAGCTCTCTGACCTCACCCTCTGTGTCCCACATCCCGCCCAGGTCAGATTCTCTCCGTGCACGGAGACTCTCCATGCAGTCCAGCGTGTCCTTCCCCACGGCCCGTATTGCTGAGGTCCCAGCAGCTTGAGGAATGAGCCTACCCAAAATACAACATGTATATTTTTTTGTAGTATGTGGTCAAAGCATTTACATGTTGAAAAGAAATGCAACCTCGCCAATGCTATTTGTGGCTCACACCACATCCGCCTGCAACACCTCTAATTTCAGCTGCAGCTGTGGTGGCCACTTAGGGTTTTTCCAAGGCAGCTGGGAAGTGTAGGGGCGTTAACAGGCTTGTGGTCAACTTGCAACCAAGGGGGAGGGCAGTGGACAAATGTCTCAGTCTACTATCCTACAGAGAGACAATTTTCAGGTGCATTCTACAGATTTTCTGAGAGGTCCCCAGCAGACTGGCTGTCACTTGCCCAGTCCGATGTCCACCGCCCTGTCATTTCTCCCTCCCCTGTCTCATGTCTCCTTCTCCCTTGCTCCAGTCTCCTGGGATTAACTCACAATTAAACTCATGGTGTCTAAGTCCTTGTCTCATGGAAGGAACCCAAACGAAGACTTTAGAGTAGTATTTTGGGAAGTCACAGCCTGGAACCTGGGCTAGCAAGAATTCTCCAGAGGTGGGCAGGCAGCTTGAGTGCCCACACCAAAGGGGGTGACACCTACTGGACCTCTCCAATGACAATAATCTCCTGTGCCTGGGAGATAGGCTGCAAATCAGGTGCTCACCTTCTGCCTACCTGAACAGGAGACTTGAACTTTCTAGAAAGAAAGACTTGTCATTTCCCTGAGAACAGAGCAGTATGTTTAATTTGCCTGCTCCCAGGTGACAGCACATACACTTGCCGAGTGAGACCTGAACTAGAGGAGAGAGACCCTCCCTTAGTAGCTGCCTGTGAGTCCCCAGGAATAAATGGCCAGAGTAGAGTTACCTTACAACGTGAGGCTCGGTGAAGTATGACTTTTTAGAAGATCTTTAGATTTACTTTCTTCATTTTATTTTTGAGCTAGTTTTTTTTATAGTCCTTTTGACAGAAAAGAGTTATTATCTTTAAAAAAAAAAAGCTCATTTGATCAATAAAACTCTAAAAAGTCTACGGAAAAATGGACTAAAGACCTGAAAAACAAATTACAGTAAAATAGAGACAAATGGCCTATAAAAAATGAACACATGTTCATCCTCTCTAGTGAGCACACACACATAAAAAATGCAATTTAGTGACAAGATACCATCTTTTGCCTATCAAGCTGGCAAGGATTTTAAGATGTTTAAATTGCCTGACAGTGTGTCAGACTGCTATTTATTCCCTCAAACACATCCTTTCTTTCTTCCATTGCAGCAGAGTTTTTAGGTGGATATATGCATACCAGATACAACTATATTTCCCAGGCTCCTTTGCATCTAGGTATGGCCACATGACTAAATTCTCACCAACAGAAGAATTACAAGAGATGTGTTTAATTTGTTGTACTAGTCAGGATTCCAGCAAGAAAGAGATGGCACCCTCAAATTGGGTAAATTGAGGACATCTAAACATAGGGATGATTTACAAAGGTATGAGCAGTATGTAATAAAGGCTTTGGCTGTTCTTTGTCCCTGGTTCCTGGGAGGTAACCGCCAAATCTTTGGAATATTCCGAGTAAAAGGAGTGTCTTCATCATTCATGATGGGCCCCTTCAGACCACACCTGATAATTTATGCTAATGAGATGACTCATGGTAGGGCCCTAGGTAGTTTATGTTAATGAGATGACTCAGGATGAAGGCTGATCTTGCCAGAAAGTTCAACCTTGTGATTATAGGGCTGGGGCTTTGAATCACATGATAGAAAAAAAGTATCTATGATCCAGCAAGAGTTTGTCCTCTTGAATATAATCACTAGCCATATCATTCCTTTTCACTTGCTTTTCCCAGCATCTGGACTTGGTTCTAACTTTCTGTCTCTGTTCCAGGTGTGCCTTAAGTTAATAACATTGGTTCCCCAAACCTCCCACCCACCTCCACTTTCACTTATGATTTGCAGCAGGCTCTAAGGTTCACCACAGCTTCTCTGATTCTGACTCCTACAATTGGCTGGGTTCTGATCTTGTTAGATCCTACCTTCATAACAAATACTAACACTTCCCTGTCTGAATTATTTACTTCCACGCTGTTCTTTTCTCACTCCTTAGCATAGTATGAGCACTGCGTATTTACAAGGTGCATTTCTGGAACCTATGGAAAATTTGGTCCATGTGAACAATGGTGGCAGGGTGGGAAGTGGCAGGATTTGGGGACCTGAAGGAAAATGCATATCAATTTTCAGCACCAAGGAGAGCTCTGAGAAAGCTTTGTACTTCAGATGATTTCCCAGGGACAAAAACCTTTTATCTTGAGAAACTCATGAACACCCCCATAAGTCACCTCCACAGGGAAGAATTGTATATCCTTGGGATGTCAAATGGTTTTATTTTTTTATGCCAAATATAATGGACTGGTAGTGGCTGCCCAAAGTGGAGACAACTGTAAAAACCTTGTATAGGTTTAACAGGAAATTGTTCCAAGATTGATTAATGATGTCTGCCACAGGTAGAAATCGGTTAGCCATAGGATATTTGCTCTGCGTTTGTCCATTCTAGTCTAGCCCTTAGGATACATACACAAATATTATATATGTTTTCCCATATCCATCTTTTCTTTTTAAGTTTACTGTTTGCCTTTTTTAGTGATTTTTCTGCCATGAGATTATGAAATTTTTTTTTACTTCTTAAAACTTTTATAGTTATTTAAAAAATCCTATCTGTTTCATAATTTTATTCATATCTTCTCTCATTGATAATATGGTATAATAGCAATAACTTGGTGTGTGACTTGCTTATAGTTAAAGTTGGTATTGTTCTTTTTTAAAGTTTCTTGGCTATCTTTGCACTTGTTTCCTCCTCCAATAAACTTTAAAATCAACTTGACAAATTTCATTAGAATTTTTTCTTTTTCTTTTCTTCTTTTTTTTTTTTTAGTGAAAGTAGGGGAGCTACAGAGACAGACTCCTGCATACACCCCACTGGGATCCACCCAGCAACCTCTGTCTGGGGCTGATGCTATGCCCATCTGGGGTCACTGGTAACCTAGCTATTTTTAGCATCTGAGACAGAGGCTCCTTGGAACCACCCTCAGCACCCGGAGCCGATGTGCTCAAATCAATTGAACCATGGCTGCAGGAAGGGAGGAAATGGGGGGGGGGGGGAAAGAAGCAGATTTTCGCCTCTACTGTGTGCCCTGACCAGAAATTGAACCCAGGACACGTACATGCTGGGTCCACATTCTACTTCTGAGCCAATCGGCCAGAACCCCATTAGAATTTTAATCAGCATTGCATTGAATTTATAAATTAATTTGGAGAAAAGGTATTTGGGGTAATATAAAGTTTTGCTCTTCAGGGACACTGTGGCTTTCTTTAATTCTTCTTGCCAATAAAGTTGTGTACTTTTTTTCATCGAGGCTGTGTATATTTTTTAAGTTTATTTCTGAGCACCTTATACTTTTTGGTACTATTGTGAATGTGATTTTCCCTGTAAAGTGTTAAAATCAGTTGGTATTAATGGCTCGAATGCTATTGATTTTTGTTGCTATTGATTATGTTCTTATATTCAGCCTCTTTACTGAATGCTCTTATATGTTCATGATGGTTTTTTTATTATTATCCTCTTGGATTTTCTTCCTTTATTGTCTTCAAAGGTGATAGTCTTTCCTTTTTACAAGTACTATCTAATCATCAATCTATCTTCTACTTTATGTCTTTCAATATAAATTTAGTAGTACATTTTATCCTTAAGCACTCTAGCATGCATATCCTTAATTAGTATTAAATTACTTGCCTATGATTTTTTTCTTTTAGATAATATACTGCCTCATGTATAGTGTAAGGATCATACAGTATATTTCTAATTCCTCTCTCCCATTTATTCTGTTTTGTCACACATTTTATTTTTCTATATGTTGTATATAAATACACAATAATACATTGACTTTATATTTAATTTAGGCTTTTTTTCATCACTCTTTATTTCTTAGTGTAGTCTGGTCTGTTATTCCATCTGCCTAAAAAAACCCTTCTTTTAACATGTTTTTAGTGTTTAGCTTTTTTGGAAATAAAATTTCTGGTTTTGTTTCTCTAAAATCATTTTAATTTATCCTGAATTTTTGAAAGCTATTTTTACTAGGTAGATAATTCTAGTTTTTCTTTAAAAATTTTTTTTAAATTTTTTTCATTTTAGAGAGAGAGAGACAGACAGACAGAAAGGAGGAGCAGGAAGCATCAACTCCCATATGTGCCTTGACCAAGGAAGCCCAGGGTTTCAAACTGGTGACCTCAGTGTTTCCAGGTCGACACTTTATCCACTGCGCCACCACAGGTTAGGCTTTAATTTTTTATTTATTTATTTTAGAGAGGAGAGAGTGAGAGAGAGAGAGAGAGAGAGAGAGAAGGGGAGGAGCAGGAAGCATCAACTCCCATATGTGCCTTGACCAGGCAAGTACAGGGTTTTGAACCGGCAACCTCTCTTTTAAAAAATTTAATACTGCCCGACCTGTGGTGGCATAGTGCATAGGGCATCGACCTGGAGTGCTAAGGTTGCCGGTTTGAAGCCCCGGGCTTGCCTGGTCAAGGCACATATGGGAGTTGATGATTCCTGCTCCTCCCCTTCTCTCTCTCTCTCTCTCTCTCTGCCCTCTCTAAAAATAAATAAATAAAATCTTAAAAAAAAAAAGAAAAATAACTGTAATGCCATCTCTCTAAAGCAGAGGTAGTCAACCTTTTTATACCTACCACCCACTTTTGTATCTCTGTTAGTAGTAAAATTTTCTAACCACCCACTGGTTCCACAGCAATGATGATTTATAAAGTAGGGAAGTAACTTTACTTTATAAAATTGATAAAGCAGAGTTACAGCAAGTTAAAGCATATAATAATAATTACTTACCAAGTACTTTATGTTAGATTTTCACTAAGTTTGGCAAAATAAATCTTCATAAAACAACTTACTATAGTTAAATCTATCTTTTTATTTATACTTTGGTTGCTCCACTACTGCCCACCATGAAAGCTGGAATGCCCACTAGTGGGAGGTAGAGACCAGGTTGACTACCACTGCTCTAAAGGCTTTGGGCTTAGGTAGTTTCTGCCAGAAGTCTGCTATCATTCCCATCTTTGGTAATGTGACTTTTATCTCTGGCTGTGTATATGAGTTAAGATTTTTTATCTTCATCTTTAATTTTCAATAGTTTGAATATGATGTAATGCTCTCTTTAAAAAAAAATATCCTCCCTGGTATGCTTGAGTTTCTTAGATCTATGGTTTGATGTCTTTCATTAATTTGGGGAAATTCCCAGTTGTTATCTCTTCAAATGTTTTTTCTGACCTGTCTTTTTTCTCTGTTCTACTTCTGGGATTCTAATTACCCCTATATTAAACCATTTGATATTGTCCCACACAGGTCTTAAGTTAGTCTCTTTATCATTTTCTAAACAATCCAAGACTCTTACAGCCATTTAACTCTATTTCCTACTTCCTGATCTTTGTGGTATTGTTGTCATATATTTTACTTTCACATAGTTTATAAACTCCACAATACACTTGCATCATTAGTATTTCTTGTAGCACAAATGTTCTAGAAATAAAAATTGCAGCCCTTATTTATTTGAAATGTCATTATTTACTTTCTGTCTGAAGGTTATTTTTGTTGGATATAGCATTTTTTATTGCCAGGTTTTTAATTTTCTATACTTTAAAGGTTTTTTTCCATTGCCTTCTGGCTTCTGTGGTTTCTATTAAAAAGTCAGTTATAAGTCTTACTGTAATTCTTTGAAGGTAATGTGGTAATGTGTCTTTTCCCCTTCTGTGTGTCTTTCCCCTTTTAAGATGATCTCTATCTTTTGTTCTCAACACTTTGTTTATAATGTGCTCAGATGTGGTTTTCCTTATTTTTATCTGCTTACTGTTAGCTGAACTTCTTATATTTTGGGGTTACTATTTTTCCACAGTTTTGAAAAGTTTTCAAGCATTGTCTTTCCAAATATCTTTTTTTGTTCCATTTTCTTTCTTTAACTACAATTACACCATTATAATAGAGAAAAGAGAGGAAGATGCTCTGTTTTTATTATTTCCCATATGTTTTGTCTCTTCCTGTATATTGCAGCTTTTTTGCTTCTTTTCATTTCCCTGATTTATCTAAATATTTTCTTCTGACTTATTTTCCATTTTATCAATTACTTCTTCACTGTGTCTAAAATGCTGTTAAGCGGCCTGACCTGTGGTGACGCAGTGGATAAAGCATTGACCTGGAAATGCTGAGGTCGCTGGTTCGAAACCCTGGGCTTGCCTGGTCAAGGCACATATGGGAGTTGATGCTTCTAGCTCCTCCCCCCTTCTCTCTCTCTGTTTCTCCTCTCTCTCTCTCTCTCTCTCTCTGTCTCTCCCTCTCCTCTCTAAAATGAATAAATAAAAAATAAAAAAAAATTTTTAAAAATTAAAAAAATATGTTTAAAATGCTATTAAGCCCATTTAATGAGTTTTATTTTATTTTATTTTATTTTATTTATTTATTTATTTTGTACAGAGACAGAGAGTGAGTCAGAGAGAAGGATGGACAGGGACAGACAGACAGGAACGGAGAGAGATGAGAAGCATCAATCATTAGTTTTTCATTGCACATTGCAACACCTTCATTGTTCATTGATTGCTTTCTCATATGTGCCTTGATCACGGGCCTTCAGCAGACCGAGTGACCCCTTGCTGGAGCCAGCGACCTTGGGTTCAAGCTGGTGGGCTTTTGCTCAAACCAGATGAGCCCGCGCTCAAGTTGGTGACCTCGGGGTTTCGAACCTGGGTCCTCTGCATCCCAGTCCGACGCTCTGTCCACTGCGCCACCACCTGGTCAGGCCCATTTAATGAGTTTTAATTTTAGGTTTTATATTTTTGTTTCAGAAATGCTCATTTGTTTATTTTTATAAATTTCAAATATCTTGAAATTATCCATTTTTTAAAATTCATTTTGTCTATCTTTTTCATGATTTTATTCAACACATTTATCAGAGTTAAGTCCTAATCTATTAACTCCAATATTTGGCTCATCAGTGGTTTTGCTTCTATTGTTTATTTATTATTAATTATTAGTCATATTTCCCTGCCTCTATACATATCCAGCAATTTTTTGAAAGAATTTTATGCTCTCCATAGTGTATAAAAAACGTCATAGAAGCTCCAGATAAAAGTTCCCCCATTCTTCTGTTATGCAGATATCACTTCAATACAATGGGGGACTGAGCTGGCTCAGCACTTCCAGTGAGTTGTAGCTTAAGTCTGATTCATTCCGTTCTTTGAACATGGCCCTCCAGGACTTCTGATTGAGAAACAGGAAGGTCTCTGTCTCCTCCGCCCTAAATGACAGAAAGGGATACAGTTCTTCCCTATAAAGGTTTGAGCCTCCTGATGGGGAAAACACGAGTGCTTGTGGCAGTCTTCTCCCTCTGGTGGGACAAAGTGCTGTGCAACCTCAGATTTCACTCTACCTTTCAGAATTTTCTGGTCCAGCCATTCAGCCTTTTGTACATCCCCAAACTAAAAAAAAAAAAAAAGAAAAAAGAAATGTTCTTTGGGAAACACTGGCCATGCACTGGGGACTTTCGTAATACCCACCGTCACACTAGCCCTGGCCATGCACTGGGGACTTTCGTAATACCCACCGTCACACTAGCCCTACAAACCACCCAAAGCTTGGCTGATTTTTTTTTTTCCAGCAGAGCCTCTCAGCCTCAGTCAAACAAAATTCTCAGACCAAACCTAGAGTTAAGAAGTGCTCCCAAGGATAAAACGAGTGCTGATCACAATTCACCTACAAAGGGTTCCCTCCCTGGAGTTTAGTCCAGTTTTCGTTTTCACAGCTCTGTGACATTTTTAATAATATAAATTTGCAATTTATCTCTTTTTTTTTTCCTAGTGAGAGGACTGGTTTGCCATAGCCTACTGCATCTTACTCCAAAAAAGAAATCCCTTTTCCTTAAATGTAAAAAACTTGCATTTTTCTATATCTGTCTAGATCCCCTCAGTATTTCTATTCTCTCCTTGAATAAGTAAAGAACACCTTCACTTCCCATCCCCACTCTTGAGTACATCCCACATTGAGATCATCTGGGGTTTCAGCTGTCGGGCTGTTGTCATTGCTGCTGCTGCTGCTGCTATATATTAAACATTAAAAATTAGATTTAACCACAAAGTTTTGCTGGGTTTTATTTTAAGATCACTGTTTCCTGTATGCCATGTCTTTCTTGGTCTCATATTCATTTTCATTTTTTTTTATAGCAGCCCATTCTTGAGTAATTTCTTCAGAGAGTCTACAAATAATAAACTTTTTAAGAGGAACTCTGACCAAAACATCTTCATTTCCCCGCACTCTAAAAGGCCAATTGGGCTAGTTATTAAATCTTAATATCTAAACATTTTTTTCTCCAGAAATTTGAAGCTATTTTTTGATTGTCTTCCAGTGTTACCAAAGAGAAATTATTTGCCAATTTGATTCTTATTTCTCTGAAAATAAGTGACTTCTCAATATCTCTCCCTCTCACTCTTTTAAGATTCCCCCCACCTCTAAAATTTTACCTCTGTGTTCTAGGAAGTGAATCTCCTGCCTTTCATTTATTTCATTTAGCACTTGATTGATTCTCTCAACTTGAAGACTCTTGTTTTCAGTTATGGCAGTGGTTTTCAAACTTTTTGAAGTCAGGGTGCATTTAAAATCCTACAAATAATTGTAGGCGCACTATATACAAATTTCTGAGAAATATGTTATAATAATTAAGTCAAATATTAAAGAAAAAATATGTAAAGTCCAAGCATACTTTTATGGTAATTAAACAAAATAAATATGACAAAATTAAATATATTCTGACATTAAAAAACATTCTTATGTTATATTTTTGAGTTATGCTTTTTAGAATTCATAAAAAAGAAGGGTTAAAAATTTAAAAATGACAAAAAATTTATTTTTTTATATATCTAAATACATTCTTGGTGAGATTTAGTAAATTCAGCAGGTCCCAGCATGAATGTGTTAAGTTTTTTCATTCTTGTGTTTATGAGAAATATGAGCCTGATGTGTCCTAGTAATTTCTTTAATGTTTGGGCATATATTTGAAAGGCAAACTCTCATTTCCTCATCAATACATTGAAGAATTCCTCTCTTTTTACTCTTAATTGTGTTGAGTGCAGAAAACCCCCACCATACATATCATCTTAACTGGACACCAAACAAGGGATTGAAGAAACTTGCCTCCAGTCTTTCCCAGGAACATGGGGGGTAGTGTAAACAATCCAGCACCACAGCTTAACAGCCTTTTGCAACCTAATCAGACAAGTGAGGTGGGGGTTGGGCAGACTGTCAGCTTACAGCCAATTCCCCACACCTCTGTCCCCCAAAAATTTAAACTCCAAAAACCCTATTGGTTTTTTGGTCCCCAACAGGCACATATTTCTCTGGAATGCCATAGGGCACACCTGGAAATTGTCTAGGGCACTCCAGCGCGCCGTGGCACACCCTTTGAGAACCACTGAGTTATGGTAAATGTTCTCCTGTTGATTGATTATCTTCTTTTCTCCATATTCTGCTTATGAAACTCCTTCTAGGTACTAGAAAAATGCTGAAACTAGAGAACTAGAAACCAAATAAATGGTATCTGGTCTCTATATCATTTAATTTTTTTTCCATTCTCTATCTCTCGGTCATTTTGCATTACAGTCTGAGAGAATCCCTCAGGTTATTTTCAACTTACTAATTCATTTTTCAAAAACAATTTTTTCAAAAAGACAATGTTTTCAACAAAACGGAGAAATTTATTGGCCCTGGCCTGTTGGCTCAGTGGTAGAGCGTCGGCCTGGCGTGCAGAAGTCCCGGGTTCGATTCCCGGCCAGGGCACAAAGGAGAAGCGCCCATCTGCTTCTCCACCCCTCCCCCTCTCCTTCCTTTCTGTCTCTCTCTTCCCCTCCCGCAGCGAGGCTCCATTGGAGCAAAGATGGCCCAGGCACTGGGGATGGCTCCTTGGCCTCTGCCCCAGGCGCTAGAGTGGCTCTGGTCAAAGCAGAGCTACGCCCCAGAGGGGCAGAGCATCGCCCCCTGGTGGGCAGAGCGTCACCCCTGGTGGGCGTGCCGGGTGGATCCCGGTCGGGCGCATGCGGGAGTCTGTCTGACTGTCTCTCCCCGTTTCCAGCTTCAGAAAAATACAAACCCCCCCCCCCCCAAAAAAAACGGAGAAGTTTAAAGAATAAATAATTTAATAAACACTAATACACACCACCCAACTTTGTCAGTTATTAACATTTTGCCATACTTGCTTCATTTTTTTTTTAAGAAATAAAATATTGCCAATTCAGTCAAAAGTCTGAGTCCTCTTCCCAATGTCATTCCCCTTCTTCCCTCGCTAGGTATATAAATTATGTTGATCTTTATAATTTTTAAGTTACCTTTCTGTCACTACACAGTGCATAGAGTTTGGTTTCTCTCACTTAGCATATTTTTGAGATTCAGCTATGTTTTTGCATGCATTATTGTTTAATTATTTTTTATTGCTGAGAAGTATGGCTGTACAATAATTCATTTATTCATTCACCAGTTGATAAACATTTGGAATACTTCCAGTTTGGGTCTATTCTGAATAATTGCAATATGACCATGTATGTACAGATCTTTGTGCAGAACATGTGTTTTAATTTTTCTTGGGTAAATACCTGGAAGTAGAATTGCTGTGTTATAGGATAAATGTGTGTTTAACTTTGTAAGATGCTAGCATACTGTTCTCCAACGTGGCTATGCCATCTTGCATTCCTGCCAGCCATCTATAGGAGTTCCAGTTGCTCCATATCCTTGCCAACACTTGGTATTGCCAGTCTTTTTAACTTTAGCATGAATTATACCTCATCATTATTTTAATTTGTATTTCTCTAATAACTAGTGGAGCTGAGCATCTTTCTATGTGGTGTTTGCCCTTCATATGTCTTCTTTTGTGGAATTTCTGTTCAAATTTTTGCCCACTTATATGACATCATAAGAGTTCTTTATAAAATTTTGGATACACACTTTCTATATGTTTTTAAATGTACATTTTATTGTAGTAACAATCCATGTTATTATGGAATGCATCCCCAAAAGGTATATACTATTGTTTTTACATTTTAACTTTATATAACAGATATTATACCAATCTGTCTTTAGGCAGTTGCTTTTTTTTTTTTATTCTACATTATATTTTTGATGTTTATCTCTTTGGATACATGTAGCTCTAGGTATTCACTTTGCCTATTGTATAGGATTCTATAATGTGACCAAATCACAAATTACCCCTCTCTGTTGGTTATAGATTGTTTCTAATTTTTTGCTGTTACAAAGAATTCTGCAGTAAACACTCCTAACATTTCCCTACACACACACACACACGCACGCACGCACGCACACACACATGCACACACACACACACACACACACACACACACACCCAGAAGTGATGCAGGATCTGGATAGCTTTAAATTTATTCCAATTCTCTTTAGCTATATTCATTTTATTATTCAGCCAATGTTCTGAGTTTAAAATTTGTACGATTATTTCAAAACTTTAAGATTTCCTAGTGATTCATTTTAGTAACGGCCTGTTCTCAATTTATGGGTATGATATCTTTTCCAATCTCCCTAGGGATGGTAATTGTACTACATTAAAGTCTTCTTTCGGTTTGTATATACTCTGAAGTTTATTCCCTTGGGTCTGAGGTCATCTGTTTGTTAAATTTGATGCCTCTCTTTCATAGTGTTGGTTTTCCTCAAATGCTCAGGTAGTCTTCGTTTTCTGCTCAGCTGTGCTGTGAGAATCTACCTTCTTCTCTCTAGAGGATGGTTTTGACCACAGGAGCTTGTCTGTGATCATCGTCATATAAGAGTGCCGCTAGTAGTATGTTATGAAAGATGATCCTCTTCCCACTCCCCAGGGTGCCACTAGATACAGCAGGGCATGTCTCTGACTCTCAGCGCCAAATATGCCCACTCACCGCTCTGGCTTATGGGTAAACTCCCCTGTTCTGCATGAGCAGTGGGGAGGGAAGGTAGTCAGGCAGGGATGGGCCAACTTGGCTCCTCTAAATGGAACTTCTTGATTGCTCATTCTCATGATTGCTCCAGGTCCTCTGCTGCTCTGGTATCCCATGGTCCTGTTTACACCGAGCTTGGTTCATTTCTGGGACCAGCACCCCCGCCTCTGTGCACAGTGATGCTTTGGGCTATGGACTCCACTGGCAATCCAAGCCTTTCTACTTTCTATCACTTATAGATTCCAGGAAGTTTCTGGTCCACTGAGGACTCTCCTTGTGTCCCACAACGGTTACAAATAGCATATATTTACATCAGTACATGCACTTTTCCTGTTATAACTGGAGACTTGGGGCCATAGAACCGGATTCAGTCTGTCATTGTTATCTAATCTCCCAGACTTCTTATCTTCTTTAAACTCTGCCTTCTCTCTCTCTCCCTTGGGTCTCTCTGACCTTGGGCCTCTATGTCTCTCTCCCTGCCTCTGTCTCTGTCTGTGGCTCCATCTCAGTGCTGATTATGTCTATTCATGACTTTCCCTCCCCCTGGTTTCTCTAAGCCCTTGTGCCTCATCATCCCCTAATCTCAGTGGCTGCTTCCCATCAGTGGGAGACTCTGGCCCCCATGGCTGGCTGGCTCTGGAGCAGTTTGTGGGTGGGGAGCCCCAGATTGCTGCAACGTGGAACAAGGATTTCCAACACATGCTCCCTCTGGCAGCCTGCCACCACAGCTCCCTGCCTGCCAACATCACACTTCAACTTAAAGAGGGAAAACTGCCAGACCAATGTTTTAGCTACAGCCCCGTGTCGGGGCTGCATGGGGAATCTCACAGCAGCCCCTGCCAGCAGCAGAGCTGTGAAGGGCTTTGGGAAGGGGGTCGGGGCTGCTGGGTGTTGGTGGGGGATCCTGGCTGCCACCCTCTCTGGACTCACTGGTTCTGAGTGCCAGGAAGGTCACTTGGAATCCACTCTGGGCTCTCCCTCCCTAGTTCACTCCTGGGAAGGGAAGTGACCAGAGGCTCCCACGTCTCTCCCTGTCCCATGCCACCCACAGTGACTGCCTCCTCCATCTCTGATCAGAGCAGCTCTGTGCTGTGAGCTGGGACTCCCTGAGCTCTGGAAAGGGTCTGAGACTGGCTGAGGAGAGGTTAGTGGACTTGCTCTGGTTTTAATGGTCAAGAATTAGAAAGTGTCAGAGACCTGTGTAGAAGCACCCATCCTTACCAGTGGAGAAACACACAACCTTCTCAGTACAAAAGCTCCATCCTTTTCTAAAACTTACCCCTGCCAGCACAAAAGTGCCCATCCCCTCTAGTGTGGGCATGCCCACCTGTAGAGGGATTCCTATTAATGTGAGCGTAGAGTCCCCATCCCTGACAGTATAGACTCACCAGTGTTTCTTTTATGATAATCATACCCATTCCTGTCCCTGGGGACAGCCCCAGCTCACCCACTGCAGATGCTTTTGTTCCGATCAGTGTAGGAGCGCCCACAGCTGTGAGCTCTATTCCTGTCAGTACCCAAGTGAGCTCTCACAAACTCCCACCAGAACTCAATTTAGATGTCTCTTCTTCCAGGCAGCCTTCCCACTCTTCCAGTGAAGATGCACCCTCTTTCCTCTCAGGGCAAAGAGAAAAGACATGCTCATCTCTGTAGTACAGAAGTTCCTGGCACGGTCAGTATACTATTACTCCTCCCAATGTGGATTTACCCAGTATTCCAGCAAGAAAGAGCCCATCTCAGCCCTGGGCAATGCCTCCTTTTAGGAGCACAGCGGCTCTTAGAACAGCAAATACATATAAAGAGCATGCATGTGTATAAGCATAGACATACCCACTCTAACTAGCGTAGAAGCAGCTATCCTTGAGAAATACAGAGGTTCCCAACTCTACCAGTGGAGAAGTGCCCATCAATATGGAAGCATCTCCCAGTGGGAGTGTAGAGGCCCCCAGCCCTGCCAGTGTGGAGGCTCTTATCTGCTGCCAGAGGCAGGCAGGCCCCTTGAGACACCTGGCAGACCCAGAAGGAGTGTATATCAGTGTGGGGAGGCAGCAGGGAGAGGTGGGGTGGGGAGATGGAGCCACTTGATCAAACGGACAGCCTGGTGGAAGCGCTGGCTGCCAATATAAACAGATAAGCACTAATAATCACTCTTTCTTAAAAGCCCCACTTGCATGTCCCATTTTCCGGAGGACGCCACCTGCACAGCTGCTCCTAATCAAGGACCATTTAATTCATTCCCAGATCATTGTCTGCACTAATTGTCTTAAACAAACCGAAGTTCATTTCACCTTATTCCCCAAGGGCCTGGAGGGCTTCTAATTACCTGTAGGTGGTTCTCCACACCGCCCAGCTTCATTAAAGACCACAATATGTTCCTCTAATGGGTTTCCCATTAAAATCCAATGGGTTCCCATCAAAATGAGTTATGTCTCAGAAAAAAAAAAAAATCCACTAAAATATATTTTAATTAAAGTGAATTAAATATTGCAAATGTCTGTTTCGGCCAACAGGTTGCACTTGAGACCAATGCTGGCGCAAAGCAGAGGGGAGAGCCGGGGAAGGCGAGAGGGGGGAGGGGCGAGAAGATTCAGTGTCGCAAAGAGAGCTGGAGTCAGACAGCGGGACGGTAGGCGAGTCACCTCGCCTCCTTGAGCTGCAGTTTCCTTATCTCTAAAATGGGGATGATAATCCTTAGCCTACAATTTATTTTTGTTAGGATTAGAGATAAAAGAATATATGAAGTACTTTACACATAAAAAGTACCAGTACTCAGATATCAGTAAGATTATATAACATTATAAATACGTATTGTATTAGTCAACTGTGCTGTGGAAATCAACAAATCTCCGCGCTCCAATCTCAGAGGCTCACAGCCACAAGTCTTTATTCTCACCAGGACTGCCTGTGAGCGTTGCCCCATGGGACTTGACTCGGTGCTCTGGAACCCAGGTGGAAGGGACAGCCATCTCTGGGACCTGTCATTCTCGCGGCAGGGGGCAAAAGTCCAAGAGAGCAAGCTGAGTCGTGCAACTGCACGCAAAGCTCGTGACAGACATTCGGGTGTCGTGTCACCCCCTTTCCGACGGTCAGAGTAGCTGAGGGCTGAGCCTGGCAACGGTGCGGGAACTACACTCCTGCCTCCCAGGAGGCAGGGCCGAGAGGGGGCTGAGTAATCCTCTTACAGGGAAGGGATAGATAACTATCAACAATAAAAAGACGTAGCACGATCCTACAGTTAGGTATGATAGCACCATTTCCCAAGCTTACCTGACAATAAAAATCCCCTGGGGATGGAAATATAGACCCCTGAGCCCCGATTTAGAATCTCCAGGGGTGGGCCCCAGGGCTCTGTGTTTTTAAACAAGTGTCTCAGATCATCTTTGTCATCAGGAACATGTGAGAAACAGTGTAATAGAATCATGGATGAGAACAAGGGCTTTGATTCACACGGACCTGGGACTGTAAACTGCCTCCACCACATATTAGCTGTGTGATCATAGGACACTTTCTTCACCTAGCTGAGCCTCAGTTTCTTCATTTGTGAAACAAGATAATGCATGCAAATCACATAGCACAGTGTATGGTACAGGGCAGGCCTTCATAAACACGAGGTTTTCTTTTCTTTCTTTTTTCTTTCAATGTTCAGTTTCCTTTAATGACCCCCCATCTCCCTTAAGGACAGGCGCAGGCAGCTAGGCAAGGCAAGAGATACCTACTCGAAGCTCTTGCCCTGACTGAAGGCTTTGCCCACATTCTGGAAGGCCCCCTCCCCCACCATCCTTTTGAACCAGCATCTGGGACTCGTGGCTGGCAGGATCCTGTTCCTCTCATGTGTATGACTCATAGTCTACCTGCCAATCTGGACTCAGTGGAAAGGCCCAGACTCCAGAAATGGAGCTGCTATTGTTGGTTCCAAAGAGGATGATACTGGCAAAGGCATTCTTCCTCAGCTTGTCCAATCGCTGGAACATTCAGGGATGAGGCTGCCACTCCCGAAGGTCTGGGAGGGCTCTTTGGGGACGCAGTACTCGGAGGACCCCAGGGACCAGCCATCCTTATCAAAGTGCTCACAAAAATATGGGAGCGCCACATAGTGTGTCCTCACTGGAGTACTTGCACTGAAATACAGCCAACACAAAGGGGAGCGAAGGGGACCTTGGCCTTCGGCTCAGCAAGCCGGCTCCTGCTCACTGCTGTTCCTCTCCTCCGGGGACGGGAGCAGCTTGCTCCGCCTGAGGTTTCTGCTTCTGGTCCTGAGATCCTCTCTCTCGCTGTGGGGTGTTCTTTCTAGGCTGGCTCTCTACAGAATTTTTAGCGTCAGATTTGGCCATCTTCTCACAAAGTTTCACTTCCCCCAAGACTGCGCGGAGCTGGGGCTGGTTAACGCGGGTGAGGGACCAGCAGTGGTCCTGCGGAGGCCTGGCGGAAAGAGGGCTCCAGGACCTGTTGGCAGAGCCCCAGCAGGGGCAGCCAGGGTCACAGCGGGCCCACCAGGAAAGTCCTAGTCTTCAAGTGAGCATCCAGCAGCCCCAGGACTCGCCTCGCCTCCTCCCCTGCACTGTCCGTGGCCTGCTTGCTGTGGTGCGTGAGGCCCGAGGTGGGGAACACCCAGGTCCTGGCTGGGGGCACTGTTTCGCCACCAGCAATGCTCACCCCCTTGTACCAGCTGGGCTGCTGCCTCTGGACTGCTGCCCCGCAGCTCCTCATGGCTCACGTCGTCGGCGATGGCATCGCTCTCAAACCCACAGAAGCCATTGTCACCTTCAAATGCTGGAAGCTTGCGGGCAGGGCAGAGGAAGTGGGCGGTGCCGCGAGCTTGCGCTGAGTGACACGTAGGCACGCAGGGCGCGTGTATGGGGTCCCAGCCGCCCTGGTGACTCCGCAGAGAACACTCAAGATGAGGTTTGCTTATTTAAAAAACAACAGTAATAATGATGATAAGGACAAATATAAAGTGCCCAGCTCAATGCGTTGCAATAAATGGTAACTAAGAACAGTAGTATTAAACTATGATAACAACACTAAGAATACTCATTATGTAAATACATAATCATAATACGCATCTAAGGATTAAGCGGGAAGAGCTTTCTAAAGCCACAAACAAGCCCTGGCTTGTGCTCTGAACTCCTTGGTCATCATCCTTGACCCCAGCCACACATTAGACTCATGTGTGGAACTTTAAGAAGTCCCAGGGCCTTGAGCCTCTCATAATTAGTCCATGTTGTGCTCCATGCTGGTTATTCACTCCAGGTGTTGCTATTGTGCAGCCCAAATTTTAAACCACTGCACTAAGGACTTGCTACTCAAAGTGGGATCCGGGGGACCAGCGGTGTCAGCATACCTGGGAGCTTGTTACAAAGGTGGACCTCAGACCCCTCCCTGGACCTGAAAACTCAGAATTCAGAGTTGGGCAAGACCCTTAGGTGTTTCTGCACACACTAAAACTTGGTGAGTGCTGTCCCCAAGGACCCCGTCCCCCACCGCAACCCCACCCTTCACCCAATGGTTGTGCCTCTCAAACTCTCAGGAGTACTCAACACTGTTGGAATGTTCAGTCTTATGAAAAACACTCTTCTCACGCCTTCCATCATATCACAGGTTTCTGGTGTTCTGCATTGCTGGCTCCTTCTCATGCTCCCTTGACTCCTGTTCTCCATGGACCTCTTAGTGCTTGAATGCCCAAGGCTCAGTGTTGGGTCCTCTGTTTCCCTCTGCCCCTCGGTGTCCTCACCAGGTTCTGTGGTTTCAGA
Organism: Saccopteryx leptura; assembly: GCF_036850995.1. Lineage (NCBI taxonomy): Eukaryota > Metazoa > Chordata > Mammalia > Chiroptera > Emballonuridae > Saccopteryx > Saccopteryx leptura. The sequence goes on along the minus strand of NC_089504.1, from coordinate 11,184,425 downwards.
AACCATCTATTTAAGGATCAGCCTTTTGGTTCCCCAGCTGCAAGTGGTGCTGGAAAAATAAGGGCCTCTGTCAGGGCAACTTCAAGGACACGCGCTGTGCAGCCGTGCTTGGTTTAACGCTGTGCTCCTGCTGTCTTGAAAATCGTAATCACTTTTGAACAGGGGGCTCTGCGTTTGCATTTTGCAGTGAGCCCTGCCAATTAGGTACCCTATGCTCCTACCAAGACTCCTGAGGTGGGGAGCCTCCCACCAAAGACATGAAAAGCTTGAGGTCAAAAAATGGTCGAACATCCTATATTGAGCTTCCTTCAGCCCAGCTTACCTCTCTCCCAGGTGTCCCCCTGGGGAAACAGTGCCACCATCACTCCCTTTTTCGGGCCAGCTATCTCGCCAGGACCCGTGATGCTGCGTCCTCCACATCCACCCATCAACCTCTGAAGTGTGCTCGATTCCCTCCGGTTTGAGCCCTGCCAGGCTTCTGCTGGGACAGGGGTACTTTGCCTCCCTGCCCCTCTTTTACCTTCAGAGGAGCCAGAATGATCTTGGGGGAGGGGGTATCTGATCACAGCATCCCTCAGCTTGACAGGCTTTGAAGGCTTCTGACTGTTCCTTGGTCCCTGTTGACTCTCATTTCCTCCCCACCCTCCTGCCAGACTGGAAGTCCTTCGGTCCTTGCACCACCGGGGTCTTTGCACAGGCTGTTCCCTTGCCTGGAACACGCTCCCTTCTCCCTTCCCACACCCGTTCCTCCTCTAAACTAACATCCAGGCTCCTGGCAGCCCCTAGCTTACACAGCCTTCCTCTGGGCAGCTTCCCCGATGCCCCCGCCCCATCTGGGGTTAGATGTCCCCTCTCCGAGCTCCCAGGTCCCCGGACGCCCGGCACTTCTCACACTGCTTTCTCACTGCCTGTTTTCATGCCCACATCCTCTTTCTGACTCCAATTTCCTTGAGGGAAGTGAAGGGCAGTGTCTGTCTTGTTCTCTGCTGTAACCGGGCTGCCTGGCACTGTGCCTGGCACACAGTGAGAGCTCATTAACTGCTTGTTGAATGAATGAATAAGTGAATGAATGAAACTTCCCCTTTGCTGCCAGTCCAGCCCTGCTCTCAGGCCAGAGTTCTGAGAAACGGCTTATTACCTTGTTTCCAGACCCAGGCCTCAACAGTGTCTACCCCCAGGGGCATGAGCATGGCCCCGGGCAGCCTGATTACTTGCTGTATTTTCTAGCCCCTTTAAATGGAGCTCCCCACCTGTGCCAAGCCCCTGTGTGACACCGTGGGGATGGAGGCTGCCTGGTCCTGCAGGTTTCTCCAGGGCCCCGGCCAGGGCGTCCGTTTTCACCCATTCCCATGTCCCTGGCTGGCTGAACTGGGGCCACTCTCTTCTCAGCTCTGCGTTCAGTGACATCTTGCTGGTGTCTGGAACTCAGCCGTGGCAGGAACATTTACACCATGGAAATTGGTAAGTGCTACGAATTAGGGCTTCGTTGTTGCCATTGATGTTGTTACGAGAGCTAGTTCAGCACGTGGCCAGATTCCACGATGACCGCAGTTTCGCTTTGACCATTGGGCTTTGACAGCCAGACTCTGGCCCCAGCTTGTCCCGGCTTCTCCCTTGCAGGTGTTCTCCCTCCCTCCCTCCCTCCCTCCCTCCCCCCCCCTCCCTCCCCCTCCCATAGGCACATTGCTGTCTATGATTGAGTCTTCTCTTCCATTTCTTGAACATGTGGCCAAATGCGGCCAGGCAGAGGTGGATTAAGGTCGGGTGAGGCCCCGGGCACAGAAGAAATTATTGGGCCCCTTAAAAAAAAAAGAGAGACAGAGACAGGGAAAATAAAAATACATGTTAACCATATATTTTTTTTCATGTTAACCATATTTTTAAATAAATAAAAAATGTTATGTACTATTAATGTTAAAAGTGCACATATGAAACCAAACTTGGTATCATTAGAAAAAAGTGTTAAGTTGGGGTTTTGCGGGGACCTTCAGAAGTCGGGGCCCAGGGCGTGTGCCCGGTGAGCCTGCCGTTAAATCCGCCTCTGCGGCCAGTCTGACCCAGACGTATGTCTCATTCCAAATACCCAGCCAAAAAGGCAGCCCGACACCTCTGACTCTCCACACCAAAGTCGCAAGAGAGAGAAGCTGGTTGGCTCAGCTTGAGTCGGGGTCCAGCCCTGGTCCAGCCAGCTGCTCAGGGGAATAGAGAGGTGGGTTCTCACAGGACCCGTACGGCTCCACCCTGGGCAGGGGCCGGTCTCAGGAGAGGGAGGCGGAGGGCTGCAGAAGCACAGAGGATGCCCACCACAGCTCCTGCCCAGGGGGACCCTCTCAGAGACTAGTTTTGACCTGAATCAAGCTCGAATCCCCCTGTCCCTCTGGCTGTTGTCAGCTGACTGTAGGCTGATCCTGTCTCTTCATTCCAGCCCACGCTACTTCCCTCCGCGGAGGCTCGGCTTCCTCTTCTGTCAAAGGAGGACAGCGGCTCCTCCAAGCAGGCTGCACGGTCCTACACACGATCACGTGGGCCGAGTGCTCGAGGTCCTGCCGGTCACAGTGACGATGGCACATTTGAGTTCCCTGAACTCACAGCCTGGAAGTTCCCCTGGTCCTCACCTGCCTACTCCCGTCCTCCCTTCTTCCCCTGCCCTGTAGCCCTGTGACTGGGGGATGCACCCAGTGAGACACACCAACACCCGACCTTACCACACATATCACTAGTTTGGGACACACATCAGAGTGCCTGCACTTAGCTGTTGAAACCAGAAACTCTGAACATCTTCTTGGTCACTAGGCCTTGTGGTTAGGCTGGCTGAGCTCCTGCAGACCACCCATCCCCCCCCCCCCACACACACACACACACAGGTGGGAGACACCAGACAGCAAAGGGAGGGAAGCAGAGAAACACCCGTGTCATTAGGACATCAGATGCCACAGGTGCCTCTCGGGGTCTCCTGGGAAACCCTCACATCCTGTAGACAGAAGCAGCTTTGCTGTTAGGTTTCTTATTTTCTCATTCACTGAGCAAACGCTCCCTGTTGCTTACTGTCTCCAGCGTGGGCTGGGCACTGGGGGTTTGGGGATGCAGCAGACATGGGTGCTGGACTTGGGAACCTCAGTCCATCACCTAAGGCTTCCCGGGTCCTCAGCAGCCTACGGGTGCAAAAGGTCACATGAAGATGCCACCCAGCCCCCCAGCCCCAGGCCCACCTCCTTGCCCCAGAACTCCAGGCCACCTCACATGCCCCCACCTGCCACCCCCACAAGGTAGTTCTAGTTGTCCCTGGTGGAGTTCTCCAGGGGCTCAGACTGACCAGACTGCACTTGTTTCTGCTGGCCTCTGCCCTTCTCGTTGGGCTGCGGACCTCTCTCAGCTGGCTTCCGAGGCATCCGCTCTGCTGCCCCCGTCTCTGCTCCAGCCTGCCCCAGCCTTGGTCCAGCCTCAGACGCTTACGGAGGACTCTAGCACCCAAGGCCCAGGCAGCTCCTGGGTCTGTGACAAAACGCTTTATGCTCGGTCAGGAGATCCCTACAGCAGAGGTGCTTAAGCCCTTCCACGATGCAGAAGTGGATGACACTGCTCCATCAGTTCAAAACCACACAACGACTCTCTCCCTGGGGTGCAGGGCACACCTCCCCAGGATGGTAGAAAGAATTAGGGTGGCTTCGGGTTCCAGCCACTGCCTCACATCTGGAACACTCCTTTGTGCTCAGGCCCTGTTGCTTGCTCCAGAATCCACGTTTTCCAGTGGTCATTTCTCTCTAGGACCCCCTGCAGCCCCTGCCTGCCCCTCAGCTCCCACCAGCCACCCCCAGCAGCAGGCAGCGGAAACCCCAGCTCTACTGGAGAATTCCTGTCGCACAGAGGAGGAAACTGAAGACAGGTGGGGCTGTCCCCAGGTCCATGGCCCTGGGACAGGCTGGAATAGACTTGGTCAGCAAATACTTACTGGCCTCCTCTCCGCTGGGGTGAGGGCACATCCCAACCCGCTAGGGTGGGCTCAGCTCTGGGGCTTTCTTTGGCCACTGGGATAGGGGCATGTCATGAGTCAAGGTCTTCAAAGTGCTTGTGTGAGTGAGTTTGCCCTCAAGCTCCTGGCGGGAGAGAAGTTCCCCTCTGATTGCTGCGGCCCCTTGAGCCTGGGCCCCAGAATAAACACAGGTGGAACAGACCGGAACCCAACCTGCAGCTGAAGCCGAGTGCCCGGCCCAGCCTACATTAGCTGAACCACAGTCAACCTGCTGGCCCGTGACCTGTGAGCACCAGAAGAAAGGCCTGTTGTCAGTCACTGAGTTCGAAGAACGATCGTTCAAGGCATCATCAGAGCGGTAGCTGTCTGGTGCAAGTAAGTGCTCTCGGGGGCTCACTCTGCCCTCAGACCTGCCCCTTAGGTCTCAGATGGCTGCTGCAGGGCCAGGGGTCTTCCCACGGCCACATGGAGGGGCAGGAGAAGGGACAGCTTTTCTGTATCTATCTTCTCGTTTTTAAGCAAAGAGTACAGCTTTCTCCAGAAGCCGTCTGCCCCATAGACGTTTGCTCCTGGCTAACGGGCAGAGCCATGTCACAGGCCTGTCACCCATGCCCTAACCAATTGCTGGCAAGAGGGATAGCAACACCATGATTGGTTCGCATGGGGGGACAGCTCCTCCCTCCTTGCGGTAGGGAAGGGGCTCCATGAATCATAGGGGCGCCCAGTGGTCAACCAAAATGAGGCTTCCATGAGCAAGACAGGAAGTGGGTGACGGCACCAGAGTGGAAACCCACAGGGGCGGCCACAGACTCCGACTGCTCCAGGAAGCCGCCGACCCAGGGCCGTTTTTTGTGAACTCGTGTGTCGACTGCACAAATGTTAAAGCAGCGCCGTGATTCCAGCTGGTCTGCTCTGAGTCTGCAACCTTCAGGCAGTGGTGAACAGCCAGATTTTTAGCAGCAGAACCATTTTTTAGAACAAAATTTTAGGCAGATATAAATCAGAAAGGCAGTCAAGCTCTGGTTCATGGAGAACATCTGTGTACTGGGTGCAGAGAGGATGGTGGGGGGCTCCACGCCCCATTTGCTTGGCCTCTCTTTCTATTCTCTCCCACCCAGGAGGCCTGAGATATTGTCAAAGACCCTGGGATTCTGCCAACGTCAATTAGGAGTCATTGTACAGAGAAAACAGAACACATATTTTATTGCGTATCTACTATGTTCTAAGTAATTGTGCATACATGTGTGCCTTTAATCCAACAATATCTTTTATACTTACTGTAGAGCCAGTGGCCAAGGCCACCATCACAGCCACCCGGCCCATGCAGGTTTGCATTGGATTCGGACAGTCGGTAAAGAAACAACGGAGCCAAAAACTGATGGGCCATTGTTGGGCAGATAAAATATATTATGCTCACTTTGCTAAAGATGGCGCTGCCCATGTGGAGGCCGTCGCCCAGGTGATATTAATGTGTATTGGGGCGGGCTGAAGGCTGGCAGGATCCTTGTAGCCTGGGGCTTGGTTTTAGGACTAAGCCTTTCCCACCCTTTGTGATGTGGGGTGGTACAATCCCATCATGCCCCAGATAAGTGATTTTGTATTAGAGACTTCCCTATTTTGTATATTGGATTAAAGGTTATGGATCTACACTATAAAATGGGGGCAGAACAGGAGCTTGCTCTCTTGGTTCCTGAGATTATCATTAGAGGTGAGAGCAGAGAGGAGAGCAGAAGGAGGCCATGTGGAGTAGGTCAGGAGAAGCAACCAAGATGGCGGAGTGCTGAGTGAGAAGAGAGTTGGTGCAGAGTTTGTACAGGGAGAAGGAAGGAGATGGGGAACAGAGGTGAATAAGGCTGGTGAGCTAGAAACCTTTGATTCTAGGAAACTCGGATAAGTCAGTAGCTTTGTGAGCACTGCATGTGAGTGGGTTTTGGAGCCCAGTGTGTGTTTTTACTTGCCCGCCGGGTGCAAGCTAGAATTAAATAAAGCTAATGGCCCACCAGTTCTTGGCTCCATTGTTTCTTTACCGACTGTCCGAATCCAATGCGAACCTGCATGGACCAGGCGGCTGTGATGGTGGCCCTGGCCCTGGCTACTGGCTTTACAGCCATCATCTTTATTCTTATTTATTTATTTTTAGATTTTATTTATTTATTTTAGAGAGAGGAGACAGAGAGAGAGAGAGAGAGACAGACAGACAGACAAACAAACAGAGAAGGAAGGGAGGAGAAGAAAGCATCAGCTCCCATATGTGCCTTGACCAGGGAAGCCCGGGGGTTCGAACCAGCGACCTCAGTGTTCCAGGTCGATGCTTTTACCCATTGCGCCACCACAGGTCACAGCCATCATCTTTAATCCTAGCTTGCACCCGGCGGGCAAGTAAAAACACACACTGGGCTCCAAAAACCACTCACATTCAGTGCTCACAAAGCTACTGACTTATCCGAGTTTCCTAGAATCAAAGGTTTCTAGCTCACCAGACTTATTCACCATTGTTCCCCATCTCCTTCCTTCTCCCTGCACAAACTCTGCACAAAATGGCTTCTCACTCAGCACTCCGCCATCTTGGCTGCTCCTCCAGGCCTCCTCCACGTGGCCTTTCTCTGCTCTCCTCTCTGCTCTCTCCTCTAATGATAATTTCAGGAACCAAGAGAGCAAGTTCCCGTTCTGCCCCCATTTTATAGTGTAGAAATCAAAACCTTTAATCCAATATACAAAATAGTGAAGTCTCTGATACAAAGTCAGTTATCAGAGACATGATGAGATTGCACCACCCCACATCAAAAAGGGTGGGAAAGGCTTAGTCCTAAAACCAAGCCCCAGGCTATAAGGATCCTGCCTGCCCACAGCCCGCCCCCAACACACATTAATATCACCTGGACGACAGCTTCTATGTGGGCAGCGCCATCTTTAACAAAGTGAGCATAATATATTTTATCTGCCCAACACTTATTTTAAAGAGAAGTGAAGTACATGCCTAAGGTCATATAGTAAGTGGTAAGGCCAAGATTGGAAACCAGGTGTCTGCCTCCAAAACCAGGGTCTGGTCTCAGACACAGAGCAGCTCCCCGTTCTGGACCCCAACACCAGCTGGGGGCTGGCTTCAGGACAATGGCCCAGGCTGCCAGGGAGCTGTTTGCAAAGAGCTATGTGGTAACTTTTGAAGAGGCGTGGGTTTGAGTTCCAGCTGTGACTTTAACTTGCTGTGTGGCCTTGGACAAGTTTCTTGACCTCTCTTGGTCTCTGTTTCCTTATCTGCAACACAAGATACTGAGTCCTCACCGCTCTGACATCCAAGGACCTAAATTTAGCCTACTCCAGGTGGCCTGGATTGACATCTGCTGGGTGAGTCCTCCCCATTGATGAAGCACTGAGGGCCCAGGCCTTCCAGGGAGGAAGTGAAACCGAGCTCTCTGCACCCTCCTCCACCCACGCACTGCCAGCACCTGACCTGGTTAAAACCCAGCCTGAGGGCCCACCAGTGACTCAACCCCTATCTGATTGTCAAAGTCAGTTCCTAGAAGTTGAAAGTCACTTCCTTTGCAGCCATCACTGCCACCTCCCACCACGAGGTGAGTTCTAATTCTGTTCCCTACCACAGAGCAGGAGCAAAGGCCGGGGCGTCCAGGGGGTTTCAGGGGGAAAGTCGGGGTCGGAAGTCTGAAGGCGAGGCAATGCCAGAAGGAAGGTTCAGGAAAACTGGATGTGTGAAGTGGGCGGGGCGGGGGCGGTGACAAGGCCTCAGCACTGCCACTGGCCAGCTGGGTGATCTTGGGCACATTACACAATTTCTCTTTGCTTCGGTTTTATATAAAATAAATGGGAAACCCCCCTTCCCAGTTTCACTCCTCAGAGGTAACCACTGCTAATGCTTTAGCAGGTGTCCTCCCAGACTCTCCTCTTTAAAGATGCAAATCCAGAAGAGAGAGACAGAAGTAAAGATGGAAATATATATATAGAGAGAGATGGGAACAGAATTGATGATTCTAACAATGGGACCACACTGTACTGGGAGGTGGTTTAGAGCAGGGTTGAGAATACAAGTGTGCTAGGAAAAACAGGGTTTGAAGCAATTTTAAATCCCTTTCAGTCCTGGCCAGTTGGCTTAGCGGTAGAGCATCGGTCTGGCATATGGATGTCCCAGGTTCAATTCCTGGTCATGGCACAACGGACAAGCAATCATCTGCTTCTCCACCTGACCCCTTCTCTCTCTCTCTCTCTTTCTCTGTCTCTCACTCTTCCCCTCCCACAGCCCTGGCTCGATTGGCTCGAGCAAGTTGGCCCAGATGCTGAGGACGGCTCCATGACCTCTGCTTCAGGTGCTAGAATGGCTCTAGTTGCAACAGAACAACAGCCCCAGATGGGCAGAGCATCGCCCCCTAGTGGGCTTGCAGGGCGGATCTCAGCCAGGGTGCATGCAGGAGTCTGTCTCTCTGCTTCTCCTCCTCTCACTAAAATAAAAAAATAAAAAAATCCCTTTCACCAACCCCCAAACAATATAAGCTCAACAGGAGCAGGAACATGGCCTGTCTTGCCATATCCCCAGCTCTGGAAGAGTATGTGACATGCAGAAGTGGCAGGAGGTACAGAAGCTACAGACGGGGCTGCTGCCCCATGACAAGGCTAGTCAGTAGCTAAGTGACAACAGGCATGGACTGCACCAGCACCACAGGCCGGTACACACCTCCCAGCTATACAATGAGCATGTCAGCCACTTCACTTCCATCTTTCTCTCCAGTGTCTTATGACCCACACTTCCCAAGTAATGCAGGGGAGGGCCTCCTGGGAAATGTAGTTTCCACTTAGTTAAGTTGACAGAATGCAAACCCACCCAGTACAGGTGATCGAGATCCCAACAGACTGTACTGTGACTGAGAGCAGGAGGCTGAGCACAATCTGGGGAAAGTCAGGGAACGTGAACTGCTTCTGACCCCCCACATTCTGCAGCCCAGGAGGCTCAGTCTAAGTGCCAGAGGCGATGCCGACCTGGTACAGCAGCTGTGGGTGCTCCCCAGGCTTTAGCCTCAACAACAATATGCTTATCTTTCCCAACTGGTCTAATCCAGCTTGAGCCACCCAGACTCCCTGTTTGATCATCCCCAAATGGAACGTCAGCTTCTCTTCCCGCTGGGACCCCGTTTGGGGCACACCCCTTGACACTAGGATTGGGTCTCATTTCAGCCAATGAAGGTAGCAAATGCAAACCAGCCAGTACCAGCTCCAAATGATCTGATCAGTGGCATCAGTTTCAGTAGCTCAGAAAAATCCTGCTGATCCAGCACAGCCTGAGCGGGCCAACCTGGGGAGCTGTGGGCAGAGACAGTCAGGGGCAGGGACGGTCAGGGAGCCACGGCCAAGGAACGGCCAACGGGCTGTGGCTCGAGCCAGTCCAAACCTGCTTGCTGATCCATCCATCCAGCTTTCTCTGGTCATAGTGAGCTTTTCAAGTGTACTGGGGGTTCTGTACATTTTTGCTTGGGAAAAAAAGTGTTTGGAAACCATTGGATGAAATGATTATGGTGCCAAGAGTTAAGGAAAAGCAGGGTTGACCTCTGAACAATGTTTTTTTATTATTAAGTTGTAGGGCTTTTGTTTTCTTTTAAATTTTTAATTTTTTAGAGACTTTAATTTTCTGTGCAGTTCGAGGTTTAAAAAGGAGCAAAAAGTACCCATAATTTTTATGTAATTCCCCATTTCCTCTGTAATTTACATCTTATGTTACTGTGGTACATTTGTTACAATCGATGAGCCAATACTGATACTGTACTACCGTCAACTATAGTCCGTAGTTTAATTAGGGCTCATTCTATGTGTTGTACATTCTGTGGGTTTTAGCAGATGTTTAATAACGTGTACCCACCATTATAAGATCATGCAGGATAGTGTCACTGCCCTAAACATCCTGTGTTCTGCGTGTTCATGGCTCCCTCCCTTCTCCCACCCTATCCCCTGACAACCACCAATCTTTTAACTGTCTCCATAGTTTTGCCTTTTCCAGAATGTCATGTAGTTGGAATCATATACTATGTTGCCTTTTCAGACTGGCTTCTGTCACTTAGCAAAATGCATTTAAGTTTCCTTCATTTCTTTTCATGGCTGAATAGTTTGTTTTTTGTAGTAGAACACATAATATTAAAAACTGCCATGTTAAACATTTTTAACCATAATTTTGGTGGTCTTAAGTATATTCACATTGTAGTGCAGCCATCACCAGTGTTCCTCTTCATTTTTCTGAACTGAAACTCCGTAGCCATTAAACTGTAAATCATTCCTATAAACCCATTTCTTTTTATCTCCGAATGACAGTCCATTGTCTGGAGCTAGCATAGTTTGTTTATCCATTCACCTACTGAAGAACATCTTAATTGCCTCCAAGTTTTGGCAATTATGAATAAAACCACTATAAACATTTATGTGCTGGTTTTTGTGTAGACCTCAGTTCTCTCTGTCTGTCTCTGTCTGTCTCTGTCTGTCTGTCTGTCTGTCTCTCTCTCTCTCTCTTTATTCAGTGAAAGGAGGGGAGGCAGAGAGACAGACTCCCACATGAGCCCTGACCAGGACCCACCCAACAAATCCACTAGGAGTCAATGGTCTGCCCATCTGGGGCATTGCTCTGTTGCTCAGCAAGCAAGTTCTTCTTAGCACCTGAGGTGGAAGCCATAGAGCCATACTCAGAGCCTGGGGCCAACTTGCTTCAACTGAGCCTTGGCTACAGGACGGGAAGAGAAAGAGATAGAGAGAGAGAAGTGAAAGGGAGAGGGGTGGAGAAGCAGATGCGCACTTCTCCTGTGTGCCCTGACTGGGAATCGTACCTGGGACATCCACATGCTGGGACAACATTCTACCACTGAGCAAACTGGCCAGGGCCAGACATCAGTTCTCAATTCATTTGGATAAATGCCAAGGAGTGTGATTGCTGGACCCCTTGTCGAACTATATTCTATCAACATTATCAAGCACCTGAAGTGCAGCAAAATCAGATTTCCAATGCCTTACATGTCTTAATCAATTGCTATAATAGCCCTGAAAATAGATGCTGTTACTCCCAATTTACAGATGAGCAAACTGAGTCTCAAGGAAATGAAACAACTTGCCCTCGGGCACATATCTGTGAAGTGTCCGAGCCAGGACACCAATCCAAGCTTTCAGGTTTAGAGAAATGTGCAAGACTCCGGGAAAGGGCCAAAGCGGTTATTTTCCATTTTCTTTTTCATTCAGTTCCTTTTCTCCTTTTGACAGAATAAGCACACTTGTTTCTGGGTCTGCTTGTTGCCAGAGGAGTGTCCTTTTCTTCCCAGTTACTCTCTGTGTAATTGGAATAGCTCTCGGACTCAGGAGCCAATGATCTACCTTGGTTAATATAGCCCCCCATGCCCTACACACACACACACACACACACACACACACACACACACACACACTCACACACACACACACTCACTCTCTCTCTTTCTCTCTCTCCTGTGAATCTCCTTCCCCACATAACAACAGCTCTGAACTCCCTTGGAAGCAACAACTCCTGGTTGTGGGGAAACAGACATCTTTAAGCGGATGAATTCCTTTCTCTGAAGGGACCTTTCTCCCCTGGGTGTCCCATAATGGCAGAGTCCCTGGGGAGACCAGGAGGGGAGTCAGGCATGTAGGAAGATGGTGCAGGCAGCAACCTCTGCGGGTGGCTTTCACTATGGTCAGTGGAGGAGGAGGGCAACAATGCCAAGTTCATGGGGTCAAGTTGCTCTGGATCCAAAGGAGAACTCAACCAGAAAAAGGCCTGGGCGCACCCATGCCCATGCTTAGCTTCTGGGCCCAGTTGGTACCTCCCGCATGGCCTCCCTTCCTTCCCCACCCCCTGCCATTCCCTCCATCCCCAAGCCTCCTTAAGTACCAATAATGGAAGTGCTTACTAGGCCCCGCAACATTTCACCCTTATCTTTTATTTATAGCTGACAAAGCTCCAAGCAGGAAAAATATAATCACACTTTAAATAATGGAAGCTGTAGGTATTAGAGCTACACGGGCAGTTACCAGGGGTGCGGGGATGTCTCCCTGCAGACCTGAACGGGGCGCATGCCGACTGCATTTTTAATTTTTAAAACATATTTCTTCCCAAATTATTCCGTGTTACAGAGGAGCCACATTTATGGAGGTGATAAATTACTGTAATAAAGTGCCTCTTCCTCAAATATATAGGACTCAGCCGCGCTGAGCACAGCCCAGCAGAGGCGGCCCCGGGAGGGCAGCGAGAAGTCCCGCTGCCTTGCTCCTTGCTTTAATTATTTGGCCGAGGTGTCCTACATTTTTAATACAGTCACAAGTTTTCTGTAAGCAAAGAATTCGACCCGGCCACTAATTTGTATTTGTGTGTGCCAGTGTGTGTGAGTTCCTGGGTGTGTACCCGTGGGTGCCAAGCCATGCATGGGTGCAAATGAACATGTAACGTGCATGTGTGCTCCTTGGGCTGTGAATGTGGATGCATGTGGATGCCTGTTCACATGTGTAAGTGTGCCTATGTGTGGCGGCCTGTGGATGCCAAGAGGCACGTGCATGTGTGTGAACAAATCCCCGAGTGTGCATGGGTGTATCTGCACACTTGTGTGGGTGCATATGCATTGGCCAAACATACATTTTTGTGTAGACACGTGCAAACATGGCACGCGTGGACCTGTGCACGGGTTTGGAGCTGCGTTCAGGCATGTGTTTTTTTTGTTTTTTTTTTCTGAAGCTGGAAACGGGGAGAGACAGTCAGACAGACTCCCGCATGCGCCTGACCGGGATCCACCCGGCACGCCCACCAGGGGCTACGCTCTGCTGCGACCAGAGCCACTCTAGCGCCTGGGGCAGAGGCCAAGGAGCCATCCCCAGCGCCTGGGCCATCTTTGCTCCAATGGAGCCTCGCTGCCGGAGGGGAAGAGAGAGACAGAGAGGAAAGAGGGGGAGGGTGGAGAAGCAAATGGGCGCTTCTCCTATGTGCCCTGGCCGGGAATCGAACCCAGGTCCCCCGCACGCCAGGCCAACGCTCTACCGCTGAGCCAACCGGCCAGGGCCTCAGGCATGTTTTTCTATGCTGATCTGCCTTCTCCTCCCAGGCCCTCCTCTGCATCTGAGTCCTTTCTTCTGCATTAAACAGACTCGCCTCCTGCCCTCCCTCCCCCTCAAACAGTAAAGCATGGAGGCTGAACCGCAGGCTCTCAGGCCGCACTGCCCGGATCCCAACCTCTTGTTCCCTGTACTGCCTTGGGCGAGCCTCTCGGTACTTCAGTTTTCCCATCTGTGAAATGGAGTTCAGGTTAAGAGCATCTAGCTCAGAGGGCTGCTGGGAAGATGAAAGGGTTTCATGTGCGTAAAGCAGTTCATGTGTTGTGAGCACAAGTGTTAACTATTGTTCTTCCTTCCTGCTTCCTTGGAAAGTTACATGCAGGAGGAAGCCAAGGGTGGGGGCCGTGACGAGGAAGTGGATTAGCTCAGCCCTTCGCTCCCCTTGCCCCAGGTCACCTGGTGGGGCAGGGACTCAGCAGTGCCCCTCAAGAGTCCATGTCCAGTGACACAACGTCGGGGGCTCTTGAGGGCAATGCCATGCCCACTCCTCTCACACAAGGTCTGGCAGAGCAGGCACCATGGACATTGGCTGTTCGGGCAAACTCATGAACAGAGGTGAACAAGGGGGCTGGGGTGGGTGATGGGCACAGATGCGTGATGGGCGCAGGAGGGTGATGGGCGCAGGTGGGTGATGGGTGCAGGAGGGTGACGTCAGGAAGCAGGCGTGGGGGAGTAAGGAAAGTGTGACTGGTTACCCAGTGAGTCCCTGGGGCTCACTCCCACCAGGGATCCACTGAGCGACTGTGTGAAATGTGCATGGAGCAGTCCATTCCCCGCCCCCCGCCGCCACCACCCCCCCTCCCCCGCAATGGCCACCATCCCCCGCTGGGTGAGGGCTTTCCCCGGGGGTATTAAGTGGAGAGGTGGGAGCTGGGGTAGGAAGATGCCCTCTGAGCTGGGACAGTCACTGCCCAGCAGGGAACCTTGCTGGTGGACTGAGGGGACATGGCAGTGCATGAGCCACCCTCTGCTGAAGGTACGTGTTGCATGTACGAACTCACAGACGGATGTTAGGGTGGACAGATACATGGATGGACACGTGGAGGTCAGGGCGCTCTGTCTGGCTGGGGAGGACAGAAGCTGGTCAGTGGGGTGACTCTGAGGCCCACTTGTTCCCTGCGGGACTGGTAGAGGCCCATGGGCTGTCAAAGCTCGGGCAGGACGGGAGGCAGCAAGGCCATTCTAGGGCTCTGCCAAGTGTTTCCCAGCCCATGGACTGATGGCGGGGACAAAGGCCAGAGCTTCTGACTGAGGCTCCTGGGTCCTGCCCCTGCCCCCACCCCTGCTGCTCACAGACACTCTCCAGCAGGACTGAAGCTGCCTCTGTGAGGCTGAATGGAAGCCACGAGGAAAAACAAACAAAATCAAGGAGCCTCCTCTGTTCTCCTCCTGGCCACACCCCCCAGACCACAAAGTGCCGGCTCCTCCTCCTTTCACACAGCATGCTCCGCCTCCTTGATTTCCCTCTGCCTGCAATGCCCTTCCAATGCCTCAGCCCAGAGGCTCCTCCAGGAATTTTGGGGGGCTCTGCTCCAGCGCCCTCTCTGGCACCAAGGCCACAGGTCCAAAGGGATCCCTCCCTCCTCTGTGCTCCCTGGGGGCTTACCTGGGACCTCAAACGTCACACCTCCCAGCATCCATCAGGAGTTCTAGCAGTGCATATGCTGACACCTCTGTCCCCACCATCACCGGGCTCCTCAAGAACAAAGACCATGTCTGTGTCCCAGCTGCATCCCCTGTGCCCAACCAGGGCCTCATTTTCTCATCTGGAACACGGGGGGTGATGATAGCACAGGCCTTACCATGTCGTGAGGATGAGCTGACTTAATGCGTAAATTGCTGTACTTTGAACAGTGCCTGGCATGAGGTAAACACTAGGCAAGTGTTAGCCATTATTGTTATCAACGTGGTTCAGAATGGACTTCCTGCCATGTGCCAGCCCCTGTGGAGTGCCCACAACTGCTCTGCGTCGCCCCATTTTGGAAGGTGGAAGGATCACACAGTAAGGTAGTGTCAGACCTGGGATTGGACCCATGTCTCCCAGTTCTGACACCAGAGATCCTCGTTCTGCTGCTGGGCAGGGGCTGGGAACCATTCCTCACCCCGAGGGCTTTCAGCCATGACTCAGAGAATGACTTGGCCCTCCGAAGGGGCCCGGGCCCAGGGGCAGCTGTGGGTGGGGGTGTCCAGGGATCACTGCTAAAATAAGTAGCAGCTTCCTCAGAAATGCTTCTCTGTGGTTGTGCAGAGGAAGGAAGTGGAGGCCCGGAAACGGGAGGGGGCCAAGGGTGAGAGGGCTGAAACTGCTGCCAGCATCTCAGACACCAAGCTGGGCAGCCCCCACCCACCCAGACACAACAGCCGGCCCCAGGCAGGGGTCTGGGCAGCTCACGCCAAGCTCTTCCAGGCCACACCTGACCTGGCTCCTTTGCCTCCCGAAAAACACCCCACTGTGCAACCATAGCTGGCCCTTTGTCTGGAGTGCTCTCCCCCACTTTCCCCTTTTATGCCCAACACAAATGTCACCAACATCACCTCTTCTGGGAAGCCTTCCCTGATCACCCCCTAGACACACACACACACACACACACACACACACACACACACACACACACGGCCAGGATCAGGTGCACACAGACTCTTTTCATAAATTGTCGCATTCATTGTGGCAGCTGGCACTCATCGAGTGCTTCATGTTTACAGAGTGCCAGGTGCTCTACATGGATAATTTCACTGAATTCTTATAAAAGCATGATGTTGTGGTTCCACCAATAACTGCATTTTACAGATGAGTAAGCCATGTCAGAGAAGATAGCCAACTTCTTCCAGGTCACACCATCAGAAAACGGCCGAGTCTGAGCCCACAGATGACTTATTGAACCAGGTGCTGTCCTCTTGGACTAGGATATGAAATGTGTCCTTGGAGTTGCAACACCCCAACGATGTTGCACTGAGTGCTAATATCACTCACCTTTCAGCCTTGCTCTTGCCTACACTCTGGAGTAGCTGGGAGCTATGGGGTGCTCTAAGGGGAGAGAAGAAGCCAGGTTGTAAAGAGGAAGCATTTCTGTAAACTGATAAACTGAGTGAAGAAACTTCCGAGGTATGTCCAAGCCTTCCCCACTGTGTTGGATTTTCTTTTGTCCTACTTGGGTGTTTTGTTTATAAATCTGCCCCCTTAACCTAACCAACCATCCCTGTCAACTTGAAAGCCTTTTGGGCGGAGAGCAAGCTTTGGTTTCTTGTTATACTAGGGACTGCTTGGTATATCGGAGGCCAGGACAGATTTGTTGAACGAACGAACGAACGAATGAATGAATGAATGAATGAAGTGTCCCTCCAGTGCCATCAGTAAGTATGAGAGGTACGATTTCAGCTTAAGAGTTCTCAGTCAGTCTCCCAGCTTGTCAGCCTGTAGAGCTGCTGAGCATGGCTGATCATTCAGACAGAGTCTAGGTGAGGCCCATGTCTGGCCAGGAGGCCCAGGACCCCTCCTGCCACTCTGCACTGCACAGAGGCAGTACTCTAGCCCCACAGGCCTGAGCCCTGAGCCCCCAATAGGGCCCACAGCCACCTTTCATGGCCCAAGCAGGAGGCCTCCTTTCTGCAGCTGCGGCAGGTCAAAGCATTCAGCAGAGAAGGAGGAAGTGAAAGTACCCTGTGGGTGAGTCATCAAGGGTCCTGGGAGGGGACTGGGCCCTGGAGAAGCATGGGGGGAGGGGAGGAGACACCAGCGTGAGGAGCCTTCCCAGGGGACTACCTGAGAGGACACCTGAATGGGGAGGGCTTGGAATCACCTCCTGGCCCCTCCCCAGACAGGGGTCTTCAAATTAGAGAAAACAATATGTGGGAGACACCCGACAGAGACAGACAAGGACATCACAGAAGCCACTGTCCCTGCTCAGGGCAGGGCTCTGACACCATGGAGGTTGCCTGGCCATAATGGGGGCTGACAGCAAGTGAGGCCGTGTTGTACAGTGGTCAGAGGTGGGCTCCGGATTTGAACTTCCTGCCGTGGAGCCTTGGCTTTACGCCTCACTAGCTGCAAGACCTCGGCAATGGCTTCCCCTCTCCAGACGCTGACTTCCTCTTCTGTGAAGCAGGGGAACGGAGCCTGGCTTGCAGGATTAGTGGGACCCTATTCAACTCATTAGCGTGTGAAAAGTGCACAGAAGAGGACCCGGTCCAAGGAAAGCCCTGTAAACGGTGCCTGTCGTACCAGGCGGCATCTCCAAGCGCGCTGGGTGTCAAACACCGGGGAGACAGCATCTCCAAGCGTGCTGGGTGTCAAACACCGGGGAGACAGCATCTCCAAGCGCCCTGGGTGTCAACACCGGGGAGACAGCATCTCCAAGCGCGCTGGGTGTCAAACACCGGGAGACAGCACAGGGACTGGATACTCCAGGATAGAAGACTGAGAAAACAAGTGAGGTGAGGGGCGCCATCGCCCAGAGATCGGCCACAGCAGGACGCCGGTGGCACAACAGGCCTGGAGGCTGTCAGGAGGAGGTGGCTCAGCAGAGCGGAACTCTGCCAAGAGGAGAGAGAATCCGCAGGGCAGTGGGGGTGGTCACGTGGGTCACAGAGGGTGAGGGGAGTCTGGGGGCAGGCAGAGAGTGAGGGGTGAGGGACTGTGCCCCAGGCTCGGTGCGTGACTTCAACCATACTTCCTTCCCAGCACCATCATCTTTGCTGACTCGTTTCACCTCTGCCAGCCTCAATCTCCTCGCTTGTAAAACCAAAATCAAAGTAACACCTAATGGTAACAAACAGGCAGCTTTCAGTTCCCACCCCAGCCCTGCGAAGCAGGTGCTGCCGTCACCGTTACACCCATTGTACAGATGCGGAAACTGAGGCGCAGAACGATCCAGTCACACGACTGGTAAGTGGCAGGGCAGATGTGAACCAGGCTGCCGGGCTCATCACCCTCACATCAGGCTCCCCGAGTTGACCAACAACTGACCTCCCTCAGTCAGAGCCTCTCTCCTTCTCAGAACCTTACCCCAGACCTCCCGCCCAGACTGATAATCAGCAGCTGCTCCCAACTGTAGCACCCGACACCGGACTTAACACTTTCTCCCCTGGCTCGGGGTCCCTGGAGCCACACCGACCTGGGTGTGAGCCCTGGCCCGGCCACTGCCCAGCTGCGGGGCCTGGGAGAGGCCCCTTTCCTTCCACACGCCTCGGTTTCCTCGACACCAGCCCAGGAAGCTTTGTCCTGATTTTGCTGGGCTGTGGTGGGGACAGCATGAAGCCACACTCAGGGAGCCTGTGTCAGTGGGAAACGTGTGTGCGTGCGTGTGTGTGTGTGTGTGTGTGTGTGTGTGAGTGTGTGTGCTGTCCATTCAACTCTTATCAAAGGTTAATCATATCCATAGTCCTGGGATCGGGGCCAAGCATTTCTTTGCTGTTCCCAGGTTCAGCCCCTGCAGAGTGCATCACGGGAGAGTGTGCCGGGCATTGTTCGTCTCCTTTCCTAGGTGACTGCCCTTCGCCTGCAAACCGCTTTTCCCAGGCTCCTCTGCTCACCAGCGTCCTGCTAGGTTGGGCCAAGGGGAAACTCTGGCAGAGAGATTAGAGAGTGGGAGGAGGGGAGGAGCCAGGATATTTCTCTCTCTCTGCTTAGTGGGGAGGGGGCTATCATTTTCCCAGCACTAGCTGCTGTCTTTTGTGTCTTTAGCTCCTACAAAAACACCCACTCCCCTGTGGCTCCATCCTTAAGGTGGCTTCTACCATGATTTGATATCCCTCCCCAAGACAGTCTCCCCACCTCCACCATTGTCTCTCCAGCCTGGGGATGGTGGCAGCTCCTGACGTAGCCCACGGACCAATTCCTGGCATTAAACGTCCTCTGTTTGAAATACTTGGCCCTGGCCGGTTGGCTCAGTGGTGGAGCATCGGCCTGGCGTGCAGGGGTCCCGGGTTCGATTCCAGGCCAGGGCACACAGGAGAGGCACCCATCTGCTTCTCCATCCCCCATCCTTCCTCTCTGTCTCTCTCTTCCCCTCCCGCAGCCGAGGCTCCATTGGAGCAAAGATGGCCCGGGTGCTGGGGATGGCTCCTTGGCCTCAGCCCCAGGCGCTAGAGTGGCTCTGGTCGCAACAGAGCGACCCCCCGGAGGGGCAGAGCATCGCCCCCTGGTGGGCAGAGCGTCGCCCCCTGGTGGGCGTGCCAGGTGGATCCCAGTCGGGCGCATGCGAGAGTCTGTCTGACTGTCTCTCCCTGTTTCCAGCTTCAGAAAAATACAAAAAAAAAAAAAAAAAAAAAAAAGAAAAGAAAAAAGAAATACTTAGAGACGCTTCGTTTTCCTGACTGGCCCTGGCTCCTTCCCCTTGAATGTCCTCCCCCTTCTCCATGCCCAGAGCCTGGAGGGTCGGGGACAGACCCTGAGAGCATGCCACATGGGGCCTGGATGGAGCTGTAGCTTCCACCACCTCTTTGCAGTGAGGCTGCTCCAGGACAAAGCTTTCCCAAGCTAACCCCGTCTCTTGCTGCACAGATGGAGAGGCCGTGACGCTGCGCTGCTGTCTGTCCGCGCCTTCCCAAGGTCCCTCAGCACACGGGCTGGGGGCTGCCGCGAGTCCGGGGAGAGAGGAGAGCAGTGGAGGGGCAAAGGGCCTGGACAGAGGAGGCACTCAACTAGACTATCTCTTCCTCCCCTTCCAATTCATCCCTGAGACTCAGGTCAAAGCCTTGAACTTTAAAAGCAGCCCTAGGGGAATGAAGGCTTGTCCCACGCCAGGCCAGCTGCCCAAGGGTGCTCCTCTAGGGGCAAGGGGACCAAGGACAGGCTCCTTTAAGAGAGCAGGGGGTTAGTCCTGCCTCCCACCCGGTGCTCCCGGTGTGCCTATTGGGGGCCACTCACAAAGGCCTTCCCATGGTGGCCTCCCCACCCATGGTGGCCTCCCCACTTCCCCCTTCCCTTCCAGAGCCCTGGCCACCCCAGCCTCCAGGCCACAGCAGAGGCTGGCCAGGTGGGAGGCTCTGGTCGGTCTCCTCAGCCCTTCCTCGGTGTGCTCCATCCCGGGCCTGGGTCCCTGACTTTGTCTGTGACTTCGATGCCTACTGCCCTCTCGCCCAGGGACCAGGGTAAAACCTAAGATTTCTGGGCTTTGTTTCCGCATATTTGCGTGTCTGGGGAGGTACTTACACAGGCGCTCACAAAGGCAGGAGGAGCTAAGAACTCCCACAGTCCAACCTCGCAGTACAGGTGAGAGTACAGGGGGGAACCAGAGGCAGTGCAGGGAGGGAACCGGAGGCAGTGCAGGTGACAGTACAGGGGGGAACCGGAGGCAGTGCAGGGAGGGAACCGGAGGCAGTGCAGGGGGGAACCAGAGGCAGTGCAGGGAGGGAACCGGAGGCAGTGCAGGGGGGAACCGGAGGCAGTGCAGGGAGGGAACCGGAGGCAGTGCAGGGGGGGAACCAGAGGCAGTGCAGGGGGAACCGGAGGCAGTGCAGGGGGGAACCGGAGGCAGTGCAGGGGGGAACCAGAGGCAGTGCAGGGGGGGAACCAGAGGCAGTGCAGGGGGGAACCGGAGGTAGTGCAGGGGGGAACCGGAGGCAGTGCAGGGGGGGAACCAGAGGCAGTGCAGGGGGAACCGGAGGCAGTGCAGGGGGGGACCGGAGGCAGTGCAGGGGGGGAACCAGAGGTAGTGCAGGGGGGGAACCAGAGGTAGTGCAGGGGGGAACCGGAGGCAGTGCAGGGGGGGAACCAGAGGTAGTGCAGGGGGGGAACCAGAGGTAGTGCAGGGGGGGAACCAGAGGCAGTGCAGGGGGGAACCAGAGGCAGTGCAGGGGGGAACCAGAGGTAGTGCAGGGGGGGAACCAGAGGCAGTGCAGGGGGGGAACCAGAGGCAGTGCAGGGGGGAACCAGAGGCAGTGCAGGGGGGAACCAGAGGCAGTGCAGGGGGGAACCGGAGGCAGTGCAGGGGGGAACCGGAGGCAGTGCAGGGGGGAACCAGAGGCAGTGCAGGGGGGGAACCAGAGGCAGTGCAGGGGGGAACCAGAGGTAGTGCAGGGGGGGAACCAGAGGCAGTGCAGGGGGGAACCGGAGGCAGTGCAGGTGACAGTACAGGGGGAACTGGAGACAGTACAGGGGGGAACCGGAGGCAGTGCAGGGGGGGGGGAACCGGAGACAGTGCAGGGGGGAACCAGAGGCAGTGCAGAGGGGGAACCGGAGGCAGTGCAGGGGGGGGGGAACCGGAGACAGTGCAGGGGGGAACCGGAGGCAGTGCAGGGGGGGAACCAGAGGCAGTGCAGGGGGGAACCGGAGGCAGTGCAGGGGGGAACCGGAGGCAGTGCAGGGGGGAACCGGAGGTAGTGCAGGGGGGGGGGAACCGGAGACAGTGCAGGGGGGGGGGGAACCGGAGGTAGTGCAGGGGGGGGGGAACCGGAGGCAGTACAGGGGGGAACCGGAGGTAGTGCAGGGGGGGGGGAACCGGAGACAGTGCAGGGGGGAACCAGAGGCAGTGCAGAGGGGGAACCGGAGGCAGTGCAGGGGGGGGGGAACCGGAGACAGTGCAGGGGGGAACCGGAGGCAGTGCAGGGGGGGAACCAGAGGCAGTGCAGGGGGGAACCGGAGGCAGTGCAGGGGGGAACCGGAGGCAGTGCAGGGGGGAACCGGAGGCAGTGCAGGGGGGGACCTGGAGGCAGTGCAGGGGGGAACCAGAGGCAGTGCAGGGGGGAACCGGAGGCAGTGCAGGGGGGAACCGGAGGCAGTGCAGGAGGGAACTGGAGGCAGTGCAGGTGACAGTACAGGGGGGAACTGGAGGCAGTGCAGGTGACAGTGCAGGGGGGAACCGGAGGCAGTGCAGGGGGGAACCGGAGGCAGTGCAGGGGGGAAATTGGAGCTCAGAGCAGACTTGCCAGAAGCATGCAGAATCGTTGACAGGCGAGTATCAGTAGGGGCAATACATGTGGTGAGCTGGCCCCAGGCCCCAGGAACACAGGTCATCACGGGTGAGCAGCCATCTTTGCGTGCACTCACACGTATGTTACACCAGTCTACATACCATCTAAACCTCACAGAGACCACAGGCTCAGCAACTGGGGCTCACACAGGCATAAACATGTGTACCCCCAATAGCAGACATGCCCACGCACCAATGCACACCCACACACATGGATTTACAGTAATATGCAATTCATCGGTGCACACTCATAGTTACATACCTACACGTGCCCCCATGGACTTGCACCCATGTACACAATATCACATGTACACAGTTTGCTACATGTCCCATAACAAGCATGCATGCAAATACGTAACCCCCCCCACACACACACACGTCAGTTCTCCACACGTGGACTACATCACACCCCTGCAGACTGGTGTGTTTACCCATGACCACAGGCACAGCTTCCCACACAACTCACATGTGCCACTGGGCAGTGCAGACTGAGGTGCACACACCACGACACATAGAGTCTCCCTTGGCTGTCCTACATCGTCCCCCCAACAGCCATGTGCTCTGACCCCTCTCGGAAGGACCTTCCTCAGGGAAACTGGAGCCACCTGGCTGCCCTTGGGACAAAGAAAGTCCCCTGCCCACCCCCCATGGCATCCCCCAAGCTGGGTGGTCTGGGTCACAGGGGAGAGTGAGGGCTGCCCAGAGCTCGGAGTCCTGGGGCCAAAGTCTTGTTTGCAGGCGCTGAGCGGAAGTTGCACAACCTGCCCTAGCCAGCTGGGGTGACTCCGGCTCATTGTCTCCGCTTCCCCTTGGCTGCAGGCCCGGGCCCAGCCGGCCGACCTGTTTCTCCGGGAGAGGGAAGGGAAGGCATCTCCTCTTTTACCTGCCCCAGGAACTGATGGCTGCAGAGGACTCCATGGTCCCCAGCGACATGTGCCACACGCTGAGGCAGGGATGCACAGAATTCAGCACCCAGCCTCTCCTCTCACGGACTGGGAACTGACTCCGGAAAAGGCAGGGCCTGCCCAGACTCACACAGCGAGCAGGAGGCACAGAGGGCTTTTGCACCTGTGCTCCATCTTCTTTCTAAACCTTTGCCAAAAGAAAGATCCCACAGAAGCCCAATCGTTCTAATGCAGACGAGTGGAGCTACTCTGGGTCAATGTAGAGGGGGCACCTCAGAGTCTGTGAGTCAGACGAGACCACCCTTCACCCCCCACCCCCACCATGGCTGAATTAATTCACCAAAGGGTCGGTTTGCCAAATCACCAACTCATGAGCTTATAAAGTTTCTAACAGTATGTAGGAGATGAGTTGGCGAGGCCTCGGAGGGCCGTGGGAGGCCAGGATCTGGGGCCACCAGACCCATCTCCACCTCTGAGACCTGCAGCTCCGCCTGGGACAGGGTCCACTCTTCCTCGGGGTCTTCATTCCAGTTCCATCCAGAGCAGCATCAGGAAGATGGGATAGAGACAGAGTGAGCATTCCTGAAAATCCCAGAAGTAGGGCTACTGGACACCAGCCCGTGCCTACGACCTATTTTCTCTTTCCTTTCCTCCCCTTCCTACCTGCCTTCCTTTCTCAGCTCTTAACCTGGTGGCAGCCTGGTGGGTCAGAGGGCAGGTATAGACACGCAGCGGATGGAGCAGACGAGTGAGCTGCCGGGGACCCCCGGCTCTGTTCACCAAGGTCTGGGAGCCGCGATGCTCCGGTAGCAAATGGGCACCTGTAGCACCATGATCTTATTTTCAAAATGCCAGCCTCCCCTAGAAAGTAGCCAAGATCGTTGGAAGAATGGTTGATTCCCAGGATGGGCCAAAGAAAGTACGAAATGAGCCTGGAACACCTTGTGTCAGAAAGTAAAGAAGTGCTCCAAGAATGAGGGGGGCACAATAGCCCGCTGGAAGGGCTTCTTCTGCCCAAGCCTGACGCAATTTGACCATCAAAATAAATGACGATAGCCATGGATCCTAGCCCGTTGAATAAAATAGAAATCCATGAATCCACACCACTATAAACAAATAGATAAATGGACAGAAAGAATGCATTTCCTTGCAGTGAAATGCCAAATGATAAATAAAGAAGGTAATGAGCTTTTGGCAACTATTATGATAATAATTATTTCAAGTAGGAAATACCAATGCATGTTAAACCTGAGGAGCAGGATATTTACACCCAGTGCAGATATATCTCCCCACAAGGTACTGATTACTTAGACATGTAACAAAATGACAATGGAGAAAGCCGATAAAATGGTGAACTGACCGAAGTTGACACCACCAGAGCCCACACATCAGAGTCGTTTGGCACCTGGGAAGAGGGATGAGAAAGCACAGCATCACTCCTGGGATATTTCTGCCCAAGACCTACCTTCTGGCCCAACTGCAACAGAAATAGTCAAACACAAATTGAGCAACGTTTTGCAAAATGACTACCCTGTTGTTTTCAAAACATAGAGTGTGGAAATGGAAGCAAGACGAAAGAACCGTTTTAGACTGAAGGAGACTGGAGAGAGATAACATGGAGGCTAGGCTGGGTCACTTTCTGGCATAATTTATAGCAAATTTACATTAAATTTCAGCAGATTGCAGGTGACGGGCACAACTGGTGAAAACTGAATGGGGTGTCTGGGTGAAGGGCAAACGGAAGTCTTTGTACTTACTGCTCTTGTATATTTTTCTTAATTTGAAATATTTTCAAATAAAATTGTTTTTGAAGCCCATGCAGCACAACATTATAAAAGTGTAAAGGAAGTCCTGGCCAGTTGGCTCAGTGGTAGATCATTGGCCCAGTGTGTGGATATACCAAGTTCGATTCCCAGTCAGGGCGCACAAGAGAAATGACCATCTGCTTCTCCACCCCTCCTGCTCTCTCTTCTCTCTCTCTCTTTTGTTCTCTCTCTCTTTCGTTCTTTCTCTCTCTCTCTCTGTCTCTCTCCACCTTCCATAGCCATGGTTCAGTTGGAGCAAGTTGGCCCC
This sequence comes from Saccopteryx leptura, assembly GCF_036850995.1. NCBI lineage: Eukaryota > Metazoa > Chordata > Mammalia > Chiroptera > Emballonuridae > Saccopteryx > Saccopteryx leptura. The sequence continues at coordinate 11,159,472 of NC_089504.1, read as the reverse complement.
AGGTGCTGAGGATGGCTCCATGGCCTCACTTCAAGTGCTAAAATAGCATGGTTGCCAAGCAACGAAGCAACAGCCCCAGATGGACAGAAGATTACCCCATAGTGGGCTTGCCAGTTGGGTCCCGGTTGGGGCACATGCAAGAGTCTGTCTCTCTGCCTCCCCATTTCTCACTTAAGGAAAAAAAAAGTATAAAGGAGATGCCTTGCTGGATGTCTTCAAAAAAATAAGGAGGAAGAAGAATGGTTGCCCGCTGACCTCATCTCCTAGGGGAGGGTTTGGGATAAATGGGGATTGGTACCTAGAAACTGAGCTAGCAAGCCAACAGACAAACAATCAAACAAACCAAACAGTAAAATCAATAATTCTGGGGAACACACAAAGACATCTAAGAAAACAAATGTCACCATAGCACTCTACATGGCTGGGCTGTCAACAGTATTTACACTGCTACAGAGTAAAACCTGAAATACTTACCTACCAAATAATTATAAGGAAAATAGCACCAGGAAAAGCAGGGAGGGAGATTGCATGGGCAGGAAATTCTTATCTTCCGAATTAGGAGACAGTAGATCACATCTAAAAGTAAAAATAAAAAAATAACAGGATAAGCATGTTATTTCACAAAGGTTAATGGAAGGGGAAACAGCCATGTCTTGTTAGAAGCCTTTGCCTCTGGTGCCTGGGAAGTGGGGGCAAAGAGAGATTAGACGGGATACTGCTGCTTCTCATTAGAAGTCTTGCAGAACAACATGCATGTACAATTTTAGTAAGAGTTGAAGTCAAAACAGAAAAATACAATGAAAAGAAATACATTTTGGCCTGACCAGGTGGTGGCACAGTGGATAGAGCGTCGGACTGGGATGCCGAGGACCCAGGTTCGAGACCCCAAGGTCACCAGCTTGAGTTTGAGTGTGGGCTCATCTGGTTTGAGCAAAATCCCACCAGCTTGGACCCAAGGTCGCTGGCTCAAGCAGGGGGTTACTCAGTCTGCTGAAGGCCCGCGGTCAAGGCACATATGAGAAAGCAATCAATGAACAACTAATGTGTCCATAGAAAAACTAATGATTGATGCTTCTCATCTCTCTCCGTTCTTGTCTGTCCCTATGTATCCCTCTCTCTGACTCTCTCTCTGTCTCTGAAAAGAAAAAAAAAGGAGAAAGGAGAAAAAAAAGAAATACATTTTGAATAACGAGTAAATTTGGACAATTTGTGGAGTTGACTATTTAGCAAAAGTTGCAAGTCTCCCTCAAATATTTATAAAACAAAAAATTACTTTTTAACCCTTTGAGTAGTACGAACATTCATGTACATCCTCGTGCCTCCTGACAATCCAGAGTACGATCATACATGTGTAAGGCAACATTAAAAAAAGACAAATGTATGTTCTTCTTGTTTCCATAAATTGGTTATCAAACAAACATGATTTTAAGTTAATAAAACTGGAACTGGAACTAATTTCATTTGTTGAAAAAAAAACAAAAACTCACTCCTGGGGGTTAGCGAACATGAAATAAACTCGCTACTCAAAGTTATTGGATTTTTTTTTAAAAATCAGTCTAAAATGAAAATTTTCCTCCCTGGCCGGATAGCTCAGTTGGTTAGAGCATTGACCCGAATAGCAGAGGCTGCCGGTTCAATCCCCACTCAGGGCACATACAGGAACAGATCAACGTCCCTGTCTCTCTCTCTCCCTTCCTCTCTTGCTAAAATCAATAAATAAAAATTTTTTAAAAATAAAGTGAAAAATTCCCAAGTGACACTATGAAAAAATATTCATAGGATATTATTAAAGCAGAAAGATTAATGGTCCAGAAGAGGACATGCTATGACTCCTAGTTTTGGGCCAAATTGAATAGTTCTTGAAACACTGCTAGGAAGGAGATAGAGCCATTAGAAAAAAGTACATTGAATATAATCAAAAGGATTGTTTCATTTAAAAAAATTTTTCCCATTGATTTGAGAGAGAGCAAGAGGAAGAGAGAGAGGCATCAACTCGTTGTTCGACTTAGTTGATCCGTCTTAGTTGTGCACTCATTGTTTGCTTCTCCTGTGTGCTCTGACGGGGAATTGAACCCATGACCTCAGCATGCTGGAACAATGCTCTATCCACTGAGCTACCCAGCCAAGAACAAAAGGACTTTCTTTCTTTCTTTTTTTTTTCAAAAAGACTATTTCTTAAATGAGTTTTTGGAAAATCAGTCAATTTGGTAATATGAGTCAGTGGTCTTTCAATGAACTTTGGAGAACTAACCGGCCAAATTGGCCTTTGGTGGTTTGGCGGTCTCCTGGGCACCTGAGGACCCTCACCAGGATGCAGGCCATTTCCACCCAGGTCTGTACCCCATCCCATGGGCAGCTTTCCAGGAGAAGAGGGCTCCTACTCTTTACAACAGCCCTGTGTGGTATAAATTTACAACTCATTTCAAAGATGAGAAAATGAAAGCTTGGAGAAATGAACTGTCCTGCCCAAAGCCTCACAGTCAGAAAGCAGCCGAACTGGACGTGGCGCACAGGTTGATGAACTCCAAGGCCAGGGTCCTCTCCTCGCTCCCTCACCCCGTGGCTTGTTCTAATTAGGCGCCAGACCTAATTAGAGCCTCGCTGGCCCCTGAGATGGGCTGGAAGGCGAGGTGTCATTAGAGCTGGAGCTGCTGGAAGCTCCCACCCTGTGTCATTATGTCTAATTACAGGAATTCAGGCTTCTGCGTGGGCTGGTGGAGCCAGAGCGTCTCCATGTCCTAGTGGGCAAGGAACAGCCGAGGCTGAGATCCTGGGCAGGGGTTGCTAAGGGGCCTGGGAGCAAGGCCCGTGTCCCCCGCATCTGCAGGGGGACACCAGCTCCAGGCTTCTCCCCAGGGCTCCAGGGAAGCCTTGGGGGAGGTGTTGTCTGCCTCTGCAGACCTACGCAGCAGACTCTCACCTGGCAGAGAATGGAGGAGGAGGAGATGGCTACACGAGGAGCACAGACCCTATTTCCCCTCATCCCATCCCCAGACAGACAGACAGACACACACACATACACATAATACATAGAAACAGGGTTTTGGAACTGATACCTGAACCTTTCAGTGCAGAGCTGCTTACCCGCTCATCAGCCCCGTTGTGTGTTCGCTCTGGAGCAGTGGTAGTCAACCTGGTCCCTACCGCCCACTAGGGGGCGTTCCAGCTTTCATGGTGGGCGGTAGTGGAGCAACCAAAGGATAAGTAAAAAGATAGATTTAACTATAGTAGTAAGTTGTTTCATAAAGATTTATTCTGCCAAACTTAGCAAAAATCCGACATAAAGTACTTGGTAAGTAATTATTATTGTATGCTTTAACTTGCTGTAACTCTGCTTTATAAATTTTACAAAGTAAAGTTACTTCCCTACTTTATAAATCACCATGACTGTGGAACCGGTGGGCAGTTAGAAAATGTTACTACTGACAGAGATACAGAAGTGGGCGGTAGGTATAAAAAGGTTGGCTACCCCTGCTCTGAAGGAAGGGCAAGTGAGAAGGAATGTGGAACAGGGTGGATACAGGGTCCCTGTCACCTCTGAGCAGAGAAAGCCCATGAAAGCAACCTTTGGCCTGTGTTTGTTTAATAAACAGGCACTGAGTTGCTTCTGTGTGCCAGGCGTTGTTCTAGGCACAGGTGCTGTGAGATAAAGTCCCTACTCATAAGGAGTTTACTTTCTAAGGGGTGAGGGACAATAAACGTACAAATAAATATCGAAGGTACCAGATGGTGACAGCGGTGTGAAGAGGTAGGGTGACAGTGAGGAGCACCTGTCTACAGATGCTCATCCGACTGGAGAAACAGTCCGGCCACTTCCCCTGATGGCCCCGACCCAAAGGACAGACGGAAAAACAATTTAGGGGTGGAGGAAAGGAACCCGCCACCCCAGCTGCCGCCTCCTCCTCCTCCTCCTCCTCCTCCTCCTCCTCCTCTTCCTCTAATATTGCTTTTCTTTAGAAAATTAAATACTTGAAACATTCAGAAGTTATAGAAAATCACATGACAAGCACTCATATACCAACTTCCCATGTTAAAAATGTAAAAATACCCTGGCCTGTGGGGGCACAATGCATAAAATGTCCACCTGGAAGGCTAAGGTTGCTGGTTCTCAACCCTGGGCTTGCCCGGTCAAGGCACATACAAGAAGCAACTACTATGAGTTGATGCTTCCCACTCCTCCCCCACTCTCTCCCTCTCTCCTTTCTCTAAACTCAATAAATAAAACCTTTAAAAAAATTAAAAAAAAATCTTTAGATTTGTGAAAAGCAAAAATGTACAAAAATATAATCAAAGCTCCCTATATCAGTCAGGAAAGTCTAGGTTATGCAGTAGTAACAAGGAATCCCCGAATCTCAGTAACTTTGAATAACAAAAGCCTGTTTCTTTCTCATGCTCTGTCGCCCCCGGTGAGGTTGACTGGAGAGAGCTGTAGTCATGGCAGTCACTCCGAAGCCCAGGCCGATGGGCGCTCCACCTCAACAAGAGCCTTCAGGGCTCACCCTGCAGGGAGGGTAGCACGAAGACTCCTCACACTCTCGCTCTTAGCTGTTTCTGTTAGAGAGCGGCATGTCACTTCTACTCATGCTTCACCGGCTAGCAAGTCACGTGTCCATATCCAGCTGCAAAGGGGCAGTAGAGTATAATCCTCCCATGAGCTCAGAAGGTTGGTGAGCATTGTTAATACCTCCCACTTCCCCCACCCCATCTCCATCTCTCCCCCCACTCCCTAATCCCAGGGATTAGCCCCATCTGCAATGATAGTTGTCTATCTTTTTCATCTATGGAGTTTGCTTTAACTTTTCATATACCTGTATGCATCAGCAAATAATACGTGGGGAACAATCACAAAGGCTATTAGGAACCCTGTTAACTGAATGACAATGAAAACAGCAACACGATGATTTGATATACACACACATTAAGAATGATCCCCACAATAAGGTTAGTGAGCACATCCGTCGCCTCACCCAGTTACCATTTCTGTGAGTGGTGAAAACTTTTATGATCTACCCTCTTAGCAACCTTCAAGTATGCAATGCAGTACTGTTAACTATTGTTAGCGGGCTGTATGTGAGATCCCCGGTCCTCATTCACCACCTAACTGGGACTGTGTACACTTTGTATACACACCGAGTGGGTGAACTCTCCGGTATGTAAACTTCATCTCAATGAAGCCGTTGTAAAAAATGAGCTGAGGGATTCTTCCCTTTCCTTCTCCGTTTCCTTTCTCTCCCATATTTCTTCTCTCCAATTAAGGAACGGCTGTTGCTAAGCAAGTCCTGGTCCTAATTCCCTATCTCTGCCCTTTTTTTTTTTTTTTACCAAATGTCTTATTCTCCATCAGTTCATGAGCTGAGCTGTCAAGAAAGGACTTTCTGGGCGAAGCAGGAGGCAGAGAAGTTCCAGAGGAAACACAGAATCCTCTTCCCCTGGGGGAGGCTGTGGACACCAGGACCAGGGTTAGGGTGAGATGAGTGAGCACCCAGCATACAAAATGCGCAAGGGCACTCACCTGCTGGGTGTGCAAGTGCAGGCTGGCACTGAGAGTGAGTGCTTCCTTGCCTTGTGTGTGTGTGTGTGTGTGTGTGTGTGTTTGTGTGTGTGTGTGTGGTAAAATACAGGCAACATAAAATTTACCGTTAAACCACTTAACCACATACAAGTCGATGTGTTTTTAGTGCGTTCACAATGTTGTGCGACCATCACCACTCTCTAGTTCCAGGTCATTTTCATCACTCCGAAAGGAAACCCGTACCGTTCACTCCCCAACTCCCCCTCCCCCCAGCCCCTTGGCAACCACTAACCTTCTTTTTGTCTCTATGCATTGGCCAATTCCAGACATTTTACATAAATGAAATCATACAATATGTGGCCATTTGTGACTGGCTTCTTTCATGTAGCATAATGTTTTTAAGGTTCAACCAGGTGCAGCATGAATCACTACTTCACCCTTTTTATGGCTATATAATATTCCATTGTGTGACTGTACCACATTTTGTTCATTCACTCTTCCGCTGATGGACATTTTAATGGTCTCCACCTTTTGGCTCTTGTGAGTACTGTCACTATTAACAGTTGTGTATTTGTTTGAACACCGGTTTCTAATTCTTCTGGGTGTACACCTTGGAATTTAATTTCTGGGTCGTATGCTAAGTCTATGTTTAACTTCTTGAAGAAACATCTTCTTATGATGTTTTATACCTTGGACATCTAGCTTGTTTCATCCTAGTCCGAAGCTGATGCACTCTCACCCATTTATGACTTTTGTCCCCATGTCACCACCATCCCCATCCACATTAGCAGCTTTGAGGCAATGAGTTGACACGAGCCACAATTCCAAGTCACATTTGGGGGCCAGGAACACAAGGGGAATGCTGGCAGAGGGGCCAGAGCAGTCAGCCAATGCCAGAACACCAGGTGGTCATTCTTAGGGGCTGGGTCTTCACACTGGTGGTTGTAGGGAGGAGGAGAAGAGAGGCCCCCAAGGGGCTCTTTGTGAGCTGAGGGAAAGATGACACACTACGCCTTAAGGTCTGAGAAGGCACAGGGACACCAGAGAGGTCACTCCAGTCCCGTGATGTCCTGACAACACCCGGGAGTTGAGAGTGGCCGCTCCCACCCTCTGGATCTCAGTTTCTCAGATTGGAAAACGGAGTTAAACTGCTCCTGTTGGTGTCGGTGGCAGGTGACATTCTGGCTAGGAGCTGACTTTGTGATCTGCGAAGCTCAGGGGAGAAGCTTCCACTTGAAATGCCTAATCAGGTACCTTCCAGAAAGAACATGGTAGGACGTGAGACAGACTCTACTTTATTTGGCTCTCCGGAGGCATCTGAAAAGTTGTGTGCAGTTCGAAATTCCCTAAGGGGAGACTCACGTACAGCGGACACAGGGGAGCCAACTACTTACGTGCACCCAGCAGTGAATCCTCAAGTGTGACTTCTGTGTCCAATCCACTGGAATTTTCGTATATTGGGTTTGCAGCTCAGCCAAGCTCTGGAAAGTGAGTCCAAACCATTTAGAGGTGGAGGTGGCAGAACTCGGATTTCCATGGTTTTTAAACTACAGGGACTTTTCTCCTGAGCAATAATCTCCTGCAGAAGCAGCCCAGAGCCTCCCAAGGGGGCCTGAAAGGAGAGGGCCATGGACAAAAGAGGCAGGGGAGACGGTGCGTACTCTGCCCACGGAGCCTGAAGGTCAAACCGGATTCTAACGCAAGGGGGATGCTGATCTTACCTGGGGAATTCATAGATTACCAAGATTGGCAGGGAAGGTGACCAGGGACTTTCTCCAGAGGGACTGGGATATTTTAGACTCCAATTCAATCTCCACTTGTAGAGGGAACTTCAACCCCATACCAGGAACTTGGTACTTATTCCATTTCATTTCCCCAACCATCGCTTAATTTAAAGACAAAGTCAGCAAAGTTCAAAAAAGGTAAAATGTCTTACCAAGATCACAGGGAGGCAGAAGAATTTCCCTAGCAAAGGAAAATGAAACACTGGGGCCTGAATCTGAACCCAGATCTCATCACTCAAGGCTTGGGGCTGGTTCCACCAAGCCACTTTGAAGTCCGCTTGATAGCAACAGAGAATCAGACATGTGGGAGGCGTCTGAGTCAAAGACGACCTTCTAAGTGGTCAGTGCTAATGTGACCCTGTGGGAAGTTCATGTGTATTTCCCTGTTTGCTTTGTCCTGGAAAGTCCCACATCTTTTTGTAGAATTGCTTCCTAGTGCCCTTGCGTGAAATTTATACCCAGGACAGCCAAAGGCAAGGCCTGGCTTGGAGGCCGGAGAAGAGGGCTCAGGGCAAAGGGTCAGTTCATCTTATGTGGCCCTGCTGGCCTGGGGCCCCTGCTTGTGTTTGTCAGCTCCCTTACTGTCTTGAGCAGAGGGGACTGCCAGGCTCGGGGAGAGTCCCCTAGGCTGAGACTGCTTTTGCCCCGACAGGACTCTGTGAGATGCAGAAATTGCATAGAGACACGTTAGGTTTAGACCTGAGTTCAAATCCCAGTCCCATCACTTACTTAACACAGAGAGTTTCCTTAACTCTCTGTGTCGACCTTGGGGGCGTATTGGATCTTTGACTCTGAACACGTGTTAAATTGCAGGCTTCCATTTTTCCTCATCCATAGAATGTGGACTTGATGGGCTAGGTCAATATTGTATGGAATGAAGGAGAAGACTCTCGGGTGCTGGAGACAAGACCACTGAAGTGGAGCCCTCGCTCTGGCCGGGTAGATCAGTGTCTTCCCGAAGCGCCCGGGTTGTGAGTTTGGCCCTGGTTAGGGCCTGTACAAGAATCAACCAATGAATGCATGAATAGGTCGAACAACAAATGAATGCATTTCTCTAAATTAATAAATTTAAAAAAATTTTTTTTTTTTAGTGAGGAGCAGTCTTGCTCCCTCCCTCACCCTCTAAGGGTGTCTTCCCGGGACGCCTGCTCAGCAGCAGGGCCTCGCTGCAGCCTAAGCTCAGTGGGGAGCGAGGAAGAAGGCCATATCATCCACTGTTCTCCCCAGACAGGTTGGAGCACGAATCCGGATGAGATTAGTAATCATCAGCCAGGACGATCCTGAGAAAACCGGAATCTCTGACCTCTTGGTGATGACAGTAGATGCAGAAATCAAGGAAAGACCTGAGCCAACGCCATGTGAAGCCACCTCTGAGCAAGCGCAAGGTCACAAGCTGGCTTTGGGAGGTTTTCCTGCAGGACATGCCAACCGGTTTAGTTCCCCTCTCCAGTGAGCTGCTTGGCTTTGCAGCAGTTTAGGGGTTGGATTTGGGTAGGATTTTTTTTTTTTTCCCAATCTCATGCTTTTGCTTGCTGGTAGGTGGCTTCATGTTTCTCTTGCCTTGACTCTGCTGAGACTGGTCTTGGCTCGGAGCAGGAAGGCCCAATTATAGCCAGGTTATACAGGTAGGAGGCTTAGAAAGCAATAGTTGCTCAGTAAATATCCGGCCCCTTCCATGCTCAGAAAGCCTGTCCACCTTTGTCTCAATGCCACAACTAACCAATTCCTTCATCCTCTCCAAGTGGTCTGAGCCCCCTGACTCCCCTCCTCTCCCCACACAAGAAATTTTAACCTCGAGCTCAGGGACTCCTCTGAGAGCCTGCTGGATTGGTTTTCCTTTCCGCTTCCTCTCCGGTGGGGGCTGGGCTGAGACGCAGCTGGCGGGGTGGAGGGGGGCTCTCCCCCAGACAGCTCCACTGCGCAGCCCCCTCAACCCCTCACACCCGGGTCTGCATTCCTCCATCCTTAATGCCTCCTCTGGGAACACAAGGCTTTCAGAAACCCGAGAAGACCAACCAGCCGGTGCAGGGCCGAGGGAGGTGGACCCAGACGGGTGGGGAACAGGGGTGGGGCTTGGCTTCTGCCTTCGATGGAAACAGAAACCTCAGGCCTTTCCCTCCTCTTCCAGCTGCTCTGGGATCCCAGAACAGGGAGCAAAGAGCATTGGCTTTTGCTAAATCCACTTGGGGAGACGGGGGCTGAGAAGGAAAAGCATCATGGCAGTTTGGAAAGGCAGAGTGACCTGCTCCAAGTCTACCTAGTGCAAAAGTTTCCACACTGGGGACGCTGCCCCCAAGGCCACCAGCCCAGGTCACACTGCCAGGAAGGGGAAGGACTGGGGTCCGAGTCCAGGGTGGCTCCGTAGCCCTGTACGGCCTCCGGTACGTGTGTGCCAGTTCCGGCTGGGAGTGTGCCTTCCTGCACACCACTCCCTGGGGCAGGTGTGCAATTCTTCCTTCCAAGCATTTGTCTTAAAATTGTCCTTTCCACTCTTTCACCTTGCATATGGGGAGCCTGGGGCCCAGAGAGGGGCCATGACTTGCTGGGTCGGACCCAGACCCTCTAAGACACAGCCCCTTCAGCGGCCAGAGTCTAGACAGGCGGCCTGCCGAGACTCTAAGCATTCACTTTCGGGGTGACCTCAGCCAGTGGCTGTTACTTTTTTACACCTTAGTTTTCTCATGGATTAAATAGGGGTCGTGATACCTTCATTGAGGGGTGTTGTCCAAACGAAAGACGGTCCTGGGTTTGTATGCAGTGGTACTGTTGGTACTGTTCCTGGCACACTGTAGGGGTGCAGTGCAGGCTGACCGCCTTCCTTCTTCCCTAGCAAAGGGAAACTGAAAATTAAAGTGCTGAGACCAGGGCCCGGGGACGGGCCAGGTGGGACCAGTGAGCGATGTGCGCGAGCTAACTGCTGTATGGAGCTGGGTGGTTAAACACTTGGGACTGGCGAGGCCTTTGTTGGTGGCCTCACTCCAGCCACGGTGGGAGTACTTTACGCCATGGAAATTAGCTAACACTACAAACCAGGGACTTTAAAAATAAATAAAAATAAAGGCCAGTAATGTGGGACTTGCCAGAAATAGAAAGTCACTCGTGTTATCATTATGCTCATTGTACAGACGAGACTCTGGGGCGTGCTGTGCCCACTAAGTGTATCCGCGTATCTAGTGTAAACGGCAGCTTCACTGTTTCCCAGCTGCATGGCCTTAGGCAAGTCCCTTTACCTCTTTGAGCCTTATATGTCAGGCAGGGAAACTGAGGCAAATACCCAGCTGTCTGAATATCTGAAAAGGGAGCTTACACTGGGACCTACCGCATAGGCTTGTTGAGATGATTAAATGAAAGAACGTATGTCAAATGTAAAGTGCTAAGTTCTGAGACCAATAAATAGTCGTTATTAATATTAACAACTGGGGCTGGCATGGTAGCTTGACCTCCCCATAAACCTGGTGAGAGAGATGTTACCACCTCTGAACTTCCTTTGAGAAAACTGAGGCTCTGGTTGGTGAGGTGACCTGGTCCAGGTCGCACTGCTGAAAGGTGGCCAGACGAGGCTACGGAGTCTGGTCTGGTGGGCTCCAGGGCTGGGTCTCTGCCGAGCCCCTGGCCTCAGCCCCATTCTGGGGGGCTGAGCGCAGGGCACTGGTTAGGGTGGCTGGCAGTTGCTTCAGGCAGAATGTGTGGGGCCGAGGGAGCAGCCTGTGCCAGGGTCTGCCAGAGCAGCTCTGCCCAGGGCCCAAAGCCTGAGCTGTGAACCGAGCAGAGCCCACACTGGCCTGCTTCTTCGGGGTTCTGCAGCCCCCCACTCCCTGCCTGCCCTCTGGTGAGCTCCTCTGTCTGCACACCCCCCAGAAGCACGCGGGAAGATAAATTTTCTTTCCCAATAATGGGTTAGCCCCTCACGACCCCTCCTGGTACAGGCGGCTGGTTTGAGGCTTGTGGTGAGGGGGGGGGGGGAGCAGTACCCAAACCCTGGCAAGCCCCTTCCCTTTTTTTTAAAAATTAAAAAAAAATTTTAATTACAGTTGACATTCAATATTATATTAGTTCTGACAAGTGCCATCTCAAAGAAGCCTAATCAAAGTTTCAGATTCCCCACCCTGCCCACTTCGTCCCCGCTCCCAGTCCTGGTCGGCAGCCTTCATCCGGTTCCTTCTCCCCTCGCCCCCAAGACAAGCCTGGCACGTCCCAATGCCTGGAAAAATGACACCCATTCCCAGAAAACCTGAGGCAAGACAAAAACCCAACAACCAAATGCCTCCCTTCACATTTGAGATCCGGGGTTGACAATGAATGCTGTCATCAGCCCTGAATCCGGGGGGACCCTTGCCTGCATCTGCTTTGAGAGCAGCCAGTGCAGCTGGGTGTGCAGGAGGGGCCTTAGGACCCTCACCTTAGCCGCATGCTCCGGGAGTCTCAGAAAGGGCACTCTGGCCCCCTCCACCTGCCCCACTCACAGCCAGGGGAGATGCCTGGACACCTGGGGGAGAAATATGGTCAGTGGGGGACCCTGTTGATTCAGTTCAGAGCAGAGCGAGTTGGAACATAGATTCTGGACCTATCAGACAGATTGGTTAACTCATCAATTCTCTCACCTGCAAACATTCTCACTGGGGACATTGCTGCCCATATCACAGAGCCAATGCCTGGACTTCACAAGTGCAGAACTCAGTGCCCAGCTGAGATGATCTATCTGTTCATTTATTCACATCTGATCATGCTGCTGTGCACCTTGTGTTTTCTTTGCGGCCTGGAGACTGCTTCTTATCACTCCATAAAGAGGTGCTTCCTTTTTCACGGCTGCATAGTATTCTAAAGTATTTGCATTTAGACCCATGTTTAGCAAGCACCTGCTCTGTGTACTGTTCTAAGCACTGTGGGAGATAACAGAAGTTTCAGTCATGACCCTGCCCTCAAGGACAAGAAAAGCAGAACACATTGGAGAGGCAACTAAGAAGAGCAATTTCTCCACTGGCCCCCGTTTGTGAGGTTTGACTCTGGGGCTCATGTAGGTATATATTCTCAACTCTGGGTATCTGTGGGGTTGTTGAAAGGTACCAGACATAGTTTCTTTTGAGACTTGAAAACTCAGCTCTGCAAGTTCAGACAATCCACTTCATTCTGGACCTCAGTTTGCTAAACGAGGACCGTCTCTCAGGCTCGTGGCATCACCTGAGAGTGCACTCCTGAAAGTGGTGGGAGAAGAGTGTAATGTTGTACTCAAAGAAACAAAACAAACAGACAGACAACAACAACAAAGAAAACAGCTGTGCTCCAGGGCTGGGAGGTCTGGGGAGCTGGGATGCTCTAAGCAACCGTGTGTTAAGTACAGGCTGTCAGGCTCTACCCGCCCAGAAGGAAGCATCCTGTAGGGCAGGGGTCCCCAAACTACGGCCCGCAGGCCACATGCGGCCCCCTGAGGCCATTTATCCGGCCCCCGCCACACTTCCAGAAGGGGCACCTCTTTCATTGGTGGTCAGTGAGAGGAGCATCCTGTGCTCCTGGAGTACTGTATGTGGTGGTGCCGCAAAGCGCGGCATCACTCATATACAGTACTACTTCCGGTGACGTGGGACGCACACATCACGGCTATGGAAGCGTGTCATATCACTTGTTACGGCTAGCAGTGACAAATATGGAACCGGACATTGACCATCTCATTAGCCAAAAGCAGGCCCATAGTTTCCATTGAAATACTGGTCAGTTTGTTGATTTAAATTTACTTGTTCTTTATTTTAAATATTGTATTTGTTCCCATTTTGGTTTTTTTTTTTACTTTAAAATAAGATATGTGCAGTGTGCATCGGGATTTGTTCATAGTTTTTTTTATAGTCCGGCCCTCCAATGGTCTGAGGGACAGTGAACTGGCCCCCTGTGTAAAAAGTTTGGGGACCCCTGCTGTAGGCCTTGCACGCAGTATCTGCTAAACAGTTATCTCTTTCCCGCCTTTAGCAGTGACGATTGCCAACTATGAGAAAGCTACGGGCTTGGCATGGAAGACCTCACACCCAGGAGGTCCGGAATGTGGAAACAACGCAAGTTCACCATCTTAAATTAAAGCAGGGAGGGCCTTGGGGGGTTGTCGTTCTAGCTCTCATTTTACAGATGCGGCCAGCAAGAGGCAACGCTGCACGGTGGCGATGTCCCCACATCCCCGCACCTCCCTGCCGCTCCCTCCGTCACTCTCAGCTGTTTCAACGGACAGATTCAAATCCTGCTGACTCCCAAAGAGCTGTGCCTTCCGTGCACGTTCTCCTGAGGGACCTTCTCAACTACACTCTGAGGCAGTGGTCAGTTCGTTTTACCGATAGGGAAACTGGGACTCAGAGGCGGGGGTGGAGATGGGGAGATGGGGACTGTGGAAGTGATCTCTTGGCCTCCGAAGGAATTTCGTAAGCTCACAAAACACTGGGACTTGGGCTCTGCACACCTGTTCTCTCACAGTATTGAGCTGAGTGAGACTATCTGCCTGTAGTGAGGGTGGTGACAAATTCCACTGGGCCTCCTTCTGGGTCTGCCCAGAGCCTGGCACAGGGAAGACATGAGACTCACAGGGTGGCCAGAGGTCCCCGCGTGCTCAGGACCATTCCGGGTTAGGCCTGCTGTCCCAGCATCTTTGACAATAGTGTCTCTTTTTACTCTCAAAAGTGTCTTGCGTTGGACAATAAATTATATGGCCACCTTGTTATTCATGTTAAATGAAACAATAACTGGCCAGGTGAGCAAATAAGTGAAGAAATGACCATCTCAGTGGGACACTGAGTTCCAGACTTGTATGGTCCAGGCCTCGGCTCTGTGATGTGGGTATCAATGTTCCCAGGGAGAATGTTCGCAGATGTGTGGCAAGGGTAACCAATTTCTCTAAAATATGATTTAAGGGGCATCCAATAGGTCCAGAATCGGTGTTCCAAATTGCAAAAAAAGAAACACACACACACACACTCACACACTCACACAGAACAGTGTCTGGGAACAGAGTGTGCTTGTCAACACTGGTTCCCTCCAAGGAAAAGAAGGAGGTAGCTAGGGGCCAAGGAAACTTTTCACTATGTACCCTTCTGCACCTTTAAAATTTTGAACTGCAAGTATTACCTATTCAAAAATTCAAAAAAAATATTTAAAAAATTAAAATAGCTTTCAAATAATTGTTTGCTGTTTTAAAAAGTAAACCATATGATGGCATGGAGGGGACTGATGTTTCCTGCGTTCCCTGCTTTTACCAAATACTCGGCTGATTTCCCAGCATGCACTGGGCAACGGGAAATCCTAGAAGGTCAAGGTCTACGGGACTTTTGGAGACCCACTCAAATTTGCCAGTCAGGAAGCTGGCCCAGGGTCACAGAGGGAGTGAGGGCAGAGCTAGGGAGGGAGGCAGTCCTTCCCAGGCCAGCTGGGCGTGCTGCTCCTGAAAAGCTCACAAACTCTTGAGAAAATTCTTTGTCAGATGCAAAGACATTAGGATGTGGAGAAGGCCCAGCAAACAAGAGGCCCCATTTTATATTTGATGAAATGTAAAATCTGAGTCCCCCAATGCAGTGATCATTGTAAACAATCAGGGTGACCCCGAAAACTGATCGTCCAAATCAAGATATCTTGAGAGTGCTCTTAATAATCACAACCAGATAACAAGTACAAAAGAGGCTTCCTGGAAAAACCAGACTATCCCCCACGAAAATTCCCCATTATCAAGAAGTTGGCGAGATGACATTTTGGACAAAGGATTTACACAGAAAGATGGTGTGATTCTAATATTTTATGCCCAACCTTCTCCCACACTCCACCCTTCCCCAAAATACTGAAAACAAGTCGGCTTTGGGTAAACCCGGGCTTAAATCCTGGCTGTGCTCAAACCACTTTACTTCTCTGGATTTTAGCTCCTTCATCGGTAAAAGATTAATCACGACCCCCTCCCAAGGTACACTGTGAGAATAAAATGTCTCCAAGAAGGAGCCCAGTGAAAGTGGTTTCTCTTCCCCTAATGCTGAGAAATAATGAACCAACACAGGCTTAATCCTGAAACTCTAGGGGATGAACACAGAGAGAGCCTTTCTCCCAGACCAGATTCACAAATGCCACCGTGGGAGGGAGAGTGTCAGACACCACCATGTACAGGGAGATGGTGATTCGAATTCTGGGAGTCATATTGCAAAGCAACTCTCTATGATGACTCATCTGAGGACTCGCTGAAAAATCCTTTGAGTTAAAAACAAAAGTCGAACGGGGCTCTGGTTACACTGAACCTTTTCCGCCTGCCTCCTGCCCTGGCCAGGTAAATGGGGACAGTGACTGGGATTTGGTGTGGGGGAGTCTCTGGGCAGAATTTAACCTGATTTTTTTCCCAGCATGACCCAGTCAGAGGGAAGGAAGTAGGGGGCGAGGAGGTAAAAGGCCAGGGAAATAGGGTGGGGATAACTACTGAACTCTCCTGTCTCTAGAAGCTTCCAGCAAATGCCCCGCCATAGACAGGACTTCATTACTCCTCTAACACTCAGCAGCAACCATCAGCTGGCCTGCAGCTAGACCTGTCTCTGCTGACTGCTGCTGCCTGTGTGACCTGGGGCATGTTGTTGGACCTCTCTGAACCTAAAGTTTTTAATTGGAAAATGAGGACATTAGAAATGCCTCTCACAGGGACCATGTGCAGAGCACAAAGGGTCTGGTGCTGCTTCCAAAGATTCCTTCAAAGAGGAGTTTCAGGTTCTTGCTCTGTAGTGCCCTATGGTGGTCTTGGGGCATGAGGACTACATACAAAAGTCCTCTAGCCACCCCCCCCCCCACACACACACACACTAACCTCTGCTCAAATACTGCCCCGTCAGGGAGGCCTTCTCCCAGCACCTGCTGTCCCGCTGTCCCTTCCCTGCTTTATTTTCTCTTCAAACTTATTGTTCTCAAATGCTCGATATTTTTCTCCCCCAAATCCCTACCCCAGATTGAAACCTCCCAAGAGGCTGTGCTATATTTCTTTCACAACATATCCCAGTGCCTAGAATAGTGCCTGACTGGTAGAAGGCACTTATGCATATATGTCTCATATGTATGTGTCAGGTGAATGAATAAATAAACTAATATTTGTTGCACAAACATAGCCACTATCACCGACCGCTGATAACACAGCAAACACACTGCCTCAGAACTTCTAGTTACTTTTTTTTACAATGTCAGTTTTCTGTTACTTTTTGCAATATTTATTTTTTATATTTAACTCTTCAATCTATCTGACATTTATTGTGAGGTATATCACGTGAGGTGAGGTTGTAAATAGATTCTCAACTAAACAGCTAACCGATCTGCAGAAAGATCCATTTCGTTCCTGTTGATTAGTGGACCGGCTGCTGCCTGGTTTGCCCCTTCTGATACCAGCAGCCCAGAGCTACGCTGTCCAGAAGGCGGAACTGCCTCACTTAGGCACAGGCACTGGAATTGGACAACCTGCAGTCTGGCTTCTAGCTCAATCACTTATCAGATGGGTGGCTTTGGGCAAAAGAATTTGCTTTCTAAGCTTTAGTTTTAAGCTTCCTTTACCCCATCTGTAAAATGGGCACAAAAGTAGCATAATACCTCCTTCTTAGAATGACTGTAGGACTGAACACCACAAGGCTGGCAGAGTATAGCACACAGTGGGTGCTCAGCTGGTGTCGTTATTGTTACAGATCAGAGCCAGTTGAACTCACTGGTCAAAGGAGGCCCAGCTGGGCATTCCCCGGTGTGTAATCTGCACAGGTGGCAGCCGTTCAGTGTCATCCCTGGTCCAGCCCTGCTTGGGGACCAGTGTAGTTTTGCATGTGGAGAAGCAGTAGGTGTGGAAACAGGAACCGCCCCGGGGAGGGGTCCCCTGAGGAAGTGAAGCTGGGAACTGAGCTGTTGCCTTTGGGCCTCCATAGAGACTCTGTCTCCTTTGAGGGGTTGTTAAGCATTCATTAGTGGAGTCTTATTTCTTCCAGAAACTTAGCATATTGACTTTTACTGGTCTTGGGGTCCACAAGAAGAGGGGGCTCCAGATGAGACGAGGTTGGCGCTTGGACGGCAGAGAGAAGCACTCTCATTACATTGAGATCCCCTTGGGGCCCCGCATTCAGCAGGCGCACAATAAGGGCTTGTTGTGGGAGCAATGTTAGGTGAGGGGTACCCAAGGATGCAAGGAAGGGGTCCATAGGGTTGACTGCCCGCAGACCCTAATCCTTAAATGTCTAGAGCAGGAGGGAGGGGATGCTCCTCTGACTCGCTGTGTAGGTTTGGGCCTCAGTTTCCCTATCTTTGAAATGGGGAAGAGAGGCTGGGCTGAGTGAGTCACTGACACTCCAAAGGTCTTGGGAGGGTGAAGGGAACCGCGTGGTGAGGAAGCAGCCGGGGCGCCCCCCAAGCCTGCGTGGCGGAGCGCGCACGAGCGCAGGGGGCGGCGCGGCCCCGCGGCGGGGAGGGGCGGGAGCGCGCGCGCGGGCCCGCACAGGCGGTGGCGGAACAGAGAGCGGGCGGGCGTGCGGCCGCGGCGCCGCCAACTCGTGTGGACTCAGCGCTCCGGCCCGCCGCCCGCGGTCCCGTGCGCGGGTCCTCCTGCCGGCAGCCGAGCCCGCCGCGCGCCGGTGAGTGGCCTGGGGCCGAGCTCCGGCCGGATCAGGCCCTCGGCCTGGGGAAGGGGCGGGGGCCGGGCCGCGGGGCCGTCACTAGCACTCGGGCCGAGGGAGGGACGCGTGCCCGCGCGCGCGCCTGAGGCTCCTCGGGGGAGAGCGGGCGGGTATGCGCGCGTGAGGTCGGGACGCGTGTGAACTTGCGAGTCTCAGGGTGTCCGCGGCCGCGCGTCCAAATGTGCATGGTGGCCTGTCCATCTGTCCCCCGGGCTGTGCTCGCAGGAGTGTGTGTGCTTGTGGCAGAGTTGGTGCATGTGTATATCGGAGTGCCTGGCTTGTGTGGTTTGGAGTGAATGAGTGCGGGGAGGGGGAGGGCGGCGCAGAATAGGCAAGCTCCCATTGACCCATTTACTCAGTGTTTACTGTGTGCCAAGGATTGTGTCAAGTGTTTCGTCTGAGGTTTCATTTTTGTGACAATGTGTGGATTCAGGGAGTACACGTGTGTGGCTGTTCACAAGTCATTTGTACCGTATTTATGAGCCTGTGAGAACAAAAGTGTGTATTTGTGGATGTGAGCGTGTAATTAGTGTACAGAAGTGTGTGAGTATGTTTATTATAAAGGCTGAGGGTCCCCGATTGCGCCCACCAGGTCTATTGTGTAGGGCACCCGCCACTGGCCTGGATGTCAGGGAGCCCATGGAAAGAAGCAGGCCTGGCGTGGGCACCCAGGAGGTGCTGGGCCTTGTTTGGTGAGTGAGGTGCCCGAGTCAGACTCACAGAGCCTGGCTGGGTCTGGCAGAGGGAGCGTGCTCAGAGCCAAGCCTTCGCAGGGTCACTGGCAGAACCCTCTGTGGGACTCCGGGAAGAACAGACTGGGCCAGGGCTGTGGTGGGCCTGACACTAAAGGACCTGGGTTCAGTTCTACCTAGGTATCCTTTGGGTCCCCTAGCTTTTGTTCTTGCCCTTCTCTGGCCCTGGCAAATTGAACCTTTTCCATAGGCCTGGGGTCGGGAGGGCGCAGGGGGAGAGGTGCTGACCCTGGGGAGACCAGGGGTCCAGGGACACTTGTCTGTGTCTGGGTGTCTCTCTGCCTACCTTGCTAAGCAGATAACTCTTCATCTGATCTATTTGTATCGAGCCTGGGCTTCCAAGAGTAATAAATTGATCACAGCGGGCTTGGGACACTGTCTTCCAAGGTCTGTCCTGTCGTGGTTTTGACTGACAGTTTTTTTTTGTGCTTTATAAATGTTGAAAGTCTGCAGTTGAAAGTATTAATTGTGTGACCATAAACTTTAGAAACTCTGAAACTCCCTTGTTTCTCTGATTTGTCGGAATTCAGCCAGCCTTTCTATGGGGAAAAATGTCGTCTTAGGAGCTCGGTGTGGGTGCAGGGAACCTGGGAGACATATTTAAAAACCGTGGCTTTCATGGAAGAAGAATTTCATTGAAAGGGATGCAGAGTGGCTGGAAGTGCCTGTTCCCAACTCAGCAGCTTACCGAGTGAACTTTGGACGTCTTCTTTTAGCAAACAAAACCTGGAAGGAAACAAAAGAGACCCACATTCTTTTTCTTTTTTGTCTCAAAAAATGGAAAAAAAAAAAACCCAAAAACCACCTTCTGGGTTTGCTGAAAATGTTGCCTCCCCTTCCCCCACCAAGGCCAAGCCCTCCCTCGATTTCCCACCCCCAAATAAAATATGCCTGTGGGGAGCTGTGGATGAGTCACTCCCTGGCAGAGAGCCCCACGGGCAAACATTTGGGAAGGTTCTTGCCTAACTTCCCAGAAGAAAGGCCCAGGATTTAAAATGGTCCCTGTGGTTTGTCAGCCCCTGCCGTCCTGTCTGCTTCGGAAATGACTAAACAGCAGTTTCTATCTCCACAAACTCAAGTCTCAGACTTAAGCCTCAGTTGGTCTGGATTTAGGGTTGTTGAGGTTTCAAGAAAGGGAGCTCCTGTCTTTGTCCAGTGGCACTTTTGGTGGCTCTGAGCAAGGAAAGAATAGGGAAAGGGGAGAGCGAGTGACATTTGTGGAGTACTGACTGGGTGCCCATAATCCTCCCGAGTCATGCTGCAGAGAATAGCTTTTGGTTTTATATGCACAAGAAACGGAGGCTCAGAGAGGTCAAGCCGTGTCCCGGGACCACAAGAGGAGGTAGAAGCGGAGTCCGGTCATTAGCCTGACTTCACACCCATCTTCTTTCCGGCGTCAGGGATGTGACTGACATAGACCTTCCAGAGGTGCACAGACTAGGTGCTGAGTGCCTTAACACACATCCACTCATTTAATTTTCACTGTGAGGTAAGCGGCTATTATCATATTTCCACGTTACAGATGGGAACACCGACGCTCAGGGAGATGAAATGCCGTGCATCATTCTGTGAAAATAGCATGACAACTAATAGCCACCGTTTGTTAAGGGCATACCACATGCCAGCCAGGGTGCTTTGTGTCACTCAGTCCACTCACCAGCAGTGAGAGGGGAACTATCATGATGCCCACTGTACAGATGAGCCTAGGGCACAGACAGGTGAAAGAATAGGCTGAAGGTCATGTGCTAACATGCCGTTGACCCTGGGTTTGAGCCCGTCTCGGCTGAGCAGAGCCCATAGGCTTCCCACTGAACCTGGACAGTGACAGTCACTGGGTACAGTGTCTGGCCCAGGGCGAAGGTCCAGGATTGTTATCCTGATCTTAGAAAGGAAGACGAAGACACAGGAGGTTAAGTAACTTGGGCAGAGTCATAAACTGCAAATGACAAAGTCAGGATCCACGTCGCTGATGCCAGAGTTGAAGTTCCTAACCTTCAACCAGGTCTGTCTGCCTTTGTCCTGCTTTTCTCCTGAGAATACAAGTGGGTCAAAGTCACACCAGGCTGCCGCCGGACTGGGGTCCTCAGTGGGCTTCAGCCTGCTGGCAGACGTCTTCCTGAGGGCTGCCCTCCTTCCTTGTCAGCCGTTGCCCCTCTGGGGTAGGTGACCAACGCCCAGGGCCGGAGATGTCATATAGAAAGGGCTACAGTTCACATTTTTCTTTCCTCTCTTAAGAAAAAGATTGGTTTCAGAAGGGAAGTGTCAAAATGATTGTCAAAAAGAGAAGACTATTCCCTTCCTCTTCTCTGGTCAGACCAAACAAGGGAGTGATAGGGTGGAGAATGGAGGACCCTGGTGAGTCATGCGAGATTAAATACAGGCTGGCACCTCCAGGCTTGCGTAGGGAAGACGCGAGCTGGGACACTGCCCTCCAGAGGAGCCCAGCCCTCTGACCCTGCCGGTGGAGAGTTACCACCACTGGGCGAACGCCTGACTCAATTCTGGACGGGACCGTTCCTGCGTAGGCTTCTTGTCACTTGCCATTTCAGTCCCGTGCCCGTCTCTCTCCCTCACTCCTTTCCATTTATACCGCGGTTTCTACTACACGGTCCTTGACAGGAACGTTGTACGTGAGGACCTGTGCAGTTTGGGGTGTGCGGTGCCCCTGTAAGTGTCCTTTGGTGTTGAAAGGAAAAGGTATTTCTCCCCCTTCCCGGTACATTCTGCAAAGTGATGAACATTTGCAAATTACTTTGGAATGCATTAATTTAAGGTGTGAAATAATAGATCTTGAGCAAAAGGCTCAGCCACATTTCTGGCATTGATGGATTTCTCTCCCGTCTGGCCTGTGATTTGCAGAGGTAAAAATAGTCCTTGTTTCTACATTTTTATCTTTTTTTTTTTTTTTTCTCCCAACGTCATTCTCAGGAAGCAGCGTACACATGCCATGGACATTGGCCGTCGCCTCTGATGGCAGCCAGAATGTGGAGCTCTGGGGAACAGGAGGGCTCCTGGGGTGGGGCAGTCCCCTGCTGGGCTGGGCACTCTCTGAGTGTCTGTGAAATTGCCTTGATATGAGCAGGTGGCCGATAGCCAGGCTTGGCCAAAGATCCTCAGTGGCTTCTTGGTATTTGGCCATCTTCTCATTCCTGACTCTTGGGTAATGACAAGGTAGCCTTTTGGGAAAATGTTAGTTTAGAAAGAAAATAATCAGGCCAGTGGCTTCACTCATTCCTGTTGGAGCCGGGTGACATACACACGGTCCCTTCCTTTGACTGAAACTGAATTAGACCAATAAGCCTTCTCAGACTCAACACCCAGACGGGAGCTGACACCGGGGTTAGATCAGGTGCTGGTGTCATTTCCTGTGACGCGTAAGCTGGGAACTTGAACGAGCATTTTGACATCTGTCCCTCTAACAGGACTTGCTTGTGTGGAAACAGACCCCTACACACAGCCGCTGCCACTGTCTCCGATTCTGGATTTTTCCACAGACGACTTCTCGGGTGGTCTGGTGGCAAAGGACTGGTCTTCTAGCCAGGCCTCCTTGGCACCCACCGGCAGGATCACCATACCCCTCCTAACCCACTGCCACGGTGGCGGGGCTCTGTCTGCGGGGGGGGGGGTGGGGGGGGCGAGTGAGGGGCCAGCGCGGAGCCGGATCTGAAATGCATTCAGTTCCGACGGCCTGGATCTGCACGGAGCCGTTCTTCCTTTCTCTTCGACATCTGCGTGGTGGTGACCTCATAGAAAAGAAAAAGGGGCTTTATGTAGGAAATCCATAGAGTGTGAAGGAATTCGGAGGGGGTCGGGGGAGGAAAGCTGCTATTCAGAGCCTGCGTTTTCCCGGAGTTGTTTAACCTTCACACTTCAGAATTGGGTGGGCAGGAGAGGGGGCAGTGTCTGACCCTCATGCACAGAGGGCCATTTAAGGAGAACTTCCTGGGCCAGCCAACCGAGAATACTGGGTCGAGTCCCTCAGACCCATTCTCACTGCAGGTGTGCGGCAGAGTTGGAATTTGTCCCCAGAGCTTGCCCTCTCTGTTCCTTGTGGCCCCCAACGTCTTTGAAACTGGAGTTACGGTTGCGGGTGACCTTCGGCTTGCATGGGTCCAAGCTGCAGATGAGAAGTCCAGTTAGCTCGCGAGCCAGACAAGGAAACGGAAACTGAGGGCCAGCGCGGAGAAGGCACTCACCCACCATCACACTTAAGAACTTGAGCCTGGGCACCAAAGAGAGTGAGGTCAGAGCCCCAGACCTACCCCTCACAAGCACGTCATTCTTCTCTCAGAGCCTCAGTTTCCTCATCTGGAAAATAGGGACAGTATTATGACCTCATAAAGTTTGAGAGAAGAACCAGATGGAACGGTACACACACAGTGCTCAGTGTGTGAGGAGCACCTTGTGAGTGCCTGATGCTCACGTCCCCAGTTTTTTACAAAAGACACAGAAACCATTTAATTACAAAGGACCTGCCCAGGGTCGCATGGTGGGTCGTCTCTTTGTCGGGAGCATTTTCAGTGCCCCTGCGTACTGAGGCCCTAAACAAGGGAGAAGGGGGTGTCGGGGTCCCCTCCAGGTGCTGCTGAAGCACTTTCCTATGATCAGTGACCCTCAAAATTAATGGGGAAGAGACGACAGCAGCTTGGAAAGAGGCAAGATTTCGATGGCAGAGGGCCCTCGGCATCTCGGGAAAATGTCTAGGGTTCAGTGTTCTTCATTCCTCTCCACCCGCTCCCCACGGGGCGAGAGAAGTGAGCCTTAGACGTTTTCGGGACGTCCTCTGGGTCGGTGGGCTCGGGACACCCCCGGAGTTGTGCCAGCGCCCGGGCGTTAGTGAGCAAGGCAGGTGTCGTGTCGTCATTCACGCAGCGTCAGCCCCGTCCCAGGTGGGTGCCCACAGCAGCGATGCCAGGAGCCAGGAGCGGGGTGGGCAGTTCTCGGTCAGAACTGAGCAAGTGGCCCTCTCTCCCCCGACAGAAGCTGGAGGGAGTCCGTGCTTGTTTGGCGTGAACTAAGCCATTTGGGGTTCCTCCAGGCCCACTTGTTTGCCCTGAGGGAGAGGCGAGATCTGTGCCCCCAGGGAGTGGCCGCCCTCCTGAGGGGGCTTCCGTGGGAGTGTGCCCACCCGGGCGTGTGTGGTGAGGGGAAAGCACCAGCAGGCTCTGGAGATCTTTGAGCCCAGTGCCTCCACCCCCCCACCCCCCCAGCAGTCGTGTCTACAGAGAGCTTCATGTGGGCCCAGCCGCCACTTCCTCATCAGGAAAATGGGCCAGTAGCATCAGGCTCGAAGCCCTCGGTTCTGGGACCCCACTTGGGGTGACTTCCCTTAGAACTCCAACTTGGCGATTAGAATTCTGGAAAGAAAGGGCCTGGGATCAGCACCTTCCCTGAAAAGCCACCATGGCTGAGGGACGCGGGTTCCGGGATGAGGGAGGGGGGACCGACGCCTGCCTTCACCCAGGTGCTTCTGTTACCTGTTTTACACAGGGAGGTTCCCTTTACAGATGGGGAGACGGAGGCCCAGAGAGACTGTGCCCAGCCCGAAGTCTCCCATGACGTCCGTGGCTGCTCTGTGGCTGCAGTCCGACCACTGCCAGTGTCTGGCCAAGGTTCTGGTGGTGGCGCCCGGCCTGGGCCGTGGGTGACAAGCTTGACGCAGAAACACGGGAGGCGCAGTGCTGCGTGGGTTGAGTGGACTCTGTTTTGTTAGCAGATAATACCCACGCTGGCTGGTGTGTGGCTGACGTTCACTCATTCATTCAAGAAACACGTCCCAGCATTCTGGGTCAGACATGATGCTGGGTGCTGGCACTTAGACCCTCTAACGACCCCACCCCTGGACCTGTCACCAGCCGCTTGGGACACAAGTTGTGTCACGACTCCCTTGTAGGTCATTTGCAGTAAGCATCTTTGGGGACTCGCTCTCTGGGAAATTGGGAGGGCTTCCAGGAGGGAGGGGCATCTGAGCCAGAGACCTGAGGTGTGCCAGGCAGGGGATCAGGAGGCCCAGAGACGAGAGGGCTGGGGTGAAGGGCTCAAGGACCACAGAGTGAGTGGGTCTGTGCGGCTGGCTGTGGGGTGCTGGGAGTCCGGGCTGTGGGCCGACCCCAGCCAGTGTGAAGCTGGGGACTTCCTGCTCTTCCTCAGCCTTTGAGCCCATCAATAGGCCCTTTGTATCAGCCCTTACCATGTGTCACATTCCATTCTAACACTCTGTGTGGACTCACTTCATCCTCCCAGAAATTTCATGACGGAAGTACCAAGATGCCCATTTTATGGACAAAGAAACCCAAACAGAATCCAGATATGTGGTGCTTCAGGACCATTAGCATGAGTGCCGAGGAACCCGTGCATGAGGACCTGAGCTGAAGAGTCAGAGGGCAGAGGCTGCCCTCTGAATGTGCCCATTATGTGGGCTGTGAGTCGGTGGTTGGCCCAGGAGCTGGGGGAGGGCCTTCTAGGTGGCCAGAGGGAATAGCATGTGCCAAGGTACCATGCTAGTAGCACAGAGCATTTGTCTTGTCTAAGAGAAGGCCAGGGAGTTCAGAGGCAGGTGGTGGGAGAGAAGGCTGCCAAGGCCCACCTGGACCTGGTTGAGCGTTGGTCTTTATTGCAAGGGCATTGGGGCCCCTGTGACTTCTGCAGTCTCACTTCTCAACAGTGTCCTCTTGCTCACTTTGCTCCAGCCAGGCAGCCTCCTTACTTTTCCTCAAACATGCCAAGCATCCGCTTACCTCAGGGCCTTTGCACTTGCTGTTCCTTCTTTCTGGAGTCCTCTACCCAAAATCCCATGATTTGCTCCTCACCTTCATTCACGACACTGCAAAAGTCACTTCTCCAAAGGGACCCCGCCATACCCGTCCTCTCAGAGTGAATTCCTCACCCCATCAGTTTCCATTCCCTGACCCGGCTTTATTTTTCTTCAGGGCCCTTCCCCTTCCCTGACATCATATGGTTGTTATCTGCCTCCCAGATTAGAACTGGAACTCAACGAGAATAAGACTTGGTCTGTGGACCACAGATGTGTTCTCAGTGCCCAGTGCCATGCCTAGCTCATAGTGGAAAATTTTAAGTGGGCAAGTGGCCGGATCCTCGGAGAACGTTTATGTCAAGTTACTGAATCTGTTAGCAAACTTTGCCCCTCCCAGTGGGCAGCAAAGGGCTGAGTTGTGCCTGGCTGGCCCTCCTCTGTGCAGAGAGGGTCATCCACAGAGAACGACTCATCCTCAAGTTATTCTAAGCAGGAGGAACGCATGTCCAGAGGGCTTGTGCCTCCCTGAGTTGCAGGGTCTCCTTCCTTTGACCCCGTCCTTCACAGGCTGCTCCTGAATGTCTCTATAGAAGGAGCGTTGGGTTGGAACGGGCAGGTGCCTTGTCTTAAAGCTGCGTTTTCTGTTTAGCGCATTTCCTTTTCTAGAGGGCGTATCTTTTGAGGGTTCCTTAGGGAAGAGGAAGGGGCTAAACCCTTGCAAAGTCACCTCTCAGCACAGTCAATGCTGTATGGCAAATAAGCGGACTCCCAGATCCTACCCAGCCCAGAAAAAGGGGACTCCCGGGTGGAAAGGAAATGCTTCCCTAGCTGGTAGACCACTGGGCACCGCACGGCAGACAGACAGGGAGCCGGGGACAGGGAGCCGCCCCATGCATTTGGCCGGTCTGGCTGAGTCCAGCCGGATGTAGTCACACCAGGATCTCAGGTGTGAACTTGGCATGCCTGCCTCGGTGGGGGTGCATTTCCTTTGCTCGTCACCCTCAGGAATTTCTGTGACCTTTTGTGTTTGTTTCAAATGTCAGCCTTCTCCACTAACCCGAGAGGAAACAGGACTGGATTTTTATCTGTACAGACGCTGGGGACCAGGGCGGGAGCTGCCTGCTCTCGATGGTGACAGCATGGCGTTTGGGGACCATGCAAAGAAAATACTTTTACTCTAAGCAAACAACTTTGGTTTGTGCCTACTTCAGTGATATCGATCATCTTATCGGTTAGACACATGGAGATCACAGTTTCCAAACTCTCTAGAAGGTGACTGGTCTGTGAAAGCACTCTAGGGACATCGGGGGACAGGAGAGGCATTCTGGAAGATATCGTTTGGTCGCTGGTGTGTGAGGAGTTCCTGGATGCTCGAATGGCTTAGCAAGGTGGCATCCTTGAAATTGCACAGCACTGAAAATTCCAGGACATATGGTCACTGTGATGTGCTAATGTTAGCAGGAGAGATATTTAATTACCCAGAAAAACCCCTTTGCCTACCCAGCACGGGTTACCGGAGAGCCTTTATTCCTCAGGAGGAGGGTCTTACGCAGTATAATCGGACCAGCAGACAGTGAGTCATTATCCCTCATTACTTTATTAGCTAATTAAGCGATTTATCTGGTCATGCGTTTATTCTCGCAATTGCCATTCATCTGGCAACGTTCCCTGGGTCCCACTCCGTGCCTGGGCTGGTGCTGGGCACGGGGGATAGAAGGAAACAGGATGATGAATATTACTAAATCCACGTTAGGTGCCAGCCCACTGGGTGGTGCTTTGGGCTACCGAGGGGTTCATTCATTTCCCAGGGGATGTTCACTGGGCGCCTACTTTGCACCCACCCGCGGCGGTACGGAACTAAGAATCACACAGCTCCTAGGGGTTTGAACTCCTGCCCCATTTGGATGGGGTCTATTAGTTCCCGTCCCTCCACTCTTGGGGAGAAGCCCGATCCGCCACCGTGCACAGGCCGCACGATGGTGTCCCCCGGCATGAACCAGAAACGATCCAGATGCACCAGGAACCCACGTGAGAACAAGGCGCCCCCTTCACACGCTGCGCCTCAGTTCAGCGTCTCGCCGCCACCCAGCCTTTTGAGACAGAATGTGAGATCTCGTGGTTGGCTAAATACATAAATATTTTATGTCTCGATATCCTGAAAACGGAGCCCAAATGCGCAGAACTGCAGCACATCAGTGCTATAGATCATATGTTATAATAATCTGATGACATGTTGTTTAAATATTTATGGACGGATGCGACATGACAATGGGGGAGAGAGCAGTCTCGGAGCAGAGTCCTGGCAGACGCCGGAAAGGGAAGGAGCAGATTCGCGGATCCCGGGAAGCTCCGCACGAGGCCCCTCAGCTTTCCGAGTTGATGTTTTGGGGTTTCCGTGACAATGGCAGTGCCTGACACGGACTGAGCACTTGCTGGGTGCTGTGCCCTTCAAAGACATCCTTTCCTGTGATCATCACAGCAACCTCTCAAGGATGGGACTCTGTTAACCCCAAGTTACAGAGGAGAAACTGAGGCTCAGGGCAGATCAGAGGGGCCCCAGTCCCCACAGCGAGGGGGATGGCCCGGGATCAACCCCAGGGTGGCCCCACTCTGCCGTCTGAGTTCTTATTCACTGTGTGTGCCGCGCTGTGGCTGACGAGGCAAATCGGGATAGCTGGCGCCACCACCTGGTTGACCCCTCACTCCGTACTGACTGACAGGATGTTTGTAAAATGTCAGGTGGGAATAGAAACCACAAGGAGCAAACATCTAACCCAAGAGAGGCGATTCTACGACAGCAGTGCCATCATGGCCCCGAAGGGAGTTCGCTGCAGACGGTTCCCGAGTTCGTGTCCTGTGCCCCAGCCTTGCCTGTACCCTCTCCCTGCGGTGCCTGCCTGGCTAGGGACGCTCAGGCCCAACAGCCACCTTACAGAAGAGAGGCTGGCGTCTCCCAGAGCTGACTCTCACGTCCCTGCCTTCCGAGGCAGCGGGGTGGGAAGGTGCCAGCGGGGGGAGCTGTTTCTCCCACGCCCTCCCTGGTGCTCTCTGCTGGACTAGCTCCCTCCACTTGACCCTGCCACCATCAGTCCTGCCTGTTTTGTCACCGCCCTGAGTCCTGGTTGATTGTCACGTCGCCAGCACCAGAAACCAGGCCCAGCCCACGAGACCAACCGTAGGGGTTCAAAGAACAAGACCCATGGGCGGGGAGGGGGGAGGGCCACAAGTGTCTCAGGCTGTGACTGTCTCGGACCTGGTGGTCTCTAATTCTGCAGAGGCTTAGGGGTGACCTCACGGGCCTGGGTGGGTGGGGGGGGGAGGTCAGAGGGTCATACAGATGGAAGGCAGGGCCAGCTACATAATGTGTGGGGCCCAGTAAAGAATGAAATGCAGGTTCCTGTGTTCAAAGAGCAGAAAAAAAAATGTTCTTCCTTCCCTTTGCCGTCTCCCCACCTGAAATGTTGCCTTTTATTAGCTATTTAATATCATGCTCCCTTGGGTACAGGGACACTCACGGGGCAAGTGCAGATCCTCAAAGGTACCTGGGGCCCAGCCTGTAGCTCTGTGAGCTCACCTGACCCCAGCCCTCCCCACACCTGCACCCATGTCCCTGCCGAGGATGATGGGAGGCAGAGGTCCCTGGGGAGGGGAGGGAGCAGGCAGCTGAGAACCTGAGAACCTGTCCGGGGAAGGCCGGCCACTTGTGAGTGGAGGCTCCAAGCCCCCAGCACACGCACCGCTGTTCCCCCGGACTTCACTTCAAAGTTCAAAGTGAGGACTTTCAAGACAGTGAACACTGACCGTGAAACCCCAGGTATAGGGGCCCTTCTGAGGGCAGGGTCTGGTGTAATTATGCTGCCATTTGCTCATGAAGCTGGCCCTGGGAGGAGGGCTGTGGCCTCCTTCCATCGAAACCACATTTCACAGAGAGCACAGCCCCTGTATCCAGCCTCTACATGGGCGTGGAGCCAGGTCTTATTTGAAGGAAACATTCTGCTATGAGGCACTGACTGCAGGCCACGGGCCTAGGATGTGACCACCCTCAGTTGGTCTCCCTCCTCACCCAGGGGGTCTTGTGCCAAGGACATGCCATAAACACGGGCCTCCTTGGAAATGCCCTCCTGATTTAATCCCTAACGAGGTTGCCGGATGTTATTGCATTGAGAAGCCCGTCCCCTCTGACTTCCTGTCCTTGAGTGACAAGGATCAGAAATCAAACGGCAAGGTTGCTGACCCGCTGGCTCTGGACGAACGCCAGGCAGGTGGTGCCCTAGACGTCAGAGAGGGTGGGAGCTCAGATACCAGCAGCCACCCACGCTGTTCCCAGCCCTGATATTGGGGGTCCGGCGGCCGCAGGATGTGGATGTCTGGCCACTCTGGAAAACGTGAATAAGGGAGGCTTGGGTGAGCGAACTAATTAATGCTGGTTATTTGGTACCTACTGTGTACCAGAGAACTGGCCAAGTGCTTTATCTGTCTTGTCGTAGTTAATTCTCACAACTTCGGGCTGAACCCATTTTTCAGATGGAGATAACTGAGATTCAGAGAATGAAGCCACTGGTCCAAAGCCATGAGCCACACAGTTTGAAAAATGAGATTTCTTTTTTTATTTTTCCTTTGATTTGAGAGAGAAAGTGGGGAGGGGAAGAGAAAGAGATTTATAGAGAGAAGCATCAATTCTTTGCATCACCTTGTTTCCCATTTAGTTATTTCATTAGTTCGTATGTGCCCTGACCAGGGATCGAACCCATGACTTTGATGTGCTAAGAAGACACTGTATCCACTGAGCAACCTGGCCAGGGCCTGAAAACTAAGATTTGAACCCAAGCGTGACTGACCCCCCCTGTGTTCTTCGCACAATCCCTGACATGGCTGGATGGCTAGGGTCACTGCCTGGCTGAGCCTTCTGCCCCTACCGTCTGCCTCATGTGCGTGGGGACGGGACCAGCCAGACCCCACCGCTGCCTCTGAGCAGTCACCCTTCTTGGTGGGGACCAGGTCCTGAGACTCCAGGTCCAGCTCTTCTCCCCCAAGATTCAGTCAGCCTGGTGGCCACGCTTAGGCCCAGACCTGGAAGAGGCAGGCAGTGGGGTCAGACACACCTGGATGCAAGTCACATCTCCACCTTTTGCTCACCTGTGTCCTTGGCTGGTCACTTCCCACTGGGGCCCTCAGTTTTCTCACTCGCGAAGTGAGGGGTGATCTCACTTCCTGGCTGTGGGGCAGTTTTCATGATCCCGTGAGATCACCGTGTGGACCACAGACATTCAGCAATCTTCAGGCCGCCATTATTATACTGACAATAAATGACACTGTGTGGGATGAGGCCTGTGCTCCGCAGCACCTCCCTACGCTGGGACACCTCGGAAATCCCAGCCCAGAACTGCCCTCCCCAGGGAAGGCATCCCCTCCGTGCTGTGTCCTGTCGTGCACTCCTCCAGCAGAGCCAGGCCCTGTTGTAAATGCGTCGTGAACAGAAGACACCGGATGGAGCTGGCCTTCTGGGTAGGGTGGCAAGCATAGCAAGGAGTGAGTAACGTGTGTTCAGTGTTACCGTCCGAGTGTTGCAGACAGATGGACGGGTGTGTGTGTGTGTTTTTTTTTGGGGGGGGGGTTCCCCGGTTTGCCTGGTGGAGTGATACACCCACCAGTGTCTGTCTTCCCTCCCTGAGCGGTTGCTGGGGATTTAACACATGCCTGTTGCCCAAGGTCCCAGCACTTCCAAGGGCCCCGGATGGCCTCGTTGGGCTTCCTTTGCCTCCAGTATCTGTGAGAAAGTGGTTTCCCTGGTGTGAACGTGGGTGTTTTTTTCAGGCTCTCCCAAGACTCAGCTGCTCACGCTCAAGGCTGCTGGTCACCAAGGCCAACCGGGAAGTTCCTGGCCACATATTATCGCTCTGACCCTGTGAGGTAGGTTATGTTAGTCGTAGACCAGGAAAAGGAAGTTGAGTGAGGCTGAGTCATTTGCTCAAGGGTGCACAGTAGGTCTGTGGCTGCGCCAGGATTTGAACCCAGGCCTTCGGCTCCCAGAGCACACACCCTGAACCAGTCTGCTCTAGTATGAATGGATGTGTGTTTGTTTTCCCAAGCAGCAAAAAGTCCACAAGCTCTGTTCACAGCAACCTATACTCAACAAGCACCTACTGTGTGTTAGGGTGGTGTTGGGTGTCGCTGGAGGGTGTGGCCAAGAAGAACAGAAAGGTCATGGGTGCTCAGATTGGCCTGAGAAGCAACCATTTTCCATGTGAGCTGGGTTATTCCAGGGCTATGTGTTGTGTGGGGTTAGCCCTGCATTGGAGATGAGGAGGGTGAGGCCCAGAGAGGTTCCACAGCTTGCCAAGGTCACACAGCCCCGGGCACCCTGCCATCCCACCCACTTGCTCTGCCTGTGGTCAACCACGGCTGTCTCTGTAACAGCTTTGGCCTCCGCCCTCATTTTGCAACCGGACACACTGAAGCCCAAAGAAGTTAGGCAGCTTGATGCCACATTGGAGAGAAGAGGGAGCCCTTTTCATAATTGTGGAAAAGGACACCCATTCCACAGGGAAATTGCCTTTGAGATGCCACCGTTTCTCAGGGCAGGAGCAGACCTGCAAAGTGACCACGTGTGATGAGCATCTGTGCGTGTGTGACTGGGGAGGGGCTGGGCCAGGGATTCTTCCTGGGACCGACGTGAGGGCCGTAGGTCTTTATGGCACCTGGGACGGACAAGCCTCTTAAAGGAAAATGTTCCCCAAGCTGTTCCATTGCACCACTGGCAAACAGTCCTTAAACGGCGGAGAAACCGCTGCGTTCACAAAATGGGGAGCTGCCACGTTCAGGCCCATTTATTTAAACCCGGAGTCGACGAGGCTAAAGACTTCGGCTCGCCACCTCGCTGCAGCAGGGGAGCCTAATCTTTAGGGTTTTCTTCCCATTACGGGTTTTTTTGTTGTTGTTGTATATTTGTAAAATGAGGCTTCTGCTGGCAAAAGCAGGTTTTAGCGAGTGCGGCCGCTCTTTCAAGACCTAATAAGGCCCCAAAGGAGGGTGCGTTCCAGCAACACTTTCCTTCCCCTCAGGGCGGCCGGTTCCGCCGTCCCCCTGCCTACACTTTGGGCACTGTGTACCATCCGTCTTGCTTCCTATTAACAGAATCACCGCCATCACTTCTGCAGGATGAGATGGGCCCTTTGGAACTGCCCTGGGGACAGAGGCAGGAGCACCGCCAAGCAGTTTTGCTTAGAGGAGAAAGGAAAGAAAAAAAAAAAGAGAAAGAGAAAAACCAAACTCAGAGATGGATGGCTTTGGGGGCCTTAAGAGTCTGGGCTGAAAAGGAAAGAGGCAGCAGGGCGGGTCCAGTTCCACTTCCTACTCACACCCGGGAGCCATGCGGGGCACCTCTTGGAGGAGAGTGGACAGGGCATGTGATGGCCCTGGTTTCCGACCCAGGTGAAGAGGGCTTGTCACCATGCAGCATGGCAGAGAATGGAGAGGCCCCTCGAGATCAGAGGCAGGCAGGGGGGAGACCCAGCATTCATGGGGCACTCGCTTATGCCTGGCATAGCGCCGGCTGCTTTGGGTTTGTCTTGGGGAGTGGGTATCATTGGCTCCGTTTTTCAGAGGAAACAGCAGAAGCCCGGAGAGTTCACATACTTGCTTCGCATCACACAGCTTCGACACGATTAGTTCTGAGGTTTGTCCGTTTTCCTGGGCTGCCCTCCGGAAACAGAGAGCCCCTCCTTGAGGCTCCAGGAAGTCACAGAGCGAGGACTCCCAGTCCAGATGCCTGTCACCAGCCTGCCCCTGCCTCACCCACCTTCGATGATCAGCAAGATTAGCCAGGTGGAGAGGGCATGCCAGAACGGGTACCTGGTGTGTACAGGGGCCCAGAGGTGTGAAGCAGCAGGTGCAGGAACCTGTAAGAGGCCTGGCGGAGCTGATGTGGTGAATGACAGGTGTCACCTGGGACTGGGCTCAGGCAGGTAAAGAGTCCTTGGATGCGAAGCTCAGCAGTGATGACTTTATCTGGACACCTTGAAAGTTGACAAGGGAGAGGGGTGTGGCCAGGTAGGTGCTTCAGCAAGGTCACTCTGGTAGCATGTGTGGAAAATGGTTTAGAGAGGGCTGAGTTCGTGCCAGGAGACAGACGCTGGTGTGGAAGCCCCGGAGTGGATGCCTGTGTGACCTCTCTCAGAGCCTCTCAACTGCCTGGGAGGTCACAGTTTCACCCAAGAAGAGCCTGTGGCTTCCCCGCCTCCCTGCCCCCCCCCCCAGCCCTTCCCTGCTGGGTGCCGGAGTGGGAGGCCCCTCACCTCCGCATCCTCAACCTCTCTCTGCGCTTTCCTGTGACAGGCTCGGCTGACGGCTACAACTTGCTGGGGACAATGTGAGAATAAATGATAAAATATGTAAGGCTCGCAGCGCTGCTCTGGGAAGGGAAAGAAAGCGCCATGGATGTGTTGTTTTCCTCGACACCGGGTGTCTGTCTGCGTGTCATTTTTTTTCTTCCCCAGCACAGAAGCTGTTTTGATTCCCGGGGAGGAGAGAAGCCTGAGTTAATGGGAGCACAGCGGCCGAGGCCGGGCCGTTCACGTGTCTGCCACGGAATACATTTATTTATCTTCCCCCATGTCTGGGCCATCTCATTCATCTGCGAGAGCCCCGGCCCCGACACACTTACTGGGGAACGAACTGTGTTGTCACTCTGATTGAATTCCTAGACTCTCTTGATTGATCCATTGATCATTGATCGATTGATTGATCTGGAGAAGTCAGAGGCAAAGCTGTGAAACGGGCAGGTCTGAGTTTTTGTGTCTGTCTGTGGCATGCTGTTTGTGTAGGGAGGGTGGGCTGGGGTTAGAGGTTCTCCTGGCCCACTGGGAGTCAGCCTGTTGTGAGCTGACGTGTGGCATGCAGCATGGGGGCCTGGTGACATTAGGTTTGGGGTGTGGCAGTGTGGTGTGCGGGCAGTGCCCCATGGATGAGCTGGCTGTACCCAGGGTCTGTCCGGATGTCGTTTCTCTAAGGGGCCCGGTTGTCAGGAGGGTGAGCCCAGGCCAGCCCACAGCCCCCTACCCAGGCCCTCACACAGCCAGGTGAGGGCCAGGCTGGTTCCTGAGGAGACTGGGTTCTGCCTGCCAGCAGGCTCAGCCACACCCCTCTCACCCTGGCCCCCCACGGGGCCTAGCACCCCTTTGGGTGCACTCCAAATAGTTTTGTGTTGATTGGATGAATGGGGTGAGGAGACGAACGTGTCAGATACTGGCTGGGTGAGTCCTTATACCTGGGGTCTCATTTTATCATCACCAGGATCCATTCTTCAGCTGGAGAGACAGATGCAGAGAGGTGAGGATCGTGGACAAGACACCAGCAAAGAAACAGCTGGGGGCTGCTCCCTCCAGATGCCAGGCTCCCTGAGGGCTGGACGTGGCCTGCCCAGGCCAGTGTCCACCCCTGAAGGTCATCCTTTCCTCTAGAGCACCCCACCTTCCATCAGTGCTGGGCTCGGATAGCGGCAGGTGGGCCCCCTGTGCACCAGGCACACCCCGGGGACTCTGCCTCTGAGGTCTCATTGACCAGGTGAGCCTTAGGTAGATCTTCCATTTCCGGATCACAAAAGTGGGCTCAGCCTGACCTGTGGTGGCGCAGTGGATAAAGCGTCGACCTGGAAATGCTGAGGTCGTCGGTTCGAAACCCTGGGCTTGCCTGGTCAAGGCACATATGGGAGTTGATGCTTCCAGCTCCTTCCCTCTTCTCTCTCTATGTCTCACTCCCTCTCTGTCTCTCTCTCTCCTCTCTAAAAATGAATAAATAAAATTTAAAAAATAGTTAAAAAAAAAAAGTGGGCTCAGAGAGGTGTGGAAACTTGAGTAATATCTCCCAGCAAATAGGTGAAGGATTCTAGCTTTAAATTCAGGGAGGGCAGTCGTCTCCTAGAGTAGCCCTGCTGGTGGGAGGGGGTGGCTGTGACCCCTTTTTGTGGGCTAGCCTGCGGCATGATGTCAGAGGCAGAACCTTCCCACTGAGAAAGAGCAGGAGTCTCCCAGGACGAGGCAAGGTGGGGGGCCCCCCCTGGGTTCTCTGGGGAACGTGGGACCCAGTCGGGGGCCCAGCCCAGCCCAGACAGTCCTTACAACCCGCTCCAGCCCTTCTCTTTCTGGCTTCAGTTGCCCCCTGCTCCCTACTCAGGCAGTGCGAGGACGGGAGGACCCCACTTATCTGTTGAATGCTGATTGTGTGCTAAGCACTTTGCTGCACAAGCTGATTTAATTGTCCCAATGACCCTGTGAAGCCAGGTCCCATTATTTGCACCGCGTGACCCATTCCTCATCCACCTTTCCCTCACAGCACTTTTCTGCTGGTCACAATGACATGGTCTTTGTCTGCCCCTGTGGGGGCGGGGCCTCCTCCGCCTTATGCCTGAGACAGTGCCTGGCTCCGTGTGGGCCTCTCGAGAAATGCTTGACAAATGATGACGGAATACTTGAACCCCTGTTTTCTTTCAAAGGAGACTGAGGCCCACAGAGCACAGACCCGGCCTGTCGGGGCCAGCTGGGGCCTCTCTCGCTGACCGGCTTTTGGCCTGGAGTCCCAGGTGTGCCTGTCTGTGTCCGCGCACGTTCACGCTGCCCAAAGAAACTTCTAGTCCGCACTTGTGGCTTTGGATCGGCTCAGAGAAAGCGTGTCCTGTGACTGCTCAAGGAATCTGGGCATTTAGCCCAGAAAGAGTGTGTTTCCTGGCTTCCTAAGAACTGGGGCCCACCCTGCCCCTGGCCTGGGCGTGCATAACTGGAGGGAGGGAGAGATGGACTCCGGCCCTGGCAGGCGACAGTGTCAGACGTTATCATCTGAGGTCCGCTGCCCCGCGCCCGAGACTGTCCCGGCACGGCCATCCCTCCGCAGGCTGGGCTGTGAGTCCAAGCGCTCCAGGCGCAAGTTCCTCGGGACCCTGGGCACCTCCTGCAATGGGGTTGGCGCTCTTGAGTTATTAGAAAAGAAGCATTCCTCATGCTCAGACAAATCTTTATCCCTGGGGTAGTTCGCCTGGCACGCCTCCCTGGTTACCACGAGGCAGACGTGGGGGCGACATTCACGAAGCACGGGGTGACCCGCCCTGGTGGCTTATCAGGCCTCCAGAGCCAGATGTTTCAAAAGCCAGGCATCTGGCCTCTCCCCGCCCCCCCCCCCCAGGCTGGCGTGGGTTTACGAGGTGTCTTTGAAGAGAGCTGGAGTCATTGGGCCGTGATGTCTGCACATTGCGTAATTTCACAATTTGGTTTTCTTTTCATAAGAAGGGTCAGTGAGTGCTTCTCTCTCCCTCTCCTGCTTTTCATTTCTATTTCCCTTTTACCTGCCCCCTTCCCTCGTTAACTGGATTGGAATGCCTCCTCCCTTGGGCTGGGAGATCACGCAGTCCTCGGAGGGGATTAACTGGTATTACCCACCAGGTAGCTGGAATAGACTGGTCCGAGTTTTGAGACGGAGAAACCCTCTTTTGTGTGCTCATAGGCAAGGGGAGGAGGCCAGCCTTGGCCAGGAATGAAAACATTCGCCCAGCAGGGCACAGCTGGGTGAGTTTCCCCAGATGCCAGACCCGGGCCCCGGCCCGAGGGTTGTGAGTCTTCCCCACCCGTGGGGAACCGAGAAAACTTCAGGGTCGTCCTGGCACTGACTCCTCTCTTTGCCGGGTGTCCCTCCAATGCAGGACGGTGATAATAATAGGTAGACGTGTTACCCAGAAAACGTTGATGACGTTAGGCTCGTCTTCAGAATTTAGAGGAAGCTTGACAGGCCTGGGAACCACCGGTCCACTTCTTCTGGGGCACCAGAAGCAGCGGCCGAGCCCGTGGGAGTCCCTGATGAGGTTGCCGTGCCCGGAGAGTGCGGGAAACGGCCGCCGTGCTTGCCGGCTGGCAGGGCTCTGGGGATGGGCTGGACACCATTATGTTCCCGGGGCCAACTTAACAAAGGACCACAAACGGGGAGGCTTAAAACAACAGAAATGTATTCTCTCACGGTGCCGGGGTCCAGAAGGCCAAGCTCGCGGAGTTGGTAGGGTGGTTGCCCTCCGGAGGCTCCGAGGGAGACTGCTCCGGCCTCTTTCCCGGCCTCTTTCCCGGCCTCCGGTGGTTGCCAGCGGTCCCTGGCGCCCCTTGGCTTCTAGACCCCGCTCTCTGCTCCGTGCCTCTGTCGTCACATGGGCTTCTTCTCCCTGTGTGTCTCTGAGTCTAAGTTTCCCTCTTCTTATAAGGATGCTGGTCATTGGATTTGGGCCAACCTAATCCTCTGTGACCTCATCTTAACTTCATGACACCTGCAAAGACCTTACTTACCCAATAAAGCCCCATTCCCAAGTTTCAGGTAGACATGAGTTTTATAGGAACATTATTCAACCCAGGACGGGGACCCCAGAGGTGAGGAGGACAAGCCCGTCTGGGCAGGGTGTTGCCAGGGAGTAGTACGTTGGAGTCTCTGTGGCCATCTGAGTTGGGTTAAGACAGGCTTCCCGGGGTGGGGGGCTGCCAGCCAGGCTGCTCAGGTGTGGATGAGGGTGGCATGTAAGCAGCACACGTGTCAGGCATGCTCTGTGCCAGCCCCTGGGCTGGGGTTAAACAGGACAGACCAGCAGCCCCACGGTGCTGGCTAACATTCCTGTGGCAGAGACAGGTGCGCACAGGGACCCGAGTCCGGGCAGGGAGAGCTATCACCACACAGGGCCAGGTCTTACTAGACTCAGAGACTCAGGGAGCCGACCTGGCCAGGGGCACTCTGTGTCCTAGACTTGTTTATGTGCTTTAATGCAGATGCCAGAGACAGGAGGATCGGACTATAGCATGCTTTTCTTAAACTCAGGCCATCGACATTTAGTCCTTTGGCAGCATCGACCAGGACAGCTGAGGGCCGAGAACCGTCGGCACTCCACCCAAGCCACCTGCCCTGGCCACGCTCCTTTGGGCGGGAGAACAGCCCCTCCCAGTAGTGTCAGGACCCCCCCCCCCATTCCCGGTGGCACCTGCCTGTGTATCCTCCGCCTGCCCTGTGGATAAAGGGCAGCCCACAGGGACAGAGGAGGGACCCCGGTCCTTTCTGTCCCTCAGGAACCCTTATCTGTTTTGGCAAAGGCCCTGTGGTCAGACGTTTCCGGGTTAGAGCCCCAGCCCTGACTCCTCCTAGCCAGTGATCTTGCGTAAGCGGCTCTCGCGAGCCTCCTGCCTTCTTTCCTGTGAAATAGGAAGGATGATCCCAGTCCCGCCCACCTCAGAAGAATTTGGGGATGGCTGAGTGAGTTCGAGTTTGTAGCCCCTATTTGTGTACTCTTCCAGTGCCTAAACAAAGCCACGGCGCACAGTAGGTGCTTGATACATGCTCACCAAATAAGAGAGGGAGTCTTGGAGCCTGGGACGCAGCTCTCCTGACGTTCAGCCCCAACCTGGTCTCGTGAGAGGGCGATTCCCTAGGCATTTCCTTCCTCCTGTCTGTGGGCGCAGAGCTACCTGAGCTGACCGGGGCGGGGTGGGAAGGTCATGTGTGTGAGTGTAGCATGGATGAGGGAAAGATGCTGCTGAACTGCGTCTGGGGCTTTGACCCATCCCGCGAGCCATTGAGTACAGTTATCCACAGGCTTGGTTCCGGGGAAGGCAGAGTGTGCAGAAGAGCCCTAGAGAGGAGTCTGGAGAGCTGAGCCCTGACCCCGGCTTTGCGCCCCTTGCCAGCGCTGTGTGTACATGCTCGTGGCATCCTGTCGGTTCATCTGCAGACCTGAGGACCCTGCTGTCCCTGGGGCCTTTATCCCACCATAGTGCCAGGCTTGCCAAGCCTCAGGCCCTTTGCACATACAGTGCCCACCCCCTTCTCCGCTGTTGACCAAGTGAACAGTCGAATGTCCTTAGACACAATCATTCCTCTGTCCTGAGCGTCAAATCCAGGTTGTAGACTGGTGTTTCCTTGGGACCTTTCTGAGGTCTCTGGTGAGACTCAAGGTCTCAGAGGAGTGGATTCAGGGTTTCTCCTGCTCCCAGAAATTGATGGGAGCACAGCAGTGACTGCACGTGTGTTAATGGTTGCCTGCCGTTGACGCAGCTGTATGAATGGAGCATGGGGTTTCCTGGGCGCGCAGCGTGTTCCCAGTGGATGGATTCGGGGTCTTTGAAAAGGCAGGGCTGCGGCGGCCTCCTAGAGCTATTCCCACTGCAGTTGGGCTAACTCTTCCCCACCTGCCTCTCTGCTGGATTTCTCCCTGTGCCCGTGGAGGGCTGCATGTGTGCGCCCAGGGCCCTGTGCTTGTGCACTTGCCCGCAGAACTCTGCGTGCTTCCCTGTCTGTCCAGAGCTCCTCTTAGTAAACGCAGACAGCAGGTTCCGCGGGCGCTCACCCCCAGCTTTCTCCACTCTAGGCTGGCACCAGGGTTCAAGCCCCACCTTTGCCAAACGCACCTCTGAGCCTCAGTTTCCTCCTCTGCACAATGGAGATAGTAATGCCCATCTCAAGCGAGGGTTGGGTGGACTCAAATACGCAGCGTGGAGTGGGGGCATGTGGCATGGGGGCTGGTCTTCTTAGCATGAGTATTCTTCACTCTAGAGATCGGAGTGAGACAGATATCAGCAGTCTGTGCGTCGGAGCCAAAAAATGTCTGTTGTCTGAAGAATTTTGCTTTGGAAGACAAGCCCAGGTTTTGGGTCAGAACCTTATCCCCCTCAGGAATGTCACGGTTGAGCATCCAGGCATATTTTCTAGGCTTGGTGACCACCCAAGCCTTTGAGCCTTCCACGTGGACGTTTCCGGTCAGGCTTTTCGGGATTCTCTTACACAGCTGGGCTGCATGTCTCCTTTTGGAAGCATCATTTCCACAGAGCAGACCCCGTCTGGCTCTGAATAGATGCTTTTTCTCTCTCTCTCTCTTGGATGCCTGAATGGCAGTCTCCCTCCTGTGGTCCCAGGGGCAGACCTGAGTTAGAACTCCAAAGTGGACATCAGAGTGGGGCCGTCCATTCCTGCTCGGACTCGCGGCGCCCAGCACGGCTCAGAGGTGGGTCGATGGCTGCCGTGACCTGGGAGTCTTCCCCAGGGTCTCCTGGGCTGTGGTTATAAAGGCTGCGAGCAAACCAAAGAAATCGGTCCACAGAAAAGGCAGCGGCTCGGAGCGGCAGCCAGAGTTGAGGTGGATGGTTCTGTGTTCCCAGAAACAGGCCTGCTGGCTTCCAGCCACAGCAGCAAAGCCCCCAAGAGCAGGGAGGACACTCGGGACTCGGGACCAGCCTGCCGCCGGCTGGGGGTCCTTGTGGCTCGCAGTCTGGAGCCACACTACCTAGCTTCAGCTCCCGGTTCCTCCACCTGTCCTGGACAGCGTGCCTGACCTTTTAACGCCTCAGTTTTCCCCTTCTGCAAAATGGGGATAATAATGTGCTGAGGGGAAAGTAAGTTCAAATCACTTAAGTGCATTAGAGTAAGGCTTGATGTGTAGGAAATAAATAAAAAGGGTAAATTGAGGCCTAGAGAGGGCAAAGGACTCCTCTGCAGTCACCCAGAAAGTCATTGGAGGCAGCCAGGCTGAAACTCGTGACTTCCAGTCTCGTGGGCATCTCCCTCCTCCCCTTCCTCCTCAGGCAGACTTCTTCAACGCTGCCTTTTGCAAAGGAAATCCCGTGACCCTTCAGCCGGCAGGAATTCAGACTGCACAGAATTTCGGAAACCTCTCTGGGCTGGCTGGGGTCCTTGTTGCAATTCTATTCAGCTGCTAGTTGTTTTTTTCTCCCTCCCCCCTTTTTTTTCTTTTAAAGCTCTAGAGCAGTGGTAGTCAACCTGGTCCCTACCGCCCACTAGTGGGTGTTCCAGCTTTCATGGTGGGTGGTAGCAGAGCAACCAAAGTATAAATAAAAAGATAGATTTAACTATAGTAAGTTGTTTTATAAAGATTTATTCTGCCAAACTTAGTGAAAATCCGACATAAAGTACTTTGTAAGTAATTATTATTATATGTTTTAACTTGCTGTAATTCTGCTTTATAAATTTTATAAAATTACTTCCCTACTTTATAAATCACCATTACTGTGGAACCGGTGGGCGGTTAGAAAATGTTACTACTGACAGAGATACAGAAGTGGGCGGTAGGTATAAAAAGGTTGACTCCCCCTGCTCTGGATGGTCTCTTCTTTCCTATTTCCCAAAATAGACACGTGAACCTTTGAAGGCTTAGGTCCCTGCTGTGTGTCCCCCTAAACCACCCTCCTGTCTTTCTGGGCCTTGTTGTCCCCATCTGTGAAATGAAAAGGTCTCCCCCGTTGACAGATGTGTGGCCCCCACCTGCCAGCCTGTCATGGCTGCGAGGACAAGTGAACGGAGAGGTGCCACCCCGAACGCAAGTCCATGTTGACTGCTGGGTGACTGCTGACTCAGCAAAAGCTGATGACTCATCCTTCTAGGAAGTGAGGTGAAACCCACCAGAAATGCTGCCCACTTCCGCCTACCTCCTAGTTTCAAAGGTTATTGAGTCATCGGAGTTGTCTGCGCTTTTCTCGCTCTCCTGTTTTAGCTGAACGCTTTTCAACCCCTCTGGGCTGAGGCTGGCGTGGCCAGAAGAGTCCCATCTACAAGTCCTCAGGTGTCAGAACTGAGGGGCTTGGTGGCTTTCTGATCCCTGTTGGGAGCCCCAGCCATGAGGTCTGGAGGCTGCCATCCTAGGTGTGAAGCCCAGCTCACAGGCTGTTGAATCCACCTCTCTGAGCCTCAGTCTCCTCGTCTGTGGATGAGCCCGGCCAGCAGGGTGAGAGGGCCAGCTCAGGTAGGTGGGTTGGAGCCCGCCCCCAGCTCATTCCCTTCTTCTGCCCTGCCCAGGAGGCCCTGGCTCACCTGGGGTCCTGCTGGGGCACAGTAGATGTTGAGATGCTGGAGTCCTCCCTGGCTGTGGGGGACAGAGGGACACTTGGCCTAGCCAGGCAGCCTAGATCCTCGCCCCCCCCCCCACCAGGGCCAACAGCTTTCTGAGTGCAATCCTCTCAGCCTTTTTTGTTGTTGTTGTATTTTTCCAAAGATAGAAGCGGGGGGGGGGGGGGAGCAGACAGACAGACTCCCGCATGTGCCCACCCAGGATCCACCCGGCATGCCCACCAGGGGGCGATGCTCTGCCCATCTGGTGCATTGCTCCTCTGCAGTCGGAGCCATTCTAGCACCTGAGGCAGAGGCCATGGAGCCGTCCTCAGTGCCCAGGCCAACTTTGCTCCAATGGAGCCTCAGCTGCGGGAAGGGGAAGAGAGAGACAGAGAGGAAGGAGAGGGGGAGGGGTGGAGAAGCAGATGGGTGCTTCTCCTGTGAGCCTTGGCCAGGAATTGAACCTGGGACTTCCACATGCTGGCCCGATGCCCTACCACTGTGCCATCCGGCCAGGACCCCTCTCAGCCTTTTGACGGGAAACCAAGGCCCAGGAAGGGGAAAGAGCTGGAGCAGGGAGGCCAGGGAGCCAAAGCGAAAACTCAGGATCCTAGACCAGGGGCCTCTTTGCCCTTGGGCCCTTTTGTCCACTATGTGCGGGGGTCACTTCTGGGTCAGCCTGGCACCATCATGGGGCCAGCCTGGCTGGGCCTGGGAATTCAGAGGTGGGTGCCACGGTGAGCCTGCTACCCCTTGGCAGGGTCCTTGGGCAAGTCATACCCAATCCTGAGCCCCGTTTCCTCATCTCAAAAATGGGCGTATTTCCTGGTCTGCCCACCTCTCAAAATTGTCATGAGGCTTCATAAGATGGTGTAAGTAAAAAAAAAAAAAATCCTCTGCAGGCAATCAAGAACTAAGATCTGCTCAGATGTGAAGAATTTGATATTTGTCATCCCTGGAGGCATTTCTGAATCCCTGTCACACAGACAGTGTCTGGTACCAAGTAGGGGTTCAGTGAGTGTCAAATGAATGAATGACGGTCACTGTCATTTATTAAGCACCTGCTACATACCAAGCATCACCCAGGGAACTTTCTATAAGGTCCTGTAACCACACAACAACCGCAGCACCTCTGGTATGCTCCCATTTTACAGATAAGAAAGCTGAGGCTCAAAAAGACAATAACTTCCCTAAGGCCACACAGTGAGCGGTTGAGGAAGTCAGGTTTCACCTCTTACTCTTAAGTCCTGTGTCCTTCCAGGTCCTCAGACGGTCCCCTGGAGGACGGTCCCTGGCCTCCACACACTTAACACCTCAGTAGGGTTCCCGGGGTATGTCGGAATGTGTTTAACAAGTAATTCCTGAGCAGAGGGGTGGGGGAGGGCCCAGGATTTGCACCAAGCTCCAATTTTAGCATTTGCCAATTTCCATGGTGCAAATATTACTATTGGGCCTGATTTTAGGGCAACCAGTCCTCTCGCACGAGGAGCCCCGGATGTTCTCTGGGGTCTCTCGGTGCCACACAAAGACTTGGGAGGGAT
The DNA here is from genome assembly GCF_036850995.1 of Saccopteryx leptura. NCBI lineage: Eukaryota > Metazoa > Chordata > Mammalia > Chiroptera > Emballonuridae > Saccopteryx > Saccopteryx leptura. The sequence continues at coordinate 11,115,653 of NC_089504.1, read as the reverse complement.
GAATGGGACCCGAAGGCAGATCTACAACCCCTCGACTGGAATATTAAGATCTGCCAGCCCCGCCGTGTGCGATATTCCTGCCAGACCCAGAGCAGAGCCCTGTAAACGCTGGGATATAATGGACAATAAAAGTCGCCGGAAAATAGTGGGTCTCCTAGGACCACTGTCATCCCTGCCACACGCTGCCTGCCAGAAACACGGGCCCTGTGATCATGAGGCACGATCGTCATGTAAATATATAGGGTCTCTCGCCAGCCGCGAGCTGAGATTTATTTTATTGAGACGGTGGGGGAAGGGGAAGACGGCTCAGGTTCGTCGTCCTGATAACTTTGTGAACTGCTTTGCCATCACTTCCCAGCTTCTGGGAGAATGCAGCAGGAGTCGGCACGGCCTGTCCCCTCCTTCCCCAAGGGGGGCACGGTCCTCAGAGGGCATGGACTCCTCCTGCCAGGTCCACAGGTCCAAGGGCCTGGTTGGCCACAAGACCAGGGTCCCCTGGAGAATGAAGACCAGACTTACTGTGACAATTGGTTTGCCGAGCGGGTTGCCAGAAACATTTGTCACAAGGATATTGCTGTTGGATGAGCACTGGTTTCTTTATAATGATGATGGTCATCGTAATAGTAGCAGCGGCCACATTTATTGAGCTCTTGTGTCGACATAGGTCCTGATGGTCCTGGACCGGCGTTCTGCCCGCATGTCCTTACTCAGTCCTCAAAACCTCACGAGGTCGGTCCTACACGGCCCCTTGTTTACAGAGGAAGAATCTGCAAAAAGATGACCATGGGCCAGGCTGGAGCTCACGTGGCTGGACAGAGGCAGCTTAGGATTCAAACTTGGGGCTCTCAGACTTCAGAGCTGTACTGGGCTGCCTCTGTCTCCTCACTCCCTGGCCCTCTGGTCCCAGATCAAATGCCACTACCTCCTGGCAGCTCTTTGATTGACCCACGTTGGGATCAATAGCCCCTTCTCTGATTCTGCAACCTAGTTAAGCACTTTGATGTGGCCCCCGCCACAACCACCCCATTTGGTTCCTTCATGAGGACAGGAGCCCAGTCTACACTGCAGAGGGTTTCCAGGTGAGTTAGGACTCAGGCCTGCATTTCCAGCCAGGCTCTGCCTCTCTCCTCCTGGGACTCCTCTGGAAACTCACATGACCTCAGAGCCTCAGTTTCCAGATTTGTCAAATGGATGCATTGTCTGCATTGCAGGGTCACCTTATGGACACACGAGCTGTCAACACTCCTAAAGGATCTGGTCCAGCACCCAGCACTTAGGGGCTGCTATGTGTCTGGTCCCTTCCCCCGCCTCCATTGCTGTGTGTCTGGGAGCCCAGGAGGCATCTGAGCCATGTCCCTATACTACTGTGGTCTGTTGTAAGTGGGGAGGACAGTCTACAGGGTGCTGAAGGGCCCCAAAGCCTCCCAGGGCCAGGGAGAGTGTCCCCATAGCAACTCCAAACCCAGCTCACCTGGTTTTCCCCCAGACGTGAGCACGATGAGATACAGGATGCCAGGTGGACAGGCAGGGAGTGACTGACACCCCATGTGTGTGCCTGTGGGGCACGGAGTTGATCAGAGCCGGGTTAGACTGCTGGACGGTTCTGGCTTCCTCCGGCCCAGGAGGAAGAGGAAGGTTCCACGGGGCTGGCTCACTTGGCTTTGCATCTGAGTTTCCCTTGGGTGCTGTGCCCCATCCTGGGCCAGAGTGCGTGCTTCTGCCATGGAGGGAATTCCCCTCCAGCAGACAGGAGGCTGGAAGCAAAAGAAAGACAGGTTAGGCAGAAAGTGCCCCACTCAGGGGCCCATCTGGCGTTTCCTCTGTGAGCTGACGCTGGTGCTGCCCGTATAGCTGGGTCATAGAAGACAGTCCCTGAGGACTGTCACATGCACCAGGGCCTCGGTGTGGGTCCACCTGCAGGCCTGTGGACAGCTAGCCTGGGCCCAGCCTCGACCACCCATGGGGCTGGCACCTGGCATCTGCCCGACAGTTGGGCCCGGCTGGAGGGGAAGGTGTGCTGGCAGGTGGCCGAGCCCTGGTGCCAGGATCTGGCTCTGTATGTCCTCCGGGGCCTCAGCTGCCATATGCCTGTGCTCGTCCCAGGGGCTGAGCTGCAGATGGGGTGTGAGGGGGTGGTTTGCTCAGGGTATCGGGGGGCTCCTGTTCTGAAGGAAGAAGCCGCAGGGGCTGGCCACGAGCTCTTTTGGGAGCTGAAGGGCTGGGCTGGTTTGGAGCTTCCCCTGACTTCCTCCCAAACGCCTGCAGGTTCGGCAGCCTCCACGCCTTTGATCCGGCTGTGTCCTCTGCCAGAATTCCCCGCCCCTCAGTCCGAAACCCGCCCGTCCCTCTAGGCCATCTCAGACTGCACCTGTGTGAGAAGCTGTCCGAGACTTTGCCTGGCCAGCGGTCAGAGTCCACAGTCCTTCTCCTGGGGGCACTTTTCATGCTCTTTTCTGGCTTGTTGGTATTTGTCCCTGTGTTCTGGGGTTCTCTCCTGCAGACCCTGTAAGAGCTAGATGCCATCTCGGAGTCACCAGTTGTCAGCACAGGCCCTGCATAGGACATGTGGAAGGGAGGGAAGGCGGGTTCTGGCCAGGTCACTCAGTTGGTTAGAGCATCATCCCAACATGCCAAGGTTGTAGGTTCAATCCCCGGTCAGGGCACATACAAGAATCAATCAATGAGTGCATAAGTAAGTGGAACAACAAATTGTTTCTCTCTGTCCCTTGCTCTCTTTCTCAAGTCAATAAAAATAATAGTAAATTTTAAAAAGAACAAAAAGGAAGGGAGAAACACTCTAAACCCTGCATTCCTAGATCCACACCTTGTTTTGGAGAGCATGGGCCCCCATTAGGATGTAATAATGGTCAAACAGTAACTCCATTGATTGGGTGTCTAATATGTGCCAGCCCGGCGCTGAGCACTTTGGGTTCATGTAATGTCAGGGACCCTCCAGCAGCCTGAGGCGGTGTGTACCATTCTTGTCCCCGTTTTACCCACAAGGACACTAGGACACACACAGCAGGGATGTGGCAGATCCAGGACTTAAACCCAGGACCACTGCCTGCCATCTCCCGGATAAGTATTTTTGGCTCAGTTCAGACAGATATACTAGGAATGGTTAAGCTTTTAGAGGGATAGCAAGAACTTGCATGCTTTTTAGTATCTGCTGGGCCCCTGTGGGGGTGCTTGGGGATGGGGTAAGGGAAGGGCCCCTGTTCCTCCCAGAGCGCAGGCTGGGTTCATCCTGGGGCTGTTCTGTCTGTTCTGGGCTCCGGTTAGGGCGGAGGGGTTGATGAGGCCTGGAGGGCAAATCCCTCTGCCCTGCAGCGTGGGTATGCGTTGGGTTGAGTCGGCTGGTTCTCAGCCAGGTTCTGCCATCGCTGGGCCTCAGTTTCCTGGTGGGTAAAATGGGTCAGCAGGATTGGGGGGTCCCAGAGTGGACTGATTGCGTCCCAGGCCCACTGGCTTGAGGCGTGTGCCACTCCCTCCAGGACTGCCCAGCGGCTGCCGCCATCAGATGCCAGTCCCTGGTGAGCATCGGACTCCCTGGCTGCTATGACAAGTTCTGTTCACCACAGAGGTGGCAGCCGGAGTTATTTTTGGAGCAGCGCAGGGTGGGGGTTTCCTTTTGGCAGTGACAGGGGATGCAGTCTCCGGCAGGGGAAGTCCCCTCCAGAGTCAGGGCCGCCCCTCTTCCTTCACCCGCCCCGGCACGGAGAGGCCACCCACGTCCCCCGAGGCCCCAGTACCGAGAACCCACCCTCAACCCCAGGCCGAGCGGACCTTCCCCGAGCTTCTCAAGAGCCACTTTGCAAGGTACCTGCCTTTGCCCTGCCTCTTGCTGGGGAGACCCTTTCACTCTTTCCTGCCACCGGGGGCTACTGCCTTTGCCCTGGAGGGTGTGCCCAGCAAGCAGCAGGTAGGAAGGCCTGAGAGACCTGTGGAGTCTGGGCTCACAGAGCATCCTACCCCGGCTGCACCTCTGCCACTAATGCCACTTGACCACCCCCAGTTGGGGGCTGCCAGAAGGCTGGTGCCATCGGCCTGGCATGAAACCTTTGCCACCACTCAGGTTGGGTGGTGGGTGGGTTTCACATTGATTCTGGGCTTTGCCCGAAATACTGAGGTTACAAAGGAAGCAGAAAAAGTAATTCTTGTCTCTCTGGGGTGGGGTTTGGTTGCCTGGGCCCCTTCCTGATGTCTGAGCAGTGAGTTCACAGAACTTTCTCCCACCAGGTACAGCTGTCCTTCAAACCTTAAAACGGGGGCAAGAGAGAAAATTAGGGGAGGCCAGGAGTTTAAGAACGTTCCCTGGGTAGAGGTGACTGGGTGGGATTAGGGATGCTTTTCTGGGACCCAGGGCAAGCCTTTTTACAAACACTGAAGCCCCCAGCCCCCTGGCGGCTGCTTCCCTGGCTTCTGCCTCCTCACTCCTGGTGTTTCTGTTCTTGGTCAGCAGCCATTTACCTGGTCCTCCCTCTGCCCTCGAGGACAACTCCACTGAGGGAGAGGAAAAACATGTGAGCAGACAGTGACAGCACAGGGACCAGGGATGTAGAGCCAGGAGTGAAACTACCTGGGGGAGTCCAGAAAGGCTGCCTGGAGGAGGTGTCCAGGTTGGGCTGTGAAGGCAAAGCCAGGTTTGCCAGGAGACAATTATTCTAGGCAGGGAAAGCAGAGCCTGCCAGGGTCTTGAGGAGAGAGCAAGTTCATTTCCCTGGAGAGCAGGGATCCTTATGGTATGGCCGGCCTATTAAGGGGTGCAGCGCTCCTAGCAGGGTGAGATACCAACTTCCCCCAGCTCTATGGTGGTCTCAAAGGGGCATTCCAGACAAATAAGACTGAAACCCAGACTTTGTAGAAGTCAGAGCTGGGTTCAGGTGCAGGGCATGCCTTTTACTAGCTGCACAAGCTTGGCAAGTCACGTGACTTCTCTGCACCTCAGTTTCCTCATCCTTGAAATGGGGCATCACAGACGTGGAGGTGAGAATGTGCTGAGGTGCTGCACGTAACTCGCTGGCATGGAGGACGTGCTCAGCAGATCTCCCCCTCAAAGGGGTGCAGTGAGGCCTGCCTTCACTGGGCCCCAGAGCCAGAGGCCTCCCAGACGGAACCCAAACGCCTCACCACTCCCTTCTAAGAGATGTCTACAGCTACTGCATTTTTCCCTTCAAGAATTGGGTTTATTACCCGGAAGGAGGAAATGAAAGGTGATCAGGAGCCTCCTGGCTTTTACGAAGGCTCTGGGAAGCCCAGCAGTGTGAATGGTGTGTTCTGAATGGCCTGGGGACGCCTGCCTGCTGGGAGACCTCAGCGACCCTTCCACCCTGCCCCTGCCTGTGGAGGCAGGTGATTCTTGCTTGGGGCTTCAGGAGGGTGGGAAGAGCCCTCCCCACTGGCTGGTCAGAAGTTTATTCAACCAGCTCCCACTGGGTGCCCGTTCTGTGCCAGGCCCTGGTGGTGTAGAGATGATTGCTAGGGCCAGTGCTCCCCTTGAAGGGCCAGCAGAGGAGGAAGAGAGGGTGACAAAGTGAGCAGTTTGTGCCCAAAGAGCTGGACTGTGGGGGAGATGCATGTGTGGATGCCAGCAGAGGGGGAGGTGGGTGGGGACCCTGGTACTGGCTGGCTGACAGCCTCTGTGTGCCCACCTTGCAGGTCCCACTGTTTCTTCTTTATGGATGAGGGAATCGAGGCTCAGGGAGGGAGCAGGACTTTCCCGAGACCCTGCAAGAAGTGCCGAGCCTGAGTGGGACCCAAGACCTGGTCATGACCCATGAGTAGACATTCCCCAGGGAGAGGTCATAGGTTCCAGGCAGAGGCTGGTGTGTGGAAAGACCTGGGAGGGTCGGGGGGCTGTGTGGTTGGGTGCGGGACCTGCGGTGGGGGAAGGGGTTGGGGGCAGGCAGGAAAGCAGGCCCGAACCAGCTGGGCAGAACGTGCAATGCCTTGCTTAGTCATACGGGCCTTTCCTGGGGTGTTTGGGGTGGGGTCAGTGAGTTGGGATTTGTGTATTGTAGGAGAGACCTTCCCATGGGTGGCCTGGAAGTTGAGTCATCGGGCAGGAGGTGACTGCAGGGGCCCGCTGAGAAGGAGCCAGGCTAGCCCAGGGCAGGGCCTCTGGAAAAGAATTAGCAGGAGGGGATGAAGACCAGCTGTGGACAGCGAGGGAGGGCGAGACCTGGGGCGGAGCACCCTGGGTTCCTGCGAATCCCTGGGCAGACAGAGATGCGGCCCTGCTGCTGAAATGGGGACCTGGAAAGGGCAGGCAAATCTCCCATTTGGAGCAGGTGAGTCTTTGGTGCCTGAGGCTTTTGGTGGTCGGGGTCTGGCTCTCTGGAGAGAGGAGGAGGGGTGGGTGACGGGGGAGCAGAGGCGAGCTGAGCGGGAAGAGAGGCCCCCTTGTCCAGGTGGGCACTGCGTAGCCCCTCAGCTGCTGGCCTGCAGGTTCCGCAGGCCCACTGGGAGGGCCGTAGCCCTGAGGGGGGCGTTAGGGACCTCTGCAGGGGCTGCCCGTTCTTTCGGGGCTGCTTGTGGTCCCGTGTCAGAGAAGCCAGGCTCCTGCTGGTGTGGATCCCAAGAATCTGTTCAGCAAGTATGGTTTTGGGGGTGGAGCGCTGAGAGGACACAGGACCCATCAGGAAAACAGACACCATCTGTGGCTTGTCCCTTACGGCTCCCAGGCCCCATGACTCTGGCTTGAGATCTGGCTGCTTCCTGTCAAGTGATGAATGGGTAACGGCTGCTGATCCCAAGACCAGAAGAGGAGGGAGGCCACAGCAGCCAGAGCTCCACCTCTAGGCCAGAATTCATTCATTCACTCATTCATTCCTTCATTCATTCATTCATTCACTCTTTCAAGGCAGTATGGGCGAGGGGAGTCAGACAGACTTGGTTTCCAGTGTTCGTTCCTCCTCTTGCCTGCTGTGTGGCCATGGGCCCCTCACTTAACTGGTCTGAACTTTCGTTTCCTCCTCTGCATAATGTAGATAATAGCAGCCCGTGACTCTTTAAGAGACTCGGTTTTTGCAACTGCAAAATGGGGGTGATAGCCTCTTGGGTTTCTTGGAAGGTGTCAAGTCACTCGGTTTCTGGGTGCTTGCTATGGATGTTGGTCGATGCTGAAGCTGGTCCGACCTTGGCACCGCCAGTAGCCAGGCTGTGAGTTGCCTGCCGGAGCTGATCCCCCTGTAGAGTGCCCGGATTAAACCTGTGTCCCCCTAGGGTCACACCCTACAGTAGTAAGAGTCTTGTCAAAGGCCAGGGCAGGGAGGAGCGTGTCAGTGGGCTTTGCAAAGGTAGCCACCGTTCCCGTAAGTGATGAAGAAGGTGTTTGTATGCTCCTGTTGGCCCACACAAGCCATGCAGTGCAGTAGACAGAGCATATCTGGGGTCCAACAGCCACAGCTTTGTCTTCCACGAGCTCTGACCCTGGGCAGTCCCTGCCCCTCTCTGAGCCCCAGTTCCCATGTCTGTCACCCCTCCATTGCCCAGGGGGAGCAGCTGAAGCCTTGGAGGGCCCTCAACCTGTGCTAAGTTCTGTTCTTAGGAGTTTGCATCTGTAACATGTTTAATCCTGTCAGTCACCCTAAGAGATAGATCTTACTATCAGCCTCATTTTCCAGATGTGGAAACAGACACTGCATGGTTAAAGGCTGCCTATCCCACATAGACCCTAGGTTTTAACATCTGGGCTCCTACTCATCTAGTCCCTGGGAGGCTGGCAGACATGCACACATCAGGAACTCAGGCTGGGAAGCCACACTGCGTGCCCACAGCACCTTGGCAATGCTGGGCCCTCGCTCCCTGCAAAGAAAGACCCTGTGTGAGGTGGCACTCAGTGTGGCCTGCGGCTCTGGGTCTCACATTCCATGGATTTTGGCCCCTGAGTTGGGCTTGGCAGCTTGTTCCTCATTGTTCTGCAGCTTGGCAGGAGCAGCGGGGCCAGGCAGCTCCTAGTGTTACCCTGAGGTGCCGGCATGTGCTGCATGTGGGTCCTCGCTCTGCTGTCCCTGCCCTTCCTCCATGTCCCTTTGTCTGGGGCTCTGTGTCTGGGCTCCCTAAGAAGCAGTTTCTGGCAGGAAATTTCTGAAGTTTCTGTTGAAGTAAAGACAAAGAGAATGAGAAATCTCTGAAATACAACACCCCTGGAGACTTTAGGACCTGGGGGTGGGGGGCTTGGGAATCAGTGAGAGCTGGATTCAAATCTTCCCCTGAGCCTGATTTCTCATCTGTAAGATGGGTCTACCAGCAGCCGAAAGACCTGGCCCACTGGAGTCTCAGAGAGCCTTCATTGCCCCTTTGTGGTGGCCGTCTCTGGCTCCTGGGTGGTGGTGGGGGACTGTGACTTTCAGGGTCCTCCTTGGCTGCTGCTTTTCTGCAACATGTCTCCCTAGGGAGTATGGCTCAGTGCCTTCTGTTAGGTTCTGGACAGACTAGCTCTTAGGAAGAATAATTTACCAACGCCCCAGGGGTTTGATAGGAAAGGTACGAGGACAGCAGAATTACATCAGTTTGGTGCCATCCTAGAGGACAAGGACCATGGGGCCTCAGTGGGGGAAATGACCCCTGTGACCCATTCAGCCCAGCTCCCATTCTTGAGTGGAGGGGGCCTGTTCGGCGGGGAGCCGCTGGAAGGGAAGAGGATGTTGGGAGGGGCTGTGAGGAACGATGCTGTTGTGGGTTTGAATGTTCCTCTACCTGTGATCGTGTTCCTGGGCAAATCTTTTAGCATCCTTATGCCTCAGTTTTTTCATCTGTAAAATGGAACACTATTCCATGGAATTGGTAAAATGAGATGGACTAACAGAGCTGAAGTGTAGGGAGCGGGGCCTCACATAGTGCACACAGTTGTCAGTTTATCATTACTGTTATTTCTAAGAAGGGCGGGGTGGGGGTCCTGTGTGATGAGCAGGGCGAGCCCCTGAGAAGCTGCTGAGGGTGTGCAGACCACCCCCTGCCTCTGAGCTCAGATGTGGGAGTATCACATGGGGCGTGGGGAATGATCTTTGCAAATACCCCCTAAGGTTTCTGATTTGCCCAAGGTCCCAGCTGGGGAGTGACAGGGTCAAGATACAGACCCAGGCTGGCTGGCCACAAGCAGCTGTGTGAGGTGGGACAGGGGAACGGGAAGCCAGGACATCACCTTCATTTCTGGTCCCCATGACATCTGTGAGCAGGTGTGCAGGTCACACCAGTGCCTTCTGAGATAAAGACAGAACCTTCCTGCTGAAGACAGTTCTCCTACCTTTCCCAGAGGTCCCCCTAAGGGCAGAGGATGGTGAACATGTCACCCTGAGGGGTCTGGGGGTGCAGCCCAAAGCAGCTGCAGAGCCTGCAGAAGTCTCCGGTTTTATCTTAAAATTCATGCGCATTTTACATTCTGTTCCCTCTGTGTCGGGTTTATTGTCACACACATTTCCCCCTGAGTAACAGCGCTGCCTCGCGAAGCTGCCGTGTTTATCTGTTTATCCTGGGGCTTTCATACCCAGGTCCTCACCGTGTCACCTGGGGGGTGAGCTCCACTGCGGGCGCTCAGGCACAGATGGTGGGCAGATGCTGAGGGGCTGCGGCTCCATCTGCATCTCAGGAAGCCGCCTCAGTAGCCCATGTGGAGGAGGAGAGCCTGGTAGGGGGTGGGGGTGGGCGCTGGAGGCCCAGCGGTCCAGGGAGAGGCAGGGGGACAGAGGCTCTGGAAGGACAGGCACAGTGCCATAGTGCCCTCAGCGTGACACTGATTTGAGATAAGAGGACAAAAAGCAAAAGATCTACGTTTATCTGTATACACCAGGATGAACCACATAAAATTCTGGTTGCAGTAGGGGGGAGGGGGTCAGAGCAGGTTGAGTTCGGGCAACTTCAGAGACAGGAGACCACGCGGGCTGGACCAGACTGGGCCGCGCTTGGGGGAACGGTCCTCACTGGGGCTCTGTGCCATCTGCTCTATGCAGCCTTGCTTTCTGCCATCTACTTTGCATGCTGGAGAGCAGTTTTACCCCCGGACGCAGATGGCAGGTGTAGAAGGGAGGAGCTGGCCTGCCTGAGGACACGGGGAGAGTGGCCCTGGACACAGGGGGGTGCTGCAGAAATGCTCGTGGGTGAATGATGGCCTGTCCTCCCGAGGGGAGGCGGTTCCCCTTGCATCTGGGAGGGTCACGTGGCTGGGTGGTTTCCTCCCTGCGGGCATATGGCTTCTTCTGTGTGCTTGTCTGCTGGGGGGCCGGCAGAGGCTGCCTGCGACACCAGGAGTGGAAGTGGTATTGGGAGTGATACTCAGACGGCCCTTAGCTCAGGCCTGGGCACAGCTGCTGTGGTTACTATGGCAACTGGTGACTAGCATTCTGACTCTCCAGGGACCATTGATGTGGCAGCCAAGCCCTGGGGGTTGAGGGGATTGCTCCCTTGTGCCCAGAGGCTCATGCAGGACTGTGAGCGGGACCTGCGCCCTGGCCTTCCAGTGCTTGGTGCCCAGGGCCCAGCGAGGATGGAGATGCGGGGTCCTTCCTGCAGCTGTTGCTTGCAGTCTGACTCAAGGTCTCCCCCTCCTGACCACCCAGTCTGCCAGCCTGGGTTGATGTGGGGGTGGTGTCGAGGGGCAGGGGTGTAAAACTCCCCACCGAGAGGCGTGGAGGACAGTGATGTGGAAAGAACAGGGCTTTGGAGTCTACCACAGTTGGGGTTGAATCTGATGCCTCTCTCACTGGCTGGGGCCGCCTTTAGAGTTTTCCCTGCACAAAGCCTCAGTTTCCCCTTCTGTCCAATGGGGATAATCCTAACAATGCAGTCAGGACAGCATAATGGAGGGAATGTGTGTCATGCAGGGTGTTCACTCCTAGCCCTGGGTCACCACAGGCAAAGTACTTAACGGCTCTGCCCCTCAACCCACACACCTGTGAAACGGGGCAGGTGAAAGCACTTCCTCCACCCAAGGGCCGTCAGGAGGAGAGAGTGAGCAGGCGAGTATCAAAGAAAGCCCTCGTTTTCTTTTGCAGCCTGTGCCCTTGTGAGGCTGGCATGCAGGATGGCAGGACAGCCCAGCCACATGCCCCACGGAGGGAGCCCGAACAACCTCTGCCACACCCCGGGACCTGCGCACCCCCCTGACCCACAGGTAAGCCCTCTTCCTCTATCCGCAGTGCCTTCGAGACTCCCAGGAACACAGGTCCCTGAAGCTGCTTCGTCCCAGCCGACGGGGCAGCCCTAGGCCAGAACCTCTTCTCGCTGGCCTCCAGGAACGGGAGCAGAGCCCACTGCCTGATCTGGTCCGGCCTCCATTTCATTCGGCGACCCTCTCTGCTGGACTCTGGGTGGAATCCCAGGCCTGGTCCCGCCTGAGTGTTTCCATGTGAACAGAACGGCTTTATCTCCGAGGGCTCCAGCACTGCTGAGAAAGATGGACAGAGAGGGAGTTATGGAGGCCCCGAGGAGAAGGGAGGGCGCAGGGGAACGGGCAGGGTGAGCTTGGGGTCAGAGATAACTTCCTTACTCTAGGCCGAAGTCGGCCTCCCTTCTGGTCAGAAGTATGTTCTGGCCGCTTCATCCAGAACCAGCAGAGCGTAGGGACACCACTTTCCCTCCGCCTGCCTCTCCCTCTGTGTAGACGTCGGAGAGCCGGGCAGAATTCTGCAGCTTTTCGGACAGCAGCTTTTGGGGTTCTGAGCTGCTCGCATACCCCAAACCTTTTCCTGGGCCTGGAGTGCCTTCCTCTTCCGAACCTTAGTCCAGATGCTGCTACTTCTGGGGAGCCTTCCTGCTCCACCCGATCCCCTCTGTGCTGCCTGCACACCTGCACACAGGTGCTGGGTCACAGCCGTGATCACATCCCACCCGGGCCTGGTTCCTGGTCCCTTCCTAGACAGAACTCTCTGGAGTGGAGCTTTGCCGGTCGCAGCACCCGCGCCAGGAGCCAAGGAGCCCTTTGTGCCTACTGAGTTAACGCGGCGTGGACACGTGTAGTGCGCATGCCCAGGACGTGGCCGTGTGGGACGCAGACCCACGTGTGCTCTGAGTGAGCACGCGGTCTCACGGGAGGGAGAGACAGGAAAGAATGCAGGAGAAACTCAGGAGCCAGAGAAGGGCCCTGATCCAAAGCCAGGGAGGCTTCCTCGAGGAGGTGGCCAGCAAAGGCCGGGAGGGGACAGAGAGCTTGGGCAGAGCAGCCAGGACCAGATGCTGTGGTGTCCTGTGAGCAGTCGGGAGTGATAAAAAGTAACTGTTCAGGGTTGGCTTTTGTCCCAGGGCTGTGAGCCTTAAATCGGGGATGGGGGAACGGGACTCAGGGACAGCCACTTCCCTGAGCCGTGGAAGGCTTGTCACAGCTTCTGCCTAGTTCCTGTTGGAGGGCTTCAGGTGGATTGGTGTTCGACCTGTTTGGGCAGGGTTGCCACGCACATACAGGTAACACACTGCACAGAGGCTCCTGGCCAAGGAGGCAAGTGAGTCTGAAACCCAGCTCCTGCCCCTGCGCTCCCCTGCGCCCTCAGCCGTGCTTCTCGTGCGGGCTGCCTCGCCCCGGGGAAGGCGCGCCTCTGTGACGTCACGCAGAAGCGACATACGATCTAGGAGACTGTGCGTGTAGTGCGCACGCGCACAGGGCCACCAGAGTCCAAAGGCATCGTCGGTGCTGTTCTTTTTCTCCATTTGTTACTGGCTGAGATGCAAGGGCCCATTTCCTAGATGGAATTGGGGGAGGCAGATCCCAGAACACTGGGCAGCCCATGAACACCGCTGGTCCCGACTCCACCAGGACATCTCAGTGATGGCTGGGGGCAGCAGGGCCTCCTCGGGTAATGTAGCAATTTGTCATATTAAGTCATTCCCTAACAATCCAGTCCCTCTTGATTAATCTCCCAGAATTAGCCAGTTGCATTTCGAGCAATTAGGGTTAATTACAGCCTCATTTGGCAGAGGAGAGAGCCCCGTAATTATTTCACGAACAAGGAGAGGACTCGGCGGGCTGCGGCAACGCGGCAGCGTCCGAGGCTTCTCCTCACACATGTGGGAGTGGTAATGGCATAGTTAAGTGTAATTAGATACGATTACTCAGCGTTGTCTGGCGGCTGTCCGGGAAGGTGCCCCGGTCCCGCCAGCATCTGGCTGGGTTTGCGGAACCAGGCACCGTGGTGTTGACGCTGGGCCTGCGGCCGGTCGGGGTGGATGGAGCGCAGTCGGCACTTCCTCTCTCCTCATCTGGTATTTAAACACCATCCAGGGAGATATCAGGGCCTGAATCTTGTCCATTTCAGGACATAGAAACACCTGGAATTGACGGCAGAAGCATTTTCCTTTATGGTGATAGGCATTGCCGTTCCCCTGAAACTGTTCTTAGGAGAGGGAGCCAGGCTCTGTGACGGCAAGAATGCTATCAGCTGGACCAAGCTGGGTTCAGCTCCCAAAGCTGTCCCTCACCCGTCAGGTGACAGTGGGCAGATGACCTCTCTGAACCTCAGTTTCCTCATCTGTGAAAATGGGGCCATAAAGACTACATCCAGTGTGGCATCCGGCCAGTATTATAGGTGTTAAGGAAACAGTATGTCATTGACATTATTCTTATATTTTAAAATTTATCTTAGTTCTCAAAGCTGAAGAGCCCAGAGCTGGAAACACCCCCAGTGTAGAAAGAATGATTTAACAAACACAGTCGGACTCTGGTTTTTGTTAACCTTCTATGCCCAAGGCATGTGGTTTGTTCATTTTGAGGAGCTTTCCAGGTTTGAGAGCTGTCAGCATATGAAAATATATTTGCTGAACCCAGCAGAATTGTCTGTGAAATTCATACACATTTAGGAAAGCTGAACATGCCTGCTTTTCTTGAGGTTTTATGAATGAATGAATGAATGGATGGATGGATGAATGAATGAAGTTGAGAAGAATAGCTTAAAATGGCCTACACCTTATGACTTGACCAATTTGCTACAGAGCGTTCTCATCAGGAATGAAATGTAAGGCTCAGCTGACCCACTAAAAACCACATGAATTTCCAAGAAGAAAGGTGTTCTTGTCTGAGAAAGCCCTGGCTAATGTGTCTTCCATCTGGAAAGCTTACACAAACCTGCTTGGGCCGTGCCAAGTTCTGTCATATTCGGCACTGTTCAGAGCGAGGGGATCTCGTGCCTAACTTTGCAGGAGATAAGGACAGCATTGCACAGGCCCAAATCTTGATGAAGTCTTTCCAAACCAAGGATGGTATTTAAATAAGATGTAATGACCAAATAGTGACGGCCATTAAAATTCAAGAAGTGTTTGCTTTGTTGTGAATTCAGCAAGCGCTTGTCTCATTTTGGCCTGAGGTCTCTGTGTTCCAAGAAGAGGAAGGTGCAGGACCAGTCAGGTTAGATAAGTGTTTAAATACCGGTGCTTCGGTAAGGTAGACTGACCCATATTTATGAAAGGCCTGGATTGCACACTGTGTCATTTGGAATTGACTCTGTAGCAGATGGGGAGCCCATTATGGGTCTGAAGTTGATGGAGTTCGGGTTTTAAATCACTGATAGCTGAGGCTCGAGGCCCAAGAATGATGGGAATGGGAAGAGGCAGGAGACGCCTGCCCTCACCCAGGTGAGATGATGCCTTAACCTTAAACAGGCCGGACACGGGAGGGAGGAGTTCAGAAACTTCCAGGGGGAAAAAAGTAGAACTGTTTTTGGTAACTGTAGGGACGAGAGGGAAGTCCTGGGTGTGTCCAGCCTTCTGGGTGGTGGCTGAGGTTCTGTATGGTTTATATTTTTGCTCGTCAGTGGGTTGGAGCTGGTTTCAGATGCTCCAGTCTGTGTATTTAAGCTCAGCTTTCCCTGAGCTCGCTTACTGAGGCTCGGCTCGGGGAGCCACAGTTGAGATGATTCTAGGCTTTGTGAACCAGGCATCTTCCATGCTCGCCGTTCCCAGGGAACTGAGTGGAGCTGTCCAGGTTGAGACCCTCGTGGTGGTGGCACCAACAGCGTGACATGGGCTTACCGCGTGCGGTCCTCTTCCCAGCTCAGGAAGTAGGTCTTATTCAGAACTCCATTTTGCAGGGTTGAGGTGGAGCAGGGAGTGGGGGCCAAGAGAAGTAACCTATCCGTTTGCTATGAAGGAGCAGAGCCGGGAGCCACTCCAGCCATGTGGCCCCATAGCCGACGTCTTGAGTTTGAAATTAGCCAGATCGTGGAGAGCTGGGGGGGGAGGGGGGGTTGGCCTGGTAAAGAGCCTGACAATATGGACTCTTTGTAGAAAGTGCCCTTTCGTGCGGCGCGGATTTAAAACGCACCATCATATGCGCAGATCCTGAACCCGTTAGAAGTTCCCTACACCCCATGTCAGATGTCTTTAAAGGTGAACTTCGTTTACAGGAAATGTCATTCTGATGAGTTGTGCTTTTCAAAATCGTAGGAATGGTTGCCTTAAAACTAATGATGCATTGCAAATATCAGGGAAAAAAAAAAGACCCATCCAGTGTAAAGATGATTAAAATTCAGGTCAGAAGTCTGACTTAGTCAGGCTAAATTTTTTAATGAGATTTCAGAAAATTAATTGGGCGAATGCATTTTTATTCTTTTAACATGTAATTTTATGCTCCTGTTTAAAAAAAAGAAAGAAAGAAAAAGAATTTGTTGATGGTCGAGGCTTATTGTGGTTCAAGCATTTTAAACTCACATTAGCACAGTGTGGGGGGCATTTGTGGCCTAATTTGATCTGACTTGGTGAAGAAAGCTGGGTTTCTCTGAGCTTTCTGGGGTGGGGGTGTTCAAGATACTCTCTTCCCTGGATGTCTGGCCTTGGCCTGTGAAGGTTGGAATCCTTTCTTTGGAGGGTGGAATTGGGGGTAAAGGTGACTTGGGACCTGGGCCCTCTCTCCCAGGCTCCTAGTTCAGCCCGATCCATCCAGAGTCGCTCCCAGAAGCTGTTTTCTTCTATGAGATGGTGTGACCTCTTCCCTCGGGTCCCCTGCACCTGGCCGCAGGGCCTGGGTCAGCATCCTTGCTGCGTCCCCCCAGCCCTCCACCCCATCTCCTTTACTTTTGAGAGAGACTTAATGGCCTCCACATCTCCAGGGGAAGAGGCATGAGGACTCAGAGATGGCCTCTGGTGACCACGGTGCGGCAGGGTGAGGGGAGCACAGTCACTTAGCAAACAGTCCCCGATGACTCGCATGGGAAACTGCAGGGACGCGTCAGCCTCACTGCTTTACTGTGGCCAGGAGACCTTTGGTGAATGACCTTTCTGAGCCTCAGTTTCTTCATCTGTGAAATGGGGCCACAAAGACTACATGAGATGATATACTTTAAACACCCAGCATGGCATCCAGCATTATAGAAATGATATGCCATCAATCTTACTCTTATATTGTAAAATTCTTTTGTGTGTGTGTGTGACAGAGACAGAGACAGGAAGGAAGAGAGAGAATAAGAATCAACCCGTAGTTGTGGCATCTTAGTTATTCACTGATTGCTTCTCATATGTGCCTTGACCAGGGGGCTCCAGTTGAGCCAGTGACCCCTGGTTCAAGCCAGTGATCTTGGCTCAAGACAGCAACTTTGGGTTTTAAGCCAACGACCTTTGGGCTCAAGCCGTTGACCCTGCACTCAAGCTGGTGAGCCTGTGCTCAAGCTGGCAACCTCAGGGTTTCAAACCTGGGACCTCAGTATCCCAGGTCGATGATCCATCCACTGCACCACCACCTGGTCAGGCTTGTAAAATTCAATTTAGTTTTCATAGTCAACAGAGCCCAGAGCTGGAAGTCCCCTAGTGCAGACTCTCGGTGACGAAGGGGATGGCAGTGATGTTGATAACAGTGAGAACGCCCTGCACTTGTGTCCTGGGCCATGCGCTCACCTGGCCAGGCATTGGACACACCCTGCCTCGGTGCACCCCCAGCCCCTAGGAAGTGGGTGCTGCTGTTCCATAGGTGTCTGCAGTGCCAATGCCAATAACATACCGTGTTTCCTGTGTGCCAAATGCTTTCCTTCATTAGCTTATTTAACCCTCTGGACAGGGTACTGTCATTATCTCAGTTGTACAGATAAGGAAACTGAGGCTCAGAAGGGCTTGCCCAGGGATCACAGCCAGGAAGTGGCAGAACCTGGACTTAAACCCAAGCTCTGGGCCCCAGCTTCCGAGTCTCCGCCTCTCTGCCAGCCCGTGCTACTGGAGTTGTGTTTGTTTCCACCGGAGCTGGCACAGGGCCCCAGACCTAACGGGACAGTAAGCGTTAGAGGAGCAGTTTTCAGAAGGCCGTCAGATTATTGCCGTGAGCCTGTGGTGGGAGCTGTCTGGGCGGGCCCGTGCTTGGCTGGCAGTGCGGAGCTCCTGGACCCTCAGGGGACCCCGAGGCTGGTGTGATAAGTCCAGGGTATGGAGGACCTCACTCGGCTGCAGGGACAAGAGTGGAACTTGCCGAGGGCTGACGCAGGACAGAGGAAGGCCTTGGAAGTGGCCATAGAGAGAGCCCTGGCCTTTGGGGCAAGGACTCAGTTCGCCTTCTCCTTTTCTGCTCACAGCCCTGAGTTAAATCAGGATCAGGCCTCTGCAGGCTCAGGCAGCCGCACCTGGGAGCCCTGTGTCTGCAGTGCCCCACACGGAGCAGAGGCCACCCCAGGACGGGCCCATCCCAGCCCCTGCCAGGCGCCCTGGCACTGCCACTGCTCTGCTGCCCCAGTGACCTGCCCACCACAGGAGCTCATTCCCTAATTAGGTCGAATAGGTTGTGACAGGAAATGCAAATCTGGGTCATTGCGTATGCAGATGTGCAGCTGGAGTGTCTGCGATGCCGGCTGGGATGTCACCCACTCCTCTGGGAGCTTCTCAGAGGCTGCGGAGCTGGGCTGCCCGGCCTCTAGGACCCCTCTCTGGGTGGCTGGAGAGTGCTGGGATTCGAGCCACTCATCCTGCGAAGAAGCAGCCCGTGTTCTCAGAGCAGGGACCCTGCCTGGGAGAGCACATCCTTCAAACATTTCAAGTCCTGGGGGTAAACTGAGGCCCAGCGAGGGGAGAGGCGTTGACCCATGTCACCCAGCAGTGCAGCTGGCTCTAGATCAGCAGCACATTCAAGTCCCAGCCTCCCGCTGACTAGCTGTGTGACCTCGCCTTGCTTCTTTATTAAAAGGGATTAGTAAGCCTTGCTCATCTCGGCAGCCAGTACAGTAACTGACACAGAGTAGGTCCTATTGCATGGCCGTGTGTTATTATTTCCGTGAGTATGTGTGATTCCTCCAGGTGCCAAGAAAGTGGCCTCTTCTGAGCGTGTGTGAGTTCTGCTACACTCCTAATAGTGACAGCGGATGGGTCACATGGTCCCACTGTGCACATTCCACTGTGTCATTCAATAAACATGCCCGAGCACTTGCTCTGAGCCTGTCACAGCCTTAGCTCCGGGGACGGGGACGGGGACATGGAGGGATCTAGGACAGGAGCTCACCTTGGGAGAGGCCCATGGTGGGGAGGGAGGGGGGAGGCAGACAGAACCTAGCAAACAAGCCCGTGGTCAGAGAATGAGGGGTGGTGATAGGTGCTGTGGGAGAGACCAGCAGCCTTAGTTTCTCATCTGCACAGCGGGGTCCCTGTGGGGGTCACACGGGGTGGGTGTGGAGAGCACGGCAGGTTGGGGGAGGCAGTGGAGGCTCCGACAGTGGGGCTGGTGATCACAGTCCCTCCTCCACCTTGGAGGGGCACGGGGAAGGGCAGCAGCCTCCACTTCGGCCTGGCTGGACACTGATGCCCTCTGTCTGTCCCCTGCAGAGGCACCCGAGTGCCCTGTCTTTTCGCTGCTCACTGGCAGACTTCCAGATCGAGAAGAAGATTGGCCGAGGGCAGTTCAGCGAGGTGTACAAGGCCACCTGCCTGCTGGACAGGAAGACGGTGGCTCTGAAGAAGGTGCAGGTGAGCCAGCGACCCCGTGGGGTCAAAGCCGCTTTGCAGGAGCTGACTTTGTCTAAACATGGTGGCCCTGGGCCAGGCCTCCTTCCCCGCCCCTCCTGTCCTTTCCCTTTCCTGCCTTTACTCTGTAGTGAGGCGTGTTAGTACCAACTCACTGGGCTGTGGAGAGAACCAGGCGGACTCCTGAAAGCTGAAAGCGCAATGGGAGCCGTGAAGGGGGGAAAACGAGCACGCCCCGAACACCTGCTATATGCTGGCTCCTGCTTGGAGCGCAGGGAACCTTGACAGTCACCCCGGGGGGGGGGCATTAGCCTCCCATTTTTCAGAAGAGGAAAACAGTGCAGAGCTGGCAATAACTCACCATGCCCACGGAAGGAGCCGAGTCCTGCTGACCGTGTTGCCTGCACTCACCAGTCAGTTCTGGGCTTAAGTGTCCTTCCTGACCTGTGTGTCCCTCCTAAGTGGCAGAAGGGGGTCGAGCAGCCAGCTTTAGCAGCGAGTCCTGGGCAGGAAGCATTTCCGGGAGAGCCACTGGGCCCCTGTGCACACTCTTTGCTGCAGGAAACGGTTTTCAGTCCTCCAGCAGCGCTTCCCAAACCCTGCAGCCATGTGAGCAGCCCGGGCAGGAGAGGCCCAGAGAGAGAGGGCGACTCAGACACAGGCACGGGATGGGGAGTCAGGCGACACCCTCCAGCTTGAGCATCTCGGCTTCACCGTTTCCCTGTTGGTCTGTGATGCCACGTGGCTTCCGGTCAAGGTCCCACGTGGCTTCCGGTCAAGGTCGCAGAGGAGAGATGGGCTCCTCTGTTCAGAAAATGCCTGCTTTCTGCCCTTTGTCTTCCGAGGAGGGGCTCGCCTGGGCTCTCTTTGTCGTGGTTTGGTTTGGTGATGAGGCTGCTGGCCCGTCCATCATGTTTGTTCCTATAAGTCAGCAGGTGCTGGGAGGACCCCCCCACCCCCCAATGAGCTCTGGAGGGCGGGGTCGGCAGAGGTTGAGGTGCCGGGGACTGTATACCATCTTCTCACTCTGTCCGGCTCGGACTATGAGCCTCATTTACAGAAGTGAAGACTGAGGCTCTCAGTGTTTCCTGGCCTGCCACTCATCAGTGTGTGACCTCAGCAAGTCACTGGACTCCTCTGGGCCTCAGTCTCCTCCTCTGTAAGCCAGTGACAGTGATTCCTGCCCTGTGGGAATCGCTGTGAGAATTCAGCTTACAGTGGTCAGTGTGGCGCCTGGCACATGATAGTGGTGGGGGGCACTAAGCAGAACTCGTGCCTCTGGGGTAGGGTCCCTCGGCCAGGAGGCAGGTGCGCCAGGACGCTGGTGCTGGGTTTTAATTGTCCTCGTTCTCTTTTCCTTTGCACCCAAGATATTTGAGATGATGGATGCCAAGGCCAGGCAGGACTGCGTCAAGGAGATCGGGCTCCTGAAGGTGAGTGCCCTGAGCACGACGCTCCCCTCTGTGGACAGAAGTCCTCGGTTCCGCTGGGCCTGGGCTGGCGGGACAGGTGTAGGGAAGACAGGCGGGCCAGGGCCTGGCCACAGCGAGGAGTGCAGGGTAGGGACGATGGCGGCTGTGGTCCCCCTCCCCTCCCCTTTCCCACTGGCATCCACACTGGCTTCCCTACAGTCAGGGACTAGAGGACATTCTGGACTGGACTTGGCCCGGGCCTGGGGCTGCTCTCTCCTGGGGATCCCTCCCTCCTCCCCAGGCCTGGGATTCTGCCGGGACCTTGAAAGTGACAGAGGAAGAGGGCAGGTTTGGGCTTTGGGGGCCCGGGAACCCGCGTTCAAATCGTAACGTCTTCCTTCATGAGCTATGTGACCTTAAGCAAGCGATTTAACCTCCTTGAGCCTCTGCTCGATGGGGAGAACACCTGCCTCGATGGTGTAGGCCAAATGAAAGGATCAGATAAAACCACGTCTGAAGAGGGCCTGGCTCAGGAGAGGTGCAGGGGGCACTCACGCGGCGGCTTCCCCCACCCCGTGGAGCCAGACTGAGAGCTTGCTGGGAGCTTCTTGAAGCGGGGCTGCTAATGGCAGCGACACCCTCGAGGCCATAGCTTCGGAATTCCAGGTCAGAGGTTAATCTCCTGGGCCCTGCCCTGCGCTCTCAGGCCTGGGTCCCGTCCTGGGGGACTAGGCAGGCGGCAGATGTGACCGTTCCGGGTGATGGCCGACTCAGGGACCGTGGAGCCCAGGGGAAGCCCTGCAGGGGCCAGGGCCTGGTCCCAGCACCTGGAAGGCTGCGATGAGCCTGCTGTAGGGACCCTGACAATGCGGGTTGAGGGGCCAGATCATGGTGGCCTCACAGGCCACACTCAGGACTTCTATGTGGTAATGATGGGTCGTGGTGACGAGGCTGGTGCGGAGAGGCTTGGAGGGAGCTGTCCTTAACTCCCAGCTGTTACGGATCACAAATACCCTTCCAGTAACATTTTAAAATATTACGTAATGGTCACCTTTGGAACCCTGTTGTGATTTGGGGACTCGGCCTGATTACCCAGCCCAGGGGAATAGCTGTCCCCATCATCCATCCCGCTCCCCACTCTTGGCCAAGAACACACGTGCCGTCCACATCAAGTAAGGAATCATGCACATGTGTGAACTGAGCCAGCCCTTTGCAGGTCCCGGGTCCAGAAATATATGTGTGCAGCCCCTGCTGAGAAGCAGGCCCAGTGTACTGTGAGCGGAGCCACTGGGGGGAGGGGGGTGTCTCTGTCCCTTCCCCAGGCAGTGTCATCAGTGTCAGTGGCCCGGGCATCAGAGGCAGGCACATCCCTTGCTCACTAGCCATGTGGCCTTGGCAAGCTGTTGACTGCTCAGAGCCTCAGTTTCCACACCTGTATAAGGGGATGAGGACAACAGTGCCGTGTCAGAGGTGGGGGGTAACGAGGAGATGCCCGGGGGGCTCAGTGTAGCTCCTGCTGTGTGCTAGCTGCTCAGCCAGAGGCAGCCCCGTGGCGTGGCAGGGCACCACCGGCCCCCTCCAGAACACCAGTCCAGCTCTGCAGCCTGCCCGTGGGAAGTCGGCAGGATGTGCCAGGGCAGGAGGTGCTTCCTACAAAACAGGGAAACACGTTCTCAGAGGGGCCAGCGGGCAGCATCGTTCACATGGTGCACATGGTTCATGCCAGGACCCGAAACCCCAAACCTCCCAGTGCGGGGAGGCTGCCACGCGGGGGGCAGGAGGGTGGCTGTGCTGGGACCAGCCAGAGTCATGGACTCAGGGATGCAGCACAGTGTCTGAGCACCGCTGAGTACTAGACACGGGGTCGCAGCCCAGAGCAAGGACGGATCCGAAAGGCCACAGGTGCGGAGATTCCAAGAAGAGGGGACCTCAGTGGCCCTTTACTCTCAGCCGTGCCCTCTGTCCTTTTCTGTGGTCATTGTCCATCCCTCAGCAGCCCCCGGCACAGCCAGGCCGGCCTGGGGCTTCGGACCACCCCACCCCGTGACGCTTGAGGTCTGGCAGGAGAGAGGGACCAGGTCTGGGTGACGCAGCCTCGGGGGAGGGGTGGGTGTGAATTGTAAGGACATGGCGGGGGGGGGGGCAGCAGAGGCTGCAGGGGGAGCGCACTGGAGGTGGGTCCTGGGTGTGACTGTCCTGGACCCCAGGTGCAGGAAGCCAGAGCAGGGAGCCCTGAGCCTCCAGGGGGAGCACTGGAGGTGGGTCCTGGGTGTGACTGTCCTGGACCCCAGGTGCAGGAAGCCA
Organism: Saccopteryx leptura; assembly: GCF_036850995.1. Lineage (NCBI taxonomy): Eukaryota > Metazoa > Chordata > Mammalia > Chiroptera > Emballonuridae > Saccopteryx > Saccopteryx leptura. The sequence goes on along the minus strand of NC_089504.1, from coordinate 11,093,088 downwards.
GAGCAGGGAGCCCTGAGCCTCCAGCAGCCGCCTCCTCTCCCCTCCCCCACTCACAAACTGCGCGGCAGAACCCAAACACGAGCATATTTGGAACACTTTCTGTGTCCCTAGCCCAGGTGTGGCCCCTTTCAGACCCAGCTGGGCTCAACAAGAGGGCTCAGGCTGAGAAGTGGACTCCAGGTGGACAAGGGTCTATGCTCGCTGGCCCAGTCCCCTGCCACCCCTCCCCAGCCTCAGGGCATCGGCCCAGTTAGCTCTGGGGCCCCTTTGGGCCTGGTAAAGGCCTTTGTAGACACACTGGGTGTTTGAGGGAGCACTTACTTCCCCTCCTTCCCTACACAACCCCCTTCTACTGAAAAACTGATACCCAGACCTCAGACGACTTGGCTGGGTTTGGGGGAGCCCTCCCTGAGAGGGGCTGAGATTTCCCAGTGAAGTAATGATATGAGGGCCAATTGCTATTATCGTAATAATTGCAATAATCCTAGTACTTTATAACATGCTTTAGAGCAGTGTTTTTCAACCAGTGTGCCATGAGACATGGTCAGGTGTGAGTATAAATACATTAGGAACTATATTATTAACTATATGTATAATATTCAATATGTACTGTGTTAGAGTGTCATTTTGTGTCATTTTGGTAGGTGGTGTGCCCCAGGATTTTGTAAATGTAAAAAATGTGCCACGGCTCAAAAAAGGTTGAAAATCACTGCTTTAGAGATTTTTAAAGCATTTTCAACTTCCCGTTCACTTACTTTGATACTCTCTTCGTAAACGAAAGCCTCCCTGCAGTGTGCTGGGGGTCAAAGGCAGCTGGTGCGAGGGCCAGTGTGAGGGCCAGTGTGAGCCCCAGGGAGACCTCAGAACAATCTGGGGAAGGGGAGACCAAAGCACGAAAATAATTCAGGCAACAAAAGAACGCCTTTCCAGGGTGCTAAGAAAACTGGACATCCAAATGGACAGAAGTGAGTTTTGACCCCTGCTTCATGCCGTACACAGAAATGGATCACAGACCTAAACATTAAAGCCAAACTATAATAGTGTTTGCTGGACACCCCAATGGGCCAGCCCTGTGAGATGGGCCTGAGGGGGTGGGTAGGCCAGAGTGTATCAGTCTCTGGGGGGGCCTGGTGGGCATCGAGGGCAGGGCAGATATGTGGGAGGCGCTGAGGCCAGCAGCAGAGGCTGCCTTGGCCCCTGGAGGCCTGTGGAGGCTGCCCACCCAGCAAGGGCTGACTTAGGAAATGAATGGATGAGGATGGCCTGGCTGTGTGACATCTGCCCGAGTCCCCTCATTTTAGAATCCAAGGACAGGCACAGGCCAGCGTACAGCACAGATGCACACTGTCTCCCAGCAGCATCCAGGCCTTTTAGAAACCATGCTCTAAAAGGCGTCTGGTCGTTGGCTGGCAGGAGACCCGGTGGCCCGGACGACCACGCTGTGGCAGAAGATCGGAGTCCCCTCTGCTGTCCCAGATCCCGGGGTCACTTTGGTATCAGCAGTTTATTTCGGTTATAAACAGTTGCCAGGGTCTCCTCTGGGCCGGGCAGAGGCGACCTCCCGCCAGTGGGGGGTGCTGTCCTGACCAGGCTTCATACACGCCTCAGCAAACACGCACAGTGGTCAGGCCAGAGGCGTGGCCTCCACACGGAGCAGATGGCTCAGGGCACCTCCCACACCTGGAATAGCCCCCTGCCCCAAGATTTCGCTAGGGCTGGGTCAAAAGTTGACAAAAGAAGGAAGAGGGAAGGAGACATACTTCTGAGTTTCAGCTTTAGTCCTAGTAATAGCGGTGAGGCCTGCCCCCCCCCCCCCAGAGGCCATGAGTGGTGGTGAGGGGGAGGAGGAGGAAGAGAAGGGTCATTTCCACAATCTATTGAGTCTTAGCTCTGTGCAGTGACCGTGTTAGACATTTCAAAGATATTACTCCATCTAATCTTCATAGTAGTACGCCCATTTTACAGATGAGGAAACTGAGACTCAGAGATGCAAAATGGCTTTCCCAGTGTCACCCCGTTCTGCCTGACTCCCCAGCACAGGCCTTTCTGTAAGACACTCAACTCTGCAGCAAAGGCCAGGGCCCTGTTAGTGGGTGCCAGCTGGGTACCTGCCTGGGGCAGGTGCCAGGGTTGTACCATCTCTCACTGACTCACGCCTCCCTGTCTCTCTCTCCTTGTGCAGCAACTGAACCATCCAAACATCATCAAGTATTTGGACTCGTTTATTGAAGACAACGAGCTAAACATTGTACTGGAGCTGGCTGATGCGGGTGACCTCTCACAGATGATCAAGGTGAGGGTGCCCAGTGGACAGGCAGGTCTGGGAGCTGCCCAGGGTCAGGTAGCCCTTCCTCAGCCCTCTGGGGCACTCAGCCCCCCTTGCTGATGCCCAGAGGCCTCAACCGTGGCCCAGAGAGTGCCCTTTCAGGCCCTGTATCCATTTGCTGTGAAGGGGCCAGCCACAGACAGAAAGGACCCCTCTGACCACCCCCACTGTCCCAGCCTGCCTGCCAAGGCTTCTGCTCACAGAAGGAGCAGGCACAACCCTGCATTAGGTCAGACCCCATGAGCCCTCAGAATCTGGGAAGGTGTCTTGTGAGTCACCTCATTTTACAAAAGGGAAAACTGAGCCCAGAGAGGTTAAGAGACTTTCCTGAGGCTACCCAGCAATGTGGGGACAGATCCAGGACTGTGGCCCAGATCTCTGTTTTGAGGCCTGGGGCCCTCCAGTGGACATCTTCCCCAAGTGGATTTTGCTAGGCCCCTCAAGCCTCTGAGGGGCGTCTTCATTCCCAGGTAGCAGCCAAGCCAGGAGTCTCCGAGAGGCTGATTGACTTGCCAGGCAAGGTCCCCAGGCAGGCCCCGTGCTGGGCCTGTCTCTTCCTCTGCAGTCCACGGCAGCCTCCACACCACTCTGCTCCCTCACCCCACCTCCTGGGGCCCAGGTTCAGGCCTGCATGAGTCTGGAATCAGGGACCATTGAAGCCCCACTAATGAAGCACCTACTGTGGACCACAACTGTACTGACCACTGGCATCACTCACTGAATCCACAGTATTCTCAGCTAGCAAAGCTCAGAGAGGTTTAGTCATCTTCCTGAGGCAGCACAGCCTCTAAGTGGGAACCTCAGGCCCGAGCCCTCAAACCCTGTTCCCTGCTTCTCTCAAGGCTTGACCCGAGTCTGCAGGCCATTGTTGTGGGTCCCCATTGCCTCCTGCCCCCAGGCCTGGTCTGTCTGCTCCTGAGCAAGGCTGGGCCAGCTCAAGCCCCTGCCCGGCTCTCAACCACACTTGCAAACAGAGCCAGACATGGATCCTCTGTCTCTCCCACCAGGCACTGGGAATTGAGCAATTGCTCAGCGCTTGCTCTTCTGAAATCTGGCTCTTAGGAATACAAGCATCGCTGGGAAGCGGCATTACTTGAGCTGTTATCACCTGCTTTTATATTTTCGTTGACATATTAATGTGTTTGCAAGGATGTTAATCTCCACGCAGATCCCTGGTGGGAACAGATGTGCTATATCATGTCTTAGTTCTGCCTTCTCCCCCGAGCCATACTTGGTTTCTCCTACACATGTCGCTCCCACTGATCATGCATGCACCCAGCACCCGCTGTGTGCCAGGCCCATCCTGGGCCCGTGGGGTGCTGGCAGCATGGGTACTGCCCTCAGGAGCTCATCTTCTAATAGGGGCAGAGCTATGGACAGTCAGTCATGAGCAAGCGAGAAAAAGCCAAGTTTAGGGCCTGCAAGCCAGGAAAGGCTTCCTGGAGGAGGTGACACCTGAGCGGACCTGAGAGGAGACCTAAAGTCTAGTGGCAGAACAGTTTGTGCAGGAGCCCAGAGGGATCCACAAAGCACTTTGGGCCAGGAGAGCAGTGTGTGATGGGTGTGGAGGAGGGGACGAGGGGGAGGCATTGGGCCACCTAAGACCTCAGGTCCAGGCCAGGATGTGGGACCTCGCTTTGAGGTCATTGAGAAGCTTCCTGAGACTCGTGGTAGTAGTAAACATGGCCAGCTTTGTGTTCCAGAAGAAGGGATGTCCAGTGAAGGGGAGGGGAGGACAGGAGTAGGCGCAGAGGTAACAGAAGAGACCCTGGAATGTGCCCATGGTGAGGGCCCTGTACCGTCAGCCCCAGGAGACCCCAGATCCCGTGCAACTGCTCAATCCCTCGAGTGGGGCTGGAGTCTCGCAGCCAGGGGTAGGGGTGACAGGGCAGATCAGATTTCTCCCTTCTCCAGACCTCAGCTTCCACCCTTGTCCAGGGATGCGTGGGAGGGCACTGGGGGAACCAGAGGCTGCTGACCGGCAGACCCTGCATCCCGAGGGCCCCAGACTCAGTGGCCAAGCAGCATGTCCATGGCCACGGTGCTGGCATGGCAATATTTACAGTGGATGCTGAAGCTGGGAGCTGCCGCCACCCCGAAACCCACCAGAGACTCGGCGCCTTCCCGCTAAATGTCACGCAGCGCTTATAGGATGTGGCATTTAGAAAATCACCACTCACAGCCCTGCACGTCCCACTTAAATACTGTAATGAGGATCAACTAATATCACGGCGTAAATAATTCTCCAGGCCGGCCCAACTCACAAGCCCCGGTGGGCTGGAGGGAGTGGGGGGTCATATGCTGGGGGAGTCTGGGCTGGGAGCCTGGGGCAGCTCACCCGGCGGGAGGCCCCTCTCCTGGCAAGGCACAGAGCTTTGGGAGAGCCTCCCTGCTGTGACTGTCCCGCTGTGGGCGGTGCCCAGACCCAGCCCAGCTCTGCTGGGTGACCTTGGGCAAGTTCCTGAACCCCTCTCAGCTCAGTCCCTCGGCTGGTGCTCACTGATGCCGTTAGAGGCAGGTTAAGAGCTTGGACTTTCTAGGCAGAAGGCCTGGCGCTGGGCTGTGACTCTGCCCCTCACTGTCTATGATACAGCGTTCAGTTTCCTCTTCAGTGAGAGGGGTGCAGTCACCCCTGCGTAATGTTGGAATCCATGGGAGTCCGAAAGACCAGAGTAACAGGCTTTATTGAAAGGAAGAAAGGAACCCTGCCGGGCACTTCTCCTGGGGGAGAGGAGCACCGGTTACAGACTAGGGGCGAGTTATGTAGTGTTTGGGAGAGCCTGAGGGGATACTGAGGCAAAAGTCCTGGTATGTCCGGAATGCTCCTCCTTGGGGGGCTTCGAGCATGTGGGTGTTGAATCAAAAGTCCTGGTGTGTCCGGAGCCCCTCCTTGGGGAAGCTTCTCAGCTTTTTGGAATTCCTCTGTCTCAGGGTCAATAGTCCAGTAAGGGTGAGGTCTGACAGATAAGCGGAACATCAAGAGGGCAGTTTGGAATTCACGTATCTATCACATAGGGCGCAGCACGGGCTCAGGTCCGGTCTCCTACCCCACGTCCCCTTGCCCAGGCCCGACTGCATCCCGAGTCAGCCCCTGTCTTCCCTCTGCCAGCGAGGCTGCCCTGACGCAGGGAGACGCAGGGACCCGCCTGTCACTGCTTTGGGGAAAGATGGCTGCTCTCGAGCAAAACGCCCCTGGACAAAAACCCAGGACTGGGGTTATTGGTGTGTGTGTCACTGCTGCGCCCCGCCCGCCTGGCTCCAGGAGGCCCCCCGGGCCGGGGTGGGGTGGGGTGGGCTGGGACGTCGATCTGAACTGTGGACAGGATGTGCTCCTAGTTTCCTGGACCTTTGGTTCCTGACTGCTCACTCAGTGCCGCCTGGGTGGTTTGGGGCGTTTTATTGTGTTTTCAGGAGTATTAAGTATGTTTTCTCAGGCAGTGAAGTAGGTGCATGCCTGTTGAAACTGGGGGGTCCATCTGAGAATATCAGGCCTATTTCCTGGGGATTCTGGCCGCATTTGTGAACGATCACGTGCGCTGAGATCTGCCAGCCCTGAGGAGGTGGGGGCAGCTGTGATTTAGCCACCAAGCATGTCTTGATGTCCCCACGCTGAGCCAGGCTGTGGCAAGGGACAGAGAGAAGCCACGCCAGGCTGTTCCTACGAGGCGCTCCCTGTCCAGCAGGGGAGGAGACAGACGTGTGTCCAGGCCCCATTCAGCAAAGCCATCTGGCCATCCACTCTGGGCTAGGCCTATCCTGCCCTCAGGGAACTTGCCACTGGGTCGGGGTGTGGACAGGGACCCCAGAACACGATCGGGTCTGACATAGAGGTGTGGACACAGGGCCGTGCACCCTGGGCCGGGCGCTACCTACCCGGCCTCTCGGCCCCTCACCTAGGCCTGTCCACCTATGTGACCCCCCTCCCCCCAGTACTTCAAGAAGCAGAAGCGGCTCATCCCCGAGAGGACGGTGTGGAAGTACTTCGTGCAGCTGTGCAGCGCCGTGGAGCACATGCATTCCCGCCGGGTGATGCACCGAGGTGCGTACTGCCTGCCTGCCTGCCCGGGCCTTGGGCGTCCCTGAGGAAGTCCGACCACTCCGTGTTCCCCGGCCTAGCTGGTGTCGAGCATCTTGTCTGTCCTTCATGGGGTCAGCGGATGGGCATGTGCATGGCCCTGGGCCCCACAGCACACACATCTCGTGCCTCGTGTCAAGGGCCCTCCCTATGGTGGGTGTACCCAAAGCAGGATATGACATCACCCCAGGGAACAGGGGCCACGCTCGGTACGTCACTGCCAGCCCCCAGCACCATCCTGAGGCCAGCACAGCGGGTTGCAGCGAGGATGAGGACAGGCTGGCCAGGGAGACAACCCAGTTGTGGCCAGCTCTTCCAGGACAGGAGAAGTGTCCTGGAAAAGGGAACTTTTAATATGGGCTTTGAAGTCTTAGTAGGAGTTCGCCAGGCAAAGGAAATGAGACACCTACAAAGGAATGTTTTCCAAAAGTTGCTGTCATCCTGAGTGGTGGGGAGGAAGCCTGCCGGGTGCTCTGCGGCGGGCCCCCCGCTGCTGCCTGCAGCCCTTCACTCCTCCCCCGCTCCTGCAGTGCCCCCTGCGCGCCAGGCGTGGCCCTTGCCCCTGGGGAGCAGCGCGCACTACCTCCTGTGACGCTTCCTTGACTTGTTCCATGAGTCTCAGAGCTGCTGCTTTGTGCTCGATTCTGTACCCGGCACAAGGAGATAGCTTTTGAAAAGGAACCAACAGCACAAACACGCCCTCCTAGACCTCACAGCCCTGTGAAGTAGGTCAAGTTAGACCCGTATATAGGTGAGGAAACCGAGGCTGTGTTTCCCAAGGGCCCACAGTGGGGCAGAGACGGGGCCTTGCTCTGAGGGAGCAGGGCTGAAGGCTGGGTCCCCTGCCACCTGAGGGGCCCTGCCCCACTCGCCAACCCAGGCGGCTTCCTCTGTCCCTCTGATCCCACACTGACCCCTTTCTCCTTCCGCTGCAGACATCAAGCCTGCCAACGTGTTCATCACAGCCACGGGCGTCGTGAAGCTCGGTGACCTTGGCCTGGGCCGCTTCTTCAGTTCCGAGACCACCGCGGCCCACTCCCTAGGTAAGGGGGCCTGTCCACGCCCCATCAGCCCCCAGTCCCGGGGACCACGGGGGAGACGTGAACAATCTCCCCACAGGGTCTTTGGTTAGTGAGCGCAGGAAAGCGCCTCTTGAGCCCTAAACTAGACTCGCCTTTTCAGAACAGTGACCCAGATGGAGTAAACCATGACGCGAGGGGTCCTTGGAGCGTCCTTGTGCCACCTTGCTCCTTCCAGGAAGGGGTGACCGAGCCCAGTGTGGGGGGTGTCTGTGTCGTGGCCCGTGGTGGTCGTTTGTCTTTCTCATTGGTGCGTAGTGCTCCTTTGGGGTGCGCACACTCGGTCCATTCCTCTTGCGGGGGAGGAGGCATTTGAGCTGTGTCCAGGCTTTGTCTTTTAAGCAGGCAGTTTTGAGCTGTGGGGGTGGCGTGCTCCCAGGAGGAGGTGGCCTTGTGGCTGGAGTGTGAGGAGAGGAAAGGAGCTGGTGGGGCAAGAAGCCGGTGATCTGGAGAGCAGGGTCCCCAGGACCCCGGGTAGCAGCTGGGCCAAGTGCCACGCTCAGTGGGCGGGCACCACCCGGGAATGCGGGAGCGCCGAGGGCTGGGTGGGGGAGGAGACTGGATATGTGTGTGTTTCGGGTCCCGGGAAGCAGCATTCAGCATCAGCACCCACGTGCCGGCCACGTAACTGACAGCAAGACTTGGAACAATGGACAATGGAGAATTCTACATTGAACTAGAATAGAGAAGCCAGCAAAGCCTCCCGGGAGATACGGAAAGGGGGCCCCCTGTGCATAACAACAAGGCATATCAGCATCTAACTGGGGGCAGTATGGGAACGTTTCAGAGGCAGGCAGGGTCAGCCGCCTTCCCCGGAGCCAGTTCTCGGCTCTTTGGGGCGACGTTTGCAGGGAAGGGGCTCCCGGGCTCCCCTCCCTGTGTGCCTGTCAACACCTCAACACCTCCCTTGAAAATCCCTCCGTTGTCCAGTCTCCGCCGCACTCCACGGCCCCAGCCCGTGTCTCCTGTCCCCTGCCTGCGGCACGCCGTTCGCACACACAGCATCTGGTGACGGCGGAGGTGCTTTCTGGAAAACACACTTTCCTAGTGGAACTGTCCCATTCATGCAGGTCTCAATGGCTTCGGAGCTGTTGGGTACAGCACGCCATCAGGGGAAATGTGCCAATGCTCGAGATCAACAGCTCTGAGCTGCTTAGGAGTGTGAGTGTGTGAGTGCATGCGTGTGTGTATGTGCGTGCATGTGTGTATGTGAGTGTGCACGTGTGAGAGGTGTGTGCGTGCATGTAGGTGCAATTATGAGTGAGGATTATGAGTGTATATGTGTGCATGTGTGGAAATGTGTGTGTGTACTGTGTGTGTTTGTGTGTGCTTGGGGGGGCTGTTGTGAAATTCTGCTCCATCTGACCCTGGCATTGACCGGGTACCTTGCTGGTCTTCTGTGAGCTCAAATGGAGATGACCCACCATCCTACGAGTTGATGACACTTCATTCACACCCCAAACAGTCAACAAGGAATCTGATTCCCAGAGAGCTCGAGTCCGGGAGGGACGGGCCACACTGCGCGGGCAGCCCTCGCGTGTCACAGCCGCGCTGCTTCCATGCCGGGCTCGGGGTCTGGGGAAACAGCGCTGGGCCTTCCCCCGAGCTCGGCCACCGGCTCGCTCCTGGGGGGACACCTTGTCTTTCCCCATCCCGTCAGGCCCTTCTCTTTGTGACAACCAGTGTGGCTGTCAGTTTGGGACCGTTTACCTCTCTGGTTTAAGAGCTTCAAAAAGGCCAGAAACTCCAGAGAAACCGTCAAAGGGAAGAGTTAAAGCCACTGCCTCCTGTCCCCTGTCAGTCAGGTCCCAGCCCTTCCCCGTCCCACTGGGGAGAAGACTGTGGTACTCGTCAGAGCCTGTTAAGATCACATCATTAGGAACGGGCAGAAATATGGGCTCTGCCGACAGCGTGAGCTTATCGACTTGACTGCTGCACTTATTATATTAATGAGAAGGAATTGGAACCTGGGGAAAGGCCGCTCCTGTGAGCTGGGCTCTTCCCAAGGCTGATGGGGCGTGGTGGGTGGAAGGAGCCCTCCTGGGGTCACAGTGACAATCTCAGAACAGAGGGTGACAGTGCAGAGTCAAAGCCGGGGACCTGAAGTCTTCAAGAGGCGGGAGAAAGACCCTCTCTGTTCCAGAGCGAGATTCTGCAAGCAGCCAAGTCTTGCATGCGCGTTAGTTGGGGAGAGATTTTTGAAGTCACTGCGGTTGGATCGTGACTCAAGGAGGATGCAGGGGGTGGGGGGCCCTTCTCGCCGGGCATGGGTATGAATTATGCATCTGTGCGCACCTACTATGTGGGGCTGCTGTGATGGCAGCCACGTTGCCCCGGCAACCGCCTCCTCTCCAGCGCTGCTGACCCACTGCTACGGCTTATGCACATCCCATCTCCCCCTGCCGTGCCCTCCCCAGCCCCCTCCCTGCCTCTGTATTTGCTAACACGAGGCTGGCATGAAAGGGCATTAGTCATGCCATGGCCGGGCTGACAGGTGCGGTACCCAGCGGTGGCAGAGCGGCTGCCTCGGTGTCAGGCATAGGAGCCGTAATTAGAGCGAGGAACAGAATGAGCGTCAGACGAATTACCAGGCAGCAGATCATATTTGTCAGGAAGGATTGCATACATAAAAATTAAGTGACAGTACACGCCGGCGTAATGAAAGAAAAATGAAAGATTTGCCTATACACAGCTCACAAGCTACAAGCATGTGTCTCGCTCCAAGCAACGGCAGCAGCTGCAAGACAAATCGCGGGGCTGGGAGAGCAGGCCCGGCTCCTCAGCAGCCGTGACAGGGCGGCCTCGGGCTGGGGTCAGGGCGGGAGCGAGGCCGGCTCACACCCAGGGCCGTGCAGGGTCTCACACCGCCTCCCCGTCCAGTTGGGAGGGACCCCTGTCAGGTTTCGGGGTCAGGGCTGGCCTTCCCAGGTCAGCAACCCCTGGCCGGGCTCCGGGGTGTACATCCCTTCTGTCTCCCTTCCCTGGAGTGGGTACAGAGGGCGTGAGGTTAGGCAGCCTTTCCTGCTTTCGGGGGCCCCCAGACTGGTGAGGGGACAGACACGGTCAGTCCCAGAGGGGCGTGGTGTGGGGGCAGGTGGCACCGTCTCCTGAGGGCCCACCGTGTGCAGGCACTGTGCTCAGCTCTGGGCCGAAACCAGGGCCGTGGGACTGTCTCGGCCCCTCCCAAGGGGCCCTGTACTTCAGTTTTCTGTTGTCACTGAACTCACCAAAGAGTTAACAAAGAAGGTGAGGCTTACACGAGGTTTGAAAAAGGAAGGGAGATGAGGGGATGAGCTCAGAGAAGGTGTAGTGATTAGTGAAACTATATATACATAACACATAGATACAGATAACAGGACAGCAAATCCCACAGGGAAGGGGGGAGGGAATTAGGGGGAGGGGAACAAAGGAGGTATAAATAGAGACACGGGGGTGGGGGTGAGGGTGTTATATTCAGTGGGGCACTTGAATCCATGTAAACACAAATTAAAATTAATAAAAGTTTAAGAAAATAAAATAATTTAAAAATATCATCTTACCCAGGCTTATTATCTCCATTTGACAGATGAGGAAACTGAGGCTCAGAGAAGGGAAGGAGGTTCTGGAGCCCTAGGCATGCTGGTTCCTCTCCAGACACAAGCCCACATGCTGGGAAGTGGGCTTGGGTCCTGACAAGCTCTCCGGGTGCAGGGACACCCAGGGCAGTAATAACTTGGGGGAAAAACCCATCCGACCTCACAGCCGTGGGCCGTGTGGGACCTGGGGCTTATCCTGAGCCACAGGGAAGTGGGATGGAGCCTCCTCCCCTTGTCAAGTGCCAGGACCCCCACGAGCGTGCCCATGCCTGGCATCAGTCAGGCCCCGTGGAACATTTGCCAGGCAGGTCGATGGTCCTCGTGGCCAAGCATCCCGGGAGACCCTGTCAGTGTGGTTACAGAGCAGACGTGTTTCTGAGCCTCCTCCCGTCCATCCCAGCAGCCCAGGACGCCTGGGAACAATGGCCTAGAAACCTGTTTCAGCGGGTAGATCCCAGGTTCTGAGTGCTGACACCTGGGTAGGAGGTCATGGGAGGCCACACCTATGCAGCCAGTGGTGCCTGCCTCGTCTGCAGCATCCCTGGCATTTTTAGGGACAAAACTGTTGGAACAAGACAATCCGATGCTAGAGAGCATCTCAAGGGGAGAGCAAGTGAAGACTTGATCGGGCCGAGGGTGCAGCCTATGCTTGTCTGTCTGCTCACTCACTCAAGGGTTTGGGCCAGGCCCCAGCCACTCGCTGGGAAGGCCCTTGTCCTCGGGAACTTACAGGCTGGGGCTGGAAATTAGTTTAGGTTTCATCAAGAACCAAGCACTGTTCCAATAGTTACATCCCAGGTATTGCCTCATCTGGTACTTCAGACACCTGGGCTGGGAGTCGCCACAGAGCAGGTTATCAGGAAGAAGCCCAGGTGCAGTGGGGGAGGGTGCGATGCCAGTGTGGTGGGCGAGGGTGAGGGTGAGACGTGGGCATAGCTCAGTTTCCATCCGGGACTCCCTGAGCCATCCTGGGTAAGACCCCGATCCCTGGACACAGAGTGCTGTGTGGAGTCCGAGAATGGAGCCTCCCAATCTTCACGTCTGTCGGAGACACTCAGTGTGGGAACTAGAACCAGGCAGATATTTGTACGAACGTAAACATTCTGAAATTAAGTCAATGCTAATAAAAGTGCAATGTTTTTTTCCATGTTGCTGCTTCTCCTGAAGGTTGTGGATAGCTCGGATGGGGTCGGCTGGTAATTAATTTAAGGAGGGCTTGATGATAAACAGTGACACAGGTGAGCCTGGTGTGTGTGTGCATGCGTGCGTGCGTGCGTGCGTGTGTGTGCGTGTGCGTGTGTGTTGTGGGGAACAGGGACAGTCTAGAAAGGCCATGAATGCCAGGCTGAGGACCTGGCCTTTCTCCTTTGGGGGCTGAGGAATCAGCCAGGCCTGGGGGGCATGGCCTCTGCTTTGGTGAGTAGGGTAGAGATGGGCAGGACAGGAGGGCCTGTCAGTTGTCCAGGCAAATGAGGGCAGCGGCAGGGGACAGAGGGGAGGGGAGACCCCAGGATGTGAGGCCCCCCGTTATTATTGGAGGTGGGTCACAGAGAGACCCAAATGCAGCTCGCACTGCCCAACACCAAGGAAGCTGGTCTCCGGGTTTCAGAGCCTTGTTGGTTCCTGTCCCGCTCTCCGTCCGGGGTTCGTGGGCAGCCAGGCCTTGCCCGAGCCTTTCATCCTGCAGAGGGTTGTTCTGTCCCCATTTCCCAGGAGGGAAACCGGGGCTCCGAAGTGTTGGGGGAAGGGCCCCAGGGACCATGAGTTCAGCCTCTCCATTTCGCCAATGGGGAAACGGAGGCTAAGAGGGAAAAGCCCTTCTCCGCTGTTGAGGGGTTGAAGCAGGTCAGGCCCACTGCGTGCGGCTCCCAGTCGGTCCTGACCCAACCCAGGCTGTCCAGCCCTCGGGAGGCCCCAGCCCCGCCTGGCCCCTGGATGCTGGGGTGACCCCGTTTCTCCAGCTGTTCCCACCACCGCCATGCGGGGAAGAAGTGCAGCCCACGGACACCAGCCTCTCCTTCATGTGAAATCTCTGCCTTTTTCATAGCTAATGAACATGTTTCAAACACCACCAGCATTTCAAACCACGCCAAGTTTGTTTTGACAGGAGAGGCGCATCTCGGGGAAGCGGGGCCCCTTTAATCAGCCTCCGCTTTGAGGTCCCCAGTTCTCCTCTGATATCTGCCGGGTTTGAAATCTGGGCGTTCTAGGGAAAGACGCAGGAAGGTCAGGGTTTCTTAGGCTCCTCTTTCATATGCAGAGCTTGGGCCCCCACTGTGAGCAGGGAGGGTGGCAGCTGGCTGGTCTGATGGGGATGTTGCTGGAAGGGGGTTTGAGGCGCAGGCTGTTCACTCCTGTCTGAGCATCTCTGTCAGACTGTGCCACTGCTCTGTTGCCCGGGTGCCCACAGAAGACCCCGGGGCAGGACAAGGGCCACCCACTGGTCTTCAGGGGACCTCCTCTTGCCAGCTCCTCCCAGTCTTCCCCAGAATCTCCGCTCCCCCCTACCCGGGGTTTGGGGACATATCCTCCAGGGCCCGCTGCAAGCTTGGAGCCTCTTTGAAGTCTCTCATCTTATCTTGAAAACTCATGCAAGTTGTGCATTATGCTTCACAACGTTTGAGGACTTGTCAGTATAAAAATTGGGTTTTACAGCCTTATTCCCAGGGAGCTCTGGCAGAACAGGAGGGGGTACTGTGTTCACCCCCTGCAGCTCTGTGCACCCCTAAAACAAGCTGAGGACCCTTCTGATAAGGCAACTTTAAGACTCACAGTCTCCCAGGTTTGGGGACTGGAGACGCTGCCCCAAGGCATGGGCCCCAGTGCCCGTCAGGGACAGCCCAAACTTCCCTCAGTTGGCACTTTATAAATTCATGTGTTCCACAGATGTCTCTGAGTGTCTGAAGGGCCGGCAGGTGGGCGAGGCTCTGCCCGGGCCCCCTCAGACTGGAACGCTCACGGACCTCCCGGGAGCTTATGCAAGACGTGGGCGTTCACATTCCAGCCCTGGAGATTCTGACCCCACGGTCAGGGGTAGGGCACGGAGCCAGAGACTTAGCAAGCTCCTCCAGGGGATTTGGCTGTGGCTACTGATCAATCCAGCCTTTCCTGGATCAACTGGCTCCTTTTGGACACTTCCTGGGACAGGCAGCTCATTACCTCCCAATGGGCCCACTCCTGGGAGGGTCCAGCACAACATCAGAGCTCAGTTAACGTTAGATACAGATGGATCAATGGGCAGACTAAGGATGGATGGGTGGGCGGGTGATGGATGGATGGATGGATGGACTATTGAATGGATGGATGGATGGCGTCTGCAGCACTGGCCTCTTAGAAGAAAGTCCAGATTGCGTATGGGTATTTGCCTTTTGTCCCTCACCCCAGCAGCGAGTAGGGTAAAAGGAGGAAGAGCAGTGAAGATGGGACGGGGTGGACAGTAGAGGGAAAGGGGTGAGGTGCTCCCTGCTCTCTCCGGGGGCCCCAAGGCGCTCACCACAGGCAGGGCTGAGGCAGGGCCCCGGAGCCCAGGCAGAGGGAGAGAGTGGTGACTGAACAGAGGGACAAGCCCAGTGTTCTCACTGAGTGGCTGGCTCTCACTGGCCAGGGCGGGAAGGGGTCTCGGAGCTCCCCAGGAGACGAAGGGAGGAGCCTGTCAAAGGCGCAGGGGTGGGGCTGGGGCGGGCCAGGCACACACAGCCCTCACTTGCGGACAGGCCTGACCACCGTGCGGGTCCTCTCTCCCTGAGGCCCCTCCTGCAGACAGGCAGGCAGATCTAAACAAGCAGAGGACAAGACGGAGGGCATGAGAGGGGTCAAGGCTGCCCTGCACTGCCAGCCAGGCGGGGGCTCGGCCATGGGTCCGAGGGGTGCTGCGCAGCCGGACAGTGGACGCTGCTGCCCATCACTGAGGACAGGGCGCCGAGCTCCCCCCCCCCACCGCCCCTGCTGTCTCTGTGCGCCATCAGCCCCACGGGGCCGTTCAGTGTGGGAGACGGTTCTCACCTCACAGGCACATCCAACCACAGCACCCCGAGCGCTGGAATCACTTACAGTTTGATCTGAGAACAGTTTGGATGTCGCCCTGTGATTTGGTTATGACAAGTCACCCATTTCACACTCGCCTGTTCATTGTCATTTTGCTCCCTCGTGACCAGAATGTACAAGAGGCTGCTACCGGAAGTCAGTTTGCTTATAGAATCCCACACGGAGTCGCAAGTTGACTGACAGCTCTTTCTGCTGAATAGCAATTAGCCCCCTGACTGCAGCCCTAAAATATGCATGGGATGACACAGCCCTCAAACCACGTGTTTCAGTGATGGCTGCTGTCCTTGTTCAGGGATTATTGCCATCAAAGGGTGCTCGGTGTTCTGATAAAGCAATAATCTGGCAGTCCCTCGTGGGCAGCCGTCAGTTACGGAAACGGTGCATTAGGCTGCAAGAAAAAAGTGTGAACACTGACATGTGCTATCTGATAACATGCAGTTGTGGTTCATTGACTCAGTGAGTCGATGGTTATCAGGCGCCCGCTGTGACCTGTGACCTGGTCCTGGGCAGGGCGCTGGAATGCTTTGGTAAACAAGGTGCTGCCCGGGAAACCTGAAACGGGTTTCCGACACTTCGCAGCCTCTACGGGTCTATGTGACAGACTTCCTCATACGTCACCAGTGAGATGAGACCAACGAGAAGATCAAGTTTCCAAGTGTAAAGAAAGGACTCCTTGATTTTGAGATTATGAGTTTTCTATTCTAGGGTTAAACTGTCTTTCTTGTTAAAATAACAGCAACACTAAAAGAGTAGTTAGGGTTTTGTGTTTCTTAAACACCTCAACTTGGCAAAATGTAGTTGCCCTGAAACAGGTCTGGCTCGTGAAACCCCCAAACCTAGACCCCTGCTTTGGGGTCACCAAGTCCAGCCGCGGAAAGGCCTGTCCTCACAGGGTCATGAGCCACATCTCAGGCTCAGCCTCTGCCTCGCTGGACTTCAGCTTCCTTCACAGACTCTGGCCAGAACAGCGGCCACTGTCACATGCACATGGTACCTCCCGGCTTGGGAAAATGTCCTCTGTATAGCAGCCTTTAAAATTCTGTCCTAAAGCCTCCAGAACAATCACCCTCCAAATGAACTGAGATCAGAGTCTCAGGTTACAGACCTCTAGTTACAGATCCAGATTCCTGGGCCCCTCCTCAGCTCTGCCTAATCAGCCCCTCTGCCGTAGCTTGCCTACCTCTGGCGGTGGGGAGCTCACCTCCTCTCAGGGTCCTCCCATCTTTGCAGTGCCAAATCTTCACAAGTGTGTCCCGTCTGCTTTATTCAGTTGAGGTGTGATATAGGTACAGTAAAGCTCCCTCGAGCCTATTTTTTTTACAGAGACAGAGAGATAGACAGGAATGGAGAGAGATGAGAAGCATCAATCATCAGTTTTTCGTTGCGACACCTTAGTTCAGCGGTTCTCAACCTGTGGGTCGCGACCCCGGCGAGGGTCAAACGACCAAAACACAGGGGTCGCCTAAAGCCATCGGAAAATACATATTTATTATACAATACATTTTTAAATAAAATATGTATTTCCGATGGCTTAAGGCAACCCCTGTGTTTTGGTCGTTCGACCCCCGCCGGGGTCGCGACCCACAGGTTGAGAACCGCTGCCTTAGTTGTTCATTGATTGCTTTCTCATATGTGCCTTGACCGTGGGCCTTCAGCAGACCAAGTAACCCCTTGCTTGAGCCAGCAACCTTGGGTCCAAGCTGGTGAGCTTTGTTCAAACCAGATGAGCCCACGCTCAAGCTGGTGACCTTGGGGTCTCGAAACTGGGTCCTTCGTGTCCCAGTCTGACGCTCTATCCACTGCGCCACTGCCTGGTCAGGCTTTCTTGTTCTTGATAAAAATGGAATCATAGTGTCTGCTCTTTTGTGCCAGGCTGCTTTCACTCGCCATTGTGGCTATGAGATTGATCCACGTGGTGGCATCTACCTGAGGTTCGTTCGTTCTTGTTCATGGCTGTTTAGTATTCCATCGTGGGAGTAAACCACATTATCGATCTATCCATTCTACTGTCAATTGGCATTTGTTTCCAGTTTCTGGCTATAACAAATAAAACCACGTTGCACATTTTCGACCGTATCTCGATGGACAGGGCACTCATTTCTCTGGGGCATACACCTAGGAGCAGAATTGCTGGGTTCTAGCGTCAGCCATGTTCAGTCACACAGTTTTCCATCATGGCTGTGCCATGTGTGAGAGTTCCGGCCTCGGTTCATCTCAGTCTTTCTCACTTCAGCCATTCAGGTGAAGGGTGGCAGTACTTCCCTGTGCTTTTAATTTGCATTGCCCTAATGAGCAATGAGAAAAATAACGCCATTCCCTCTGCTCATTGGCCATTAGGATATTCTCTTTGTTGGGTCCATATGCTGAGACTATTCTTCCAGGCTGTGCCGTTTAACTCTCTGAGTGGTCTTTTGGTGAACCAAAATTCCTAATTTTAATGAAACCCAGTTTATCGATCTTTTCTTTGCCATGTCGTGTCTTTTCTGTCCTGTTTAAGAAATCTCAGCCAACCCCCAATCTGGACGTGCCAAGGGGTGCCAGCTAAGGGTGGTGGCGAAGAGTTCAGTTTCTGGAGGCGGAAGCTCTGGGTTTGAACTCAGTGCTGCTGCTTTTCTGAATCTGTTTCCCCATCTGTAAAATGGGGAGGGCTCTTTGTAGGGCCGCGAGGAACACGAATAAGCTAACAAATGACATGCTTGGTCAGCGTTAACAGTAGTGGTTGCTACCCAGAGCGTGGCTGCTGCGTCCCACTTCCCTGGGAAGTCGGCAGAAACACCAATCCCCAGGTGCCCAGCCCCCACCCGCGTGGGTCCCTGTCCCCAGGGGCTTTCAGTGCCCTACCGGCATGGAAACCTTCAAGATGGCCCAGCCCTCTCATCTGAAGGAAGAGAGACGGGGAGGGAAAGGGGCTGCCGCGCCCCTGAGACTGAGTCCAGGCCTCCTCAGCCCGCACGCCTCCCCGCTCGTGCTCACGCGTCCTGCCCCTGCGCAGAGAATCAGCCCCACCCCCTTGCTGTGTTTCAGTGGGGACACCGTACTACATGTCACCCGAGCGGATCCATGAGAACGGCTACAACTTCAAGTCCGACATCTGGTCTCTGGGCTGTTTGCTGTATGAGGTGAGCCCTGTGGCCTCTGGTGGGGCCTGTGTGGCGGGCGCCCAGCCCGGCGGGGTGCCCGCCACCAGCTTGGGGTGGAAACCCGGGGTGGGCGACAGCTACCTGTGGCACGTGTGGCCATTCTGGATGGAGGCACAGTAGGCTCAGACGTGAGACAACATGAACAAACAGGTGTCCCACCCATTGTGACCAGCCACCCTGGGGCCCCAGATGACTGGGGGTTTGGGGAGCACAAGCCACTTTCAGTCATGAGGCTGTGACCGAGAGGGAGGGCGGCGGGAAGGAGGGCGCGCCGAGCCCTGGAGCCCTGTGTACCTCCACAGTGGTGGCCACACCCCCGCTCCCGGCCCTGGGCCGCTAGTGCTGCAGTTCTCTCCAGCCCCCCTCCAGGTCCAGCTGCTGCTTTGGGTGAAAATGGTGGCCACAGAGGCTACCAAGGCCAGTGACGAAGCCGAGCCCAGGTCACACACTAACCTGGCTGTCCCTAGGCTCAGTGCTCCAGCATCACAGCTCTGCCGGCCTCCCAGGCTCCAGCCTGGGTCAGGGCGGGGATCCCAACCCACCTCCGAGTGGACCTTGTCCGCCTGGGTGTTGGGTCTGCGGGGAGGGGCTGTGCCCTGTATCTCGGACCGAGCCAGTGCCCTCCGCATAGCAGGTGGCCGGGGGTGCTGATTTGAATGTGTGTGTGAGTGTGCGCATGCGTGTGAACCTCACATACCGTGGTAATCTGGGTGAGAGAGATGCAGGGCCCTGGTATACACCCAGACTCTGGTCAGAAGGACCTGAGTTGAAAGCTCAGCTCCCACGCACTCCACACCCGCTGGCCACGCGGGCCCAGTGCGTGGCCTCCACTGCCCGCCTCCAGCAGGGAAGCCCTGCAGCTGCCACGTCGCCCTGTGTGCAGTGCGGGCTGGCTTCCGTCCAGCGGAAGCCTCAGCTCTGTCCTGCCCTGTGGCTGTTGTCCCTCGTCCAGATGGTTGGGTCCTTATGTTTCCATTCTGCGTTTGGGATTTCCGTGAGCTGCGTCCTGTGAACTGGGAGCATCTCCAAACATAAACCAGCAGGCACACAGGCTGACCAGGGCGGCACAGGCGCGTCCGCAGCGCTAGTGGGAGGACGGCAGCTGGCCTCGTGCTCATACGAAGCCTCCCACACGAGAGCCTTGTCGCAGCTCCCAGAGGCAGATGCAGCCTGAGCCCGTGGCCTCACGGATTATGGGCCAGCAGCCCTCCAAGTCCCCGTCTTGGGCACTAAAACGCCTGCCTAACGAAGCAGGGTCAGTGCTGGTGGCTGCCCAGCGCACAGGCTCTGATGCGCCCACCAGGGGGTCTTACCTGTCGGCAGCATGTGGGCCACGTGGCTTGCAGCCCGGGAGGGACGTGTTGGCAGTGGGAAATCAATGAAACCAATCAGTCGAGTCCTGTGGGCATGGATGTCCTCGGGGACAGTGGGGACTGACCTCAACCTAATGGCCCTGGGCCCCCCACGGATGGGGACTGTCGTGGCCAGTCGGTCGTGGCCAGCCCCTCTGGGGGTGCCAGTCGGTGGGGCTTTGCCCTAGGCTGCCACCCCTCTCCCCACACCCCAGCCCCGCGGGAAGCGGGAAGCGGATGTTTTCCCAGCAGACGGGGAGGGAGCTGCATCTGAGCCCAGGCTGGGTAATTGGAAGGAAACACCCACAGACACGACTGACTGGAGCTCGCGCCACAGCCTGTGGTGTGCTCCGGGGTGCCAGCCTGAAGGGCTGCGATAGAGGCTCCCCCCACACGCCCAGACCATGTCTGAGGGTCCGCGTGGCCCCCATGAAGCACACCTGGGCACGGAGCCAGAGAAAGCTTGCCTTCCCCCGTGCCCCCGAGGATGAGGACGAGGACGGGGAGAATCAAAGTCCTTGTTGGCTTCCTGGGGCTGCTGTGAGCCGGTCACCACAAAGGCGATAGCTCCATGCAACATACGGTTCTTTTCCTACCATTCTGGGGGTCAGAAGTCCAAAATCCGTTTCGGTGGACTAAGGACAAGGTGTCGTCAGGGCTGGTCCCTTCTGCCACCAACTTTCCTGGGCTTGTGACCCCTCACTGTCTCAGCACGCCTCCTCCTCTTCTGTGGTCAGGTCTCCCCCGCCTCCCTCTCATAAGGACACTTGTGGCTACATTTAGGACCCACCGGAATCACCTGGGATAGTAGTCCATCTAGGGATTCTTAGTTTAATCACACCTGCCAGACCCCTTTTGCCATATAAGCTACACATTCACAGGCCCCAAGGATTGGGTGGAAGGGCTCTTCAGGCCATTATTCAGCCCACCACACCCTCTTGCACCTGGGCATCCAGATGTCCACCAAGGACCTCCTGAGGTCACCTAAGACGCTGACGTTGACCATGGCTAGTGAGGAGCTACCACAAAGCACTACACCTGGCCCATGCCCTCCAGGGTGGGTGCCCAGTGGGATCTGTCTTGAAGAGGTCAGCACAGGAGATGCCACATGGCTCAGCAGCTGGAGCAGCACTGCCCTGCACTCGGGTGAATCACAAGACTCACACCAGCACAGTCCCAGCCTTGCTTGAAGGGAGGGAGGAAGGCTCAGAGAGGTGGAGAGACCTCCTAGTATCACACAGCAAAGGAGTGGCCGAGCTGGGCCCTGGTCCCCAGGCCGCCTATCAGAGCCTACCCTCCTCTGGACAGGAGCCAGACCCCCCGCTCCCCCCGCCGGCGGGGTAGGCATGGCCTCAGTGGAGAAGGAGATGTGGAGTCTGCCCGGAGCCCCTGTGAGGGGAGCACCAGGCTGTGAGGAGCCCGGAGCGACTTCAGCAGGCCCCTCCTCTGCCCCGGGAGCTCCAACAGAGACGCCAGGTTTGGCCGTGTTGGAAGACTCGGTGCTTTATTTTCATTACCCAGCACATCCCGTGGAGGCGCCCAGCAGGCTGTCTGGCTCTACAGAATTTATTTGTCTACATGGGAGCTGAAGGAATTGGCTCATTCAATGCCAGCCCCAGGACCCTCAGCTGGGGGCCTCACAGCTGCCTCCAGAGGCTCGTGTAGGACTGAAACCCGGCAATAAAGTGGGGTAGGGGGAGACAGGGGTCAGCTGCACCTGGCTCAGAACCGAACCCTGCTCTGGAATTCTGGCATGAGCCAGGGAATGGTTCAGCTGCCCCTTCCTCGTTGGGGAGCAGAGCTATAAACCGCTTTGCGATGGGCCTCTGGGTTCAGACTCCAGGACGTGCCCGGGAGATGCTGGGTGACAAGAGGGGCGTCTGAGTCCCCGACAAGGTGGGAGTCACAGGCAATCACTGTCCTCTCTGCAGCCAGAGCCCCCTTCTCCCTCTGACATCTCAGATCACACACCAGCTCCTCTGAGCCCTCCCAGCGGGGGCAAGTGCCCACACTTCCCCATTTCCCTGGACGTGTGTCATTCCAATAACGCCAGGCAGGAAAAGTTCTGCCTTTGCGGAGCCGTGCTGAGAGCCGTGGCTTTGGCAGTTCTAACGAGACAACCAGCATCAGCCCCAAAGAGCAATTCCTCCTCCTCAGCCAGTCCCAGGAGGGTGGTCACCGGTACACAGAGATCTCGCCGTCCAGGGTAATCGGTCTAATCCCGGCGTCGCGAGCAGCCCGAGGTTCCTTCACAGCCCGATGCCCTGATCTGGGTGGAAGGCCCGTGGCCGGCAGCTGCGGGGGGGGGGGGGGGGGGGGGGGGGGGCTGCTTCCGCTAGAAGCTGCGTTGGTTCCCTGGGCCCAACCCTGTTCGAGAAGCTTTTCCGAAGCAGTATGGGGAAGGTGCTGGGAAGGAGGGGAAAATGACCTGAAATGGGGATGGAGGAGATGGGGTTTGCCCCTCGCCGTGCTCTGGGGCCCTTTAGGAATCACAAAGAGCAAGGCTTTTGCAAGCCAGATCAGACTGGCTCGTTAAAAGCATCACCGGCTCCCTCTCCCAGGTCGGACGCGTGAAACACCCAAGCCGGTGTTAGTGGAGCCAACATTTGAATGTTCTTTCCACTCTGAACAGAATCACTTTGCAGGAAGACCCATCTTAATTAATCCCCAACCACGAGTCAGAGGGCACCCTGGTCACCCCGAGTGACCCCCTGGTACTCAGCTGCTCTCCGATGTGGCAACAGATGTCCTTTCAAAACTGCCCAATTAACCCTTTGCACTCGAGGTTCTCATTTTAATGATTGGAAATGCATCACCGAAGTGACGCCATCTTGCACACTCAGCGGTAGAGCCAGCTCCCGGTGAGGCTGCCGGAGCCTGTGGGAGGCAGGGCCCTGCACCCTTGTCCTTCCCTGCCACGGGCCACTCTGTGCAGGCCTGTCTTGGTCCGGACGGGCTCCCAGGCCCTCCGAGGGGCCCAAACCCCTGGCCCTGAGCACACCTGGAAGCACTTGGCCTGGCCTGGGCCCCTGGTCCACCGGTGCCACCCAGACAGTCCTGGACCTGGGTCAGAGGATGCCCTCAAATCTCCAGGCCACACTGCCGCCTCCCCAGTGGACATTTGTAAACCCAGGGATGCAGCCTGAGCTCTGAAGCCCCCTGGGCCTTCTGGAGGTGGGCCCTGCTCTTGGGGTCACAGGACCTGTCCACAGGGGTGAAGTGGACAGGGTAGATGGAGCAATTAAAGCCAGTAGGCAGCCACAAACCCAGCTACCAGGGGCTCCTCCCTGCCCTGAGCACTGTCCCTCGCTGGGCCACCGTCCAGGCCTAAGGACTCCTCAGCCTCCCAGTGCCCCGTCCCAGCCGGAGCCCTGGAGCCGTTGGCTGGGATCGTGGAGCGGCCTGGGCAGCCCGGCTCCTCCAAGGGAACGAGGGCCAAATGGACGGACAGGCACAACTACCCGAGCGCACTTCATTAGCGGGAGGCGCTGGGCCGTCTTTTGGCAGCAGTGAGCGGGAGTGACAGGAAGCACTTGCATCCTATTACGGATTAATCAGCAGATGGGCTGCCCAGCCGCTGCCCCGGGGAGCTTGCCCCACGGCTCCCGCATGCCCTCTTTGAAGACACCCCCCCAGTAGTGCTCTGAAGGGTGGGGTGGGGAGCCCGGTAGTTCCCTCCCCGGCTGGGTGAGAACTCCCCGTGCCCCAGGAGCCAGCCTGCCTTCAGGGTGGAGCCTCCTCCCTGGCCCGCTGAGCCCCCCCCCCCCCCCCCCCCGCAGCCCTGCAGGTGGAGCCTCTTCCCACTTTAGGGACAAGGAAACCGAAGGCCAACCACACAGCAGGCACACCCCGAGATTGCAGAGCAGAGCATTGGGCAAGCGGTGCCTGGCTGCAGAGGGCCCGGGCCCCTACCCCCGGGGTGACCAACTGGCCCACCGCCCTCCTCCTGCCTGCCCTCCCTGAGGATGTCTGGGCACCAGCTTCCAAGACAGCAGTAGCCAGGCCGCCAGACTCGGCTCCGTAGTGTGCTGGCAAAAACGGCCAGAATGAAAGCCCAGACTGAAATAAATGCCTCACCCCTCCCCCGCAAACATGTTTGTCCTTAGGTAATTCCCTAAAGTTATTACTTAAACAGACACCCTCCCACAGGTGTTTCTGGAATTGCTTTAGAAATACAAAAGGATGCACAGAGGACCTGCGGGGTCCAGGCATCACCCCCAGCGGGCCGGGCCGTTCCGCCACCTGCCCTGTGCGCGGCTGCGGGCCCCGCGCTTGCCCTCAGTGTCCAGTCTATTTTCGCCTTTCAAGTTTTGTCACTGAAACCCTTGTCCCATTTAATTTGCTTAATGTAACAAGGATCGCGTTGTAACAGCCACTTCTGTCGAATCCCGGCTTCCTCGGGGTTTTCGGGAAGTGCCGCTGGACAGTCGCTGTAGTGGGGACCAGAAAAGGACCCCAAGCTGGACTTCAGGGCCGAAAACTCCTCTCCCACCCCCCTCCCCCTGCAGATGGCAGCCCTCCAGAGCCCCTTCTACGGAGATAAAATGAACCTCTTCTCCCTCTGCCAGAAGATCGAGCAGTGTGACTACCCGCCTCTCCCCGGCGAGCATTACTCGGAGAAGGTGAGTCCGGCGGCCTCATGGGGAGGGGCTGACCTGGGGTTCTCCTAAAGGGGCGGAGGAGGGGGAGTTCTGGGAAAGTGGGGGGGGAGCAGATTATTGTTACAGAAAAGCTCTCAGCACCAGTGTGACAGGCTGGTGGCCCACCCACTGGCACAGAAACCAGGAGCTAGCCCAGGAGGCCCTGTGAGCGCACCTGTCCATCTGCCCCCGAACCCAGGGCTAAGGCTCGCCGCTGCATCCCAGGGACAGCTCTGCGTGGTCATACGGCAGAGCCAGACGCCCAGGTGGGAAGCAGCAGGGCCCTGGCTGGCCCCACACCACCCATAGCTGCCACACTGCTCCCGTGACAGGAAACACAGTGAACAGACTGTTCTCCTTGCTGTCACTGACTGGTCACACACTGGGTCTTTATTTTCAACATTTTAACATCGGGCACAGGGGCTCTAGACGTGGGTTCTGACAGGGCTGGCCTCGGTGTGTGAGGGTCATCCTCCTCAGTTCCGTGACCTTGAAAATAGGGCTAATCTTTGCTTCACAAGTAAAATGCGAGGGTAAAACGACAGGTTTACAGCATGGTATGGCTGAGGGTGGAGCCAGACACAGAGGTTTACACCCTTCACTGTTCTCGGGCGAGACACTGAACTTGTCTCAAGTTTCCTCATCTGTAAAACGGGGATCATCCTAGCATCTACCTCGCAGGGTCAGTGTCAAGATGAAGATAATGTATGCGATGTGCTCAGTCTAGCACCGGGCTGACATTGACCTCACCATCCTCAAAATAGGTCCTGAATGGAGCACAGGGTCTGGCTCAGAGTAAATGTTCAGTAAGCATCAACGATTATCATTTTTTCTGTTCAAGGTCACCACTAGTGGGTAAGAAGGGGAGTCTGAGACCTCCCTGGGCCTGCCAGCTCGCGGGCCATTCATTGCCTCACTAGATAATGACATCTCACCTGTGACCCACTGTGTTGGATCCTCCCCCATCTCACTTGACCAGTGAGGAAACTGAGACCCGGGTTAAGTCACTCCAAGTGGTGGAGGCAGGATTTGAACCCAGCCTTTGAACTTGATGCCGTGCTCACTGGTTCAGCCTCCCAGAGGACGGACAGTGAGGGCCAGGAGCACACGTTGCTAGTCGGTCAGCTCACTCTCTTGTGGCTTTTGCTTTGGCGGCTTACCAAGTTCTTCTGTGTACCCTTAGAGAAAGGAGGTGTGCTCTGGAGTGGAAGTTGGCAAGAAAGGAAAACCAGTTAGATTTCTTTACCAACTTAATGGCTGCCTTTGGTTCCTCTTCTCCCCTTTTAAATTTGGAATGCTGTACAAAGTTGAGGCAAGACGCCTGGAGGCACGTGACGTGGAGCAAATCCTACCTTCTGTGCCTCAGTTTCCCGCCTATAAATGGGAACCATAGTCCGCCTCATGGATCAGAAGCTGGAGCAAATGCATCTGTAGAAAGCCCTCGGCCCCTTCTCCAGCCCTCCCACCGCCACGGGGTCCTGCTCCCCAAGCCCCAGGCTTTCCCACCTCCGGGTGGGGGCCGGAGGTGCCTCCTGGCCCTGCAGTCCCCAGATCTCCTCGCGTTTGAAGTTCTGTCACCACTTATAAATGGAAGTAGACACTTGTTTTCCTCTTAACTTCCAAAATTTTCAAACATGCACTTACTGCCAACTGCATGGTCTAGTCACAAATGACAAGTGAAGTCACGTAAACTTCCCTGTAATCGGTTTTGTGGGTACTTTACCTGTCAGGGCCAACCACAACTACCGACCCCTGAGTTCTGTAAGGTTCCCAAAGCCGCCTCATCCTGGGCAGCCTTGGTCCGGGAGCGTCCAAGCGGCTGCAGGCTCAGCTCACCTGCCCAGGGCCTCTCAGTGTTTATAAAGCAGTGGGATCCAGAAAGGCCACACAAGCTGAGACGATGCTCACAATGCCCGACCCCAAGGAACCTTGTTTGCAGCCTAGGACACCTCAGGAGTGACACACGGGCTGTGAGCAGTGGCCCCGGGGCCTCCGCATGACCCTCCCCAGACTCTGAGCTGGGCCACGGGGTCCAGAGCCCCCTTATTCAGGACCAGCCAGCCCCTCTAGCTGCAGGTGTTTAAATGAAAAAACTGCAGTGAGTCCAGTGATGCAAGTTAAGATGTAGGCTTTTTAAGGTCATTATTTTAATTACCATTAAAATAATTGGCACTCTGGCTATCAGAAGGGAGGCGGTCAGAGGCTGAAGGCCCCCGCCCCCACCCTGAGGCGGGCGCAGCCTTCAGTGTCTGTATAATTAAAAGCTCCGTCTTTCATGAGCACAATCAAGAGGCCAGGGGGTGGGCAGACTGCAGCCCTGCTGCATGTTAATGCACTTATTATGATCAATAAGCCCTTGCCTTGAGTTCTGTCCTCTGGTTTAGGCATCCACGTGACTGACAGCAGACACACACAGATTTGCCTAGTAGTGTGAACAGTTTCAAGTTCAAAATCATTTGGCGGCACCCTCTCTCAGGGTCAAAGCATGGCCTCTGAGGCCAGCCCCGGACTGGTCCTGGCTCTGCTGGGCGCTGTGACCGCCCCCACTTCTCCCTTAGGCGGTCGGTCACTCCGCACCTCCCGGCCTTGAGGGTGTGAGTTAGGGCAGGCTGTTAATGCAGGCAGTACTCTAACACTAATGCCCCCTCTCCCTCACAGTTACGGGAACTGGTCAGTATGTGCATCTACCCTGACCCCAACCAGCGGCCCGACATCGGATACGTGCACCAGGTCGCCAAACAGATGCACGTGTGGACCTCAAGCACCTGAACGTGGACGCGGTGCGCCTCATCAGAGCCTGCACCACTGCCTCACCTGAGTCTTCTCTCCACAGTGGCCACCTGGTCGCCCAGATCAACCAAGAGGCCTCAGCAGGTTCCCCACCGGCCGGGCTTTGCGGCAGATGCTGTGTACAGAACAGCTGGGGGAGGGGCACTGGTCCTGTCACTGGTGGTCAAATTCCAAGTCCTTTCTTTAAACTGTTATGCAGTCTCAGCTGGGTTGTTGACAGGCGTGTGGTTCAGCGAGCCAGTGATGCACCCCTTGTGTCTGGACTGTAATGTGAATCTCTAGGCTAATTCCTTCAGTGGCCGGCACAGCCGATACTAACAGAACTGCAGGCGACTGTGTGATTTGTAGTGAGCCTTTGAAAATGGCTGGTAGCAAGTTCAGTTTAGCTCTTAGAATCTTTTCAATCAAGCTGTGTGCTTAATTTACTCTGTTGTAAAGGGATAAAGTGGACATAATTTTTTAAAGGAGAGTGGAGATTTTCTTTATATTTTTATCTACGTTTGTAACTCGATGAATGAGGGTGAGGAGAGCCCAGAACCTGCGCAGTTTCGGCAGACGGACAGCATTTGAAGGTGTGTCTTCCACGCAGCCGGCCCCGCCCAGCCACCTCCTGAACAGCTGCTCGCTGCTAGGCCCTGCGGCACCTGCCTGACCGCTGGCAGTTCTTTTAATGATCAGTGTTAAGCATTTTCTTCTGTGGGAAGGAACCATGGGACACCAAAAAATATAAAATATGCCTTCAAGTTCTGGTTCTGCGACTTCCTGCCAAGACCCTGGGCAAGTTTCTTAGTCTCTGAGCCTTAGTCTCCTCATCTGTAAAATGGGACTAATAATACCTACCACCTTCAGGGTGCTGACAGAATTTGAAATGAAAGATGAAAGCTGTCTAGCACACTGTAGATGATCCAAAATAGTAGCCACTCACCCCTTCACAAAACTCAAGTCCATGGACCATGTAAATCAATAATTAATGTACAACTGTATTATGTACAGGAAACCAGAAATGTGTTCCTTTATTTCTTGCTTCCAAATAGGATTAACTGTGAAGACTAATTTATAAATGTGAACTTAAAAACTAGAGCTCTGAAGGAAATAGTTTGAATTTTGTCTTTATACTCAAGTTAATCCTCAAATGGTCTAGTTGTCGCCCACTGAGACGTGGTGACGGTCAGCCCTCCAGGCAGAGCACACACCGCCGCCCACCTGTGCCCTGGACTGCGGCTGATGGCTGACGGCCCTCCCCAGGATAAAGGGCCGGGACTGGGCTGCTGCTCTGTTTCCATGTGTGGACCCTGTTCTGTTAACACTGTCGGGCTTGAGAAATCTTCTTCAGATGCAGCCTTTGCTTTATACATGTTCTCCATATTTGAAATAAAACGGGGTAAGGGGGGGTTACTTGTGTGAATGAGTACTGTATATAGATAACTTTAAAACGATTTCACTTTGCAGGACAATTCTTTGAGACACCTTTAAAAATATAATTGCTCGGGACCCAGACATGCTGTGTGGTCCCGGACCTTTTTGAAGCTCCCAGAGAATTTTGAGTTATCAGCCAAGTTGCTCTAAGTAATTCCCCTGCTCTCCTGCCCTGCTCCCGGCAGTCTGCACACAGGAGGCTGGGCCTCTTCCTCCAGTTCCCCGGCCACGCTTTCTCTAGGGGAGTCCAGGCCTGTCTCCCACCAAGCACTTACCACTGAAAGTTTTTCGAATTCCAGACAGATTTTTTGCAAATATCCCTATGTTCTCAGACCCCACCACATCTCCCTCAGTAGAGGAGCCGGCTTTGTACACGCTGTAAGCACAGTTCTGCCTGCCAGGGCCCTCCAGAGGCCTAGTTTCAACCCCTCAACAGGCCTCTGTTTGTGAAATGAGCGTGCCGAATTATTACAAACAGTAATTGGCAAAGCAGACCGCCCCTCCCTGCCCTGTCCGGGACGTAGCACTGACCGTGTCTGGCAGTTCTTTCTTACTCGGCTGCTGGGGCAAAGGCTGTGCTGCACTCATCCTAAGAAAAATTAAAGAGAGACCACCCAGGACCACCCTAAACAAAGAGAAGGTGTGTTACTACAAGGGGTGGGTATAAAGGTTCAACTGAAGAATCGGCGTAACCTAATGTGACTTCCTGCAACAACGAGCCTCATCTATGTTCAGGGTCACCTTGTGCTTACACCCCTTAAACACAGACTGGCCCTTGGGAGGGATAAACGTCCTGAGGGGGGGCCAGGCCAATGGCCATGATGGCCCAAAAAACCACCCAGCCGCCAGACCTCAGCCACTCAATCTGGTTTTCATGCTTTATTGGGTTTCATTCAGCAAGCAGTAGCTGAGTGAATGTCTTACAGGGAGACTTCACCACCACCCCCGTCTTCTAGAGCAGTAGCCAGCCATCCACCGACACCATTCAGGAAGTGTCCATCGTTTGCACTGTTTCTTCCAGCACCTCAATTTCCAGGGCAGTGACTTTCTCAGTGAGGACTGCAGTGGTCCCTTTCTCACACCTGTACCGGCCAAACCTAGTGAGAAAAAAGTAACAGCCAAGAGTTAAGATCCTCAAGGGGCCACCGGAGGGCTGGAGAGAGGGACACGTATGGAGGCAAGCAGCCAGGCCTGGGCAGGAATCCTAGCTCCCCCGATCTCACCTTCCTCAGCTCTCATGGGCTATTCAACAGGGACACCTGGGAGACAGGCAGCAAACTAAAAGCAGCACCGGGCACTTATGGGCACCCAAGTCTCCGCGCCCGCCTCACCATCCCAGAAGACGCTGAAGGCACGTGCTCATCTGCCATCCAGCCTCCCCAGAGCACCTATAAACCAGCAGGAAGCAATGCTTCCTTCCGGGAGGCTGTCATCACCCTGTCCTTGTGTAGCAACAGGGCCGACTTGTTTCCTTAAACACTTAGAAAATATGTAAAAGCACAAACAGTATAAAAATGCCCCACTGCCAGACTCCAGGCTTGTGACTTAAGACCACACACTCAAGAAAGGAGAGTTAACTGCCTCCTGCAGGGACATGGTGGGTAACCGTTAGGACACACCCAACATGGTCTTGCTTGGCGTGAATCCGCCAGGTTTCTCTTGAGCACAAGGCAGTCTGTAAGATGTGTACCTGCACCGCTGGTTCTCACGCTGGGGCCAGGAATTACATTATTGTCAAACAGCACCACAAATCCAACTGCCCCTGTGGCCTGTCCCCAGCCGGGACATTATTTCTGTCAACCTGGCAGGGACTAACGGAACACTGCTGGTTATGCCATGACCACATGCTCCTCTAAAAACACATTGTCTCAAATGGAACTTGTGCTCAGAGCAGGAAGCAGAAAAGGGCCACATCACCGAGCTCTATATCACTTCAAGAGTGCGCAGCAAAGAACAGCTGGCCTTCATGCTTGTCCCCTCCACACTCCTTTGCAGATGCACCTTTTTAAGATGTTTCCCACCCTCTCCTGTTGGTGTGAAGATGTGGCTCCTTCCCCAGACAGGACTTTGACGGCTGCCATATTGGAACAAGAGCCTCCTCCCCATCCTGGGTTACAGCACTTGGTTTCAGCAGCACGCAGGGAGGGCTCCTACCTTAACTGGACTGCAAACCCGGCCTGTGAGGGCTGAGAGCAGAGGAGCCAATGGGCACGTGCAGGGCCAAGTCCACACTGGGCCTGGGCCCAGGAGGCCTGCCCGGGCCCTAGGCTCTGCTCACCCTGACTGTTCACTCTGGGAGAAGTTCCCCTAACCCGGCAAATGCCTCACCAGTCAGCCGCTGGCAGAAAAGATGACAGTCAAGTTCCAGAGTGCCCCCCTGGCACCTGCTGTAGTGCCTGGGCACTGAGGGGGGCAGCTCAGCCCAGAGGGCAGGCTCCCAACACCTGTCACCGTGTGCCCAGCACACTTCACACCACTCACTGAATATCCACAATTAGTCTAAGTTGTGTGTTAACAGTCTCCTTTATAAACGTGATCTGTGTCCCAAGGGAGTGTGTCATGGCCACACTTCCCTTTGGACAAGGACTGCTGTGCTGAGCACAGGTTCCTTGTCTGCCACAAACACTACTTTCCAGTGGCGCCAACATGGCCTGCAGAGCCCTCAGCCAGTACACTGTTCAGTCTGGGCGCAGTGGAAGCACCTACCCTTCCTGAGCTCGTCGCCACGGGATTGCTCAAGTCACGTGGCATCTCGCTAATCACGGAAGTGGGTCGTGCAGGGACGCTCCGCTCCCACTTCAGAGAGCTCAATAAAGCCTGCTTCCCCCCACACAGCCCAGGCCTGAAAGGTTCCCTCCCTCCTGCCAAAGACCCCAGGAACTCCCCGGCTCATTAGAAAGCACCTAGACTAGCTCCATCATTTCAGAACAAGGAGACTGGCTGGCCTCAAGTCCAGGCAACGGCGTGTCCCCGCCCCAGGCCAGAGCTCTCCGTGCTGCACTGCACACGCCAGGAACACACCGAGTTTCCGCACTGCGGAGCGCACACAGCGGCGAGCACCTGCCGGTTCTCCATGTTCTGCGCTTTCCTTGTGAGTTTCTCCTGAGCCAGACTCAGTGTGTGTCCGTGGGAGGTAAACCACGCCCGCCCGAGGGTGCGTGCTGGCTGTCCTCAGAGGAACGCAGCTGGAAGCCGAGCTCGGGGAGCCACATAGGTTTAGACCTGCTCAGGCTCCAGGAGGAGGCCGGGCCAGGCTGGCCACGCGGCTGGCCAACCATGCTGGACGGTGGACAAGCAGCTCACCCGCACACACACCGGCCACCGGGCCGGCCTCCTTCCAGTTCTGCTCAGCAAATCGGCCTGCCCCGCACCGAGCCCGGCCACACAGTGGGACCCAGTGCCGACTCCACATGTGCCACAGGCTGAATGGGCAGCTCCCTGAGGGCAGGCCTCGCCGGCTCACCCCAAAACTTGCTTCAAGACCCCTAGCACATGGTCCACAGCCACGGGGGGCACCTGCACTGCCCAGGGAAGCTATCGGCCGGCTGCCCGCAAAGTGTACCCTCCCGCAATGGCACACACAGGGGAGTCGTGAAGAGACTAGCGAGAGGACATCAGGCGATTCAAACCTCTCCCCCGGCCCCACCTAGGGCTCTCTCTTGCGCTTCCTCCACCCTCCATCCACATTTTACAAATTAAATCATTTCCCTACACCCGACAGCAGCCTGGAATCACGAAGCAAATAATGGCTTAAAGGCCTGTTATGTAAGGCAGGTACGGGGACAGTGGACTGACTTAACATGGGTAAGAATCAAGAAAACTCGTCCAGGTGCCACGGAGAGGTCATGGGTGGCACAGACTCCAGGGGACACAGGAAGAACTGCACCTCCTTCACTCACCTGGTCCCCTTCTTGTTGGGCACTGAGAACGGGCGGAGAAAATCCAGCTTGCTCTTGCTGATGACACAGATGTCAATGTTACTTCCAGACCCCAAGTCATTGAAAATGCCAGCTGAAATGGCCTCGCTCACCAGCTTCTTGGCTTCCTCCTCCTGAGAAAGACAATGGGAACAATGATATCCAATGGTGCACAAAATCACCCATGAGGTAGGCACTGTTTTCAATGCCTGTTTCACAGATGGAGAAAAGGTCTCAAAGTACGTCAATGATTTGCCAAAGGTTCCTTATTGTTAAGTGCGGGACCCAGGCTTCTCAAACCTTCATGCATGTACCTCAACACACTGCTTCCAGTCCGACAGTCACCACGTAGCTGAGGCTACAAGTTGACAGAAAGCTACTGATCACGGGGTCAGTAAATTTTTCTGGTAAAGGAGGCCAGGTAGTAAATATTTTTAGGCTTTGCGAACACAGTCTCCATCATAACTACTCAACTCAGTCATGATAGCACAAAACCATAGACAGTATGTAAACAAATATATGTGGTTATATGCCAATAAAACTTTATTAACAAAAACAAGAAGTGGGCCAGATTTGGCCCATGGGCTATAGTTTGCTAACCCTGATTGAAAATATCCAACAATAATTGGAACCTGACTCCTGGTAACATAATGAAGAAAGTCAGTATCATAGAGGAAAATAACACACAATAGTTCTGGGAAATGGTGGCAGAATCAAGGGTAGGATCTCTTGGCCAAAGAATCTATCACCTCCCCCACTAACAAGCCTACATGTTCATTGAATTGATTCATTTCTTTGAATCATTCTTCTACTTCTCCTTTAAAAAGCAAGACTAAGTCCCTAACAGTAACTGGTACAAAGTGAATTAATTCATTTCTTATCCAAGAAGGCCTACCACATGCCAGATCCTGTCCTAAGAGCTAGGGCTGCAGAGTGGATGAAGGCCCCAAGGTCCCTGCCCTGTAGGGACTTGGAGTCCACTGGAGGTATCAGACCCCAGGAACTACACCACAGTGCAGTGTGGTGAGGGCTAGCAGATAACTAAGAAGGAGGGCGGGAACACTGGCCGGGTCAGCAAAGCTTCAGAGAGGACTGAAGAACAGGCCACACACCAGGCACTGAAAACACAGGGCAGTGAAACAGAAGGCGGGCAGCGGAGGAAACACGGTGGGACCTGGAGAACACCAAGCTCAAGCTCTTTACGCAACAAGGACAAAAATGAGCCAATCTCCTAAGGAAGGAACTCTAACTTGTGCTGCAACCCTTTCCCAATCCATAAGCATACTGTCACACTGCTAGGAAACAGTAAAGCAGGCTGCTCAGGCTCCAGGGCAAGAGTCCATAAACATGCAAGCTCATCCAAGTAACACCCTTTGAGAAGTAAGATTTCCCACCCCAAATTCCAGCCTGAGAGCCTCAATGGGCAAGTTGTGAGATCTGAGAGACCACTGAGGACTCCTGCCCTAAGCCGGGAAGTGGGATTCCAGTGACATGAGCGCCCTCTACAGACTCAAGAGAAGGATGGAGATGGCTTTGCTGGAAGTGGGACCCTCAACCGGCAAGCAAAGGCTAGGGCAGGGGTCTGCAAACTTTTTACCCGGGGCCAGTTCACTGTCCCTCAGACCACTGGAGGGCCGGAGTATAAAAAAAACTATGAACAAATCCCTATGCACACTGCACATATCTTATTTTAAAGTAAAAAAACAAAACGGGAACAAATACAATATTTAAAATAAAGAACAATTTAAATCAACAAACTGACCAGTATTTCAATGGGAACTATGGGCCTGCTTTTGGGTAATGAGATGGTCAATGTGCGGTTTCATATTTGTCACTGCTAGCCGTAACAAGCGATATGACGTGCTTCCAGAGCTGTGACGCATGCGTCCCACGTCATTGGAAGTAGTACTGTACGTGAGCGATGCCACGCTTTGTGGAGCCGCCACATACAGTGCTCCTCTCACTGACCACCAATGAAAGAAGTGCCCCTTCCGGAAGTGCGGTGGGGCCTGATAAATGGCCTCAGGGGGCCGCATGCAGCCCCCGAGCCATAGTTTGGGGACCCCTGGGCTAGGAGGTCATTCTGATCTTTATTCCACAAGGTTTATGTACTTTCTGATTGGCACCTATGTGCCCAATGAAGTCAGTTAATTCTC
Organism: Saccopteryx leptura; assembly: GCF_036850995.1. Classification (NCBI taxonomy): domain Eukaryota; kingdom Metazoa; phylum Chordata; class Mammalia; order Chiroptera; family Emballonuridae; genus Saccopteryx; species Saccopteryx leptura. The sequence goes on along the minus strand of NC_089504.1, from coordinate 11,058,578 downwards.
TTGAGCATATATAGTCCCATACTAATTCATTCAAACAGGATCCTCTAATCAGGGATTCTCTCCCAGGACACCAACAGTCTATGAGGCCAAAGCCTTACTGGAAACCAGTGGCAGCAAGAAAGTGCCTTTGAGAAGGGGATGAGGGATGACTGCTGCTGACCCTACCATACAGACAGCAAAAGCCAACCTCCAATTTCACACACGCGACCGCATTCCGACTTGTTTCTCTTACTACACAACCTGGACGTGCATGCGTGCGTGTGCTGTGGCATCCTGTTTGCTCCCTTGCTTCTGACCTGCCATCTCTTCTTCCCTTCTTGTCCCTGCTGTTACATTATTTCCTTTGCTTTGTCATTGCTGCTTTTCCAAACACTGCTGTGCCTTGAGCCAGCCAATAGTACTTAGTGGATGTCACAAATCCTGCTGGCAGCACTTAGGACTGCCATTTAAATTTCCCAGATTATGTTGTATTTGGGGATGGAGGAAGATGAGGAAACAGAAATACACACATGATACCAGGCATGCATACCTAATGTCATCAGTTTGGGCACAGACACCAGAATGCTGGCAGTGCTGAAATTATAGGTGAGCCTTCCTCTATTTTACAGATATTCTGCCAGTAGATAAATTTACAAAAATTTTAAAGTGTGCACATTTGAAACACAGTATGTATAGCTTTATTCAAAAAATTATGTTTGCAATTATTTAAGTGTAAAATAAAAGCTTTTAAAAACTGGGACTATATCTTTTAAATTCATTTCCTCCCCACCAATTCTAAGGAAGATGACTCCTTAAAGAAAAAAAATCTCACAAGCCCCTTACTTTTTCCCCAGTCCTACCCTCCTCATATACACAGGACTCTAAGATGTTATGAACTTTCTGTTTTATTGAGCACCTACTATATAATGTGCCAAGTACTGAGTTAGGCACACTTTGACAATCATAATTTTTATCCATGCCTCCAACCATCTTCTGAGGTTGGTACTGTCAGAAACCAGGGCTGAGAAAAAGAAAGAGAAAGAAAGTCAACGGCTCATCCAAGGTCACACCGCTAGGAAACAGTAAAGCAGGCTGCTCAGGCTCCAGAGGCCGCACAGCTCACAGGTAACTTGTCTGAGCAGGGGGCTAGGAGCTCCTTGGCAAGTCGGGGACAGTGGACAGCAGTTCCCCGTTTTAGGGTAGGTCACTCGCCTATCACCAAGGATCTTGAGAACTTACGCAAGTTTAAAAGGACAGTGGTTGCCACTTTCTCTTTGGGCCCATTAACAGTTCCTCTGATGGCCATTCCCATGGGTGGTGGGGAGCACCATGTTCCCCAAACTGCCCACAGACCACCACCTAAATAAACATTTCTACAATGTAACATGACAAAGATCAATACCAAGACCCAGCATCTTATTTCACATAGCCCCCACCCCTACACCAAGGCCCTCTCAAAACACAAATGAAGCTCTACTGTCTACCCATTGCGTAACAGTTAATGTCTTTCAACAAATATTTACAGACACCTACTATGTTCCAGGAACTGCTTCATATGTCGAATACTATCTTTTACCACAATATTTCCATCCCCAGAATTCTAGACACATATGCAAATATGCTACCGAGTATATTCAGATTGTTTTCTGTATAGTAGAATTTCACAATTAAACAACTCTTGTCTTTGACACATGCTACCAAATATTTAGAAAAACTATCAAGAAAAACCACAAACCAAAAGCAAGAGGTAGAGAAAACACCACATTTTTATCTGTCTCTGGCCCACAACAAATGCAGGAAGCACTGTTTCCTTCTCCAGGATTCCTTCTTCATAGGGAAACTGCCCCTCCCTTTTTTGGAAGATACAGAGTGACCCGGGCTCTGAGCATCGCCTGCCTGGGGACAGCTGCAGCAGAGGGCTATACCCAGGCCTGCGCGGCCCGGACCCCAGCTGCCCAGGCCCAGGGGCGCTGCTCTCCGGCTGCCGGGCCGGTGTCCTCCCGGCCAGCTGCGCGCAGATTTACATTGCTAGTCACAGGGGAACGTGGAACCAGGAGGATTCATCCTGGCTACCAGAAAAATGGCCCTGCAGGCTACGGGTAGCTTCTTTTTTACTTTGCGACACTCAGCCAGAAAAATCACCATGATACCTGGTTGTCAAGTTAGTTGGGGGACCCAAGTTAGTTGACCTTACCCAGGGTCAAGGTGATCAGACTGGGTCTGAATCTCCAGTTTCCTACTTACTGCTGTGCAACCTTGGGCAAATCATTTCACCTCTCTGAGTTCACTCTCCTCCTCTGTAATACAGTGATGATAAATCAGGACTCATCACACACTGCTGCAAGCATTGGACATAAAGTATGAAAAGCACCTACTGCATTCTGGCACATAGCTGTCGTTTAAAAGTGGTAATTTATTCAATCAAGCAGGCCAAGAGGGCTTCTTGAGACAATCTGTCTCTAAGCAATGGTGGCCTGTACTGAGCCCCAGGGAGGAGGAGGAGGTCCACACAAACCTGCTGACAGATCTTCACCCAGTGCCACAGAGAGGTTCCAATAATAATTAATCCAAGCAAAAAGCACCCCCCCTAAAAGTTCAGAGAATATAAAAGGCGCACTTCCTGCTTTATGGCTACAAAGACCAAACTAACTGGGACTATCAGTCCCCCGGGCCACCCCTGCTTCGTAAATGAGATTACAATAAGAGTGATGTACTGTACCACAAGTCAGCTGTGACAAGCAGCACTTTATGGAGCTATCTGTTTGTCTCCATCGCTGCATCACACAATGTGTCCCTGGACTCCAATGTGCAGCTCCATTTACCGCCACATGACAAATGGGCAGCACTTGTAAAAGGCACAAAGAGGTCCACGCTGGCCATGTAATGGTCACCACAGCTGTACCCGAGTGCTTGAGGGGACAAAACAGACCCCCAAGTTCATTAAACTGACCAGTAATGGATCTTTCAAAAAGTGCCTTAGGAATCGTACAGAAAAGGCTAAAATAAATAACTCAGCATGGAAGGCTAATCTGAAATGGTGTTTGATAAATTATTTATAACACAGGCGATTGTCTGCATTTAATATTGGAGCTACTAGTGGCATCTTTAAAAGATGATTTATGTGTTGTAATGCTATTAAACTTTATATTGGCCCACAGCTAGCTATAAAGTCTGCTGAGATTTAGAGAATGAGTTTTAAACTGTCACTGCAACATCATAGGAGATGGAGACTGTATTAAATCTTTACTTTAAACCTGTTATCTAGAGAGTTGCATTTTGTAGACACTCACAAACTGATAGATTACCTCGGAATCCGCTATGGTGCAGGTCCAAAATAGTACCGCAAAGAAACTTTTCAACATTATTCTTTTCTACAGCTACAATCGAATTTCTCTTCTCACTTAAGTGATTTTTAGATTGGGAATGTCACCAGAGTACAATGCAGGTGCCCCAGCCAATGGGCAGCCCTGGACAGCTTGGCATCAAATTAATACTCTTTAAATAAACCTCCTACATCCAACTGTTCAGTTATGCATTCTGAACCGGTGTCTTACTTACATTAGGGACAGGCAAAATATGAAATATGCATTTGACTCAAAACCTGACGTACTATTTTAGATAGGCTTTAGAATGCGGAAATGTGTGTGTGTGTATGTGTGTGTGTGTGTGTGTGTGTGTGTGTGTGTGTGTGTGTGTGTGTGTGTGTGTATGTGTATGTGCAAGGTGGGGCAAGAGTAGGCTTACAGTTGTGAGTATGTGAAACACTGCATTCTTGTATCACTAATTATTGTGTTATTTTCCACATGAAAAACTGTAAACCTACTTCTGCCCCAACTTGTATATGGCAAGTTATTTGAAACAATTTATAACTAAAATATTTTTAATTCTTTAAATAATTAAAAATTGGTTATATGCTGGAAAGGACTTCATTGACGAGCTGAGGTGCTGAGGTTAAGGGGCTGGAAGCGGGAAGAAACACCAGCCTTTCCATGAAGAACGGTTCTCCCGGCCCCAGGGCTCAGGGACTTCGGCCTCCCACCTTTGCTTGAGGGGACTAAGGGTGTGGGTGGCACCCTACCTGACCTCTCACACACCTTTCATCCGTTTTCCTTCTTGCTATTGCCATCTGCAAGGACAGCTCATTATAGTTTGCTTCTTTACTAAAAATCCAAATTCATCTTGGACAATCTGCACTATTTTCTGTCACTGTGATCTGAAACAGCAAAAACTGCTCCGCTCTGATGACACAGCAGTGCAGACCAAGTCTGGGTCTCTGAGAAGGGGCCTCGGGCCCGGGCGGCTGCGGAGGGCTTGGCACAGACGTCAGTGTATGAAAAATGAAACACCAACCTCAAAGGTATGTGTGGCTTTGCCAAACTAAAAGACAAAGTTAATTATGAGGCAGAATAATGCCAAAAATGGGATCATTCCAAAACTGCACCAGTCCCACCGGGGGCCCAGGGAAGCGGAGCATGCTGACACTGAGCACCACAGAGGAGGGGTTCACACAGCCTCGGACTCCGCCCCTGATGCAGCCTCAGGACTCACTCACGCCTGACGGCTGAAAGAAACTTCAAGAGCTCAAAAGTGTTTAAAACAGTCCCCTGAAAGCAGTGTGCTTCCTGTGCCGTGTGACAGACCTGACACATTCCCCGTGTAGCCATGTATTTTTATGATGGAAAAGGTTAATTTAATTTTTTTTAGACGGGCTCTCTGACCAAAGCAAGTGTCTGAGTCCTGTGTGGGTAGACACAGTCTACCGAACAGCTGGGAAGCGGCAGGTGTAGTCAAGCTTCAGCCACGCGGGTGTGCCCGAAGTGGGCCGTGATACTGTGTCTTTAAGGTCTAGATGGTGCAGTCCTTTCTTTCCTCGCTGGCTTGTCATGGCACCTATGATCTGGGTGATGCACATAAAAAAGGGCAGATCTGCTTTGAGTGCAGGGGTGACCTAAGCAGTTCTCAGCAGGGATGGCAAAGGGTATTCATGTTCAAGGTACTGCCACCCAAGTCTCTGCCACCCTGACCTGTCCCAGATCACTGACTGGTGTAGAGCCTGATCGATCTCAACTCAGGGCTAGGAGAGGAGACATCCAAGGCTGCACAACCACAATGGCTGCGAAAGACTGACACGGAGCCTCACGGAATAAGAAAAGCCAGGAGCGCTGGGTCACTGATCAACACCCTACAGAACAGAACCCTCTCTCAGCCACACGCTGCCGTCAGAGAACGTAGATAATGCCTCTGTCCAAGGGCTGTTGGTAGGACTAAAGGAACAGCAATGTCCCAGACACAGATTTTTTACAAACAGAATTGCAAGCAACTTCTAGGGTAGAAGGAAAGAAGTAAGAATGTGAGAGAACTAACATGGGCACCCACTGCATCCCTGGGTCTGAGCCAAACACTTGTTACTTATTTTACCCTCATAACCGCCACCTGCACAGCAAAGGAAATTGAGGTTCTAGGACGTCGGCTGAGGCACCTCAAGGCACACGGCTGTGTATACGTCGGAGTTGGGGGTCCGTGCCAACTTAGTGCCTGGCATCACCAGAGCCCGTGTCTTCCTATCCCACCACAGGAAATCAGTGGTGGGCAAGACATTTTACTGAACTCTGAGACAGTGAGTAAAAGGAAAAACACCCACGCTTCCAGAGGGAAAAGGACCAAGGGACATGGGAACATACTTCTCTCCACAAGGAGAAATCAGTGTCCTCAGCATAGGTGTATACAAATATATAGTGGCAAGGCTGCACTGAATCAAATATAATAAAAAACCAAGGTTAGGTTTAAAGAAAAGGAGAAATATGTTCAACAATCCTCCCAACAAAAACCAACCTGCCCCAGGTAGTAATAAGATCTTAATAATATTTCTCTCTCCATAAAACGGTACGGTCAGTGGGATACCTCTGCCAAAATATTCCTGGAGATGCTGAAAAGGCTATCACCTGAAGACAGGGGGGAAAAGAAGTGAATTTGTTCCTTGGTCACACAACAAAGATAAAAAAGAAGGGCCAGATTCACACTGAGCCTACCGACGCCCAAAGGCTGGAGGACGGACGCTCCGCAGAGCGCAGGGCGTGTGCGGAAAGGCAGCAATGGTGGCCACACTGCCCGTGTGCTCCTGCTCCTGCAGCCGCACACAGATGAGGAAGGACTGGGAGGCGACCGAAGGAAGCACCTTTGTTCTAGGGAGTTAAAAGATGGCCACATATGAAGCCAATTTACTCAAACCCACTGAAAGAAATGTACAGGCCAGCTTAGCTCAGCCAGCATTCTCTGATGAGCTGATACTATGCCTCTCCAACCGGGGCCGAACACTGGTATAAGGTCTGCACAGGCACAGACCCTGCCCACGAAGAGTGCGGACTCCAGAGAGGAAACACAGATAAGCTCACTACAACTGGGTAAGAATCGCTAAGAGGCAGGCTTGACAATGGAACTACGGGGGACAGAGGGTCCACGGGGTGCAGGTGATGAACAGTAGGTAGCATCTTCAGATACAAGTAAATGGCGGCCAAGCCACAGGGCAGAAGTGACAGCAAGTGTAAAGCCGTGAAAATGGGAAGGAAAAGGGTATGGCCAGGTGGGTAGTTCAGTGTGGCTCAATACAAGAGACCCTCAAGGGTCATACAGGAGCCGGCCCTTCACACGGGCCAGTGGGAAGATGTGAACAACTTATGCTGGCAAATGATGTACATAGTTCAAGCTGTGCTGTCTGAAACTGCCACCTTGGAAACAGTGGAGGGTGAAAGAGCCAGCACAGGGCTCAGGAGAGCAGGGGGTTAGAGCATGCCCAGTGAGAGATGGTAGGGGTAGGAGGGCAGGTAGGAGGGCAGCGGAGGCAGCACAGGGTGCCAACTGGCCTTCCAGCATCGGGCATGGGCACCGACCAAACTCCGAACCAACTCAACCTTCACAGAAAGGCCTTTTGTAACTTCTTGGCAGCTATTTTTCTGGTGGGTTGATGAAAGACAATAATTAATTATATATTCTAGACATTGGTAAGCTTCTGCAGCAGGCATTCTGAAGGGTGTCACCAAAAAGGGACATGATAAAAGTAGAGCCCGTTTGAGTATACTGACATTGTTCTAAGGGAGAGAAATACTTTGGCTGGAACCAACTTGTCAATGGGTTTCACTAGTGCGGGGGCTCTCAGGCCCCCAGGCCTCTGGGGCGTGGCAGGAAGAGTGTAAGGGACTGGTTAACTATGGGGGCAAGGACCCAAGGCACATACAAGAAGCTGGAAGGGAGAAGCAGTCGGGAGGGTTTGGCCATGTGCAGGGTGAAGTTATGAGGACATGGAAGTGGTAGGCCCAAGTAAAGCAGTAGTTTGTCCTAATCTGGAGGCCCTGGAGGATCACCTTTCCCTGGGACACAGCCTTCAGACACACTGGTACTTACAGTTCTCGGGGCAAATGGGGGAGCCTTCCAAGGGGCATAAGTCAATTCTGGGGCTGTTCTATCCAGTCATTACACTGATGACAGGGATGGGAATGAGGTCAGGGGGTTGGGGGGAGGAGGAGGGGGATGGGGATGGGGTCAGAGGAAGGGAGATGGGGATGGGGATGGGGATGGGGATGGGGATGGGGATGGGATGGGGATAGGGATGGGGATAGGGATGGGGATGAGGATGGGGATGGGATGGGGATGGGGATGGGGATGGGGATGGGGATGGGGATGGGGATGGGGATGGGGATGGGGATGGGGATGGGGGTGGAATGGGGATGGGGTGGGGATGGGGATGGGGATGGGGATAGGGATGGGATGGGGATGGGGATAGGGATGGGGTGGGGATGGGGATGGGGATGGGGATGGGGATGGGGATGGGGATGGGGATAGGGGTGGAATGGGGATGGGTGGGGATGGGGTTAGGGGTGGGGATAGGGGTGGGGATGGGGTGGGAACAGGGATGGGGATGGGGATGGGGATAGGGATGGGATGGGGATAGGGATGGGGATGGGGATAGGGATGGGATGGGATGGGGATGGGGATGGGGTGGGGATAGGGATGGGGATGGGGATGGGATGGGATGGGATGGGGATAGGGATGGATGGGATGGGATGGGGATAGGGATGGGGATGGGGATGGGGATGGGATGGGGATGGGGATGGGGTGGGGATAGGGATGGGGATGGGGATGGGGATGGGGTGGGGATGGGGATGGGGATGGGGATGGGGTGGGGATGGGGATGGGGATGGGGTGGGGATGGGGTGGGGATGGGGATAGGGATGGGGATGGGGGTGGAATGGGGATGGGGTGGGGATGGGGATGGGATGGGGATGGGGGTGGGGTGGGGATAGGGATGGGGATGGGGATGGGATGGGGATGGGGATGGGGATGGGGATGGGGATGGGGGTGGAATGGGGATGGGGGTGGAATGGGGATGGGGGTGGAATGGGGATGGGGTGGGGATGGGGATGGGGATGGAGGGTCAGGGGGATGGGAATAGGGGTCAGGGGTGGGGATGGGGGTCAGGGGGGTAGGGATGGGGATGGATGGAATAGGGAGGTGGATGGGGTCAGGGGGATGGGGATGGGGTCAAGGGGATGGGGATGGGGTGGAATGGGCGGTGGAATGGGGGGTGGATGGGTTCAGGGGGATGGAGATGGGACGGGGGATGGGGATGAGATGGAAAGGGGCTCAGGGGGATGGGGATGGGGTCAGAGGGAGGGAGAAGGGGAGGGGAGAGGGGATCAGGGGGAAGAAAGAGGCAGAGGTAAAGAATTCAAAAGAATGAAAATGCAGGAGATCTGGGTGTGAACCCAGTCTTGTCACTTGTGAGCAATGTGACTGTGGTGGTAAAGTCACTCAACATCTTAAAGTCCCTATTTCTTCATCTGCAAAAGGGCCTAAAACCATCGAGCACCAGGATGGTCATGAGCAGCAGACTAAATACTCTGCACAGGGGAAACTGCAAGCAGAGTCTGGCATGTGGAAGACAGGGTGGATGCTAACCTGACCCAATTCTAGCCCTTTCTCTAATGTTCACAAGCAGTTATCAAAAGCTAAACTCTTTCAGAACTATTAGTGCAAGAGACAACTGAGAATAACTCACTACACTTCAGTTTTTCAACCCCCAAGTCAAAGCAAATCAATGACCAAAGTGGACATTATACTGCAAATGAAATTTAAAATGACGCCTTACATGCTGTGTTCATACAGTCCCTTCCACACAGAAGTGCTGCTTTAGCAATAAGAAGTCCTCCAAATAGCACTACCACGTACTGTATTCCACTAGACACAGTCCTGAGAAGACAGGCAGAAACCTGTATGACTGTGCCAAGTAACTTCTTCCACTCACTCTTCCAACTACCCTTGAAGAGAGACAGTACCTTCTCCCCACTTACGTATCCAGGAAACCAAGGCTCCAAGAGGGAGAAGAACTAACTCAAGGGAACATGGCTCACCAGTGGGAGGTCTGAAATCCAACACAGTTCTGTCTGACTCCAGAGCCATGTTTTTTGAGAGAGGCAGGGAGAGAGACAGGAACATCGAGCTGCTCCTGTATGTGCCCTGGCCAGAGAATCAAACCAGCAACCTCCATGCTCAGGAAAGGAGACATTCCAACTCACCAAGCTATCTGGCCTGGGGCCAGGGCCCTTTATTTATTCCCCCAGAGAGACGAGTAAGGGAGAAAGAGGGCAGAGGAAAGGGAAACACTCATCTGTTGCTCCATTCAGTCACACACTCACTGGCTGCTTCCCAGGTGTGCCCTGACCAAGGATCGAACCTGCAACCTTGTTGTTTCGGGAGACGCTCTTAACAGACTGAGCTAACATGCCAGGGCCCAGAGCCCATGTTTTATTCACTCAAGGCAAAAGTACCTCCCAAAGTCTCCAAGTAGTAACAATGCTTGTCTAATCCTGAGATGTAACTGATAAGTCAGGCATGAGTTTATCTTTTTAAAGCAGTTTACCTCTAAAATTCTTCAAAGTTGCGAATATATTGCTTAAATAATGCTACTCTATCATTCCATTATGCATTTAGCTTGTTACATTTGGCAAAAGAAAGACTATCCTGATGAATTTCTCTAATACAGAATGTACTCATCAAATCCCAAAGCAAACACCTATCAAATTCACTGTTATCAGTCTACATTTCCCTAAAATACATGTATAAAACCTCTCAGCAAACATAAGAATCAAATTGTTTTTACAACAACCCTGCATGTCAATAAAGAAGATATCATTTAACTTAATTTTCCCATCAGGCCATTTGCCGATTGTAAATCTTAACTAAAACCGACCAAGAAAAGCCAAGTGCACTCTAATTTTCTTTTTATATTTTACAGCAAGAAGTAGCCAGAGGATAAGAGAGCAAACTTTTGTTAAGCCAGACTGCAATTTAGAAACACGGTCCTCCCAACAATCGCTTCAAGTACTGACGCAAGCCCACCTTACCAATGAGCTTCATATTTTATAGACTGAGCAACAGGGGTCACACAAAAGGCAAAAATCGATCTTCACGCCCAGGCCTCTTCAAAGCCCACGCAGCCCTTTCCTTCACGCTCCTTGACACTCTTCACCACCCAGTAGAAGAAACCAACGTATTTGAATCAAAGCTAATGAGTCCTTAAATCTTTTTAATATTTGGATATCACTGAAGTTCTACTTTTAGAAAACCTATATGCTCACATTATGACAGGATGACAAGGATTACCACAAGTGCAATCACATTCTACGGATACAATGTTTGCAAATAGTTTCAAAAATCTGTATTACTAGATGGAATTTTTAAGTATCTATTTAGCACAACTTCATATCATTTTTAAAATTTTTGTTTCTGCACAATTACAGGGTTAGGGGAGAGTGGTATAAATTACCTCATAGAAACCCACAAGTAACACTGTCTGTTAAGGTTAAAACCGTACCTTCCCGCGGTGCGCTGCCGGGGTCTCATTACAGCAGGTAATCTCACATTCTGCCATGCACAACACCCTGAGCACCAGCATCTCCCAATTACACTGCAACGGGAATCTCAAAGGACATCGGAAAAGTCTACACGGCTTCTGCACCCACTGCCGAAACACAACCATCTCTAATGGAATGTGGCAGCCTTCTAAACTCAATATTCACACGCAGGGACAGGTATGCTAAGCTCGGGCTTACCCCCCCAGAGGAGTGGATGCTAATTAAAAGGCCACACTGACTCGGGAAATGACCACCCAGACAACTTTAGACACTGTCTGGAGTTTTCTTTTCCTATTTTCAAATATGCTCAGCTGCTCAAACTTCCAGGATTAGAGCTGCGATAGGCAGAGCAGGGTCACCCACACCTTTCTACGTGATGCCCCTGTCTAGGACGGCCTCCTCCCCTCCTCTTCAGCCTCCTGGCCCTATCACCCCTTCCCCAAACCCGAGACAAGAAAACCTTCAAGTGAGAAGTCATGTGCCCTTGGAGGCCATCTTACCATCCCCCAGACAGATCCCACCAAACCCTCTTCTGGGTGACCTCTCCGCCCCCGGGATCTACCGTCCTCTCGTACTTTTCATGCCGTTAATTTCCACAGTTGTTTGTGGACCTGTCCACCCACTAGATTGTGTCTCTAAAAAAGGGGCCACGTCTCACAACCAGCCACAGAGCTTGGCACTCAACTGGAGACCACTAAAAGTCGGGTGAACGGAATGCAAGGGCGCCGTTCACATCTCAGAAGGGCCACCACTTCCCAACAGTTTAGGAAGGTCTTAATTAATGGCCTCTCGAACTGACATACGTATGAGATGTTCTTCTAATGATGTAGCTACCAAAAAGCTCCTTGTTTCTTTGCTCACTGCCCCAATGCCTTTGCCAAATTTTATGTGTCTCAGAAGCATCTTTTTGCCTGACCTGTGGTGGCGCAGTGGATAAAGCGTTGACCTGGAAATGCTGAGGTCGCCGGTTCGAAACCCTGGGCTTGCCTGGTCAAGGCACATATGGGAGTTGATGCTTCCAGCTCCTCCCCCTTCTCGCTCTCTGTTTCTCTCTCTCCCTCTCTCTCTCCTCTCTAAAAAAAAAAAAAAAAAAAAAAAAATGAATAAAAACTAAATTGTTTTAAAAAAAAAAAAAAAAAAAAGAAGCATCTTTTTAAAAAACCTTCACAAGAGCAGAGAGAGTGTACAGGGTGCATTCACGTTTCCCATAATCATCTGGCTATTTTTGGAACTTTTTACTTCGGCTAGCAAGCAAAACCTAGACTTGCTATGGGCTGTGAGGCAAAAATAAATAAATAAATAACTGTCATAATAGTAGTAATGGCTTTGAGCTACCCCACCTAAGCCCACTGCACTCTCACGCCTCTTAAGAAATGCCAAGCCCTTCAAATATTGGCAGTTTCATTCATTCAGATCTTCCGATACATACAATTTGCTGACTTTCCCCCCTTGAGTTGATACAGATATATGAAAACTGAAGTTGTTTTTTTTTTTTTTTTTTGGCTAGAAATGAAACTTCTCTGCTGGTGCAAATTATAGGGGCATTTTGAAATCACTACATGTTTTAGATCAGAAGGTAAAAACAGCACAGCAGCCCATGAAAACTTTCCAGCCCAGGGGAGCTGACGGCTCACTCACTGAAATACAGTTCGAGATTGCAAGTGGCTCTCCTCTTTAGGTAGTGGTCTTTTTTACCATTTAAAAGTTCTAAAAATTGTGTTAGCAAGTTTACCATTTTTATTTTATATTCATTTACATGTACAATGTAAACACAAGTACCAACCACATTTAAATATTTAGCCCAAATGTTATTTTAAACTTAATATTTCCACAGAGCTATTTGATTTCTTAAAAAAAAAGAAACTTTCCTAAAATTCTTAATCACACTTCAGTGTATATTAGCAAATGTGGAACGCTTGGCGGCTTTGCACACCCATCTGCCCCCCCTCTGATACCGCACGCCACACAAGCATAATAAACCATGTTAATATTTCACACCACTGTGAAATATGCTGGAGCATCAATTCAACATCTGCTGTCTTTAGGGTCCGGGAGTCCCGCAGAGGCACTTTCAATTTGTAATTGAGTTCTATGCTGAATTAATCAGCAGTTTATCTTTTTTACTAAAATAATGTCTTCACCACTAACCCAGATTTACATTAACAATTTATGCCAAATTACCTGCCAAGACAAAACTTATAAGATTCTAAGCTACCATCCAGTTACACTGAGTCCTATATTTCATTCCTTATATTTCTCTAACCTGTACACAAGAAAGCAGGAAATAAAGCCATTCATTGTTCAAGAGCTCGCAAGCCTCTAACCACAGATGACCTATTGGATTCGTGACACAGAATGTCACTTTTGACATGAAATTCGGGGCGGGGGGCCTCTTTGCCTGAAAAGCCACTGTTCAATAAGTGGTTATAATTAAAAAGTTTTACAGAATGTGTCTTCTAGAATGGAATGAAATCAGTGAATAAAAGGACTTCTCATTTCTTTTCCCAAGGAGCTATGACATTCCAAATCTCAGCTTGGCCTGAGTAACAGAAGAAGAACCTAGATAAAGCGAGCGTGTTTAGTGCCTTAAATTACGTCCCTGAGACCTAAGTCAGCAGAGGCATTTCAGTTTGGTAAAAGATGGAAAAAGAAGTCCAATTTTCTCTTTGATATCACGATGCACAATGTTTTATTAGCAATAATATTATTGTCCCTTTAATTCCACCTGTACAGTTGAAAGTCACTAAGTATTTATTTCTATGCAACATCATCCCTGAATCTAGCTAGCTCTTGCCTCTTTCCAATTAAAGTCTCTGGTTACAAAAAAGTTATGTTTTACCTGCTGGATCTTTGCCACAAGTACAGCAAGTAATATACTTCGTGAGATATCTCTCCTATATGGTGTATTTCCCCCTATATTCCACAGTTATAAGAAATATGCAAAGTGAAAACATTTCAAATGGAACACTGGCTCCAAAGAAATGCATCACAAATAATCACCTATCAACTACAGGGTCAAATAATCCTTCTTTTCAATCTACTTTGCATACAGCTGTATAAGGAATTCCCACCGCCATACAGAATGGCCCCTTTCAATACTACCCTCTGGGTTACAGCATCCACTGCCAATGCCTTGCATTCAGTTGGTCCCCAGTCATTAACTGCTGACTGATCACACATTGATTACATAAAAAAATTTAAGTCAGTATTTATAAGCAGGGTAGAAGACTGGGGTGGTAATTTTCACAGAAATATTTTTGGCAGAAAAATCAAAAAAGAATTCTCAAAGTCATTAACTATGGCAGTTATACCATTTGTAGTACCTTTGTTACTCCTCAAAGAATTGGAAATAGAGGACTTCAAATTTTATACAAGGTCACTTTCCCAAGATTTGTTGACTCCTGAATTCCAGAGGCCAGGCCCAAGAGGAATCCATTCCTAGTTCACTGGAGATTTTGGTAAAGTTCACCTTTTCTTCTTGGCCTCCTCCCGTAACCCCCTTTTACTTCCTGAACCTAAACAGCAATAAAACAAACTTTCTCAAATTTCTTTCGCCCTCTTTCCGGAAAAATCTCACTATGAATTTCAATTTTCATCAAAAGCAGATTACAAGGGCAAAGGTGGAGATGACAGCCAGCTGCCACCGTGACACGGGGACCCAGAGATACAGGGACAAGCGAGACGGAGACCTGGCCAGAGGAACAGCCATCTAAGTGGCCATTTCTAAGTCAAGGAAGACCAAGGAACCCTAGAGAACCAAAGGAGGGAAGCAACTGCATGTGAAATTCTAAACTATGGTTGAGAGCAAATTCCTGCTCTTGAACCACCGGGTGACAAACCAAAGAAAACTTCCATGTGCGCTATAAAATACCACGAAATGACACCGTGAGCAGGAAGACCCAAGAGAGTGACCTTTACCCAGAGACCCTTTCTGCCTCTCCAAAGCTGGCTTACCAGTGGGTTCAAATTTAGGAGAATACATTCTCTTTTTAAAAGATGGACAACTCAAAATATCTGATGCTGGTGAAAAGCTTTAACCATCAATAGAGTCTTCTTATTATCATCTACCCTAAAGCTCTAACGGAAATTCTCCAAATCACCCACTGAACCATAATGCCAACTTCAATATCTGTTCATTTCTAAAATTAACTTTTACTCCTTTGGATATATTACTAAGAATAATTCTAATCATGGCCCCAGAAATTATATCTTTGGGTTTTGATAGCTCTAAAAATTAATGCTTCACATTAATTGCAACTGGGGAAAAAATTGAGGAAAATTAATACATTTTTGACCCAAAAGTAAAGACACCATTTACTATGTCTAATGTTTCAGGTCTTAAGGAAAGTCAATAAGCAGGAATTAGGACCAAAAACAAACAATAGAAACAGCCTCAGCGAGAATCTCTAAAAGATCTTTCGATATTTAAACAAATGTACAACCAATGCAATTACTGCCCAAATCTACTGTGCAAAGAAGTGTCAACTGCTTCTACAGTTCCACCTAAACAGCTCCATAGCTGCATTAGTTCGTAATCAATAAGGAACCCATCAAAACCACAATGAGATATCAATTCACACCCACCAGGATGGCTGCAATCAAGACATATAAGTATATATTTGTGGGGGTTAGAAACTACAATCTTTACTTTCTGCTAGTAACCCAGCCACTATGAAAACCAGTTCCTCAAAAGGTTAAACATATGACCCAGCAATCCCACTCCTAGGTATATACAAAGAAAAATGACAATGTATGTCCACACAAAAAACTTGCACACAAATATTCATAGCAGCATTACTCCTTACAGCCAAAATGTGGAAACACCCCAAATGTCCACCAGCTAATGAGTGAATAAAAAGTGATATCCACACAGTGGAATACCACTAAAGCGTCTACGGCCATACCACCCGAACGCGCCGGACCTCGTCTGACCTCGGAAGCTAAGCAGGGTCGGGCCTGGTTAGTACTTGGATGGGAGACAATGGAATACCACTCAACCATAAGAAAAGAAAAAGCACCAACTGTATGGGTGAACAATTATGAAACTATTCAAGTTAAAGAAGTAGACCACAGAAGACCACCTATTATATGATTCCTACCGCATAAAATGTCCAGAACAGGCAAGTCTATCCAGACAGAAAGTGGGTTAGCCGTTGCCTAGGGCGGGAGGAAATGGAGAGTGACTGCTGAAGGGTATGGGGTTTCTTCTGAGAGTGATGAAATATTTGAAAGTTGACTGTAGTGATAGCTGTACAACACTAAACATACTAAAAGCCACTGAACTGTATATTTAGAGTAGGTAAATAGTATGGGTGTAAATTACATTTCAATGAAGCTGTTATTAAAATAATAAAGCATCCAACATTTGCAGACTAGACTAGAGGATCTAAAAAAGGTCAAAACATCTAGTGACATGTCTCAAGTCAATCTAAGAACTCACATTCTAATAGTAATTTTTTAAAAGCTAGAGATCACAGTAAACAAAAATGTCAGCATACACCCCAAAAAGCATTTAGTAAAAATGAATTTTGGCTCTAACTATATATTTTTTCCCCAGACATACAAGATATCTAAACAGATGTAGCAAGCAAACCAACATAACCTTAAAATCTAAAAACCGGCAAAAGTGAATCAAGCTCAGCTCATTAAACTGACACCTATTAAAGTGCTACCAAAAAAAAAGAAAAGTTTTCAACGCCATCAATATCAATACAGACAGGGAAATCATTGTTATGATAGCTATCGAAGGTCAGATTTTTTTTTTCATTTTTGCATTTACTTAAAACTCCGTTTGATGCCAACAGGGTTCAAGTTGCACAGGAAGGTGCTTCAGCTAAACACTGATAGTCTTCCTTGATCTCCATTGTCTGCTGAGTAGGTTCCGTCAACAAACCTCCCAGCAAGTGGTCACCTTCCCGTGGAGTCATTAAACCTCTGAATGTCAGCTGGTGGGATTAGCCAGCAGCTTCCACACCTGAGCCCCCATGGCAGGGACAGAGGCATTTGGATCAAGATCACTAATGAATACAGAATTCATATGCTGCTTGTCAGGGCTCCTGAGCTCAGAGTCACACAAATGCAACCTAAATAAGACGGAGGACAGAACAATTGTTGACAAAGATTAAAAAGTTTTGGCAGTTGGGAAAAAAAGAGCACCTCATTATTCAAATATGATAGTCTTGCTTATTTTTTTTTTATTTCCGTTCAAGTTATTCATGATTTGCCTCAAATGGACAAACGCCATTCACCAACATTTAAAGACTTGCTGGTCTCATTACTAAAATTGAAGAGGGCTATGCCACCTGAACATTAGCGATATAGAGAAAAAGAGCTCTCTTATAAAGAATATTTGAAAACTTTAGGGAAAAAACAAGCAAAGAATATCTAGGGTAGAAGACAGTTAAAAGATGAAAACAACTCTAGAATTTGAGGAGAGAAAAAGGTATCTTCAATAGCCAAATGACTTGTTTATACTTCCCAATATCTCTGCATTTCTAACTTCCTTACACCTTTCAAATCCTGGGTTCCTTCTCATGCCGCTTGTCAGAGGTGTATAAACCTCCTGTGACACTTGTTTAAGCTACTTGCCATCTTTACAAGACCTCATCAGAGAAGAGGAACAGACCAAGCAGCCACACTTCTGCTCACCTGGAATAAGATGTCTTCCCCACTCTGCTGTCAAAGCATTACAGGCAAAGAAGCCAAACAGCACAGTCATCAATTACGTCAGAGGATTCTCAAGTCAGGCTGACCAGCGTTCAAACCATGAGCCCATCCGGCCCATCACTGACTACTAGGCTGGGTAACCTCGCTATACTCTAATTTCTTTTCTCTACAAAAAGGGATAATTAAACACATGATTGTTGAAATGTAAATAAGATAATGCAGAAAAGGCTGTTAGAACAAAGCCTGACAAAGTGGAAGTACTCGACAAGCACCAGTTATTACGATTACTGTGTTTTCAATACTTTCCCCCCTCCCCATAGCTAGACAGCAAATCCTTCCATAGCCTGTAATCTGTGTTAAACAGGCTTCTTCCACTCTTCTTATGACCACTACATAGGTCTGTCTCTGATTTTATGCTTTCAGATGGGAAGGAAGAATCATAACTATATATATTACGCTGTAAATCACCAAGCCTGATGCAAGCAACTGCAAATAATCATGCTAGATGTTGCTATGTGGTGTCTGCATCCTACTACTGAATAAAAGCAGGAGCAGCTGCCAGTTCAATGTGAGCCACCATAAGAGGTGTTTTACACACCGCATCTAGTCCTGAAAGCATCCTGCAGGCAGGTCTCTGGATCCCCATTTCCTGGGCGGACAGTTTTGGACCATGGTTTGTCCAGTCACACTGTGAGTACAGTGGAAACAGGCTCACAGCCCAATACTCTGGCTCCTGAGCTCCATGTCCCTGTCCAGCTGACCATACTAAACCCATGGCCTAGGTTTTCCTTCGGAAGCAGTCTACATACCAAACTGAACAGATTTCTTTTTAAAATCAAAATAATGCTGAGCTCTCACACTACTGTACATCGAAAAGCAAAGAAATCTGTAACTTCAGTGTCTATTACTGGACTTAAAAAAAAAAAACAAAAAAAAAACCCTACAGTTCCTTCTAAGATTTGCTGTCAGGATACCGTATTGTTATCAATTCTTTCATTATTTAGAGTGGATCTATAGCTGCCTGCAATGACAGATTAATTCCGTTTCTTCGGGAGCTAGGTGCATGGCATCGCGTCTGTGAGGTAACCACAAGCCTTCGGGGCGATAGCTGCTCACATCTTTAGCAATCTATAAGGGCTTCTCTAGAGGCCAGCACTTGCTGAGTGATGAAATATGACTCCATAAATCAGACAGCTGAAGTGGCACTTGTATACGTCACCATCTATCTTCGTAGCTTCTCTCTGAAGAGGACAGGGTAAGAGCTCATTCCTCGGTGCCGCAACCAGAGACAGGACCCTAACAGTTGGCACTGACTAAGCATGTGCTGCTTAAATCTGAAGACACACTAAGACGAGGGGAAAAAGATCCTGCTGGTGTTAGCATGCCTCAGGCAGTGGTAGAAGCTTCAGCAACCCATCTTCAAAAGGCAGAGAGCCACAGCTCTAGAAACCTGCAAAAATTGGCTAAGCCTGCAGTCTTCGCTGCTTTAAGTTGAGCATCTTCAAAGTCTAGAATTCTAACTGTAGGGCACAGCAGCTGCCACTGCAGATCTGATCCTCTCAGCTTTTGGCAGCTCTCAACTTGAGATTCTAGCAAAAGAATTTTTCAAGTTGCTATTATTGCCTGTCATGGATTTATAAATATTGTGCACTATCTGCTGTGGCATGGCTCTCAAGGGACGCCAGAGCATGCCAAATGCATAACAGAATGAAAAACAGTTTCTAGTCTTCAAATAAATGCTAATTTCTTTAACTGTGCTCACATGATATGTTTGGTGACCAACTTCAATAGTACAGAATATGTATCAGAGAGGGGGAAAAGCTGATTGTCTTTTCCAGCAGCATTCAGCTGCTACTTTCATTAAGCTTGTTTAATTAGATTCCAGATGCTAATTTGCAAGTCGATACCAGAGGGTGCAGGCCAGTCTGCCTTTGAATCATCTCCCTGTGATGTGAGGTCCTGCCGCACACCACCACCCTTCAGCGGCCCTCTCGCCGTTCTGACAATTAGTGCAAAGAGGGAACACTATTGATCTTGACAGACTAAATATTAATCTTCTACCCATTTTAATGAATTATAATCTTTAAGAGTTTAAATTTCTCACTGGGCCAAATGAAAACATTCCTTTTTGCAAAGAAACAGGACAGAAGGGAAACATGAGGTATCTGATTCATTTACTTAATTCCCCCCCCACCCTAAAAATACAATGTTTCTATGTCAGCACTTTTAGCATTTTCAAAATACATACTCCCATGTAGCGAACTTCAAGTACTAGGGTCAAATTCTTTATACTCAAAAGCCCACAGTGCAGTGAGGTGATCGTTGCTTTCCTGTCCAGCTAGCCTGTGGGTAATAACCAGAATCTGGGCTTACTTTGTATACAGCCTATACAACAGAAAAAGACGTCCGGGGGGATGGTTCTATGTAATTCACTGCCACCAAAAATACCTCTAACTGACCCCTTGTCGTTAGATCAACTTCTGCATTTCAAGCCTGACCTGTGGTGGCGCAGTGGATAAAGCGTGGACCTGGAAATGCTGAGGTCGCTGGTTCGAAACCCTGGGCTTGCCTGGTCAAGGCACATATGGGAGTTGATGCTTCCAGCTCCTCCCCACCTTCTCCTTCTCTGTCTCTCTCTCCTCTCTCTCTCCCTCTCTGTCTCTCTCTCTCCTCTCTAAAATGAATAAGTAAAACTTTAAAAAAAATTTTTTTTAAAAACCATGTTTAAAAAAAAAAAAAACTTCTGCATTTCAAACACATTGTTCTACTGATACAGAGGTACAATGTCCAAATAAACATCTTCACAGATAAAGATAAAGCGTGAGATTCGTCACCAATAAGTAATACGATCCTTTCATGCCCTCACTTCTATCACTGCTGAGTGCTGTAACACTAGCAGTGACGTTATCAAATTGGGAACTACTAAGTAAAGTTGCTTCTGGCACCCTTTTATCCACTCATTCAACAAATACTGGCTGAACCCCTGTATGTACAGCTGCCACACCAGGAGGACTTGCAGGCTAAGAGCAAGGAGAAAAACAAGAAAATGAAAATTACAAGACCACAAAAGGCAGAGTTAGGGCTACAACTGGGTGAGGATTTTAAAAGATTTTTAATGTCTTAAACTGACATGATTAGCTGGCATTTTCTCTGAAACCCTGGCGCAGGGCTTTTCCCTGGGGCAAGGCACTGGCTTGGCCACTGGGAACTGCAGAGGCCAGTGTTAGGCATTCCGAATCCCAGCTGGGCTTCCCTGTTCTGTTTTCTGGCCTATAATCTCCCAATGAGTAAGTATCTGCCCTTTGCCCCATCTTGCTCTGCCTGTGTACCTAACAGGTGTTGGCTTGGTTGACTACACCCCAATACTGTGTATTATTTAAATACACTAGTTATCTTACTCTCTTATCTCAAAAAAAATCAGCCCTTTCCAAATGGAAGAAAAGTCCCTCCATTTCCCAGGGGTTTTTTGATGACTCAGATTTTACTTTAGCTCAGGGTTATCTCGTCTGGACTCAACACACACCTACTGAACATCAGGGGCTGAAAAACAGGTGATTTCACAGCCCCAGTCGAGGATCTCCCTCTCTCAATGGCAAGTAGGGGAAATGTCTGAAAACAGCCACAACAATGGGACAGGTGTGTACCATAGACACGGGGACACAAATAAATGAGGCAGCCAGCGAAGGCATGCTGGCAGACAGCAGCGAGGCGGACTCAGCAGCAAGCTGTCCACAGTCAGTCAAGGAACGGAGGAGTGAGGGCTGAAGTGGAGGAGGAATGGAGACCTTCCTCTCCCCAAGTTTCGTATTCACACTCCTGGGCTCGCATGATGCTGCTGCCTGAACACATTTTTATTCATATTAACAGTTCGCATTCATTTTCATGTGTCTTGGGAAAAAAATATAACCAGAACATCAAGCCCAAGATTTTATACATATAAACATATTTTCAAAAATAAATTTAAATTAAAAAGACAAACTAAAGGGGTTAGGGGAAGAGAGGGAAGGAACTTGACTGGAAAGGGGTAGTCTACAGTAAAGGTTACTTGGTTAATTACAAATGCCAAAACCTATCAAATTGTGCATTTTATTATGCATAAATAATACACCAACTTATAAAACAGTGAGTTAACTTGAAAAAAATTTTCAAAAAAGAACTGGTGGCACCTGGACATAGCAGAAATCCTTTTTTCTATTATTTTTAATTGATTGATTTTAGAAAGAGAGGAAGAGAGAGAGAGACATTGATGTGTTGTTCCATTTATTTATGCATTCTTTGGTTGATTCTTGCATGTGCCCTGACCAGGGAATGAATCTGCAACCTTGGTAAAGTAGTACAATGCAACTGACTACCCAGCCAGGGCCCAGAAATCTTAAATGTAATGTGCAAATGAGAAGCACCAGAAACGATGCTAGACTAGCCCTGTCCAACAGAAATATATGAGCAACATAGTTTAAATTTTTCTAGTAGCTACATTTAAAAAAATTAGGTAAAATTAATTTTAATATTTTTATTTAACCCAATATAAAATAGTAACATGTAAAATATGTAACATGTTGCCTGACCAGGTGGTGGCACAGTGGATAGAGCATCGGACTGGGATGTGGAGGAAGGACCCAGGTTCGAGACCCCCGAGATCGCCAGCTTGAGCGCGGGCTCATCTGGTTTGAGCAAAGCTCACCAGCTTGGACTGAAGGTTGCTGGCTCGAGCAAGTGGTTACTCGGTCTGCTGAAGGCCCATGGTCAAGGCACATATAAGAAAGCAATCAATGAATAACTAAGGTGTTAGTTGCAACGAAAAACTGATAATTGATGCTTCTCATCTCTCTGTTCCTGTCTGTCTATCTCTCTCTCTGACTCTCTCTGTCTCTGTAAAAAAAAAAAAGAAAAGAAAAAAAAAAGAAATGTAACATGTAAGCCATATAAATATTACTGAAATTTTAAGAAGTTTCTTTGAAACCTGGTGGTTTCTACTTACAGCACCTCAGTTCTGACGAGCCACAAGTGGTACCAGACTGGACAGTGTGGCTAAATACAATGAGGAGACATTTTAGGTTTTTAAGGAGGGAGGGGCTTTCATTCCATAAATACTCGAGTCTAGGCTCAGCACTGTCCAAAGCATGATTTGTAGTTAAAAAAAGTAAAAGAAAATATACCCAATGGCTATGGGCTTCCTCTGATTTATTTGTTTTAACAATAAAGTCAAGAGTTTGCCTCATAAGTATGGCCGAAAAATGGCTGTTTGGCAAACCATTCATAATGACGATACCCTACAACCGCCCTCTCCCGACACCACTCTCCATGGCGGGTGCAGCAGTCCTGGCCACCCACACGGACGGGAGAGGCAGCAGCGCTCTCCCTGGTTGTGAGGGAGCCACGGCCAGAATCCTTTCTCCTACAGAAAGGAAATAAGCAGACTGAGTCAGCCAAGTCTGCAATCTCAAAATAGACAAGAAAAGTTATCGAGGGTTTCTTGCCCCAGAAAAACAACCTCCTGTAAAGACAAAAACTAAAAAGTTTGGAATTCGAAACCAAAATGTTTCCCCGATTTCTGTGCAAATGCAGAACCAAATGATACCTTGGCCAAATTCTCTTTCACAACAAAGAAAGTCACTACAATGCCCTCTCAACTCTGCTGGGCAGACTCGGCCTTCCGCTGCAACCCATCGTTGCATGTCCACGACAGAAAGCAGGGGACAGCAGTTAGCTGTTGGCCTTCACCATACACTTTCATTGATACTGATCAACATGCCTTTAGATTTTTAAAGTATTATCTACTGACAGTTGTTACACTATTTGCCTGCTAGTTACTTTTCAACTCACTTCACCGGAGAAGCAGGTGCTACCTCTACCTTAATAAATAAAGTGATTGTTGACTGAGCCTGCTTCAAGTTTCAGTAACTTCAAAGAATAAAAAAGTCACCTGAAATTATAAATTTAAGAACTTGATCTGAAACGGGACTTTGGACAACCTGTTTTAAAATCTCACAGACAATACAGAACAGTAAGGACTATGAGTTACAGATAAAACTGATCTAAGAAACAGTCTTCAGATTGATAACATTAGAAGTGCTACTGAAGGGATTATCACATTTCCCTTTACTTCCTCAAACCACATCAATATTAAATTCATGGCCTTTGAATAATTTCAAAGCCAAATTCTAAATAAGGAATTTAAAATTACTTTAGCAGAGTGTTAAGTCACTTCTAATATACTTGATACCTTCAATGTTTTCTTCAATTCTCATTTTTCTTCAACATACGGAGGTCCCAATCAATTGCAAATAGACAAAGCTTTCAAGAAAATGTGAAAAGATTAATGTGGTTTAAAGGAGGGCTTGACATTACGGAAGCAATTCTCTAACAAAAATCACCAGTCCATCCCCCTCTGCCTTCATTATTTCTAATGGATCTGTGGTGCCGCGACAACCACTCTCCTTTAGTTACAAAACTGGAAGGCCTTTTTCTTTCTTTTTAAGTGACCCAGTATATCTTTTTTCTCTGTATTTAAGAACTCCAAACAGAAAATT
This sequence comes from Saccopteryx leptura, assembly GCF_036850995.1. Lineage (NCBI taxonomy): Eukaryota > Metazoa > Chordata > Mammalia > Chiroptera > Emballonuridae > Saccopteryx > Saccopteryx leptura. Next base: position 11,034,496 of record NC_089504.1, on the reverse strand, counting down.
CTGCTGATATGGGAATAAATTTTCACCCTGAGAAATGAGAACACAATACTAATCTTGTTTATAGTTGATACTTAAACTTGTTTACTATCCTTAATTGGAGTAAAACACTATTGTTTTTAAACATCTCGCTAAATCCTATCTTTAGTCAGGTGTTTTTATCCCTACAGATGTCCAAGAAAGGGAAAAAATCTAACCATCAGCAGCCATGTCACTTATGTGTGCTATCCTCATGTACAAGGGTGAAGTGCCTTCTGGCAGGAGACCCTTGTGCTGGCTGAGCAAAATCTACAACCCACGTTCTTCTCTGGCTCTCACAGCACTTGGCCCAAACCTCAAGGGCAGAGGGAGCTTCAGAGCTCCAACAACACTTGGTGCTCCAATGACAATGAGCTGGTGAAAAAAAACTTTTTTTTTTAAATTGAGAGGAGGGGAGACAGAGACAGACTCCCACATGTGCCTCGACTGGGATCCACCTGGCAAGCCCCATATGGGGTGATGCCCTGTCCATTTGGAGCATTGCTCCATTGCTCGGCAACCAAACTATTCTTAGCACCTGCGGTGGAAGCTATGGAGCCATCCTAAGCACCTAGAGCCAACTCGCTCCAATTGAGCCATGGCTGCAGGAGAGGGAGAGAGAGACAGAGAGAGAGAGAGAGAGAGAGAAGTGAGGGGGAGAGGTGGAGAAGCAGATGGTCACTTCTCCTGTGTGCCCTGACCAGGAATTGAACCTGGGACATCCACATGCCAGGCTGACACTCTACCACTGAACCAACTGGCCAGGGCTGAACAAAAACTTTTAAATATGCAATCCTCTCCAAGGATGAACAGGCAAAAAAGCATTGTCAAAAAGTATATAATTCCCAGAGACATCTAATTCTCTTGGTATCTAAACAAAACAATATTACAGTGGCAGAAACCTACACATTAAAAATTAGTGTAAACCACTCATAAATAGTCTACTAATTGTTAAAAACAAGTGTTTATCCCTCACCAAAATTAACACCAGTCAAAAAACCAAGAGCAGATAACAAAGGCCAACTTCAGGACTTGTGTGTCTACAAGCTGGTTCAGCAGCAAAGGACAAGCACAGTGGAGGAACAGTGTAGTGCCATGAAGTGTCCGGCACACTGAACACTCCTAGGGAAGTGACCACAGAGACCTGTGGGCTTGTTCTTAAGAAAGCTGGGCAACAGAGGCTTGCTTAATGGGGGAATATATCTATCATTAAAGCAGACTTGGATGGAACATCATTCAGAAGACGCCACCCTTCCCCTACCACTAAAAAATAAAAGAATGGCTTTATAAATATCTGAGACACTAGATTTATGACACTCTGACAACAGTCCACTACACACATGATCTGTCCCCACCTTCTGCTGCCAGATACAGAACAATCCATAGGGGTCTTTAAAACTGCCCCCCTTTTCAAGCCAGGTCTGAGTGGCATAGAAAGACATCCATAGTTTCTCTATTCTTAGTAAGAAAACAAAAAACCTGTCATTCTGAGATACTGTGACACAGAAAGCCTAGTGCACAAAAAAACCACTGGACACTGCAGCAGCATTTACAGCCAAGAGACTCCTAAACAGCCCAGCAGCCAGAGCAAAAAGCTGAATGGTGCTGGCTCTTCAAGCCCGAGAGGGCATGACACGGCCACCCCAATGTAAAACTCTTCCCAAGCAACGGTCTTCTCAGCAAACACTGTGTCTGTGCCAATGAGCATTCTAACTAACAACAGTGCTCTGCAGCGCTGGAGGAATCAACAATCAACTTGCAAATGTCCGGCATACAACTGGGAAAAAATCTGAAAGAATAAAACTGCAGGGACTTACATACCTCCATATTTGGCCTAAACTTATCTTCAAACACAGCCATTGCTGCCAAGGAGCCAGAACCTGTAACAAAAAGATGCATTTTTAGTGGATTTACCAACTCCCAGCTTTTCAAGTTTACCTAGGGGCAGCAACAATGTCAAAACATGCCCAATGTCACATTCAAGTACAGTGTAAATATTAATCCTATATGGCCACATAAACCAGGTAACACTGCTCTTCAAAACCTAGAGTCACACTTACCACTATCTCAGGTAAACTTGCAACTGGCCCTAATTCTACTTCTGACAGGAGTAACTGTACATTATTTACAATAAAATGCTGAAGCAGGAAAATGAGGTTATCAAGAATCCCCCCCCCCCAAAAAAAAAACTGAATGCCACATCATTTCATATATCCTATGCTGTAAGCCCTGTGCTCCACAACTGTGCCTTGGCAGGCTGCTGGGTATAGCACTAAATACCAAGCCAGCTAGAAAGAATAGATTGTTTTAATGAGCTGGTCCTGGCAGAGTCACCTTGACATGCAGGGAAGAAACTACAGCACCAGCAATGGTAATAGGACTGCGAGCTGCAGCCACCAGGTTATTCCAGCTACAACTGTAAAACACTTTATTATGTGGCATTTATTTGGAGCTATTATTTTTAGTTTGTACTTTGAAGAGTAACAGCTGAGTAGACAAAATGACAGACAAAGAAACAAAAATTTATTATCACAATAGCAAATGGCTGAAAGGTTATGCTGCATGGATATTAACAGAGAGCAAATTTCTCCCTACAAAAGTAGGTGTAAAGCAGAGGCATTACAAGGACGTACAGGCTCCCGCTGGATGGATGTAAAAAGCAGTGAATGCAGCACTAGTCGAAATTCAAAATTTAATTTGCTTTTTGTTCAGAAACCAAAGAATCTTTAGAAAACCATCATCTTGTCTTTACAGCCCTGGTAATATTTCAGGATACTCCACTTTTGGAGAGGAGACAAGAGTTGCCCACAATTTTTTACTCCAATTAGAAGATTTTTTTGGCATTTATTACTTTTTAACTTGTTTTGCATAACACTATCTATTTAGCTGGGTCACAGAGAAAACCATATTTTCTATTTAAAATGATTTGTGTATATCGCTTGACCACCTCAATGGTTTAGCAAAGGAAAAAGGCAGCGATTAAACAGTTTCAAATGAGGTGTCCTGCTGATTTTATCAAGTCTGCTGAATGTATAATGAAAAAGGGGAAGCTGACAGCAATGCCGCAGTGAGAAAATACGGACTGCCTTATCTGAACCATTTAAGGAGGTCCAATTATAGATCAAATTTAAAGGGGAGAAACAGCAGATTTACAGACACAAATCAATGAACATGGTAATCCCGATGAATATGACAGATACTCCTGTTAGGGAATATTGCTGCGGTTGAGGATCATTACCTTCACAGCACCAGATACATCACATCTAGAGCAGTGGGAAGCGTCAAGTGTAGACTGGCATTACAAGCAATGACTATTCATTTAGGCTTTGGGAGCAAAGGCAACCCCATTTTCCCCTCTCAGAATGTTTCTCCTTTTTAAAACAATGAAAATCTAAAGGAATATTGAACGCCATTTGGAAAGGACAGAAATTAAACGGATATTAAGCTAGCTGTGCCCAAATAAAACTAGGAGATATGCAAGAAGAAACTGACCAAACCAAACCTAATTTCATAGTAAACATGTCCTGAAAATCTGGGAATAGGGTGAAGTCTATTAATACTTGGTGAGTCACACATTTAATGAGATGCAAGGATCAGGGGGGAAGTATCCTGGGTCTGTTTTAAGGCACAGGTGAGAACCAGTCTCAGACTCGGTGAAAAACAAGCTGATGGTGCGCGGAAAACAAAGGACAGCTGTCATGAAGAAACAAGGAAACTGCAAATCAGGAAACCTCCGGGAAAATGTTTCTAGAGACAAAATGCCCCTGCAGGGCACCCAACATGGTTCAGGAGTGCCTCCGTGTACAGTCAGGTAACCAAGGCAGAGGCCCGAAATTAACGTCAGGAGGATGGGGGGGGGGGGGGGGAGGCGCATGTACACAAGAGCCAACAACTTTGTGGAAAACTGGAATCAATTATGGGAAAAGAGTCAAAAGCAAAACCGAGCTTACCTTAAAGGCACCGTTCCTTCAAATTCACTAACCCTGTTTTTCTCCTTCTTTGCCATCCTTTCTTTGGCAGTCTCACAGTAAATAAATATATTTCACTCCGACTTTTCCTGGGCACATCTATTTCCTTCTGCTTAGCTCCATCCACCATTTCAGGAAATAAAAAATACTTCCCTCCCAATATAACAATTCTTCCTTTATCGAAAACATTTTTCTGCCTTAGAAACAACACTGCAGACAAAATCTGTCAGTAGAAATTACATACTAAACTTAAAACTCCTAGAACAAACTGTATCTCTCCAGGGTGGGGATGCTTCTCATATTATCAGAGACTGGTTTCTAAGAGCTGTAAGGTGTAGGACAGGTAAACATAAAAGGACACTTATTACATAGTATTCCTGCTTTTCCCTTTGTACCATGCTCAACACAACACACACACACACACACACACACACATACATACATACATGAGACACGAGTTTTCTGGAAAGCAGGAGCTTTGCTAAATTGCCTGATTCTGCTTCCCCTGAGATCAAAGTTAGCAGACTCCAAATAAACTTGAAAATAAAGAAAAATTCAACATTAAAAACAATTTCTAAATCACTTGCAAATTAGCTCCTACTCCCAGCTTTTTAGGTAAAGAGGACTCTGTTGCCCCCTTTTCAGAAATACACAGAAGTGCTCGGACAAATGACTTCTTGTCAACAGGTTTCTAGGAAACTCTGAACATGTGTCGGCTATTTAGAAAACTGACGGTAGAGTTTCAAATAGTATGCAATTGTCCAAAGTGGTAAGAGAACAAAATGCAAATTTTAACATCATTTCAAGGCAATGCAACTTGGGGAAGGAATGAGGAGTTGGTCATTAAGAAGAAAAAAAAGTGGTAAACTTAATGAAACCAATATTCTTTAATAATTTCATTCAAGTTTCCTAGATTTTGTTTCAACGTCTCTTAAAACTGCATGTGTACAATAAGTCATCAGATACCAAACTAGTACAGCAGCTGTGTGACCCACCAAATTTTAAATATTTATATTCCATTTCCCCATAAACCAGGGGTCCCCAAACTACGGCCCGCGGGCCACATGTGGCCCCTGAGGCCATTTATCTGGCCCCCGCTACACTTCCGGAAGGAGCATCTCTTTCATTGGTGGTCAGTGAGAGGAGCACATTGACCATCTCATTAGCCAAAAGCAGGCCCATAGTTCCCATTGAAATACTGGTCAGTTTGTTGATTTAAATTTACTTTTCTTTATTGTAAATATTGTATTTGTTCCCGTTTTGTTTTTTTACTTTAAAATAAGATATGTGCAGTGTGCATAGGGATTTGTTCATAGTTTTTTTTATAGTCTGGCCCTCCAACGGTCTGAGGGACAGTGAACTGGCCCCCTGTGTAAAAAGTTTGGGGACCCCTGCCATAAACCATAATAATGCCCGCAGAAATTCCATTGTCTCAACATCAACCTACCTCACTGGCACCTTCATACCCAAAACCAAGGCAAAAATCCTTTGAAGGAACATGTACCCTGATTTTCTATTCCAAAAGCATTTAGAACTACTCGGTTTCCCATTAAAGAATAAAGAACAGAAAAGCCGGGGGGCAGCATGCTGGTCCAGCGGCCCCTGCTTTACACAGGAGGCATGTCAGCTGAAGGGAACCGATACCAGAGGGAGCAGGCTTCTCAACAATGCAGGGGGAGCTCTAGGAGCAGGGGCCTGCCCTCAGAGAACCTCCAGCCCGGAAGAGAGGCAACCAAGGGAGCAGAAACAAGAGCATCGAGTTGACCACCCACTCTGAGCCGCACCATCATATGTCACTCAGTCATCCTCACAGCAACCACTGAAGTGATGGCGCTTCTTGTCTAAGATGACAGAACTAATAAGCAGGGCAGGATTCCTATCTCAGAACTGACCCTATGTCATTCTCTCATACAGACAGTTCTATATGCCACAACAGTTCAGAACAGATATACATGACCTTCCATGATGAGGTCTGTCTCCTTCCACCCTCTCCTCTTCCCCAATACACACACACTGGACGCTCCGCCAGTACTAAACGACAGTCATTTCCTAAATGCTCATACCATTGCAGGCCTATCCCATCTTGGCACACAGCAGTCCCTCTGCCCCTGACAGTGCACAGAACTCCTAGTCACCCATCAAACCCCAGCTGAGAGAGGACCTCTTCCCAGATGTCTTCCTTGAGCAGCACATGCCCACGAGTTTACCACACTCATCTCGGTAACTTTACCATCTTCTCGTATCTGCATTCCCCATGCCTGGTGTTCCTGGCATACAATGAGTGCTAAATAGAATTTATTGAACTAAGCTGGGCTCATCTGAGTACAACTTCCAAATGGAGGAGCTGGGCAAACAATGAGCTGGTCCTCAAGGAGTGATGACGGCAGTAAATGCCTTGATAAAGTGTAAAAGAACATTTACTGCCTAATTTACCATACTGGGATGAATATAAGACAAACTCAAATGTAAAGCAAGTTCAATTTTCAAAAAGCAAGTTCAATTTTAAACCCACAAAACCATGTCCTATTATTATACATCCTAGTCTGGTCCAAATCTCTGTGATATCATAGGAGTGAAATGCTCTCCTTGGATTTCTGCATTTTATTACCAACGCTCTCTGTCTCATCAGTAGTTTCCATGTAGCTGCTCCTTAGCAACCTCCACCAAGCCTGCCTTTTTCAGCCCACCTACAGTTACTGAGTAGCCAGTGTGGCTTCCAGAACAAAGCTCTTTAAAACAGAAAAACGAGGTGCAATTCAACGACTAGAATTTAGAGAGATGACTGTGCAAGACACTGTTTATGGCCCCCTAGTTATCCATTGACTTATCTCCTGCATCCACTGTCCTCCCCCAAGCTTACCCACACCACCCCCACACACCCACTGGGCTCAACCACTCCCAACTCCCAAACCACCAGCAGCCAGGCTGTGTGTGCAGAGAGACAGGGATGGGGGAAAGGAGACACAGCTCGGCCCTCTTTCCTCCACAGGGCCAGGAACTGCTTGCACTCCCAATCCACTGCAGCCTCCCAGGTGGGCACTGCCTCGCCCCGATACCCTGCTGGGTGCTCATTAGAAGAATTCCTCCTTTAACACATTCCTCTGTGAGTCCTGGAAAGAACAGTTTGCTCCTCCTCTCTGACTGTCAGGGACTGCCTCACCCACAGATCTTCAAGATGACATTGTGGGTTACCCACATTGCTGACCTCCAGAGGGGGGTTGCCAGGCACAAATGCCACAAGGGGCCAGGTCTCCAGCCAACTTTTTAAAATAAAATTTGTTCTTATTAATAATAGGACACTGGCTTAAAAAAAAAAAGAACTTCTATAAACAATCTAAAATATAAGCCCCGAAACTCGGAAAAATATGAGCAGCATACAGGACATTAATAACTAAAAAGAGCTCAGAAAAAAAAGATCAGTATACCAACAAAGGAAGGAAAAGGCAGTTTACAAAAGAGAAAAGGCAGAGGCTTACAGACATTTAGAAACTGTTCAAGTTCACTAGTAATCAAAAGCAATATAAATTGAAATTAAATAGCCTTTTTTTTTTTGTCTTTTAGATTAGCAAAGGTTTAAAAGAATAATACCCAATGCTGACAAAGTTGTAGTGAAAATGGATACTCTAACATGCTTGTAAAAGCAAAAACAGATACATTTTATCTAATGGGCAGTTTAGAAATAGTAATCAGAAAATATAAAACTATGCATACCCTCTAGTAATTCTACTGCTCAGTTATTCTGAAGTTATTCTAAAGAAATTAATGGACAAGTACCCAAATTATATATAAAAATCACTGTTTAGATTAGCAACAACAGAATATTAGAAAAACTGGAAGCAAAGATTCAATAATCAGGAGATATGGATAATAAACAATAAAATACTATATATATGTTCGTTAAGCATAATATTTTTTTGGCAATGGAAAGATGTCCATGATCTAATATTTAGTGTGTGTGTGGGGGGGGGGGGAATGTACTCCAAAGCAACATTAACAGATATGCGTATACAATACATATTATACAAATCTGGCAGGACATAAATGAAAATATCACGTTTATTTCTGGGTGATGCTATTTTCTTTTTGCTTGCTTTTTAAAAATTATTTTATTTTTCTTCAAAGACCATGCACTAATCACACTTTTTTAAGGTATAAACTTGGAAAAAATAAGAATTCAAGATTATGGAGGCATGGGAGGGAGGAAAAGGCAGAAAGACCAAGACCTTACCAGCTGTCACAGTCTCACTGCGCAGCAGCCGCACGTGGCTTCCTCCTGAAATCTGTATACGGGGTGCTGAAGGTCAATCCATGCATGAGTCAATAGTCCAAGTAACGACAGTAATCAATCATCACAAAAAATAAATATACCATGTCTCTCTACCAGCGTCCTTCCGCAGGACGGTCTTAAGAGGTAAAAATCATACTAATAATAAAGTCCTTTGAGCATATCAGGGCCAAGCCAGATCTTAGCCAGAAGTCTAGTTGGTGGCCAACAAATTACTACAAGGGCCACAATGAACACAGTACACTTGATGGTGAAGACATTTCAAAGCAGTTACATCAGTTTTGTATGCTCTTCTGACATGGCAGGTAGCAGCAGTCCCCTTTTTTACAAAAAGGGGAGACCGTATCTCCGAGGGAAGAAATTTGCCCAGAACATACAGCCAGTGATTAGGAAATTTGGGATTCCTACCTGGATCACCTGAATGCAAAGTTATCTCGCATTCCCTTTATCCCACCATGCTGCCTCTTAAATACCAAAGCCAAAAGCTTAAAATCAAGTTTAGCAAGGAAGCATGAATGCAGCTTTCTTAGCTCCCCACCCCAAAACCACATGCTATCTAACTTGCTTTTCTTCAGATTTCAGCAGAATGATCACCACACATCTGGATATAATTAATTTGCGTTGTTTTGCTTGGAAATTCAAATGAGACTGGGATTTTAGTTAAATGTTCTATAAGATTAAACAGATGCCATTCACTGCAGTGGTACCTTGAGATACGAGCAGATCAACATATGAACTTTTTTAAGATACTAGCTGTGACTTGGTCCATATTTTTGTTTGAGATCCGAGCAAAAATCCCAGATATGAGTTGTGATTCGGAAAGCTGCCGCTAGTTGGTGCGATGGCGCACGGGTCCAGTATTGGCAGCACAACACCAGCATCTCATTCTTTCTCACGTGTTACCCGCAGAATCAAGTCAAATCTTGTGCGCTGTACTCATTCTTGCATCATTTTTGCATTTTTTACTAACTTTTTTTGTGTACTATCATGGGGCCGAAGAAAGTGAGTGTAAAGAACAGTGGTGAGAAGAAAAAAAGAATGATGTCGATAGTAGTAAAGCAAGAAATAATAGAAAAACATGAGCGTGGTGTACGAGTGATTGAACTGGCAAGGCTGTACAACCACAATATATCTACAATTTGTATCATCCTTAAACAAAAAAATGCCATCAAAAGCGCAAATCCAGCAAAAGGAACTACAATTCTGTCCCAATTAAGAACAAATATCCATGAAGAAATGGAGAAGTTTCTGCTGGTGTGGGTGAAAGAGAAAGAGCTGGCAGGAGATACAGTGACAGAGACTATAATATGTGAAAGGCACGTATTATTTACAGCGACTTGAAGAAGAAAGAACCATCAACCTCAAAAGAGGCAGAAGATACGTTTAAGGCAAGTCACGGCTGGTTTGAAAATTTCAAGAAAAGATCTGGCATCCACTCGGTGGTGAGGCGTGGTGAAGCTGCGAGTGCTGACGTTAAGGCAGCTGAGGAGTACATTGCATGTTTTGCTGCGCTTATCGCAAAGGAAGGCTACATCCCCCAACAAGTGTTCAACTGTGACGGAACAGGATTGTCTTGGAAAAAAATGCCCTGAAGGACTTTCATCACTACAGAGGAGAAGAAGCTGCCAGGCCATAAACCCATGAAGGACAGTCTGACCCTTGCATTGTGTGCAAATGCTAGCGGGACTGTAAAGTAAAGCCACTGCTAGTGTATCATTCCGAAAATCCTCGAGCCTTTACAACTTACAAGATTCTTAAAGAAAAACTGAGGGTTATGTGGCGCGCCAATGCTAGGGCATGGGTTACGCAGCAATTTTTTATTGAATGGGTAAATCTTGTCTTTGGTCCTGTAGTGAAGAAATATCAAAAAAATAAACTCCCGATGAAAGCATTACTAATCCTTGAAAATGCTCTAGCCCACCCACCTGGTCTTGAAGATGACATTCTTGATGAGCTCAAATTCGTGAAAGTCCTCTACCTCCCACACAACACGACTTCAGTCTTGCAACCTATGGATCAGCAGGTCATTTCCAACTTTAAAAAGCTTTACACAAAGCATTTGTTCCACCGCTGCTTTGAGGTGACTGAGAATACAAATCTAACCCTTCGAGAGTTTTGGAAAGATCACTACAACATCGTGATATGTTTACACATTATTGACTTGGCATGGCAAGAGGTTACAAGAAGAACCTTGAACTCGGCATGGAAAATGTTATGGCCTGATGTTGTTGCAGACAGGGACTTCCAAGGATTCGAACCAGAGACTGAGACCGAGGTAGAAGCGTTGGAGGAGATTGTGTCCCTCGGAAAGTCAGTGGGTCTGGAGGTAGATGAGGGTGACGTAAAGGAGCTCATCGAGGAACATGAGGAGGAACTCAACTGAGGAGTTGAAGGAGCTACAGACGATGCAACATACGGAGCTTCTGCAAGAGATTAGAAGTGAGGAGGAGGTAGAGTCGGAGGAAGTGATTTCTACAAGTGAAATGAAAGACATGCTGGCAATGTGTGTGGGAGAAGTTTTCAAGTTTCATTGAAAAGAAACACCCAGAAAAAGTTTCAACTGGTCCTGCTTCAGCACTTTTTAATGATACGTGTCATATTTCCATACCATTTTAAAAGGCAGGCAAAAGCAAACCTCTTTGGATAGATTTTTATTCAAAAGTCCTGCAAGTGAAAGTGCTGAAAGTGCAGCCAAAAAGGCAAAAAACAGGTGATGATTAAATGAAAAATACCTAATGTTAAGCTCAGGTTAAGTTTAAAGTTAAGGGCCCTGGACGGCTGGCTCAGTGGTAGAGCGTCAGCCTGGTGTGCGGAGGTCCCGGGTCTGATTCCCGGCCAGGGCACACCGGAGAAGCGCCCATCTGCTTCTCCACTCCTCCCCCTCTCCTTCCTCTCTGTCTCTCTCTTCCCCTCCCGCAGCCAAGGCTACATTGGAGCAAAGATGGCCTGGGCGCTGGGGATGGCTCCTTGGCCACTGCCCCAGGCACTAGAGTGGCTCTGGTCGCAATGAAGCGATGCCCCGGAGGGGCAGAGCATCACCCCCTGGTGGGCAGAGTGTCGCCCCCTGGTGGGCGTGCCGGGTGGATCCTGGTTGGGCGCATGCGGGAGTCTGACTATCTCTCCCCGTTTCCAGCTTCAGAAAAATATAAAAATAAATAAATAAATAAAGTTAAGAAAGTGCATTTTCCACAATTTTTTGTGGTTTAATTTTAAGTAAAGAAAGTGGTTTTAGTTTTGTTTAAAGTAAAGAAAATGCAGTTTTAGTTTACATTTAGTGTTAAGAAAGTGCAGTTTTAGTTTATGTGTCTACAGTGCCTGCATCCCTTCCTCCCTCCCTCCTCCTCCACCATTCATCTCTGTTAGCCACACTCATCTGTCTCCAAGATAAGAATACAGTACTAAATAACACTTTTTTCTTTTACTTCATATATTTTGTTATGCATTGGTAAAGTATACATGTGTGTTTCTTAATTAAAAACATGTCTTTTTTTCATAATTTAGGATGGTTTGGGGATGTTTCACAGGGCTGGAATGGATTAAATCTATTTCAGTTATTTTAAATGGGAGAAATTTGTTTGATATATGAGTTGACTGACTTACGAGCTCGGTTACAGAATGAATTAAACTCGTATCACGAGGCACCACTGTATTTAACAATACCATTCAAGTGTCTGTTCTGAGTGTTTATTTTAAAATAACCCCATTCAAAAAAATTAAATTAGTCTCCATTTCTTAAAACTGCTGAAGGTGGTTTATCAGCAATAACATGTCAGTTTAAACCTAACTTTTTCTGAGAGAACAATCCAATTCAGGACAAAATATGAAATGTATCCCAAAAATGTTACTCTCCAAGATATTGGTTTTACTTGTTCCATATATTTAAAAATACCTGCAATAATATGATTTGAGGACAGCAGGATATTTTTAAAAACATGAAACGTTATTTTTATAGAGTTCATTAATGTACTAAATTAAACAACAACTATGTTTTTAGACATGCTGAAGAAACAACAAAAGACTGAAATCGTTTTCTAAAACCTGCTACTTTAAGTCAAACTTTAACAAGGATCTTTCTGAAAGCCAGCAGGTAGAAATTTGCCTTAAGGGCTGTGCTCACAAACTCTCAGATAGAGATGAGGGAAATTAATTAAGGGCTGTTTAGGTCCAGGGCTCTCAGCTCAAACGCTGTAGGTATCTCCCCATTTTACAGATAAGGAAGCTGAGGCTCAGCTAGTTTAAAGGCAATAAAATCAATAAAAAGTGGAGCCAAGAGTCAAATCTACGTCTTGTGGCTCTTTAGCTCATACACTTTTCAGAAGGGCAACTTCCAACCCATTCCTCAAACAGAACCATGCCAGTGGCCACTCAGTGGCAGGCTCTGGGGACATACAGATGCAAAGGAGGTGGCACCGCTCTGGCACTTCGTCACTGCTTTCCCAGCACATCACTGCAGCCCTCCGAGCTCTGCCAGACTGACCAGCACCAGGAAGTACCATCACATCAAGCACAATGTGGACGCTGGCCCTAAAACTGGGCAGTCCTACCCCCTAGTTCCCTCCCCACACAAAGGGGATAAAGACAGAATGCCTCTTCCTCACAAGGTGGTTGGGAGACTTGAATAAGACGGCCTGTACAAAGCAGAATGCCTGGCACATAGTAAAAGCTCAAGAAAAGCTAGCTACTGTAATTACTCTAAGATGAGGTCCCCGTCCTCCAAGAACTGAACTATCTTACACAATCACTCTCAACAAGTCCCAGGGTCAGCAGCTTTAATTGAAACAGATTTCTTTAAAATCTCTTCTTGCAAAGTCATGAAGTTCGGAGAATAAGGAGGAAATGGATTCCTACTGCTTTTCCCTGTATCAATTTAACCAGATCTTTTCAGGAAAAAAGCTGCCCCTCCTCTTAAGGAGGGGTCTGCTGTCAACACCCAAAGACCTGTTTGGCACTGTGGCCTGCCAACGTGTAAGATGTATGCAGCGATAAAAGAGACACACAGAACTTCCTAATCCATCAGTGTCAGCTCTCCCTGACAGAGTGCTTACTCACACTCGCTCATTGTTAGTCTACGGCCCCTCGTCCCGGGTAAAATTTGGTGCTTTCCACACCCCATGGATTGGAATCATTTTTCACTCCGTTCCCATCTACAGCCCATCTACGGCCGAGTCTCCTGGTGTCTGAGCTTGCTCTGGAGGCCAGCACTGCCAACACGTGTGAGGAGCTGATTTATGAATAGGAAGCAATGCTGGTGCCAGGGGACCACGCTCCGCCACTAGAGAGCAGTGGAGCACCTCTCAGGCTCAGAAAAACTCCTACAACGACTTGAAGTGCTTTAATTGTATGCACGCATTTCATTATAAGACTTGGCCACAAGCTTCCAGACTAGGCAGGCCAAGCAATCAGACAATCTTGCATGGGTTGCTGAAACCAGATTTGTCCCTTGTCAGCATAAACAGTTTAATTTGATGCTTTCACTCCTGAGTAAGCACCAAGTATTACATTTAAACCCCTCGTGAGGGGGAAGAACGCTTCCTTTTCATCAGCAAATGTACCTCAATGTCAGAGTCTTTTATTCCCAATGAATAAAAAATTCCACTTAATATGCTTAGAAATAGATTTTTAAAGCATCCAATATTTTCACTCAAAATTAATTTCTCAGAAAGGGCAGTTCATTTTTTAAACATAATGTAGTCAAAAAGGAGTTAAATTTTACTCTAAGTAAATAATTTAAACCACTTGAAGGGAACAGGAATTTTTCTGATAATTGCAAGTGCAACATCACATTGACCTGACAGATTATAAACACTCATTCTTAAGACAAGACTAACAATCGGGGCATCCAGGCCTAAAATGTGAAAGGTTTTATTTTATTAATGTACTTTAATGAAATGCCACAAGGTATGAGGACAGAAAACGTTTCTCCTTTAAACAGAGGTGTCTCCCACCTATGTCCAGGGGACAAGATGGAGGATGAGAATGACCCTAAAGCACGCCAGCAGCAGGCCCGGGGAACAGCAGCACCCACCCCGCTGCACCCCCAGGCGCAGGCACAAACGCACTCCCTCTGGCTGGCTGCGGGCACTCACAGCAGTCTGAGTGGGCAGGGCTTCCAAAGGCGTCCCCTTCGCTCTGGTTCACATTTCAAAATAACTTCCCAAACAGCACCTTATTCCACTTTGCAAGTCTTTTCCAAGTTTTCACGTCCCTCAGAACACTCAAGTCAAATAACCACAGAGTTTAATGCATGTAGTGTAAAATACACCTAGTCTTAATCGTAAGTGAAGGTTTACCTTGTCCAAAGAGCCTGCATGCAAACAACAAGAAATCCTACTTACTGAAAAAATGTGTATAGCCCAGTTACTCATATTTTCTCAATTCATCTGTGGACTAGTATCTCCATTTTACAGATGAGGGGAAAATAAAGTTCAGAGAGGTGAAGGGACCTACCCAAGGTCACACAGCCAGTAATGGCAGATCCGGCTGACAGCAAATCCCTGGTTCTAAGAACTCTACAGCGAAAAGTCTTCTAATGCATACTCCAACAAGAGAGTTAAAGATCATCAACCCTTAGGTTATGAGAGCAGAAAGGCACTTTCCATAGCAGGGCCAAGTCTGAAACAAGAGCAGGTGAAGATGAATTAGCTACCTCCTTCTCTCTCAAGTAGGGTTTTAAAACAAAGAACTTAACCTTGCGAGTACTGCATTTATCTGTTCCGAAACATACTCCTGGCAAGGGCTTTTACTTGGTTGTCGACTAAGGACTGAACTCAAGTCAAAAAAGACTTCATGGCAAAATGTCAGAGCAGAAAAAACAGGAAGAGCAGTGCCCTACATATTAATCCAATACCTCACCATTTTCCCTACATTTTTTATGCAGAATTAAGAACAAAGTCCACTCCAATCAGAACAGATTAAGAGCTGGCAATGGCTGGCTATATTACTCTCCCTGTATGTACCATGATGAATTTTAGAAGTATCTTCTCATGTCCTAACAAAACGGCACCATCTATTGGCTCAGTACCACCTTTGCAGCAACCAGGAATCATGATGCGTAAGTAACTTTCATGGGCTTTTGGCTCCCTGTTAATTCCTGGCATAAATTTTAAAATATAAAATCATTCATTGCACATTTTAAATCTTTTAAAATGCATCTTATACTAATCAAAGAAGAAAAACTGCCAGAGAAATCTAAGTATACAGAACTGTACACAGAGAATGTGTCAACACTAAATTATCAAAACACCATGCACCAAACATCTATGCTGTGCTAGATACAAAGATTTTTACGTATGGTATCTCACTTAATCCTCACACATTTTCGGGGACAGTTCCTCTAACCACCATGTTACAGAAAAAGACATCAATGCTCACATACAAAAGCTAATGGTGAACACAGATTTGAACCCAGTTAGCCTCCAAAGATCAGCTCTTTTCACTGCCCCCACACTATCTCAAAAAAACAATGTAAAGAGCACCACGTGCATGGAAGAAGCCCCTGGTGTTTACAGTGGGTGTTTATGCAAAAATGCCACTATAGCATCCCAACAGCATCCTCCCAAGTCAAAAACAATCAGCTTGTTTTGAGCAATGAGGAGTGTGAGGTTCAGAGAGGTGAGGGGACAAGCCCAAGTAGGGCTAGGCTGGGGCCAGGGCTTCCAGCTCCTTTTCTAGGATTGCAGGTTATACCACAGGTGGTACCCAAACCCCCCCTGGGTGATCACTGACTGGACAAGCTCCCACCAAAATGGGGCTCCCTCCACTGCACAGCCTGACCAACAGGGAGCAGGGGCCGAGGTTCACTTCAGTGCTGATGCAGACCCGTGCTTACAGAACCCCCTGCAGTCACACGGCCTGTAAGTCAGGAAAAAGCATCGGCAGCAACACTAGAGCCGTGAAGTCCCCATGCTCTCTGAGAAGGCCAACGCAGACCTATGAACTAAACACACTGCTGCACAGTTCAGTCTGATCCAAGAGTGGAAAATAAATGTGGGAAAAATATTTGCTATCTTATAGTGAGTGTACTAATTTTATCCAGAGCAAGAAAATTCTCAAATCAAGTCACATGAAGATTCCAAAATGTCTCCACAAAGGTTATATTTCAGCATAAAATTCCAGAGGAAAGAGCAGGCCTGAATTCTCTGCCAATGTTCTAATGTTCCAGCTTGATTCTAAGCCTCTTTTTTGCCTACAAGGTGAGACATAGGTATGTTTACTACTCTGTCCCGAATCCCTTTAATTGCTACGGGGCTCAGTAAATTGGGACTTGAGTGGTATATCCCAGTAATTAGGAAATTGTATAACCAGTTTATGTGGAGATCGAATTTCACCCGTAAGGCCGTGACAGTGACCCCAAGTCATCCCTAATGGTGCATAGCAATGTTTATTCCTTAAGTTAGAATTCCTAAATTGTCCAAGGGCCTCATTTCCAAGAATGTCATGCTGGAAATTTATTCATATTCATTCTCTATGTGAATAAGTGGGCAAAAACAAAAACTGTATATATCTTGCCAATGCTGCTACAAGGAACACTGCCAAACTAACAGCAAAAGCTGGTCCCCAAGCTTCTCTTGACACTACTTCAGTTTGCCTAATAAAGGGAAACTGGCAAGTTAAAAGAATAAACTAATTAATCTGAGAATTAAAAGAACCTACATTTTGTCTATAAATAATAAACCATAACCCGTTTCCCTTAGTAGAAAGAAAAGTCAAAGAATGTTGTCCAGCTTTCAACAATCACACTGATCGATCACCTGCAGTCTCTTGCAAATTATTCTCTTAAAAAACAAATAATTAAATAAAACCAAAGGTGGCCCTGTTTTTTTTAGAATAAACTAAATCACGTTTGGTCTGAACCACAATGTCACACACTGCACCCAGCCATACCATAACCAAGGAGGAAGTCACAGAGACCGGGGTCCCACCCCACATCATGCACCTCCTAGCTGTGTGACCTTAGCACACGTTCCTGCGCCTGTTTCCTCATCTGCATGATGGGGATAATGGCACCCACTCCCAGTCTTGCAGAGATGAAATGAGTAAAGCACCTCAGAGCACTTGCTGGTGCAGCAGATGCTCTCATGGTCAACAGCATCTTCATAAAAAAGGCTGAGACAGAAGCTGTCCCAGGGCCACCCCATTAGGAGTTTGATATGTCCTCCCTGGTGAACCCTAGGAAGGAGAGTCCTCAGAGAGGAAGCCCCTGGCCTCTGTGCTCAAGGAGCTGTGCCAGCATGTTCAAGACGTACACGGCAGGTGTCTTCTAGTTGATGTAAATTAAGAGTAGCCTTCAGGCACCTGGCCAGTCGCCAATATGGGCCCATGGGTAAACAAAATTTGGACACTCTTGTCTTACAGGTAATTTGTAGCTTCCAGCTCTTACTGTCAAATCACTCAGATAAAATAAAGATTAATTTCAAAGTTTTGTTTATGTTTCTTATAATAAAAAACTTATAATTTAAAGCCTGGGAGTTTGCATGAAATATTTGTTTCCTCATTTACCTGCATTTATGACAGGTCTCAACCCACAATCAATGTTAATGGTCCCTGGGAACCTTTCATTTAGGAGGGTCCTCTAGTTCAGTGGTCCCCAACCTTTTTTGGGCCACGGACCAGTTTAATGTCAGAAAATATTTTCACGAACCGGCCTTTAGGGTGGGACGGATAAACGTATCACATGACCGAGACAAGCATCAAGAGTCAGTCTTAGACGGATGTAACAGAGGGAATCTGGTCATTTTTGAAAAATAAAACATCGTTGAGACTTAAATATAAATAAAACGGAAATAATGTAAGTTATTTATTCTTTCTCTGCGGACCGGTACCAAATGGTCCACGGACCGGTACGGTCCGCAGCCCAGAGATTGGGGACCACTGCTCTAGTTCATGTCTAGTTTGAGATTTGGTTTGTAGCTCACTTAAAAGTCAGTAACATGAATTAAAATCCAGCAAATTTTGGCAATTCTGGGGGGTCTCTCTTAAAATCTAGCTCCCCTGCCCCTCAGGGGAAAAAAAGAGAGAGAAAAAGAACACCAACAGAAGAATGCCTCCCTTGGCAAGAAAGGCAGCCCTGCTCAGCTACCACCACGGGCACAGGTGTGTGCAACCGAGCTCACAAGTGACCGTGGCTAGAAGAAACTAAATGACAAAGGCAGTGCCAGGAAGTACAAAATTTGATTTTCTTTCACGTTCTCTGGTCAAGGGTTCCTCTTCCAATGAATTTGTATTACAAAAAAAATAACAAAAGTCATATTGTCTCGGGTGGTAGAATTGTGTATAATTTTTTTGAATTTCCTTTGGCTACTATGAAGTTGTTTCAGGAAACACCGTCTTTAACGTGCAGGATGGAAAAGCTGGAACTTGCATGAGTATTTTCAGAATTTAGAAGCATGGCTTAATCGCTTAATGAAGTAACATCTGTAAGACAACCAAATCAGCAGCTGTGTTGTACTGGGGCTTGCTTGAGCTAGAATAGAAACAAGGGTTCAAATCCCAGCTTTGCTACTGTGGGCAAGCAATAAGAGGCGGGCTACTAAATCTCTTGTTTAAGTCCCAGGCTCCTCATCAATAGAATGGCAATGATAGCATCCCCTCCACAGAATTTTAACTGAAAATAATATAACTGCACTAGCATCCTCTGGCACAGAGACACTACAATGTGCTTGAAATTTAAACTAATACTAACCTTTAAAAACAAAACAAAACAAAAAATGCAGTGCTTTGTGCTAATCTGGGGCCACACGAATGGAACACAATCTAAACCAACTCTGTTCAGGGCTGCTATAAACTGTCCGTTCACAAACAGCAGCTAAGGTTCCTAATGCTAAGTCTCAGACATTCTTTTGGCACAAGCAGGTTAGAGATTGAGAAAATAAATTCAGCATCAAATATTCATAAAGTTACACAGGACTCTGGTGAGACTGGGACAAAGACACAGATCCTTCTCTCCGAGATCGCCAACTTTCACAAAGGCAGGAGGCACACGGGCTGGGCCAAGTGGAGCATGGTCAAGGCTGGAATCCGACTTCACACCAAATGCCCTGGGAGAAACGTCCTCAGTGAGCCTAAGCACCCGTGGGAATGGCTTCTGGGCTGGCCCTGGGTGAGAAGGGGCAGTGGGGGCAGGCCTCTGAGGAGGGCAGCAGGGGGTGGGGAAGCCCGGTCAGGGAGGCCGGAGCTCCTGTCCTACAAGGGGAGGAGTGGGACAAAGGATCTAGAGCCCATCTGGCATGGATGCGCCCCAGCTGAGAGAGTTACTCCAACCCTGGTCAAGAGTCAGGCAGGGACCAGCACTAAGGAGCAGAGTTGAGGACAGATGACAGGGACCCGGAACCAAGCCTCACGGTTGGCTGGTTTCTGAGTGACGTCTGTAATGTCAGTGGCCATCCTGACTGCCACTGGACCTGTCCATGTCCTCGACATTTCTGGCCAGCTACAATCTCCCTCCCTGCTTCTAGATGCTCCCATGCCAATCCTCCTCCCTACTGCTGTCAGACTGTTCTTTCCTGGTTCACTCCTGGTTTGAAAACATTAGACCATACATTTTTAAATAAAATATGTATTTCCGATGGCTTTAGGCGACCCCTGTGTTTTGGTCGTTCAACCCCCGCCGGGGTCGCGACCCACAGGTTGAGAACCGCTGCATTAGACAGACACCTTCAGCTTGCATCACCGGGACGTTCTCCGGCCACGCCTTTGCTCCACCCCGTGAACATCCTGGTCTCAGCCACGTCCCCCCCATGGAATGCCCCTCCCACCCCATGCACCAGCCTCACCCATCCAGCAAACTCTGGCCTTTCTGTCCTTGGCCACACCGGTCTGTGTACCTCAGGGCCTGAAAAGTCTCTCTCTTGGGGGCAGCATGTGGGGAAGCAAATTCCTGGTGAATCCCTCCTCATCACCCAGGTCTCAGCTGTGGCCCTTCTACCCACCTGCCATTTATCAGTCTGCATGCATACCCTGTCCTGGTAAAGCTGTCAGAGAAAGGCGTTCTCATGTTCTCTTGGTAGGAGGAAAAATGACTGCAATAATTTGGGAGGGCAATTTGGCAATTGCTTGAACGTTAAAACACATTATAGGGCCATCTGTCATTTCTCTGGGCTGTCCAGAAGCTGTACTTCCTTGCTACGCCCAGGGAACCCCACCACTGCATGAGTCGGTACCTGAGTTGCAGCGACAGAAGCACCCCCCCACACAAGGCGCGCTCTGGGTTCCCAGGGCAGCAGGGCAGCACAGTGCGCAGCGGCCAGAACTGGCGCCGGCTGTGCCCGAAGCAGTCTGAAGCACTCTCCACTCGCCCGTGCCAGCCCTTCTGCAGCATCTTCTTGGCCCCAAAAGCAGTTCCTGCCCTACCGGCTATTCTGTGAGTCACCTGCTATCCTTTCAAAAATCTTTTTCTCTTAAATCATCCAATGAACTCAGTGCCTGCAATCCAGAAAGGCCACTACTCAGAATTTATCTGAAGTATGTGCTTACACACATATACCAAGACACAGTTATTGAAAAAACCTGAGAAACAAAATAGCCATAGAAGAACGGGTCAGTAAATCACAGTACCACCACACAGTGAAATTCTATGGAGCTGCTATACTAGACAATGATATTGTTACGTGGGCTAATAATACAAAAACTACTTCAAATGTATAGCATGACCTCATTTGTGTATTTTTAATAGGGGTAGAGAGACAAGATGATAGATGAGAAATATATGAAGGTGCATCATAAAGCATTTTCGGAGAAAAAAATACAAAAAACTCAACAATGCTTACTCTAGAAGGAGGACATGAAATAGACTTATTTTTCATGTAATATTTTTCTCAGTTGAATATTTTGTCATGCTGGTAAATTACTTCAATTAGAAAATGTCTGCCTGACTGGTGGTGACACCGTGGATAGAGCAACAACCTGGTACACTGCGGTCCCTCGTTCAAAATCCCAAGGTCACCAACTTGAACACAGGCTCATCAGTCTGAGCACAGGGTCACTAGATTGAGCATGGGATCATCAATATGATCCCTGCGTCACTGGCCTAAGCAAGGGGTCACTGGCTCAGCTGGAGTTTCCCCCAACCCCATCCCTCTAGTCAACACACTTATGAAAAGCACTCAATGAACTAAAGCAGTGGTTGTTCTCAAAGGGTGCACCCTATAAGATTTCCAGGTGCGTCCTATGGTATTCCAGAGAAATATGTGACTCTTGGGGACCAAAAAACCAACAGGATTTTTGGAGTTTAGATTTTTGGGGGACAGAGGTATGGGGAATTGGCTGTAAGCTGACAGTCTGCCCAACCCCCCACCTCACTTGCCTGACTAGGTTGCAAAAGGCTGTTAAGCTGTGGTGCTGGATTGTTTACACTACCCCCCATGTTCCCTGTAAAGACTGGAGGCAAGTTTCTTCTATCCTTTGTTTGGTGTCAAGTTAAGATGATATGTATGGTGGAGGTTTTCTGCACTCAACACAATTAAGAGTAAAAAGAGAAGAATTCTTCAATGTATTGATGAGGAAATGAGAGTTTGCCTTTCAAATATATGCCCAAACATTGAAGAAATCACTAGGACACATCAGGCTCATGTTTCTCATAAACACAAAGAATAAAAAAACAACACATTTGTGCCAGGACCTGCCAAATTTACTAAATCTTACTAAGAATGTGTGTGTGTGTGTGTGTGTATATAGATAGATAGATAGATAAGATAGATAGATATAGATAACTTTTTTGGCATTTTTTAAATTTTTTACCCCTTTTTTACAAATTCTAAAGAGCATAACAAAAAATGTAACAAAGATGTTTTTTAATGTCAGAATAAATTTAATTGTCGTATTTATTTCATTTAATTGCCATAAAAGCATACTTGGACTTTACATTTTTTTCTTTTAATATTTGACTTATTATAACATATTTCTCAGAAATTTGTATATAGTGCGCCTACAATTATTTGTAGGATTTTAAATGCGCCCCAACTTCAAAAAGTTTGAGAAACACGGAACTAAAGCAACACAACTATGCAATGATGCTTCTCATCTCTCTCTTTCTCTCAAAAAATAAGATTTTTTTTTAATCTTAAAAAAAAATAAAAGAAAGAGAAAATGCTTTGA
Source organism: Saccopteryx leptura (assembly GCF_036850995.1). Classification (NCBI taxonomy): domain Eukaryota; kingdom Metazoa; phylum Chordata; class Mammalia; order Chiroptera; family Emballonuridae; genus Saccopteryx; species Saccopteryx leptura. Next base: position 11,012,137 of record NC_089504.1, on the reverse strand, counting down.
TGTCACTTGCCCAGTAAGGACTTCCCAAACATACTTTATCCTTCTACTCCATGCTGTTTTTCTCCCATGTTACTGTTCTTTTCCTCCACGGCATTTAGCACAGGGCTTTTAGATGAAAGAGTATTTCCCCGTTTAACTCCTGTCTCCCACATAAAGTGGTAAGCTCTGAGGCCAGGTGCTGTGCTGACCACTATATTCCCAGCACCCTGCACAGGGCCTAGCATATAGTAGATCAGAGGTCCCCAAACTACGGCCCACGGGCCACATGTGGCCCCGAGGCCATTTATCCGGCCCCCGCCGCACTTCCGGAAGGGGTACCTCTTTCATTGGTGGTCAGTGAGAGATGCAAAGCATGGCATCGCTCACATACAGTACTACTTCCAGTGATGTGGGATGCACGCCTCACGGCTCCAGAAGCACGTCACATCACTTGTTACATCTAGCAGTGACAAATATGGAACTGGACATTGACCATCTCATTAGCCAAAAGCAGGCCCGTAGTTCCCATTGAAATATTGGTCAGTTTATTGATTTAAATTTACTTGTTCTTTACTTTAAATATTGTATTTGTTCCTGTTTTGTTTTTTTACTTTAAAATAAGATATGTGCAGTGTGCATAGGGATTTGTTCATAGTTTTTTTTATAGTCTGGCCCTCCAATGGTCTGAGGGACAGTGAACTGACCCCCTGTGTAAAAAGTTAGGGGACCCCTGTAGTAGATGCTAAAGAAACATCTGACAAGTGAATGAAAGTAACTTATCCTTAAGATTCAGCTCAAATGAAGTGAAGCTTTTACTGAAATCCTCCGATTTAAATGTGACCCTTTCAGGGCCTCCACTGGCTTTTGTACTTACTACCCGTCAGTTCAGACAGTGGTCTCCCCATTACACTGTGAGTATGGTGAGGGCAGCATCAGCATTCACCTCTACCTATGGAGCCTGCCCTAATGTCTTCACCTGGACAGCCCTCAAGAAATAGTCGACAAATGAAGAGATGAACAAACTAAACCTCAAAGTAAAGATTTACTCATGTATTAAAATCTAATGTTACTGATGTTCTTGATCTTCTTAACCTGATAGCCCACGCAACCAGAATGCGTGGGGTAACGGTCTCTGAGCAGAAGTGTGCCGTGAGCTCCAAGCTGTGGAACCCTAGCCCTGGAAGCACAGCAGACGTGGACAGACACAGCATCTCTGTCAGCAGGACGGAGCACAAAGTGGGGCCACAGGAGTGAAGTGAGCACACACAAATCTGCTTGACTACTCATTTTTTTTTAAAGACTTTATTCATTTTAGAGAGGAGAGAAGGAGGAGAGAGAGAGAGAGAGAGAGAGAGAGAGAGAGAGGAGGGGAGGAGCAGGAAGCATCAACTCCCATATGTGCCCTGACCAGGTAATCCCAGGGTTTTGAACCAGCGACCTCAGCACTCCAGGTCGACGCTTTATCCACTGCACCACACAGGTCAGGCTGACTACTCATTTTCAACAACTTCTCCTAAACTCAAGAATTATGCTCTTAACACAAACCACTATAGTTCAAAAGTAAAAGGAAAGAAAATCAATTTTTCCATCTAAACTGCTTTGTATTAATGTTAAAATTTCCAGAAATAGATTTTATCAAGGTGAGGATATAAGAAAACATCCTGAAGGATTTGAAGGTGGAGGATACGGCACCTGCTACTTCCTCTCAGATGGTCCCACACACAAAGAAGTAGCAAGGATGTGTGAGAGAGAACTGGGTAAAACGCTAATAGCTGACAAATCTGAGTAAAGGGTAGACAGGACTGTACACTGTTCTATTCTGAAAGGGTGAAAATTGTTAAGGAAAAAAAAAAAGAAGAAATGAAGGTACTAGAAAAGGCTAGCCCACCTTTATATTTGCATCAGCTGGAGAGAAACAGTACTTTGATGCTATTGGGATAATAAATATATTTGAATAAAGTAATTCAAAACAATACTAAAATTACTGAGTCTTCATTTTAAAATATTAACAAAGATTCATCTGTATGTTATCTGCAGGTAAATCCTTCTCCCCACAAACACCCCAAACAGGAACCAGCTGCTGTGTGAAAACCTTGTAAGAGGCGTATAACACATTGGAATAGCAGTCTCAAACTGGCAATCTGCAAACTCTTCAGGCGGCAGCGCTCCCAGCTCTGCAGAGCCAGGTACCAAGATGATGAACACAACAGGTAAACAACAGCAAGAAACGTCAGCAACGGGGCCCGTTCAAACGTCTGGACCAATACAACTTGACTCAGAAATTTAACAAAAAAGTTAGGACTTACAAATCCCAATTTCTTTTAATATAATTTATCACCCCTTTTTTATTAAATATACTTTTTTTTCACAGAGAATCAGAGAGAGGGACAGATAAGGACAGACAGGGAGAGAGAGAAATGAAAAGCATTAATTCTTTGTTGCAACACCTTAGTTGTTCACTGATTGCTTTCTCATACGTGCCTTGACGGGGGGCCTACAGCAGAGCTAGTGACCCCTTGCTCAAGCCAGCAACTTGGGCTTCAAGCCAGCGACCCGGGGCTCAAGCTAGTAAGCCTGCTCTCAAGTTGGATGAGCCCGCGCTCAAGACGGCAACCTCGGGGCTTTGAACTTGGGTCTTCCACGTCCCAGTCCAACCCTTTATCCACTATGCCACCACCTTGTCAGGCTTAAAATATACTCTTATCTAGCACTTAAGAGCTGAAATACAAATGTAAAAGCTGATCTAAAAAAAGAGTAACTACACTAAAAAAAAAAAAAAAAAAGAGTAACTACTATTTACAGGCCAAGCACTGGACCAGATGCATTATATTCGTATTTCTAATGTTATTTATGTATGTTATTTATAACCTGGTATGTACAGAGGTATTAGTGATACCATTTCACAGGTGAGGAAATTGAAGTTCAGAGGAATTAAATGCCCCATGATCCCTCAGAGATTAAGTGGTAGAGGAACTCCAGTCACTCTACTTTAAAAAAAAAAGTCTGCGTGTACCAGGCGTGTCCTCACAGCAAGGCCTCCACGCGGCTTTTCCACAAGGCTTCTCCCCTCAAACCCACCATTTCATGAGACCTGCCTCGACCTTCCCATTTAACACTACAGTCTGCCTTCCATCCCAACATTCCCAAGTCCCCTTAACCAGCATTCATTTTATTAACCATTTTGTTCTGAGAGAAATACACTAAATTCACATACAGATGTAAGAACTAATACATTGAGTTGTCGTATACCCTTGACCGAGTTTCCCCCGAATGTAACACATTGCATAAATGTAGCACAAATCAGCTACATACTTTTTCTCCCAGTATTTAGAGGACCACTAGAAAATGCTATTGATAGTAACTGTTTTTTGTCTGTCCACCCCCACTAGAATATAAACTCCTCGCTAGCAACTTTATCAAATTTGTGTTCACTGTTATACTCCAAGCATACAGAACAGGGATCAACCTGTAGGAAGAACTCAATACATATTTGAGCACTTTAAACCACTTTATTGCACAATTTCCTAAAATAGAAAAGAGATTGGCTTTTTAAGAGACCATTGGGAAATCAGAGGATTCTGAAGCATCAGGGAAACATTACACTCACCCATGGTGACATAAGGCAACTTATCAGTGGATCCATGAGGATAGATGCTGTAGAGGTGAGGTCCAGTAACATCTACGCCCCCTAAAACTAGGGCTGCACCAATGTAACCTTGATACCTGGTGATCAGAGCATGCATAAGAAAAAAAGTGAGTCTACTTCACATCCCTGTAACTTAACCACAAGCCATATGAGACGTCAGAAAACAAGAAGCTTTTCTTATATTGCCACTGTTTCATTAAGTGCTTACGACTTTGATGGGGACAAAAGAGGGAATCTACTGTCAGCCAAGAAAAACTGTAAATTGTGTGAGACAATCCACATATCTTTTCTCATCTTAGTCCCAAAACTCCCTTTAAAAGAAAGCTGTAGAAGAAGAAAACCAATCCGAAGAAATAAGGACATGCCCAATGTCTCAGAGCCAAGGTTGGCTTACTCCAAAGATCACCAGCACCCTTCCCATCATACCTTTCTATGATCAGCGGATAAGCTCCCTTCCAAGTTAGTAATGAGAAGTTTCTAAACTCAAGCTGTTTAAATTACCAACCTTACCATAGCCTAACAGGAAAATAGCTAATGTCACAACACCTTCCCTTTGAATAAATCCACAAAAGTATAATCATAGACATGACCTCATATTGCGTATAAGAGAAAAATATTTCATCATGCAGGGAAGCAAATGAAATAACTCCACGATGGCCTATCAAACCCACTGCTACAGGATAAAGCTTTACTTCTCAGGAACATGAATGGCAATAGGTTTTCCACCCCAACCTACCCCGTTTAATTGTACACACATTTGTTCCTTTGGACCCTTTACCTGGCTGGTTTTCCATGTCTATAAATTACTTTCCCTGTATTTGATTCAATTATTTACCATTAGAGTTGCTATGACCAATAAACATGCTAGATTTAAAGTTCTCCACTGTGACCCTTTAGCTCTTCAAGAAGAAAAATGAAACAAACACATACTGAATTTGCCTAGCACTCATAGTCATTAAAGCTGAAATAAAAAAACCCAACAACCAATCAGAGTCATAATTTTAGACTATGCAAGACAGAGCTACCCATCAGAAGTGCTCTAGGTAAACAGAATAATCAAGTCTAGTATTTCCCATGTCCCTTGATTATCAAATTGTTATTTCAGAAAGAACCTTCCATTTATAAGTGAAAAATGAAAGAGCAGAAAAGAATTTCAGAAGCAGTCTCAAGAAGGAAGGACCCAAGCAGGGAGCACATGAGCTAGCAACAAGGTCAAGACTACACTCTATGGCTCTAGGATGAGAAGCCAGAACAGCCAGAACCCCCACTCCCATGCCCACCCCAGCGCCTGATCCACTATACCAACTGCCTACTAAACAAGGTGTTTAAAAGTCTATAATAATCAGCTAGCTCACTTCGAAGCTAAAATATAGTATCTGTTTGATGCCTTTAAGAGTCTAAGAAAAAAAAGAGTCTAAGATATTGAAGTCATTGAAATCCTTTAAAATTGATCCAGAAATTCTACTTTCAGTAATGTAACAGAATAAATATACAGTAATGAATACATAAGAGTTTACTGCAGTACTGTTTGTGATGCTTAAAAAAAAGTGGAAAAAGTAAGAGGGAGATTTGGCTAAACTGATAAAACAACACAACAGAAAACTACACAATCATTAAAAACCATGCTACATTTTCTCATCCACCACTAATGGTAGTGCAACTTAGTATAATCTTTCTCAAGGATAGTTTTGGCAATATGTATCAAAATGTTAACTGTACATATCTTTGACCAAGCAATTCCACTTCTAGGAATTTATTTTATAGACTACAGTCTAAGGAATTAATCACAAGTACCTAAAGGGTCTATGTTCCAAAGGATTCATAAAATACCTTATAATAAATACCTTAAGAGAGGCAACATCCTTAATGTTCAAAAATCAGTTAATAGAATGGAATTCTATGACATGACTCAAAATGATGATATTCATCAATGGTTCTTAAACTTTTATGGGTCACAGACCCCTCTGAAAAACTCACTGAAACTGTGGAACCCCACCTCATAACAAGTGTACAGACAAAATCCATTTACTATTTCAGGAGGATCACAGGTCTCCCAATCTCTTCTATGGACTCAGGGTAAACACCTGGGATGATAATCTCTTCTACTGATGGGAACACTGTTCACAGTGTACTAACAGCGGGAAGAGGACAGACACCTCACTCTTTTTCATCCTCTGAATCTTATGAAGATCTAACTGTGCACCAAGCCCTGGACTAGTGAGCCTTGCTTGTAAAGTCAAATATTATACTTTTTTCCATATACAACTAGCTCATTTTACGTAATTCAACAAAAATATCAGGACACATTTAAAAATATCTCATCCTGGTTTAAATGTTTAAATGTTCCTCTCAAAACTTTAAACTAAAAATAATAGAACACTGAAAAAAGAGACTTTAGAATTCCTAAAACATTCTAAAGAGATTAACAGAAACATCTGCTAGATTTTGCTAAATGCTTAAAATGACATTGCAAGGAATCTTGAAATATTTTATTTATTGCAATTTCACAAATTTCAAAATTATTTTAAATGTAATGCACCAGAGAAACCACCAGAGGGAGCTTTGTATTAAAAATCAAAATCACAAATGTCTTCAAAAACCTTGACCACAGATGTGCTTTAACAAGTTCTCACACTGTAGTGGGAGGATTTATTTGATAGGTGATAATTCTCCAGGGTTACGATGACGATTCTGTTCATAAATAAAGGGAAATCACTGACATAAGGGCTCGGACAGCCAGAGCAGGAATTAGGTGTGTATGACTAGGCTTCCTGCCCATATGACTCATAAGTCCTAGTCACCTTGTCAGTGAAAGGGGAACTATGCTACTGTTGCTGCAGAGCCACATTAAACCTCACATCCACTTTACTGAGCGTCTGGGGCCATGCCAGACTCACAGATGAGGACCTGCAAAGTGACTGGAAGGCAAGGGCCAGGTAGGAAACAGAGGGAAGCAAACACGGCAGGAACAGAAAGACCAGACACAGGCTCCCACTTCTAAAGGCAACATCTGCCACTCGGTTCTAGAAGATTACTGCCATGTGTAATCACACTCTTTCTCAATTTTTTTTCAAAAGCAGCCAGAAATCCAGACTTTTTAAATCAAGTTCTCAGTTTATAATTATTGGTCACTATTTTTAAAAAACAACACTATTGTGACCCAAATAAAATTTCTCTACAAGCTATATATATTATGTCCTCTGAGCTGCCTGTTTATAATCTTTGTTCTCTATGCCTGCTCCCCTTTAACTGTTTGCCGCTGCTTGGGGCAGAGATAAAGAAAATGTTTTGTGGGAGAATAAGGGTCTCTGGTCAACTTGGAAAAAAAAAGTATCAATGCACACATCCCACAAAGGCATATGAGAAGTGAATCTGTTCAAGGTAAGGCAGGTGCCAAAGAGAAGCCAGTATTCCAACCCAAGCTATATACATTATACTACACTGCCTCTCCTCGGGAGAAGCAAGTGAGAAAATGGACTTCAAGTTTAAAACTGCCCTGACCTACACACACATAAAGTGATTATGTGATTTATTAAGGAAGAAAGAGAAACAAAACTACTAAGAGGAACTGTCTGTGGGAATCAGCAGGGAGTGAAGGCCAGGTCAGGTCAGGCAAGTGATTGCACTTCCTTAAGCCTCACCTTGTTCACATATAAACTAGAGAAGCCCAGACCTCAGAATTAAAAGGATGAAGTGAGATCATGTTTTATAAAGCACTTAGCACAGGACCTGCCTAAATGTTGGTTAGCATTAAGGTTACCATTTTTCACTTCATTGCTTTTTCCCCTTAAAAGAGGGAGATAAGAAACAATATTTTTGTGCTTGTGTTCACAAGATGAACTCCTTAAAGGTTCCTTCCAGCTCCTTCTCCCTATAAGTAGAAAAGTTTTTTTATCTAGTAATATCCCCATGCCTGAGAAAATAACTCAACTATTCACACATCATTTACTCAGGAAAAAAGAAAAAAAAAAAGACCGACAGGTCCCATAAATTCAAACCCATTATTAAAACCCTTATGAAATTAAAATGGCTTTTTAATAACAATTGATTTCTAAAATAAAATGTGTATTTCTGAATGCTTTTTCTCTAGCTTCCAGGTTTCCCCTGCTGCAGATCTAAGACATGAGAAAAAGACGCTATAGCAATCCTCATCCTGGAACCTCACCTGAAAAGCATCTGCTTCAGCATCCGATTGGCCGTCACAACTCTGGGGAGGCGGCCAGTGGACAGGGAGTGGAGCTCCAAGTTGGAAGAAATAAGCTGGGTGGTCATATCTGTGTCTGCAGCTGTCCCAGCGCCACAACAACTAAAAAACACAATTGGAACTTAGCTGAAATTCAATTACCAGAGGGCTCAATCAGAAGTGGAGTTTCTTGGATAATATCCATGAGGTTCAGATACATACAGTGATGTTTTTGAGTATATCTGCACTGTAACTCCTCTGTCTAACCAAGCTTAAATAAACATAAAATGGACAATAGACATCTAATTATATACAAACATATTTTCTGTGGCATAAAGGAACATTTCCAGTGTGGCACACGGGTCTTGGTGCTCCTAAGAGTGTATATTTTATTAATCCTACTAATATATCCAACTTGTACAAAAGAGCAAGGCATATTAAAAGTTCTGCCATTTTAACATTTACCAAGTATTTACTATCAGGTACCAGTCACTGCACTAAGTGCTAGGAATAAAGAAAATATAACACAGTCCTAGCACTTGATTTCTGAGTGGAAATAACACAGGTAAACAAAAATTATACCTTGTATAATGCAATTTAGTAGCACAGGTAGAATATATTAAGGGAAAGTGAAGGAGAGCACAATTCATCCTGATCTTTGAGGTTTCAGAGGAGCTGAATTTGAAAGAAGAGAATAAAAACAGTGTATAAGCAGAGCAGATGAAGGGACACGTCCAGGCAGAGGGGCTGGCGGAAGCAAAGGAGAAATAGCTTGAAGACGAGGGGAAGAGGGGCATGAGGGAAACAGGGACCGTGCAGGTGTAACTAGAGTGGTGCGTGATGGCAGCTAAACAGGCTGAAAAGATCATCATTTTGTGAGATTGTGCAAGGCCTTCCAGTGTCTATTTTATCCTGAGAGTAATGTAAAATGTAAAAAGTCCCCTGAAAACTTTTTAAAAAGGAAAGCAACATAATCAGACTTGTGCTTTACAAAGTCCAATGTAACAGAAGAATGAACAGAGATGAAAGAGAAACCCAAGGCAGAGAGCCCACTTAAACGGCAACTGTAATCGTCCAGCTCAGAAAAACAATCTGAACTAAGGCCTTAGCAGAGAAGACAGGAGGGAATGGATTCAAGGGGCACAGGGAAGGCAGACCAGGCACCAACTGAATTGAAGACAAAAGCAAAGAGAGGACTTGAGAGTAACTTGCTTAAGTGACAGGTGAATAAAAATGCCATTTAAGGGAGGCAGAAAGAAAATACAGGCTGAATAACAGGTTTTAAGGAGAAACATAGTAAATTCAATTTTAATCCTGAAATGTTTAAAAAATATAAAAGCTATTCAAACTGATCAATACTTACTAAATATTAGGAGATATGAAGTGTATCTTTGAACAGTTCTTGTCAGCAACAACCATCCCTTCAGTTGCCCTTGTATCTGCTCCAAGTACTATGCCATCCTATTTTTTAAAAACATGTATTTATAAACAAGCTTACATACATAAACCACAGCTTTCTACTCAAGTTTAGGGAAAACAATGCTGGCCATCCCCTGCTCCCCCAACAATCTACCCCCCCCCCCAGAAAAAAACTCCTAACAAAAATACTGCACTGTACTTTGAGTTCAAAATAAAACTTATTAACAAATGTTACTGGTTGAATCCTGAGTATGTGGTAGGAATTATCATTCATGATTTCAAAGAGTCAATGAATTCCTTACAAACCAAAGCTAACATGGTAAAAGTCTGGCATAAGACACAGAAATCCTTCCATTAAAATTGGAACCTGTCAATTTCTTTTTTAAAAAATCTCATATTTTACCTTTAACGACAATAAGCATTATCTCTTCTGATCCTAACAACAACTTAAGGGAGTGACTATACCCATTTGGTAGATGAGGAAAGTGTGGCTGTGAGAAGGAAAGTGAGCTGCCCAAACCTGGAAGTTAAATGGTTAGACAGACCTGTCTGAGCCCAAACCTGTGTTCCCACTACATCATCCTGCCTTCTGAAGCAGTAACTTAAGACAGAAAAGTAAACTGGCCTCCTGTCAAAAACTCTACAAAGTGAGCCTGACCTGTGGTGGCACAGTGGATAAAGCATCAACCTGGAAACACTGAGGTTGCCGGTTCAAAACCCTGGCTTGCCTGGTCAAGGCACATATGGGAGTTGATGCTTCCTGCTCCTCCCCCTTCTCTCTCTCTCTCTCTCTCTCCCCCCCCTCCTCTCTAAAAATAAATAAATAAATTACTGTTTTAAAAACTCTACAAAGTGAGAAAAGAATATAAACTGTTGGTAAGCACACAAAGCCTAGCAAACACAGTCTCTTCTAAGGGCCTTTTTCTGACGTGCGCTGTAGCATGGGCCCTTCCCGACAGCACCCAGAGAAGTAAAGGAGGCCAGGTTCACCGTGATCAGCCCCGTAAAAGCAGCTTGTGGCTCGTCCCGGCTTACCGAATAGACCACCCCCGCGATGGTCGTGCCTGTTTTCCGGGCCGCCGGAAGCTTGTAGCCTTTCTTTGCAAAATCGGCTTCCAAAACGGCATTTCTAAGAGCAAATGAGAGAATAAAGCGTTGACGGGCAGGACCACATTGCGCCGCATTGGCAGGAAGGGTGCCTAACGGAACTCGGGGAAAAAAAAGAACCTACTCTTCACTTTCACGCCCATCTGTTCCCTCAATTCTCCTTGCAAATAGCAGGACTACAGTCCCGTTTTTCAGCAAAGTGAGCCGCAGAGAGGGGCGGCACTTCGCCTAAGGAGACGGAGGTGGAGGGTGTCCAAGTAGGCTGGGAAAACAGGAGAGCAGGACCCGGCCTCAGGAGAAACCCACGCTCAGGCCCTGATTCCCCTGAGTCACACGGGCCGCAGGGCGTAGGCCGAGCCATTCCCCTCCCTTTGGACTTTCCAGATCAGGCCGCGGCCCAGCGCCAACCCCAGCACCGCACTCCCTATCCCACTCTGAACCCGGCCCGGGAATGGTCGCACCTGCGGCAGTTATCGAAAGAGAAACCTCCAACCGGTGGTTTACACACTGACACAGCCGCCATCTTCCCCAGAAAGCACTTCCGGGGCGGGGGCGGGCGCAAACAAAAAGAGACTAGTACTTCCGACGCCCCCGGCAACCTGAGCTGAAGGGGCGGGGCAAACTCCGCGCAGGGGAGATTGATTTTATAGGTACGGGCTCCTAGAAGAGCCCGGAGGTGTTTGGAGTATATCACCCCAAGTGGCAAGGAGGGGGAACTGACGCCCGGGGCGGGGAAAGGACTTCTCCCAATGTGGATGCTCCAAAGACCAGTCCTTCTGCCAGCCAGACCAGAGCTGTTTCTGCTCTTAGCTCAGCTCCATGGGGCTTTGGAGACAGACACACCCAGGTTCCAGACAGAGCCCTACCACCTACTCGCACTGAGCAAGTCCTCTCAACTCTGAATCTGTTTCCTCTGCTGTCAAATGCAGGAAACAGGTATCTCTAAAGGCTGCTGTGAATTGAACAAGAAGTACATGAAAGATGTTCAATATCACTCACTAATCATTAGGAAATGCAAATCAAAACCACAATTCAGTACCACTGCACGTCAACTAGGATGTCAAAATCAAAGACAGACAATAACAAGTGTTGACGAGGATATGGAGAAACTGGATCCCTCACACATACTTAGTAGAAATGTATTGATAAAATGGTGCAGCTGCCCCCGAAACAGGATTCTTCTCTTATGTATATACCCAAGAGAATTAAAAACATGTTCACAAAAACTTGTATGCTAATATTAATAGCAACATTATAATCCATGATAGCCAAATAGTGGAGACAACCAAAATGTTCATCAATTAATGAATGGATAAACAAAATGTAGTACATATACACACTGCAGAATATTATTCAAACACTAAAAGGAATGAAGCATTGATACATACTGTACAATAGGGATGAACCTTGAAAATACTGTGATAAGTGAAAGAAGACCGGCACAAAAAGCCACATATAGTAAATATGGTTCCATTTCTATTAAATGTCCTTAGTAGGTAAATCCATGCAGCCAGAAGGTAGATCAGTGGTTGCTAGGAGATGGGCAAGGTAGGGAGTGGGGACTGACTGTTTAATGGGTACAAAGTTTATTTTGGGGTTGATGAAAATGTTCTAGAATCAGATAGAGGTGATGGTTACACAAACTAGTAAGTATACAAAAAACCACTGAACTGCACATTTTTAAATAGTGAATTTCATTATGTTAATTTTGTCTCAATTTTTAAAAGGCTGCTGTGAGAGTTAAAAATTCTACATGGAAAGTATCTATTTTGGCTTGTAGCAGCTTCTAAATAGCCATTATTGTTAATACATTTACTTCATCCTGCCAACAACCCTAAGAGATAGCTACATAATTCAACTAATTTTACTGATGAAAATCAAGGTTCATCAAAGTGAAGTCACGTACTCAAATTTGCATAGCAAGTAAATGACAGACTCAAAACTGTGGGACACCCTGAATGGGCGGTGGCGCAGTGGATAGAGTGTAGGACTGGGTTGCGGAGGACCCAGATTCGAAACCCCAAGGTGGCCGGCTTGAGTGCGGGTTCATCTGGTTTGAGCAAAGCTCACCAGCTTAAGCCCAAGGTCGCTGGCTTGAGCAAGGGGTCACTCGGTCTGCTGTAGCCCCCTAGTCAAGGCACATATGAGAAAGCAATCAGTGAACAACTAAGATGCCACAAGGAAGAATTGATGCTTCTCATCTCTCTCCCTTTCTGTCTGTCTGTCCCTCTCTCTATCTCTCTCTGTCTCTGTCACACACACACACACACACACACACACACAAATAACTGTGAGATTAATTCATCTATTCACTCAGCAGATATTTATTGAGCACCTACTATATATCAGACATATTTCTAGGTAGGAAATATGAATGAATGAATGAATGAATGAATGAATATGAATGAATGGCATCTCAATCACCTAGAACCAGTGTCTGTCACAACTGTGTTCAAAAAATATTTATGAAATGAAATGAAAGGTTAAATTTTCTTTCATTATTTCTCTGGATCTTTTATGTGTAATTAGGAAAATAAAACCTCATCCACCTGCCTCCATAGAAATCTACTGATGAAAAAGTTTGAGTATCTCCTGTGCTGCCAACTCTCTACTTTGGTGAATGTAAAAAGTAAAAGGACTTGGACCCTGCTCTGGAGAAGTCCACTTCTTGAGGAGAGAGACTCAACTCTGTAAGACCTACACAGGACAGGTCATAATTCAACATACCCTGGAGTCAGTAAGTAAATACAGAGTGAAAAACTGGCCTCGATAACGTTCATCAGACTCTCTCACTCCTTGCGGGCTCAGCCCCAAGGAAATAGACACAGAGATGAATCTGATGTAGTTCCCCTTCACCTGATATGAGCTGAATTGTGTCACTCCAAGATTCCTATGTTAAAGTCTTAACCCCCAGTACTTTAGTGTGAGCCTATTTGGAGACAGGATCTTCACAGAGGTAATCAAGTTAAAATGAGGTCATTAGAGTAAATCCTAATCCCACATGACTAATGTCTTTATAAAAAGGGGAAATTTGGAGACAGACAGGCAGAGATGGAGTGACTCTTCTACAAGTCAAGGAATATCAAAGATTGCCAGCTAACCACCAGAAGCCGGTAGAGAGGCCTGGAACAGCCCCCAGAAGGAACCAAGCCTGCTGACACCTTGATTTCAGATGTCTAGCCTCCAGCGCTGCGAGAAAAAAAAAAAATTCCGTTACTTTAGCCACCCAGTTTGTGGCATTTCGTTTTTCCAGGTATAGTGGACCAATATGCCTCGTGAGTTCAAGGTCCCAGGGAGAGAGAAGTCCTCAGCATGCTGATGGGGAAGGGGGAGCTGCAGAAGCCTAGAGGCTCAGGACAGCATGTAAATTCAAAGGGTGAGAAGACAGGAGGGACAGACACAGTGATGCTTAAGGTCCGGAATAAACAAAATCAGAAGCCAGTGAGGAGCCTGCTGGGCTGCAGGAAGGGGAAGCAGAGCGGCCTGCAGCCCCCACATTGGGGGGTTGGGAGGCTGGGTCCCGCCACAGAGCTGCAGGAGCCAGTGAAGGATGGAAATGATTTGTGACTTCGGTTTGTCTCCAGGCCATCTCTCTTCTTCTTAACTGGGTCTCTTTGGTATGGTTTTCACACCCTGACTGAGCTGAGGAAGGTGGTATCAGCCTTTGGAGGGGCCCGGCAGAGGCATCCAGAGCCCAGCAGAGGGCGACAGAGAGCCTCTAGGCAACCAGGGTCTGGGCCTTGAGAAGCAGAGCCCAAGGCCAAACAAAGCCCAGTCAGCCTGGGGCAGGGTCTAGTACCTGTGGAGGGCAACTCTCCATCCCCAGTACTCAGAGACACCTGCTTCAGCCTCCCTGTCCAACGTGACTGCTTCCCCCTGGGACTGCGGTCCAGCCAGAATGCCCTCCCCAGGGTTTGGACACAGTCCCATTAATCCCTGCCAGTACCACCAAACCCAACTGCCCAGTAAAGCCACCACTGCTGCCCTGGATTTGGCTGTATGGCCTCAGGGGAGCCATCGGGCTCTCTGCGCCTCCGTTTCTAATAAATATAGTAACAACAAACATCCCCTGAGAGCGCCCAGTGTCCTGAACTCTGTTCTAACCACTTTACCAATAGGATCTCATGAACATCCAAGGCACCTAGAATGTGCCAGACACCAGGGAAACAGATGACCAAAAGACAGGCACAACGCCTGCCCTCAGGGAGCTGGCAGGCCTTGGGGACCATGCCTCATGACGCCACTTTACAGACGAGGAAACTGATGCCCAGATAGGTAAAGTCATTGGCTCAAGGCCACACAGCTGATTCAGTGGCAGCGCCCAGGTTCAAACCACATCCCTTCGCCCCAACCAGACACAGCACCTGTTCCCCTGATGATTCTGCCTCAGTTGAAACCCAAGTCCCCGTGTGTCCTAGGGCTTCGGCAGAGCAAACATAAGGCTTCCTTCTTGAGGATTCTCATCCCGGTGGGGCTAGTTCCCAGCTGTGTCCTTATAGGCTGGTCTCTTAAAATCTAGCTTCATCTCAATTTTCTCACCTGTAAAATGAGAGAACATTACACTTTCCCTTACTTCGTAGGTACCGTTTGTTCATTCATCCCATCATCAAGTATTTATGAAGCCCCTCCTTGGTGCCGGGCTCTATGCCAACTCCGTGCCCAATTACAACTTTGACAGGTATTGGTCTGGGAGCTCCAGTTCACTGTGCCAAGTGCCCTAAGGGACACGTACCAGAGCACAGCCAAGAAAGGACTCCTGAGTGGGCCTGCGGCCACGGGGTGGGCACCCAGCAGACAAGAGGGAGCACCGGCACCAGGAGCCCGGAGGTCGCATCAGCCTGCATTTTCCAAGGGCCCGGCAAGCACCCTCCCCCACCCTGCAGGCTGCTGGGAACCCAGCACGGGACAGTCCCCGGAAGGCTCATCCTTCCTCTGTCAGGATACACACATCCGGGGGTGCCCCCCACAAGAAAACTTGGCCATCTTCCCACTGCAGGAAAAGCAGCCCATGATGCCTCTGGTTGCTAAGGCAACTGGGCCCTTGTTTTTCCTTCTTCATAAATAAGCTATAAATAGACAGGGCAAACCTGGACGCCTTCCTTTGCATGAATTAGAGCAGCTGCTCCAGACTCCAGGGTCCCTGGCCCAGCACGCAGGCACCAAGCCTCACTGCACAGTCACAAGCACACCACGCCACAGCTCCAGCGGGAGGGCACGAAGTGTGTACTCCCTCCACCTGCTCCAGACTCCACTGGGGCACTTAGCAGAGTCTGGGGCCCTGCTGAGACCCACAGAATCCCAGTCACTGCAAGCAGGGCCCGGGACGGGTGTTTAACTACTACCTCCGGGAGAGGAGAGAAGACCTGAGCTGGCTGATGCTGAGCAGGAGTGAACATCCTCCCTCCTTTTTACCCGGGGCCCGTGCCGTCACAAGGAAGTCATGAGAACGCCTCCCCCTTCATAGCACTTTAGAGTTTACACACCCTTTTCCCACCTGGTTTCGTCATCGTGGTTAACATCTACGGAGACCTTTCTATGTGCCAGGCGCCCTGTTGAGCCCTTTCCGTGCCACAACCCCATGAACTCTGCCACCCCTGGTGCTGTTACGGTTTCCAGCTCACAGGTGGGAACGCTCAGCTGGGAGAGAGGACGTGCCTGGCTAACAAGGGAACTGGACTTCGAATTCAGGCCTGTCCTGTCCACTGGTTTTTAACCTGGCCTCCCTTTACTAGATCTCGTTCTCTTAACAACCCACAAGGAAGGGAAGCCCTAAGCGGGGATGGAACAGTAAGAGAAACTAAGACTCAGGGCCCTGGCTGTTGGCTCAGTGGTAAGAGCATCAGTCCAGCATGTGGATGTCCGGGTTCAATTCTTGGTCAGGGCACACAGGAGAAGCACCCATCTGCTTCTCCACACCTCCTTCTCTCTCTCTCTCTCTCTCTCTCTCTAACTCTCTCTCTCTCTCTCTCTTCCTCTCTTGCAACCATGGCTCAATTGAAGTGAGCTGGCCCCAGGCACTGAGGATGGCTCCATGGCCTCCGCCTCAGACACTAAGAAGAGCTCAGTTACTGAGCAACAGAGCAACACCCCAGATGCGCAAAGCATCGCCCCTTGGTGGGCTTGCCAGGTGGATCCCAGTCGGGGTACAGGAGTCTGTCTCTCGGCCTTCCCTCCTCTCACTGAATTAAAACAGGAAAAGAAAAAGAAACTAAGACTCAGAAGGATCAGGGACTGCCTATGGCCACACAGTGATGAAGACTTGGGTCCCTAGAGGGCAGGCTGTAGAAAGTGGAGTCATTTTTCCTGGAGAGGGGAGATTCAGGTTGACATGACTACCTGGTGGGTCAGGGCAAGCTTCCTGGAGGAGGTAACACAAGGTCTTAAAGAATAACAGTGGAGAGAAGGGGAAAGCATTCCAGACAGAGGGAACAGCTTATATATGAGAGAGCAGGTCTGCAGAACAGCAGGTAGATCCGTTGGCTGTGGGGCAGGGACAGGAGAGGAGAGGAGTAGCTAGGAAGTAAACAAGACCCTTGTAACGGAGGCTGGTGTAGAAGCCTGGTCTATCCCAAGAGCACCTGGGAGCCATGGAAGACTTTAAACAGAGAAGAAACATGACCTCTAATGGGAACAAGAGCTGCCTGCTGACCAAAGGGAGTTTTAGCAGAGCATGTCTCCCAAAGACAAGGTGTCCTACAGGCCGCTGAACCACAGCTGATAGATGCTTTCTCCAGCCAAGCCTTGCAGGGTCCTCCTCTGAGTGTGTGGACCGGGCACATCCTCCAGCTGCACCACCTCCATGGCTCTAGACCTGCCCTGCCCTTCCTCAACTAGGAGAAGGCTAGTCTGTTCATGCATTCAGCCATTTCTTAAACAAATTCCAGTCCTGTGTCTGGCACAGGAACTCAAAGATTCTGCCTTGAAGGGAAATGGATACAGACACCAATAAGGAGGTGAAAGGATGAGAAGGTTCTGATGGAGGCTGCACGGGGTACCAGAGGCTGGCTGGGGTTGCAGGAAGGAGAGAACGGGTGCTCCAGAGGATGGTGTGAGCAGACACAAGGCAGTATGAAGCAGCGGGAGTAGAGGGTTTAGAGGGGCGGGGAGCTGGAAACTCATCAGGGACCAGGGCAAGGATGTGATCGCATTGGCGCGTTGTGAAAACCAGCTTGGCAGCCACTGGGCGGGTGGAATGGCCAGGGAGAGACTGGAAATAGGAGAGCCCTGGACCAAGGAGGAGAGTAAAATGGCCCGAACTAGAATGGTGACAGTGATGACAGCATAAGGGAACCCTCTAAAGAGACATGACAGGAGGTCAGCTCGATCAGACGTGGTCAGAGGTTGGATGTTAGGAGCAGGGAAAAGGCGGAATCTACTCTCCCCAATGGTCTGACTTGGATGGATGGATGGACGGATGGACGGATGGATGGATGGATGGATGGATGGATGCAAAAATGTCCACCCTTTGGGACACATGCGCTGTAAGTCTGGACTAAGGAGAGAGAAGTAGGAGTTCTCCAACAGCAGACAGAAAGCCATGCAAGTTCCGAGTGCAGTGGGAGAGAAGGAAGCAAGGACAGAGGTAATTATCAGTGGGCAAAAGTGAGGGGCGGGCGAAGGGTGGAGAGAAGCAGCAGGCAGGAAGACAGGTGGGGGCAGGGACCAGGGGAGCATGACGTCACAGCTGCCAAGACTGGGGTCAGGGCTGCAGAGGGAGGGAGAGTCACCCAAGTCCTGAGGGTCAAACAAGATGAGAACAGAGCGTGTCCGTGGAAGCCTTCTCACCTACGGCGCTATTTTCACCATGGAATGCGGCAGACTTTCTTCTAGTAATAATACTCAGTGTTAGTGACGGTGTGACAAGGCGAGCACGTTCGTAGTTTGCTAGCATAGTTTAGCTTGGAGTGTAAAGTGGTACAAGCTTCCTGGAAGCCATTGGCCAAAATAGTTCAAGATCCTGTACAACACAGTGCCTAGAGTCGACCTTTGTTACAAGGGTGGCTCCCACGTTAAGCGTTCCTGGCACCCACGAACTCCTAAGGAAAAAGGGACATGAGGAGACGTTAGAGATGATGCATATATGTTCATCACCTTGACTGTGGTGATAGTGTCACAGGTGCAGGCAGATATCAAAGCTCATCAACTTGTATACATTAAACCGGTGCATTTTTTCTTTTGTGTATCAATTAGACCTCAATAAAATTATTATTTTTTAATTGTTCAAAAAGGGGGGCTGGTGAAAAAGGTGAGAGGATTAGGCAAAGGAGAAAACTGATAAACACAGACCACAGTATGGGGATTGCAGGAGGGAATGCGGTGGGGAAGGCGGGGGAGGGTGGGGGTAGATGGTGATGGAGGGAGACTCGACTAGGGCTGGGGAATGCACAGTGCAGTAGACAGATGATGACTATAGAACTGTACAGCTGAAACTTACATAATTTTACTACCCAACGTCACCCCAACAAAGTCAATAAGAAATTTTAAAACTAAAATTTCCAAAATAAGTAAATATAAATATTTTAAGATCCTTAAAAATATTCATAACATTTATTTCAAAAATTCTCCTTCTAAGAGTCTATCCTCATACAAGGATTGGTGCTTAAAGATGTTTATTGTAGCATTGTTTATAATGAATATGTTAAATTTTATAATGGATTATATCTTAGATATATGAATAATGGATTATATGTGTATTGAATGTTATAATAGACTATACATTATAATATACAGCAATTTTACAGTGAAAACCTGGAAACTACTTTACTGTCAAACAAAGGGAGAATGGCTAAATATGAGATTATTAAAAATTGTGTTTTCGATGCATGTTTAATAACACAGAAGAAAAGGTGAGAGCTGGGAGGAATGTGTATGGTTCCAACTTTCTGCATGTGTGTGCACATTACATTATATATGTAAAGAAGAAACCTGTCCTATTACTGACTATGATAATTCCTTGGTGGGATATTGGGTCATTCTTATTTCCCTATTTATATTTTCTTCAAATCTCTACTATACATATTTATCCTTTTCCCCCAATGTTTTGTTTTAAAGTGTTTCAAATATTCAGAAAATTGCAAAAGTAATACAATGAACCCCTCTCTCTCCTGAATTAGTTGAAAATTTATTAACACCTCGCCCCTAAATACTAGAGCATGAATCTCTTAAAAACAAGGACATTCTGCTACATGACCACAAAACCATTCTATGGATTTAGTGTTTTTATCTACTATGCAGTCCACTTTCAAATTTCCCCAATGATCCCAATCATTACCTTTATGATTTGTATGGTCTGGGATCCAATCAAGGATCCCACATTGAGGCCTGACCTGTGGTGGCGCAGTGGATAAAGCGTCAACCTGGAACGCTGAGGTCATTGGTTCAAAACCCTGGGCTTGCCTGGTCAAGGCACATAAGGATATTGATGCTTCCTGCTCTTCCCCCCTTCTTGCTCTCTCTCTCTCCCATCTCTAAAATGAATAAATTTAAAAATATCTTTAAAAAAAGGATCTCACATTGAATAGTTGTCCCTAAAAACTTCAGCAAGAGTCTTCTAAAAACAAGGGCATTTGCCTACAAAACCACAATACCATTGTCACATTCAGGAAATGTAAGATGTAAGATGGGGTCAACATTATCATCTGTTACCCAGTTCACACTCGAATGTCCCCAGTATCACCTTTAGGAATCTTGTGATCCAGGGTTCCAGCAAGGACCCCCCAACACTGGAAACAGTCACCATGACCCCTCAGGCTCCTTCGGTCTGAAACAGGTCTCCAGACCTTCTTCCCCTCTTCCCATAGGGAGGCCCGCCCCTTGTGTTCTGAAGAACGTTCCTCAGTGCGGAGTTACCTGATGACTAGGGCAGGAGTGCCTCATAAGTCGGGCTGTGTCCTTCTCGGGGCACCCCTGCGGGGGGCATGTGATATTGGTTGGTCCCGATATAGGTGGCATTACGTTTCATCATCGGAGTAAATTGGTGTCCAACATTTTTCTCTATCTGTAAGGGTCTCTTCTTCTAATTGTAATTGAAAGGTAATATGTGGGTGATTCTTCAAGACAGTGCAGGTCTGGTTTACCAACGGTCTTCTTCTCAACGGTGATAGCACCCACTTGATGATTTTTGCCCAAATCGATCATCAGGACGATTGTCAGATGCCCCTTTCTGTCTCTCACCCCTTCCTAGTTGCTGCTCTTCTGTAAGAAACTGCTTTCCCTCATCCTGCCTGTTTGTTTGTTTGTTTTGTTGTTGTTGTTGTTTTGTATTTTTCTGAAGCTGGAAACGGGGAGAGACAGTCAGACAGACTCCCGCATGCGCCCGACTAGGATCCACCCGGCACGCCCACCAGGGGGCAACGCTCTACCCACCAGGGGGGCAATGCTCTGCCCCTCCGGGGCATCGCTCTGTTGCAACCAGAGCCACTCTAGCGCCTGGGGCAGAGGCCAAGGAGCCATCCCCAGCGCCCGGGCCATCTTTGCTCCAGTGGAGCCCCGGCTGCAGGAGGGGAAGAGAGAGACAGAGAGGAAGGAGAGGGGGAGGGGTGGAGAAGCAGATGGGCGCTTCTCCTGTGTACCCTGGCCAAGAATCGAACCTGGGACTTCCGCACGCCAGGCCGACGCTCTACCACTGAGCCAACCGGCCAGGGCCTGTTTGTTTGTTTTTTAATTACTTTTTTTTAATTCAAGAATTCTTTTTTTTAATTTTTTGTGTTGTAATCAATTCTTGTTATTAATCATTTTGATCTCCAATTGTCCCAAATATGAGCACTGGAGCCCATTTCAAGGCGGGCCCCAGCAGTTTGAGTTCCTCTTGGCTTTCCGGTGCAGTAAGACGTTCCGGGCGTGGAGCGGAGCACTTGCTGGGTCCAGCTGGTCTCCTGGACCAGACCACAGAAACAGCCTCTCACCTTGAGACCCCCCGGGGGCCTGACTGAGCTCAGCGGGCAGCGGGTGCAGCAGCAGGAGCTGGTGGACATTCAGGGTTCTTTGTCTCAGAAGCACCAGCAGCCTGGCTTTAATGAATGGCCCCGCTTCCAGGACACAGGGCACCAGCCTCCGTGGGCATCCCATTTCACATCTCAGCTGTTTACTGCTTGCACACAGAAGGATGCTGATTACGGTGCAAAGATGAAGAAGAACCGTGTTTTTTTGCGGCTGCACTGAGGAAAGTATAAAGGAGAAAAGCGTGTGAGTGTGAGTGTGAGTGTGAGTGTGTGTGTGTGCGTGCGCATGTGTGTGCCCCCGGTTCTCCAGGCCTCTCCATCTCCCTCCGGCTACTTCTCCTCCCTCTCTTTCTTGTTGTGGTAGAGTGTGCATTCAGTAGAATGCACAGGTTTTAAGGATACAGTTGGATGGATTTTGATAAATGTGCCATCAGTACCCCAGCCAAGATATAGAACCTTTCCGCCACCCCCGAAGTCCCCTCCTGCTCCTTTGAGTCAATCCCTCACAAAGGCAACGCCTTTCTAAAGTCTCAAAATTCTAGAACTTCACGTGAACGAAACCAGACAGTGAGCACACTTCCTTTCTTTTAACGGCCAAATAAAAATGGTGGTGGAGACCCAGCAGCACCACAGTTGCCTCCAAAGTATTTCTGAGCCTTTCCTGGGGAGAGAGAAAGAAGTAGGACACCGATGTCCGCCTGTGGGTTCTCGCTCCATCCCTGCTCCCAAGCTGGTGGCTGAGAAGGGGACCAGACCGGGCTCGTCCCCCTACCCAGAAAAACATCAGCTTCCTTGGCCCAGAAACTATGGCCTAGAAATCCCACTGGACATGGCAGGAGCCTGTCTCCCCAGCAGCGAGGCTCGGACACTCTGACAGCCCCCCGAGCTCCTGGCTGCGAGGACCCCCCCGGGGACTATGGTTCTGTCCATCTGCCGGCAGGAGCAGTGAGCAGTACCAGTGGCCGGCCCATCCTCCTGCATCGCTGCTGTCAATCTGCCCGCTGCCCTGGGTTGTTTACTGGAAGCTGGCCTCCCTGCAAGGGTTCAAAGCCCTGGCCCTGGGCACGTCTGCGGCAGGAAGCAGGCCGGGCGGTAATTGGCGGCGCGGCGGCGCTGAGCGGCCAGCACTGACCCAGTATCCTCCTCCCGCAGTCGCCTTTGAGTTGCTCCATACTGACCTTCCAGGCCCGCAGGGACTTCCTGCTGAACACCAAACCGGCAACAGCAACAAATTACTTGTTCCCTGAGAAATCTATTAAAAGGTGACAGCAGTTTTGGGGCCAGGTGGCCAGGGAGCCCCCAGTACAGGAAGTCTAATGTCTTCTGTTCCCAAGAGCCAAGAGCGAACTCCTGCTGAACTAAGAGGGAACTGAACCAGAACTCTAAATTTGGGGGCAAAGGAAAAGCGACTCCGAGTCGAGGAGACGCTGCCGTCCTCAAGGCCCGTCTGTGGCTTTACCAAGGGGAGGAGGCAGGGCCTGGGGTCCCCCAGATCTTGGTTCCAATCTGCCACGTCCACTGTGCGTGACCTTAGGCAAGTCACGTGGCCTCCCTGGGCCTTCCACGCCTGTCAAGGAGACGAGAAGCCCATCCTTCAGGTTGGCAAAAGGCAATTGTGTGTGAAGTGCCCGGCACAGAAGGGAAGCTCTGTGAGTGTTGCTGGATCAGAAGCAGACTATATCTACTTCACTCTCCAGCCAGGAGAGAATAGAGCCCAGAGTGACCTGCATGTGGGTGCCCGCATCCACAGTACTGCAGTGGCCGAGCCACCACGAGATCAAGCGGAGTAGGGCCGCAGCTGGACGGCCTGGGGAGGGGCGCAGGACATGGCAAGCCTCTGGTCTTCCCTGGGTGAGAAGCTCCTACCATCTCCCGCAAGGCTCTGGCTAAACACTGGCCCATTGGATGAATGAATGAAACCAATGAATGAGTGAGCGTCCACACCATTGGTTGATGCAGTAAGCTGAATGATGCCCCCCAGAGATGCGGACACCCTATGCCCCAGAACCTGTGAAGTCGTCACCTTACGTGGTAAAAGAGACTTTGCAGATACAATTAAGTTAAGGATCTTGAAATGAGAAACTTAGCCTGGATTATGCAGGTGAGTTCAGTGTAATCACAAGTGTTCTTATAAAAGGGAGGCAGGAGGCTTAGCACTGAGGCCTTAGGTGTGAGCTGAGGGAAAGGTACCCAGGTCAATGTTTTCCAACTGCCGGTCTGCAGACCGGTGCCGGTAAACAAGAAATTTCGTGCTGGTCCAAGAAAGAGTTAATCACCATGATGTTATATGAAAATTACAGACCCAATGATCTTAGTCAAATCTGCTCAGGTGATTGCCACTTATCAACCTGTATCATTGATTAAAATACTATTGAGGCTGTCCTAGATATCTTGGGAGAGTGTAGGCTAGTTTAAATAAACTTTTGCACCACACCTAGCATTTACAAATTACGCGGACAAACTTATGTAGTATTCTATGTATCATACACGTGGAGTTTGGAAATCAAGCATCAGCACCATTATGTGCAGTAAGATAAAGCGTTTATTTGTTGCATGTGTCCGTTTCTGGCTAGCTAGGTCACTGTTACCCAATTGTAAAAAGGTTGAAAACCACTAGGTGACAATAGACCTATGTGACATTGAGACCTGGGCCTCACAGTCATAAAACTTCTGTCTTCTGGACCTGGTTGGGCCTGAACTCCAATGTAGAATTGTCATCATTTGATGAAATGCTGTTGAGCCCATCTGACTCTATCATTTGGAGCAGCGGTTCTCAACCTGTGGGTCGCAACCCACAGGTTGAGAGCCGCTGATTTGAAGGATCAGAGAAAATGCCAGCTCATGATGGACATCTCAAATCTCAGTTACTCCATGTCCCGGGGTCAGGTGCTCGGTAGGAAACCAGGAGCTGGTTTTCTAAGGATGAGTAGTAGTAGTTCTCTGCTACAGAGTCATATTCTTGCTTTTAAATCCCAGTTTAAAGAAATTACTTTTGTTTAATAGATACTTTTGACTCATTTGGAAAATCTCCCATTTCTCAAGTGACTTAATCATTTGTTGGTCAATTTTTGTTGAACTGGACTTTGCAGAATGGACTTTCAGCAAAACAGAGCAGTGCTGGCCTCAGGGCTGACTGGATTCAGGTGCACAAAGAATGGGCCCCCGGAACTCATTCCTGCTCTTGATTTTGCTCTCTTTTGGGTGGGCTTTGCTTCCACTTGGCCTTTCCCTAAATTGCAGCAGAGATGGCCCCTGTTCTTCTGGTTCAGCTGCCCTAGTTGGAAGTGCATGGCTTTCTCAGTAATTTCAGCGGGCCACCTGGGTCATGCACCCATGCTAGAATAACCCTCTCTGGCCAAGGGCAGGGAATCCCCTGATTGCATAAGCCTAGGTCATATGCCCACCTGTGGCAGTCATCATTCTAAAGATGCCCCCTCCCCCTGATTCCCACTGTTTATTATTCAGCCAAACACTAACCTAGGTACTACTATGTCATGGTTAATTTTATATGACAACTTGGCTGGGCCACAGTACTGAGATATTTGACAAAATATTGTTCTAGATATTTCTGTGAAGGTGTTTTGGGATGAGATTAACATTTAAATCAGTGGACTTTGAGTAAAGCAGATTAACCTCTATAATGTGGGTGGACCTCATCCAATCAGTTGAAGGCCTTAATAGAACAAACAAACAAACAACTGACCTCCCAGAGCAAGAGGGAATTCTGCCAGCGGACTGCCTTTGGACTTCAACTGCAACTCTTTCCTGGGTTTCCAGCCTGCTGGCCTCCCTGCAGATTTTAGACTTACTAAGGCTCTCTAATCCTGTGAACCAATTCTTTAAAACCAATCTCTCTCTCTTTCTCTCTCCTTCTCCCTCCCTCTCTGTGTGGTTCTCCTTTCAGCTCCCATCTCATCAATTCCCTCCTCTCAGCTTGGTTTTGTTCCCTACTGCTGCATATGGCTAAGACAGGAATTGTAGCCTGTGGCAGACACGAAGGCTAGTTTTATTGGGGGCAGCAAAGTGCCCAGGTTATAAATGATATTTCTCAAATTACCTGTGACCAGTGATATGTAAACAGAAGTATATAATAATACTCTGCAAAGATTGCCTAAGAGAAGGCAAGCTGACTTAGCTGGAAGGAGCACCTCTTTGCCCTTCACTCCTTCCTGTGGCCTGAAACATGGTGTAACGGCCAGAACTCCGGCAGCCATTGTGGGCCATGAGGTGAAACTGGATGCCCATGCCAGTCATATGAGCCCAGGACTGGCTGCCAGCAGAATTCCTTTACATTCAAAAAAATAAACTCTTGCATGTTTAAGCCACTTTTATTTGGGGCTTTTTGTTATGTGCAGCCAAACTTAACCCCATGACACATGGCCATAAGCATCTCCAGCTTTACACCCCTTCAGCTTAGGAACCTCAGATCAGGACCTCTGCTCTTCTCACGTCACAAGACTTCTAGGGCAGACTCTGAATATCACAGCTGGTGTCACACACAGGACTAGAGGAATGGCCAAGCTGTGGCCCAGGCCCATTCTTGGGGGGGGGTGTGTTTTTCTTATTTGTTTATTTTTTAGGAGAGGCAGCCAGAGTGGAGGCGCATGAATGGTGGGGAAGGGGAATTTCCCCAAAGAAGTGAGTGTGCTGGACACAGGAAGTGATGGCTGCCCCTAGCTAGCATATGGTGAACCACACCACACTTGACTCCCAAGCCAGGCACTCTCTACCCTACTCTGCAGTATTCCAGTCTTAACAAAAGAGGCTTCCCTATCTGTTCTCTCAGCTGCAGGACCGGAACCCCCTGGGCTTGTCTGACTTCTCACAAGTAGGTCCATCTGGAGGCCATGGTGTGTGGGGTCAAGAGGACAAGATATGGAGGGCGCCAGGGTTGATTCAGGGATTACGCCTCAAGCCAGCACTGCCAGTTACTCGTGAGATGAGCGTGAGTGTTGGAGTCAGAGACCTGAAGTCAAAGCCTGCCTCAGCCACTCCAGCTCTGTGGCTGTGGGCAAGTTGCTTTACCTTGCTGGGCCACCACACCAATCCCTCACATTCTGTTTCCAGGCCTGCCTTCACGCCCTCCCTCTCAGCTCCATACATACCTAGAATTCCCTCTTCTTCCTCTTACCCTCTACCCATCCTCCAAAAGACCCACCTCAACAGCTCCAGCCACGTTCAGCCCAGGACTCAGCCTGGGATGTGTTGACACACTCCCCTTGATTCCAGGAGACTCCAACATGGCCTCAGAGACAATGTAAACTTTCCAATTTTCCAAATTACCAAATGTGCAAAATAGACAACCTCTGCCCAGCCCAGAGGCCTACCCTGAACTACTTACCCCACCCAGGGATGGGCAGGGGTTACCAATGGACGAAGGTCTCAATCAGCAACCACCCCTGTTCCATTGGGGCAAGCAAGGGAGGGAGGGCAGGTGGTAGGAGACATGTCCGGTTCTTCACCCTGGCTCCAGGCTGCCCGGCACACTGCTGCCTCCTACCCACACAGGCAGACTGAGATCACTGCTGAGGAGACAGGGCCAATACCCCTCAGAGACTAAGCCAGGCAAAAAAGTTAACCTTAAGGTCTAAATTATTTTTATTATTTTTTCAGTGTTTATTTATTTATTTATTTGATCTGTATTATTATTTACATTTAATTACCTAAAAGTTTATTGGTATTTTCATTACTGAAGTACTACCTGCTTATAAAAACAACAAAGAAATGAATACATTAAGGTGTAAATCTCTTGTAATTGGAGCAGGGCTCAGAAATGTCTCCTGTGCACATTACTTGATTAAAAAACAAAGGCGAGGGGAAAAAGAGAAACAAAACAAACGTGATTTGTTCACTTTGTCCTTTGGAGGCAGCTGTTTCTGGGCAGCTCTGTCACCGCACTGTCCCCGGAGCCCAAGAAGGGATGTCACGCAGACACTGTCCACACGCCGCTGTGTGAGGGCAGGGGCCACCAGGACTCCCTTCTATCCCAAGAAGCCAGCGCAGGGCCTGGTGGAGAGGAAGGGAAGGAGACTCCCACCTCCTTGTTAAAACAGAGAGACACACAAAATTCTACAGGAATCCACAGACAACAGCTCACGCTGCCTGGAGGGGCGGGAAGGTGACCAGTGACACCGCGCTGAGCCTCGAAGCTTGGCTAAGAACTCTCTAGAGTTTGTAGACATCCACCAGGCAGGGAAACAGAGGGAGGCACGGCAAATGCAAAGGCATGGAGTCGGGAGAGATCACAGGTGCTCACTGAGCCTTGGTTGAATTATAACAACGTGGTCAATTGTTGAAGCAGACTAGGAGGAAGGGGACCCCCAAGTCCAGCCACTGGAGGGGCAGGAGCCCTGGGACTTCATGCCCTGCCTGGGCCCCCAAGCAGCTGCCCTCCCCTCCCACTCACTCCAGCCTGGATGTTTTTCTCTGCACTTGATGAAGTTAAAATAAACCCTCTCTGGGGTGTATCACAGGCGTTCAAATTGGATTGGCACGCGGACGTCGAGCAGTTGGTGGCAGGAGCCAGGGGACCCAGAGAGCAGGTTTTCGCTGGAGGGGACGTGAGCTTTATTTCCCTGTTGGTTGCTGACAAGGAAGCAGCTGTCCTTCCCTGATTATTTTTACCTCGAGTCACAGCCGCTGATGCTGAGTCTCCCCAGCGCCCACCCGCCTGCCAGGGCCAACGTGAAGAGCCCGGCGCCCCAGCCCGGCTCTGCCGTGAGCCTCGAGCTCCACCTACCGCCGCCTCCACGCGGGACCGAGAAACCGCCTGCCTCTTCCACTCCGGACCGGTCCAGACTCTTCCACTCCAAGGTGGGTCACTGCACAGAACAGAACCAGAGCAGCCTTGAAGAATATTTGAGACCAAAAAAAAAAAAAAAAGAGGAAAAAAATTCATGATCAATTCCCTTCCTCTAAAACAACAGCTCATTTCTTTGTTTTAGTTCAGACTTTTTAGTTTACTAAAACTAAACCTAAGCATCACTTAACTGTTAGCTAAGCACTTCCAAGTCAGTCATGTTTTTCCGGCCTTGAAGAGCCCAACAGGTAGGTGTCGTGAGCTCCATTGTATAGCTGAAGAAAGTGAGGCTCAGAGGGGAAGTGACTTACCTAAAACCACAGAATAATAGAGTAGGAGAAATGGGATTTGAACCTGGGTTTGTCTAACTCCAAATCTTGTACACCGTCCACTGTATTTTCACATCTTCATCCCTGTACCAGTTAGAAATGTGCTCAGCTGCAGCTAACAATAGTGTTTCGGGTAAATGGGGCCTTATTTTCCCTGGTAGTGGATGGTCTCTAGGTCAGGAGGCAGAA
The DNA here is from genome assembly GCF_036850995.1 of Saccopteryx leptura. Lineage (NCBI taxonomy): Eukaryota > Metazoa > Chordata > Mammalia > Chiroptera > Emballonuridae > Saccopteryx > Saccopteryx leptura. The sequence goes on along the minus strand of NC_089504.1, from coordinate 10,983,546 downwards.
GGTCCAAACTGAGACCTGAAGAATGGGTAGAAATGAGCCAGAGAGGACTTGGAGGAGGGGTGCTCCTACCTACTCCTAGGCAGAGGGAACAGCATGTGCAAAGGCCCAGAGGTGATAACAGAAAGATGTTCGCTCTGGCTACAGACTTGGCTTTCAAGTGTGAGCTGGGAAAGGAGGAGGGAGAGGACGGATAAATTCTGTTAACCATGTGCGAAGGCTGGACTTCCTCCTGGAGCACCAGGGAGCCACAGAAGGGGAGGGGCAGGGCTGAATGGAAGTTTCAGAGCATTCTGATTGCCGAGTACAGAAGGGATTGGAGTAGGCAAGAGGGGAGGCAGGGCTGGTTCTGGGCCCCTGTGGGTTTCTCGGGACCCAGGATGTGTAGGGGTGGGGGAGGGGAAGGAACGCCATTTGTCTAGAGAGCGGGGAGCCGGTCCCCGCCAAAGAAAAAGAACTATGGTTCTCACCCAATGCCGACACTAGCACAGCTCTCCTCGCAGCTGCCCTCTGTGTCCCTTCGAGGAAGGAGTGCTTCGCCACATTCTATGGAGGCACAGAGCTGAGAGACTTGCCCCGGTCACCTAAAAGCTGATAACCAAGCCTCAGTTCTGTGGGGTTCATGGCAATCATGAACAGGAAGACATCCCAGCAGCTGGCTCTGGACTATAGACAGTTTGGCTAAGGGGTCAGGCCAGGCCCTGGGATGAGGACCCTAGCTGCCCTCACCACCCTTACTCCAACTACACAGACAATGAGCCCAAGGGCCCCCCGGCTATCCCTCACCGCAGCCTCCAGGGCTCGTCTCTGGAGACAAGGGGCCTGTCAGAACTGCCTGCCAGTAAAGCCGATGAATGGTTCCTGGCTGCCAGTTGGACAAAACCCAGGCTCTGGGGAGGAAAGATTAGGCCAGGCCTTGGCCCAAAACTGCTCGGGGTCCATGGAGCCCCCGCGCCCTTCCCCAGTACTGGTCATCTCTAGGAGTGACTCCTGGGAAATGCGGCCCCACAGAAACAAGGGAGTTGTACTGGGGGCTCCAGCAGGAAGGGGTATTGCCAAGGATGGAAAGGCCGTAACTTAGGCTACAGAGAAGGGATCTGGGATCCTAAGGCAAGGAGGGCCAGAAGACATAGAGAGGAGACGGGGAGAGTGGAGTCCACGCCCCACCTAGAGAAGGGAGGAGCACAGGCTTAGAGGCAGGCCAGGCTCCATCTCTTCCCTGATGTGAGAGTCCTGTCTTCTTTCTGGGCTCTGTCTGCACAGATGTAAAATGGGCCCCAGAAGAACTTATCTTAAATGAGATGGTGCAAGTGCGGAAGGGCCCACCCAGGGCTGGGCACAGTGAGGGCTCCTCCCACTTCTGCCTGCCCTCCTCACTGGATCAGGAGCCCACGCTGGGGTGTGCGCAGGTCACAGCCAGGGGACAGCCGAGTCCTCCTGTGTGCATTCTGCTGGCCCGATGCGGTGGACCTCTCCTCTCCAGGTTTAAAAAATTTGAAAATTCTCTAAATCTAGAGGAAAAAGCTGGAGGAAGAGCACCCTGAACACACACGTAGCATCCCTTCCTTCTTTCAAAAAATAAACCATTATAGGATGTTAAATTTTATGTGTATTTCACCACAATAAAAATGTTGGGGAAAGAACACAACAAACCATCGTGTTGCCAACAGGCTGTGTTAACAAGAGTAAATTAAATTTTGACCAGGACACTAAAGGCACTGTGTGCTGGGCATCGGGTACAAGCCAAGGGCTTTGTACCTATTAAATCAAAATATTTAAATCGCATACAGAAATAAATCAATCTCACAGCAGCCCCATGAGTTGTGCGCTATTTACTACCCACCAGTTACAGATGGGGAAACTGAGCCTCGGAGAAATTACCCAACGTGCCTGAGTCAGTCAAGATGAATGTGGAAGTCTGACCTCCCTCCCAGGCCAGAATCCCTGCTACTGGGGTGCACGGCTGCCTCCACTCCCAGCTGCATACCTCCCTCCGCACCCTTGGTCCTGCCACCTGGCTCAGGCTCTGCCACCAGAGGCCAAAACCCTCGGTTTCCTCCCCCGAAACAGGACCTCTCCTCCTCTTGTTATCTTTTGAATGACCTGGATGAAGACCAGAGAGCCAGGTTCGAGGCCGGGCTCTGCCGCTCACCAGCTGTCTAACTTGGCACTAGAGCCCTCAGTCTTCATCTGGAAACTGGGCATGACAGCCACTCCTCACCATGGGTTGAAGGTGAGAGGCTGGTAGGGGGCCAGCTTAGGGCACCTAGTAGGTTGGTACTGAGTGCTCCCTTTTCTCCCACCATCCTGGTCTGAGATGGGACTGTGAAGTCCAAAGATGCTTTGGCTTCCAAAAATTTATTCAAGATCTTTGTCTCACAATGTCGTCCCTCTAATCAGGTGACCTTACCTGCCTTTTGTGGGAAGATAATAACAACAGGGCCCGCCCAGTCCCGCGTGCCCAAGAAAGGGATGGGGTCCGGCTCTGGTGGGCGGGGCCTAGTGGCTGGGGCTCCTAGCACCGCCCCCAGGCCCCGCCCTACACCCGTAGTTCTGGCTACGAGGCAGAGAGCCTGCAGATGCGGCCGCCAGATTCTGGTCCTCCAACAGCTCGTGCGAGCCCACCACAGGCTCCAGGCCAGGCGAGGGCAGGTGAGGCCTGGGCTGCGAACAGGGGAGGGATCTGCGCCGGTAAAGGGGAGACCCTTGTCCGGGGCCCATCAGCTCAGAGGATTCCCCACTGGCCTCTTGTGGAGGGGGAAGTGCAGTAGGGACCAAACTTCGCATCTCTCTCGGTGGGCAAGGAAGGGGATGCCAAGAAGTTGGGGGGGAGGGCAATGTGAATGGACGGGTGAGAACGAGGGATGAGCCCATACTCTGTGCCCAGCTGGGTACTGGGCCTCAGCCCTGAACCAGACTCCTATAATCCCCCCACCACCATCTACTTAGGGGGTGGAGTGGGGGACACAGGAGCTGTTTACTAGAGAGAAAGTGACAACTGGTGCTTTTCAGAGTCCAAAATGTGTGAACCTCCTGTCCTCCTATGCCGGGACGCTTTTGATTTTCATGCTTATAAACTTGCTCTGGGAGAGGGAAAAGGATATGAATTATCATCGCTGATGGGTCTGGACCTCCAGGTGCCATGAGGCCAGCTGGGGAGCCCAGTGCAGGGCTTCTTACCCCCAGTGCTTTCTGAGATCCATTGGCGCCTGTCCTGGGCTCTTCCAGGCCTGAAGCCTCCGGGCCCCCAAGAGCAATTAGGGTTTCCTCAGCTCACTAAGCACCTGGCCATGGCAAGCCTGCCCTCTGGGCTGGGTGGGTGAAGTTATAGCAAGTTCATCTCAAAGGTGGTGCCCCTGAGGGGATGGGAGGCCAGTGAAGGCAGGAGGGACAGCAAGGTCAGCTCAGAGCTTGCTGGGGGAGGGACGCTGCCTGCGGAAATGGGGATGGGGAGCCGCAGGGGAAGCAGGGGAAAGGTGAGTGGACGGGGTGATGGTGGGACCGGGGATGCCGGGGAGCGCAGCAGAGGCCTGATGAAGCAGAGGCTTGAACACCAACCTGGGAACCCCAAAGAACAGGAGGAAGCCCACAGGGCACTGAGCTCCCCGTCCCTCCGCGGGGGCCCCTGCCCTTTGTCTCTCCCCCACCCCATCCCCCAGCTCACCATAGTGACAGCGTTTCCCAGCTGCGGCCCTGGAAGGGGCTCCTGGAGACCGTCCCTTTGTGCAAGTAAATGTCATCCCCAGTGGATGGGCCATCCCGTCCTGAGCATCCAGCCCAGTGGGGTGTGGGAGCCAAACAAGGGGCTAGATGACCCCACAGACAGAGGCTGGAGGCAGACACTGAGCTGCTTTCCTTTGCTTTCTCCTTCCACAGTCCACACTGGCCACCCTGCGAGCCCTGCAGCTCCCCCCCCCCCCCGCCCCTGCTGGGTCCTGAATGGCTCCGTCTACCTGCTACTGTCTTCTCTACATCCTGGTAACTGAGTTTCTGGGATGGGGATGCCGGGGAGAAAGCCAAGGGGAGTCACAACTACTAGAACTACTAGGGTTTCACATGGCCACCTCACATCGTGAGGTCACTGCAAAGGTTACAGAAGACAAGCCCCTAGCATGGAGATAGAATAAAAGCATTCTTTAGGTGCTACACCTTTTTACATTCACTCATCAGCTTCTTTGTTCCTCACACGGGGGAATCGGACTCAGGGAAGAGAAGCAATCCACCCAAGATCCTACTCTGTCTGGGACTCGAAACCCCTTCTGGCCGCAGAGCCTGCAGCTTCCACCACACCCCACTGGAGAACACAGTAGGCATTCAATAACTGCACACACAGGGGGTTGGGGACCTGACTAAGCCCCTACCTGTCTTCTCTCTCAGATAGGGAGTCTGTCTGGGACCCACTCCAACTCCCCAGGTGAATCAAGGAGCCCTCGGGTCACAGGTTGGTATGAGGGAATCCCCGGAGAGCCTGCCCCCTTCCCAGTTCAGCCAGCCTATGGTCCATGTGGTGCATAGCCTCCAATGCAAAGGAAGCCAGGAAGTGCCATTTCGTTCAGCCTCACCATACCGGGCTCTAGGCTCAAAGTTTCCTTCATGTCCCTCTCATTCCTGCCAGTATATGGGTAACAGGCTCGGCAAGGGGGTGAGACAGGATGGGCCGAGTTCCGCCCCATACAGCCCAGATTGAGTCCAAGCAGCGTCCTTGCCCCTCCCCCGGGCGTCAGATACTCACACATGCTTCCCCACACCACCTCTCCTTTCCCACTGCCGCTCCAGGGGCCCCTGGTGAAGTGGTAGAGACTGCAGATGGGGTACGCAAGTTCCCCGGGCAGCGGCTGAGCTGGTAGTAGGCCCAAGAGTCCTGCGAGTAGCGGTTTGGACACTTGGCATGGGGGCCCCCAGATAGGGTCCTCGTTCCACGGCTGCCCGACCCCATCTGGGTAGCCCAAAGATAGGTCCCTCAGAGACCCCCACGGAGGCGTGAGTGTGGGCCCGGAGAGTGGGGGAGGTAGAGGCTTTGGTGACCTCCAGAGATGGGAGCCCACAGTGGAAGTCCTTGTGGATTGAGCCCAGAGGAATTTCTATCACAAAGAGAATTAACTCCTGGGCCTGCGCCCTGGAGCCCACCCTTCCTTCCGAGGGAGGTAGGAACCCAGAGCCCACGAGGGACCCTGCAGCTGCGCCAAAGTGTCGTCAGAGGTAGGATGGTGTGCTCAGCTGGGGAAATTGAGGTCCCAGCCCGTGGTCCCTGCAGCGGACCACGCCAGCGCTGGTGTTCCTGGAAAGGACCGTAGACGGGACGTTGCAGCTGCGGACACCCCTGCCTGCACTGCGAGCGCTGACGGCGTGCGTGCACGTGCAGTGGGACGCCGCCGCGCTCGGCACCGCTGCGCTCTTCTCTCTCGCCGCGCCCGCAATGGCCAACGCGCTGCAGCTGCGCGCCTTTGCCGAGCCAGGCGGCGCCATGCACGCCGCGCAGGTGGTGCGCGGGCACCACGCGCCCTTCCTCGCCGCCTTCCGCGCGATGGCAGCTGGCACCACGTATGTGCCACGTGGGAGCAGCGCGGCGGGCGCTGGGCGCTGTTCGCGGATGGGCAGCGGCGTGTGGGTGCTCCGGCATTCGGCGGGCCAGCCGGTGCCACCTGGCGGCTTCCTCGTGCTGGGTCAAAATCAGGACTCTCTGGGCGGTGGCTTCTCGGCGCGTGACGCCTTTAGCGGCAACCTCGCCGACTTCCAGCTCTGGGCCCGGGCATTGAGCCCGGCGCAGCTGCATCGGGCACGAGCCTGCGCGCCGCCTCCCGGTGGCCTGCTCTTCCCCTGGGACTTGGGCGCCTTAGATCTCACACCCTCGCTGCGGCCGCCAGTGCGGGTGCACCTTCTCTGTCCCGGTACAGCCTGCCCCGCTCCCTGGCTGCCAGACCCCGTCCTGATTTTTGACTCAACGACCCGCCCCCAGGCCCCTTACACTTGCTTGGGATCTTGAGACCCAGACCACCCCTTACCAACCTGGCCACGTCCTCTCCAGGCACCGGGTCCCTTGAGTATTTGCCCACTGCCCATAGCCTGAGTGGGCTCGCCCCCTAGACACCTTTCTCAGGCTGGTGATGGCTGCAGGGCCCTCTCTCAGGTCCCCAAGACATGAGTCCTGGCACCCTCTCAGGTGTGGAGGCACCTTCAGGGAAGTGGATTGTAGGGACCACTGAGGAACCAGGATGCGGCCCTGACACCTCCCCCACCCTGGCCAGTGCCCTCAGAGGAGTGCCCCACGTGGGACCCAGGACCCCACATCCAGCACTCTTCGCCCTGCCTGCAGCTGAGACCCTTTCTCTGCTGTTACGGGACAGGTGCGCCCCAGCTGGGCCCTGGGTAGGCTGGGGGTGAGAGGTTAGCAGTTGGCACAGCTTTGGAGTTCAGAATCTTCTCAGAGTCTCAGGGCCTTCAGGGAGTCTAGACCACAGGTCAGTGGGGCCATACAAACTTGGGTGTGAATCCCAGCTGTGTGACCTTGGGCAAGTGATTTTGCCATTCTGTGCCTCGACTTCCCTGGCTAGAACACCATGTGTAAAACTCCAGACACATAAGCATCAAAGTGATCTTCCTCCCAGCACATGGTGGGTGGGGTACATTTGGGGAGAGTGTTGCCCAGGGTCCAGCCTGGCATCCCCTCCTTTGCAGAGACCTATCAGCAGCTGCAGGATGCCCTGTCATGGCCTGGCCAGGATGTTATCAGCAGAGTCAATGCCTTGGCCAATACCATCATGGTGAGCCCCCTCCCAGGGTGCTGAAGAGTCTGGGGGTACTATCGGTCACCTCCCTGCACCTCGGTTTTCTCACCTGTAAAGAGTACACCCACCTAATGATTTTGCAAGATGTAAGGTTGTTTATGCTCCCTATTTTGGAGTCCTTGAGAACTGAAGGCTTATGACAAGTTAGACTCCCACCCACCAAGAAGACCCTGGCAGAGTCCAAGGGACATCCCTAGGGGGCCCCTCCTGACAGCCAGACCAGCACTAAGCGGCTTCTCTGGCCACAGCTCCCCCCTGATCCCCTCCCTGAACCCCACGGATACCTGTCCCCGGCCAAGGCCTCCAGCTTCCTGATATCTTGGCGCAAGTCCTGACAAGGGAGGCAACTCCACTGGGGCCGGCTGCGCTGCTGACTATCGTGCACTTCCTGAGGAGGGTGACAGCGCCCGGGGCTGGGGAGCCAGAGCCCTTGACGGAACCCTGGGAGGACCTGGGCCAGGTGTCGTGTCTGTGGCTAGCCTGGTCCTGGAGGAGCAGCTGGCTGGGGCGTGGCTGTCAGTGGGCGAGGTGAGGTTAACGGATCCGGGCGGGGAGGGACCTGAGCTCTGCTCCCAGCTTTGCCACCAGCCTGAGGTGCAGCCATGAGCTCCGTCTCCCCATCCATCAGAGTAGTTCCTCTTTTATCTGTTTCATAACTTGAACTTACCCATACAACTGCTCTTGAACAACAGTTTAAAAAATATAAGAGCCACTAATCAATATGGACTTCCCTCATATCCAAGACTCAGCTGACTGCCTTAAGTGGGAGGTTCTCTGTGCAGAGTATTCAGCCATCTTGTCTGCCAAAAAGGCCCAGACACTCTGGAGAACTTGAGAAACACTTTCCAGAGATGGTGAGAGTGTTGGAAACCTCCTAGCAAAAGTGGTCGCAGGCTTGGAAGTGATCAGCCTAGAGAAGGGAGAGAGCAAGGGGTCAGGGGCACTGCCTGTAAATCTCTGGGGCTGCAGGAGCACAGACGGTCCCCCTTTGGCTTCAGAGGGCAGAACTGGGACCTGGGTTCGGTGATAGGGAGGGGAGGACAGCACAGGAGGCTGGATCCATGAAATGGTTCCCCTGCTCAGGTGGTGAGCTCCCTGTCCTGGGAAGGGTACAAGCCCACACTTGACTGCAGATCTGAGGCACTGTGGTAGACTAGGAAAAGCTGGTCTCAGAGTCTCAGTTTTATTCCCTGGACAATGGGGATGATATGCGTAGGCAATGGAGAGGAGTAATGGGTGCATTGGTGGCTTGGCCAGCACAGAATATGTAGGTGTCCCATTAATGCACATTCTCCCCTCCCTGCCCTGTCCTCAGTACCCCCCCACACACACACACACACATACACACACAAGCGTTTCCTTTTGGGATATAAAAGTTGAGCACCTATTATAGGTCTAGCTCTGATTTTGACCAAAGAAGGGGAAGGCATGGCTCCGCCTTCGGAGTGTGGGGTTGGCAAGGACAGGCCAGCAGATAGGTCACTTCATAGACCGTTGAGAGGTCAGGACAGGGGGGTACGGAATGTGGGAGGGAGCTGAGACGCAGCCTCCTCCCAGGTGGTTGGCGGACCCATGGCCCTGGTGGCAAGTGTGCAGCACCTGGCACCCCTGCTGAGCACCATGCTGACCTCCGAGGTGCCCCGAGTGCACATCCAGCACCGCCATGCCGGTGAGCCTGCCACCCACCCAGCCCCCACAGTTGGGCTCTCGGTGGGGCCTAGGCTGCAACATCTCTCCTGAGCCCTGCTCACTGGGAGCCGTCTGCATTCCCACAGACACTCCACTGCTTCCTGCCTTTGCCCACGCTGTGCCTCCATCCAGGATGCTCTTTCTGTCTTGGCCAAGCAAGCTCCTGCACAGCCTTCAGAACCTGCTTGGGCATCACCTCCTCTAGGAGGCCTTCCCCAGTTCTGGCTCTCTCCTGATAGTTCCTCCCTTCTCTGTTACCCCGGTGTCCTGAATATGCCTCTTGTTGCATTTGTGGTGATCATATAATTCCACCTGAAGCTTGCTGAGTACCAGGGCTATTTCCGAGTCATTTCTACATCTCAGGGCCAGACCCAACTGCACACTCAGTGGGTGTTTGTAGATTGAATGGGAGAGCACGTATGGTGGAACTTCAGGCAAAACTGGTGTCCTTCAGGCCCTGGCCGGCTAGCTTAGCGGTAGAGCATGGGCCCGGCGTGTGGAGGTCCTGGGTTCGATTCCCAACCAGGGCACACAGGAGAAGCGCCCATCTGCTTCTCCACCCTTCCTCTCTCCTTTCTCTCTATCTCTCTCTTCCCCTCCCACAGCCAAGGCTCCATTGGAGCAAAGTTGAACCGGGCACTGAGGATGGCTCCATGGCCTCCGCCTTAGGCACTAGAATGGCTCTAGTTGCAATGGAGCAATGTCCTAGATGAACACAGCATCGCCCTCTGGTGGGCATGCCGGGTGGGTCACGGTTGGCACATGTGGAAATCTGTCTCTCTGCCTCCCCGCTTCTAACTTCAGAAAAATACAAAACAAACAAACAAAAAGCCCCCAAAACTGGTGTCCTTCATTTGCCCATTGGTTTCTGATGGCTCATTGATATTCAGGTCCTACCCCCCCCACCCCCCACCCCCTGTACCTCCCCTCTCAATGACCCTCTCCCCTTGGACTCTGAGAAATCAGATTTACCTTGGGCAAGTTGCTGAGCCTCTCTGAGCAGAACAGTGGCCTCCTAGACCTGCGGCAGGGAGAGCGGAAGCAAACTCTGCCAGCTGGGCCAGCTCAGCAGAAAGGCCTCCCTGCTGAGGCCCAGCCACCCGCCTCATCTGCCCCCAGGCCTGGAGGTGCGGAGCCTAGGCTTGCGGGAGGCCAGCAAGAAGGGCTGTGTGTTCACAATGCCCGGTGGACGTCCAGAGGGGCCGGCCACATTCGCGTCCCCGACAGTGAAGTGAGGCGGCTCCTGGGGAAAGGTGGGGGAGGGCTGGGGGGGCCTTGTGGAGGTTTGGGTCACACCCCAATGTCACAGCAGCCAGCTCTGCTACTTTGAACAAGTCACCTCACCTTTCAGAGCCCGTTTCCTCATCTGTAACATGGTTGTGTTGTAGTTGCCTCGTGGGTTGTTAGGAGGTTAAAAGCACCTACCACATAGTAGGCATTCGCTCGTCTCCTCATTGAACCACACACATTTCCCTCGGCCCCATGCCACCAGGGGGTAGCGAGTTAGGACAGGGGGCAAAGGGCTCTGGAACCACCAGGTTAGGCGCACAGACTGGCAGGCTAGAATTCTGGCTCTGCCGCTTATAACGGTGTGATCTTCAGGAAGTCATGTAACCTCTGTGAGCCTCAGTTTCCCTATCTATAAGTTGGGCCAACCCACAGTGCCCACTCAGTCGGTCACTGGGTGGGGTCTTGGGCCCCCTCCCACCCAGCCCGCCTCTCTGGAGTCACCGTGATCCACAGCTGGTTCAGCTCAAGTGTCTTCCAGCACACCCTGGGCGGGCCTGGCCTAGAGCCCCAGGCCCCTGACAGCTCTGAAGAGGCGAGCAGGATGCAGAGATGAGCCAACCCCACCCGCTAGGCTGCTGGGTGCCCGCCCCAGGGAAGTCCAGGCCTCCGGCCCCTTCATTCTGCTGGGCAGACCCGCCCTTAGCCCAGGGCCCGCCCTCCTGACTCCTGACACACACATAATTCTGGGCCTGGCAGAGGTGTGCTGGGGGGAACAGGGCTCAACCTCTGTCTTCTGGCGTCCTGGCTTCAGTGTCGAGACTCAAGAATGGGACAGGTCCTACTCATATTACCAGCAAGTCCCCAAGACAAGCCTGGAACCCAGGTGCCATCATTCCTAGCACGGGGCTTGTCCTGTTGTTTCTTTGGACACAGAGCGTGCCATCACCACAGTGGCCTGGATGAGATGGTCCCCAGCAATGCATGACCTCTCCCGCAGAGCCAGCTGGTGCCCTTAAAGGCTCCCTACCTTCCCACAGGTTCCTAAGCAGCCAGGTGGGGTCAGCCACCATCTCCTCTGAGGTGTGGGACCAAATCGGGGAGGTCACCACGGCCATGACTTTCCACCTGCAACACCAAGCCCGGGTACTGGTGGCACTTCTGGGAAACAGCCACCCCGGTGCACTTATCCTTGTTTGGTCTCTCCCTCCCCCCAATATTTGTTCATTGCACAACCAGGGTCTAAAAATGTCCAAGAAAAACCCTCATCCACAAGCCGTCCCCAGGGCCCTCAAGGGGAGGGGAGGGAAGAACACACTGCACACTGACTTTCTGCCAGGGGACTTGGAGAAGCACCATTCACTTAACCCACAACTGCCCTCTCCACATGGGCAAGAAGTGAACTCGGGAGAGCTGCTGTGATTGGCCAGCTCTCTCCTCACCGCTGATGGCGCCTTATAAAATCTGTATCATCGTCATGGTTTAAGTCCTGTCAAGTTAGCTGTGTGTTTGATTCCAGACACAGACCTTATTTTCTGCTACACAACCGGGCTCACACTGTGCACACTGCTGTGCGGCTTTTTTCTCTGCTGAGCAGCACGGTGGCGCTCGTTCCCGTCGGTGGACAGGGCATCCCGGTGGCTTCGCCTCTCCCCAAGGGCGGGCTCTTAGCTTGTCCCCAGGATGTATTTCCTTCCGTATTATACCTAACGCTGGCGTGAAAGCCAGCTCACCTCACTTTCCCTCTCCCCCTTCCCCGGCGTGTTCTCCAGCCCCTTCCCCGGGACCCAGGCTGGGCAAGCCTCAGCGTCCCCTGCAGCCTCTGGTCTCCCTGTCCCTGTTTCCACCCGCAGGCCTCCCCTCAGAAGCTGGAGGAGCCCATCTGTGCTTTCTGGAACTTCAGCAGCAGGTGACTGTTCAGTGTCAGGTTCTTTAGCTAAGGCAATTTTTTTAAAGACATCCATTCTGCTTGAGCATGAGGCCAGACATGGGTGCGTTTTTGGCTGCCGTTCACCAATGGAATTGTGGTGGTGGCTCTAGAACCCACTCGGCAGGGGACAAGCTGAGGCAAGACAGTCTGTTACCCATGAGGCAGTGAGCTCCCTGTCATAGGAGGTATGCAAGCCTACTCCGTGGAGCATCTAGGAAGCGACTCACCTGCCGAATAAGTGTTAGAGTAGATGACATTTGAAGGGGCAGAGGAGGGTGCAGGGATTACCCAGCCCCCCACCCTGGAGCTTTAGCTGAGCGAATGAACATCAACCACTGTTGTTTATTAATGAATGCAATTCGTCTGTGGTGATCACAGGTTTCAGCCCCGCCCTCCTACCATTCCTAAGAATACTGAATTCATTTTATAGATGGGAAACTGAGGCCCGCATAGGGCCGGTGACTTACCCAAAATCACTCAGCTAGTTAGAGGCAGGGCACGGGGGACCCCAGGTGGGGGATCGGTGGGGGATCGGCTTTCCTCTGCTCGCCCCCTGCTCCCACCCCCATGACCAGCCCTCTGCCCCGCCCAGCCCAGACACAGGGGGCTCCTGGGCTACCTCCGGCTGCTCTGTGGCTGCCCTGTACCAGGACTCCACCGCCTGCTTCTGCAACCACAGCACTGACGTCGCCGTCCTGCTGCAGGTGTACGGCATCCAGGTGAGCGCTCGGTGGTGGGGGGGCGGGGCACCAGTCCAGAGGAAGAACAGAAGGTGAACAGAAGGACACTCCACGTGGAGGGCCAGGCTGAGCAAAGGCGAGGGGGCCGGACACAGCAGACTTGCTATGTTCCGGAACTCTGATGTGTCCGGACCTTCCAGTGTGAGGCCCAATGCAGGCAGGGGTCAGATCACACAGGGCCTAGAAGGCCAGGCTTGGATCTGCTCCTGCCAGCAGGGGGCAGGCGTTCGAGCCCTCAGGGAGCCCTCTGGGGCCAGGGAGGACCACCGAGGGGCCATGGGCCTGGCTCAGGGACCTGGGGACAGCAGAGAGAAGAGGAAACTGGACTGAGTGAGGAGGCGGGTGGTCGGGACAAAGGGCTGGGCAACTGGGAGATGAGAGACTGCCTGTGAGGGGACACAGGTGGGTAATGGGTTTGGACAGGCCCCAGCCTGAGGGGCCGGTGGGGTCTGTGGGCCTGGTGTTAGGGGAGGGAAGGGTCTCAGCCGGAGATGAGGGGCCCATAGGTGAAGCCACAGCCAAGATGAGGTCATGTGAACAGGAGAGGCCCCTGAAAGGCACCAGCACATCTATATGCTGGGGGCAAAGCCACATTCCAGGAGGGGACCAAGCGAGACGGGCTCACCGGAGGCGGAAAGAGACTCTGGGTGGCCACTTACTAAGAGGCTGAGTTAGACAGGCCGAGGCACAAGAATGCTAGGGTCACTTAGCACGTTGGGGAGCACACCAGAAACACATGCTATGAAACGCATTTTTCCTGTAAAGACGCACGGGTGTTTTGTATCGGCCCCTCAGTGGGTGACTGTCCTGGGTGACCCAGCCCCTCCCGGTGGGCATGCCAGGGTCTCAGCCGGAGACGAGGGGCCCGTGTGAGCTTCCGATGGACTGCTCTTAGAGTCTGTGTGCTTTAGGGAGCGCCGGCAGGGGAGGACGTGCCAGCGCTCACTTATTAAGTGCCTGCTGTATGCAGGCCTGGCCTGCCTGCTGGTGCTGTTGGTATTCCTGCTTCCCTGGGGGGCCTTGCCCGATGGGGCGGGAGGGGCCTGGTCATGTCAGATGTCAGGTCAGGGTGGTGACTGTACTCTGGGTCTCTGTCCCTCTCACAGAGAGGCGCTGAGGCGGAGTCCCTGCTGCGGATGCTCTCCTTTGTGGGCTGTGGCGTGTCCTTCTGCGCGCTCACTACCACCTTCTTGTTCTTCCTGGTGGCCAGGTGAGGTGACTCCCACAGTGTCCTGGCACCAGGGGCCTGCCATGCCCCTCAGGGCTTGCCCTGCCCCTCGTGGGCCTCTCAGTCCCTCCTCCGGTCCGTGTCCATCCCTGACACCATCCCTGACACCAGAAGACGGCTCAGGGCCTCCTCTGCGGCTGTGGCCTCCTGGGGAGATGCCCTCTCTGCTCAGCCTGTCCATGGGGACTTGGGGGCGGGGCTAAAAAGGGGGCGGGCTAGCAGTGGGGTCCTGTAACCAACTCCATTGCCTGTCCAGGGTCCACAGATCGGAGCGAGCCACAGTCCACAAGAACCTGACCTTCTCCCTGGCCTCCATGGACGGCCTTCTCATGGCCAGCGAATGGGCTAAAGCCAGCAAGGTGGGCAGCCAGCAGGTGGGCTTGAGAGCTCAGGGGGCTGGGAAAGTACCCTCTGCCTCTTCTGGTGCCCTCCCACGCCCTCCCTCTCCCCGCAGGAGAGAGGCCCCCAGAAGGACGGTCCTGAAGGTTAGAGCGGGGCCCAGGGTGCGGCCTAGACACCTCACCTACTGATACCTCGTTGGGTTGGCGATGCCAGGCATGGCCTGGGGCCCAGGGCGGGGCTGCACCCACGGCTGGCCTCGGTGGTATCCCCACCCTCCCACACACAGGTGGCGTCTGTGGCCGTCACAGCTGCCGTGCACCTCTTCTTTTTGGTCACATTCTCCTGGATGTTGGTGGAGGGACTTCTGCTCTGGAGCAAAGTGGTGGCCGTGAGCATGTGCCCAGGCCCCCGGATGGCACTCTGCTACACCACCGGCTGGGGTGAGACCCCTCTGTGCCCCACGCTTGCTCTGCTCTCAGCTCCGCCTTGCATGGCACTATCGCCCCACCCGCAACACCACCACCAAACACCCATCCCCACCTGGCACCCGGCACGCAGCGCCCAGCACCCAGCACCCGTCGCCGACACAAGCTCGATTTTCTCCGCTCTGTCCACCTCCAACTCTTAATCCTCCTCCAAGTCCAGTTCTTAATCGTCCTCCGCTGCAACTGAGCAGCCCCCACCTCCAGCACTGGCCCCGACCCGTGACTGGCAAAGCCTGTGCCATCGCCTGCCCTCCCTCTCTGAGGACCCCCAGCCCTATGCCCCGACTCCAGCCTCAGCTCCCCCACTCCCCAGCTACTCGGAGCTCCAGTGTCACCCGCCAAGCAACAGGCCCACCCCGCCCGCTCCTATGGGGTGGCTGCGCTGAAACTCTGGAGGGCGCTGGGTCCCAGAGAGGGCAGAATGGTCCTGCGGTCACTGCTCCCCCTAGGCATGCCTGTGGCCATTGTGGCCATCACCCTGGCTGTGTCCCCATGACTGCGTGGCCACTGGACACTGCTGGCTCCATGTGCACGCAGACACAATCTGGGCCTCTGTGGGGCCCGCGCTCTTCGTGCTGACTGAGCGGAAGGGCTGGGGGCCTGGCGGGGAGGGATAGACGTGTGGGGGAGGGGAGGCCTTGCCCACTGACACCAGGTCTCCAGGCCAATACCTGCATCCTGGTCCGCGTGGTGATGGTCACTGTGTCCAGTGCCCGCCGCAGGGCTGAGCCCGCAGCCCTGCCTGCAGCAGAGGATCAGGATCCAGATATGGTGAGGCCCAGACTGGGGGTGTGACCACGTGTGAGTCCACGGGGGGTGCTGGCTGTGTGTGCTTGTGGGTACAGGGCTACATATGAGCATATGAGTGTATGTGTCCATGCTCGTGTGTGCATGCATGCTCATAAATGTGGACGAGTGGAAGCATGCTTACCACCTGTGGGGATGGTAAACTGACCCTGAATTTGGGGGTGCAGTGTAGACACCAGCCACTGTCCCAGGGGCTCACTGTCTGCAGAAGGCACTGATGACAGGGTAGGGTAAGTGAGACCCTCCAAGCAGGCGGTCCCCA
This sequence comes from Saccopteryx leptura, assembly GCF_036850995.1. Lineage (NCBI taxonomy): Eukaryota > Metazoa > Chordata > Mammalia > Chiroptera > Emballonuridae > Saccopteryx > Saccopteryx leptura. The sequence goes on along the minus strand of NC_089504.1, from coordinate 10,968,054 downwards.
GAAGTTCAGGTTCAGGCTGGCAATCTAGGTCCCGACCCCTGCACTCTCCAAGGCCTCACCCTGCTAGAGAGGGGACCCCCCACCCCGGCCTTTCTCCAGAAGCTCTGACTCCTTTCTGGCCTTTTTCTTCCCCACCCATCCTCTGCCAGCAACGTGGCACCCAAGCCGGGTCCCTGAAATGCCGAGGAGTTCCAGGGGTCCTTGAAGAGGGAATGAGGAAGCCCGTCCAGTCTCCATGTACCCCCGTACCCACTGCCCAGGCCTCGGCACTCCCTCTGGGCAGCTGTGCCCCTTCCTTTGAGCCAGTCTGGGACTGGAACCCCATCTCCCCAGGGTCACGATCCCTACTTCACACTCTACCTCTGGGTGTCTCTGGGAAGGGACAGCCAAGTCCAGCTGAAGGCTGCAGCTCCGCTAAGCCCTGCGCCGGGGTCCTGGTCTGCAGCTGCGGCCTCCCCAGACACCTCCTACGTGCTGCCCTCCCGGATCGCTCGGCAGCCCTGCCTGCTCTCCACAGAGTGGCGGTGAAGCCCATGCTGGTCCTGCTGCCCATCCTGGGCCTGACCTGGCTGGTCGGCCTGCTGGTGCACCTCAGCCCGGCCTGGGCCTACGCCGCCGTGGGCCTCGGTTCCTTCCAGGTACCTCCTGGCCCCGGGACCTCTGGGACCGGGGTTCTAAAGTGCACTGCGACCCAAAGGGAGTGACTGGTTTGTCAGGGAGCTGGAGAGGGAGTTACCTCCCCATCATGGGAGCCACCAACAGCAAGTGGGGACATTATCAAGAGAAAAGGGTGAGGACAAACCTCAAATCGAACAGCGGTACATCAGTGAGGATTCTGTGCCCCATTTAACAGTTGGGGAAACTGAGGCCTGCCGGTGCGCGCGGCAGAGGAATTGTTAAGATCCTTAAGATGAGGCAGAAGTTCCAGCCTCAGGCAAGTGCTGAAGTCACTTCCGGCCTCGGCAGGAAGCAGGGATGGAGGTGCAGGACACCAGGGACTCTCCTCTTGGGGTCTGTGACCTTGAGTGGGGTCAGCATGAGCTGCTCCATTGGTGAGGACAGCCGTTCTTGATCCGCACAAATGAAGCGGAAATGGTGGGACCGCCGGAACCCTCCTGGTGCCTGTCGGGACCTGGGTCCTGAGCCACGGAGAAGGGTCAGACTAGGTCCCTGTCCTCAGGGAGTTTGCAGACCTATGGGGACCCAGACGTGGACACAGACAGCCTCAGCCCAGGGGTCTGAGTGCCGGAAGGGAGGCGGGGTCCAGGTAGGGTCCCCCTGCCCCTACCCGGCCCGTGGCCTACCTTGCGCTCCCCCACCTCTTCCTGTGGCCCTACTATTCCCAGCAGAAGTGGGGGAGCCCCTGGCTGGACAGAGGCAAGTCAGGAAATCAGGTGCAAGCTCCATCCTGGCCTCCCGGGGACTCTCATGCTTCCTGAAGAGAAGGGGCACTGAGCACAAACAGGCACCAGGGAGCCTGGAACTCTCCGAGCATCGGGCTCCTATTTCTGTCTCTGAACAAGCCTTTCAAATGAGGAAGCGGAGACCCTGCAAAGGCACTTGCCCAGGACCTCGTGGTTGGAAGGCGCAGCACCGGGCACAGCCCAGAGTCTGTGCTGTCCGTCCCTGGGGTCTTCGCTCCTGGCCCCAGCAGGGCCTGGCTGGTTCCAGGAAGAGCTGCGGTGGCTGGGAGGGGGCGGGAGTGGGGGCAGGCGCCCTGACCCAGCCGCTCAGCCCGCCACCTGAGGCTCGCTGAGCGCCCACCAGCCGCTGGGCCCTGCTCCAGGCACTGGCACTGCAGCAGCAAAGGGGGCCGACGGGTGCCCTGAGCTGACCTGAAGGGGGGTGCAGACCGTGACCGAGACAGGGAGGAAAGTACTGAGGAGGGCTGAGCAAGGCTCAGGAGGGGTGCACAGGGTCTGGTCCCCCCGGGCCTGGCCCATGTTGTCTTCTACCCCTGGGCCTTGGGGACTTGACACCCTCTGCCAGGCGGGTGTGGGAATAGAGAGAGGAGAGAGACCAGGATTGCTGGGGGGGGGGGGGGCATGCCAGAGAAGGGCCTGGAGAATGACCAAACACTGGGGTTCCCACACTACTCTCAAAGAAGCCCGGCTCCCAGAGTCCTGTCTGGCCCTAAGCAGTGGGGACAGCGGAGGCGCTGCACCCCCTTCCTGGACACAGACAAGCCCTCCTTCTGAACCCTGCGCTCTCTCCAGAGCTCCAGCTCGGCCCCTTTCACCAAGTGACCTTGCCTGGGTTTCTCCACCTGGCAGAGTGGGGAGGGAAGCAGCATCCCGTTGCCATGGTGACGACTCCAGCGCCATCCCTGCCTGTGGCCCTCGGGTGGACAGAGCTGCAGGCGGCCCGTGCCACCATCCCCGTCCCCACTGACTCCCTCCCTTCCCCTTCTCATCCTTTCCTCTCTCAGGGTCTCATTTCTTTGTCTCTGTCTCTGAATCTTTTCCGAGAGACTCTTTCTCTGTCTCTCAGGCTCTCTCTGTCACTGTCCCCTTCTCTGGTATGGATCATACTGGCACTTCCTGGGCCTCTCTCTCTCTGTTCCCCCTTCTGTGGATCTCTGAGCTCCCCTGTCCTTCTGTCACTTACCCAGCTTCTCCATTTCTCTGAATGTGACCTCTCTTGCCCCTTCCCTGTCAGCCTCAGGAGGCCTGAGGCTCCGTCCCCCACCCCAGGCCTCGGGTTCCCTCCCCACCAAATGGGAAGAATGAACCCCCCACACCTCCATGGAGCTTCCAGGAGGGTCAAGTAAGACCCAACATGGGCTGGTGCTTTGTGACTGGCGAGGCCTCCTGGTCCTCATGCGAGTGGAGAGAGGGAGCCAGCTATGCCCCAGCCACCACGGCCCTGAGTCCTTCACACGCAGCCCCTCCCAGTGGCATCAGGAGGCAAGTCCTGCCTCATCCCCACTTTCCAGAGGAAGAGACAGAGGCTCAGAGAGGCGAGGCCACTCAGCGATCGATCGGCACAGTCAGAATGCAATCCTAGGTCTGCTGTCCCAGGACCTGCTTAGGCTTGGAGCTTCGGGAAGGTGTGCCCCCCAGCCCCCACCCTGCAGCGGGATAAGGCTACGAGGATGGGCAGGTCCCAGGCTGTGGAGGGCAGAGGCTGCCCACCGAAGGGGTGGAGTGGGGCGAGGCCCCTCCTGGTTCTCTCTGCTACAGCTGCTCCTCCCCAGTGCAGGAGGTGGGGCCAGGAAGGGTTTGTGTTTCTCAGCTTGTCTCTCTGAATATCTCTGAGCATCTCTGATTGTGTCTCTGCTGTGGCCCCAAGCCAAGTGGCTGGGGGGGGGGGTCCCAGTCAGTGACACCTCTTGGGTCTGGCCCCAGGGGCTGTACATCTTCCTGGTCTACACGGCCTACAACGGGAGGTGAGTTGAGGGACATCAGTGGGGGGCAGAGTAAGAGGAGCTTATCTTGATGGGCTCCAAGCCCACAGGAGTCAAGGGAGGGTCCCAGGCCTGACCCCGAGGCCTGTCCCCCAGGTCCAGAGCGCCCTGCAGAGGACATCTGAGAAGAAGGCCGCTGAGGCATTCATGGTGCGGGCAGGCACAGGGGTGGGTGGCAGGAGGTGCCACCCGCAGCCGGTCGGGTTCCAGCAGTGACTGCCTCTCCTTTCAGGCCCACTCCCCGCCCCAGGGCCTGGCATCCCACCCTGAGCCCTCAGGTCCCTGGGAGGTGGCCTGAGCAACCCTGTAGCCCTGGCTCCACCCTGAAGACACTTAGCTCTCAGAGGTATGGCCTCCCCTGCCCTCCAGTATGAATGCTTCCCAGTGCCTCAGTTTCTCCAGTGCTCAGGTGGAGCTGGGGGCCAACAGCACATCTGAAAGGCCACGAGCTGGAGGCCCAGGAAATTCTGCCACCGTGGGGCATGGGGGATGGCTTAGAAATGGCTGCTTTCCTCCCTCCACCACCACTAGGGAACAGGAGCCCCTGGACTCAGCCCCGAGGCGGCATTTGCCCAGGGTCACTTTCCCTGAGTGTCCATGCAGTGGTGGTTTGGGGGTTCCCGAAGGCAGGTAGTTGGATGAGGATCAGGGCCCTAAGACAACATATGAGTTTAATGACTTGAAGGCCAGGGCAGGAGTTCCAACCAATCCCAGCTACTGGTCCACATGCTGTGTGCCCTTGGGCAAGTAACCTTCCCTCTCTGGGCCTTCCATTTCCTCATCACTAATTTGGAGGGTAAACCTTTGAGTGGATTCTTAGATTCTTTGATAATGAGGTCCTCACCTAAAGATGGGGGAGCAGAGAGAGAGCTTCCTGCCTCAGCCTCCCCATAGTTCACCTTCTTGAGTGTTTTCCCCCCACTAGGGACCCACAGCCCCAGGATCCATCCCCACAGCCCTCTCCTCCATTGCAGAACCCGAAGGACCGGTGAGGCTGGGGCAGGGGCAACCAGGCTCTGCCAAGGGGCTAGCAAGTGTGTCTGGCAGGGTTGGGGAAACCACAGGATGGGGGGGGTGGGCTGGGGGGTGGGCTTCCCCTGGGATCCTAGGGCCCCCATTCCTCGGTGACCAGGCTGACGGGCTCTGGGAGCAGCTGGGAGGTGCTGACTACACGCTGGCAGAAGCTGAATGCCAAGGCCACTGGGGGGGGGGGGCAGAGTATCACCAAGGTAGCCAAGGGCCCCAGGGCAAGGGGGAGGAGTGTGGCCAGTCCCTGACGGACATCCTCTGTCCTCAGGTGGTGGAGCTGACAGCATTCAAGGCTTCAGGTAGAGCTCCCACCTCAGGGGGTCCCCTTGGCGACTGGACACCCCTTCTCCCCACTGCACCAGAGTATTTGAGAGTGACTTCAAATACTCACATTTTTTTTCCGACCTGTCACCATTTTAGGGGCCCTTCCTCTCACTCTGCGCCTTGCTGGTGCCGAGGCCTCCATCACACATGATGGGCTCTGTCTGTGACAGTGCAGTGCTCCTTGGAGAGGGTCGCTTAGGGAGTCAGTCCGGGTCCCCTCCCCAGAGCTGGTGCTCCAGGATAGGCAGTGAGCCAGAAGCCCACCTTTCAGGCGTCCGCCTTCCTCTGCGCACCCACTCTCTCTGGCCTCCTGGCCTCACCCCCCAGGAAGGCCCCCATCCTGATGCCTAGGGCTCTGAGAGGCCTTCCAAACCCAGTGAGGAGCATATGCTCTCCTCCAAGGCCTCAGTTTCCCCACCGGATAGCTGATGGGGGTGTGATGGGGGCCTGTGGGCCGTGGGGCCTGGCTGGGGCCACCCCAGGCCCTGCTCAAGTTGAGGACTGAGCCTGGGTCACTGAGCCTGGCCAGAGAGGAGCTGCGGGGACCGCCGTCACTGTCAGCCTCCTGAGCCTGAGTTCCCACCGTCTGAAACAGGAGGCGACGCTCCGAGGGGCGCACTCAGCAGCGCCAGCCTCAAACCCCTGATTCTTCCCAGCCAGGGCAGCAGGCCCGTTCGCGGAGCTCTCACTGGGGCTGGATTCTTCCTGAACCCCGGGCATGTGCTGCCTTTAAGCTGAGGAAATGGAGGTGCTGTCACCCTCCCATTGCACAACGGGGAAACAAAGGCACAGAAAGGAGCCAGGACTAGCCAGGGTCAGTGGTAGAGGTGGGGTCAGGTCCCCACCCCAGTAGTTGGTAGTCTAGATGTAAGTCTAGGCACATTTGAACCCAGGTCTGTGTGACCACAAGATCCCAGCTGGCCTTCATCCCTGCCTCGTGTCCTAGGGCTCAGCTTCCCCTTCTGCAAAATGGGCTGGAGGCGCCCCCTGCAGGCCTGTTGGGAGGCTGCAGGCGCGCACCCGCCGGTGCGTTCAAGGGGCGGGAGTTTCCCCCACCCTCCGCCCTGCGGTCCCTCGGACCCCACCCCCGCAGGCACAGCTCGTCTGTGGGAACAAGAGAGCCGCAGCCGCGCCTCCGCGCTCAAGTGACAGCGCCTTTGTCTCTCCGCTGAATGAGTGGGTTGCTAAGGCCGCTCGTAGCAACCGAGCTGCTTCCCCCTCTGCCTGGTCCCCGCTCCGGACGCTCTAGCCCCCCAACCCCACCCCGCAACCTACTCAGGTGGCCTGGGCCAGAGGTGCGAAGGCGTGAAGGCTGCTGGCTGTATGTCCCACACGGTGCCTACCCCGCCCTCCCGAAAGCCCACAACTGGCACGCAGGTGTTCCTTGGATGGAGCGATTGAGACTCAGATGGGGAATGAGGAAGACTGACCCCGGCCAGGATTCCCAGCCTAGCTCCTACCCCAGCCTCTGTTCCCAGACCCGCCCCATCCTGGGTAGTGCCAGGGTCGCCCACCCTGATTATCTGCCAGCCCAGCCCAAAGGGTGCACTTCCCTCCCAGGTTTCTAGAGAATGCTTGGGGACTTTTCTCCCATCTCCTGGGGACGTCTGGAAGGCCCAGATGGTGGCCCCTGAGGAAGAGCAGCAGGATGGACCACTGCCTGCTCCCGGGAGCCACAGCCGCTCCCGTCTTCTAATGGCAATGTCTCTCGTCTTCCCGCTGACCCCACCAGGCCCCACAGCTCTGTCCCCCTGGCTGTCTGTGGCTGTCCCTTCCCTCTGTCCCTCCCCACCTGTCCTGAAGTTCTGATGGCCCTGCGGTGTCTCTCATAATAAATTTATTCTTGTGACCTGTCCCTCTCTGAGATTACCCTGGCGTGGGGATGTGGACAGGATGCCAGGTTCCCTGGGAGGAGAGAAGGACAAGGGAAGCCACTTTGGCTTTGGGACTCCAGATGGTCCCGGCTGCATCATTAGGGCAGGTGTGGCCAATACTTATTAGCACCTACTATGTGCCTGGCTGGTGCTGAGGCCTTTATTGCCAGAGTGGCAGGGCCTCAGCTAGGCCTGGAGGCCACCATCACCTCATCGTGCAGAGAAAAAAACCAAGGTCCCCATGGCTCAGACCTGGGTGTCCCCAGCCAGGTAACACGAAGTTCAGGGCAGCAGTCAGTGTGAATGGGAACTGCCCAGGCAGACTGCTCAGAGGAGGTGCCAGCGCAGGCTGGACTGGCTCCAGGTCTGATGAGAGTCATGCTAAGGGAGGTGCCCAACTCCGAGTCTGACTGTGTGACCAGGTCCTGCCACCAACCAATCTGTGGCCACAGGCAAGATTCTTCTCTGAGTCTGGTTCTCTTCTAGGGTAGAATGGTTTCTGGGCAGAGGTGAGGATATGTTTGGGCTTGGTGCCAGGCCAAGGGGGGTGCCCAGGGGCTGGGCCTTGGGCACAGAGGCTAACTGTCCTGTTGACCTCAACCTGGTTTGAACGCCACTGGGCCAAAGGATGGGGCACAGTTGAGGAACATCAGAGCAGCCACCCTGGAGGAGGCAGCTAACCACACCAGACACAGGCGGGGGCAGGCGGGGCAGGGCTCAGTGAGCAGAAGCCCTGAGACCCAGCAAAGTACAAGCTACACCCAGCTCCCTCCACAAACTTAGAAGTTGCTTTCACCCTGGACTCTGCCTGGATTTTGTCTGGGACAAAGTCTAAGGAAGCAAGGACGGGGTAGAGGGGGTGGACCCTCCACATAAGAACAGAGGTCTGGGTTTTCATTCTGGGCACGGGAGGGATGTTGAGCCACTTGAAGCCCAGCCCATCATCTGCAGGAAAGGGGACATCAGGCTGCATTGAACTGGGCAGGACACTTGGTGGCCCCTACTGCCTGCGTTTGCAGTGTCCTCTGACCCCCTCCCCTCTCAGAGGGCTCCTGCCTTCACCTCCAAACTCAGCCGGGTTGGTGGGGGGCGGGCCCAGGGACAGGGACCAAGAATTCTGTTCCGGGCTCCCGTCCATGTGCTGCGTACCCTCCCTCCCTCCCCTCTCCTAAGCCTCCCACCAAAATGACTTCTCTTGGGTCCCCAACTACTCCTGGCTGACACCCCCCCCCATCCCTTTGCTCACACTGTCCCTTCTGCCTGCAGTGGCCCTACCAGTTGCCCAGCTGATAAACTAGGAATCTTTCAAAGCCCAGCTTGGATGGCACCTTTTCTATGAAGACTTCCTGCCTCCCCGCTCAGGAGCAGAACCAGTCACTCCTCATCTTAACTGGCTGGTTACATAATGTATCACCTTGGATTATGATCTGACTAAGATAGTCTCCTGCAAAACTGGACATTCCCTGGAGGCAGGAACCAAGGTGCCAAAAGGGAAAGGGACGCTTTCTTCTTTGCAAAGAAGCCACTGCCAAGCCGCGGTCCTAGGGCTGCCTCGCCATAGAGGGTGCCTTTTCCTAATCTGCACAGAGGCACCGTGGATCAGGAGTGGCCCGGGGGACGAAGTAGATTGGTCAAGGTGAGTCAAGGTTTACACAATGGACCGCTGGGGCCTCTCTGCTTCTTCTCAGTGTGTGACCTTGGACAGGCCACTTCACACCTATGTACCTGTAACTGAAGCTGCGAAGAACAGATGGGACAAGACTGCGGAAGCTGGCAAAGCCCTGGGGCAGCACGTGGAGCACAGGAAGCCTCCTCAGATGTTGGCTTTGCTCACTGCTGCCACCAAGTGGTGGGGAGCGGCACAGCAAGGGAATCCCTGAGAGTGCCTCGCCCCGGGGTCTGTGGCTGGCCACTAGATGGACGGAGAGGACTGGACCAGTGCTCTCAAGTTAAGTGGGCCCAGGTTTGATTCTGTCCCTGCAGATCTCTGACAAGGAGCACTTCCCAAGTGCCTCTCCTGGATTGTAACTCCTGCCTCACTGGGCCACTGTAGGGACCCTGAGCTGAGGGAAGGCACACAGTAAGTGCTCAATTACGTGATGGCTCCCTTCTGCCCAAGATGGTGGCCGAACTGCCCCACCAGGGTGAACGGAGGCTGAGACCCCGCCGGCTCAAGCATCTCCCAGGCCTCTGAGCGTGACAGGGTCCCAGGGATGAGATGGGGTCCAAAGGCCCCCAAACGGTGCCTGGTATCCCTCCACACCTCATCCGGCCTCCCCAGAACTTTCAGCAAAGGTTATCTGAGTGTCTCCTCCAACACAACTGGAGCATCACCCACCCACCCGACCCCGTAGGAGGCTCTGCTTTGGCCCCACAATGTAAAGAGCCAGAGGTAGCTGGAAACTAATTGCAAAATTTATTCCAGGGCTATGGGGGCTGGGAGATTCTTAAGGGCACTTCTTGTTTGGGGCTGTAGGTCTCGCCTTGGTGGGGGTACGCACGTCAGTGGGCAGGGGTGGGGAGTGAGACAGGGTTGTGGGAGGCAGGGGGCAGGGATGCCCAGTCACCTCCAACTGGGCAGGCTCAGCGCAAGCTGCGACAGCAACGTGCAAGCAGGACAGGCAAACGCCCAGCCCGGGGACAGAGGACAGCTGGGCCTCTCTCCAGCGCCTGGCCCTGGGGAGTATCCCTCAGGACACAGAGCAGGAGGCCAGGGAATTGAGGTCCAGCTCCAAGGGTTTGCAAGGGACCCGATGGGATGGGGCCATTGAGGGAGGGGCTTGTCAGCAATGTCCCTGATCTAGAGACCCCTGTGTACCCTCCCCGAGGTCACCCATCTCCCCACCCCCAGAGACTCTGAGCCCCCCAGAGGGCATCCTGCTGCTGATGGAGGGCGGGGCGGGGAGAAGCAACAGCTCTTCTCTAGATTGGAGTGGGGTCCCAGGAATAATGACCCAGCACCACTGGCGGGGTCCTCGGCACGAGGGTGTTTGGAGAGGAACCCTGAGCCGTACTTGGTGCTAATTTCCAAACCCCAGCCTCAGTCTTCAAATCTGCCCCCTGCCCACCATACACACACTTTCCAAAGAGATCTAGATTCAAAAACAAAAGAAAACCTCTTGACTACTACTGCCTGGCAGCCCTGCAGATAAATACCAGCCCGGGCGGGCCAGCTGTGCGTGGGGCTAGAATGTCACTTGTGCCACCGTTCTCCTCCAGGAGAGGGTAGGAAGGTGATTGCAGCACAATCCTATCCAGATAACAAGTCAAAGTTCTCCCCTGCAGAAGTCATATGGGGCAGAGGGCTAAGGAGGAGGTCTTTTTGTCCTAACCAGTCTCCCAGGATCCTCTAGGACCTAACAGTCCTTGTCCAATTTTGCAAACTCAGTTATCCCGAGTTTACAAACAGAGGGCTTCCCTCCTGGTCCCTCTGAGGGTGTTTCTGGAGACCCCCCACGCCCAGTGGCTGCCCACTCCACCTCTTTCTGCCTCGGTTTCCAGGAGACGGGAAGGGATGACCTCTAGCCCAAAGGACATCAAGACCCACCAGGATTCCCGAGCCTCCTCCCTGGACCTGTGTTCCAGACTCCAGGACAGCTGCCTGGAAGCTGGGAGCAGGAGGAGAGGACGGGGCTGATCAGCAGCCACCCCCTGGGGGCACTCTGAGTGGCAAGCAAGTTCCAGGGTTTGGTGGGGGCCACCCCACCTCAGCCAGGCCCCGCTCACCCTCACTCCCTTCGCAAACACAGGGCTCCAGAGAGCTCAGGGGCACAGGCCTACAGGGTGGGGCTCCTGGGTCAGCATAATAAAATAAGCCATCGAGAGGGCCACGGGGTGGCTGCAACCCCTCCCCAGCCCCAGCCTGGGTCCCGGCCCCACCGGCCCAGGCTCAAGTCTGCTTGGCTTGCAGCATCTCGATGAGCAGGTTGTTGCGGGGCATCTCGTTGCCGAGGTGCTTGTGGTACAGGTACTCCTTGGCCTGCATGCTCAGGGCCCGCACCTCCACCAAGCACAGCAGCAGCTGCTGGAACTTGTCCCCGCAGTGCGGGTAGTGGCACAGGGTGTAATCGAGCAGGGCGGCGTTGGCCTTCTCCTGAGCTTCCTTCACCAGGCTGTGGTTGTTCAGGAACTTCACATCTGCAAAGGGAGGGGCTCCGTCAGCACCGCCAGCGTCACGTCGCCCACGGTCCCTGGCATCGCCAACACCAACAGCCCTATGATCGCCAAAGACAGGGGCGCTGCCACCATCATCATCAACAATAACGACCACCTGTCACCATCACCATTGTCACCACCGTGGTTGATGAACACAGCCACCTTCATCAATCACCAGAACGGACATCCCAGTGTCTTCCCCAAACATGGCCACTGCTGCCATCATCAACCAGACCTCAATCTTTCCTGTCACCACTGTCACCATCATCACCATTGCTAAATGCCGCCATTCTCAGCGGTCACCAGCAGCGTCATCCCGGCAGTTATTATAAGCACAGCCCCTGTCATTATCAATCACCTAGCCACAATCACCTGACACCATCATTACGGCCACTGTCATCATCACAGTGGTCACGGAGAATATCTCCATCATCACCAAGACCATCACCAAACCTCACCAGTGTGTCCCGGGGCGTGTTCTTGAACCTCTCAAGGTCCTCATCTGTAAAAGGGGGGTGGGAGGCAGTAACAGTGCCTCCCGCGTCGCAAGGGGGTCGGGAGAAGTCAGGGAGTCGATAGGTGGAAGATGGTGAGGAAACAGTGCCTGTCAGGCAGTAAGGCCCAGTACGTCAGCTGTCCCCATCATTACTCCCACCCTCCCCACGGCCATGATCAACACCATTCCCATCCCCGTGCTCAAAACCATCCTGTCGCCGTCATCGCCAGGGTGGTCACCATCAGCATCACCACCTGGCCATAATCATCACTGTCCCATTACCAAAGAGATGCAGTGTGGGGGGAAGGGTCCCATCTCGCAGCTGTGAGATGCACTGCGTGTGCACTGGTGGCCCCAGTCTAGAGAGGGAGAGGGAGTCCTTGGGTCTACCCACTGACCCATCAAAAAGGCTCCAGTATCACAAGGAGATCCTCCCATGGGGCAATGGGGGCCAAGCATGTTCACTGTCGCGGCATTTATGGCGATGGGCAGGGGGCCTGGATGTCCACGTGTTGGCTGCACCCCCAAGGAGTCCTGTAGACAGTAGTAACGGAGCAGACATAACACAGAGAAAATGGATGACTCTTTAAAAGAAAGAGGCTGAGTGGAAAAAAACAAAACAGGCAGACCCAGAATGAGGTCTATAAGGCAAAGATCTCTACATAAATTAACAGCGCGGTACACAAGCAGGCGCATTATGTAAGAACGGGGACAAACAAGGGGACCCCAGTTACACAGGCAGGGATGGCTGCCCATGGCGGGGAGCGGAGGGTGGCTGGCTCTGGTGGACCAGTGACCCTGTGTGCCATGGACGGAGGAGTGTGATCGATGCACCCCTCACGCCCAAAGTCCCGTGAAGAGCCAGAAATATAAAATGTCTTGCGAGTGAAGTGGACGGGGGTTTGAATCCCAGCCCCATGATTTAGAAGCGGGGGCCTGTGCCCTGCCCCCTCCTGACCTGAGGGGCCTTCTTCCTCTATGAAAGAGGCCATGCCCACCTTGCAGGGGCAAGAGCCTGGGTACAGAGGCCTGCACAGGTGCGTGGCCCCCGGGGGTGCCCAGCAAACGTCCGTCCGTTTCTTGTCACCCGAGTCCTCGGCACAGCCGGGACTTGTTTGCCAGCTCTGGGGCAGCACCTCCAGCCGGCGCCCCGCCCGGAGGCTGAGGGTCAGCAGGAGTCCACAGAGACGGTTCTCCATCCCCAAATTCTAGCAGAACTTGCCTGGGATGTGGCACCCAGGGGCTTAGAAAATGGCCACCTGTCCACTTCCCCTCTGCCCCCGTCACCCGGCCCAGCTGCTGCGGGGGAGCCGGGAGCCCAGCGTGTGCAGCCCTCGGTCCCTCTAATCCCTCTTAACACCCGCTGCGCCAGGGGAGCTACGCGCTCCTGGCAACCCTGATCCCCAGCCGCCCCTGCGCACCCGCGGAGGCCTGTGTTGTCCAGAGTTGGATTTAGGGAAACCTGAGCTGGACCCTGGGCGTATGGCAGGACCTGGCCCCGGTCCCAGCCCCCTCGCCCCCCTTCAGTAAGTAAGCCAGGGTCACGTACTGCCTGGCCTCCCCAGGATCGCCAGGAGCCCGTAACGCACCTTTGTGCCAATCAGAAAGACGTCCCCCCCCCACCTCATCCACAGAAAGACAGCCTGGTGGGGGGCATACCAGCTGGATTTCAGCCCCTACTTGTCCCCTACCCAGGTGCCCTGGTGCAGGAAGTGACCTGCCCAACCGCACAGCAGCAGCCCTCAGGCGGGCCTGCGCCACGCACACTCAAAGGTCACGGGAAGTCCCCACATCTGCCACCTGGTTCCATCCCTAAATGCAACCTCTTCCCACCTTAACACTGTCCCTCTTCCTTCTCCACCCCGACACCCCGGACCGTCCTCGAGGCTGAGCGATTCTCCTGACACTGTCTTCTGACAATTCACAATAGGAGGCTGGAGGTCCAGAGAAGGGTAGGGACCAGCTCAAGGCCACCCGACAGCACGAGGCCCAGAGGAGACAGCTGGGGGCGGGGGAAGAAGGCTAGGACGCGGCAGTAAAGGCAGGAGGGGGCGGAGCAGGAGGCCTGGCACCTTGGCTTTGCCAGGATTTACTGTACTAGGCAGCTGCGCACCAGGGACAGCGGGCGGAGTGCAGGGGCTGGTGCAGAACAGGCCCCGCTGTCAGGGACAGCCCCCTCCTAGCAGTTCTGTGGGCCCCGCAGCTCTCTGGGAGGGAAACACAGTCACTCACTGAACCCCAACAACTGCTGTAAGGAGACCCCGCTTCTTGCGCGCCCGCCACACATCTTGCTCCCAGCTCAGTTAACCCCACAGATACCCCAGGCAGGCAGGACAGGGCATTCCCCGCTGTAGGGACAGAGGGGCATGCCTGGGACACACAACAGCTGCCAGAGTCTGGATCCAAACCCAGGTCTCTCTGGCTCCAAAGCCCTGTGGGGAGCAGGGGTGAGGTGAAGCGTGGACATCAGCTCCTGGAAGACTGGACATGATAATGCTACGTTTTCTCCAAACCAGGAGTCCCGTCCAAGAACCCCCTCTCTGGGTCCTAGATTTCCCTAGAGAGTCTACTCTGGGCTGCCATCCTCACCTTGGAGGAGACCGTGGTCAAGCCCTGGTCCCAGCCTCCCAGCACCCCCATGTAAGGGACTATATGAAGGCTGTGGGTTCCCAGAGAACACCATGCCCTTCATTCATCAGATGCAGAGCAGGGCTCACACCGACCTAAAGATGCTCCCTTCATGTGTCAGGGGTTCAAATCCCGGCTCCACTAGCAGCTGGGTGGCCTTGGGCAAGTCCCTTCCCCTCTCAGAGCCTCAGTTGCCTGTGATCTGAATAATGGGAATAGATTAATTTCTGCCTCACAAGGTACCCAAGAACCGGACCTAATCTGAGCTGCCGCAGCGTGGAGATGGGCACCTTGGAGAAAAGCCTGCATCCCTCCCCGGGCCTGCTCAGCTCTCAGCAGTCCTGACGGTGGGAGGCGGGAGGGGGCAGAGAGATGGCACCCCCTCCTCAGAGAGCAGCCTGCTAGCTCTGCGGAGCTGGGGGCCCCCAGGTTCTCAGAAAAGCCCCCTTTTCACGGTTTAATTGAATATTTGAATAATCCTTTCATTCCAGCGAGGCATAAAGAATGTTGTCCCAATAGCGGTGACTCAGGCAGGCGCCCCCGCGCACAATGGCCCCTCGAGTGGGGCTGCTATTCAGGCTGCCTTTTGTTGGCGCGGAGCAGTGGGTAAATTGCAAACGCTTAAGGGAACGCTGCTGCCGCTGCCTCAATGGGAGTCAGGAAATCGAATGTTAGGTCAATCCATTAAGCTTCGATTAAGTCCTCTGCGGAACAATGCCAGCCGAGCCCATCTTCATAAACACCGTGATTGCCAGGAGAGAGGCACTAATTTTAATTAAACCTCCTTACCTGCCTCCTCGCCTGCCTGAGACGGCTATTTAGACACCAAATGGCCCCCTTCTGCAGAGGCAGGCGAGAAGGAAGCGCTGAGTGGGCTGGGGGGCAGTGGGGTGAGGTGTGGTGGGCGGGGTGGAGGGACAGGCATCACAGGGTCCAGGCTGCCCAGCCCGGGGAGGCGCCTCCACCAGGGAGACGCCACCCAATATGGCAGCTGGAGGCCTATGAGCAAGTGACCCATCCCTCTCTGAGCCCCAGTTCCCTTGGGGACCCACGTCTGGTGGTCATGGGAGGAGCCCCCTCCTACTTTCCAGACTCTGGGCAGATCTTCCCCCTCACCTGGCCCAAATTTCTCCATCTCCCCGGACTGAGGGTCCAGCCTCGTGCCGGGCACTGGGCCGCCATCTGCCGTCTTTCCCGTGCTGCAGCTGGGAACACCTTGCTAAATGCATTTTTGACCACATTACTCTCTGCTGAAGATCCTTCTCAAGGGAAGGGTCAAGGTACGGGGCCTGGCATTCGAGGCCTTGCCCAGCTTGGCCCCTGCCCATTTCACCAGCCTCCTCTTCACCATCCCCCTGCCCACGCCACAGCAGGATCTCCCCCTACCTCAGCCCAAGCGGCTCCTTCAGTCAGGAATGTCCCTGCTGCTGCTGCTGCTGCTTTGTTTCACCCAGAACACTCCTACTCGTACGACAAAGCCTAGCTCAGAGGCCCTTCCTCTAAGAAGCCTTCCCTGGTATCCTAGGTGTGGTTGGTTTCTCTTCTTTGGCCCAGGCCTGATCACACTGAACTACACAGGCTCCTCTCCTAACCTAGAACCTGTCAGCCAGCAGCCTCCACGGCTCGCCTGGCCGTCACGAGCTCAGGCAGGCCCTGGTCCCAGGGCCTTCTCCTCTCCACGTCCCAACCTCACTAGAGTTTCTGGGCTGCTGGGCTAGGTGCTCTCCCCCCAGCCACTGCAGCGCCCCAGGCGCTGGGCCAGACACACAGCATGAAACAAAGATGGAGACCGACTCGCTCATTCATTCGCCCCATCCGCTAACTTGTTCATTTGCTCACTAACTTCATAATGATGGTTATTAGGATGAAGGCAACACTGACACGCATTCCAAGGGAATTCTCATTAAATCCTCGTAGCAAGTTAAAGATCATTATGATGGGGCTTTTTATAGATGGGGCAATTGAGGCTCAGAGAGGGGAGTGACTTGCTCAAGGGCACACGGCCAGAGAGAGTCCAGATTTAGAATCCAGGTGGCTTGAACCTAGTCCCCATTCCCAATCAGCACCCCACCCTGCCTGGCACACGTGTGCACACACACACGCACACGTGTCCCCACTCTCATTTCTCCCCCTCTGCCAAGCACCGTGGATTCCCCGGCTCCTAGACCCCAGCTGCCTTCTCTGGAAAACAGGGTGAAGGTTACCACGAAGGGGGTCGGGCTCATGGTTCTGAGCATAGCCCCTCGCCTGGGCCCAAGGAAGAGGCTGGGCTGAGCTATGCTGTCCCCACAGGAAGACTGAGCCCCTGCTGGAGGCTGTGCTGAGCCCCGCAGGCCCCGGCGCCTGGGGCTCTAGTGGGAAGAGGGGCCGGAGCCACAGGGCCTGTGCCGTACGCGCAAGGTTGTCTTGACAGCCAAGATATGGTTCCTGCTCTGCAGGGGGTGTCCACTGATACATGGAGCCCTGGGCCAGAGAGCAGGTGGCTGGCAGCCCACCCTCCACCCAGCCCTCCCCAGGGCCTCTCTGGTGGGCTCCTGAGAGTGGCCAGGTCACCTCACAAACCACCTAGATCACCACAGAGCCCGCACTCCAGCGCCATGTGTCCCAAACACCACCTATCCGTCCAAAGCTCTCATCTCCCCTCTCCCCAATCACACTCAGAGTCTCCACAATGTGACATGTAAAGACCCAAGCCTACAAAAGTTCACAGTCGGCACGTGTGGAAACAAAGGCAAAAACACAAAGGCACACATGTGCACCAAACTCCCGGAGTCTCCACACCACTCACCACAGCCAGCCAGGGCTGCAGCCTGAGCCAGCTCCCAGACCCAGCAGCCCTCAGACAAGGCGGGCAGCGGGGTCCCACCGGAGGCAGAGGAAGGAGGGGCTTCCCCTCACTGGAGCCAGCCTGGCCTGGGCCCCTGAGGCTCCTCCCCGGGCCTCAGGTCACAGCTCCTCACGGGCTGCCCAAGACTCAATCCTCAACCCCATCATAGTTGTCCCCTACCGCATCTCGCAGCCTTGCAGATAAGCCCTCGGCCACCAGCCTGTTGGGTCAGAAGACCCAGCGCAAGGCCCCAGTGCTAAGACCATGGCCTGAGCACAACCAATACTTCCGAATCGCCCCCTCCCAGCCCACTTCTTCCCCTCTGCTTCCCCAATGCCCCCTGCTCTTGGGTAGACACACACTTGCCAGACTGTGGCCACCATGCCATCTGCCACGAAGACTCGGTCTCAAATCCCGCCCCCTCCCCGGGGAACGAGGCATTCATGCTCGCTCCCATTGCAACCTTCCATCCCGTCTACACCTCTGCTAAAAGACTGATGATCTCCTCCTACCAATGAACACCGAATCATCCTCTAACACCCTGCTCAGATGGCCCCCTTCCAGGGGGTCTACCAGGAAGAGTCCTTGTTGCCCACCCTGGGTTCCCCATCTCTCTGTTTCCTCCCTGATGACACTGCCCAGAGGCCTCTCCAGACTGGGAGCAAGGAAAACCTCTATGTTCGCAGCACGGCTGGGCTCAGGGAGGACACTTGCTGGGTAAGGGAGGACAGAAGAGGGCCGGCCTGAGGAGAGCTCAGAGCACGGGGAGGCGAGGCGGCAGCATCAGGGGCTGGGGAGGTAGGGAAGGTGTGGGGAGGGCGGCGGCAGCATCAGGGGCTGGGGAGGTAGGGAAGGTGCGGGGAGGGAGGGGGCGGAGCCTTGGGGCGTGGGCGAGCTGCGGGGCGGGGCGGGGCTCGGCCCCTCCCTCTCCCGGCTTTATTTTCCTCCTTAGCCCTCCTCAATGGATCATCTTCCAGTCTGTCCACTGAACCGCTAATCATTCCACTGACTCGTGTATTTACCAGTCACCAGTCACCTTATGCTGATGGCCTCTCTCCCCAGGAGGAAGTCGGCCCCTTGAAGACAGGGATCTGGGTCTAGATTGTTCATTCTGTGTCCCTGGTGCCTTGCACAGGGCAGTTGCTCAGCGAGTGTTTGTTGAATGAATGCCTAGGCGAGGTGTCTGGGCCCCAAAGAGCTCAGAGTCAGAATTTGGACCACTACCACCCCACCCAGAGTGGGGAATTGGGAAAAACAAGGACCCCGGGAGGAGGCCAGGGCTGGCCCGAAGCTGCTGAAACCGCACGGGCATTTTCTGGGGGAGGGATAGGTACTTGGCTCGGGTTTTTGGCTGGGAATTCACCAGCTTCTCAGGAGGGATCCTGGCCCCACGGAGCGCCCAGCACATAGCCCGCTCCTGGGGCATCAGTGCCGGCCCAGCCATCTTCCGTCCCCCTGTCACTCACCGAGGCTGAAGAGGATGAGGAACTTGAGGCAGACGAACTCCTGGCGGTCCAGCTGCAGCGCGTGCAGCTGCAGCACGAGCTCCTGAGCCCGCAGCACCAGGCCGTGCAGCAGGGAGCCGGCCTGGGCGGCCACCGTGGACAGCTCCACCTGGGCGGGCAGACAGGGGCTCAGGGCGGCAGGGCACCGGGCAGGGGCTCCTATCAGGGACGGGGAGGGCGTGCCAGGCGGAGGCTGAAGGCCTGTGTGCCCAGCCATGGCTCTGAGCCCGGTGGCGGCAGCATCTCCCCAGGGCTCAGGAATCGGCCCAGCCGCCTTCACACTGTCCGCCCAGCCGCCTTCACATGGCCCGCCCGAGCTCAGGGCCCTGGGGCAGCAGCGCGAACACAGGTGTGTGCAGAGGGAGAACTGAGGGTCCTTCACACATGAAGACCTGCTGTCTGGCCCATGGCACACACTGCTCCTGTGTTCTGGGCGGGGTCTGCAGTGAGTGCCACCAGGCGCTGGGCCTGGGGGCAGGAGTGGGACAGGTCTGCCTGTGTATACATGGATGGGGGCCCAGGACTGCCTGGGCCCCACACGCCCACACATGGACACTTGGCTGGGGAGGTGACCACACCTCAACTCACACTCACACACACTCACAGGGTTGTCCACCACTTTCTGAAGTGAACACACACACACCGTCTTATATGGCCACATCAGGGCGACGCAGACAGACGCATGCCTGTGTGTGTGCTCCCAGTGACATGGTGACAGGTAGATCTCAACACCCACACATGTATGTGCACGGAGATATTTGCACCATAAAATACAGGCAAACACACACACAGGACATTCGACGGCCTCGGAGACTTGGGCCTGCATTTGGACACAGGTCATACACACACACATACCTCAGACCCTTCATTTGCATTCACAGGTGGCCTCAGAGGCACACCTTTGGGACCTGCAGTCCCTTGGCCCTCATGGCCTGAGACGCCCACGGTGAGAATAGAAGGACAGAGGGCCTGGGGTGGAGGCAGGGGTGGGGGAGGGCCTCCGTCTCCTTCCTCCATCCCGAGCACCTGGGAAGCTCGCTCTCCTTCTCCATCCCCCAGAGGATGCTCTGCCCTCCACCAAGCTGGACCCTCTTCCTCCGTCCCCTCCACATCCTCTTTCCAGCCGGGCGTCCTCCTCCGGAAACGGGTGCCCCCCAGGCGCCCAGCCTCCTGAGCACTTCCTCACCTCACATCTTGCCCCCCTCATGCGCCCCTCAAACCTGGCCGTGTCCTTCCCCACTAGAAATGGTCCCCCTGCTTCCTGCTCCATTTTAGGAGTGTCTGTGCCCCGGGCTCCCATCCTAGTTCCCCTAACTCCCCGCTCTAGGGGGACCCAGATTCTGACTCTGAGCTCTTTGAGCCCAGACCTCTCTGCTCTTTCATTCATTCATTCATTCATCCATTCACTCACTCAGGATATAGGGTCTGCAAGGTCTTGCCCAGTCCAGCCCCTGACAACCCCTCCCACAGGGTCCCCCAAATCCACAGTCCAGCATCCCAGTGGGCCTGGCGGCTCAGGAGTACTAAACGACCCTCCCGGAGCTTTTTCCACACTCTCCCCCTCCCCCGCCTGCAGTGGAGGTGGGGATGCCCCCCAACACCATTCGTTCACTACCTGACTGAGACCCAGTGGTTTATCATCTCCTCCAAGAGACTCCCCCATCTCCCAACACCCCTGCGCTGCTTCCCCGGGAGCAGGGCTCCCAGGGGCTGCTTCCTCTCAGGGCCACAGCCAGGGCTGGGCAGAGGGAGGTCGGGCCAGCGGGGACCCCATGAACCTGGGGGAAGGGCTGATATTCAGGGTACCCAGGGCCATCCCTGAAGAAGCCTGGGGCCTCTCTGGGGCCTGGACCTCTGGGGGTGCACCGTGGGGGTGGGGCAGGGTGCCGCGGGCCCGGTCACCTCCTGCCCGATGACCAGCAGGATGCTGCCCTCCTTGCCGTGCTGGACCTGGCGGTAGATGTGGTCAAACACCAGCAGCTCGCTCCAGCAGCTCTGCAGCAGCGTCATCTGGTCTGCCACCTGCGAGGAAGAGACACAGCAGGTCCCAGGACTCCCTCCGCGCCCCTCCCCCCAGCTCTCAGAGCAGAGGCTCCGCTGCTACGCTGCTACGTGACCTGGGCAAGCTTCTCTGTGCCCGGTCTGCCTGCCTGTCTACTCCAGCAAAGTGGGGCAGGGCTCTAGCAAAACGATAAGAGGGTCTAGCTTCAGGCCCCGGCTCTGCCTCTTACAAGTCGTGTGACCTCAAGCGAGCTCAGTGGCCTTTCTGGGCCGCAGTGTTCTCATCTATAAAGTGGGCACAGCGGCCTGGCACAAGAGCCCTCAACACATGCTGGTGCACAGTATCCCCGGAGGTGCTTTGTGAAGGACTCTTTTAAATGCGAGGGAAGAGCATTATTAATTTGCACTTGTGCCCGTAGGTCCTGTGGTCACATCTCTAGCAGCCTCAATCACTCAAAAAACAAGCCAGGAAGAGGAAATGGAGGGACTGTCCTGGGCCTCAGGCACAGCCTTCAGGCTGAGGAGGAGAAAGACGGACCCTTGGCCCAGCCCAGGGGCTGGGCGTGTGGAGGGCAGCGGTCTGACGTCCCAAGCAGGAACCCAACAGCGACAGGGGCCAGGTTCTGAACACTCAGGTGGCGGCTGGGGCGCTCAGTGCAAGCATGAGACCGCCCTGGGCGAGTGTCCTTCCGCTCTCGGGGACTGAAGCATTCAACATGGCAGAAATGGACACACAACAGTGGGGAGTGGGACTCAGAACCATGCGAAGGCAGAACCAGGAGGGCCCCAAGGAGGCCCTGACCTAAACCCTTATTTTTCTTATTTATTAATTTTTTTTTCTTCTTTTCCAAGTGAGAGGAGGGGACATAGAGAGACACACTCCGGCATGCGCCCTGACCAGGATCCACCTGGCAACCCACATCTGGAGCTCATGCTCTGCCTATCCAGGGCCATGCTTGCAACCGAGCTGTTTTTAGTGCCTGAAGTGGAGGCTCCACAGAGCCATCCTCAGTGCCCCAGGCCAATGTGTGACGGGAAGAGAGAGAGAGAGAGAGAGAGAGAAGGGGGAGGGTTGGAGAAGCAAATGGTCGCTTCTCCTGTGTGCCCTGACTGGGAATCGAACCCAGGACAACACACATCAGGCTGATGCTCTACTGCTGAGCCAACCAGCCAGGGCCCTTAGCCCTTATTTTTCAAATGATGGGTCTGCCACGCAGAGAAGGCGAGGGGCCCTCCTGGGATCACAGAGAGGCAGAGCTAGGCCAGAGCCATGCTGGTGTTCTCAGACCACTACTCCCCACAGTAGCAAGTACTGAGCCCTCCTGGGTGGTCAGACCGCCACTGGATGCTGTAAGTCATCCTACGAAGACACAATACAGTCTCTAGTCCCTGTCAGCCTCTGCAGTCACCAGCAGCCAGCATCTACCCAGGAGATACCGCCTGGGCCCTTCCTGGGTGCAGCCCTGCCTGGGGCACATGCACACCATGATAGCTAACAGTCCTTGTCCTGCAGCTCCACTGCCCTGTGAGGGTAGTATAGCGGTTACCCTGTCCGTCTACGGAGCGAGGGTACTGAACCCAGAGATGTCATGGGCATCGCTGTGATCCCAGGTGCGTGCTCTTAGCCACTAAGTGCGGATAAGACCCACCCAGGCACCAGGGTCTCATGGCACACTCTTTACCTCCCCATGAAGTGCTCGCCAGTGCTTCAGCCTGTCTTGGTGCCCCCGCCATCCTCTGGATGTGGCTCTGCAACATCTACCAGCACTTACTCATGCCTCTGTTTTCCCCAGTACCTGTGGGGTCTGGGAAGGCAGGACTTGGCCCCCTAGGAGGGGCCAGTGAGCAGCTGATGGACAATACATGCTCCCCAAGACATATGCAGAGAGCACAGAGGAACTAACCCCAACTCGGAGGCCAGAGGGGTCCAGGCCGCCCTGGCCTGAGCGGAAATGGCGCAGGCCTAATGACTAGCTTTCCTTTCTGTGGGCTAGAAGCCTCCTTCTCCTCCCCGCTCCTCTCCTGTCCTGGGGCAGTCCTGGGGCCAGTTCTCAGAGAAAAAGTGGACAAAGAGCAAAGAGAGCAGCAGGCCACCCAGCCAGGCTTCCTCCCCTTCCCCAGCCTCCCCTTCCTCTCTGGCAGAAAGTTCGTCCTAGAGCCCCATTACTGTCCGAACAGGGGCCCAGCCAGAGGACCCCAGGCTCAGCACAGCCCGCCTGGACCGCAGGAGTCAGGAAGGACTGAGAACCAGGCAGGGGTGAGTCCCAAAGACATCTCTCCTTGTCTCACCTTATCTGTCCTCTGGAAGTGGCCAGTCCCCGCAGAGCGGGCCGGAAGCCTCCCCAGCACAGTGTCCGGGGAGGGAGGCAAGGCTCAGGGAGCACCCACGACCAGGCCCCGGCCTCAGCTCGGCCAGGACTCTTCACCCTGGCCAGGACTCCTTGGCCTTGCTCGACCAACAATTCTGCCCATATTCCAGATGAGGAAACAGAGGCTCACCTCAGGTGACACACCTCTGCCCAGACGCCCCTGGCCTGAACTGGTCTTAAGGGGGGGGGGGGGCTGAGCAGTGCCAGAGACCCAAGAAGGCGGGGCAGCCCGGGAGTCACACTGGCCCACCCCAGCTGACCCAGGGGGAGGCAGAGGAGCAGGGAGGGACATGCAGGGCTGGGCTCTGCCCTCCACCCAAGGGGACCCTCGGGAGCAGACACCCTTGTGCCCAGATTGAAGGAACAGGGAGTGAGGAGAGGGAAGGGGGAGAGATAAGGGGGAGGATTAGGAGATAGCAGGCTAAGCCGCAGGCAGAAAGCAGAAGGGGTCACAGTGACCTGGCTGCCAGGGCCCTGGCGCAGATCCTGTACCCAGACCTCAGGCCCCGAGAGTGGGGGCGGCCCTTCCCCGCAGAGCCGACAGGGGTGGCAGGGGCCGAGACGGGCAATATGGTGGCCAAGCTTTGGCGTCCAGTGCCCTTTGTATGATCTCCGGCTCAGCCACTCACCCTTCTCGGCCCTAACTTCCTGTTCCGAGAAGAAATGGGAGAAATAAATCCTCCCTCTTTCAGTCAGTCATAGAGTTCTGTGGACCACAGCAGGCTCCCCTGGGGACAGTGTCCCGGCCTGGGTCCCCCTCCCCTGACCCCCAGCCAAGCAACATTTCCTGCCAGACTTTTTACTCGCTCTTCCCCTAGAGGGACAGATGGACACATAAAGACACCGAACTCCAAAACATTCCTCACACAGATGAGCGCGCGCGCGCACACACACACAGACACACTTCTGTTTTTATTTAAAAGAAAACCAGAGGGCAGAGCCGCCAGCCCCTCTCCAAGGGAAAGCAGGTGGCTAAGAGGCTCACTTAACCAAAGAGGGTTGGTTTTCACCTTCCATGAGTTGCTCCCTAAGCAAAAGGTTCCTCTGCTCCAGCCCCCTCTGCTGCCCTGGGAACAAGGACGTTTGCCGTCCAGGCCCTGGGGTCCCTCGTCAGCCTGGCTGTCCCCTGGGCCCGCCGGCCACACATCCCTCCTGCTGTCCGCCACAAATCTTCCTGGAGCCTTGACACTTTGCAGCCTGCCTCGGAGAAAGGGTATTTATGGGTGCAGAGCTGACCTCCCTTCCAGCGGCCACCCTTCCGCGCCCCTGTGGGTACGACCCGTCTGGCGGCCGAAGGCCAGCGGGCTCTGTAACTCTCCGGGGCTGACACGCCACAGGCTGGCCACGGCGCTCTCCTGGCCGAGTGGTCAGTGGGCCCGCCATTTGTCAGCCCCGGACTGACGGTTACTGCTGCTTAAATGAGACCATATATCTGAGCAGTTAAATCTGCTGCCAATCAGGGGCTTCGGAGCTGGATGTCAGGGGTGAAGTGATGTCACATGGGTCATTAGGCATTCTCAGCCCTCGCCTCCCCCTCCTCGATCCTATCTTGCCTCCTCTCAACCTGTCCTTCTCAGGAACTGCCCGGACAGGCTGGCTGCCAGGGCCTACACAGTGCCCACCCTGAGCGGCAGGTCCAGGTGGGTCCCTCTGCCTGGCAGGTCTGAAGTTGCTTTATAAACCCAGGGCCAGCTGGGCCCATCTTCTTCCAGAACTGCAGTGCTCAGAGGAGCATGGACGCCATGTGTCTTTCCTCACTCTCCCTAGCCAGGCCCTCTACCACCTGCAAGGGTCTCTCCTCACTCTCCCTAGCCAGGCCCTCTACCACCTGCAAGGGTCTCTCCTCACTCTCCCTAGCCAGGCCCTCTACCACCTGCAAGGGTCTCTCCTCACTCTCCCTAGCCAGGCCCTCTACCACCTGCAAGGGTCTCTCCTCACTCTCCCTAGCCAGGCCCTCTACCACCTGCAAGGGTCTCTCCTCACTCTCCCTAGCCAGGCCCTCTACCACCTGCAAGGGTCTCTCCTCACTCTCCCTAGCCAGGCCCTCTACCACCTGCAAGGGTCCTTCCTCACTCTCCCTAGCCAGGCCCTCTACCACCTGCAAGGGTCCTTCCTCACTCTCCCTAGCCAGGCCCTCTACCACCTGCAAGGGTCTCTCCTCACTCTCCCTAGCCAGGCCCTCTACCACCTGCAAGGGTCCTTCCTCACTCTCCCTAGCCAGGCCCTCTACCACCTGCAAGGGTCTCTCCTCACTCTCCCTAGCCAGGCCCTCTACCACCTGCAAGGGTCTCTCCTCACTCTCCCTAGCCAGGCCCTCTACCACCTGCAAGGGTCTCTCCTCACTCTCCCTAGCCAGGCCCTCTACCACCTGCAAGGGTCTCTCCTCACTCTCCCTAGCCAGGCCCTCTACCACCTGCAAGGGTCTCTCCTCACTCTCCCTAGCCAGGCCCTCTACCACCTGCAAGGGTCTCTCCTCACTCTCCCTAGCCAGGCCCTCTACCACCTGCAAGGGTCTTCTTTCCTCACTCTCCCTAGCCAGGCCCTCTACCACCTGCAAGGGTCTTTCCTCACTCTCCCTAGCCAGGCCCTCTACCACCTGCAAGGGTCTTTCCTCACTCTCCCTAGCCAGGCCCTCTACCACCTGCAAGAGACCTTCCTCACTCTCCTTAGCCAGGCCCTCTACCACCTGCAAGGGTCTTCTTTCCTCACTCTCCCTAGCCAGGCCCTCTACCACCTGCAAGGGTCCTTCCTCACTCTCCCTAGCCAGGCCCTCTACCACCTGCAAGGGTCTCTCCTCACTCTCCCTAGCCAGGCCCTCTACCACCTGCAAGGGTCTCTCCTCACTCTCCCTAGCCAGGCCCTCTACCACCTGCAAGGGTCTCTCCTCACTCTCCCTAGCCAGGCCCTCTACCACCTGCAAGGGTCTTCTTTCCTCACTCTCCCTAGCCAGGCCCTCTACCACCTGCAAGGGTCTCTCCTCACTCTCCCTAGCCAGGCCCTCTACCACCTGCAAGGGTCTCTCCTCACTCTCCCTAGCCAGGCCCTCTACCACCTGCAAGGGTCCTTCCTCACTCTCCCTAGCCAGGCCCTCTGCCACCTGCAAGGGTCTCTCCTCACTCTCCCTAGCCAGGCCTTCTACCACCTGCAAGGGTCTCTCCTCACTCTCCCTAGCCAGGCCCTCTACCACCTGCAAGGGTCCTTCCTCACTCTCCCTAGCCAGGCCCTCTACCACCTGCAAGGGTCTTCTCTCCTCACTCTCCCTAGCCAGGCCCTCTACCACCTGCAAGGGTCTTCTTTCCTCACTCTCCCTAGCCAGGCCCTCTACCACCTGCAAGGGTCTTTCCTCACTCTCCCTAGCCAGGCCCTCTGCCACCTGCAAGGAGAGATTAACTCACAGAGCAGCAGAGGGGGAGGTAAGGCCGAGAGCGGCGTCCCCAGGCACTCAATTCCTTACCCGGTCTGGCTCACTAAATCCTTACCACAACCCCATGAGGTGGGTGTTATTTCAGCTCTCCCCCGCGATGTAGACACGGAAACGGAGGCCCAGAGGAGTCAAGTGACTGGCCCAAAGTCACACACCTGGCAAGGTAGAGAGCTGGAACTTGAACACAGGCTTCTCTGATTTTGGTCTTTGCTATTAACTTCAATGGCATGGTCAGGTCTAACATGCCATGATGTGTGAAATGGAAAAATGCAGACAGAGGGACATTCAAGCTGGGAGGAGAACCCCAAAATGGCATCCAGAGCCCCAACATCCGGGCTCCCAGCATTCCGGACAGCTCAGCAAAGACCCCAGGCCTTCCGCTGGGCATCAAGACATCATCAGCTAGACAGAGAGTTGAGTGGGCCTCTGGAAGAGGATGTGAGGCCCAGCCGCCCTGGCTGGCTGTCCATCACCCACTGCCCGAGAACCCGCTCCTGGTCCGAGCTCTGCCTCCAACCCTGCCCACCTCTCCAGCCTTGCCTCATTGGACCAGCAGGAGCCCCTGATACGTGATGCCTTCTCCCACTTCTGGGCCTTAGTTCATGTTGCTCTCACTTCCTGAAATGCCTTAACCTTCTCAGGCTGCTTTCTAAAAAGGCACAGATCCAAGAACCATTCCTAACTTCCTCAGACAAAGCCGTTTACGCTCCCACGGGCTCCCGCGGCCCCTTCCCGTTGCTCTCAGAGCCCTGGGCACCCTGTGTGGGCATTATCTGTGTACATGTCTGTCTCCTCCTCTAGCTCTGCAGCCTCCTGGGTCCAATTCATGTCCATGCCCCCAGCCCCCAGCCAAAGTGTTGCCCAAATCTCAGAGTTAAGGAGTCCCTCCTCTTTGCTGTCCGCTGAAATGTGTCCTGCCTAGAGGTGGGGAGATGGACGCCCAGCTCAAAGGGAGAACAGGTCACTCAGCATCCTTCCCCCTTCTCTGCCTCCCCACCTGTGGGAGGTGGACCAGTGGGGAAGAATTCCTTATGGCTGCAGAGAAGCCTCTAAGGCAGGGGTCGGGAACCTATGGCTCGTGAGCCAGATGTGGCTCTTTTGATGGCTGCATCTGGCTCGCAGACAAATCTTTAATAAAACAAATAAATAACATTAAAAATATGGCCCTGGCTGGTTGGCTCAGTGGTAAAGCACCAGCCTGGCGTGCAGGAGTCCTGGGTTCGATTCCCGGCCAGGGCACACAGGAGAAGTGCCCATCTGCTTCTCCATCCCTCCCCCTCTCCTTCCTCTCTGTCTCTCTCTTCCCTTCCCGCAGCCAAGGCTCCATTGGAGCAAAGTTGGCCCAGGCGCTGAGAATGGCTCCATGGCCTCTGCCTCAAGTGCTAGAATGGCCCTGGTTGCAACAGAGCAACGCCCCAGATGGGCAGAGCATCGCCCCCAAGTGGGCATGCTGGGTGGATCCCAGTCGGGCGCATGCAGGACTGACTGCTTCCCTGTTTCCAGCTTCAGAAAAATACAAAAATAATAATAATAATAAATAAATATATTTATATATATATAAAACATTCTCATGTATTACAATCCATTCATTTCCTACCGCTCATGTTCATGGTTGCGGGTGGCTGGAGCCAATCACAGCTGTCCTCTGGGACAAAACCAAATTTTTATTGGATAATGTGTAACCTACACGGGTCGTTGTATGGCTCTCACAGAATTACATTTTAAAATATGTGGCGTTCATGGCTCTCTCAGCCAGAAAGGTTCCCAACCCCTGCTTTAAGTGCTGGGCTGGTACTTATCTGCAAGACACCTTTACAGAGGGTGGTGACCATGGTTCATAGTCCTGGGCTCAATTCAGAGACTCTGGGAAGGGGAAGCAGGAAGGTTTGGACCACAGAGAAGCCAGAAGCAGGAAAAAACACTCAGCAAATCTGGGACAAAAGCCCTTCCCATCCTGCGTGAAAAACCCCGAGAGACTAGGAAGGCGGCCAGAGGAAGTGCCCTGCCCTGGATCCAGGGTTCTGGAGAGCCGGGAATGCTCCGCTCCTCCTCCCCTCCGCACAGGGGGCTCATGGGAAGTCTGGTGGCCAACCCAAGGGTCCTGGGATCCGCATCCCCACCAGTGCTTCCAGCCATGAGTAGAAGACGGGACTGTTCCAGTCCCTGCCCCTTGTCCCATCCATGAAGGCAGCCCAGAGAGGAGGCAGGGGTGGAAAGACCCACCCCAATGCACATGGTGTATCCCCAGGCCTCGGCCAAGATGGGCTGTCACCACCAATTCATGACTGCCACAGTAACCCAGGCCCTTGGCCCCGTGATGCCTCAAGGGCTCGATGCCCATCCCCACCTTAGTCCCCCCATGCCCAGCCCAGCAGGCAGTGCCCCCAGCCCATCCGGCCACCTGCCCCTGGAGGAAGCCCAGGCCCGAGTGGCGTCAGTACTGACAATGCTGTTCAAGGCTACAGTGACCCCAGCAGGGAGGGCAACAGGTCCTGCTGCGCACACCCAGACCCAGAACAGCCCGGGGGGCCGGCCTGGGAAAGGCGAACACCGCAGGCCTACGCTACAGAACGCCTGTGCCCAGACCAGGGAGGATGGGCCTTGGCCGGACTTGGAGTGCCTCTGAGGTTAGCAGAACACCCTGCTCATAGGGTCCTAGAGGGACAGCTGCCAGGCCTTGGGCCCTTCAAACCACTAGGCGGGATGACTAGGAAGTTCTTCCTTGTCTAGCTTCAGTTTCTCCTGCTGCTGTAGCTGCAGGTACCCAGCCCAAGGGGATGGAAGGTCTTGCAGTAGAAGTGGGCCTCATCTGAAAGACCAGCGGCAGGCCCTGCACCCCGCACCTACCCTCCCACCTCGCTGCCCACACACACTCACACATGGGACCAACAGCCAGGAACAAGAGGAGTGGGGACCATGTGACCCTTTACCTCATCTGAGAAGGAGAAGGCCCCTAGCATTCCACACTCTGAGATACTAGGAGTCTCATCTATGACATCTGAGGCTGGCAGGGATCGGTAGCTTCTCTAAATGGAAAGGCAGGATGGGTTGGGCCCTCTTTCTGGCATTGGGTTGGGGCAGCCAGAGACAGTCTCCCAAGGACTCAGCTAGTTCTCTGGGAGCCTAGGTTCTCGGAGGAAGAGAGACAAGTGCCTAGAGAGACCCAGACTAGGAGAGACACAGACAGATGAAAAGGGCTGGAGAAACACAAGAGAAGCAGAGAGGCGGCACACCAGGAAGAGAGAGAGGGAGAGGACAGAGAGAAAAGAAGAGGTAAAGGAAGCAGAGGCTTTGAGAGATAGAGATTCAAGACAGAGGAGGAGAGCGAGGGAGGGGACACATGGGGAGGCAGGAAAGGCTGCGATGGACCAGAAACGCTCTTCAGTGTCTCTCTGTCACCAGACAGTGTGCCTATAGCCAGTGGCAGGATGGCGCCATCCAAGGAGTGGCTGAGACTGTGGCCTGGGCAGCTCAGAGGAC
This sequence comes from Saccopteryx leptura, assembly GCF_036850995.1. Classification (NCBI taxonomy): domain Eukaryota; kingdom Metazoa; phylum Chordata; class Mammalia; order Chiroptera; family Emballonuridae; genus Saccopteryx; species Saccopteryx leptura. Next base: position 10,938,536 of record NC_089504.1, on the reverse strand, counting down.
ACCCCAGATCCAGCTGCCAGACGGGTGGGAGGAAAGACTCACCTCCAGCTCCTTGAAGACCATGCACCTGCGTGCCCAGTCCACGATGGAGATGAAGGTCTGGTCAGCCATCTTGCACAGGAGGCTGAAGGGAGCGGGCTGGTCGGAACGGCCTTTGTTCGGTTCCTGCAGGCAGCCCAGAATGCGTGCCCGCACCTGGTCCTCATCTGGCTCCAGCTGCAGCAGCTGCAGGATGAGCTCGGGCACGCCGGGCCCTCCAGAGAAGGGCTCTGGGTAGCCGTAGTGTGGCCCGGGCTGCGGCGGGCTAGTGTAGGGCTCTGGGTACTCAGACTTGATGGCACGGCCAGGGAAGGTGGGATAGAGGTAGCCGGCCAGGGGCCCATGGGCACCAGGCACAGCCATGGGCAGTGCTGGGGCCCCAAAGTCACCTAGTGACCCAGCAGGTGGACCAGAGGCCAGGCCCTTGGGCTCTGGCACATGCAGGCCAGGGGGTAGCATGTAGTCCGGCGGGGGAGGGGGTGGCGGGGGCACCCCCACTGGGGGGCCTGTCTCCATCTTGAAGCCATTGGCTCGAATCTGTGCCTTCTTCTGCTGCTTCAGGGCCCGGTCTCGCTTGTACATGGGCCCAAACTTGTTCCGGCCACCCCGCATGCGGTCAGCACGTACAGCTGTGGGCAGAGGTGAGGGTCAGGCTCACCCCCTCCAAGCCACCCTCGCTACCACTCCACTCAGATCTTACCAACCAGATCTGACTGTGTTACTTACCAGCTCAATACCCTCTATGGCTCCCTCTGCCTGCAGGTGATGTCAGTGCCGGCAGGTGCAGCCCTCAAGGCCCTGTTCACTTTTCTACGTTGTCCCCCATGAGACCCTGTGTATTTTCCACTCCACTCCACCTTACTCATCGCTCTGCTCCTCAGCTTGGTATTCTTTTTCCACCCTCCTTTTGATATTCCTTTTGCCTCAAACTCCTTCCTTTTCTTCTGCCCGATGAATACCCAGTCCTCAGTTCACCACCTCCATGAAGTATTCCTGGATTCACCCAGGCAGAATCCACTATCTTAGCCCCAGATGTCCTACCCCTTGCTCATTCTCATCCTGCTGAGTGGTATCCATGTGACCCAGACTTAGAGCTCCTGGAGGTTCAAGTGTCCAGCACAGAACCTGGCAGGGCGATAGCGACACAAAGTAGGCCCTGGACAATTGTTCACAGCTGGGTCCCAGTATCCAGCTGCCTACCAACTCTGGCAAACCCCTATTACAAAATGACTCATGTTTTCCCCATTCCTTTCAAATTTGAAACTGAGTTTAGGGCTGGCCCAGGCACTGTGCTGGGGGGGGGATCGAACCTCCCTTGCTGACCAGATGTCCCTCTGCCTGGCCAAAAATATGCCAATAGCCAAACCCAAATGTGGCCTCTCTGCAGCTGTAGTATGGTCCCAGCCCCTGCTCAGATGGGGACTGCACCCTGGGCTCTGGGAGAAGGGAGAGAGCAGGAGGGAAAGGGTGGTGCTCAGCAGGGGATGGGGCTAGGGGGCCTGCCCAGCCAGCCTTCTGCCATGGGGGTGGGCAGCCCTGCTCCCAAACCTCAGGTCCCACCAGGGCTTTCTGCTGCTCGCACAACCAGCTCTCCTGGCTGCTCAGGGCCTGGGCCTGGGGACATGGCCTCTGGGGACAGAACAGGAGACCTCCCATCAGGAGTCCTTCCTCTAGGTGACAGGACTGTGGTCTGCAGCTCTGAGTCACTAGGGGCGTTCTAAGCCGACCACAACCTGCTCAGCACACAGCCCAACTGGGGCCGGCAGGGTGGAAGCCTATGACTGTCCTTCCTGCTTATGTCCTTCCTGCTGAAATGTCTTTCCTCCCCTCTGGACTGAGAGCTGAGGGGCGGAGATGGGAGGCAAGGATGGGCCTGAGTCCTCTGGGGGCAATGGTTCCCCACTCCCCAGCTCTCTCAGGGTCTGGCTGAAACTGTGGGAGGAGAGAATCTCACCCACTAAGTAGATGAACTGAGTGAATCCTTTAGATGGATGAACAGATGAACAGAGGGGTAGGCTGGAAGAGTGAGGGCGGGACAGTGATGACAGACAAATAACAACATAAAGAACAAGGATAATGATAGCTAACTTGTTGAGCACTGACCGCGTGCCAGGCACGGTGCTAGCAGCTATTCTTATAATTCTCTAACACTGACTCAATGAAGATGGCACTGCTATGAAGCCCATTTTGCAGGTGAGGGATCTGCAGCTCAGAGAGGTTGAGGAACTTGCCTAACGTCACCCAGTCTGTAAGTGTCAGCATTGGGAATTGAACTCCAACACAGGTATTGAAGCCCTATCGACCTTCCCACAGAGGGAGGAGCTCTGCCGGTGTTCTGCCCTGGGCTGCTCAGCCCTCTCAAGGGGTGGGGAAAGGATCATCTCCCTGGGATTCATATTCAGATACTTCTAGGCTCAACTCTGCCTGGTCCTGCCTCCATCCCTTCCGGGACCAGGGACCAGGGACCAGGGACCAGGGACCAGGGACCAGAGCCGGGCCAAGTGTTACCTCTTCCCTAAAGAGATCTGCCTTATTGTCACCTGAGGGGCCAGTCGCCCCGGTCCCTGAAACTTTAAGGCCAATCAGTGGCGTCCTCCCCTCACCCCTTCTCTCACCCCACCCCCACCCGCCCCCTGTGTCCCAAGTCGAGGGTCCGAGGGTCTGAGGCCCAGGCGCGGGCGCGCGCACCTTCCAGGCGCATCCCCACCGTCAGGCACTTCTGGAAACGGCAGAAGGGACAGCGCTTGCGCTGCGTCTTGTCGATCTTGCAGCTCTGGCTCTCGGTGCACGTGTAGTGCTTGTTGTTCTGCACCGTGCGCTTGAAAAAGCCCTGGGGGAGAGGGGAGTCAGTGTGGGAGCGGGCTGGGCCCCTCTCTATTTCCCAGCGTGGCTTGGCCGCGTCCTCCCTTAGCTCCCCAGCCCGCCACGCGCGTCTCCCGGCCGCAGCCCGCTCACCTTGCAGCTCTCGCATGTGAGCAGCCCGTAGTGGTAGCCCGACACCTTGTCCCCACACACGGGGCACAGCTCGTCCAGGTCCTCGTCGTACGAATAGTCCATGCCCGCGGCGTCCGCCTGCGGAGGGAGGAGGGGGTCAGCTCCGGCGGGACGGCGACCAGCAGCGCAGGAGCCCCGGGTCCCGCGGGCCCTGCAGCACCGCGGCTGCGCCCCCAGGGCGCCCACCTCGCGTCTGGCTGGGGGCTCCCAGGACACCGCCCTGGGCAAGGCCGCCCCAGGCAGGCCACCCACTCGAGCACCCTGCGCGGCCGGGCGCGGGCCGCTTCTGCCGGGTCCCCGCGTCCGTCCCGCGCTCCCCGTCCTTCCCAGGGACTTCTCCCGCTCTGCCCCGGCTGGACCCCAGCCGGGACCCTGGGATTCGATGAGCTTCGATCTGGATTCGTTCGTTTGAGTTAAAAACCCCTATTCTAAGAAAACGAGATGGGCTGGGCCGCTGGGGAGACGCCAGTGAACCGGGTTGGAGTGGGGCCCGAGTGTTCTGGGACTCGACAGAGACAAGGGACACAGAGACTGAGTCTAGGAGAGACAGAGAGATGGACATAAATGAGTAGGAGAGACTCGGACTGGCTGGCGATGCTTAACGGAGAGAGGACCCCAGAGCGACAGGCACGAAAATCGGTCACAGAGCCACCGTGATGCCGAGTCAGAGAAAACCTGGGGAGACAAGAAAGGCAGAGGGACAGAGACGGTGAGAGAACGAAAAAGAGAAAGAGACACCGAGGTAGACGAGACAGCGAGAGACGAGAGAGACGAGAGAAACCTGGAGAGACCGAGGCGCCCAGCCAGGGGTCCGCACGCGAAGCCGCGCGGAAAACGGCCGGGCCGGCGCCGGAGCTCCCCGGCGGGACTCAGAGGAGTCGAGCCCAGACGGGGGCTCGAGCTGAACGGTCGGCCAACGACGGCGCCCGGGACGGGGAGCCCGAAGGCGGGGAGAGACAAAGCCCGCAGCAGTGACGGCGACGGGAGGCGCAGCCAGTGCCACCGAGCCCGAGACGTCGGGCGGAGAGACGCGGAGAGGGCGCCGCGAAGACTGCGGGCGCGGGGCGCGGAGCCGCAGGCCGGGTGGCAGGCGCAGAGACCTCGGGCTGGGACCCCACGGGCTCCGGGAGGCTGCGCCAGGGGCGGGGGGGAAGACCTCGGGCGGAGAGTCGAAGTCCCGAGGAACGAAGCGCGCACAGCCGGGACCCGGAGGCGAGAAGGGGCGCGACGTCCGCCGCGGCCCGCACGGCGCCCACCTGGCGGCTCTTGCGAGCAGCAGCGCCCGCTTCCCACCCGCGCGGAGTCCCGCACCTCCCGGCCGCGCCGCCGCGGGCGATGAGCCGCACCCGGGCGCAGCGCCGCCCGCCCCCGATGACGGCCGCTCGGGCCGGGGGCGGGGAGGCGGCGGCGCGGGGCTTGGGCGCTCCCCCCACCCGCTCCTCCCCGCCCCCGCCGCCTCCAGGGCCGCTCCGCCGCGCACCTGGGACCCGGGCCCCTCTGCCGCCAGTGCGCGCCGCGCGAACCCGCCGCGCCGGGCCCCGGGCCGGCCCTTCTATATCCGAGCGTGCGGTATCCGGGGGCGGAGGCCCGGCCCGCGTCCTCCCCACCCCCGGCCCGGCCCGCGCCCTCCCCCGCCACCTAGCCCGGCTCTCCCCTTTACCCTCATCCTCTGGGCTCCCCCATCCTCAGCCCGTTTCCCCCCGCGCGCGGGCGCCCCGCAATCCGGGCAGGTGCTGGATACCTGGGAGCCTCGGGCCACCCGCCGGCGAGGGGAGGAGGCGAGCCCCTGTTCGCCAATCCAGTTTAGTGGTGGCGAGGGCCACGCTGGATGCGCTGGTCGTTTTGTAGCGTGGACGTGGGTAAGAGCGAACGTGGGGCCCATGGCCACCGCATGGGTTCAAGGCAACAACCCGGGTTCTTGCCCCGGCCCTGCCACATTTCCTCACTGGAGACTTAGGCAAACCTACCTCCTCCCCGGTCCTCGATTTTCTCATCTGTAAAGTGGGACTAAATGACAGACTATTCTTAAGGGTGGTCGTTCATTTGAACCAAAATGGTGTTGGCAAAACACATGCCTGAACTGGGGGACAATCAGCAGTATCCAGCCGGGAGACCTGGGCAAGTCTTTTCTCCTCTTAGGGCCTCAGTTTGCTCGACTGGAAATGAGAATCATAGTTATCCCACCCTGCGAGTTTCCCGTGGGGTGGGGAAGACCTGAAGGCACCCAGGGCGCAAAAGCTGGGAGAACAGACTCTGTCCCGCGAGAGACCTTCCCTGCTCTGGTTCTGCGCTCCTGCCGGGGCTGGGGGTGGGGAAAGGGAGCAGGCGGCAGCCCTGAGGCCAAGCTGAGCTAATGCACTGGGCTGGGGAACGTCTGGGTCACTCTTGTTTTTTAAGATTTAAAAAATTGAGGATGGAGCCTTCTTGCATCCTGCTCCCGCCCTGTCAGACACCTCGGGTCTGAGAGTGTTGAGAGCAGAGAGGCAGTCTTCCAGCCGGGAAATAAAACAATTAGGCACCACAGCGACCGACCGAAAGGCCCAGATCTGAAGGCTTGGACCCTTGGCAGCGGCCAGCTGCTTCTGGCCACTCCAGACCCGAGGCTTCCCGCCGCTGTTGGAGCTGCCGCCTTGGTCCTGGGAGCTGAGGCCAGGAGACCCCATGCAGACCATGTCTCCTCTAGCTCACCCCCCCAGGATGAAGGGCAAAATCTGCTGCTTGCTTGCTGTGCAAGCTCGGGCAGGTCACTTCGCTTCTCCGAGCCTCAGTTTCTCCATATGTGAAATGGAAAAGATGAGTCCTATAGAAAGGGTTCTGTGGTTTTCATGAGATTCCGTGGATAAATGTTGGTGAGGAGAAAGGAGAGAGAGCCAGAGCCTGAATTAGTTACTGATCCTCCACTCCAAACCTCTGAGAAAGAACAGCATGTGCCAAAGCTGGAGGTGGAGGTCTCCTGCCTCTGAACAGCTAGCTCCCCATCGGGAGGGGCCATCAGAAAGTGGGAAGCAGAGGGGGCACATCCTCTGCAGGGGAGCGAAGGGGGTTGAGGGGGAAGGCTGGGCAGGGGGCCCCAGCCAACTTCTCCAGGGTCAAGCCCACTGGGCCTCCTGGAGACCGCGGAGGAAGACCTAGGCAGTGAAGCACCGCTTGGGCTGGGGGGCCAGGTCGGGCAGGGGCTGGGCTCTAAGCCAGTCCTCCCTTCTCCTTCCACCTCCACACCCCCCCCCCCATCCCGGAGGGTTGACCCTCTAGGCTGCACTGCCCCATGCCTCAGCACCAGGTTCCAGCTCATGCCGGGAATCCCAGCCCCTCACCAGCTTACCCAGAGAAGCAAGCACTGACCTGGCCCAGCCACACGCCCGGGACCAAGAGAGGGACACTGGAGACAGACACACGAATCCACACAGAGACTGAGACTCGCGTAGAGATAGCACAGACACGCCGGCAGGGAGACCGGGAACCACAGACACACACAGACTACTAGACTTGGGCCACCACAACACAGCCCTGTGAACGCTGGCCACTGCTCCAGAGCGGGACACCACAGACCCCCATAGAGCCTGTCCCGCTAGGCCTAGCTCCTTCCATAAGCCGCCCAGGGAAGAAGAGGGGGCCACACCGTGGGAGGGCAGGTCTGGGGACATCCCTGGCCCCTTCTCTGCCCAGAGCAGCAGCACCAGTCACTCAACGAGCAGGCAGTGGCCGGGCCAGGCCTCAGGGAGGCACTGAGGAGGGAGGTTGGCCGTCAGAGGCCTGGGCCCAGGCCTCACTTACGGAGTGGAAGGCGAGCTCTCACGCTGGATGAGGGTAGACTGTGGGCACCAGGGGTCCTCGAGGAGGCTCCGGAAGCGCAAGTGGGGCAGCGGTGACCGTGGGCACACGGGAACTCCTTCACGCCAGGGCGGGCGGCGGGCGGACAGTAGGCTGGCCCTGTCCAACCGTCCTCCTCCTCCCCGCCCTGAGAGGGGGGGCACCGGAGGCCCAATTGGTCTCTGCCCCCACGTGACTCTGCGGGCCTCTCTCCTTCTTTGTTGGTGTTTCTCTTCATTTAGGTCTATGTTTTTTCTTCTCCTAAAGGAAAAAATATATACCTCTATCTATCTGGGGGCCGTGGGTGGGGGTGGAGGCCAAGGCACTGTGGAGGCCTTGGCCAGCTGGCTGTTCCAGGCTGCTGTGGGAGCCCAGCGGCAGGGACCCCACGTAGGCGGGTAGGCAGCCCCGCTTGTTAGCAACTGGCTGGGAGTGGGCCTGATTTATGGGCAGCTCCCCCACCCGGCCTGCAGCCTGGCCTCTCTCCCCTTGCATGGCTACCTCCCTGGGCCTGGCCCCAGGGAGTGGAGTCAGGTCAGGCTGGTGCAGAGGCAGGGGCATGGAGAGCTTGACCAGGTGGCCCTGCGACTTTGGCCTCGTCTTTTTACTCTTCCAGAGGTGAAGAAAGGAAGAGGGGGACGGGAGGCAAGCAGGTGAGCTGACTGACCACCTCCTGTGTGCATCCCACCTTGGCTCTCTGTCATCATCCACCATGGGCTGCAAGTGCTCCCCATGATCCCCGTGCAAGTTGAGGCTGGGTCACGTGGGTGGCTACAGTGGCCTCAGGTTGGGCCAGGTGGGTAGCTAGGCCAGGATAGGGCAGGGCATGGGAAGAGGGTGTTGTCTAGAAGGTCAAGCCTCTCCATGCAGCTGGGATGTCCCTGCCCAATCTCCGGGCTCAGACAGGTCCTGCACTGTCCTGGCTCCATGGGCCCAGAGGGCTCTGCTTCGCCCCCTCTCATGCATAGCACACTCTTGGGTGCATGCCTTTGTTCATTTCACCTTTAGGCGGGGACTTCAGGTGCCAGCACTGGTCCAGGTGTGGGAGAAGGGGAACAAGTCTGTCCTGGGAGGATTGACCTCCCAGCCATCCACCTGGGGGTTGGGCAGAGTGGTGAGGAAGGACCATGGGGCAATCACTGTTGAGAGCCCTTCATTTGAGGAAATGGGCAAATCACACTAGAACCCTCATTTATCTGGCTTGGGGCTAGAGGGATATTTCTGGGTAATTGAAGCCAACCACATTTAAAACCTAGTGTGTCTTCCTTACGGTGCCACTTAACAGAAGTTCTTACTGGGAAAATACATACAAGACAATAGTTCTACTGACTGCCATAATTGAGTCTACCAATTAGTAAATTCTACCTACGAGATAATATACAACTTATTTCTCTATGTGCATGACTTTTATGTACTTTTCACTCACAGAATTTCTTACAAGATACACTTCTCAGTAGATGACTGAACCTAACTAGTCTCCCCGTTTTAATGCAGTGATTTTGATTTCTGGCTTAATCCATTCATCCTCTGAATTTAAGAGAAATATCCCAGCCAACACCGGATGTGACAAACATGTCACATACATGTAACAACAACAAGCAGTCACGGTGCTTTGCACCTCTTTTGATGGAAGGCTTGTGAAAGGAGGATCCCTTTCCCTGCCTTCTTGAACAGAAGCAGCAGGGTCTGTCGACACCGTGGTGCCACGGAAAGGGGCAGCCTGGCTGTGCCAGTCTCCTGGTGAGGCCGTGGACCCTAAGGACAGTTAATAAGGGACTAGTTGTGGAGACTCTGGATTAAAGCCCAATTCTGCCATTTTCTAGCTGTGTGATCCGGGACAAGTTCCTTCCCCTCTCTAGGTCTCATGTCCTCTCTATAAAATGGGGACAAAAATGAGACAATCCATATAACAACATACACAGCGCCTGCCTGCCATGTTGTTTGTATTCAATAAATGTTAGCAGAACACAAACCAACAGCAAGCTGAAGGACTGGCTGTCTGTCCTCAGGGCCCCTTTCTGTGTCGAGTATGAGATTGCAACAGCGTCCCGAACACTGTCCTTCTGCGACAGAGTGACTCACCCCGGCCTGAGAACTCTCACGGAAGGGCTCAGGGCTGACTCCCCCCGCCCCCCGTCTCTCCCTCAGCCAAGAGCAAGCCAGCATCGGGGAGGTTTGTTGGATGACTGCTGGCCTCTGCACCAGAGGCCCTCACAGGCTGCCTGCGGATGTGGGCTTCTGCTGCCTGCCTCCTCCTGGCCGGTGCCCTTCTCTGTAGACAGTCAGCTGTCACCTGCCACCACTCAGGCAGGTGTTCTTCAACCCTCATCAACCTGGATATGTTTACTGACACCCTCTTCCTCTGGGCCCTCCCCCTTAAGGATGAGGCATGCTGGGAATGAAGTGCCCCCTATGTGCCGGGTCCCCTACAAACCAGTCCACCTCTGTGGTCAGTTTCAAACCCTCTCCACCACCCTGGGAGGTAGGTTAGTATTTTCCCTTCACCTCCCATGAGCAGCATTTGAGTGATGAGAAAACTCAAGGCTCAGAAAGAGAAGGCATCTTCCCAAAGCCACAAAGCAAGGTTGTGAGGAAGAGACCATGATTCGAATTCAGAGCCGGGAGTCCAGAACCTGGGCTTGCTGACTCAGAGTCCTCGCCACTCAGCCAGAGCCCCTGGGTGGCCTATTTGTCCTTTGCTTCAAGCTCCAGCCCAGGTGGTCCTAGGCCATGAGACCCACCCAGGGGGAAGGAGAGGTGGTATAGTCCTGACCTACTCCCTCCGCACACCCCAAGCAAACAAAGCCCAGGGTCTCTCTTCTAAGTGGGGACTTTCCCAAAGTGCCAGGCCTGTTTTCCTGGTGGTGGAAAAAGGAACAAACACATCAGAAACCGAGAAATTGACATGAAGAGGAGTTCATCCAGAAACTGAAATGGAGAAGAACAGACAGGAAAAGAAGCCCTGGAAAAACCAGGTGCAACAGACCTGGAGATGGTCCGAGGGAGAAGGGGGGTGGAGAAAGGAGAGAAGAAGGAGAGAGGGAGAGCCAGGGAGAAGGAATGAGAGAGAAATTCAGATAGGGAGGAGAAATGGGAGAGACAGAGACAGGGAGACATCGAGGCAGAGAATGAGAAAATAGAGAGGGGCAGGGCCCAGAGCTGGAGGCCCAGGGGCTGTGGATGTGGAGACCCCCCTCACAGGGCAGCGGAGGGGGTGGGGCTGCTGGCAGCAGCAGAGGCTGTTTCCGCTGCACCCCTTATCAGCCTGCTGCCAGATGTTCAGATCCGATGCCAATGTCAGAGAAGTCCATAGTGCCGGGTCAAGGCCGTGGCCGGCGGGAGCCTCAGCTGCAGTGTGGGGAGGGGGGGCCGGGGGGCCACAACAGACCTGCTGCTCTTCCCCCTCTGCCCTGTGGCTCTCCGGGCTGGACCACCTGGTGGGGGTGGGGGAGACCAGGTGCCTCCGGGGACTTCTCTAGGGACTTGTGGACACCCCCACGTGTGAGGAGGCACAGGGACACGTGCACAAGCACAAAGCTGCGTGGGGACAGCTCGGTCCTGCGCACAGCCGCTGCCCCACACCACGAAGCTCTGCTCGGTCCGGCCAGCTTGGTGGCCCCAGCCCCTCGCCTGGGCCGGCCGTCCCCTGCGTGGCGACTGCCACCAGGGCAGCAGCAGCAGAGGGGTCTGGGGCCAGCCGGCAGGCTTCCCAGGCCCACCTGGCTCTTCCGTGAGCGTGGCACTCGCAGAATCTGCATGCCCCTGAGGGACCTGGGACCTCCTAGAGTATGAGGCTGCGGGAGACCCTCAGGAGCAGATGCAGGAACCGGGTGTCTGGCGGGGCTGGGCTCCAGCCTTGGGCCTGGGCCTCCCCGCCATGCTCCTGGAGCATGCGGCCGCAGCTGGGGCCCCCTTCCTGGGCTAGTTTATCTCACAGCACATACGCTCGGCCCTCAAGGGGTGACCCAGCCTTGCTCCCCACATTCCTCGTCAGCCACACAGCCGGTGGGCCCCCCACAGCCTGAGACAGGGCCTGTACTTGGGGCTGGTCAGGAGCAACCTCTCAGAGCCGCCCTGCTGCCCCGGTGGCCCCAACCGTTTGCAGCCCTGTCTTTGCTTCTCTCTGACTTGGTCCCTGTGCATCTCTGATGTTGTCTGCCACAGTGAATCTGTGTCTGTCCCTGTTCTTGCTCCAGTCTTTTCCTGGAAAGGTCCCACGTTGTTTCTGTTTCAGTCTCTCTCTCAGGTCCTTGAGTGGGACCAGGTCAGGGATCTCCCTGGCTCCTAGTGAGTGACCTCAGCGGGAATGTATGCGAGAGATCAGGCCGTGGGTGAGGGGCAAGGGGTCTGGGCACAGAAGGATGGGTGACCTGGGGCAGCACAAGCAGCAGAAGTCCGGACCCAGCCACCTGCTAAGGATCAGCCCAGATGTGGACACAGATGAGGGCGTGGAGCTGGTGGGCTCCCTCGTGCAGTAGAGAAGACTGGGGGTGTAGGGTAGGTAGAGGAAGCTGGGGCTGGAGGTCTCCAGGCCTGAGGGCCTCCTTCCTGTTTGTAGGGAAGTGACTGCCTCCGAAAGCTGCTCAGGGGAGAGGAGGGAGGCCATGGCGACTTCCGGGAAGCTGGCCGAGGGCCCGAGGCCACCCTCCCTGTGCCCACTGGGGCCTGCTGGCCCTGGCTTAAAATAGTGCAGTTCCTCTGCTGGGGCCGCTGCTGCCAGGCCCAGCCCAACCCTCACAGGGCCGCTAGCCGCTGCCTGTGCCACCAGCCGAGACTCGGGGTGGAAGGGATTCCCCCACCTGTCCAGACCTCCCGCTGGAGGCTGGAGGCTGTGTCTGGACAATGTAGGTGGAGAGTTACAGAGAGAGCAGGGGTTCCTGAGTCAGACACCCTGGACTCGAGTCTCAGCTCCAGCACTCACCAGCTGGGAGACTTTGGCTGGTCCATCTTGTCTCCTTGAGCCTCGCTTTCCACTTATATAAAAGAGGTGGAGCGTCTGGCTTTCAACCTAAATGAGATCCCAGACGCAGGCTCTTCAGAACGTTGCCTGGCATAACGTGGACCTAAAAAACGGGAGTTCCCTTTGCCTCTCTCGCAGGCTGTTAGTCCAACTCCTGACCCTGAGGAAGGGCTTCCTTGGAGCTTTCCTTGCTTTCTACACACTCCCAGGACTGGGTGTTGAACAGGGAAGGTCTGTGGAGAGGGAGCTTGCAGTGAGGGCACGGATGGGGCTGTGGTCTCCATGGTGAGACTTGTTGCCAAGGGAACAAGACTCCAAGAGCCCTGGGTCTGACTGTTGGCCACTTTTGCCACAGGATCTCAGGGAAGCTGATTTTAGGTGGAACTAAAACTCTGGTGGGCAGCCAGGCCAAGGCCAGGCCAAGCCACGCTCTGCTGGGTTTTTGCTATCGTGGTGTGAGAGGTTGCAGTCAACGGATTGACTTCACTGAGCCCCAATTTTGAACCAGCCTCCACGAATCTGTAAACTCCGAAGACACAGGCACTGCCATCTCCATTTTTCTGACAGGGAAAGTGAGGATCGTACAGGCATCTATCTGGGTCAAGGCCACAGACAACTGGTAAGGGGGAAGAGCTGGAGTCCGGGCTGAGACGGTGAGACCCCTGGTCGACATGCCTGCTGTGGCCCAGCTGCCTGAGGGGAATGACCCCTGGATGAAAGGGCTTTAGGGAGCCACACCCAACTTGATCCCAACACCATCCCATCAACACTTCTGCTCTTTCCTCTTCAGTTACACAGAGATCATCTCACCTCAGGGGGTTCGCACAGGAATAAAGCTCTCAGCACAGATTCTGCCTAATATTGGGCGATCAGTACTGGTCTATATTCATTCCTGAGGTCACAGAGAAGCTATGTAAGCTTAAGCAGATTATTTACCCTTTCTGGGCCTTGGTTTCCTTACCTGTTAAAATGGGATTGCGATAGCACCCACCTCCTACAGTGGCTTTGAGGAATTAGTAATCAAATGCACAGAAAACACTTCGCACTGCGCTATGCCTTGCTCTGAATGTTAATTATTATTCTTTACTTCCAGATTATTGCCTGGCACTCAAGGAAACCAAAGGCTCAGCACCAGTTAAACAGCAATTTATACATTTAGATCAGTGTCCTTGATTTTATTCCATGGAACAGTGTCCCGGCAGAATTTTAACAGGAGAAGTGTTCCATGCCCAATTAGTTGTCTTCAGGCAGGACTGCTCAGAGTCTTTAATATGCCAAAGAAGGCCAGGACTCAATAAGAGAAAGACAGAGTAGGTGCAGTATTTCCAAGATTTTTTTTTTTTTTTTTTCTGAAGCTGGAAACGGGGACAGTCAGACAGACTCCCGCATATGCCCGACCGGGATCCACCCGGCACGCCCACCAGGGGGCGACACTCTGCCCACCAGGAGGTGATGCTCTGCCCCTCCAGGGTGTCACTCTGTTGCGACCAGAGCCACTCTAGCGCCTAGGGCAGAGGCCAAGGAGCCATCCCCAGCGCCCGGGCCATCTTTGCTCCAATGGAGCCTCGACTGCAGGAGGGGAAGAGAGAGACAGAGAGGAAGGAGAGGGGGATGGGTGGAGAAGCAGATGGGCACTTCTCCTGTGTGCCCTGGCAGGGAATCGAACCTGGGACTTCTGCACACCAGGCCGACGCTCTACCACTGAGCCAACCGGCCAGGGCCTCCAAGATTTTTGAGCAATGGAATTCCTACTTCTTTTCCCAAAGGGCCGCCTTGTGGATTGTCTGCTTTCTGAGAAACCACATGGATTTGGTGTCTACAGCATTCTACATACGTCTGGGACAGCACTGCTTCTCAGATCAATTTGGTTGGGTCTGTTCTTTCACTTCTTACAGAAATTAATTTGTTATCATTAAAAAAATTTTTTTTGTATTGTTAATAGCAAAAAGTTCAACCGAAGGCTATAACTGAGCTTTGTCACAAACTCCAGACATCCATATTCAGCACTGTTCAATTGCGGAGGCCGAGCAGGGAGGAAGCCTGTGGTAACTTTGGTATCAGTTAGACCTGGAATCAAAAGCCAATTCTGCCATTTATTGGTGTCATCCTGGGCAAACAGCTTCACTTCCTCGAGCCTCGATCTGCTTAGAGTAAAATGGGGCTGAGACCTGTACCTTGCAAAATGGTTATGGGCATTACAGGACAGAGCCTTGCACACCCTAGGTGGTCTGCAAAAGGGTTCCTTCTGCCTGCATCTCTGAGGTGGTCTGCAAAAGGGTTCCTTCTGCCTGCATCTCTGTCTTATCTGTTCACACTTGTGCGGCACGGAACAGTCCATTAATTAGTTCTGCAGCGTCTCCTTTGTTCTAAACCCGCGTCTTTCAAACCTCAAGGGCTCTCTGGACCCTTGTGTGGAGGAGGCTGAGGTACGGGAAGACAGCTGGGCTTCTCATTTCACACACGAGGATTTAACAGATTTGATCAGACTCTCCGCATCCTTTATCTTCCCAAACTGAGGAGCCTTCACCTTTCCCATCTGCCTTCACAGAACTCAGCCCAAGTTCTGGCCCTTCTCTGATCATACGAACAGCAGGATTACAGAACAGCAGGATTACAGGACGGCTGGGCTCAAAGTTGGGCAGATCTGGGATCAAATCCAGATTCTGACGCTTCCTGTATGAATTTGGACATATCCTTTGACCTCTCAGAGCCTCCATTTTCTCAGCTCTAGAAAACCTCATCTATCTTCTCTAAGGACAGTACTGATTGGCTCCACAGTGACTGACTAGGCAGGCCACCCACCGCACACTGCTGTCACCAAGGCAGCTCTTTCCTGAGACTTACTAGATGGATTTTCTTCCCCAACTCGTGAATGTGGCGTTCAAGATTCCCAAGGGCTTCTCCGGTCTCAACTCTTGCTAATCCCTCCCACCTGCCACCATTCCGGCCAGGAAACCCCTTGTTATACCTGAAGATTCCTGTTTTTCTGATGCACAGCTGGGCCTTCAAACACGCTGTTGACCCCTCTACCCGGTCTATCCTCCTGTCTGGGGCCTTGCTTAAAGGCCCACCCTCGACACTCACCTGTGAAGCCCCTCCTGCCGGAGCAGAGCCGGCCATCACCGCCCCGTGTTCATTCTCGGTCAAGCCCCTGAGCCCGCTGCACTGCCCTGGGCCGTGCTTGCCTCTCCCCTGAGACCCGGTTCTTTTAGCTGTGCCACTTTCTGGCTCAGTGGCCTTAGAGGAGTCCCTTCACCTCCTTTAACCTTGGCTTCTTCACTTATACAACAGAGACGATACTGCTTTAAGTTCAAGGAGGTTCAGGTTTGTGGAAAGCCCCAACACAGTGCCAGGCACAGAGCAGGCACCTCTGTCATGACCTCAAGCTGTTCTCAGTGACACCCCTCTGCCAGTCCCTCAGTAACAGGAACCGGGTGGGTGTCAGCTACAAGCAGGACACCCATCGTCCCTCCCCGGGACGTTAGACAAGCTTCACAGACAGATGCCATGTGCAGGATTCACATTTATTGGTTCAAATACAGTACCTAACATTTTCTAAACATGCATTTCACACTAATTGGTCACATTTCCACAGGTAGTCAATTCACAGAAAAGGGCCCATCCCTTGCCAGCTGGCAGGGTGGGAGGTAGCAGAGGGCCTGGGAGCTCGCAGAGCCCACCAGCTATCATTTGGTCATGCAGGGTTGATGGAGCCAGGCTGGTGGGCAGCCCTTGGCCGGCCCTTTGGGGACAAGGGCTCAAGACATCCTGTTTACTTGATTCCTACACAGGACTGTGGGTAGAGGCGGACCTCAGACAGGTAGCCCAGGGGTAGGCTTCTGGATGCATATGCCGCGAGGTCCCCTGACAGCAGGGCGGTGGTTTCTGCGCCCTGGACCGTAGAAAGGAACGGAGGCTTCTTCAGGGGTGGCTGGTGCCTGGCTGGGCAGGTGCAAAGGCCTCCCTAGACACAGCCCAGACATTACAACGCACCCACGAGCCCCTATCGCAGGCTGGGATGGCAACACAGACAAAAACACCAGCACCCCAGGGCAGGCAAGGCTTCTCCCCCCACAGAAACATGTAAACAGAGCAGGAGCCACAGTGTTCCTTTCCCACAGGACTTCTCAGAGGAATCAACCAGGATGTCGCTCAAGAGGTAGTATTTCTTTTTCTTTTTCATGAAAATTTGAGTCAACAACAGTATCATCTATTATAAAACATTTCAGATAAAGTAAATAATGATCACCAAAGGGCAAAAACGATACATTGGCTGGCAGGGCTGGCTCCAAGATTTGGAAGACTAACCTCCACCAGTAACAACTTTTTTCTTGGGCTTGGAGCAAGCTCTGGCCCACTCAGGACTGCAGGCCCAGAGGTGGCAGGCCAGACAGGGACCAGGCTGGACAGAAGGCCAGGTACCTTATGCGTAGGCTGAGGCAGGGCCACTGCGGCTCATGTTCCCGGACAGCCGGAAGTCTTCCGGTCTCCAGGCAGCCCAGGAACGGCCACAGGAAGCCCAGCTCGCTCAGACGTGGCGTGCTCCCTGGGGCTCCCAAGCCCAGAAAAGAAGCTGTCGCTTGTGGCAGCCAAGAGCGGGGTTTCTCGGGACCCTGTAATTAAATACACATCCCTGAGCTGTGGCCCTAGAAACCCTTGCCTCAAGGCTGACCAGTTTCCAGCACCTGGTGGAAGGATTGCCCGTTTCCCGTCCTGAGACACAGATAAAACATCATTTCACAAACACTGGACATTGAAGCTTCAAGAAGAGGAGAAAGGGAGGACTGATCAACTGCAAAGGCAGAGGGAGTAGGGGGTACACGCAGATCACTTGGGGGAAGGTGAGAGTAGTAGGTTTTTTGTTTAGTTTCTCATTTTTTGAGGGTTCTTTTTGGCTTGTCTTTTACTTTTAATAAAATTAAAAAAAAAATAAGAGGGCTGGTCTGAAAGACTGGATTTCTTAAAAACAATTGCAACATTTTAAAAGCAACAAGGAAGAAGGACATAGACCAGGGATCCAGAGCTAAAGACTTGGAACCATTGTTCAACTTGCTGCCTGCCTGGGATGCCAGGGCCCTTTCACTTTGGCCAACCTTGGACATGGCTTAGATGTTGCTCATGCTGAGCCTGTCTCCATCAGTTGCATTCCCAGGAAGGAAATCAAGAACAAACAAGGGTAAGAGCAAGGCAGCTAGCTCAGAGCCCAAGGTGTTAAGCACCTGGTACAGATTGGCCATGGCAGGCGCTCACTTCCCCGTGGAGGGCGGCAAGTAAGAGGCAGGCTGGTGTGGAGAGGGTGACTGTCGTATGCCATGGAGGCCCTCCCTTCCCTGCAACCGTCCTCTGGTTCTGGAGAACAGGACAGTGTCATGCCTGCTGCTCGTACTGCACCCATGGGTTGGGCATGGGAATGGGTGTCTCTCCTTTTGAGCCAGGTGGGGTGCTTTGAGACCAGTTCTGGGGGGTTTCTGCAGACTAAGGTCAAGACCACCAAACCTTGCGAAAGACTCCAAAAGTCTACAAAGGAGCCAGAGAGCATATGTTGTAGGTCAGGGGTCCCCAAACTGCGGCCCCCTGAGGCCATTTATCCGGCCCCCGCCGTACTTCCAGAAGGGGCACCTCTTTCATTGGTGGTCAGTGAGAGAAGCATAGTTCCCATTGAAATACTGGTCAGTTTGTTGATTTAAATTTACTTGTTCTTTATTTTAAATATTGTATTTGTTCTCGTTTTGTTTTTTTACTTTAAAATAAGGTATGTGCAGTGTGCATAGGGATTTTGTTCAGTTTTTTTTATAGTCCGGCCCTCCAACAGTCTGAGGGACAGTGAACTGGTCCCCTGTGTAAAAAGTTTGGGGACCCCTGTTGTAGGTGAAGATCCAAGATTCCAACTTTTGGTCTTGGGTCAGGAAAACGCTCAAAGGGAATGGAAGGGCAAGCCTGCATGTGCCAGTGTGGTGCAAGAGGGTGGGCTTCTCCTCGACCACACAGCTTCCCACGCATGTGCTTACGGTGGGAGAGTTCTCACTCACAATGAGTGCTGTTGGTGGCAGGGGGTCAGAGAGAGGGCAGAAGAAAGGGAATGAAGAGACCACATGCACAACTTTTTCTTCTTCCACTAGCAAAAAGGCTACCTGACAATCAAATGTTATAGGAAGAAAGGCAAAAACAACAAACACACTGAACCGCCCCCTCCAACCTTTCTCTGTGTCCTTCAAACCAAATTCACAAATACATCTAGTGGCTGACCTAATGTCTCCACGCTGCTAGCTATACTCCTACCATCTCCTCATAATACCTGAGTTTGCAATGCAACACATTTGTTTTACCCTGTTTTTAAAAAAACCCACGTCATCAAAGGACTGGGTGCAGAAGACATTAAAGGCGGTCCACAGGTCAGGCTCTGGCTCAGAACACACGGCCACTTGGCTCAGAGGTTCTGCAGGGCACTCGGCAATGAATGGGCCCTTTGTTCTGTGGAATCTGCTGCAAACATTTGTAAAAATGGATTTGTACAATGGCAACTTGCAGAACCTTTCCCCCACTCCACAAATTAACAACTTGCTCTGTTTAATGCTGCATTATTGGAGAAACATGCTCTTGCCTCATCAGAGAGCAATTTCCTTTGATACCCAACCAACCAGTAAAATGTTTAAGAGAAAAACCATTTCAAAAAATAATAATTTGACAGCTGGAGGTCTAAGCAAAGAAAGACGCTGCACACAGGGTCGTCTTGGAGAAGGGCCTCTGATAAGCGTCTCTTCCCTAAGTGGAGGGGTAGCAGCTCAGAGTCTGACCTGTAGCCGAAGAAGGTGATCTAGTTGATTAAATAGAACATTCTCAGAAACAAAAATACTGTGAACTGGGAAATAAACAGATCCACACACACCCATCTTCCCACTGACATGTGAAAAGCATTCTGACAAGAGCTGTTCCTGAGGAACGTCTCTCTGCTTTTTCAGAGCAGTTAGGGAAATGGTGCCAAGAGTGACGCTGTGAGTTTTAGATCCCTCGGGGGACCGAGTCGTCACTCTGCTGGTACCCGTAACATTTCACTGGAAGGAAAAATTACAGTCTGACACAGACTCCCCGGTCTGCACGCGATGTGGTGGCCCACTGGGTACTTCTGCTAGGCTGAGCTGGGAACAGTAAATGGCCTTTGACTAAAGAGGCAAAGGAGGTTCTGTAGGCCCCTGCAGCCCAGCCAGGGTGCACCCGTCTACGTGGTCTGTGTGCTGTGCTGGCTGTGCGAGGTACCTGGGTGTGGGCAGGGACACTGCTGCAGTAAGGCAGACAAGGGACAGCACCCGAAAGAGTTCCAACACAGTTACAGTGTGGCTGCTGGCCACAGCCACGAGGGGAAGGGACACTTACCAGGATCAGGTGGGGCAGGTAGTGAAAGAACAAGGGATCCAGGCCATAAGCTGAAGAAAGAACAAGGCAGCCAGGCCCTTAGGAACATGAGGTAGTTTAAAGCCCCCCTTCCCTTCCAGACGCTTGGGACTCCAGCCCTCCAAGCCTTGGTCAGCCGTGCCACTGGGAACCTAAGGGGCAGCCGGGCCGTGCTGGGCCTTGGGCTTTCCGTTCTGAGGGATCCTGGTCTCGTTCTGGAGAGATGAGAAGGACTGGGAGTAGAATGCAAGGGCAGAAATTCTGGTCAGCAGATGGGTGAAGGGTCCCTCACACTATCTGAAAAAGAGCCTGCAGTTTCTGGGCTCAGCCCTGGGGTGGGATCAGATGGGATGGGGGCAGGGACAGAGAACTCCAAGGAGGAGGGTTCGTTCTTGTAGCAGTCTGGACTTGGTCCCGCTATCCCTTGAACAAAGCAAGGTGACAGGAAAATAGATCAGCAGTGGCATGCAGTCAGAGCCTGATGCTTCTGTGTGGCTGTTTTTCAGAGGGCTGACAGGAAGTCCCCTGTATAAGGAAGAGGCCAGGAGTCTAAGGAAGGTAGGCCTCGGTGGGTCCAGACAAGGGAACTAGGTAGCTGTCAGTCCCGGGAGCTGGCAGGCAAGCCCAAGGCTTCCCTCCTTGCCGGAGGGACAGCTAACGGTGGCAGAGTCGGTGACCGGTGGTCAAAACAGAAGCCCCTCGCCCCGAGGACTGGTCTGGAGGGAGGACACCTACCACAGACTTGTTCACTGCGTCCACTCTCTCAACTGCCATGCTTCCCAAGGAGAGAGGACAGCTCAAATTCCTCATTTCCCGCCCTGTTCCCACTGTCTCACTCACTCCGCTCAGAACACCTCCTAACACCGCTTGGCCCTTTTACGGTGTGTGCTTTTACCTGGCAATTCTGTGGCTAGAAAAAGGCAGTTTGCTCTCTGACAGACATATGCACGAGTCTGCTGAGAACACGTGGAAAAAGCAGGGATGGTCACAGCCCTCCCTTTCCACTGAGGTAGTCGTTTTTGTCAACATTATGGAAATAGTCATCTCAGCCCCATCCCACCCTCCCTCAAAATACAAAAGACCTATCCCTACACAATGACAACACTGTAACATTAAACATCTTCACATTCTGTAAACTGCAAGGAAATGCATCGGCTGCATTCACACAAAAGCATGTGCATCATGTTGAAGGCCATACATTCAACTCTGTCGTGAAATAAATATATAGAAAAATGAGCTTAAAAAACAGACAAACAAACAAAAACTCTTCTTGCTATGGAGGCAACCGGGACGCTGCTCCGCAGCCTCCATCTTGGTCTCGCTGGCTTCCTTCCGGATCCTGTCCTGCCCGCCCAGGCTCTGCGGCTGGCCCGGGGGCGCTGGGGACAGGTCACTCCTTGCCCACACCTGTCTTGCAGGAATGCAGCACCACCTTAAAGAGGAGGGGCAGCTGCTCCAAGGGTACGTTCACCATTTTTCCTGGGAACAATGTGGGAAGAGAAGAGTTAGCAGTGGCCACCAGTGGAAGAGCCTGTCCCCCCGCTCGGGCTAGTGAAGGGAGAAGGTTGCCTTTCTGAGTGACTGGGCAAGCATCCCAGACAGACCGACCGGGCTAACATCCTCACACCCAGGCCAGCTGTGGTGCCCATGGGTCTGGCAGTGGTGTAATAATCACTGCCGGTATCCGGGGACACCTGCCCTGGGCCAGCTGTTCACACGCATGCTCACTGAATTCTCACACTACTTTTGTGTGACAGATACTACTTTTTATCCCTGTTTTACAGACGAGGAATCTGAAACCAGATGACCTCTTAGAGCTAAAACACCATGAAAAACTTATATCCTACTTTCTTCTTTTTTCCTGATGGGTTCTCTAACTAGCATTCTATGAAAACTGCTCTTTAGAGTATTACAATGGTGCTGAGGAAATGTTAGCTTTTCTTCCCTACAAAGAAAACTCACACATCTCATTATAACAAAACGATTCTAAGAGCAGGGGTAGCACTGCCTTCATTCAGTTGGCCAGGAGCCCAGAAGGGGTACCCTGAAAACACAGCTTGCCCGTTCTCTTCACAAGCTAAGAGAAGCCAGGAAGGGTTCAAACCCAGCAGCCAGCACGTTACCTGCAATATACCGGATCTCAGGCAAGCACATCATGAGGTCAGGAAAGCGGTTCGGCTGATGTGTATACTTATACTCAGTGAAATCCTGGCAAATGTACCAGTACCGCTTGTTCAACTGCTCCAGCTGTGAGGCACTGCTCAGACCCCGGATGTCTGTGAAGAAAACCACATGGGGGGTGCGGGGGGCTTCCTAATGCGGAAGAACTACCAGCCCCTAGAATAGGCGCACACTTCAATTACACTTGTTACTAAACATTTGTCACAACGGGATCTCTTCTCTCTCTGACATGGAGGCACAAAGTTCTGGATAAGGAAAGAGAAGTCAGGTAAAGAAGGAAAAAGTATATATATAGGACAGTCACTGGACTGAGCCCCTGGAGAGCCAGGCTGTACCTTTCGTACCTTCCTTCCCTTCGCACCCAGCTGCCAGCACAGGGCTGACACAAAACAGCACCAGCAGATGCCGAACATGGGCTGACCAACCAATCTACCTTTCCTAACTTATCCTCCCCAGTACCGCTAATCCGCCCTTTGCCAGAGCCAATCAGAACCCTGCTGACACCTGCACATCGCGCTCGTACATATGCCCACACGGTCTCCTGTGTTTCTGTTCGTGCTCCTCCACCTGCGACATCCCTCCAGTTGTTTCCGTATCGGGTCCTCTCATTTCTTCTCTCTCTCTCATACACACACACCCCTACCCCTACCCCTTTTTAATATACAGAATATGTATATTCTATTTATAAATCTTACCCAGCCTTTGAGGCCCAATTTAAGATTGCTCCTCCTCCAAGTAGTTGCTACTGCTCTCCCCCCACCTGAGGCTCAAGTAATGTGTCACGTGCCATCAGAGTATATTTCTTGAGGCCAGGGACCCGGAATCTAATTTATTTTTTCAATGTCTTTAATGTTCACCCAAGGCCTGGCCTAGGGGAGGCACCCAGAATCCCAGATAAATGCATGAATGGCGCAGAAGAGGGAGGACGGCTGGCCAGCGTGGGGGAGGAGGAAGCAGAGAGGAGGGGACCCAGAGTCTCTGGGCCAGGCAGCTGAGCACAGGAACAGAGCCCTTCTCATGGCAAGGGCAGAAAGCAGCCCGGTTCCGCTCTGAGGGCAGAGCGCTCGTATGCTACTTCGGAAAAAAGAAAATACAAATTTCCCCTCATCCCCTGGTCACCATCAGCGACAAAGCACCATTGGGCCGGTAACACTCGGCATAAATCACACCCAGCACACTTCTAATTAAAAGCTGGGCCTGTTTTGTGTGTGTGTGAGCCCCAGTGCACCCCCACTCCGCCCTGACGGGGTGTCAGAGCTACGGCCAGCCTGTGCACCGGCCTTATCTCCATTAGTGTCATCAGTCATTCTGCTCTTCTTCAGTCACTGGGAAACTTGGTACATATTTTAAATGACGCATGTACTGTCCTTGGTGTCTGCGTTTAAATGCATTGAAACTGACTAAACAAAGCAGATCCTCTTCCTTCTGCTATGAGTTATAGAGACTGTGGCATTTAGGCTTGAAGAAAAAAAACCAAAGTAAGCCCTGCAGTACAGAGGGGTGCGATGATGATGAGGGAAACACAGGGCTTCCAAGAGTGGGACCCCTATGATGTGTCACCGTCTGTGTGACAGTCCTAAGGGTGGAGGGGGGGGGCATGAAACATGGGGGGAAATGTTCACTGGCCAAAAATAAAAGTCCCTTCTTCCCACGCCCAAGCCACTCACCTTGATTTAAGAAGTTAATTGCTTTCATGCAAGCATACTCCTCATTGCTGACCTTGAGCTGATGGAACTTGTGGTACAGGTAGATGAGCCGCTCAATCACCTCCATCCCTTCATCACTAAATCTGGAAATCAGACACAGGTGTTAACAAGGGGCTCTGATACCAGCAGAGGTCAGGGCAGGGAAGACAGTGGTCTCTTACAGCTCCTTAAAGCTCGGGGGAAATGGAATCCAGAACTGTTTATGAGGACAGGTGACCCATAGTTTGTCTAGAAGCCAAGCAAGACAGCTCATTCAAACTGCTGTTCTCAGGGTCAGATAGGGTCAATCAAATCTAAGTCCAGTTCCATCACACAAAAGCTATGAGACCTTGGTAAAGTCACTTGACCCTTCCAAGCTTTGAGTCCTCCTCTGTACCATAATGCTGCTTGCCTGCCTGGGGAAACAAGGAGCGCAGGAGTTTGGCATGTAAATGTGGAGAAGTACATCATGATTAATATACTGCTACTGTTGAGATGCAGTCTCAGTGTCAGTGGCAGCTGCCATGGTGACTCCATGCGAGCCTCTGGCACAATGCAGAAAAAGCTGCCGATTGTGTTTAAGTTCACTGTTTCCAGCAGGGCCGAGGCTATGCACAGTGAAAATCTGTACTGGCATCCTTGACTCCAGCTAGGGAGGGAGGCAAACATTAACTGAGCTTCCATGCCATGCCAGGCTCTGTGCCGGGTACTTCATGTGCATAATTATCTCATTTGATGTTCTCGGCCCTGCGGGCTAGGTGAGACTATCATCACCACCGTACAGATAAGAAACCGACGTGTAAAGGATTGAGGGAACTGGTCCACAAGCATGCAGCTAGGTGGTGGCAGAGCTAGAACTGGGAACTGGGGCTAATTCCCCAAGGCCCTGGTTTCCCCAGTATCTACGAGTATCTACGGTGGCGCCCCCTAGCAGAAAAGACCAATGCTTCCTCCTTTGATTTAGGAGGAAGCTCCTTGAGGGAAACCAAGTTTTAGGCAAAAGAGCCAAGCTAGGTGACTAATACTCTGGGTCATAGTGGGGAATGTCTTACAAAAGAGATGGGAATATCACCAAATCAAAGAGGCAAAGGCTTACTGGGGAAGCAGGAGTTTATGAAAGTGGGGTCAGGCCCAGCCTTCGCCCGCCTACGAGTGGGCTGGACTGTGGGCCAAAGGGAGTTCAGGTCTCAGATGCAGCTCAGTCAAGGAGAAGACTCTCAGCCCATCACTGCTTCTTGGTGATTACGTTCAGATCTGGGTACCGAACATAGTTTGTCGCACAGTCCCATGCCAGGCAGGAAGGCCCTAACTGGGTGGGGTCCAGCGCATCTGGGCATGTCCTATTGCTTTCTGCTTTGACTTTGTAGGCTTTGCAAGGGCTTGGCTTCCAAGGCAAGCAGGACATCTGTCTTCCCTGAGAAAAGCCTGGCCCTGGCTGGGGCTTTGCAAGAGCCGAGCAGTAGTAGCTCCTTGAAATCGGAGCTCTGAGCCTCTGCCCCAAGGCTCTGCCCCAGCCAGTCTGAACTGGGGCTTCCTTCAGCCAGCGGTTTGAAGTGCGATGGCTGGCTGCTTCTCTCTGCTCCTGGCCCAGTGGCTTATACAACATCACAATATTTCCAAGACTAGCTGATAAGACAAATTTATATTGAGTAAACCACTCTAAATAAACTTACATATCATTGTACCGTTTGTTGTTTGCTACTTGTGGGCACTTAATTTTTTTTTTCTTTTTGAGAGAGACAGAGAGAGAGAGAGAGAGAGACAGGAACATCAAGCTGCTCCTGTATGTGCCCTGACCAGGGAATCGAACCAGCAACCTCTGTGCGTTGGGACAGTGCTCCAACCAAACGAGCTATCAGGCCGGTTTGTTTTTTTTTAATTGATAGAGAAAGAGAAAGGGAGAGAGAAGGGAGGGGAAGGGAAGCATTCATTTGTTGTTCCACGCAGTCGTACACTGAGTGGTTACTTTCTGTGCGTGCCCTGACTGGGGGTCAAACCTGCAACCTTGTCAGTTTCGGGATGACACTCTTAACCAACCAAGCTAAACAGCCAGGGCCTTTGTTAAATATTCTGCAAATGTTATTTCACTGGATACTCCCCCCAAATCTCCCAAATGAATGTTATAACCCTCTTTGGTCACGTGTGGAAACAAAGGCTCAGAGGTTATTTGCCGGCCCCTCTTGCGTTCTTACATTTCCCCTCCTGCTGACCTGTGAGGTGAGTAACAGCACCTCAGGTGGGGGGAGGGAGCAGAGGGGGTGCGCTCCCCAAGATTACACAGTCAGTCAGTGGTGGTGGGCCACAGGGACCCGAGTTTTCTAATTCCAAGCCTGTCACTTCCTCAGCCCTACCCTGTCTACTCCCTGACTGCCTTGCTCCTAACTGGTAACTGCAAAAGGCTACTACATGCGACCCCAGGGGACCTCAGGAGCTCTGTGTTCCCACAGAAATCAGGGAGGGCCCAACCCAGAGGTGCCTGCAGGGCTGCCACCAGGCCAGACTTGCAGGAGGCAGTGTGCCGGGAGGAACGATCCTTCCGCATCGCAGTGCTTGGCTGGCTACTTCTGTTCTTTAGAGGAAAACTTCTTTAGTGCAAATTCCTCCTCATATCTGCTTGGAAGGACGGGGCAAGGATGGCACAGGGCAGGATGTAAAAAAGGAGGGAGTAGGCAGAGTGACAGTGTTGGCGTCTGTCTGGTGGCCGAGCAGTGTAGCGAATGGAGATAGCGCTCTGTCCCTCAATCGGCAACCTCTTGCCCCAAGTGCTCACTCTGGCGCACAGACCCTGCAGGTGTGTGGCTATCAGCCGGACGCTCACCAGGAGTGCCAACCTTACTCCTAGCTGAGTAAGACACAAACGAGCTCCTGAGAGACACAAATGAGCTCCCAAGTGCCAGCCCTGGGTATATGGCCCAGTTTTGCCCTTGCGCTTGGGCAAAGCACGTATCTCTTTCCCCAGTCTCTTAGGACAGGCCACCCGCCTGGCCCCATGGCAGTGGTGGGGGGATGGCAGGCAGCCCAGCAGCCCCCACTCGGCGTCCACGGCCTGACTGCAAACTGCCCTCCACACCCGCATCCCACCCCTTGATAAACAAATCCCTCTCTGTTTCCCGGGCGGCTCTCTCCTGCAGCCGTGCCTCCTCCACATCTGCCCACTCCACGGTTCTAACGCCCCTGTATGCCCTGTCTACAAATTATCAGCACTGAAAGCCAGAAAGTTGGACAAACACACCCATTCTTCTTCTGGGTTCCCATTATACAAGCACGCTGGGACAAGGAAAACATTCCCGCCAGGACCCCCCAAACCACCGGACCATCCAGTCAGCCATTGAAGCTGACACTGCATATAAGTTATGTCCCATTAAGGGGGTCGAGAGGCCCCGTTGGCTTTTCCATTTTCCATTCACCTAAGTGCAGCCACCTCGAGGAGCAGCCAGCCATCAGCCACAACCTCAGCGGACCAGCCATCCAGGCTCCCGCACACGGATTCCGAGATGAGGGGCAGGGGCCGGCAGCTCCAGGACCCTACGGGAAGGCCCTGCTTCCCAGAGGGCTACAGAACTCAGTACAGGGTAACGGCGGAGGGACTGAGCTCAGCTCCATCTCCGTCTAGCTGTGCAGTCTTGAGTTTTCATCTCCCTGAACCTCATGCCCCTATCTAAAGAACAGGGATAACATTTGCAGTCTCTTAGGGTGGTGTCTGAAAAGCACTTTAAGATGGAGTCTGGCACAATAAACAGTCTATAGTTCTTTATTATCATTATTGATAGCACCAGCACCATCACTCCCATTGTCACAGCAAAAAGAAAAGACTGCTTCTTGAACCTTACAGCTAGGGTCTGAGCAGGAAAGCTGGGAGGGAAGCTTCCAGAGATCTGGCAAAAACACAGCCAGTGCTCATGAGGCACAAGTGCCCATTAAAGTCCAACTAGTGCAAGGTATCTTCTCCTGAGAGTGAAGGAGTCTTGATTAGGGCCAGGAGCAGTCACTGGCTGGTGCTACAATCTGCTTTAAATCAAATTCGCCCAGCTCGCTGACTGATAGATAACAGCCTGATTAAGGAAAGTGGGCACCATAAATTTGATTCAATATTAGAGAAGAGACGAGGAGGTGGTCATGTATCATCTGGGCAAAGCCTTTTCATGACAGCAGGAACTCGCTTGCACTCAAGAGCCGTGAAAAAGTGAAGGCATTTTGGGGGAGTGGACAGCGCAGGAGCAGGTAAGGTAGGGAAGAGCTACAGCCAATTAGAGAGTCCACACCCTGGCTTTCCAGCAGCGACGGGCTGCCTTGCAGGGATGAACTTATTCCAGGGGCCTCCTTGTTCCGTTCCCTCTGACCTCTTGGGCAGTTCCACACGCATCTCAGGCTCCACAGACCCCGAATCAAACTCAGGGTGGCTTATCTCTCAGCCTGTCTTTCCCAGGCTCCATTATCTCGGCTCGGAGGTTGGGTCCACCTGCCTGGCAGCATCCCCGACTTTTCCACTCCTTGAAGTCCCCCTGACTTTACCTCCTTGCCATCCCCTAACTCTGTACTGCCCTCTCTGTTCCCACAGTCAGTGCTGCCTTGTCCAGGTGGGTTTCTTTCACCTGGGGGCTAAGGAACAGCCTCCTACCCGGCCACCGTCCTCGGGTCTTGTCCACGCCTATCCATCCTGAGCTTTACAGCCACAGGGACATTCCTAAAATGCAACCTGAACATGTCATTGCACCACTGAAATTTTTCTTTTTGCCTTTACAGATGGATTTTTACAGAGAGAGAGAGAGAGAGAGAGAGAGAGAGAGAGAGAGAAGCATTCATTTGTTGTTGCACTTAGTGTGCGTTCACTGGTCACTTCCCATGTGTGTTCTGACTGGGGATTAAACCCCCAATGTTGGTGTTTTTGGATGATACTTTAACCCAATGACCTAACCGGCCATGGTCTAATTGTTCTACTTACAAGTGTCCTATGACTTAATACTACTTACACAATAAAATCCAAATTGTTTAGATTTGCATTTGAGCACCTTCATGACTTGTCTTTTCTGTACCTTTCTCTCCAGTCATTCTTTTCTCATTTCTCTGGGTCGCGGATACATTCTCTCCATACCCTAATCCACAGGACTGCTTTTGGTTCCCTGAGCAGAGCAACCATCCAGGATCTCCAAATTCTAAAACTCTGTGCTCCTCTCCTGACCGCCTCCTGTTCTCTATAATCTAAGATGCAAGTCAAATGCCTTTGCTCCTGGTGAGCGCCCCTTGATGAAGCAAGCAGAGGAGCTCACTCTGTAGCCCCTGCTGGCAGACCTACGGTCTCTCACCAGAGACTGCAGACTGTATCCACATCTCTGTGTCCCCCAACCCCCTGAACCAAGAATATGGGCTCTCATCTCAAAGTCAGAAACCATTTCTGACTCAGCTGTAATCCCAACACTCCTCCCCCCAACACATAGCAGGTGTTCAGGAAATGCACATGGAATCAGAACTAACTCGTTGAAGTTTAACTCGCATTTTTCCATTGAAGGCTTCCATGACTGAATAAGAATCCCAAAGACAAATCTATTTCTTATCCTCGAACCCACTTGAGAGCTCAGCAGCTACGTGTCTGACTCGGAACTGGTCAACAGAACTCTCTGTGATGATGGAAATACTCTATATCTGCACTATCCAATAGAGTAGTCATTAGCTGCATGTGGCTCCTGAGCACGGGAAATGTGGCTATTGCAAATGAAAAATTGTATTTTTAATGTTAATTAACTTAAATTTAAAAAGCCACCTGAGACTAGTGACTACTACTGTCTATTAAACAATGCAGCCCTAGATTCTCCCTAGTAAGGAACCTTCCTAGGAAATAA
Source organism: Saccopteryx leptura (assembly GCF_036850995.1). Taxonomy (NCBI): domain Eukaryota; kingdom Metazoa; phylum Chordata; class Mammalia; order Chiroptera; family Emballonuridae; genus Saccopteryx; species Saccopteryx leptura. Next base: position 10,909,641 of record NC_089504.1, on the reverse strand, counting down.
AACTTGCCTCACCAACTCCGCTGTTACTGGGCCCTGACTGCTCTTTGGGTACAAGGATTTGGAGACAGTGGGATGGGGTGCCTTAGGAAGCTCAAAGTCACAGAGGCTCTACAGGACCAGTGACCACTGCCTACCTGCAGAAGGCCTGGGAAAGCCCATCACTCTACAAGGAGTGGAGCCCACAAGCCGACTCTGCAGGCAGACCCAGGATGCCTCGGAGGTTTCCAGAGGAATACGGAGGCCAGGCTTCACCGGGCAGCTCTGAAAACCCTGACAATATGAGAGCGGGCTAAGGGCTATCCAGTCAGCCCAGAGTTACAGAGCAGGAGATAGGAATTTGATGGAGACAATGAGTTACGGGCTCAAGACAAGGGGTTAGGTCATTTGCAAAATCAGATAGTTCTGTTTATAGGGCCAAGTGTTCAAAACTGTCATTTATAGATCACCCTGAAGCCAGCAGGCATCATTAAAAGGAAGTGTTAGAAAATTAGGGGAGAGGGTCGACACCCAGACCCCTCACTCCCTCGGCTGGGCACAGGGCGCCTGAGAGGGTCGACACCCAGACCCCTCACTCCCTCGGCTGGGCACAGGGCGTCTGAGGGTGTCGACACCCAGACCCCTCACTCCCTCGGCTGGGCACAGGGCGTCTGAGGGTGTCGACACCCAGACCCCTCACTCCCTCGGCTGGGCACAGGGCGTCTGAGAGGGTCGACACCCAGACCCCTCACTCCCTCGGCTGGGCACAGGGCGTCTGAGAGGGTCGACACCCAGACCCCTCACTCCCTCGGCTGGGCACAGGGCGTCTGAGGGTGTCGACACCCAGACCCCTCACTCCCTCGGCTGGGCACAGGGCGTCTGAGGGTGTCGACACCCAGACCCCTCACTCCCTCGGCTGGGCACAGGGCGTCTGAGGGGGTCGACACCCAGACCCCTCACTCCCTCGGCTGGGCACAGGGCGTCTGAGGGTGTCGACACCCAGACCCCTCACTCCCTCGGCTGGGCACAGGGCGTCTGAGGGGGTCGACACCCAGACCCCTCACTCCCTCGGCTGGGCACAGGGCGTCTGAGGGGGTCGACACCCAGACCCCTCACTCCCTCGGCTGGGCACAGGGCGTCTGAGGGTGTCGACACCCAGACTCCTCACTCTCTCAGCTGGGCACAGGGCGTCTGAGGGGGTCGACACCCAGACTCCTCACTCCCTCGGCTGGGCACAGGGCGTCGAGGTCTTGCAGCTTTGCTCTAGCCCGAGTCTCGGCTTGTCTTTATGCCATGTCACTGGGTGCCACAGGAAGGTGCACCCCAGTCCTGTGCAGCACAGTGTGGGGACTGGGACCCTACCCTCTCCATCTTTCACTGATGGGGACATCTTTTCTTCCCTCTTTCTTGGTGCACTGGAATCCCATGACTTCCATTTTTTTACATTGTCCAATAAAAGTGGATCATTGAAACATCTATTTAATTATTTTTTTTTGTATTTTTCTGAAGCTGGAAACAGGGAAAGACAGTCAGACAGACTCCCGCATGTGCCCAACCAGGATCCACCTGGCACGCCCACCAGGGGGCGATGCTCTGCCCACCAGGGGGCGATGCTCTGCCCCTCTGGGGCGTCGCTCTGTTGCAACCAGAGCCACTCTAGCACCTGGGGCAGAGGCCAAGGAGCCATCCCCAGCACCCGGGCCATCTTTGCTCCAATGGAGCCTCGGCTGCGGGAGGGGAAGAGAGAGACAGAGAGGAAGGAGAGGGGGAGGGGTGGAGAAGCAGATGGGCGCTTCTCCTGTGTGTCCTGGCCGGGAATCGAACCCGGGACTTCTGCACGCCAGGCCGACGCTCTACCACTGAGCCAACCGGCCAGGGCTGAAACATCTATTTAAATGTTACTGTAAGCTTTATTCTTCATATGGATAAATTCATAAGCCAGAAAAACGGTATCAACAGATCACCTGTCCCAATTTTGGGTGTCACCATGTGGTCCAGGTCTCCAAAGTGAGTGAGGAAAGGCCTGCCGCTCCACACAGGGAGGTGCGATTGCCCCAGGCTGGCCAGCCAGGGTGACACTTGCCACTAGGACACACTCAGGAGGGCCAGTCCCCTTGCCCCGGGCTGGCCAGCTGGGGTGAGACTTCCCACTAGGACACACTCAAGAGGGCCAGTCCCCTTGCCCTGGGCTGGCCAGCCGGGGTGAGACTTCCCACTAGGACACACTCAGGAGGGCCAGTCCCCTTGCCCTGGGCTGGCCAGCCGGGGTGAGACTTCCCACTAGGACACACTCAAGAGGGCCAGTCCCCTTGCCCTGGGCTGGCCAGCTGGGGTGAGACTTTCCACTAGGACACACTCAGGAGGGCCAGTCCCCTCGCTCTGGACTCTTACCACCTCACTGCATCTCACGTCCAGTGAATAGCCCGAGCTTTGCAGCTTTGCAGGCATGGGTGCAAATCCAAGCTCTAGATTCAAACCCAAAACCCTCCAGGGCTGGTCTCTCTGAACTTAAGTTTTCTCATCCATAAAATACAGGGGGTCCTCGGGTTACAACACAGCTCCGTTCCCACAACGGTGACATAACCCAAATTTTGGTGTAAGTTGAAACACACCCTAGCCTAAGTCACTGACCTATCCTAACACAGTTGTAAAATCATAATGTAGAACATAAAAACACAACTAAGCCACAGAAAAGGACATAAATATACTGGACTGTACACTGTATTGTGTATTCTGCCACGCAACCAAACTAGTTGGCTCATGTAGTCTCTAAGTATAATGCTAACAGCGCAAGTCGAAACACTCACATCTCAATTTTTATAAGTTTTTATGGGCGTGAGCGTCGTCAACTCATAATGTCATCTGTCGAGATTGTCCTAACCCAAGGACCCCCTGAAGGCATAACCATACCTGTAATGCTGGAGGCTCTGACAAACAAATAAGACAATCAGATAAAACACCAAGCCCAGTGCCTGGCACCCAGCAGATATGCCACACTGAGTCCTAGGCCTAGCTCTCAGATTGTAAAAGTACATCTCAGAGCCCCTCACGTTATAAGCAAAGTTTGGATTTTTGTTTCTCCCAGATGTATTATCTTCCCTCAGTAATCCAGATGTGATAAAAGCATGGCTTAGCACTCTGCTGCACAACATCACTTACTCCTCACAACTGCCTTGTTGGGGAGGCTGTCATCCCAGTTGTTATTTGTATTGCTATTACCCTATTTTATAAATTCAGAAGCTGAGGGTCAGAGACCTGACCAAGGTCACAAAGCGAGGCAGTGGCAAAGCAGGGCTCTGACGCCCATCCTTTGGATGCCGGGCACCCCTGCTGCCTTGGGAGCTCCTCCCCAGCCAGCAGCCCTCACCTGTGCAGCTCTTCATCAGAGGGGGAGTACTTGGCAGTGACGTCAGCCAGCTCCCCGAAGATCTGCTTGCTGTAAACGGTGAGGGAGGACAGCAGGACCAACTCCTGCCACGTGGAGCTCAGGAGGCACGTGTAATCCTTGATTGAGAGCTCGCAGAAGAAAGGCAGCTTCTTGATCCATGCGATCTGCCTGAAGAGCAGCTCGTCAGCCAGGCGGCAGAGCAGGGCGAACAGCTCTGCCTGCGTCACAGTGTACCTGCGGGCGACAGAGTCACGTCCATGGCCAGGAGGGGCGGAGGGGGCGCAGAGGGAGGACCCCTGAGGGCACTAAGGCTCTCTGGCAGTGGGCTCCTTGCCCGTCACCCTGGATCTCCAGCTCCACTAGTTCAGTGAGATAAAGGGGCCTGACTGGGGCCACAGCCAACTCAGGAGAGGCGGGTTTGGTGAGAGAGGCTGTGGAGGGGAAAGGAGGTGGTTATCAGGGAGTATGACTGTTAATGTTGGAGTCCACTGATGCTTCATGTGTCAGAGAAAATTCCCAGTCACTCCTGCAACGAGGGATCCATTCGGGGGACCTGATGTCCACTGAATACAGGGTCTGGCAGAAAAAGGAGCCTGGAGCCAAATGGCTAGAAAAGAAGCAAACACATTGAGAAGCTTTCTCTGCTCTCACTGCACCCCCTGGTGGTGAGGGTACGGGAGCTCGAGTTAAGAGTTGCTCAGCCCTTCTAAGCCACGGCAGGGATGGGAAGCACAGGACATGTCTCCGTCTCCGGACTTGATGACATAGGGGTCCCAGTTTTCTTTCTCTGAAGGCCCCGTGGCATGACTCTTCCCCACATACCCATGTCCACATTTATCAAGTTTTTGTGTGGCCTTCTTGGAGGTAGATATTTGAATTTCCTCTTTGAAATCAGAGACTAGCTTGAGAAATCTCAGGATTCCTTCTGGAGTAGGCCTAAGCTTAGAAATACTCAAACAGCATATGCTCCAGGCCAAAGGAGCAACAAGCATACCAGTGGGTAGGCCTAGAGGCTGGACTATTATCTCAGCAGGTACAGCCGACAGAGGAGTGAGTCTCCCCTCCCGTCCACTCAGGCCTGCACACACAGCACATGGCACCAGGCTGCCCCGGGTATGCTGGCTAGGCATGCAAACAGGCTCCCACCAGTCAGTGCCATCCATGTCTTTCTTGAGGTACCTAGATTTGATGTATGATCATCTCCAGAATTATAGCTCATCTCTGACTCAGAAGTGCTTAGACTCACCCCAGGGCCCAGCTTACCTAGGCCCAAGCAGAAACAAAAGCCCTTTACTCCTAATTCTGTAAGGATTAATAAACAGCCCCGACTCTGTGGGAGAAGATGCTCAAGAGAAAAATGAGGGACCACTGGCTTCAAAGATAAGCCCTCTGCTGCTGAGTCTTCACCCACCACCCTGGACGTATTCTGAAGCCTGGGATAAAGCCACCGGGGTGGAAGGAGGGTGGGGGTGGGGAGCACTGTGACGCCACAAGGGTGACCCAGGGCAGGGCTCACTCACCCATCTTCGATCAACATAGGTGTGCCTAATGGCTCCAGGTCCTCAGCGGACACCAGTTGGTGAATCAGACTGTATGACTGGGGATCCAGGCTGCGAGCTTGTGGGGGCAGAAGCGGCGAGTGAGCGGAATAGCCCAGAAGGTGCGGTATGTATTGGTAGTGGGGAGGCACAGACATCCCCATGTACTGCTCCCTGAATGCCATGAAGCCGTTTAGTTCCAGAGATCTACTGGAGAGAAAGTCTCGTGTCAAGCAGAAACTGGCAGGTCTACTGACTACTCAAAGGAAATGAACCAGAAGCTGGTTCTTTGGACCCGCAGTCTATCTTCAGCAAGCCAGGGACACAATTAATGGATACATATACCTCTCCCCTACTAGATAGGGCCTCTGCGAGTGTGTGTATGTACAGCTGACCAGTGGACACCCAGGACCTGGCAGTGCAGATGATGAATAAATACTGACTAAATGAATTCTTCATACAGGTGCCACATTTAGAGAGTTTTTAATGGATACAGGCTACGTGACAAAGGTGGGTGTTTTGTTTTTTACTGCTAAGAAAACGAAGGTACCAACAGGCTAAGTGCTTGCCAGGCCACAAAACAAATCTAGCACTTAGCAAACAAATCTATCATGTGGCAACCACTCCCTAGACATTCAAAGGAAGGAACAGACTAAAGAACTGAATGAATAAAGGTTATAATGAAATAGGAAGAGAAAGGGAGACTTTTATCTTCTTTTCCTGTTTTCAGAGAAATCTAGCCACTATTGACTAATTTTTTAAAATCCTCTAGTTTTACATAGATGCATTTCATGTAACAGGGATGAGCAAACAATGGCCCATGGCCTATTTTGTAAATGAAGTCTCAGCGGAACACAGCCGTTCACTCACTGACATACACTCTCTCTGGCTGCTTTTGCACTATGATATCACACTTGAGTGGCTGAGTCCCAGACCGTAAACCTGCAAAGCCTAAAATATTTACTATCCGGCCTTTATAGACAGTTTGTTGATCCCTTTTTTAAGAAAGATTCCTGGGGAGAGAAAGCCTTCCCTGGTAGCTGATGGCTATATTTCACACCTAACAACTGACTTAAGGTACCATTCTTTTTTTAAATTTTTTTTTTATTATTATTCATTTTAGAGAGGAGAGGGAGAGACAGAGGAGAGACAGAAGGGGGGGAGGAGCTGGAAGCATCAACTCCCATGTGCCTTGACCAGGCAAGCCCAGGGTTTCGAACCGGTGACCTCAGCATTTCCAGGTCAACGCTTTATCCACTGCGCCACCACAGGTCAGACGTAAGTACCATTCTTGAAACAAGAGTCTCCAAATTGTTATTCCATGATAGCAGCAAATCTGACTACGTTAAAAAGTTTTCCCTGTTTCTTAAAATTGATAAAGAGAAAATCTTCACTCTTAATGAGGCGGAGAAATTATTACTTAATTTAACATTGTCAGTGTGGCTTGTTTTATTTCAGCGGTATAGTTAACAGGAGAAAATAGCTTCATTTAAACTGTGCTGTAGGTGAAGAAGGCATGGGTAGTAGCTCTAGCATTTTAATCAGTCTGCAGAAAAGACCTGATATTTGTAAGGTCTCTAGCAAAAATGGGTTGTAAAATGCTACTCTGCATCATCCTGGACCCTACCCCAAAAGACTGAGAGCAAGAGTACAAGGCCGAGACGAACTGGCAGGAACACCCAGCACGGAGGGCTCCTCACGGGCCCACCCTCTGGGCGACCCCTACAGCAGTGGTCCCCAACCTTTTTTGGGCCACGGACCGGTTTAATGTCAGAAAATATTTTCATGGACCAGCCTTTAGGGTGGGATGGATAAATACACAAAATAAAATTATGCGACCGGTGTAAAAACTGGTCTTTTTAAATATAATTGTCGAACTTACGAGACAAGCGTCAAGAGTAAGTCTTAGATGGATGTAACAGAGGGAATCTGGTCATTTTTTAAAAATAAAACATCGTTGGCCCTGGCCGGTTGGCTCAGTGGTGGAGCGTCGGCCTGGCGTGCGGAAGTCCCGGGTTCGATTCCCGGCCAGGGCACACAGGAGAGGCGCCCATCTGCTTCTCCACCCCTCCCCCTCTCCTTCCTCTCTGTCTCTCTCTTCCTCTCCCGCAGCCGAGGCTCCATTGGAGCAAAGGATGGCCCAGGCGCTGGGGATGGCTCCTTGGCCTCTGCCTCAGGCGCTGGAGTGGCTCTGGTCGAGACAGAGCGATGCCCCAGATGGGCAGAGCGTCGCCCCCTGGTGGGCGTGCCGGGTGGATCCCGGTCGGGCTCATGCAGGAGTCTGTCTGACTGCCTCCCTGTTTCCAGCTTCAGAAAAATACAAAAAAAAAATAAAATAAAATAAAAAAATAAAACATTGTTTAGACTTAAATATAAATAAAACGGAAATAAAGTTAAGTTATTTATTCTTTCTCTGTAGACCGGTACCAAATGGCCCACAGACCGGTACCGGTCCACGGCCCGGGGGTTGGGGACCACTGCCCTAGATGATGCTGGCTTTGCCTTGAAGCTCACCTGGAGGACAGCGTGGAGCCTGGTGAAGGCTGGTTGCTCTCTGAAGCCCTGTTCCCAGGGGAACTGTGGTCGCTGTCACCATGGTTGCTCCAGTGATTGGCCTCGTCCTCAAATTCCTGCCCAGACATGATCCTTTCAATTTCTTCCTCTGATATCTTTGACAAGGAATTGATACATGTTAGACTGGGTGCTCAGAATACCCTCTGTTCCCTCTTTAGGACTGAGAACTTATTTAAACTTCACGAGGATCCCCACACTCTCTAGAGAGAAACCCAGATACCCTTAACCCAGGACAGTTTGGTTGCCTGCCTCCCTCCAGCACCATGGATCACTACGGCCTTCCTCTTGCCCATTTACCTCTCTCAAGCCATAAAGCCTCTGTGTTCTTTAATATTCCTTTGTCCTTGAGCCTATTCTTTCCTATCCCTGAAACACCCCTCCGCAATAAATCACCTGCCCTTTAAGACCCAATTCAAATGTCACTTTGTGAATCCTTCCAACACCTTTGTGAATCCTTCTATCACTAGACAAAATTTTAGGTCCTTCGTCTATCCACTCATAATTCTATGCATTCTGAGAGGCCAAATAGCATAATGGTTTAGAGTATAAATTCTACAGTCAAATCACCTTTGTTCTAATCCAGGTTCTACCACTTTCTAGTTGTACAATCTTGAGCAAGTCAGTTAACTATAGGAACCTAAATTCCTTCATATATATGGTGAAGAAAGTAATAGTATCTACCTCACAGGATTGATATGAAGATTAAATTAGTACATTATCACATGTTTAGAAAAGGGCCTGGCACATAGTAACAATCATGAAAGATGACAATGACATCTTCATCATTAGTGTTATTTTTATAGCATTTATGGTAATTAATCACAAAAATATCTTCTATGAGACCTAAGACTATGATAGGATTTTTTTAAAAAGTAAGTACTCAATAAATGCATGTTGGATAAATGCATACCTATTAAGTACTGACCACAAACCTTCATGTGGATTTTCTTAGTAAGAAAGCTCAGACCAATGAACTGACTTGCCCAAGATCAAACAGCATGGCTATGTCTAGGCAGGAGTTTGAAGAAAGGGTCAACGTATCCAAGTAGTCAGTCCAGTACTCTAGCTAGTATGCTACATAGGGAGTAAACAAACACGTCCATAAAGTGTCTCACCCTAACCGCCTCAATTCAGCATGTAGGAGACTGAGTGCTAAGGGGGGAGGCCAGATGGATTTTGATTTCTTGTTCTGAAAAGAACAGGAGGACACTGTCTCCCAAGTCTGTCGAACTCACACCTGCATAAGTTTTTGCTCCAGGGGCCTGTGTGGAAACCTTGAACTGTTCTGATCATAAATACAGGAGGCATTAAGAGATGAAAGCCAGCCAGCACACAGGAATTGGGAGAAAACAAGAAACACTTAACTGGTGTATAGGTTGAGTGACTAATCTTAAATAGCTTGAATTACATATTGAATTGGAAGGGTTGTCTTTCTTTACTCAGTCACATGTAGCAAAAAAAACCCCAAAAAACCCCAAACAACTTTTCTCTAAGGAGTCCTTATAACACTAAAATCACTGTTTGTATTTTTTAAGACATGTGAAGACAAATGGCGTCATCAAACTACAAGGTATCTACTGAGGCCATGACTGCAGCATCACTACCCGCAGTGATGGCGAGGAGAGCAAGACCAGAGCTCGGTGGGCATGGAATAACTTGAGCTGGGTAAAAAGGGCCAGTCCTGGCAACGCCAGCTTATTCCAGCTGGGAGCCAAAGTCAGACTGCACCCACGGGACACGGGCAAATCACTGATGCACTGGCTGGGGACAGACCATGCTGGCAGTACCTGAAGCTGTGTTCAAATCTCATCTACAATTTCCTAGCGGGGCACTTACTGTAGGGCGAGTTGTTCAAATTCTCAAAGCCTTAGCACCCTCACCTGTAGGAGATAATGGAGATAATACCACCTCCCTCATAGCTCAGGATTCCCTCACAGGATACTGGAGCAAAGAAACATGCAGGTTTGAGTCAGAAAGACTTGGAGGTTAATGTAAGATAAAGTTACGAACTGCAGGTGCACAACAGGTGCTCAAAAAATGGAAATTCTATCTTATCTTTAATTATGCTTAATTAAACACATTTAGGAACTTGGGAATCATAGGTCTGACACCCTAGAAACAGTAAAAAACAAAGGAAAATTATATGCCCAATATCAAAGAGTCAAACGCAATGACAAATGAAATTGGTTTCTCTGAATATCAACTCCCCCAGTTCTGCATAGAGTCTGGAGATGTAAAGAGAGCCACACAGGGAACCTGCCCACAGTTAACACCATATTCAGTGGTGAAAAACTGAAAGCTTTTCCTCTAAGATCAGGATCAAGGCAAGGAGGTCCACTTTTTTTTTAATTTACTCATTGATTTTAGAGAGAACCAGAAACATCAGTCCATTTCTGTATGTGCCCTGACGAGATTAAACTGGCAACCTCTGTGTATTAGGACAATGCTCTAACCAATTGAGCTATCCAGCCAGGGCAAAGAGACACACTCTTAACACTTCTATTCAACATAGTAGTGGAAGTCCTAGCAGAGCAACTAGGCAAGAAAAAAAAAAAAATAAGCAAAAGACATCTAACTCAGAAAGGAAGAAGTAAAATTATCTCTGTTCACAAATGACATTATCTTACAGGTAGAAAACCCTAAAGATCCCATCAAAAAAACTGTCAGAACTAATAGGAGAATTCAGCAAACTTGCAGGATACAAAATCAACATACAAAACTCAGCTGCATTTTCATGCTAATAATGAATTATCCAAAAAGAAAACTAAGAAAACAATCTCATTTACAATAGTATCAAAAGAATAAAATGCTTAGGAATAAATTTAACTAAAGAGGTCAAAGGCCTGCACACTGTTGAAAGTATATACCAATGAAAGAAATTAAAAACATAAATAAATGGAAAGACAGCCCGTGTTCATAGATCAAAAGACTTATTATATATTGTTAAAATGCCCATGCTACCCAAAGTGACCTATAGATTCAATGCAATCCCTAGAAAGACCTCAATGGTATTTTTTGCAGAAACAGAAAAAATAATCTTAAAATTCTTATGGAAGCACAAAGAACCCCAAACAGCCAAAACAATCCTGGAGAAAAAAAAACAACATAGCTAGAGACCATCCAGTTCCTCATCTCAAAACATATTGCAAAGCTACAGTAATCAAAACAGCGATAATTACTGTCCCAATAAATTCAATAAAAAAAAGTAGGGAACTGCTGTAAGGACAGACACAAAGACCGAGGGAATAGAACAGAGGGCCCCAACATACGTATATGGTCAAAAAAATCTTTGACAAAGATGCCCAGACTACACAATGAGGAAGGGTACTCTCTTCAACAAGTTGTGTCAGGTAAACTGGATGTCCATATGCAGAAGAATGAAATTAGATTTCATCATACACCAACACCAACTCAACATGGATTAAAAACTTAAATTTAAGACCTGAAAATATGTAACTCCTAAAAACATAAACCCATAAAGAAAAAGTTTCTTGACATTGGCCTTGGCAATGATTTCTTAAATATGACAAAAGTACAAACCAAAAAAAGCAAAAAAATAGACAAATTGGATTACATCAAACTAATATAATTCAGCAAAGCAAAGGAACCAATCACCAAAGTGAACAGTCAACATACAGAGTGAGAGAAAATATTTGCAAACCACACATCTGATAAAGGATTAATATGCAAGATACATAGGAAATTCCTGTAACTCAACAGCAAAAAAAGAAAACAAATAACTTGATTAAAAAATGATTAAGACCTGAAAAGACATTTCTCCAAAGAAGACATACGAAGAGCCAACATGTATATGAAAAGATGCTCAACACGACTAATCATCAGGGAAATGCAAATCAAAACCACAGTGCGAGATAGCCACATCTGTTAACATAGCCTCTATGAGAAAGAGGAGAAAACAACAAAACAAAAACCAGAAAATAAACACTGGAGGCGATACTAAGAATGGAAACCCTTATAGGGTAGGAATGGAAAATGGAATGTACATTCCACTGTGGAAAACAGTACAGAGGTTTCTCAAAAATTTTTTTTTTTAAATTCACAACAGACTGGCCATGTAACCCAGCGACCCAGTAGCAGAGGAGAGGATCCAGGTGAGCGGCTACAGGAGCATCTGGAACCCTGGGCTTCCGGGACGAATCACAGGGAGGGAGGCCTAGAACTCACCTGGACGGGCCCAATGCTCTTATTCCGGCCGCCAGGCATGCCGTCTTCTCTGATTGCTGGAAGGAAACAGAAGCAACGGTCAGACGCAAGCCCACAGAAGTCTAGGCACACAAAGAGAACTTCTTTGGCCAAAGCACAAGGTAGTAATTAGTGAAGCCAAGATAAAAACACAGGCCTTTCTGGCCTCAAAGCATACAATCTTTCCATTATTCCATGCTACCCCCTAGGCAGCAGACACTTCAGGGCCCCCAAGGTACTGAGTACACACTACACACACACTGCATACATTCAATCAACCAAGGTGACAGCGTCATTAATCGCCCCACAGTTACAAGTATCCCATCAGAATGATGCATCTGAAGACTCTGGTAAATAGAAAGAATTATTTTTGCTCTTAAATATTTTTCATCTCCAGTCTAAGTTTGAGTCTTAATTTGTAGAATGAGGAGAACAGGGGTTTTTTGTTTCATTTTGTTTTAATCAGCATACTGACTTCACTCATTCCTCTGTACAAAGGCAATCCGTCAAGTTCCCCTGCCAATGATTTTCCATTCAGGTGATTCACCAAAAGGAAGAAGTTATTTAGCATTTTCTAATTGTAAAAAGCATCCTTTAAATAGTACTTGCCTCATGAAGAATTACAACTACTAATAGTATTACCTTCCTTGTTCATGGAGCGCTTGGTATGAGGGGCACAGAGAAGAAACCCCGGATTTTGCAATTATAGAAAGGCTCCGGTGTCTGGCAAAGCTTTCTGGAAAAGACAACTTCTGATTGAATCTTAATGGATGAACAAGATTTATGTAGGCAGGAAAAGGGCGCTCCAGGCTGAGTGAACGGTGTTCAGAAAAGCTGCAAGGTGAAAGTTAGCATGGAGTGCTCTTTCTGGGAATTTCCAAGTGTGCGTGTGTGTGTTTGTGCAGAGTAGCAAAGGTGAGGCTGGAGAGGCCAACTGGGGCCAGATCACAGAGGGCCTTGAATGCCAGGCGGAGAGCACAGACTTTCACAGAGGAGCCTGGGGGTAAGACAAGAACGAATAGGTCAGCTTGGCATTTTATTTTATTTTTTTTTTCATTTTTCTGAAGCTGGAAACAGGGAGAGACAGTCAGACAGACTCCCGCATGCGCCCGACCGGGATCCACCCGGCACGCCCACCAGGGGGCGACGCTCTGCCCACCAGGGGGCGATGCTCTGCCCATCCTGGGCGTGGCTATGTTGCGACCAGAGCCACTCTAGCGCCTGGGGCAGAGGCCACAGAGCCATCCCCAGCGCCCGGGCCATCTTTGCTCCAATGGAGCCTTGGCTGCGGGAGGGGAAGAGAGAGACATAGAGGAAAGCGCGGCGGAGGGGTGGAGAAGCAAATGGGCGCTTCTCCTGTGTGCCCTGGCCGGGAATCGAACCCGGGTCCTCTGCACGCTAGGCCGACGCTCTACCGCTGAGCCAACCGGCCAGGGCCAGGTTGGCATTTTAAAAAAATCCGTGATGGGCACTGTGGAAGGTACTTTGGAGGGAGTAAGAGGACAAACTAATGGCATCAAAAGAGAGCAAGCTGCTCTATAATATACCTTCTTGAAAAGAAGTTACCATGAAGAGTGTAGAAAGTCCTTGGGGCAGGGTTGGTTGCCTCGAAAGGTGAGGGCTCCAAGAATAACACTCAGTTCCTGTGGCAACTGAAAGGCTAACAGGAAGTTCATTTTCCTTAAAGCAGACATCATTCTTGGTATCCTTAGTATACACTTCAGAATTATACAAATTTGTGTCTAAATCCTGTTTTTGCCTCATCTATATAATTACAGACAAGTTTCTTCATATCTCTGAATAAAACTTCAAAATAAATAAAATTTGCTTAAGAATAAAAAGAGGCTATTGGGCCTGACTGGCGGTGGTACAGTGGACAGAGCATCGACCTGGGATGCTGAGGACCCGGATTCATAACCCTGAGGTCGCCAGCTTGAGCGCAGGCTCACCAGCTTGAGCAAGGGGTTGCTAGTTTGAGCGTGCGATCATAGACAGGATCCCTTGGTCGCTGGCTTGACCCCAAGGTCACCTGCTTGAACAAGGGGTCACTGGCTCAGCTGGAGCTCCCCGGTCAAGGCACATATGAGAAAGCAATCAGTGAACAACTAAAGTGCTGCAACTACGAGTTGATGCTTCTCATCCCTCTTCCTTCCTGTCTCTGCCACTCTCTCTCTAAGAAAAAAAGAGGGGCTACTGGAACTTGTCTTGTGGGGGTATTATAAGGATTTTATATAAAATAATACAGCTAAAGCACCATACAGCCTGGCTTATATAGGTACTTAGTAACTAACCCTTCCCTCTCCCCAGACTCTTTTCTCCGCACACAGGAGTGAAAACACCAAGGTTCCAGTCTCAATTTTGCTAGAGCATAGAAGACAACATAGTCTTCTTCATTTAAAAATATATATTTTGGCGATTTAAAAAATTACTTTAAATTGATTGTTAAAGGGGGGCAAAGGAGAGGGGGAGGGCAAGAAGGGAGAGAGGGCAAGAGAGAGAGAGAGAGAGAGAGAAACATCAAATTGTTATTCCATTTATTCGTGCATTCATTGGTTGATTCCTCTCTGTGCCTTGACTAGGGATCAAACCCACAACTTGGCCATGTTGGGACAACGCTCTGATCAACTGGGCTACCCGACCAGGGCTTCACACAGTCTTCTTCACAAGGCTGCTGTGACTTTATAGTGAGAAACATACACAGCCTGTGTTAAGGCTAAAAGCATGCCAGTTTACCTGGGAACTCTCTTTCAACCTGATTTCAAGTTCTAAAAATCCTTAAAATTCCTGCTGTTTCAGGGTCAGTGACAGTCTTCAGGCTTCTATTTCCAATACTGACATCTCACACGTCTTTGCTTCAGCTCACAGGTACAGACCAAGATCACTGGCAGGAGAACACCAAATATATTTCACTTGAAATCTCACTTTAACTGTCTTAGGGAAGGAATTCAATTGCTTTTTCCTCTATTTAAAGAGCCACAAACCTTAAAAGATTTATATCTTGACAATTTCTTGTTCTGCTAATTAAAGGGTCATGCTGTCCCTCAACCCAACCTATAACCCATGAGGATTAGTATCACTTCCACTGAATGGACGAAACTAAAGCTCAGAGAAATGAAGGATTTTGCTTCAGGTGACAGAAACGACACAACAGGCTCAGGCTTGGAGTCCAGGCTGTCAGACTAAGGCCAGCCTTCTCTTCATTGCTGGTACGTCTCATAGTGTGTGCATCCCACTGGAGAGACATAGTTTTAGGTGCTGCATCGGTGAACTCTTAATTATACGTTTACCTTTTTTTTTTTTTTTTTTGTATTTTTCTAAAGTTGGAAATGGGGAGGCAGTCAGAAAGACTCCACATGCGCCCGACCTGGATCCACCCGGCATGCCCACCAGGGGGCGATGCTCTGCCCATCTGGGGTGTTGCTCTGTTGCGACCAGAGCCATTCTAGCGCCTGAGGCAGAGGCCACAGAGCCATCCTCAGCGCCCAGGCTATCTTTGCTCCAATGGAGCCTTGGCTGCGGGAGGGGAAGAGAGACAGAGAGGAAGGAGAGGGGGAGGGGTAGAGAAGCAGATGGGCGCTTCTCCTGTGTGCCCTGGCCGGGAATCGAACCTGGGACTCCCGCATGCCAGGCCGATGCTCTACCACTGAGCCAACCAGCCAGGGCCTACGTTTATCTTAACATGCATTAAAGAAATACTGATTTCCCAGCTGATAAAAAATATTTTTTGAAAATTAACTTTGATTTTTTTAAAGTTGATTTAAAGAATAGAAAGTGAATAGTCCTGGCTTAGTCAGAGATGGTAAAAGCTGTCAAGACGGCCTGAAGTGTGGGAAACAATACAATGTACCGCAGTGCCTGTGTAAAAACAAAACCTTGGGTCATGTTTCAAAGCCTACAGTGTACTCACGTTACCTCATTTGATCCTCAAAACTACCTGGCAGGTATATATTATTATGCTATGCAGTTCAGAGATGAAGAAACTGAAGCTCAGAGAGGTGAAGGGTTGCCCAATAGTACTCAGGAAAGAGCGGACAGAGCTGGGATTTCAGTTTGGGTCTTCTGCCTCTGGAGCTGGGCTTGCCCCGTGAAGCTGCACTGGGCTAAGAGCAGTATTTCAGGAGGGCCGAGTCTTTCTGGTAGTGAACTGGTTAAAAAGAAACAAACAAAGGGTGTTTGGGAACAAAATTACAGGAATGGTTCTGCTGCCCCTCTACGCTGAGGCAAGGGGCACCAGCTCTGGCTCTTCTAGCTGCTCAGAAAGCAGACACTTTCTGCTCTGGAACATGTTCTACCGTTCCTCACTCAGGCCCGGACAGCCAACCAAACCCAGAAACCAGAAACATGACTAAGACACGAAGCTAATGACATCAAGGCCCTGCTGAAAACCTGCCACTGGATCCCGCTGGTCTGCGGGCGAAGGCCAAGCTCCCTAGCTTTGCATGTAGGACCCTCTGTGATCTGGTTCCTCTGGGCTCCCCATCCTCGACTCTCACCACAGCTGTGCAGGACCCACAGAGAACTGTTCATTAGTCCTTGGACATGACAATTGTTTCACGCACTTGTTGACCCCTGCTCAGAAAGAAACTTCACAGCAGAAAATTCTGGCAGCACCACTTTACCCACGTGATTCAAGTTAACATGACAAACAAGGGGACAAATTTATACCCTGTGCTCTGGACAGATGCACTGAAAGGACACATGTCACTTTTGTGGCATTCTCGCTAGAAGTGCATAACCTGAATCTCATCATGAATATCTAGTTGAGGAACAGTTTACAAAATGTAAATTACTTGTTTTCTTCAAAGCTGACAATGGTAGTAATGACCAAAAAAAGCTGAGAAACCACTTCAGATTAAGATTAAAGAGCCATAAAAACTAAATGTAAGGTATTGGCAACTAGATTAGAAAAAATAAATTGTTATAAAGGACATAGAGACGATCAGTAAAATCTGAATGAGGTCTGATAATAGTGGCTATGTTAGAAGTAAACCCCTTTTTGAGGTCTGTAATTTATTCCCAAATAGTTTCTATCACCCCCTTTTACCCTAAGAAGAAGGAGAGAAGGGAGAGAAGGGAGAGGAGGGAAAGATGGGAGAGAAGGGGGAGGAGGGAGAGAAGGGGGAGGAGGGAGAGAAGGGAGAGAAGGGGGAGGAGGGAGAGAAAGGGGAGGAGGGAGGGGAGGGGGAGGAGGGAGAGGAGGGGGAGGAGGGAGAGAAGGGGGAGGAGGGGGAGGAGGGAGAGGAGGGAGAGAAGAGGGAGGAGGGAGAGAAGGGGAGGAGGGAGAGGAGGAAGAGGAGGGAGAGGAGGGGGAGAAGGGAGAGGAGGGGGAGGAGGGAGAGAAGGGGGAGGAGGGGGAGGAGGGAGAGGAGGGAGAGAAGAGGGAGGAGGGAGAGAAGGGGGAGGAGGGAGAGGAGGGAGAGGAGGAAGAGGAGGGAGAGGAGGGGAGAAGGGAAAGGAGGGGGAGGAGGGAGAGGAGGGGGAGGAGGGGGAGGAGGGGGAGGAGGGGGAGGAGGGGGAGGAGGGAGGGGGAGGAGGGAGAGGAGGGAGAGGAGGGGGAGGAGGGAGAGGAGGGAGAGGAGGGGGAGGAGGGGGAGGAGGGAGAGAAGGGGGAGGAGGAAGAGAAGGAAGAGGAGGAGGAGGAGGGAGAGGAGGGGGAGGAGGAAGAGGAGGGAGAGGGGGAGAGGAGGGAGAGGAGGGGGAGGAGGGAGAAGAGGAAGAGGAGGGAGAGGAGGGGGAGGAGGGAGAGGAGGGAGAGAAAGGAGAGGGGGGAGAGGAGGAAGAGGAGGGGGAGGAGGGAGAGGAGGAAGAGGAGGGAGAGGAGGGGGAGGAGGGAGAGGAGGGAGAGGAGGGGGAGGAGGGAGAGGAGGGGGAGAAGGGGGAGGAGGGGGAGGAGGGAGAGAAGAGGGAGGAGGGAGAGAAGGGGGAGGAGGGGGAGGAGGGAGAGGAAGGAGAGGAGGGGGAGGAGGGAGGGGAGGGGGAGGAGGGAGAGGAGGGAGAGGAGGGAGAGGAGGGAGAGGAGGGAGAGGAGGGGGAGGAGGGAGAGAAGGGAGAGGGGGGAGAGGAGGAAGAGGAGGGGGAGGAGGGAGAGGAGGGAGAGGAGGGGGAGGAGGGAGAGGAGGGAGAGGAGGAAGAGGAGGGGGAGGAGGGGGAGGAGGGAGAGGAGGGAGGGGAGGGGGAGGAGGGAGGGGAGGGGGAGGAGGGAGAGGAGGGAGAGGAGGGGGAGGAGGGAGAGGAGGGGGAGGAGGGAGAGGAGGGAGAGGAGGGGGAGGAGGGAGAGGAGGGGGAGAAGGGAGAGAAGGGGGAGGAGGAAGAGAAGGGAGAGGGGGGAGAGGAGGGAGTGGAGGAGGAGGAGGGAGAGGAGGGGGAGGAGGAAGAGAAGGGAGAGGGGGAGAGGAGGGAGAAGAGGGGAGGAGGGAGAGGAGGGGGAGGAGGGAGAGGAGGGAGAGGAGGAAGAGGAGGGAGAGGAGGGGGAGGAGGGAGAGGAGGGAGAGGAGGGAGAGGAGGGAGAGAAAGGAGAGGGGGGAGAGGAGGAAGAGGAGGGAGAGGAGGGGGAGGAGGGAGAGGAGGGGGAGGAGGAAGAGGAGGGAGAGGAGGGGGAGGAGGGAGAGGAGGGAGAGGAGGGAGAGGAGGGAGAGAAAGGAGAGGGGGGAGAGGAGGAAGAGGAGGGAGAGGAGGGGGAGGAGGAAGAGGAGGGAGAGGAGGGAGAGAAAGGAGAGGGGGGAGAGGAGGAAGAGGAGGGAGAGGAGGGGGAGGAGGAAGAGGAGGGAGAGGAGGGAGAGGAGGGAGAGAAAGGAGAGGGGGGAGAGGAGGAGAGGAGGGAGAGGAGGAAGAGGAGAGGGAGGAGGGAGAGAAGGGGGAGGAGGAAGAGAAGGGAGAGGGGGAGAGGAGGGTGAGGAGGGTGAGGAGGGTGAGGAGAGGGAGGAGGGAGAGGAGGGGGAGGAGGGAGAGGAGGGGGAGGAGGGAGAGGAGGGAGAGATGGAAGAGAAAGGGGAGGAGGGAGAGATGGAAGAGAGGGAGAAATGGGAGAGAAGGGGAAGGAGGAGTCATTTCTAAAAAGCTCTGCAAGTCCGTAAGGAGCTTGAACTTCGACCCCTTCAAGAGTCTGTCCCTGAGATGTCTCTGCTCTGCTCCTGTCCCGGTAAAGTATACGGAAACGCCACAGGGTCACCGCTTCACAGTGCCGTTCTATAAACACGAACCTCCTTCAAGAAACTTTGCTCAACCTTTTTAGAAATTTAAACTAGTTAACTAGCAAATTATGAAACAAAGTGAAAGGGATTTTAAAGTTTTTCACACAATTACTTAACAGATACGAATCTCTCCATGAGGCTCAGTTTAGCTCTCTCTTGCCTCTGACGAT
The DNA here is from genome assembly GCF_036850995.1 of Saccopteryx leptura. Taxonomy (NCBI): domain Eukaryota; kingdom Metazoa; phylum Chordata; class Mammalia; order Chiroptera; family Emballonuridae; genus Saccopteryx; species Saccopteryx leptura. The sequence goes on along the minus strand of NC_089504.1, from coordinate 10,890,602 downwards.
TTTAACAGTATCGCAGTTTTATCTGCAGTTTCACTTTCCCTGGTTTTAGTTACCTGTGGTCAACTGTGGTCAGAATATCGTCAGTTTTAAACTGCACTTGTTCTGAGCGGTGTAATGACACCTTGTCTGTCCTGCCCGGACGTGAATCATCCCTTTGCCCAGCGGATCCATGCTGCCCACCCCATTAGTCACGCTCCACTCACTAGACCACATTCACGTGCCGTACTTCCTCGAGTACAAGGCGCTCCCACGTATAAAGACGCACCTTAATTTTGGGGCCCAAAATTTGAAAGGAAAAAAAAAGTACTATTACATAAAATTATTGAACTCAAGTTTTATTTTATTTATTTTTTTTGTATTTTTCTGAAGCTGGAAACGGGGAGAGACAGTCAGACAGACTCCCGCATGCGCCTGACCGGGGTCTACCCGGCACGCCCACCAGGGGCAGGACGCTCTGCCCACCAGGGGGTGATGCTCTGCCCCTCCGGGGCGTCGCTCTGTTGCGACCAGAGCCACTACAGCACCTGGGGCAGAGGCCAAGGAGCCATCCCCAGTGCCCAGGCCATCTTTGCTCCAATGGAGCCTCGGCTGTGGGAGGGGAAGAAGAGACAGAGAGGAAGGAGAGGGGGCGAGGTGGAGAAGCAGATGGGCGCTTCTCCTGTGTGCCCTGGCCGGGAATCGAACCCGGGACTTCTGCACGCCAGGCCGATGCTCTACCACTGAGCCAACCGGCCAGGGCCGAACTCAAGTTTTATTCATCATAACATTCACACAACTCCTCATCACTGTCAAAATTCTCATCCATTAAACAGTTTGTCCTCATCTGTGTCTGATGATGAATCACTGTCTTCAACAATGAGCGCAAAAACCAAGCACAAAAAAGCAGGAAATGCAAGTAGAAAAATTACAACCATTGTATAAGACACACCCAGTTTTTAGACCCCAATTTTTGGGGGGAAGGTGCATCTTATACATGGGGACATACAGTAACTTTTATTATAGTATATTGTTGTAACTGTTCTAATTTATAAGATTAAATCTTATAGGTATGTATGTACAGAAAAAACCTAGTATGTATAGAGAAGTTAGCACTATCCACGGTTTTCAAGCATCTGCTGGGGGCCCTGGGATGTATCTCCTGCAGATAAGGGGACCATTCTATTTCCCCATCCCACTTGCAGCTCTGGCCCCCACCAAATCAGGCATCACACCAGGAGGCATCCTACCTTAACTGGCTTATCTGCTGAAGGACATAGAGAAGGAGGGCTTGGTCATGGCCCAAGGGGCTCATTGTCTAAAAATGGGGAAACAGACAAGTTAGGGAAACTGCAAGTTAACAGACGAAGATAACACAAGGTTGTGGAAGCCCTGGAGGGTCACCTGGTCGGGGGAGGGCGTCAAAGAAGGCTTCTTAGAGAATGTCACAAATAAAAGATGAGCCTCGAAAATAAAAATGGGTATACAGTCAGGTAAAGAAGAGGGGGTAGAAAGAAAAGGGGGGTAGAATATTCCAGGAAGAGGAAATCATACGTGCAATGCCCCCAAAATGGAAACATTTGGGCTTAAAGAGCTGGGATGGATGCAGATTGTGTGTGGGGAGCAGCAGATAGAAGAGGGAAGGGATCATGTGCTGCAGCCAGAGTCAAAGGGCCCTGGAAAAGCACCCCCGTGAGCCCCACCTTATCCTGAAAACCTCAAGACAGGAAGAAATACGTGTTTGGGAGTACTGGGATAGCAATAGGGACGGACAGACAGGGCCCAGCCTCCACTCACTACTCTTAAAAGCTCCCGGCCTGGCCTGTGGTGGTGCAGGGGATAAAGTATCAACCCGGAATGCTGGGGTCGCCGGTTGGGAACTCTGGGCTTGCCAGGTCAAGGCACATACGAGAAGCAACTACTGTAAGTTGATGTTTCCTGCCCCCCCCCCACTTTCTCTCTCTCTCTCCCTCCTCTCTCTGAATCAATAAATAAAAATAAAATCTTAAAAAAAAATCTCCCTCACTGTCTTGCTAATTATTTTCATAAACAGTCAGTTTCCAAGTCTGAAAAGATATCTATAACCAGAGATGGTGGACAACAGAGGGCTGGTTCAAACATGGTAGAGGCATTTCTTTTTAACAATTTTTAAATTTTGAGACAAGTTTAACCCTGGCCAAGTAGCTCAGTTGCTTAAGCATTGTCCCAATATACCAAGGGCACATATAAGAATCAACCAATGAATGCACAAATAAGTGGAACAAGAAACTGATGTTCCTCACTCTAAAAATCTATTTAAAAAAAAAAAAAAAATTTGAGACAAGTTTAGATTTACAGAGTTGCAAAAATATGTAGTATAAAGAATTCCTATATACTCTACTCCCGCCTTCCCCTTCTGTTAACATCTTACATAACCAAAGACTACTCATCAAAACTAAGAAATGGACTTTGGTACAATATTAGTAACCAAAGTACAGACTGTATTCTGTTTTCCCCAGTTTCACTGATGTCCTTTTTCTGTTCTAGAATTTAACCCAGCATCCCACATGGCCTGTAGCTGTCATGTCTCCACAGTCTTCTTCAACTGTGACAGTTTCTTAATTTCTCCTTATCTTGTGTGACCTTGACACTTTTGTAGAGTGTTTGTAGAATGCAAGTTATTTTAAAGAAGGTCTCTCAATATGAGCTTGTCTGATTAGACTGGGAATAAATCTATTCCTGGGTGTGTGTGTGTGTGTGTGTGTGTGTGTGTGTGTGTGTGTGTGTGTGTGTATCGAGGGGTACATAATTTCAGTGTAAACACACTGATGTCAACCTTGATTGCTTGGTATTTTATCAGAATTCTCTACTAAAACTTATTATTTTCTCTTTGTAATTATTAACTATTCTGAGACTATACAAACATTGTTTCTGTCTAAACCTATGCTTGCTTTATTTTAGCGTGCATAAGTGGATCTTGCCTGCAGCAATTATAACTGTAGTTTTCTAAAACTAATTTTCTTTCTTTTTTTTTTGAGAGTGACAGACCGGAAGGGAGAGAGATGAGAAGCATCAATTCATGTTGCATCACTTTAGTTGTGCATTGGTTGCTTCTCATACATGCCTTGACCAGGGGGCTCCAGTCAAGCCAGTGACCCCCTTGCTCAAGTCAGTGACCTTGGGCTGGTGAGCCTGTGCTCAACCTGGTGACCTCGGGGCTTCGGACCCGAGACCTCAGCAACCCAGATCATCACTCTCTCCACTGCGCCACTACTGGTCAGGCCAAATCTAATTTTCTATTTCTCTCATTCCTTGTCCCACACATATCAATATATATATTTCTAATCAGTCTATCTGAACGTGACTCCATATGGGTACCTCTGACTCCAACCTGGCACCAGAGCTTGCTTCTAGCCTTCCCCTTCCTGATTTCTGACCTTCTCTGATGTGAGAAACCTGCCTCTCATTATCTGCAGTATGTTTACTTGTTTGTTCAAACCTAGAATCCAAAGAAAGTAGTGACGAATTCCTAATGCATAACTCTGAGAGAAACAAATTTACAAACTAGGATACTTTGTCTGCAGCTCTTTTTGTCCTCAGGCTGACAGTATACAGTCAGAGCGCTGCTTTCAAGGTCAGCTCCTCCTTTCTTCACATTCCCTTCAGTGTGGCCCCGTGATTTATTTGTATCGGTGAGATTCGTCTGTCACAGCCTGCATTCTATGCACACCCCCCCACACACCATATACAGGTTGCTTAAAAAAACAAAACACAACTATATCCAGTAAAGTTTGTGGTGTCTAATTTTATAGGTTTTGACAAATGCGTAAACTGATGAGTTGGACATCACAGTTCCATGCAGAACAGTTCCATCACCCCGATATTCCAACGGCAGCTGTAGTCCTACCTTCACTTTCCCAGCACCAGCCAGGAGGTGGCAGGGTTTCTCTCTGAGAGGCAGCCCTCACCAGGAGCTGAGCCCACCTGCTCTGCCTGCCACAGGGCCAGGGAGGCCACTCCCCCCTCTCATTCCTCGCAGCACCCTCTGGCTATGGTTAAACAGGTTAGAGTTAAGCTTCTTCCCTAAAATAGGTCCCTTTGGCTGGAAGCCTCTGAATCGCATGCTCCGCCCGAATAAGCAGGATGATTCATCTGAGCAGTCAAGGAGGCAACCCATTGATATACTGTGACAATGTCTCCAGTGAGGGCAACAAAGGGAGATGAAAAAACCAGAAACCAACAAATCAGGTGAAAGTGGGTAGATGACCACAGACAGACACTCTCTTAAAGACATTTCTTGCTTGATATTGGTGGGTAGTGTGGACCAAAAGTGAGGTTCTACGGACAGTGACCTCACAAGGTGATCTGGTCATAAATTCCTAACTGGGCAGGTCATGGTCAGTAGTCACGTTCCAGGCACATTACCTCTTCAGTAAAAGGTTTACCTTTGCCTTAAGCAAGCCCTTGTCCATTGTTTCTGTGCATCTAGATTAACACACCTTGGAAATAAACTACCCTAAAGGGAGCACATCATCTTAACTACCCTGTAATTCAATGCACATGAGCACCCGCAAGACAGCACAGAGTCCTAACTCCCCTGGAATCTGCCTCACATTCCTCCTTCATCTCAGAATGCAGACAAGAAACTGACTGTTCCTCGCCAAAGCCTCTGTCTCCTTCTTGAGATCTTGCTTCCAGGTGCACCCCGTTTTTGGCTCAAATTTTTATAAAAATTCTCCTGAAACCTGTATAATTTTATTAACCAATGTCAGCCCAATATATTCAACTATAAAAAAAAATCTCCACCCTGGCCTGGTAGTTCAGTCGGTTAGAGCATAGGCCCAGTACACCAAGGTTGCAGGTTCGATCCCCAGTCAGGGCACACACAAGAAGCAACAAGTGAACGCACAAGTAGTGGAGCGAAAAATGGATATTTCTCTCTCCCTCCCCCCCTTCTAAAATCAATTTTTAAAAATCTCCACAGGTTTGGCCATTCTTATGCCAACACCAGCCCTAAATAACAACCCAGTAAACTGTTTCACCTCCCGAAACTGCACCTGTAAACTGAGGGTAACAGTTAGTGACAGGGTTGTGTGTATGAGATAATGCATAGAAAGTGCACAAGTGTTTCTGGTACACATGGTGCTCATAAATATTAGCATTATAAATAAATTATACATGATCTAAATTTATCTCAATGACTTCCTGTATCTCTCTTACTTTTTTTCATAATGGACAAATTTTCAGATTTTTCTTGTCCCACACATAATTTTAAAAATCTGAACTATACCTGGGTGCCTGCCTGCATTCATTAATGCTATAAACCAGTTTGAAGAGTTCACTAAATCTGACTGATTCCCACCCCTGACACCACTACCATGAACCCCTAACACCTTGCTGGGCAGTTGTAGACACTGCCAAATTTAATCCTCCACAGAACTCTGACGGGGAAGTACTACCATACCACTCTGAAGGGAAGATAATTGAGCATCAGGGATAGAAAGCAAACTGCCCAAGGTCACAGGGCTGGTCTGTCACCAACCTCTGCCTCCAGGGCCTCCAGTCCTACTGAACTACCAAGGCCAACATTCTACCCCCACCTGCTTTCTTAGCCTGACTTGTTTTCCTGGTAGGGCTGGTACAGTCGACCCAAATCTTCAACCTTACTACTGGTGCTGCCCGGTAGCCAGTGTGCCACCAGCTCCTGCCCGGAGAGCTACTCCCACATCTCCCCATCTTATGCCATCGCTCCCCCCCTGTTGAATCCTCACTGCTTTCTTTGCACTCTTCTAAAAACTTTCCAGGTGGCTTTTCTGCTTCCCCCGCCCCAACCTCCAATCTATTCTTCAAAGCTGTCCCCTGGATAAATCCTCTTACAACATCTGTTTATTTATGTCATCTCAGACTAATGGCTCCTGGAAAACTTCCCAATAAATCCCCAATTCTTCGCCCACGTGGACGCAGATTCCTGAGCACGCCTAGCCCCAAGTATGCCATGGTTCTGGCAAACAAAATGATATCACATGCAGGACCTACTGCCTTCCTACCTTTCCACCTAAATCCCCACTTGCTGCCATCATGCCGAGAGAAGAACTAATGGAGCATATTAATCCCAGTTAGGACTTCATTGTTACTGGGGTCCTGCCACATGGAGCCCGTGCATTCATTCTCACAGCATGCTTAACATCTCACCAGTCTCTCCCCACGAAGTCCGGGAGGTCCCTGCAGTCAGGAAGTGTGCCAGCTTCATTTCGGGGTTGTGAGGACGCAGCACAAGACCTGGCACAGGGTGCAGGACTGGGAAATGAGTAACCCCCAGGCTGAAGAGCGGGCACGGAAGGCAAAGTGAGGAGGGAGAGGTGGTAACACAGCCACAAGCACCACTCACCCTTCCGGTTCATCCCCATCTGGAGGCATTTGAGCAGCCGGCAGTACTGGCACCTGTTCCTCTGCTTTCGAGACATGACACAGTTCTTGTCACGGCTGCAACGGTACACCCGCTTGTTGCAAATGCTCCGCTTGAAAAACCCTTTGCAGCCCTCACAGGAGATGATCCCATAGTGCAAGCCTGTGGCACGGTCCCCACAGATGAGGCAGCTTCGTTGTTCAGCCCGGTCATCTGGAACAGAAACTGAACATACTCAAGTTAGAACACAGCGAACAATGGCTTTAAGCCTGTAGTTCTAAAACAAGTAACTCTGCTCTGGGTAGATCAAGGGTCTACCCTCTGCTCTCCAGGGTCACTGGCAAATAGGAAACATCTCTGGAACCCTTGTGCTAGGAAGAGACCCCTGCACCTACCTGCAGTTACCACAAATACGGCCTATCACGCACACACGCGCACTCACACACACACGCAAATCTGTGGTGCTCCTCCCCCTGGGTTTCGTCATCACCTGGACCAGTATTCAAGTCAGAAACCTGGGAAATAGCTTTGCCTCCTCCCTCTCCTTTCGCTTCCTCAGCCATAGCTCATCACTTCTACCCTGTAGCAAGGTGATAAGGATTATTGAAAATGTACATACAGGCAGTCCCTGGACAATGAGCCAGTTAGGCTGAGGAAGACTTTCACATACTGTTAGTAGAAGTATTTATTGGTACAACTACTATGGAAAAGCGTGTCATAATTTTTAAAGTTGAAGACATACATATTTTATGACCTATTCCCAGGTACTTATCCAATAGAAATGTGTGCACATGTGTATCATGAAACAAATTAAAGACTGTTTGTAACAGCATGCTTTGTAAAAGCCCCAAATTAAAATTAACCCAAATATTTGTCAATGTTGCTATAGACAGCATAATTCATGTTGCTACAGACAGCACAATGGAATACTATACAGCAGGAAGTTAAGTAGTGAGATCATATAGAAAAATGATCAGAGATGGGTCTAGAAAACTAGTGTGGAATAGACTGAAATGGATTTTATGCTACTGATAAAAGGCTACTGCCATGGCCAATGAATTTGATAAAAAAAAATTTAAATTAATTAATTTAAAAAGGCAACTGAGATTTTTAAACAGATGTTCTGGATCAAAGTGAGATTAGGAGTATTAATCTCACAATGATGTGCAGGTGGATAGAATGGGCCGTGTAGTTAACAGGAATGGTGAAGAATGGCTAAACGAAGTAAAAACAACAACAAAGTTTAAGGAGTCAAGAGAGAGTGTATCGACTGACTAGATTACAGATTGGCGGGGGGCGGGGGAAGGAGGAGATATCAAAAGAGTCAAAAATAAACGACATTCTTAACCAAGAGGGCTATGAAAAACTGAAAAGCAAAAGCTGCTGAGTAAGGGACAAAAATCAATGGCATCAGTTTAAGAGAGGATGATGGGCGAGTCAAGCAGAAATATTCCACGGGCAGTTATTTAGGGGGCAATGGTAAAGGTGAGAGTGAAGGATTTGGGAGTCATCAACACATGGAAGCGTTCAAACCACGGCAAATACTCCAAGGAGGAAGGAGGTGTGTGGAGAAGCAGCAGCAGGAGGAAACCTGAGGAGAAGGGGAGGGGAGGGGAGGGGAGGGGAGGGGAGGGGAAGGGAGGGGAGGGGAGGGGAGGGGAGGGGAGGGCAGGGGAGGGAAAAGGTTAGGGGAAAAAAGTAGGATGACATGGTCAAAGAAGAAACAGGTAAAATATAAATCCCTGATTGTGAGAAAGAACAAAAGGATTTTGCAAAGAAAAGAGCACTGTTAAATGCAATGCAGATCAAAAGTGTGAGGAATAGGAAAAGGCTCTCAAAGATCACAACTGAGAACCATTTCAGGAACTGGTTAGAAAACACATCATCCTGAGCTAAAAATAGGTGTGTAGTAAAGAAATAAAATTCGTATTTTACTCAATAAATACGTACTACTCAACAATGGAGTAGTATTCTCCATTTAAGTGAGAGAGAAACATTTTGTAGGAAGAAGCAATAGATTTAAGCAGATGATTTTTTTTTTAACAAGAAGAGGTTCATATGCATTTAAAGAAGATAAACATAAGAAAGAAGGCTTGTAAGAATGAACTGTAATCCAGATATACTTTCAAAATAAAAAATTTGCATGAAAAGTAAAAAAAGCTAAACATTTTTAAAACTTTTCTTCTGTACTTTATTTTTATGAAGAAAAAGATAAAGTTATTTGCCTAGGGTCAGAAAAGTGAAGTGATTCACCCAAGGTCGTATAGTAAATCAGCCAGAGACGGAGCTCAGTTTTAACCTTACTACTTTTCCAAGCCGGACTTCCCATTACACCAGACTACCTTCTGTGGGGGTGGGGTGCAGGAAGAGAAGGGCGGCATGAGTCAAAAGGGAGCCTCAGTACTGCTGCTGCTTTTTTAAAGCTAAAGAAACAACATGAGTCACAAGAAAATCTGTGAAAACAAAGAACTAGAGGTATTCTTACCACCCAGTGAGTGAGCACCAAGTACTTTCATATTAGTGACCAGTTCTACTTTAATTTGGTTAAATACAGAAGAAAGTCTGAAACCAAAACACCTCTTACTCTCATACCTGGACTCAGTCCCACTGTTAACAAAAATACCTCCCCCACCCCCAAGAACAGCATTTTATCCATTCCAAGGGCTCAGGTTACATGAATTACATTTGGAAACTGATTTTTATCAAAACCTGCTTTTCAGACTGTGATGAAGGCCAGATTTAGGAAATGGAGAGTATAGCTGCTCACTCGACCAAAATTATTCTGACATTTAAGGCAATGTCAACTTGCCTGTCTAAAGAATATTTAAAACAAAGGGTTTTAACTGTTTCAACTGGATTACTGGTTCCAACTCCCTGATCAGATACACATCACATCCTAAGTACTGGCTCCACTCAGTTTCACAGGTTGCCACCATCTGAATGAAGGTGAAGGCTGCAGGTAGTATAGCAGAATTGAAATCAGAAATAGGTACCCTCAAAATTTCATTTTGCCAACACAGAATTTAAACAGAAGTAAATAAAAATCATAGGACTTCTTCTCTACTCAAAAACTTCTCCACTACACATACCACTATAAAAATCCATTTACAGAGGATACACATGAGTTCCTCAGGGGACATGACATTTCTAAAAAATGATATCAGTCAGTCTGACCTGTGGCGACGCAGAGGATAAAGCACTGACCTGGAATGCTAAGGTCCCCGGTTTGAAACCCCAGGCTTGCCTGGTCAAGGCACATACCAGAAGCAACTACTACAAGTTGATGCTTCCTGCTCCACTTGTACCCTGGCTCTTTTCTCTCTCTTTCAAATCAATTAATCAACAAATAAATGAAAATAAAAAATGACATCAGTCAAATGGAAACAAGTGAGCAAATTACAAGACTAGTGTGAATTGAATGGGAGTTATCTTACAGGTCCCTGAATAAGAGATGAAAAAAAGACAAAAGAATATGTTCCCATCATTAACTGCTTAAGCCTGGAAACAAAGATTAAAGGTTCACAAATTACAATTAGCTGAAGCCACATGAAATGAATCCAGGAAAAATGCTACCCCCTCACTGAACGAACAGGTGGGGGCAAGAAAATACAAATTCAGACTTCAGTCCCTAGTTCCTTCCTCTTATATGTAGGTCTCTTGAATTAAGAATCAAGTTTCTCTTTGTGATGAAAAGTTTTCCTATTCATGCAGTTGGAGGAAAGAACCTGCAAATCTGCAGTCTCTCCTATTTGGATTGTTACTTGGAATAGGAAAAAGACTTGATTCAGTCTGAGGAGTCTTCTTTATAAAAAACAAACAAACCTATTTAATCATTAATAGAGTGCTTGGCCCACATGCTACAGTTCTAAACAAGACGTATTCTTGAAGTTGGAAGTATTAAGTACACACTGACTCACTAATAATTACTACTTCTTGCTTCAACCATCCCCTGACATTATTCATTTATTCACTGATAACTATTTGAGGGCTCCCCCATGCCCTTCCTGTACCTCACAATACTGGTAAGGATTCAGCTAGGCTTTCTGATCTCAGGCTGGTCATTTTTCTATATATCAAAAAAGTAAAATAGTAAGTAGAGCAATTTCTTAATACCAAAATTTATTTTTTATTTTTTAGCTATTTTTATAGCTATACTTTTTTTGCCCCAGTTTTGAGACATAATTGATATACAGCATCAATATGTTGCTCCATCTATCCATGTATTCATTGGTTGGTTTTTGCAAGTGCCCTGACCCAGGATCGAACCTGCCACCTTGGTGTATCAGGACAGCACTCCAACCAACTGAACTACCTAGCCAGGGCCCAACTGTCATAATCTTGTGTTTCCATCATCAGATACTAATTAGAAGCTGATGTGGCTACTGAAGCTTTCAATGTTATTATACTACTGACTTTGATGATTGATGTTCTTGTTATGTATCTTAGTCATTTGTGATTTCTCTGATTACTGTTTTAGAATATGAAGTCATTAAATTTCAAAGCCAGAGAAGCCTTAAAAAATAACACTTCCTCATCCTCACTTGACAGATGAAAAAGCTGAGGGTAGAGAACTAAAGTAACTCAACATATCTGCGTAAGTCACCTCTACATTACAGTTGCCTCTGAATTTCATTTGGCCTATAAATGACCTATGTGTCTATAATACTCAATGGGTTGCTTATTGGGGATCACATAGATTTGCATACCCAACTCTATTCTAGTAAACTGATGACTGTAGAACTTGGGCATACTGTGGATTCATCATGAGTACCAAGTTGTTCAAGGCAACTCTCTGAAATTTTAATATTAGAACATAACATAGATGGGCCCTCAGAATCTCTACATAGTTTTCACATTGAAATCCTTAAAATATACTGTCACGTGCCACTTCAAAACAGAGATACACTGCTCAGAAATGTGTCACTAGGTGATTTCGTCATTGTGTGAACATCAGAGTAGACTTACACACACCCAAATGGTCAATTATACCACACACCTACACTGTATGGCATGGTCCACTGCTCCTAGGCTACATAGCCTATACAACATGTACTATACAAACAAGAGATGAAATCAGCCTGACCAGGCGGTGGCGCAGTGGATAGAGCGTCAAACTGGGATGCTGAAGGACCTGGGTTTGAGATCCCGAGGTCGCCAGCTTGAGCGTGGGCTCATCTGGTTTGAGCAAAAGCTCACCAGCTTGGACCCAAGGTCGCTGGCTCAAGCAAGGGATTACTCGGTTTGCTGAAGGCCCGCAGTCAAGGCACATATGAGAAAGCAATCAATGAACAACTAAGGTGTCACAAGGCGCAATGAAAACTAATGATTGATGCTTCTCATCTCTCCATTCTTGTCTGTCCCTGTCAATCCCTCTCTCTGACTCTCTCTGTGTCTCTGTAAAAAATAAATAAATAAATAAAAAAAATTTATTGAAGAGATGAAATCAAGCACAAGAAAAAAAGAAGCAATCAAGAGATGTGGTAAACACGAGATGTATGCGGCTGCTGCCACAGTAACACAGCATATTGTTTTACAGCAAAAATTTTTTTATAAAATAATAAAAAGTACAGTATAGTAAATACATAAACCAGTGACATCATTATTTACTATCACCGTCAAGTATTAGGTACTCTACATGATTGTATGTGCTATACTTTTTTTTTTTTTTAAATAACAAAAGGCTTTATTGAGTACAGAGCACGCATCCCACCCGGCAAGGTTCCCTGGCCCCGAAGAAAGATGGAGGCCAGGGAAGTCGCAACGATTAATGTGCTATACTTTTACGACTGGCAGCACAGGATTTTTTACACCGGCATCACTACAAAAGTATAATCCATTGCACCATAATGTTTTAATGTCCATGACATCACTACACGAGAATTTTTCAACTCCATCATAATCTTATGGAAAGACCATCCATCACATATGCAATCCATCACTGACCAGAATGTTATTAGGCGCATGACTATATATGTGAACTCTACGTGGACTAGCATTTTTTCTATCCTGATCACTGCTACCCATAGAGTCTTATAAAGTGAAAAAACTTGGGAATGTTTACTAGATGAATGAAAGAAACTGGACAAGCATTTGAATTCTCCCCTTTCTAAAACATTTTTCTCCCTTGGCTTCCAGGATACCACTCTCTGGGTTTTTTTGTTTGTTTGTTTTGTTTTATTTTTGACAGAGTGAGTCAGGGACAGACAGGAAGGGAGAGTGATGAGAAGCATCAATTCTTTATTGCGGCACCTTAGTTGTTCATCAATTGCTTCATATGTGCCTTGACTGGGGAGCTACAGCAGAGTAGTGACCCCTTGCTCAAGCCAGCAACCCTGTGCTCAAGCTGGTGAGCCCGTGCTCAAGCCGGCGACCTTGGGGTTTCAAACCTGGGTACTCCGCTTCCCAGTCCAATGCTCTATCCACTGTGCCACCGCCTGGTCAGGCTCACTCTCTGGGTTTGGCTACTTTCTCTCAAACCACCAGTTTCTCAACCTCTTTTATTAAGTACTCTTTGGAATTCCTGAATGTTACCATATCCTCAGGGGTTAGTCCCTGGGCCTCTTTTCTACCAATATTCTCTCTTTAGATGGCTTTGGCCTTCTACCTATATTGTGATAATTCAATGAAGTATACTTTTTTTTTAATGTTTATTTTATTGATTTTAGAGAGAGAAATGTGGAGGTAGAGAGGGAGGGAGGGAGGGAGGGAGGGAGGGAGGGAGAGAGAGAGAGAGAGAGAGAGAGGAACATCAATCTGTTTCTTTATGTGCCCTGACCAGGGATCCAACCAGCAACCTATGAGCTTCCAGGTGATGCTCTAACCAATTGAGCTATCCGGCCAGGGTCGGAGTATATGTTTAACCAAAATCTCTCTTGAGCTCCCTATTTAACATTCCATTTGGCTTTTTCTTTTTTTTTAATTGAGAGGTGAGGAGGCAGAAAGACAGACTCCCACATGCGCCTAGGCCAGGATTCACCCGGTAAGCCCCCTACTGGGCAATGCTCTGCCCATCTGTAGTTGTCGCTCTGTTACTCAGCAACCAACCTATTTTAGTGCCTGAGGTGAGGCCATGGAGCTATCTTCAGAGCTTGGGGCCAACTCACTTGAACTATTCGAGCTATGGCTGTAGAAGGGGAAAAGAGAGAGAGAGAGAGAAAGAAAGAGAAGGGGGAATCAAACCTGGGACTTCCACACGCTGGGCTGATGCTCTACCACTGAGCAAACCTGCCAGGGCTCCATTTGGTTTTCTAACAGGCATCTCAAACTTAGCAAAGTCAAACATAATTCTATATTCTACTCCTATTTCCTATATCAACATGTTTCTTGGATAACTTTTCCCCATCTTACTAACTGAAACCAATATTCATTAGTTGTTCAAATCTAGGAGTCATTCCTAAATCCCTTTATCCAAACTATCAGCAAACCCTATCAACTCAAAACAGATCTCAAATTTACTTTTTTTTTTTTTTGACAGTCAGAAAGAGAGTCAGGGACAGATAGACAGGTAAGAAGGGAGAGAGATGAGAAGCATTAATTCTTTTTTTTTTTTTTTTTTTTTTTTTATTTTTCCGAAGCTAGAAACAGGGAGAGACAGACTCCCGCATGCGCCTGACCGGGATCCACCCGGCACGCCCACCAGGGGGCGACACTCTGCCCACCAGGGGGCGATGCTCTGCCCCTCTGGGGCGTCGCTCTGCCGCGACCAGAGCCACTCTAGCGCCTGGGGCAGAGGCCAAGGAGCCATCCCCAGCGCCCAGGCCATCTTTGCTCCAATGGAGCCTCGGCTGCAGGAGAGGAAGAGAGACAGAGAGGAAGGAGAGGGGGAGGGGTGGAGAAGCAGATGGGCGCTTCTCCTGTGTGCCCTGGCCGGGAATCAAACCCAGGACTTCTGCACGCCAGGCTGACGCTCTACCACTGAGCCAACCGGCCAAGGCCGAGAAGCATTAATTCTTTGTTGCAGCTTAGTTGTTCATTGATTGCTTTCTCATATGTGCCTCGATGTGGGGGGGGGCTACAGCAGAGCTAGTGATCCCCTGCTTAATCCAGCGACCTTGGGCCAAGCCAGCAACCATGGGATCATATCTAGGATCCCACACTCAAGCCAGCGACCCCGCGCTCAAGCTGGTGAGCCCACGTTCAAGCTGGCGACCTCGAAGTTTTGAACCTGGGTTCTCCGCACCCCAGTCCAAAGTTCTATCCACTGTGCCACCGCCTGGTCAGGCTCAAATCTACTCTTTATCTCTATTACTACTAGCCCTACTTTAAGTTACCATCATCTCTCCACTGGATGATTGGTTCTGTCTTCTTCTCCTAAGCTCCCTACAATCAATTTTTCAATCCATTCTGTTAATGCAGTTGTGGGGAAGAAGATCTCTAAAAATTCTGCTGCTCAAAGCACTAATTACTTCCTCTTGTACCTGAAATAAAATCTGTGGCCTATCTACATGTAGCCCTGTATGACCAGGCCCTAGCCTCATTCTTTGACCTCCTCTAATTCTACCCTTCCTCTGCTCACTCTGCCAGAGGGAATCCTTTCTTACTGTCAAAGAGCAATTTTTAACCAAGTAAAGGATTACAAAGGACTAAATCACAATACATCAGTTCAGTTGTTTAACATTTCTAAATCTCATACAGCACTGTGAAACTGAGAAGACTCCCTGTGTCATCAAGCATAGGTTGACTAGTAAAAGAAAAAGGCTGAGCGTTGTAAAAGGTTTGAGACAAACTACAATTTTAGAATCACCTGGCAATATTAAGCAAACCACTTCAATGACTAGAAACTGTATCCCTTTTCCATCTTCAGTCACTTAATTTTTATATAGAAAACTCGTCCAAAAAGGACCTGTATCCAGAAAACATAAAGAACTCTCAAACTTCAACATTAAAAAAAAATCCAGCCCTGGCCGGTTGGCTCAGCGGTAGAGCGTCGGCCTAGCGTGCGGAGGACCCGGGTTCGATTCCCGGCCAGGGCACACAGGAGAAGCGCCCATTTGCTTCTCCACCCCTCCGCCGCGCTTTCCTCTCTGTCTCTCTCTTCCCCTCCCACAGCCAAGGCTCCATTGGAGCAAAGATTGCCCGGGCGCTGGGGATGGCTCCTTGGCCTCTGCCCCAGGCGCTAGAGCGGCTCTGGTCGCAACATGGCGACGCCCAGGATGGGCAGAGCATTGCCCCCTGGTGGGCAGAGCGTTGCCCCATGGTGGGCGTGCCGGGTGGATCCCGGTCGGGCGCATGCGGGAGTCTGTCTGACTGTCTCTCCCTGTTTCCAGCTTCAGAAAAAAAAAAAAAAAAAAAAATCCAATTAAAAAATTTTTTTAAACTTGGACACTTCAACAAAGAGGATATGTGCCTGGCAAAGAAGCATATGAAAAGATGTTTAACATCATTAGCCATTAGAGAAATGAGATACCACTACATATTAGAATGGCTAAAATTTTAAAATGACAATACCAAGTGATAGTGAAGATGTAGGGCATTGCCAGTAAAAATGTAAAATGATGCAACCGCTATGGAAACAGTTTGGCAGATTCTTACAAAGTTAAACATATACTTACTTACCATCTGACCCATCAAGTCCCCCCCAGGAATCTACCATAGGAAAATGAAAACTTAGGTCCACACACAAACTTGTACATAAATGTTTATAGCAGCTCCAATCATATTCACCCCAAATTGGAAATAAACAAAATGTCCTTCAAGAGGTGAATGAATCAACAAACATACAATGGAATACTACTCATCAATTAAAAAAGAACTGTTGATGTATGTAACAATATGAATGAATCTCAAAGGCATTACAGTGAATGAAAGAAGTCAGTTTCAAAAGGTTATGTAATGTTTGATTCTATTCATATACCACTGTTAGAAAGATAAAATTACAGCAACAGAGAACAGATCAGAGATTTCTAAGGGGTTAGGGGTAAGATGAGGATATGACCACAAAGGGTTAATAAAACTGTTCTGTATATTTTAGTTATGGTTACACAAGTCTATATTAATAGAACTGCACCCTCGATTTTACTGTATGTTCATTTTAAAATGAAAGCATCTTATCCAACAACATTAATATAAACTTTGATCACTAGATTATCAACTATTTCACCAAGATCTAGGTAAAACTACAATGATTATTTCAAAAAACATATACAACTTGCCCTAGAAAACCAAAAGCAACTTTTAGTCTAAACTAGTGAAAAGGTCTGGGTAAGCCATTAAGACTCTATTTCTTCATTCATTTAGGAAAAAAACCCAACAGACTCCGCCTCAGTTTGGAACATTCCCCCAGAGCACATGTGGCCCCTAGGCAGAGTGTATAACCTACAATCATTTAAACAAGCCCTCTCCCTCTGGCAATTTGTAACAAGGTTAAGTAAAGCTATTGCAAGTTCTCCCTAAATCCAGCAATAGTGTCCAGGCCTCTAGCTCTGAGGCAGGCCTGTGTTCCTTTAGAGCAAAGTACACTAACCTCTTCAACATATTTGCAAGGGGAGGGCTCTCCTGCTCAACAGGGTAAGGGGCATCCATTCATAGACCAAAGCTCTCTCTCGGGCTTCCCTTTGCATCTATAACCTACCGATCTTTCTAATTTATGAACCCTATAACTTACCCCATACCCTGTCAGGTTGCTTTATACTGTATTGCCTTTATTTACATGCTGCTCCTTCTGCCTGGAAGATCCTTTCCCCCTTTACCAGCCTGACAAACATCAACCAATCTGTCATGGTGCCTTCCTAGTTACAGCCTAACCTGACAGCCCAAACAGAAACTAGCGCACACTCTGTACCCTCCAGGACTGCTAACACTGTGCCTCCAACACTTGTTTCACTTTCTACTTACCTCCCTGCAGGAGACTGTATGCCCCGTCTGTGTCCCTAATATACCCCAAGCCCAGAGTAACCACTAGTGAATGTCAGGTGAATAAATGAATAGTGTAGCTTCTCTACTTGCAAATCAAAGTACACAATTTATAAGGACTCTAAACCAGTGTTTTTCAACCACTGGTCCATAAACAGGTCCCCCAGAAATTTCATGCCGGTCTGTGAGAGTTAACCACCTTGATGTATGAAGATTACAGATGTATGAAGATCTCAGCTGAATTCACTTGTGCTCAGGGTAATTTCTCCCTTAGTGGTCCCCAAAATAATTCTCCTACTTTCACCAGTCCCCAAGTGTAAATAGGTTGAAAACCAGGCACCCTGTGCCAATGCTCAAAGCTCAGGACACAGCTCCCTAGATCCCTGCCCAGTTCTAAGGTCTTGTGAAAGAGAAATCAATTAGCATGCTTTAAGTGAAACCATATGTTTCGGGAGGGTGGAAAATGTAGCTGCCATAATGCCTTAACAAAAGGTGACTTTCTCCAGAATTCTGATCAGGTTTAGTAGAATGGGCCCATTAATGGAGATTCCCATCCTATTGATCAGTAAGTGCTTTTGTAACTACTTCCATGTATAAAAACAATGTTCAGAGTAAGTACTGGAGTCTCTCTGCATCCATCACTAAGACCACAAATTACAGAACTTAACCAATGCACATGAGCATTACCTTCTCACGGTTTTACTAATGTAGCCATCAGAACCCAAGGATTCTGCTTCCCTGAGGCACTGGATCAATACTTTCATAAAATTAGCACTCCTTCCCCACACTCCTCAAAACTCTCTAGACTTCATCCTTCTCTTCCTTTAGTATGACTAATGTTGTAGAAATAAAGAACAAAGAAACTAAATCTAAATATTTTCCACATAGGACATGAACTTTTCCTATGAAAGCTCCTCTATGGTGGGTAGTTTCTCTCTAGAATTAGAGTGTATCCGTGTGGCAAGGGTTTTAATGTATGTGACTCTGAAAGGCATGTGGGAATAGAGCAGAGGTGCGGAAGGAGAATTAATTTCTACACATTTTAAAAATAAACAACCCTAGAATCCTAACAGTACAGTGTGACGGTCAGTTTCTTACAGTACCATTTTAATACAGGATATGGTTAAAACAATGGCTGGCTGGACTATATCCAGTGACAGGGAAAGGCTCTGCGGCCATCGCCTCACCTCTACCCTGCCCTGATCAAATAAAAGAGATGAGGGTGGTAGATTTTCTTGTCAGCAGCAATTAACAACTATCTCACACCAAACTTAAAAAACAAAGACCATGACTGTACATGAGGGTCTGTGCATGCAAACATACTTTATAATACTGACACAGCCAAGATTTCAGGACCAGTGGCAAGCTTTTCATTTATACACTTCTCATTCCAAACTGACATGTGTGCACAAGTTTTGTGATTACATGGCCATGGTGATGGTGTTTACTTTTTTCTCTTTTTCAATGACCAGACAATTTTTTGTACAACAGTAAGACATTTTTTTTTAATTTTTTAAATTTTATTTATTCATTTTTAGAGAGGAGTGAGACAGAGGGAGAGAGAGGAGAGAGAGAGACAGAGAGAGAGAAGGGGGGAGGAGCTGGAAGCATCAACTCCCATATGTGCCTTGACCAGGCAAGCCCAGGGTTTCGAACTGGCAACCTCAGCATTTCCAGGTCGACACTTTATCCACTGCGCCACCACAGGTCAGGCCAGTAAGACTTTTAATAAGTTATCCATACCTTAGCTCCCCTGAAAAGCAAAGCTAGGCTGCTGTAGCCACTCCACTAAGGGCACATACTGAAACCTGACCAACAAAAATCTTTTTGCTAACAGTGAATAGGATCCTAACAGAGAAACAGAAATGATGTTTTTACAGTCTCTCCACACTACGTCAATTACAATCCAGGACTCTAATTTTACTATGTTAAAAAAAATTTGAATATTCTATTGTGCAACCATACATCAGAAGAGCAAAAATGGTTTCAGAAATGCCTGGCGACCTTGGCCAGTGGCTCAGTGGATAGAGCATTGGCCTAGCGTATGGACGTCCCCGGTTTGATTCCCAGTCCAGGCACACAGGAGAAGCAACCATCTACTTCTCTCCCACAGCCAGTGGCTTGATTGGTTCCAGTGTTGCCCTGGGCACTGAGGATAGCTCAGTTGGTCCAAGCGCCTCAGCCTCAGGTGCTAAAAAATAGCTTGGTTGATTTGAACATTAGCCCAAATGGGGCTGATGAGTGGATCCCAGTTGGGGTGCATGCTGGAGTCTCTCCTCCTTTCACTTAAAAAACAACAACAGCCTGACCAGGCAGCAGCACAGTGAATAGAGCATCGAACTGGGATGTGGAGGACCCAGGTTTGAGACCCCGAGGTCGCCAGTTTGAGCTCGGGCTCATCTGGTTTGAGCAAAGCTCACCAGCTTGGACCCAAGGTCGCTGGCTTGAGCAAGGGGTTACTCGGTCTGCTGAAGGCCCACAGTCAAGGCACATATGAGAAAGCAATCAATGAACAACAAAGGTGTCGCAACAAAAGAACTGATGATTGATGCTTCTCATCTCTCTTTGTTCCTGCCTGTCTGTCCCTATCTGTCCCTCTCTCTGACTCTCTCTGTCTCTGTAAAAACAAACAAATAAAAACAAAAACAAAAAACAAAAAAAACCACCACCAACAAAACCCCCCCAGAAATGCCTGGCAAACATAGCCTCTCAAAATGAAAACACATCCCGCTGCCAGCTTTGAAGAATGTTTTGGCAGCCAGATGTTCCTCCTTTTCCTGCAATTACTCTAAAAAAATCTGTTTTAAATAATAAATAGTACCTGCTAAGCAACTTTAAAATTATTTTTCCATCTTCATAGTTCAAAAGGGGAGCTGCAGTTCAGAAGAAGAATTATGTCTGATTCACCTATGTTCCCAGGGCGTAGAACACAGTAAATGCTCAATTAATGTTGGCTACATAAATTATACTTTTTTTTGGTAACACAAACAGAAAGAGGGACAGATAGGGACAAACAGGCAGGAAGGAGAGAGATAAGAAGCATCAATTCTTTGTTGTTCATTGATTGCTTTCTCATATGTGCCTTGACGGGGGAGGGGGGCAGGGGGGGGGGCTACAGCAGACTGAGTGACTCCTTGCTCAAGTCAGCGACCTTGGGCTCAAACTGGTGAGTCTTGCTCAAACCAGATGAGCCTGTGCTCAAGCTGGCGACCTCAAGGTGTCAAACCTGGGTCCTCTGCATCCCAGTCCAATGCCCTATCCACTGTACCACCGCCTGGTCAGGCTAAATTATACTTTTATACACAAAGATCAGAATAATTAGCCATTGATATAATCTCTGAACCTGCACAAGGCAGGGAGGCTGAAGACTCGAAAGGTAAGCAGAGCAATGATTAGCATGCCAACAATATTTCCACCTTTACCCCTTCACGGTAAAGCTTCTGAGAAGGGGCTGTTAAGCAGGCAATTATCTTGGTTTCCCTCCCAAAACACGTGGAAGGAGATATGAATAACATAATTATCCTTTTCTGATTCTGATTGAATCCGTGTGCTCACTTATAGCCCATTCTCTCTCCTTTTTCACCCACCCAACACAATTGTAAAAGGGCCTCTTAGGGGCAAAACCACAAATTTAGCAGGGACCCACTAATTATTTTCATTAGCCACAGAACAGCATAACAATTCCTGGCAGGAGACAGCTCAAGCAGCTCTCCCCACTAGTTGTACAGCATTTTCAGGATAAACTTCTAAAGGGCCCATCCCTGATTACTGCCCACTAGATAGAGAGACATCATTCCCTGGGCACTTTACTACTTGATATATCAACAGCACCAGCCACAAGCTCACCCAAGAATCCTCTTCTTTCTAATCTCCCTACATTTACTACTCTTTAAAATGCTTTTCAATTTCAAGCCATGTAAGCATGTGTTAGGCACTGTGACAGAGGTTCTCTTATTTAATTCCTACAGTAACCCTGAGAGATTGGTATTACTATCCCCTAATGTACACATTAGGAAATTGAGGCTCACAGAGGTCAAGTGACTTGGTCAAGTGACAGAGTCAGGCCGCTCAGGTTCTTTCCTTAACACTGGGAATCCTGTAGCCAAGTTTTTATGAGCCATCTGGGCAGCAGGGGACAAGTCTTGACCACACAGCCCAAGGAATCTGCTCAGAGGCCTTGGGAGCAGCAGCACAGTTTATTTCTGGTTTGGTTTGGTTGGGCTTGAATGGCTTAAAATCCTATAGGAATTCTGACTGGCCCCAGTGACAGGCCAACAAGGCCCACCAGCCCATAGACTCCTGACCTTCCATGCTTCTCATCCTAATTAATGCAAGGTCCTTGGATCACAGTGTGAGTATCAAGACCCTGTTAGAGTTAGCAATGACCTTTACATCTATCAGGCTTTTCAAAATATGTAAAACAGCTGTGCATCGGGAACACCCCCAAACTGTCAACCTTGAAATATGAGTTAGATGCATTTTCCCTAATTATGGTATTTTTACCAGGTCTTTGGAAAATGATTTTATGTGTCTAAAAAAATATTAGAAGAGTGGCTAGTTTTTCAATTTCCTAAGCAATCCACTGAAGCATGTAAAAAGAAGATGCTTACAAATGAACTGGTTTCCTTGGCTTGAAAAGAGACCCCAGTGGCAGGGAAAAGAGAATGGTCTGAAAAAGTCAGGGGAAGGGAGAATGTTTGGCTTCCTTACTTGTGCCTCTGATATCCTTTTGTTCTCCCACCTCATTGTATGAAGAATGCTAAATCAAACATGATTGCAGTGATGTTTGTGTGTGAAAATGACAAAAGCAATGGGCTAAAATCCCAACCTCATCTTGAACCCTGAAGACTTTTATGGCTTTTCCTTCACTAGGCCCTCCCCCTAAAGCACACTAAAGACCACATTGTTCAAAAGGGTCATGGTAGGTTTCATACTCCACTTTAATACAATGTAAATGGTGACTGAACTTCCAAGTTTTGTCAGTAATATTTGTATCCCTCTGGAAAATGCCCATTGAAAGAACTCCTTTAGTTTAAATATTAATGAAGAATTATAATATGTCAGAGAGGCAAAAACAATGGTATTATGGGGCCACTGTTTGTGGTAATTTGATTTTCTTTGTATACATCATTTTTCCCAAGAAAAGGAGTATAGGTTTGAGATGAGTTAAAAATACCCACATGATCTTGGGATGTGTCTAAGTATTCTCTTGAGCCTCAAAACTGTCCAAAAGAGTACGTCAGGTCTCCACCCAAGAAGCATAAAATGGAAAGAAAAAAGAAGCAGCAGTAGCATAAAATGAATTAAACCTAGGGCTCATTTCAACCGTAGGTCTCTCTCCCTTATTCCATTTGTCTGTTTGTAAGTCACACCATGCCCCCCACCCCGCCACTGCCAATTTATTTATGCATTTATTCCTGGAAGATTCAAATTGGGAGAAGGATATTAGATGCTCTTTATAATTCCATTTTCCACAGCTGTTACCATCAGTTGTCACCAATACTTTGGGGGTTTAGTGGAAGAGAAGCAGCAATGACTCCATTACTCTTTCCAACTGCCATAAAGAATTTGCATCATAAAAGTATCTACTGAATTACTGCCTTAGTCTGCTGAAAACGGATACAGTAGAACAGGAATGTTACAGTTGGGCTTGGGAAAGGGGAATTTGAAATATGAAAATCTGGGCTGGAGTAAAAGAACAACTTTCTTGGTAACGCTTTTAAAAATCTTAATTTCATTGGTGGAACTGCTCACTTTCCCAAGCTCTGGTATCTCTGTTTAACACAAATATAATATGCATTAAATGTGGCATGATATCACAACTTAAATGCATTTAAAAATAAGACCTATGATTTTTGTATATTTCTTGGCTACAAGTCTGGTTTAAATTATCTCAAAATAACACACCAGGAGCATCTGTTTAGCTCAGCTGAACTTTCAAGAGCCAATACCAGCTGTTAGGGGAGGGATTTCAAACATGTGTTGCTCAAATCCTAACCAAAATTTGTTTTTCATTCCCTTTATGGTGCCTCCAACACCAATATGGTAAAGCAAACATTAGAATAAAAAAGAAAGAAGGAAAGCAAAAAAAAGAGAGAGAGGGAAGGAAAGAAGGAAGGATTTAGGAAGGAAGGAAGGAAGGAAGGAGGAAGGAAGGAAGGAAGGAAGGAAGGAAGGAAGGAAGGAAGGAAGGAAGGGAGGGAGGGAGGGAGGGAGGGAGGGAGGGAAAGAAGAAAAGAAAGAGGGAGGGAAAGAAAGAAAAGAAAAGGAGAAAGAAAGAAAGAAAGAAAGAGAGAGAGAGAGAGGAGAGAGAGAGAGAGAAAGAAAGAAAGAAAGAAAGAAGAGATAGAGAAAGAAAGAAAAAGAAAGAAAGAAAGAAAGAAAGAGAAAAAAAAAAGAAAAAAAGGATTACTCGATTACTTAATGCTTTGATGCATAGACTAAGGACCAAAATGATCACCCTCCCCAATTCAATACAGTATTAGCAAGAGGACAAAAGGCATTTAAAAATCAATTTGGAGTTATTTCAGGTGGGGATTGCCTGATTCTAGCAAGTTGAGAAATGAGACTATTTCCAACATTAAAAGGGCATTCTTAAGTATTGTTTCTCTTTAAGAGCCATCTGATTTTCACTGGGAATTCATCTGGTGGCATTGTTTCGGTTTTAGGTGTCTGTCCTGCCAGGCAGGGGCTGTGCACAAGGGCTGCATCTATCTTGAAGTGTGCACAATGGCCTCTCTTGCGGCTCGCTCTCTGTTATTGATCCTTACAGATGCTCCAAGGCCCTTCCCCCACCTTTCTCCAAATCCCAACCCCCCATTCTGAAAGATAGCTTAAGAAATAAGACTTCCTGCCTAGCGACTGGCAGGGCTGAAAGACCAGATTGTATGACTCCACAGATCAGGCCTGCCACAGTGAAAGCTTGAATAGAGTTAACCCTCTGTGAACTAAAACAAAACATTTGTATGCCCAGCTGTGACAAAGGTTAATTTAAATGGACAAGGGCCCAATATCTAAAACCAAGCAACGCTTTTTACAGTAGCCATTTTCACTGGTCTCTTTTGTAAGTAGTTTGATTTTACTTTTTAAGTTTCCAGAGACCTCCTTCAGCTGGGATTAATTCATTTTGCTTTACTAGAAATTCTGTTAAGAAAGATTCCGGTGAAAATCTAAAAATTCGCTTCCTTGTTTTATAAAAGTTCTTGTTTTAGTACCATAAGTTATTTTTTCTGCCATTGGACAGCTAAGAAAAATCAACGTTTCAATCCTTAATTAAATAAGCATTGAGGGAGAACTTTCTGTTCAAACCTTTTTTCTCTTTCAGAACTTGAGGACCGTGTATCACTAAGAGATTCAAGCTGGCTGGGGAAAAAAGCCAAATCCTCCAGAGCTGCCGCTTCCAAGCTCAAGTAACCATTGCTCTGGTATCTCTGCTAACCCTAAACTCCATTCCTCTGGGGCCAGAGCAAATCTCCCTTCTTAAACTGCTCCTTTCTGGAAAAGCTGGTATATCCAGAATCATTTAACAAAGAATTTCTGTGTGAATTGGGGAAAGGAGAGAGGCTGTTTGAGATTAAAAAAAAAATAAACAAACAAACAGGTCTTGCATGTAATTGATAATTTCTGCAAACTTTGTTGTTTTCACTACTTTACAATAAAAACCAATTCTGGCATATTAAGAACATGTAAGGGAGTATTACTATAAAGTGTCACTATAAATAAGAATGTTAGGAGAAGGGTCCCGTCCCACATCCCTGGTTTGGGCATCCATCCTGAGTGAGACTGAAGCTGCAAAGCTGTCTGTGGCAGATGTTAGCCATGCTGCAAGGGGCTGGGAAGCTTTCCCAGGATGAGCAATTTCATAGGTTAATGCCCTAGAAATTTACCAACTTCCTCAGAGTATGCTACTCTTCTGGCTACAGCTCAGCAGTGCTTGCCTGTAAGAAACCAAACTCTGGGCAAATTCTTAAGGCTCCGTACTTGATAAACACAGCAACAAAAACAGCACATTTTTAATACTAAGATTCATTTTTAGCTGTGTACGACTTTCCTGCCTCTCCCCAAACGGTTTGGGGCACTAGCACACAAGTGGGAGCCTATCTCCAAGTATATGAATTGCAACACTAACTAGGGGCTATTAATGAAAGAGAAAGAGAGAATATTTAACCATTTTAAGAACAACCTACTTAAAAACAAATTAGCAATGGCTTAATCTTATGCCCCAAACTGTCAAGTATCTAAATTACCCAAAGGGAATAAAGTTACCTTATCAATCGCCTCATGATCCCAGCACTATCTATAATTAACAGTACTAAATAAGGCTTTGGCAGATGGGGTGACCTGGATTAAAGAATTTAAAATATAAACAAATTCTGTCAAGACGTAAACAGAACAATTCTTTTAAAATGCAAACTTTACTTAAGGACTGTGATGTAAAATAAAGTTTAAAATTTTTTTTCAAGTCACTAAAAATTTAAGTTGTCTTTCCTTTTACTCTGCGTTTTCTCTTAAAAACATCAACCACAACAATCAATTCAATTGTTTCTCTCGACTTTCTCTATTCCAAAACGTTTACAGCCAGTTGCTCTGTACATGAAAATTTGTTGGCTGAATTCTGCCAAAACACAAAAGAGGAGTGGACTGCCTCCCTCCTCCCCCAAGGCTACTATTTGCTTTAAACCTTCAAAGAAAATTTCTAAACGGTAGATTTGGCCCCAGTCTTAAACAGTCAGTTCCCTTACCTTCCCATGTCTCCATTTCATGCTTCTGGGAGTTTGTTGAGAAGTTCTATTGCAGCCATGAAGAAACAGATTACAGAACAAGTCCAGCTTGATGACCACCCTTCCGACACTTGGCCAATTTCTCTCTCTTAACAGGGACTACAACAGTCATCCTCACAGGTCAGTTTACAAACCGGTCATGTGATTAGAAAGTTCAGGCGCTAAGGTCACAACGTGTATGGAGTTCGTTTATTACCAAAGGTTATCTAAGTGGAACTGATGGACTTATTTTCTTTAGTTAACAATACTGCCTAGCATGTCTCTATGAAAACTATAATGGAAACATTTAAGGAGAAATACTCCTCTGATGTTCTTTAAACTGAGATTCTAAAATTAAAAGGGAATGTTTTAGAAGGACCTGGTTTTCATTTAATTTTTTAAAATTCTAATATGCGGGATTTTTCTTCCCCTTCTTTTTTTCAAGAGCTATTCTATACTCCGGATTAGAACATTTGAGTTGAAACCTTTGACACAAGCAAAAGACAAACAAAAATTCCATGTTATGCATGTTTGGAGGGGGTTGGGGGGAGGAGTGGGATTCCCTGCCTTTTGTCATTGTAATAAACAATGACAAGGCAAATTTTCCTGAGCAAATTACAACACGGAGCTCTGAGTTATTTGCAGGGTTCACTTTAACTTTGGTCCTTAATTTCCATGCCCTGGTTATATACACTAGTCTGAAAGAATGGGGAGAAAGGAAACTAGGTCTGCAGAATCTTTTAGAAAGCAAAGGTTAGAAATTCCATCCCCTGCCCCCAGCCAAATTCTTAAATCTTTGAGTAAGCTTCCTGCTTCATTCCTTTAAAACTCCTAAGATCTTAAGCAATTGTTAAGCTATGTCTCCCTGCTTTGTGAACCACACCAGTAATGCATGGCAGAGTGCGTTATACCAGGTGTGCACGTCCACCGTTCAAACCCTGCCACAGAGCTGCAATGCTGACACATCTGTGTCATACGCTAACAACACCTGATGCCAAACATCCAGCAATCCACTCAAATATCCGAACCCAATAAGAGGGAAAGTTCCACCGAATTGGTGGGATAGCCCCAAAACAGAATGACTCCTGTAGATAATTGCTTTTTAAATGCACAAAGTGTTTCATCCTATGAAATCTCCCTTTCACTCTAGCCTTGAGAATAACTTAAAAGCCAGGTACTTTTTACAGCAGTGTTCCAGAAAAAAAGAGACTCTTCTTGGGGTGGAAGTGGAATCTGTCCCTTGGCAGCCATGTAACTTAAATATTGCTTCCACTGTTACTATAGGGCATTTCCAACCCATAGAGAGCATTAGGGTGATCTTACAGAGCAGGACTTATAAAAGTGACCATGATTTACAGAAGGAGAAAAGGCTATAATTTACCTGCCTAAAAATAAATATTCTGCCACTGCCATTATAAGTCTCACCCCAAACACCAACACATCAACCAGCTTTTCCTACTCCCATCCCACTCACCCTACCCATTCAAAAGATTACTGTATGTATTTTCTTCTCAATCCCTGTGGAACTTTTTAAAAAATGTTTTATTTTATTGATTTTAGAGACAGAGGAAGAGAGGAAGGAGAGAGAAGGAGAGAGGAGGAGAGAGGAGGCGGGGGGGGGGGGGGGCACATCGATCTGTTCCTGTATGTGCCCTGACCAAGGATCGAACTGGCAACCTCTGAGCTTCAGGAAGATGCTCTCTCTAACCAACTGAGCTATCTAGTCAGGGCTGTGGAACTTTTTGTTTGTAAGTCTTCAATCATTCTTTTTTTAAAATTTATTTATGGGGGAGTGGGGAGGGAAAGAGAGGGAAAGAGAGAGAGAGAGAGAGAAGCATTAACACATAGTTGCTTCACTTTAGCTGTTCATTGATGGCTTCTCATATGTGCCTTGACTGGGAGGTTTAAGCTGAGCCAGTGAGCCCTTCCTTGCTCAAGCCAGCAACCTTGGGACCACATAGATCAGGGGTCCCCAAACTTTTTACACAGGGGGCCAGTTCACTATCCCTCAGATTGTTGGAGGGCCTGGACTATAAAAAAACTATGAACAAATCCCTATGCACACTACACATATCTTATTTTAAAGTAAAAAAACAAAATGGGAACGAATACAATATTTAAAATAGAGAACAAGTAAATTTAAATCAACAAACTGACCAGTATTTCAATGGGAACTATGCTCCTCTCACTGACCACCAATGAAAGAGGTGCATTGGGTGTGCACCGGGTGTGCGGCGGGGGCTGGATAAATGGTCTCAGGGGGCCGCATGCGGCCCACGGGCCGTAGTTTGGGGACCCCTGACATAGATGATAACACACTCAAGCCAGCGACCCCGCACTCAAGCTGGCAATCTTGGGGTTTCAAACGTGACCTCAGCATTCCAGGTTGATGCTCTATCCACTGCACCACCATCAGTCAAGGTTCAATCCCTGTGGAACTTAATGTAGCTCTAATAATTTTAGTAAAGTAACTATAAATAGAATGAGAGGGAAAAGGCAGAACAAGGGGAAAGTCCATCAACAAACAGCTATTTGACTGGGAATACTCATTCAAAGAATAGCTGTTTCTCTGAAGGATGAAGGTTTATCTGCACGCAATCCCTATACACAGCAGAGGTGTAGTAAGCCTCTTTGCTTTTCTGGCTTCAATCTTTGGAGAAAAGGATGAAATGGAAAGCTATTAGTCTGGCTCCTAATATCAAGACCAAGCACTGTTATTGATTTTTAAGGGTGGATCTTAGTAATAATCCTTGATGCACCCATAAGCCAGAGAACAAATCTTTAACATAGGTTAAGAAGACAGGTAAGTCTTAACTTTGTACAGTCATATTTCTTCAGCATCCTCAGTCCCACGGGGTTTTTGAGCCCTTTATAGACTCTACTGAGAGGAAGGGGGAAGAGAACATGACATGCATCTCCCTGACCATGTAAATACAAAAGACTAACTCTAAATCTTAAATTAACTAAGGCTCCCAGTAAGATCGTTAAAAACCACTGCAGAGAAAAAAAAATCATTTAAAAAGATTATAGATTTTCTGGCGGCATGGAACCGAGTGGCCCATGGCTTGCGAACAACACGCCCAAGTTTTATCGTGACGACTGTGATACATACCTCACCAACGACTCTCCATCTGTGAGAAAGGCACAATGCAGTGGCAGGAAACACAGAGAATGTGAGACGACTGTCAGAAATGGATGAAAGAGCAGGCTCAGAACCTGACTGGCAAAACCACCGCAGCATTTCAGAACGGAGAGATACCTCCTACTCCATTCTCTGCTCCTCCCCCTGCAGGGGCTAGGACCCCACCTCCGCCCAGTCTTCTGGGTCCTCCTCCTCCTGGGAGGAAGCCAGTGGGACTTGCTCCTGGAATGAGGATACCTATGGGAGGGCACATGCCAATGATGCCTGGGCCCCCAATGATGAGACCTCCCGCCTATCCTATGATGGTGTCCACTCGGCCAAGAATGACTCGACCAGAGAGATAAGGAGCCTCTTTCTATCAGTGTTATATTTCTTAGTCTACCTTCACGGGGAGATCGTGGTGCAGTGACGCTGGGTCTCCTCTAACAGTGTGACAAGGAAGACCCACTCCCTCTTCCTATCAAAGAGAGAAGAGTTTTGGAGAAGAGCAGTGGGATAAAAGCAATTTCCATTTGTATTGTGAAATGTGAAAATTAAATTGTCAACTCGTTTAGTTAAAAAAAAATTAAAACGATTCTTGGAATTGATGAGTAGGAAGAGGAGAAAACAAAGTAAGATCTCAGCACACGTTTTCTGCTTGCTAGTATTAGCTTTGTAATGTAGAGAAGGAGATGGACAAAATTCTGCATCCAACCGTCACCTGCATTTGCATACTGCGTCTACTAGATTTCAGTATCACAGTCCAACTTGTGAATAGCAGAGCCTTAGTTAACCTTGCAAAAGACAGGTTCCACTTTTATTCTAAAGATGGGGAAACTGAGGCCCAAAGAAAGAGGCAGGCGTCATCAGACCAACTGAGAAGAAAACCAAGTATCTTACTTAGTCCCGCATATTCTCCATTATACCACATATCAGGGACAGAAATGAAAAGTCTCTTTCTAGACTCCAGAAAAAAAAGAGACCCTTCTTGGAGTGGTTGTGGAATCTGTCACTTGGCACCCTAATGCTCTCTATTGGTTACTATTCAAGATCATTTCCCATTTGTTTGTTAATCCAAATGGCAGCTTTCAAAGAAGATTGCAGATTCTGAAGCTAAAGGGGGTTGTCCAGGTGTAATATGCTTATCCAGCCTGGCCCTAGGGTTTTAGGTCATCATAAAGTAAGATTTTATTTTCTTCACTCAGAGAGTACTAGGATAATGGGATTATCTGTTTATTCTCCAAAATCTGTGGAATCAAACACTTGTAAAAAAATAATATGCTTAGTCCTTCAATGTAAAACAAAAGGTAGCAATTCTAGTGGCCACACAGTAACTAGAATCACTTCCACCTTATTTGTGTCTAAGAAGTTTCAATGAAAGTCTGATACAAAGTGAAAGCTATAGGATCTCTCTGATGGAGGGGAATGATCCATTTTTGAAAACCAGAAATATACAGATAATGGTTTAAATTCCCTTTTAACCTTGCAAACCAGAAAAAATAAGACTCCAAGCTCTAGGATTCTTATCCGTCAGACCCTTGATACAGACATTCCCTATAGCGAGGGAAAGGGTTTTTAATTCAACTAAACAGGAATAATGAAACATAGCCAAGTTAAAGTCTATACCATGGGACTAACGAGCAAACCTCCTAAGTGCAGAAAAAGAACAGAAGCAGCAAAGAACATACTTAGATATAATTTCCAGTTTTGCTTACGACTCCTGTAGTTGGAAAGGGGAATTCATAGTTCAGTAAACTAAAAACTAAGAGTTTTAAACTAAATATATTTCAGGAACTAGGTTTTTAAATCCAGTTCTACAAACATTTGCTGAGTGTTTCCTATGAGCTAGGCACAATGCTGGCTGAGGTAACAAATTAATTTTATGTCACCCCTGCCTTAGAGCTGCTATCTGCTCTCTCGCCAGCCGCATTTTCCACCACCCCATACTACCTGCTTGTAGTACAAGTACACTAAACAAATAAATGGCAACAAGATCTCTGAGACTGAAACAGAGGTATGTACTGTGTTAGAGAAAGAGAAGAAGAAACAGACCTAGGAGTTTTGAAAGTAGACAGAAAAGATATTTCAGGACTCAAAGGAAGAATTGGGAAGACCTCAAAAGACTTTTTAATGCCTACGCTATAAAGTCAGGAATTAAATCTGTATGTAAAAGGATAACATGATTGGGTATGGAAAAAAAGGCTACAAGGTGTGATTTAAGAACAGCTTTATATAGCTTGACCTGTGGTGGCCCAGTGGATAGAGTGTTGACCTGGAACGCTGAGGTCGCCAGTTCGAAACCCTGGGCTTACCCGGGTTAAGGCACATATGAGAATCAATCAATGAAAAACTAAACTAAAGCAACGATAAGTTGATGCTCCTCACCCCCCCCCCCACACACACCTTTTTTTCTCTCTCTTTCTTTTCTCTCTCTAAAATCAATAAATAAAAATAATTTTTTTTTTTTTACAGAGACAGAGTCAGAGAGAGGGATAGGTAGGAACAGATTGACAGGAACGGAGAGAGATGAGAACCATCAATTATTAGTTTTTCATTGCGACACCTTAGTTGTTCATTGATTGCTTTTTCATATGTGCCTTGACCGTGGGCCTTCAGCAGACCGAGTAACCTCTTGCTTGAGCCAGCGACCTTGGGTCCAAGCTGGTGACCTCGGGATTTCGAACCTGGGTCCTCTGCATGCCAGTCCAATGCTCTACGACTGCGCCACCACCTGGTCAGGCTAAATAAAATATTTTTAAAAATAGCTTCATATATAATCAAATGCAATGTATGTACCTTATTTGGATCCTGATTTGAACAATTCAACTGTAAAGACATTTCTGAGACAATCAAAGAAATTTAAATATGGGTATTTAAATCAATTCGTTTCCCACCCACAAATTGAAGAACCTAAAAAAAAGTAAGCCCTCCTTCCATTAAAAAACATTCCATAGCCTGACCTGTGGTGGCGCAGTGGATAAAGCATCGACCTAGAAATGCTGAGGTCGCTGGTTCGAAACCCTGGGCTTGCCTGGTCAAGGCACATATGGGAGTTGATGCTTCCTGCTCCTCCCCCTTCTCTCTCTCTCCCTCTCTCTGTCTCCTCTCTAAAAATGAATAAATAAAATTAAAAAAAAAAAAAAAAACATTCCATAAATTACCCCGTCAAGATTTTGTGCATGAGTTTCTCATGTATCACAATCAAGAACAGATTATAATATAAATAAGCCCAGTTTACTTCATTTTCTTTTTGAACGAAAAGAAAAAGAATCAGATATACAGTACACAAACATAAATGCAAGCAAATATCATATGTCCTGAGAGGTCTGAACAAGTTGGATTTACTTATTCCAATATGGCACCCCTACCTGTTCACCTTCACAATTAAGACCCAGACCAGCCCAGAAATAATGAAAATAAATATTGTAACTCTGAATATTGCAACATCTTCAACTGTTGTTAAACAACATGTGGAAATTAAGTAAAAAAAAAAAAAAAATCAAAGTAGTAAAAAGCAAGATTTGGGAGCAGGCAATTGGACAGAAGAAAGCCTTTCCCCTTCGATGCCCCTAAAAAAGAAGACCACTTGAAGCCCAGTACTTTCCCGATCAACTCTGGCCTCAGTCCCAACTTCTTAAGTTATTCTATTTGCTTATCTACCCATCAGCCTGACCTTGAGGGGGAAAAAATGTCAGGTGACACAAAACTGGCCTCCGCCTACAAGTAACTCCTTCCTGCAGGATAAAAACCCCTAATAACTGTGGCATGACTTCACTGTACCCAGTCAATGGCTCCCAGGCACCTACAATATACAAGGTCCACCTCCCCAAACCCTTTATCACCCAGCCTCTGATTTCTCGGCTTCATTTACCCCCGACCCCATAAGCACCCATCACTGGAGCCATACTGACCCACCTGCAGTGCAGGTGTCCATCTGCCTGGAAAGCTCTTCTCACTACTTCCTTATTGCTTCCTCACTCTCCTCTACCACTACTCACCTTTCTGGACTAATTTAAATATCATCTCCACTGTGAGGTATTTTAAGCCTCCCTCCTGCCAGCCCCCAAATCACACAGAGTTGAATCACATCCTTCTTTTATTCTGCCTGAATCCCTAAACCACACCATGACAATATATATCACCTAGTATTTTTATTTTATAGTTCTGTCTACTTTATTTATCTGAATGTACCCCAAAGAGTCAAGCCTTGGGTTCAGGTTATAGTAGGCATTCATAATATGCTACAGCAATTAGAAGGCTCTCGGTGTGTATGTCAGTTGTGTGGGTGGGTGGGTGGCGGGTGTGCAACGATTTCCTTAAATTTAATGATGCATTCACATTCTCCTTCATTCTCACACTTTTTAACTCTTCCATCTTCTTCAGAAGAGGTTTTTTTACCCTGAGACAAACTCCACTTCAGAGTCCTTTATGTGTTAGGCCCTTTGCTTTATATATATTTTCTGATTTGTAAGTCTACCTGACATAATCTTCCAACACAGAAGGCCCAGTACTGGTAGTAAAAGCTTTTTGACCAATTATGTCCTATTTGTTGAGTTCCTGTAGTGTGGAGTCATATGCTGCTGGTGACCTTCATTTTTGTTTTTTTAGAAAATTAAATTTAACAGAATGACATTGATCAATAAGGGCAGATAGGCTTCGGGTAAACATATCTATTGTGTTGTGTACCCAGCTGGTGATCTTTTGGTTAACATATATAAATCTCACAATAGCTTCCAAGCTACATGAAGGCAGGGATTTTGTCCCCTATTCTGTTCATCATTGTATCTGCAGCGCGTGACACAAAGCAGGATCCTGTTCAATGAGTATTTGTTGACTAGAGAAAGGAAGAAAGGAACAGAGTTGCTTCAGGGAGCAAGAACAGGGGGAGGGAAAGATTGCTCCGGGCCATACCTGCAAAGCCAAAACCAGTTTATGCAGCCCCAGTTCCACCTCTAGTAAATCCCATGCACACACACTGCTCTCCGCTAATTGAGGGATTGGGTTTAATAAATCTGAAAACCAACAAGACCAGTTGTAAACCAGCCAAGCAGCAATCCTATCTGCAACCAACCCTGTCCTTCCTACTTCACTAGTGATTGAACCTGACTCTAAATACAGGCATAAATCAATAAGGACATAATAATCTTACTTTGGGGTAGAACCTGTATGCAGTTGCAAAGTGATTGATTTTTATCAAACAAAATGTAACATACATAAACCCAATCTGAGTCAACTACACATAGTAACAGAACACTATCATGGGTCCTGTGGTCACAAATTGCTCCCCTGACCCTCACATCTTCATATCTAGCTGCCTTCTGGGCATCTCCATTTAGATGGATCTATCCTAAGCACCTAAAACAGATCCTGACATGTCCGCCCTTCAAAACCTGCTCCCCTCCCTCTGGGCTCCGTTTCAGTGAATAGCCTCAACCATCCATGCCAAAAACCTGGGACTTTTTTCTTCACTCTTTTCTCACCTCCATTCAACCTGTCATTGTTCTGATCTCTTCCATCCCCTCAAAAGCTGCCCAGTTATTCTCTAACCATAGAAGGGACAATTTGAATATTCTTTAAAAAATTATAATGAACTAAAATACAAATATTTAAATCCATGAGTTAATAACTAAAAAATTAATTTTTCACATTGAAAGATACTAGATAGAGATCCAACACAGCATTTTGAAAAATTTTAAATAAAGGGAAAGAATCAAGTATTTATTCTGCCTTTCCTAGATGAAATATACCAGAGTAATAAACAGCAATAAAAAAATTACTTTTAATTCCTGCTAACAAATGAGTAAGAAATACTGCAATTAGAATATCGGTATGAAATAATGGATCCTAGATACTGTCATCAACAACTAACATAAAAAGAGAGAACACGTCTGACCAGGCGATGGCGCAGTGGATAGAGCATCAGACTGGGATGCAGAAGGACCCAGGTTCGAGACCCCAAGGTCGCCAGCTTGAGCACGGGCTCAACTGGCTTGAGCAAAAAAAAAGCTCACCAGCTCAGACCCAAGGTCACTGGCTCAAGCAAGGGGTAACTCGGTCTGCTGAAAGCCCGCGGTCAAGGCACATATGAGAAAGCAATCAATGAACAACTAAGGTGTCGCAATGAAAAACTAATGATTGATGCTTCTCATCTCTCTCTGTTTTGTCTGTCTATCCCTCTCTCTGACTCTTCTGTCCCTGTAAAAAAGAAAGAGAACACAATAGTACATATCCCCTAATGGAATAACTCAACAACCCCGTGAGGCAGTCTTGCCAAAAAAAGTTGAATGTGAAAGTGCTCAGGGAGCGTAAGAGAAATGGCGCCGTAAGGTGCGATACCGATATATCTCCTCCAAAATTCAACAAGATCTTCAACCAGAGACAGAAAAATCTATCCTTGGAGCCTCCAGAAGTTCCACACTAAACGTGAAGGCAGAGGCAGCAGCAACCCCATAGCTGGATCATCAGGCTGCTAATTCAGGAAGGAAAGACTGGGAGAGAGGCTCCAGGAAAACGGACTCTCTTCATTGTCGGAGCCTGCAAATGCTAATGAGCCTCGACTGCCAACAGACTGAAGCCCAATATATGACATCGCCATAGAGACTTATCAACTGCAAACCTCTACCTAAGCGTGCCACAGGGGCAGAACCCGGGGTACAGAGTCTCAGACCAGGAAGAGGGAGAGAAAAGAAAAAGCAAGAAGATAACCTCTCAAAATCAAGAATAATCCACAGACTTTATAACCTATCCCATTTTACTATATCTGTTTGTTTGTTTCTCTTATCTTCTTGTCTTGATTATTTTCTTTCTCTTCCAATTTGGTCGTTTAATTCTCTGCTGGTCTTACTCTCTCCTCTCCTTGAACTACACTACCCATAAGTGTTACATCTACCATTATCTTTCCTTTTTTCTTCCTTTCTCTCTATGAGGGTTACACTCCAAAACCTTTAACTCTCTCCTTTTGTTCTTTTTGTGTTTTCCTCTTTCTTTTTTTCTCCCTTTATATTAGTTTCTTCTTTTCTCCTTTACTTATCCTCTCATTCAATCCTCAATCACAAACAAATTATTTTATTTGGGACTCAAATTTTTCTTTGTGGCGCTTTAGGGGTTTTTTACTTCGCTTTTTTAACTCACTAGCAGTGCTCCCAACCATGGCTCTCCATTTTACCTAGATTTTGCTCCACTAAATACAATAGTAATTTTTAAATTTTTTCCCCATTTTTCCTATTTCCCTCTTATTCCTCTCATTATATCTCTTAGTTAACCATCACCTAAAAGCAAATCATTTTATTCTTGACCCAAATTTTTCCTTTCTTGCATTTTGTGGGTCCATACACCTTTTTTTGCCCCTTTATCACTTCTCCCCAACTCAGGCCCTCCATTATACGTAGTTTTTGTTCTATTTAACACGATATATTTCACAGTTCACCACAAGATTTTCTCAAGAAGGAAGGGAGAGGAGAGGAGAAGAAAAAAAGGGGGGGAATAAAATTTATTTTATTTTTTATTTTTTTATTCTTTATTAATTCTCATTAGTACTATCAATAAAACCACCCTCAGATGCCATTAAGGAAAAGGAAATCAAATATCATGGATACAAAAGACAGAGAGGTAGCACAGATAGATGAGGAAAAATCTATGGAGAAAAAATTTAATATATTGGAAACCTTAGAGCTAAATGACAGAGAATTCAGAATAGAAATCCTGAAAATACTCAGAGATATACAAGAAAACACAGAAAGGCAATTTAGGGAGCTCAGAAAACAACTCAACCAACACAAAGAATATATTACCAAGGAAATTGAAACTATAAAAACAAATCAAACACAGATGAAAAACTCAATTCACGAGCTGAAAAACGAGGTAACAAGCTTAGCTAATAGAACAGGCCAGATAGAAGGTAGGATTAGTGAAATAGAAGACAAGCAACTGGAGGCACAACAGAGAGAAGAAAGAAATTCAAAAATTTTAAACAATGAGAAAGCCCTACAGGAATTGTCTGACTCCATCAAAAAGAAAAACATAAGAATAACAGGTATATCAGAGGGAGAAGAGAGAGAAAATGGAATGGAGAACATATTCAAACAAATAATAGATGAGAACTTCCCAAGCCTGTGGAAAGAACTAAAGCCTCAAATTCAAGAAGCAAACAGAACTACGAGTTTTCTTAACCCCAACAAACCTACTCCAAGGCACATCATAATGAAATTGGCACAAACCAACAACAAAGAAAAAATTCTCAAGGCAGCCAGGGAAAAGAAGAATACAACATATAAAGGAAGGCCCATTAGATTATCATCAGATTTCTCAACAGAAACTCTACAAGCTAGAAGAGAGTGGACCCCAATATTTAAAGTACTGAAAGAGAGGAACTTTCAGCCAAGAATACTATACCCATTAAAGCTATCCTTCAAATACAAAGGAGAAATAAAAACATTCACAGATGCAGAAAAGATGAGGGAATTTATCATCAGAAAACTCCCACTCCAGGAATTACTAAAGGGGATTTTCCAACCAGATACAAAGAACAAAACAAAACAAAACCACAAGTAAAAGCTCCACCAAGAACACAATAAAACCAAATTTAAACTGTGACAACAACAACAAAAAAAAAAGGGGGAGAGAACGGAGATTAACA
Organism: Saccopteryx leptura; assembly: GCF_036850995.1. Classification (NCBI taxonomy): domain Eukaryota; kingdom Metazoa; phylum Chordata; class Mammalia; order Chiroptera; family Emballonuridae; genus Saccopteryx; species Saccopteryx leptura. The sequence continues at coordinate 10,852,875 of NC_089504.1, read as the reverse complement.
GTAGCAAAGGACGATTGTGCAAAAGTACTCACAAGATAGTGCATTACAATGAACAGGGTAGGAACCCTTCTCATTACTTAATAGTAACCACTCTTAAAAAAACCACCACAGAAGCACATGATTTAAAAAAGATAGCAACAGAGGAAAGATGTATGGAATACAACCAAACAAAAACAAGGATAGAAAAACAAAAGAGAAGAATCAAACAAGACACAAAACTAACAGAAAGCAATGTATAAAATGGCAATAGGAAACCCATAAGTGTCAATAATTACACTAAATGTAAACAGATTAAACTCACCAATAAAAAGGCACAGAGTAGCAGAATGGATTAAAAAAGAAAATCCAACTGTATGCTGCCTACAAGAAACTCATCTAAGCAACAAGGATAAAAACAAATTCAAAGTGAAAGGCTGGAAAACAATACTCCAAGCAAATAACATCCCAAAAAAAGCAGGCATAGCAATACTCATATCTGATAATGCTGACTACAAGACAGCAAAAGTACTCAGAGACAAAAATGGTCATTTCATAATGATTAAGGGGACGCTGAATCAAGAAGACATAACAATTCTTAATATATATGCATCAAACCAAGGAGCACCAAAATATATAAGACAGCTACTTATTGACCTTAAAACAAAAACTGACAAAAATACAATCATACTTGTAGACCTCAATACACCACTGATGGCTCTAGATCGGTCATCCAAACAGAGAATCAATAAAGATATATTGGCCTTAAGCAAAACACTAGAGCACCTGGATATGATAGACATCTACAGGACATTTCATCCCAAAGTGACAGAGTATACATTTTTCTCCAGTGTACATGGATCATTCTCAAGAATTGACCATACATTGGGCCACAAAAATAACATCAGCAAATTCAGAAAAATCGAAATTATACCAAGCATATTTTCTGATCATAAAGCCCTGAAACTAGAATTCAACTGCAAAAAAAGAGGAAAAAACCCCCACAAAAATGTGGAAACTAAACAACATACTTTTAAAAAATGAATGGGTCAAAGAAGAAATAAACGCAGAGATCAAAAGATATATACGGACAAATGAAAATGACAATATGACATATCAGAATCTATGGGATGCAGCAAAAGCAGTGATATGAGGGAAGTTCATATCACTTCAGGCCTATATGAACAAACAAGAGAGAGCTCAAGTGAACCACTTAACTTCACACCTTAAGGAACTGGAAAAAGAAGAACAAAGACAACCCAAAACCAGCTGAAGAAAGGAGATAATAAAAATCAGAGCAGAAATAAATGAAATAGAGAACAGAAAAACTATAGAAAAATTAATAGAACAAGGAACTGGTTCTTTGAAAACATCAACAAAATTGACAAACCCTTGGCAAGATTTACCAAGGAAAAAAGAGAAAGGACTCATAAACAAAATCCAAAATGAAAGAGGAGAAATCAGCACGGATATCATAGATATACAAAGAATTATTGTAGAATACTATGAAAAACTTTATGCCACTAAATTCAATACTCTAGAAGAAATGGATAAATTCCTAAAACAATACAACCTTCCTAGGCTGAGTCAAGAAGAAGCACAAAGCCTAAACAGACCAATTGGTAGGGAAGAAATAGAAAAAACTATGAAAAAACTCCCCAAAAATAAAAGTCCAGGCCCAGACGGTTATACTAGTGAATTCTATCAAACATTCAAAGAAGACTTGGTTCCTATTCTACTCAAAGTCTTCCAAAAAATTGAAGAAGAAGCAATACTTCCAAACACATTTTATGAGGCCAACATAATCCTCATACCGAAACCGGGCAAGGATGGCACAAAAAAAGAAAACTACAGACCAATATCTCTAATGAATACAGATGCTAAAATACTAAACAAAATACTAGCAAATTGAATACAACATATTAAAAAAATAATACATCATGATCAAGAGGGATTCATCCCAAAATCTCAAGGATGGTTCAACATACGTAAAACGATTAACGTAATACACCACATCAACAAAACTAAGAACAAAAACCACATGATCTTATCAATAGATGCAGAAAAGGCATTCGATAAAATGCAACACAATTTTATGTTTAAGACTCTCAACAAAATGGGTATAGAAGGAAAATACCTCAACATGATAAAGGCCATATATGATAAACCATCAGCTGACACCATATTAAATGGCACAAAACTGAAGGCTTTTCCCCTTAAATCAGGAAGAAGACAGGATTGTCCACTCTCTCCACTCTTATTTAATGTAGGTGCTAGAGGTTCTAACCAGAGCAATCAGACAAGACAAAAAAATCAAAGGCATCCATATCGGAAAAGAAGAAGTAAAGATATCACTTTTTGCAGATGATATGATCCTATGCATCGAAAGCCCCAAAGAATCTACAAAAAGACTACTAGAAACAATAAGCCAATACAGTGAGGTCGCAGGATACAAAATTAACATACAAAAGTCCATAGCCTTTCTATATGCCAACAATGAAACATTTGAGAACGAACTCAAAAAAATTATGCCCTTCACAATTGCAACAACAAAAAAAAAAACCTAGGAATAAACATAACAAAGAATGTAAAAGACCTATATAATGAAAACTACAAAGCATTGTTAAGGGAAATCGAAAAAGATACAATGAGATGGAAGAATATTGTTTGTTCTTTGATAGGAAGAATAAATATAATCAAGATGGCCATATTACCCAAAGCAATATACAAATTCAATGCAATTCCCATCAAAATTCCAATGACATTAAAAAAAAATGGAACAAAAAAATCATCAGATTTATATGGAACTATAAAAAAACCCAAATAGCCAAAGCAATCCTAAGGAAAAAGAATGAAGCTGGGGGCATTACAATACCTGACTTCAAACTATATTATAGAGTCACGACAATCAAAACAGCATGATATTGGCAGAAAAATAGACACTCAGACCAATGGAACAGAATAGAAAGTCCAGAAATAAAACCACATATATATGGTCAAATAATTTTTGATAAAGGGGCCAACAACACACAATGGAGAAAAGAAAGCCTCTTCAACAAATGGTGCTGGGAAAACTGGAAAGCCACATGCAAAAGAATGGAACTCGACTACAGTTTGTCCCCTTGTACTGTACTAAAATTAATTCAAAATGGATCAAAGACCTAAATATAAGACCTGAAACAATAAAGTACATAGAAGAAGACATAGATTCTAAACTCGCAGACCTTGGTTTTATTTTTATTTATTTATTCACTTTAAAGGAGAGAGAGAGAGAGAGAGAGAGAGAGAGAGAGAGAAGGAGGGAGGGAGGAGTGGGGAGGAGCAGGAAGCTTCAACTCCCATATGTGCCTTGACTGGGCAAGCCCAGGGTTTTGAACAGGCAACCTCAGCATTCCAGGGCCGACACTTTATCCACTGCACCACCACAAGTCAGGCTAGGACCCTGGTTTTTTTTTATTTATTTATTTATTTTTTTTTGCATTTTTCTGAAGCTGGAAACAGGGAGAGACAGTCAGACAGACTCCCGCATGCGCCCGACCGGGATCCACCCGGCACGCCCACCATGGGGCGACGCTCTGCCCACCAGGGGGCGATGCTCTGCCCATCCTGGGTGTCGCCATGTTGCGACCAGAGCCACTCTAGCGCCTGGGGCAGAGGCCAAGGAGCCATCCCCAGCGCCCGGGCCATCTTTGCTCCAATGGAGCCTTGGCTGCGGGAGGGGAAGAGAGAGACAGAGAGGAAGGCGCGGCGGAGGGGTGGAGAAGCAAATGGGCACTTCTCCTGTGTGCCCTGGCCGGGAATCGAATCCGGGTCCTCCGCACGCTAGGCCGACGCTCTACCGCTGAGCCAACCGGCCAGGGCCTAGGACCCTGGTTTTAAAGAGCATTTTATGAATTTGACTACAAAGGCAAGGGAAGTGAAGGCAAAAATAAATGAATGGAACTACATCAGACTAAGAAGTTTTTGCTCAGCAAGAGAAACTGACAACAAAATAAACAGCCAATGAAATGGGAAATGATATTTTCAAACAACAGCTCAGATAAGGGCCTAATATCCAAAATATACAAAGAACTCATAAAACTCAACAACAAACAAACAATCCAATAAAAAAAAATGGGAAGAGGCCTGACCTGTGGTGGCGCAGTGGATAAAGCGTCGACCTGGAAATGCTGAGGTCGCCGGTTCGAAATCCTGGGCTTGCCTGGTCAAGGCACATATGGGAGTTGATGCTTCCAGCTCCTCCCCACCTTCTCTCTCTGTCTCTCCTGTCTCTCTCTCCTCTCTCTCTCCCTCTCTGTCTCTCTCTCTCCCTTTCTCTCTCCTCTCTAAAATGAATAAATAAAATTAATTTTTAAAAAAATGGGAAGAGGACATGAACAGACACTTCTCCCAGGAAGAAATACAAATGGCCAACATATATATGAAAAGATGCTCATCTTCATTAGTTATTAGAGAAATGCAAATCAAAACTGCAATGAGATACCACCTCACACCTGTTAGATTATTTATTATTAACAAGACAGGTAATAGCAAATGTTGGAGAGGCTGTGAAGAAAAAGGAACCCTCCTTCACTGTTGGTGGGAATGTAAAGTAAAAGTAGTACAACCATTATGGAAGAAAGTATGATGGTTCCTCAAAAAACTGAAAATAGAACTACCTTATGACCCAGCAATCCCTCTACTGGGTATATACCTCCAAAACTCAGAAACATTGATACGTTAAGACACATGCAGCCCCATGTTCATTGCAGCATTGTTCACAGTGGCCAAGACATGGAAACAACCCAAAAACCCTTCAATAGAAGACTGGATAAAGAAGATGTGGCACATATATATACACTATGGAATACTATTCAGCCATAGAAATGATGACTTCAAATCATTTACAACAAAACAGTGGGATCTTGATAACATTATACGGAGTGAAATAAGTAAATCAGAAAAAAACAAGAACTGCATTATTCCATATGTAGGTGGGACATAAAAATGAGACTAAGAGACATTGACAAGAGTGTGGTGGTTACGGGGAGGGGAAGGGGCACAAAGAAAACTAGCTAGAAGGTGATGGAGGACAATCTGACTTTGGGTGATGGGTATGCAACATAATTGATCGACAAGATAACCTGGACATGTTTTCTTTGAACATATGTATCCTGTTTTATTGATGTCACCCTAGTAAAATTAATAAAAAAGAAAAGAAACGAAAAGAAAGTGCTCAGGCCTCCAGATCCAACTACTAAATAAAAGAACTACAGAGTTCAGAGGAACACACTCAATATCTACCTCACAAGAATGCAATCAGCAAAATCTGGGCTGTGGCAAATTCAACAAGATAAATCACCTAATCTCTTAAATTAAATTAGAAGGGGGAATAGCCCTGGCCAGTTGGCTCAGTGGTAGAGCGTTGGCCTGGCGTGCACGAGTCCTGGGTTCGATTCCTGGCCAGGGCACACAGGAGAAGCGCCCATTTGCTTCTCCACCCCTCCCCCTCTCCTTCCTCTCTGTCTCTCTCTTCCCCTCCTCCCACAGCCGAGGCTCCATTGGAGCAAAGTTGGCACAGGCTCTGAGGATGGCTCCATGGCCTCTGCCTCAGGCGCTAGAATGGCTCTGGTCGCAACAGAGCTGCGCCCCAGATGGGCAGAGCATCGCCCCCTGGTGGGCATGCCAGGTGGATCCTGGTCAGGTGCATGTGGGAGTCTGTCTGACTGCCATCCCATTTCCAACTTCAGAAAAATAGAAAATAAATAAATAAAAACAAAAAAAAATTAGAAGGGGGAAAAACGATGGAGCAATCTATACATTAAAAAAAAATCTTTTAGCCTGACCAGGTGGTGGTGCAGTGGACAGAGTGTTGGACTGGGACACAGAGGACCCAGGTTTGAGACCCTGAGGTTGCCATCTTGAGCGTGGATTCTTCCGGTTTGAGCACAGCTCACCAGCTTGGACCCAGGGTCCTTGGCTTGAGCAAGGGGTCACTCAGGCTGCTGTAGCCCCCCAGTCAAGGCACATGTGAGAAAGCAATCAATAAACAAATAAGGTGTCGCAATGAAAAATTGATGCTTTTTGTCTCTCTCTCTTCCTGTCTGTCTCTCCCTATCTATCCCTCTCTCTGACTCTCTCTCAAAAAAAATAAAATCTTTTACAGATACATTCTATAATATTAATGAATAAAGTGATATAATACCTGAGATTTGTTTCAAAATAACACGGAGGGGAAGAAGTGAATGGAGGTATGGGTGGGACAGGATTAGCCCCTGGATGATGGTTACTGAGACTGGGTACACAGGTTCATTGTATTATTTTACATATTGCAACATATACTATATGTAAAATCTAATAATATAAAGTAAAACAGACAAATCTTGAACTTTGTATGTATTTTCATCTCTCCTGTGCTATTCTTTGCCACCATTATCTCTCATCTGTCATTATTTCAAAAGCTTCCTTATAGGTCAGTCTTGTTAACTACTATATTTTTCAATATGTCTAGTCTTCCCTCTGACATGCTCCCCCACCCAAATCCATTCTCTACTCTGATTACTTTCTAAAATTCAAATAAACCAGGACACTTTAAATCTGTCAGGGAGGAATAAAGCACCTTCCCAAGGTGACAAGGTCCTTCCTGAATGAGCCCCTTGCCAGCCTCTCCCTTCTCCCTTCTTATATTCCCAATGCTCTCAAACAAATAGTGCTGTTTCCCAAAGGTGCTTCTGCCTGTCTAGTTTCCTTCTGCCTGTCTAGTTTCCATGAGTTATTCAATTCTCAACTAATTCAGAAATAATATCTTCCAAAAAATTTCCAATTCTTCTCTGCCCTAAAGGTTCCAATACTATGAATTTTTACATTTTCCTCCCTTTATATGACTGCCTACCCATGGGTCTGTGAATATTGCAGGAACAGGAACAAGATCTGATTCATTTCTGTATTCCTGGTACCTATCCCTACCACAGAACCTAAAACAAGAAGGGTACTTGATTCATGCTTGATTTAAAAAATAAGAAAAAGAAAAAAAGAAAGGTTTAGGCTTCCAAGGAATCCATAATTCTACAGAAACAACTAACTAAAATAAGAAGTAGCCTGAAATTACATGCTTTGGAAGTAGATAAATTTGGAATCAAATACCAGTTACACAACTTGCACTAGGATTTTGTAAATTTGGGCAGGACACCATCAATTCTCTGAGTTCCTAGCTTCCATATCTGTTAAATGGAAATAGTTACTCCAAAGGGTTATCGATTAAAGAGAAGTAAGTACACAGATCAAAGTAACTAAAATGATCTTAAACAACGCAACACAGTGCTATGCTCACATGTAGTGACAGAATTTAGCAAACTCCAGGACCACTGTGTTTGCACCCTCACTCTTCTGCTGGCAGCCGCTCTAACCCCAAAGGCCTTGGACATCTTTCTGTCAACAGGGTCAGCCTCCCATTGCTTGGCAGGTTGGGGAAGGGGGCCCTGCCTCCTGCTACATTCCTCCTACCTGCTGCCTCTGTGGATATCCATGTATCTTCTTTCCCCCTTCGGCGAGTCCTGAAATCTGACCCAGTCCTGGGCTTTGGAACTAAGATTTTTACCCCTGACCTTTAAACATGCTGAGTAAAGAGAACACAGACATGAGAACAAGGGATGAGAGACCTTCTATACTGTTTGAGGACATCACGGAGCTGAAATTCAACCCCATTCTCTCACATGCAGGACTATTTCTTTTTCTTTTACAGGAAAATAGTGTAAAGAGGGTAAGCAGATAAATTCTGGGGTTAAACCTAGATTCAAATTTTAGATCCTGTTTTTACTAGCTATGTGACTTTAGGCAACCTGTACAACTCCAGTCTTAATTTCCTCATTTATAAAATGAGTTAACAGTACCTACCCCACAGAATCTCTGAGAAATAAAAGAGGATCTTATGAAAAATGCTCAACACAACACCTGCCATACAGCAATTCTCAAAATACTTGTAGTTGATGTTATTTATAACAACGTTTCTTTTCTTATTATAATGGAATATATATGTTCAGCAGTGGAAAAATCCAGAAATCAAAAAAAGTAGAAGAAAAATACTTTCACCCCATTATTTGACTAGAATCACAGTACTCAGTTACATTTTGGTGTATTTTTACAAAATTCATACATATTATACATAGTTTTCTCTTTCAGTTCAGTCAGCATATTTGCCAATGTTATTAAATATTATTTAAATATTTAAATATTATATAATCTTTAATATATATAATATATATTGCATACACGGATACTGTGAAGGTACTAAATATTATTTGTAAAGATTATATTTAGCAGCAGCGAAGTATTCCATTAACAGATGTTGACTGATCTAATTTGTCATGCTTTTAGAACCTTTTTTTTTCTTTTTTCATTTTCCCACTGACTTGAGAGAAGGAGAGAGGGGAAGGAGAAGGGGGGAGGAGGAAAGAAGTGGTGGGGGAAAGGGAGAGAGAGAGAAGCATCAATTCGTTGTTCCACTTAGTTGTGCACTCATTGGTTGCTTCTCGTATGTACCCTGACTGGGGAATCAAACCTACAACTTTGGCATGCTGAGACAATGCTTTATCCACGGAGCTACCAGGCTAGGGCCCTAAACCCTTTTTTGTATGTTATCCTCTCTACTTGGATAATGCCACCTCCTCCTTACTCTCGACTGCCCCTCTTCACACCCCACAATGCCTGAGTAACTCCTACCTATCCTTCCAGCTTTAGTTCAAAAATCACTTTCTCAAAATAGCCGCCTTTGATCTCCTAATATACTACTTCTCACAGCATATTTTGATTCATCATTGTGTATCAAAATTACTTGCAGAAACTTCCTCTCCTCTACCAGACATAATCTCCAGGAAGGCCGTCTATCTTGGGTTTGTTACACTCATGAGTATATTCTAAGAGGTGAGCAAAGGGCTAGGCACATAGAAGGTTTCAATTAATATTTCTCAAATGAAGTAAGGGGGGAAAGGTATATTAAACACTTCAGGTAGTCACCAATTTCAAAAGCTCTCTAAGCACTTCCTGGGGTCCTATATAGAGGGTCCACAGATGGGAAAAGGGCAGTCAATTGGGGAATGGCACCAGTTCTCTGAGACACACTGATATTTTTTGTGTGTGCTCCAGGGAATTTCTCTTAGCACCATGTTTTCTGGGAGGAGCAGGTAAATACCAAGACAAGATACACATCTAGTGTTTTTCTGCAAACCACTGTATAATAATCTTTTTCTTTATTTTTATTATTATTATTATTATTATTTTATTGAGAGGCAGGAGGCAGGGAAGGAGAGACAGACTCCCGCATGCACCCTGACTGGGATCCACCCAGCAAGTCCCCTACGGAGCAATGCTCTGCCCACTTGGGGCCACTGCTCCATTTCTCAGCAACTGAGCTACTTCAGCACCTGAGGAGAGGCCATGGAGAGGCCATGCAGCCATCCTCAGTGCCAGGGGCCAACCTGCTCAAACCATTCAAGCTGTGGGGTGGGAGGGGAGGGGAGGGGAGGGAGGTAGAGAAAGAGAGAGAGAGAGAGAGAGAGAGAGAGGGAGAGAGAGAGAGAAAGAGAGAGAGAGAGAGAAGGGGGAGGGGTAGAGAAGCAGACGGTCATTTCTCCTGTGTGCTCTGACCAGTAATCAAACCCAGGACTTCACCATGCCAAGTCAATGATCTATTGCTGAGCCAACCAGCCAGGGCCTATTATTATTATTATTATTATTAATCCTTCTCTTGAATCTTTACTGAGGATGGGTGAATGCATGTGTGAGAGAAAACTACACAAGACTGGGTAAAGAACCATCCAAAAGGAGTAGAGAAAATGATTTTAGGGGCTCACACAGGGTCAGGGATAGTTCTTGTTCTCATCAGCCAGAGTGGAAAACTTTATTTCCTGAAGATTCTGATTAGTATTCATATGTTCCCAACACCTGGCCCTCAGGTACTTCCCTAAAAGCACTGATTAATTTCTCAGATTAGCTACTTGCCATATTTAATTCATAAAGGCTAGACCCTAACACAGGTGGTGATGAATGGTTTGTGAAGATGAGAGATGGACAAAATCAGTAGGAGTCAAGAAAGGCAAGTCAACAGGTTGAGAGGGTAGATCCTAAAATTAAACTTTGCTTCAGGCTCATCTTGACATAGACAAAATTCACCTCTCTAAGCAGAAGCCCCTCTGCAAATTAGCTTAGCATAAAAATGAATGTGGAAATAACAATATCATAACCCCTGTTCAATGAACTGGTAACCATACTGGAAAGTCTCCCTTTCTTCTTGGATGCTTCTAAAGCCTCTACAACTCTATCCAGAATAGAGAACAGACATTACCATATCTTCTTTGCAAGAGACACTCCACTGCATTAAGGCAATTTCTTTTTTTTTTTTTTAATATTTTATTTATTGATTTTTTAGAGAGAGAGACAGAGAAAGAGAAGGGGGAGGAGCAGGAAGCATCAACTCCCATATGTGCCTTAACCAGGCAAGCCCAAGGTTTCGAACCAGCGACCTCAGTGTTCCAGGTCGACGCTTTATCCCACTGCGCCACCACAGGTCAGGCCAAGGCAATTTCTGAAAAACGACTCTTCTTAATCCTACTTGCCCCTTTGGTCCTAATGATGGAATCAAGGACTCAAAATCTGGTGTTGCCCTCCCCCCACCTTTTCTATTTTATTGACTTTAGAGAGCTAAAGAGAAACATCGACTTGTTGTTCCACTGATTTATGCACTCATTGGTTGATTCTTGTATGTGCCCTGACTGAGGATTGAACCCACAAAGTTGGTGTATCAGGATGATGCTTTAACCAATAACTACCTGGGCAGGGCTGGTGTTGCCCTTTTAATGGTGTTCACAGTCCTGATGAAGTCTACTTTTCACACAAAAAATTTGCTACTTGGGTTCCAATGATCACCTCTATTCAGATAAGGTTAACATGAAGTTGGAGAGCTTAGATCCTTCATCATGTAACACTGAGAATTCTCAGATAAATGTATCATAAAAAGAAATTGCTAAACTTCCAGGCTAAAACATCACATAAAACACAGTGCCATTATCTTAATGACCTTATTAAAAAGACAAATTAAACAAGAAGAAAATGGGCAGAATGTTTTTTAGTTAATAAGCTTCACTACAAGAGTCACAAGGATTTGAAAATCAATGCTCAGGAAAATAGCATGCTAGACCTCTGAGAGGCAGCTGTGACTGGCATATAGCTGCGGTTCAGGAGTGGGAGAAAAACGCTAGAGCTGGCATCCTGGTCTACTAAAGACCCATTTTGGCTCCTTTAAAATTCTGAATGGGGGGGGGGGGGGGAGGGGGAGGGGGAGGGGCACAAAGAAAACTAGATAGAAGGTGACAGAGGACAATCTGACTTTCGGTGATGGGTATGCAACATAATTGAATGACAAGATAACCTGGACATGTTTTATTTGAATATATGTACCGTACCCTGATTTATTGATGTCACCCCATTAATAAAAATTTATTTATTAAAAAAAATTCTGAATGTAGATATGGTGAATTTTACAGAGGACCAACACAGGAAACTATAAAAAGCTATCAAACAAGCAACAACACAGTACTTAGTTCAACTTCAGGAAAGCCCTATTTTATTAAATTCTAGTTATCCCCAGCACTTGGATAGCTTGTTGGTTAAAGCATTGTTCTGAAGCATGAGGTCGCGGGTTCGATTCCCTAGTCAGGGCACATACAGGAGCAGCTCGATGTTCCTGTCTCTCTCGCTCTCAAAAAAAATCTAGTTATCCCAACTTTCCCATAAGGCATCTAACAAACACATGTACATGTATAACAGTAAGTTTTATTATTTTTTTTCAGGAGGATACAAAACCCTGTAAGCACATGTTGAACCACTGATCCACAAGTCTTTTTAAAAGAGATGAACAATGAAAGAATGATTATTGTCAATATTCAAATGTCCTTGGAATTTAGATAAATAAAAACTGTAATTAGAATAACTGGAGTCAGAAACCCTGTCACTTATTATTTACATAATCTTAATTTTTCACCTGTAGATGGGGAATAAGTTACACCTACTGTTTTAACTAAGGAGTAGTCTAAGGAACAATTCTGAAATAGAATGTGTGTGGAAATACTTTATAAATTTAATAAAGATAACAAGTACAAGTACTTATAAAATAAGATAGCTACGAAAAGAATAAACATAATGGGATACAGAAGAGAGGAGGGTAGCCTGGTCCCAAGTCTATAATCCAAAGCAATTGTCACCAAAGAGGCACACTGCTTTGGATTTTACTATCTTTCTGACTTAAAAATCCATTCTTTTTTCTTTGGCCATAAAATGTGTTGACAGCTCATAAAATAGAAATTTTATGAACTATAAAAGAAGTAATCACAAAAAACTGAACTGGAAAATTATTGGAATAAAAGATAGAATATATTTTTTACTACTGGGGGAGGAAAAGCCTTTCTATGTATAACAAAACTCAAGATAACATTAAGGAAAAGATTATCATATCTGCATTTATATAAATGTCTAATTTATAAACGACAAAGACACTTGAACACACACACATTAATATTTATAAACATAAAATCCTATAAATTAGTAAGAAAAAGACAAGCAAACTCCCCAGTGAGCAAAGAATATGATCAAGCAAAGATGCCCTAGTATGATTATAATATAATAATAAAAAATCACTAATAAAAACTCAAATTAAAGCAGCTATTATATACCATTTATCATGCAAAAAATTGGAAAAAAATTTAGGATGCTGAGAATATTTCTGTGTTGGAGAGGTTTGAGAAAATGGATATGCTTATACAATGTTGGTGGTTGATACACAATTTGAATACAGCTTACAGTATCTATCAACATTTAAACTGTGCACACCTTGACCTAACGATCCCACTTTCATTACTCTATTTTACAAAAATACTCACTTTCACAAAACATATATATATGGATGCACTAAAACATGTTACAATTTTTAAAAGCTGAAAGAAATGCAAACATTCAGTAATATAGGAAAAGCCAAGAAGTGGGGAATGATTAAGGAGATAAGAAAGCAAACTTATTAGGCCTTGGCCAACTAGCTCAGCAGTAGAGCGTTGGCCCAGTGTCTGGAACTCCTGGGTTTGATTCCGGGCCAGGGCACACAGGAGAAGCGCCCATCTGCTTCTCCACCCCTCCCCCTCTCCTTCCTCTCTGTCTCTCTCTTCCCCTCCCACAGCCAAGGCTCCATTGGAGCAAAGTTGGCCAGGGTGCTTAGGACGGCTCCATGGCCTCCACCTCAGGCACTAGAATGGCTCCAGTTACAATGGAGCAATGCCCCAGATGGGCAGAGCATCGCCCCTTAGTGGGCATGCTGGATGGATCCCAGTCAGGCACATGTGGGAGTCTCTCTGCCTCCCTGCTTCTCACTTCAGAAAAGGGAAAGGGAAAGGGAAAGGGAAAGGGAAAGGGAAAGGGAAAGGGAAAGGGAAGGAAGGAAGGAAGGAAGGAAGGAAGGAAGGAAGGAAGGAAGGAAGGAAGGAAGGAAGGAAAAGAAAGAAAAGAAGAAAGAAAGAAAGAAAGAAAGAAAGAAAGAAAGAAAGAAAGAAAGAAAGAAAGAAAGGAAAAGAAAAGAAAAGAAAAGAAAAGAAAAGAAAAGAAAAGAAAAGAAAAGAAAAGCAGACTTTTAGACCATACCTGGTCACTTTGAAAGACTCACTCTGGATTTTAGTCAAGCTGTCAGTCATTCAGCCAGTCCCTTCTCTCCACTGCTATGTGCCTAATGTGATGCCAGGCAGTAGGCAGGCAATCTATTCCTGGTCACCTGCATGGGCCTTCCCTGATTACCTCCCCCGAAACAATTTGGACAGAATCTCCAGCACAATACAGGCATTTCTCCTGGTGTTAAGATCCTTATGAATATGGAACGAGGGGTAGCAAAGTACATCCGTGGGGCAGGAGGTTGGAGTGACTTTTAGAAAAACGCATCAAGTGTCTGGTGACTTCACAGGACCACTCAGACTATTTTAAATGCAAAACACACTTTCAAGGATTAACTCATTAGTGGGCTACTCCCCCTTGCATTAAACCCACAGCTGTAAGCCAAGTGGTTGATCAAAACCTATTCAACTAGTCAACCACTTCGAGAGCTCAGGGTCCTTAGGCTCTATGTCCAAACTTCGTCTGAAAAAGACAATGAACAATCTATCCCAGCACACCAGGAATGACATTTTCCCCAGAGTTGAGCACAGGGCCTAACACAGTAGGTACTCGGGTCGTTTGAGAAACAGGGCTGATCCTGTACTTACAAGAGTGAATGTTGTCTTAAATCTTGCACTTTGGGAAATTCATTTGCCTCAGTTTAGACCTGGCCCCACTGAAAACTGAGTAATTTACTTGTTAAATAAAAAGGATCAAGACACATGAGTCAATGCATTTTATTCCCACCCAAATGTTGTATAATGAAGTGCTTAATTTTACAAAAGAGAAATTCGGTTTTTCAAAGGGCTTCTTTCCCTCCTCAGAGCTCTTTACAAAAAGAAAATTCTCAGAAGTACCAGATAACCTATCCCACTGGGCATCATATGAAGTGCAGACCCACACAGGGAGGCACATCAGGTCCTTGTCAAATCACTAAAGTAGTATCTGCATTCTAACTGGCCTCCTCTATTATAGTAAAAGAAACCATAGGTGAAGAGTCTGCTTAGGAAATCCCTGTAACAGCTGGGGTGCTTGTTTTGGCCTGTTGCTACCTAAGACACCATCTTACTGACCCAGGATATCAGGTCTGAAAGAGGACCACACATAGAAATGTTTGCAGCAGGCCATTCAAATGTCAAGTATGCCTCTGGCTGGCTGGCTCAGTGGTAGAGTGACGGCCTAGTGTGTGGATGTCCTGGGTTTGATTCCCTGTCAGGACACACAAGAGAAGCGACCATCAGACTCTCCACGTCCCCCTCTCCCCCTCCTGCAGCCATGGCTCATTGGTTTGAGGGCATTGGCCCTGGGCACTGAGGATGGCTCCGTGGAGCCTCCACCTCAGGCACTAAAAATAGTTCGGTTGCGAGCATGGCCCCAGATGGACAGAGCATCTACCCCAGATGGGAGTTGCTGGGTGGATCCAGTTGGGGTGCATGCAGGAGTCTGTCTCTCTGTCTTCCTTCTCTCACTTGGAAAAGAAGGGGGGGAAAAGTCAAGTATATTTCAAGAGAAAAGACAGAATATAAAAATACTAAAAAAATGTATTGGGCCCTGGCCGGACAGCTCAGTTGGTTAGAGCAGTGGTCCCCAACCCCCGGGCCACGGACCAGTACCGGTCTGTGGGCCATTTGGTACTGGTCCACAGAGAAAGAATAAATAACTTACATTATTTCCATTTTATTTATATTTATGTCTGAACGATGTTTTATTTTTAAAAAATGACCAGATTCCCTCTGTTACATCCATTTAAGACTCACTCTTGACGCTTGTCTCGGTCACATGATACATTTATCTGTCCCACCCTAAAGACCGGTCCATGAAAATATTTTCTGATATTAAACCGGTCTGTGGCCCAAAAAAGGTTGGGGACCACTGGGTTAGAGCATTGCCCCGATACACAAAGGTTGCGGGTTCGATTCCCAGTCAGGGCACATACAGGAAGACAGATGCTTCTGTGTGTATATGTCTTTCTTCCTTCCTCTCTCTCTAAAATCAATAAATAACTTTAAAAAAGAAATGTCTGGGCATACTGTTTTTACTAACGATATACTGAAACACCAAAGGAAATCATCCCAATTTTGACAGCTAGTTTTGAGGATTCCAGACTAGCCATTGTCCTCCATAGGAGATATCTCCAATGACTCCAGTTAGTGTATCGGCATGGTTTTTGTTTGGCGATATTTTCATTCTTCCATGTTGTCTTTTACATTGCCAATTTTAGCAGCTGTATAAGCACAAGCCCAAGTGCTGAACACCTAGGTTTTATTATTTTACTACTATAAATAATGTTATTATGAAAGTCTCAGTGCTTGTATATTTTCCAATGCCTGCTGAACTATTTTCATAGCAAAAAGTCTTAGGACTAGTTCGTGAAGTTGGAGACCATAAAAAACTGTAAGACTGTGGCTCCATAGAGCCGCGTCAGTCAGCTCCCCTGGTAATCAGACCCATCCTGAACTGCTGGGGCTGTCCTACAATCCACCAGCAGAGGGCAGCATCCTCCAGATTAAGGGCCTCCAAGCGTGGGAGGTGGAGAGGAAAGGGACAGTCAGAAGACAAAGGCAAAATTCACAGGACAGTGCTAACCATATGCTCCCAAGATCTGGAAGGTGCAGTAGGCCCTGGCTCAAGCAGGAAACGAGGGATTACCCGTAACTGACAACTAGCAACATCGAACACTCCTGTGCCTTTGATTCCTGTACTGGCACCATGATAGAAAATTTTCTTGCCCTTAAACATGTACCTAGTCCTGTATGGACTACAGAGACCATGCTGACTTGGATCCTGCCAGTCAGATGACTGGAGCCTTACTACCCCTGAGGAGACTGAAAAAAGAAAGCACTGGGCCGTCGGCTCGCTTTGGCTGTTTTTGTTGAAGGAAAGTGTAAGCAGTCTTATCTATTGCAGATGTCCCAGTTTTCATCTCACCTCTTTTCAAGTTCACTTTCGACTGAGCTGGGTGCAAGGCAGGGATACTGTAGGGAGAAATAAGGATAAAGGTAGCCAGGAGAACAGAGAGTGAGGGTATAGGCGAAAGAAAATGGGAACAACTACAGCAGAAATGTCTCAATGTTAAATTTTATTTTTATTTTATAATTTATTGATTGATTTTAGAGAGAGGGAGGGAGAGAGAAAGAGAAACATCAATCTGTTTCTGTGCATGCCCTGACGAGGGATCGAACCAGCAACCTTTGCATATCAGGATGATGCTCTTACCTAACGAGCTATCGGCCAGAGCTCAGAGTTCACTGTAGATCATCAACCAAATTGAGTCATCCTAAATTAATCTGTACTACAGTCTGGGCTACTCCAAGACTGCAGCTCTTGAGAATCTAGATAAGTGCCAAATCCTTACCTGTCAAAAGACTGGAAACTACTGGTAAGCTGCTCACCACCAGCGCTCTAAAACATTCCCATGACTGATATCATAGCCCGCATTATAGAGACAGTGCAGCATTAATGAGTGTGGAAACAGGCTCTTCCATCCTGATCGCGGCAGTGAGGGAGTCTGGGGTAGGGGCATTATTTACCACCTTTCACTGGGGGTGGAGTAGTTTAAAAGCACCAAAATCTAAATGTACAAACTCTCCCACTTGTAAATTCCAGTTCTAGGATTTTATGCTGCAAAAGTAATGCCACAAGTAAGCAAAGTATTATACAAGTATATTTGCTGCAGCCCTGTTCATAATACAGAAGAAATAAAAGCAACCTAATATCCACTAACAAAGGATGAATTAAACAACTCCTGGCCTATCCAATCAATGTAACCGTCAAAATAATGAGACAGATGTATCTCTAAGACAAATAAAATAAAATAAAACAAACTAAAGAATAAAATAAGTATATAGTATTTGTTTTTTAAAAAACTGTATTTTGGAAAGTCTGGAAGAACATAAACCAGACTGCTCAAGTTTGACCTTTGACTCTGCCACTTACCAGAAGTGTGGCTTCCCATTTAATCCTCAAACTTCAGTTTCCTCATCCATAAAAACAGGGGAACAATAGCATCAACTTCAAACGATTTCACTTATTCATATATGTATGTATTATATATACATATATATGTGTTATGTGTATATATATATATATGTAAAACAATTAATTACTGTCCTGTATATGGCAGCACAGTGCCTGGCATGCAGCCAACGCTCAGAACACTCAGATGATAATATAACTGTTATTACTCCCATCACCACCTGTGGAAAGTATAATCAGGGAGGTGACTGACCTACCAAGTTTTATACTTCCATATATAAAGAAATTTTTAGAACAAGCAGGTATTATTTTTATAATTAAGATACATCTTTTTATACTAAAAAAGTATGTCCACACAAAGACTTGTATGTGACTGTTCACAGCAGCATTACTCTTAACACTTATCTTGTCCATCAACTGGTGAATAGGTAGACAAGATGTATAGTATATTCATACAATGGAATACTATTCAGCAATAGAAAAAAACACAGGCCTTCCCAGCACCAGCAAAGCAACTAAGAAATCAACCAAAGCCTAGTATGACCAACCGATATCTTCCCACAGCTTTCTCTCCTGAATGGGTACACGGTACTAAGGTAGGAAAGAACTGGTTCTGTGTAAAAAATACTGTGTCCATCACACTAAACTGGGTTGATAACGTGGGTGATCTTCCTCACTCTCATTTTAAAAATGGAAAAATTTAGTCCAGACAGGCAAAACAGCAGAAGTTTCTTTAGCATTTTCTGTTGGTCACTGCTAAAAAGATCAGGGCTCTTCATGTGTTCATTATAACACTTTGAACTAAATCTTGACAATTGAGAAAATTTTACCTAATCACATTCTCTTAAAAGAATGGTGGAACAAATAATTATTGGTAATCTAGAAACGATCTAATATCAGCAAATTACAAATCCTGGACTTCTATTGTCTCTTTGGGATTCATTTTTGTCTTCATTCCTGATAGTTGGATTTAGGAACCTAGAGAAGGTAGAGGCTATTAGAAAAAGCCACAAATAAATGGTTTTGGAGTTCTGGGCAGACCAAGAAAAGTACTAGAAAACCCAACAAAAAGCAAGAAACCAAGCTCAAACCTGACTCTTGGGGCTTTCTCACAGATGTAGACCCCGAACAAGCAAGGTACAATGTATAGGTGGGTTCTATTTTTACATGATTTTATGCACAGAGAAGCAGACTTAGAAAGTACCTTAGACTTCACAGTGTAATAAAAATCATAATAAGAGGGCTATGAACCCAGCACCAGGCAGAGTATTCCTAAAGGTCCAGAAGTATCTACAGTGAACCAGTAAGAGGTCTGTCTCCATAGGTGGTGGCAGGATTCTCTTTGGCCCTCTTACCAGTCAACCCTGTGCAGAGATGGTGGAATGACAAGAAAGGGAAAAGAATTGTCAAAATGAAGTGAGGCAAAGAAAGGTAAGGATAGATGACAGGATATCAAAACTTTATCTTTGGGCCTGACCAGGCGGTGGCACAGTGGATAGAACGTCGAACTGGGATGCAGAGGACCCAGGTTCGAGACCCTGAGGTTGCCAGCTTCAGCGCGGGCTCATCTGGTTTGAGCAAAAAAACTCACCAGCTTGGACCCAAGGTCGCTGGCTTGAGCAAGGGGTTACTCAGTCTGCTGTAGCCCCATGGTCAAGGCACATATGAGAAAGCAATCAATGAACAACTAAGGTGTCGCAACGAAAAACTGATGATTGATGCTTCTCATCTCTCTTCATTCCTGTCTGTCTGTCCCTATCTCTCTCTCTCTCTCTCTGTCTCTGAAAAAAAAAAAAAACTTTATCTTTGGTAAGTTCTGAATTGTCAGAGGGTCTTGGGAGAGTGAGCAGCAGCTCAGGCAAGCCAAGAGCTAGGAAGGAAAAGTGACTCCCTTCAGATGACCAACAGCAATAATCTATACCTTGTGAGTCCACGTTTTTAGAATCATATGTATTTGTCTAAATTTCTCCTTCCTATTTCTGAGTATTAAGTAAAGAAAGCCTGGTTTAATGATTCTAGTCCGACCTCAGCTGTACTCTATATAGGGTCTTGAGGGATAAACCATTTATTTCTGCTCAGACTAAAATTTTGAAGAAGAGTGGTCTAACTCCCCAATCAGGCCTGTTCAGTAGACAACTTAAGCATCCTCACCCCACCTTTTTCTTCTGTCCTTACTAGGCTCTGACACTGCCTGGCACCAGTGCTAAATGTCTTATGTGTATCTTCTTACCAAAATCTGGTAAGAAAACTAGAAGTAAACTTGTTATCCTCATTTTACTGATAAACTGAGACTCAGAGAAGTTAGGTAAGTTGCCCAAGGTCAAACAGCTCAAAGGGCAGAGCTAGAATATGCATTTAAGAATGTCTGACTACTAAAGCACAAGCTCTTAACTACCATGCTGTAATGGTGGTAGCAATCAGTAAGACAACTCAAAAGTATGGTGACTTCCAGGGGGAGAGTCAATCTGCTTGTGAAGACATCTTCACAGGCAAATGACAGACATTCTATTTTTCTTGAGGGCTGTGACAGTTTACTTGTACCTAGTGGCAGCAGTGGGATCACAGTCATGGGTTAGCTAGACTAGCAAATTAAAACATCCTATCCTCAGACAGATAAAAGTATTATCTTCTGCCTTTTTCTTGATCAATTTTCTAATACCAAGTTGAACACTGATAAAACTTCCTTATTTTCATCTTTCTCTGAAGAGCTAAGACTCCAATTAGTTTTATGTCAGGTATTTTCTCTTCTGAACCCCTGTTGGCATCATGTCCCTGCCCAGTCTGAGGACGTAGAGGGACACACTGCTGGGAGGGGAGTTACCCTAGGACACACTGACTACCTGTAAAGCACCATGAAGCAGTTTCCCAAAAGCTGAAATCAAGAAAGTAGGTCCCCTGACACAATAGTTCCTCCAAACACCATGAAACAGCTCTTTGAAATACCAAATATTATTCAGTCAACCCTTGTGAACTGCGCATCACCGCTGGCGGAGTCTCTGCAGTTTGCACAGTGCCCTGGGTTCTGCTCCAGATCCGTCACTTTGCATTAGTGCCCTTCCTCCTCACTGCCTACAGAAATAACAGCCTTGAACATGGCAGCACAATCCATTTGTCCTGCTCTAGTTACTTTCTGACATTACTCTTTCTGCTGCTAACATCCTCCCTCCCTACTTCCCTCCCATTTCCTCCCTCTTTCCTTCCCTCTCTCACCCCCAAATCTCTCTCTCTCTCTCTCCCCTTCTGCCTCAGGGCATCATTTGAGTCATCTGAAAAGATGTTTAGGTTCTGCCAATATATATTTTGTAACTTTCTATCACAAAATGGTTCCAAGGAAGACTAGGATATTAATTGCAAAAAGAAAAGATGCAAGGCTCTTAAACCATCCCCAGAATTCCCCAGCTGCCATGAAGAGAACTGTCAAGGGAAAGTGCCTGTACTTGAAGTTACAGGATCTTGGTAAACTGGAGCTCTGTCACTCACCAGCTGTGAGACCTTGAGCAAGTCTCCTAATCTGTCTGCCTTAGTACTACTCTCTTCAAAGAAATGGGGTTATGCTCTATTCTGATAACCTCACACGAGCAGCTATGGTCAACTGAGATAATGGATGTAAAAATAACTTTGAAAGGGCTGCAGTGATGTTATAATAATAATTATTATTATTATTATTATTATTATTATTATTACTACTATTTTAGATTTTATTCATTGATTTTTGGAGGAGAGAGAAAGAGAGAGAGAAAGAAAGAGAGGGGAGAATGTGCCTTGACCGGGCAAGCCCAGGGATCTGAACCGGCGACCTCAGTGTTCCAGGTCGACACTTTATCCACTGTGCCACCACAGGTCAGGCTCATGTTATTATTAAGAGGTACAAAAATGATGACCAATATTGACAAGAATCTCTGAGTCTTGTGCTCTTCATTAAATCCATTGTGATGGTTAATTTTATGTACCTACTAGCTGGCCATTAGGTGTCCAGATATTTGGTCTAACATTATTCCGGGTGTTTCAGTGAAAACGTTTTTGGACAAGATTCACATTTATATTGGTGGACTTTGAGTAAAGAAGATTGCCCTCCCTAATTTGAATGGGCCTAATCTAATCAGTGGAAGGCCTGAAAGAACATAAAGACTGGCCTCCACTGAGCAAGAGAGAATTCTCCAGAAGACTGCCATTGGACCTGAACTGAAATATTACCTCTCCTGGGCCTCTAGCCTGCTAGCCCAACCTGAAGATTTGGACTTGACAGCTTCTATAATCATGTGAGCCATTTCCTTATAAAAAAAAACCTTCTTATCCACACTAGATACACACACACACACACACAGCCCATATTGGTTTGTTTCTCTGGAAAATTCTGATACAGTAATACATCTAAGATCTAATTTTGTTTAGAATTGACAATGATCATCCTGTGCTTTAATAATAAGGGACAAAAATGTCATGGATAAATTAAATCCAGAGATTTATCTCCCAAGCTCTTTTTGCATGGTAGATCCTGATTTATAAATTTATATATGTTCTGAGAGTCACATTTAAGCCAGCTTTCTGGAATGCAAAAGGCTTTTCTCAATACTAAAATGAAGCTTAAGGACAAAGGATTGAGAAGTTATCCTTATAGGAGTGATTAACACTGTGATTAATACATATTTGTTGGATAAGTACAAAAATCAATGTTGTTCTATTTAGAAATTGCTTTTGGAAAAAAAGAATACAACATTATTGAGCACTTCCTGTGTGCTGAGCACTGTACTGTTTCACATATATTTTTTTCTTAACATTTAACACCTATAAAAAAAAAATGACGTTTCCTATTTCTAAAAATGACAAAATCAAGCTCTGAGAGGAGATGTTTTGGCATAGGTCACATAACTAGAATATAGTAGAGTGGAGATCAGAATGACTCCCCTGATGCGTCTCAGACTATGGGATAAACTAGTATGATTCTACCCTTATTACTTTTTTTAAGTGGGTGATGAACTATGCTATATTTCTTAACCCTTCTCCATTCACTGCTGGATGTGGAATGGCAAAAGATTGGGTATAAAGAGCACATCTTCACAAACAAGGGTAAGGTGTTTTTTTTTTTAAAGGAAAGCTATAGAAAGTGCAGTGTTTCCAATGAACTATAAGTGTAGATGAGGGAAAGATGGTGTGTAAGGGGTAGGGGCGAGGGGTGGCCTTTGTTTTTAACCTTAAGCCAGCACATCCTCTTGTGCTCACCACAGTGAGTGACAAGCCAAAGCCAGGCTTCCCTTTTCCCAACTCAAATGGCTTTCATGATCCATCATGAATTCACATTCTTCCTGCCACAACTGTGTACACACTTAAACGGGAACACGAATTCTGCATTTTGTACTGTCATATAGAGCCCACCAACCAAGAACTGGAACCTGCAGAACGATGAGTAATTAAATAGAATCGTTTGCTATTCGGCCAAATTAATTAAATAAATTCCATTTAAACTACATTAAAATAGGCCAAGTAGAAACCAGCTGCAGGAGAAGGTATTTATCTACAACAAAGTATGACAGCAGGTTACTCAATGTAATTACTGCTGCAATTACATCAGTGGCAAAATGTTACAATTTAGTTTCAAAACATACTTCCTTTAACTTGATCATTTAAAAAATCCACTTACAATCATGACTTCAGAATAACTCTGTAAAAAGGTATCATTACCCATTTTACCCCAAGTGGGCAGAACTAAGACCTGACCGCACATTTTGAGTGCTTTTCCTTTCTCAAAGCCATTTCCTAATGTCGGTAGACCCCTTACTTCATTGAGGTGTCCTGCTTGCTTTATTTATTTATTTATTATTTATTTATTTATTTATTTATTTATTTATTTATTTATTTATTTATTTATTTTTCTGAAGCTGGAAATGGGAAGAGACAGACAGACTCCCCCGCATGCGCCCGACCGGGATCCACCTGGCACGCCCACCAGGGGGCGACGCTCTGCCCACCAGGGGGCGATGCTCTGCCCCTCTGGGGCATCACTCTGTTGCGACCAGAGCCACTCTAGCACCTGGGGCAGAGGCCAAGGAGCCATCCCCAGCGCCCGGACCATCTTTGCTCCAATGGAGCCTTGGCTGCGGGAGGGGAAGAGAGAGACAGAGAGGAAGGAGAGGGGGAGGGGTGGAGAAGTAGATGGGCGCTTCTCCTGTGTGCCCTGGCCGGGAATCGAACCCGGGACTTCTGCACGCCAAGCCGACGCTCTACCACTGAGCCAACCGGCCAGGGCCGAGGTGTCCTGCTTTTAACTTCCTCCATTTCCTGGGAGAAAATGGTTTCTTCCTATTGTTTGAACACATCGTCCTGTGTACAATGTTAGATAAACACTTCTGTAGTTACAACTTCTTAGACATTCCAATCTAAAGAATAAAGTCATACTTGCCAAATTCTAAATCACTGTGTGGTTTCTCCAGATAAAGTACTCACTGGCACACGTAAGATTAACCTTCAGTGATAACTGATTTTCCTCCAAATTTTAGGGCAACTTTATCTCATAAATCATTTGTTCAATTGTAAACACTTTGTGAACTAAAAGTAAGAGCCTTTTCCAAATGAACATTTGAGGTGCTTAAAGTTGTAAACTATGTTTTCTAAATTATATTCATTCATATACTCAAAAATGTAACAGAAACTGCAAGATGACAGTTCTAAATCCATACAAATAGTTATGAACACATAGCTATACTGAATTGTTTTATAGTACAATATGTATACAACCCCCCCCCAATTATACTTTGAATTATTGTACCTTTCTGAACTGAGCCATTTCAGTTCTACTAATCAGCATCTTCTTAAAATTAGTTAAGGCTGCCTACTGTATGGAAAAGAGCATCGATAAACCTGGGTTCCAATCCTTGGTTTACTATTTCATTCATACTTTTGACTCTTGGGCAGTTACTCAACTGCTTGGAGCCTCAATTTTTTATACAAAATGGAGATACCACCCCTTACCTTTTATTGTTATTGTAATGAATAAAGTAAAGAATATAACAAGCAAGGCCCTGGCTGGTTTGTTCAGTGGTAGAGCATCGGCCCGGGTGTGGAAGTCCTGGGTTCCATTCCCGGCCAGGGCACACAGGAGAAGCACCCATCTGCTTCTCCACCCTTCCCACTCTTCTTTCTCTCTATCTTTCTCTTCTCCTCCTGCAGCCAAAGCTCCACTGGAGCAAGTTGGCCTAAGCGCTGAGGATGGCACCATGGCTTGGCCTCAGGTGCTAAAATGGCTCCGGCTACAATGGAGCAGTGGCCCCGGATGGGCAGAGCATTGCTCCCTAGTAGGCTTTCTGGGTGGATCCAGGTCAGGCCCATGTGGAAGTCTGTCTCTCTGCCTCCCTGCTTCTCATTTAAGAAAAATACAAAAGAAAGAAAAGAAAAGAAAGAATATAACAGGCAAGCTCAGTTCCTAAAATATAGGTGGTGCTCAATAAATGGTAGTAGGTCTTAATGAATGCTTCATATGAATTGTTTTTAAAATCCTATAAGGAATATGTCTATTGTTCCTCATATGAGCCAGAGAGAAGGAAATGAATATGATACAAAGTAATGAAAATAATCTCCACTTCCAATATTTCTACATTTTAGCATTTCTTCCCCAAATTATTTAGAGTACAGTCACAGCTGTAAATTGACTTTAACATGCAATTTCTGGATAAAGGAATCTGTATCAGTTGATTAAATTTTTAAAAATTTCAATCTATGTACTAAATAGTCTCCAAAGCAAAACCATTTCTACACAGCTTGCATTTCTGCAGCATCGCTTTAAAAGAAATGAAGCCACTCTGTAATCCCATAGATTATGCCTAAAAATAGAATGATGGGCCAGCTGTCAGATGCATACATTGCAGGGAAAATGGGGCCAAGAATCTCTCCCCAAAGGTCACTGCAACCCTTACGGCACTTCCTCCTATAAAGACGAAAACTAAAATTTATTCAATTTCAGCAGCTACCACTTTTTTTGGACTAGGACAAGGATTTGGAATTCAGAAGACTTCTGAATTCTCCCCAAATTTGCAAAGTGCTGCTCCTATTATGCTTTTAACAGAAGTGTCATGCATAATCTGGAATTACTGTTTCAACATAGGCCCACTTATTTAGAAGTTTTACTTTTTTGTGAACTCTTCCTTCCAGAATGATTTAATGTGTTAAATTAAAAAAAAAAAAAAAGAATAAAATGTGGTCAGGACTGGGTTCTAATCCAGATTCTACCATTAACTTACTGAATAACCTTTGGCACAGTATGCGCGTCTGTAGACCTCATTTTTCTCAACTGCATAATGAGAAAATTGAAGGTGATATTGTGTTCGTGTATGGATATCTTCCAGCTATGATGATCTAGGATTTTCTGAGCCTCAAAACTTCCGGACAGTCTGAACAGAAGAGAGAACACACACCCCTTTGCAGCTAATGTTTGAGCTGCTTCCATCCCACTTCCATAAGCAGTGTTTCCATTTGACTAAAAGATCAGCAACCCTAAAAAAGATGAATAGAAGAAATTACAATCTCTTTCCTGCTGACTGTTAAAGAAGCTTAGGGCCAATTACTATGGCCCTATGGGAGGCAAGTGTTCTGGTGAAAAGAGGGGAAAATGTTATGTCTGAATACACTGACACAGGTCAAGGACATAAAGCTTGAGTACTACGTAGGCCACAAACGCATTCATTTAAATACTTATAGAGGCCCTGGCCAGTTGCCTCACTGGTAGAGAGTCAGCCTGGTGTTCGGATGTCCTGGATTCGATTCCTGATTAGGGCACACAGAGAAGCGTGCCCATCTGCTTCTCCACCCCTCTCCCCTCACTTCTCTCTCTTTCTTCCCCTCCTGCAGCCATGGCTCAACTGGAATGAGCTGGCCCCAGGCACTGAGGATGGCTCCATGGCCTCCACCTCAGGCACTAAGAAGAGTTGGTTGCTGAGCAATGGAGCAATGCCCCAGAAGGGCAAGCATCGCCCCCTAGTGGACTTGCCAGGTGGATCCCAGTCAGGGTACATGCAGGAATCTGTCTCTCTGCCTCCTCACCTCTCACTGAATAAAAATAAATAAATAAAAATAAATAAATATATATTTACTGAGCAATGACTGTTATACAACTGGCACTTTTCTAAGTGGCAGGGACAGAACGGTGAGCTAGACAGATACACTTCTGTCAAGAGTCTCACCAGTTATCTACCTCAGGCATGGCCAACATACAGCCTGCGGGCTGGAGTTTATGCGGCCCGCAATTAAATTTTTTTTCTTCGCAATTAATTTTTTAATATTCTCCGCTACTTTAAAATCTCAGCTATTCAGAAGCGAAAGCGTCTTTGATTATTGGAAATCAAGATATTTAAGAAGATAGTGATACGAGGAAAAGAATTCCGCATGTGACTAATCTAGGGTAAACTTCCAATAATTGGTCGAATGCATTTGCGATTTTTAAAAAAAATTCCATGATGAAGATTTACAACTTTTGTACTCATCTGTACTCGATATGAACTATTTGACGTTTAGCGGTGATGTGAAACCCACATTCTTTTAGGCAGAGTTAGCCAGTGCACACCCAAGGTCAAACAATTCATTGTTTTTGTGGTCAAGTGTGCTGAACCAAGTGGCATTGTAGCGTTGACAACAGCTGCAGTTGATAACTGAAAACGTGTCCAGGCTGTCTGTAAAATTGTTTTATTTGCGAAATAACCCCTTCAAGCTCATTCTATTAACTAAATATTGTTTTGATTGATTGCAATAGTTTAGATATTTATATGGTATGTAATTATATTTTTATTAAAATAATATTGTATATTAAAATATTTTTCACTCACATGTATTCATAAACAAATTACTTAATAAAATTTTATTTACTTAAACAAATCGTTTTATATTTAACATTTTTTAATTTTAATATTTTGGCCCGTGAAAAAAAGTTTTCTTTCTAATCTGGCCCGGGGGCAAAAACACGCCTGATCTATCT
Source organism: Saccopteryx leptura (assembly GCF_036850995.1). NCBI lineage: Eukaryota > Metazoa > Chordata > Mammalia > Chiroptera > Emballonuridae > Saccopteryx > Saccopteryx leptura. Next base: position 10,825,307 of record NC_089504.1, on the reverse strand, counting down.
CTCTTTTTTTTTTTTTAACAGAGACAGAGTCAGAGAAAGGGATAGATAGGGACAGACAGGAACTGAGAGACAGATGAGAAGCATCAATCATCAGTTTTTCGTCGCAACACCTTAGCTGTTCATTGATTGCTTTCTCATATGACTGTGGGCCTTCAGCAGACAGAGTAACTCCTTGCTCGAGCCAGTGACTGTGGGTCCAAGCTGGTGAGCTTTACTCAAACCAGCTAAGCCCGCGCTCAAGCTGGCGAGCTCGGGGTCTCGAACCTGGGTCCTCTGCATCCCAGTCCAACGCTCTATCCACTGCGCCACCGCCTGGTCAGGCATGATCTATCTCCTTAAAGCAGGCACAGATCCTACCCAGGCCAGTTCCAAACCCTGACCCTTAACAGTGAAATGGAAAGAATGTAAAAAGTTTCTGCCTCACATCCGATACACTCAATACATGCTGACTGGACCTGAAGAACCCAGCTTCCTACAAAGCCTTTGCAAACTTAGGAGTTTCAAAGAAAAACAATAACATACTGAGTGTGAGGGGTTATTGGGTGAGATTTGGGGGATCGAAGTACTAGGCCAGCCATTTTAAGCACTTGCTTCTTGTTCTGTCATGGTTGTTGTTTTCCAAGATAATAGCAGCATCATTGGACAGAAACTGACACAGTGGAAAACCCAAGAGAAAAAGAAGCCTAGTGTTAGTTGTTTACTTGGCAGTAAAGCTCTGAGCCCAAGGGATTTCCTTTAAAAGGACACATGTGTGGCCACCTAACAATGTCATGTGAGGACAATCAAGCTGGTGTGGAATGTTTCTCCCACAAGATCATAGGCTTATTCTTTCCTAAACCTCAGCCACGCTAAACACATACCTGGTCGAAACTATCTGAGGACTGCTGAATCATTCCTTCAACAAGTATCTATTGGGTACCTATAATCCTTACGATAGGGACTCAGAACAAACAAGATTGGCACGGCTCCGCCCTTACAGACTAATAGAAGGGGCAAACAGTAAGCAATTATGTAGAAATAAAATAATCGTAATTGTGGTGTGACATAGGAGGCATGAGTCACAATGAGGAGATATAACTTGGCCTGGCAGGGGCAGAAAACCATCATTCAAGCTGTGGATTATAAAGAGAGCGGATAAAGGCCAAACTGTCTAGAGAAGAGTCAAGGACATGATTTCTTTCTAAAGAAACACCTACTCCTTTGTGCTCCCTAAGCCTCAGGCACATATCTCTTCTCAGTGCTCACAGTACTCCGTACTTCTTGGTGTTTACTAAGACGATTTTACTGCAATGTGACAACCAGTTTTATGAATCTCCCCCCTACTAGTGCACAAACTGCTCTAGGACAGGAGCCTCATCCAGCCTGTTTCTGTGGCTCTAGTACCCAGCACTGAGCTAGAGACCAAGCAGACCCTCAGAAAATCATGGTTAGTTATCATGATAATTACTGCCCTGCAGGCTGGTTCTTACACAAATTACACAACCGTGTTCCTGTAAATTGAGATCTCTCTCTCACTTGGTAGAGGAATAACAAGCCAGTCCCAGGAACAGATCCCTGACCCCTGATCCCAACCCAAACCATTGCTCCCAGTTTCCCTGAAGTGGTGATTCCTGGCTAGTTTGCATGGATGTTTCAGAGCTGTCTTTTCAGGGCTGTGGTAACTTCCAATGCAAGACTATCAGCCAAGAATAGCAATGCCTCAAAACAGGGGTAGTCAATCTTTTTATACCTATCACCCACTTTTGTATCTCTGTTAGTAGTAAAATTTTCTAACCGCCCATCAGTTCCACAGTAATGGTGATTTATAAAGTAGGAAAGTAACTTTACTTTATAAAATTTATAAAGCAGAGTTACAGCAAGTTAAAGCATATAATAATAATTACTTACCAAGTACTTTATGTCAGATTTTCACTGTTTGGCAGAATAAATCTTTTTTGTTTGTTTGTTTGTTTGTTTGTTTGTTTTTCTAGAAAGGAGAGAGAGGGAGAGAGACAGAGAGAGAGAGGAGAGAAAGACCGAGAGAGAGAGAAGGGGGGAAGAGCAGGAAGCATCAACTCCCATATGTGCCTTGACCAGGCTAGCCCAGGGTTTCGAACTGGCGACCTCAGCATTTCCAGGTTGACGCTTTATCCACTGCGCCACCACAGGTCAGGCCCAGAATAAATCTTCATAAAACAACTTACTATAGTTAAATCTATCTTTTTATTTATACTTTGGTTGCTCCGCTACCGCCCACCATGAAAGCTGGAGCGCCCCCTAGTGGGCAGTAGGGACCAGGTTGACTACCACTGCCTTAAAGGTAGTGATTTTGAAGATCACAAGGTAGGGAAGGAGTAGGGTGAGGAGAATTGGGACACTGATTCTATGATGTTCTGTAAGCTAAAACACAGACTCAGTGTTTTACAAAAAAAGTGAATCAGGCCCTGGCCGATTGGCTCAGCGGTAGAGCGTTGGCCTGGCGTGCAGGAGTCTCGGGTTCAATTCCCGGCCAAGGCACACAGGAGAAGCGCCCATCTGCTTCTCCACCCCTCCCCCTCTCCTTCCTCTCTGTCTCTCTCTTCCCCTCCCGTAGCCAAGGCTCCATTGGAGCAAAGTTGGCCCGGGTGCTGGGGATGGCTCTGTGGCCTCTGCCTCAGGCGCTAGAATGGCTCTGGTCGCAACAGAGCGACGCCCCAGATGGGCAGAGCATCGCTCCCTGGTGGGCGTGTCGGGTGGATCCCGGTTGGGCGCATGCAGGAGTCTGTCTGACTGCCTCCCCCTTTTCAACTTCAGAAAAGAAAAAAAATTTTTTTTTAAAAAGAGTGAATCAGAAGCTGAATGTAATTCCTGGTCTCCTGAAAAAACACAAGCAGGGCCTCTGGTACCATGTCACTGGCCACACTGGCGTCATGCTTGGTCCTCAATGACATCCTGTCCTATACCCCAGGACCATCCTAAATTGAAGAGGCAAAGTCACTGTTCCTCCAAGCCAAAGTCTACAAAGCTCCAATTGCCCCAGACAGAAACAAGAGGATGCCAACTGCTAAATCCATTTTGATGGCTAGAGAAGGATTAAAGAAACTGCACACATGGTGATTGATGTCCCGATCTGAGCAGTGAGATTAACCTCCATGTGGACTGTCTATACCTCGCAGAGGTTTAAAACAAAGAGATCTGCCATCACATTTTCACATCTAGAACTCAAACTGGAAGAGAGGCCCTGACAGAGTTGCAGTAATGCATGCTGCTGCCTCAGAATTCTAAAGAAACAGTAACACAGGGTTACTGTCCTCTAGAAATTGTGGGGGAGACAGACCAGGAAATTATCTACAGTGCCACGAGAAAAGCACAAGCAAGGTACTAATGGGAACTCACAGGCAGGAGTGACAAATCTATGAGGGGTGGGTAGGGTCTGATGCAAACTTCACAGTCCAAGTGGCCTTAGAGCTCAGTTTTGAAGGAGCCAGCTCTGGAAGGCAGAGAGGAGGGAGGCAGTGAAAAGGGCATTCTAGGCAAAAGCAGCAGCATATACAAACAGAGCAGCATTAAAGCACAGGCCGTTCTGAAACTACGAGTAATTGTGTGCAGCTAGAGTTTACGTAAGGCACTTGACAGTGATGACATGAGAGGAGACTGAAGGATGTTGAGGAAGGCCAGACTGGGAAAGGTCATACACCAGGTTAAACAGCTGGAATTCTTCCTGTAAGTGAGAGGAACATACATTTACTATTATTACAGTTCATTTATTTTATTAAGTACCTATAGTGTACTAGGCAAGGTGTTTTACATACAGTACTTCCCTCCATTTAATGTTCAAAACTGCCGCATGGATATTTTTCTCCTCATTGTACACACAAGAAAAAACACATGAGAGTTTAGGTAACTTTCTCAAATCAGTTCTGTCTGACTTCAAAGACTACACAAAACACACCACAACAGGATTATTGGTAATAGGAACTCCTAGACACCAGATTTCAAACAACCTAGGGCTCTTTTCAAAATACTACAGGTTATAATCTAAGTTTCAGAACGATCTCACTTGAGCCTACAGCAAACTGAGTGGTGCAGAAACATATTCACGAAGCTCTGGAAATCACTGGCCTCAGACTGAGCAAGTTCGTCTACTCTTTCTTAGCAGTCTCTAAAACACAGAGAACCTAAGAAATTTAAGATCAATTTTTCTGATGGTCCTTGTCTGAAGGTTTTCTCCCTCCTGATATTTCTACAGCATTTGACATCAACAGCTATTTCAGCAGACAAGGTAGTCAGATTCCTCAAAGCTGAGACAAGAGCAAAATGAGACTACCACCGCGTCTGAAACCTGACCATGAAAATTCAACAATGAGGAAATATGGATTTGTGATAACATGTCTAAGCTCTGAAGTTCATTAGCTGGTTGAAATTTTTTCATGTTACTAACCCTTTATGAGCATCAGATTCCTTATATTTAAATATAGTAATAAACACTACCTTTCATGATAGCTATGAAAGATAAATGGAATAAAAAATGTGAAGGAAGGACTCAGTGCCTAAACCATTATAGGCATGCAAACCTACCTACCTTTCCTCCTTACACACACACCCTTAGCTAGCATCTGTCTATCTTACAGGATTTTTGTGAGGCTCAAAGAAGGTGATGTCTGTGAAAGACCTTAATCAAGTAAAATATAACCATGTCATTCTAAGTTCAAAATATTGCTTAGGGCACAAGAATGAATATTTTATAATTCTTATCTTTAAGGGGCTAACCCTCAGATAAGGGAGCTTACATGTACACAAATAAGTGTTATACAGGTAAGATGTAGTGTTAGAAGAGTGGTAATAACATAATTGCATGCTTACCATGTGCCAGACCTAGTCTACATGCTTTACCCGTATTATCTCATTTAACCCTAAAAGGAGCCCCAGCAGCAAGTACTATTATATTCAGTAGATGTGGAAACTGAAGCACATGATGGCTAGGTTACTTAAGTTTACACAACTAGTAGTGGTCCATCCAAAATTTAAATGCAAGAATTTTGACTCTACAGCTCATACTATTAGAGATACTAAGATGTGCATTAAAGAAGTGGAGAAATAAAATGATAAAATGAAGGGGGTCTAATAATGGACTAATATTTACTCACTGAGAAAGCACATCATGCCTGGCCTTGTGCTTCGTACTTTTCAACGCAAGCTCTCACTGAATTCCAAAATCTCTCAGTGAGCTAGATACCATCCTAATTTTACAAATGACGCAACAAACTTAATGAGGTTGAGTTATTTGCTCAAGGTCTCAGAGCTAGTTACCAGCAGAACCAGATCTCAAACTCTGCCGTCAGTATATAAAGCACAAGCTCCTAACGTCTTTGTCTTTGCCGTTCGCTCCGTAGCGGCGGCAGTGTTCAGGCTGGGTGCTGAAGGCCAAGCAGAACTTGAATAGTTGATAAGGAGTGTATGTGGGACTCCAGACAAAGGCTGCAGCATGAGAAATTACATAGTAGAGGAAATCTAGAGACTTAAGAAAAATTCTTAACATTTATTGGTATGTAAATACCCAATCTTTTACACACACACACACACACACACACACACACACACACACACACACACTATTTTAAATAAAAATAGGATCACTTTAGTTTGTGATCCCTAAATTATCAGATTAGCCAGATTACCCTTTTCTGCCATTAAAAATAACCCTTTAACAGCAGTATATATGTTACAGAATATTGGAAAATATAAAGAAACAAAAATAGGAAAATAAAGCAAGTCACAGAAACTTTGAAAAATGAGTTGTGAAAAATTAGCTGGGACAGTAGTTCAGGGACTGACTACACAGCAGCCTTGACACTGAGCGCCAGGATGAGAAACCAAACTCCCACTCAACGTGCGTCAGAAGACCGAGCAGAGAGGCGTTACATGATTAGAGCGTTATGCCACGCCTCAGACAGACCCAAATGGAGAGACAAGAGGGAAGAGGGTCAGATCAGGTAGGAGACCATTCTAAGAGTCCGGGCAGGAGCACAGCATGAGGCTTGAGTAGGCTGCCTGTCACGACCACTCGAAGCTGAGGCTGAGTCAACAGGCCTAAGTTTAAACTTGGCTCCACACTCGCTGTGTGACTCAAAGTTACTTAAACCTTGTGAGCCTAAGTTTTATCATCTATAAAGTGGGGATAATAAAAGCCATGTAAAGAGTTGTGACAATTAAATAAGATGTGAAACAACATAATTCAAGTCTCTCAATTTCAACACTGTTGACATTTTAGGTCAAATAATTCCTTTTCTTTTTTTAACCAGGGAGCTCTCCTCATTATAGGCTATGTTGCAGTATCCCTGCTCTCTACTACTCACCCTCCCCTTGCTGTGACAACCAAAAATGTCTCCAGACACTGCCAAATCAACCCCAGCTGAGAACCACTTGTCATAGTTTTTGACATATAAAGTGATAAAAAAAAAATGTAAGTTTTAATGCTGGGGCCTGACTTGTGGTGGCGCAGTGGATAAGGCATTGACCTGGAACACTGGGGTCACTGGTTCGAAGCCCCATGCTTGCCCAGGCAAGGCACATAAAAGAAGCAACTACTCTGAGCTGATGCTTTCCCAGTCCTCCTCAACCCCTTATCTCTCTCTTTAATAAATAAAAATCTTTAGAAAACTGATAATTAGAAAAAATCATTAAAAAGAAGACTGCTGGGGAGGAAGGGACGGTGGTTATTTGAGGATAAAAGCAGAAATGTGAAAGGAGGACAAAGTATAAACTGAGAAGTTAAAATTGGCCAGCTAACATGAAAGAAGGAGGCAGCAGAGGCCACCAGAGCTTTAATTCTATGTTATTCACCCCACCAATAGATATATACAAGGAAGACAGGAGATGGTGCAGGTTTAAGGGACCAGCGGGGCATGTGGATAGAGATATCTGAAAGGCATTAAGAATCCTGGCCTATAGCTAGGGAGAAGGGTGAGCGTAAGCCTCTGTATCAAATACCAAAATCACTCTTTATGTCTCCCGAGCTTTTAATGGTTTCAGTTTTATCTAACAGTTCCAAAGTGAGTGCTTGACACATGACTTAACTATAAAGCTCCCAGGAGAAATAAACTTAAAAGACAGGTTTAACAATGAATATGCATTGCCTTTAGGATCAGAAAAAAAGGTGTTCTATTTTAAGAAAGAAATACATCAGGCCTGGCCTGAGGTGTCACAGTAGATAGAGTGACTACATGGAACACTGAGGTCACCGGTTCGAAACCCTGGGCTTGCCTGGTCAAGGCACATACTACAAGTAATCAATGAACAACTGAAGTGAAGCAACTAGGAGTTGATACTTCTCGTTCCTCTCCCACCCTTATGTAAAATCAATAAGTAAAATCTTTAAAAAAAATACATCAGCAAAAAAACAAAGCAAATAAGACAAAAAAAGTCACTACAAATTTATACATCGTGACAGACTCCCATTGGACAGCTGAAAAACAGGTGAATATGTACTGATCCTCCCAAAGATTAAACCAATTTCTGAGCTTTTAATATCAGGTGCCACACATTTTAGAGATACTGGTGAAAGAAAAAGTAGTTGGATCCAAACCAGTGTGTGTTCAATTCTAGCTGCATGATACCTTTAGAAACCAGATCTGTCTGACTCTAGAGTCTCCAGATCCCCACCAGCCTCCTTGGCAGCTCTTGCAGCCTTTGCCAAGTGACCTGAGCAAATAAGATTGCATCCCTGATCCTCACCTGCTCTGTAGTCTATTGCAAGGCCCCTCCAAGCACTAACTAACTAAAGCAGATAAATACTGAACTGATCGGAGGCATCTACAGTGGCTGTACTTTGAATTTTCCAAGAATATTCTGTTCTGTGATCTCCACGAAACAATGTTCTCTAGATTCCAATATTTAGGAAGTCAAACTAAATTTCCATCTTAAAAGCCCATGTGAGGCCTTGACCTCTGGTGGCACAGTGGATAAAGCATCGGCCTGGAATGCTGAGGTCACCAGTTTGAAACCCTGGGCTTGCCTGGTCAAGGCACATATGGGAGTTGATTATTTCCTGCTCCTCCCCCTTCTCCCTCTCTCTCCTGTCTAAAATAAATGAATAAAATCTTTTTTTAAAAAGGTCATATGATATCCTGATACATTTGCCAAAACCCCTAGAATGTACAACACCAGGAGTGAACCCTAATGTAAACTACAACTTTTGGGTGTCAGTGTAAGTTCGTTGATTGTAGAAAATGTACTAATCTGGTGCAGGATGCTGGTGGACGGGTGTTATACGGCATGTGTGAAAGGGGGCAGATGGCAGCTCTCTGGCAGGGCTGGACTCAGACCCTAGATACCCTTTCCCGTATCTGAGTGCTGACTCCAAGTCACATTTCAACAGCTCACTTTTGAGAAGCCACACTCTCACACATAGAAGCTAGGTCTTACACAGCTATTATTTTAAGAAGCCAAGATTAGCTCAGGGCTAGACTGAGTAATGAGATACAAGTGCTTCAGGAATCTGTGAGTTCCGAGCATAACTAATGAGCACTATCTACTGCATTCTGTCCAAGATATGGACACACAAGTCCAAGTGGCCTACAGCTCTTTGTAAAATAGAGAGGCAATGATCAGAGTTAGATTACTTTGGCCCCTTCTACAGCCTCTGCTTGGGAAATTTTCATTTTATATAATCGTTATTAAAGGTCATTTGTGATGGAGTTTCTTGCTTGTTCATTTCAGTACAGGTTAGTGCCACTTGGAAAGCTATCTAGTGTGGTAGAAAGAATAAGTGCTTTGGAATCATGCTTTGCTTCAAGCCCTGGCTCTACCACTTCCTTGCTATGAACATTAGACAAGTCATACTCTCTCAGAGCCTCAAACTTCTCACTTAGAGTGCTGTTCAAAGTTCAGGCTGCCCCATCAGTGGGTTGTAAATTCAATTTTGTGGCTCACAAATAACATTTATTAAATAAAAAAATAAAAAAGATCAGATGATACTACCTATAATAAAGACAAATTCTATTTTAAGAAGTGAGGACTCACACATATATAGACGTTGATATATAGATATACAAATATGTATAAAAAAGTTAAAAAATATCTTTCTTACAGTAAGTAGATAATGGTCAAAAACTTGAAAGCCACTGACCTATAAAACAAGACTGTCAGGTGAATGTAGAGTTATTTTCTATGTTTTTAGCATGTTTGAAAATTTGAAAAAAATAAAATAATGTGGATCAAATGATAGCAAGTAACCCTCCTAGAGTCCGAATGTCTAAATACTTTATTTAAGAACTGGGAAAGTTCCTCTTTACTTGTCAATTTCAGATTCCCATAAGTATGCCTTCAAGTATATCATATAAACGAAACTGTAAGCCATCATCATCTGCCAAGGACACATCCTTCTAAATTATTGACACAAAAAGATCATATCTAATTAAGAAATGAATTTTATCTTAATATAAAGAACCAGCCTGCAAGAGCCTAGCCAGACAACAGTAATGTATGAAATGAGCCAGAAGCAACTCTTATTGGATGAGCCCTCTCTAATGGAAAGAGCAATAAAGCCAATGTTAGCTCCAGAACTGTTCTAAAAGAAATACTATTCTGCTAGGACACCAGAGCTGGCCACTAACATGTGAAAGCCTTGACAAAGTCCCTAGCTTGGGAAGGACTCCAGTTAAAGGTGGTGTCAGGGAGCCTCAGGAACCAAACATAGACAAGAACCGCACCGAAGGACTTCTTTAGCCTGCAGAACAAGTTATTCTTCTGCTTAAAACCTTCCAATTGCTGATCATTTGGGAACAAATACAGATGTGGGGGAAATCCAAGTATTCACCACAGCTTACAAGGCCGTAGATGGTAGGTCCCCTCACACCTCTCCAACATCCCCCCATCCGCATTCACTTTACTGTAGGCCACAAACAACACACCCAGTCCTATCTCTCAGAGCTCTCACTGCCCAGATGACACTTCCTCCAGCTCTCGGGGTGCTGGGGTTCTTCTCACCATGTGGCTTTCAGCTTGTATATTTCTGTTTCTCAGAGAAGCAGTCCCTATATCTTCATTAAAGAAGTCCCCTTGAAGGCTGGGTTAAAAAGGTAAAGGGACTGAAAAGTACCGATTGGTAATTACAAAATAGTCATGGAGATATAAAATGCAGCATAGAGAACATAGTTAGTAATATTGTAATAACTATGTATGGTGCCAGTGGACTACTGCAAACACCAAGGGGAACACTTTATAAAGTATATGATTGTCTAACCACTATGATCTACACCTCAAACTAATACAAAATAATATTAAATGTTAAATTTAATGGAAAAAATATACTGCTCACAAAAATTAGGAGATATTTCCAAATGAATATGAGCGATAAAAAAGCATTTGATTTTTTTAAATTAAACAAGAACATCAGAAAAGCAAACAAGTCAAAGAAAGTTGTTTGATTATGCAAATGAGATGTAAAACCAACTTGTATTTCATTGGTAAAAATGCACTAAACAAAAGGCTGAAAGTACTGGAGTATCTGCACGTTCCCTGATCCCCTAATTTTTGTGAGCAGTGTATATAAATAAATTAAGTTAGATGAACATGGAGAAAAAAGTAGTCCTGCCTTACCGGTGGTGGCGTAGTGGATAGTTCAAAACACCGAGGTCCTCAGCTTGAGCATGGGGTCTCCAGCCTGAGTAGGGGGTCATCATCATGATCCCAAGGTCACTGGCTTCAGGCCAAAGATCACTGGCTTAAACCCAAGGTCACTGGCTTCAGCACAGGGTCACTAACTGTGCTTGAGCCCCCCAGTAAAGGCACATATGAGAAGCAATCAATAAGCAACTAAAGTGAAGCAACTATGAGTTGATGTTCTCATGTCTCTCATCCCTCTTTTTTTCTCTCCCCCATTTTCAAAAAGAATAAGAAAAAGTAGTTCCCCACCCACCCCACCCCTAACACATTCTCAATCATCACATTACACTATTTTATTTTCTTCACAGCAGTTTCCTGTTTTACTGAGCATTACTCTATTATTTTTCTGTCTCCTCACCAGAATACAAGCTGCATAACTCTTTTCTGTTTTGATATTCATTATCTCCTTAGCAGTTAGAACAGTGTCAGTTAATTACTCACTCACATATATATATATGTATACCTTTCACAGATGAGAAAGAAAATTTATATACACAGGAATGTCTGTGAATTGAGTTCAACAGGAGTTGTTCAGCTTTCCTCTGAGCATCCACTCCTGAACCATATCTATCACAGGGCTATAGCTCCTGATGCCCAATGAAAGAATATTTGATTTGCTATCAACGCTTCAGGCTAAATCTCCTGTTTATAAACCCACTGATCATCACCTCATTCTGAAGGTTGTCTCTAGCATAATGGCCCTGGGGCCATGAGAGACAAGGGTTCAAATCCCAATTAAATCTCTGCAAGCTATGAGGCTTAAGCAAGTTTCCTCATCTATTAAATGAAGACAACAGTACTTTTGTGAAGATTAAATAAGCTAATGTATAAAATACATCTGGTACATAATAAAAACATAATAATTAAAATTGGATATTATTTTATTATTACTCACTCATTCACATTTTCCCCAACTAGTATTTATTGATGTCTCCTTTTATAGGATCCTGTGCTCATACAACAGGCATCGGCCAATTCAAGAGGGACTGGCTACAGCACCTGCCCAGGAAGAGCTCACAGTCTGATGGGAAAGATAAATCCATAAACAATAAGTATAAAAGATAGGAGTGTAGTATGTATTGTCTCATCCAGGAAGGCTAAAGAGAATCTCTCTACCCCTCTCTAGCAAATCGTGTATTAGGGTCCGGTCTCTAAAGGTAAAAGGTACACCAAATCCCTCCAACGTGTAAAACAAAGTGGCTTCTGAGATGGGTCAGAACAGCTCTGTAAAAGAGGCCCTCACAAGTTTGTAAAAAAGGTCAAGAATGTCCAAAAAAAAAAAAAAGGCCTTGACTGGGTGGTTCAGTGGATAGAATGTCCTCCCAGTGTGCCAAGGTTGTGGGTTAGATCCCTGATCAGGGCACATATGAGAAGCAACGAATAAATGCACAAGGGAAACAACTAAGTGGAGGTGTTGCTTTTCTCTCTCTCTCTCTCTCTCCCTTTTCCCCTCCATTTTCCTTTCTCTCGCTCTCAAATCAATGGAAAAATTAAAAAAAAAAAAAAAAAGCCAAAAGGTGGAAACAACTAAAGTATCCATCACAGATAAAAGGATAAGTAAAATGTGGAATATACACATAACAATAGAGTATTACTGAGCCTTAAAAAGGAAGGAAATTTTGACACCTATCATTGCATGGATGAACCTAGAGCAGTGGTCGGCAAACCGTGGCTCGCGGGCCACATGCGGCTCTTTGGCCCCTTGAGTGTGGCTCGTCCACAAAATACCATGTGCGGGTGCTACCTCGATAAGGAATGTACCTACCTATAGAGTTTAAGTTTAAAAAATTTGGCTCTCAAAAGAAATTTCAATTGTTGTACTGTTGATATTTGGCTCTGTTGACTAATGAGTTTGCCAACCACTGATAGAGGATATTATGCTCAGTAAAACCAATCACAAAAACAAATACTGCATAATTTCCCCATCCAAGTACTGTATTTCAAATAATCAAATTCATAGAGACAGAAAATAGCATGAGGTTGCCAGGGGCTGGAGGGAGGGAGAAATAGGAAGTTAGTGTTAGGTACATAATTTCAGTTGGGGAAAATGGTGAAAAAGTTCTGGGGATGGGTGGTGGTGATGACTGCACAAAAATGTGAATAAAATGCTATAAAACTGTCTGCTTAAAAAGGGTTAAAATGGTTAATTTTATGTTATGTATATTGTACCACAATTTTTTAAAAAAAACAAAAACTTGTCCTGTGGCTTACAGAAAGAGAGAGCCGGCACTCTTTCTTCTCTAACTTTGATCATTTTTACATCTCACAGCATATCGACCCAGCTCTTTCCCAGGTTAAGACATGAGAAGAATTCCAGGGCAGTCCTCATACACAGGACATTGTATGATGTGGTCAACACCTAAGAAATTAAACACCTAAACCCTGATTTACAGCAAAATAGACAGATTCTATACACTGACCTGGGTTTATTGGTCCAAGTATAAGACAAGCAAAAAAAATCAAAGTATTGGTAGTCTAAATATCAGTTTAGGATTATATAAACTAATTCCTAAAGAGACAAGAAAGTCCCCAGAAAAAAAATAATTAGTCCACGCAGAGAATTTATATATCAATAACAAAGCCTTATAATAAAACTTGATTACTTCAATTTTTTAAAAAAAACTTAATTTGCATTAACAATGCAACTTTCATAGACTAAGCAAAAAATCTCATAACTGATAGTCCTATGTAACAACCTGGTTTCCCAGTGGCCCAGAAAGAAGGGAAATAATCCCAAGGACCCTAGTTCAGACAGACTGAAGACAGCAGACCGTTGCTGTCTCGCATGATTAAAGGCTATGTCACAGCGCTATGGGCTCTATGCTTTGCTAGCTCACCGCAGGAGTCCTCAGGAGACTGAGGACCGGGATAAGAGCATCAGCTTCACCCTAGTATTTTCAAAGACTCCAAAATTTAAAAATTAACTCCTCTACTGTCCATTCATCCAATTTTCATTAAGAGCAATTTATATCATCTAGAAAGCTTCCAAGTCAAATGCTACCTTTATTTTTACCTTATCAAACCCATTAAAATCAAGGCCAGGAAGTGATCTGGTCACGGGCCACGACTGTTAGGATCACAAAAATTCTCAAATCAAAGAATTGGTTTAAGTTAGAGTCAAGTTCACCAACAATAAGATGACAGCTTCAGGCAAAGTCGGCTGTCTTCTCTCATTTCAGAAAGACTGCCATGGCTCCTGACACCATACATAGGTGTAAGCAACCTCTGGGTGGGTAATGCCACCAAACAAAAGCAACACCTTCAAAGTCTCTCTCAGTGACTAGAGGCAGCCAGACACTCAAACTGCCAGTCCTGAATTACGGCCTCTGAATGGTGAGGGCTTCACATTTCACCGATCAGGGCACAGCCCAATCAGAAGACAAACCCCTGCACTGCCAGGGACCAGCAAATCCGCTTTCTTCCAGTGTGCACATGACTGAATGTGCTTCTGTCCATCATCTGGGTCATATATAGTTCAATGCGAGCTGAGCAGACAGGGCTGTAAGGAAATCTGGCGCGGTTCAATACCTCGTCTAGCCTGGGTTCCAGTACCTAATTTTTTTTACTGACAAACTCATTTCTCTACTGGGACAGGATGCTGTGCTGGCTGGAAGTTCCATTTCTACAGAAAGAATCCTATTTGGAAACAGAAGTTGTCCTCTAGCCACAGCAGCTCGAACTTTTTTGATTGTTGTTGCTGCTTTTTTCCCATCACCCCCACCCCCTTTTGACAAAGATCCAACTGTAAAAAGTCTTACGTAACAGTTCAGGACTACTTCGGTTCTTTTACTGGGTAAGCACTTTCTTTTTTTTTTTTTAAACTAAAAACCATTTTAACATTGAATCTGTTGAGAGGCTTGACTAAAATCTTTTAAGTAATTTGTGTCGTGAAATACTGTCAGTGGATTTTTTAGTCTCATTTCTGCACGTGCTCCTTTGTTCTCAGAACAGAAGCTTTTTATACACACCCCATAACGCAGCTGGAGAGAGTTATGAAGTCAGTTATTATAAGGAACACAAAGGTTGTTCTGCATTCTTTGCTTAGATAATTAATTTTGTATTTGTTTTCTTGAAACAGAGTATTTAATGAAGAGAGAAATTCACAAAAGAATGAACTGTTGGAGAATCTAGCAAAGTTTGAAGTTTTGACCACCTTTTCTATGTGTAGTTTTGTGTGGCCAAACACTTGTGCCGCCTGGGGCGTTGGGGGCAGTGGCAGGCGTAGACAGAGAGGAACTCAGCCAGACATGGACAAAGGCATGAGCCAAAACCAGACAGCCCTGGCCGTTCGATAGGCCAGCAGTGGGTGAGACAGGTCAGCCAGCTGCAGGGGAGGGAGAGGGGGGGTAAAGGGGCATGGATGTGTGAGGTGCTCATGCGTGTGATCGTGACTAGATTCTGAAACTGCCAGCCATTTTCCCAGCTATGCTTTGTGCAATCTAAAGGAATGCATCTCCTCGGAAGCAGTCTCGCCAGAGCCCAGGGATAGACAAGAGTGTGATAAATACCACAACATATGGAATCAGAAAATACTGGGATCTGGGGTGCGCAAGAGGGAATGCAGAGGGTGTGGAAATTTTTTAGTGATCTGGAATGTGTTGAGTGACAGGAAGTGCCCCAAGCTCCCCCCAACCCAACTCTTCTCAGTCGCGCCTGCTTTTGTCTAACTCTTGTAATCTACACACTACTGCTTACAAAGCTGTCTGAGTTTAAGACAAAAAGAAACATAAAAGGCTCTCCATGCCATAGTACCTATGATATGGAAAGAATGTACAAAGCATAGCCCTTTGAGCCTGTGGATATTTTTTCAGTTATAGAGGAGAAAGATAAAATAATTTTCCAAGGACGAATGAGAATTATGAATTACAGACCAGCTTCCAAATCTGATTTTTAAAAAATCCTGATTCTGCAATACTTACAGATGCTTAAGATGGTTCCTAATTTGAAGGAGGCTTGTTGTGTTCGGTTAGTATATTGTATTTAAAGTTGTTTATATGTTTCTTTGTATAAATTTGGACTTTGGGAGAAAAATGCAAATAAGCAGAATGCACTAAAAAAAGGAGGGTGCTCCCCTTCATTGGTTGGAAAGCATGAAAAAGGTCGGTTTCTTGGAAAAAGCAGTTTGCTTTCCCTCATTTCTGCATGTATACTGTAAAGATAACTTTATGCCATAATAAATATAAGGTGGAAAAACTTACGACAGAAAAACAACTTAACATTTCCCCAAACTTCTATATTATCAACAGAAACACTAAAACTTGAAGAAAAGTAGCCAAATAACTGAATGACTAACCCTGCTTTTGGGTGATGAAATGGAGAATTAACTGTGAATAAAATGATACTTGAGAATGTTTCTACCTCCTACCACAAAGGATGTTAGTGGTCAACCTAGGAGTTAATCTTTCCTAGCGTGGCTCTGAGCCTTCATGCTGAGCAGACGTTATTCACATGACGATTCGAAGAGTCCATTCATATATCTCACTACCTGGATTTGAATAGAAACCAGACAGCAATTCTTTAGTTCCAGCCACCATTCGCCCCACTGGACAATAGCGATTTGTTAGCTCAGAGTCACAGGCTGTGGGACACAAAGCTTGGAGCTGCAGAAGGATGGGGGATTCGGAGAACAGGAAATTACAGGCCCGATGCACTCCTGGCAGCTCGGAGAATAAAAAAAAAAAAAGACAACATGGTGATGCCATGTTTGAGAGCTACTTCTAGCTTTTTTAACCACCTTCAGTGTCATAAAAGCTCTATTGTTGGAGTCCATAAATTCACAAGTCCCATGTGCTCTCTTCTTACTACAGTCAACTTCATTCAATGCCCTGGCACAGTCGGAAAAATCAAAAACATCCAGTTGATTAGTTGTGAGCACTGATAGAAAGGAGAGTAGCATTATACAAATAAAATGTCAGAGAAAAATTATGCTTAATAATACAAGTGACACATAATAAAATTAATAACTTTTACAAATTATTTCATAAGACCAGATAGTCAAAATGAAACCAAAATGTATTTGGAATCCAGGGAAACAATTTTTTTTCTTCAAAATATTACATAAAACCCATTATTTAATATCTAAAGTTTCTTTGCAAGATACTTCCCAATTTAAAAACTAATTTTACATAAAACATCTGAGTGGACTGTAACTTCCATAACAAAGAACTAAAATCAAAGCCCTAAGGAGTTATTTTGGAACATTAGAAAGGAAAACTACATTTTACTTTGTTGATTATTAAATTATTGTAGCTTCCTGGCTAAATTTAGAAACTGCCTCTACTTCCCTCCCTTTGAACTTAAAAAAATAAAATTAATGGACACTCTGAATGAGGTGTGAGAGAAAATTCTCTCATCTCAATCACTGAGCAGAAGCAAACAGTGCACGGGTTCCTGTCCAGGCCCTCGTGCTGCAACCTGAGCACCAACAGGCCAGACTGGTGTCCATTTCAACAGGAGACCCTGCACAAGGAAGTTGAATATGATTTTGTTCTTTTGCCTTTCTTCTGTGATCTATTAGCAAGTAAAAGTCTTAAATGATATCATACCTAAAACACTCATCTAACAAGATCATGAATGATCAAAAGTGCTTTGGAAACATTAACTGTTCTACATACTATTTGGTGAACACATGCCAAATTTAATGTTGCTGAAAAACAAATCAGCAACTTCTGAACTATAAATTATTGGACTTTTCTCAAATACTATCATTCCTCACCAAACACAAACATCAGTTATGACCTCCACCTGATCTGCTGTCCAATACAATGGCCACCAACCACATGTGCATATTTTTATTTGAATTTAATAAAAATTAAATAAAATTAAAAATTCAGTACCCCAGTTGAGTTGCACTAGCCACATTTCAAGCACTCAGTTGCCCCATGTAACTAGTGGCCATCATATCAAACAGCAAAGATATAGGACATTTCTATTGTTGCAGAAAGTTCTATAGGACAGCACTGAACATCTGGAACACCAGTCTACAACCACACACACCCAGTTGGACATGAAAGAAATTAATCCCTAAGTAAAAAAATACCAAGACAAGCACCATGATACTTGAGAAATGTTTTTGAAAAAGCATTTTGAAATCAAAGGTTTCACTTTTTTTCTTGGTCTACAATAGTTTATGAAGACTATTAAGATTGCAGTGACAGTTACTAGCAGCCAACATAATTAAAATGCTCAAGAATGGCATTAACTTACTGCCCAAAAGTTCTTCCTAAATACATGAAGCAACTGACTCTCTAGTCTCCTTTACAGAATCATTGTAATGGACAATACGGAACAGCAAAGACCATGGGTATTTGAAGTCAGTAAGACCTGAGTTTGATTACCATTATCTACTTTACTAGCTAGATAATATTAAATAAATAAATTCATCTCTCTGAGATTTAGTGCCCTTATCTGCAAAATGCAGAAATAACTAACTACCCTGCAAGATGAATCGAAGCATTCACAATAAAGTATACAAAGCATCTAGTAGGTGATGGGCACATAGAGATTCAAAAAAGGGTAGCTATTATTTATTTTTTCCCTTAACCCTCATGATGTAACTTTTTTTTTTTTTGGTGACAGAGACAGAGAGAGGGACAGACAGAAGCAGACAGACAGGAAGGGAGAGAGATGAGAAGCATCAATTCTTTGTTGCGACATCTTAGTTGTTCATTGATTAATTTCTCATATGTGCCTTGACCAGAGGGCTACAGCAGACCAAGTGACCCCTTGCTCAAGCCAGTGACCATGGGGTCATGTCTCTGATCCCACACTCAAGCCAGCCACCCCACGCTCAAGCCGGGTGAGCCCGCGCTCAAGCTGGTGAACTTGGGCTTTTGAACTGGGTCCTCTGCATCCCAGTCCAACACTCTATCCACTGCACCACCGCCTCGTCAGGCATGATGTGACTGACTTCTTTATAGACAGACAGATATTAATCAACACAACAACCTTCATAAACAAGTATCCTAAAATACTAATGCTGGCCATGTCAGTAATTTAACTGGAATAAGATGAAGATATTTGTATGCTAGACAGCTTTTCCCAGCCAGCGTGTGACCATCCTGCCCCGTGCAGCCTTGCTTTGCCAGAACAATCTCATGTCATTCTTGGCTCAAATAACCAGCATGGTCCCTGTGTATTCAGTCTTATATTTATGGATCTGGGCTTAGGTGGGTTGTTTTGGTTTTTTTTTTTGGGGGGGGGTTGTATTTTTCCAAAGTCAGAAGCGGGGAGGCAGTTGGACAGACTCCCGCATGTGCACGACCAGGATCCACCTGGCATGCCCACCATTGCGACCAGAGCCATTCCAGTGCCTGAGGTGGTGGGCTTAGGTTTTAGATGGAAGGTCATTGTTCTATTAAAAAGTAAACTCTACCAAGTGAATTACAAAGCAATGGTTTCCAAACACTGAATCTGTTGCCTGTTCAATAAAATGAGAAAGACTACTTTAGAAATGTTATGATAAGAAGCCTCATTCTCTCTTGTTGAGATCACCAAAGCACAAAACTATAGGTAGAAATTTTTAAAATAAATATTGAACTGAAACTTTTTTCAAGGAACATTTAAATAACCTAGATTATAATAATAGTAGTCATGAACTCGCAAAACGTCCAATGCCTTATGACCTTCAATTACTGTGAACTTCGTTTATGATCAAGACCACATGCAATGAGTGGTGCTCCTCAAGGCATTAGCAGTTTTTTAAAAATACAAGTGACTTCTATTATTATATGTCTCAACCTCCAAATCTATCATCAAATTTAATGGATGGGATAAACATATATATGAGGTTCTTAAATTTTGATGCCATTCTCAAGCCATACTATTCCTGCTAGGTCCAAAAACCGTGGGTCTTAGGGTCAAGTTGATATAAGTTGGAATCCTGGCTCTGCCACTTATTATGTAATCCTGAATAAGTCACTTTTTGTCATCTCAAATTCTACATGCAAAAAATATGAATATTAATACCTTACAGAGGCATCATCTTAAGACTGTTAATCTTGAACTGTTCCTGGCATATGGAAACCACTCTAGAAATGTCAATTCTAGGAAAACACAGTAAGGACTTGAGGTGCCAGTTCCTTATCAGAGATTCTTCCCAAACAGAGAATGGAAATAGAAGGATTCCAGGATGATTTATAGCAGTGGTCCCCAACCCCCGGGCCATGGACCGGTACCAATCCGTGGGCCATTTGGTACCGGTCCGCAGACAAAGAATAAATAACTTACATTATTTCCGTTTTATTTATATTTAAGTCTGAACAATGTTTTATTTTTAAAAAATGACCAGATTCCCTCTGTTACATCCGTCTAAGACTCACTCTTGACGCTTGTCTCGGTTATGTAATACATTTATCTGTCCCACCCTAAAGGCCGGTCCGTAAAAATATTTTCTGACATTAAACCAGTCCGTGGCCCAAAAAACGTTGGGAACCACTGACTTATAGTACAGACCATTAATTTAATTAAAACAAACATATAAGATAAAAGCTGTCAACACTGAACAAAGAATTTCAAGTCTTAGAAACATAATAAACTGATTGAATAAATGCAGGAAAAATTTGTATTTGAAAAATGAGGTGATACATTAGATTTTAATATTATAAAGTATAATTTAATAATAATTTGATACTGAGTATAAAAAGCACAAAATCATTTTCTTAAATAAGAAGTATTATTTGCTGGAGACTCTCTTGAAATAAGATTTCTACTAATCCTTGGTTATTACAACAAAAACATCAAAATTCTAAAATATCTTCCAAGTTGAGAAATTAAAATAATCTCCTGAGGCCGTGGCCAATTGGCTCAGTGGCAGAGCATTGACATGATGTGTGGAAGTCCGGGTTCAATTCCCAGTCAGGGTGGGTACACAGGAGAGGCAACTCCATCCCTCTCCCTCTTCTCTCTCTCTCTCTTTACCTCCCACAGCCATGGCTTGATTGGTTCAAGCACATCAGCCCTGGGTGCTAAGGATGGCTCCATGGAGCCTCAGCTTCGGACACTAAAAATAGCTCGGTTCAGAGCATGGCCCCAGACAGGGGTTGCCGGGTGGATCCTGGTCAGGGCACATGTAGGAATCTGTCTCTATCTCCCCTCCTCTCACTTAAAAAAAAAATCTCCTGAGATATGGGAAAGAAAATTCATATTTCCTAAAATCAAAGCCATAGAAGGAATTAATTCCTGGGTAAAATGTTTCTTACTACATCTGTAGACTCACTTTAAAATTGAAAATAATCCAGCAGGAACTAGAAATAGTAGGTGTTTCCTAAGGATGCCAAGTAACCAGGAAAAAAAATGTTGGACATGCTACAGAACCTTTCAGAGTATGGAAGGCAGTAGATTTTCCAAAGCAAACAGAAGAATTGTAAGGGAGACAGTGTGGTGGGAAATCTGAAAAGATACATTTATATCCCAGACACTGGCTAGATAAAAATGACATCAAATCTTAGCTCTGCCACTATCTAGGTGACTTTTAACAAGTCACTTCTGAGTCTTTGTTACCAGTGGTGGTTCAAAAACCACATTCATACTAGTGAGTAAAAAACAATTAGCACTTAGAAGAAATTTGGATTTGTCAGATGATATTCAAATTTCAGTCTCTGCAAAGCCTAGCTACAATAAGATGTTTTACAGAACTGCTTAAGCAGGTAGATTAGACAGACAAAACAGACATATAGGTAGATCTGACTGCTGCAAGGATTTCCATGGATGCCATCAGCATTGATAAATAACTCACAAAGTCTTCAGAGGAAAGGTTCTTCAGCAGGTGTTTTTGGGTCCTTACTGAATGCTGATCAAGCTCAGCCCTCTTTCTCTAGTCGTTCATCCAACAAATATTGTATTAAGTTCCCAATGTGTATCGTGCACAGTCCTAGACCCAGGTTGAGTGATGAGCAAAGCAGATATATTAGCTGCCTCCATGGAGCTAACAAGCTAACAGAAAAAACTATGACTAGAAGCCACAGCATTTAAAAAATGGTAGGAATCTGAGTTCAGCAATGTTCAGAATGGGTCCAATGATTTCGGGAAACTGCCTTGCCATCCTGTTGAAGCTGAACTATCATAGTTCTTAAGATAATGGAAGAAAGTATACCCTCAGTTCCATTTGATTCAAGCAGAGAGATAAGCTAAACTACAAGACCTTAATGGCTTTTAAGCCATTAAGGAAATGAAATACCTTCAACTATATAAGCTGGTTTCACAATGACTATCACTCAGATCTGCGGTAAAACCACTAACCAATGCAAAAATTCAGTCTCCTTCTTCTGATGGATGTTTAAAAACAAAGTAATTTCTGGAGGGGATAGAGTAAAGGGGGTCTGGGCATGGAATGACATTCCAGGAGCAGGTCATGATATACTGGAGCATTAAATGTGATACATATTTCCTTCACTCCACTCCCTAAGAATATGTTCTTAGCAATTTACCATTTCCTTTAATGGTGCATACTGTGGTCATCATGATTAAACAGCTAGTTAGTACTCAATCCATGACTCAGCTGGCTCTTAGCAATCAAGAATATTTGAGACATAGATGATAAATATAAAGAGAAGGAGAGACTAGAGTCACAACAGGGCTTCTATGACAATTCATCTCACAAACTAGGACCACTTATGACTATGAGGTATTTAAATATATATTAACTTCTCTTCCAATTGGAATATACTCTTTGTTGTCACAGGACTATATGAAGAAGTTACTGTCACCAACTGAGTCAAGGCACATAGATAAGCAATCAATAAACAACTAAAGTGAAGCAACTATGAGTTGATAGTTTCTGTAAAATCAATAGATAAAATCTTTAAAAAGAAAAAAAAAGAGGATCCCAATCAGGTCATCTATTACTATGACCCAAATTTTAGTAGAAGTATGCCCACTTGGCTTTCTAATAGCATTACATTTTGTCAGGATTACTTCTCTGTATAATCCCATATTACTAGAACAGAACAATTTCTTCTGCTTGATCACATAAAAGCATCTAGGTATACAGTACATTCATTCAGGGGATATCAGTTAAATTGTTAGTACATGCTAGGCCCTGTTCTAGGCATTGGATACATAATAGCAAACAAGACAACGGCCCTGTACTTACGCACTGTAGTCACAAAGACTTTAATTCACTCTCAGTTTGAGCACTCACTGTCTGATCCTAGACAAACCTGCCTCTCTGAACCTAAGGTACCTTTTCCAGGGAAAATAATGTCACTTCATAGAGTGGTTGTAAAAATTACATAATGTTTGTCAGCATCTAGCATGGTGCCTGGAACACTACAGATGCTTGACAAATAACAGCTACAGTTTCACAAATAGCAAATATGTACTACCATTACACATCCTTTCATAATGCATGTATGAGAAACACTCTAGTTTCTTTTTAAAAAATAACAGAGTTTGAAGGTTTAAGTGTATATAACATACTTGTTTCAGGTATTACAAACCAAGCAGAATAAAAGCCATTAGAGGATGAAATGCTACTTCTGGTTACTAAAAAGCTTGTCTTCATATGCTAGACACAAGAAAGCAAGACTTCGTGAGAAAAATACAGGATGGGGCAAAAGTAGGTTTACAGTTGTTCACACAGAAAATACAGTAATTAATAAATAATACAAAAATAAACTCTGTATCACATACTCCCAACTGTAAACCTATTTTTGCCACACCTTATACTTTGAAGTTGGGATGTTAATGATGAAATAGATCACTGTACTGCCCTTACACAGATTTCAAAGGGCAGGGCACCAAATCTGTAGTAGTTTTACTG
This sequence comes from Saccopteryx leptura, assembly GCF_036850995.1. NCBI lineage: Eukaryota > Metazoa > Chordata > Mammalia > Chiroptera > Emballonuridae > Saccopteryx > Saccopteryx leptura. Next base: position 10,801,924 of record NC_089504.1, on the reverse strand, counting down.
TTTCGGCCAATTTAACCAGAAAATGTATAGAAGAAACACATCTAAAAGACCTAGAATCTCAAGTCTACAGTAGCCATCAAGAAAGGCAAAAAAAGCATGTCACTCCTCTAAATGTTATTATAGTCTCAAATAGAAACTAATCTGAAAGCAAATCTTGGTAGAGATCCAGCTAGTTTCCAGTTATTCTCTTTTATAAACAATACTGTAGTGAACATATTTAAATCACAATCCATATTTCTGATTTTTTTTGTCTGACCAATTTACACTCCCACCAACAGGAACTGATAGCACCTATCTCACCCAATGCTCACAAACACTAGGAATGTGCTATACATAATTACGTGGCACCCAAATGTAATAGTTTGTTCAATAATGAAAAAAGAAAACTCAAAGTAAAATAAGAACAGGAAAGTAGAAAAATCTCCCTAGAGAGACAAATTAGACATCCCTAAAAATGCTAGGAAGTGGGTAGAAATCTCGAAAACCTTTCAACAAGATACAAGGAAGTTTAATATTAGGCTCCAAAAGTCTCAAAAGTTAAAAGCAAAGCAAAATAAAACTCTATCTCATGGCTGAGTTTCATTACTTGGAAACAATGACTTGAATCAAGACTCACTCCCACCTTTTGGAGAAAAATGACATGAAAACTGTGTTGGTAAATTAAGATGCAAAATAGGCCCTGGCTGGTTGGCTCAGCGGTAGAGCGTCGGCCTGGCGTGAGGGGGACCCAGGTTCGATTCCTGGCCAGGGCACATAAGGGAGGCGCCCATTTGCTTCTCCACCCCCACCCCCTCCTTCCTCTCTGTCTCTCTCTTCCCCTCCCACAGCCGAGGCTCCATTGGAGCAGGGATGGCCCGGGCGCTGGGGATGGCTCTGTGGCCTCTGCCCCGGGCGTTGGAGTGGCTCTGGTCGCGACAGAGCAACGCCCCGGAAGGGCGGAGCATCGCCCCCTGGTGGGCAGAGCCTCGCCCCTGGTGGGCGTGCCGGGTGAATCCGGTCGGGCGCATGCGGGAGTCTGTCTGACTGTCTCTCCCCGTTTCCAGCTTCAGAAAAATACAAAAAAAAAAGAAAAAAAAAGAAAAAAAAATTAAGATGCAAAATAAATCAGTATTTTCATGTCTGAATTATTTTCAAATTTTAGTAGTGAAAAACCAGTATTAAACATGAACACACATATATTTTGGTGTCCCAAATGCAAGAGAAAATCCTATAAATGATTATCAAGGCAAGAACAAAACCAAAAACATCACTTTTTCAACAAATCTTTATTGAATGACAACTTTGTTTCAAGTATTTTCATGTATAAGATGCCAAATTCTTTACAAGTTCTTTACTCAAAAGCTTGTCTTTCATATCCTTCACAATCTGGCCCTCTTACATCTTGTACCATTTGCCTGCCTAATTGCTGAAATAGCACATGTCTCAGACCACGGCTAGAAAAAGGAAATCCTTTCAGGGCACTATACTGAATGATCAATTTAAAAATCAAGATTTCCTAAGAGAGGGAAAAACCCAAAGTCAATACAATCCAATTGAACAGAGTGTGCTCACATGGCCTCATAACAGCACACGGTAATGTTTACCCAAGTACCGACAGTCAAGAGGAATTCAAATATTGGCAGGAAGAAAAAAAACCTCTTACTTTCCACAGAACAACTAATAAACCTACTATCATTTTCATTTCCTTGTAATTTTCCTGTAAATCCTGCTTAATTTGAGTCTTACAAGAGGGATCTCTCCTTAACAGAACATAACACCCCAGGTTCCCTGCAGATGTTTGAGAAGATGTGCACCACATGGAAGAGAATTTGTCACAGTACCTGCGTGCTTCAGGAATGAAAGCTGGTCAGCTCAGTGTGAAAGGTCAAATTCCTGGAAAAGCTTTCTATCTGCTAAAAGACTTTGATACCTGCATATACCTAATGTGGTTCAGAATCCAGCACTGCTACTAGCCTCTACTTCATTGATGAAGATACTGAAAGCTTGGAAAGAAGTAACTTGTCCTTTGTAAAAACTGCTGGGAAACAAGAGAGCCACATCTCCATGCAGATGACTGTTCTTGGGACTGGCTCCTTTCACTAGACCAGTTTGAATTTATGTTATTCGGTAGGCCTTTCCCTCCTTGAAAACTTTTTTACTGTTAGCGACTAGATAAATTTTTTCTGCTCCTCACAAGAACATGGTAAAGTGCAATGCAATTTTACACATGATGTAAACAGATTTCTCGGTGTCAGCAAGTATACAGTTTAAATGATGCATGGAACTTTAAAAAATAGCTTGATATCATTAATTTATTTGGCTCAAGTTTCCAGAAAAAGTAGAAATGTATGATCTCTTTTAAAATTTTTAATTGGCCTGACCTGTGGTGGCGCAGTAGATAAAGCGTCGACCTGGAAATGCTGAGGTCGCCAGTTCGAAACCCTGGGTTTGCCTGGTCAAGGCACATGGGAGTTGATGCTTCCAGCTCCTCCCCCGTCTCTCTCTCTCCTCTCTGTCTCTCTCTCTCCCTCTATCTCTCCTCTCTAAAATGAATAAATAAATTTAAAAAAGTTAAAAAAAATTTAATTAAGTATAAACAATATAGTCTAATTTGAATAAAGAACTATTTAGTGTTTGCTAAAATGCACTCTAGTTTCCATTGCATCAATGCTCTGTGCTAATACTTTTAAATAATTAGTTTTTATTTGTTGATTTTTTTTTTCTTTTTCAGAGAGAGAGAGGGATAGACAGGGACAGACAGACAGAAACAAAGAGAAATGAGAAGCATCAATCATTAGTTTTTCATTGCACGTTGAAACACCTTAGTTGTTCATTGATTGCTTTCTCATATGTGCCTTGACCGCGAGCCTTCAGCAGACCGAGTAACCCCTTGCTGGAGCCAGCAACCTTGAGTTCAAGCTGGTGGGCTTTTTGCTCAAAACAGATGAGCCCACGCTCAATCTGGCAACCTAGGGGTCTCGAACCTGGGTCCTATGCATCCCAGTCCAATGCTCTATCCACTGTGCCACAGCCTGGTCAGGCTCTTTGTTGATTTTAATGAGAGAGAAAGGGGGAGTGAGAGAGAGAGAGGAACATTGATCTGTTCCTGTATGTGCCCTGACTGGGAATCAAACTGGTAACCGAACAGGCAACCTCTGCACTTCAGGATGATGCTCTAACCAACTAAGCTACCCAGCCAGGACTCTGTGCTAATATTTTAATGTTGTTGAAAAGAATAGATATCTTAAAAAAAAAATTGCATCTCTAAATTATCATATGTAAATGTAAAAGCCCTTGGTAAATGGTAGAGAAAAATTATCATTAACATTTTAAGGACCTTGTTCTGTTTTAACATAGTTTTTAGAAATTCATGATTACCTCTTGCTAAAATATGACCAGATAAGATCTTTAATTTGGGGCAGAAAGCAAAATATGGAGAAAAAAGTACTGACAGTAAGGCAACATGAGTTTAATCAAAGCTTCATTACTAAATTTCTAACTAAAATTGTCTGAGCTTCAGGTGCCTCAACTATTAAATGGAAAAATACTCAGCTAAACAAGAGTCTTAGATGACAAAGTGTCTACTGCCTGACACAGAGCGGTATTTAATTATCATTAGTTCTCTCCCTTTTAGGGAGTTTCTTGTTCTTTCAAGAGTCAGACAGAGCTCCGAGGTTGCGGTAGGTGTGGCCTATACGGGAAAAGGACCGCAGCACTGCCCAAACCTGTAGCTGGAAATCTACTGGACTGTGATTAGGTCTGGGCTTGGTCTTTTTGTTACATATTCAGTCAGGCACTTTTTATTTTAATTTCTTGATTTTAGAGAGAGAGGTGGGGAAGGGAATGAGGGGGCGAGGGAGAGAGAGAGAGACAGGAATATTGGTCTGTTCCTGTATGTGCCCTGACTGGCAACCTCTGCACTTCAGGACAAAGCTCTAATCAACCAAGCCACTGGCCATGGCTTGGCCAGGCACTTTTTTGGTTATTAAACATTCATTAACAGTACGATTTATTCGTTCAAAGATTCACTGAGTACCTAGTCTGCAGCAGGCTAAACACAAAAATGCCCTTAAAGCGACCCAAAAAGAGTTCATAAAAGTACTATGAATTCTACCTGGAACACTGAGGTCGCCAGTTCAAAACCCTGCACTTGTCTGGTCAAGGCACATATGGGAGTTGATACTTCCTGCTCCTCCCCCCTTTCCCTTTCTCTCTCTCTCTCTCTCAGTCTCCTCTCTAGAAAACGAATAAATAAATAAATTTTAAAAAGTACTATGATTAAGGAAAGCCTAGAATTATGGAAGCCCTAAGTAAAAGCACTTAACCTAGTAAGGGGAAGACAAGTAGGAGGAGGAATCTGAGACGGGTCTTGGAAGATAAACAGAATTGGCAGAAAAGTAAGAAAAAGATAAGGGACTTTTAAGGCATAAGGAAAAGTATGAGCAAAAGCAGTAACATGGAAGACCAAATCATATATTCAAAAAACCAAGTGTGCAATATGGCTGGAGTTCAGGGGGAAGAGAAAAGGTCAATAAGGTAGGTAAGGGCTTCCTCTGTCAGGTTCAGGCTCTGAAATTCATTCTAATACTATGTAGTAATTTGCTAAACTTGTGTTAAGAGGATGATTTCAGCCTGACTAGGCAGAGGCATAGGATAGAGCAGGGGTCTCAAACTCGGGGCCCGCGGGCCGCATGCGGCCCGCCGAACAATTTTGTGCAGCCCGCAGACTAATCCACGAAGTTCAAAATATTTTGGATAAAATTAAGTAAGCCTAGGGGCCTACTTGTATTTTTCATTTCTCTAGCATCCTAGCTAGATATTAGCTTAGTTAACAGCAGTGTGATGCGAACTACAGTTTCTGGTCATTTTGTGACACTGAGTAAACTGCATGTACGACTGTGCTTGTTGTACTGATTTTTTTTTGTTTTCAACTGCAGTGAGAAAAGTGTTGTGTAACAGTTGCCTTTTGTAGACCTAGTGCGGCCCGCCTAACGGCTGTGATCTTGCTCTGCGGCCCACATGCTGAGTTGAGTTTGAGACCCCTGGGATAGAGTGTCAGACTGGGACACGGAGGACCCAGGTTCGAAACACTCAAGTCGCCGGCTTGCGCGCGGGGTCGCTGGCTTGAGCGTGGAGTCGCTGGCTTGAGCGTGGAATCATAGACATGATCCCATGGTCGCTGGCTTGAGCCCAAAGGTCACTGGCTTGAAGTCCAAGGTCGCTAGCTTGAGCAAGCATTTGCTCTGCTGCAGCCCCCCACCCCCATCAAGGCACATATGAGAAAGCAATCAATAAACAACTAAGGAGTCGTAACGAAGAAATGATGCTTCTCATCTCTCTTCCTTCCTGTCTGTCTGTCCCTATCTGTCCTCTCCCTGTCTCTCTCTGTCTCTGTCACACATACACAAAAGTCCAACAATGTTGCCAATAAAGCATAAAAAAAAAAAGAGGGTGATTTCAGTCTAATGTGCTAGTTACGCATCAATCTAGTTTTTTGTTTGTTTGTTTTTACAGAGACAGAGAGAGTCAGAGAGAGGGATAGATAGGGACAGACAGACAGGAATAGAGAGAGATGAGAAGCACCAATCATTAGTTTTTTGTTGTGGCACCTTCGTTGTTCATTGATTGCTTTCTCATATGTGCCTTGACAGCGGGCCTTCAGCAGACCGAGTAACCCCTTGCTCGAACCAGTGACCTTGGGTCCAAGCTGGTGAGCTTTTTGCTCAAACCAGATGAGCCCGTGCTCAAACTGGCAACCTCGGGGTCTCAAACCTGGGTCCTCCGCATCCCAGTCCAATGCTCTATCCACTGCGCCACTGCCTGGTCAGGCCCCATCAATCTAGTTTTAAAAAAAATATTTAGTTTTGTGATGGGTAGATGAACTCTAATCACTAGTTACTTTTCATCTAGCAATCAGAAAACCCTGCTTGAGAAATCAAAGAAGTTACCTGAACTGGGTAATTACTGTACTGTAGTACGTGTTGCTGCTCAAGAACTGCAAAGCTCTCCGGCAGTCTTTTAATTTGTTGGCTCATAGGCTAAATATATAGCAGTCCCTCAATTAATGCTTACTAAACTAAATTACAGTAAATAAGAGAGAGAGAAACCTGTAATGCATTCTTCATTCAAGGGCCAAGTAAAATGAAGACTTTAAAATAAAGAAATGTCCCTTTTCCCCCCAAGCCTTCCCTTCCTATGAATTTGGTTGACATATTTCTTAAGATTCTTTTGTTTGTTTTCAGGTCAGACTATTTTTAGTTGTTGAGAAAGGTCTAAAAAGCTAAGAAATAGGAAGTCTGTATTTTATGACTAAATTATTACATTCTGACATTAAATCTCCAAGTTAGCTCCATGCAGAAGCAGCTGACAAAGACAGCTTTAGTAAAAGTCATGATTCATTCATGATTCATGTCAACAAATACTGGGAACATAAAACAGCATGATAAAGGAAAACAAATTCAGAGTAGATGACACAGGGTGTATCTATTTGAAAGCAATGAGGAAAGGATGTGGCTTAAAAAGTCAGGTTAAAGAATTTATATTTTATTTACATATAGTTAGGGTGTCAAATTTTCAAGCAAAGTAAAATTTGCACTCAGCCACTGGATGGAAAATGCATTTAGAGGGTGGGCAAGACTGGAAGGAGACCACTTGGGCTGTTGCCATCACTCAGATGAAAAGGTGATAATTTTGACCACAGTGGTGGCAAAGATACAAAGGCTGTCACATGCTACTACTACATGGATCAACCTTGAGGACATTATGATAAGTGAAATAAGCATATCACAAAAGACAAATATTGTATGATTCCACTTATACCGCACATCCAAAGTAGTCAGATTCATAGAAAAAGAAAGCAGAATGGTGGTTACCAAGAACTAGAAGGGAAAATAGGGAGTTGTTTAATAGGTACAGAGTTTTAGTTTTTCAAGATGAAAATGCTCTGGAGATCTGCTGATTGGTATAAATATACTTAACACTGATAAACTGTATATGTAAAAAGGGCTAAGACGGTAAATTTTATGTTATGTGTTTTTTACCAACACTCTTTTTAAAAAGATGTAAAAGGGAGGCTTGGCTTTTTAAATTTTTGTTTTGCTTTAATATTCTGCTCTATTCAACCCCTGAGCAATGTCTCTTGCTAGTTCACTGAATTGTAAAATTAATATAGCCAAATGGAATCTGATTTGCAGGGAATCAGATTTCTTTTTCAGTAATATTTTAGGCATGCTTTAAATACACACACACACACACACACACAAACACACACACACACACAATTTTTCGCTCCATAAGACACACTTTTCCCCCCCAAAAGTGGAGGGGAAAATGCTTGAGCGTCTTAAGGAGTGAAAAATACGATCTTTTATTAAATATTTTAACACACCATTTGGTTCAGAATATTTTTTTCTTACTTTCCTCCTTATAACCCTAGGTGTGTCTTATGGTCAGGTGCATCTTATGGAGCGCAAAATAAGGGGTGGGTGTGTGTGTGTGTGTGTGTGTGTGTGTGTATTTAAAGCATGCCTAAAATATTATTGAAAAAGAACTCAAAATGTAAGAAGTATTACACAGAATAAAAAGTGAAACCCCACCAGTTCTCTCACTACCCTACTTCTGGTGGGTATGCAGTGGTATATCAGTTTTTTTTCCTTTTTTTGTTATCTAGTGATGTTGAGCACCTTGGACCAGAGTTTTGATACATACTAGGGAGGCAGACTTAATAAATCTTAGTGACCAATTGGTTAGAGAGAAAGACGAGAAAGTCTACAATGACAGAAAGAAAAGATATGTAGGGAAGGACAAAACATTTAGGTTTGAGTTTGCCAATGGAAGTGAAATGTGGGATTCAAGAGCTGACTGCAACTACTGATACTTAGTGGAGCATACAAAGGTTCCCACATGATAAATTATTTAATCTAAAATAAATAAAAATCTTCAGCACTTGCTATACCTCAGATGATAAAGAAAAAAATAAACAATTTATAATCCTAAGGAAGCATACCTCAGAGATATTGTGGATTCAGTTTCAGACCACCACAATAGAGCAAGTATCATAATAAAACAAGTCATAATCTTTTTTCTGGTGGAGGGTCTTAACTTCAATTTGTAAAATATACAACACCTGTGGATCACAATACAGCGAAGCACAGTAAGATGAGGTGTGCCAACACAGTACAGCATTTCAAAAATAGAACCTCACAGATGCGTAAGATTTCCCTACTTCATTCGTTCCAGGAATCCCTGTAAAGATAACAAAAAGAAATCTATTAAAAGTAGTAGTCCCAGAAAATTGAATTAAAGAAAAAGCCTTAATAAAAGACAAGTTTACTACATGCCACAATTTCGTGGAAAAAAAGTTAAAAAAGAACTTGTTTTCAGACAAAAAGGCAATCTCTGACACCTATCAAGTTTCTCAATTGTGATAACATGAAAAAGTAAGAAAAGGGTCATGATTATCAACAAACTATGTGAGGATTAAAGATGAGTAAGAACAAAATTTGGAGCTAGACTCTATCCTCTGAGATTTACCTCATCATTGACTAGCTAGCTAATTAAAGCTTCCTACCAAATATTATGAAATAGTTCAGAGGTTGGGGTCTGGAGTCAGACAAACCTATATTCAAATCTTAACTCTGTCACTCTTTAGCTATTTGACTCTAAGCAAGTGACCTTCTCTAGCTTCAGCTTTCTCATATCCAGAATGAGAGTAAAAGTAATTATCCACAGAACTATTGTGAGCATTAAATGAAGTAATATAAATAAAGCACTAAGTATCATGCTTGACTGACCCACAGGAAGTGCTCCTTAAATGTTAGTTGATATTATCATCTGTAAAATGTGACAAATCACATACCTATAAGATTGAAAAGAAGGAAAACCTACATATATAATACCTAGCTACACAGGAGGAACTCAAACAGATGTTATTACCCCCTACTTTTAGGAAACGCTGCTGTCAATGTCAAATAGTATGAAATGGTATAGTGCACTGAAAACACAATGGGTCTGGAAATACTGAGTTCAGATTCTGACTCTGCCATTTATTATTTATGTGATCTTGAGCAAGTTATTTACCTCACTTTGCCTTCCTATTTTTAACTGTAAAATGGGAAAAAATAGTAAGTACCTAAATTGGGTTGTGAGGATTAGACAACCCCTCTTTTAAATGCTATATATTTAAAGTCCTAAAAACAAAACCAGGAACATAAATACTATAAAAGTATTAGTTGTTCTTACTCTAATAGCAGCAGTACACATGTTTGGTCTGAGATTGCTCTGAATCAAAGAAATGAGAAAATAAGTTTGAACATGAATTGTCCCTTTGTCCAGCAGCTACCTGTATGTACTCCCTGTCCATTAGTCTCTTAGTAGCTGTTTCAGGTATCAGGTCGACTGCTGCAGTGCTTGTGTTCCAATAACCCTTATTTTACTTAATAATAGCTTCAAAGCACAAGAGTAGCGATGTTGGCAATTCAGATACACCAAAGAAAAGCCACAAAGTGCTTCCTTTAAGTGAAAAGGTGTGTATGTATAGTCATGCACCACTTAATGATGGGAAATGTTCTGAGAAATGCATCATTAGGCAATTTCATCATTGTGCAAACATGATAAGAGTGCCCTTACACAAACCTAGATGGTATAGCCTATTACGCAGCTACACTATGTGGTACAGCCTACTGCTCTTATGCTACAAGTCTATAAAGCATGTTACTATACAAAACAACATGAGATTAACTCAAGAACAAGAGAAAATGATGCAATCAAGAGATGCAATAAACAAGGAATGCATGAGTCTTCTGTGGGCATAGCACAGCATACCATTTCACAGCAAATTTTTTTTAATAAGCAGAAAGAGTACACTCTAAAATAACAGTTGAAAGTACAGTATAGGCCCTGGCCAAGTTGGCTCAGGCATGTGGATGTCCCAGGTTCGATTCCCCGTCAGGGCACACAGGAGAAGCACCCATCTGCTTCTCAACCCCTCTTTCTCTCTCGCTCTCTCCCTCCCTCTCCTGTAGCCATGGCTTGATTGGAATAAATTGGCCCTGGGCACTGATAATGGCTCCATGGCCTCTGCCTCAGGCGCTAAGACGAGCTCAGTTGCTGAGCAATGGAAAAAACCCCAGACAGGCAGAGCACCGACCCCTAGTGCACTTGCCAAGTGGATCCCAGTTCAGGGTGCATGTGAGTCTGTCTCTGCCTCCACCCCCCTCACTTAATTAAAAAAAAAGAGTATAGTATAGTAGATACATGAACCAGTAACATAATTATTATTATCAAGTTTTATGTACTCTACATAATATGTGCTAAACTTTTACACAAATGGCAGAAAGTAGGTTTACACCAGCATCATCATAAACACCCGAGTAATGCACTGCATTACAACATTATGACAACTACTACATCACAATATGATAGGAATTTTTAAGCTCCATTATAATTTTATGGGAGCACTACTGTTGACTGCAAGGTCATCACAGAGTGCATGACTACAGAAAAAAAAAAACATAGTACATACCATATTTCCCCTTGTATAAGATGCACACCTTTTTTCAAAAAAATTGAGGTCTAAAAACTGGGTGCGTCTTATATAGTGGCTATAGATTTTTTACTTGCATTTCCCGCCTTTTTTTTTCCTTACAGAGACAGAGAGAGAGTCAGAGAGAGGGATAGACAGGGACAGACAGACAGGAATGGAGAGATGAGAAGCATCAATCATTAGTTTTTCATTGCGCATTGCGACTCTTAGTTGTTCATTGATTGCTTTCTCATATGTGCCTTGACCGCGGGCCTTCAGCAGACTGAGTAACCTCTTGCTTGAGCCAGCGACCTTTGGTCCAAGCTGGCGAGCTTTGCTCAAACCAGATAAGCCCTCACTCAAGCTGGCGACCTCGGGGTCTTGAACCTAGGTCCTCGGCATCCCAGTCTGACACTCTATCCACTGCGCCACCGCCTGGTAAGGTGCATTTCCCACTTTTTCGCGCTTGTCTTTTTTTTTCAAATTTCGGGCCCCAAAATTAAGATGCTTTTTAGACATGGGAGAGTCTTATACATGGGGAAATACGGTAGTATATAAGATTCAGTACTACTCAAGGTTTCAGGTATCCACTGAGGATCTTGGAAATGTACCACTGTAGATACAGGTGGCACTACTGTACTAGCATTTTCTCTCTACACTCCACAACTCTGTCCCTGAGCAAGTCAGTAGAGGTATCTAAAGAGGCAAAAAAATTAAGCATACTTTCATATTAAAGAAGTTTCATGTTTGTTCTTAGAAGGTCATGAAGTCAATCTTGTGGACTGGCTTTTTTAGCTGACCTACAAAGTGAACAAAATACTAAATGGCATCAGCAACACATAAAATCGGTGAATTGTAATTTAGCTATGTAAGAGTCTGTGCCTCCTACCAGACTGTGGGCTTAACAAAAAGATCTTACTCATCGCCAGTGTCTAGTATGTTGCCTAGTGCACACAGAAGGTTTTCAATAAATGGTGACTGAATCTAGTCAGTGAGTACCTCCCCCTTGTGGAAGGTACTGTGTTAGGGACAGAGGGCCCATAATGGTTCACTTACATTGATGTCAAACATTTTTAGAGTCTTTAAAACATTAAACAAGGCCAGATTTGATTAAGGAGCTGCAGCTGCCGTTGCACCGCCCCTGCCCTCATCCAAGAGGTACTCCCAGCTGCAAAGCTACTTCTCTATATGCCTCCTGAAGCAAATCAAATACTTCTCTCAAGTGATGCAGAGCCACTTCCCATGCAGCCCTGCTGGTGTTCCTTCTGCTAGGCAAAGGAGGCAAACTCCAAAATCTTTGGTCATAAAAATGTGATGGTTGGCAAGAGCAGGTGCTGAGTAAGCCTTGGTACACTTCCAAATGAAGTCTTGCAATTTAGAATTCTGAACTGAGGATGCCAGACTCAAGAGCATCTGGATTTGCTCCTCTGGCTTCAAACTTTTTCTGAAAGAGGCCAGAAAAGAGTACACTGTTGCCAGTATGTGCCTGTGTAATTGTATACTCAAATACTGTACTTGGATAAGAGTCCAAGACTTGGCAAATAGATGGAATGTAGCAAATGAAACTTCCCGATTAGAGAACCATGCAAAGGGAAAGGTTTCCTTGCAAAACATAAACCAGGAGAGGTGTAAATTACCCCTCTGTGTCACATTTTGGAAGAATTCACCCAGGATAATAAATACTCGAAAGTTAGGTGGACGGAAATGCTCAGAAGTATGTGAGAGGCACAACAGCACCATTACTTCAGAAAGCAGTAAGTTTACCATACAATAACTCTTTATTTCCCCTCCCCAAAGAGATAAATATGTGATTATAATTTGGTACATGCAGGAAAAAAATATAGAGCCGTGGGCTTTGGCACACAGACGGTGTTAAAATTAAACAGTGTGAGCTTTGGCAGCTGCACTATATACTTTTTCAAATTCTTATATCATTACTCTGGTGAGGGCCCTGTACCAAGCTGGCATGAGTTCTAATGTGGTTTGGAGATTCCTCGCCTTTTTAAAAAAGATGACCTACAAATAGCCTTTTTTCACACAACAGGGAAATAGATATTTCTCTTTATTCCAGATTTTGTTTTAAAGGACAAAGCCATATTGCCAAGTTATTAAGAAAGTGTTAGAAATAATTCTGAAATTTTAAAGGCCACTAAAGACAAGCTCTAAAAAGACTTCTAAAATAGTATATGAATGTCTCTTAAAATAGTGATTATCCACATCTGTGGCAACAAAGTCAGTTACAAAGAATGATAATTACCTTCATATTTATACTGACATTGGCAGCTTAGGACGTATCCTTAGAGGACAAGAATGGGGTGCCCTCCCTATTTCAGCCATGAGAACTTGAACAAGATACTTGACCTCAGTGTCCTCAAATGAAAAATGAAATAGTAACATCACCCTACAAGACAGTTCTCACGATATCAAGTACATGGCAAATCCCCAATAAGTAGTAGGTACATTTATAAAAGACAGAATCTTTTAAACTGGTATTTAATTACATTACCATATACTTAATGGAGCTAAGTGGTCTGACTTTTCAGATTCAAGAATGTAAAGAATTTACATTATCACCTGGTTTCGAGATCAAAATTGAGTTTGAGCTCTTTGAACAAGAGATATCACAAAAACAAGACTTCATTATCTGTCTCTCCCTAGCAACATCAAAGAAAAACACAAAATTCCAAGCCTGAAAAATGACAGGGTAAGGAAGAAGAAGAAAGGAAAAAAAGAAAAAAAAAACAAAAAACCTTTAGGTCTCATAAAGTAGATATCATTTGATATGTTTAAACCAACAGGATTTTTTTCTCTCATTTTTATCATGAAATATTTCAAATTTTCATAAAAACAGGACAGTCGTAAAACCATCACTCATACTAAAAACAATAATCAAAATTTTGACAATTTGCTTCAGATGTGATTATCAGTATTTTACTTTTTGAGGTATAATTTACATTTGGTAAGATGAACAAATCTTAAGTTTAAGTCTGATGAATTTTTACACATATATGTATATACATAGGACAAATTATGGGACATTCATAGCAGTTCACAAGATTCCCTCATAACCTTTCCCCTCCAAAAGTATCTATTATTCTGAACCTGAATAGCATTGTTTTTCACCTGTTAGGTTTCCCTTTTACCACGAAGTCAGACCTAGACTTTACTTTTGTTTTCTTAGTTTGCCAATGTCTATTTTAATCATACATATTTTAGCCACATTGACCCCATTAAACAGTAGTTTATATAAGATGCTTAATATCACTAGAGCAGGCAAAAAACCCAAAAAATATTTTTAAAAGTCTACATACCTAGAATGCACACAAGCCCCCTAACATTTTTCAAGGGGCAGAAGACTGAGAATGCTAGCATAAAAGAGGCCAAAGGGAAAAGTGGAATTCATTTTTCTTTAAATAAATCCTAAAGAAAATGCACTAGACAGTATTTAAAATAAGAGAGCCTGTCATTAGTATATAGTTCTAAATTAACTTTAAGAGAACATTTAACGGAAAATTTAAAACCTTAATGTTAATTTTTATTGCCTGTCAGTGTCTGAATAAATCCCACCCCAATTACACTTTCTTTAAAGTTCACAACCATGTAGAGGCCAGGCTCCCTCCCATGCCTAAAAGCTGACATTCTTCCTAAATGAGCCAGATCCCTACACAGTCTTAGCCCCAGTTACACATACACAAATTAAAAAAGCTTTTTTCCTTCATGAAAAAAAAAAAAATGTAAAAAAGCTTTTTCCTGGATCAAAGTCCTAAGTATGAACAATGTACATATCATCACCCTTCAGTAACTGCAGAATATTTCAATCAAATGATACAACCTACTTGATTTTACATATTTAGCAATAATCGCCACTGTTAAATTAGTATGTCCATGTGATTGGATAACTACTGACTGTAAACTGCTTTGGCACATGTAAACTAAGCACTGCGTGGTCAGCTGGAGCAGAGTGCAGTGGAACACAGGCCTCAGTGCAGCCACAAGGCAATAACCACCGCCTTATCAGAAGGGTCGCTGGAAGCATTTACTGAGATAACACAAAGAAAAGGTGTTACTTCTCTCACCTCCTCAGCACTCCTCACCCTCTTAGACTAACACTGCCTAAGCTATGATTTGATAGACATGTCCTTTCCTCACTTCCACGTCCTGGAGCAGGACAAATAAAGATTCTACAACTAACAGCCAAAACTTTCATGCATTCATTTGTGCAGCCAATTATCTATGAAAGAGAAAAGAAACTTTAGGGTAAATTCCTTTCATCGGTTTACTTTCATACAACCTAGTTAAGACTCCATTGTGGAAATAAAATTTTAAAATATTTAAGAAAGCCCCAAAGGGAAGAGCTCCAGTCCTAAGAACTTCCTTGAAACAAACAAACAAAAAAATATATATATTTGGCTTTAAAAGAACTGACAAATGTCCCTGGCCGGTTGGCTCAGTGGTAGAGCGTCGGCCTGGCGTGCAGAAGTCCCGGGTTCGATTCCCGGCCAGGGCACACAGGAGAAGCGCCCATCTGCTTCTCCACCCCTCCCCCTCTCCTTCCTCTCTGTCTCTCTCTTCCCCTCCCGCAGCCAAGGCTCCACTGGAGCAAAGATGGCCCGGGCGCTGGGGATGGCTCCTTGGCCTCTGCCCCAGGCGCTAGAGTGGCTCTGGTCGCAACAGAGCGACGCCCCGGAGGGGCAGAGCATCGCCCCCTGGTGGGCAGAGCGTAGCCCCCTGGTGGGCGTGCCGGGTGGATCCCGGTCGGGCGCATGCGGGAGTCTGTCTGACTGTCTCTCCCCGTTTCCAGCTTCAGAAAAATAAAAAAAAAAATAAAAAAAAAGAACTGACAAATGTGGCTTTAAAAGAACTGACAAATACTCTCCTATCTGTACCCAGATTTCAAATTTCTATTCAAGATGCTAACTAAGCATTTACAATTAGTCACTTCTATAGATGTTATTCTTGAAATAATCTTTTTATAGAGACTAGACAAAAATACAACAATTATCATAACTGGCTGCTTCTGATCATTGTTTATTTTGGAGAAATAAGTAATCACCAACCAGTTACTGGCTTTATTGTAATCAACATCTTATGGAGGATGCTTTGACATCCAAATTGACTTACTAAGCTGCAAACATCTCTTATGTTTAAAAGACTAGCAAGCTAGACTCTTACAACTTTCTTCTATCTGTCTTGATCTAAAAAAAACAAATGCAGTATCAACTCAAGTCAGCAACCCCTCCCTAGTTATCACAGAACCACCTCCAAGGAGCCAAAGACAGCACTACCTAATTCACATTAGCAATATGAACAAAAATTATTATTTTTTCATTGCTTTTCAAACTTAAAAGTTGAAAATAAGACATTTGACACTCCCCCCAAAAAAGAGATATACATTGCAACTTCCAGAATAGACAGGTAATGAGGTTACTATTCACCTCTCAATGAAATACTGAGTTCATTTAAAAATTCCGACTGGCCTGACCTGTGGTGGTGCAGTGGATAAAGCGTCAACCTGGAAATGCTGAGGTCGCTGGTTCGAAACCCTGGGCTTGCCTGGTCAAGGCACATATGGGAGTTGATGTTTCCAGCTCCTCCCCCTTCTCTCTCTCTGTCTCTCTCTTCGCTCTCTCCCTCTCTGTCTCTCTCTCTCCTCTCTAAAAATGAGTAAATAAAATTTTAAAAAATCATTGTTTAAAAAAAAAAATTCCGACTGGTTCGGGTGCATTTGCACCAGGTGCTGAGGATGGCTCCCTGGAGCCTCCACCTCAGGTGCTAAAAATAGCTTGGTTGCAGCATGTCCCAGATGGGCAGAGCATCCGCCCCAGACAGGGGTTGCTAGGTAGATCCCAGTCAGGCGCATGCGGGAGTCTGTCTCTCTATCTCCCCTCCTTTCACTTGGAAAAGAAAAAAAAAATTAATGTATTTGAATGATTTCATTTACATACTGTTTAGATAAACAATGAATTAAGCAAAGGACACTTACAGTTTAATATAAACATTTATCAAGTGCCTGATAGATATCTGAACAAATGTTTCTGTTTTCACCGAACTTACATCATAGTAGAAAAGCCTTGCACACAATTCTTATACAAGGTACACCATGAGAAATGTTATAGAACCAAGGATGTAAAAAAAGAGATATTGGGGCCTGACCAGGCGGTGGCGCAGTGGATAGAGCGTCAGACTGGGATGCGGAAGACCCAGGTTCAAGACCCCAAGGTTGCCAGTTTGAGGGCAGGCTCATCTGGCTTGAGCAAAAAGCTCGCCAGCTTGGATCCAAGGTCGCTGGCTCAAGCAAGGGGTTATTCGGTCTGCTGAAGGCCCACGGTCAAGGCACATATGAGAAAGCAATCAATGAACAACTAAGGTGTCGCAATGCGCAACGAAAAACTAATGATTGATGCTTCTCATCTCTCCGGTCCTGTCTGTCCCTGTCTATCCCTCACTCTGACTCTCTCTCTGTCTCTGTAAAAAAATAAAATAAAATAAAATAAATTAAAAAAAAGAATTGGAATTAAAAAAAAAAAAGAGATATTGGGGAAAAATCAGGGAAGACTTTAGAGAGAATATAGCATTGGGAAATTAACTGATTTTACTCAATCCAGCCCATTTTGCCTTCACCCCTCTGAGCAATAGGCATTTATGAAAAGTTTGGCTCCAGATAAACCAAGGCTCTATGACCTTTAGCAAATCACATCCCATTTTAGAATTTCATTCTTTATGTATAAAGTGAGTATAATATCAAATACCTGGAGGGAATATCATGAAAATTAAATGTGAATGATCTATATATTTATATATAAAGTAAATTTATATGTACTATCTCTATATAAATGTATCTATATATTTTATATATACTTAAATAAAATATACTTATATATGTGACATACATACAAGGGTGGGCAAAAGTAGTTTAGAACTCTGTAACAAAGTATGCTTGAATAAAGGCAATTTAAGAACTTATGAGATTGTACCTAAGTGTAATGTCACATTGTGACATTCTTTTAACTTAATAAAGCCGTTTAAAAATCATAACCTATAACCTGCATGTCTTCTTCCATATGAACAACTGTAAACCAACTTTTGGCCACCCCTGTATGTATGTCATATATATGTAAGTGACACATATATATATATGTAAGTAACACATATATCTATATAGATAAACACGTTTATCTATATATATTTATCATATATCTAGATGTAAATCACAATGTCTGACATTGAAAGTACTCAAGAAAAGGAGACAGTTATTACAAATAAATACCTAAATGCTGAATCCTAGCCAGGCACTATTAACCTCTGCATCTGAATACTGTTTGGTATATATTGTTTAACTGTTTTTCAAAATCATAAAATAGCAAATGCTATACAATGAGAATAGAACATACATGGAAACAATATTCCTAGTCAATAGCTGTTAAAAAAATTAACTTAGTTATAAAAGGACAACTTTGAACAGAGGGATTAGCAATACTCAGAAGATACATGGTGTTTACCATGAGAACATAAAAATATAAGGTCTAAGGTTATAAGAAAATAGTTGCAAAACATAATATTTAGGTAATCTGCACTGACTGATCAAACTTTACTGAGCTCCACTACGTGCATAGTAAGCCCCAGGGAGATGCCAAAACAATATGCCAGGGGCTCCGTTCTCTCCTATAGCTTACTGCAACCCTATGAGTCTTAGCTCTGAAGGGAGTAGGGCAGCTGCCATCATTTGCCTAGAGTTTCCTAGTATTTAGACTCAATAGCAGCAGTTCTCAAAGTGTGATCCACAAATATCCCCAAGACCCTTTCAGAGAGTCTGCAAAGTCAAAATCATTTACGTATTAATGATAAAACATCATTTGCCTTTTCACCATGTTGACATTTCCACAGATGGTTCAAAGCCAGTACTGGGGTAAGCTGTTGGCCTTAACACTAAAAGCAGTGGCATCAAAAAGTACTGACAGTCATTGTATTAATCACTGCCAAGTATTTCTGGGAAGATGGGAGGGGAAGGCAATGGCAAAAAATAAATAAAATTTTAAGTTCAGAATATTCTTGTTAAAGCAATATGATTTCTTGATTTTATTAAATCTTGATTATATAACCTTTTATTTATTTATTTATTTTTTGGTACTTTTCTGAAGCTGGCAATGGGGAGGCAGTCAGACTCCTGCCCTACCGGATCCACCCGGCACGCCCACCAGGGGGCGATGCTCTGCCCATCGGGGCGTTGCTCTCTCGCAACCAGAGCCACTCTAGCGCCTGGGGCAGAGGCCAAGGAGCCATCCCCAGCACCCGGGCCATCTTTGCTCCAATGGAGCCTCGGCTGCGGGAGGGTAAGAGAGAGACAGAGAGGAAGGAGAGGGGGAGGGGTGGAGAAACAGATGGGCGCCTCTCCTGTGTGCCCTGGCCGGGAATCGAACCCAGGACTTCAGCACGCCAGGCCAACGCTCTACCACTGAGCCAACTGGCCAGAGCTTATATAACCTTTTAATATTTTGTGTGACAAAATGGAAAGTATACATAATATAAAGTATTTCTGCTATATACTGGTTGTCTCAAGGAAATTCACTTTGAGCTACTGTTTGATTTGAAACTGAACTAGCCAATTTTTTCATGGACCACCATTTTACCTGAAAGACCAACTAACAGAAAATTATGGTTATTCAGACTTGACTGTGTGACAGTTATTTTCTTGAAAATGAACAAAGTAAGCATGTCATTTCAAGAAAAAGAACTGTCAAAATTTCTTGCCACTGATAAAATTCAAGCCTTCAAGCATAAATCAGAATTTGGAAATTCTGTATCTACCACTGTAAGCTTCATGTCTTTCCAATATTTAAAAGTGTTTCCAATGAGATTAGTGGTGATATTAACAAAATTGGTTTATTTGATATTATATAATGAAATGTGTCAATATTCAGAAAAATCTGCATAACTCAACAAACAACTGTTTTCTAAATGGCCAATGCTTAATGTTACAAAATCATGTATGGGTAAAAGATTCATGCAAAGTGCAAGACAGACCAATTGATTTTAATTAAAAGTTCACTGATATGGTTTCAGATTCCACACTGTACCTAACCTTTAAGAAACTACCAAGTATTTAGATCTGGTATAGTATCAAATTAGAATATGCACAATTATCTAAAGAAACTATTAAAATCCTTTTCATTATTCCAAATATCTAGGAAATAGAGACCAGATTTTCTTCATATAATTCAGCAAAACAACTTGAAAAAGATAAATGCAGGTGCAAATACATGCAGATATCAGAATTCAGCTGTTTTTTATAAAAGGGAGCTGCAAAAATATAAAATAATATAAATATTCTAAGTTTTCAGAAAAATATATTTTGCTCTGGCCAGATAACTCAGGTGGTTGGAGCACTGCCCCAAAGCACAGAGGTCAGGACACATACAGGAACAGATCAACGTTCTTTCTCTCTCTCTCTCCTCCTTCCTCTCTCACTAAAATCAATAAAAATTAAAAAAAGAAAAGAAAAACAATATTCTTAAAATTATTTTTACTGTAAAATGTTATGTTGGCATGTAATGGATGTTATTTTTATTTTAAATGAATTAAGAAATATTTTTAATATCTCAGTTTTAATTTCTAATATAGTAAAGGTGATGGCTATAACCCACATGCACAGAAGTTCTTAGGAAATCCAATAATTTTTACTAATGTAAAGATTCTTTGTGTGGCAAGAGATCTTGAAGATGCTGATTTAATCTGCCTTTGGTCAGTATAATTTTTTAATGGAAATTCAAGTAACATAGTCAAGACTTGAATTTGGGTCTTCTGATTTCCATTTTCCATTCAATCTGAACCATAATTCCTGAATTCACTAAGACAATGGTTTAGAAAACCATCATTCCATTCTTCCCAGTAAGCAGGAAGTGTGACCAGGTAATTACAATAATAACAGTAACTGAAATTTGAATGTTATGTGCCAGGTATTTTTATATCCCTGTTTCACTTAATTCTTACAACAACCCTGTGATAAAAGTACAGTTAATTACTAACCTCCATTTTACAGACAAGAAAAGAAGAATAAACCATCTGCCAAAAGTCACACAGCTACTAAACGTCAGAGCTGAGATTTGAAAATAACACTTCTAACAGAGCTGTATCAGCAAAAATGCTTTCTCATAAATGCCAATCAAAATATGTGTGTGGTCACCAGCAGCGGCATTTATGGAAATAGAGGACCTGTGACTCACACTCTGCACATCTTCAGATATAGACAGAACAAAACAGTAGCCTGGGGTATGGTCACACAAATTTAGTTCTACACAGAAAATGGCAAGAAAATAAACAAATAAGGAGATGTGCTAGATATAACCAAGTTGCCTCTCCTCTGTATCCACCCAGCATGTCTTCCATCACCCATTAAAAAGATGAGCTAGGAGGCGAGTGAAGAATCTGTCACTGACATACAGCTGGGGCAGTGAAAACTCTTGGCAGGTGTTCTCTATGCTTTAACTCCTCTCTGATGCAAACTAACCCCCGAGCTGAGTCCTGACTTTATCACACTGAGCTTTGACAAGAGCCATCATTAGTGTCCAAACTCCATTTTTTCCAGGCTGATGACATGTGTCAGGCCTTGATTCCTGGTGCCACTCTGGCCTGCCAACTCAGGAAAGGAAGTAATACCTCTGGCTTTTTTGAAATAAGTCACAATGCAGCATCTGACACCAGCTCCCTCCTGAGGATGGACACTTGGCCAGAAGCCCAAGCTTAAGTGGATTTGGAGGTTCTTGATCTTTATTAAAATCATTCCTACCTTCCCAGTGGCACAATTAAAATAAATTCCTCCCCCGAGAGCAGCCAGAGGTTCTGCAAGCCTCCTCCATCCAAGGGTAGTCAACTTTGATTAGAGAGAAGTGTTAAAGTGTAACAGCAGCTGATAAATGTCAGAGCCTGGAGGGCCTTCACAGAGTTTTGATCACCTACAGCTATTTCTCATTCCATGCTTTGGACAGTTTTAAGCCAACACCACTCAGCACTGCTTACTTAGTCAAATGCTTCAGGTCAGCATACCAAGTTCAAGTCAGTGGTCCAGCTGCACTAGTTCTGGGTGCACCCCTGAGGCTAAGATATTTGACCTGCCAGGCAGACTGATTTCACAGATGTACTTGGCAGATGGCCAACAGGACATCAGGAAACTTCTGCAAAAAGCATGCGTTTTCATAATGAAGAGGTAGTGTGGTTTAAGTAAACACATGTATGTATGTACACACGCACACACAGGGTCAGGGATTTCCATTCTGACCCATTGTGTGATTTGGGTATTCATTTCCCTTCTAAATCAGCTTCCTCATCTATTAAAGAAAGATCTTAGCTTAAATTGGAGATTCCCAAATGTCTATGAAATGGCTATATCAGAGTCCCGGGGGCTTTTAAAAACTCTTACAGGGGTCCCCAAACTTTTTACACAGGGGGCCAGTTCACTGTCCCTCAGACCATTGGAGGGCTCCCACATACAGTGCTCCTCTCACTGACCACCAATGAGAGAGTTGCCCCTTCTGGAAGTGCGGCGGGAGCTGGATAAATGGCCTTAGGGGGCCAAATTGCGGCCCGCGGGGCCGTAGTTTGGGGATGCCTGCAAGAACCTACTCCTAGAAGATCTGACTTATTAAGTCTACAATGATGCCTAGGAATATGCATTATTAGAGATCTACATTTCCTAACACCACCACTTTAAATCCTGTTGCAAAGTCAGACTAAATGACCTCTAAGACACCTGACAGTTTTGAAAGTTATAAAACTGTAAACAAATTTATTTTCTATTTTTTCGTCCCAGAAATTTTTCCCTTATCCATGATTAGCTTTTCCATTCAAACATCAGAATTGCCCAATTTCAGGTTAGCAATGAGACATAAGTCTAAAAACAGTATGTCAAGTATTAATAAATTACCCAACACAGTAAATTATTATTTCCTTTATAAAAGTATGAGGTAGACCTAAGCATAGCTTTTCTAGAAAATACACACTCAAAAATAAAGCTTTTAAAACAGCATATTTTACAGAGATTCAGTTATATGCTGAAACTAGCCAAGAAAAGCAACACTGAAAGAGCATTTTCCCTAAATGTTATGAATAACTAAAAAGTGAGTTATGGAATGGCTATGTCTAATTACCTATAACTTAAGATGCCTTACTACAAAGCTATAGATGGGTTCTTGGGAATCCATAACTAAAACTGTCTTCAAATTTTATCTTTATGTGCATGTATTTAAGGGAGAGAATCCACAGCTTTCCAGAGTTTTAAATTATATTATCTAACCCACTCTTCACAATCAATATGCAGTAGGTACTAATATGTTTCTCATTTTTACAGATTGAGGAAACTGAAGTTTATGGGAAATAAAAACTTTAAGGTCACAGAGAAAGTGTTAGAACAGTAATTTCAAATTTTTCTTTAAAATGTACATTTAAATAGCTAGTCAAAGATTATAAAAAAAGGTTTTTTATATCAGTGCATATGGACTAGAAACCAAATTCTGGGCAAAAGATGCAATTTTATTGATTTTTTAAAAATTTTAATTGACTTTTAGAGAGAGAGAGAGAGAGGAAGGAGAAAGAGAAATATCAATTTGCTGCTTCATTCAGTCATGCATTCATTGGTTGGCTCATGCATGTGCCCTGAGCAGGGATTGAACCCACAACCCTGCTGCATTGAAACAATGCTCTAACCAACTGAGCTGCCGGGCCAGGACAGGATGCAATTTTAGGCCATGGTCAGGTAGCTCAGTGGGTTAGAGCATCATCCGGATACGCCAAGGTTGCAGATTCCATTGCTGGTCAGGACACATAACAACAATCAACCAATGAATGTATCAATAAGTAAAACAACAAATTGATGTTTTTCTCTTTCCTCTCTCTCTCTCTCTAAAAACTTAATTTAAAAATGTTTTTAAAAGATGCATTTTTATTTAGTAACATGTAAATAATAGTTGCAAATGATTTTACCAATTTAAATATTTTGAAGCAACATAATACATATAGCTTTTTTTTTTAAAAGGATTTTATTTTATTCCTTTTAGAGAGGAGAGAGAGAAAGAGAGACACAGAGAGAGAAAGAGAAGAGGGGAGGAGCAGGAAGCACCAACTCCCACATGCACCCTGACCAGGCAAGTCCAAGGTTCCGAACTGGAGATGTCAGCATTCCAGGTCGACGCTCCATCCACTGTGCCACAGGTCAGGCCTACTTACAGCTTTTAACATGTGTCAGGTGCTATTTCACACACTTGGCATAGTTCACCTCATTTAGTCCTTGCTACAGTCCTAGGAGGTAGACACTATCAATATCTCTATTTTATAAATAAGGAAACACAGAAACAGAAAGGTTTCCCAATTTGCCCATGATCACATGGCTACTATGTTGCAAAGTCAAGATTCTAGCTTCAAAGTTTGTGCTCTTTATTAAGCTATTATTACTTCTCCAAACACTTAATATACGAACATTTTAAACTATGGTCACTTTAAAGGAAAAAAAGAAAGCCAAATAAGAATCCAATTAGGGGCCCTGGCCGGTTGGCTCAGTGGTAGAGCATCGGCCTGGTGTGCAGGAGTCCCAGGTTCGATTCCCGGCCAGGGCACACAGGAGAAGCACCCATCTGCTTCTCCACCCCTCCCCCTCTCCTTCCTCTCTGTCTCTCTCTTCCCCTCCCACAGCCAAGGCTCCATTGGAGCAAAGTTGGCCCGGGCACTGAGGATGGCTCCATGGCCTCTGCCTCAGGCGCTAGAATGGCCCTAGTTGCAACAGAGCAACACCCCAGATGGGCAGAGCATCGCCCCCTGGTGGGCATGCCGGGTGGATCCCGGTCAGGCGCATGCGGGAGTCTGTCTGACTGCCTCCCCGTTTCCAACTTCAGAAAAATACAAAAATAAAAATTAAAAAAAAAATAAAAAAGGAATCCAATTTGGAAATGTCTATCATGATAATGTACTTTATTTATTCTATTTTAGCATATATGAACCAAGAGCAATGAGAAAAGTAAGACCTAGCAGTTACATTTGCATGCCATTTTCACATGCATAATAACCTCAATAGCTTTTCACAACTCTGTACGAAAAGGACAAGTGCTATTTGTCCTGCATCTTCACTGACGCTCTGAGATATTAATCTCACTACTCTCCATTACCTGAACTTTTCTGCCTCTACGATTTCCTGTGCAGTTTTTCCTCTATTGGGATATCTTTATTCTCTGACCAGTGAAAATTCAGCTAAACCTTCAAGGCCCAAATCAAATGTGACCACTTAGATGTACCTTTCCTGACACTTCTAGGTAAAATTAACCCTTCCTTTCTCTGTTAGTCCCTTACATGGTTCCTATCATTCTGCCAGCATAGCGATCATCCTCTTTGTCATCAGCTGAATCTGTCTAGTTCCCTGGGTAGACACTGTGCTCCATGTTGGCAAGGACTATATGTAAGAGAAAGAATTCTCTGGATTCCACTGCTGAATTAGTAAAGGAATGAAGCAGAACACTAGCAGTGTTCCTAAGAGGAACATGAATTCATGCTGACATGCTGTCATCTTTATAACCTAAGAATCTGTCCTCAAGGCTAGCAGTACTTCCCCGAGCACTTCCAGAGACGCTCCCTGCTAGTGCCTGAGAAGTGTCTGGGCAGTCAGCCTCCTGAGACAGTGACTTCTCTTCTATGCTACTAATCCCTAAAATATATCATTTGAGCTTATGCTTCTTGTTTTGTTTCAAGTCTATCAAGAGGCCTCAAGAAAACTATGAAAACATTTACATCTCCAAGTTGAAGCAATGTGGGTTTCAATATTTTGTAGCACCTCTGCAAAAGGAAAGAAAGACGGTAAGTGAAACGAGAAAGGATTTTTTGACAAACTCAAACCCGTCTAAATCAAAAAAAATTAAAGAGTTGGACCAATTTATTAAATATGCAGTTTCTATAACTCTTGGCTAATTTAACCCTTAACTTTTTAACCCTTAAACTTTATCCTAGCATTGAGTAGATAAATCCTTTAGTCAACTCACTTAAAAGACATAATATGTGCCTTAAACTCACTTAATAATAAAAACTAAAATCAAGGACTTAAAGCAAATTAAAGATATGAGAATGCTGAAAGCTTTATTGCCACAAATATGAATTATCTCAAACACAATGGCAAACACCCTTGTCAGTCTAGAAACCTACCTTTCATTCTTCTCTAGTTCTTCAAGTCTATGAAAAGCATTCTTCTTAGAATGCCATACATTTTTTAAATTAAGATTTTATTTATTCATTTTAGAGAGGAAAGAAAGAGAGAAGCGGGGGAGCAGAAAGCCTCAACTCCCATATGTGCCTTGACCAGGCAAGCCCAGGGTATCAAACCAGTGACCTCAGCGTTCCAGGTCGACGCTTTATCCACTGTGCCACCACAAGTCAGGCAGAATGCCATACATTTAAGCAAAGGTATTTTTAAAACATCCAGTGGTTTGGTGTAGCAGAAGTTAGTATTTCTTTTTTAAGTCTCAATATCCAAATGGTATAAGGCATTGATATGTCTTCATGTTATTAAGCCAAGGAGAAGACCTTTTCAAACAAATCCATTAGACAGTTTTTAAATACTGTATACAGTAACAGTTGCTTTACTTTTTGTTGTCATTTATATGCAATTTACTGTCATATTACTAAGAACTCAACAAAGCTGGCTAAATGAAGTGTTTTGACAGAGGGTGAAATAATTAAACTGATGTAAAATGTAAACAATTTACATCCAAACGAAAATCTCAGTGGTTGATTTTTTTTTTCAAATGTACCATTTGGCTGCTTTAAAAATAAATTTGAGAACTGTCAACCTTTCATATTTAAACCTAAAGTAAATGGTATTAACTATCCCTGATTAAAGATTAACCTCAATTCAGCCAGCAGTTCTGTAAGCCCCTTTGCATTCCTGGATCCTTCCCATTATAAGCCCTACATTCTGAAGAGTTCCATATAATTAATGCATTTTCCAGATATTTCATCAAGGACACCCAATAGCCAATAAAAACAATCAGTATGACTACAATGCACTGATGCCCTTTCTGCCAGAAGCAAAGACACTTGGCATTTTAGTTCATCTCTTGTGGTCTCACTGAGAAATGTGCTTTCTATTAGGCGGTGGAGTTTTTTTGTTCATTTTTTGTTTTTTCAATATAGAAAATAACTTGGAGACGCCAACTGAACCTCTGTGCTAACTTAGTAATCCAGAATCTCAGCTAGGGAGATGATCAATTATGAAGATTAATTATTTTCATCTTCCTTTATGATACATTTTACCTAGACTCACCAACTATTATTACAGGCAAACAAGATGTGTTTACATGTTTGACTTAGCTCTCACTGAAGGTTCTAGCCTCAGAAATTCAACAGTAAGTCTTGTGGTGAACAAGAGAGGAGGTAATATTACCAATAAGTTCTGGCTGGCATTTGACTATGCAACTTTGGGCAAATCACTTCATTTCTCTAAGATTCAGTTTTTTCATGAGGTAAAAGTAGGTTGTTAATAATTTAATGAGAAAAATATACAAATGTCAGTACACAGTAGGGTACTCAATTATGTTAAGTTCTTTCTTACCCTTGTCCTTTAATAGTTAACATATACTATTATTAAATGGGATATCTGACATTTTCAGAATTACAAAGCATCATTCTAAGCCATATTCTCAGACATCCATTTGAGTCTGCTTACATAAATACCAGCAGTCTTACAATCCTGAAGTTCATTAGCTCTCTGCTGTACACAAATTGATTTCATGACTTAAATACTCTCAACTTAAACCTGAAAAGAATGTGAGAACCTACACCAACAGTGATGTTCCTGCTCATTGGCTCCTGAAATGTAGGGACAGGCTGAAGAAGGGCCGCCGAAGCCAGGATCCAACATTCTGAGGACTTCAAGGAACATTCAACGCTGTCGGTGAGTTTGGGATTTGAAAAAACCACCGACCGTTGACTGTACCTTGGGGTCCTTACAGACAACACTACACTTCCTGAAGCAAAGGAGCAGGCTGTACCTCCACACCTCACGCAAGATCACCAGAACCAGTCCCACTGCCTGGCCCCCAAAAGTGAATTTTTTAAAAGCTCCCCTCTATTTCTATTGCTCATTGTTCCTTGCTCTTTGTTGTGTTTTTGACCAACATGTTTCCTTTCAACAAGATAAGAGCTCCATGATAATACTGAATGTACTTAAATGTCTCCCAAAAATATGTCATTCCTGTGAAAAATACACATAGCAAGAAGAAATTTATTTAAAAACATGTATTTCATTTGGGAGCGAAATCCAATTAAGCATTTTACACCCATTTCTTCCACATACCCTCAAAACTTTTCATTAGGGGCAAGAGGAGGATTTAATAAGCAAAAATAGCGCAAAACTTTCCAATGTATGTATGCATAGTGTCTATCACATTCTACCTCCAATTATAGTTAATGTGGTTAAGTTTTGACAGCCCCATTAGAATATGAGCTATTTGAAAGCAGCTATTGCCTCACTATTTCCATCCACACATATGCTTATTTAAATGTTTGCTAAATTCAAGTAAAAAGTCAGGTCCGGAATCAGACAGATCTGAAAGGCATCTTGGCTCAAGTCCCTAACTAGATGTGTGACTCTGGACAAGTATCTGAGTCTCAGCAATCTCCTACAGAAAATGAGAGATAATAAGAATAGCTCCATGAGATTCAATGAGATAATATACAAGGTGCTTTGTGCAGTACCTAGAACACAGCATAATGTATGTAAGCTATTATTGTTACTTAATCCAAAACATAACTTGTGCTTGAAAAGCACCTTTATTTCTCTGTTCAAAAGAGAGAGGAAGAACCAGGGTCCTCAACTCTTGTTTACACCTCCCACTATGCAAGCGCTACCTGCATGATCACAGCTTCTCCAGGAGCCCCTTCTGCTCTCTGAACCAGTTTCCCCATCGTCAGACCCTCCCAGCTCTAGTGCTAATGTCACCAATAACTACATGGGTCCTCAACTGTTAGTTACTTACAGAGATGCCAGATACAGACCTCAAAGAACCACTGTAGAAGAGCCAGGAGTTTGGGAGAGCCAAGGCAACTCCACCAAGAGGAAACACTGATGGCTGCACTCAACATTCATTGCTGTCGGTGGGTTTGAGTCTGAGTCAACTCACTGACCAATGAATGCAAACTGCGGACCAAAAAACCCAAGGAAAGGGAACGGAAGCAAAGGCGTGAGCAGAGAGCTCATGAGCTACTGTGCTGGGTGGAAGCTGCGGCAGTCTCCAATATACTAACTAAAGACCCTTTTGCTCTCTTTGGTTCTCATAGGAAATAAGCTCTCTAAATGCCTAGTATTGAGGGTACTTTCGTTATTTCATTTTTTAGAAGATGCTCTAGAGTTAAGAACATAATATTTTTAAAAAAGAATAAATTCTATACCTTGACATCATACCATACTTTCAAATAATCAATGCTTTCATAATTTTGAAATTAAAAAGAACCACATGCTGCCTGACCAGGCGGTGGCGCAGTGGATAGAGCGTCGGACTGGGATGCGGAGGACCCAGGTTCAAGACCCCGAGGTCACCAGCTTGAGCGTGGGCTCATCCAGCTTGAGCAAAAAGCTTACCAGCTTGGCCACAAGGTCGCTGGTTACTTGATCTGCTGAAGGCCCGCGGTCAAGGCACATGTGAGAAAGCGAGATAATCAATGAACAATTAAAGTGTCGCAAGGAAAAACTGATGATTGATGCTTCTCATATCTCTCTCCAATCCTGTCTGTCTGTCCCTATCTATCCCTCTCTAACTCTCTCTGTCCCTGTAGGAAAGAAAAAAAAAAGAACCACAAGCTATTACTTAATTCAAATAAAAAATATATATAAAGTAAAAATCCCTTTTCTCATCATCTGCAATCTATTTCCTCAGTGGAAATCACTTGTAAATATAGTAAATAAACAATAAGTTTAATAACTTATTATAAAATATAATAAACTTATTATTTATTTATATTATCTGTTTGTTATTAAAATAAAAAATGTCATAAACTAAGTATATCCTTAGAGAAATTTTCGTGTGTTCTGGAGGGTGACATAAACAAAAACAAGTTCACTTTATACTGAGTGCTGTACAATCTGCTTTTCACTCAGCTGTCCATTATAGACGCCCACAACAATCTTGTTACATCATGCTCATTCACTGAAACGACTGTATAGTATGCCTTAGTATGAATGTCTTTGCTTACTCCTGTTCAAATGTACTTAAATATTCTCTTTTGACTAACACTATGAGACCCATTAATTCTGTCCTTTGCAAAGCATGTCCCTCAAATAAAAAAAAAATCTAAATGAGAAGCACATAATTTTTCTTAGTAAAATTTAAAATGTAGTATCAATCTCTGAATCCTATAACATAAGCAAAGATGAACCACTAAATCTTTCATGATAATGATAGGAAAATAAGGGCCTTGGTGTGAAAATTTTACCATACACTTAAGTCTGAGATAGAAACAGATTCTCATAGCTAAAGTCAAATTAAAGAAGGCAGTAGGAGGAGAGTATTATCAACTCAGCCTTGCAAAATCTTCTTCTCAGGGACTGGAAAGGAGAAAAAGTACAGGTAGAGTGAGACAAGAACTAAAAAGAGAAATTCAAAGACAAATGAAAAAAGTAAAAAATGACAAGAATTCAGGGAAACTATGCGGCTCAGGGCAGTGTTTCCCAAACCTGGTTGAGCACCAAAATCGTTGAGTTTCTTTTAAAAATGCAGATTCTTGAGTTCTTCCTCAGACCAGCAGTGAGGTCCTAAAATCTGTACTTTATAACAACAAGCTAACCAGGTGATTTTGAGCTTCCAAAGGCTGTTCCAATTCAAGCCAAGCTCACCAACTTCACACTGGCTTCCACTGCCACACTTCATGTCATACACTTTTCAACTATTTCCCAAACTTTTCTGCCACCATCTGATATTGCCACAACTCTTCTGAGTACAGCCAGGTATAGCTAGACTTAGGTTGCTATTGATTATCATTCTTCAGAGCATATAAAACGTTTGCACCATGTTATGGAGCCAGATACATATCAAATTATGTTTGATGTTATTTAGAGACAGATGCATTTGAGTGTATGCTCTCTCAAAAAAAATAAAACCTCCCTGAAGAACCTAATAAACAGCATTAAATTCAGATGACTGTTCCACCCAAGAAGTATTTATAAAAATCAAAGATTTTCTTTCTGTCATACTGGTGGACACAGAGAAAGCAATTCAGATAGAGCTGTTTTTCAGAATGCCATGTATCCTAGGCATTTATTTTCAAACACTAATTACTTCCAAATTTTCTGAAAAAAATTAGAAAAGAATGCCTGACAGATTCTTTGAAAAATGTATACCTGAACCAGCAGGCCATTTATTCACAGAGAAAGTTGTCTTAAAATATACCAATGAAACAACAACATATTTCAGCCACCAAAATCCTATGCAGTTTCCTTCAGATAAAACTAAGTGCTGGGCCTGGCTGGTTGCTCAGTGGATAGAGCATTAGCCCGGTGTATGGACGTCCTGGGTTTGATTCCATTAAGGGCACACAAGAGAAGTGACCATCTGCTTCTTGGTCCCTCCCTCTCCCCCTTCTCTCCCTCTTCCTCTCCTGCAGCCAGTGGCTCAACTGATTCAAGCGTTGGCCCGGGCACTAAGGATGGGTCAACTGATTTGAGCATTGGCCCCAGACGGGTTGCCAGGTGGATCCTAATCAGGGCACATGAAGGAGTCTGTCTCTCTATCTCCCCTTCTCTCACTTAAAGCAAACAAAAAAACTAAGTGCTACAGAAAGAAAATTATGTGAGTTTAAGAGTGTTTTCTGCAGATGACACTGTAAATAAAAATCAGCAACAGAAAAAATATATGGCATGTATAGGGCACACGAGCAGAACAGTTCTGAGAGTATGTCAGGGAGTCCTGAGGAATAGCTCTGGTCGGTAAGAGAACAAATCAGAGAAGACCTGGTGAACCAGGCAGAACATTTTAGAATTAGTACAAAAGGGAGCTGCTTTTAAGTGTGCTGTGCACTGAAAGGAGATAATGAAAGCAAGACGTTTGGAAGAGTTACCAAGGTGATGAAGTGGAAGGAAGGGAAGAGAGATCTGAAAGAGAAACAGACAGAGAAAGAAAAGAGAAATCTGTTGCACGAATGGGCGAAGGCAATAGGATTGGAAAGAATGAAAAGGCTCTCAAAAAGCCATTTCAGTGGTTTTTGGTTGCTTTCTCTTTTTCAAAATAGGATTTTTTTTTAGTATGTCACTGAAAGTTCATACAGAATAGAAAACTAAAGTCCACTAGCTGGCTCCTCCCATCATTCTGTTTAATGTATATCTTCTCAAATATGTCAGAGATATATGAAATACGCATATTTACATTTAGATAAAACATCACAAATTAGATATAATATTCTGTAACCTTTTTCACTTAAATTACTGTGGCAATCTTTCCAGGTCATAGACCAGATCCACCTTTCAAGGAACCGGTTCAAACAGAAAAGATAGCAAGAGTCAAGAAAGGTTCCAAACTCTCCTGACTAGATTAGGAGCCAGAGTACACGAAGAAATGGGCAGTTTTGAAGTGGAAGACAGAGAAGTTCAGTTTTTGAACAGAGAATGCACATTTGTGCTTTATAAGCATAGAGCTGAGAGTGAACGTACAGAAAGAAAAAGATAAATAACAAAGTTACTGTACACCTTCTGTGCGCCTCGACTGCAACAAATGCCAGGAAATGTGGAGAAAACAAAAGCATAAAGTGCAAATGGCAGGCCAAATTCTAATGAACTAAAAATTCCAAGTGTGAAAAGTTCTGCAAAACAGAAAAATAACATCCTATGGGAGCAAATACTGGAAGAGACCAATCTGGTCTTGGGAATGAGAAAGGTCTGGGAAGTGACCTTAAGAAAGTGAAATTTAAATGAAGAGTTGAATGGTAAGTGAAAATTTCCTGGGTGAGACAGGTGGGGTGAGCATTCCAAGCAGAGGGAATGAATGGCATGTGTACACAGGGCATGGTACCTTCATAAAATTCAAAGTGCACCTAAAGCACAAAAAAGGGAGAGAAGAGGTCATGAGACAAGGCTGGAGAAGGGAGGAAATTAACAAATGATTGATAGAACAAGTTTTTGGATTAATAGTCATGGATGAAAACAGATTCCTGGAAAAGTAGGGGTAAAGAGCTATGTGACCCTGGACAAGTTACCTACCCTTTAAATCTGTGTCATATGTAAATAGGAGACAGGATAATTGCATCTGTTAGACAAGGCTACTTGAAAAGTAAGAATATATGTAGAACACTTGGTACAGAGCCCAATACTAAACAAAATACTAAAATCTGTGTGTGTGTGCATGTGTGCGCACGCTGCCTAGTAGGTAAAAAGCAGACTGAAAGTCTGGAAGCAAAACTGTTAACAGTTGAAAATAGAATTAAAGGTGACATTTATGTTTAATATTTTAACTCATCTATGTCTTCCAAGAGCTTGGCAATAACCATGAACTATTTCAATAACTAAGAAAAACTATTTGTAAATGTCTTTATTTTTTTAAGCAAAGATTTCTTTTAGATGCAAGAGCTACTTATGTTTGGCTGAAAAACAGATGGAAGAATCCACAGTGGAAAAGGAAGAAATGATGGACTATTTTTATCAAGAAAGGGAACCTGTAGAAAGCACAGCTGCAGGGATAGTAGAAAGTAATGGGCTCCCAGTCCATGATGGAAGTGGTCACTTTGGAGGGCAGACACAGCCTCAAAGAATGAAAACAGAGAAGGAAATCCCAGCCTACTCCTGTTCTCTCAGGCTGTACCTCAACAGGCTCCAACTGGATCTTGTGGCCTCATATCTTGACAAGAAGCATGAAATGAAGAAGACACTCCATAAATGTTTGTCAAGGGAATTAATTTCCTTATGATATCTGGCACAATTACTGTATTTTTCGCTCCATAACATGCACCTGACCATAAGATACACCTAGGGATTTTTTGTTTTTGTTTTTGTTTTTTGTATTTTTCCGAAGCTAGAAACGGGGAGAGACAGTCAGACTCCCGCATGCGCCCGACCGGGATCCACCCGGCACGCCCACCAGGGGCGAGGCTCTGCCCACCAGGGGGCGATGCTCTGCCCCTCCGGGGCGTCTCTCTGCCGCGACCAGAGCCACTCTAGTGCCTGGGGCAGAGGCCAAGAAGCCATCCCCAGCGCCCGGGCCATCTTTGCTCCAATGGAGCCTCGGCTGCAGGAGGGGAAGAGAGAGACAGAGAGGAAGGAGAGGGAGCGAGGTGGAGAAGCAGATGGGCGCTTCTCCTGTGTGCCCTGGCCGGGAATAGAACCCGGACTCCTGCACGCCAGGCCGACGCTCTACCACTGAGCCAACCGGGCAGGGCCACACCTAGGGTTTTAAGGAGGAAAATAAGAAAAAAAAATATTCTGAACCAAACGGTGTGTAAAAAAAAATATTTAATAAAAGACTGTATTTTTCGCTTCCTAAGATGCACGGGCATTTTCCCCTCTACTTTTGGGGGGGAAAAAGTGCATCTTACAGAGTGAAAAATACGGTCTGTTCATAACTTAGGAAACGGTCTGCTCCTTGAATAAAGCACAAGATAACTTCAAACCATCTGTATCATGAACTATTCCTGTTCCAATGTAGGTGTAATTTTAATAGCTACCAGATAGCAGGACAACCCTACCTAGATTATACTTGCTATAGAACCCCTTCTATAGTAGCGCCCAACTTCTCCTCCTATTCTTCCAAATCTACTAAAAATACATGCAATCAAATCAAAACGGCAATAAGATACCACCTCACACCTGTTCGATTAGCTGTTATTAGCAAGACAGGTAATAGCAAATGTTGGAGAGGCTGTGGAGAAAAAGGAACCCTCATACACTGTTGGTGGGAATGTAAAGTAGTACAACCATTATGGAAGAAAGTATGGTGATTCCTCAAAAAACTGAAAATAGAACTACCTTATGACCCAGCAATCCCTCTACTGGGTATATATCCCAAAAACTCAGAAACATTGATACGTAAAGACACATGCAGCCCCATGTTTATTGCAGCATTGTTCACAGTGGCCAGGACATGGAAACAACCAAAAAGTCCATCAATAGATGACTGGATAAAGAAGATGTGGCACATATACACTATGGAATACTACTCAGCCATAAGAAATGATGACATCGGAACATTTACAGCAAAATGGTGGGATCTTGATAACATGATACGAAGCGAAATAAGTAAATCAGAAAAAACCAGGAACTGTATTATTCCATACGTAGGTGGGACATAATAGTGAAACTAAGAGACATTGATAAGAGTGTGGTGGTTACGGGGGGGAGGGGGGAATGGGAGAGGGAAAGGGGGTGGGGAGGGGCACAAAGAAAACAAGATAGAAGGTTACAGAGGACAATCTGACTTTGGGTGGTGGGTATGCAACATAATTGAACGACAAGATAACCTGGACTTGTTATCTTTGAATATATGTATCCTGATTTATTGATGTCACCCCATTAAAAAAATAAAATTATTAAAAAAAAAAAATACATGCAATCAATCAAGACCACTGCCTCTTTCTCTCCTCTTTCCAGTCAATAGTTGAGGCAAAAACAGTAGCGTACAGAAGAAATGGTTTGAAATATGGAGTCAGAAAAATAGGATTTAAGACCAGCTCTGCAATGGTTGTGTACTTTTGGACAAGTGAGTCATCCTATAGCCTTACTTCTTTCTTCCTTTTTTTTTTTTTTTTTTTAACAGAGACAGAGAAAGAGTTAGAGAGAGGGACAGATAGAGACAGACAGAAAGGGAGAGAGATGAGAAGCATCAATTCTTCATTGCGGCACTTAGTTGTTCATTAACTGCTTTTTCATATGTGCCTTGACCAGGGGGCTACAGCAGAGCGAGTGACCCCTTGCTCAAGCCAGCAAACTTGGGCTCAAGTCAGCGACCCTGGACTTCCAGCCAGCGACCAGGGGGTCATGTCTATGATGCCATGCTCAAGCCAGCAACCCCACAATCAAGCTGGTGATCCTGTGCTCAAGCCAGCGACCTCAGGATTTCGAACCTGTGTCCTCTGCATCCCATTCTGACACTCTATCCACTGTGTCACCGCCTGCTCAGGCTGTAGACTTACTTCTATAAAAAGGGACAAAGGATACCTCTCCTATCTCACAAGATTGTTGTGAGGCCTGAGAGAAAACTGTGAAAAGGACACAGAGGTATAGTCCAAAACATCTGGCCTGTGATACTCAATTCCATGGGTTCTCTACTTTCAGTAGAGATTCCCTTACTCCCCAAACTCCCACCTAATTGTCAATGGGCAGCACATGTTTATAAGAAGTCTATATAGTTGGGGGTTAATCTATAACCTGAGGCTGAAAGAAGGCATTTTTTTGTATCTAAGTGTCATCAGCTTACATGGTCCATCAGAGCCAGACTACAAATAGTTGTTAGTCCTCCAAAAAAAAAAGTTATTTCTTCACTGGAAAAAGTTCTTTCCAATGGATTCTTTAGTGGGGTGGAGTATAAGGTAGGGCTTTGGGAGCAGGATAGGTATATGCTTCAAGGAAAAAATTAAAGATATCACAATTCATTAATAGAGCATCATCTGACTAATGAACTTAAACCATTTTCCATAAGCCTCTTCCTTCCAACCAATCTTAGGTCTTTTTTTTTTTTTTAACAACTTTATTTAGATATAATTTATGTACCATCAAATTAATCCATTATAATATACAATTTGATGACTTTTATTCATTTATTTATAGAGTTGTGCAACTATCACTGCAATTCAATTTTAGAACTCTCAGCACCCCACAACTCCTCTTAAGCCCGATTCCAACCAATCTTCACTCCTACTCTTCTTACACTGTTTTCTGTCCCTATAAATTTACCTTTTCCGGCCATTTATATGGAATCATATGAGCTTTCTGAGCTTGGTTTCTTTCACTTAGCAAATGTTTTTGAAGTTTATTCATGTTGTGACATGTATCAGTAGTCTATCATTTTTAATGTTAAATAGCATTCCATTATTTCTCTTAGGTAGATAGCTAGGAGTGGAACTGCTTCATCATATGGTAAATTTAACTGTTTATTAAATTGCCAAACTCATTTTCAAAGTAACTATACTATAGCATTTTACATTCTCATAGCAATGCACAAGGTTACCAGTTTCTACACATCCTCACCAACAAATTTTAGAACATTTTTGTCTTTTTGACTACAACAAATATTCCAGAGAATGTGTAGTGAAAATTCACTATGATTTTAATTTATATTTCTCTAATATCCAATGACATTAAGCACCTTTTCATGTGATAAAATGTTTTCTGTTCAAGACTTTTGTTTTTAATTTTCTTTCATTTATTTTTATTGTGGTAAAATATACATAACAAAATATACTACTTTAACCATTTTTAAGGGTATAATTCAGTGGCATTATTGTTTTGAGACTATCATCATTGCCTGGCCTGTGGTGGCGCAGTGGATAAAGCGTCGACCTAGAAATGCTGAGGTCACCGGTTCGAAGCCTTGGGCTTGCCTGGTCAGGGCACATGTGGGAGTTGATGCTTCCAGCTCCTCCCCCCTGTGTCTCTCTCTCTGTCTCCCTCTCTCCTCTCTAAAATGAATAAATAAAATAAAAGTTAAAAAAAAAAAAAGATTTGTTTAAAAAAAAAAAAAGAGACTATCATCATTATCCATTTTGAGAACTTTTTAATAATTCTAAAAAAAACTCTACTTACTCATTAAACAATTAAGTATCCATTCCAACTCCCCTAGCAACTGCTATTCCACTTTCTGTCTCTGGGAGTTTGACCATTCTAGGTATCTTCATATAAGTAAAATTATGTTTTTGCCCATATCTAAAAATTGAATTTTCTTCATATTGAATTGTAGAATTCTTTATATTGTAAGCTCCTTGATCAGATTATCAAATAAGCAAATATTTTCTCTCAATCTGTAGCCTGTCTTTTCATTTTCTTCATTATATCATTTAAAGTACAAAAGTTATATATATATAAATTTATATGTATATATGTAAATTTATATATATGTAAATATATATATATATTTGGGGGGCTGACAGAGACAGAGAGAGGGTCAGACAGATAGAAGGAAGAGAGATGAAAAGTATCAATTCTTTGCTGCAGCACCTTAGTTGTTCATTGATTGCTTTCTCATATGTGCCATGACTGGGGGGGCTACAGCAGACCAAGTGTGACCCCTTGCTCAAGCCAGCGACCTTGGGTCCAAGCTGGTGAGCTTTGCTCAAACCAGATGAGCCCATGCTCAAGCTGGCGACCTTAGGATTTCAAACCTGGGTCCTCCGTGCCCCAGTCTGATGTTCTATCCATTGCACCACTGCCCAGTCAGGCAAAAAGTTTTATATTTTAATGAAACCAATTTACTTACCAAAGTTTTCTTTTATTAAATGGATTGTGCCATTGGTGTCATGTCTAGAAATTTGTTGCCTAACCTAAGGTCACAAAGATATTCTTAAAAACATATACTAGTTTTTTGCCTGACCAGGCAGTGGCGCAGTGGATAGAGCGTTGGACTGGGATGCGGAAGACCCAGGTTCGAGACTCGGAGGTCACCCAGCTTGAGCGTGAGCTCATCTGGTTTGAGCAAAGCTCACCAGCTTGGACCCAAGGTCGCTGGCTCAAGCAAGGGGTTACTCGGTCTGCTGAAGGCCCATGGTCAAGGCACATATGAGAAAGCAATCAATGAACAACTAAGATGTCGCAATGCGCAATGAAAAACTAATGATTGATGCTTCTCATCTCTCCGTTCCTGTCTGTCTGTCCCTGTCTATCCCTCACTCTGACTCTCTGTCTCTGTAAAAAATAAAAAAAAATTAAAAAAATAAAAAACCAAACATATACTAGTTTTAGATTTAGGTGTATAATTCACTTTGAGCTAATTTTTTTATGTCATATAAATGAAGGGTCTGAGTCCTTTACTACTTCTTTTTTTGGGGGGCATATAGATATGCAATTTTCCCATACTGGGGGGGAAATCTGTCTTTTCCCCCAATGAACTGTCTTGGCATCTTTGACAAAAATGAATTGGCCACATAAATAAGAATGTATTTCTGAACTCTCAATTCAATTCTAGTACATATCCTCACACCAATACCAAACTTTTTTTTTTCTTCTTTTCTGTTTTTTTAAAACATATCATTCCACCTTTTTTT
The DNA here is from genome assembly GCF_036850995.1 of Saccopteryx leptura. Lineage (NCBI taxonomy): Eukaryota > Metazoa > Chordata > Mammalia > Chiroptera > Emballonuridae > Saccopteryx > Saccopteryx leptura. Next base: position 10,763,229 of record NC_089504.1, on the reverse strand, counting down.
AAATTTTTTTTATTTTACTTAGAAAATTAACTTTAACAGGATGACATTGATCAATAAGAGTATATATGTTTCAGATAAACATTTCTATAGCATTTGAACTGTTGATTACGTTGTATACCCATTCAACCAAAGTTAAATCATTTTGTCACCTTATATTTGTCCCTCCTTACATTCTCCCCCCATACCCCCCACCCCCGGTAACCACTTCACTTTCATCTATGTCCATGAGTCTCAGGTTCATCTCACCTATGTGTGAAATCACACAGTTCTTAGCTTTTTCTGATTTACTTATTTCACTCAGTATAATGTTCTCAAGGTCCATCCATGTTGTTGTAAATGTCATGTCATCATTTCTTATGGCTGAGTAGCAGTATTCCATTGTATATGCTTTTCTTATTTTCCAAGTGAGAGGAGGGAAGAGAGAGAGACAGATTCATGCATGGGTCCCAACCTAGATCTACCTGGCAAGCCCCCTTCTGGGACTGATGCTCTGCCCATCTGGGGCCATGTTCGCAACCGAGCTATTTTTAGCACCTGAGGCAGAGGCTCCACAGAGCCATCATCAGCACCTGGCTGATGCGCTTAAACCAATAGAACCATAGCTGCAGGAGGGAAGAGAGAAAGGAGAGGGGGAAAGATGGAGAAGCAGATGGTTGCTTGTGTGCCCTGACTGGGAATCAAACCTAGGACATCCACATGCTGGGCCGACACTCTACCACTGAGCAAACTGGCCAGCGCCCAAACTGTTTTTATTACTGTAACTTCAGAGTAATTTTTTTTTAATGTGTAATTTTTGTCATCCAACTTTGTTCTCTTTCAAAACTGTATTGGCTATTTTAGATCCTCTGGATTTCATATAAATTGCAGGATTAAATTTCTTCCAAAAAGTCTGCTGGAATTTTTTAATAGAGATTGTATTGATTCAATACATAAATTTGGAGAGAATTGTCATCTTAATAATATCTAGACTTTAATCCATGAACATAGAATGTTTCTCCATTTACTTAGGTCTTTTTAAACTGCTCTCAAGAATATTTTATATGAGATATCCTAGACTGCTTTCTGTTATGATTTCTCTATTGTGGTCACAGAACATATCCTGTATGATTTCAATCTTTAAAAATAACTGAGACATTTTATGGTCCAGAATATTTTTAGAGACTGTTCCATAACACTTGAAAAGAATGGATATTCTGCATAGAGTATTCAATAAATGAGTTAAGTTGGTTGATAGTGTTGATTATGTCTTCTGTATCCTTGCAAATTTTCTGTCTAGTTCTATCAATTATTGCAAGTAGAATATTGAAATGTATAACTATTATTGTTGATAACCTCTTTCTCATGTAATTTGTCAGTTTTTACTTCATGTATTTTGGTGCTGTTAAGCATATTTTTATAATTGTAATATTTTCCTCTCATATTAACATTTTTGTTCCTATAAAATGTCAGTTTCTAGTAATAATTCTTCTCTTAAAAATATAGTTAATCTAATAGCAACACAGTCATTCCAACTCTCCTATGACTACTGTTTGCATGATTTATATTATAGCATTTCTTATTTTCAACCTATATGTGTCTTTCAATGTAAGGTATATCTCTTATTGACAGCATAGAGCTGAGTCCTGCCTTTTTATCCAAGCTGACAAACCCCTTCCTTTTGAAAAGGCAGTCCATTCACATTAAATATAATTATTGATATGGTTAGACTTATTTATGTATGTCATTTTTTGCTGTTTGTTTTCATTTGTTTCATGTGTGTTTTAAAACTCTCACCCTCCTTTACTATCTTCCGTGTGAAATATTTTTTGGTGTGCCATTTTAATCCTTCTGTTGACTTTTTTCCTATGTGTTTTTTGTTCTTCACGGTTGCTCTAGGCATCACAACATGCATCTTTACTTATCACAATTTGTTAACTTAATTCCAGGAAATGTAGAAACTTGCTCCAATGTATCTCCTATTCCCCCCTTTCTTAGTATTTCCATATATGTTATAAACTCAGTAACAGTGTTATAGTTATTGCTTTATATAATCATCTTTTTTTAATTAATAAGAAAAACATAAAGGTATATTTACCATTTCCAGTGTTCTTCATTTCTTCTTATGGATTCAAGTGATCATCCAAAGAACTTCCGTTCAGCCTTAAGAGCTTCCTTTAGTATTTTAAGGCAGGTCAGCTACCAACAATTTCTTTGTCTTTTTTATGTAGGAATGTCTTTGTCTTTGTTTTTGAAGAATAGTTTTGCTAGACATAAAATTTTTGGTTAACAATTTGTTTTCTTTCCACACTTTAAATATCTTACCCCACTACCTGATAAGAAGTCAGCCCTAAATTCTATTGCTGTTCCCTTACATGTGATGAAATCTTTTTTTTCCTTGCTGTTTTCATGATTTTATTTTTGTCTTTGTCTTCAAAAAGTTTAACTCTGATATGTGTTTATTATCAAATTTCTTGAATCTGAAGGTTAATGCTTATCATTAAATTCAGGAAGTCTGGGGACATTATTTCAATACTTTCTGTTCCTTTCTCTCACTCCTCTCCTATCTATGTACATCCTTATGTATACACTTGATATTGTCCCACAGATCTGAGGCAATCAGTTCATTGTTCTTCCATCTTTCTTCTCTATTCTTCATATACAATAATTTTTAATAATCTAGCTACAAGTTCACAATTCTTTCTGCCATCTTGAATCTGCTGTTGAGTCCCTCCTAATTCAACTCTGGCAATTCCATTTTGTTCTCTCTTCTATTTTCTCTTTATAGAGATTCTCCATTCATTAAGTCAGTTATCACGCTTTCCTTTCATTCTTTAAATATGGCTCCCTTTATTTCTTTGCAATATCTATAATAGCTGCTTTGAAGTCTTTGTGTGCCACATCCAACTTGTGGGCTCAACTCAGAGATAGTTAAAACTGATTTATTTCCCTGACTATAGGTCACACTTTGTTTCTTTGCATGTCTTTTTTTTGTTGAATACTGAACATTTAAAGTAATGTACAGTAATGTACAGTCTAGATTCTGACTCTTCCCCTACTGAAGTGTGCAGTGTCGGTGTTTTTGGAGTTTTTTTTTTAACTAATTTTCCTTAGCTAAATCTAAATCAGTCTCTCCTGCAATGTGTGATTTCCGATGGCTCAAAGTTTTCCCCCTTTGTTTTTATTTTAAAGCCTGGCTTCTAGGGGGTCACCCCTCTGTCTGCATAGCTTACTGATTGGGCAGAGATGGTGTCCGACCACCTTGAGCCTCTTCACTCTCTGCTGACGGACTGTAGTTGGGATGAGGAGCACACTCACACCTCAGGCCTTCAAGTCTGCTCTAGTTTTTTTTCTGCTGGGTTTTCTCACACATCCTTTGCATTGCCCAGAGATAAGTGTATGGCTTGGGCTCACTCTGGTTTCTGGTGTGCATAAAACCTGCAATAAACCCAGGATACCCACAGAGCTTATCAAGCCCCTGTAGTCGTCTCTCCTCCCAGACCTTTCTGCTAAAGCCCTGTCTAGTCTGCTGCTCCACTGTTTATCCCAAAAAGGATTATAATCTTAGGCTAGAAAAGTTGCTAGCTTTCCTTGTTTCACTTGTGACAAGAATTATCACTTTTAGGCCTAACCAGGCAGTGGTGCAGTGGATACAGCATTGGACTGGGATGTGGAGGACCCAGGTTCAAGACGCCAAGGTCGCCAGCTTGAGCGCAAGCTCATCTGGTTTGGGCAAGGCTCACCAGCTTGAGCCCAAGGTCGCTGGCTCGAGCAATGGGTCACTCAGTCTGCGGTAGCTCTCTGGTCAAGGCACATATAAGAAATCAATCAATGAACAACTAAGGAGCCGCTACAAAGAATTGATGCTTCTCATCTCTCTACCTGCCTGTCTGTCTGTCCCTATCTGTCGTCCCTCTCTCTGACTCTTTCTCTGTCTCTGCCACACACACAAAAAAGGGTCATCACTTTTAAATGACAACACCCCAAATCAAGTGAGCCCCTTCCACAGGAGTAGTGAACCTGGTTTTTATGGCTTACCTTACCCTGGTTGAACTACTATTGGAGTTGGAAAAAAATGGCAGAAATCCTGGGTAAGACCACAAACTTGTTTTCTTCTTATTCAAGCACAGTGGTTTTTATTTTTTAAAGATTTTATTTATTGATTTTAGAGAGAGGAAACAGAGAGAGAAAGGCAGGGGGGTAGAAGAGCAGGAAGCACCAACTCATAGTTGCTTCTCGTACGTGCCTTGACCGGGCAAGCCTAGTGTTTTGAACCAGCAACCTCAGTGTTCCAGGTTGATGCTTATCCACTGTGCCACCACAGGTCAGGCCTCAGTGGTTTTTATGAATGAAGGCTTCTCAATTTGTCGTAAGTCTATGGTTGTTTTTGACAGTTTTGTCCAACTTTACAACTGCTTTTTGGGGACAGAATTTTTGACATTCTTCCTCATGCCAAAAATGAAACTCTTCCTCAAGCATGTTTTTACAAATCTCATAAATGATAACATCCTAATCTTGGTGAAGCCAACTAGAATATAATCAAATCTATTTTCCTGGAATTAGATCCAAGTGTCATAGCACCTAAACTGCTCAAATACAAGTGAATCCCCAAAAAACACTTAGGAGGAAAAACTTCCCAGGGAAGGCAAAGGGAATAAAATCACTCTAGAATAGTAGAATTATTTTTAATTCCAGAAGACAACAATACAAAAATTTGAGTATCAGAGTTATTTTCAGTTCCCACTTCCCAAAAGCCCTGTTGAAGCCAGTACTATCTTCTCCGTGTGTCTATAATCCGAGTAACCAGCTCCAGAGCCAACTGTGGCTAGGGCAAGAGCACAGGACAGCCTCAGCTCTGTCACCACGTGGGTGCTCACACAGGTCCTACGCAAATAAGCATATGGGGAGCTGCAGCTGGCTCTGACCACTGCAGTTAAGCCCAGAAGCATGCCTAGGTCTACCATGGGTCCCTTGCTCCCCAGCTCAGGCTTAGCTCTTGCCCATCTGAGCATTACCACCCAAATGCCCACAAGTCTGAGTCTTCATGCTTCCACTCCCAGCCAATAACTGGAGAAAGTACCTCTTCTACTTGCCAAACTTTAAGCATTTGCCAGATCCCCACCCTCTCCCATCCCAGAGCTAGCAAATAATTCCTAATTAACCATGCCCTCACATTTGCCCCACCTGTGCACTGTCAAATACCAGGCTTACCCATGAATTTCCACAACCTCCATCCTGCCTGTTTCCTGACTGACATCATCAAACAATTTGCCAGCTCTACCCATATTCACCATAGAATGAACCTCCAGCTTCTACTTAGTAGTCAATGGGCCAAAGCTCATGACAGGACAGAGTGACACCCGACCACTGCTGCGCTTATATCCTCTTTGCTGAGCATTGAAAATTTGAACACAAATGCTTCAGTTGGTCTGTGTTGAGCATGGGTGCTGGAAAGACATGACAAGGCAGGGAAGAGCAGGGACATCCATTTTCCATCACAGATACAGAAGCAAAGAGTATCAGTCTGAAGGAGAAAAAACGTATGAAGTTGAGGCACCAGAGCAGCAGAGTTAAGCACCAGCACCGTTTCACTCACTCTAGTGAGACCAGCTGCTCCTCCATTACACAGCTTCTTATGTTCGGCCCATGTTTTTCTGGCTATGCCAAGTGTCTCACAAACCCTGAGCGGCTGTGTAGTATTAACCTTTAAGCCTTAGCTTCTCATCTGGGAACCACCACCCACTTGATCAAGTTGTGATGAGATTATATTAGGTGAGAACAAAGTGCTTGGCAGAGCACCTGATACATGGTAAAACCCACTAAAGGTAGTTCTATTCTATATTACCTTGATTAAATTTGTAATTCTGCACATTAGGTAACAATCACATCACTAATATTCAGGATATGGATAGCACCAAGCATGTCAAGAAGACTAATCAACAGTAACTCCTGCTGAGTGTTAGCCTTTTCACATGACAGCACTGCATGACTAACTTGTGGGCAGCCATAACAAAATCAACAGCTATTTCTTCCAAATTTGTTTCTAGTCCCACTGTATTTCTGAACCTTTGAAAATGACCTGTGATCTTTCATCTGCAGTTGTAGGGGCATTTCCACTAATTTACCAATGTCACTTATGAGATTTGAGTGCTTGAAGAGAAAACAAAGGTCAGAGGTTAAAACTAACTTGTCAGAATTCACATTCATCAAACATAAGTGAAGATAATGTAATTTATTTTTAATGAAAGGTAATGCAGAGTCAAAATTATCATGACTCTTAGGAAAGGGTGACTAAGACAATTTAAGGTTTTGTCTAACAAAACCTCTCAGAGAGAGAAAGGACCAGAGATGAAATCTCACAAATAAGATTATTTTGATAAAAAACATGTTTAGGGCTTGGCTTACTGCACCTTGGTTACATGAACAGAATCCTAGACAGCTAAAATGCTAAATAATCCAGACACAACAAATCAACAAAAGTCCCAGCACAAAATCTTTACACAAAGGATTTTATTTCCTTCTCAATTACATAGATCTACTCCAGTCAACATAAGAGAAAACAATTCCTAGAAGAATCATTTAGCATTAGATTCACATAAATATTGTCAACAGAACAGATCACATGAGTAGCAAGTCTATTAACAGTATTGTAGCTATTATTATAAGCATCTCTACATACACACATATATCCACAACAGTGAGATGAAATTTTGTTTTTAAATTACAAACCAAAATAAATAAATAAATAAAACATCCTTTTCCTATCTCACATCTAAGTTCCAAAGGCTTGTTGCACTAAGCTTCCTTCTAGGTAGCCTGTAGCTATTTTCCTCCTTCCCAATCTTTTAGCCCCAAGATTCTCAAGGTATAAATGTCAAGAATGCCCCTGGTGAATTAATCCAACATTCAGTCCCATCGTGTGAGTGACTAATGTTCAATTCATTTCTACTCATGAATAAAGGCTACTTGCAAGTAGCTGTTAACTGACTGCTAATAAAATTCAACTAAACCTAACCCTAACCCTAAAATTAAACTAAAACTAATAAAACTCTTTAATATTACAGTAAGAAGACTGGCTATCATAAAATGGGTAGCAGTGTTGCAAATATCCTACTGCAAATACATTCATAAAATTGGTTAGAAGTCTTGTAATTCTCAGAAGAACCCCATTATTGACTATTGGAGGAATAATGGCAGCTTTCAAATGCTGCTATTCTTGCTTTTGATAGTCCAATTATGGCTCAATCTGCAAAATCACTTTCAAATTAATTAAATACAACAGTTGCATCAACAGTATGCTCATTTTTAAATTTTCCAGTAACTAGATTTTGAAATGTAAATGTCATGTTTCAAATATGGACCACACCACAATTGCTAAAGTACATTTATCATCCTTCCCCCAAATTTACTGGTACATAATAGTCCACAGACAATGAATTATTTTCAACTGGGAAGCAGGAACAGGCAGGTTAAGTAGGTAACTGAGTCCCACCTAAGTTGGTTTAGTCAAAAAAAGTTGGCATCACTACCATAACCAAGCAAGCAGCTCTAGGCTGCCAGGTCACACTGCTTCTAGTCTAATTGTTCTCCCAAACTTTTTCTCTTCTTAGCTACTTCAGGGAGTATTACAAAGCCATCCCACCCATTATCTTTTCATTTTCACAGCCCCATAATTCTGCCTGTGCCTTCTTAGAATCACATATTTCCTTAACTGACTTTCATTGCTATCTTACACGATTCCTGGTCTAGGACAATCTGTTCACCCCATTTTCATTTTATAAGAAAAACCCACACCTTAACTACCAACATTCACAGAAGCTCCTTTCATCATGCCCAAAAAAAAGGAGTCTCAGACTCCAGGGACAGCATGGGATGTCGTCTTCCTGCTGTCTCCCAGGAAGTAGATTTTCAGCTCTTAGATACAACAGCACATCCTTCTTGCCCCCGCTTCCCAAACTCAGATCCCTTAGCATTAACGGTCAATTCTATCACCTTACCCCTCTACCCCCCCAATAGTAAAAGAAAAAAAAAAGCGGCTGGATAGCCATTGAACAAGATTCTGAAGTTTGAGAAGAGAAAGGAAGCAGCAACGTGATCGCTCATATAATTAGTTTTCATACATGAACTTAGAATGAGCTAAAGGCTCATTCCTTCTTTCGTATTTCGAGACCTAGCAGTATTATTTTTCAGAAAATCTTGGTTTTCTGTTGTTTAATTGTGAGTTTTATAAGCATTGTTTTCTTCTATTTTTCTGATTCCTTGCTCTTGGCTCTTCAGTTAGGGCCTGTTGCCACCTAGTGGAATAGATAGGAATAAACACCAATGCATTACCACAGGCCTCTCACCTCTGTGCTTCCAGAAGATACCACTACGAAGACTTCAAACTGCAAATAGGAGAGCTCCTAAACCTATCCAGAAAACCAGTTAGTTGGTATATAACTACACAAAACAGCTAACAAAATAAAATAACGTTCACACAAATAAAACAAAATGTGTCTAAAATAATGTGTTAAGTAAAAATTAAAATCTTTTGGAGGCAATATGTCATAGAGGTTAAGAATATATGCTTTGCCTCTTATGAACATAATCACAGAAACCCACAGAAAAATTACCAAGTTTAGCAATTTATAAAACTGCCAGGCTATTTCATTTTTCAAAAATCAGTGTAATTCAACATATTAACAGTCTGTATCTAAATACATGCAGAAGTATTTGAAAATTTTGACACCATTCATCATTTTTTTAAAAAATCCTTTTTTTTTTTTTTTTTTTTCCAGAGAGAGAGAGAGAGTCAGAGAGAGGGGTAGACAGGGACAGGCAGGAACAGAGAGATGAGAAGCATCAATCATTAATTTTTTTGTTGCTCGTTGCAACACCTTAGTTATTGCTTTCTCATATGTGCCTTGACCGCAGGCCTTCAGCAGCCCCTATAACCCCTTGCTCGAGCCAGCAACCTTGGGTCCAAGCTGGTGAGCTTTTGCTCAAACCAGATGAGCCCGCGCTCAAGCTGGCGACCTTAGGGTCTCGAACGTGGGTCCTCCACAACCCAGTCTGACACTTTATCCACTGTGCCACTGCCTGGTCAGGCAAAAAAAAAAATCTTAGCAAACTAGAAATAAAAGGCAACTTCCTAAAGCTGATAAAGAGCATCTACAAAAAATACAGAGCTTCCTGGTTTCAAAACTTACTATAAAACTAATCAAAATGTTGTGGTACTGGCACAGACAGATAGATATACAGACAAATGGAATAGAATAAAGGGCTCTGAAATAAACATTCCATTTATGGTCAATGATTTTTAACAAGGTTACCAACACCATTTAATGGGGAAAGGACAATCTTTTCAAAAAACAATGATGGGGCCCTGGCCAGTTGGCTCAGCGGTAGAGCATCGGCCTAGCGTGCGGAGGACCCGGGTTCAATTCCCGGCCAGGGCACACAGGAGAAGCGCCCATTTGCTTCTCCACCCCTCCGCCGCGCCTTCCTCTCTATCTCTCTCTTCCCCTCCATTGGAGCAAAGATGGCCCGGGTGCTGGGGATGGCTCTGTGGCCTCTGCCTCAGGCGCTAGAGTGGCTCTGGTCGCAACATGGCGACGCCCAGGATGGGCAGAGCATCACCCCCTGGTGGGCAGAGCATCGCCCCATGGTGGGCGTGCCGGGTGGATCCCGGTCGGGCGCATGCGGGAGTCTGTCTGACTGTCTCTCCCTGTTTCCAGCTTCAGAAAAATGCAAAAAAAAAAAACAAAAAAAAAAAAAACGATGGAAAAATTGCATGTTCAGACGTAACAGAATAAATGTGGACCTTATTTTATATTCTGTATACAAAAAGTACCTCAAAATATTTATATAAAAAACCTAAATGTAAGACCTAAAACTATAAAACCTTTAGAGAAAAGCAGAGTAAAAGCTTTATGACACTGAATTTGGTAATGATGTCTTGGATATGACACCAAAGGCTCAGGCAGCAACAACAAAAAACCAAGTAAACTGTACTACATGAAAATTAAACACTTCTGTGTATAAATCTGGACACAATCAACAGAGTGAAAAGGCAACCCATTAAATGGGAAAAAATATTTTCAAATCACATACTGATAAGGCGTTAATATACAGAATATGTAAAGAACTTTTACAATTAAAAAATAATTTTTAAGACTGATTTAAAAATAGACAAGACCTGGCCCTGGCCAGTTGGCTCAGTGGTAAAGTGTCGGCCTGGCGTGCAGGAGTCCCGGGTTTGATTCCCGGCCCGGGCACACAGGAGAAGTGCTCATCTGCTTCTCCACCCCTCCCCCTCTCCTTCCTCTCTGTCTCTCCCTTCCCCTCCCGCAGCCAAGGCTCCATTGGAGCAAAGATGGCCCAGGAGCTGAGGATGGCCCTGTGGCCTCTGCCTCAGGTGCTAGAATGGCTCTGGTTGCAACAGAGCGATGCCCCGCCCCCTGGTGGGCATGCCGGGTGGATCCCGGTCAGGCGTATGCAGGAGTCTGTCTGACTGCCTCCCCATTTCCAACTTTGGAAAAATACAAAAAAAAAAAAAAAAAAATAGACAAGACCTAAAACAGGCATTTTTTCAAAGAAAACATATAAATAGACAGTAAGCATATAAGATGTGTAATATCATTAATCATTAGGGAAATGCAAATCAAAACTAGAGTGAAATATTACCTCACACCTATTAGGATGGCTACTACAAAAAACACACAGAAAACAACAAATATTGGTGAGAATGAAGGAAAAATTAGAACCTCTGTGCACTGTTAACAGGAATGTAAAATGGTGTAGCCACTGTGGAAAAGAGTATGGTGGTTCCTCAAAAAATTAAACGTAGAATTACAATATGACCCAGCAATTCCAGTTCTGGAAATATACCCAAAAGAATTGAAAATAAAGACTTGAAGAGACATTTCTATATGCATATTCATAGTAGCATTAATCACAATAGTCAAACAGTATAAGTAACTCAAGTGTCCATCAACAGATGAATGAATAGACAAAATGTTGTATATACATACAATAGAATATTACTCAATCTTAAAAGGAAGGAAATTCTGACACATGCTACAACTTGGATGAACTCTGAAACCATTATGCTTAGCTAAGTCAAAGAAGCCAGACACAAAAAAACAAATACTGTACGATATCACCAACATAAGATACCTAGAGTAGTTAAATGCATGGAGACAGAAAGTAGAATGGTGGTCGCCAGAGGCTGGGGGAATGGGGACATATTGATAATGGGTGCTGAGTTTCAGTTCTGCAGGATGAAGAGTTCTGTGGATGATAGTGGTGACGGCTACACAACAGTGTGAATGTACTTACTGCCACTGAAAACTGTCCACTTGAAAATGGTGAAGATGGTAAACGTTATGTTATGTGTATTTTAACATAATTTTTAAAAATTAAAAAAAGAAAAAGGCCTGACCGGGCAGTGGCACAGTGGATAGAGCGTCGGACTGGGATGCAGAAGACCCAGGTTCAAGACCCCGAGGTCACCAGCTTGAGCGCGGGCTCATCTGGTTTGAGCAAAGCTCACCAGCTTGGACCCAGGTCACTGGCTCGAGCAAGGGGTTACTTGGTCTGCTGTAGCCCCACGGTCAAGGCACATATGAGAAAGCAATCAATGAACAACTAAAGTGTCTCAACGAAAAACTAATGATTGATGTTTTTCATCCCTCTCTGTCCCTATCTATCCCTCTCTCTGACTCTTTGTCTCTGTAAAAAAAAAAAAAAAAGAATGTCATTCTCACCATTTTTATCTACTATTGAACTGGAAATCTAACTCAATTCAATTAGTAAGAAAAATAAACATCCAAAAGTAAGAAGTAGCCTGATCAGGCGGTGGCGCAGTGGATAGAGTGTCGGACTGGGATGCGGAAGGACCCAGGTTCGAGACCCCGAGGTCGCCAGCTTGAGCGCGGGCTCATCTGGCTTGAGCAAAAAGCTCACCAGCTTGGACCCAAGGTCGCTGGCTCCAGCAAGGAGTTTCTCAGTCTGCTGAGGCCCCTGGTCAAGGCACATATGAGAAAGCAATCAATGAACAACTAAGGTGTCGCAACGAAAAACTGGTAATTGATGCTTCTCATCTCCCTCCATTTCTGTCTGTCTATCCCTATCTATCCCTCTCTCTGACTCTCTCTCTCTGTCCCTGTAAAAAAAAAAAAAAAAAAAAGTAAAATTGTCTTTATTCACAGATATAGACATAAAAAGTCTCAAGGAATTAATATTTAAAAGTTCCTAGAACTAGTGAATAAATGTAACAATGCTGTACAATACAAACTCAATATATAAAAATCAACTGTATTTCTATATACTAGCCACAATTTAAGAACTTTTAAAAATAAATAGTAACATTCATTATAGCATTAAAAAATAATAATACTTAGGGATAAGTTTAAAGAAAAAGTATAAGATCTCAACAGTAATCTTTTAAAAATATTGCTGAGAAAAAAATAAAGTTCTAAATAAGTGAAAAGACACACTGAATTCATGTTAAAAGGCTCAATACTAAAATGACAGCTCTCTCCAAATTAATAGGATCAACACAATCCAATCAAAAGCTCAGCAGACTTTTTTTTTGGTATTTTTTCAAAGTTAGAAGCGGGGAGGCAGTCAAGACAGACTCACACATGCGCCCGACCAGGATCAACCTGGCATGTCCACCAGGGGGTGATGCTCTGCCCATCTAGGGCATTGCTCCGCTGCGGACAGAGCCCTTCTAGTACCTGAGGCGTAGGCCATGGAGTCATCCTCAGTGCTCGGCCAACTTTGCTCCAATGGAGCCTTGGCTGCAGGAGGGGAAGAGAGAGACCGAGAGACAGGAGATGGGGAAGGGGGGAGAAGCAGATGGGCGCTTCTCCTGTGCGCCCTGACCGGGAATCAAACCGGGGACTTCCACATACTGGGCCGATGCTCTACTGCTGAGCCAACCTGCCAGGGCCTCAGCAGACATTTTTGTTTAAAGAAAATTGACAAGCTGACTCTAAAAATTTTAAAGAAATGAAAATAAAACCCTAGAATAATCCCCCTTTTTTGCTATTATAAATGCTGAAAGGAGTATCTGTGACTATTTGCATACCTGTCATTTCATATAAGATAAATACATATGAACACGTATGAAATACCTATAAATATTTATGAATTGCTAAATCTGCAATTTAAAAATTTTAAATTTTAAACTACTAAATCTGCAAAAATAAAGCTGCACATTTTCAGTTCTGACATTATTAGATTATACTCCGAAGAGTTCCTATTTTCCCATACCTTCATCTGCACTGAAAACTATGGTTCTTTAATGTAGGAGTTGCAAACTCAAATGCCTACAGAAGACTAATAGGAAACATAAATGGATGAAGAAGGTCATATGGGTCTGTGACAAACCAGAGAGTAGATGCTCACTTAAAGAGGGCAGCCACTACTCTGTTCCAGCCAAAAGGTGCCACACAGAAATTCAGGCCCAGTATTAGATCTTCCAATTTATCAAGAAGGTCAGCAACCCACATTTTTATGAAACTTTTGTAGGTTTTAAGAGTTGGCAACTGCCTGACCAGGCGGTGGTGCAGTGGATAGAGCGTCGGACTTGGATGCGGAGGACCCAGGTTCGAGACCCCAAGGTCACCAGCTTGAGCGCGGGCTCATCTGGTTTGAGCAAAAAGCCCACCAGCTTGAACCCAAGGTCGCTGGCTCCAGCAAGGGGTTACTCGGTCTGCTGAAGGCCCACGGTCAAGGAACGTATGAGAAAGCAATCAATGAACAACTAAGGTGTTGCAACGCGCAATGAAAAACTAATGATTGATGCTTCTCATCTCTCTCCATTCCTGTCTGTCTGTCCCTGTCTATCCCTCTCTCTGACTCACTCTCTGTCTCTGTAAAAAATAAAAAAATAAAAAAAAATAAAAGAGTTGGCAACTAACATGGTTTTATTTAAACATCCAGGTAGGCCCTGGCCGATTGGCTCAGCGGTGGAGCGTTGGCCAGGCGTGTGGAGGTCCCAGGATCGATTCCCAGTCAGGGCACTTAGAAGAGGCACCCATTTGCTTCTCCACCATTCCCCCTCTCTCTCTTGGTCTCTCTTTTTCGTTCCCGCAACCGGGGCTCCATTGGAGCGGGGTTGGTCCAGGCGCTGGGGATAGCTCCATGGCCTCCACCTCGGGCACTAGAGTGGCTCCTGTCGCAGCAGAGCAATGCCCCAGATGGGCAGAGCATCACCCCCTGGTGGACATGCTGGGTGGATGCCAGTAGGGCACATGCTGGTGTCTGTCTCTCTGCCTCCCCACTTCTAACTTTGGAAAAATACCAAAAAAAAAAAAAAAAAAAAAAAAAAATCCAGGTAGCCAAACAAACTACATCTGTAGGCCAGAGTACATTGAGCACAGGGAATTTTATGGTAAGGGAAAAGATATAACGTATTTCCACTTTGAATCTTATTATTCATGAAGCTTATCTTTTCCTGTGCTTACCAACAGAGGACGTTTTTGTTCAATTTCGGTTCATAGTGACTGTTAGAACCCTTAGAAAAAGGATGTCTTATCTTTTTTTCAGATACATATTTACAACAAATATTGGACAAAAAGAAAAAAAAAGATATATAACTTCAGTACAGAGGCCAAATAAAGTGTGGTCTTAGTTAAACAAAGTGTACCAAGAAAAAGTTTATGATGACTCATTTGGGATTGAGTTGCTATAACTCTCCTCAACATACATAGAGAACCATAAAGAATTTTTAGAGGAAACACTAATTTGTAGAATTATGCATAACTTTGAAGGGGATGGCTCTAATAACCTAGGGTTTCCCTCCACTACTTGATACATTTATCTAACAGCAAATTTTTTCTTTGGTGAGACATCAAAAAAGGAAGAGAAAAATTCCCACACATCCCCCTTTGATATCATACTAAATTTAAACAAGCACTTTCAGCTTTTTTCTTAAATGAAATAAAACAGTGCTTCCTTTGGCAGCACATATACTAAATGAATTAAAACATAGGTTTATACAAATCTTTCTCTGATCTCAAAATGTTACTGCAGTACTGCTCACATAGAAAGAACAATTTCCACACCCTATCCAGTGTTAGTTTCTTCTCACTCCTTCTTAGTCATCCATTACAAATCTCCAGACCTAGATGTTCATTCCCTGCACCCACAAGAGATAATGGCAGAGATCCATGACTATCCAAGGTCCCAACAACAGCTTTTGAATGCAACTATCTTTCCATCAACTGTAAACAAGTCCTAAATTCTTGCCTCAATAGGGGGTCGCTACCAAGTCAGTATAAACTCTGAAACAGGGGCAGAGGTCAAGGGGATGAGAGCTCAGCCTGAGCTCTGGATCTTATGCCAACCCCCAACCTGCTCAAATGAATCTTTATCAGAAATCCAGGCCCAGTGTTAGATCTTCCCAGCAAAAGGTCACATTCAGGAGACTTGATCTAGCAGATGCAGTTGAAGTTTTAGCATCAGGCTCTTGAAATAGTTATGAATGCAAAATTCCTAAATCACTGTGGAGGAAAGGTGGACATAAAGGGAAAAGAAGTGAGATTTGTGAACTTACCTTCATTTTTTTCAGGAAAGAAACTATCTGATAAATAGTGGATAAATCCTGATGGTACTTTGTGCCCAAAATCATTCTATTATATGCAAAAGAGCCCAAATGACACTTAGAAAAAATCTTTACTCTTCTGTACACAAAAGGCTCCAGTATGTTGTAAATCATTATATTGCCTTACACTCTTTTATTAGCTTTTGAGACTTGTCACAGTCAAGAGCACTAGAAACAGGCTAAAAGATTAGTTTAAACAAAAGTAGAACTTTGAGATACTTCTCCACTATGTACTTTGGGGTGTATCATTTACCCTCTACAGGCCTCCAGGCTCTTATCTGTAAGATAGGAACAGTACCTTTGTTGTTTTTTAAATTAAATTTATTGAGGTGACACCAGTTAACATAATTATACAGGTTTCAGGTGCCCAATTCTTATTTATCTTTACTTTTTTTTTTTTAGATGAGGGGAGATAGTGAGGCTGACTCTCACATGTGCCCAACCAAGATGTACCTGGCAACCCCATCTGGGCTGATGCTCATTTACCAAGCTATTTTTAGCACCTAAGGCTGATATGCTCCAACAGAGCTATCCTCAATGCCCGGGGTCACGTTCGAACCAATCAAGCCACTGGCTGCAGGCAGGGAAGAGGGAGAGAAAGGGGAGAAGGAAGGGGGTAGAAGCAGATGGTAACTTCTCCTGTGTGCCCTGACTGGGAATTGAACTTGGGATGTCCATACACCAGGCCAGTGCTCTATCCACTGAGCCAGGACCCAGATACCCAATTCTACAACACATCTCTGTACAACACATTGTGTGTTCACAGCACCAAGTCGAGTCTTTGTCCATCACCATTTATCCCCCTTATATCCTCATCTCTACCCACCCAGCAATTACCACTGTTGTCCATATCCATGAGTTTTTCTCTCTTTTTTGTCCTTAGTTTGGCTCAATACCTCTACCCACAACACCTAGCCCCTACCACTCAATACCTCTACCCACAACACCTAGCCCCTACCACTGACAGCTGTCAGCCTGCTCTCTATGTATGAGTCTGTATTTTGCTTGTTAGTTCACTTTGTTCATTAGATTCCACATATGAGTGAAAACATGATACATGTCTTTCTCTGACTGGCTTATTAACATAATACTCTCCAGGTTCATCAATGCTGTCACTTATGGTAAAGTTTCCTTCTTTTTATGGCTACATTGTATTCCATTGTATAAATGTACCATAGCTTTTTTATGCACTCATCTACTGATGGGCATTTGGGCTGCTTCCAAACCTTGACTATCGTAAATAATGCTGCAATAAACATAGGGGTGCCTATACTCTTTCAAATTAGTGCTTTGCATTTCTTCAGGTAAATTCCCAGAAGCAGAATTGCTGGGTCATGAGGCAGTTCCATTTTTAATTTTTTGAGGTAATTCCATACTGCTTTCCACAGTGACTGAACCAATCTACATGCACGAAACTTCCCTTTTCTCCACAACCTCGCCAACACTCATTGTCTGTTAATTTATTGATGACAGTCATTCTGACAGGTGTAAGGTAATAGCTCATTATGGTTTTAATTTGCATTTCTCTGGTGATTTGTGATGTTGAGCTTCTTTTCATATGTCTACTGGTCATCAGTATATCCTCATTACAAAAGTATCTATTCATGTCCTTTGCCTATTCTGTAATTGGATTGTCTGGGGGTTTTTTGTTTTGGTGTGGGGGTTTTTTAGTGTTGAGTTTTATAAGTTCTTTATAAATTTTGAATATTAATCCCTTATCAGATGTATCAGCAAATACGTTCTCCCATTCAGTGGGTTGTTTTTTCATTTTGTTGATGGTTTCCTTTACAAAAACTTTTTAATTTGATTTAGTCCCAATCTTTTTTCTTTTGTTTTCCTTTGCCAAAGAGATATACCAAAAATATTGCTACAAGAAATGTCCAAAATTTTACTGCCTATGTTTTCCTCAATAATTTTTATGGTTTCAAGTCTAATATTTAAGTTTTTTTATCCATTTTGAGTTTATTCTTGTGTATGATGTAAGAAGGTGGTCTAGTTTCACTTTTTTACATGTATCTGTCCAGTTTTCCCAGCACCATTTATTGAGCAGACTGTCTTTACCCCATTGTATGTTCTTGCCTTCTTTGTCAAACATTAATTTGCCACATAGGTGTGGGTGGATTTCTGGGCTCTCTACTCTGTTCCATTGATCTGCAAGTCTGTTTTTATGCCAGAATAGTATCTTGGTAAACAGGTTTTTCAAGTGCTTAACAAAAATGCATGCGAGCCATTTAATGTGCAATAAATATTATCTATCATTATTATTATTATTAGATGATGATGATGATGTAGTAAAAGCTACATACCATGAAATTTTGTGTCTGTCTTCCTAATTAAGCCAGAGTCCCATGATGGCAGGAACTCTGTCTTAGCTTGGTACACGTATCAACGAGGAAAAGGAAATGGGGAAGAAAAAAAAGAACAATGGAGTGAGCATTACAAAGTCAAACTTAAAATTAGATAAATGTATATGATATAACCATTCTCACTCCTAATGAATACGTATATGCAAAGTGCCTGACACATAAATGTTCATTTTCCTTCCTTCCTTGATCTCTAACAAGCAGCCTTAAGTCCATTCTTTTCAGAGCACACTTGGGCTTATATAAACTGTTTTCTGAGATCAAAAATTGAGACATTTAGGCCCTGGCTGGTTGGCTCAGTGGTAGAGCGTCGGCCTGGTGTGCGGAAGTCCCGGGTTCGATTCCCAGCCAGGGCACACAGGAGAAGCGCCCATCTGCTTCTCCACCCCTCCCCCTCTCCTTCCTCTCTGTCTCTCTCTTCCCCTCCTGCATCCGAGGCTCAATTGGAGCAAAGATGGCCCGGGCGCTGGGGATGGTTCTGTGGTCTCTGCCTCAGGCGCTGGAGTGGCTCTGGTCGCAACATAGCAACGCCCCGGATGGGCAGAGCATCGCCCCCTGGTGGGCGTGCCGGGTGGATCCCGGTCGGGTGCATGCAGGAGTCTGTCTGTCTGTCTCTCCCCATTTCCAGCTTCAGAAAAAAAAAAAAATTTGAGACATTTAGTTTGACAACTATGAATGGACCCATTAAGAGGTGCTACAGAATACTTGGATTTTGGTTAGTCTAGCTGAGATATATATTTCCCTTTGTAGCTTGAAGGATCCACAAAAAGTCTCCCTGGGATCCCCAAAACACTTGACTGATGGACACAAAGCCAGAGAAAGCAAGCTAGTGGTGTTAAGCTGTCTTATTCTGAAGCTGCCTTTTATCTTACCTGTTCATGCTACCATCACGCTTGGATCCCTGCTTGGTGGGCATCTATCAGTATGGCAAGAGAGGGTAAAGATTAATTTAACTTTCAATCTTCTTTTAAAATGCTCATTTATCTAGGTCCTTGATTAGTAGAAAGTACATATATACATATGTATATATATTTTTAAGTCTAGATCAGCAAGAATCTGAAGTATGCAATGTTTGTTAAATGGTCATAGTCAGGTTTTTAATTGCATAAAATTTTTCCTCAGCAAGCTGTCTATAAGGCCTTTTCAAAGATTGTCTTATAGTCTGAGTATTTTTTTAAAATAAGCAGAGGGTGCCTGACCAGGTGGTGGCGCAGAACAGAGCGTAGACCTGGGATGCTGAGGACCCAGGTTCGAAACCCCAGGGTCAACAGCTAGAGCATGAGTTCATCCAGCTTGAGTCATAGACATGACCCCATGGTTGCTAGCTTGAGCCGAAAGGTTGCTGGCTTGAGCAAGGAGTCACTGGCTCAGCTGGAGCCCTCCGGTCAAGGTATGTACAAGAAGCAATGAATGAACAACTACAGTGCTGCAACAACGAGTTGATGCTTCTCATCTCTCTCCCTTCCTGTATGTCTGTCCCAGTCTCCCTCTCTCTCTAAAAATTAATTAGCAAAGGGTTAACCTCTTTAGTTTCATGAGAGGTTAAATAAATGGGTTGACAGATGGGGAAGGGGTCCAACACATTCTAACTGGCAACTAGATAGTAAAGAACCGTCTTGGCCAAAGTGGCCAGCAGTGTTTGAGCTCTGCCCTCTGAAGGAATTACTTAGGAAGCTGTAACTTACACCTGCTAACATCTGGAATGACTTATCTTTGTGTCATTAGGAAACACAGGCTAGCCTAATTTAATAAAATGCAGTTACAAGATCCCAAGAGTACAGAGAAACTGAGAATTTCAACATCATGCTGCATATCCTAGAATAGCATAAACTAGTATTTTACCATTTGCCAGGCATTATTCTTCACTTAACCCTCACAACAGCCCTACAAAGTAGGAGTAACTTTTTATTGTCCTCATTGTATAGAAAGAAACACTGAGGTACAGAGAGATGAAATAACAGCCAAAATTACAGAGCTAGTAAATATTAAAGTCAAGCAATCTTGAGCCAGACCTCATGCTCTTAATTCTACAGAGGTTTTGGCTTATATAGAAAGTTAAAGGGCTCAACTGAAATGCAGACAAATATTTATACAAAAACATGTTCACTGTGGCATTATTTATAATGTACAAAACACTGGAAGCAATATAAATTCTAACAATAGGAGAGTGGGTAAATAAATCATAGTCACGTTATTACAATAAAATATTATCCTGCCATTAAAAATATTTAGGAAAAATGTTTCATGACTTGAAATAATGCTCCCAATGTAATGCAGACGGTGGTGGTGGGGGAACAGGATACAAAATTGTATATATTATCACAATTCCTGTTTATTTATGTAAAAAAACAAGCTCAGACACAAACAGAAGGACATATTCTCAAAAAAGAACAAATGGCTATTTCCAGGTGGTGAGATTAGGGGTATTTATATTTTTCTTTTACTGTTTTCCATAATGAACATGCACTGACTTACTATCAATTTAAATAAAGGCAATTTTTTTCTCTTAATCACAAGCTATGCCAAGATCCTTAAGCAGTGGGTACAAACAGCCAAATTGCACCTAATCTAACTTCAAGCATTACTTTCCTTAAGACCCTTGACCATCAAACAATACAGTCAGCACAAACTAAAAAGAATGCTCATCTTTAACTATGGAAACTGATGAGTATTTTCAATTCTGGTCAATGGTTACTCTTATTATTTGTAGGATTATTTTATAAGAGAAATGGATTTAACTATTTACAGGTCAAAAACTCAAGAATGGCTTCGCTGAAAAAGATACGAAGGGACAAAAGTTTGACTTCGGAGGAAGAACAGCTGTTGCTAATCCAACTATTTACCCTTTGACCTTCTCTCTACCCAATGACTGAACAGTATCAATTGTTTTCCTGTATTATGTGCTGTTTACAATCCTTGAGAGGCATGAAAGGAATTAATAATTTAGCCTCAAAAGCTGACAGCCTTTATTGGGGAGCCCCTTTTCTGTGAGACAGAAATCAGATCAAGTAGCTGTCCTTAAGTCACAGGTCCCTTTACTGTTCCCGTTTTATAGCCTAATTGGCCCCCAAACATAAATCATTTCTCCTGTTTTAAGCAACAATGACTTCTGTTCTCTAACTTCCCTTGTATCAAGTCACTCCTTGTTCTCTTGAGTTTTACAACTACACGGTAAATACGATGGCCGAGGAAAAAACTTGGGGAGCAGGGTAGACTGGGGTTATTTGGAAACAGAAGCACAGAAAGGTTATGCTGTTTTGAACTTCTCTTGACCTTTGACTGCCCTTGTCCCTAGCTTATGCTAATTGGCAGGGTACAGAGATGCTTCTGTAGAAATGAACTTAGCCTGAACCTGTGCCCTAACATTGGACTCCAGGAAGGCCAGGAATCATAGCAAGGCAGCCAGAGTGTGAAGAGCCGCCCATATTCTAAACATGACTACCTGTCTACTCTATCACAGAAAAGGTGCCCCCCAAAAAGGCCATTTAAATTGGACAAAGCCAGTCATTCCTCATCTAGTTCCAACACATCCCACCTGTTGTCCCAAACTTACTGTCTACAACCACTGCCGGGCACAATGGGAAATCAGCAACAATGGTATTTCCTGTTCCAAAATAAGCAAGAATGAGCAGGCTTTCCCTATCAGGAATTCGAGGATTAGTGGGACCACTATATGCCAAGATGTATCACAAAGAAATCCCTATTCTCAACATTATGTGAAAAAGACATGAAGTATTAACACAAGAGAAGCCAAGGAATGTGCAGTATCAGCAACTACAACCAACTGAACACAACACAGATCATCTTAGTCTTGAGATTTCCTAACACTCAGGAGGGCAGAGCGTGCTCATTTAAACCCCAAGACTGGTTCAAGTTGAAATGATAAATTTATTTCTGCCCATTTATTATTACAATATAAAAGATCTTCATTTGCCCTGGCCAGTTGGCTCAGCGGTAGAATGTCAGCCTGGCGTGTAGGGGACCGGGGTTCGATTCCCGGCCAGGGCACACAGGAGAAGCGCCCATTTGCTTCTCCACCCCCACCCCTTCCTCTCTGTCTCTCTCTTCCCCTCCCGCAGCCAAGGCTCCATTGGAGCAAAGATGGCCCGGGCGCTGGGGATGGCTCCTTGGCCTCTGCCCCAGGCGCTGGAGTGGCTCTGGTCGTGGCAGAGCGACCCCCCCCCCCAAGGGGCAGAGCATCGCCCCCTGGTGGGCGTGCTGGGTGGATCCTGGTCGGGCGCATGCGGGAGTCTGTCTGACTGTCTCTCCCCGGTTCCAGCTTCAGAAAAATACAAAAAAAAAAAGATCTTCATTTATTTCTTCAGAGAGAAAGAATAAAAACACTACTAACTTCACAAAGATAATGTGGAAATATATTAATACTATTAGCCACATAAGCTAAGCACAACTTTAAAAAAAAAGTGATTTGAAGGCTCTGGCCAGGCAGCACAATTGGTTAGAACATGTCCTGACATGCAGAGGTTGTGGGTTCAATCCCCACTCAGGGCACATACAGGAATCACCAATGACTGCATCAGTGAGTGGAACAACAAATCGATGTTTGCTTTTCTCGCTCTCTCTCCCCCCCCCATCCTCTCTCTCCAAAAATCAATAATTCATTCATTTTGTACTGATAAATAAAATAATTCAATATTGGTTCATTCTCATGGAATGGAAAGGTCTGTAAATCACCATATCTAACTAGGGATTCTACGCAGAAATGTTCAAAGAGTTAAAATTAGTTGGCCCAGAAAAAAGAATCATTAAATAATAATCTTATGAAAATAAGAAGGTCCTTTCGAAGAAGATGGGCATAATCTGTTTTCAATTGCTACTAAGTGCTCAAAAGGAGAGAAAGTTTAGGTACCATGTGCTAAATAAGGTTTAAAAAACGTTTTTTTCAAATAATTTCAGAGAAGAAAAAATTTTCCGACAGTTAATACATGAAGGCAGATCCTAGACTTATTCGTGTATCTGCAGAGCACAGAAATGGGCCTAGAGCAGAGAGGACATTCAGTATTTGAGTTTTCAATTATCTGATATATTTTATGGGTAGTTCTGTCTGAAAGATTCTCAATGTCTTTTCTAGTTTCAAAAATGCTTCTAAGAAAGAACCATAACTTAACCTTGGCCAGTTTGCTCAGTGGATAGAGCATCGGCCTGGCGTAAGGACATCCTGGGTTTGATTCCCAGTCAAGGCACATATGAAACACAATCATCTGCTCCTCCCCCCTCCTCCTCTCCCTCCCTTTGCTCTCCCTCTCCCCCTCCACAGCCAGTGGCTCAACTGGTTTGAGTGTTGGCCCCACATCAGCCCCAGGTGGGGGTTGCCAGGTGGATCCCAGTCTGGCCACACGCGAGGCCCTGTCTCACTGTCTCTCCTCCTTTCACTTAAAAAAAATTTTTAAATAAAAAAAATAATAAAAAACCATAACTCAAGAATTAGCTTTTCCTCCTCTTAAATAAAGGCTATTTATAATAGAACAAAAAGAAAATAGTACATTTACTTACAGATTCTGGAATTTCAGGTCACAGGGCAGCATAAACTGAGCCTATACACCTACAAAACTGACTCTGAACTTTCCAACTTCTAGAAAGACAAATCTATTTCCCTAGTTTTTGGTAAGCATTGTGAGATTTAGTTTGTTGTACCTGTTCAATAAATATCAAATGTAGTGTCTCAATGATAAATTCAAAAATTAAGGAGTAAAACGAAGACTAGAGGGATATGATGGAATTTTCTGTCATCAGAACTGGGCAACCAGAAGCTAGACCAGCAAGTGGGAGTCAAGTTGAGAAGAGGGATTCAAGTAGCAAGTAAACTGTTTAAACACCACAACTTTGAAAGTCCTTTGCAATCCTGAATGTTTGGGCCACACCATTCACCAAACATGCCACATCCCTTCTTGCCCTCCTGTGCTTCCTCCTCCTTCTCCAACAGCAGATTGGTGACAAAACCAGCCGCATGACCCTAAAAAGCACCAGAATTAAAAAAGTAATTCTAGATCATCTCATGGGTTCTCAATCTAAATTACCACTAGACCTTTTGGAATTATAACAAAATAAGCTCTGTATACGCTGGATATTCCCATGCCCTATTTCTAATAGTTACAACAATATCCCAGAATGATGTATGCCACATTTTAGAGCACTGGAAACACAAATCATCTATGATCAAGACGTACATAGTCCTGAAAAACATCATTTAATTAGACCTTGAAATGGTTACCCTCCTATCTTAAGAATATAGATGAACGTGCTTCAGAAATTAACTCTGGTATAAATGTTATCAATTTTAAATATCCAAACCAAGCACAATCCTTGTTTAAAAGAAATCATGTCAAAACTAGTCAATACTTTAGAACAGTGGTTGTGGGTATATGGTTGCACGTACGCATAAATGAAAGCACAATTGTTGTTGTTACTAGTTCCACGGGAGGGTGAATGGACAAGGCAAGGAGATCAGAATCAAACAGAAATTTCCCGCAAACCAGCTCTCTATGAAATGGCTGGATCTTGGCCACTGAATAATATCAAAAGAAAAGAAACAATAGCTAGAAAAAATATAATGCCCTCCCCCATAAGTATAAGTTAAAATGAAAATAAATCTAAGTCAATAAGGCCTATCGATGACACTTTAAATTATACATTAAAAAGTACACACACACACACACACACACACACACACACACACACACTTTAATCACAAACACTGGGGAATATTCAGAACTTACTAGTGCCTGGGTCGAGCTCTGTCAATTCATCCTGACAAAAACCTAAAGAGAAAACAATAGGGAAAAAGGATTACGATTTGTGAATTACTCCAAGGTGACTCCAACTATGAAAAGTAAATTATCATACAGTATAAAAAGAAATCCAGCCTGTCCTGTGGTAGCACAATGAATAAAGCATTCGACCTGGAATGCTGAGGTTACTGGTTCAAAACCCTGGGCCTGATGACGTCAGAGAAATGGCGTCGTAAGGAGCGATACCAATAAATCTCCCCAAAAATTCAACAAGATCTTCAACCAGAGACAGAAAAATCAATCCTTGGAGCCTCCAGCAGCTCCACACTAAACGCAAGGTACTATCAACAAAACCACCCTCAGATGCCATTAAGGAAAAGGAAATCGAATATCATGGATACAAAAGACAGAGAGGTAGCACAGATAGATGAGAAAAATCTATGGAGAAAAAATTTAATATATTGTAAACCTTGGAGCTAAATGACAGAATTTAAAATAGAAATCCTAAAAAGACCCGTGCGCCGCGCCCCCACTCAGTGGCGGGGACCGAGCCGCGGTGCTCCGCTGAGACAGATGCCCCTCCGCTGGTGGAGCTCGGGGAGACCTACAGGCGTGCGGGACTACGAGGTCGACCTCACCCGGTTTCCTACGGAAATGAGGGAAAACCGCTGAGGAGCGATGAGGCGCGCCCCCGGGGCCTGACTCAGGTTGATAAGACTGGATGAGGAATGGCTAATTTGCTGTTTGCAAGCTTCAGTGAGCAAAACTTCTGAAGATTTCAAGGAATCCAGCCCACAACATTGGCATTTTGGGATGACACTCTAACCAACTGATCTAACCGCCAGGGCCCTGCTGCAGTTTATAAGAAGCAGGCGAAAGAGGTTGTGTTCACCTCCTGAATCCTCATGGTGTCAGTGGTGATTGATGAAAGATCCCTGAGGAGAAGTTTAATCTCAAAATAAGAGCCTTAGCCTGGCCTGTGGTGGCGCAGTGGTTAGAGTGTCGACCTAGAATGCTGAGGTCACTGATTTCGGACCCTGCGCTTGCCTGATCAAGGCACAGAGGACAAGCAAGGAGCAAGCAGTGAACAACTAAAATGAAGCAATTATGAGTTGATACTTCTCACCCCCACCCCGTGTAAAATCAATAAATAAAGACTTTAAAAAATTAAAATTAAAAAAATTAAAAATAAAAATAAAAATCCTAAAAATACTCAGAGATATACAAAAAAACACAGAAAGGCAATTTAAGGAGCTCAGAAAACAACTCAACCAACACAAAGAATATATTACCAAGGAAATTGAAACTATAAAAACAAATCAAACAGAGATGAAAAACTCCATTCACGAGCTGAAAAATGAGCTTAGCTAATAGAACAGGCCAGACAGAAGGTAGGATTAGTGAAACAGAAGACAAGCAACTGGAGGCACAACAGAGAGAAGAAGAAAGAGACTCAAAAATTTTAAAAAATGAGAAAGCCCTACAGGAATTGTCTGACTCCATCAAAAAGAATAACATAAGAATAATAGGTATATCAGAGGGAAAAGAGAGAGAAAATGGAATGGAGAACATATTCAAACAAATAATAGATGAGAACTTCCCAAGCCTGTGGAAAGAACTAAAGCCTCAAATTCAAGAAGCAAACAGAACTACGAGTTTTCTTAACCCCAACAAACCTACTCCAAGGCACATCATAATGAAACTGGCACAAACTAACGACAAGGAAAAAATTCTCAAGGCAGCCAGGGAAAAGAAGAATACAACATATAAAGGAAGGCCTATTAGATTATCATCAGATTTCTCAGCAGAAACTCTACAAGCTAGAAGAGAGTGGACCCCAATATTTAAAGCCCTGAAAGAGAGGAACTTTCAGCTAAGAATACTATACCCATCAAAGCTATCCTTCAAGTACGAAGGAGAAATAAAAACATTCACAGATGCAGAAAAAGATGAGGGAATCTATCATCAGAAAACCCCCACTCCAGGAATTACTAAACGGGGTTTTCCAACCAGATATAAAAAAAAAAAAAAAAAAACACAAGTAAAAGCAACACCAAGAAAACAATAAAACCAAATTTAAACTGTGACAACAACAAAAAAAGGGGGGGAGGGGAGAGGACGGAAATTAACAGTAGCAAAGGACTATGGAGTACAGAAGTACTTACAAGATAGTGCATCACAATGAACAAGGTAGGAACCCTTTTCATTACTTAATGGTAACCACCCTTAAAAAAACCACCACAGAAGCACATGATTTAAAAAAGATAGCAACAGAGGAAAGAAGTATGGAATACAACCAAACAAAAACAAGGATAGAAAAACAAGAGAAGAATCAAACAAGACACTAAACTGACAGAAAGCAATGTATAAAATGGCAATAGGGAACCAACAAGTATCAATGATTACACTAAATGTAAACGGATTAACTCACCAATAAAAAGGCACAGAGTAGCAGAATGGATTAAAAAAGAAAATCCAACTGTATGCTGCCTACAAGAAACTCATCTAAGCAACAAGGATAAAAACAAATTCAAAGTGAAAGGCTGGAAAACAATACTCCAAGCAAATAACATCCAAAAAAAAGCAGGCGTAGCAATACTCATATCTGATAATGCTGACTACAAGACAGCAAAAGTACTGAGACAAAAATGGTCATAATGATTAAGGGGACGCTGAATCAAGAAGACATAACAATTCTTAATATATATGCACCAAACCAAGGAGCACCAAAATATATAAGACAGCTACTTATTGACCTTAAAACAAAAAATGACAAAAATACAATCATACTTGGAGACCTCAATATACCGCTGACGGCTCTAGATCGGTCATCCAAACAGAGACTCAATAAAGATATATTGGCCTTAAACAAAACACTAGAGCACCTGGATATAATAGACATCTACAGGGTATTTCATCCCAAAGTGACAGAGTATACATTTTTCTCCAGTGTACACGGATCATTCTCAAGAATTGACCATATGTTGGGCCACAAAAATAACATTAGCAAATTCAGAAAAATCAAAGTTGTACCAAGCATATTGTCTTTTCTTTTTTTTTTTTTTTTTTTGTATTTTTCTGAAGCTGGAAAGGGGGAGGCAGTCAGACAGACTCCTGCATGCGCCCGACCGGGATCCACACGGCACGCCCACCAGGGGGCGATGCTCTGCCCATCTGGGGCATCGCTCCATCATGACCAGAGCCACTCCAGCACCTGGGGCAGAGGCCAAGGAACCATCCCCATCGGCTGAGCCATCTTTTGCTCCAATGGAGCCCCGGCCGCGGGAGGGGAAGAGAGAGACAGAGAGGAAGGAGAGGGGGAGGGGTGGAGAAGCAGATGGGCGCCCCACCTGTGTGCCCTGGCCGGGAATCGAACCCGGGACTTCTGCACGCCAGGCCGATGCTCTACCACTGAGCCAACCGGACAGGGCCCCAAGCATATTTTTTGATCATAAAGCCTTAAAACTATAATTCAACTGCAAAAAAGAGGAAAAAAAACCCACAAAAATGTGGAAACTAAACAACATACTTTTAAAAAATGAATGGGTCAAAGAAGAAATAAGCGCAGAGATCAAAAGATACATACAGACGAATGAAAATGACAATACAACATATCAGAATCTATTGGATGCAGCAAAAGCAGTGATAAGAGGGAAGTTCATATCACTTCAGGCCTTTATGAACAAACAAGAGAGCCCAAGTGAACCACTTAACTTCACACCTTAAGGAACTGGAAAAAGAAGAACAAAGACAACCCAAAACCAGCCAAAGAAAGAACATAATAAAAATCAGAGCAGAAGTAAATGAAACAGGGAACAGGAAAACTAGAAAAAACTAATAGAGCAAGGAGCTGGTTCTTTGAAAAGATCAAAAAAATTGACAAACCCTTGGCAAGATTTACCAAGGAAAAAAGAGAAAGGACTCATATAAACAAAATCCAAAAGGAAAGAGGAGAAATCACCACGGATATCATAGATATACAAAGAATTATTGTAGAATACTATGAAAAACTTTATGCCACTAAATTCAACACTCTAGAAGAAATGGATAAATTCCTAGAACAATACAACCTTCCTAGGCTGAGTCAAGAAGAAGCACAAAGCCTAAACAGACCAATTAAGTAGGGAAGAAATAGAAAAAACTATTAAAAAAAACTCCCCAAAAATAAAAGTCCAAGCCCAGACGGTTATACTAGTGGAATTCTATCAAACATTCAAAGAAGACTTGGTTCCTATTCTACTCAAAGTCTTCCAAAAAATTGAAGAAGAAGCAATACTTCCAAACACATTTTATGAGGCCAACATAACCCTCATACCAAAACCAGGCAAGGAGGGCACAAAAAAAGAAAACTACAGACCAATATCTCTAATAAATACAGATGCTAAAATACTAAACAAAATACTAGCAACTTGAATACAACAACATATTTAAAAAATAATACATCATGATCAAGTGGGATTCATCTCAGAATCTCAAGGATGGTTCAACATACATAAAACAGTTAACATAATACACCCTTATCAGCAAAACAAAGAACAAAAACCACATGATCTTATCAATAAATGCAGAAAAGGCATTCGATAAAATACAACACAATTTTATGTTTAAGACTCTCAACAAAATGGGTATAGAAGGAAAATACCTCAACATGATAAAGGCCATATATGATAAACCATCAGCTAACATCATATTCAATGGCACAAAACTGAAGGTTTTCCCCCTTAAATCAGGAACAAGACAGGGTTGTCCACTCTCTCCACTCTTATTTAATGTGGTGCTAGAGGTTCTAGCCAGAGCAATCAGACAAGACAAAGAAATAAAAGGCATCCATATCGAAAAAGAAGAAGTAAAGGTATCACTTTTTGCAGATGACATGACCCTACTAAACATCGAAAACCCCAAAGAATCTACAAAAAGACTACTAGAAACAATAACCCAATACAGTAAGGTCACAGAATACAAAATTAACATACAAAAATCCATAGCCTTTCTATATGCCAACAATGAAACATTTGAGAACGAACTCAAAAAAAGAATCCCCTTCATGATTGCAACAAAAAAAATAAAATACCTAAGAATAAGCATAACAAAGAATGTAAAGGACCTATATAATGAAAACTACAAAGCATTGTTAAGGGAAATCGAAAAAGATACAATGAGATGGAAGAATATTCCTTGTTCTTGGATAGGAAGAATAAATATCAAGATGGCCATATTACCCAAAGCAATATACAAATTTAATGCAATTCCCATAAAAATTCCTATGACATTCTTTAAAGAAATGGAACAAAAAATCATCAGATTTATATGAAACTATAAAAAATCCCAAATAGCCAAAGCAATCCTAAAGAAAAAGAATGAAGCTGGGGGCATTACAATACCTGACTTCAAACTATATTATAGAGCCACAACAATCAAAACAGCATGGTATTGGCAGAAAAATAGACACTCAGACCAATGGAACAGAATAGAAAGTCCAGAAATAAAACCACATATATATGGTCAAATAATTTTTGATAAAGGGGCCAACAACTCACAATGGAGAAAAGAAAGCCTCTTCAACAAATGGTGCTGGGAAAACTGCAAAGCTACATGCAAAAGAATTAAACTTGACTACAATTTGTCCCATTGTACGAAAATTAATTCAAAATGGATCAAAGACCTAAATATAAGACCTGAAACAATAAAGTACATAGAAGAAGACATAGGTTCTAAACTCATGGACCTTGGTTTTGTTTTTTTTGGTGTTTTTTTTAAATAAATTTTTATTGATGTTAATGGGGTGACATCAATAAATCAGGGTACATATATTCAAAGGAAACATGTCCAGATTATCTTGGCATTCAATTATATTGCATACCCATCATCCAAAGTCAGATTGTCCTCTGTCACCTTTTATCTAGTTTTCTTTGTGCCTCTCCCCCTCACCCCTTCTCCTTCCCTCCGGCGCCCCCTTCTCCCCCACCCCCGGTAACCACGACACTCTTGTTCATGTCTCTTAGTCTCGTTTTTATGTCCCACCTATGTATGGAATCATGTAGTTCTTGTTTTTTTCTGATTTACTTATTTCACTCCGTATAAAGTTATCAAGATCTCACCATTTTGTTGTAAATGATCCAATGTCATCATTTCTTATGGCTGAGTAGTATTCCATAGTGTATATGTGCCACATCTTCTTTATCCAGTCTTCTATTGAAGGGCTTTTTGGTTGTTTCCATGTCCTGGCCACTGTGAACAATGCTGCAATGAACATGGGGCTACATGTGTCTTTACGTATCAATGTTTCTGAGTTTTGGGGGTATATACCCAGTAGAGGGATTGCTGGGTCATAAGGTAGTTCTATTTTCAGTTTTTTGAGGAACCACCATACTTTCTTCCATAATGGTTGTACTACTTTACATTCCCAACAGTGTATGAGGGTTCCTTTTTCTCCACAGCCTCTCCAACATTTGCTATTACCTGTCTTGCTAATAATAGCTAATCTAACAGGTGTGAGGTGGTATCGCATTGTAGTTTTGATTTGCATTTCTCTAATCACTAAAGAGGATGAGCATCTTTTCATATATCTGTTGGCCATTTGTATTTCTTCCTGGGAGAAGTGTCTGTTCATGTCCTCTTCCCATTTTTTTATTGGATTGTTTGTTGTTGAGTTTTATGAGTTCTTTGTATATTTTGGATATTAGGCCCTTATCTGAGCTGTTGTTTGAAAATATCATTTCCCATTTAGTTAGCTGTCTATTTTGTTGTCAGTTTCTCCTGCTGAGCAAAAACTTTTTAGTCTGATGTAGTCCCATTCATTTATCTTTGCCTTCATTTCTCTTGCCTTTGGAGTCAAATTCATAAAATGCTCTTTAAAACCCAGGTCCATGAGTTTAGTACCTATGTCTTCTTCTATGTACTTTATTGTTTCAGGTCTTATATTTAGGTCTTTGATCCATTTTGAATTAATTTTCATACAAGGGGACAAACTGCAGTCGAGTTTCATTCTTTTGCATGTGGCTTTCCAGTTTTCCCAGCACCATTTGTTGAAGAGGCTTTCTTTTCTCCATTGTGTGTTGTTGGCCCCTTTATCAAAAATTATTTGACCATATATATGTGGTTTTATTTCTGGACTTTCTATTCTGTTCCATTGGTCTGAGTGTCTATTTTTCTGCCAATACCATGCTGTTTTGATTGTTGTGGCTCTATAATATAGTTTGAAGTCAGGTATTATAATGCCCCCAGCTTCATTCTTTTTCCTTAGGATTGTTTTGGCTAATTGAGGTTTTTTATAGTTCCTTATAAATCTGATGATTTTTTGTTCCATTTCTTTAAAGAATGTCATAGGAATTTTTATGGGAATTGCATTAAATTTATATATTGCTCTGGGTAATATGGCCATCTTGATTATATTTATTCTTCCTATCCACGAACAAGGAATATTTTTCAATCTCCTTGTATCTTTTTCGATTTCCCTTAACAATGCTTTGTAGTTTTCATTATATAGGTCCTTTACATTCTTTGTTATGTTTATTCCTAGGTATTTTATTATTTTTGTTGCATCGTGAAAGGGATTCTTTTTTTGAGTTCATTCTCAAATGTTTCATTGTTGACATATAGAAAGGCTATGGACTTTTGTATGTTAATTTTGTATCCTGCGACCTTACTGTATTCGTTATTGTTTCTAGTAATCTTTTTGTGGAGTCTTTGGGGTTTTCAATGTATAGGATCATATCATCTGCAAAAAGTGATACCTTTAATTATTCTTTTCCAATATGGATGCCTTTTATTTCTTTCTCTTGTCTGATTGCTCTGGCCAGAAGTTCTAGCACCACATTAAATAAGAGTGGAGAGAGTAGACAACCCTGTCTTGTTCCTGATTTAAGGTGGAAAGTCCTCAGTTTTATGGAACTTGGTTTTAAAGAGCATTTTATGAAGTTGACTCCAAAGGCAAGAGAAGTGAAGGCAAAGATAAATGAATGGGACTACATCAGACTAAAAAGTTTTTGCTCAGCAGGAGAAACTGACAACAAAATAAACAGACAGCCAACTAAATGGGAAATGATATTTTCAAACAACAGCTCAGATAAGGGCCTAATATCCAAAATATACAAAGAACTCATAAAACTCAACAACAAACAATCCAATAAAAAAATGGGAAGAGGACATGAACAGACACTTCTCCCAGGAAGAAATACAAATGGCCAACAGATATATGAAAAGATGCTCATCCTCATTAGTTATTAGAGAAATGCAAATCAAAACTGCAATGAGATACCACCTCACACCTGTTAGATTAGCTATTATTAACAAGACAGGTAATAGCAAATGTTGGAGAGGCTGTGGAGAAAAAGGAACCCTCATTCACTGTTGGTGGGAATGTAAAGTAGTGCAACCATTATGGAAGAAAGTATGGTGGTTCCTCAAAAAACTGAAAATAGAACTACCTTATGACCCAGCAATCCCTCTACTGGGTATATACCCCCAAAACTCAGAAACATTGATACGTAAAGACACATGTAGCCCCATGTTCATTGCAGCATTGTTCACAGTGGCCAAGACATGGAAACAACCAAAAAGCCCTTCAATAGAAGACTGGATAAAGAAGATGTGGCACATATACACTATGGAATACTACTCAGCCATAAGAAATGATGACATTGGATCATTTACAACAAAATGGTGAGATCTTGATAACTTTATACGGAGTGAAATAAGTAAATCAGAAAAAACCAAGTACTGGATTATTCCATACGTAGGTGGGACATAAAAACGAGACTAAGAGACATTAACAAGAGTGTGGTGGTTGGGGGGGAGAGGGGAAGGGGAGGGGGAGAGGCACAAAGAAAACTAGCTAGAAGGTGACGGAGGACAATATGACTTTGGGTGTTGGGTATACAACATAATTGATTGACAAGATAACCTGGACATGTTTTCTTTGAACATATGTACCCTGATTTATTGATGTCACCCTAGTAAAAACTAATAAAAAAACGGGGGGGGGGACCCTGGGCTTGCCTGGTCAAGACACATAGGAGAAGCAACTACCAAGTGATGCTTCCCTCTTTTTCTCTTCCGCCTTCTCTCTCTCCTCTCTCTCTCTCTAAAATCAATAAATAAAATCTTTAAAAAATTTTTCAGACTCCAAAATCAAATCGGTATTAAAAAAAAAAAGCTCTATAAGATTTAGCCACTATACAACCCTTTAAGAGCTTCTATTTCATTGCTTTTCTATAAAATAATGGATAGTAGCAGCACTTACTACAGAGAAGTAAAGAGGAGTGAGATGCTGATATAGAATGCTTATTTAGCAGTCCTTGACACAGTAGCTCAATAAACAACAGCACAAATAATTATGAGTAAGCATGTAATGCTAGTGGGAATAAAAATTAATGGGAAAATGACAATTCATTTCATGTCTGTCAAGCTCTACTTAATGTTATCAACTATTTTCCAAAAGAAAATAAAATATACAAAATATGAACTTATAAGAAATATCAAACATGATAATTCTACTTAAAATTTTCACAGATGCTGAAAAATTTTACCTCTACACATAAATGGAAGCAAGTCTTCCATTAATAGGTGTGGTATTTACATTGGTATAAATGCCTCTCAAAGCATATTTCAGGTCCTAAAGGTTTGAGTTACATCTGTCTGACTGATGTGTAACTATTACACTAAAGAGAAAAGTCAAGCACAGCAAGTGGCAAACATAGTAAAGTGTTCTACACACAGTTGATAAAAGTTCTTTTTCATGTAATGACTACCTGCTTTCTCTAGTTGCTTTCTCCTCATCACCAGTTCAAATATTTCCTCAAAAACGCTTTTTCTTGCCTCCCTTAACCTTGTCTTAAAAGGTCAAAGCTACATTATAATTTTCTATAATACTTTGTGTACTCATCAACAAGGAATTAATTACCTGTTCAATGTGTAACTGACTCCACTATTAGAATGTTCCATAGGGGAAGGGACATGGCCTGTCCTGTGCATAGCTGTTCCCCTATTACCTCTCAAACTTAGCACAAAGTAGCTGTTCCATAAACATCAAATGTAGTATCTCAATGATAAATTCAAAAATTAAGGAGTAAAACGAAGACTAGAGGGATATGATGGAATTTTCTGTCATCAGAACTGGGCAACCAGAAGCTAGACCAGCAAGTGGGAGTCAAGTTGAGAAGAGGGATTCAAGTAGCAAGTAAACTGTTTAAACACCACAACTTTGAAAGTCCTTTGCAATCCTGAACATTTGGGCCACACCATTCACCAAACATGCCACATCTCTTCATGCCCTCCTATGCTTCCTCCTTCTCCACTTGGTGAAGAAACTATTTATTCATCCTTCAAGATCCAGCTCAAATATCACTTCTGTGAAAGGTGGAAAAAAAGGAGAGACTCCCCCCACATTCACCAAAAGATAAAAGAAAAATTCAAATAATCTGCCTCTTCTACTAGATAGTGAGCTCTCCACGGGCAGGGACATCCCACATCCATCTGCAGAGCTGCTTCCTTGCCTAGAACAGTTGCCGATACATTACAGAAGATGCTCAAATGCAGGATGAACTAAACAGGAAACACAAGCCTGCCTCTAGATCAGTCTGGGGGAAGAAAGTCACAGAATCAGAAAGTCTAACCCAAAGAGTGTATGAAGGTCTAAATCAGAAAATCTGCTCTGGAATGCTAGATTTTGGAAGCTGCTGAAATTGGCTGAGATGCCTGAGAAGGCTCACCTCAGAGCAGCTTTAAAGCCTTTCTACATAAAGGCAATGAGAATCAGAAAAGCTGTGGGGAGATGCCAATCGGAAATAACTCATCAACACACATGGGTTCAATACTGAACATCTTGCCAGAAGTGAAACTGAGAATAAACAATCATTTAATATAAACTGACTCAAAAACAGGACAAAAGCATGGGAACACAGGGTAGTATAATGATAAAGTTAGACCTCTCCTAAATTCTAGTCTAAGCCATTTTTAATTTAGTTACATGACTTCAGGCAAGTCATGCCTTATTCTGGACCTCGAATTCTGGACATTAAATGAAAGGACTGTACTGTAAGCCTCAAGGAAAGACAAAGCCTAATGCATTTTCTGAAAACAAACAACATTCTGAACTAAAATAACTAGTTACTCAAAGTAACTACATAAGATAAAATGCAAAGAAAGGGTGACAAAAAGAAACAAAGAAAATACTAACAGTTACAGTGGTCATCTATTGCTTTTATCTGCCTAACAACAATTCCCCCTTCTCCTGTTAATGGCATCCTGATTTTTCTTTGGAGATTTATCCCTTTTATACTCTCAATCCATAGAATGAACCCTATCCTTACTATAAACAGGGATTGCCAACAATCTCTACCTTAAATCAGTGGTCCCCAACCTGGTACCGGTCCGTGGGCCATTTGGTACCGGTCTGCAGAGAAAGAATAAATAACTTACATTATTTCCGTTTTATTTAAATTTAAGTCTGAACGATGTTTTATTTTTTTTAAATGACCAGATTCCCTCTGTTACATCCATCTAAGACTCACTCTTGACGCTTATCTCGTAAGTTCGACAATTATATAAATATTTTAAAATACCACAGTTTTTACTCCGGTCGCATAATTTTATTTGTGCATTTATCCGTCCCACCCTAATGGCCGGTCCGTGAAAATATTTTCTGACATTAAACCGGTCCGTGGCCCAAAAAAGGTTGGGGACCACTGCCTTAAATTAAATACCATCTGTAAAGACACAGTACTTGACAAAGTCTCAACATGTGTGAGCTACTACTAACTAATCCCTAGGGTCCATGCAATCCAATGCTGTGTCTGTGGTAGCAAAGAGAAGATTTTAGGAGGGTAACTATTGACCTTTTCATGACATCATCCTCAAAGACCTAGGATGGAATGTCACTAATGTCACTTTAGTTACATGCTGTGATTCTTGAACCTTTTTAATATATTGAGCCTGTAAATCGCTTGATACTGTGATTCCAGATATATGCTACCTTCTGAGGAAAAGAAGGACTCTTTAGATTTGTCTTAAAACAAATTCCTTTCATGGTCACAACGCTATTACGGAATTTGTAACTATATCTAAGATCCCCCCCTCCCAGCCCTGAGACCATTGACTAATAATGTTGTCTCTGGTTTTACAGATCAACACTAAGAGCAGAAGGCCTGAGGAGATAGGGAGGACAATGCTAATCCTACCTCCTGATGACAAACAAGTCCATGGAATGGCTAGATCTGGCTACTGTTCTCAGGGTCCGACCTGGACGCTCAGCAAACAGATCAGGCTAGTAAAATGATTCCAAATCACTGGTAGAAGTAACCCCAATGTGTGTTCAATTCAATTCAACACAAAAGCAAAGGATATCAGAGTTGTTCAGTAAAAAGCAGACTCCTGATACATATAAAACACAAATATACCTCCCCAAAACCATCTGCCTCAAAGACTACAGCACATTAAACAAATTAGGAAATGTTCTAAGAAATCCAGTGTCTTTGGCTGGTGACTTAAATTGCTTTAAAACAGGATACACAAGAAACATAGATGGGTTCCTAAGATGCTATATGTCTAAGTCAGCATGCTCACAGGCAATCTGATATCTAATACAAAGCTTATATTCACTTAACCACATTTTAACTTAGAAGACAGATGCATAGTGAAAAGGGCATCGGTCTGAGCTAAAGTAGGATTCAAATTCCAGATCTGCTACTATTTTTGTTTAATTAAGGACCCTATGCCTACTTCCTGAAATGGGGAAAAAACCAGCTTGTTCAACAGCTATGAGATTCGGAGGATATATAAAAATCACCTACTTTATGGCAAGTGATTGATAAATGGTTCTGAGTCTAGGAAATTCAAGGAAAGACCAACTGACAATCTTGTCTCCAATAGACATCTGGCAAAAAGAAAAAGATCAGGGACTCTTCAATCTGTGACTGGCTACGGTGATAGGTTAAAAAATTAGTTGTCTTTTTCTTTATTTACTACTTTGAGTACAAAATTATACTATCCAATTTGTAAGTGTATCAGTTGTTACCAAAAAAATATTTTTATCAGCCTGCAAATATAATCACTTATTTCTTCAAATGTTAAGTACCTGCCTGGAAGATACAGTTATGAATAAAACTGACCCTACTGTCAGAGAATGAATAGTTTTAAGGGGTATAAAATAGACAAAAATTGCCTGACCAGGTGGTGGTGCAGTGGATAGAGCGTCGGACGAGGAGGCAGAGGACCCATATTCGAGACCTGAAGGTCGCAAGCTTGAGTGCGGGCTCATCTGGTTTGAGCAAGGCTCATCAGCTTAAGCCCAAGGTCGCTGGCTCAAGCAAGGGGTCACTAGATCTGCTGCAGCCCCCCAGTCAAGGCACATATGAGAAATCAATCAATGAACAACTAAGGAGCTGCAATGAAGAATTGATGTTTCTCATCTGTCTCCCTTCCTGTCTGTCTGTCCCTAACTGTCCCTCTCTGTTTCTGCCACACACACATACATAATTAAATAAATAAATAAATAAATAAATAGACAAAAATTAACTGTAGAGCACAACGATGAGAATATATAAGGTCTACCGGAAAGTTCTGTCCGTTTTTGGAATAAAACAAAATACAAATTTTATTTCCACACCAATCCTATCTTCCGAATATGGTCCGAAATGGTTTGCTGAGCTGAATTAAGCCTTTCTGCGATCTCCGATGCTGTCAGAAAAGGATCTTGCTCCAACATGGTCTTAACAACATCGTCATCAAAGATGGTCGCCCAGAACATGGCTTATCAGAAAGGTCGAAATCACCTGTTTCAAATTTTTCAAACCATCTTCTGCATGTCCTATCAGAAACTGTACCTTCACCAAACACTTTCAATAAATTTCTACATGCTTTTGTAGCATTTCTTCCTTGTTGAAATTCGTAAAACTACAGTGGCGTAAATGAACTTTATCAGTAGCCATGGGTACACTATCGCTTCACACATAAGACTAACGTGAATCAACTTTGTTTTAGTTAATTTGCTATGTCAGTATGTATACATTAAGTGATAAAAATAGAGAGGCATACATGTGCCAAATAAACATGTGCTTACTCGAAACTTACTGTGATAGAAACAGACAGAACTTTCCAGTAGACCTTATATTTAATGCCATTGAACTGTACATGTAAAAATGATTAAAAAGATAAAATGTTATATATATTTTACTATAATAAAAACAGATGAAAACCTAATAAAATAAAGATAGTGAAATAAATGGCATTTAAAAAAATTAACTGGAGGGAGTGAATGATAGATTGAGAGAGATGGTACAAAATGCAACTGGGAAATAGTGCAAAGTAGTAAGTAAGAGCATAAATTTTGATATGAGAATAGGTTTGAGTCCTGGCACAACCATTACTAAGTAAGTTAGCTTAATAAGTGACTTCACCTCTCTGAGCCAATTTTCTCGTTTGCAGATTATTGAGAGGATTCAGTGAGATGATACACTTAGGTCAGTGTAAAGTGCTTGGTAGCTGTGATCATTATCAGTGAGAGAGCAGAAGCAGCAGTCATGGGCCAGAAGCTTGTGGAAGGGATAAGCACTACCCAGACAAACAGGGCTATCTGAGAAAAATATGCAGAGAAAGCCAGGTGTAAAAGATATGAACAGAAAGAGGAAATAGAATGTCACCTGTTCATTTGATTTGAGTGGAACCCTACCCAGGGCTGTATCATAACGGGTTTTAAGTGCCACACCTGGGGAGTTTGGGGCTTTTTTCTACAGCCAATAGAGTCACTGAGGAAAGGAAATAAACACAGCTAGGAAGTTTACCAATACCAATTCTGACTACTTCAAATAGGGGCTCTAAAATTTCAACCAGTAAACTAAAAGCACAGGAGCTGAAAGAGAAAAAAAAGAAAATAGCTTTGTAGGGGTAGCCACCATACACATGGCAAACCAACCACAGCTCCTTAAAATCTAGGAAATCTGGCCCTGGCCGGTTGGCTCAGCGGTAGAGCGTCGGCCTGGAGTGCGGGGGACCAGGGTTCAATTCCCGACCAGGGCACATAGGAGAAGCGCCCATTTGCTTCTCCACCCCTCACCCCCCCCCTCCTTCCTCTCCGTCTCTCTCTTCCCCTCCCGCAGCCGAGGCTCCATTGGAGCCAAGATGGCCTGGGCGCTGGGGATGGCTCCTTGGCCTCTGCCCCAGGCGCTAGAGTGGCTCTGGTCGCGGCAGAGCGACGCCCCAGAGGGGTAGAGCATCGCCCCCTGGTGGGCAGAGCTTCGCCCCTGGTGGGCGTGCCGGGTGGATCCCCGTCGGGCGCATGCGGGAGTCTGTCTGTCTCTCCCCGTTTCCAGCTTCAGAAAAATACCAAAAAAAAAAAAAATCTAGGAAATCTTCCCATTTTTCAGGGCTCTCCTCGAACTCCATCTTGTAGGCTCCTTTTGGTACAATGAAAGACTTGGGTAGAGGCTGAGAAGTGTGTGTGTGTGTGGGGGGGGTGGTGGTGTTGTTTTGGTTTTGGATTATTTTTGAGTAATAAACATTAGCTAGCCAGCCAATGGCTTTTACAGCCAGGTTTGCAGCCTGCAAACTATCCCCAGACCCAAGCAGATACAGAAACACTTTTCTTTGCATTGGCTGAGCATTAAATTCACATCTGCCTCTTTCCTTTCTATCCAGTGAATGGCATGCCACATGGGCCATTAGCTTTTGTTTCTCATAAGCAACCTGACAAACCGTATTTCAGAAATAACAGAATATGCTTTTCAGTGCAGGGACATAGTACCACAAGTCCGTGCAGCAAAAGCTGGCTGGCAGAGCTTCAAGTCATATTTCCCTTTCTCCACCTACAAATGTCAAGGTCACATTTTTAAAAGTGCAACAAAAACAATGCCCTTCCTAATGTTATTTTCTTGCTGTGAAATCTTAGGGGCAAATAAAAGGGAGTAGGGGGAGGGGAAGCCAAGGATTCTCAATTATATAACCTTTTGTGCCCATAACATATGCTCAGCTTAAATGCTGCTTACAAGAAGTGTCTACATTTCTATGGAAACATTAATAACTTCCATCTGATCAACCTACATCACCCTTCATACAGTTTTTCAGGCTTCCCGCTTTATAATTACAGCCTTGAAACCAGACTGAAGGCAGAAAGGCCAGCCCAAGATGATATTTCAATTTTAAGACATTTTTTTAAAAATGAAAATAGTACACAGTTTCAAGGCTATGTCTATAAAACCAGAAGTTATAAAAACAGTTTAGAAAAGCAATTCAGTTTGATGAGTCAGAGATCATTCGTGTTCCTATGGAAGTATATAGTACAGGCATGTCTCAGAAACTGCATGTACTGATGAGCCTCTAACATTTTCAATTTATAATTTCTGATTCTCTGCAATAACAAAAGGGATTATTCATAATTCTTCATTCAGCCTAGAGGTTAAAGAAATTTCAAAATGCACACATACAAGAAAATGTATAAAATAATCTATCAGCCCTGGCCGGTTGGCTCAGCGGTAGAGCATCAGCCCAGCGTGTAGAAGTCCCAGGTTCAATTCCCAGCCAGGGCACACAGGAGCCAGTCTCATCTGCTTCTCCACCCCTCCCCTCTAATTTCTCTCTCTCTCTCTTCCTCTCCCGCAGCCAAGGCTCCATTGGAGCAAAGTTGGCCCAGGCGCTGAGGATGGCTCCATGGCCTCCACCTCAGGCACTAGAATGGCTCTGGTTGCAGTGGACCAATGCCCCAGAGGGGGCCGAGGATCGCTGACTGGTGGACATGCCGGGTGGATCCTGGTCACATGCAGGATTCTATCTGCTCGCCCCACA
Source organism: Saccopteryx leptura (assembly GCF_036850995.1). Classification (NCBI taxonomy): domain Eukaryota; kingdom Metazoa; phylum Chordata; class Mammalia; order Chiroptera; family Emballonuridae; genus Saccopteryx; species Saccopteryx leptura. The sequence continues at coordinate 10,721,776 of NC_089504.1, read as the reverse complement.
CCACTTCTCACTTTGGAAAAATACTCCCCCCAAAAAATCTATCAGTTGCCATTTATTAAATCTTTATTATATGCTGGGCAATGGCTTGACACTTTATATGAATCTTACTGAAAGTAGCTACTATTACCTCTATTTTACAGGTTTAAGAGATTATTGTATTCTGTTACATGGAAAGAAACACAAAAGTCAAAACAAGATTAACTTCTATTCAGAGCACTGTGGCTAATGAAATTGCACCTTTGCATATACATGCTTTGCAACAGCCAGAGAGATGACAATTTGAGGTTATTTCAAAGAACAAACCCTGACACTCTCCCAACAGCCGGGCCTCAGACTCCAAGAACATCACACCTTAGATGAGTCCATTTACAAACCTCCACTTGAATAATCCAAGATGTCCATGTCAGAAGCAGCTAAAGTAATTTCACCAACCAGATCAAACCAAAGTATAAACCCTTAAAGGAATGAATAAATAACCAGACAAAACAAGCTTCTTTTGAAAAACTAAATTGTTCCCAGCAAGAGTAAGGAAAGTGAATATTTTCTTGCTTATTTTCATTTCAAGACTAACTGAAGAAGAGTCTTAACAGACCAAGAAGTTCATTTGAACAATTAGAGAGCTTTCGAGGTCATTTCAGAAAGTGCCCTATACCATCCAACAATGTTTTGATGGAACAGGAGAAGCCAGCTCCATTCAGGAAATCCGTTAGTAAGGAGCAGATGCAACCAAACAGGTGCCCAGAGCAGCAGAATGTACCTTTTCCTTATTCTCTTTGAAAGCCCCCATATAAAAATGAAACAATATAGATGCATGAAGGGCCCTGAAAATATTTGTCCCTTTGGATCAATCCTGGAAATTTTTCTGAAGAATCAGAAATAAATAGCTCAAAATAGGAAGCCACCTAAAAATTCAACCATGGAAGAATGATGAATGAAATTATGGTACCCTAGAATCGACAGAGTATTTTAAGAACATTATAAATGTTTATCAAGAGTTTATGATGCACATATAATATATTAAAGAACATGATATAAAACTGTATTCTCAGAATGAGCTCAGCTATATTCCCACACATACATACATGAAAAGGCACATTTTGGTCTATTTTTTCCCAGTGATTATCTGTAAGCATTATGGCTGGTTTTTCTCCTTCCGTTCTACTTTTCTGATTAAAAATATGTTGCTTTTATAAACAGAAAAATGCAGTTAAGAAATCCTATGAACAAAATGATTTAGCTTAACTCTCTAAAATTGACCACTCCAACTCAAGGGGAAAAAAATACTACCAGACATTCTAATTTTCTAAATGACTTCTGAATTACTTATTATAAACCCAATTCTGGGCACTAATCCTTCTGACACAGTAGATAAATCATTAATGCAAAGCTCAGTAGCATCTCTCATGTCCCAGCTTCAGAAATCCATTATGTGGCAACAAAGAGATACTTTAACCTTTCACCCCAGGATCTTTGAAATCTGAAGCAAAGCTAGTTTATCTATAAAATAATCCCCCCCAATTTTTTTTTTAATTTTCAAACTTGGAGTCAAGGCAGAAGAGCAACAACTAACATGGTTATAGCACTAAATACAAAAGGCACTCCACAAATAAGAATAAGGGTAAAAAGCCTGACCAGGCGGTGGTGCAGTGGATAGAGCATCGGACTGGAACGCAGAGGACCCAGGTTCAAAACCCAGAGGTCACCAGCTTAAGTGCAGGTTCATCTGGTTTGAGCAAGGCTCACCAGCTTGAGCCCAGGGTCACTGGCTTGAGCAAGGGGTCACTCAGTCTGCTGTAGCCCCTAGTCAAGGCACATATGGGAAAGCAATCAATGAACAACTAAGGTGCTGCAACAAAGAATTGATGCTTCTCATCTGTCTCCCCCTTCCTGTCTGTCTGTCCCTATCTGTACCTCTCTCTGTCTCGATCACACACAAAAAAAGAATAAGGGTGAAAAAAACTCCTGCTGCTGCTTAGATGCTAAACTTTCCTACAGTCTAAAATTAAGTTCAACAAATATTCACCTAACATTTTTAATGTATAAGGCACACACTGTGCTAGATTGATACAGAAGGGATACAAAGTTGAATGAAGCTGGCTACCCCTAGACTTCTACAACCTAAAAGGAAAAACAGAAAACTGGCTGGATATAAGAATGACTTAGCAGAGGAACCAGCAGCATTGGCCAAACAGCACTTAAATCTTTGCAGGGAAAACTGAAAAAGACTTGATGGCAGGTGGCACTTGAATCAGGATAGTCAGGAAGGAAAGGGGGAATGTAAATACAGTCAGTAATACCCAGTAAGCCAAATATGTCTTCTATCCTTACCCACAGTTGGCAAATATTTCCCCCAGAGGCATTCATAACCTAAAAGATGGAAATTATATAGGTCCTATCTGACAAGTTCCTTCCTAAATGAGTCGAGGGCAAGAAGGGCCCATTCCAGCACACATGCTATACCCTCTCATTCTGGGATGAGATAGTTTTATCCACCCACATGTTTTCACCTATTCTTCCCAAATGATGACTCAAACTTTCAGTTCCTGGTAAGACTGTTCTCCCAAACCATAGACCCTCTATTCAAGGGTATCTACCAGGCATATCCTATACAACTCTATCAAATTCAACATGTCAAACTGAACCTATTATTTTCTCTTTGAAAACCTGCTTCTCCTATGTTTCCAAATCAGGTTCCAGGTACCACCAATTCTCATCCCCTAAATCAGAGATCCCCAGTTACTCCTGCCAGGCTCCCACTTTACCATCCTCCCCCAATTCTTCACCCCAATGTTATCAATCATTAAGACATTTTCATTCTTTCTCAAATTCCCACAGACCTACTTCAAGCCTTCTCACCACCCTAGAATCCTAGATTCTTCTAACTGTTCTTTCTCCCTGCTACCTTTCTTCTCTCACGTCCTGGAATTTAGATTTCCTAATCTACTCAAAAATCTGTTCCTCATCTTCAATTCTTTAGCATGACACATATAGCCTTAATTACAGAAATTAACAAATATTTGAAAAGCTTTTTGCAATCTTTATTTTCCTGACACCTCCTGAAGTTTCAAAAGGATAATACATAAATTCCTATTTCCTAACTCTATACAGATAAGAATGTCTATGACAACAATGATGTTAAAGCAATTTCCTAATATTGAGACATCAATAAAATACACTGCTCATAAAAATTAGGAGATACTTTATAGTTTCACATTCATTTTTAAATATCCCCTAATTTTTGTGAGCAGCATAATATACTAGGGAGGCAAGACACTTGAACATAGCCTTGCTCTGGTACAGATATCGCCTTATCTGCAGGTATTAAATCCACAGATTCAACCAACCACAGATCAAAGCTATTAAAAAATATATCTTGGCCCTGGCCAGTTGGCTCAGTGGTAGAGCGTTGGCCTGGCGTGCAGGAGTCCTGGGTTCGATTCCCCGCCAGGGCACACAGGAGAAGCGCCCATCTGCTTCTCCACCCCTCCCCCTCTCCTTCCTCTCTGTCTCTCTCTTCCCCTCTCGCAGCCAAGGCTCCATGGCCTCTGCCTCAGGCGCTAGAGTGGCTCTGGTTGCAACAGAGCAACGCCCCAGATGGGCGGAGCATCGCCCCTGGTGGGCATGCCAGGTGGATCCCAGTCGGGCACATGCGGGAGTCTGTCTGACTGCCTCCCTGTTTCCAACTTCAGAAAAATACCAAAAAAAAAAAAAAAAATCTTAGGAGTTCCAAAAAGCAAAATTTATACCAATCACTCCCCTGAATACACGAAAATGAAGTGATATGTAGGCATACCCTACTGTAGCCTATATGCAAATACAGGTTACATCCAAGTGCTCTGCCATTTTATATCTATGAGGGACTTGAGCAGCTGGTATTTGAGGGGGATCCTGAAACAAATCCCCCATGGGTATCAAGGGACCACTATACTAATAAGACATTTGTGTAATGCTGAGTGATCTACTACACTCCATTTTCTCTTCAGTAAATGGAGAAAGTCTGTCCAATTTTCTTAGTAGTCCTTTCAGCTCTATAAAGTCTATGAGTTTATCAAAAATTGGCAGCTATGTGTCCTAAGGGTACAAATCATAATATTAACACTTGAGGAATCCTTAAGAGATTGCCAAGTTTCTTCTTTTTTTTTTTTTTTATAACTCATAGAAACCTATAAATCATCCCTAATCTCTTCCATTCCACCCTACCCCTCATTTTACAGAAGGGCGAAATTCCATGAAGGGAGTAAAATCTGCAGCATTTCTTTGTAACTTAAACACTAATGGTGGTCCTAAGGCTTTGGTATTTTCCTAATCTAAAATGAGAACAGCAGTACTTATACATCACAGGGCTGTTGAGAGGATTAAATAAAAATTTTAAATGTAAAGCACTCAAAAGAGTACCTGGCACACAGTAAATGTTCAATAAGGGTTAGCAATTAATATCGTAGTTGGTAAAGTCATTCTGATCTTCAACGCCCTCCAAACAATTGCAGCAGCTCTAGTGAAGCTATTTTCACTCTGCACAAGCACAGGGAATAGAATCTTTTACAGTGGTACCTTGAGATATGAACAGATCAACATACAAAATTTTTTAAGTTACGAGCTGAGACTCGGTCCGTGTTTTTGTTCGAGATCCGGGCAAAATTCCAAGATACGAGTCGTGATTCCGGAAGCTGCCGCTAGTTAGCGCGTTGGCGCACAGCTCCAGAATCGGCAGTTTGATATAGGAGTTAACTAACTTATGAGCTTGGTTACAGAATGAATTAAATTTGTATCTCAAGTTACCACTGTATTAAGTCATTACTCAGTGCTATTATTGAGAGTTGGCCATGTTTAAGAGCCACAAATCCTAGTTTACCCTCTACCACCAAAATTATCATCTAACACTCGCTTCCTTATAGTTTTTGATACCTGTTATAATAAGTGCTATCAGCTTAGAGGTAAAGTTCTTCTTCCAGCATTATCGTGCATTAGTATTAGCACAAAGATAATGTCAGAGCAGCATTCTTACTTTCATATATCCCAAAACTAAGTGAAATACAGTGTCAGGCTTCCAAAGTACAATGCCATTATTCAGTATACAGCTGCTCTGATCTGACTTTAGCAATCTTCTCTCTGAATGTGCCTCACATTCCTGAATAAGTCAAAGTGACCATAATTTTCAGAAGCAAATATTGGCTAACAATGTCAAATGAGAAGGCACACTTGTAAGATAAACAAGGCTGACTGAAAAACAAGCTGACCTGGAAACTGAAGCTGTATAGACACAATGGTTACTTACAGTCCCTACCATATTACCGTGTTCATGTTTTTAGTTAAAGTTATTCATTTTTAATCTTGTTCCAAATAGTACACAAATAGACCAAGGCTATTTTGCTTTATTTCCTAAAATGCATTATGCATTAAAATTTCCTCTCACTCCACAAAGTGAGATCAGCTTCTTTGTCACGTGCCCAGGCCCGGCCACAATTAACTCCTCTGCAATATGAGGGTATCACTACCTAATAAAGAAAAGTTGTGGAAAGAATTACATTAGTTTAGTGCAGTGCCTGGCACACACTGAGCACTCAACAACCATTTGTTCCCTTTCCTTTTTAAGGATACAACCAGAAAGCCCTTTTAGAGACTCCCAGAGAGGTAGGGGGTGGGGAAGCCAGGCTTCCTGTGTATTAGAGACAGGAGCATTTGTTCTGGTTGTCATACTTCCCACCAAGAACCTCTAGGGACCTGGCCTTGCTTTTTACACTGATAAAGCAGCAATTTACTCTCCTAAGGCTCATAATTCTAGTTACAAGTGACTGGGAATAAAGTGCTTCCGAAAAGTGGTACGTATCTTAAATCACCAAGAAGTCAAACCCCAAATGGTAACAAGAAAGACAGGGTCATTTTATAACAAATATCCAAACTACAAGAAGGTATTTCATCTGGGCAAATCTGACAATGCTGTCATGGGAGGGGAAGTCACCAGGTAGTCTATAAACCAGGGGTCCCCAAACTATGGCCCGCGGGCCACATGCGGCCCCCTGAGGCCATTTATCCAGCCCCCACCACACTTCCAGAAAGAGCACTTCTTTCATTGGTGGTCAGTGAGAGGAGCATAGTTCCCATTGAAATACTGGTCAGTTTGTTGATTTAAATTTACTTGTTCTTTATTTTAAATATTGTATTTGTTCCCATTTTGTTTTTTTACTTTAAAATAAGATATGTGCAGTGTTCATAGGGATTTGTTCATAGTTTTTTTTATAGTCTGGCCCTCCAACAGTCTGAGGGACAGTGAACTGGCCCCCTGTGTAAAAAGTTTGGGGACCCCTGCTATAAACCAACCTTGCTCACTTCATTATTTTCTCTTGTCCAACAAGAGCCCAAAGGTGAGAAAATCCTGGAGGGTTGGGGGTGGACAGTTCTCAGTCCCTTGAGTAGGAGTACTTAGAAAAAAGGAACTGAGTACTTTAATAAGTCCAACCAATAAAACAGGCACTTCATTTTAAATATATTGCCTAATTTCTCCAAATATATGAGAGGTAATTCAAAGTCAAATGACCAAATAGCCAAATCTCCTAATAGCCAATTCTCTAAATTTACCAAAAATTTACCAAAGTTTTAACTATTTAGAGTTTATAAAAATTTGTATTAATGAGGCAGTTTACTTAATTTTTAAAGATTCCTGCTAAATTAAGACTGAGAGCCCTAGCATCCTCCTAATACACTAAGGTTGTGGGTTCAATCACCAATAATGGCACATACAGGACTCAACAAATGAGTATATAGACAAGTATAACAACAAATCAGTGTTTCTCTCTCACTCCCTTCCTTTCTCTCTCTCTAAAATCAGTGTTATAAGTGTTTTAAAAACTTAAAAAAAAAAAGATTGACAGGATAGAATTTTCAAGAATGTTCAATTTGTCTCTACCCCAGCTCTCTGCTGCTGCAAATGGAAGAGCCAGGACAGAGAAAGGAGGTCCACTTGCAGAAAGATATAGTCTGGTCTGAGCTGCAGATGATGGGGAAGAGATAGGGTACAAGAAAAGAGAAAAACACTAGGGTAGCAATTAAGGAAATGGAGAGTGAACAAGTTCTGCAAGTTCTGACTAAGCAAATTGACTTGTGTTGAATTGGACACTAGGGAAAATGAACACTTAGCAAACTAGTTCCAATGACTTGGATTTCAGTAAACCGGCTTGTTTACCTGTGAACCAGGTGACATTAACCCTACTCACAGATAACAAATTTGAGAAATGTTAAATAAATTTCCTAAAAAATACACAGCTACACTGTAGGTTCCTCACAGCCAACTTCATTTCATTCTCCAGTAATCTGTGTAGTGATTCCTCGACCTTTCAACCACTACCACCTTTCAAAAAGAAAAAGAAAAAAAATCACAAAAGTAGGAGAGAAAGGATTTAAAGTCAGGTCTAACTCTAAAGTTTGTGCTCTAAGGAACCTAGATACCATTACATCATAATAATAATTCACCAAAATAAATTTTTTTGTATTTTTCTTAAGTGAGAAGTGGGGAGGCAAGCAGACAGACTCCAGCATGCACCCAACAGGGATCCACCTGGCATGCCCACCAGAGGGCGATAGATCTGCCCACCTGGGGCGTTGCTCCTTTGAAACCGAAGCTATCCTAGCGCCTGAGGCAGAGGCCATGGAGCCGTCGTCCTCAGTGACCAGGCCAACTTTGCTCCAGTGGAGCCTTGGCTGTGGGAGGGGAAGAGACAGACAGAGAGAAAGGATAGGGGGAAGGGTGGAGAAGCAGATGGGTGCTTCTCCTGTGTGCCCTGGCCAGGAATCGAACCCAGAACATCAGCACGCCAGGCCAACGCTCTACCACTGAGCCAACCGGCCAGAGTTGCCAAAATAATTTTTAATTGCCACCTCCACTAAAGCAGTTCTGTCTACCATAATACAACAACCACTTACTCTACAGAAGAGTATTTGCTATTCAGGTTGAGTGGCATTGCTGCCAGACTAAATGGATAATTTCAGGAAAAAGTCAAAATTTTAGATATTTCGTGTAGCCTGGACAATCTTATTATACCTATCACTTCAGATTAAATTTTGCAAAACTAAAATTGTTTGAGAATCCCAAGGACCATCTTTACAGATCCCAAGTTGGCAGTCCCTGTTGTATATTACAACTTCTTCCTTTCACACATAATACACACACACACACACACTTTTCTGATCAATTATTTTTATCAAAGTCTGAGCTAGTTTTATTAAATAAATGTAAAAACTAAAACAATTCTAAAAATCTACAAGATCTATAAAGACAGTGCTTGCTCTAGTTGTCTTACTCTTGGACTCTCCAGGGATTTACCACATTTATGATGCTGCTAGAAGACATGCCCTATCTCACCCATTGACACATAAAATGTAACTTTTCTTATACCCACAATTAGGTTTCCTTCTATCAATCAGAGAGTAGTAGCTCTAGGCCAGGGGTCCCCAAACTTTTTACACAGGGGGCCAGTTCACTGTCCCTCAGACCGTTGGAGGGCCAGACTATAAAAAAAACTATGAATAAATCCCTATACACACTGCACATACCTTATTTTAAAGTAAAAAAACAAAACGGGAACAAATATAATACAATATTTAAAATAAAGAACAAGTAAATTTAAATCAACAAACTGACCAGTATTTCAATGGGAACTATGGGCCTGCTTTTGGCTAATGAGATGGTCAATGAGCTCCTCTCACTGACCACCAAAGAAAGAGGTGCCCCTTCCGGAAGTACAGCGGGGGCCGGATAAATGGCCTCAGGGGGCTACATGTGGCCTGCGGGCTGTAGTTTGGGGACCCCTGCTCTAGGCACTCTAAACAACTAAAAATACTGTACAGGTTTTAATTGATTGATTTTGGAGAGACAGAGAGAAGGAGAAAGAGAGGGAGGGGAGAAGGAATAAGAGGGGGAAAGGGAGAAAAGGAAGAAGGGGAAGAGGGAAAAGGGGGTGAGAGATGAGCAGAGAAGGAAGCATTCATTTGTTGTTCCACTTAGTTGTTACATTCACTGGTTGCTTCCCATATGTGCCCTGACTGGGGATCGAACCTGCAACCTTGCTGTTTAGAGATGACACTCTTAACCAACTAAGCTATTGGGCCGGTCAGGGCCCTAAAAATACAATTCACTCTGTCTTTATGGTAAGCAGAAAAACCCTCTATTCACAGATCTTATGACAAAATCTATATATAAAGCATTTTAAAAATATTAATATTCTTACTTTTACACAGCCTAAGAATAAGAAACTTCTACCAGCAAAGTTACCATTCTCATAAAATATTTTAAGAACCAATTAAACTGTTACTTTTTTTGTGTGTGTGTATTTTTCTGAAGCTGGAAACGGGGAGGCAATCAGACAGACTCCCGCATGCGCCCAACCAGGATCCACCCGGCACGCCCACCAGGGGGCGATGCTCTGCCCATCCGTGGCGTCGCTCTGTTGCAACCAGAGCCACTCTAGCGCCTGAGGCAGAGGCCATGGGGCCATCCCCAGCGCCCGGGCCATCTTTGCTCCAATGGAGCCTCGGCTGCGGGAGGGGAAGAGAGAGACAGAGAGGAAGGAGGGGGGAGGGGTGGGGAAGCAGATGGGCACTTCTCCTGTGTGCCCTGGCCGGGAATCGAACCCGGGACTCCAGGCCGACGCTCTACCACTGAGCCAACCGGCCAGGGCCTAAACTGTTATTTTTTTTAAAACTTTTATTTATTTGTTTGTTTATTCTTATTGATATTTAGAGGGGGGGAGAGAGAGAGAGAGAGAGAGAGAGAGAGAGAGAATGGGTGGAGAAGCAGGTAGCATCAACTCATAGTAGTTGTTTCCCGTATGTGCCTTGACCAGGTGTAAAGCCAGTAGCAACAGCCACCATCACAGCCACCTGGTCCGTGCAGGTTCGCATTGGATTCGGACAGACGATAATGAAACAACGGAGCCAAGAACTGGTGGGCCATTAGCTTTAATCCTAGCTTGCACACGGCGGGCAAGAAATACACACACTGGGCTCCAAAACCCACTCATTCAGTGCTCACAAAGCCACTGACTTATCCGAGTTTCCTAGAATCAATGGTTTCTAGCTCACCAGTCTTATTCACCTCTGTTCCCATCTCCTTCTCTCTGCACAAACTGGCTTCTCCCTCAGCACTCTACCATCTTGGCTGCTTCTCCTGGCCTCCTCCATGTGGCCTTTCTCTGCTCTTCTCTCTAATGCTAATCTCAGGAACTGAGAGAGAGCAAGCTCCTGGTCTGCCCCCATTTTATAGAATAGTAATCAAATCCTTTAATCCAATATACAAACAAGGACGTCTCTGATACAGAGTCACTTATCTGAGGCATAATGGGATTCCTCATGAGAGTGCATCACCCCACACCAAAAAGGGTGGAAAGGCTTAGTCCCAAAACCAAGCCCCAGGCTACAAGGATCCTGCCTGCCCACAGCCGCCCCCAACACACATTAATATAATCATGCCCATCCCAAGCAAGAAGGGCAACCAATACCATCACCTGGGCGACGGGCTTCCACGTGGGCAGCGCCATCTTTAACAAAGTGAGCGTAATATATTTATCTACCCAACAATCCACCCCTATGCTCACTTTACTACCCACAATCTACACCACCGGCATCCCTGTGCAAGGAAATTAGGCACATTACACAAATTACAAATACATGACAAATCATACAATTTCAACAATTCCAAAGGTGCATTTTACCAGTCTCTGAGCACTCTGCCAAAAGTGCAAAATGTCCTGTCTTCTGTCTAATCATAGAAAAAGCTTCCCAGGGGAGATGGGAACAGAGGTGAATAAGGTTGGTGAGCTAGAAACCTTTGATTCTAGAAAACTCGGATAAGTCAGTGGTTTTGTGAGCACTGAATGAGTGGGTTTTGGAGCCCAGTGTGTGTGTTTACTTGCCCGCCGGGTGCAAGCTAGGATTAAAGCTAATGGCCCACCAGCTCTTGGCTCCGTTGTTTCATTACCGTCTGTCCGAATCCAATGTGAACCTGCATGGGCCAGGCGGCTGTGATGGTGGCCGTGGCTACGGGCTTTACATTTGGCATAGTCAGCAGAATTCAATACAGTTTCATAGGGAGCCACCACCACTTTAGAGCAGTGGAAAAGAGGACTGGCTGCAGTTATGGTTCCCCATGGCTGTCCTTTTGGGGACCACAGGCTGGCTGACTTTTACAGCCATGTGTGAGGAAACCAAGAGTTCTGTGGAAGAGGCTGCCTGGGACCTGCAAGCCAAGCAGTGGAAGGAGCTGGAGGAAACTTGGGAGAAACAGATGCTGACCCTGGAGCTGGAGGAAGCGCTGGAGGAGGAGGCCGACCAGGTTTGCGAGATTCACTTGGAAATAGAGCAGACACTGGAGAAGGAATCACAGGTTCATAAGTTGCAGCATGCCCTGGACATTGTGGAGAGCCAGCAGCGGCAGGAGGCTGGGGCTGAGGTCAGAGCTGGGGCTGCAAGAACTGCTGAGCAGAAGGCGGTGGTGGCTCAGGGCTCGAGCCCAGCAGCAGGAGCTGATGTTTTCAGTTCCTCTTTGGAGAATGAGGAGAATCGGGCTGAAGTTGCAATCGCAGACTCCAGAAGATGAGAGTCCAGATGGAAGGAGTACTTACTATGCCCCTGGTAGGTCTGCGATTTTGGGACATAAGGGTGAATGTCATCATGCTCTCTGGAGCAGAGATGGAAATGCTGACTGCCATTGCCATGTGCTCCTCTTTGGGACAGTGTAAGACCTGCTAGGACGGCAGGGATGAGAGGATGGCTGAGGTCCCATGTGCGTGGACTGATTTCCTAGACTATGACGGGAGTGAGCACTGGCTCCTTTGCTGGATGGACTTATGGATTTTGGACAACGTGAAATACCCTGATGGGGGTGGGGGGCAGCTTTGATGGAGATCCTCCTCCTGCCCAGGAAGCTTTTTCCATGGCTAGAAAGAAGACAGAGGACATTCTGTACTTTTTTTTTTTTTTTTTCCTGAAGCTAGAAACGGGGAGGGACAGTCAGACAGACTCCCGCATGCGCCCGACCGGGATCCACCCGGCACGCCCACCAGGGGCGATGCTCTGCCCACCAGGGGGCGATGCTCTGCCCCTCCAGGGCTCCGCTCTGCCTCGACCAGAGCCATTTTAGCGCCTAGGGCAGAGGCCAAGGAGCCATCCCCAGCGCCCGGGCCATCTTTGCTCCAATGGAGCCTCGGCTGCCGTAGGGGAAGAGAGAGACAGAGAGGAAGGAGAGGGAGAGGGGGAGGAGGAGGGGTGGAGAAGCAGATGGGCGCCTCTCCTATGTGCCCTGGCCGGGAATCAAACCCAGGACTTCCGCACGCCAGGCCGACGCTCTACCACTGAGCCAGCCGGCCAGGGCCTACATTCTGTACTTTTGGCAAAGTGCTCAGACTGGTGAAATGCACCTTTGGAATTCCTGAAATTGTATGATTTGTCATGTATTTGTAATTTGTGTAATGTGCCTAATTTCCTTGCACAGGGATGCCGGTGGTGTAGACTGTGGGTAGTAAAGTGAGCATAGGGGTGGATTGTTGGGTAGATAAATATATTACGCTCACTTTGTTAAAGATGGCGCTGCCCACGTGGAAGCCCGTCGCCCAGGTGATGGTATTGGTTGCCCTTCTTGCTTGGGATGGGCATGATTATATTAATGTGTGTTGGGGGCGGCTGTGGGCAGGCAGGATCCTTGTAGCCTGGGGCTTGGTTTTAGGATTAAGCCTTTCCCACCCTTTTTGGTGTGGGGTGATGCACTCTCATGAGGAATCCCATTATGCCTCAGATAAGTGACTGTATCAGAGACGTCCTTGTTTGTATATTAGATTAAAGTATTTGATTACTATACTATAAAATGGGGGCAGACCAGGAGCTTGCTCTCTCTCAGTTCCTGAGATTAGCATTAGAGAGAAGAGCAGAGAAAGGCCACATGAAGGAGGCCAGAAGCAGCCAAGATGGCAGAATGCTGAAGGAGAAGCCAATTTGTGCAGGGAAAAGGAGATGGGGAACAGAGGTGAATGAGACTAGTGAGGTTAGAAACCTTTGATTCTACGAAACTTGGATAAGTCAGTGGCTTTGGGAGCCCTGAATGAAAAGGGAAGTGTTTTCCCACTGTGTTTATTTCTTGCCCGCTGGGTACAAGCTAGGATTAAAGCTAATGGCCCACCAGTTCTTGGCTCCATTGTTTCATTACCATCTGTACGAATCCAACACGAACCTGCATGGACCGGGTATCTGTGATGGTGGCCGTGGCTACTGGCTTTACACCAGGTAAACCTAGGGTTTCAAACCGGTGAACTCAGCATTCCAGGTCGATGTTTTATCCACTGAGCCACCACAGGCCTGGCAAACTGGTACTTTTAAAGCATTAAACATTTGTTGTGATTCTTCTTTGATGTTAAGAAATCTTTTCAGTAAATTTAAATATTGCAAACTGACTGCACTGCAAAATGCCACCCTACCTTAAATCTTTTCAAGTTCATATGTTAAATGCTAAACAAAAAGATGACACTTAATTCTTTTAAATCCATTTCAGGTGTCTCTTTTGCATTTAATAGTGCCTCTAATTATTTGTGATCTTCAACATTGTGATCTTCAACACACACGCAAGGTTACCCTTAATGTTTTAGCAAACAGATCGTGATTCTACCTAACCTCTTTGAAATCAACAAAAGCTATAAATTTAACTCAAGACAGCTTTTGTAGTTCAGTTAGATTCAAGGTCATCTCAAGGCTTTTAATTACTAACCAGGACTTGAGAGGTTTGCAGTTGGTATAGTTGAGGGAAAGAGCAGCTGGCTTATTCACTTTCTTATTAAAGAGCATTATAAAAACTGTGTCTTGGCAAATTGCAACTTCTCTGACCACCAGTGGCGAGCACAAAGAAGCAGAGCAAATGATCTTCAAACATTCTAGTTTATTCTCAACATAAACTTTAAAAATTACTAAAAGACTCTTTAATTTCAACAAGTATGATTTATGCTTTAATTCAAAATTTGTAGATAGCTAAATTCCATTCTGAAACCAGCCTTGTTAAAAATTATAAATGCCTTTCAAATTAGCATTAGATTTATTTAAGTCTCTTCACTACCAAACCCTGTGCAGGATCAGCATGGAAGTCAGTCAGCCCCCGAGGAACCTATGCAGATTCTTCAGATGTCTAAAGGAATAAATTTAACTTCAATCTCCATGAACTTAATTTCTAGTCAATTTCAGTTCTAAGTTTCAGGACTTATTCAAGACTACCAAGAGGATCATACAGTTGTGTGTGACATGGATACACACATACTATCTATCCTACCAGCTTTCTACAGGCAACCAGAGAAGGCTCAGGATCTTTGCCACCCGTTCCCCACAGAAGAGACCCTACACTCTGCTCTGACAAGGCTGGAGATAGTGAGGTGGGAGTGTGGGTCTGGAAGGCAACATGCATGTGAGGCCTGGTACCTACCAGAAATCTAAAAGATTCAGAGGACAAAAAGCATTGAAAATGGCTGTATCTCTTTAAAAAAAAATCAGAGAGCAACTAGACCAGGCATCCCCAAACTACGGCCCTTCGGGCCAGGCCGCAATGCGGCCCCCTGAGGCCATTTATCCAGCCCCCACTGCACTTCTGGAAGGGTCACCTCTTTCATTGGTGGTCAGTGAGAGGACCACTGTATTTGGCAGCCCTCCAATGGTCTGAGGGACAGTGAACTGGCCCCCTGTGTAAAAAGTTTGGAGACCCCTGAACTAGACTATCACAGTGACTCAATTCTATATCAAGTACCAGGCATTTATTAAAAATTGAGTATGCTGACAATCCTCGATTTTAGTACACAAGATAGCTTAGTGTAAAAGCACATAAATACTTATAAAAATCTATCCCCACAAAATAAGTCAAAATAAAAGCAAGCACAGAATGGTCTGGGCAGTACTGTCATATCAGGAAGAAACTAAAAACTGTGTCCAACAATGAAAAACAATGGGCTGTCATATATCTATTAAAAATTTTAAGTAATCTCATGTTGAATGAGTAAAGTTCTTAAGAAAAAAAGCTTTAAACAAAAAGCATAAAACTTAATGGTAGGCAATCACAACAAGCAAAAACCGAAGATATGAAGTCCAGAAGAAAACATGAGAGAATTTTAATGAAAGTTGCTTGGAGGTAAGATTATAGGTAACTTCTTAATTTTCTTTCTTTTTTTTTTTAATTTTCCCTTAATTTTCTAAAATGACCAAGCACTTCTAATTTTAAAAACATTAGGTTCCCTAAACAGTTTATACCAACAGACCTAGGGGCCACAAGCAACTCAAGCACAGGGCTGGGAGATTGCACCATTTAAAATTTAAATACAGATACAGCAAATCCCTCCTTTTATTTATATGCAAGTACTTCCAACTGTGTTCCCTGGCTGTGTCCCTCAGACAAAGCGCTAAAGTTGCTTTACAAACAAGGTATTGGAAGCCCTGGGTATCCTCCAGTCAGGGGCCCATCCATGCTCCTGGAAACTAGCTGTGAAGAATAAGTTGACAGTATTTCACATATTTCGTATTACCCATAAATGCTTGGTAATTTTTTTTTATTAATGAGCACACTATATGAAAAGCAAACTTATTTTGAAATGTTTTAAAAAGGCTCACAGTGGGTAGGAAATTTTATCTTCAAAAGTTAAATGCATTTCTTCATCACAGTACTTTCCGTAACTACTTGCCGTCAGTTAGTTCTGAATTCCAGCCAGCCCAACTATCTTTCAGATTTGATCTGTCAGCAAGTAAGGAAATATTTTTTTGTGGGAAAGCAATTGTAATTTCCCACATTAGGTGATTGATTAAGTTCTCTCCTCTAAAAGGCTGATTGGTTTCCTGGTGCCAGTTAAATGATTGATGAATATTTCAACTGCAGCTCCCTTGCTGACCACCCCCCCCCAGTTCACCCCTCCCCCATACACTGCCGCTCCTTTCCTGCTGGGCTCCCTTTTTACAGACCAACTGCATTTAAGAGGTTCTGCAATTTTCCCTAATGAATTCACATTCTCAAATGTAGGGCATTTCATCTTACGAGGATAGGAGGATAGGACTCCACTCGATGCTGAGTGACTTGCGCAGATAAAAATCCCTTCACCAGGCATGAGGAAAAACTCTAACTATGGGTTTGAGTCAGTGAATGAAACTGCTCTTACAAGAGAAAAGTATGTCGTAGAAGGGTTATAAATGGGAAGGAAGTGACCATGTTAAAAAAAAAAACTACATCTAATTTCAAGTTTATGTGATCAATTATCAAAACATTGGAACTTTAGTTGCAAACATTTCTATAAAGTGAAACTGAAGAATGAATATTACATGTACATGATTTAATCCTACAAACTTTATAGCAGCCAGGTGTTCTACTAAAATCAAAACAGGGTAGCAGTGTAAATGTTCTTTGAGGGATGACTGATCAGTATCTGAAATCAAAATTATCCTAGAGAATCTGGCTGTTAGCACCATAGTTATGTGCTTTAAGCAGGGCTTTCCTAAATTGCAATTTCCTGTTTTACCCAATTTATTCCATCATCAAACTGAAAAATCCCTTCAGGGATTATCTAATTTAACGCCTTCATATTATAGGTGGGCCCATAGAGATGTGCCTTTGGAACAGAACTAGAATCGGAACCCGGCAAAACCCAGGCCTATCTTTCAACTATTTCCTGGGCCTCATACCTCACATACTGTGGCAGGCTTCTCACAAATCCTTTCCTACTCAAACTGTACTGCTCACAAAGATGAGGGGATATTTCAAAATGAATACGAAGTTATAAAATATCCCCTCATTTTTGTGAGCAGTATATATTGCTACTATAATCTATTAACCCACACTGCCACATGTTTCTCACTTTCTCTTTGCTAGGAAATCACATTCCATATTTTACAGACTTTTATAACTGGCTCTTATATTTCCATTACCGGTCACATCAACTTTCTTGGATTGGTTCTCCTCTCTTTCATATAGCCAGCTTTTGTGTGGCAGAAATAAAATTAAAAAAAAGACACAAGAGACAAAGGCCATCTTTTCCTAAACTGCATTCATTCCCCAATGCAGTTAAGCAATATCTGTATGCATCTGGTGTATCTACTCACTTTAGTTCCAAGGAGAGCCACATTGCCAAACAAACTACATGTTTCCGGGAAGGCCCATACAACCTTGGATTTAGCTTCAACACACTTTTGACTTATATCCTCGACCCAGTTGCCTCAAGGGACTAAAAAACACATTCCCTTCCCTTACATTCTGTAGACTTCTGACTACCAGCAAAGAACTCAAATTCCTGACCTGACTGTGCCTTTTCTTCGTTCATTCAACGTTCACGAAACACCAAGTCCTTGTGCTCAGTGCCGATACAGATACAGATATGGTATCCCTCCCTTGAGTAGCTCAAAACGCCCTTTTTTCCATAGCACCCTTTAGATTCACCAAGGATTGCCCCTAAATCTGCAAAATTGTTTTCTGATTAGCTTATTAAAGCCAACGTAAAAGAAAGTCACTTGCAGCTATTGATATAAGAGTGTGTCTTTGTGACTCATTCTCTCCAATCCACAACGATTGATTTCTGGGCCTTCTCAACAACTATAAATGGCCTGGATTCACAAATCCTTGTTTTGGGCAGACACTATGCTTGGCGCTTTACAGACTTTGTCACTAATCCTAGTAATTCTAAAGTCAATTTCAGAAATGTTATAGTTTGGGGGGTCATCTAGGAAAAAAATTAATGCTGGTGCTGTGAAATCTGGACCTTAACCTTTGTGCTCTTCAGTTTTCACATCAATGGAGATGATAATAAAATACCTAGCTCATAGGGTTATGAGCATAATGTGATTTAATATATGTAAGGTGCTTAACATATTATATAACAAGCACTATATAAATGCTAGCTGCTATTATTAAATGAGAACACTAAAGTTCAGAGAAGTCAAGTGACAAAGTCACATAGCTGTGATCTTTGTTCTGCCACACTCCAGAGTCCCTGCTCTTTCCCTCTCACACCATCTAACAAAAATCCTTCCTCCCTGGCTGAGACCACTACTGCCACTTCCAAAAAACAAAGCCCTCTAAATAGATATCAGTGGGGGGTTTCCCCCAGGTGGTTTATTATCCCGCTAAAGAGGCATTTTAGAGGAAGGGTTGTAAGGCCAAAAAGGAAGTCTCCTGACAGGTTAAATTTCAACAGTACAGCAAGAATATTAAAAAAAAAAATCAAATGTGATTTAATTATTAAGTTAAGCAATTAAAGCAATTTAACTCAATTGATGAATAATGCACTCACCAATTTCATCTGAAATCTAAAATAAAACCCAAGTATTAACATGAAAACGGCTTATTTCTTCTTATGACTAAATTGTAACTCCCACAGAACAAAAAAATGCTTTAAAAGGTATATACGTGACACTCCAAGAACATCAAGAGAATCAGAGCTCTCAGGAAGGAAGCCCGAATATCTCACTGACCTTTCATCATCCACCAACTTCATCTCAAATTCTGATCCAGTAACTCCTTTTTGTTATTCCACTGTTAGGTGACAGTTCTTCTGCCAGTAATCACACTACAGAATGAGTTCTTCCTAGTAACTATCCTAAGGAATAAATCCCTAACTGTTTAACAACACAGTAATTGACTTACACTAAAATGTTACTCACACTAGGAAAGGGTATTATTCTTAAGCCAGAAGAGGAGATGCTTCTCCTATAGAGTTTATTACCACCTTCCTCAGTGAAAACCAGGTTAAAAGGCAAACCAATCTACAACATGACATTGCCAAAACCACAACTTTAGAAGTCTCAATGAAAACCAAACATGTCTCCTGAAAGCAAACAAGCAAAGCTATTCTTGATGGAAGTTTTAAAAAGCTAGGTAGAATTTCTATTGCTTAGAAATATTTCATTATTTTTACAGCAATGACTCTTAATAGTAAGAAAGTATTTTTGTGTCGTCAGACATATTTCCATAATTACAGATTCACCCTTTGTGAGGAAACAGATTCTATTGAAAAATTTCTACCACAAGGTAATTAACAGTTAAGCAACAGGTTTCATGTAGCAGGTAACAAAACCTTATCAGAGAACTCAGAGAGGGTAATCTATGACACACTTCATTTAGTCTCAAGCAAAAAAAACACACAGAAAAACCTTAAAATGGTATAAACTCATTTTCATTTTTTTTCCCTCTGTAGCCCCTTTATGGAGGGGAAAAAAACCCCAGGAAACAGAAGAAAAACCCAAAGTAATTGAATATTAATAATACTTATCTGGTAAGTCAGCATTTTCTTACATATCAAGTTGATTCATTTAGAACACAGGTTTTTCTCACATATTAATGTAAGTAACACTTTTATAAAAAAATAACTATATTTTTAAAAAAACTATATTTTCCAATGAAACAAAAACTTAGTGAAAAGAGTGGCACTGTTTATATTTTTGCTAATCTCTAATATCTGGCTTAATTCTGGCAGCAAGATTCTCCTATTTGGCTGAGGTACAGAGGCAGAAAGTCTGGCCTCCCACAAACTTATAATTGGAAAAGAAAGAAGTATTTGCTTATTAATATAATTATAGATTTTTTCTTTGATAATACACCAAAACTTAGTAAGTGCTAGGTTCTTAAAAGTTAGCTCAATGTGAAATCTAAAACCACATCAGTTAACTTTGTGTTCTCTGTTACATTAAAATCCATTGGTCTACACAACATTTTGAAAAGATCTTTTACTCATGCAGGATTTTATAACATCATATACCCAGAGATTTGGCAAATACTCTTTCACTGAAATAAGATGATCTTCAAAATGCTGACATTTCATTATGCAGTATCAAAAAAATCACATTTGTTATATCACCATTGGTCTCGTCAGAAAAGGCTTTCAGTATTGGGAAGTTGTCAAGCTCAAAGTGACTGGTAGAAGATTTCTAAAATTATATTGTTGCTTGAAAGTTCAAATTGGATTTACCAGCAACAAATAAGTCAGTTTTCTTTGGAGTAAAAGGCTTGCTGTTCATTTAAAAAAAAAAAATCTGCCAAATACACAAATCTGAAAAAACCATAGTTTGTCAATTATCTTTTAAGTAAAAGTAGTGTTCCATGAAAAAAAAAAAAAGGCAGTTCAATTCACAACATAATAAACTGCACAAGCATTTTTGCTTAAAATAACTATTCTATTTTGGTATACAAAAGAAATGCTTTGTATGTGTTTGCCATAGAATATCAAAATCAAGTATATAGTCAGGATCAAGATTAAATAAAATTAATTCTTTTTACTGCTTCATCTAAGACATTCTTAGGTGAAAATGGCTTTTTTAAAAATACAAGTATATGAAGGTAAAAAATACAAAAACTACTACTACAGTTTGGTTCCTTGATTTTTCACTAAGGCACCAATCATTTTCATTCACCATTGTTTATGTAACATTAGTACAAATGTCAACGTAGTGAAAGAGGCAAATAATGTCAGTATCATCATAAAAATAGTTTTGAACTCAAGAGTTTCAAGAGCTTCCTTAAAAGTAAGGTCTCAGGGACACCCCCGGAGGTTCATAGACCACAATTTAAAAGTTACTGGTTTAGTTAATACAGTAAAGAACAAACTTAATGACTCAGTAAGTGGGAAGAGATTAAGTCTAAAACAATCCAGTAATGAATAATCAACAAATGATGGGTGGTAGAAAATACTACAATCCAACTCCATAGTATTTCATTATCCATTTATAAATTTAAAAAGCAAGAGATGAAGAAACAGAATAAAAGGTGTTTAAGGCTTTTCACATATTTGTTTCCTCTTTTTATCTTTTGTAAAAGATTAAATTGCATAATTGGAGATAATTTATGGCTTTCTTTTAATACAAGTGTATGAAGGTGAAGAACACAATAACTGCTATTACAGTTTGGTGCCCTGATGGTGATAAAGAACACAGGTTCTGATCCAATACAGCATAAGGAATTTAAAAAATGATCAAGACTGAATTTTTAATCCTTCCAAGATGATATAGCTTCAAGACTGAAATTAGTGCATGAATTAAATTTTAAAATGAAAACTCGATACAGGTTAAATAGCTCCCCTTCAATGAAATCAGTCTGTCCTTCACTTTGGCACAGATTTGTTACTGAAATGTTTCCTGCCAGTTTAAGACTCCACAGTTTTAGACTTCTGATTCAGAAACTGAAACTCAAAGGAAATATTATAGGAAGTTGAAACACCTCTTGAATCAATCATATGCTTTTTCAATCAATGGTTTTAGAAGAAAGAAAGAAAGAAAGAACACAAATTTTAACATTACATTTACGGATTGAAAGAGCACAGCAGAACCCACTTGTAGACCTCTGCAATACTTTCATAGAGAGATCTAAAATTCTACGATACTATGAATTATAAGAAGTTGGAAATAAAAAGCCGAGAAGGCTATCTACCACAGGGCAATTTAGTTGTGCGTTTCTCTCTCTCAAATATAATTCTTTAGTATATTTTTTAATGAATTATAAAATCATCTCCAATGCAAATAGTTGCTCCAGCAAGTATTTGTTTGATACATCTTTTACTGATACCATCACTACAGTTCTAATAAGCTAAAGCCTATATTATGAAAACAATTCTCTCTAGCCCTATTAGCAAATTCTTTTTATAATTTCTCACTTTGACAATGAGCACAAAGTCACTATTCTGGTTCACACCACCCACAGAGTATATCTTCAAATCAAACCACCAGGATTTGTTTCCAGAATACATTACATGTTGCTGCCTAGGGAATTGGTTTTGGAAACACTACACTTAACAGCTGACTTATGAACAGTGCCCACAGAATTGACACCAACTTAAAGGCAAGAATCCTTCCAGAAAATAGAAAAATATGCTACTACTGCCATCTGTGGTTTATGCTTGAATAGCTTCTCTGGTGTAAACAAATTGAAGGGTATACAGTTCACAATTAGAATCCAAAGACCTCATTATTTGAAGATACTTCCTTAAAGGGAACTTAATATAACAAGTTGTAACATTTATTTAGTATGTGACAAAAGAATATGTGGTTCTCTTTCTAAACTTATATATGCTGAAGGGGGGAACCACAAACTGCCTGCAATGAAAATGGTTACATTACACAATTGCTTTCCCCAAATTTCCACACTCCTAAGTAAATTCAAAACACATTAATGCTTCCTCTGACCTTATAATGAGGATAACATCTCTTGAAATCGTTATTATCAACATTAAAACATTCCCAAAAATTTTTTAAGCAAAAATTTTTAAAGAAGTCCAGGAATTTTCTACTAGACGTGAGACTGATCAGTTTGCTCTTTTCAAGATAAATTTTAAAGGTTCAAAAAAAATTTTTTAAGAAAAAAAATTCAAAAAATTCCAAATGAAGCCTCAAAGTAGGCTATTTTCACAACTTATTTTCCCTCAGTTTGCTTTCTCAAATGACAACCACTGTAGCTTAGGGATCAAAAGATTTGGTGCAGCTGGGGGTGGGGTAAAAAGCAATTCAGCTTCCCAACAGCCAGCTGAGGAAATCTTAGTTCTTCTCTTCCCAACTAAATCACTGTTAATTAGAATTACCGGGTTACATAGTAAAGTCTTATTTAAATCATCATAACCAGAGGAAAAAATCTGTTTTCCTGAGAAGCTGTTCTACACAGGCTCCTGTTTAAGAGCAAGTAATAAGGAAATAACGAAATAAAGTACAAAATGCTCTAATTTTTAAAATAAAGTTCTCTATTCTATGGTGTTACTAATCCACACTGAAAAGCAGGCTAGACACACGGTCTTTTTCTAATTTTTCATTACTAAGCAAATTAATGTCTAACAGCGCTATCTTTCTTGTAAAGACAAGCCAGGTTGGAAAACAATAAATAAAGAGCAGACTGGGTTTGACTCTAGAACTGTACATCAAAGTTACATCCAGAAGTCTTTCTTAAAATTTAGGATTAAGCTCAGATGAATCTGAAACATCAGCTCATCACAAGAAAAAGAGTTAGCTTCTCAGTGCTTCTTGCCGACTTTTAATAATTTTGGTATTTCTGAACCCTAGTTATCAATAAAGGCATTCCATAAGAAATTACCTGAGCCAGGAAAAGCTGACATTAAGAATACAAAAATTTTAAAGAGAGCATTTTCTTTCACAATTTGATTTTGTAAATACATTCAAAGTATAACAGAGAGGTGGATGCATTAAATCACTACTTGTGTGGGCATATTCAACAGCTACCTTCTGTTTAAAACTGTTTCAAGAGCACTTTTAGTCTTAGCCTGAAATGCAAGCTTTGTTTATATCTGTTGAGTCAGAATTTTGATTTTTCTGATTGTGACCCTTTTCACATAAAAGATAACTGGTTCACACACACTTAAAAAAAAGAAGGCATTTTTGTTGTCCTACTTTAAAAGATTGGGCCAACAATTTTAATTGACCAAAAAGGTCTCTTCCCAAATTTAGCTTTCAACTTAATTATATGCAAGAAAAATATACTTAAAAAGAGAAATGTCATTTAACTTGGCTACAATACAGAAATAAACATAAGGACAAAAAAAATTAAGACAGGGTCCCCAAGCTCTAGATGAGTATGCTGAAAAGGAAGTTTCCTATGTCAAAGGAGCTATCCTGAATCCTGAAGCCAAAGTTGCCTTCTGAACACGTTTCATTAATGGACCAATTTATTCAACATGAACCAATAAATACCTACCCTAGTTATAATACGGGATGAAACTCACACAGCCCCAAACATGCATGTATCGTTAGCAATTGAAAGCAACTTGCATAACGCAACTTGCATAACAAACACTACATGAGTGGTATGAGAAACCTCCCTTTCCAGTATCATGGTACAGTAGCTGGCACTTCTACCCTCCATCCTCCACTAACCTAAAATGAGGTATTTTAATCTAAAATTTATTTTCTATCTTTGCTCCACAACCTCAGGAAAAAAGAAAAAAAAACTGAGAAACCAAAAAATTATGAATAAAATATGGGAATGCATTATTTGGGCATATTTTAGGAAATGTACTGGGTTTTCATTTTCATTAGGTCTCCCTTCTGTCCTCAACTAACTCCTTTTCACGTGCCAGCGAATGCATATACACACGTTGTTGCTATAGAATTCAGATGATGTACAGATTAGGAAGCATGTTATTATCCTATTTTGATCACATGAAACAGAAACACTCTAAAAGGAATTTGGTGGATGGTAAATCTAAGTTTGGAAATGTGGTAATCTCACATTTCAGCTGTTCAAAATCAGCAGTGAATCTGTTCACTGCTGCCTTTCAGTGTTCTTTGGAGGTCACAGAACCTACTTTAAAAACAAAACAAAACTGTGCTGCTTGTTCTAAAGAACAACAGTACTATAGTATGCGTTTTTTTAAATGAAATTAGAAAATTCTGAGGTGACTCAATTAGCTTAATTTTCAAAGTCACAAAACTGATGTTAAACTGTCATGGAAAACACTTGCTAATTTATTTCCAGGGATAAACATTTGAATGGTATGGTCACAGCAGGAAAAAGGCTTCAAGTTATTTAGTGAACATCTCCCACTTCTCCTAAAGTGTAATAATATAATCATGCTTTTAATTATTGATAGTCTTATACCTGTCCTTTGCCTGAAATATTTAAGTCTACTTCTTCACTCTTTTAAAATGAACGAACACAATATTTAGCATATACTTCCTCAAATCATTCATCTTCCTCTGAAACCCCAAAAGGGAGCAGTCCTCTAAATGAATTCATTTTTGTTATGAAAACCTACAAACGACAACTGAAAATATCTAGTGCAGTGAGCACAGGGAATTCCTGGAAGGGTGATGGTGCATCAAAAGGCTAGCAACTCTGTTCCGATAGAATAATAAAAACCACTTAAAGGACTGTAAATTCAGCATCAATGGCGTTTCCGGCAGGAAAACATTTCTAAAATTCCACCTCCAGTTTATTTCTTCATGACAGAAACTAAAAGATCTCCTTCCTATCAAGATAGCTATCTACTGCAGATATTTCATACAAAAGAAAATCAGTCAGCAAAATAAAAAGTGAGAATTCATTTTCTTGGTTTAGGACTAAAGCAGTTTCACTTTTAGAGAAAAATATAAATTAGGAAGTACAATATAAAAGACAAAAATGTTCCCACCATTCCAGAGATAAACTTTATTTCTTTATTTTTTGTAATATTTTGTAATTATTTTCTGTATGTTAAATCATGAGATAATGAACATAAACTGTAAAACAAGACACAATGCTCATTTTTACACTGAAAAAATAAAGCAGTCCACAACAGTCTAATGCTTCATGCACTATATAGGACTGATGTATTTAAAATACTAAAGCCACCTCAGCCTATATGGATTGCTCAGTAGTAACATTCTTTTAAATGATTCTGACCAATTGAGGAAATGAGACTATGAATGGGAAATTTGATGAAGAGTTAAAATTACCTTTGAGTTCTTTAAAATATACTAATGAATAATTAATAGCAAATGCAGTTCCTAGTCTTCCATTACAACAATATTCTCAAGTAGAGCTGAAGTCTGCAGCAAAATCCATCATCTATGTGTTATACACAGGTGGATACAGGAAGTCTACACACAGAAAAGCATTATGAAAATACACTAATGTGGGCTATAAGATCTGGGCTTGGATAAAAAAATTACCATGGTAAATTTTAGGTCTGACTTATAACATTCACACATTAATACCAAACCAAACCTCCACTTTAAAAGCTTGAAAAGTCAAAAGCACTAAAGAAATCCTTTGTTCCTATGATACTGTCTCCTACCCTAACTGGATTCCAGCCTCCTTTGTGACACGGGATTTTATTGATCTCAAACATGTTCACATTCAGAAATTAGTCTCCAAAGACATCCCAAGGGACTGCCAGCCACCTAGATACCACACATCACAGATATCTTTAAAAAGGACAAGAGCTTTGAAAACATTACTATTTGGTCAGCAACATCAAGTAAAGTTAACCAGGTTCTCCTCTAAACAGACTTTTCCTTTAACTGCTAAAATTAGCAGGTCTACTGAACTGACTAAAAATGTATGAGGGTTCAGATCAACTCCAAGATTCTTCTCCTGTAGCTCCTCATTCATTCAACTGAGCACTTAAATGACCTATATTCAGGTTACTTTCCTCATACCTGCCAGGTCACTGTCCTGACTGAGAAACTTCTTGCTGAAGCAATTAATTTTTAGTGCTTCCTAACTGTCCAGGGTGTTTGCATTCAATTTTAAATCTGTTACTTGTTAGACACTGTTCGGTCCTAGATCTTTCAGAGAATTGCGAGTTTATGGCGCTGAGAGGGGAGGAGGCAAGCATCTTCGAGAGCCTGCCCTTTATTCGGAAATGAGATGTGAAAGGTGGAAAGCAGGGCAAATAAATAAATAAATCGGGTTTGCCGCCGGAGCGTTTGCCGGCCCGTACGAGCACCCTTTGTAATGCGGGCCTCCCGGGGCTATCGCCTGCGCTAATTGCTCCAGGGCGCTTTCCAAGTTCAAAAGTTCACCTTTTACGACCTCACAAAAGCTCCTTACACGTTACCAATAAAAACATTCCGCTGCAAACACCAAGAGGGGAAATATCAAACAGATACAAATAAAACATCCGTAGGGGGAGGGAGGGAGCCAGGGGCGGAGGGCGAGTCAACCCCAGGGACAGCCCCGAGAAACCTGAGGACTTGGCCCGGACGTGGGGGCAGGGGGCCGAGCGGCAGGAAGGGCCGGGCCAGGTGAGGAATTCCCAGGGCTCAGGGTCCGGGATCGCGGAAGGGACGAGGAGAACCGAGGCGGGGCAAGCGCGGACCTGGACCGGCCGGCAGACGGAGGAAGACAGGTGTCCCG
The DNA here is from genome assembly GCF_036850995.1 of Saccopteryx leptura. Lineage (NCBI taxonomy): Eukaryota > Metazoa > Chordata > Mammalia > Chiroptera > Emballonuridae > Saccopteryx > Saccopteryx leptura. Next base: position 10,694,961 of record NC_089504.1, on the reverse strand, counting down.
AGCACACGCTCGGGCCAGAGATCGGAGCCAGCAGAAAGTCGTCGCCTAACAGAAGAGGAACGAGAAGAGAGAAACAGGGTGCGGAGCAGGCACCAAGGGGTCGGAGAGGGAGACGCTGGGCGAGTAGCTAACGATCCGGGGTCTGGGCAGAGGTGAGGCTCGCGCTCGTACGCGAGGGAAGCGCGGGTCGGCAGGAGAGAAGGAAAGAGGCTCCAGAAAGGTGTAGGGCAGGGGACCACGGGGACGAGGGTGTGGTGTCCGACCCGCAGAACCAGGAGCGAGCGTCAGGGGAGAGGGGAGGGACCCGCGTGGGGAGCGCCGAGGGGCCTGGGGGGAGGGGACGGCTCCCCGCAGAAGGAACCCTTTGGGGGGAGGTAAGAAGAGAGAGAAGAGTCCCAAGTGGGAGGGGAAGCCCCCACTGACGGGACGCGCGGTGGGGGGCAGGGGCGATCCGCCGAGGGGACCCGGAGGAAGGGGAGGCTCGGCTCGGCTCGGAGATGACCGGGGGAGGGGAAGGGAAGGGAGAGGGTCCGCGAGGACGGGACCTGGGGGAGGGGGAGAGCAGGATTCGCGCAGAGCGGACAGGGGAGGAGGGGAGGGATGAAGGTCGGAGTAGAGGGAACCGGGCAGGGGGTGGATCTGCGCTGAGGAGATCGGGGAGGGGGGAGAGAGAGAGGGTCTGCGCTCAGCGACCCGGGTGGAGGTCCACGTCGAAGAGACCGGGGCGTTGCAGTTTCCCGGAGTAATAGCAGGCTGCGAGGAGGGGTACGCCCGGGGTAGGGGACAGGGGGCTGGTTCTGGCTGGGCCCGGACTGAGCGCCCCTCACCCACCGTTGCGCGGCGGCGGAGGGAGCACGGCGGGCGGCTCCAGGAACCCCGCCGAGCCCCCGCCGCCTCCCCCTCCGCTAGGCGGCTGTTCGTCCCGCTCCATGCGGTGGTGCTCAAGGCCCGCGCTCGGTTCGCTGGTCCGCCATGACCGGCGCCCTCGTCGTCGTCGTCGTCGTCCGCCGGGGGGAGGGGGCTGTCAGGGGCCGGCGGGCTCCCGGCCGCCGCGCTCTCTGGGCCCTGAGCTGCCCGGCTCCGCGCTCCTCCGCGCCGCGCCCCCTCAGCACTGGCCAGCTCCCTCCCCCGACGTCACGCGCTGCTGCGACGCACGGGCCTGCGGGGCACGCTGGGAATTGGAGTCCGCCCGGCGGGACTCCAGAAACTGAAGCGGGGGGAGGAACGATTAGCGGCTCTGAAGAAGAGAAAGCCAAAGCCTGTCTCAATCAAAAACCCTAATAAAAATTTCTGTTAAGGTTTAGCAAAGTATCTTCAGGGCCTTTTCTTTATTGTGATTTACCCATGGTCAACTTTTTCTGTGACTCCTTGTATTACCCTTGCCCTGACAATGAGTCTTTCCTAGGAGGTGGGTCGCAAAGAAACCGGGTGAGCACGTGCAATCAAGCCCAGCCCTGTAGGCGGGGCTCGAAGGGGGCGGGGTTTGAGGGTATTCACAAGGGCCTTCCTCCGCGGCTTCGGGACAAATTGGACCTGAGATTAAAGGGCTGGAGTTTAACTGGAGGTGACTGCGTTCGTATGCAAATGAAATCTATAAAACTCTGCTTTCCGGGGTACTCTTTTAAAGGCTTTTACCTCCGGGTGGGCGGGAAGGACTAGTTTCTCTTCCTCCTCTTTCATTTTCCGCCTGCCCGTTGAACAGAATGGCAAACTAAGCTCCAGGCCATTGATGCCATTAAAGAAACCCTAGACTCTTAATTCCTGTCGTCTTGAAGCTCTCGGGTTGGGAGGCTCCTTACCCATCTTTGTTTCCCTTTCTCAATTTCCTCATCTGTAAGACGGAGTTGAAATAGAGATGGGGTCCAATTGGGAGATCCCAAACACCCCTCCCCACCTCAGTTTCCCGGATTTGTAGTCTCTGCTGTTGCCGGCTGAGCCCACCTTCTGTGGCCACCAGGAGGCGCGCGGCCATCAGCCTTTAGGGCCTTCCCGGGCGTCTGCCTTCGGCCACCCTTATAGCAGGATTCATCGCAACTGCCGCGCAAGGTCTAAGTAAGCCTGCTTGAAAACAAGAACCAGAACACTGATGATGCCTTGGCCACCTCTACCTGCCGGGTTAAGCCGTGGCTTCCTCACTAGCTGCCCATTTCCCGCCATCTCGCTCCACCAATCCCTTTGGCTCCTCTATGTCATTTCTTAATTTTTAAAAAGTCTTCAACCTGGCATTTGTGTTCCTGTCTGCTCTGACCTCTACCTACATTTCTCATCATGCCCCTTCACTAACATGCTATGCAGGAGGCTTTGCAACACTCTTCCTGCACTGTGGGTTCCTTCCTTATCAAATTTTTTTGTTGTTGTTTTTTGGTTTTGTTTTTTTACAGGGACAGAGAGAGTCAGGGAGAGGGATAGACAGACAGAAATGGAGAGAGTTGAGAAGCATCAATCATCAACTTCTTGTTGCAACACCTTAGTTGTTCATTGATTGCTTTCTCATATGTGCCTTGACTGTGGGCCTTCAGCAGGCCGAGTAACCTAAGCTGGTGAGCTTTTGCTCAAACCAGATGAGCCCACACTTGAGCTGGCAACCTCGGGGTCTCGAACCTGAGTCTTCCGCATCCGAGTCCGATGCTCTATCCACTGCGCCACCGCCTGGTCAGGCCTTATCAAAGTTTTTTAACCTGTTATGCGTCCTTAATCTGTGCTGGCCACTGTTCTAAGAGATTTACATTAACAGTGTTGCCTGAACCTCACACCAGCTCTGAGAGGTAGCTCCAATATTGTCCCTAACAAACACTGAGGAAGTCACCCAGGAGAGATGGGGATTCCAGACACCAGACCTGAACCCGGAATGCTGCTGGTTTCACCCCATTCCCAAACCCTTAGTCATCTTTCCAAAATCCTGTTCAAATATCTCCTCAGGGACACTATCCTTAATGCCTAGAGGACATCTAGATTCCTACTGTGTTCCTCAAAGGCTCTGTTGAGTTCCCTGTGGACTGAGAAATGGCCTGTGATTGCTTCCCCACTACCATCCCCCAACCCCAGAGGAAAGCCCTTACTGTGGGGGGTGGGGGTGGGGGTGACGGTGGGACAGAGGAAATGGGTCCTCAGAGCCATACCTTCAACTCTGGGTTCTAAAATGTGTGAGGGCCAGAGCTTTTCTGTCACAGGCCTCCACAGATGGTGAGTGCCCATTCCTTGGAGGTCTATCAGGGGCTCAATGGCACTGCAGAAACCTCCAGGAGTCCTAGGTTTTCAGTGGTGGACAAAGATTCTGAGTTGATTCTAAGTTCAAAAGTGAGCAGAGAGTTCAAACATTCAAGCCTTGGAAATAACTCCTCATCCTTCAGACCAGCCATGTTGTCCCTTCCTTCCAAAGCCTTCCTGGATCTCCCTGACTCGTCAAACCCCTTTATTCTCACTCTCATCGTTATAATCCCACTGCTGAGCATAGGGCTGAACATAGTAGATACTCAAAAAATAATTGCTGAGTAGGTGAAAGAATGAATATGAATAAAACAGACCTCACTTTTTTTTCTTTTTTTAAGAGAGAGGCAGGGAGAGAAAGAGACAGGAAAACTGAGCTACTTCTGTATGTGCCCTGACCAGAGAATTGGACCAACAACCTCCACCCTTTGGAACAACACTCCCAACCAACCGAGCTATCCAGCCAGGGCAGATGTGACTATTTTTCTACATAACTGGCCTTGGGCATTTTACCTCTGAGCCTCAAAGTCTGGTTCTGAAGCATGAGGGATTATAATGATAGTTGCTACTTCACAGGATTGTTACAAAAATTAAATAAAATGGTGCATACAGAGCAATTAATATAAGGTCTGGCCTAATGAATGGGACCTGTTACTAATGTACGTTATGTAAAGAGTGGTCCTAATACCCAGTTACACTCTTCTGAAATTTTACATTAATTACAGTGCCTCTTAGGAAGAATCAACTAGCAGAAAATTTAGAAAGGTGATATAAATGATGATGTACCCAGACCTTAGCCACAGTCCTGTCAGGTAGGCACCTATGTGGAGTGTTTCCCCACCAGTGTCCCCTAACAATCCTGAGAAGTCAATTACAAATGAGGCAATAGGCTCAGAAAGACATGAAAAAGACACCAGCAGGACTCACGACAGAAAGCTGCAAAGAAAGGTATCCAAGGATAAGGAAGGATCTGAAGGGGAGTGGTCCTGAGGCCGGAGACAGACAAACAGGACAAAACAGGGACAGAGCTAAGAACAAGGCAGGTGTGAGCCACATCATGGGAGCCTTACGCTGTGGTGGAGATGACGGAACTAACAAATAATTACACAAATCCACAACTGCACATAGGTGCTACAATAGAACACCCTTAAAAATTCCTAGTGCTATGGGAATGTGACAGGGCTCATTTTGGTCCGGGGTGATAATCGGGGGAGGCATTTTAGGATAGGGCGCCTTGAAATGAGATGAGAAGGATGAATAGGAGTGGGTCAGACTAGGCAGAGAGAGAGAGTTTCTGGGGGAAAGAACAGTGTGTACAAAGGTCCTAAGGCCAAGTTGGGACTGAGCATCCATCATGACCCGACCCCGCTAAAGGAGTGTGGGGCAGGAGAGAAGAGGAGAAAGAAGGAAAGTAGAAACGGTGGGGTGATGTGGGGAAACAGTCAGCAGGGGGCAGAGTTCTCTGCTGACAGCAGTCTTGCTCCTCCAAGGCCCCTAGCCAGAGAGCCCCAAGCCAGACTTCAGGGGAAGTAAGGGCTGGGAAAGGGAAACCCCCACCAGGTTCTGTTCAGAACGTTTTGTCTGTTATTTGAATAGATAAGTCACACATTCCAGGATGTAAAAGAGTATTCAGTGAAAAGTAAGCCTTTCTCCTTACTCTGATTCCCAACTGCTGGTTCCCCTCCTTAGCGATAACCACTATTCCAAGTTATTATGTCCATTCCCAGGTAGTCTATGCCAGCAATTTTCAACCCTTTTAAATTTTTCATTTTTATTAATTGATTGATTTTTAGAGAGAGGAAGGGAGAGTGAGAGAAAAAATCCACCGGCTGATCCCTGTATTTGCCCTGACCAGGGCTCAAACTGGCAACCTTAACAATCTTGGCATATTGGGACAGTGCTTCAACCAGCTGGACTTCCTGGCCAGGGCAACCTTTTTTACTCGTGGCACACGTAAACTAAGTACTAAAGTTCTGTGGCACACCAAAAACATGTTTTTTGCCTATCTGACCAAAAAAATAGGTATAATTAATTTTGATTAATTCACAATGGACAGCTATTGTCATTTTTTCATTTGACAGTCTAAAAGAAAAGAGATAAGTACCCAAACTAAATAGTCATATATTGCATGTTTTTAAAAACTTGCAACACACCAGTATACCATGACACACTGGTTGAAAATTGCTGGTCTATGCACATAAAAACACGCCATATTTACTTTTTACACTAACCCTGGTTTTAATGTCTCCCTAGGGCAGTGGTCCCCAACCTTTTTTGGGCCACAGACGGGTTTAATGTCAGAAAATATTTTCACGGACCGGCCTTTAGGGTGGGACGGATAAATGCACAAAATAAAATTATGCGACCGGCGTAAAAACTGTGGTATTTTTAAATATAATTGTTGAACTTACAAGACAAGCGTCAAGAGAGTCTCAGATGTAACAGAGGGAATCTGGTCATTTTTTAAAAATAAAACATCGTTCAGACTTAAATATAAATAAAATGGAAATAATGTAAGTTATTTATTCTTTCTCTGCGGACCAGTACCAAATGGCCCACAGACCAGTACCGGTCCACGGCCAGGGGGTTGGGGACCACTGCCCCAGGGGATCTCTGGTTACAAAAGAAGCTAATTTGTATTGCCTGACCAGGCGGTGGCGCAGTGGATAGAGTGTGGGACTGGGATGCGGAAGACCTAGGTTCGAGACCCCGAGGTCACCAGCTTGAGCGCGGGCTCATGTGGTGTGAGCAAAAAGCTCACCAGCTTGGGCCCTGGCCGGTTGGCTCAGTGGTAGAGCGTCGGCCTGGCGTGCAGGAGTCCCGGGTTCGATTCCCAGCCAGGGCACACAGGAGAAGCGCCCATCTGCTTCTCCACCCCCCCCCCCTTCCTCTCTGTCTCTCTCTTCCCCTCCCGCAGCCAAGGCTCCATTGGAGCAAAGATGGCCCGGGCGCTGGGGATGGCTCCTTGGCCTCTGCCCCAGGCGCTAGAGTGGCTCTGGTCGTGGCAGAGCGACGCCCCGCCCCGGAGGGGCAGAGCATCGCCCCCTGCCGGGTGGATCCCGGTTGGGCGCATGCGGGAGAGTCTGTCTGATTGCCTCCCCGTTTCCAGCTTCAGAAAAAGGGGGGGGGAAAAAAAAAGCTCACCAGCTTGGATCCAAGGTCTCTGGCTTGAGCAAGGGGTTACTCGGCCTGCTGAAGGCCCATGGTCAAGGCACATATGAGAAAGCAGTCAACAAAAAACTGACGTTTGATGCTTCTCATCTCTCTCCATTCCTATCTGTCTGTCCCTATCTATCCCTCTCTCTGACTCTTGCTCTGTCTCTGAAAAAAAATAAAAATAATAAAAAATAATAAAAAAAAAGCCATTTGTATTGAACGCCTACTGTATCTGGTTCTTTAATTCAGCTGAGAGTTACAGAGCATCGGACCTTGTGCTTGGCCAGTGGTTCACAAACCCTAAATCCCCTGCAGGGCTTGTGAAAACACAGATTCCTGGGCCCTACCCCTAGAGTTTTTACTTTCTTGGGTCTGGGGTGGGCAGGGCCTGAGAATCTGTGTTTCTAGCAAGCTCTCAGGTGATGCCTAGGCGGCTGCTCTGGGAACCACACTTTGAGACACTGAGCTAGCTGCTCCTGGACTGATAGCCTTATCCCTCTCCCGCAAGGAAAAGCACAATGAAACACAGAGATCGTTTCAAAGAGTGATAAATTCTGTGAAGAAAATGAAGAGAGGAGGGGTGAGCAAAAGCGGGACACGGTGGAGAGTGTGGGTTAGGAGTGGAGGGTACCAGCATTTGTGGCACAATAAGTGTTCCTTTTTGAGCAGTTGAAGTTTACACGGTCAGGTAAATAGACACATAACTGCACACCTTGTCTAGGGCCCAGGGGAGGGGTCACCTGCAGAGACATTGTGGACAGGGAAGAGAAGAGATCCAGCCCCCGCCCCGACTCCAGGAGCGCAGAGGCGCGAGGATTTGCAAAAGAGACTGAGAAGGCGCCCGGGTGAGATAGAAGGGGAAATCCGAAAGAACCCGAGAGACGAGAGGGTTTGAGAATGAGGCGTGATCAAGAGCTGTTGATCCTTGGGAGTGCAGACAGGTGCCGCCGTCTTGAGTCCGGTTACAGGAGACCCTAGGGATCCCAACAAAGCATTTCCACTGTGATCCCGAAGACCCGTGGAGAGAATGGGCAGGGAACCAGAGGAGAGGCGACTACAGACGGCTTCTTAGGGAAGTTCAGAGTCAGATAGATGAGGCGCTTCGTCCTGAGGATGGGGAAGGAGGAGGGTGTTTTAAAGGTAGGCGCTACTGGGGATTGACGGGAGGGATCTTGGAAGGAGAAAGAAATGGAGTACGTGGGAGAGGGGTCTGAGCCAAGAGAAGGGTGAAGCTGGCGGCGCCCGGTGTTCGGAGAGTTCCAAGGACGGCCTGCCCTGGAAACCTTCCTCATCGGTACTTTACACCACTCCAGAAGAAAAGCACTATTCCCCCATTTTACAGACCAGGAAACTGAGACTCAAAACGGTAGACACGCGGCCAAGGTGTCACATCTTACAGAGCAGGACCTCACAGAGCAGTATGTGTGGGAACCCTGCGCCTCTCACTGCCCCCGCTGTTCCTGTAGGCTCTGAACAAGTCCCTTTTTTGTGTCGAGATAGGGATGCCCTTTGGAGAGCCGCCCAGTGGCAAAGAGGCACCGTAGCCAGCGGCCCCGCAGGGCGGGGTGACCCCCCTCCACACTAGCTCCGCCTCCCGCGGCACGGCAGGGGGCGCGCCGCGCGGGCAGAGCTGGAGGCTGCACCGAGCTCGCAGAGCAGCCCGCACTTCCCAGCGTCCCAGCCGGCTGTCCGTGCCCGCCGTGCCCGTCCCGCCATGGCCGCGGCTACCCACCCGTCCCGGCCGCTGCCTCTCCTCCTGCTGCCGCTGCTGCTGCTGCGCGCCGGCCCGGTGCGCGCCGAGAGTAAGGTACGCGCGGCCCTCCGACCCGGGCGCAGCTCCGCAGGGAACCGGGCGCGAGGGAGCGCTGTAGCGAGGGGGTGCGCGCCAAGGAAGGTGCCCGGAGCGGAGGACCAGAGGAGGGGAGACTAGACCTGCGGTTTAGTATGGAAGCCGCTGGGGCCAGGACCCTGGGAGAGAAGCGCGTGGGAAAAGAAGCGCTGGAGATGGTAGTGGTGCTTGGGACCCAGAGTCTGAGGCAGGGTCGCCAGGACCTTCTCCAGTGCGGGATGGACGTCAGCACTGAAACCCAGGACCAAGGAGAGGGGGCGCTATGAGGTTGGAAAGGGTACGAACAGCAGGTACCGTCCCCAGCCGTGAGAAGGGATTCCCAGGAGCGCTGGGTAAAGGCAGTCTGGAGATCTGGATAAAAGTTTCCAAGGAAGGCGGACTCGTGGGGCACACCCCTGGGTAACTGCTACCCAGCGACTCCCAGGTTTGCAGCAGCCCCTGGGCCAGCGCTTTTAGGCCATGCTGGAGTCCTTACCGTAAAGGCCCCTGGGGACTGGCCACATGCCTGCCAGAGATCTCATGCACCCTCTGAAGAACACCATTTCTCCAGAAGTGACCTGAGCTGTTTTCCATGTTAGCTAAAAGGACCTACCCTGGTGTCCTGCAGACCTGAATTCAAATCCCACCTCTACCTCTTAGCTGGGTAACCTGGGGTCCTTACCTCTCTGAGCCTCCATTTCCTCACTTTTCCATGCGGGAACAATAACAGTTCTCACACCCTGAACTGATGATCTCTTGGTTAGTGAGATCATGCCCGTAAAATGTTTAGCACCTCATCTGGCACCTAGTAGATAACCAGTAAGTGATAACTGTGATTATGAAATCTCGCCACAGGGACCCTAAAAGGGGATAAGATCCAGAAGACAAAGAGAGCAAGCACAGAGTGTCAGAGCAGGGCCCTTTGGGGGCGTGCTGGGTATGACCCACAGAGGATGAGGACCCGACCAAGGTCGGGAGCTGCTCATGCAGCCCAAGAGCAAAGGAGTGATTTCTCTTGATGTCTCTCCAGCCTCTTCCCTGGGTAGAAGGTGAGGCTGCCCTGTCTACGGGCAGGTGAAGGTCAGAGGCCGCTCGCCACACAGTACGGATATGAGCAGTGGGCATTGGCAGACCCTCAACCTGAAGATTCAGCTCAGAGCATGAAAACAAATGGGCTGCAGTCCTGACCATGTGCTACAAAGATAAGAAGGGAATGGGTATCATTCCCATTTTACAGGTGGGGAAACGAGGCTGTATAGAGAGGCAGCTGGCTTGTGAATTAAAAAACAACAAAACAAAACAACGAGGTTCTGATACTTTGTTGTTGTTTAGCTGTGTGACCTTGGGCAAGTCCCTGCCTGTCTCTGGGCTTCAGTTTTCCCATCTGAAAAACAGTGTCTCCCCAACTTCCTTTCCATATAGGGCCTTCTAGGATCCCCTGACCTGGCTCAGGTACTGGAAGGAGTGAGCAATGCCCCCCCCCCAGATAACCTGATCAGTGCTTTGTCCCTCTCCTCTCTCTGGCTGGGAGGAATATTTGGTCTTGGGCATCCTCTGGCCAATGCAGAGGGCTGTAGAGCTTGTGAGGGAGGGCTAGCATTCAAAACAAAGCAAAGACAAAGAAAACCCAACACCCTGTTTATGTAGTGAGTCAGCCAAACACTTGCTAGGTTGGGGGTGTGTGTGTGTGTTTAGTTGTCCCAGGGCAAGCTGGGGCTGGTGGGGTGGGGAGGGACATCCTAGAGGCTGGAGGCTGGAGCAGCTGGGGACTCAGCACAGCCCTCCCCCGGACGCCTCCCATCCCACACCGCTTCAGCCAGCTGGGAAAAATAAAAATCAAGCGATGGGTGAATTTACTTCACATTCCTCAGCACAGCCAGACTCCTGCTGGCTCTGTGGAGAGAGCTGTTTTCATTATCACCCTCTCCCTCCCGCGTAACAGTCCTTCCTCTCCAAGCCTGTCCTAGTTTCCCAGGTTGAGGGGGCCCTTGGGAGGACCAGCCTGGGACTTGAAATCTATCTAGGGCTCTAAAGGGTTAAGCTGACCCTTCCTCGGGGGCTTCCTGCTCCTAGGAGGTCCAGGTTCCTCTCCTGCCCACTACTTTCTGGGGGACAAGGGCAGCTTCAGCGCAGCTGACCACAGAACTCTGTGGTCTCTGCCAGCTCCTTGCTCAGTGTGTGTTAATTTCGTGTTTATGGCAAGGTCTCTCCTAAACAGGATCTGAGGTTTCCATGTAAGGAAGTCGTGCTTTGTCCAGCTTAGGAACGGGAGAGGGAGCTCACGGCTTCCCCGGCATTTCCCACGGCTGCCCTGCGTGGAGATTTGTTGGGATGGACAGACAGGTAACCACATGAAGGCCAGCCATGGCACCAGAGACCTCTGGGAACCTGCCTTTTTTTTTTTTTTTTTTTTTTTTTTTTTTTTTTTTTTTTGCTCTGCATCCTTGGAATGTGGCTAATCCTCTACTTCTACCTCAGTTTCTCTATCTGTGAAAGGGCTTCTGGCATCTCACTCCCTCCATGCATTCAGGTGCAGGCAGGGGGTCCTTTGGTCAGCCCCACCACTGATCAAGTCAGGGCCCAGGCCATGATTTGAGGGAAATGGGCCAGGGGAGCAGGAGGGGCTGGAGCCAGCAGGCAGTGGTGTCCTGGGCTGGATCAAATGTTCCAGGCCAGGCTGGTCCCGGGGGCTTAGGTGTTGCTGTGCCTCCGCTCCGGGAGTTTCCGCCTGTGGATGTAATTGGAAACAGGCTCCGGGGCAGGCCAGGATGCACAGTGATGGAGACCCACACACTCAGAATGTGCGGCCAGCCCCCACGGGGTCTCTCTGAAGCAAAGTCCTTCCCCAGCATTCCCATTGACTGGGGGACCCAGGACAAAGCCCTGAGAAACATCCTGTGTGCCAACCCCCATGCCCAGCACTTAGTCGGGATCTAACACAACCCTCCTGCCAACGCTCTGAGGCTTCAGGAGTTCCTCCCATCTGACAGATTTGAATACTGAGGGGCAGAAGAGTCTGGGTGGGGCTGCCCAAATATCCTGCACAGGGTTAGCTTGAGAAGTTTGTAGAATCCCGGGGTTCTAGGATTCTTGGCCTTTAGTGGGCACCCAGGTGGCAGTGCGCTCTAGGGGACAGAGCTCCCTGTCTGCAGGAGGACATGGAAGCTGGCCTTGAGAGTAGAGGGAAGACTCAACCTCAAGGTGTCAAAATTTGAACCTGTTCCATTTCCAGAACATTTCCTACTTCTAGCCAGATTTCTCCATCTTGCTTTAGAAAGATCTCAAGTGCACCCTCTCACCATCTCATTGTGAGATTTCCTTAAATACCCAGGGACCTTTTTAAACACAATTCGCCTGCACATGTGGGGGCTTTGGCGGTGTGTGCGGAGCGAGGCTGTGGGGAGAGAGGGGGCTGAGGAAGGGACCTTCCTGCTTGACAGCAACTCGAGCCCCCATGCCAAGGGCAGGGCGGGTTAGGCCCAGTGGGAGCCCCAGGCCTTATGCTTCCCTGTGGCTCAACCTAGGACCCCTTTCTCTGTCCCAGGTACTAGGCAGCCCTTTGCCTGCTGGCTACGGGTTTTGGAGTCCGGCTCTGCTGTGTGACCATAGGCACGCCCCTAGTCTTCTCTAATGCTTAGGTTTCTCCTCTCTGAGATGAGGTTGTGGTGAGAGCAAACAGAGGTGGAAGAGGATGTGCAGTGTGAGGGAGGGTTGTCGGCAGCAACTCTAGTAGAAAGTGCCACTTAGAGAGCAGTCACTCTGTACCAGGCTTGGTGCCAGGCGCTCTGCATGCAGGGACTCGGTTCAGCCTCAGGACAAGTTTACGAGTCAAGGACTGTTGTCCTCCCCATTTTACAGAGGAGAAAGCTGAGGCTCAGAGGGGTCAAGGCCCTGCAGGGAGGAGATGGGGGAGCTGGGATTTGAGTCTCGGCTGGGCTCCTCACCATGGAGCTCTGCCTTCTCCAATCAAGCACCAGGGGCAGGCCCTGCCTGGGCTCTTGGCAGCTGGGGAGGGAGCAGAGGCCCTCTTCAGACTCCTGGAGGGCTCAGGGCCTGGCTGCCCCCACCAGGACATAGCACCTCATCTGCAGAGGGAAGGAATGTAGCAGTCTGATGCGGAGGCTGCAAAGGCTGCTGCTGCAGGGCGGATGTTGGGCTGACGGGTGGCTCCCAAGGAGGAGGCCTCTCTGGCCTGGCCACACAGGACACACCCGCTGGGCTCTTAGCCCCACCTGGGGGTGTGGGTGTAATGGCTAGGGGCCCGGCAGAGCTGGAAGGCAGCCCAAGAGTTTCAAAGAGAAGGTACTAGCAGCAGTGATCTGAGGAATGAGTGTTCAGGACCCCAAGCCTGGCTGTTGGCGTTCACGGGCCCGGGAGATTGCCTGCAGTGCCCACAGTACACTTTGCCTACAGAGGGCCCAGGACAAAGCTTCCACCCATCGCTTCACCCTTCCGCCCCATCCTCATTCCCCAGCGGCCTGGAAGTCCGCCCACCCTGGGCTCTAATCCCCTGAACAAGTCATCTGATGGCTCTAGGGTTCAGTTTCCTCCTCTGTAGGACGGTGCTAAGAACACCTACCAATGCACCCACGTGCAGAAACAACGGCCAAACAATCCCCTTTCAGGATTACTGGTGCTCAAAGTAACGGCTACACTACCCAGACTTCATGTGTGCTCCTTACACTGGACTCAGCATGGTCCTAGGGTTCCATCACAGTTCTCACAAAGTCCTGTGCTGGGTAGGCACTAGTAGTACCTTCATTTTACAGATGAGGAAACCAAGGCACAGAGAGGTTAAGTCATCCACCCAAGAGCACACAGCTGTAGGTGGCCCCAGGCTGTGTTACCAACCACTGCCCACACTTCCCCAGCAGTCAGTGAGTTCACAGTACATGTCTCCTCCATGAACTCGACCTCCTCTATCTTACCCTCTGTCCACAAAGCAGGGGAGTAGCTTCTCATGATGCAGATTTGACACTGATTCCCCCTGATTAAAGCCCTTCCATGATGCCCCGGTGTTTTCAGAAAGAAACCAAGCCAAGTTTCAGGGCCGTCCATGCACCAGGCTCTGCCCCTGCAAGCTGTACCTCCTTCCACTCCAGCTCACTGCAAGCACCAGCCAGAGTGAACCCCCTGCAGACCCCCAAGATGCCAGGCTTGTCTTGACCTATTTGATTTGCTTTCCCTGGAGTGCCTTTCTCCTCCTTAAAGGTGTCCCCAAGGGGTGCCCTCCTCCGAGCAGTCTTCATGGCTATCTCTGTGCTCAGAGCTCACTATGCCAGCTTCTCGCTCGATCTATTCTGTACCTCCAGCTATCACCCAGGGCCTGGCAGAGGCTCAAACAGGTGTCCGAGGGCTCAAAGAAGACATGGAGTGCCTACGACCTTTCCCAGAGGGCCCTGAGACACTCGTGGGTGCCGGGCTTGGCAGCAAGCCCAGAACTCAGTTGGGGCTTGGTGACTTCAGTGAGAGCTGAGTAGCCATGACACCTGGGGTGTTTGTTAATTGAGCCATGAATAGCTGTGTCCCAAGAACCTGGAGCTCAGGGTGGTCTGGCTGAGCCAGGTAGGGGCATGGTGTTTGGGGCTTACAGAGCCCAGCTCGTGTGTCAGGGCAAAGCAGGCTGGAGCTGGTGACTGAGCCTGCCACCTGCCACTAATCTCACTGAGCTGACTCCTACAGGCACAGAGCCCTGCTGACCCCAGTGACCACAGCTAGACATTTGGGTGTGTGGAATCCCAGGGTAGGACTGAAGGAAAAGTGAGGAGGGGAGGGAAAACCATTAAATGGAGGTCATGCTATTTCATTTGATCCTCACTACAAGAAGGCTGGGTATGGAGAGTCATCATTTTACTAATGAGGGAATGAGGCTCAGAGAGGCTGTGTAACCAGTTTAAGGTCACACAGAGTGTGTGGGAACATATCTATAGGAGAAGCAGCATAGACCAGTGATTTCAACCTGGAGTCTGGTCTGCAGCTAGATCTTCCCAAAGGTGTGTGACCTTGGACATGTGACTTCACCTCTCTGAACCTCTATTTCTTTAGCTGTATTGATAAAGGCTTACTCCCTGGCCTGGTTGCTCAGTTTGTTAGAGCAACACACCAAGTTTGAGGGTTTGATTCCCCAGTCAGGGCACATAGAAGAATCAACCGATGAATGCATGAATAAGTGGAACAACATGTTGATGTCTCTCTCTCTTAACACCAATAAATAACATTTTTTAATAATTTTTTTATTGATTGATTTTAGAGAAACAGAGAGAGGAGGGGAGAGAGAGAAAAAAGGAGAGGAAACCATTCATTTGTTCTTCTACTTAGTTGTACATTCACTGGTTGCTTCCCGTGTGTGTCCTGACCAGGGATCCAACCCGCAGCCTTGGTGTTTCGGGACAACTCTCTAACCTACTGAGCTAACCAGCCAGAGCAATAAATTTTTTAAAATGTTATAAAAATAAAAATAAATAAAGGCTAGCCCTAGCCAGATAGCTCGGTTGGTGAGAGCATTGTCCTGAAGCACAGAGGTTGCCGGTTCAATCCCTGGTCAGGGCACACACAGAAACTGATCTATGTTCCTGTCTGTCGCCCTCTCCATTCCTCTCCCTCTAAAATCAACCAATAAAAAATTTTTAAATAAATAAAGGCTCACACTTAAGACACACTCGCGATGTGCTAGGCTCTGTTCTTTATCTATATCAACTGATTGAATCTTCACAACTACCCCACAAGACAGGAGCCCATTTTACAAATAGGGAAACAGAGGCCCAGAAAGGCTGAGGTGCCCACAGGCTCACAGTTACTAACCAGGCTCCAGACACCATTCTCTTAGCCCTGTGCTCTTGCATGTAAGCAAAATGCAGGCCCATTTATCCAACAGATATTTACAGGGCTTCCACTACAGGCCAGGCAGGCAGTGCTCGGGGGATATACAGGGGAACTAGACAATGTCCCTGCCTCCCATAGTGCCTTCAGTAGAGTGGGGGAGGCCAAAAAAAAAAAAAAGCAAACACAGATATAATATTCCAGATGGTAATAGGTACAATAAAGAAAAAGCCAAAGATGGCCCTGGCCGGTTGGCTCAGTGGTAGAGCGTCGGCCTGGGTGCAGAAGTCCCAGGTTTGATTCCCGGCCAGGGCACACAGGAGAGGCACCCATCTCCTTCTCCACCCCTACCCCTCTCCTTCCTCTCTGTCTCTCTCTTCCCCTCCCACAGCCAAGGCTCCATTGGAGCAAAGATGGCCCGGGCGCTGGGGATGGCTTCATGGCTTCTGCCTCAGGTACTAGAGTGGCTCTGGTCGCAACAGAGCGACACCCCAGATGGGCAGAGCATCGCCCTCTGGTGGGTGACCCGGGTGGATCCCGGTTGGGTGCATGCGGGAGTCTGTCTGACTGCCTCCCCGCTTCCAACTTCAGAAAAATACAAAAAAAAAAAAAAGAAAGAAAGAAAAAGCCAGAGGTCCTGGCCAGTTGGCTCAGTGGTAGAGCGTCAGCCTGGTGTGTGGAAGTCCCAGGTTCGATTCCTGGCCAGGGCACACAGGAAATGCATCCACTGCTTCTCCCCCACCCCTCTCTCCTTTCTCTCTATCTCTCTTTTGCCCTCCTGCAGCCAAGGCTCCATTGGAGGGAATTTGGCCCCGGGTGCTGAGGATGGCTCCATGGACTCTACCTCAGGCGCTAGAATGGCTCCAGTTACAACGGAGCAACGCCCCAGATGGGTAGAGCATCGCCCCCTAGTGGGCTTGCTGGGTGGATCTGGTCGGGCGCATGTGGGAATCTGTCTCTCTGCTTCTCCGCTTCTCACTTTAGAAAAATACAAAAAAGAAAAAAAAAAAGAAAAAAGCCAAAGGGGGGGACATTAAATAAAGGGACAGAGAAGGGTTAAATGGGTGGTCAGAGAAGGCTTCTTGGAGGAGGTGATGTATAAGTGATTTGAGGAAATGAGCAAGGAAATATAAGAGGGATAAAGGTTTCAGGATGAGGGCACCACATCTGCAAAGGCCGTGAGGCTGCAGTGGGAGAAGGAAAGAGTTGTAAAGGAGAGGTTGAAAGATGGGTATCAGGTCACATAGGCCTTGAGGTCATGGTAAGGACTATGGAGGTAGTAACTATATCCTCCCACACATAGGTGTAATTAAAGGATGTGATGCACATGAAAACTAGGATGTAATAAGTGCCCAAAAGAAGGTCTCCACATTTTTTACTATTGTGGGTAAAATACACATAACAAAATTTACTGTTTTGACCACTTTTTTCTTTTCTGTTCTTTTTTTTTTTAATTTATTTTTTGACTTTTCTTTTAGAGAGAGGGGTGGCAGACAGAGACAGAGAAAGAGAGAGAAGGGGGGAGAGGAGTGGGAAATGGGTATGTGCCTAGGCTGGGTAAGCCCAGGCTTTCGAACTGGCAACCTCAGCATTCCAGGTTGATACTTTATCCACTGTGCCATCACTGGTCAGGCTTTGTTCTTTTTTTTTTAAGTGAGAAGAGGGGAGATAGAAAGACAGACTCTTGCATGCGCCCCGACCAGGATCCACCCAGCAACCCCCATCTGGGGCCAATGCTCGAATAAATTGAGCTATTTTCAGTGCCTGGGGCTGACATGCTGGGACCCACTGAGCCATCCTCAATGCCCAGGCTGTTGCTTGGACCAACTGAACCACTGGCTGTGGGAGGGGAAGAGAGAGAGAAGGAAAGAGAAGCAGATGCTCGCTTCTCACGTGTGCCCTGACCGGGGATTCAACCCAGGATGTCTGCATGCCACACTGAGACTCCATCCACTGAGCCAACTGGCCAGGGCCATTTTGACCACTTTAAAGTATACAATTCAGTGGTACTTAGAACGTTTACAGTGTTTTGCAACCACCACCACCGTTTACTTCCAGAACATTTTCTTCACTCAGAAAGGACACTCTGTACCCATTAAGCAGTCACCCCCATTTCCTCCTCCTCCTAAGTCCTGGCAACCATTAATCTGCTTTCTGTCTATGGATTTGCCTATTCTGGATATTAATATAAATGGAATCGTACAATATATAGCCTTTTGTGTCTGACTTCTTTCATTTTAGCATCATGTTTTCATTCATGTTGTAGCATGCATCCATATTTTATTCCACTTGGTGGCTGAATAATATTCCATTGGATGGATGTACCACATTTTGAACTAATTTTTTTTTTAATTTTATTTATTCATTTTAGAGAGGAGAGAGAGAAAGGGAGAGAGAGAGACAGAGAGAGAAGAGAGAGAGACAGAGAGAGAAGGTGGGGAGGAGCTGGAAGCATCAACTCCCATATGTGCCTTGACCAGGCAAGCCCAGGGTTTCGAACTGGCGACCTCAGCATTTCCAGGTCAACGCCCCATCCACAGCACCACCACAGGTCAGGCAGATTTACCACATTTTGTTTATCTATTCATCAGTTGATGATTGTTTATCTATTCATCAGTTTAGATTGTTTCCACCTTGTGGCTATTGTGAATCATGCCGCTGTGAGCATGCATGCACAAGTCTTTGTTTGAATACCTGTCTTCATTTCTTTGGGTTATATACCTAGAAGTAGAATTAAGGGGTCATGTGGTAATTCTATGTTTCACTTATTGAGGAACAAATTGTTTTCCACAGCGGCTGTTAAGATTTAATTAGTATTATTTTAATGCCTCTATTTCCTTCTAAGGGCTGCTAGCTTCTCAGCGACCTCTAACCACCTTCACAAAGGAGGGGTGGGGGAGGAAGGACTTGATTCTGCTTCCCCTCCTCTCCTCTTCTCCCCGTCAGGCAGCCTCTCTCTCCTGGTCTGTGAACAAGCCTTTGGCTCACCTGAGCCCCTTTTGCAGGTGTTTGGCGACGTGGACCAGGTGCGGATGACCTCGGAGGGCTCCGACTGCCGCTGCAAGTGCATCATGCGGCCACTGAGCAAGGACGCATGCAGCCGGGTGCGCAGTGGGAGGGCGCGAGTGGAGGACTTCTACACTGTGGAGACTGTGAGCTCTGGGACCGACTGCCGCTGCTCCTGCACCGCGCCGCCCTCCTCGCTCAACCCCTGCGAGAACGAGTGGAAGATGGAGAAACTCAAGAAGCAGGCACCCGAGCTCCTCAAGGTAGACTTTCTGGCTGATGGGGGGGGGGGGGGGATGTTGGAGAACACCTCCTGCATGAGAACCTAGCATGGGCTGGCGCCAGGATGTACTGCTAGCGGGAAGTCCACAGCGCTGAGGCAGGTGCTGTTTTCCCGTTTCACAGACCAGGAGAGAGAGGCTGCCTGAAGGGAAGCCACTTCTTGCCCAGACCACTGGGCCAGTAAGCGATGGAGGCAGCATTCTTTGGCCCCCTAACCTGAATATATTATATAGCCCCTTACCATTTCATCCTGTATCCTACCCAAACCAGTTCACTTGTTGGCACCTCTATGTTATATTTTAAATTTTGTGACATTTTATTGTTTTTAATTAGTAATAATATTTCTCATATTTAAGTACCACCTGCATGCCAGATGTCATGCTAAAACTCTTATTACAAATGATTCCTCCAGATTCTTAAGTCATTCTGTGAAATACGGGATCTTTGTCCTCACTTTATAAGCGAGAAAAGAAAACTGAGGTTTGGAGAGGTTAGGTCACTGGCCCAAGCTCTCCCATGATGACAAAGTCAATAGCATACTTGATGTGAGTTTTTCACACCGTCTCCTCCCCGTGCCGTAGGTAGATTAGAAAGAAGCACCAGCTCTGGGGGACATAGCACAGCCCATGCCAGGACCCACCACCCTGGCTTAGACGGGCGTGTGCAGGCGAGCGTCCGGCAGCCAGCCAGAGACCTTTGTGCCACCTGTACTATGCTCTACGCAGTGCTTGGTGGGGCTGCGATTTGAACCCAGGTCTGGCTGTGTCCAAAGAATGTGTTCTAAACCACAATGCTCTCTTCTCTTCCTTTTTGCTATGGACTAGAAAATTTGGTGCTTTTGAGAGTATCTTTTTCTTTTATAATTCCTTCCAAACACATGCTTTTGAGAGTATCTTTTTCTTTTATAATTCCTTCCAAACACATGGGTGTCAAGAATTGGGAAGTTGACTAAGTTGTTACCCTACTTGTAAGCTAACAAGTTAGCCTGCCCGTTTCTCGGGTGCTGGCCAAAGACACAGACCTCCCGGGTTGGAGACAAAGGACTTGATTACTCAGAGCAGCCGGAGTTTCTCCAGTTTCTTGTCCTGCTTCTCCCACTCCAGTCCCTACAGGGTGAGGCAGTGAAGGCCAGAGAACACCTGCACCACAGCGGGGTATTTTTCAAAAGAGGTATTCCAACATAGAGAATCTAAATCTTTTATAATGGGCACTGAATGTGCCTGCCCCACCCCAGAAAGAAGCGATATCTCTGTGTTCCAAGGCTGTTCGCTGTACAGTGAGATGGCCTGGAACAGAGTCAGTCAGTGCATAGAAGCAAGAGACCCATGAAAAATTACCTCCCAACATTTGGCCAAAAACATTGTGTTTAAATTTAACTTTAGTTTTATTTTGGTAACAACTGAATGGATACCAAAATTCTCGAAGTTGGGGGATGGTGTTGAATTTTAGACTAAGTGGCCTCTCAACAATTTGGCGGCCCTTGGGGCCTCACCAGGACCCTGCAGACTCTAGGCACTGAGGCTGTAAACCAGTCTTCAGGTACAGGGACAAACCCCGCTTCTGCTCAGGACTACTTACCAATAGCTAAATAACTTCTCAAACTACCGGACATGAATATACTCAAATTCTTTTCATAAAAGCTGGCTAATTTAGTCCTCACTTCAGTCCTTTGTAGAGGGAACTTATGGTCCGGCTTCGCTTGTGGAAGAATCTGAGGCCCCACGGGGGATGGTGACTTGTTTACAACCACACAGCAAGAAATTGGCAGCCTTAGGATTGGAAGTAGGAATTCTCTGCTGTGTCCCGTTGCCCGTGGGAGGGATCCCTAGGCAATTATCTTAGAAGCCCATTGTTCCTTAGGCCTTTTTGGTACACAGCAGCCATGGGGGTTTCATTCAGCCTTATAAGATTGGCGTGGGGTGGTGGCAGAATTGACAGCAGGTGGGGCTGTAGGGGGAAGAGATGTTCTGCCTCATTGACACCCTGGGGACAGAGGCGAGAGGAGAAGGGGCCAGGGGAAGAATGACCCAGGGCTGAGGCCTCTCCCATTTGGCTTAGCTCTCAGGAGGCTCTCTGTAGGCAGCCCCCGGGGAGAGGAGGTTAGAGGAAGCCCGTGGGGGAGAGGAAGGGGGCACACCTGCCTTACACCCGCCCCTTGTCTCTACCCCATCCCTTCTCAATCTAAGAAGTCCAGCTAAGATTTGGCCTTAGCCCTGGCCGGTTGGCTCAGCGGTAGAGCGTCGGCCTAGCGTGCGGAGGACCCGGGTTCGATTCCCGGCCAGGGCACACAGGAGAAGCGCCCATTTGCTTCTCCACCCCTCTGCCACGCTTTCCTCTCTGTCTCTCTCTTCCCCTCCCACAGCCAAGGCTCCATTGGAGCAAAGATGGCCCGGGCGCTGGGGATGGCTCTGTGGCCTCTTCCTCAGGCGCTAGAGTGGCTCTGGTCGCAATATGGCGACGCCCAGGATGGGCAGAGCATCGCCCCCTGGTGGGCAGAGCGTCGCCCCCTGGTGGGCGTGCCGGGTGGATCCCGGTCGAGCGCATGCGGGAGTCTGTCTGACTGTCTCTCCCTGTTTCCAGCTTCAGAAAAAATGAAAAAAAAAAAAAAAAAAAAAAAAGATTTGGCCTTAGTTGCTTGATTCTGAGAAGGAGTGAGGGTTTTCCAGATCCCCTTTCTGGGGGAGGTAGGCTTCAGGGGCATAGCTCTCACCTTTTCACTCCCTTCCCATGACCATAAACCAGACATGGCCTCACCCTTAAGAATCGCCAGTCTTGGCCCTGGCTGGTTGGCTCAGTGGTAGAGCATCGGCCTGGCATGCAGGAGTCCCTGGTTCGATTCCCGGCCAGGGCACACAGGAGAGACGCCCATCTGCTTCTCCACCCCTACCACTCTCCTTCCTCTCTGTCTCTCTCTTCCCCTCCCGCAGCCAAGGCTCCACTGGAGCAAAGTTTGCCCGGGCACTGAGGATGGCTCTGTGGCCTCTGCTTCAGGTGCTAGAATGGTTCTGATTGTGGCAGAGCAACGCCCTAGATGGGCAGAGCATCACCCCCTGGTGGGTGTGCCGGGTGGATCCAGGTTGGACACATGCGGGAGTCTGTCTGACTGCCTCCCCATTTCCAGCTTCGGAAAAATACACACAAAAAAAGAATCCCCACACTTGTGGGGACACAGCTCCTGACTCCCAAAATGTCAATGTGATTGATGCTGGGTCAGGGGATGTCCCAGGAGCTGTGGGAACCACGAGTAGGATGTGGCATCAGAACTGGGCTTTGAGGGATGTGTAGGAG
The DNA here is from genome assembly GCF_036850995.1 of Saccopteryx leptura. Classification (NCBI taxonomy): domain Eukaryota; kingdom Metazoa; phylum Chordata; class Mammalia; order Chiroptera; family Emballonuridae; genus Saccopteryx; species Saccopteryx leptura. The sequence goes on along the minus strand of NC_089504.1, from coordinate 10,673,375 downwards.
TCCCTCGGGCAGAGCAGAAATGAGGGCATTCTGGGGGAGAGCAAATGGAGTGTGTGTGGCACAGGATGCCTCCAAGCCCTCCCTTCACCCAAGCCCCACAAGCCACCTAGCCCGGTGCTTCTCAGACTATCGCTGGGGAAAGACCAGTTGTTTTAAAAAATCCGTCAAGAACATCTGCCTGACCAGGCAGTGGCGCAGTAACTAGAACATTGACCTGGGCTGCTGGGGACCCAGTTAGAAACCCCAAGGTCACCAGTTTGAGCATGGGGTTGCTGGCTTGAGCGTGGGATCATTGAAATGATCCCATGGTAGCTGGCTTGAGCCCAAAGGTCACTGGCTTGAAGCCCAAGGTCACTGGGCTCGCTCTCTCTCCCCTTCACAGAAAAGAAAAAAAGAAAAGAAATTTAAAAATCTGTCAAGACCAATACTTTTTAAAAATACGCTAAGAATGAATTCTTAGAAAAATGAAATGAATACAGACATGTATAAGTCTAATTATTAAGAATCAACAGAAATAAAATTGCTCAGTCAAATGGCTACAAAATCGTATAAAAGCCTCTCTCCCTCTTTGTAATTATTTTATCACAGACTAACCAGGAGGGTTCAGACGTCACTGGTCCGCAGACCACACTCCCAGGAGCACAGCTTGAATACACCCCGCTGCTGCCCACTGCCAGCCCTTTTCATGAGCTGCTTCTGTAGCCTGGAATGCTCTTCTCCTGCCATTTCTGCTTTCTCAGAGCTCAGCTCATACAAAACCCCTGCCCTGGCAGACTTTACTAACCCATACCTGCTCCCAGACAAGGTCACGCCTCGTCATGAGTGACCTGGGCCCTGTGTGTCACCGTCTGCATGCCCGGCCCGGGCACCTCTCTTACTCTCTGTACTCCTTGCCACCTGGGAGTGCCATGAAGCCTTGTGTCTTGCTCATCACCGTCCTTCGTGCCTGGCCCAGAGTAAACATTTGCTGAAGCTGAAGAGGGTAGCAGGGGCAGATCAAGGAGGGCACAAATGCCAGGCTCGGGAGATGACAAGCTGCACATTGGCAGTGGGGAGCCATAGGAGGTTATCCAGCCAGAGAGAGCCCCTTCGTCAGAGCTGAGCTTTGGGAAGCCGGTTTTGGTGGCCGTGAGGTCGGCAGAATGAAGCTGGAAGGTTTCCATTCAGCCCCCAGCCAGCAGTCGTTACGGCTGATACTCACGGAGCCCTTACTGTGTGCTCCCTCTGTGCGGAGCCCTGTCCAGACATTACTGCTCCTCACAATCCTATCGCCCCATTCCACAGAGAAGGAACTGAGGCACAGAAGGATCCAGGTGTGTGGTTCTCAAAGTGTGCTCCACAGAGCCTTACGGGGTACCGTGCAGCCTCAAGGCCTGAGCAGGGCTGTGGGGGAGCAGAGAAGACTCAAAGCCTCACCCCTGCTCCCACCAGAGCCCTGCCCCCTTTCTGTGTGAGAGATCCAAGTCCACTCAGAGCAAAGCTCTCTGACTTAAAGCAGCCTGAACACCCCTGGGAGAGTGGGAGTCAGACTGGCTTGGAAACGGCGGGCCAGAGCCAGATGGGAGTGGCGGCCTGCTTGGGCCCTGGGAGGAGCCGCAGGGCTGGGAGTGGACCGTGCTGTAGGGTGGGCTGGAGGAGCTGCCCTGCTCGCAGAGCCAGGGGAAACTGATTTCTCAACAAGCCCCTGGGCCAAGGTGTCCCCGACACTCTTGCTGGCATGCTAGCCATCTGGAGGGGAGATGTCATTTCCTGATGGGGTGTGACAGAGAGGGGAAAGAGAGGGACAGCTATGGGAAGAGCCCTGGGCTGGGCAAAGGAAAGCCAGCACCTGCCACTGACCGGTTGTGAAAGCCCCCCCCCCATCTTTCTTGACCTTAGTTTCCCCATCTGAACACAAAACAGGAGCAGCAAAGCATGATGGGAAAGAGTTTGGGATTTTACCAAGCTTGGTTCTGCTCCTGGCTCCCCATGGAGCACCTGGGTGGCCTTGGGCAGGTCCCTTCACCTCTCTAAGGGCAGCTTCCCAATCTAATCAACGAAGATAAAAGGTGTCCAAACCCTGTCTCTGGTTGGGTCTCTGGACGCAGACCCTGTGGTTAGTGATCCATGCGCAGGTGATTTATTATGGAGGTGCTCTTAGGGGAAACTGCTGTCACAGTGGGAGACATGGGGTTCCGGAAGGGGAGGAAGCCCAGCAGGGCTGTGGTTTCAGGCCAGGGACCAGCCTGCGCCCCAGGGGACACTGGAGCATGAATGACAGCTCAGTTATCCCACTGGGGTTAGGGAGCTGGCTCTTCGATGCCACTAGTCAGACATTACCTAAGGGCTGCCCCCTGAGGACTAACGCTCCCAGGCACTTTGGGGACAAAGTGGTTCTTTGAAGAAAGTCACAGATGCAGACCGGTACAGGGAGGCACATGCAAGCCAGGCACGGGCACAGGAAACAGTAGGATCGCAGGGGGTATGGCTAGAGCCTGCCGCTACACACCTCGTGGGCTGTTGTGAGTGCCTGCCTTGTGGTAAGTGCTCAAAAGAAAAGTGTTGCTTTCCTTGTGGTTACTAGCAGGCTAGGTCTCATGGGTGCTAAGGGCCCGAGCGGGCCATTCTGAAACTCTGGGACTCTGAGGTGCTGTGCTGGGGGCAGGGGGGAGGATACTCCTTGGCACCCTTTGTGCCGGGCCCTGTGTCCTGCCCTTACCCTCACCTTCCCCTTCCCTGGGCAGCTGCAGTCCATGGTGGACCTCCTGGAGGGTGCCTTGTACAGCATGGACCTGATGAGAGTGCACGCCTACGTCCACCAGGTGGCCTCCCAGATGGACACACTGGAGCAGGTAAGGGCGGGGCTCTGACCTGGTAAGACGCCAGGCTGCTGCAGTGCTGGGGGCAAGCGCAGCGTCAGGAGGGACCTGGGCAATGCTCTCTTGACCCTGGTGGTTGTCGAAAGCTGGACTGCAGGCCCTGGCCAGCTGGCTCAGTAGATCAAGTGTCATCCCGGTGTGCCAAGGTCACAGGTTTGATCCCTGGTCAGGGCACATCTGAGAAACAACCAACAAGTGCACAACGAAATGGAACAACTAAGCGAAACAACAAGTTGATGCTTCTCTCTCTCTCCCCCTTCCCCGCCCCTCTTCCTTTCTCTCTTAAACCAATGGAAAACTTTTAAAAAAAGAAAACGGAAAAGAAAGCGTGACTCCAGCAAAGAGCTGGGAGAGAAAGACATAGGCCACAGGGTCCAGACTGCGGAGAGGAGGTCTGATGGGCTCAAGGGCCTGCAGGAAGCCGGAAGGCTGGGTGGAGGAACTGAGGCACCTGGGGGTTGTAGAGGAGGGGTGTGGAGGGGGCTGGAACTCGCAGTTACCCTTAGTTCACCAAGACAAGGCCCCACACATTGCACTCCGGGGTCGCCATTCACGTAAGTCCCACGCGAGTGCTGCCTCCCTGAGTTGGTGCATCGTCCTGGTGCAGGACTGGCTCAACCCACCAGGGGGCCAGGCTCCTCCTGATCAGAGAACCTGTGCTGGAGGGCTGGGCAGGCAGCTAGGACTGCCCCCGGGGACAGGGACAGAGTCGGGGACTTGGGGTTCCAGGCCACGGGTTTGAGGTTCGCATCTCTGCTGTCACAGCCTGGCCTCTGCCTGTTTCCTGCCTCCGGCCTCTGCTGGGAGCCTGGGGACATGCAGCTGCCAGGAGGGGGCGTGGGGGCTTCCTTTCCCAGCTTCCTTTCCAGAGGGAGGGGGCACCTGGGCATCCTGTGCCCCAGGGTGGGAGATTAACCCCTTACCAACCCCAAAGGTGGGGTCACAGTGGCTTTAATTACTCAAAAAGTGTTTGGTGCCAGGCCCCTGCCAGTATGGGAGAAAGGTAATAATGATTAAATTCCTACTACGCGCAGTGTTTCTTGTGCACCCAGTACGTGCCAGACTGGCCTGTTGTCAGCTCTACAGTTATCCTTCGACCGTTCTGCTTGTAATCTTAGGAAGCGTTAACTCACTTCACATGACTATGAGCCAGACAGTCCGGAGGGTACGTCTGCTGGGCCCAGAACAAATCAGAAACAGTTTCCACAGCCACAAGGAAAAATGACTTTTAATTAGCTTCTGTTTGGCATTATCTGTGCTTTGCTTCTGTTCACTAAGTGGTCAGTCCGTGAAGAAAAGCCTCCGCTAACGTGGGAGGAAGTGGAGACAGGCTCCCTGGGGAGGAGCTCGCTCCCTCTAGCCCTTTCCCTCAAAAGCAGGTTCCGCTTTGCTCCCAGGGGACAACGGGCAATATCTGGAGACATTTTGGTTGTCACGGTTTGGGAGATTTGGGTGGTGGGTGTTGTTGGCTTGTAGTTGGGGAGGTGCCAGGCGTGCTGCTGAACATCCCACAGTGCCCAGGACCGCCCCCCCAGAGCACAGCTGCCTGGCAAACTCTAGTGGTGCCGAGGTTGACAAAATCGTCTCCTGCAGTTTGACTACTGTCTTCCCTGTGATCCAGTTTAGAATCTACTCTCCTGTTCCTTAGCGCTTCTGACTGTCACCCTGATAGTTGTTATTTTGGTAAAGATCCTCACTTAACAGGTAAGGAAACTGAAGCTCAGAGAGGTAAAGTCACTAGCTCAAGGCTACTCAGCCAGGAAGTGGAGAGCAAGGCTTTGAACCTGGCTCTGTTCGACTCCTGCCTGCTGCTACTTGGTCCCTGAATCTGCTCACACCCAGGACTGACTAGCATAAATCACTTTTTTCCCCTGTGACAGAGACAGAGAGGGGGACAGTAAGGGACAGACAGGAGAGAGATGAGAAGCATCAATTCTTTGTTGCAGTCCCTTGTTCATTGATTGCTTTCTCATATGTGCCTTGACCGGGGGGCTACAGTAAAGCGAGTGACCCCTTGCACAAGCCAGCAACTATGGGGTCATGTCTATGATCCCACGTGCAAGCCAGAGACCCTGTGCTCAAGCCGGATGAGCCCGTGCTCAAACTGTCGACCTCGGGGTTCGAACCTGGGTCCTCCGCATCCCAGTCCGATGCTCTATCCACTGTGCCACCACCTGGTCAGGCAGGAAAAAAACACTTTTATGATTATCTTCTCCTCTATAAAGATTCCTATCAGTGAAATCCTGAACTCCTAATACTGATGCTCCAGGGCTTCTTAGCAAAGAGGTGCTTCTTGCATCTGACTCTATAGTTTCTCCTGCTTCCCACTGAGAAGCAGACTCACACGGAGGAATTCCACATATCCTCCAGACCTGCTGGGGCCTAGGACCTGGGGCTGAGACCAGGCCACCCAGCCTTCCTGAGTCCTGTCCGATGGACAAGGTCAGCCTGGGCAACAGCCCAGCGATGGGGATCGCTGGGCTGGAGGATCCATAGAGAGGAACGTGGCGACTCACAGCCGTCCTGTTTCCAGCAGGATTCAGAACCGAGGGCCATGAGGGGGTGGCTGGGGGCTGCTAAAGCCAGGCAGGGTCCCCAGCCAGGGGGGATGGGCGGACAGGAGAAGTAAAAGTGGGGCTTGGGGCTGTGGGAGGAGCCAGCGCCACCCTGGAGAGAAGTCGGAGACTTGGGGACCAGGGGGGATCAGAGTCTCACCCTTGGCAAAACCCCAAAGTGTTTCATTGTTTGAGCATTTTATTAAAAGAAGGTATTTATGTGTCACTTGTGAAATTAAAAGGTAATTTTAAAGTAGCAAAAGGTTGGTAGCAACTTAAATGATGTATTCATAGGGACTGGCTAGATACATTATAGCTGGTCCACACAGTGGCCTCCTGTGTGGCCAGTAAAGGAGTGGCGGGCACTGTATACAGACATGGAAGTGTCCTCAAGATGGGTTCATGTGAAAAAAAAAAGCGTTCAAAAAAAAAATCCATAACAATTGGCTGGGAAACAAAGGTGGGAGGAAGACATTTTTAGTACCCATTTGTATCTTTTAGTTTAGTACTGTGAACATATTTTAGCTATTGTTTCATTCATTCACTTTTTAAGTAAAAAATAACTACAGGGTCTCTTAGCAGCACGCTGTATTCCAGTCATGCTCCCTGGTGCTGCCCCTGCCGGCGAGAACGGGCAGCGGAGCCCAATGGCAGGAGCCCAGGGGTCCCCGCAGGATGAGGGGTGGGGAGGCCAGCGGAGGGGCTGGAAAGACCGCGGGTCCCGCCCCCACAGAGCATCAAGGCCAACCTGAGCCGGGAAAACGAGGTGATGAGGGAGAGCATGCGCCACTTGGGCGAGCAGCTGAAGCACTATGAGAACCAGTCGACCATCATGATGAGCATCAAGAAGGAGCTCTCCAGCCTGGGCCTCCAGCTGCTGCAGAAGGACTCGGCCGCAGCCCCTGCCATTGCCCCAGACACCGGCCCTGGCAGCAAAGCACAGGTGAGACCGTGGCTCTGATGACGGGTGGGCTTGGGAGCACAGCAGGCCAGGACCTCAGCCCTGAAGGCCAGCTGGGTGGGGTCTGGGGCTCTAGGACAGGGTGGAGGGCTGGCCCGGCTGGCGAGTCCACCGCAGGACGGGGCGCGGAGCGTGTCTGCCTGCTCTTCAGTGAACAGCCAGCAGGTGAGCTGGGCGCAGGCGTGGGATCCAGCCAAGGGGTCCGATCCCTGAGCCAAACATTTGGCAGAATGGTATTCCCATTTCCAAACTGGTGGGAACAAGGTCACAGAGATGACCCTCCCTGCCCGGCCCTGGGAGACCCAGTCTGCTACAGCAGACCACTTCTAGCCTCCCCTGCTGTGGCTGGCCCCCTGGCTGGGTCAGGCCTGCTCAGGGATAGACAGGCAATGCCGTGGGGACCCCCGCCCTCTAATACCTCTTCATCCAGCCCCACCTGGGTTGAAGAACTCCCGCGTCAAACCCCAACATTCCATAGTCAAGCTCCAAGCACAAAGTGAACAGTGTTGTCACCAGACAGGACCACCCTTAACCTATAACATACCTTCATGCTAATTTGACAAAGGCCCTCCTCTGGGCAGATAAATTAGAAAGAGAAGCCCCTTTGGGTGGACAACTTGTACGAAAGCTCCTTTCTGTGGTTGACACGCACCAGGGTGTGTGGCTCAGCGAGTGGATAAGACTAGGGTTCAGTGCCATCCCTGCCCCTTTGGCCAGTCACCTGCGTGCACGGCACAGCCCACACCCACAGCAGCCTTGTTTTTGGTGAGTGGGGGATTAAGGAAGCTGATGGGGGCCCTACTTTGAACCTGACTTCCTCACAGACATTATATCTCCATCCATCCCATAACCACCTGTGAGGAGGGATGACCACAGCCCATTTGGCAGATGAGGAAACGGGGAGTGAGGTCACGCTGGGAGAGGGTGTCTGTGCTGGGACCGGAATGGGTTGTGTGTGCCCCCTGAGCCCACGCTCTCCATGGCCACCCCTCAGCTTCCTATGCTGACAATGTGATGGTGGGGCCATGTGCATCTGAGACGGGACCACCTAGATGCTGGGAGGAAGCCTGGAGCCTCGGCCCAGAGCTGGCTTCCGGCTCCTTCCCCTGCCAGCTCCACAGGCGCGAATGAGTCACGCAGAGGCCTACACACTGTACTTGCTGTATCTCCTGCACACTCTGCCTAACAATGATTGACGTCACAGGCCCTGTGTTCTGGTGCCAAGCCAGCATCAAGGGCATTTCAAAGGAAGTGAAAATAACAGAATTCACAAAATGTTAGAAACTGGTCCTGGCCAGGTTGCCCACTTGATTAGAGCGTCGTACTGACATGCCAAGGTTTGGTTTTGACCCCTGGTCAGGGCACCTGCAAAAAAATCAACCAATGGATGCGTAAATAAGTGGAACAACAAATCGATGTGCTTTTTTCTCTCTCTCCCTCTTTCCCTTCCTCTCCCTCTAAAAATAAATAAATAAATAAAAACTGGTTCATGTTGGAAGCCGCCTGCCCTGAGGAAATGCCTCATGACCAGTTGTCCCAGTTGTGCCCGTCAGCTCAGGGCTGAGGGTTCCCCCGATGCAGGACTTTCCGTGCCAACACTGAAAAAGTTCCAGGCACACTGGACGAGCTGGTCACTATGCCTAGGGGCCTGAGAACCTCTCCTGCCCATAAACAAAGACCAGTGAGCCCTGGCCAGGTGGCTCGGTGGATAAGAGCATTGTCCTAGAGTGCCAAGGTCACAGGTTCGATCCCCAGTCAGGGCACATAGGAGAAGCAACCAATGAGTGCATGGCTAAAAATGGAACACCTAAGTGGAGCAATGCGTTGATGCTTCTCTCTCTCTTCCCCTCCCCCTTCCTCTCTCTCAAATTTATGGAAAAATAAACTTTAAAAAAATAAAGACCAATGAATGAGAAAGAGGAGACGCTGATCTGGTGGTTGGCTACCTCCCCTCTGACCATTATAGTGAACTCCCTTCGGGGAATGTACAAGCCTTAGGAAATGGGACCGGACTCTAACCGCTCAGGCTGGCCTGCAAGACTGCAGAGGAGCTAGAGAGCTGAGTGGGGAAACTGAGGCATGCCCCAGTCAGATGTAGCCACTATGAAAGAAAAGCTGTGACTTTATGAGCACCTGGGATGTATGGCCTAGAGCAAGATGACCACTTCAAGCCCCCATGTGCTGAGCCTCCATGATGCCCCCCACAACATCCCTTCTGCCAGCCCCCAAGTCTGAGACTCTCCTTCTCTCCCAGGACACAGCTGGAGGGAAAGGCAAAGACAGCAACAAGTACGGCAGCATGCAGAAGAGCTTTGTAGACAGGGCCCTGCCAAAACCTCCCAAGGAGAAGCTGCTGAGGATGGAGAAGCTGAGGAGGGAGGGCGGCCCCGGCCGATTCCCCCAGCCCACAGCCAAGCCCCGGGCCCTGGCCCAGCAGCAGGCAGTGATCCGAGGCATCACCTACTACAAGGCGGGCAGGAAGGAGGTGACTGAGACTGGTGAGTCGGAGGGGGATTGGAACCTTGGGGAGCAGGGGCTTGCTGGTGGATGGCCACACCCCAAGGATTTCCCACAGAAATCCACTGTCTTCTCTATAGCCCCAGATTCCAACTCCACTGGTCCCCTGTGGGTGCCCTTTGCTCATGCACACATGGGATAATCTCTCCTCGTGGGGTTGTTGAGGGTGAAATGATATCAGCACCGTGGGCCACTCGGTTCCTTGCCCGTATTCACAGCCATCTCCACCCTCACTGGACTTTCCTTCTTCATTCAGAGATGTGCCGAAGGTCCCCTGCGTACTGGCCATATTGCCCAGAAATTCTGCCTAATACAGAGCTCACAGTCTAGGGAGGAAAACCACACCCACGGCCAGGCCGCTGTGGCAGTGGGGTGGGAGAATGCAGGGGCCACAGCGAGGCCAGGCTTCCGAACGGTGACATGGGCCCTCCGGGGCACCTCCTGTTTCCAGACTGGCCTTACAATGGCCTGCCCTGCCAGCACCTCCCACTTCTCTCCCCAGAGAAGAGCCCCCAGACACCCATAGCTGTCCTGCAGCCCTTGGCTGGGGCACAGTGAAGAACAACAGAATAATTAACTGAGAAACAAGAGGCAAGGGTTCCGAGAGTACCCAAATTTCTGGGCCTGACTCTCCCTCTGAGACCCTGCACAGACACCTGCTGTCCCCTTTCCTGGGCCCTGCAGACCGCCTCCTCCAGTGAGGCCCTCTGCCGGGCCCATGTCCAGGGGAACTGGGGGGTGGAACTGTAAGGAACCTGTCTCCTTCAAGAGCTCCCTCAGTTCCTGGCCTCTCAGGGCTCAGGGACCTCTGCTCCCAGCCCCTGGACTAGTTGCTGGCCCCAAGTCCTGCCAGCTCAGCCTGGCCACGGCACAGAGCCTCTGACCCCTTGCTGGGACACTGCCTAAGAACAGCTGCAGGCATCTGACTCTGCCAGGGAGACCCGTGGGAACAAGCCCCTGCACTGGCAGGTGGCCGAAGCCATGCCCCCGGGAGGCACCTCCGATCAGAGGGTGTGTCCCCACTTCCAAGGGACTCTTGTGTTGCACCACAGTGGGACCTGGCTAAGTCCCACCACGAGAGGACAGGAGGAAATCAGGGATTTGTCCTGGAGTGAAGGGGCCTCAGTGCAACCCCTAGGGGCCACCCCATCACAGTAACAATAGCACAGTCCCTTTGTCCCTGGCATCGCAGTTTTCTGAGCACCTTCACCATTGTCACCCTTGACCCCGGTGAGGAACCAGGCTCAGAGAGGGGAAGGGACTGGCTCCAGGTCTCGCTGTGAGTTGTTGGGACCAGAACCCAGCCAGCAGGCTGCAGAGCCTACCTTAGACCCCTTCATAGCTCTGTCCCTGGAGCTGAGGACTCTGTCCCTCCTGTGTGGCACTGAATCTTCCTACTTTCCCTCCCAGACCACATCCATTCCAGCCCAGAGAATTGTGTGGGCCAGAGGTGGCCCAGATGGCTCCAAACCTGGTCCCATGGATGCTGAAAAAGTCCTGTGAGCAAAGCTTGTGCCAGCAGGGGTGGGAGGAGAGAAGGGCGGGCTGCCAGGAAAGCCGAGAGGTGGGAGAAGCGAGTGAGGGACAGAGAGAGACAGTGGGAGACGTGGGGTCCAGAAGGGGCCGGGAAGCTGGCTGCACCTGCCCCTCCCTGACTGAAGTGTCCAGTACCAGGTAGGAGAAACTACAGGGCGGGTTCCAGAGCACAGGACGGGGAGAAAGTCTGGCGATGGCATTCTGCCTCCTGGAATTGAATCTAGGAAGTGAAAGAATCAGTACAATGTTTGTCGCTTCAGAGGGAAAAGGGTCACGTATTTGGCAGAATCTATGCAAATGGTTTGTGTACATTTTCCTCTAATCAACACAACAGCCTCACACGGCAGGCCTTATAACTCTCCTTTCACACGGGGCGGGGGGGGGGGGGGGCTAAGGCCACTCAGCTGGGGCTCGACGCCCGTCTGCCGACCACGAAGCCTGTTGGACAAGGCCCTTCACTCCCTGGGGCTTCCCTTGTCCACTCCCCGTGGCCCCAGAGTGGGGAGCCCGCTGGCCCGGGGAGGACCCCTGGGATTAGCTGAGATCAGTAGGTGCTGCTGGGACTAAGCTCGGAGTCTTCTCTCCACAGACAACACCCTCAAGGGCACTGCCTGGCTGGAACAGCTGTCGCCCAGGGCAGATGGCAGGCCTCCCGAGCCCAACTCGGCTGAGCATGAGGAGGCTGGGCCCAGGGCCTCCAAGGGGGCAGACGTGGCTCCTGGGACCCCCTCCTCAAACACAGCTACCACACCAACTCCCACGCCCACCACCAGCCCCCTGCCCACTGAGCCGCCTTCACCCCCAGTAGTCCCCAGCCAAGGTGAGTAAGCCCCCACAGGGGTCGGCAAACTACCCCACTGGGCCAAACCCAGCCTGCAGAGTGTTTTTGTTTATGTACAGCCCTCTAGCTGTTTTTACATTTTAAAGAGTTGTAAAAAAAAAAAAAAAAAGAAAGAAAGAAGGAAAGAAAAAGAAGAAGAAGATAGGGCAAAGGTATATGGTCTGGAAAGCCTAAAATATTTCCAGTCTGGTCCTTTACAGAGAAAGCTTGACAACGCTTATAGTGAAACAGGTAGTATTTGCAGCAAATTCTTCTTAAAAAGTCACCTAGGATCCCATCATCAAATCCAACAACTGCTGACCTGTGGTGGCGCAGTGGATAAAGCGTCGACCTGGAAATGCTGAGGTCGCCGGTTCAAAACCCTGGGCTTGCCTGGTCAAGGCACATATGGGAGTTGATGCTTCCAGCTCCTCCCCCCCTTCTCTCTCTCTGTCTCTCCCTCTCCTCTCTAAAAAAAAAAAAAAAAAAAAAAAAAAAAAAAAAATCCAACAACTGTTTTTACTTCTTTATTTCCTCTGTCCAGGGCTTGGCTCTGCTTTTGTGCCCACATTCGTGGTCTGGGGTTTGTGCCTTTTGGTACAGGTCCTCCTCATTAGGTCATCGAGCCCACCCTTCCGAGGGGCCTCCTGGCTGCCCGCCACAGCAGCCATCCTTGGTCCGCGCACGCTCCGTTTTTAGGAATCTTTCCTAAGGAGCCAGCAGCGATTTGGACAACAGCTGCAGCTTAACTTGTTTCCTTGCAGCCTATTTCTAATGTCAGAAAGCTGAACATATTCTAAAGGCCTAACACTGAGGGGTCTGGTTTAATAAATACAAGGGTACAGATGGCTGGTGGCCTGGTAGAACCTTGAAATCACATCATTAAAAGGCTATTTAATGATGTGAGAAATTGCCCAGTGAAGGGGGAAAAAAACAGGATACATAAAACTATATTCAAAAGACCTGACCTGTGGTGACACAGTGGATAAAGTGTCGACCTGGAAATGCTGAGGTCGCCGGTTCGAAACCCTGGGCTTGCCTGGTCAAGGCACATATGGGAGTTGATGCTTCCAGCTCCTCCCGCCGTCTCTCTCTCTCTCTCTCTCTCTCTCTCTCCCCCCCTCCTCTCTAAAATGAATAAATAAAATAAAAAAATAAAATAAAAATATATCTTTAAAAAAAACTATATTCAGAAGAATCATAGTTTTTAAAAGTATATCTGCATAATTATACATGTAATGAAAAGGAAGGAAATATAACATGTTAGAAAATTTCTTTGGCTAATGGACTTCTGAATGGTCTTTATTTTCTCCTTTTCTGAATGTTCCCTGTTTCTCACAATGATCAGACATGGCTTTGATCACGAGGGAAGAAAACACGAAAGGCTGCCAACAGCATCAGGAGGGGTTTCAGTCAGACCCAGGTAGCCGTCCCGGGACTGTGGCTCTGACTCAGGGCCATGGGTCTGCAGACCAATGCTGCATCCCTCACTCCCCACAGGCAGAGAGGCCAGCTGTGAGGGCACCCTCCGGACCGTGGACCCCCCTGTGAGGCACCACAGCTACGGGCGCCACGAGGGAGCCTGGATGAAGGACCCTGCCGCGCTGGACGACAGGATCTACGTCACCAACTACTACTACGGAAACAGCCTGGTGGAGTTCCGCAACCTGGAAAACTTCAAGCAAGGTTGGGGGCCCTGGAGATGGGGATGGGGCAAGGGGTAGGTAGCCTTGGGAGAGTCCCCCGTGGGGACCTGGCCTTCCTTGCCTTGTGGATTCCCCAGCCTGGGCCAGCTCCAAATCATCAGCCACCCCAAGGAGGGGAGTGGGGGGGGGGGGGCGGCATGCCCTTCGTGCTGGTACCGTGTCAGGAGCTGGAATGCCCAGCAAACGAGATGGACGTGCCCTGCCCTCATGAGTATAACTTACTGTCGAGGAAAACAATACTCTAGCGTTTCCACTAGTGTTTATTATGTGCTGACCACCATGTGAGTCAGCTCATGCCATCTTTATAACTCCAGGAGGTGGGGGTTATCACCCTGCTTTCCCGGTGAGCACGGCCGCAGGGCTTAGAGGAGCTGCAAGGTCTGGGTAGGGAAGGACAGAATCTCGGTTATCGGATCTGGGGCACAGTGGGAGGAAGGGGTCATTTAGACATGACCCACGTTCCAGAAATGCAGTCTTATGTGGGAGGTGGAGACTGAAAGAAACAATGTGAGTATAGTGTTAGAGGGATCGCTCAGAGGGCCGTGGGAACCCAGCCTGGAGACCAGGGGAAAGTTCCCAGAGGAGGTGATGTTGCGCTGAGCCCTGGAAGAAGAGCAGAGGGAGAGGGAAAGCTGTTCCAGGCAGAGGGCCCGGTGTGTGCAAAGGCTTGGCACCGAGAGGAAGTGTGGTGACGTAGACGGGAGGTGGGGGGCAGAGTAATGAGAGACAGGCCTGTGTGCCCCAGGGAAGGGTCTGAACTTACCCCGAGGGCTGTGGTATCACACGGAACCTGGAACAGCTGAAGTCCAGCCTCTGCCAGATCAAACTGACCTGGTCCCTGCCCCGAGGGGTGCATAGGCTGGCGTGGGGAAAACCAATGAAGGGTGCCAAGACAAAAGGTTGTGGGAGGCCAGAGGAGAGGCGCTTACTCAAGCTGGGGAGATCAGAGAAGGCTTCCTGGAGGAGATAACATTGGCCCAGGGCTCTGAAAGCTAAGGAGCCCTTCCCCAGGTAGGTAAGATGGGAAATGGTGGTCCAGACAGAAGAAACAGCAGGAGACAAAACACAGGGGCTGGCCTCAGCCTGTTTCTAAATCCTGGCTGTGCCATTCCATAACTGGGTGACCCTGAACTCTCTGAGCCTGTTTCCTCCTCAGCAAACAGGTCACTAGAAGTCCTTCCTTCTTAGAACCGCAGAGATAAGATCACTGACCCAGCTCAGGCCCATTATCTATCTGGGGCTTGCTGAGCCACTCCAGAGCCCTTGGGTGGCTTCGCTGGTTCCTTGGTAGGTGGAGGGTTGCACCGGAGACCCTGGTGTGACCAGCCGCCCTCCACACGCAGGACGCTGGAGTAACATGTACAAGCTGCCCTACAACTGGATCGGCACGGGCCACGTGGTGTACCAGGGCGCCTTCTACTACAACCGCGCCTTCACCAAGAACATCATCAAGTACGACCTGCGCCAGCGCTTCGTGGCCTCCTGGGCGCTGCTGCCCGACGCCGTGTACGAGGACACCACACCCTGGAAGTGGCGCGGCCACTCGGACATCGACTTCGCGGTGGACGAGAGCGGCCTGTGGGTCATCTACCCCGCGGTGGATGACCGCGACGGGGCCCAGCCTGAGGTGATCGTGCTGAGCCGCCTGGACCCCGGCGACCTCTCGGTACATCGCGAGACCACGTGGAAGACGCGGCTGCGGCGGAACTCCTACGGGAACTGCTTCCTGGTGTGCGGCATCCTGTACGCCGTGGACACGTACAACCAGCGGGACGGCCAGGTGGCCTACGCCTTTGACACGCACACGGGCACGGACGCCCACCCGCAGCTGCCCTTCCTCAACGAGTACGCGTACACCACCCAGATCGACTACAACCCCAGGGAGCGGTTGCTGTACGCCTGGGACAACGGCCACCAGCTCACCTACACCCTCCACTTCGTGGTGTGAGCCGGCACCTGCGCTCACAGGACAGGAGGGGCAGTGGGCACAGGGGGCTCTCTGTAGTGACTCCTGCAAAGGACTTACTTCATCAGCAAGTGTGTACTGGGTACCGGGCCCGGCTAGGTGCTGGACATGGGGCAGAGCCAGCATAAAGCCGCCTTAGCACCCAGGGGAATCGCCCTTGCTTCCGCTTGCAGAGCACTGTGCCCAGAGCCTCAGGGGCACTACCCACGTCGTCCTCCCAACAGCACCCTTGGAGTTAGAGATGGCTAAGCCCATTTAACAGATGAGGACACCGAGGCTCAGAGAGACAACATCCCTCACCTGAAAAGCCTCAGTTTGGATCAGACGGGCCGCGCTGTCACAACGGCCTCGTTCTACAGACGAGACGACCATGCGGTCCCGTGTCAGCCCTCTCCTCTCTCTCCTAATTTCTGTTGTTCTCACAACTCTTTCTCCCTTCCCAGGGCTTCTGAAAACCAGAGGCCGTTGGGATCAAAGCACTGACGCTGGGTGGAGGCCAGGCTTTGTGTGCCATGGCAGGCCCCGTTCTGGCTGAGCTGTTGGTGGCCCTGGGCTCCAGGCCTCTTGGCGAATGTCCCTGCTCCTTGCCTCTGGCCAACCCTCCCATCCTGCCCCACCCACTGTCCAACCACATTCCAAAGCTCCATGGTCACCCAGCCACTGAGCAGAAACCACACCCCGAGAAAAAACACCAGCCCCCTCCTCGTTCCAGGCTTCCCCCCACCCCACACGCATCTTTATTTTCTCCTCTCCATGGCTTGTTTCTGCAGCAGCAGCTGAGAAGGCTGCAGGCAGCTGCCTGCTGCAGCGACTCTGCCAGGGTGCGGAGCTGGGCCAGGCCCCCCGGCTCCCTCCCCACCCACAAGTTCTGCCTTTGGCCACATACCCAGGTCATGGGACCGCTCCTCAGTGCCTCCCAGAGCCTTTGGGCCCGGGATCTACCTTGTCCTTTTCTCTGGTCCTTTCAACTCACAACCTATATGCACTCAGGGATACCTCCAGGTCTGCCCCGAGCAAGACCCTAGGCTTGAGGTTGGGGTGAGGCCAGGAGGAAACGGTTTCCCTGTTCTGGTCAGTCCTGACCTGGTCATTGGGTGGGATGGCCCAGCAGCCTGGGGCGCTGGGGGAGGCTGGGATTGGAGCAGTCGGGTCCAGGGAAGGCTTCGGACCTTCCGGTTGCAGGGAACAGCCATAGCCCTTTTCCTGGCTTCCGAGACGTTGATGCCAGGGCTGCCCTGAGCCCAGCACCTGAGGCTGAGGCTGTACTAGTAGGTCACCCAGCTGGTACTGCTGATGGTTCCCGGAGCCTCAGACCTGGGCAACAAGACCTTCCAGCCTGCCTCACGTCTGCTTTGGACATTATCTTTAGAGCTGGGAAAAAGTTCCCCAGTCCAACTTCCTGTTTCACCAAAGGAAAAAAGGCCCAGAAAGGTTTAGAGTGGCTAGGGGCCACACTGGAAACAGGATACAGCCAGTTTCCTTCCAGAAGGTCTTTGTCTATATCCTTCACTCTCCTGGCTTAGAGGTAGCTCTGCTGGGAAGGCGACAGACTCCCCAGCCCCCGGGCCATCCCAGCACCTCAGAAGCGTGTCTACTGCTGCTCCCTACACACTCCTCACTCTGGCGCCTTGCCAGCTCCTGGATATCTGTATATTTGAATACCCCATTGCCATGTTAGGAAATTTAGCTGCATACCGAAGAAACGCATTTTGTGCAGAATATACTTCTTTGTATTACTAGGTGATTTTGTACCCTCGGGCATTATCAGGTGATGTTGTTGAGTTTAAGCTGTATCTCACCCCCGAAATAACAGGGATGACGACACCCAGCTGAGCAAGGCCTGACTCATTATAGTGGACGCGTCCAGCCTCCCCCACCCACTGTCCCCAGCTCCACACACAGGCTCTTTGGGGGCTGCGTTTCCCTTGACCCTGGGTGTGGGGTTTACAACGCTGTGTCTTTTATGATATCACAGCCTAACCATGCGAGATGTGTTCAGGCCCCTCTTTCTCCATTAATGTGAGAAAAGACAAGGTGGGAATAGACTGATTTTGAAAAATTCAAGGACAAGCAAAGTTGTCGTCTGGGGAAGGGTTTCTGGCTGCAGTCTCCAGACAGCCACTACGCCCCTTCAATTTTCTGGCCCTTTTGTGTGGGTTATGTGGTAGGAATAGTTATTTTCTTCGTTTGACAGATAGTCAAACTGCAGCCCAGAGAAGCTACCTGTCATGTCGGCAGTTAAGTGGAGGGCCGGTTTCAAAATCAGGTAATATAACCATCTTGACTGAGCATCAACAGGGTGCTGAGGCATACCATGTGCAGATTTTTGCATCTCCACAACAATGGAAGGACTAGACTCTGAACGTGCCCATTTTACAGATGAGGAAACCAAAGTGAAGGGACCTACCCAAGGTCACAGAGCAGCTTAGTCTGTGGCAGAGTCAGGGTTTCAGGGCTGGTCAGTATATTTTCTTTGCTGTGTGCCACTCTAGCTGCAGCTCCAAAACTGGCGGCCAGTACTTTTATCAAGTGTGGCCAGGCCACAAACTGCACCCATCTACGAGACCCAAGAAGGAGGTTGAGGTCAGCTTGCAAAGAGCCGTGAATGCCAAGCCATGAAGTGACTGCCTCCAACCACGTTCGGAACCAAGTCGTGTGTAAATTAACAGAAAAGAAAATTCTAAGACAACTGGATTTGCACCAAAGCCCCGAACTAACTGTCATTAGGAATCCTGTAACCAGTCATGTTTTCTGTTTTGCTTTGGCCACTGGGAAGCTCAGAGTCAAATTTGAAGTTATTTTTTAACAATTGTTCGGAGTCTCCCACTGGACTCTGGCTTCTTTCTAGCTTCCTGCTTTTACCTTTACCCCTTATCTCTTTGTTTTTATGCTATTGTGTTTTACCTATTTTTGGAAGTTGCCACAGTACCTTTTTTATGCCAACAAGGTGGCATATATCTAAATAAATACATAGTCAAAAGCTTGGTTTAAAAGACTTGATGAAATACTCTCTGGTCTACATCCTCATCATAACACAGACATTTAATAACTTTTTAAAAATGTTTAATTTGTTATGAGACTTGGCCTTGTCACTCTATGTCCCTGGAAACTGATCTGAATAATGAACCAGGGCAGAAGAATCCAAGTCAGGCTGGAAACTGACCCCTCCTGGTGCAGAGGAAAAGGAAGCCACCCCCAAGGTGTTCAGACGCTGCTCAGCAGCCCCGTGTTCTCCACGTGCATGGGCGCAGAGGGAGGTGCAGTTCACAGTCCCGCAGCGAGAGCTAAGAACAGAAAGAAATGTTTCCCCCCCAAAAAAGAGCATCATGGCATTGGGGAGGGGACTTGGAGCCACACTTCATCCTGTGTTTCCCAAACTTGAGTCATTCACTTACAGACTTCCTTTGTGATTACTCGTGCAGCACGTTTGTTGAGGTCATCCACAAGCCAGGTTCCACGTGGAAAACTCCGGAGTGCAATCTCGGATCATTGAGATTGGGAGCAGACAGGTATTTCCAGGGACTTTCTCTACCCTGCGGTTCTCCGAAAACAAGAAAACTCCGTTGTCTTCAGGGGAAAACATCTGCCTAAACGCTCCACCCTGATCTGCACCCGGGGACTCGCTCAGCAAAGAAAGCTCGGCCTTTCTGTTGTCTGTGGCCGTCATTTTCAGCACTGGACATGACAGGCACGCAATTCAGCGTTCAAGGCAGTTCAGTGGCTGACAGAGGCCAGGGACCGCCGAGTTTATTGGGTTTGGGGACTGGATAGAGTTCCCTCACCCTTACCAACTTGGCTGATGACACTGCCTGCCAGAAAGAGCCATGGCATGTTTGTGTGACTTTGGAAACCCCCAGTGAGATGGCCAGCATGCAGCATTCAGGAAGCGACAGCTACTGTTGTCATTGTGGCCAGTTAATGCCCTGCTCAGAGATTCTGCCAGCTCTCCCGGCAGATCCACATCAGGCACTGCAGGCTGTCCAACAGGACTGTCACCCGTGTGCCGGCCACAGGGGCACCGAGCTGAGCAGGGCTCATTCCTCTCCTTAAGAGCTTGCTGGGAGGTGGGGAAGCCAGGTGCCACCACCGTCATATGGGGTCTTGGTGCTCCGGGAGCAGAGGACCCAGAGGGGCTCCACATGCCTTGCTAAGGAGGGTGGCTTCTCTTGGAGCCACCCGAGCCACAGAGGGACCAACACCTCCAACCGGCCTCCGTGTCAGTCAGAGCAGACCTCCTCTGGTTACCTTTAATGCTATGGTCCCCAAAGGGACCTCTCTCTGCCCTTTTGACTTTCTCCCTGGGACATCAAGCCCTGAAATCTCCCCTTGGCCGGAATGAGAAAGGAAGAAATAGTAATAGCTATCCAGAGGAGCTACAACCTCTAAATGTGTGCTCTGGGCCAGCTACAGCTGAGTATGGCGTTATCTCATCGAATCGCCCAGGAAGCCTATGACATAGGCACCATTGCTCTCCATATCTCACAAAGGAGAAACTGAGGCACCAACTGCTATATCTCATGTTCAGGGTCACATGACTGGTAGTGGCTGTGCTGCATTGCCATCCTCTCAAAACATCATACAAGTGGTTCTCAACCCTGACTCCCATCAAAGGTGCCAATGCCCGGGTGCCACCACAGACATAGATTTGGGGGGCAAGGAGTAAGCGTTGGTGTGTTTTAAAAGTTCCCCAGGAGATTTTTGCCATGCGTTCAATGTTGAGGTCTCCTGCCCCTCACACTCCTGCACGCAGAAGGAGCACCCCAGGCTAGGGTGGATTTGTCAGGTGCCAGGCTGCACCCAGGAAAACACCTCTACCCGGCTGTCCCAGGAGAGGAAGAAGAGACAGCAAGGGTGCGTGTCAGCGGTTTCTCCCCAGTGGAGCGACTGGGGGGGGGGGCTCCCAGGGCCCAGACACAAAGGCTCCCTCTGCCCCAGGCAGTGCTCAGACGCCGCCCTGCTTACCCAGCCCAGTCTGAACTCTGCCCACATCTGGGGCCAGCCCCTCAACCCCCACATTCCAGAGCAGGGACCCCATGAGGCAGGAACAGACAGGGCTTTCAGGGTACATGCCTGCCGGGGGATGAATTATTATCAAGAATTATCTGCCCTGAGCACGGGGTGGCATTTCACGTGCCAAAGGTTGGCTGGCCCCGCCCTGGCCCTGGCTGCTCGGCTCCAGGGCCCTCATTCCAGCTGTGCAAGGACAGAAACTTTATTCTCTTCCACAGCCAGGGGCCTCCGCCCCCACCATCTGTGCAGCACCCCCTCAGTGAGCCCCCCACCCCCAGCCCCACTCAGGGGCCAGAGCCTCCCTTCTCCACGGCTTGGCATGGAGCGGATTAGATAAGGGTGATTCAAAAGTCAAGTTTCTCAAATCTTCTTAAGCTGGGGATTTTTATTGACAGGGAATGTCATTGTTACCAAGATGTCAGACCCAACCTGTTCTGGCTTTTCTGCGTGAGGCCCTGACAAGTGCAAACAGCTGGCATGAGCTTCCCATGGAAGGAGCCAGGGCTTTTGGAGCCAGACAGCTCCTCGGGTTGAGTCCCAGTTCTGCCACCTGCCACCTGTGGGACTTGGGCGCTCTACATGTAGTCTCTGATCTGTTTCCTCATCTGTAAAATGGGATGACAACCGTGAGGTTGAAGTGAGATAATAGACGTGAAAAAGCTCTACGTGGGGACGTGGAGGGCATACAGCAGTGCAGGGCACAGTGACTGTAAGGGACCTCAAAGACTGATGCGGGGCACCACCTTCATTCTGGTCCCCAGCGCCTCAGCTTGAGGCAGACCCAAATTGAATTGTCAGCAAACCCAAGCATATTCTCAAAACTGATGACCGTCCTTGCCTTCTATACCAGAGAGCAGGAAGGGCAACGGTGCCTGCTCAGATTGATTGGTAGTGGCTGCCATTGGGAGCTGCCCCAGGCCCAGGGAGAACACTGAGCGATTAGCGATGTCTGCCACAAGAACAAGAGATTCCAGTAGTGGAATGTACGCTAAATTTTGCCATTTCTATTTTAGGGTTAGGTCTAATTGTTTCTCACTCTAGTTTAGCCTGAATTTCTGTGACAGCCTCCACACAGTTCTTTCTGCTTCTTTCCACCCTCTGAACCTCGACTTCAGCTACTACAGTAAACTTGAAAATGAAAATCTCCTTTCACTCCTTTACCTTTCACTGTCCCGTGGCTCCTCCCATTGCTCTGAGGATCAAACCCTGCTGCCTTCAAGGCCTCACTCACCCTCCAGGCTCATCCCTGGTCACTCACTTCCAAATATCCCAACCTCAAACCCTGTCGAACTGAGGACCTTTAAGAACTGATATGTGCGGATTTGAGGCAGCTCGGAAAGTCAAACTGAAAACCCTGTGCCCAGACTCACAAGATCAGATCACAAGTAGAGGGACAGCCCAGAGACCTCACTGATTGTGGTGAGTGAGTTTAACCAACTGGAGGGAGCTGGCAAACTTCCAGGGAACCCTGAGGTGCCGTGCTGTTTAGCAAAGCTGTCGTCCTGCTCACCCCTAACCGCTCTGATTGGATTAGTCCTGGGTTGCCCCTGCGAAGGGGAATTTTCCCTCCTCTCTCTCCTGATTGCCCATTCCAAGACAAATCCCTTCATCAGCAAGATGCAGGGCAGAGGCTTCCAGGCACCACTGTGTCCAAAGCTTTTTTGTCCAGGGCCCAGGCATGCATGAGGGTCTCTGCCCCACCAGAGGCCAGTGGGGTTCTTCTCCGTCCCCTCTCAGTCCCAGCTCTTGCTACTCCCCTGATATTTCCATCTCTCACTTTCACAGACTCCTCCCCTGAGGTCCTGCTCTGGCCAGGCGCGGGGAAGAGCCTTGGAGATTCAGATATGTCACAATCCGAGTGGACACTGGACATTCACTGTCAGTGAACCTGACAGGAAGGATTGGTGGTCCAGAAACAGCCCGCATCGCATGGCTGGGGAACGAAAATCTTATAAACAAATCCTTCTCTGTTTTTGAAAATTTGGCATCTTTACTGAAATCACTAAGGAAGAGTCTAGGCTTGCTAAAGAGGCAACCATTTGAATGAGTTCCTTGAGGGAAAATAGCTTCTTTAAAGAAAAGAATCCAAACAGGTTTTCTTTCTTCTTTCCTTTTTTTCTGTTTTAACTTTTTCCATTGACGTAATGTCAAAGTTATAGAAAAGTTACAAGACTAGCACTAAGGATTTCCATATACTCTTCCCCCAGATGCACCAATTATTCACGTTTTGTGACATCTGCTTTATCATTTTCTCTGTGAATCTTTTTTTTCCAAACCACTTGAGGAGAAGTTGCAAATATGATACCCCCTTTCCCCTTAAATACCTCAGTGTATATTTCCTGAGAACACGGATATTCACATGACCACAGTACAATGAGCAAAATCAGGAAATTGAACGTTGATGTAATAGCACATCTAACTTACGGTCTTAGAGCAAAGTCTTTCTAGTCCGTGATCCAATCTACGATAACAAGTTACATTTGAGGCCCTGGCCGGTTGGCTCAGCGGTAGAGCGTCGGCCTAGCGTGCGGAGGACCCGGGTTCGATTCCCGGCCAGGGCACACAGGAGAAGCGCCCATTTGCTTCTCCACCCCTCCACCGCACTTTCCTCTCTGTCTCTCTCTTCCCCTCCCGCAGCCAAGGCTCCATTGGAGCAGAGATGGCCCGGGCGCTGGGGATGGCTCTGTGGCCTCTGCCCCAGGCGCTAGAGTGGCTCTGGTCGCAATATGGTGACGCCCAGGATGGGCAGAGCATCGCCCCCTGGTGGGCAGAGCGTCGCCCCATGGTGGGCGTGCCGGGTGGATCCCGGTCGGGCGCATGCGGGAGTCTGTCTGACTGTCTCTCCCCGTTTCCAGCTTCAGAAAAATGAAAAAAAAAAAACAAGTTACATTTGATTGTCACATCTCTTCAGTCTGCCTGACCTCCAGAGCACTTCCTCAGCCTTTCCTTGTCTTTCGTGACATTGTCATTTTTTAAGAGTACACATTTTGTGGAATATTCTTCAACTTGCATTTGTCAGATGTGTCCTCATTCAGGCTACGCATTTGGGGCAGGGAAGCCATGGAAACGATACTATGTCTTTTCCGGTGTGTCCCATTAAGAAGCACTTCATGTCAATTTGTCCTTTAATGAGTGATGGTTACTTTGATCCCTCGATTAAGGTGGTGTCGGTCAGTTTTAGCTACTGTGCAATTACCATCTTCTCTTTACAAGTAATAAATATTTTGTGGGGGAATAATTTGAGACTATCCAGATATTTTCACTACACTTTCACCCTCTAGCTTTAGCACCAAGATGATCCTTACCTATATTAATTATCACTCTGATGATGGCAAATTATTACTCTGATGATAAAATTTCTTTCATTAGTGGTCAGAATTCTGCTGTAAAGAAGAGTGTACAAAAAATGTGTGTTTGTATAGACGATGGACCCATGCATTGTTATCTTATTCGATGGGTTCCAGATTAATACCGTCAATATTTGCTTGATAACCAAGTTGTTCCAGGTTTGGCCAGTGAGAGCTCATTCAAGCTGGCTGCTCTGTCCTGATGAGTCTGTATTATTCACTGAGCACTTCCTTCCTTTGTGGTATGAAACGATGCTCCAGGCTTACCTTGAATTTCCTCTGTCCTTACCCAGCAGTCAGGCGTTTCTTTAAGGAGCCCTGGTTCCTTGGTGGAGGACGACATTTAGACAAGGACCTGGGTGCTAAGTGGGCTCGCTGGTCCCAGAGTATGTGTTCCTGGGTCCTCTCAGTGGACAGAAGTAGGAAATAGGTACAAACTTGAAAATACAAGTCCAGGAGTTCTTGATACTTCCAGTTCCATCCAGTCCGATACTGCAGCATATTGGTCTTTCCTGTTCCTGTTTGTATCTCCTTCTACAACAGTGAGAAACTTGGCTCTCAACACCCTCAACATATTTTGTTTTTCCCTCAACCCTCCAATACACAGAGAGCATTTCACAGTTCTAACCCATGCCACAGTCCAAGAAAAACAAGCCTCTTAGTTAGGGTTCAGCACTTGTTTGCAATTCTTTTTCTCTTTAGACTGAGGGTATATATCAAAGTTCTGTGTTCAGAAGTTACACGTGTTAGTTCTTTTCTTCCTTTAGTGTAGTTGGTTATTCATCTGAAATGTAATTTGATAATTTATAAATACTTCATTTGAGATTTTTGCTTTTTTCCTTTGCTTATTTTAGTTCTCTTATAAATAATGTGTAACCAAAATTTCCTTTTCCTGCTTTTCAGCTTGTCTTGTTGTTGTTATTGTTGTTGCTTTATTAAAGGAAATTTATCCATTTACGTGTATAGTGAAAGCTCACGTCTGGTCTTTTCCCTGACAGGTTGTTTGCGTATTTTAATTTGTTCACTTCTTTGATCTGAATGGGAGAGAGTTAAGAGCCCCTTTTATCTGCCAGTGCCTAGCACCTGGGCTGGAGCATGGTCATGCCCAGCAAACGTTTGTGGACCATTAATGGAAGCTCAACAAGCAGCTTTCCCTTGTACCCGGATAGACGCAGGCTCTTGACCTTCCTGTGATGATAACACTAGCTCAGCAGTGACCACTTAGTTGAAGAATTATGAAAAGTCTTAGCAAAGGGCTTAGATATGGTAATCACTGAATAAATTCTATCTGTTATTTACTAAGCATTGATGAAGAACCAGGCATGGTACTATGTTATCTTATTTAATCCTCACAGTGATCCTATTTTACAGATGGGGAAAGCTGGGGCTTAGGGGAGTTATTTTTTACATCTAGGAAGCAGTTGAGTTGGGATCTGAATCCAGATCTGACTTCAGAAAGCCCCCTTAACCCACCACATGTCCCTGCCTCTGCATGTTCAGAGACAAACACATATGCAGTCCCAGGAACTGGGAAGCTCTTGCTCACAAGGTCAAAGTTTCCTCAGCTGGACCCGGCTGCCAGCCAGTTCCCTGGAAACCCACAACCCAATGGAGGTTTGTGTCAGGAAGTCAGAGCCACGAGAGCATAAGGAAATGCTCCTTTGATGGCTTAGAAATCTACCTCCATAGTATGTCCTCTCCATCAAAGTAAACATGATTTTAAAGGTTTGGCCAAAATATGGTATAAATAATGACAGTCAACACTGATGAGAAGTAATTCTGGGACAGGCCCTTTACACTGGGATTTCTCAGCCTCAGCACTGTTGACATTTGGGACCAGATCATTCTTTGTTGGGGGGGGCAGAGGGGGCTGCTCTAAGCACTATAGGATGTATAGTAACGTCTCTCCCTCTTCCTCCTCTCTTTCTCTCTACAAAAAATTAATTAAAAAAATTTAAGACTTTAGCCTGACCAGGCGGTGGTGCAGTGAATAGAACGTCGGACTGGGATGCGGAAGGACCCAGGTTCGAGACCCCGAGGTTGCCAGCTTGAGCGCAGGCTCATCTGGCTTGAGCAAAAAGCTCACCAGCTTGGACCCAAGGTCACTGGCTCGAGCGGGGGGTTACTCAGAATGCTGAAGGCCCGCAGTCAAGGCACATATGAGAAAGCAATCAATGAAAACTAAGGTGTCCCAACAAAAAACTGATGATTGATGCTTCTCATCTCTCTCCATTCCTGTCTGTCTGTCCCTATCTATCCCTCTATCTGACTCTCTCTCTGTCCCTGTTAAAAAAAATAAAAAATTAAAAAAAATTTAAGACTTTATTCATTTTAGAGAGGGGAGGGAGAAAGAGAGAGAGAGAGAGAGAAGGGGAGAGGAGCAGGAAGCATCAAATCCCATATGGTTTTGAACTGGTGACCTCAGTGTTCCAGATCGACGCTTTATCCACTGTGCCATCACAGGTCAGGCTATATAATTTATTTTTGAACTTAAAAAAGAAAGATGTCTTTGACGATTGGGTAAAGAAAAACTTAAAAACCACATGTAGGCTCTGGCCAGTTGGCTCAGTGGTAGAGGGTCAGCCTGGCATATGAAAGTCCTGAGTTTGATTCCCAATCAGGGCACACAGGAGAAGTGACCATCTGCCTCTCCACTCCCCCTCCTCCTTTCTCTCTCTCTCTCTCTCTCTCTCTCTCTCTCTCTCTCTTTCTCTCCTGCAGCTATGGCTCAAATGAGCAAGTTGCCCCCCCACCCATGCTGAGGAGGGCTCCATGACCAGCCTCAGGCGCTAAAATAACTCAGTTGCTGAGCAACGGAGCAGTGGCCCCAGATGGGCAAAACATCAGCCCCATAGTGGGCTTTCCAGGTGGATCCTGGCTGGGGCGCATGTGGGAGTCTGTCTCTCCACCTCCCTGCCTCTC
Source organism: Saccopteryx leptura (assembly GCF_036850995.1). NCBI lineage: Eukaryota > Metazoa > Chordata > Mammalia > Chiroptera > Emballonuridae > Saccopteryx > Saccopteryx leptura. Next base: position 10,647,177 of record NC_089504.1, on the reverse strand, counting down.
ACTTGATTAGAAAAACAAAAAAGGCATAGTATGGTTTATTTATTTATTTATTTATTTATTTATTTATTTATTTATTTTTTACAGGGACAGAGAGAGGGATAGATAGGGACAGACAGACAGGAACGAAGAGAGATGAGAAGCATCAATCATCAGTTTTTCGTTGCAACACCTTAGTTGTTCGTTGATTGCTTTCTCATATGTGCCTTGACCGCAGCCTTCAGAAAACCGAGTAACCCCTTGCTTGAGCCAGCGACCTTGGGTCCAAGCTGGTGAGCTTTTTGCTTAAGCCAGATGAGCCCGCACTCAAGCTGGCGACCTCGGGGTCTCGAGCCTGGGTCCTTGGCATCTCATTCTGACGCTCTATCCACTGTGCCACCGCCTGTCAGGCGGTTTTATTTCTATAAAATTTTGTGTGTATATATAGCAACAGGGAAAGTGCTACTTGTTTTTGTTTTTTATTTTAGAGAGATAGAGAGGAAGGAAAAGAGAGAGAGAGAGAGAGAGAGAGAGAGAAACATTGACTTGTTGTTCTACACATTTATGCATTCATTGGTTGATTTCTTGAATGTGCCTTGCCTGGGAATTGAACCCACAACTTTGGTGCCTCGGACGACACTCCAACCAACTGAGTTACCTGGCCAGGGCAGGAAAGTGCTATTTGTAACAAGAGGTGATTGAGTAGCTCTTGCACTTGTTTAGGACGTTATCTGACAGGATGCTTGGTGTGACAGGGAGGCAGGGCATAAAAGCCACATTGTGTGTGTTTCACAGAAACGTCAGAATGGGCAAATCCATCAGGGCAGAACGGTGAGCACTTTCCAGGGGCTGTGGGAGGTTATGAGGATTGGGGAGTGACTGACAATGGGGACAGGCTTTCTTTAGGGGGTGACAAAATCTTCTGGAATAAGATAGTGATGATGGTTACACAACCATGCAAACTTACTACAAGCCACTGAATTGTATACTCAAAAAGGATGAATTTTATAGTCTGAATAATATTTCTATGAAACAAAAATTTTGACAGAACTGCCAGGAAAAACTGACAAGTCCAAAACCATGATTAGGAAGCACACAGATGTGAACCCACTTTTCTGCCGGGTCTCCTGGCACCCTCCCCACCACTCTGTGTTTGAGCCCCAGTAGGCTCTTGGGTTAGAGGCTACTCCCTTGAATGGGCTTTAGTGGAGCCAAAGGACAGTTTGGGGGAGGCAGCTCTAGCCCCACCCTCGCAATCTCCACCAGCCCCCACTCCCAACCCCCATAAACCCCACAGTCCAGGTAAAAACAATGCGCTCGTCTCATTATACAATCATGGCGGGACCAACCCTTCATCTCCCACTTCCAACTAGACGGACACTCCCAAAACCCAATTCAAAATCAGTTAAACAACAGCAAAGTCCTGGGTAGAGCAGTCAAGACTGTTTAACCAAAATCTCAATGACAACATGAAGGACCCATATTCTTGCTCTTTTGCATGGCACACTCTCACATGTTGATCTTCTCCTTCGGGTGCAAAATGACTGCCGCAATTTTGGACATCACGTCATCACCACTAGTTTCCAGAGGCAGGAAGGACACTGGCGGGTTCTTCCCAGAAGTCTTCCTGTAGACCACTGGTCCCCAACCCCCGGGCCACGGACTGGTACCAGTCTGTGGGCCATTTGGTACCGGTCCGTAGAGAAAGAATAAATAACATATTATTTCCATTTTATTTATATTTAAGTCTGAACGATGTTTTATTTATTTATTTATTTTTAATATTTTATTTATTGATTTTTTAGAGAGAGAGGAGTGAGAGAGAGAGAGAGAGAGAGAGAAGGGGGAGGAGCAGGAAGCTTCGACTCCCATATGTGCCTTGACCGGGCAAGCCCAAGGTTTCGAACCGGCGACCTCAGTGTTCCAGGTCGACGCTTCATCCCACTGCGCCACCACAGGTCAGGCCCGATGTTTTATTTTTAAAAAATGACCAGATTCCCTCTGTTACATTCGTCTAAGACTCACTCTTGACGCTTGTCTCAGTCACGTGATACATTTATCCATCCCACCCTAAAGGTCGGTCCGTGAAAATATTTTCTGACATTAAACCAGTTCGTGGCCCAAAAAAGGTTGGGGACTACTGCTGTAGACCATTCCTTCTTTCTTCATAGAACTGGACCATGTGCCATCCCCCACCCCCAACCTCTGGCTAGTAGAGGAGGACCACCCTGGTTGGCTTGACTCCTCAGGGTTTACTTGAGTATATTACCACACTAGTTAATGGCGGAGACGACACCAGAACAAAATCTGGTCTTTGCAGCAAGGGAGGAAGAGGAGCCAGCAGCCAGCCCTGGTGGCCATGTGTCATTCCTTCTCCAAAGGTCCTGCCCTCTGCCTGACATGTTCTTTCTCAGTCTCTCCAGGTTAAGTCCTCTTTCCTTCACACCAACCCATCACCTCCTCTGGAAAGCCCTCCCTGTCCTCTGTGGCTAGGCCAAAGAACCAGCACTCTCTTCATAGCTCTGGCCATAGTTGGCCATAGTTACAACGAAATAATTATATGTGTCATTATTTGAGTAAGGTCTGCCCCATAGAGGCAGCTCTATCCTTTATTCCCAGGACCCAGCCAGAGCCTGGCACACAGTAGGTATTCAATAACCGGTTATGGGCTAGGCAAATGAATCAGCATGTTACAAGAGGCAGATGTGAGATCTGGAAGATGATGACAAGGGCTTCCTCTGGGCCTGACCAGGTGGTGGCGCAGTGGATAGAGCGTCGGACTGGGTCGCGGAGGACCCAGGTTCGAAACCCCAAGGTTGCTGGCTTGAGCACAGGCTCACCAGCTTGAGAGTGAGGTCACAAGCTTGAGCATGGGATCATAGACATGACCCAATGTTCCCTGGCTTAAGCCCAAAGGTCGTTGGCTTGAGCCCAAGGTCGCTGGCTTGAGTAATGGGTCATTTGCTCTTCTGTAGCTCCCCAGTCAAGGCACATATGAGAAAGCAATCACTGAACAACTAAGGAGCCGCAACAAAGAATTGATGCTTCTCATCTCTCTCCCTCCCTGTCTCTGTCCCTGTCTGACTCTCTCTGTCTCGCTTCCTCTGGGAGGTAAGGTTTTTATGAAAGTGCGCACACAGCAGCGTGCCCACGCTGAAGCAGAGCTCCAGGACTAAACAAACGACTTGCACTTACGCAAGTGTCCGGGACTGGGTGTGGGGTGCAGGGTCACCTTGTTTTCCTTTCTGTCCTTTTCTGGGTGCTTTAAACCTCTTTCAATGATGTGATTAGCGTCACTTACAAGGGGCTAGGTATTTTTACAAAAACAATGCCTTTATTATTATTTTAAGCAAAACATCATTTTCAACTGTTCTGATGTGGAAGGAACCCGTGGGGTGCTAAGAGCTTCCTTCCCTTGTTTTATTTCTCATCCTCTCTCCCCTGGCCTCTCTCCTGGAGCTTCCGATTCCTCCTCCTCCTCCCTCTGGGGGCAGGTAGGAGTTTGTCACAGAGGCCCAAACAGCTGCACTGGGCTCAGAATTAAGAACGAGGCAAGGCCTGACCCGCAGTGGTGCAGTGGGTGAAGTGTTGACCTGGAACGCTGAGGCTGCTGGCCAGAAACCCTGGGCTTGCCTGGTCAAGGCACATATGGGAGTTGATGCTTCCTGCTCCTCCCTCTGTTCTATCTCCTTCCTGTCTCTCTCTCTCCAATAAAAATGAATAAATAAAAATCTAAAAAAATAAAATAAAATACACTATTCAAAAAAAAAAGTGAGGCAAAAAGGTAACTTTCCATAAGAAAAATGATATACGCCTGACCGGGTGGTGGTGCAGTGGATAGAGCATCAGACTGGGATGCGGAGGACCCAGGTTCGAGACCCCCGAGGTCATCAGCTTGAGTGTGGGCTCATCTGGTTTGAGCAAGGCTCACCAGCTTGAGCCCAAGGTTGCTGGCTTGAGCAAGGGGTTACTCGGTCTGCTGAAGGCCCACGGTCAAGGCACATATGAGAAAGCAATCAATGAACAACTAAGGTGTCCCAACGAAAAACTAATGATTGATGCTTCTCATCTCTCTGCATTCCTGTCTGTCCCTATCTATCCCTCTCTCTGACTCTCTCTCTGTCTCTTTAAAAAAAAAAAAAAAAAGAATAATGATATAGGTATTTGTGTCTTGCTTTTCTTTTTCCCCAAAAGCAGGAGTTTGGGGGATTTGAAACATCTGGCTCTTTTAATAAAGAATTGAAATCTATTCCCAAAGATATGCCCAGGTTAATCATTTGTATGTGACTGCCCTGGCCCGGTAGCTCAATTGGTTAGAGCAGGGGTCCCCAAACTACGGCCCATGGGCCACATATGGTCCCCTGAGGCCATTTATCCGGCCCCCGCCACACTTCCAGAAGGGGTACCTCTTTCATTGGTGGTCAGTGAGAGGAGCATAGTTCCCATTGAAATACTGGTCAGTTTGTTGATTTAAATTTACTTGTTCTTTATTTTAAATATTGTATTTGTTCCCATTTTGTTTTCTTTTACTTTAAAATAAGATATGTGCAGTGTGCATAGGGATTTGTTCATAGTTTTTTTTATAGGCCGGCCCTCCAACAGTCTGAGGGACAGTGAACAGGCCCCCTGTGTAAAAAATTTGGGGACTCCTGGGTTAGAGTGTTGTCCCAGTATGCCAAGGTTGTGTGTTCAATCCCTGGTAAGGGCACATAGAAGAATCAAACAATGAGTGAATAAATGGGTGGAACAACAAATCGATGTTTCTCTCTCTTTCTCCCCCTGCCTCTCTCTCTCTCTAAAATCAATGCATAAAGTGAAAACTTAAGTAATCTTTAAAAAGATATTAATAATTTGTATGTGATGACATGTTCACTTGTTCATTGACTCATTCATTCACTGGTGTCTGCCCCCGTGCCCAGCCCCTCCTGACTATGGGGAATATAGAGATGGATTAGATCTGGTGCCTGTCCCCGGGGAGATAGTCCCAACTATCCCTTCAAACTATGACGAGTGCTCTAACGGAAGCTGGGTGGCATGATGGAGCAGAGACTGACTGTCATCCCAGGGAAGGGACATTTGAGATGGGTTGTGAAGAATACCTAGGAGGTTGCCAGGCAGAAAGGATGTGGAGAGGCATTCCAGGCAGAGGCGCAGAGGCTGAGGCAGCCCAGTGCATAGAGCACGTGGTCCAGAGCATGGCAGTATATAGCCAGACTGCCTGGGTTGGCCCCTGCCTTACCTTTCTCTTAGCTGTATGATCTGGAGCGAGTTTTTTACACTCTGGCTTCAGTTTCTTCGTCTACTCAATGGAGATACTGACAGTACCTCCCCCACAGGGCTGATGAGGATTAACCCAGATAAATGACCTGAGATCTTACACCAGCCCTGCACAGGGTAGACCTTAGAAAGCTGCTAGCTCCTTGTTCCTGAGCAATGGGTGCTGCACATGAAGGTGGGGAGACCAAGCTGAGGCTGGGGGAGCGGATGGGAGCTGGGCAAGTTCTCAGCAGGAGAATGACAGGGTCAGATCCGGTGTCTGCAGGGGGAGGGTGGACGTGAGGGGTGAGTAGAGAGAGACCCAGGGGTCAGCATGCAGTGGCAAGGCTGTGAGCACAGGGGAGAGGCTGTGTTAGGGGCTGAACCGGGTCTCCTCGGGTTCGTATGTTACAGCTTTATCTTCCGGTGGCTGAGAGTGTGACTGTATTTAGAGATAGAGTCTTTCAAGAGGTAAGTAAGGTAAAACAATGTCATTAGGGTGGGTACTAACCCAGTGTGACTGGGGTCTTTATAAGAAGAGAATAGGAGGAGACAGTGCCCAGAAAAGACCGTGTGAAGGCACAGTCAGAAGGCAAACGACTACAAGCAGAGGAGAGAGGCCTCGGAAGGAACCCGCCCTGCGAAACCTTGATCTCAGACCTCCAGCCTCCAGAACTAGGAGAAAAACCAGTTTTTGTTGTTTAAGCCATGCAGTAGGATACTTTGTTGTGGCCTGAGCAAACCAATACAGAGTTTTTTGTTTTGTAGTTTTTAAATTTTGAATTGGTTTAACTGAATTTTACAGAAACCTGATTGGCATTTAGTGTATAACTAGAAGTCCAGTCACAAGTCTACAAAGATGGACATACAATGCCAGAATTCCTCAAAAGCAGCTAATATAATTTTCTCCTTTTGCAGAAAACATGCATTATCTGCTACATGTTGGCCAAAATCAGTTTCTACAAGAAGAGATAGTACGATACAGTAAATAAGAAAACTAGCCTGGCCCTGGCCGGTTGGCTCAGTGGTAGAGCGTCGGCCTGGCGTGCAGAAGTCCTGGGTTCGATTCCCGGCCAGGGCACACAGGAGAGGCGCCCATCTGCTTCTCCACCCCTCCCCCTCTCCTTCCTCTCTGTCTCTCTCTTCCCCTACCGCAGCCGAGGCTCCATTGGAGCAAAGATGGCCGGGGCGCTGGGGATGGCTCCTTGGCCTCTGCCCAGGCGCTAGAGTGGCTCTGGTCGCAACAGAGCGACGCCCCGGAGGGGCAGAGCATTGCCCCCTGGTGGGCGTGCCGGGTGGATCCCGGTCGGGTGCATGTGGGAGTCCGTCTGACTGTCTCTCCCCGTTTCCAGCTTCAGAAAAATACAAAAAAAAAAGAAAAAAGAAAAAAGAAAACTAGCCTGACCAGGCGGTGGCACAGTGGATAGTGCATCAGATTGGTATAAGGAGGACCCAGGTTTGAAATCCCGAGGTCACTAGCTTGAGCATGGCATCATAGACATGACCCCATGGTCACTGGCTTGAGCCCAAAGGTCGCTGGCTTGAGCAAGGGGTCACTCGCTCTGCTGTAGCCCCCCACCCGCCCCCCATCAAGGCACATATGAGAAAGCAATCAATGAACAACTAAGGAGCTGCTACAAAGAATCGATGCTTCTCATCTCTCTCCCTTCCTGTCTGTCTGTCCCTATCTGTCCCTCTCTCTGACTCGCTCTCTTTCCCTGTCAATAAATAAATAAATAAGAGAACCGGTTGTGAACAACAGGTAATAAAAGAAGTTTGCTGGTTGATGTAAAAGAAGGAACAGTACCTTTCATCAAACAAGCCCTCCAGCATGGGGAGACCTGTGTTGCTGTGCTGCACAGTGATGCGTCACCAGGAAGTAAGGAACTTTCTGGTAGTTAAATCAAACATTTGAGAAGATATAAACTTTCAGGCCACAGCGGTCCATTACTTGTGCAGTGGAAGGGGTGCAGGCATCCTGACTTGGGTTCCCAAGCTGGGGACTGTAAACAACCTCAAGGCATCTTGAGCTCTTCAACCTTTGCCTGTTTGTCCTTTCTGTACAAGATCAGCCCAGGGCACAGGAGTGTCTCCTGTGGCCATAAGACCTTCCAGCTCCACACGTCACTCCTCGTGGGGATCTGTAATTGGGAGGTGTGATGCCAGAAAGCATAGGATGGACCGTTTCTCCAAGGCCTTGTCCATCTTATATATAGCTCTTGTCCATCTTATCCGGGGATCAGTGGACACTTGGCTAAGTGGCCGCTGAACACACAAAGGGATATTAATAAATACTTGTGGCCCCAAAGCCTCCAATGCTTGTAGACATGTACCTGAAAGCATGTCATCTAATGTCAGGACAAACCTTGTCCCTCCAGAGAGGGACTTCCACTCTGCGTTTATCAAAGAGGCTTTTCCATGTAGACTAAGGGGGTTTAAAGAGATTTCAAACCAACTGAAAGGACTTTCCTTCAAATACAGGGTTTTACACATTTCATGAAGTTCTTCCAAAGATCTCAGAGTCCCGGGTAACCAGCTGCAGGCCCTAAAGCTCATCGTGCGTGCAGCCTCCGGCCTGGTTTGAAATCTTCCACACTGCCTGCCTCCTAAACAGGGCACTCCACCTAAGCTAAGCTAGTATCTTTTCTCCTCAGCACAATTTAAGGAGGAAAATGAGTCCAATAACAGCTTCAGACCAGAACAATATCAAGCTAGGTCTGTTTTTACTATACGCTATGACTATCCATGGTAATACAAAGGAAGAGGGTGTGGTGAACTGTCAGGCCCGGCTACTCCAGAAGTCAGGCCCAGAGAGACAAGCTCCGAGGTCCCTGCTCGGCCGTGACCGAGCCTCAGAAAGGAGCGATGTGGGAGAGGCTGGGCGTTGACTGGCGGTGGAAGCTGAGGGTCAGAAAGGACAACCCCTGGTTTCTGGCTGACACAAGAGGTGGAAGGAGGTGCCGTCACCTTCTATGGGATGGGGTGGGGGGGGACAAAAAGGGTGAAACCCAATGCTTGCTCACGGGACACATCCACGATAGGAAACGCGCCGGGAGGAGACGTGGGCCTCTGCTCAGCCTTCACCGCTCCCAACTCATGCCTCGTAGACTCCTCAGCCCCCCGCCCTGCAACGGCTCCACCAGTGCTGCGGGCTTGCCAGCTCCAGGCTCTGGTGACAGGGGCTGTCACACCCAGGCCCAGGGCAGCCTGGGTGGGGCACCACCAGCTGGGTATTGCCTCAGTGTGAGGGAGTGGAAGGAAGAGAGGCCCAACTAAGGCAAGGCTCCAGAGATAGGGTGCAGGGTGCCCATCCTTCCAGGAAAACAGGCTGGTCACCAGGATACAGCTCATCGTCTTGCAGCTGGTCCAGCTGACGTTGTAGTTATTTGGGCACATAGGGGCTATTAGGTGACTCCTTCACCCACTACCCAGGTGTTACATGTCTCCTCAGGCTCAGAGCGGTGAAGTCACTCATTCAGGGACACACGGTTGGTTGGACAGGCCTGGCTCACACTGGAACCCATGCTCTGGTGGCAGGTTTCATTCCAAGTTTTCCTTCAAAGCGGACTTGGGTGATCCCCACTGACCTTTCACAGTATCTTCGAGAGCATGCAGATTACACAAAGCGAGGTCCTCTCTGAACATGTGTTTCTCAATTTTATGTTTAAGAAATTTGTCTTTCCTTTTCTTTTAAAGGAGGTTGCAAGGCTCATTTAAAAATATTTAAGTGTAAGAACTTGGAAGACGTTGGAGGCCGGAAACAGTAATTACCGCAAAGCACTCAGTCGGCATAAACGCCTGCCAATTCCTGGACCATCTGGGGAGTCCAGGCCCTGCCCCAGAGCGACCCTTGGGGAGCACCACACCCCCTCAGGGGTCCTGGCCAAAGCCACTTCCGCGGACTTGGCCGGAGCTCTGAGCCTGCCTGGAAGCTGGCCCACTTCCCAGCTGCGGTTTTTGCCCTGATGTGCTGGGAGCCATCCCACGGTCTGAGGCCTGGCTCCTCGCCTCCCAGGGGAGGCTGGAGGAGAACTGAAGCCTGGATGAAGGGGGGCCTGGGTTCAAATCCCACCTCCACCTTCTCCAGGTCCACAAGCCCTGAGGGTAGGCTCTGGAACCAGACCCTGGGTTAGAACCCAGACTTGACCACTTCCTGTGTGGTGTTGAGCAAATCATTGCCACCTGCACTTCAGTTCCATCCCTCACACAAGGATTAGAACGGTACTGACCTCGCAGGCGTAGGTTAAATGACCCAATATGCGTAAAATTCTCAGAACAGTGTCTGACACAAGTGCCCAGTAAATGTGGAGTGTCACAGTAACAGTGTCTTTGAGCAGCGCCCCTGTACCTCCCGTAGCCTGTTGCCCCATCTGTACAATGGAAATGGTCAGCTCTGATGAGCTAATTAAATGAGATGATGCACGTAACACACTGAGCACAGCTCCTGGTGACTAGTGAACGTTCAGCAAATTCTTAGCAATTATCACAAAGCCCTTCTGGGAGGCTCATGCTCTGGAAAAACTTCCTGAGGTTAAAGGATTAAATGAACAAGAACAGAGGCAATGCCAAGTCATCTAACAATCCCTAGAGCAAGGGGGCCAGCAGCCCCCAGGCCCTGCAAGCGTTTTGGTAAATGGCACAGGGTCGGCACAGGGACGCAGAGCCGTGGGCAGGCTGGGAAGCAGCTCATTCTGATGCAGAGGTGGGAGGCTGGCAGCAGGGAATTCTGGGATCAAAAGCAGCTGGAGGATGTCAGCTGTGGGGCTGGGGGACTGAGCTCAGGGAGGGACGCTGCCAAGGCAGAGGGCAGGGTGCGGTGTGGCAGTCTGCAAGCTGAGACTGTGGGTGGACGGGGGCAGGGTTCCAATCTGGCCATGAGCTCAGGCAAGTCCCTGCCCCTCTGAGCCACTTTCCTCATTAAGTGGGGCCAATGGTATTCAATGACTCGAAGAATACCCGTGTGCTCCACGCCAGGTACTCAGGGGGTGCTCAGTAACAAGGCTGTTACGACAACCTGGAAGCCTGGTCAGGTGTGGGGGGGACAAGCTGATAACAGACCCACCTGACTGCACCTGAGCCAGCCCAGGCAAGCCACCCGGGCAGAGGACCCCTGCGCCTGGCCATTGCGGCCCCCTGCGCCTCCCCTCCTTGGCTCCCTCTGCAGGCTGAGGAAACCCGAGAGGTCTCCCTCTGCAGTCCTAAGCGGGGAAACAGATTTCCCAGCTAGTGGTGGGCCTGGCCCTGGTGCCAGTGGGCCCCGGAGAGAAGCTCCGTAGGTGAGGTTGCCCTCCCAGATGCTTCATGTTCCCCCACGCGCCATGCATGTTCCCCCACTTCCCGAGATGCCTTGGGCCCTTCCTCATGCCGGCTGGCATCAGGATCATCACAGGTCCCTCCCAGGCCCAGACACTGGGTCTTGCCATGTTGGGCATCCTGCCAGGAGCCTCACTCCACTTCCAGCACTGGCAGGATGGCCTCTGCCACAGGAGCCCTGTTGGGGCACTGGGTCAGACTTTGTCCTCTAGGGGGATTCATTCTTCAGACTTTCATTAATAACAGTAGTTTTGCACTTATAGTGTGCCAGGCATTGAACTAAGTAAGCTCTTACTGCCATAGAAAATCAACAACGGGCCTTGGCTGATTGGCTCAGTGTGTGGATGTCCTGGGTTCAGTTCTCAGTCAAGGCACACAGGAGAGGCGCCTAGCCGCTTCACCCCTCCCCCTCTCGCTTCCCTCTCTCTCTCTCTCTCTTTCTCTTCCTCTCCTGCAGCCATGGCTTGATTGGAGTGAGTTGCTTCTGGGCACTGAGGATGGCTCCATGGCCTCTACCTTGGACACTAAGAAGAGCTTGGTTGCTAAGGAACAAAGCAACACCCCAGATGGGCAGAGCATCGCCTCCTAGTGGGGTTGCCAGGAGAATCCTGGTTAGGGCACACACAGGAGTGTGTCTCTGCCTTTCCTCCTCTCACTGAATACAAAAGAAAGAAGAAAGAAAGAAAGAAAGAAAGAAAGAAAGAAAGAAAGAAAGAAAGAAAGAAAGAAAGAAAGAAAAGAAAAGAAAAGAAAGGGAGAAAGAAAGAAAGAAAGAAAGAAAGAAAGAAAGAAAATGAACACAAAACCTGTGAGGTAGGCTCCATGGTCCCATTCCTAGCTCAGAGCCATCCAAAACCTCACACAGCATCACAGATAAGGGGCCAACCCAGGCAGACTAACACCAGTTGCCCTCGCTCAGGAATCACACTGTCCTTGACTCTGTGGGAAGAGCACTGGTGGAGGAGTCTGTAGGCCAGGGCTCCGCCTCCCCCTGGTGACCTCAGGCCACCTTCCGACAGCAGCGGAGATGAGCCCTGCCGGTACCCCCTAGATAAGATCCTAGACAACGAATAGAACCTGCCGTTTCAGTCATGGCTCTTCAGAGAAACAGAACCGAGAGGATGGGTGTGTGTGTGTGTGTGTGTGTGTGTGTGTGTGTGTGTGTGTGTAAACTGAGGCTCAAGAGGTGACCAAATGAGAAAGTGAGAAATATGATTCTCATCCACATTTCTGTCCATGTTAATATTGTTAGAGAGTAGGATTTGAAGTGATTTTTATTGTTTTTCTTTATATCTTTCTCACTGTCTAGTATGTTTTAAAATTGCACATGCATAACTTTCATAATCACAAAAAACATTAAGTGATTTTTACTTTGAAAAAGAAAAGACTGATTTTCTGAGAATATATCTTCCTCTGTAGATGAAACATTAGAAAAACTTCTCAAAAACAGTGAAGAGGCTACAACTATATAATTGTCAAAAGACTCAGAAAGCCTGACCTGTGGTGGCGCAGTGGATAAAGCGTCGACCTGGAATGCTGAGGTTGCTGGTTCAAAACCCTGGGCCTGCCCAGACAAGGCACATATGGGAGTTGATGCTTCCTGTTCCTCCCCCCCCCCTCTCTCTCCTCTAAAAAAATTAATAAATAAAAATTAAAAAAAAAAAAGACTCAGAAAAAAGCAGAGACAGATCAGCCAAACATGCTGAGAGCTCCTGGCCGATCCAGGCAGGAGACGGGGGTGCTCATCGTATTATACTCCTGTGAGTTTACTTGTTCAAAATCAATACTTGATATGAGGGTGCTGTAGACATTTAAAATAACCCGAGAGGGGAGTAGGTGTTGATATAAATGGATCATATATTCATTACTAACCTAGGTGTTGGTTTTGGTAAAAGACTTCAGATTTTAATGGTTTAAGAGTACAGACTAAAAATTTTAGGACAACCACTGAAAATGCAAAATTCCCAAACTACTAGAAGGAAAAATAGATAATCAGAGTAAGATAAGAAAAGAGAAAAGGAAATGTGTCACAAACAAGAAAAATAGAAGGCACAAAAGAAGGTAGATTTAAAAACCCAAGAAGTCAGAAGTTACATTAAGTGTGATTGGACTCAATGATCCAATTAAAAAAGACACCTCTAAAATAAAAGGGTACAGCAAAGTCAAAAATAAAGATACACCATGCAAACAGCCAAAACAAAACTGATGTAGCTATGCCAATAGCAGACAAAATAGATGTGAAGGCCAAAATTATTGCTAGAAAGAAAGACATTTTATAACGAGAAGAGTTTTATTCATCGGGAAAATTAGCAATTTTGAAATGATGTGCACGTAGGCGGTTCTCTATGGGGCATGCCTGCGCCTTTCCCACCCCTCTCCCCTAGACACGATTTCTTTGCTTCTCTTTCTTTTAAACTCCAAGAGCCCTTCCTTTGCCTCTGTAACTTGTTTCCTGAGCCCATTTCTTCTATGGCTCACTTTCTCTAGCTCTGTGACTTTCTGAATAAACTTTCTCTTACTGTTTGGGGGGAAAAAAAGAAAAGAAATTATATACACTTAATAAAGTAACTTCAGCCTGACCAGGCGGTAGCGCAGTGGATAGAGCGACAGACTGGGACATGGAGGACCCAGGTTCGAGACCCCAGAGTCTCTGGCTTGAGCACAGGCTCATCTGGTTTGAGCAAGGTTCACCAGCTTGAGCCTAAGGTCATTGAGCAAGGGGTCACTCGGTCTGCTGTAGCCCCCGGTCAAGGCACATATGAGAAATCAATCAATGAACAACTAAGGAACCGCAATGAAGAATTGATGTCTCCCATCTCTCTCCCTTCCTGTCTGTCTGTCCCTCTCTCTGACTCAATCTCTGCCACAAAAAAATAAAAAATAAAAATAAAGTAACTTCAAAATATAGGACATAAATATTGGAAGAAATGCAGGGGATAAACAGATAAATCTCAGCATCATAAAGGGAGTGTATAACATTGTCCCTCAGGAATTGATAGACAAACACGGGGAAAATCAGAAAGAATCTAGATTAAGAAACCTGACCTAGCCCTGGCCGGACAGCTCGGTTGGTTGGAGCACCGACCTGAAGAGCAGAGGTTGCTGGTTCGGTCCCTAGTCCGGGCACATGCATGAATGGATTGGTGTTTCTCTCTCTCTCTCTTTCTCTCTCTCTTCCTTCCTCTCTTGCTAAAACTCAATAAATAAAAATTTTAAAAAAGAAGCCTGATCTAATGGATCCACCTAGAACCCACAGCCCACACTTGTGGAAGGCATGGCCTTTGCAAAGACAATGCAACATTTGCAAAAGGTGACCACATATTGGGCCATAAAGCAAAGAATTAATATCATTCTGAGCATGGTGTGACCACATGTATTCAATACAGAAATAAGTTACAAAAATGATAACTTATCATTTGGAAGTTAAGAAACACAGTTCAACCTGACCTGTGGTGGCGCAGCGGATAAAGCATCAACCTGCAATGCTGAGGTTGCCGGTTTGAAACCCTGGGCCTGCCTGTCGAAGCACATAGAACAAGCAACTACTACGAGTTGATGCTTCCTGTTACTCCCTGCTCTCTCTCTCTCCTCTCCTCACTCTAAAAAATAAATAAATAAAATTAAAAAGAAAGACAGAAAGAAAGAAACACATTTCAAAGACAATGTCATGATGAAAAACTCAAAAACAGGCAAAAGTTCTAGAAAGGCCCACTTGGGTCCTGGCGGAGGGGCAGCCGCCTAGGACCCCATCAGTCCTGGTCTGTTGGGACACTGGGCCGTGTGGCCATCTCAGCGCGTTGTTCCCGAGTTGTGTTTCAAAGCCAGCATTTATCACACACCCAGTGTGTGTGCCAGGACGGTGAGCTCTCTAGTGACTTCTCACCAGGAAGCTTTGTGGAAGCTCCATTCCCATCTCCATTCTACGGAGGAGAAAGCTGAGGCTTGGACAGGTCAGGTGACTCACCCCAAATCACCCAGCTATAAAGTAGCCGGGTCTGTTGGACTGTAGGTTTTTAATTACCCATGAAAGTGGTACAATTAATAATTCCATTTTTTGCCTGACCAGGCGGTGGTGCAGTGGATAGAGCGTTGGACTGGGATGCGGAAGGACCCAGGTTCGAGACCGGGAGGTCACCAGCTTGAGTGAGGGCTCGTCTGGTTTGAGCAAATAGCTCATCAGCTTGGACCCAAGGTCACTGGCTCGAGCAAGGGGTTACTTGGTCTGCTGAAGGCCCCACGGTCAAGGCACATATGAGAAAGCAATCAATGAACAACTAAAGTGTCACAATGCGCAACGAAAAACTGATGATTGATGCTTCTCAACTCTCTCCGTTCCTGTCTGTCTGTCCCTGTCTATCCCTCTCTCTGACTCTCTGTCTCTGTAAAAAAATAATAATAATAAAATAAAAAAATAAATAAAATAATTCCATTTTTTACGAGAGGAAACTGAGGTTTACGGCACAAGGCCAATAAATGGTAGGATTTGAACTGGGGATTTGACAGGTCTAAAAGGGCGTTAAGCCATTACAACGTGGAAAACTGAGGCTGAGGGCGGTGGGGACCCACATGGGCACACGCAGCTGGGAGTGGCACCAGGCTGAGATTCAGGCCTGAGCTTCTGGGAAGGGAAACAAGTCTGAGAGGAAATGACCACAAAGGCCTCCCACCCCACCCGGGCCGGAAGGAAAGGACAATGCCCCAGACAGACAGACTGAAGGAGGGGGCTTCTCACTCCCCAGCCCCAGACACAGGGGCACGGTGCTGACAGGAGTCCTTTATGGTGAGGTCTCGGGTGGGGGCAGCTGAGCAAACAGCAGTCCCGTGGCAGCGACACAAAATGGTCATTGAACAAGGCCCAGGCCTGGGGGAGGGGAGGGCTGCCTACAGGGCATCCAGTCCCGACCCTTTCAGCTCGATGAGGAAGCCCAGGCACTGGCCTGGGATCAGCCAGCCTGGCAGCATCCTTGGCTGGGCAACCGTGACGCCGGGGGTGGGGTGGGGGCAGAGTGCCGCTCCAGGCATGAGCAGATGAGCTCAGGAAGCTCCAAGCTGCCCTAGCTCCAGGTACATCGGAGCAGCCTGAGCCCAGAGAGGCCCAGCAAAGAGCTCCATGTCACACAGCAGGTGGAACCTGCTGCTCTCCCGGGACTGCTCCCGCTTGCTGGCTGGAGCTGTTTCCCACCCCACCCATCTCCAGCTGCCATCTACCAGCCATACCCTTGGAGGGCGGCACAAGGCTGATCAGATTTCCACAAGGCATGTGGTGCCAGGTGTGGCAGACAGTTGGAACGGCAGGTGGCAGAGGGGACAGTTGCTACAACAGGCTTCAGAGGATCACACACCACCGCAGCTGTTCTGCACCTGCTCTGGCTGCCCGAGAGGCCAGGCATCCTGTGCTAGGCCTGACCCGGGGTGTGTATCTTGGCTCTGCCACTGCAGCGGGTTGGTAACCAGTTTGGAGCCTCTTCCTCTCCCGGTCCTCCATGTCCCCATCCGCACACTACCCCCTGCCAGTGTGATGATGCAATGAGGTTTGCATAGCACGGCGCCTGCTGCCACTGTGACAGCTGGGTCATCATTATTACTGTCTCCTAGTAGCCTAAGGAGAAAGGACAGGCGGCCAGAGAACCTCTGCATGGAGGCCTGGTGGGCCACCTGACCCCTGGAGTTCAGTTCCTCCTCCCAGTGCAGGCTTCCTAAACCCCAACCTGGGCCAACCCCTTGTCCTTGCTGAATATTTCCCATGGCTCTCACAGCTCCCTTGCTGGTACCCCACTGCTCCCTCTGCTCCCCCCCACCACCACCACTGCTCCCCCCCACCACCACCACTGCTCCCCCCCACCACCGCTGCTCCCACTGTTCCCCCACCACCACCACTGCTCCCTCTGCTCCCCCACCACCACCGCTGCTCCCGCTGCTCCCCCACCACCACCGCTGCTCACGCTGCTCCCCCACCACTGCTCCCTCTGCTCCCGCTGCTCCCCCCCACCACCGCTGCTCCCTCTGCTCCCACTGTTCCCCCACCGCTGCTCCCTCTGCTCCCCCCCACCACCGCTGCTCCCTCTGCTCCCCCACCACCACCGCTGCTCCCTCTGCTCCCCCACCACCGCTGCTCCCACTGTTCCCCCACCGCTGCTCCCTCTGCTCCCCCCACCACCACCGCTGCTCCCGCTGCTCCCCCCCCCACCACCGCTGCTCCCTCTGCTCCCCCCACCACCACCGCTGCTCCCTCTGCTCCCCCACCACCGCTGCTCCCTCTGCTCCCCCACCACCGCTGCTCCCTCTGCTCCCCCCCCCACCACCGCTGCTCCCTCTGCTCCCCCACCACCACCGCTGCTCCCTCTGCTCCCCCCACCACCACCGCTGCTCCCGTTGCTCCCCCACCACCACCGCTGCTCACGCTGCTCCCCCCCACCACCGCTGCTCCCTCTGCTCCCCCCCCACCACCGCTGCTCCCTCTGCTCCCCCCCCACCACCGCTGCTCCCTCTGCTCCCCCCACCACCACCGCTGCTCCCTCTGCTCCCCCACCACCACCGCTGCTCCCTCTGCTCCCCCACCACCACCGCTGCTCCCTCTGCTCCCCCCCCCACCACCGCTGCTCCCTCTGCTCCCCCACCACCACCGCTGCTCCCTCTGCTCCCCCACCACCACCGCTGCTCCCTCTGCTCCCCCACCACCACCGCTGCTCCCTCTGCTCCCCCCACCACCACCGCTGCTCCCGCTGCTCCCCCCCCCCACCGCTGCTCCCTCTGCTCCCCCCCCACCACCACCGCTGCTCCCTCTGCTCCCCCCCCACCACCACCGCTGCTCCCTCTGCTCCCCCACCACAACCGCTGCTCCCTCTGCTCCCCACCACCACCGCTGCTCCCTCTGCTCCCCCACCACCGCTGCTCCCTCTGCTCCCCCACCACCGCTGCTCCCACTGTTCCCCCACCGCTGCTCCCTCTGCTCCCACTGTTCCCCCACCGCTGCTCCCTCTGCTCCCCCACCACCGCTGCTCCCACTGTTCCTCCACCGCTGCTCCCTCTGCTCCCACTGTTCCCCCACCGCTGCTCCCTCTGCTCCCACTGTTCCCCCACCGCTGCTCCCTCTGCTCCCCCACCACCACCGCTGCTCCCTCTGCTCCCCCCCCCCACCACCGCTGCTCCCGCTGCTCCCCCACCACCACCGCTGCTCCCTCTACTCCCCCACCACCACCGCTGCTCCCGCTGCTACCCCACCACCACCGCTGCTCACGCTGCTCCCCCACCACCACCGCTGCTCCCGCTGCTCCCCCACCACCACCGCTGCTCCCGCTGCTCCCCCACCACCACCGCTGCTCCCGCTGCTCCCCCACCACCGCTGCTCCCGCTGCTCCCCCCCCACCACCGCTGCTCCCTCTGCTCCCCCCCCACCACCGCTGCTCCCTCTGCTCCCCCCCACCACCGCTGCTCCCTCTGCTCCCCCACCACCGCTGCTCCCTCTGCTCCCCCACCACCGCTGCTCCCTCTGCTCCCCCCACCACCGCTGCTCCCTCTGCTCCCCCCCACCACCGCTGCTCCCTCTGCTCCCCCACCACCGCTGCTCCCTCTGCTCCCCCCACCACCACCGCTGCTCCCTCTGCTCCCCCACCACCGCTGCTCCCGCTGCTCCCCCACCACCACCGCTGCTCCCTCTGCTCCCCCACCACCACCACTGCTCACGCTGCTCCCCCACCACCACCGCTGCTCCCGCTGCTCCCTCTGCTCACCCACCACCACCGCTGCTCCCTCTGCTCACCCACCACCACCGCTGCTCCCGCTGCTCCCCCCACCACCGCTGCTCCCTCTGCTCCCCCCACCACCGCTGCTCCCGCTGCTCCCCACACCACCGCTGCTCCCGCTGCTCCCCCCCACCGCTGCTCCCGCTGCTCCCCCCACCACCGCTGCTCCCGCTGCTCCCCCACCACCACCGCTGCTCCCGCTGCTCCCCCACCACCACCGCTGCTCCCTCTGCTCCCCCACCCCACCCTCCCTACTGATCCCCCACTGCTTGTGGCAGCCTGGTCCATAAATCTTGGAAATCAGAGTTGTTCTGGCTGGAGCAGGGCCAGGGGCCCAGAATCCAATACTGGCACTCCTCCTCCTGACCTTTCACCCCCACAAGGAGCTCTGAGATTCCTTCTTGTACCTCCTGGGTTCCATGACATCTACTTTGAGAACCACTGCTCAAGGACTGCGATCCAAGCCCTTGGCCCAGCATTCAGGCCTGCACTTCAGGCACCCCCCTCCGCTTCTCACTCTCGTTTCCCACAGAGGTACCCTGGGTGCCCGGCACCCCCCACGCCCCATCCCTGCCTCCGCGACCTTCTGCTCCCAGTTCTGTATCAGGAGATACCTTTTCATCTCCAGAGGCCCAGAAGCTCAGTCTCCTTCCAGAATCTCTCCCTGGCTGCCCAAAGGTCCCAGTCCTCCCGGGGCCCCCTGGGCGCTGCAGAGCTCAGAGGCAGGCTCAGGGGGGTTGCAGGTGGGGCTGGGCAAGAGCAGGAGGCAGTGAGCTAGGTGGGAGGGAATGGACCGAACAAAGAATGGAGGGGAGGGAGAGGGAGTAGGAGGGGGAGGCTGGCGCAGGCTCTGACAGAGGTCCCATCCCTCTTCCCTCCCCCGCCCCACCCTGAGGCCACACCCATCGCCCCCTATACCCCCCTTGGCTCCAGTGGGGAAGGGGATTCCAGGAGCCCCACTTCAGGGCCCAAGGTGGACCACCAGCCCAGGGAACCAGGGGACAGGAAGCACCACCTCTCCTGGTGCTCTTGTTCCCCAGTTCTGGGTCAAGTGTCAGGCCAGGGCTAGTCCACGTCCCACCTGTGGCCACACTGAGTGGACCCAAAGAGGTAGGACAGGGTTTAGTCCAATCAGAGGGCAGAGCTGTGGCTGTGACTGTCTTGCTGACACTGTTGGACCAGTCACCACTGTTTCCTCTTTACAGAGGAAGAACAGGGCTCAGAGAAGTCACCAGGACACCCAGCTCTCCAAACTTCCCAGCGGTCCCCTTTAGGAGTGAGGCTGGGGGCACAGAGGAAGGAGTGGACACTCTGTCTTTTCTTTTTTAGCCATATATATATATTTTTTTTTCTCCAGCCAGCATGTAATTTAAGACTTTTTTTTCTTAATTAAAAAAATTGGTTTGTGTGCTAGGAATAAAGCTGTGTAGAAGTGTGACAGGGCCCAGAAGAGGCACAGAGAAGTCAGACAGACCCAGGTTCGATCCCCACGCCTGCTGCACGACCCATCCCTCCATCTCTGCAACCACCCCAGGGGCAGGGCAGGCCAAGTGCCACCTGGCATTGTAGGCACAGGCCTCACCTGAATAACAACAATGGCAACAGCACTGGGAGCTTGGAATAATGGGTGACTGTCCTTCTGTCCTCAGACAATGTCGAACATCTTTAACATTGTTATGTCCAGGATGTTCTGAGAATTTGAAAAATGAAGTAGATAAAATACCATCAAAGTTCCTCTTTGGCCTGACCAGGCGGTGGCACAGTGGATAGAGCGTCGGACTGGGATATGGAGGACCCAGGTTCAAGACCCTGAGGTCGCCAGCTTGAGCGCGGGCTCATCTGGGTTTTTTTCTTTTTTTTCTTTTTTCTTTTTTCATTTTTCTGAAGCTAGAAACAGGGAGAGACAGTCAAACAGACTCCCGCATGTGCCCGACCGGGATCCACCCGGCACGCCCACCAGGGGCGACGCTCTGCCCACCAGGGGGCGATGCTCGGCCCATCCTGGGCATCGCCATGTTGCGACCAGAGCCACTCTAGCGCCTGAGGCAGAGGCCACAGAGCCATCCCCAGCGCCCGGGCCATCTTTGCTCCAATGGAGCCTTGGCTGCGGGAGGGGAAGAGAGAGACAGAGAGGAAAGCACGGCTGAGGGGTGGAGAAGCAAATGGGTGCTTCTCCTGTGTGCCCTGGCCGGGAATCAAACCCGGGTCCTCCACACGCTAGGCCGACGCTCTACCCCTGAGCCAACCGGCCAGGGCTCTCATCTGGTTTTAGCAAGGCTCACCAGCTTGAACTCAAGGTTGCTGGCTCAAGCAAAGGGGTTACTTGGTCTGCTGTAGCCCCCCGGTCAAGGCACGTATGAGAAATCAATCAATGAACAACTAAGGACCTACAATGAAGAATTGATGTTACTCATTTCTCTCCCTTCCTGTCTGTCTGTCTGTCCCCATCTGTCCCTTTGACTCTCACTGTCTCTGCCACCAAAAAAAAAAAGTCCTTTTGGCTGGATTGTGGCCATGCTTCCACAAGCAGGATGGGCCAGTCACAGGGACCTTGCCCGGCCACCCACCCTGTCGCCCTCATTCCATCCTAATCTAGGCCTGGCATCAGGAGTAGGGCACGGTCAAGACCCCCATGGTGCTCGTCCCAGGCCTCAGAGGGTTCTCCTTCTCTGTAAGAGTCCCTGGAATGTGGGAGAGCCCCCAGGGACCTGCGAGTAACAGTCCCCGAACTGGAGTCTCTGGAACGCAGCTCAGGGCCACAGGCCCACATGGAGGGGAGTGGGTAGTGGTCAGGCCCCCTGAGCTTCTCGGGTTTCTTCTGGCTTCGGGTCACTTTGCTACCCAAACAAAAGAACAGTCTCAGAAAGGAAAAAAAAGCTAAAAATATAATAAGGTAAATAAAAAAGACCAAGTTTCTAGGGCTAGCAAATTGTACCCCAAGAGAGCCAGCATGAAGGCGTGGACTCTGACATCCCAAGAAGGCCCGGAAACCTGGAGAGAAGAAAGCACCAGGGTCCCACTTTTCTAGAAAGTGTGAATCTGACAATCACAGACAAGTTACCCTAACACTAATTGCCAAGCAAGTTCTGCATAGATTATTCAGTGGTGATCTGAGAGTGCTCAGAAAAGGAAATGGTGACCAGAAATATCAACGAGGGTCACTGGGAATAAAACCTAGTCCTTCCTGACTCTCTCCTTTTTATTTTTTATTATTTATTTATTTATTTATTATTATTTCTTTTTTATTCAGTGAGAGGAGGGGAGGCAGAGACAGATTCCTGCATGCACCCTAACCAGGAGATACCTGGCAAGCCCCCAATGGGGCGATTCTTAGCCCAGCTGGGGCGTTGCTCCATTGCTCAGCAACTGAGCTCTTCTTAGTGCCTGAGGTGGAGGCCATGGAGCCATCCTCAGTTCCCAAGGCCAACTTGCTCCAATCGAGCCATAGCTGTAGGAGAGGGGGAGAGAGACAGAGAGAGAGATAAAGAAATGAGAGGCAGAGGGGTGGAGAAGCAGATGGGTGCTTCTCCTGTGTGCCCTGACCAAGAATCGAACCTGCGACATCCACATACTAGGCTGACACTCTACCACTGAGCAAACTGGCCAGGGCTGCCTCTTTCTTTTAATAACAGGGCAACTGTGCCCAATCCAGATACACCTCCCTGCATTTCTGTAAGACATGGAGTGGGCCTTCATATCTTTGGGGCTAAATGGGAAAATGTGGGCTCGCCAGGTAATAATATTTTAATCACATAGCTGACCAACAGAGAGCACTGACTACACACCAGACACCATCCCAAGCACTTTGCATATATTAACACCATCCTCAAGACAACACTATGAGGCAGGAAGTACTCATTACCCTCATTGAAGGCAGGAGGAAAAGGAAACACAGGGCAGTTAGCTGGTGGCTGGTGACTCCAGGTTTGAATGCAGCTGTCTGCCTACAGAACCCAAAGGTGCACAGCTGATTTTAAACTGAACTAGAGGCCCTGGCCAGGTAACTCAGTTGGTTAGAGTCCATACACGTCAAGGTTGAAGGTTGGAATCCCCAGTTAGGGCACATACAAAAATCAACCGAAGAATGTGCTTGACCAGGTGGTGGCACAGTGGATAGAGACACAGGCTACCCAGGTTTGAACCTCAAGGTCAACGGCTTGAGCACGGGCTCATTCGGCTTGAGCGCAGAGTTGGCTGGCTTGAGCATGGGGTCATAGACATGACTCCATGGTCACTGGCTTGAGCCTAAATGTCGCTGGTTTGAAGCCCAAGGTCGCTGGCTTGAGCCCAAGGTTGCTGGCTTGAAGCCCAAGGTCGCTGACTTGAAGCCCAAGGTTGCTGGCTTGAGCCCAAGGTCACTGGCTTGAGCAATGGGTCACTGGCTTGGCTGGAGCCCCCTGGTCAAGGCACATATGAGAAAGCAATCAACAAACAACTAAGGTGCTGCAATGAAGAACTGATGCTTCTCTTCTCTCTCCCTTCCTGTCTGTCTCCCTCTCTGTCTTGCTCACTTTAAAAAAATGCATAGAAAGTGGAACACATTGATGTTTCTCTCTCTCTCTCTCACTTTCTTCCTCTCTCTAAAATCAATCAATTAAAAAAAAAAGATCTAGAGATCCCTGATTGTTAACAGAGGAGTCTGCAGGTGGGTAGAGCCCAAATCTTACCAGGACTGCCAATCAAGATGCCCTGTCCTCCACTCACTGGGTCAGTGGTAAGCTCCCCAAGGACCCTCAATTGTCTGGGTTTCGTCCTGGCTTCTCAGCCCCTGCTTCCTGCACTTTCCCAGCATGATAGGGTTGAAGTCCTACCCATCTTCGATCCCGGTGGCTCCTTCTCATACAGTCCCTTTTGGCCATCAAAGGTTTCTGTTGTTTGCAACCAAAGACCCCTGCTTGAGTTAGGAGCTCACACTCTCATGCCCCACCAATGGTTAGTCCGTGATCCTGCTGGGGGTGGATGGGTGCAAACAGAGTGAGAATCACTGGCAGCCTCTAGTGGTAGACCACAGGGCTCTATCCTATCCTTGTCCCCGGATGATCATTTTCAGAATTTGGATTTAGAACACGGAAGGCCTGCTCATAAACTCTACAGCTACCCCAGTGCAGAATTAATGCTTTGTGCAATAGAAGCCAGACTTACAGCACTTTCAAGACTAGAGAGCTGGATGGGAGCCAAGAAGATGACATTTAACCAGTAGAATGTAAGGTCTTGCCTGCGTCTCCGAAGAATTCATTGTGCAAGTACCAGATAGTAGAGAGAAAGTTTGCCAGATAGTAGTCCAGGGGAAAAGGCTGTCACTGCAAACTCAGTGAGTCACCAGAACATGTAGCTGGTGAAAACACAAATGCCTCTAGTAATGTGGGTGGCATTACTAAAGATTGAGTGTCTAGAAAACTGGAAATGACAGCACTTTTCAGCTCGACCCTTGTCAGTCCATACAGAGAGCATGTTTCCAAATCTGGCCTCCACACTTCAGGAGGGATGATGACAATTACAGTGCATCCCAATATGGATGGCCCAGGTGGTGGGGAAACCGCTGAGACGTGAGGGTGTTGATCACGCTTGGTGAGCCGTGATCCCTCTATGCAAATAAATACCTGCAGGGGAATCCCAGAGAAGAAACCCCAAAGGCATATTAGGGGACCAGATCTGGATATTAGAGATGTTCTCATCAAAGCCCTTTGGGTGGCAAGTAACCTAAACCAATCTGGAGATTGCTCAGCAAGAAAGATGAATTTAAAAAAAAACACAGTTGTGTAGCCTTGACCAGATGGCTCAGGTGGTTAGAGCATCGTCCGAGGCACAGAGATTGCCGGTTAGATCCCAGTCAGGGCATATAGGACCAGATCAATTTTTCTGCCTGTCTCTCTCTCTCCCTTCCTCTCTCACGAAAATCAATCAATAAATATTTTTTTTAATATATTAAAATAAATAAATAAGCAAAAAGGTGTGTTTGTGCAGCAGCGACGGGGACTGGTGCTGGGAGCTGGCCAGCCGGCAGGGCCCAGGCCGTCTGACT
Source organism: Saccopteryx leptura (assembly GCF_036850995.1). Taxonomy (NCBI): domain Eukaryota; kingdom Metazoa; phylum Chordata; class Mammalia; order Chiroptera; family Emballonuridae; genus Saccopteryx; species Saccopteryx leptura. Next base: position 10,622,868 of record NC_089504.1, on the reverse strand, counting down.
CCCCCTCTCCGCTCTCTATCTCCAGGATGTGCGTCCAGGCTGGGCACTGCCGAGTCCACTGAACTGCTCACAACGGGTGGAGGGGACGAGGAGTGAGCTGGGGTTACAGTTTATCAGACATGGATTTTAGTCTCATCTCTACTGCTTTCTAGCTGTGTGACCTTAACAAGGCAAGTCCTTTCCCTCTGAACCTCTCGTTTTCTCCTTTCAATGGCAGCTACTATGGCAGTTTCAGAGGAGATCAAGGAGCCTGCAAAGCCAGCTACCTGAGGAAGCGAAGAGAGCAAGGCTGGTACTGGGACCATGGGTCACCAGGACCATGGAGTGAGAGTGGGAAAGTCCAGCACAGAGCCCTCTCCCCAGAATCTGGGCCAAGGGAAGAAAGAATGTAACAGGCTCCCTGAGAAGGAGAAAACAGCCTGACCAGGCTGTGGCGCAGTGGATAGAGCATTCACCTGGGACACTGAGGACCCAGGCTCGAACCTCTGAGGTTGCTGGCTTGAGCACGGGCTCAGCCAGGTTGAGTGCAGGGTTGCCAGCTTGAGCACAGGATCATCAACGTGACCACAAGGTCTCTGGCTTGAGCCCACGGTCAAGGCACATATAAGAAGCAATCAATGAACAACTAAAGTGATGCATCTACAAGTTGATGCTTCTCATCTCTCTCCCTTCCTGTCTCTCTCTCTGGAAAAAAAAAGAAGACAATCAAGGGGTGGAAAATGTTCCCCAAGGACCATACTAGAGAGACTAAAATCTGGGTCCCCCAATCTCATGGGGAGAACTGAGTCAGTGTAATATTTCTGCTGCCACCATGACTGTGATGCGCTGGTGCCCACTCCCTGCCATAGACTGCATCCTGTAGGTTCTACCCCTCCTGGGCAGGAAGCCTGATAGCCCCTGATCACCAGGCCCTCTCTCCATCAGGAAGTGGCCCTCCCTTACGAAATGCTGGCAAAGGGCATAAGCTAAAGGGACTACGGGGGATGTCATGGCCCCTGCCTTCTCTGAGTGCTTACTGCACACCAGGGGACTTTGACAGGCACCATCTCACTAACTCCTCACAAAGCAGCCACCGTGAGCACCATCTTTTACAAATGAGGAAACCGAGACACTGAGTGATCAGGTGGCTTGCCCGAGTTGAAGAGCTGGTCATTTGTAAAACCCAGGTTTGAGCCAGACCTGTGGCTCTAATGTCCCACCTCTGGGGCAGGAGCTCTGACTTAGTCTGGGAATAGGCAAGGGCAGGCTGGGGGTGAGGGGGCATGTTATTTGAGCTAGATCTGAATGTAAGCACAGACCAACAGGGTTGGAAATCCCATGTGCACAGGCCCAGGATGGAGGAATGGAAAAAAGGGCCCCTGTGGCTGGGTGCAGGGAACAATGTGGGAGCAGGGGACAGTGGCAGGATGAGGCAGAGAAGGTAGACATGATGCTTGAGCCCTCTGGAATGCATGTGGGGTGGTCCCAACCACAGACTCCTGGGTTGAGCAGAAAGGTTTTAATCCCAGCTCCACACCTAGTGGCCAAGTGGACAAGGTTTGAGACTCTAGAGCCATGATGGTGAACCTTTTTATAAAAACTGCCTACTTTTGCAGTGCTGGTCAACCTGGTCCCTCCTGTCCACTAGTGGGCAGTTCAGCTTTCATGGTGGGCCAATCACAGCGCCATTTGGTTGCTCCGCTACTAGTAGGCAGGAAGGACCAGGTTGACCAGCACTGCAAAAGTGGGCGGGTTTTAGGCCCTGGCCAGTTGGCTCAGCGGTAGAGCATCCTCCGGCGTGTAGAAGTGCTGGGTTCGATTCCCAGCCAAGGCACACAGGAGAAGCGCCCATCTGCTTCTCTACTCCTCCCCCTCTCCTTTCTGTCTCTCTCTTCCCCTCCTGCAGCCAAGGCTCCATTGGAGCAGAGCTGGCCCAGGTGCCGAGGATGGCTCCATAGCCTCTGCCTTAGGCGCTTGAATGGCTCCGGTTGCAATTGAGCAATGCTTCAAATGGGCAGAGCATCACCCCCTAGTGGGCATGCTGGGTGGATCCTGGTTGGGCACATTTGGGAGTCTGTCTCTCTGCCTCCCTGCTTCTCACTTCAGGAAAAAAAAAATAAATAAATAAAAATAAAAAAGTGGGCGGGTTTTAGAAAAAGTTTCGCCATCATGGCTCTAGAGCAGGGGTCTCAAACTCAACTCAGCATGTGGGCCGCAGAGCAAGATCACAGCCGTTCGGCGGGCCGCACTAGGTCTACAAAAGGCAACTGTTACGCAGCACTTTTCTCACTGCAGTTGAAAACAAAAAAAAAAATCAGTACAACAAGCACAATCGTACATGCAGTTTACTCAGTGTCACAAAACGACCAGAAACTGTAGTTTGCATCACAACTGCTGTTAACTAAGCTAATATCTAGCTAGGATGCTAGAGAAATGAAAAATACAAGTAGGCCCCTAGGCTTACTTAATTTTATCCAAAATATTTTGAACTTCGTGGATTAGTCTGCGGGCCGCACAAAATTGTTCGGCGGGCCGCATGCGGCCCGTGGGCTGCGAGTTTGAGACCCCTGCTCTAGAGGGTTCTGGGAGTGACGGGCTGGGTCCTCCAGGTAGGGTAGGAACAACCAGGTGGCTGGAGAAATGCCAGATGGGGGATGGGGCATGGGCTGGGGGTGGCTGGAGACAGGGTCTGAGGAGCCACCTATCAGGGTGCTGTGTCTGGAATCCTTAGAGGCCCAACTCAGACGGGTCCCTGAGGCGCCAGTTCCTGAGGAGTCAAAACTTGGGCCCTCTGGGAGTTAGGAGGGAGGTGGGGCTGCATGAAAGCCACCATTGTCACCCCCTCGCCCGCCTGACCGTCTAGGACCTAAAATAGAGCAGGAGCTCGGGGGATCTCGTGAGAAGGGTTTCTGGCAAAGAGGTCTGTGGGAAGGGGTGTGAGTCATCACTGGGAACCCTCAAGTTTGAAGCTTCCAAAGCCCAGCTGCCCCACCCCTGTCCCCAGGGAGTCTGGAATCCACTGCATGGTGGAACAGTGGGTGTCTTGGTCCCACCCCTGTCCGCTGTAGGAAGGGAAACTCAGTCCCAGCCCCAGCTCAGCCACGGAGGTGCTGGATGACTGGGCCAGATCTGCCCATCAGGACCTGTTTCCCAGATGTACCAGCAGTCAGGGACCTGGACATCTGCTGTGAGGCCCCTGGAACTCATAGCAGGTGAATCCCAGAGTCAGGCAGACATGGGATGAAGTCCCAGTTGGTTGAGTGACCTTGGATGTGACCCTCCTCATTTTGGGACCTCAGTTTCCTCATCTGTAAAACCGATTTCGAAATCAATCCTGTTCTTTCCAGTTCCAGCTTGAACTGTTCAACAAGCATCATGACAGCTCCGGGGGCCTTTCTCCATGGCCTCCACTTCCTCACATGGCACCCTGTGCTGCTGAGAATGTTAACAACACTGACCCCGCTTTTTAGTGCCTCGAGCTTTACACACACTACCTCCGGCTCCCCACATCCTGGAGGGCAAAGATGGCTATCTCCAGCCCTGTCCATGGAAGCTCTTCAGCCTCTGTACTGGCCACCCTAAAGGTTCCAGGGCACCTATGAGGTGCCAGGCTCTACACTTGGCTCAAGCCTGGAGCCCGAGGGGCAGGGATGATTCTCTTCATAGTGCAGATGGGGAAACAGCTCGTCCGTCCCCAAGGGGTCTGCGGGTCCTTTGCAAACTGAATGGCACTGTGCTTGGGTTCAGAACAGTGGGGGACGCAGGCGCGGTGTATGGGGCTGGTGTGCCCTCTCGCGGTCACAGCGGGAGCCGCCTGCCAGCTGCGGGCCCACCTCCCGCCAGCTGAGACTTCCTCCGTCGGTTTCTCAGAGACCCCACAGCGGCTGCGCGCTGCGCCCCGATTGCCATGGAGACCGCTTGTACACAATTTCCCCCTTTCCCTTCCCTCTCCCTTAAGTCCGGGCCCGGCCGACCAGCACCGGTCTAGGAGGGAGACCGCCGGGGCTAGCCGCACGTGGGCCCATGAACAGTAAGACCCCAGGAAAACTGGCTGTGGGGAGAGTGAAATACTTCCGCAGGCACCGCGGGAGGTGAGGCCAGTGCGCTCTACCCAGACGCTAGGCTCCTGGTTTCCTGTAGCGTAACTCCAGCTCCAGAAAGTACTCTAGGTTGTAAGCTCTGGTGTCAGAGAGGGCTCAAATTCCGAGCTGACTCCAGTATTCTTTGGACTATGGCTTTAAAGTGAACTCCCGGTTCTGGGCTCCAGCTCTAGAATGGACTCTTGGCTCAGGATCTAGTTCTAGAAGAGGCTCCAGCCTCTGGCGACAGTGAGAGTGAGATCTGGGTGGGGGCTGCAGACTCAGGTTTTACAAGGCTCCAGAGAGCTCCAGGATCTTGGCTCTGACTGCAGAGTGGTTGCTGGGGCCTGCGCTCTGGCTGCGGAGTGAGGCTTGAAGCCACTCCAATCCCAGGCTCCTGGGGGCGTATTTAGGGATGAGGGATCTGGGGACAGGAATGGACAGTCAAGTGTTTCTTGCCCCATGGTGGGACTACTTTTGTGCTCTGTTCCAAGTCAACTTCTCTGCCTTGCCCCAGATGGCCAGACGCTGCTCACAGCCTGAGGACAGCTGTGTGTATGTCTGGAAAACCCAAAGCGGACATCTGCTCTGGAGGCTGGGTGGCCACACAGGTGGGGCTCCTCCGCCTGGCATTTTGGAGAAGGTACCACAATGGCTTCCAGTGTTTGAGCTGTCATCTGGGCAGGGCTGGGGCAGGAGGGCAAGGAGACAGGAACTGGTCTCTGGGACCTCCAAATCTGGCAGACCTGGACTCAGAACTTACTTTTTTATTAATAAAAAATTGTTTTTGCCTGACCAGGCGGTGGCACAGTGGATAGAGCGTCAGACTGGGATGCCCAGGACACAGGTTCGAGACCCTGAGGTCGCCAACTTGAACGCGGGCTCATCTGGCTTGAGCAAGGGGTTACTTGGTCTGCTGAAGGCCTGTGGTCAAGGCACATATGAGAAAGCAATCAATGAACAACTAAGGTGTCGCAATGCGCAGTGAAAAACTAATGACTGATGCTTCTCATCTCTCCGTTCCTGTCTGTCTGTCCCTGACTATTCCTCTCTCTGTAAAATAAATAAATAAAAATAAAAATTGTTTTGACCTCATCTTGCTAAACTAAAACTATATATCCATTAGACATCTCATTCTTCCCCCAGCCTGTCAACCACCATTCTGCTTTATCTCCATGAATTGGACTAGGTACTTCACAATACCTTGTAAAAGTGGAATCATAGAATATTTCTCTTTGTGACTGGCTTCTCTTAGCATAATGTCCTTCAAGTTCATCTGTTTTACCCACTATTTTGACTGTGATTATGTCACATCACCTCTCTGAGCCTCTATTTCCTCCTCTTTAGAATGGGGATAATAGTTGTTACCCTCTAGGATGAAATAATGCAAGCACAGTGCCTAGCAACCAGTAAGTACTCAGTAGATAAAATTTATAATTAAGGAAGGAGACAAGGAGAAAGCTGATTAATTACAGGACAGATTGGCTAATGCTACAATAGGAAAATCGGGCTTTGGAGCTCAAAGAAGGCAAGGAACCTATGTTGGGTTGCCAAGGTGTTTCTGGGAGGTGCCTGCATTTGATTGGGCATTGATTTTGCAAATAGACAAACTGGGGTTGAGTGTTCCAGAAATTCCCAGGTGGATGGTGAGGATAAGGGAGGTGGGTGATGAGACTAAAGAATTAGGAGGTGTCAGAGTGGAAGGGCCAGGGGTGGGGGGCACTGCCCAGTTCTCTGACCACGACCACCAGCCCAAGCCCTGTGAAGTTCTGCCACTTCTCCTGATAGCCGCCTCTTTGCCAGCACCTCCTGTGACTGCACCACCTGCCTGTAGGATGTAGCAGAAGCCAAGTGTCTGCGGATCTTAAAGGGTGAGTATGCTGGATGGGGCTAGGAGCCAAGCATAGAGGCCTGGGTTCCCTTCCGGACCTTGCTGTGTCCTGTGCCACCTTATAAGTCACCAGAGGAGTGTGGAAACAGTCAGCTTCAGTCCTGACTCCAAGCAGCTGGCATTGGGTGGCTGGAACAAGCAGGTGATGCTCTGGGAGGTGCAGGTATATGGAGGCTGGCCGGAGCCTGGGGTCTGGAAGAGACACACCCTCCGCACTGGCTCCAGGTCATTCCCGGTATTCCCCACTGCCTGTGCCAACGCCCGGCACCTAAGACCCCCTTGCATCTGGGTACAGATAACCCCCACGTCCAACACCTGTGCCCATGAGGTTACCCCTGCCTGGACTGTCCTCTCAAGGCTGGGAAATTCTCCTAGACTGTATTGACACATTGCCCAGGCAGCCCTGAAAGGAGGGCCTGGATCTGACCCATCTGAGGCCTAGAACCTGGCACCCAGGCTTCTGGACTGCCCCCGGAGCTCAGGGCTCTCATCTTCAGTCAGGCCAGATGTTGCGCCACTTGATAGGGCATCGAGACTCCATCCAGAGCAGTGACTTCGCACCCAGCTCAGACTGTCTGGTGAGCCGCACCACCTCAGCAGTCCCACACTATTGATGCCAACACCCTCTATCCCACATAGGCAGGGTTATAATTCTAGAGCTTAACGAGGTGACTTGGATCATCTGTGAAAATCAGCAGGGCTTGGTGAAATGGGGCCCACTTTCAATCAGCTCTGCCTGGGAACCGGGGGGGGGGGGGCACAGGCTGGCTGGTCCACACTCAAGACAGCTATCCTCAGGCCACTGGTTCCTGGGACGCCACCATTTGTATCTTGGGCCTTTGGGCAGGGACCCCAAAGATCTTCCACCAGGAGCTAGAGGGTCACAGGCAACGTCAGCTGCCTGTGCTCCTCGGCATCTGGCCTCCTGGTGAGCTGGGCTGCGCGGGGTCTGGGCTGGCCCCTTGCTGGCTGTAAGACCATTGGAGGGTCATGGGCCATTTTGGGACCCAGGGAACATGTAGGCCCCAAACAAGCCTATCTGCTATCCAGGCACCTGGCTCTTGGGACAAGACCATCCACATCTGGAAGCCCTTGACCAGAAGCCTGCTGGCCCAGCTCAAGGGCCACCTCACCTGGGTGAAGAGCATAGGTTTCTCTCCAGATGGGTTGCAGCTGGCCGGCGCTGGCTACTCCCAAATGATAACCCCACTCCACCAGGCAAACTCCTACCCACGCATCCTGTTTACAACAGTCCTCCAGCACTGTCCAGAGAGGACATCACAATTTGCCCTAAATATGAAGGTGACAAGGGCAGGGCCCAGGTGCCAGCCACTTCTGTACCTAGTGCTTGGCACTAAGGTCTACACTACCCCAACTGTTAGTAACATCTCTGACTCAAATAGCTCCAAGGTAAAGAAAATTGTATTGCACTGAGTTTTTGCATTAGGTATCACGCCAGGCATGTTAATCGTGTCAACAAAACCCAGACCAAGACGTTAAGATGTTGGCTATGACCCATACCCAAAGTGATTTAAAAAATGCTTGTGTAGGCCCTGGCCGGTTGGCTCAGCGGTAGAACGTCAGCCTGGCGTGCGGGGGACCCGGGTTCGATTCCCGGCCAGGGCACATAGGAGAAGCGCCCATTTGCTTCTCCACCCCCCCCCCTTCCTCTCTGTCTCTCTCTTCCCCTCCCACAGCCAAGGCTCCATTGGAGCAAAGATGGCCCAGGCGCTGGGGATGGCTCCTTGGCCTCTGCCCCAGGCGCTCGAGTGGCTCTGGTTGTGGCAGAGCAACACCCCGGAGGGGCAGAGCATCGCCCCCTGGTGGGCAGAGCATTGCCCCTGGTGGGCGTGCCGGGTGGATCCCAGTCGGGCGCATGCGGAGTCTGTCTGTCTCTCCCCGTTTCCAGCTTCAGAAAAATACAAAAAAAAAAAAAAAGAAATGCTTGTGTAGAGAGTGAGCCCTGGCCGGTTGGCTCAGTGGTAGAGCGTCAGCCTGGCGTGCAGAGGTCCCAGGTTCGATTCCCAGCCAGGGCACATAGGAGAGGCGCCCATCTGCTTCTCCACCCCTCCCCCTCTCCTTCCTCTCTGTCTCTCTCTTCCCCTCCCACAGCCGAGGCTCCATTGGAGCAAAGATGGCCCGGGTGCTGGGGATGGCTCTGTGGCATCTGCCCCAGGTGCTAGAGTGGCTCTGGTCGCAACAGAGCGATACCCTGATGGGCAGAGCATTGCCCCCTGGTGGGCGTGCTGGGTGGATCCCCGTCAGGCGCATGCGGGAGTCTGACTGCCTCCCCGTTTCCAGCTTCAGAAAAATACAAAAAAAAAAAAAAAAGTGAGCTCAGGGCTGAGGTTTGACCTTCCGCAATGGGTGAGCCACTGCAAGTGAGTGCCCTTCCACCACCTCTAATGCAGTACATCAAAGAGTATACAGATGAAAATATTCAGGAAGGCCTAGCTCCCAAGCCTCCACCTCCAATAAAAGACAGTTATATGATGTTTGGCAACCAGTTCTAGTGTGAGAATTTCATTATCCGCCCTTTAGAAAGTCAGGGCATCGAACGGCTTCATCCTATGCAGTTTGATCACAAGAACTGAGGAAACTCAATGTCTATTCTTATTAATTTCTTAGATCTGTTAGATATCTTGATAAGGAGCCCTGGGAGTATAAAACGAGAAGAGAAGCTAGAAGATCTTAAGCTGCTTTTTGTACATGTGCATCATCTCATAAATGAATACCGACCTCACCAAACAAGAGACTCTGAGGGTCATGATGGAGGTGCAGAAACATCAACGTCTTCAAACAGCTGAAAGGTTTCAGAAGCACCTGGAAAGAGTCATTGAAATGATTCAAAATTGTTTGGCTTCTTTGCCTGATGATTTGCCCCATTCAGAAGTGGGGATAAGAGTAAAAACTGAACCAATGGATGCTGATGAAAGCAACAACTGTCCTGGACAGAGTAAACAACAAAGAGAAAATTCAGGTCACCAGAAAGACCAGATTATACAGAAAGATGCTACCTTGTGTGTTCTAATTGATGAAATGAATGAAAGACTGTGAAGTATTTTTTGTTTGTTTCTTTTTTCCTTTTAGTAAATAGCATCATAAAGAAGTTAATTTGCTCTTGGAGAGTCTTAAACGAGATGAAACTAGGAATTATATAAACAGCTTCACTCCAACTTTATCAATTATGAGATGTCACAGGCAGTAATTTCAGTTTATGGCTAGAATAGGCAGATGAATATGACTACATTAAGAGTAATCAGCTTAAAAGGCAAAGTGCTGTTGTATGGCACATTCCTGCTTTTGGAGTTGTGCTAAGTGTTGAAGCCTCAGTAACAGCAAACCTTCATCCTTGAAAAGTAGATTTGTCGATTGCTTTAAGGATAAATAAAAGTTATCAAGCTGTATAAAAAAAAATGCTTGTTGCCTGACCAGGCGGTGGCGCAGTGGATAGAGCGTCGCACTGGGATGCAGAGGACCCGGGTTTGAGACCCCGAGGTCACCAGCTTGAGCGTGGCTCATCTGGTTTGAGCAAAGCTCACTAGCTTGGGCCCAAGGTCGCTGGCTCGAGCAAGGGGTTACTCGGTCTGCTGAAGGCCCGCGGTCAAGGCACATATGAGAAAGCAATCAATGAACAACTAAGGTGTTGCAATGAAAGACTGATAATTGATGCTTCTCATCACTCTCCGGTCCTGTCTGTCCCTATCTGTCCCTCTCTCTGTCTCTTAAAAAAAAAAGAAAAAAAGCCTTGTGTTGAGAGGCCTCCTTACCTTTCTCCTTTCTATTTTCAGGTCAAAGTCTGGGACTGCAACACAGGAAAGTGCAGAGACTATGAAAGTCAGGACAGTGGCTATGGCACCCATGGGCACAGTGGAAGTTGGGCCAGGAGTAGGGGTAGGCAGGGCTTGCAGCCTCAGAGCCCGATGGTGTGTTTTTGGCAGGGAGTCCTGGATGTGCCCACACTTGAGCCTTCACCCCAGACAGGAAATTCTTCCTAGTGTCTGGAGCTGCTGATTAGGCCGGACACCAGGCCTTCTGTATGAACAAATAACACAAGGCCTCCCCTACCATCACCACACATGGCTCTTAGAACTCCAGGCCCTGCCTTGCCCTGCCCAGGGCACATAGAGCCCAGTAGAAGGGACAGTTAGGGCAGTTCTATGCCACAGGCCCAAAGTAATCATAACAGAGAACCCAACAGATCCTCAAGCCAGTACTGTCATGGCCCCACACCAGGTTTAGACAACAGCTCGAGGCAGGCTTGCCAACATCCATCAGACACCTGGGCCACACCAGCCCACCTCTCCAGCACGGTTAGCTGAAACAACTGGAAACACAAAGCAATGACAGCCAGCTTGTGCTTTATTGATGCGTGCGGCTCAGGCCTTGACCGCGTACTTCCGCAGTGGGTACAGCCGCTCCTTGCGCTGCTGCTTCTTGGTCTTCAAGCTCTCTTCGTGCTTGTTGAGCCGGCGGCGCATGGCCCGTGTTTTCTTGGGCCGCAGATCCAGGGGCTTGTACTTCTTGCCCTGGGTGATGGAGAGCAGGGGGAATTGAGGACCAGGGCTTAGGACAGGGGTCCCCAAACTACGGCCCGCGGGCCACATGCGGCCCCCTGAGGCCATTTATCCGGCCCCCGCTGCACTTCCAGAAGGGGCACCTCTTTCATTGGTGGTCAGTGAGAGGAGCACATTGACCATCTCATTAGCCAAAAGCAGGACCATAGTTCCTATTGAAATACTGGTCAGGGCCCTGGCCGGTTGGCTCAGCGGTAGAGCGTCGGCCTGGTGTGCGGGGGGCCCGGGTTTGATTCCTGACCAGGGCACATAGGAGAAGCGCCCTTTTGCTTCTCCACCGCCCCCCTCCTTCCTCTCTCTCTCTTCCCCTCCCGCAGCCAGGGCTCCATTGGAGCAAAGATGGCCCGGGCGCTGGGGATGGCTCCTTGGCCTCTGCCCCAGGCGCTAGAGTGGCTCTGGTCACGGCAGAGCATCACTGTCTCTCCCCGTTTCCAGCTTCAGAAAAATACAAAAAAAAAAAAAAAAAAAGAAAAAAGAAAAAAGAAAGAACTACTGGTCAGTTTCTTGATTTAAATTTACTTGTTTTTTATTTTAAATATTGTATTTGTTCCCGTTTTGTTTTTTTACTTTAAAATAAGATATATGCAGTGTGCATAGGGATTTGTTCAGTTTTTTTTATAGTCCAGCCCTCCAACGGTCTGAGGGACAGTGAACTGGCCCCCTGTGTAAAAAGTTTGGGGACCCCTGGCTTAGGAGATACTGTAGCTACTGAGGAAGGCCCAGAGGCTGGAGCTGAGGTCAAAGTCTGGGAGAGTGGGAGGGCATGGGAGGACCTGGGAAGTGACCGAGGGAGGTGTGCGGGTGGGCGGGCTGGGGAGGGTGATCTATAGACCTGAGTGAGGAGCTGTACGACATCCGGCCCAGTAGAGGATACTAACAGGCCATACATATTGCTTACCAGGTCATACAGTTCCCCCAAATTTAGACTTGGGAGGAATCATCCCCATTTTAAAAAAAAGGTCCATTGAGTTTCAGAGCAAAAAGCGATTGATCTTGTCCGAACCTCAGCAAAGCTGTTGTGGAAATGGGATTTGCACCTAAGTTAACCATCCCCCTACTTAGTGCTCTTTTCACCAGCCCGATTCCCTGCCATGGGATCACCATCACACCCAACCCAGGAAGGGGCATGTGGCGCCCAGCCAGACTAGGGGAGGTCACCGTTGCCCTGGTTCAAGTTATGCAGCTGGTGTGTATGGGGGTGAGGAACAGCTGGTTTAAGCTGGTACAACCCAAGTATCTGCCAGGTACCTGTGGGTGATCCCTCTAACAATGTTTCCATTTAACATTAGTCCCAGAGGGAAGCTCTGGCTTAGTCAAATTAATCCTGCAGGGAGGCAAAGCCCCCCGTTCCTGCCTCGGTGGCCCCAGACCTTTAACAGGGCCATGGTCTCTCCATCCCTGGCTCCCACTTATTCTTGCTCCCAAAGAGCAAGTCTAGACTAAGGCAGCTCTCGCGGTCTCTTGTTTGTTCTGCAAAGGTTCCTTGGGCTCTCTTTGGCTTGAGACCCTGTGCTGGGTGCTGGCTAGGCAAGCAGTCAGGCCTGGTCTTTGCTCAAGCAGCTCCCAGCCCAGTGGGGAAGACTAAATGGGGAACATGTGGCCCATGGGTGGGGAGGTGGTTTCCCGTAGCAACCGGCAATAGCTCTGAAACCAGGCAGACACCAGCAGAAAGGGGAAGAAAACTGTGTGTGCGCACAAAACCCTGTAATAATGACAGCTCAGGTTCTTTCTCAGAACCACCAAAGCCTGCCAGGAAGAGTAGGCACAGGTGGAGAACTGCAGAAAAGGGCTCCACAGGAGATGAGGGCAAGCTCTGGGGGGAACTTGAAGTATTAAAGCCTTTGCCCACCCACTTCCCTCACATCAGCTGGCACAGGTCAGAACCTCATCCCTTTCCAATTTACTAAGCCCCGAAGGCTCTGTTGCCAGAGTGGCCACTAGCCTATACTGCTTACAGTACACGGTCCTCACACACCAGTCACATTTAGTTCCATTAGGCACACATATGGCCAGAGGTGACTGTTGGACAGAGCACAGAATACACCTGTCACCACAGCAAAGTCTACTGGACAGCACTGACGCAGACAGACTTCGCTTCCACCTCCCTGACGGCGTGGTGCCTGGCATGGGTGCATTCCACGGATGGTCACAAAGACTATTCTTCCAGGCCACATCTCTGCCTGGTCCCCTCACAGCCCTAATGAAAGCTTCACACCCAATTCCCAGGAAAATGGTCCCACACAAATGTGCCTACGTCCAGGCATGGCATCACCCCCACTCCCATGGCTAATGTCCCCTGGGCAGCAAGCCCAGACATGCCATGATTGCTTTTTCGGACATCAAACCCTCCAGTTATTCAAACACTAATTTGGGAGTTGATGTGAAGCCATTTTATAGCCATAATTAAATCCACTAATCTGTTATTTAAATGAGAGACCATCCTGGGAAACCAAGGTGAGTCTGATAAAACCAGCTGAAAGTCTTTAAAGGCAGGCTGGGGCTTTCCCCACGAGACCCCACCACTGGGACAGCTGCTTCAACCTGTCATGAGTTCCACCCTGCCCATGACCGTCTCTTCTGGACAGCCAGAGTTTGGACTTGCTATTAGCCAGCCTTCCACCCACCCACCACACATGCCAATTCCTTGCAATAAAGCAATGTACCTATACACAAGTATATAAAGTCTCCTATTGGTTCGGTTCTACTGCTTGAACTGCGGCAAGACTAATTTAAGGATAGGACTAGGCTAAGGGGTCAGACACCTGTGGAAATCTCCCAGGAGCAACTCCATCCAACCCTCCCCAAGACGTGTTTCAGAACCTGAGCCCAGTCACTCCATTATTTATAGGTGTCCCTGAGCAACTTAACCTCTATAAGCCCTGCAAACATTTAACGGTCAATCTCACAGGCCACCCAAACTCACTCAGCTGGTGAGACTGCATCCAAAACCCAAGTTTCCAACCAGAGTCCCACCACAGCTTTGACTTCTTGACAACTGCATCCCTGAGGAAATGCAGGCTGCGTACCATATACTAGTACAAGATGTTGAAAGAGGGTGAACCCACCTACAAGCTGGGAAGGCTCTGGAAAGCCCAACTATGTCTGGGCAAGGCCCTGTTCCAAACACCCCAGCAGAAGAACATCTTCACACTGACCCCTTCAGCAAGGGAAGGCTGGAACCTTGCTCCCTATAGCAGGCACCCCCACTCACCTTGTAGAATTTCCTGAGGTTCTCTTTCTGAGTTTGGTTAATGACGGTGAGAACACGGGCGATGGATTTGCGAACAACCCGGCTACAAAAACAAGCACATCAATGAAAACAATGCTTCCCGCCTGACCAGGCGGTGGCGCAGTGGATAGAGCGTCGGACTGGGATGCAGAGGTCCCAGGTTCAAGACCCCGAGGTCGCCAGCTTGAGCACGGGCTCATCTGGTTTTAGCAAGGCTCACCAGCTTGAACCCAAGGTTGCTGGCTCAAGCAAGGGGTTACTTGGTCTGCTGTAGCCCCCCGGTCAAGGCACATATGAGAAATCAATCAATGAATAACTAAGGTCCTACAATGAAGAATTGATGTTACTCATTTCTCTCCCTTCCTGTTTGTCTGTCCCTGTCTATCCCTCTCTCTGACTCACTCTGTTTCTGTAAAATAAATAAACAAACAAATAAATAAATAATTTGAAAACAGTGCTTCCCAAAGCCTCTCATTCAGGGACAGACCCAGATCTCCTAGGGGAGGGGCATTCCCCACCACCTCATCCACAATCACCGAGGCGCCTAACCCAGCCTACCAGGAAGGTCTTCCAAAGGTAAGGCCTGAGACTGCAGTATATGGACAGCCTAGGAGTGGAAGCAGAAAAGGGCTGGAGTGTCCAGTGCTTTGGAGGAGCTGTGAAGCATTCACTGAGGAGCTTAATGGGCAGCAGTGGAAGGCTGATGAGGAAGATCTTCCATCCCGGGCCATGTATCTTGAGAGCTATGAAGCCAACCTAACCAATACTCATCTTTTCCCTTTCTTTTCTTTTCTTTTTTTTTTGTGGGAGAGACAGAGTGAGTCAGACAGAGGGACAGACAGACAGGAAGGGAGAGAGATGAGAAACATCAATTCTTCGTTGCAGTTACTTAGTTATTCATTGATTGCTTTCTCATATGTGCATTGGGGGGGGGGGCTATAGCAGACCAAGTGACCCCTTCCTCGAGCCAGCGACCTTGGCCTCAAGCTGGTGAGCCTTGCTTGCTCAAACCAGATGAGCCCACGCTCAAGCTGGCGACCTCGGGGTCTCGAACCTGGGTCCTCCACATCCCAGTCCAATGCTCTATCCACTGCGACACCACCTGGTCAGGCAACCAATACCAATCTTAATAAGCTGACTGCAAAGAACTATGCCACAACCTGGTCAAGCAGGGGCCACCTGGGAGGGAGAAAGGCTATGGGGGAAAGGGGTCCTGAAGCTAGGAACCAGCTAGGGACAGGTGACCCAGTCATGCTAAGGAAGGCATGTTGGGGGACGAAGGGAGGCTCACTCAGTAGGTAGTTGGTAGGCCTAGTTTTGAGAATTCAGCTTGAACCTTGGTAGTGTGTTCCCAAACTCATCCATCTCCCCCCACACACACATACTGTACGAAGGTTGTTGGGGCACCTTTTCTAGAACAGGAAGAAAACTGGGTGGTGGGCCAACCTGCCCATCAGGTAGGATGTGGCAGAAGTGGAATTTGTGCCCAGGTCAACTGGCTCCAAACCCATATTACTTGAACAAATCTTGACTCTTGATCCACCTAAATCACTAAGTAAGGTGCAAGACTCCCAGCCACCAAACGAGGGGAAAAAAGTCAAGTGCTGGTGGTAGGTGAATGACAACATCCAGTTGGGTTTTAGAAATAAGCATTAAAATGCTCCTTTAGGGACAACCTGCTCTTCCACCAGCGAGAGAGGCTAACAAGGGCACTCCGGGCCAAAGGACTAGGTAAAGGTCTCCCATGCGGCCGGACAAGCGCCAGTGGTCCTAGTCAGGAGGGAGAGCAGGCACTTAAACGGGCACCTTCCTAAACCAGCTTCAGGGCGGGCCCGGCCGCGCGTCGCTTACATTTTAGAAAGCTTGGAAGCCGCACCGCCTGTCACTTTGGCGACACGCAGTTGGGACAGCTCCACTTTCAAGTCGTCTAGCTGTTTCAGCAGCTCCTCTTTCTTCTTGCCACGAAGGTCTCGAGCCTTAATCTTGGCCTGTTTGAAAAGAAGGGTCTGGGTCAAAGGCCCGGAGGCTCCGTCTCCCCCTCCACCGCTCACCGAGGCCTCCGCCGGCCACCCCCCACCTCCACCTGCGTCGTGGCCAGCCCCGGGAGGGCACGCGCCTCTCGCAGGGGAACCGAGGCCCAGGCCTACTCGAAGCTGGGCCACCACTCTCATTCCGCAGACGGAAAGCCGGGTGGCCCGGCAGCGCGCGCGTACCTCTCCTAGCCCAGGCCCGCAGGGGTTGGAGAAAGGCCGGCTGTGGCGGCGCTAGGCCATTCCGCACGGTGCTCCATAAGCCCAGCTGGCAGATGAGCCTCTAGGGTCCACCCTGCACCCCACATCCCTGCCTCTGAACACCACAAAGCGCGGATGGTGCCCGATTCCAAAGCTCTCACCATGGTTGAACAAGCCGCCGGCGCCGCCTGCTCCGAGAGAAAGGGGAAGGGGCGGGGCTGACCGCCACAACCACTTCCGTGTGGCGGGGGCGTGGCCGATGTCACGGCAGCCCGGGAGCCCAGGCTCCGCCCCTGACAGCCCCTTCCCAAGCCGTCTTGAAGTACCCTCGTCTTCTTATCGCCCCAGAGGCCTCACCCCCTAAGCAGAGGAACAAAGCAGCTGGGGAAACCGAGGCAGGGGAGAGGCAGTTTACCAGTCATGGCATAGTTAGGACTCAGATTCATCTATTCAGTTATTTATCCGTTCATTCATTCAGTAAATTTTTGCAGGTCGCCCAGTTCGTTCTACTCTGAGCTGGGCACTGGTGTTTTGGGGTGGAGATGAGAGTTGAGGATTTCAAAAATAATTTTTTTTTAAAGAGAGACACAGAGAAAAACAGGAAGGGAGAGAGATGAGAGGCATCAGCTTGTAGTTTTATCACTTTAGTTGTTCATTAATTGCTTTTTATGGGGGTGGGAGCGTTCAGCGGTGCCAGTGACCCCTTGCTCAAGCCAGCGACCTTTGGGCTCAAGCCAGAAACCATGGGATCATGTGGATGGTCCCCACGTGGGCTCAAGCTGGTGAGCCTGAGCTGAAGTGGGACCTCGGTTTGACGCTCCATCCACTTCGCCATCACCTGTCAGGCTCAAAAATGATTTAACAGAGTCCCTGCCTTGGAGGAATTTAAAGTCTGAGGTGGGCGAGAGGGGCGGGGTCAAACAGCTATAATCCAGTTCAAAGAAGTCTAGTGCAGGCAGCACGTGGCAGGGGAAGAACCATTCGTGGCCCCCTTTTTTTTTTTTTAAGAATTTATTAACTGATTTTAGCTCTGGCCAGATAGCTCTGTTGGTTTGAGCATCGTCCCAAAGCACAGAGATTGTCGGTTCGATCCTCGGTCAGGGCACATACAGGAACAGATCGATGTTCCTGTCTCTCTCTCCCTTTCTCACTCTATAAAATCAATAAACATTAAAAAAAAATCATTTAAAAAATTTTTAAAAAGAATTTATTAACTGATTTTATTATTTATTTATTTTTATTTTTTATTTTTATTTATTTATTTGTTTTTAAGAGACAGAGGGAAAGTCAGAGAGAAGGATAGACAGGGACAGACAGACAGGAACGGAGAGAGATGAGAAGCATCAATCATTAGTTTTTCATTGTGCATTGTGACACCTTAGTTGTTCATTGACTGCTTTCTCATATGTGCCTTGACCGCCGGCCTTCAGCAGACCGAGTAACCCCTTGCTCGAGCCAGTGACCTTGGGTCCAAGCTGGTGAGCTTTTTGCTCAAACCAGATGAGCCCGCGCTCAAGCTGGTGACCTCAAGGTCACGAACCTGGGTCCTTGGCATCCCAGTCTGACGCTCTATCCACTGTGCCACTGCCTGGTCAGGCTTTATTAACTGATTTTAGAGAGAGAGAGGGGAAACGGTGGGAAGGGGGGCAAAGAGGGGGAAGCATCATCTCATAGGTAGTTGCTTCCTGTATGTGCCTTGATTGGGCAAGCCCAGGGTTTAGAACCCAGGACCTCAGCATTTCAGGTCAACACTTTATCCACTGTGCCACCACTGGTCAGGCTTGTCGCCTTTTTTAGTGAAAGCAACCAGGTTTGATTCTTGCTCTGTTACCTGGTGCCAGCTGAGACTTGGCAAATACCTTTCTCTCTTTGAGTCTCAGTTGTCTTACTGCTGAAGTAGGTAGGGTGTTTATGAGGATTAGTAAGATAACACTGAAAAAACTCTTCTCATGCCTGCCCAGGCAGTGTGGCGCAGTGGATAAAGCGTCAGCCTGAGACGCAAACCCCAAGGTCGCTGGCTTCAGTGTCGGCTCACCAGCTTGAGCGCGGGGTTGCTGGCTTGAGCATGGGCTTATAAACATGACTCCATGGTCCCTGGCTTGAGCCCAAAGTTGCTGGCTTGAGCAAAGGGTCACTGGCTTAACTGGAGCACCCCTCACCCCGTCATTCTTCTCCCCCACCTCAAGGTACATATGAGAAAGCAATCAATGAACAACTAAGGTGCTGCAAATAAGAATTGATGCTTCTCATCTCTCTTCTTCCTATTTCGCGCACGTGCAAGTGCTAAAAAGAAAAAATATTCTTTTCACTATACCTGATGTATAACAATCACTCAAAATACCACTGGTATTAATGTTCCTGCCCAGTGGAATGAACATTTGAGTTAGATTCTGAAAATTACAGGAGCATTCACGAAGCAGGGAGGTTACTCAGGCGTTCAGACTGGGTAGTTTCATTGTTTCCCTAACCAGCAAGCATGAATCAGTGCTCCAATGTCCAGTACCATGAACAAAAACACACCAACACCTCTTAGAGTTCTAGTTAATGCCAGGTTGCCCCCTTGTTGCTGTCAGGTGTCACCGCCAGGGAGACTTCTCCCATCCCCTTCTGGGGTTCTGTTAATGGACCTTAGCTTTGGAATAAACTAGGACACAACCTCCCGTGTCCCAAGTTTTCTGTTAATTCCTCTCTGTAGCTCCAAACGTACTGAGTTAAACTGATTATGAGTTGTCTCCATAGCTGGCCTGGAAGCTCTCTGGGGCATAACCACGGTTGACACCTGATTTGGTTTTTCTAGTTTCCAGGGTCAGCATATGAATGCTTGTTGGATGAATGAATGAGCCTTACCTCAGACTACAATGAGAAAGACTTTTAATTATTCTTATTTATTTATTTATTTTAGAGGAGAGAGAGAGAGAGAGAGAGAGAGAGAGAGAGAGAGAGAGAAGGGAGGGAGGAGCAGGAAGCTTCAATTCCCATATATGCCTTGACCAGGCAAGCCCAGGGTTTTGAACCGGCAACCTCAGCATTCCAGGTCAACGCTTTATCCACTGCGCCACCACAAGTCAGGCAAGAAAGACTTTTAGGAAGTAGAGCTATATAGGGGGGAGGGAGACACAGAGGACAATTTTGGCATGGATTAGTCTTAAATAGAAGTTGAATAGTGCACAGGGACTTTGCTGTCACATTTCCCAAATGCTTATAGTTCTATTAGAACTTATGGTTGTGTACATCTTTTCTGGACTTGAAATCATCTGTGACTTCCATTCTTCATACATGCTACATTCAAATCCACCAGCAAATTCTGTAGCCTCTATCTTCAAAATACACTTGACCTCTTCCCACCATTTATTGGCACCTGCCTGGCCTGAGTTACCATTGCCTGTCACCTAGATTATTAGCGTCACCTCTTAAATCACCTCTCTACTTTGGCTCCTGCTCCCATGTGTATTCTCAATACAACTGCTAACAGGGATTCTCTTCTCACTTAAGTCAGATCATGTAAGCAGCTCAGAATTTCCAGGGCTGTGCCTTCTGGACTAAGACCCCTATCCGTTCCTTAGCCTGCAAAGCCCTATAGCATCACCTCCATTTTTATTTCATCTCTTCTTACTCTTCTGCTCCAGTATGGCCTTGCTGTTTCTGAAATACACCAAGTTTGCCCTGCCTCTGGGCCTTTGCTTGGCTCCCTCCTTCACTTCCTTCCGGTCCCTGATCAGTGTCAAATGCTAAGGGACACCTCTGTTGACCACTTTATTTACTCACTCCCAGGCACTGCATGTTTGTTTACCCCTCAGCACACTGTCATCCTTGACATAGGATAGTATGGATTTTTAAAATTCTGCCTTTCTGACTGGAAAGGAGGTCCACAGTGATAAGTAGTGACTTGATTTCATTCACCAGTTTATTTGGATGCTATCTCCCTACTTGTAAAATGGGCATTTCTGGTTTCAAATTCCTCCTGACCAAGATATTCTGGGGATGTGAATTTCTCCTGTCTTGTGGCCTGTGTGAGTCATAAAGATCTCTTCCAAGGCATGGAACTGAAAAACAGGTGGGCTTTGCCTGTTGCCAGGATCCCCAAGACTTTTATTCAGCACCTATTTCCCACTGTAAGAGTCTGTATCTTTAGCACCTAAGATCAGGTAGCATCATAATCTGGTACATTTTTGATCTGCAGACACATTCATTGAGAAATAAAGCAATGAGTCACATTCACTAACTACTGGCCTTTATTAAAAAGAGTACTGTAATATGAAAACAAAGACCCAATTTAATCTAAGGCTATAAAGCCCATTAATGGAACCCCCTCAAGCAACAGCCTAGGTACCTAATCCTGGCAGAACAGAGCCTTCCTTCCCTGACTGTGCTAGAACTCCTCCACCCCCCCAGCTTTCCCCATCTCAGACCCTGAGCTTCCTACCAGGAAGCGCTTCTCCAGCCAGGTTCACCTTCTCAGCCCCTAGAACCTCGCCCTTCCTGCCAGGATGGTGGCGAGTCATCTCCCTCGCCTCAACCCCCACCCTACCCGCCTGGCCAAGGTGACTGCTATACACGCGAGGCACCCCACCCTCAAGTCCAAAGGTCTTCACTATTTTGTCAGCAACCAAGATACACTTTAAACGTCTTTAAATTCTATCCGTTAACAATACGATCACTGTGTACAAGACACAGGCCAGCCACCTCCTCTCAGCTCAGTGTGGTGGCGTTCAAGGTTCCTAAAATCTGAGACTTAGGCTCCCCCAACCCCCGTCACTCTAAGAACGACTACTCATCCCTCAGCTCGAAGAAGCCCGCCCCGCATTCTACAGGCAGAACCAGGTGCCTTCTCGGGGTCCTGTTCTCCCTCAGTCTGGGCAGTGATGACCCCAGGGGTCCGGGGCTGTGCCTGCGCCGTCCCCTTCCAGGGCCAGGAGCTCATCGAATGCAGAAGGGAGGCCGAAGAACGAGCACAGTAGTGGCGTCCAAGATGCTGGGCTTGCACGGGGACGTGAGCCAGCTTCTCGGACAGGGAGACTGAAGCGCAGTGAGGATGGGACTTTAGCCGGGGGCGTGCCAGGAGGTTACAAGACCATTAGCAGCAGGCTTCCAGCTTTGCACCCACAGGCTCCGCCCCTCCCACAGACACTTCCGGTTCCGGCGCGGACCGGAAGTGGGCGGGCGGCGGCGACAGCGCGCGGAGGAGGAGGAGGTGGAGGGGAGGTGGTGCCGGTCGGCCGCTTCCCGCCCCCGAGCCGGTTCCGAGCAGAGTGAATCTGAGGTCGGGCCCATAGCTGAGCTGGCTGAGTGGGCGCCGAGCCCCCGCTATGGCCCGGAACACGCTGTCCTCGCGCTTCCGTCGGGTGGACATCGATGAGTTTGACGAGAACAAATTCGTGGACGAGCAGGAGGAGGCGGCGGCGGCGGCGGGCGAGCCAGGCCCGGACCCCGGCGAGGTGGACGGGCTCCTGCGGCAATATCCTTCTCCGGCGTGGCGGCTCGGGCTCCCCTTTGGCTCAGCCTTCCCACTTTTCTCATCCCCAGCGCCTCAGCTGACGCCCCCTCCTCTTATCCCGGACCCCGTCTGGTCAGTCTCCCAGCCTCCTTGCGATCTGGCTGCCCTCGGGCCAGGTTTCTTCCGTCCGAACATCCCCCGCTTTCCTCTGACCTGCCTCCCAGCCCCTCTCGTTCCGGGTCCCGGCCCCCAGAGCCTCCCTGAGCATCGCATCCCTATGCGGTCCCTAGCCCCCGGTGGGCCGGCGTGCTCGGCGGCTCCTGGAGCATGCCGGACGCGCCTCCAGCCCCGCAGGCCGCTCACATCTCTGCGCGGCCTCTCCTCTTTTCTCCCCTGGCCTTCTCATCTCCTCAGGCTGCCCCTTCCTTGGACGCTCATCCATTCATTCCTCCTTGCAGGAAATGGGGTCATACTAGGGCTTCACCGGCGGGAGGGGCAGAGGTGAGCCACCGCTGAGTAATTGAGCGGCCAGGGCGGCTCCGGGGCACAGTCCTCTGGGACCCGATTGCAGCACCACGCGAACATAGGTGGGTGGATGGCTGCGGGGAAGCAAGGACACGGGGGAGCAAAGACTGAAGTCTCAGTCCATCCCTGAGGTCTGAGATTGTATACCCCTAACCCTCATATCAGTCTGACCCTCCAGCTCAGTGCCACTGCTTTTCACTCATTCTCAGCTTCCTACAAACATCTTGGGTTTTGGACCTTGATGGTCTCAGCATGTTCAACAAGTGAGTTTGGCTCCCTCCACCCAATAGTCTTCTTGTGCAGGAAGCAGTGGGAACATACTAGTAGTTTAGAGCTAAGAAAAACCAGAGAGCAAAAAGTGAAATGTAAAAGTAGAGCCCCACATTGGAAATGACTATTTTTGTGGCCACAGAAAGCAAGCATCTAGAAAACAAGATTAAAAATAGAAGTGGTTGTTACAGTCTGCTTGGTCCCTTAGCAGTTTGAACACAGGAAACTGACTTATTCTCAGAGGAAGGATTTTTCTTTATTTAAATGGTGTTACAGGAAGCCCCTGCCCCTCCCCCGCACTTGCCAGGGCAGGGTTGGAGGCTCCTGCAGTATATAAATCGGGTTCTGGGTGTTTAATCAGTTGACTCAGCTTGGGAAGTCAGGCCCATAGACTGCCTTTGGGAGGAGTCCTGCAGTGTTCTTCCAGTGTGCCTTTAAAACAAAACCTTCAGACTTTCTTTGTACAGGAATGTATTTTCAAATACAAACTTGTATTTCCTGCCCCATCAGGATCACCTTGCTTTTTACCCCTTTGGTGAAATGGTGGCATGAAAGGCTCCCCGTGAGGGAAGGCTGACTGCAGTCTGGGTGGGACCTCGCACGTGGCAGGAGGTGGCAGAAGGGCTGCAGCCCAGAAGCATCCACAGATGGCAGAACAAGGTCTGGTTATCTGCTGTTCTGATCCTGGTGCTGTAGGGACTTGTTGAAGGTCATCTCTTGACTAGTGATAGGTTTCTTGAGACTGCTTGGAGGCCTAGGCTTAGCACATTCAGGGATGGTGTTTTCTCTACTGCTGGCAACCTTGTTACCATGGAGAGTGTGCCTCTTGGGACTGGGGAAAGGGAGGTTAGCAGGTGAGAGCTGAAAGCTTAGCAAATGTGAGGCCCAAGGAGGGAGGAGGAACTAATATTTACTGAGTCCTTACCATGTCCCAGGTGTTGGACTTCTGTTAGGTCATTGAATTTAAACTATTGAACAAACTTCTAGGAGTCAGGACAGAGGCAAGGGGAATAGAGATAAGGGTTGATTGATTGAAGTGGGCAGGTGTAGGGAGGAGGCCTGCCCTGGTGCTGCACACAGCAGCAAGTCATGGTGGGAGATAACACAGGTGAACTAAAAGGACATGGGCTGTGCATCCACACGGACCCAGCTTTATGATACCATAGCTGTGTGACATTGAGTCGGTCACATACCCTCTCTGAAGCTCAGCACCCTTCTCTGTAGAAGGTTCTGTGGGAGCATTGCTGGACAACATCCCAGAAGGCTTCAGCACAGTGCTAGGCACACAGCAGGTGTCCTGGACATGCAGCTTGGGTTAGTGGGTGGAGTGCAGCAGAGTATTGTAAGAAGAGCTCGGCTTTGAAGTTAGGTGAGCTTGAAGGCCAGTTGGACAGCTTAGTTTTGTGACTTTGGGTAGGTCACTTCTCTTCTCTGAGCCTCAAATTCATTGCCTTTAAAATGAGAATAATGATTCTTGTTGCAGAGTTGTTAGCAATAATGATATGTGAAAGCCCTTGCACAGGGCCTGAGACTTTGTATGGATTTTAAAGTGGTTCCTTTTCTTCCTTACTGAGGGTACCTTCTGGTCCTCGGGAGCCAGGTGTCTGTTCAGGGCAGTGGTTTTGAGTGATTTTGTACTCTTTTCCCCTAGCAAATTTGGCAGTGTTCAGAGATATTTTGATGATCATGACTCAGAGGGTACTACTGGGATCTAACCGGTAGAGGCCAGGGATGCTGGTAAACATTGTCCGATGCATAGGCCAGACCCCACATTGATCATCTTGTCTAAAATGTCAGTAGTGCCATGGTCGAGAAACTGTGGCATAGAGGTGACTAGAGGTTGGGCAGGGTTCCCCAGCCTCCACAGTGTGTTCTTTGAAAGGGCCTGAAGCCAGCTGAGTACAGAGGCCAGCTTGATAAATGGTATGCCCTCCCAGCACCCCTTATCTCCTCAGCTGCTGAAGGTCCAGTACCCATCAACACTTCCAGTGAAGGCTTGGTAGACTTTGCTACAGAGAAGTAACTCTAAAGCAGTGACTCTTTTTGCCTCGGTGACTAGTTATCCCACCCTTCCAAATGTTTTGTTTGCAACCATGTTGGATAGTGAAGAGCACCAGCCTGCATTTCCTTTCAAGCCTCTGGTCTCTGCTTAATTGCTCTGGGACACCAAATTAGAAAAGAATTCTGAGGTAGACACTATCAGTGGCTGCTGTCAGACTGGCCTTTGCCTGGCTTGGGAAGAAGAATTCCAAAGCTGACAGATAAGGGGGTGGGCTGCCTCTCAAACATGGAAGGTGGCTCAGAGCCAAGCAGGGGGCTGGGAGCTTATCAGGAGTGGCTTTGTGGTGGTGTGGGCCTTGCAGTCAAGATGGAGCCCACACTAGGGAAGAGAGGACAGCTTTGCTCGGAGGATCTGTCTGTTTCCATGTGGGTATTGCCGCATGAACAGGACAGGAGTAGAGACGCGATTGGGCAGAAGCCATTCCTTGTTCTATTTTTGAAGCTTTTTGGCTAAAGCCAATGTTTCAGATGAGGAAATGAAAGTCGGCTGATGTAATTCGGTTTAAAATAGGTGTCACCTTTGGGGATCTAACCCAGATTTTAATTTTCTTTTGAGTGCTAGCTGTTCAGAACTCAGCAAAGAATCTGTCAGGATTGCAGCTGAGGTTTGGGGAGTGGGGGAGGATTAGCTCATTTTTGGTAAAGGTTCTTGTAGATTAATAAATCTGCCTCCTGGTAGAAGTTGGGATTTCACTGGCCTGAGCAGGTCTTGGAAGATACAGTTTTTTTAGCACATATTAATTTCTTTAATAGTTTAACTGATAAAAACAACTGGATTAAGAGTGAGGAGACCTCGGTTGGTGCCTTTGTTCCTCCCTTTTGTGAACAAGAAGTTGAGAACGATAATCTCAAGTGGTTTTGGTGAGGATTCAGTAGGGCAGATGTGGTGCTCTGTACTGAGCAGGTGCATTTGAGCTCAATGTAAGTTACCATTCATGGGCAGTTGCTTTGCTTCTGATGTCCAGAGATAGAGGGAGGGAGTGTCCAGACTTGCTTTGAGGGGTAAGGTTTAGAGAATGGCAGAAGGAGGTGCGTGAGGGTGACTGAGGTGTTGTCCACCCTCTCTGTAGCTCAGGAAATCTGCCCCCTAAACCGGCCATGCCCACATGGAAGCCACAACAGGAGGTGGGTGGATGGGGAGAAGATGCTATTTGACTCCATTCTCTTGAGCTGTTTTGGGGATGAGTTGGTTAAGAAGAGCATGCTTGAGCCTAGCCATCCTTAACTGGTGGTGGTGCACAGGGGACATGCTTCGGGCATTTCATGCAGCTTTGAGGAACTCCCCCGTCAACACCAAGAACCAAGCTGTGAAGGTAAAGGGGGTTGCACTGCAGCTCTGCTGGGTGGGTGGGACCGGGGCTGTGGTTGTCTGCTGCCTCCAGCTGACCATGAGCTCCCTGGGGCTCTGGACAGGGTCTGTTTCATCTCTGCATCAGTGAGTATCTACCAAGGAAGTGAGCTGACACTGGGCAGTGCTTCCACAGAAGCCTCCTGGTGTTCCTGACATCAGATCTATCAGTGTTTATAGTATAAGCTTCCCAAAGAAGCCTGTTCACTCCTCCGCAGAGCCTCATGGGGTGAGAAGTCAGCCCAGCCCTTGCTGGTCAGCAGAACTATAAATTAGCTTGCCATGTGAGACTTACCAGTGGTTATGCTTTTATAGACTATTGGATAGGCTTTACTTGCATAAGGATTTTTCAGTGCCTCTAAGACAGCGGTTCGAGAACCGCTGTTCTAAGAGTTCCTGTCTTTTAAAAACTAGGTGGGAAGATACAGTTGTGCTTACTACATCACTGAGGCTAACACTGCATCACTGAAGCGAAAATTTGGTCCAGGGAAAGGGTTCTCTGAAGCTGGGATTTTGCCATTTTTTGGCAGCATCTTTTTTTTTTCTTTTTTACAGAGACAGAGAGTGAGTCAGAGAGAGGGATAGACAGGGACAGGCAGACAGGAACGGAGAGAGATGAGAAGCATCAATCATCAGTTTTTCGTTGCGAACCTTAGTTGTTCATTGATTGCTTTCTCATATGTGCCATGACCGCGGGCCTTCAGCAGACTAAGTAACCCTTGCTCAAGCCAGCGACCTTGGGTCCAAGCTGGTGAGCTTTGCTCAAACCAGATGAGCCCACGCTCAAGCTGGAGACCTCGGGGTCTCGAACCTGGGTCCTCGGCATCCCAATCTGACGCTCTACTCATTGCGCCACCCCCTGGTCAGGCTTGGCAGCATCTTGATGTGATCAATAGTTGCACCTCTTAAATGAGGAGGGCACTGGCCCCTCTGTTACTGGAGGGGGGGGGGGCGCAGAGGGAAGCTGCAGCGATAAACCTGTTAATATAGATCTAGAGTTTAAGGCCTGCTGTTGTCATCAAAAAGAGTGATGCTTCTCCCCACTAAAGTTATTCCCCTCAAATAGTGGAATAATTTACTGGCATAAATAAAGGATACTTGGAAATTTAAATTAGTAAAACAATGTCTGCTCACTTATGTCTGTAACCATCCCAGATGAATTGGAAATTATGTAGTGTTTCTAGTGAGTTCTGACCACTAGGTTTGGTGTTTCTGAGCCAGCAGTGGGGCCGTGGCTGTGCCCGGGCTGTGGCTCTGGGCCTCACTCCCTTTCTCTTTCCTCTGTAGGAACGAGCCCAGGGCGTGGTGCTGAAAGTACTTACAAATTTTAAGAGCAGCGAAATTGAGCAGGCTGTGCAGTCACTGGACAGAAATGGCATTGACTTGCTAATGAAGTACATTTATAAAGGGTTTGAGAAGCCCACAGAAAACAGCAGCGCAGTGCTGCTCCAGTGGCATGAAAAGGTATGTGAACACATTGCCACAGACTCACCCAGCCCCAGGGTTCAAGTCAGCAGGCCAGATTTTCCAAAAAATAGTAATGTCTTGTAGGCACATGAGAACAAGAGCCACACCTAAGGCAGCCTGGGACATTTGATCACTTACCTCTGCCAAGGAAGCACTGGTAGGGGTCCACTCTCTCTGGTAATCACAGTTGCTTTAACTGCTGGTGTATGCCAGGCAGGTCATGGGGCAGGTGACTTGGCATGGTAAGGTAGAGGAGTCCCAGATGGGAGGGAGGCAGCCTTGCTGGGGGTTGGGGCTTCATAGTCTTTCCTTGCATTGGTGGATGTGGAGGAGGTGGAGGAGGAAGAGGAGAAGGTGAAGGAGGAAGTGGTGGAGGTAGTGGAGGAGGAGGAGGAGGAGGAGGAAGAGGTGGAGGAGGTAGAGGAGGAGGAAGAGGTGGAAGAGGTGGAGGAGGAAGTGGTGGAGGTGGTGGTGGAGGCCTCACCAGGCCGGAGTGGGCAGTGGCTTGGGTCAGTCATCAAGTCTGTGCCTTGCCTGTCAGCGTCTCCTCACTCTTTAGAGCTACAGGAAGCGTGCCCACAATCACAGGAGACCGGGCAATCACTAACACAATGTCTCTCCCAAAAGGCTCCATTGTGTTTTAAGGGAATGGTTCTCTTACTGAGGGGTTAGTCACTTGGGCAGCTTCAGTGCTGAGCTGGTGTTGTGGCCTTTGATGGGGTTTTTTTTGGTTTTGTATTTTTCCGAAGTTAGAAACAGGAAGGCAGTCAGACTCCCACATGTGCCCAACCAGGATCCACCAGGCATGCCCACTATGGGACGATGCTCTGCCCATCTGGGGCATTGCTCCGTTGCAATTGGAGCCATTCTAGCACCTGAGGTGGAGGATAGGGAGTCATCCTCAGCGCTCGGGCCAACTTTGCTCCAGTGGAGCCTTGGCTGCAGGAGGGGAAGAGAGAGAGAGGAAGGAGAGGGGGAGGGGTAGAGAAGCAGATGGGCGCTTCTCCTGTGTGTCCTGGCTGGGAATCGAACCCGGGACTGCCACATACCGGGCCAGCGCTCTACCACTGAGTCAGCCAGCCAGGGCCGTGGCCTTTGGTTTTGCTGGTGGATATGCTGCCTACATGGCTAGAAGATGAGCTCCTGGGCTTAGTAGGTGGGGGTGGCTTACTCAGTTCCCCTGAGCGAGACCTCTGCATGGGGTGGGGGCCAGGCCTTTTGAGCCCTTTAAGGCAACTTGGTGCTTAGCCCTACTGGCATTTCTAATGAGGGCTCCGCAGGCAGCTCTGATGAGTATGTGCTGGTTCAAATGCCTAGGGCAGTGCCAGCAGGCGGGAAACAGCTGTCAGAAGGGAAATTTGGGGAGTCTGCTGTGTGTGTGCAGAGTTCTACCTAAAGAGCAACTCCTGGACCATGGCTCCAGGACAGGGCTCTGTTGCCTTCTGTCTGTGCCTGTTGCTATTGCAGGAATCTTTCCAGAGGGTCTGATATGGTGGGACCTGCGTCAGGGAGTGCATCGTCCCATCTCCCCTGGCAAGCTAGGCTCCCCCTTGTCCAGCGGAGTTCATCTGACACATTTCCTTTTCCTGCCCCCACAGGCATTAGCAGTAGGAGGACTAGGCTCCATTATAAGAGTTCTTACAGCAAGAAAGACTGTTTAAAAAAAAAGACTCATGTTACCTTGAGAAGAATTTTGGATGCACAGGCTGATGAAGAAGGGATTGACAATGGACCATCTTCCTAGGAACTCCCAACTATTTCAGGACATGCATCCGCGGAAGTGTATTTTATTTTCAAGGTGGAGGGAGAAGTTGTCTTACTGTTTCCTAAATCCTCTGCAGGATCTGATAGTCTATGCCTTTGTCCACAAATAATGCAGAACTGACATTGTGACCGTCTGCCAGAGTGGCTGGCCAGCGTGGGTCAGGAGTCCCTGTGTGCACTGCCTGTTTAAATGGGGGAGGGATGAGGTGGGCAGGTGCAGATCCAAGGGCTGCGCGAAAGGGGAGCTTGTTTCTGACATGGAAACGCCCCGAGGGTTTGTATAGACGTCCCGTCCTCCCAGGGAAGGCAGGCTCTCGGCTTCGTTGTAAAGTGCCTGCTGCATCAATAAAGCTCTTGGCTTATTAGTATATACTTGGCGGTGTGTTTCATCCATGTAAAAAATGGGTAGTGAATGGGATGGTAATGAGCGAGGGGCCAACTGGTCTGGAAATGCCAAGGCGCGGGCACGGCAACTGGCCCTCTGGCCCGGCAGCCCCTCAGCCTGGGCTATAGTGCTGCCCGCTGCTACGGAGAGATGTTTTGCTGACTAAGTATTTATTGTTTTTACTCCTTTGATTTGTATGTAATTTTGGAGCTTATTTAATTTAATAAAGTGCCAAACATTCAGTAATTGACCTAAGCTTTAAAAGTCTTTAGTTTGTGTGACTGCACTTGGAGTCTTTCGAGAGTAGGCCTCAGATGGGCCTGGTCACCATCTCCTGACACTGTGGTGTGGCAGGAACATTTTTACTGTCAAGCTGACAAGTTCTCTTTAAAGGATTAAAAGCCAGAAACAGGTAGCATCAGCCTATAAATATAAAAAGAACATTTTGTTTCCTGTAACTACATACTAACAGTGAGCCTCTTTGAAGAGCAAAGATACTTTTTTTTTCCTTTTTAGTATAGGTACCTAGTCTGTATTCTGTTAAGGGTAAGGACTTCTTTCCTATTCCTAAAGCTCCCCAGTCACTGGGGCCTTGGAGAAAAATGCTGACCAAAGTGACACAATCCTCCCAGCTCCTCTAGAACCCCCACCATCTCTGGGAGGTGGGCTTAGGCTGTTGGCTCATTACATACACACTGCTCACAAAATACAGGGGTCAGGGGACGTGCGGGTACTCCAGTACTTGCAGCCTTTTGTACAGGGCATTTTCACCAATGAGATACAAGTTGGTTTTGCATCTCATTTGCAAAATTGAACAACTTTCTTTGACTTGTCATTTGCTTTTCTGATGTTCTTGTTTAATTTAAAAAAAAATTAAAGGCTTTTTTATTGCTCATACTCATTTTGAAATATCTCCTAATTTTTGTGGGCAGTGTATTTATTCACCCAACCCCTACCTGCAGAGATTCTTCCTGAAAGAAATGCTTTGTAACAGCCTTTGAAGTATTAAATAAGAGACACAATGTACTAATTTAATAAGTCAAAGAAATGTTGACAGCATATTTTATCAAGTGAAACCCACTGTAGTTGCATCTGGATTGAAGAGCTTTAATCAAAAAGCATATTGCACCACAAATAACTTCTACAGCAGTTCTAGATACTATAATCCCTATTTACAACATGGAGGGAGAGAGAGATCAGGATCCAATGCTCATATAAAGGGCTATAGATACTGTTTCTATCACAATGTTTATACAAGTAAAAGTGCATTCAATCACTCAGGATAGTTACTCCACTCTTCCTCTTAAAGCTGAAGGAAATCCAACATGCAGGAGGAAAGCTTAATCAGAATGAATCCCCTCTAACAAGTGCTGCCCCCCCCATCTACACCTAAACCTGCCGGGAAGGGGGGCACGCTCCGGCAGGTGAGGCCGGGGAGCAGCTGCTGCTCCGATGGCTGTGCTGCAGCTGCTGCAGGCAAGCCCCGAGTTACTCGGATTTCAGGATTCTTTCCTGCAACAGCTGGAAAAGCTACCTGGTTCATTAAAATTATGGAACAGAAGGGACTCCTGTTTTGTATCCCCACCAGGTAAGTGGAAAGTAGCACGGGGGAACAGTGCGTTACTCTGTGTGCTCTGTACTGTCTCGGGCTCGCGCAGTCGGGAGGTGCTGACCGGGAAACGGGGCAGGTTAGCCGTGGGTGCCTGGTGTGTCTGTACAGAAGAGAGTCACGTGAATGAGGGACAGTATTTTATAGAGATGTGATGAAAATGCATAAATTTCATAGACTTCATTTATTTTTAGATTGTATAATACCCAGTAAACCTAAAAAAAAAAAAAGAAAAGAATATAGCATCTAAACAGGACAGACATCTGAAGAAAGAGGTAGGTGAGTGAATGGGTCACGTGGACGGCAGAAAGCCCGAGCTGGACGAAGGTGATGCTGACCTGGCTTGGTACAGCCAGGTCTGTGGAAATGTAGCAGGTTAACTGAATTGAATCCCTGTTTTTCTGTGAGAGACAGATTTTAACCCTAAGCATAACTGAGAAACATAACTTTATATCATGGGATAACTGATAATAAATATAGGAACAACAGTTGCTAATTCAACTTTTTATTTAACCAGTGAAACTTTCATCAAACTAAATCAATAAACAGTTTCCCTTTAGATTTGATATCGTGGCTTATCCAGGGCAAGCATGTGCCCTTTTCTTTAATAATAATACAAGTTTTTGTCAGACTACCTGAGTTGTCTGCGTACTATCAAGCTGCAGCCAGCTCGGGCTGGGGCCACCATATATGAATGTAGTGTCATCTAAAATTTTGGGGGGCAGGGTGAGGGAGAGAGATGGTGGCTGCGCTGACAAGGCAGACCCCCTCCGATGTTTGGTCAAGGCTGGGAGGAGGGGCAGCTGCTGCCGCCTCTGAAGTACAGCAGACTCCTTAACAGCAGGAAACGAATTAGCATTTGCTCAGTGTTACAACTCAGAATCAAGAGCAAAGCAAATGAAATGCCACCACTGCTTCAGAGGGAAGCAGACACCGCAGAATGCTAGTGAACAGGGACAGGAATCCCAGTCTCAGAAATAATATCCTCTCAAAGCTCCAATTTTCCTCTAAGAACACCATTAAATAGATTTTATAATACAGAAGACAGGTTTATAATAGTGAAGACCTTTAGCTATAAAAAATAGTTTAAAATGGTTTACCAGCAACCTATCCAAGACAAGTACATTCATTAAGAAGGCAATTGAAGGTATTTGGTACTACTGTTAGGATATTTTTTATATTTGCCAGCTTTCTTTAGTAAAACAAGATACTGTCAGCTGCATATTCATTAATCCATACTGGTTCCAGAATATCTTAAAGATGTACACATCTAAAGTTCTAGGTCATTGAAAGACAAAGTAAAATGTTTTCTTGAGAGGATAGGTTAAAAGCCTCTTCTAACTCATCTGAACCCAAACATGCTCACAGGGAAGGGGAAGCTTTCAAAGCCACGCCCGCTGAGTTGGCTTGTGGCAGAAGCAGGCGAGTCTGGCTTGCTGGACACCATTTCAAAGGGCTCTCTACGTCCAGCGTCATCACTATGTGATGGATCAGCGGCCTCTGCCAAATGCTGATGGCTAACAAAAGTTAGAAACTTTCAGGTGCGGACACACTGGCCAGAGCTGGGATTATAGCAGCACTAGAAATGTGGGTAGTGCCAGGACCCTCCCGTTTTTGACCAGAATGACAGGACGCGCTCTCCTGAGGTCCTTACCAGTCTGCAGGGATGTGGACCTTTAAGTCTTGTAAACAATGTATAGATGCTTGTACAAAATACTGCAGTTACAGTGATGAAAAACCCACCCAGACTGGTGTGTCAGTGTTCTTTTCACAGAAAGAGTGTCAGCACACAGAACTCCATCCTGGGGTAGTTCCATCTAGGACCACGGTATCCGAGGGCTGGAGATGGATGGCCGGATGCTGCCCTTGGGAGCTGGCTTGGACCCGAACCATGACATCTGTGTGTTAAACAGGAAAGGCTCCTGAGATGAGAACCAGGACTAGGTGCAGAGGGAGCTGAAACAGGCCTTGCCCCACCCCTGGGCCACCCCCTTCTGCCCTCCACACATCCCAAGTTGGCTGTGACCAAAGCAGTGAAGACTGGTTGTGGTGCCCACTCTGTAGGGCTCAGAGCCCATTCTAAGTAAAGGAGGAAAATGGCAGAAAAAAAACTGAGTTGACCAAAGTGATGAAATTGTAGGAATTTTTCCCTTGATTTTTTTCTATTACATAATTAATGCAGGTATTTTTTGCAAACAATTTTTTACTATTTTTAAAAGCTTTGGTGCTGGGGCCAGCTCTATGGCTCCTGAAGAAGTGGTATCAATGAAATTGCTTTGGAAAATAGTCTGTTGGTCAAGTACAGCACAGACGTGTGGGCACAAAGCATGCCCTCAGTAACTGCCTGAGTCAAGTTCATCCGAAAGCACCTTGTAGGCGGACGGCGCGGCCGCGGGCCGCTCTCACCTGCTGGTGCTGCTCACTCAGCACTTGGGGAAGCTGGCCAGCAGACCGGGCACCTACCTTATACTCCAGGGTTTCTCTGAGCATGTTCTCTTCCTCCTGTGAGAAGTTCAGCAGCACTGACACAGCTTTTATAAGGTGAAAAGCCTGAAACAAAGTTTCGCTGTTGTGGATCCAGGGGGTGGGGGTGGGGGTGGGGGAGTTGAGGCTAAATTGCAGCATTTTGGGTTCTCTTCCTGGTGTGTGCTCCAGCAGTGAGCCAGGACCACATGGAGGTCTGACGGCAATGATAGGTTCCCTCTCTCCATCTTTCATTTCAGGGACTGGCAAGAGGCCCAGGACATCCCCAGCAGCTCTCCTGCTCCTCAGGGGATGCAGGGAGGCCGGGCAGATTCAGTTCCCTGGACTCTGGTCTCGGCATCCAAGCCACATCCCCTCCCAGGAGCTAGGTCCCTGCTAGGTGGACCCCCAACTTGCTGCTCAGTCAGCAGGTTAATGCCAGCTGCAGAAACGACTTAGGTGCCTACACTGGTGTCACACTGGGAGAGGAAGAATGCAATGGCTGTGGTGGGAGGCTGTGCAGGGCTCGGACAAATAAGCCATGTCCTGGGGTGGAATTCCTTACGCAAAAGGCAACTCAGAAGCCCTTACCTCGGACTCCCGACAGGACATGAACTTCAAAACCACGTGTTTAAGGTACTCCAGGTTGATCTCGCGGGCGTCAGTCAGGTCAGCATTGTTCATGACAGAAGGGGCCACATTCGGCATTTCAGGGCCAGGTTTCTCCCGGAATTCAAAAAACTCGTTATCCGGTCTAATTTTCTGAAAAACCAAAGGAAAGATGCTACACTGAACCAGAAAATCACACAGGAGATTCACCCGACCCACGCTGTGACAGCTGGTCCTCTGCCACACCCTGCCCAGGGCACCCCCTGGGGGACTTGCCAGCGACTGGAGAAGGCTCAGCCCCTCCAGGTGGGGTGGACAGTGGAGAGGAGGGAGAAAGGTAACCTAGGGAGGTTCGGACATTTCCTTTATCTGTGTCATGACGCACGTCGTGGGGTGGTAAGCGCTGCAGCGAGAGCTGAGGCCCCGCTCTCCTGGCTGGGCCAGGCACTGCCATTCACAGCAGGGCCCACATCACCCCACTTCTCAGACTACAGCCGGAGCAGAAGGTGTGTGCCCGAGGTCACATAGCCACTTTATAGAGGCCTTTTCAAGCTGACAGGGCACTGCCCCACCAGCCAACATCTGACCTCCCAAAGACCCCTTGCAATCACCGGGGGGAAGGGCAGCACCGTCAGACAGCAAGGGACCCAGGGGGACCCGAGAGCCGGGAGGGCACGGGCAGCCGGGAGAAGAGGGTACTCACCAGTTCCTTCTGCAGCGTCTTTTTGAGTTCCAGCATCCTCTGCTGCATCTGCTTGATGGTCTGAGACAAACCCCCCCCCACAGCCAAAAGCCATTCGTTAAACGCACATTTCACCATCTCTAAGGACAACAGGACAGACACTCTCTTGGGTCCCCACACATCTATTAGAAGTCCCTGCTCAGTCTCCTGAGAGGCTTGTGCTGTCACACCTGTGTGCCTGCTGCCTTGGACTCCTTCCCTCACATGGCTCTGCTGCTGTGCACACACTTGCTCTTCAGGCCCGCTAAGGGCCACTGAAGTCGTCGTATACTCCTCTGCGGAGCACGCAAATGCCCAGTAAGGACCGGGTCAGAGGACGACAGTCCCCAGGGGCTCTGTCCTCAGGACTGCTTCCAGGGCTTGCCTCCCTAAGTAGCACAGTAGAAACATCTCTGTACAGTCTATTTTGTCCTTCAGAATTATATTTATGTGCTATGATCCCCAAGTAGGACACTTAGGCCACAATCTATGGTTCTCATCATTAGCACTTCTCTCCTGAAATACCATGATTTGCAACATTTATTTTGAAAAGTATAAAATATTATGGTGTTTCTGCACAACCCACCAACATTGGGTTTTATATCTTTTACTTATTTATTTTATTTTGTTTTAGTGAGTTTAATTAGCATTATGAACCTTAAATGTAATTCATTACACATTCCATTAATCACTAGAAAGGCTGAACTGTTTTCCCAATAAAAAATATTGCTGTAAAAAACCAAAATGTTGCCTGACCAGGCGGTGGCACAGTGGATAGAGCATCGGACTGGGATGCAGAGGACCCAGGTTCGAGACCCCAAGGTCGCCAGCTTGGGCGCAGGCTCATCTGGTTTGAGCAAAAGCTCACCAACTTGGACCCAACGTCACTGACTCAAGCAAGGGGTTACTCGGTCTGCTGAAGGCCCGCGGTCAAGGCACATAGAGAAAGCAATCAATGAACAACTAAGGTGTCGCAATGAAAAACTGATGATTGATGCTTCTCATCTCTCTCCATTCCTGTCTGTCTGTCCCTGTCTACTCCTCTCTCTGACTCTCTCTCTGTCTCTGTGTAAAACAAAACAAAACAAAACAAAAATGCTGCTATATAAGCAGCAATACAGGGAAGAATTATTATTATTTTTTTTGCCTTGACTTTTTTTTTTTTTAATTTTTTTAATTCATTTTTTTAGAGAGGACAGGGAGAGACAAAGAGAGAGAGGAGAGAGACAGAGAGAGAAGGGGGGTTGGAGCTGGAAGCATCAACTCCCATATGTGCCTTGACCAGGCAAGCCCAGGGTTCGAACCGGCAACCTCAGCATTTCCAGGTTGACGCTTTATCCACTGCACCACCACAGGTCAGGCAGGGAAGAATTTTAAATAAAAGTTTCTCCAAAGCCTCACTTTAACCTATCAAAATGAGATTTCCCATGGATGTCTAGTCCGGGTCACCATTCTTGCATCGAGCAGCTAGAATTCTGTACTTCTCATGTATCAGTTTTCACAGCTTCCTACAGCTTTCCTAACTAAACATGTCCATGTGACAGTAACTCTAGGGCAGGGGTTGGGAACCTTTTTGGCTGAGAGAGCCATGAACGCCACATATTTTAAAATGTAATTCCATGAGAGCCATATAACGACCCGTGTACGTTACACATTATCCAATAAAAATTTGGTGTTGTCCCGGAGGACAGCTGTGATTGGCTCCAGCCACCCGAAACCATGAACATGAGCCGTAGGAAATGAATGAATTGTAATACATGAGAATGTTTTATATTTTTAACATTTTTTTTTTCTACTAAAGATTTGTCTGTGAGCCAGATGCAGCCATTAAAAGAGCCACATCTGGCTCACGAGCCATAGGTTCCTGACCCCTGCTCTAGGGGATGCCCCATGCCTCACTGTGTGGCTGAGCTTCCATTTGTCAACAGAACCTTTATCTGCTCTGTTTTCTCAAGAGAGCGCTGTCTGCAGTCGCTGTAGAGGAGTGAGGGGACTGGGCCAGGGGACCATGAACGTCCTGCCAAGCTCATTCAACTGCCTCCAGCACGCCCCATGTTATAAGCAGCAACATTTCCATTTGTATTCTCTTGGTTGACCATGAGCCTGGACATTCCTCCAAAAATACATTCGCTCTTTTATGTTACTTGATTTTCCAGATTTTGGGCTCATTCATTAATTCACCCAACAAATATTGAGTCCCTACTGTGTGTCAGACACAATCAACAAGCAATGTCTGCCCTCAGGAGGGAAGTGTCAAAACCAAATATGCAGTATATCAGAAGAGACAAACGGCAAGGTAAAGGGGACAAAGAATTCTGGTGGTGAGGAGTGAGGATGATTAGGGGGAACACTCTTCTAGACAGAAGGCTCAGCAAGTGCAAAGACCCTGAGGCAGGAGGATGCTTGCTATTCCCAAAGGGCAAGGGCAAGGGCAAGGTTGATGAGCCTGAGAGAGGGTGGGGATAGCAGAGGAGGCGCTGTAGAAAGAGTAACAAGGGGCCAGACCACACAGGGCTTTGTGGGCCACTGCAAGGACTTTGGCTTTCCTAGAGAGGGAAAGTTATCAATGTCAGCAAGGGTGGACCAGAGCAGTGACAGGGAAACCAGTTATTAGTTCAACACCATCCTCTGGGGAAGAGTATGGCAACAGTGGTGGGGATGAGAAGCAGCTGGGTACAATTTAAAGGGAAAGCCAAAAGGATTTGCTAATGATTTGACTGTCAGGTGGGTAGAGAATGACCCCAAGGTTTTTGCCATTTACTGAGCTAGGAAAGATAGCAAAGATGCTAGGGTGCATGTAAATGTGACCTTGGCTTTGAACGTTTCAAATGTCAGGTGCCTTGTAGACATTCGTATGGAGAGACAGAGCAGACCGATACAGGAGTCTGGAGCTCACGGGAGCTGTCT
The DNA here is from genome assembly GCF_036850995.1 of Saccopteryx leptura. Lineage (NCBI taxonomy): Eukaryota > Metazoa > Chordata > Mammalia > Chiroptera > Emballonuridae > Saccopteryx > Saccopteryx leptura. The sequence goes on along the minus strand of NC_089504.1, from coordinate 10,585,319 downwards.
GGGCTGCGATATGGCCATGGGAGCCTGCAGCCTGCAGGGTGGCTGAGATCACCAAGGGAGTGAGTACAGCTTAGAGGAAACGTCTGAGGGCTGGACCCTGGGGAACTTTCCTGTGTCTACTTTATATTTCACAGGAAGAGATTAAATATGAGTGGGGGGAACAAAGGGAGAGGAAAGAGAAAGAAAATGAACAATTTTTTCCTTTGTTAAAGATCTTTAAAAAAATAGACACACAAATCACACAATTTGGGGCAGAATTTCAGGCCAGAGCAGTAACTAGTCAACACATTTAACTTCACAGGGCATTTTAAAAACCAGAATCAAATGAGACCCTGTGTTTATGGGTGCAGAGGCCAGGACAGCTAATGTATACTTTCATTTCGTCCCCCACACCACCTCACACTGCCCCAACAAAGCACATGTCACTGCCATCATCACTTCACAGCTACAGAAAGGAAGGACACAGGTAAGTGAAAGGATGGGTCCAATATGACCCAGGTGGTGACAGCAGAGGAGGCTGGGAACACCCAGACCTCTTACAATTCAAGCTCTAATACTCTCAACATTATCTTAAGTAGGGGGCAGGTGGCCCTGGCCGGTTAGCTCAGTGGATAGAGCATCGGCCTGGCATGTGGACATACTGGGTTTGATTCCTGGTCAGGTCACAGAGGAGAAGCGACCATCTGCTTTTATTCCCCTCCCGCTCCTGCTTCTCTCTCTCTTCCCCTCTCGCAGCCATCAGCCTCAGGCACTGAGGACAGCTTGGTTGATTTGAGTATCAGCCCCAGACAGGTTGCTGGGTAGATCCTGGTTGGGGTGCATGTGAGAATCTATCTCCCCTGGGGAGGGAGGGGAGAAGGCTGGGGAGTGAAAGGAAAACAAAATGCAGAGGAAAACAGAAAAGGAAAACCAAGTAAAAGCCCTTTTAATAAAAGACTATCTCCCCCACGAGGTGCCTAGAGGCATCAGCAAACCTCCCAAAGGGACTGAGGGGTTTTAGGCACAAGGGCAGGGAAAGGCAGGGATATAAACAGCTGAGGTAAAGAGCACCTTACCTTATTTTTCTCCAGAAGTTGCTGCTGCAAGTCCTGTTTTTCCTTCTGCAGCTGCCCTAGGTCCGTGGCCCCCACGTCACCATTGGGTATTCCCTCTTCAGGCGGAAGCTGGTACACAGGGTTCTGCGTGGCCCTTGAGGTTACCTACAGGGTAGTGGCAGCAAGCTGAGAGCCAGGACAGGGCTCAAGCTAAGCCCCCGGTCCATGGCAAGGGGACCAGACTTGTTCCAAAGGTGTGGACTGGTGCTCCAATTCGCCAAGAACCAGACAAACTATGGAGAGCCCGTACAGTGCGCTGCAGAGGAACAAGCGACTTTCCACGCACCGAGTCTGCTTGGAAGGAAGGGGCTTCAACCTCGAACACTGACAGGTGTGGCTGAAACCCACGGCCTCAGGACTCACACCCTCTGGGGAAGGTGACCTGCCAAATATCCCCTAGCTAGTGAGCCCAGCGCACTTCCCGCGCTTCCCGATCTCCCGCTGTCGCCTCCTACTGGCAGACTGCCATGCTGCCCGGATTCGTCCCAGTGGCCTCACGTGGGACTTACGTGAGGCTCGCTGACGGAGAGCGCGGAGCCCTGCTCCAGGCCTGGCAGCCTCAGCGGGTCCTCTCGCCCTGTGGTTGCCCCGGCTGCCGCAGGCAGCTCCACCCTCAGGCTCCTCAGGGCTTCCAGCTCGCTCTGCAGCTGGCGTGTCTGCAGCAGGGCCGCATCCTGACCTGGGCCGGGCAGAGGGGAGTGAGCACTGCCAGCCCAGGGGCTCCCTGGTGCGGTGCACGCAGCCAGGCCGCGGCAGGGCAGGGCAGGGCAGGGCAGGGCTGCTGGCAGGAGCGGGCAGACCCCTCACCTGTCCTCAGCTGGAGGATCTCCTGCTCCTTCTGGAGAAGCACTGCAGCTTTCTCCCGCAGACTCTGCTCCTTCTCGTCTACCACGGACGTCAGGTTAGCAGCCTGGAGAGAAGAGCCAGCCTGAGGGAAGCTGGCAGCAGAACCCTCACCTCCTCCAGAGGAACCTCTGCCTCCCACTCCCCAGAGCCCCCCGAATCCCTCCCTGAAGGCCACAGCCCAGCGCCAGCCCCAAGCTAGCTTCCTTCCGCTCCTGGACTCGGCCCAGATCAGTTCTGGGTAGGGACCCTGCACTTGGACAACCACCCTCACTGCCCCCGGCGCACTGGGCCAACCAGAGCTGTGGCTGTTCTGCTCAGCCTTCTAACAGACTGTCAGAACCATAACTTCAGCATCCCGCAAGTCCACGCATGCCTGGAATTTGCTGCAGATGACCTCACTATGATGTCCTGGAAGGTGTGATTACCCTCAATTCTTTTTCAAGGTGACTGTGAGACTCTGTTATGGACTTAGCTAAAGCCTAGAACCAACTCACTAGAAAAGGTCTGGGGCTGATGCTGAGTCTGTTTTCAAATGAGGGCTCTTCCCACTCTCCCTGCTGAGAGTGTCATCGTCTGTGGCCCACCTCACAGAACTGGAGCTCAGTAGGTATGTGGCGGTGGGCCTTTTCCCAGGTGATGTTTATAACAGTAACTGACCATCACAAGTCAAAAAGGCCATCCTATGGGACGAGGGTTTCTTTGTGACACTTCCTCCTACCTTTCTAGACTCCAGGGAAACCACAGAGCTGCAACCCTGAGCCCTGTGTGCACTCCTGCCGGGACAGATGGGGAGGCGGTCAGTCCCAGGGGCCTGAGGCGGCCACTGCCCTGGAGCCTACCTGCTGCCGTAAGTCTTCCCTCTGCTTCCGCACCTCCTCCAGGGCTTGTGTCACTGCCACACTCACAACTTCTCTTTGGCTCCATTCTTCCTACAATCCAGAAAGCAGGGTGGAGCTTGAACCCAAAAACTCAGTGCGTATTTTTCCAGCTCGCGTCGCCTGAGGCCCACAGAGGGAGCACGGTCTTGCAGAGCCAGACTGATACTGCTCCTGCTTCATTAGGCTCCCAGGCTGCCCTCCCGCCTCAATGCCTTCCATGTCCCTCTGAGAACTGTCCTGGGGACAGCCCACCAGCCTCTCTGGAAAGAAGCGCAGCAGCCGGTATCTGGGCCAGGGGAAGGGGACCTAGCAACACAGAACAAGAAGAAAGACCCTTGGGCTCATGTGAATGGTATAGTGCAAAAATAATAAGCAATTCCTGAATTTTACTAGAGCAAAATGTCACAGGCTCACCAAAATTACCCATTTTATTGGAGAAAACTGAGGCTCTGGGAGGTTAATTTGCCAGAGGTTTCAAGCCGGCACCTGTCTGAGCCCAGAGCCACACCTTTGGATGCTAGACACTGCTACCCCAAGTATCTTCTTTCAAAAGCAAGGCTGCCTCACGGGCCTTCCCCAGAGCCCAGGGGCTACCTCCCAACAAACACAGCAGTCCTCTTCCCCTGACGGATGCTGTGCTCATCCACCAACCCCCAGATGAGCAACATGACTTCTTGCCTGACCAGTGGTGGTGCAGTGGATAAAGTGTCGACCCAGAACATTGAGGTCACTAGTTTGAAACCCTGAGGTCACTGGCTCTGAGCATGGGTGGGCTTGTCAGCATGGGTCACTGGCTTGGGGGTGGGGAGAATCATCTATTCAGTCTCAAAGTTCATCAGCTTGGGACCAAAGGTTGCTGACATGAAGAGCCCAAGGTTACCTAACCTGTGGTGGTACAGTGGATAAAGCATCGACTTGGAATGCTGTGGCCACTAGTTCAAAACCCTGGGCTTGCCTGGTAAAGGCACATATGAGAAGCAACTCTGAGTTGCTTCTCAATCCTCTTCTCCCTTTCTCTCTCCTCTCTCTAAAAAAATCAATCAATAATTTTTTTTTAAAGAAAAGGACTGACCAGGTGGTGGTGCAATGGACAGAGCGTCAGACTGGGACATGGAAGACTCAGATTTGAAACCCCGAGGTTGCCAGGTTGAGTGCAGGCTCATCCGGCTTAAACATGGGTTCACTAACTTGAGTGTGGGACCATAGACATGACCCCATGGTCGCTGGCTTGAGCACAAAGGTCACTGGCTTGAGCCCCAGGTCGCTGGCTTGAGCAAGGGGTCACTTACTCTGCTGCAGCCCCTCAGTCAAGGCACATATGAGAAAGCAATTGAACAACTAAGTGCTACAACCAAGAATTGATGCTTATCTCTTTCTTCCTGTCTTTCCCTATCACTCTCTCTCTCTGTATAAACAACAACAACAACAAAAAACAACGAAAGAAAAGCCCAAAGTTTCTGGCTTGAGCAAGGGGCAATAGCTCGATCCCCAGTCAACACACGTAGGAGAAGCAATCAATGAACTAAAGTGAAAGCAACTATGAGTTGATGCTTCTCACCCTCCCTTCCTGTCTCTCTCAATAAATAAATAAATTAATTAAATAAAAAGAGAAAAGAAAACTGAAACTATAAACAATAAGAATATGACTTCTCAGGTGCCAGTACAACTCAGGTGCCACAGTACTAGTCAGAGTTGTCTGCTGTTTTGTCTACTCAGGATCACCCCTCTTTTTTTGGGTAAGAGCCTCATCGGTGCTAGTCCCCACTCCCACCCCGCCATTCTGTTTGATTCTGGTAGGGCTGCCAATAATGATGTCCCCACTTTGTGGCTACAAGGTAAAGCATGTGACTCAGGCCTCGGCAATCATAGTACCTCATCCCCTTGGCCAAATCGGTATGTCCAAAGAGTGGCTCTGTCACCCAAGGTGAACCAATCAGAATCCCTTTTTATATTGGAATCCTTCTTATATAGTCAAGCTAAGAAAGAAGCCCTCTTTCCCCTGGTGTTGCTAAGCTGGCAGGTTACAGATTGGAATGGCTGTAGTTATATCCTCCCAGTCTGTAGGACGCAGTCTACAGCATGGAGAAAAGCAAGGACAAGAGCAGGGTGACCCAGAGGGCAAGGGACAGCGTGACACAAGGAAGAGAGAACCTGAAGCCCCAGGTTCCAGTCAGACAAGTCTTTCTGGTTCTGTGACCTACTCAACTCCTCCTAAGAAATCTCCCTTTCTACTTATGCCAGTACAAGTGGGTTAATAGAGGGAGACGACAGTCTCATGCCCAGGGGCATTCTGGCTCCTACAGTGGCATTGTCAGAATCGACCTTCTGTGAGTCCATCTCTGGTAGTCAAGGAAAACTGGTGCCTGAACTCTAAACACTGGTGGCGGGACCTTGAACAGCAGCAGAAATACACTCTTTTCAAGTGCACTGAAATATTTACCAAGATAGACTCCAGGTTGGGTCTTTATTAAAGCAAGTCTAAATAAGTATCAGAGAACTGAAATCATTCAGAATATTATCTGATCATAATGGTATTAAACTAGAAATCCAAGATACTGAGAAAATTCCCCAAATATCTAGAAACTAACCACACTTGTAAACAGCCTGTGTGCACTGGCTTTTAAGTTACTGCCTCAGCCCACACCCACCCTTCTCTGTTCTGCTTTGTGATGCTGCACCTGGGACTCTGCAGCCACATTTCTGCTCATCCAGCTGGCTCCGCACTGATCTCTGCCGATGAGGGTGGAAGGTGGGGATGGGGGGAGTGGGGCGGGGGAGCTCAGGGAGACTGGAAGGCAGGAGGAAGGCAGAAAGGCTCCTTCCTGCCCGCTTCCTGTTTCTCTGAGCAATATGCTGCTTCACCCTGGCAGCAGCGACTTCTTCCGGAAGCAACAGCTGCACTCACTTTGCAGCTTTTCCAACACTTGCTGCTGAATTTGTTCACTACCCTACTCCTCAACACACACGCGCACACTACCATGTTGTGCCTGCGTATGGATTTTCAAATTGAACCTGTTTGGATTTGTGAGGGTACTTGCACCTGTAACTGTGCCTGTGGCTTGACAGCTTGTATCAGTCGGAGAGTTCTCAGCCATCGTCTCTTCAATAAGTGCACCTGACTCATCTATTCTATCCCCGTCCGGCCCTGAAAGGACACACGCTAGAGCCCCTCACAGGGTCCCGCATGTCACTTCCAGCCCCCTTCTGTATTTCATCAGGCCCTTCCTTACATTTCACTAATTCTCTCTCGCGTGTTCAACTGCTGTTCAACTCAGTTTTTTTTTTTAATGTAGTTTCTTTTCTATTTTTTAAAAATTTATTTATTTATTTTTTCACAGAGACAGAGAGTGAGTCAGAGAGAGGGATAGACAGGGACAGACAGACAGGAACGGAGAGAGATGAGAAGCATCAATCATCAGTTTTTCATTGCGCGTTGCAACACTTGGTTGTTCATTGATTGCTTTCTCATATGTGCCTTGACCGCGGGCCTTCAGCAGACCGAGCAACCCCTTACTGGAGCCAGCGACCCTGGGTTCAAGCTGGTGGGCTTCCGCTCAAACCAGATGAGTTCGTGCTCAAGCTGGCGACCTCGGGGTCTCGAACCTGGGTCCTCTGCATCCCAGTCCGACGCTCTATCCACTGCGCCACTGCCTGGTCAGGCTCAACTCAGTTTTTAAAACGGCTTTACTGAAGTAAAACTGACAAATAAGAAACTAATATATTTAGGCGGTCTGTCTCCTGTGGAGCTTCCTGGTGGTGGGCTCTGCAGCAGTCACAGCCCTCACACTGGGGTCTGGGGCTCACTCATTCAGAGGCCCCCAGGCAGACTGCAGGTGGTGACAAAAGGTGTGGAATCTCATTTGTACAGATTGCATTCGTCATAAATTTACCAAGTCAAGAATTCCAGATAAAGTGTTTCAGCTTTCACCTGAAGATCATGAAAAATTTGGTGGGGATCCACAGTACCCTCATAAACTGCATATTGTTACCAGAATAAAAAGTACAAAAAGGCGTCCATATTGGGAAAAAGATGTAATAAAAAGATGCTTGGATTAGAAAAAGCACATACTCCACAAATTCACAAGATTATCCCTTCAGTGAATGCAAAGCTGAAAGTGGTTAAACATTTGATAAGAATCAGCCCCTGGGCCTGGCCTGTGGTGGCGCAGTGGGATAAAGCGTCGACCTGGAACACTGAGGTTGCCAGTTCAAAACCTTGGGCTTGCCTGGTCAAGGCACATATGGGAGTTGATGCTTCCTGCTCCTCCTTCTTCTCTCTCTCTTTCTCTCTCACTCCTCTCTCTCTAAAAATCAATAAATTAAAAAAAAAAAAAAAAAAAAAAAGAATCAGCCCCTGAAATTACCACAAGGACTGCGGACAGAGGAGGACGTGGCTCACACCTGCCTCCAGAGCACAGGAGAGTTAGTATTGTGCTGGCATCTGAGCCCCACGGACCAGGAGGCAGTTAAGTCCTGATGCCAGAGCTGATTCAAATTAAAAAGTTCAAATCTTTTATTTAAAAAAAAAAAAGAAACTAATATATTTAAAGGTGTGCAATTTAAAGAATTATGGTGAAAGTATCACCAAAAAACTGAAAATATCCACTTAACCCCAAACGTTTCCTCGCGCCCTTTTATAATCCACTGCATTTTTAGTTTCAGCTACTGCATTTTTCAGTTCTAAAATTCTATTTTAATTCCTTTTCAAAATTGCTGTTTTCTATTATAATTTCCAAACCTCTGCTAAAATTTTCCATTTTTTCTGTTACATCTTTAACGTGGAAATTTTATTTTATTTTTTATTTATTTACTTATTTATTTTTACAGACAGAGAGAGTCAGAGAGAGCGATAGATAGGGACAGACAGACAGGAATGGAAAGAGATGAGAAGCATCAATTATCAGTTTTTCATTGCGACACCTTAGTTGTTCATTGACTGCCTTCTCATATGTGCCTTGACCGTGGGCCTTCAGCAGACCAAGCAACCTCTTGCTCGAGCCAGCGGCCTTGGGTCCAAGCTGGTGAGCTTTGCTCAAACCGGATGAGCCCGCGCTCAAGCTGGCAACCTTGGGGTCTCGAACCTGGGTCCTCTGCTTCCCAGTCCGATGCTCTATCCACTGTGCCACCACCTGGTCAGGCTGTCTGTTACATCTTTAAACATAGTGAGCATACAATATGTGAGCCTCCTAACAGATCTTCCTGCTTCTGCACTTGCCTCCTTACAGACATGCTCCACAGAGTCAGCGTTGTTCTTTTAAAACAGACTCCTCCCATCGCTTCTGCTTAGAGCCCCCTCGCCTCCCCGCCTCCCTCCTCCCTCTGCTGTTCTCCCCAGCCCACCAAGCTGCAGCCATAGCGCCTTTGTGCTGTTTCCTGAACAAACCAAGCTTTTCTCTGCCTCAATGCCTGTCTTTTTTTTTTGTATTTTTCTGAAGTTGGAAACGGGGAGGCAGTCAGACAGACTCCCGCATGCGCCCAACCGGGATCCACCCGGCATGCCCACCAGGGGGCGATGCTCTGCCCATCTTGTGGCGTCGCTCTGTTGCAACCAGAGTCATTCTAGCGCCTGAGGCAGAGGCTACAGAGCCATCCTCAGCGCCCGGGCCAACTTTGCTCCATTGGAGCCTTGGCTGCGGGAGGAGGGGAAGAGAGAGACAGAGAGGAAGGAGAGGGTGAGGGGTGGAGAAGCAGATGGGCGCTTCTCCTGTGTGCCCTGGCCGAGAATCGAACCTGGGACTTCTACATGCCAGGCCGACACTCTACCACTGAGCCAACCAGCCAGGGCTCAATGCCTTTCTAATCGCTATTTCTCCTGTCTGGAATATTCCTTCCCCAAACACTCACATTGCTGGCCCCTTCTTACTATTCAGACGTATTGCTCACATATCACTGAAGCCTGTCCTATCCTCCATATTTAAAAGCCCTCTGTCCTCTCTCCCTCTCTGTCCTTCACCCTGCTTTCTTTTCTTCATAGTCTTTTTTTTTTTTTTTTTCATTTTTCTGAAGCTGGAAACAGGGAGAGACAGTCAGACAGACTCCCGCATGCGCCCGACCAGGATCCACCCGGCACGCCCACCAGGGGCGACGCTCTGCCCACCAGGGGGCGATACTCTGCCCATCCTGGGCGTCGCCATGTTGCGACCAGAGCTACTCTAGCGCCTGGGGCAGAGGCCAAGGAGCCATCCCCAGCGCCCGGGCCATCTTTGCTCCAATGGAGCCTTGGCTGCAGGAGGGGAAGAGAGAGACAGAGAGGGAAAGCGCGGCGGAGGGGTGGAGAAGCAAATGGGCGCTTCTCCTGTGTACCCTGGCCGGGAATCGAACCCGGGTCCTCCGCACACTAGGCCGACACTCTACCGCTGAGCCAACCAGCCAGGGCCTCTTCATAGTCTTTATCACTTATTTACTGTTCCTAGTTACAAGCTGCCCCAGTGGGCAGGAGAGGGGAGGAGTCTGTCTTGCTCATCGCCACATCCTAGCACCTACAATGGTACCTACAGGTACTCAAAACATTTGCGGAGGGAATGCCAGGAAAAGGTCTGACTCCAAAGTGCAGGCTCCCACGTCCCGCTCTGCCGCAGCGGCACCTGCAGCACTCGGCTGAGTCTGTGTCCCTGAGAGCTGACTCAGGGCGGGCCCTCAGCTGGGGGGTGCTCCGAGACCTTGGCCAAGGAGCCACACATCTCGGGCCACGACCAAGCTGGGCAAACACTGCAGTACCCCAACATCCTCTACAGGGGGGACGGGAGCCTGGAGGCCAGTAAGGAAGTGGCAGAATCTCTTTCCTCTGCATCCAGTTATGTTCCAGAAATAAAGGGAGCAGCATCTGATGAAAGTGCCACATTCTCAGAGGGGAAGGGCAGCAATCCAGCAGACGCTTTCCTCACTGATGTATTTGCTGCCTGATATAAACCAACAAATAAGGTCCTTGTGACCTCTGGAAGCCTGGCTTTACTAGTCTCACTGAAAAAATCAGCCACAGCACTGCTCTGACAGCTGTACTTTCAGGCAGCTCTTGACAATGGCACAGAAGAAGGGCGGGACCTCCGTGGTGGAGAGAAAAGTCACACCAGTGCAACCTCCAACCAACTATGGAACTTGGACAAACTGTTTACACTCGGAACCTCAAAGACAAGTGAACAATGGGCTTACTTCTTTCCACCATCCCAGATCCCTGAGGACCTAACGAGGGGACGAGCTCTAGCAAACGCCGAACGGTACTACTGAACAAGTGCTAGTTCCACTTCTCCTCCAAGTGAAAGGCAAGACGCTCCTGTGGGGCTCTGAGTCAGATAAATACCTTTAGCTTCTTTATTTCAAGTTGGTGCTGTTGTAAAGAACGGTCACATTCATTCTTACTCTCTTTAAGGTCTGCATTTTCTTGTTCCAGCTCCCTCTGCAAATTGAGAAAAGCACATATAAAAAGACAAGAACTTCACCAGACTTACCCTGGGCAAAGTCCTACCTCTTTGACATGGAACCTTTAAAAATGCCCCCTCTCTTTTTGGGGGGAGGTGAGAATGGGGTGGGAAGGAAACCCTTGACAAACTCCTCACAAGAAGAAACAGGCACTTGATTCTGAACACTGGAACAGGGAGAAGGAGCAAAGTAAGTAGAAGCCAAAGGAAGAACAATATAAATTTTAGCAAGACAGTGGGAAGAAGCTGATGGAACTGGTCAGGACGTATCAGGAAGTACCTACGCAGCCCAGGGAAAAAGAAAAGCCATCTGTTTGGGGTTTTTGTAAAAAGCAGCCTTTTTATTAAAAATAATTTGTTAGCCCTGGCCAGTTAGCTCAGTGGTAGAGTGTTGGCCTGGCGTGCAGGAGTCCTGGGTTCGATTCCCGGCCAGGGCACACAGGAGAAGCGCCCATCTGCTTCTCCACCCCTCCCCCTCTCCTTCCTCTCTGTCTCTCTCTTTCCCTCCCGCAGCCAAGGCTCCATTGGAGCAAAGATGGCCCGGGTGCTAAGGATGGCTCTGTGGCCTCTGCCTCAGGCACTAGAGTGGCTCTGGATGCAGCAGAGCGACGCCCCAGAGGGGCAGAGCATCACCCTCTGGTGAGCGTGCCGGGTGGATTCCGGTTGGGCGCATGCAGGAGTCTGTCTGACTGCCTCCCCATTTCCAGCTTCGGAAAAAAATGCAAAAAGAAAAAAATAATAATTTGTTAGCCTGACCAGGGGGTGGTGCAGTGAATATAGCATTGGACTGGGACGCAGAGGACCCACGTTCAAAACCCTGAGGTTGCTGGCCTGAGTGCGGGCTCACTCATCTTGAGCACAGGGTCACTGGCTTGAGCATGGGATCATAGATACGACTCCATGGTCACTGGCATGAGCCCAAAGATCGCTAGCTTGAAGCCCAAGGTCGCTGGATTGAGCAAGGGGTCACTCGCTCTGCTGGAGACCCCCAGTCAAGGCACATACGAGAAAGCAATCACTGAACAACTAAGGAGGCACAATGAAGAATTGATGCTTTTCATCTCTCCCTTCCTGCCTGTCTGTCTCTCTCTCTGTCTCTGTTACACACTCAAAAATCTTTTTAGAGAGAGAGAGAGAGAAAAACATCGACTTGTCTTTCTACCTATTCATGCATTCATTGGTTGATCCTGTGTGTGTCCCTGTATGTTCTGGGGATCAAACCCACAGCCTTGCCTTATGGGGAAGATACCAACCGAGCTACCCGGCCAGGACAGCAGCCTTTTCACATCTAGTCTCCTGAGCAGGTGTCTGCTTTAAAAATAAAAACTGGGCCCTGGCCGGATGGCTCAGCGGTAGAGCGTCGGCCTGGCGTGCGGGGGACCCGGGTTCGATTCCCGGCCAGGGCACATAGGAGAAGCGCCCATTTGCTTCTCCAGCCCCCCCTTCTTCCTCTCTGTCTCTCTCTTCCCCTCCCGCAGCCAAGGCTCCATTGGAGCAAAGATGGCCCGGACGCTGGGGATGGCTCCTTGGCCTCTGCCCCAGGCGCTAGAGTGGCTCTGGTCGCGGCAGAGCGACTCCCCGGAGGGGCAGAGCATCGCCCCCTGGTGGGCAGAGCTTCGCCCCTGGTGGGCGTGCCGGGTGGATCCTGGTCGGGCGCATGCGGGAGTCTGTCTGACTGTCTCTCCCCGTTTCCAGCTTCAGAAAAATACAAAAAAAACCCCAAAAAAACACAAAACCCAAAAAACTGCTCCATAACATGGTTTCCGAGCTGAGAGTAGGGCTGGTCTCCTAGTGATCTGGGGCTGAGTGCCCGGCCGCACTCCCTTCCCCACTCACCACCTGATGCTCTGCAGTCTGGAGGGCGGCAAGCTGGGCCTCGAGCGCATGCACGTGCTCCGTGCACTGCTGCTGCAGCACGCTCACCTGCTGCTGTGCGCGGCTGCTCTCCTGGTTTGTAGTGCCCTGCGGAGGTGCCAGAGGACATTCATTCACAGGGACAAAGGGGCCTTATTCTGCTTCCCGGTGAGGTGACCTATATAAATAACTCTCCTTCCTGACCTCCTTCAGCCTGGGTGCTGCCAAGGACCCCACCCACCCACAGGCTCTGCCTACTGCCCCTGAGCCTGGCTACTCAGGAGCCGGCCTCTGGGTTGGACTCCGTGCCAGGGGGACGGCATGGGCACTGTCCCTTGCCTGCTGTGCGCAGCGCTGCCCCCCACGGCGGCAACAGGACCCTGCGATGGAGAACAAGGGCTCTGAGCGGAGAACACGGGTTCCGCCATTAGCAGTGAAGACCCAGTGGCCCGTTCTTTCTGAGCCTGCTGCCTCTAGAACAGGGTAAAAAGGCAGACCTCCCATACCTGCTGTAAGGACTAACGATGAAAACACGTGCGGAGTACTGAGCACAGGGACGGAGCAGTCACGCAACAAAGGCCGTTGTTATTTCTCTAGTTTCTAACTCAACACTGCTCCTGACACTGGGCTGACGGGCCAACCCTTGCCATCTTCTGCCCAGAGCCTAGCCTGGACCTGTGCTCCACAGCCCCAGGCCTTGGCTGGGCCCTCCAGCCAGCTGGCAGGTGGCAGCCAGCTAGTCAGTGCCTCTGTGCACACCTCCGAGCCTCCGGCAGGCTGACTCCCTCTCCTACAGCTGCCGAGCTGCCCACACCCGGCACAAGAACCCTATCTAAGTCAGGTCCAGACACCGTTCCAAGAGTTGGAAGGGAGGCCAGCTGTCTGCAAAGGTATAAAGGGAAAGCACCCAGGGCGAGAAGGCGCAACCATGATGAGCACGTACAAGCTCCTGGATCCGCGCTTCCTGAGCGGCTGCGACTTCCCGGCTCTGCTTCAGCTTGTCCTCGGAGGCCTGCAGGCGCTGTTCCAGGTCTCTTACCTGTGGGGATAGACCTCTCTCCCTTCACAAGAAGCCGAGAGTAAAAACAAACACTCCAAACACCAAATCAATCACTGGCACAACTGAGTGGGACAACCAGTTGATGCCTCTCTCTCTCTCTCTCCAACCCCCTCAAAAAACAAAACACAATAAAACCAAATCAGCACGGGCCAGGTGGTTCAGTGGATAAAACGTCAACCTAGCATGTAAGAGGTCATGGGTTCAACCTCCGGTCTGGGCACACAGGAGAAGCAATCAATGAGTACACACTAAATGGAACTAAGTGAAACAATGAATTGATGCTTCTCTCTCTTTTTCTCTCTCCCTTTCCCCATCTCCTCTCAAATCAATGGAAAAAAATAAATAAAAAAATTAAGTCCTAAATCAGGTTTATTATTAAAAATTTTTAAATTACAAATAAAATACCCATAAGGGGAGGAGCAGGAAGCATCAACTCCCATGTGCCCTGAGCAGGCAAGCCCAGGGTTTTGAACTGGTGACCTCAGTGTTCAAAGTTGACACTTTATATCCATTGTGCCACCACAGGTCAGGCATACATTTTGGTTTTATTCACTCCACAAGTATCAACCAAATCTGATGACAATGTACCTGGCCCTGCACTAGGACACGAGGCTGGCTCAAGGGACAGGATGACAACACACTGTCCAGCACTCAGCCAAACTTGACTCTCCAATGGGGCATTTTTGTCTGACTCAAGTTCTCTCTGCCAGTTTCTCTGGTAAAGTCTTCCTGCTTGTGGAATAAGTTCTGCCCTTGGGGAACTTTATTATTAAAGTTTACTAAAAATAGTAAAGCTCAGACTGAAACCTAGCTTTTTAAACTCTTGGGTTCAGAAAATATCTACTCAGGTCCCAAATGGAAGCAGAACTCAAGAAAGATTTCAGATCCTCAAAAGGTTAAGCACAGGCTCTGGCCAGTTGACTCAGAGGTAGAGTGTGTGGATATCCCAGATTCAATTCTCGGCCAGGGGACACAGGAGGAGTGCCCGTCTGCTTCTCAACCCCTCCCCCTCTCACTACTCTCTTTATCTTTCTCTCTCTCTTTCCTCCTCCCCTCTTGCAGCCATGGCTCAATTGGTTTGAGCAAGTTGGCCCTGGGTGCTGAGGATGACTCCATGGCCTCTGCCTCAGGCACTAAAAAATGGCTCCAGTTGCAATGGAGCAAGGGCCCCGGATGGGCAAAGCATTGCCCCCTACTGGGCTTGCCAGGTGGATCCGGCCAGGGTGCATGTGGGAGTCTGTCTTGGTCTCCCCTCCTCTCAATAAAAAAAAAAAAAAAGTTAAGCATAAAGTTACCATATGTCCCAACAAGTCCACTCCTAAGTAGGGACCTAAGAAAAGTGGAAGTGTGAACCCACACAGAACCTTGTTCACTGCGATACACTAATATTCAAGGAGCTCTATATACAATAGACAAAAGGTGGAAACAACCTAATATCCACTGACAAAAGAACAAATAAACAAAATGTAGTCCAATGAAATAAAAGCCTTTAAATTGCTTAGTCAGCCTTAAAAAGGAATGAAATTCTGACCTGTGCTACATGGATAAACCTTGAGGACCTGTGCTAAGTGAAATAAGCCAGACATAAACGGGCCAATATTGTATAATTTCACTAATACGAGGTACCTAAGATACATCAAATTCACAGAGACAGACAGTGGAACTGAGGTTGCCAGGGGCTGGGGAGAGAAGAGAATGGGAGTTATTGTTTCAGTGGGGACCGAGCTTCAGTCTGAGAAAATGAAAAAGACCTGGAGGTGGATAGTGGCGATGGCTGTACAACCTGTGTGTGTTCTTAATGCTACTGAATTGTACACCTGGAAATGACTGAAATGGCAAATTTTATATTATGTACAGTTTATCACAACAATAAAATGGATATTCAGAAGCAAAATGGAATGATAATAAAACAAAGCTGTATTTAGAGAAAAATATATTTATCAGGACATAAGATTTTTTTTTTTTTTTTTGTATTTTTCCAAAGCTGGAAACGGGGAGAGACAGTCAGACAGACTCCCGCATGCGCCCAACCAGGATCCACCCGGCACGCCCACCAGGGGGCGATGCTCTGCCCACCAGGGGGCGATGCTCTGCCCATCTTGGGGCGTCGCTCTGTTGCGACCAGAGCCACTCTAGTGCCTGGGGCAGAGGCCAAGGAGCCATCCCCAGCACCCGGGCCATCTTTGCTCCAATGGAGCCTTGGCTGTGGGAGGGGAAGAGAGAGACAGAGAGGAAGGAGAGGGGGAGGGGTGGAGAAGCAGATGGGCGCTTCTCCTGTGTGCCCTGGCCGGGAATCGAACCCAGGACTTCTGCACGCCAGGCCGACGCTCTACCACTGACCCAACTGGCCAGGGCAGGACATAAGATTTTACAAAGTGAAATGCTTGCTATGGTCTGAAAGTTTGTGTCCGCCCAAACTCATGCTGAGAGCCTACTGTGGGGCCTCTAGGAAGTGCGTAGGTCGTGAGGGGGGAGCCCTCATAAATGGGATCAGTGCTTTCAGTCAAGGGGCCCCACTGTCCCTCCCACCAGTTCACACTCCTTAAACTGGCAAAAAAATGAAAATGCTGGTAAATGCCAATGTTGGAAAAGCCCCCAGATGCAGATAAAGGAACCCCTGTGTATGCTGGGGGAGTACAGCCAGGTGCGGCCTGCTGGGAACATTCTTGTCCTATTTAGTCACGTTAGGTCATATGTACTCTTTCTCGAGACGACAGGACAAGGATGTTCACTGTCGTGTAATCTGTGGGGACAGTAAAAAGGCAATCTGTGTGTCTGTTTATCATCTGGTAGCTAAACTACAAAGTGGAGAGGTCAGTACAGTGTAGGAGACACAGACAGAAGACGGAGCCGCTGAGAGTAAGAGAGAAGACACATGCGTAGCTCCATCATTTACAGCAATCAAGTCACAGACACATGAAACAATGCCTCACATTTCAAGGTAACCCAACAACAGGAGGACTGCTATTAACCATGTCAACATGGTTTTCTATTGGAGGAAGAGAAATGGGGATAAAAAGGAACAAACAAGATTACAACTTTGTGGAACAATGATGATAATAATGCAACAAAGAAAGGAAAAAATGACTAATTCAACTCTATAAGTAAGATTCAAGAAATAGTCCCTTCAAAAGAAAACCTCTGACATGGGATTCTCAGCCACACCAAGTCATCTAACCAGGTTAGCACCACACATTACAGTCACTGCGGGGGAGAGAGGTCAGTACCTGTGTCTCCAGAATGCCAATGGCCTTGGCCTGGCTGCTTTTGGCAGTCAAAAGCTGCTGTCTGGTATCTTCCAAATTCTGCTCAGCCACTGTTTTCTGTAAGTGGAAAGAAGAGCCAAAGAAAATAGTCATGCCCTGGCCTGATGGCTCGGTTGGTTACAGCATCATCCTGATACGCAAAGGTTGTGGGTTTGATCCATGGTCAGGGCACACAGAGGAATAAGTAGATTGATGTTTCTGTCTGTCTCTCTCTCCCTTCCTTTCTCTCTCCCCCTCCTTCTCTCTCTCTTCCTTTCTCTCCCCCTTCCTCCCTTTCCCTTCTTCTTTCTCTAAAATCAATAAATAAATTAGAAACTCATCTCTCCATTGAATAAATATTCATTGATATTTATTCAACATGATACAACATACTATAATTTGCATAAGGCTTAAAGGACACAAATACATTAAAAAACAGCTAATTTAGATAAAATTCATATATAATAAAGTATACTCAGATAAATCTGACACAGTTCTTTGACCTTCAGGCTGAGACAAAGAGTAACAAAAAAATTATATACCATATTTCCTGATATATATATATTTTTTAATTCATTTTAGAGAGGAGAGGGAGAGACAGAGAGAGAGAGAGAGAGAGAAGTGGGGGAGGAGCTGGAAGCATCAACTCCCATATGTGCCTTGACCAGGCAAGCCCAGGGTTTCGAACCGGCGACCTCAGCATTTCCAGGTCGATGCTTTATCCACTGCGCCACTACAGGTCAAGCTATTTCCTGATATTTAAGACACTCCCATGTATAAAATGCACCTTAATTTTGGGACCCGAAATTTGAAAAAAAATGTATTACATAAAGTTATTGAACTCAAGTTTTGTTCATCATAAAATTCATACAACTCCTGCCTGACCAGGCGGTAGCACAGTGGATAGAGTGTTGGACTGGGTGGGATGCAGAGGACCCAGGTTCGAAACCCTGAGGTCTCCGGCTTGAGCGCAGGGTCACCAGCTTGAGCGCAGGATGACCCTTGAGCACGGGATCCTATACATGACCCCATGGTTGCTGGTTTGAGCCCAAAGGTCGCTGGCTTAAAACCCAAGGTTGCTGGCTTGAGCCCAAGGTCACTGGTTTGAGCAAGGGGTCACTCGCTCTGCTGTAGTCCCCCAGTCAAGGCACATATGAGAAAGTAATCAATGAACATGCAATCAACAAACAACTAAGATGCCGCAATGAAGAACTGATGCTTCTCAACTTTCTGCCTTCCAGTCTGTCTGTCTCTCTCTCTTGACTCTGTCTTGGTAAAAAAAAAAAAAAAAAAAAAAAAATTCATACAGCTCCTCATCTGCATGAAAAAACAGGAAATGAAAGTAAAAAAATCTACAACCACTGTATAAGATGCATCCAGGTTTTAGACCCCAAATTTCTAGAAAAAAGGTACGTCGTATACATGGGGAAATACGGTAATATAATTCAATAGCGTCCACAAGGAGTACAGAGCAGGAGCTGCTCAAGGCCTCAGGGAAGCGCGAGGCTTCCTAATTCCAGGTGGCTAGGGGCAGTGGGTACACAGACGAGGGATGCCCAGTGAAGGTGTGAAACAACCCGGGACATTTGGGGAGCTACAACTTGCCGAAAGATAAAGTGATGGTAAGCTCAGGTCAAAAAACAAGACCAGAAAGTGAGGCAAAGGGCCAGACCATGAGAAGTTTTTTATGCTGCAGAAAGGAGTTTGAGTTAATTCTGTAGGCAGTATTTTTCAAAGTGGAGCTGTCCAAACTGGCATTAAAACTTACTTGGGTGTGTGTGTTAAACTTGAGGCTTTAATTCAGGCCTATTACTCCAGAAATCAGAATTTTTGAGGGTAGGGCCAGAGTATATACTTCAAACAAACTCTCCAAGTGACTCCTAAGCACACTAAACTTTATAATAATGATTATGGCACAATAACTTTAATATTAACAGGTGAATTATAGTATATCAACACCCTGCTATGTTCTAAACCTCATTTTAAGTACTTCACATATTGTAACTCATTTAATTCTAACACAACTCTATGCATTTCGTACAATTAATAACCCCTTTTTACAGAGGAAAATATAAAGACAAAGAGATTATATTATATTACTAGCTTTCAGTCACAAATAAATAGAAGAGGTGAGATACAAACCTAGCCCAGTTCTGAAGTTGGTTTACACTCCAGCACCCACATTATATACTCGCTGTGGGTTGTAAGAATTGGGGGAGATATTTACACTTAGGAGGACCTGCTTGGCAGTAATCATGTAGGACTGTGTCAGAGGGTGAGGGCGGAGAGACTAATGCTGGGTAGGCCAGTCTGGAGACTTGTTATATGGACTAGCCTAGAGTTGCTGGAAGCCCTAAAACCCAACAGTGGGGTAGAGATGGAGACATTTAGTGGAAAGTAACTGAAGACAGAAAGTGAGGGTCTAATCCAGGCCCACTGCCTTGGCTTTGTCACCTTTGTGATGGTGAGGCCAGTTGTGGGTACACAGAGAAGGAGCAGAATGTGGGCAGTGAGCTCAGAACTGACAAGAAAGCACGTTCACCTATGCCTCTGGGCAAAAGGTCAGTCTCTCAATAGCCTGAAATCTTTCAGCTCAGTTCACTTGTTGCCCAAGGCAACTGTGCTCAGGCCAACAGCAGATGGTAATTATGCTCCCTGGCCAGCGGAAAGTACACAAGGAAGAAGGAGAGCAGAGCAGTGAGACAAGACAGCCCAAGTGGAGTAAATCCACAGAGGAGGTTTAGTGGTGATCAGGGTGCATCACTGAACAAAGCTGTCCCTGACGGAAACAGGTCACACACAGGTGACATGAGGCTGCTTCTGCTGTAGGTAGGACAACCAAAAGATGGAGTGCTTTTCTCACCAAGCTGTTTGAACACTCTCAGGATTTGAAACTCTAGATTTTTTATTTTCTGAAGTGAGAAGCAGGGAGGCAGAGAGACAGACTCCCACATATGCCCCAACCAGGATCCACTCAGCTAGCCCCATGGGGTGATGCTCTGCTCATCGCTCCATGGGGCGATGCTCTGCTCATCTGTTGTTGCTCGCTGCTCAGCAACCAAGCTATTTTAATGCCTAAGGTGAGGCCATGGAGCCATCCTCAGCACCCGGGGCCAACTTGCTCCAACTGAGCCATGGCTGTGGGAGGAGAAAAGAGAGATAGAGAGAGAGAAGGGAGAGGGGGAGAGGTGGAGAACCAGATGGTTGTTTCTCCTGTGTGCCCTTACCAGGAATTGAACCCAGGACTTCCATATACCAGGCTGACGCTCTACCACTGAGCAAACTGGCCAGGGCCTGAAACTAGATTTTATGAACTCTCCTTCCCCACACTGGCTGGCTCAGAGAGAGCTAATTACCTCTTTCAGGAGTTCCTGTACATGTTCTTCTCCTGATAAGTTCTGTTCCAGTCTCTTTTCTAAAGACACGACTTTCTCCTGCATATGTGTGATGAGTTTTTCCTTCTCTTGAGTTTCAGCAGTGACCTGCAGGGGAAAGCAGAGATGACATTACACTATAAATCAGGAGTAGGGAACCTAATGGCTTGTGAGCCAGATGTGGCTCTTTTGATGGCTGCATCTGGCTCGCAGACAAATCTTTAATAAAAAAAATAATAACGTGGCCCTGGCCGGTTGGCTCAGTGGTAGAGCGTCGGCCTGGCGTGCAGAAGTCCCGGGTTCGATTCCTGGCCAGGGCTCACAGGAGAAGCGCCCATCTGCTTGCTTCTCCACCCCTCCCCCTCTCCTTCCTCTCTCTCTCTTCCCCTCCCGCAGCGAGGCTCCATTGGAGCAAAGATGGCCCAGGCGCTGGGGATGGCTCCTTGGCCTCTGCCTCAGGCGCTAGAGTGGCTCTGGTCGCAACGGAGCGACGCCCCGGAGGGGCAGAGCATCGCCCCCTGGTGGGCAGAGCGTCGCCCCCTGGTGGGCGTGCCGGGTGGATCCCGGTTGGGCACATGCAGGAGTCTGTCTCTCCCCGTTTCCAGCTTCAGAAAAATAAATAATAATAATAATAATAATAATAATGTTAAAAATATAAAACATTCTCATGTATTACAATCCATCCATTTCCTACTGCTCATATTCGTGGTTGCGGATGGTTGGAGCCAATCACAGCTGTCCTTTGGGACAATACCAAATTTTTATTGGATAATGCGTAACGTACACGGGTCGTTGTATGGCTCTCATGGAATTACATTTTAAAATCTGTGGCGTTCATGACTCTCTCAGCCAAAAAGGTTCCCAACCCCTGCTATAAATCCTCTCTCCTTCCCTTCCTGTCTTCTTTAGGAAGGACCATTATGTTTCCCTAAATTCTGTTCTCAACTGTATTCCAGAAGAACAGACATCCTGGAAATCTTCCCTGAAAATGGGACACAGAAGATACAAAATCAGAACCCAATGCCTCTCAGGCATCTGGTTCAGATCTCATGCAGCAAGAGGCAAATGCCCGCCCCAATTTAGGCAACCAACCTGGGAAGGAGCAACGGTCTTACCTCTGTGGCATCTAGCCAGGACCCTGCTAAGATGCTTCTCCTTACAATAATTAGGTTGTATTGTGATGCTCTGCTAGCTAGAAAATTGCTTCTCTTCTCACTCTCAACAAACATATTTAACCTTATTAATCCAGAGTCCAACAGAACCTACACCTTTACCCCCGATGCCAACATCCAGCAGAGTTAAACCCATACAAGAAGCTCTGACCCAACCATACGATGACGTACAGAATAGTGGTCCTGGACACATGGAGCTGGGTGAAGCAGTAAGTATGCCAATGTAGCTGCCTTAGGCCAAAGAGAGACTATCTAAAACAAATGCTGATACATACCCTGGCTCCCAGCACAGAGACAAGAGAGCTGCTGTGCATCTCATATCTTAGCCCCAAACCAACAGCTGCCCACTTATTTCAGTCTATCTCTTTAACTATGATGGTAGTGGGGAGTTGGGACTGGATGAATGGTAACATTATACAAGGCAGAGAACACAGAAGGAAGAATGAATTTGACAGGAAGGCAAAACCAAGTCTTTGCCATACTGACATATCTTTATTGGTCTCTTACTAATAATGTTAATAACAACAATAGTATTAATTATAACAGCATAATGCAACAGCAGCTATAGTTTTCAGAGCATGTGCAAGCACATCCCATTATCTCTAGTCATTTTTTTTTTTTGTATTTTTCTGAAGTTGGAAACAGGGAAGCAGTCAGACAGGCTCCTGTATGCGCCCGACCGGAATCCACCCGGCATGCCCACCATGGGGTGATGCTCTGCTCATCTGGGGCGTAGCTCTGTTGCAACCAGAGCCATTCTAGCGCCTGAGGCAGAGGCCATAGAGCCATCCCAGCGCCTGGGCCATCTTTGCTCCAATGGAGCCTCGGCTGTGGGAGGGGAAGAGAGAGACAGAGAGGAAGGAGAGGGGGAGGGTTGGAGAAGCAGATGGGTGCTTCTCCTGTGTGCCCTGGCCGGGAATCGAACCCGGGACTCCTGCACGCCAGGCTGACGCTCTACCACTGAGCCAACCGGCCAGGGCCCAATTATCTCTAGTCTTTACAACCACCCTTCACTGTGTCCATTTACAAGGAAACTGAAGCTTGGGGACTAGCCCACACCTTAGTGATAGATAAAGAATTCAAACCCAGATCTTCTGGATTCAAAGCCACATTCTACTATACATCAATGTGAATTTGAGAAATACGAGGGACCCTAGCCAGTGAAAACTGTGTTAGGTAGAGCTAGGAACAGAAAAAGAATCAGTGACCAATTTCCACTTAGACTTCTGTGTATCACATCCTACATGAAGAAAGGCTGCTTTAATTCAGGCCCTTAGCTACAGCTAATATCACACAAGGATCAGTTATGAGACAAGGATTCCCCCTCTCACTGTTCGTTTTCCACACTGGACTGGAAGTCCTTGCTAATGCAATAAGGCAAGAAAATGAAATAAAAGGTATACAGATTGGGGGAAAAAAACATAATAACTGTCTGTGTTTGCAGATGACAAAATCATTTATGTAAAAAAAATCCAAATAATTGACAAAGAAAAATCCTTCTGGCCTGACCTGTGGTGGCCCAGTGGCTGGGGCATCGACCTGGAACGCTAAGGTCACTGGTTCGGAGCCCTGGGCTTGCCTGGTTGGGGCACATATGGGAGTTGATGCTTCCTGCTCCCCGCCTCCCCCCCCATCTTGCTCTCTCTCTAAAATGAATAAATAAAATCTTAAAAAAAAAAAAAAGGCCCTGGCCGGTTGGCTCAGTGGTAGAGCATTGGCCTGGCGTGCGGGAGTCCCAGGTTCGGGCCAGGACACACAGGAGAAGCGCCCCCATCTGCTTCTCCACCCCTCCCCCTCTCCTTCCTCTCTGTCTCTCTCTTCCGCTCCCGCAGCCAAGGCTCCATTGGAGCAAAGTTTGTCCGGGCGCTGAGGATGGCTCTGTGGCCTCTGCCTCAGGTGTGAGAATGGCTCTGATTGCGGCAGAGCAACGCCCCAGATGGGCAGAGCATCATCCCCTGGTGGGTGAGCCAGGTGGATCCCGGTCAGACGCATGCAGGAGCCTGTCTGACTGCTTCCCCGTTTCCAACTTCAGAAAAATACCAAAAAAAAAAAAAAAAGAGTTAATCAACGTGGCAGGACACAAGGTGATCTGTGACTGCAAGGTTAGTTAGATAGAATCTGATGCCCTCTTATATGATCTCACAGTATTCTGTAGTTTTCCTCCCCCACATGCGTAGCTGTTTGTAATGATATTTTTATGTAACTATTGGTTAAAGTCTGACTTCCCCTCTAGACTACAAGCTGTATGCATTTTGCTTACCACAGTTTTTTCTAACACTCAACACAGAATAGAGCCTGGCACACAGTAAAGCTCAAATCATATATTTAGAATGAGTGAGGGAAAGTGTAACCAGTCTGGACAGTTTTTCCAATTATAAAATGGATAGTCCTGCTTGATATAAAAGGGTCCCTCAAATCCCAAACTTTTGCATCTGTTATTCCCTCCATCCTCACTCCCCAAAACGTATTCTGCATGCTTCTGCTTTCTCTGCCTCCTGCTGTCCTATCCATTCTTGAAATTCCAGTTCCTCCAAGAAGAGTTTCTTGATTCCTGTGCTGGAAATGCACTCTCCCTACAGCATACCTTTTGAATTAAAAAAATCCATTTCACTTATTTGGGACTTGTTGAGCTGTGAATTTTTTTCTTATGGTCACAGGAAGTTTGAATTCCACAGTAAAATTGTAAGCCTCTAAAAAAAACCACAGTACGTGTCTAGATTTTCAGTTTATTGAGAAGAGACCTCGTATTACAGTCGTTCATTTGTTTAAAATTTACTGGGTGCTCCTTGTTGTGAGGCAAAAGTCAAGAAGAAGCATGAGTTTTGGAGTGAGCGTTGGGTTAGAATCCAGCTCTGTCATTTACTGTATAAATTTGAATTAAGTATATAACCTCTTATTTTGCATTTAGGTTATCTGTAAGTTTGCTAATACTTAGCTGGAAAGGATATACAGACTTATATTTATACAAATCTTGTTGTACTGTACTGATGCTGTAGTCTCCCCTGCATGTGAGATTAGTGGTTCTCAAGGAATGATGATAGGATTCATGGTAACCCCTTCAGGGGGTGTTTTGTTACAAGAGAGGAAGAGCTAGACTATAAATGCCTGAAGGATGCTGCTGGCATTCAGAACTCGGGACAGGAAAGCTAAATGCCCTGCAATGCAAGGGACAATAAATAGTACAAACTGTTCTGCTCAAAATGGTGATAAGAAACATTCCATTGAGAAATACTACTCTACAATCAATAATATTATTGTTCACTTTTTCTTTTTTAAGTGAGAGGATGGAAGATAGTGAGACAGACTCCTATATGCACCATGACTGGAATCCACCTGTCAACCCCATCTGGGGCCAATGCTTAAATCAACCGAGCTGTTTTTAGTGCCTGAGGCTGACACACTCAGATCAAGCTATCCTCAGAGCCTAGAGCCAATGCTTGAACTAACGCTGGGCTGACACTCTATCCACTGAGCCCCTGGTCAGGGCCTAATGTTCATTTTTATATCCTCAGAATGTAGCACATGCCTAGAGCAGGAGAGCAATAAATATATGTTGGCCAAAAGGAAAAACAAACCAGTATTTGTTTGTTGTAATGATATCACTTATGAGCTATTGAACAAACCGGATTCGAGCCAGGAACGTCAAATGTACAACTTGGGCCACGTCAACCAGGACTATTGCATTTTCTTATGCTCAGGATCCACCATGTCGTATTTTAAGACATATCTGAGTAGGTCAAATGTGTGCTTTGAGAATTCCTGTCAAGACAATACTGAGCTCGTCTTTTAAGCAACCCCTGTCCAGCTGCATGGCCACTTCTGTCTTGCTAGACCAGGAATGAAGCAATGTGGACTACATGAGAAACAGGTTTTATCAGCCCTCCCAGGAGATTACTGACAGAATTAGTTTTTACCCCACTCATGAATTCTAGGAAGCCGGTCCTTTCTAGTACTCTACTTACCTGTTTGTTTTTTATTTTTTGTTTCTGTTCTACTTACCTTTTGCAAATCAATGGAAAGCTGCTGAATGAATGCTTGGAGCTCTTGTTCCTTTTGCTCTAGGGCTGTGATCTTATTTTCTGCACCTGTTTTTGAAGCTGTCGCAAGATCTCTTCATTGAAAGAAAGACAATGAACAAATTTGGATATCTCATCAAAGACAAAATCTTCCACAGAAAAGGTACAGATGGTTCTTTATGTGACAGGGGTGCAAACATTTGCCATGTGAAGATTATCAACGAAGAAGATACCTTAGCTCTCTCTGAAGCAGAAGCCCAAAGAGAAAAATTCCAACCAGGTTAAAGCAAGAAATCCTGATCTGCCTTTGGTTTCTCAATAGCTTAGAAACTAAAACATATGGAATTGTTCAGCAGGGCTGGAGGGGTTCTGAGCGTAGGCAGGTGAAGGGAAGTGAGGGTTCGGAGGTGAGGGTCCTGAGACCTAGGTAGATAAGGACAAGCCCAGAAGCTTTGCCAGAACGAAGATCAGAAAGTGTTGCAATGAGTAATGGGGAATGGTGGGCGGGTTATGGCCAGAGCTACCCTAACACCGCTTCCCACGGGCCCCACAGACCAAGCAAGAACCTCTGCTCTTCCAGCGTTGAGCAGTGTCTCTGCACTTCTTCTAGCTTCTGCCTTAGGTCTGATGACATCTGATGGGAGATCCTCAACTCCTCCTGGGTGTGACTAAGTTCTCTGGTTCGTGTTTCCAACTCTTGCTCCATTTTCCCCAGACTTTCTTCCTTTTTTAAAAGCTGACATAGAGATCAAGTTTCACTGAACCATTACTAAGAATTTTTTTTTTAAGTGAGAGAGAGAAGGGTGGGGGGAGAAGTGTCAATTCTTCGTTGTGACACCTTAGTTGTTCATTGATTGCTTTCTTATATGTGCCTGAACCAGGGGGCTACAGCAGAGTGCGTGTGACCTCTTGCTCAAGCCAGCAACCTTGAACTCAAGCTAGAGACCTTGGGCTTTAAGTCAGTGACCTTTGGGCTCAAGCCAGCGACCATGCAGTCATATCCATGATCCCACACTCAAGCCAGCGCCCCCGCGCTGAAGCTGGTGAGCCTGCGCTCAAGCTGGCAATCTCAGGGTTTTGATCCTGGGTCCTCAGCATCCCAGTCTAACACTCTATCCACTGCCACGCTGCCTGGTCAGGCAGAAATATACTTTTTTTTTAAGCAATCTGGACCAGTAAGCCAACTTTTATAACATTTTTGTGAGCTTCTAAGTGGCCTTATATGCCCAGTAGTGAAAAAGAAAGTCAAAGAGAATTTTTCCACTTTAATAAATTAAAAAATATATAAATATGATTAATATCAAAGACTCCTGGCCCTGGCCGGTTGGCTCAGTGGTAGAGCGTCGGCCAAGCGTGCGGAGGACCCGGGTTCGATTCCCGGCCAGGGCACACAGGAGAAGCGCCCATTTGCTTCTCCACCCCTCCGCCGCGCTTTCCTCTCTGTCTCTCTCTTCCCCTCCCGCAGCCAAGGCTCCATTGGAGCAAAGATGGCCCGGGCGCTGGGGATGGCTCTGTGGCCTCTGCCTCAGGCGCTAGAGTGGCTCTGGTCGCAATATGGCGACGCCCAGGATGGGCAGAGCATCGCCCCCTGGTGGGCAGAGCATCGCCCCTGGTGGGCGTGCCGGGTGGATCCCGGTCGGGCGCATGCGGGAGTCTGTCTATCTCTCCCTGTTTCCAGCTTCAGAAAAATGAAAAAAAAAAAAAAAAGACTCCTGGCATGTATTTATCAGCACTTAGAGAGTGACAAGTAGCAAAATCAAAATACAAGGGTCCACAGATTATGACAGTCTCAACATACAAAATTTCGAGTTTATGACACTCACTCCCATAAAAACTTAAAAAGTGTTTTGGCTTACGCCATTAGCATTGTACTTACGGGCTACGTGGGCAAACTAATTTGGATGCACGCAACAGGAGAATATGCAGTAATATGGTGTGTTTGTGTTTTTATGTTCTAGATTATGATTTTGCAACTGTGTTAGGATAGGTAAGTGACTTAGGCTAGCATGTGTATCGACTTACACCAAAATTCGGGTTGCGTCACTGTGGTAGGAGAACTGTGTCGTAACCTGGGGACTCCCGAAATCACTAACCTAGCCACATTAGCCACAGAAACCAGAATGCGCACCATGTGTTTCACTTTGCCCAGCTCCTGCTGCTGGAAGCCCTCTAGTTCATCCAGGTCATCTCGCCTCTGGAAAAGGTGCACACTCTGGTTCTTCACTTCCTGTAACTGAGCTGCCAGAAAGCTCTTCTCCTATTTGGAAGAAGAAGACATCGACTCAGGCAACTAAAACATCAAAATCATATTACGTAAGCAGAATGCTTAATAAAGGAAAATCTTAAGGACAGCTCTTGTCAGTAGATAATAACACACTGAGAATGAGAAGCTGTACAGTAACATGACCAATATGGCATTATCTACACATTAAGTTAAAAGTAAATGTTTTAAACGATAATGTTTTAAGTTTGATTAGCAATTCCAGATGTCCAATCTACATGTCTGCTCTCAGTGACAGACTCAACTGGCTAACATTAATAACTGAAGGAGCATTGAGTGCCCTTAAAAATTAGATGCATTTAAGTAGCACTGATTTCAGTTAGCAAGTCAACAAAAAGTAGACATGACTGGTATCAGCAGGTTATATTACTAAATGAGAATTTCCTAAGATAGATTCTCTTTTTTTGTATGTGTGACAGAGACAGAGAGAGAGACAGATAGAGACAGATAGGAAGAGAGAGAGATGAGAAGCATCAATTCTTCATTGTAGCACCTTAGTTGTTCACTGACTGCTTTCTCATATGTGCCTTGACCAGGTGGCTACAGCAGAGCGAGTGAGACCTTAAGCTCAAGCTAGTGACCTTGGGCTTCAAGCCAGTGACCTTTGGGTTCAAGCCAGCGATTATGGGGCCATGTCTATGATCCCATGCTCAAGCCAGCGACCCCACACTTAAGGCTGATGAGCCCATGCTCAAGCTGGCGATCTTGGGGTTTCAAACTGAAGTCCTCCGTTTCCCAGTCTGACACTCTATCCACTGCGCCACTGCCTGGTCAGGCCTAAGGTAGATTCTCTTAAGGATAAACCCTACTGTTGCAGTTTCCAATTCTTGATTGAAAAGAAATTAAAAGTCTAAAAAATAATATTTCCAAAAATCAGAGTTGCTTCAAAGACCTACACAGGTGTCTTGTTAGTCTTCCCCGATCTAAAATATTTCCCAACCGGCCTGACCTGTGGTGGTGCAGTGGATAAAGCATCAACGTGGAACGCTGAGGTCGCTGATTCAAAAACCTGCACTCGTCTATTCAAGGCACATAAGGGAGTTGATGCTTCCTGCTCCTCCCCTCTTTCTCACTTTCCTTCTCTCTCTCTCTTTCCTCTCTAAAATGAATTAAAATAAAATAAAATAAAATATTTCCCAACCCTTCCTTTGAGAAGAAAGCAGGGGAAGAGAGATAATCTCCTTAGTGAACTGAAGTAGGTTTTATTTAGTTCAGTTCTATATGGATCCTCCCCCGTTACCATAGTTTTAAAAGATAAAAATATAGTCCAATGAGATTTACAACTGATACAATCTTAAAAGTTTCATTTAAGATAAGAAAACTGACCTAACCCACACCATAATATTTAAGACCATCATTAACACGTTTAGAGGTTTCTTTTTTCAGGTACACATTTCTTTGGGAGAAAGCTTGACCTTTCTATAATTCTTTCCTTGTGTGAATATGTTAAGCATTCTGATTTAATAACCAGATTTCTACAGAACACACAAAGAAAATCACTGGTTTAAATTTTTTTATCTCAAGAATAAAGCAATAATAAAATTCATCTGTTTAATAAAGTTAACAGTAAATATATTTTGCAACAATATATTAATCTAAGAAATAATTTTTGTGCCATGAAAAGTAATTTAGGATTACTCAGTGAAAACAAGGAATGAATATAGCAGTAGCATGTAATTCAGGCTGAGGGCATTGACTTTTTTTTTTAGTTTAACAGACAGTTATTCCTTCAGTTGAACAACCTCTACAAACAAAATAGATGGTTTAAGATTTCTGAGTGGAAAGAAATTTAGGTCTTAAGAGGTTTCATGAGCTTGCTATATATTTTCTAGAAATCCTTTAACAGCCTTTGAAGACCCCTGCCGGCTGCGGCGAGATAGAAAGGAGAGAGTTTCTCCCACCATCCCTTTTGGACTCCTTCACTATTGATTATTTCAAATTAAAATGTTTTTCTAATTATAGGCTTGAAATTTCATCTTCCTGTTCATGTCTGAGAGCCAGGAATACATTACCTTAGGCACCTACACAGTGTTATTTAGACAAGCTATGGTGCTAGAATAATCAATTTTCCTCATCTGTGTCTAGCCAAGGGTTCTCTCATCTGCTCAGTGCTGAGCTTGGAGAAATGCCTTCCTTTCACTGTCTCCTCAGAAAGTATTCCTAATGTTACCGCAGTGTCAGTCAGGGCCCCAGCAGGAAGCAGATGGCAGACACAAATTAGGTACAGTATTTGAGAAGAGTCTAATAAAGGGACTTTTCAAAGTCCCTTTATGTGGGTAGGGTAGGGTGACAAAACCCAAAAGAAAAAAAGGTGCTAGTAACAGATGGGCATGAAGGGGCAAAGAGATGAAGAGGTTACAAGAAGCCCAGAGAGAGAAACCATGTCAAGAGGGTAAACCAAAAGTCTGACTAAAGCTGTGACCTTTGGCCATGGGTACAATGGACCTACAGGGAGAAGGCTGGGGAAATAAACATCTGACCTCACTCTTCCTCCACCGGTGGAACACAGTCAGAAGCAACAGGGCGATGGAGCCCGGCTGATGCAGGTCCTATCAGCCATCAGGCACACAGAGAAAGGTGAGAGGGCGGAGAGTGTACTGGGAAGGGCATGCTCACCACAAAAGGGTAAGACATGAGTTTTTCAAGGCAGTGCTTAATCATCCATACCCTGCTTCCACAGGCTGGTCTAGTTATCAGTACACTGGGCACTGAAAAACATTCATAATGACACGAAAATAAAGATGAACTAACCTTTTCAAGTTGATTCACTTTTTCTGACCATTCCTAAAACAAAACAACAAAAAAAGCAGTTTCCAGGGAAGGGTATCAGTAATATCAAGATTTTCAGAAAACAATCTAACCACCTCCCCCAAAACAACCCACCAACCAAACAAAATGGCAAATTAAAAAACTGTAACAAAAACCCCCCAACCAACCAAACAAAATTACCCTGGCCAGGAAGCTCAGTTGGTTAGAGCATCATCCCAACGAGCCTCGGTTGCAGGTTAGATCCCAGTCAGGGCACACACAAGCAGCAGCCAATGAATGCATAAATAAGTGGAACAACAAATCAACATTTCTCTTTCTCCCTCTAAAATCAATAAATAGCCTGACTGGTGGTGGTCAAGTGGATGGAGTGTCAACCTGGAACTCTGAGGTCACAGGTTTGAAATATGAGGTCACCAGCTTGAGCCCAGGGTCTCTGGCTTGAGTGTGGGGTCACCAACATGATCCTGAGGATGCTGGCTTGAACCCAAGGTCACCAGCTTAAGCCTGAGGTCACCAGATTGAGCATGGGGTCACTGGCTCAACCCCAAGGTTGCTGGCTTGGCTTAAGCCTGAGGTTACCAGATCAATCCTCAATCAAGGCACATACAAGAAGCAATCAGTGCACACTAAGTG
The DNA here is from genome assembly GCF_036850995.1 of Saccopteryx leptura. Taxonomy (NCBI): domain Eukaryota; kingdom Metazoa; phylum Chordata; class Mammalia; order Chiroptera; family Emballonuridae; genus Saccopteryx; species Saccopteryx leptura. Next base: position 10,554,682 of record NC_089504.1, on the reverse strand, counting down.
GAGCAAAGAATTGATGCTTCTCTCTATCTCCCTCCCTTTCTCCTGTCCTCTCTCTCACTTTCTCTCAAATAAAATAAAAAATAAATAATTTAAAAAGCCCAAAACAGCCTGACCAGGCGGTGGCGCAGTGAATAAAGCGTGGAACTGGGATGCCAAGGACCCAGGTTCGAGACCCCAAGGTCGCCAGCCTGAGCGCAGGCTCATCTGGTTTGAGCAAAAGCTCACCAGCTTGGACCCAAGGTCGCTGGCTCGAGCAAGGGGTTACTCAGTCTGCTGAAGGCCCGCAGTCAAGGCACATATGAGAAAGCAATCAATGAACAATTAAGGTGTCGCAATGCGCAACGAATAATTGATGCTAATGATTGATGCTTCTCATCTCTCCGTTCTTATCTGTCCTTATCTATCCTTTTCTCTGTCTCTGAAAAAAACAACAACAACAACAAAACCCCCCAAAACATAAAACTCCCCAGGAAGTTGGCTTAATATTAAGAAAGCCAAAAGTCCTAAAAGAAGAAAATAAACTTTATGTAACACAAATATAAGCCTGAAGATTTTTACCAAGTAGAGCACCCAAACAAAGCTTTATCTGCTGTTCTGATGCAGCTTTTCACCTTGTTTTGAGTGTTTTTCCATGATAACTATTATAATTTCTTGGGATTAGGATTAGCTGGGACCAGCAGAGTTGGTAACTCTGTACTTGATGTTTTGTTTTGTTTTTAATTTTTACTTATTGATTTTAGCAACAGAGGAAGGAAGAAAGGAAGTGGGGGAGAAGATGAGAAGGTGAGAGAGAAAGAGAAACATTGACTTGTTCCTGTATGTGCCCTAACTGGGAATTGAACCCAGCAACCTCTCTGCTTTGGGATGATGCTCTAACCAATTGAGCTATCTGGCAAGAGCTGTATTTGATGTTTAAAAATTAATTTAGTGAAGAGGAAGGTCTTCAGCAGCACCTAATAATTATTTTTCTTCTCATCTTGATTTTACCAATATGCTTTATACCATCTGGTATAAATTAATGGACTAGGGATTATGCCCCTTATTCACAAATCAGTGAATGGGAAGAAAATATCTGCTGGTACAACAGGCCATATCCCAAGTGCCTGCCATCAGAATCTATTCATTTTAGATGAGTTCTTCATTTATATATACTGATACAATAGTTAGCCACTAAGTATTGGTGAATGATATTTTTTCAGGCTAGTAAGTGCCCTAGATCGCAAATACACACTTTAAAACCAACCAACCAACCACCCCACCTACAGTAGGTAAATTACACATTTTCTTACATGCAACATAATATGATAAATTGACACTATATTATAGATCATTATACTATCTTGATGCTTATCTTAAATTTAAAATGCCATTGCACAAAATATACTTAATAGCCACTAATAGCATTATTGTCCTTTCTTACTGTCATTCATTCAGCGTCTTTCAATGGGTAATTCTAATGAGATTATAGGAGCTCCCTTCTGTCTGCTGGGCTGGAGATGAAGAAATCTGGGAGCAGAGATTGTAAGAACTATGAACATCGTGGATGATGGCTAGCTTGATAGCATCTCTCCACTATAAAAGGCAAGTGTTTGGATCTGGGCTTTGAAACAGGTTTTTAGAGGACAGAGTCCTTTTTCCTTGTCTTGGGGCTCGCTACCAGATTACAGACACATAATTTCCCTTCTCCATTTTCCAAAGCTACACAGTTGCAGAATGATACTCTCACATTCTGGACACATTTCATGATTATAATACAGTAAAATTTCTTGATAACATTCCACCCTGAGACCAAATGAAATCTCAAAGAACATATATAGCAGTCCTTTTCTGCTAAGTTGTAAATATTTCCTATCAGGTCTATGTCATGATTTTTTAAAATCACGTCACTCAGTGAAATCTTTTCACCAGTCCTGCGCAGTGTCACATGTAAAATACCTGGTCCTTTCTGGCTAATGCCAATGCCTGTTCTTCTGCCATTTTGGCTCTGTTGGCTTGAAATGTCTCATTCTGCTCTTGAAATTTCCTCATGGAAGCTGTTAACAAAGAGGCTTTATTTGAGATATGAAAATATTTCAGAAACAGCATGACAAATAACCCATGTGATTACTTTACAACTGTCACCTAACAAAAAGGGCCAAAGTAGCATCAGTGAATTTTGAGACTGGGAAAAACGTGATCCATCCCATCTTGAATTTTACAGGGTCTTTTGGTCTTAGTAATATACCAACGTTTTCTGCTGGTTTCCTGTTGTTTTTGTTTTTGTAATAATCAAGTACATACACTTAGAAACATGCCAAAAGGTAACTTTTTAAATGGTACAGTGATAGAACACTGGGTTAGGTAAGATGCGAAAAAACACCCATGCTGTTGCTAAGTGATGGCTATTACCACCTTACAGAATTAAAAACTAAAAGAAAGATCAAAACAAAGCACCATATAAAAATATTTATTTCACTTTGTTTTCCTTTAAAATTTTTGAGTGTATATTATACCAATGGAAATACAATAACTTCTGTTAGCATTTTCTTGGATTGAACCCAAAGAATATATGACTTAGGGTAGACTAAACAAAATGTATATTGTTTTGTTGGAAGAGTGATGACAGAGATTTCCCCAAGTTTTGGAACACAGTAGGAATGGAGCTTTGGCTAGACTAGAACCAAAGTCTCCTAATCTAGATCCAAGGGTCAGGCACTAGACTTTGCCAATAAACTGGTCAAGGGGATGGACACAGCTGATAATGACCTTCTCCTAAGAAGCATGCCCGTGGGCAACACAAATATGAGTTGTATGTTACTAAATATCAAACAAATATTCTATCAACCTGATTGAGAAATACATATAGTACTTATAAAGATTTGAGCTATGACAGTAAAAAACTTAACCATATACTATAATTTCATTTCAAAAACTAAACCCTAAAAAGATAGAAAAAAAAAAGGAAAAAAAATACGTACAATCCTGGTGTTTTTCTAACGCAATTTCAAGCTTCTCTTTTATCTTCTGCAAGTTTCGGACCTGCTCAGCATAGTCTTGGGTGAGGAGGGTGACGCACATACCAGGAATGGACAAACATTAGGAAAGGAAGTTAATTAAACAAAAAAATGAGTGAAAATGATGATGATTTTCTCAGCCTGAAAACCATTCCTGTTAAGGAAAGCTAAGCAGCCAGCCTCCCATTAACAATGAACAACACAGGCAGACAGGTCTAGTACAAAGTATCCATGGTATACATGGTGACTACACACAGGCAGCTCTGTTCAGCCTTGGTCAAGAACAACAATCGGGCCTGGTTTGGTCATCAGAAACACCCTGCTGTGAAAACCAGCATGATCTATTTACTTAATTTCAAATCTGTTTTCATTTCCCCTTCCAGTTTTAGCAGGACCAAAAAAGGGAAGTCACTCAACAGCTCATTTATTGTCCATACAACTTTCAAGTAATAGCAGACAGCCTACCACAGTGCTGCCTTTACAGTGAAAGTACTTCAAACTCTAGAGAAGTCAGCGGCCTAGGCCACTTTAAAGGTGAAAATCAGAATTAATTACCCAGGTGGCCAAAGAGGATGGTATGGCATATGGAAAAGTAGACAGGCTTTAGTTCAAATCCCAACTCTGTCAGCCTTTAAGAAAATGATTTATCCTAAGTATCAGTTTCTTCATTTGTCAAATGATGCTGTTAAGTGTGCCTACCACAAAGGATGCATTAGATAATGGAGCATTTTATGTACCTTATGCACCTGGCACACGTGCTCAATAATAGGGAGCTGCTATTGTTGCTGTTATTATTCATACTGCGCCTGTAGGAAAACACCCAGGACATAAGTGGTCTCAGTAAATGTCAGTTCTCTTCCCTGTCCCTTTCTCTACAATGTAAGTCAACTCCAGGCTATTCTCCCATTCACATTAGGGAGGTTACATATTATTTTATAGCCTTTGCCACATTTTGCCAGTGTAACTGATATTATTCACACTAGGGCGTAAGAGGCTAGTACCAACTGAGTTTAAAGCAGACTTTAATTAAGAGTATGGGCCTGACCAGGGGTGGTGCAGTAGATAAAGCGTCGACCTGGAACGTTGAGGTCAGTGGTTCAAAAACCTGGGCTTGCCTGGTCAAGGCACATACAAGAGTTGATGCTTCCTGCTCCTCCCCCCTTTCTCTCTCTCTCTCTCTGTCTTTCTCTGCTATCTAAAATAAATAAAATCTTAAAAATAAAATGAGTATGGACTGTAGTATCAAGCAAATCTGGATTTGCATCCCAGCTCTACCACCTACTGCTTGTGTGACCTAAACCTCTAAGCCCAATAAGGCTACAGTGAGGACAAAATAATGGACTGGCTAGAAGCTGTGAACTATACTATGGACCTTTGATAACTGCAAAAACACAGAGAGTTCACATACAATTTGGTGAATTTTGCAGTCTATTGCTTTCACTTCAATAAAATGAGCATAAGGCCAAGGGACAAAAAGAAACACAGAAGCCACTGACCACTTTACAAGATGAAACTTTGAAAATGTGTCCACTGGCAGAAACCAAAATAAGATCTCACAACTCCACCACAAATATGATCTACTCAGGCAAAGGATATAACGAGAATTGTGTAAATTGTAAAGTACACACAAAAGACATAGTGAGAGTTACTGCTTCCATATAGGTGAAGTAACAAATACTACTGAAAAGAGGCCCAAAGACCAGAATCACACTTACACAGGTGATATGTAGCTGCAACAAGTGGCAACATAGCACCAAACTTCTCTGGTGTTGAGGAATCCAACATCTGCCAGTCATTCCCTGTAAATGGTATCCCCTACTTCTCTCTACCCAAAAGCAAGCTATGCTATTGGCTAAAAAAAATGGTCAAATCTATTTACATATACTTTTAATACCTTTTATACCCATGGCTAGAAACCTCAGGAGCAGAAAAACGTGTTGTTGTTTTTTTAAACCTTAAAACTTAGTTTTGAATTAACATTCTTTAGTACACTAACAAAAGACAAAAACAAGGGGGTACAAATTGTTCGTTTTTTTACTAAGAAGATCAAAATAACTATAAGGTTATGTGTATGAATATTTTACAAGGAGAGAAAGTCAGGCAAAGCAAATTTCCTTTGTTCGCACTTTATAAATTCTGAGACATACCAGAAAGTCTGGCCTCCAATTTCCGTATTTGTTCATTCCTTCTCAGAAGCTGAGACGAAAGATCCTCTCTGGAGCTGCTTCCATCAGAAGCCTGTTGAGATAGACACAAGAAGAGGTCATATGCATCCATGGGTGTTTGGAAGTGTGAGACCACTCTACTGAGCCAAAAAGTAGCAATGCTTGTTTTAGGTTTGGTATTATTTTGTGATCACTGAAAAGTGGCTTCTTTTTTTAATGTTAATTTTATTAATTTTAAATAGAAAGGAAGTGAGGATGGAGGGAGGGGGGGGAGAGAGAGAGAAAGAGAGAGAGAGAGAGGAACATCAAACTGTTCCTGTACGTGCCCTGACCAGGCATTGAACTGGCAACCTCTGTGCTTTGGGTCGGTGCTCTAACCAACTGAAGCTATCTAGCCAGAGCTGAAAAGCTCCTTGATTTACCTGGGCCCTAGCTTCTTAACCTATAAAGTAGAAGCAACACTATATCCATTCATAGTGTAAAGGAGATAGAAGATGCTAAACAGATAAATTACATGTGTGTGTATACATGCTATTGGAATAAAGGATGGTGAACACACCCATTATGATCTTTTTGTTTTGTTTTGTTTTAGTGAGAGATAGGAGACAGACAGGAAAGGAGAGAAATGAGAAGCATCGACTCATAGTTGCTTATCTTTAGTTGTTCATTGATTGCTTCTCATATGTGCCTTGACTAGGGAGCTCAAGCTGAGCCAGGGACCATGGGGCCACGTCTATGATCCCGCGCTCAAGCCAGCAAACTCGGGGTTTCAAACCTAGGTCCTCAGCATCCCAGGTCGATGCTCTATCCACTGGGTCACCGCCAGTCAAACGAAACCCATTATGATCTTATTACATCAAATACATAATACAAAATATGTTTTCGGTGATTAAAAAAAGGACATCACTTTATTTTTCCAAAGGTAAAGTCCTTGGATAGAGAGGGGAAGGTTCTGTGGTGACAAAGAGGGGAAAGCTGGTCTGTGATGAAGAGACTATCACTGACATGATCAAGTTTCAGTATCTTCATCTATAAAACAAAGGGATGTCAATCTACCGCTCTAAAATGCATCAAAAACCTTAGCAGATAATGCACAGTCAATAAATAAATATACTAATGAGATCAGTTTTCCCCACCAATCTACATTATCTTAAAACACATGAGCACTTTTATTTTGGACACTGCTTATGACTGCTAATAAACATCTTGCTTTATCTTTTTAGCTCTGATTATAATTTTTGTTAAATACAGAAGAGTAGTGAGAATGATTCAATGGAACATTCTCTATTTTAACAATTGCTGATGTTTTCCCATATTTGCTCCATCAATTCTTATTATACTGAAGTACTTTAAATAACAGATATCAAGGTTTTTCATTCTAAATACTTTGATAACCATTTCCAAGATATTAAGGACATTTTCCTTTATAACCACAATATCATTATCACACCTAACAAAATTAAAAATAATAGTATCGCCCTGGCCGGTTGGCTCAGCGGTAGAGCGTCGGCCAAGCGTGCGGAGGACCCGGGTTTGATTCCCGGCCAGGGCACACAGGAGAAGTGCCCATTTGCTTCTCCACACCTCCGCCGCGCTTTCCTCTCTGTCTCTCTCTTCCCCTCCCGCAGCCAAGGCTCCATTGGAGCAAAAATGGCCCGGGCGCTGGGGATGGCTCTGTGGCCTCTGCCTCAGGCGCTAGAGTGGCTCTGGTCGCAACATGGCGACGCCCAGGATGGGCAGAGCATCGCCCCCTGGTGGGCAGAGCGTCGCCCCATGGTGGGCATGCCGGGTGGATCCCGGTCGGGCGCATGCGGGAGTCTGTCTGTCTCTCCCTGTTTCCAGCTTCAGAAAAATGAAAAAAAAAAAAAAATAATAATAATAGTATCTAATATCTAGTCATGTTTCTCTATTTTATTCCTAAAATGTCTTTAAAGATAGTTGAACAATTCATTTTAAATCATTTATCCATTTTGCCACCTGCCCATCCAGCATTTACAGAGACCTAATACAGTATATAGTTAAGAGAGAGTCTCTGTAGGCAGAAGGTCCAGGTTAAAGTCCCAATTGTAACTTATAAAGTATAGAAGCTGGGCCAATTATTAACTTCTCTGTGCACTGGTGGCATATGTCAAGTATGATAGCAAAATGATGTACTTCACTGAACTGTAATGAGGAGTGAATAATTCAATATTTGTCAAGTCCCTAAAACAGAACCATGCACATTGCTTTAATACATATCATCCATTATTAGAAGTTATGATTATTACTGTTAGTGAGACATCCTCTCGCCAGCATTGTGAAGCACAGAGAATAGTGGTAAGAGTCCTTACCTAAAACAGCAGCAGCTATAGCAACTACTAATTACAAGATGCTTATAAAGAGCCCGGCACTATACTACAAAGTGTTTTATATACTGTGTGGAAAAGAGTTAACATCACAGGCCTCAGACTGCCATTCTTAGCAAGGTCTGCCCAGAAGGTTAGCCCTTGGCTGGCCTATGGGAACTTAAGATTTTGCAAGGGTTCCCAGTATTCCTATGAAGAATGGCTCATTGTACCCTCAACTGATTGTGCGAAACAATATGGTTTATGTTAATACCAGTTTTCCTTCTGGGAGTCTGAAATTTTGGTAAATGCTAGGCAGAGGGTGCCTCCTAACTAGCTTCCCAATAAAATTCTTGGGCATTGAGACTCTAATGAGCTTCTCTGGTAGACAACATTTTACCCTGAGTTGTAACAAATCATTGCTGAGGGAATTAAGTTGTCCTATGTAACTTCACTGGGAGAAGACTCTCGGAAGCTTGTGCCTGGTCTCCTCCAGGCTTTGCCCCCCGTCCCTGTGCCCTTTGCTGATTATGCTATGTACGTTTTCACTGTAAGAGATGACAGCAGTGAATGCAACTGTATGCTGAGTCCTGTGAGTCCCTCCAGTGAATAACTGAGCCTATGGGTGAACCTTGGGGATCCAACACATACTTTAACAAAGACAAGTACAGTTCCTATCCCCATGGTACAGATGTGGAAACTTAAGGCATAGAAAAATGAAGGAAGTTGCTCAAAGTCACACAGTAGTGACGGAAGCAGAAAATCAGATCAAGATCTGACTCCATAACCTGTTCTGAGTTTCCAACTGCTGTACTCTACTGCCTTTCATAGAGCTCCCAGTTTACTGGGAAAGACAAACAGACAAATCAACAACAATGCAGGGTAACAGCTGCTATTACTGAGGTAAGAAGGCGGCCAGGGACCAAATTCAGCCAGGAGGGTAGAGGGGTCAGAGGGGTGGGTCAGGTCAAGGAGGCTTCCTGGAAGTAACACGTGAGCCCCATCTTCAAGGATGCACAGAGCCTGCCAATGGAACACAGAAGAAAAAGGAAGACACAGGAGATGTTCCAGAGACAGGAAATAGCATATGCAAACAACTGTGGGCATAAAGAAATGTTGTCTATTCCAGAAAGTACAATAAGTTCAATATAGCTGGAGCCTGACCAGGCGGTGGCGCAGTGGATAAAGCGTTGGACTGGGATGCAGAAGACCCAGGTTTGAGACCCTGAGGTCACCAGCTTGAGCGCGGGCTCATTTGGCTTGAGCAAGGCTCACCAGCTTGGACCCAAGGTTGCTGGCTCAAGCAAGGGGTTACTCGGTCTGCTGAAGGCCCGCAGTCGAGGCACATATGAGAAAGCAATCAATCAACAACTAAGGTGTTGCAACAAAAAACTGATGATTGATGCTTCTCATCTCTCTGTTCCTGTCTGTCTGTCCTTGTCTATCCCTCTCTCTGACTCTCTCTCTGTCCCTGTAGAAAAAAAAATATATGGCTGGAGCCCAGGGTATAGGAAAGGAGAGTGAGATGAGGATAGACAGACCATGACTGTTGGCCATTGTATTATAACAATGAGTTTGCACTTCCTCCTGAAGATGATGGGGAAGCCACTGAGGATCTTTAAGCATTGGAGAGACACGAACAGACCTGCTTTGTGGAGTTGTTGGGGGCAGAGAGCCCAGAAAGGTTATTGCATTTGCCCGAGAAACAAAGACAGCCTGAAAAAATATGGAAGTCAATGCACTACCAGCAAATGGAGTAGAGAGGGCAAGTTTGAGACATTTAGGAGACGGAAGCCAAATACTTGCTAATTGATTAGACACCAAGAAATCAAGGAGGAAAGAGTCTAAAATACCTCCAAGGTTTCTTGTTGGTGACTTGGGGGATGAAGGTTCACATGTTGACATGGAGTTACTGAATTCAGTTTTGTTCATTTTAGAACTTGAGAAACCAGAGGAAAAACATCTGGCTGGAAAAATATATGCAGCAGGATATAACTGTCTGAAGATAGGGAGGGATCAGAATGTATATATAGTAAGTTCAAATCAATTGCTTTAGAAGTCTTAAAGCAAAGTTATTTCCTGAATTCAGGCCAATCTATGTCTGGAATACATTCAAGACAAGACCTTCATTTAGCATGTCAGCATGCAGGTATTTCTGCATGAAAGGCAAAGCAGGTATTTCTGTCACAGAACTCAGCATTAAAACTATGTCCTTCCATCTGTGATCAAATGTGCATTTTATATTTCCTGTCAAAAATAGGATCAAATGATAATTTATATCTGGTAATCTTACTGTTTTACTCCAATAACCTAACAGCTTCTGCCATGTAATCTGACCCAGACAGGTAGTACAGTATAAGGAAAGAGAAGGAAAACTCATCTGACCATGGAAACAACTCAAGTGTTTATCACCAGGAGAAGAGAAACTGCAGCCTTTCAAATGCTGGAATCTTATACGGCGGTAAAAATAAGTTAGCCACCGTTTCATGTAACACAGATGCATTTTAGAAACATGATGAGTGTAAAACAAAGGAAATCCAAGAAGACAAGAGTATACTATTCTCATAAAATTCAAAAATAAGCAACATTAAACAACAAGTTGTTTATAAATATATTCCTATTTGGTAGGATATTTTAAAAAGCAAAAAAATGGTAACAACATTTAGGATAGTGGTTACCTAGAGGGGAGGGATGGGGGAAGAAAATTGGGAAGGATCACAAAGCGCCTTCAATAGTATCAATAATGTTCTAGTTCTTTGGATAGGTGACATTAACAAGCATTCATTTTACTTTTATACTTTATACTTTACATTTACCTTATATACATTCTTTTACATATATTAAACATTACAAATCATTCTTAAAAAGTCATCAGCCTGTAAGAGAATCCTGTCATAGGCTAAAAACAAACTTTTAATCCTAAGGCTTGACATCTGCCTAACATAGCAGCATCCTCATTTTCTGAAATATTTCCAAACATAAAGATACTTTACAAATACGGGACATACTGCAGTCACCAGTGCCATCTTTTCATCAACTTGCCCAATAAAAAAGTGTACTCTGGCTCACTCCACATGACAACTCAAAGACCTTGCTAAGCAACAACGACTTCAAGTACATATGTCTGCAACCTGAAACCTGTATAATTACATTAACCACCATCACTACAAAAAATTCAATTTAAAAAAAGAAAACATGTATACATGTCTGCAGAGACAACAGACTGAATACTGAGAAATGAAATGTAAAAGACGGTGTACAAGATATATAGATGGGAAAAGATTACAAGAGGACATCACAGAGAATATGAAAAGAAAGTCACAGAAAAATAAAAGAAACAGAAAAGTGCCTCAGAATAAGAAGAATCATATAATAACTACAAATAATCTTTCCATTCTGTAAGAAAATAGTTATTGGAAGGTCCCAGAAATACTATTTTAAGTATATACTGAAATGGTACCAAATACTAAAAACTAGTGAAGATACTTACAAAGTCATCTCCTGAGTCAGCTCCCATGGAGGCAACAGATTCCTTGCTCACTGACCGTGAGATTCTAGTAACACCTCCTGGCCTCTGGGCAACAGCAGTCTCTTCTGCAATTTTCTTCTTTAGTTTTGCAAACATTTTGTTGTGTGGCTATCCTGCCCTGATGACCAGCTCTTAAATCACCACAGTAGTCTTTAGGCCAGCAACCAAGACCGGTGCCTAAGAAGTCCCAGACATCCAAGCTGGCTGCATTCCCCCTCAACTGTGGGTCTAGGACCTCCGGCAACACAGTATCTATAGATCAAATGAAGGGAACTTGAAGTTAAACACTGGAGTGATTTCACATCTGAGTTGCTATGTTAGGCTTCAGGTTTCAAAATTAAGTTTCATAATTTTACATGTATGCTAAATAGAACACAATTACTAAACATTTTAAAAGCACCCAGGTGCTTCATATGCATATACAGATAAGGAAATTCAGTCTCAAGTTGGTGAAGTTATCTGCCAAAGATTGTGTGACTAAGTGGCAAGGCTGGTATTTGAACTCCGGATTCTGACTCACAAGTTCCTCCGCTTTTTAAAAAATTTTTATTACACCATGTTGGCTATGGCATATAACACATTAAGAAAAAATTTCCAGGGCAAATATTAACATCACTAATGTTTCTGAATCCTTCCCCCAATAATATTAACTACAGTTCAGTGTGCTTTATTTTTTTTTTTAAGATGAAGACAAAAACATCTAACTATGAGGAAAAGGTGTGAATGTTCTAATGTTCCAGGGTGGTTTGCAATCAGCTACTCGCCAGGAAAAAGCTGATGACCTGGAAAAGACCAGGCAAGCCAGATAACTCTATTATATAGATATCAGATACTGAAATGTTTCCTGTAACTGCTATGTGGTTCCCTTTAAGGGTAATTAAAATGATTTCAAATCAGTTTCTCTCCCCCCCCTCAGAATGTGTTACATAATATTCAACAATCAGATTCAAATGTCTTTGAATCAATGGTGTATAAAACACTAAAATTCTGGCTAAAACCTTAACTTTTCATGTTTTGCAGAGGATACACAAGCTCTGCTATCTAAATTCGACAATGACTTCTTTTCAGATCATCCATTTAAGTCTGTACAAGTCTTCAAAAACTTTATTTTCAATGTCTGTAAACCACCTACTCACCTGGCTTATCTACTAGATTTAAACAGCTCGGAGATCAAAGCATTCTGTCCTGCATGGAGACAAAGATAAAATGCATTGGATATTTCATTTCAAGTGTAAGACCAAAAAGTTGGGGGCGGGGGTGGTGGTGGAAGAGCAGAGCAGGGTATTAAAGGGGGAGAGAGAAAAATCTGTCACTGCCACAACCTTCAGTGAGCTACCCTCCCTCCCTTCGTCTCCTTTACATCTGTCATTTGCCTAAGAGTTTCAATTACAGGCACAAAAAAGTATCTCACTGCAGTAGGTGCCTAAATTCACTTTGTATTGGGAACCCTGAGCAAAACAACTTGAATGAGATTATGATTTCCCAAGGCCAGTGTTTATTTCTCAGTTACTTCTGAGTCATACACTGTTTACCTGGCCAGATCCCAGAGCCTTGACTCGCACTAAGAAAGTCTGAGAAAAAAGGACGGCTAAGTTGGACAAAAGGCAGCTGTCTAACGCTCGGGGAGGCAGCAGTACCTGCCGCGTCAGTTTGGATCCCAGGCAGGCAGACTCCTTCCAAACCCGCCCGTGCGTGGACTGTCAAGCAAGGGAGGGACCCCAAGTCTATCCTATCTGACAGCAGGGAAACTGAGACCGAGGGGAGGAGTGACTTGTCAAAGGTCGCGCAGGCGGAATCCTGGAACCCGAAGCTCCACACTGCCAGACGGGGAGCCCGCCTCTGCGCCCACCCCCCTCCTTTAAGCAGCCCGGTGCCGCCCCCTGCCTTGGGTCTTGGGGCAACCCCATCCGGGCCGCTTTGGGGGCAGACCGAATCTACTAGGAGAATGAGGGGCCTGCTCGCCTCTCCGGCCCCCGCCCGCGCACCTGCCGCTCTCTGGGCAGCCGGAGAGCCCCGCCTCCGGGACGTCTAGAGAACGCCGGCCCGCGTCACCAGCCCGAACGGCCGGCCGGCCGGCGAGCGAAGCACCGACCCGGAACCGCACTTGCATCAGAGCGCCGGAAGTGGCTGCGCGGGTCCCGCCGCCGCGCGCATGCGCCTGAGCGCGGCCTCCGCGGACCCGGGCATGAGCCTGGGCGGCGGTTGGATGGGACCCGGGCGCGGCGCGTGGCGGGGCGCTCGGTCGGGCCGGTCCGCCACGTCAGCGAGCGGCCAGACTCGTAAAAGGTGACTAGGTGGTGAAGCCTCTTTTTTTTTTTTTTTAATACGAGAAGTGGGAGGAGCCTCTTGGCAGAAGGTAAAGAACCCAATTTGTAGGCAGTGTGTGCGGTGCGGGACGGAAACCGCAGGCCGGGACTGCGCCGGCCGACCTGGCGCTTCCACGCCTCTCCCCGCATCCCAGGCCCACGCACCCTACACAGCCGCCTTCTCACTGAGTAGTAGGTGCTCACTCCAAGTCCGCGCCTCCCTCCTTGTATCCTTAACTGGTACCTCGCGCCCTAGGATTAGTGTTTTAATGACGTTTTATATCGCAACCCAGGATATTTATAATGTGCCGCTGAAAGAAGTTTCCAGAATCATACTCTTATTATATAGTGCACTCTGATATATTGCCATTTGTTAAAAAACAAAACAAAACATGCTGGTTTGGCAGCCCACTATGTTCATTTCACTATTCACTAATGGGTCTCCCAACTTTGACAGATGAAGAAAGTCCAGGTGAAACTGCCTGTACAAAGTTAACAGTGCAAATTAATAGCCTACGTCGGGTCTCCTGACTCCGCAGTGCCAACCGAGCCAGACATTCCACCTTGAAGCTGCTCTTGTTCTTGCCCCAGACCCAACCCCACACCAGCCAAAAGTTTCCAATTCTATTCCCCAATCCCTCTCTCCGCGTGTTCCAGCTCTGACCATCAGGAGCACGGGAGAGAAAAACCAAGACTAGGCTTCAGAAGAAATACACCAACTAGGAGAATAAGCATTGAGTCCACAACCCCAAAAGAGTTTAAAATGTGAGGTATTATCTGAAAGAAGCAAACACACCCTAAGAATTTAGCCCTTATATCAACAATTCTTAAGTGACAAAAACTTTAAGCAAATATGTTTATTTTTATATTGATACACTTTATACGTGAATTCAAGATACAAAATTCATTTACAAGAGTTCACACCTGATGAATGTAGTCACATCCCTAGAGAACATTTATCAATGCAAAAATGCTTTCAATACATAGACAACAAAATCAAATATTCTGTAATCTTGTTATTCAATAAACATAAAAATGACAATGCTTTAACTTTCTATCCTCTAATATTTAAGAGCCCTCCAGGTGGTAGGCACCATATAAAATAAAACATTGGAAAGACAGGCCTACTGAATCACTCTGCAGAATCACAGTGTTAACTCTGAAATTCATTTAGTAGAGAAAGGTTTGCTATTCTTTATGACAAATTACATATACAAGAGTCAAAAGTGATGAACTCAAGAAAACAAAATGTTTCAATAACTTCTCAATTACTAAAATCTATGAACAAAGCAGAAAAAAGGCTGCTGAAAGAGAACATAACAGGAAAACATCCTTAAAGAGTATGTATGGCTTAAGCAATTTTGAAACACAACAGACAAGACTTTTTTTACAAGACCACAAACGTTCAAGTCAAATGATATTTAAAGTATAATTTTCCCCCTTAATCATTGGTAGTAAACAGCCCCTTCAAAATTTATTCTACTGATAATACATACAAAACTAATGAACTCAAATGTTTTGCTAACTCACAAAGCTGAGTTAATGGATTTTGTTCTAAAGTATTAACCCACAATACCCAAAATTTAATACAAATAAGCAACAAGACTGTCTCAAGGATTACAGTGATTTGTGAATAGCTAGATAGGCAACCAAATAGTTTCATTATTTGCATGACAGATTAGCAGCACTTGGATAAGAACTATTACATGGAAATTATTGTGCTTCAATCTTTTGAGAGCTAATAAATATAACTCTATAATCTCTAACGTGTTATAATTCTATAACATTTCAGTTACAGCCAGCACAATTTTTAAAAAGTGTTTCACATCACTAGAAAATCAAGTAATTATATTCTCCAAATGTAATTTCTGCTATGATTAAAACAAGTGCATTTCTCCTAATATCCATAATACAGACAATAGTTCACCATTATTTTCAGGGAAAAATGATCAAACGTAATTTATTTTAACTCCTATTTGACTATCTTAACCTTTAGTTATGACTTGAAGAAAGAAAAAAGATATTCAACCTTACTATGGAAACTTCTCAGAAAAAATAATGTGTGTGGCCTGAAGTAACAATAATCTTTAGAGCAAAGTAAGAGATTATTTATAACTACTTCATCAGATTCAATGACTAATGAAAACCCTATCTGTACTGGAGCTACACACAGAAGATAACGTGTTTGGATAAATACCTTCACTTGTAAGCTCTACTATGAAAATGTTAGGACATCGTACCTCATCATTCCTAGTATCTAAGACCTTTCTACGTCAACTAAAACCTCCAAAATATAAGACTGATTGTTGAATGGCAGGTTTATTAAAAACAAACCAAAAAAAAGTTGGAGAACTAGCTATATGGTCTATGTGACAAAAGGAATGTATCCAGATAACTATAAAAAGTCATGAAAACCAAGTCCTAACATATTTACTGAACCATTAAAAGTTATTTTTAATAAAAGATAAAGAAATTTGTTTTTTTTTAAAAAAACACCCCATTCTTCAAGAAATAGTAATGAAAATTCTTATTACTCTAAAACATTTAAAGCAATTTTTCTTGCAGATTTCAATATATCACAACACATTTTTTTATAATTTGGAAAAAATCAGTAACATGCAAAGGAGGGTAGGTATAAGATTTTTTAAAATACTATGGTTATTTCTTTATGATTTGGAAATACTTTAGGTCAATCATGTTATGATCATTTCACATTTTACAATGGTTGATCATACTGATTTGATGTTTGAGAAAACTTATGGGTCAAATTGTAATGTTTACTAATCTTAATTTTCAATCATGGACAAATGGACATTTGCAACAGCTTCAAAAGAGAAAAGAATACTAATGATATAACAAATTTTTAAATATTTATTGCAGACCTAGAGGAAGGCTAGCTGTAACTCCCTTTCTCATTCTGAAAGTGATATAATCAGCCTACTAACTTTCATTCCATAAACCTATCAGAAAGTAACAATCTGAACCCTGAAATTACCAATGTCTCAATAAACAATACTATACCTAAAAAGATGATTGTCTTAGGATATACTGGATTTGTCCACCAAAATAGGAAAATATTCCCAACTTATAGTTTGTTCTGTAACCAAATTCAGGCTTTATGATTGAGTGAATGTGGAGTGCAGAATTTAATATAGTTTAAAAACTGACTTACTGTTCCAATGTTTTTAAAAAGATACACAAAATTAGTTTGATAACTAGTTTTTAAAATGACTTTAAAAATCACACAAAAGAAATTAACAAAAATATTTTAAAATTCAGAGATGGTGCTTCATTCATCGATTAAGTTAACAGTGTTACAAAGAAATGAAATTCTTCTCAAAAGTCGGCATCACACCAAATATTAGTGAAAAATACCAATTTTAGCTTAAGAGAACATTTCATATCTACAGATGGAAATATTTCTATGGCACCAACAAATTAATTATATTACTTTCTTTTCACCCAGTTAACTGCATGACCCCTGCATCATCTTTCTGACATCCCTCACTTCAGTAGGTGATTGATTCCATTCACACATCAATTCTATTTCCTTAAACAGAGGGGATACTTATTTATTTATTTTTTATTTATTTACTTTTTTAGATTTTATTTATTCATTTTTATTAGAGAGAGAGGGAAGGGGGGGAGAGATAGAGAGAACAGGGGGAGGAGCAGGAAGCATCAACTCCCATATGTGCCTTGACCAGACAAGCCCAGGGTTTTGAACCGGTGACCTTAGCATTCCAGGTCAACGCTTTATCCACTGCGCCACCACAGGTCAGGCCGAGAGGGGATACTTAAAAAGTCTGTGTTGGAAAACTCAGTGGAGCCGGGCCACAGTGTAACATTGTGTTTTAACATTCTAGATTGAGGAAGACAAATCACCTTAAAAAAATTCTTTTTAAAGTAAAGTGTTCATAGTATCCAGAAAAGAAGGGGAGGTCTAGCACAAATGCACTGCTCACAAAAATTAGAGGATATTTCAAAAATGAATATGAAGCAATAAAAAAGGAAGCATTTTATTTTTATTTTTTATTAAACAAGAACATCAGAAACTCAAACGACAAGTCAAAGAAAGTTGTTTGATTATGCAAATGACATGCAAAACCAACTTTTATTTCATTGGTAAAAATGCACTGTACAAAGGCTAAAAGTACTGGAGTATCTGTATGTTCATATTCATTTTGAAATATCCCCTAATTTTTGTGAGCAGTATAGTATAAAGTATCATGTGTAAGAGGACAGGAGAACAAGGGTAAAGGGCGTGGTTTTCTACCCAATTCTCACCTTATATAACTGCAAAGTAACTGGCTTTTCAACCGCTAGAGTTGAGGGCATATGCACAATGTCCTTCTCATCTACACTTGCTGCTCCTCTCCTCAAATCAATGTCCACATTGAGCCCAAGTCAGAACTCCCATGAATTTTAAATAGCATAACACCTGCTCTGCTACTCTCCAATTGCAATAAACGATTTGGTGACTAAAACAGAACAGCAAACACTATGAACATTTTCACTGATTTTTCAGAAATGGTACATTACCAAATTTTAATATTTATAACTTTATTTTAAATTTAAAACTGTAATTGAGGAGTGTTATGAATAGTTGACTGTTTCATTAAAAATAGAATGAAGAGACATATGTAACATTTTGGGGTGGTAAAACTGACTCCTGACTCTAGTTTAATAAGATAATTTAATGCTGGATCAAATAGATGTAATTTTCTGAAGAATAATGGGGTAAACAATTGCTCTGCAGTTATATTTTATCATGCAAAAATTACCTCTAAATTTCTGTGGTGACTGTGTTCAAGTGTATATTAAACATCTTTTACACGCTTCCATGCAAATAAACATGCCCAGTGAAGATAGGAGTAACGGAACACTGATACTCTGTGATATTTCATAGGTTCACAAATTGGCCTGTACATAATTACTATCCTCTTATCTCCCCCACCTGTCATCTCTGTTAGAGGTTTGAAGGCCCAGAGATTAGAGCATACCATGCACCTAATATTAAGAGTCCTACCTCATGTGTGAATATATCATCAATTTGCAGAACACAAGTGGTCTCCTAGAGACGGAGAAATACTGGAGGCATTTTAGTCAACGGAAGCATTTTCTCAGATGAATATATTCATCTTTGATATGCAACCTCAGTAAGAAAAATCTATAGCCCAGGGGTCAGGAACCTTTTTGGCTGAGAGAGCCATGAACGCCACATATTTTAAAATGTAATTCCTTGAGAGCCACAGAACAACCCATGTACCTTACGCATTATCCAATAAAAATTTGGTGTTGTCCTGGAGGACAGCTGTGATTGGCTCCAGCCACCCTCAACCATGAACATGAGCGAAAGGAAATGAATGAATTGTAATACATGAGAATGTTTTATATTTTTAACATTATTATTTTTTTTTATTAAAGATTTGTCTGCGAGCCAGATGCAGCCATCAAGAGAGCCATATCTGGTTTGCAAGCCATAGGTTCCCAACCCCTGCTATAGTTGGAAATGCCAAGACAATACTTAAGTGATCACAGCTGCTGTAAATATACAGATCAATAATCTGCTGTTCTCAATCAATTCCTACCCACCTAAGTAAAACCTTCCCCTAGCCAGTGCCCCCTTTTCTGCCTCACAGAGACATGTAAAATGAGACACATTGGTGAAAAAAAAATTGTTCCAAAATTAAAATTCAGTATCAGGTATTAAAATGGCAACTAGGAACATATTCCCTATTTAAAGGACATTTTCCTATTTTGAAATGTGATCAAAGTAATTTTTTCCACGGCCCCTTAATTCTCAGTATCAATACTTGACTACTCAGTAATAATGTTCAACTATGGATCAAGAAAATAAAGGACTAATATAGTTTAAGAACCTGCTGGTGTCTCAGTTTCACACACTTGGATTTTTCAGGGTTATAGTATCACTAATTTATCATTAGTTTAAATGAAAACTGGCAGATGATTTTAAAGCTAAGAATATCCAGCTTTCTGTTAAGAACTTCATATCCTGATTTTAACTCCAAATTAACCCATTTTACCCAAACACAAGCCCCTCAAAATAGAGGCTCATGAATGAGATACAGCCACAACCTAATTACAGCAGCATGAACAATGCCACTATGATGTCCTCACAGAACTTAAATAAATTCAGCCCACAATGGGTATGGGTATATAATATACACATACTATATCACTGCATACCAATATATTTACAAATATGTACATATATACAAAAAGTATACAGAGATTGCATTTAGCATCATAAAAATATACACATGCCATTACAAATAAGAATGTCAAATAAATAGTCAACAAAAGAGCCCTCAATGTAAATACTCTTTACACTCTCCAAACATAACACACAGAAACATATATACCCCCCCAAAAAATATTACCAGGAGATTCATACCATTCATATTAAAATCAAATCTTTTTACTCACTTCGGGTGGGGAGGTGGTTCTGAATCACTGGCAGTAGCCAAGTTTGCAGACCTTTGATACCTTACTGTATTTCCAGTCAAGAATGTTCTCTGTATATCATGCTGATTACAAGTCTCCGTGGATAACTAAGTACGAGATTTTTCAACTGAGTTCAAACCTCCTTTCTTTTCTACTTTTTATTATTTTGTGTGTGTGTATGTGACAGAGACAGAGAGGGATGGATAGGGACAGACAAGAAGGGAGAAAGATGATAAGTATCAGTTCTTCCTTGCGGCATCTTAGTTGTTCATTGACTACTTTCTCATATGTGCCTTGACCAAGGGGCTACAGCAGAGCGAGTGACCCCTTACTCAAGCCAGCAACCTTGGGCTCAAGCTAGTGACCTTGGGCTTCAAGCCAGTGACCATGGGGTCATGTCTATGATCCCGTGCTCAAGTCAATGACCCTGCATTCAAGCCAGCGACCTCGGGGTTTTGAACCTGGGTCCTCCGCCCCAGTCTGATGCTCTATCTACTGTGCCACCACCTGGTCAGGCCAAACCCTCTTCTAAGAGACAGTTACTAAATCACACAGGCCAGAGATTAATTTGAAGATGAATGCTACAGAAAGCTCCATAAGTGATATATAAAAAAGCAGATTGTGAATTTTCCCTTTACCTCAATAAAATTTGGTTCAAACACTACCTAATCCATTTCAGAGAATTCTATTGTAAGAACAAAACAAGGGTAGAAGCCATAAGAGAGGAGAAATAAAACTCAGATCCTAGATCAGGAAAACTTCAGTTGTGACTAGATTATACTTTACTTTTATAATCTCAAAACATTTCAATTTGGTAAAAATATAAAGGATACAACAAATTCTATGTGCTTTGAGAGATTTTGAGAGCACCACTTCCTAAGAGGAACACACACACACACACACACACACACACACACACACACACCCTGGCTAAAATCAAAGACAAAATGTCTAACTTGTGGATTTTTTATAATTAATAAAAATTTGCTAGGGCTGACTGATTAACTGTTTTTAATATTTGATATTAAAAATACCATAACCTTTGTGCCAAAATATAAATCTCTAATTACTTCTTTCTTGTTCATATAGAAAGTAACCTGAGCTATTGGAAAGACTGGGCTGAGATTAGGAGATTTGAGTTCTAACTCTTATCACTGTGAATAAACTGATAAGTTTTTGGTGGTTGGGGGAAGGTCTTAGATTTCTCCACTGTAAAATAGGGAAGATAGGTGCTTTACCAATATCAGAAATACACAGCTAAAGAAAGAGAAAATAATTCCATTGTGCTTAATTTTGTTTCGTGTATAACTGACTTCTTGCAGTCTTACACTTGCTCTTTTGTTTACAGTGATTCCTAAGCGAGGTGAGAGACTGTATCAGAATCTCCAGGGGAGTTTGTGCAATTTGGAAAAAGGAAGTGCCCTTTCCTATTGCTTTGCTTTGTTCTTAGTTCCAATATTTAAATTTCTATGGATTCTAAAAATAAATAAATAAAGGGCTTCATATTTTTGTATTTATAAAGGGGAGCAGTCTGCACCAAAAAAAATGAGATTCTTTGCTATTGCCATCTAGAGCCCGTTGGGTGATTGTCCTTTGACGTTTCTTCTTCCATGATTAAAGTAATGCTTTAAAATGTAGAAGCTCAATGGTGGGTAGAAGAGGGACATTAAACTCTGTTTCAAAGTTTCACAATAAAAAGTAAAAAAATAGAGAAAAGAAAAAGAAATACAAAGTGTTTGCACAGATGTTATCTCTCAATAAAGCTTACCCTGATCACTCATTTCAACATTTCTCTTTGCGACAAAAATGAAAAACTTCCCTCATCATGATCTAACCTTTCTTCATACTATTTATAACTTTCTAACATAAATTTACTTTATTATTCTATTTATTGCCTGACTCTTCTTACTAGAATGGAAGCTTCATAAAGACAAGAATTTTTAAGTCTACTTTATATGCTTCCCTAATGCCTACAACAAAATCTGGAGATACCAGTTGTTTAATATACATTTTTTGAAGGCATGAAATAAAAAAATACAATTTTCTAGCAGTTTTCCTCTCAAGATCACTTTGGTTCACTTAAAATTTTTAACTACCAGTAAGGGATTATACTACTATTAACTTAAGAAGAATTGCCATCATCTAAACCTTAGTAGTGATTTCTAAGACCCCTTGTTCTTAGACAAACACATTTCTAATCACAAAAGCTTTAGTATTTATTTCAGGAGATTCTTTCCCTGAACTAGTTTCTACAACAACTAAGTAGGACCCAGATATTTTCTTGAATAAAAACTAGTTAAATATGATCTAGAAAAGAAAATGTTGTGTACACTAAAATCAAGGAAATGGTTTTCCCGGTGGCAGGCGTGAAGAAATCAGTGTCTTTTAGAACCGAGAGTTCAAATTATAGAACCATTGAGTTGGACAGGACTTTGGTCCAACATATTCATTTTCTAGACGAGAAAGCTAAAAATCAGAAAACATGAAGACACTTGCCAAGGGTGTAGAGCTAGTTACCATAAAAGTCAGGATTAGAACTCAGGCCTCCTAGTTCTCAGGCCAGTATCTTTTTATGCTAAACAGGTGAGGATAAAGCTCAGGATGTAAAATACTATTTGAAGCATCAGAGAACAGGAAAATATGTGTTGTTAGGAAGGTTACTGGCACAGAACTTCAGAATTGACACAAGAGGTCAGACAACTAAGGCCAGTCTAGCGCTGGAGTCTAGGGAGACACTGAGGAGACAGGAAATTAAATTAGGGACTGAAAAAAAAAAGGAAAGCAGTCTTGATCTGAGAACGAAAAACAACCCACCAGCAGAGGATATCTCTATCCAGAATAAATGTTCCAAAGCTTTCCGAAATAATGTTTAAAAGAACAAAAATAAAAAATACTAATTAAAACACCACAAAGTCCCCCAAAACCAAGAATAATTTCAAAACTTCAGATGAAAAATCAGCAAATTGGAACAGATATATGAATAACTTAGACCCGAATAATTCTCTATGACGGAAATGAATACCAAATTAAAACTGCTCTAAGCAAATCAGAAAGGGGCACCAAAAGCTATCCCCCTTACTTCCCTAAAGGCTGCCAAAGACAGAAGGTGAGCCTGGGCATAAAATTAATAGAAGGGCCTTTGATTCACTACTTTCTCAACTTGAATTTTGTGGGTCAAAGAGAAAAAACAACAACATCATAGCTAGTGCCTATGAAATTATGAAGGAAGGGGATGACAGGGAAGAAACACACGAAAATCTCTATATAATACACTGAGTCCCATTTGAAATAATAAAAAACTTCTGCATGAATATAAAATTTTAAATACAAGAAGTTTTAAAAAACCTTATTGCCAAATTGTCCAATATAAAAGCAACTTCTGATTTCAGTTAAACAACAATTCAGTTACCCCCAACTAAAATTAATAACATCTCTGACGCTGAAGTCTCATAAATTTGAACTATGCAAAAAGATGAGAAAATCCGTACTGTACACCACGGACTTCAATCTAGGCAGTCTTCACACCTGATTTTATGAATGAAGAATTTAAATAGAATTCCTACTGGAAACACTGCATTATGAAACTGACAATCTGATTTTTAACTGAAATATTTAAATGTTGTCCTTTTCCCTTTCCAGCAATCAAAGACGACAAAACAAAATATACACACATATCTCATAACACAGGACTTACATAATCCAAATATTTATCATTCTCAAGACACCAATTAAACATTTAGCCTTAGCTGCAGTCTCTGAAATTCTAACAGTATTTGAACAAATTGAACGATTTCCAGAACTGTCTTGATTACACTTCAGAGAATCACACTTTGGCTATCTAGTAACTGGGAATGAAAAGACATATCATGGTAGGACTCTGTTCTTGGTTTGCAGTAGTCCATGTTGGCTAGTTTCATCTCTGTGAACAATTACATACTTTCCAAATCCACACAGGTAAGGTCCACGTTTAAGAGTTGGGTTTTCTTCATTATACAAAAATAAATAATTTACTCTTCACAGGGTGAGAAAAGTGACTATTTGAGTTTAGAATTAGATGCTAGAAGCAATATCTATACCTCAAAACCAAAAAAAAATAAAAATCCCAAGATTAATCGAGTTTTAAAAGACCTGAAAGATTGTATTTTTAAAACAGTTACCCTAAAAGTTTGAACAATTTGTTCAGTTTGTTTTTAAAATGGTGGTCCTAAATTAAAAAATAAAAACTAAGTAACACCACTATGTGTCTATCATCGCATTAGAAAACTGCACCATTTAAAATCTGTGGCAAATGAAGAATTGTTTCAACAAAAGAATTTTTGTTTTAATAGTCATCTATAGTATTTTCAAAGAACACATTTCGAACATCCAGAATGGATGCCAATTCCAAAATGTGCTTCTGGAGGTGAGGGTTCTCCACGGTTTCATCCCTTGGCAGCTGTGGATATGATTCTGGATAATTTCGTGTTTCCTAACAGGCAAAGAAGAAAAAAGTCAAGTTTATAGCTTAATGAAAGAAAATTATAAACATTAATATTACTGTTAACATTAAAAATATCAAGGAGTAACATAATATATATTTCCTTTCATATTGCTATGATTCTTCTTGATAACATTTTTTTTCTTTTCTTTTCTTTCCTTTTTTTATTTTTTTATTTTTCTGAAGTGAGAAGCTGGGAGGCAGTCATACTCCCGCATGTGCCCAACTGGGATCCACCCAGCATGCCCACTAGGGGGCAATGCCCCATCTGGGGCATTGTCCCATTGCAACCAGGGCCATTCTAGTGCCTGAGGAGGAGGCCAAGGAGCCATCTTCAGCGCCCGGGCCAACTTTGCTCCAAGGAGCCTTGGCTGTGGGAGGGGAAGAGAGAGAGAGGAAGGAGAAGGGGAAGGGTGGAGAAACAAATGGATGCTTCTCCTGTGTGCCCTGGCAGGGGAATCGAACCCAGGACTTCCACACACATGGCCGATGCTCTACCACTGAGCCAGCCGGCCAGGGCCCTCTTTCTCTCTCTCTTTTTTTTTTTGAGAGAGGCAGCGAGAGAAGGACGGTAACATTGAGCTGCTCCTATATGTGCCCTGACTAGGAAATTGAACCCACAACCTCCATTCTCTGAGATGACACTCCAACCAACTGAGCTTTCTGGCCAGAGCTAATTATTGTTTTTATTTACTGATTGATTTTTAGAGATACAGAGAGAGGAATGGAGAGTGAGAGGAGGGGGGAAGAGAAGCATTCATTTGTTGTTCCATTCAGTCATGCACTCATTGGTGCCTTCCTTTGTGTGCCCTGACTGGGGATGGAACCTGAAACTTTGTCCTTTTGGGATGACACTTAACTGAGCTAACGAGCTAGGGCCAATAACATTTTTTTTTTTTTTACAGTGACAGAGACAGACAGGAACGGAGAGAGATGAGAAGCATCAATCATCAGTTTTTCATTGCGACACCTTAGTTGTTCATTGATTGCTCTCTCATATGTGCCTTGACCGTGGGCCTTCAGCAGACCGAGTAACCCCTTGCTTGAGGTGAGCCTTGCTCAAACCAGATGAGCTCGCGCTCAAGCTGGCGACCTCGGGTCTCAAACCTGGTCCACCGCATCCCAGTCCGACGCTCTATCCACTGCGCCACCGCCTGGCCAGGCAACAAAATTTTTGAACATGTAAAACTACAGTTATTTGACCACAGGACATATAAAAGAGACCCCAAAAGAATCAAACTTCTTGCCAAAATAAGTTTCCGACAGTATGCTAATGCAACTCAAAAGCCATCCCTAATGAGCTTAAAAACAAGCTGTGAAAAGGTCAAAAAGATCTGCAAGAAAATTCAACTCCTGCCAGAATAAAGTTTAACACTCTTTAAAGAAAGACAACAAAATCCAGAATTCACCATCATAATATTCCCTATGCTCACAGATTAAGTAAATTAGTATGCATACAAATTAGAAATATGAGACCCTTAACTAGTAGAAAACACAGTAGAAATGAACCTATAAATGAAAGAGAATACAGTATTAGCAGATAAGGATTTTACCTATTATATATACATACATCCAAGAGCACAATGAAAACACATAAATATAATGGGGAAAATGGAAGATACTTTAAAAAACAAAATAGAACTTTTAGAGATGAGAAAAATGTAATCCCTAAAATGAGCAACTAAATGGATAGGATTAACAACATATCAGACACTGCAGAAGGAATCATCAGTGAACCTAAAGACACAGGAATAAAAACTGAAACACAGAGAAAAAACACATTAAAAATAAATAAATAAATAGAGAGCACATCAGTAACCTGTAGGACAATATTAGTTGCCTAACATATGTAAAAAGAGCAAGGGGAGAGAAGAAAACATAGGGGTGGGCAAAAGTAAGTTTACAGTTGTGAGTACATGAAACACAGAGTTTATCTTTGCATAATTATTAATTATTGCATCATCTATTTGTATTATATAAACCTACACTTGCCCACTCATATATTTATTTGAAGAAATAGTACCCAAAAATATTCCTATGTACTCAAAAACTTTAACCCACTGATCCAAGATGCTCCATGAACCCCAAGCAGGAAAAACACAACAATAAAAACCATATTAAAGTACACCATAACCAAATGATTGGAAACCAATACAAAAAACACCATAATCATATGCAAAAATCCATAATGAAATATTAGGAAATTGAATCCAGAAGTGTAAAAGGATAATGTCCACAAAATAAGTTTAACCCACATATACAAGGTTGACTTGCTATCAGAAAATCAGTCAATTCTATTTACCATGTTAGAATTAATATATATCAGATTAATTAATGCAGAAAAAAAGTATTTTACAGTCTTCTATACCTGTTCCTGATGAAAACTCAGCAGATTAGGAAAAGAAGGGAGCTCAGTCAACCTGGAAAAGAGCATCTAGGAAAAACCAGCAATTGGCTGCATGATTTGGGTAGGAGGATTGCCCCGTGTATGCCGCCATCTTTTTATAATAAAACTCCTCAAAATTCATATTGGACTTGGTGTCTCTACATGAACCCGCATAAATGAGGAATTTTCATCAGAACACTGTTTGCCGCATCTAAGCCAGCTTTAAGGACCACAGCAGAGAGAGCAGCAAAAGAAAATACGGATGTTGGTGGCTGTGTCCCCGGGCCACCTTCGCCAAATCCAATTCATGCCTGGCCTATGGATGGAGCATTAACCTGGAACGCTGAGGTTGCCGGTTCTAAGTCCTGGGCTTGCCCAGTCAAGGCACATAAGAGAAGCAACTACTATAAACTGATGCTTCCTACTCCTAACCCTTACTTCTCTCCCCCCCCCCTCTAAAGTCAATAAATAAAATCTTTAAAAAATTAAAAAAAAAAAAAGAAAAACCAGCAATTGCATGGCTCACAGTGGCACAATGGTGGAGCATCGACCTGAAATGCTGAAGTCACGGGTTCAAAAGCCCTGGGCTTACCTGGTCAAGGCACATACGACAAGCAACAAGCAAGCAATGAACAACTAAAGTGAAGCAACTATGGGTTGGTACTTTTCACTCCCCCTCCTCCTCTCTCTGTGAAATCAATAAATAACATTTTCAAAAAGCAAACAAAACAAAACAAAACACCCAACAATTAACATTATAATTTATGGTAAAAGACTAAATGCATCAAAAATAAAATGAACTGATGAATGGAAAGAGGGATGGATAAATGGAAAGATATGTGAGAAAGCAAATATACCAAAATCTTAACTATAGAATCTAGCCTGTGTGTATATGGGTATTCACTGTACAATTTTTAACATTTTAAAATTATATTAATAAAATTTTTAAAAAGATTATATATTATAACAGTTGCAAAAGCCTTTTAAAAATGTTCAGGCTTATTTGAAAAAACGAAAAACAAAAAAAAGTTACTCATACAAATGAAAAGTATAACAGTTTAAAATTTCAAAACCTCAATTAACAGTGTATGTAGTCACCTGAAGACACCGAAAAAACAAACTACTTAGAACAAAACAGACAAAAGACTTGAACACACACTTCACAAAGGACACGGAACAACACACGGAAAGGCATTCAACCTCAGTAGTAATCCCAGTAATGCAAATTAAAACCATGATGAGCTACTACTTTACACTCACCTGACTCACATGGAATATAAAGTATGACTGTAACAAATGTTGGCAAGGATTAGAGCAACAGCAACTCTTACACAGGGCTAGACCCATGTAAACTGATAGGACCACTTTGCAAAATGTTTCACAGTACCTAGTCAAGTAGACTCGCCTAAATCATCTGACCTCACGTTCCACAATTAGGTATATTCCCTGGTAAAAGTCTTATATATGTGTACCAGGAAACTGATGGAAGATTTCAGTGGCATTGTTTATAATAAGAAAAACCTGGAAATAAACCAAATGTCCATTATCATTAGAATAATTAAGTATTTTGTGCTCCCTAGTCAAACAATGAAATCCCATACAGCAGAGAAAACAAATGAATGAAAGCGACAGTCCGTCATCAACATGGCTCAATCTCGGGAATGCAACAGGGAGTGAAAAAAGCAAGTTCCAGAATACATACAATATGAATCCATCAATATGTGGTTTAACAATACAAACACATGTGGCAAAACTTTAAAGCAAAATGAATAAGAGTTATAAAATTCAGGATTTTAGTTTCATTTGAGAGGGAGACAGGATTAGGGAGGACCCACAATGATAATGAAAATTTTCTGCTTAAATTAGGTGGTAGGTACTCAGATGTGCCTTATTTTGTCCATCTTTAATATTGTACATATTAATTTGTGAATATAATTTTGGATCTCCTCAAACTCTAATACAGGTTAAATATAATACATGATTCTTAAATACCTAAAATGGTAAAATTGGTCCTTAAGATAGTCTTTGCCTACCCGAAAAATCTTGTGCATCCTCATGGTGGCTGAACAAAAGACAAATCTTGTGAGAAGCAAGCGAAGAAATTCATCTCCAAAAAACTGGAGAAATGCCTGATCTGCAAAGAGGAGAAAGGTGACAGTAAAAAGATGCTTAAAGGAAAAATACATTTCCAAGGGGAAGAAGAGTTCAGGAGAACCTTCTCAATTTTCCTGCCTTCAACAAATACATTTTAAAATTCAAACAATTTTAAACAATGTTAAACCATTACAGTACATTCTGTTAAGTGTGCAGTTAGATTAGTAGGGTACCTATTGAACGTGAATGGGTCAGTAGCTGGGCAATATCACGGTTGATTTTTCGAAGATATTCTTGACACTTTTCCCATAGGCCTCTACGCATGCTTGACAATCCAGAGACAAACAGGAAGGCCATTAGAGGATTGTTCAAAAAGAGAGTGAAGAGGCTACCTCGTTGAGACTGATCTGTAATAACAAACACGTTTTATATATACATAGAAAAGTTTTGCAAAAGGTAAGAGGTGCATTTGAGAAACATTTTAATATACTGATAATGTATAAAATTAAAGTTATATCATTAAATCATAATTCAACAAAGTAGATTCTGCAAGGAACTAAGAAACATATCCCAAGTACAGGTGCTTTCTGATGAATACACTTTAGAACCTAGTAAACTAAAGAGAAATAGAACATGAACATATATTCCTTTGTCTTCTTCCTTCCAATTAACAAATTTTATCCATTTATAGCAAGGTCTGGATCACAGGCAGTTCACAGTAGAATTATCTGATGAGTACTAGGATTGCCAGTCTTTTTCACTCTTTTGTTAGTTGCTTTTTCTCCACCTATCCCTTAAATACATTGTAAATATTTTCTTTCTTTGGTCTGATACATTGCTGATCTCACTTATTCCCATAGTCTGTTATTATTTATATGCTTACTGATTCCCAATTCACTATGTGCGCCCAGGATTAAGCTCCTTAAGGTCTAGAACTATGATGTTTTACAGTAGCTGCTGGACAATTAAAAAGAACTTAAAATGGGACTGTTCCAAGCTGAGACCTACTATGAAGTGTAAAATATACATGGGATTTCAAAGCATCAGTACAAAAAGACAGTTAACATTAGTTTCACCAGTTTCTTTCTACTTTTTAAAACATGTGGCTACTAGAAAACTTAAAATTACATAGGTGAATGACTCCCATTATATTTCTATTGGATAGAGCTGCTAAACTATTATATTCAGTCTAACTCTCAAAGGTAATTTTATAAATCTACTTCTTATTTAGTATTGCTACTTCAAACAGCACCTCAGCCAGAAGCCTGGGAGCCCATTCCTGCCTCCTTCTCCCTTATTTTCTCATCATCACCAATTCCTGTTGGTCCGCTGGGCTGCTATCTTTTGAAGCCAGCTAACCAGCCATTGTCTTAGCTTGCCACCACAACCTCCCTGTTCCCTTTAATGCTCCTGTCCAATTTATTGCGCATAAGGCTAAATAAATGCTCTTTTGTGTTACTGCTGCTTAATATCTTTTGATAGCACCCCACTGTCCTCCATTTAAATCACAAAAGGTTTTTCATAACTCAGTCCCATGATTTCAAACTCTTCCCTTTAATTAGCAGGAGCTACTTTAATTTCTCTACCTGTTCCAAAAACTCTCTCATCTCAAAGCTCAGGGCTCACATGCTATTTCTCTGCTAGAATAGTAATTTTTAATCATTTCCCCTCCCCATCTTCAACTCCACCTTAGACATTTCATGCACTGCCTTCATTCTCAAAGGCTGGAGTTCATCAAGTGTTGCACATGCTTCCTCCTACGACACTAACAGCACCTACAGGAATTGTCTGTATATTCCACTAGACAACTGGCTCTGGGAAACAGACTGTGCGTGTCTGGTCAGAAGGTTACCACCAATGCCTAGCACTGTACCTGACAAATAAATATTGAATAAATGTTTGCTAAATGAATGAACTCCTGGATAAAGAGAAAACTGTAGACTTTAGATACCAGAGGTGCAAGAACCTAATCTGACATTCCAAATATTTAGGTATCTGCTCGTTTTGTGCCCAGATGGAGCACATTTAGGAATTAAAGGTCTAAGCTTTCTAGCATAAAAGATAGGATACAGGACTAAAAATTATTAAGGACATATATTTCAACTAGGCATATTAGTAATAACAATAGTTGGCACACATGGAATATTTATTATACACTTAGGATTGTTTTATGATACTATTATTACCTCCATTTGATAGGAAATAAACTGAGGCAAAGAATGGCTAAGGAACTTTGCAAGGGTCATACAGCTAGGAATTGACCGAGTTAGAATTCAGATTCAATCAGTTTGCCTCCCGAGTCCATGTTTTCGTCCTATATATAAAAGTCTTTCAGACCAAATAATCTTGGCATTAACCCATTATACCATGCAATTTTAACTAAAGCTTATTCTTGATGGGACAAATTGATAGCAAAAAGTACTCTCAAGTAATTGGAAGGGGGGGGAGTGTTACATTTCTCCAGAAATGATAAGCAACAGGTTAACAAAGTCCTCAAAGCAGGAGAATTTTACCGTTGTTTGAAGGTAAGTTCTATCCCTTAGTAAAGTGATTTCTGGATACAGGAACTTAGTATTTCTACATGTTTTTCCCTGTTAAATAGCAGAACTTACCTTAAAACAACGGTGAAAAGTCTCCAGCTTCTCTCAGGCATTCAAATGCTGACCATCACTTCCTGTGTCAAACTATGTCAGCAGACAGGACTTCTGGCTGGGAAGTAGCAGTAAAATGCCGTCTCCCACAGAGAGACATCAGCACTATTCAGTCAGGGAGATAGCGACATGGTGACAAGACTGCTGAAACAGCGGTAAGGTTTGGATAGTATCTTACCTAGCTCAAGGGCTGGGCCTTAGAACCACACAGCATGTGTTGCCAATTAAGGACAAATTATTAAGTCTTTTATTTCTTATTCATCTGAGAAATGGCGAGAACATGAGCCTATCTCTGTGGCACACTGATAAGAGGTTCTTTTATTTAAAAAATACAGCAAGGTAAAAACGTGAATAAAAGAAATCCTTAAGTTGTGCCAGTTAGTGTATGCTAATGCTTAGGCATAGGCTGAGAAGTTTTCTTGACTAGAAATTTTACAGTCTTGTCCTGGCTGGGTAGTACAGTTGGTTAGAGCAGTGGTCCCCAACCTTTTTTGGGCCATGGACCGGTTTAATGTCAGAAAATATTTTCACGGACCGGCCTTTAGGGTGGGATGGATAAATGCATCATGTGACTGAGAAAAGCATCAAGAGCCTGACCTGTGGTGGCGCAATGGATAAAGTGTCAACCTGGAAACACTGAGGTTGCCGGTTCAAAACCCTAGGCTTGCCTGGTCAAGGCACATATGGGAGTTGATGCTTTCTGCTCCTCCCCCCTTCTCTCTCTCTCTGTCTCTCTCTCCCCTCTCTATAATGAATAAATAAAATCTTAAAAAAAAAAAAAAAAAAGCATCAAGAGTGAGTCCTAGACAGATGTAACAGAGGAAATCTGGTCATTTAAAAAAAATAAAACATCGTTCAGACTTAAATATAAATAAAACAGAAATAATGTAAGTTATTTATTCTTTCTCTGCGGACTGGTACCAAATGGCCCACGGACCGGTACTGGTCCGCAGACCGGGGGTTGGGGACCACTGGGTTAGAGCATTGTCCCAATATGCCAAGATTGCAGGTTCAATCCCTGGTCAGGGCACATAAAGGAATCAACCACTAAATGTATAAATAAGTGGAGCAACAAACTGGTGTTTCTCTCTTCTTTCCTTTCTCTCTTCCTCAAATCAATAATAAAAATTAAGACAAAGAAAAGAAAGGAACGCTATAACTAGCACTCCCTCTTCAAAAAAAAAAGGGGAAAAAAGAAATTTTACAACCTTTAAAGATGCCTAAAATATGTAGCCAACAACAATACAGGAAATCATGCTAGATGGATGAGGACAAGCTCACCAAAACAAAGAGCTGCAAAACAAATTTTAAAAGGTACAAATCAAGAGTTCCCAAGAGCAAGGGACCAAAACCACCCTTCTCTCAGGAATGCTTTACCATTTCTTTGGGAATTATCTCAAGGCCTAATGGTAGCACATTAAAGAAGTCTGGTGGTTCTGGGCTGACTTCACATTAACACTCACCATATTAAACACCACAAACTCACATGCGATCATTATATATGGGAAAACAAAGATTAGAATTATTTGAAATTTAGACAGTGTTTATTTAAAACCTATCAATAGAAGAGGTAATGAGAGGACATACCTTGTAAAGCTTTTGGATACGCTGTAGGAGAAAGCAAGCAGACTAGTGGCTGTCCAAATAAGTTTGTGAAATTCTGTAATATATAAGAATTTAAAACGTTCATTAAAGGTTTGACCAAAGATAGTAATTTTCCAAAGCACATCATTAGTGTTTAGATTGGGCTCTTTGACTCATAAGCAGCTGCAGAAACATCAGTAACAGCCGAACAGACTGCTATTCGTGTATAACTACCATGCATATAATAGGCTTTCTTAAAATAGTGACATTTACTATGGGAACTATTGGTTTTTAAAATAAAGGCATAGATAAGGTTGCAGTGTTATAGGGAGCGGTCATCTGCCTACCAAGAGGCTAGCTACTGACTAGGCAATAGACTCTGGCGAAGGTGTATTCAACAGGGTGAATTTTCCAAGACCTAAGGTCTGGCTTTCAGCCTCACAGGCTCTAAAACCCAGCTTACTGGTCTGTGAAGAATAGATCCATCTCTTACTGAGAGTCATTAACTGCTCACACAGAATGATGTATAAAACCAGAATGCCAATGTGTTCATTTACAGCAAGAATTAAACTGACACTCAAAGAATACTCTGTATGATTTAAGATAATTCTTTCCCTGAACACAGATCTATATGGGAAACAGAATTATAAACTGTCTTGTAAAACAAGATGGATAAAACTAAAAGTAAACTTAATCAGAAGTGAAAATAAAATTAACTAAAATACACTCCTGAATCATAAAAATAAACACTAAAACAAATGGAAAGACATACTGTGTTCTTAGAGAGGAATCAATTCTAAAGATGTCATTACACTAATTTATTGAAATTTAAATCAACCTCAAAATACTAGACACAGTTTTAGTTCCATGCAACTGAAAAAAATAATTCTAAAGTTCATAAGGAATAAGTAGATTAGCCAGGAAAACTCTGAAAAAAAAAGAGCAGAGAGGGAACAAGACTCATCAGATATTAAAACATACTTTAAAGTCTCAGTAATTAAAAATATGTGGCCCTGGCATAAAAATAGACAGAAGACCAATGGAAGACAATGGAGAGTCCAGAATTAGACCCCAAAACAGACAGGACTGAATATATATGATAAAGACAACAATTCAAATTGCTAAGAAAAACTGGATAGTCATGTAGAAAAAAAGTTGGCTCTATATTTCACACAACACACTAAGATAAAATATGTCAATGATTTAAATGTAAAAACTTAAACAATAAAAATGTTGAAAGAGCCTGACCAGGCAGTGGCACAGTGGATAGAGCATCGAACTGGAACGTGGAGGACCTAGGTTCAAAACCCCAAGGTCATGGCTTGAGCATGGGCTCACCAGTTTGAGCATGGGGTCGCTAGCTTGAGTGTGAGATCATAGACATGACCCCATGATCGCTGGCTAGAGCCCAAAAGTCGCTGGCTTGAGCAAGGGGTCACTGAGTCTGCTGTAGTCCCTCTCACCCCCCAGTCAAGGCACAGATAAGAACGCAATCACTGAACAAGCAATCAACGAACAATTAAGATGCCGCAACGCAGAATTGATGCTTCTCATCTCTCCCTTCCTGTCTGTCCCTCTCTCCAACTCTAAGAGGAAAGGAGATAGTGAGGCAGATTCCCACACGTGCCCCAACCAGGATCCACCTGACAACCCATCTGAGGCCAATGCTTGAATCAACTGAGCTATTTTTAGCACCTGAGGCTGATGCTTGGACCTGCAGAACTATCCTCAGCGCCAGCAGCCGATGCTCAAACCAATCCAGACACTGGCTGCAGGAGGGGAAGAGGGAGAGAAGAAGAGGAAGAGAAGGGAAAGAGGGAGGGAAGGAAAAGCAGATGGTTGCTTGCTTCTCCTGTGTGCCCTGACCAGGAATTGAACCTGGGATGTCAATATGCAGGGCTGATACTCTATCCACTGAGCCACTGGCCAGGGCCCCTATTATTATTATGATTAATAAACCCAGTCACAAAAATAAAAGGCTTGTACATAGTAAAATAATGAATAAACTAAATCAAAAGCCAAATATTCTTTTGGGAAATGTATTTGCTACTCATATTACAAAGGATTAATCCTTAATATAGAAAAAACTTCTCCAAATCCATAAGAAAAAGTCTGCTAATCCAATGAAAAATAGGTAAAAGACAAGAGAATTTATAGAAAAGGGAATTGGCTCAAATGTATGAGAGATGCTCAACCTTACTGATAAAGAGAAATAAAATCAAAGCTACACTATATTACCATATTTTAATCTGTTAGTTTAGGAAAATTTCTATGTTTGAAAATATATACTATCGGCAAAAATATGGGGAAAAACACTCATATGAGGATGGTCAGAAGTACAAATTAGTAAAGACCTTTTAGAAGACAATTTGGCAGTTATCTATTAAATCCAAATGCATATTCCATTAACACAGCAATTCCACAACTAGGAACTTACCCATCAATATACTCTCAAACCTGCAAAATAACGTAAGTCCCAAGTTATTTCTTGCAACATTGCTAATGACAATAAAGGACTGCAGAAAACCAAATGACCAGCCAGAAGGGAGTGGCAGAATAAATTATGGTACTGTATGATGCAATACCAGGCAGCTACAAGAAAGAACGAAGGAGTTCTTTATGAATGGATATGGATAGATCTCCAATATTACTTAGCAGTGGAAAATGCAAAATATAGAGAAGTTGTGTATGGCATGTTACTACCATTTGTATAACGAAGAAGACTAAAGACTATGTATTTATTTTGGCTTATATATGCATTTTAAAAATTTTTATAGAAAGATAAACAAGAAATAAACAGGTAGAGATAGTGTAACTGAGTGAATTGGGCCTGGCAGGGAAAAAGAGATTTCATAATATGTCTTTTTGATTTTGCAACTCTGTAAATATAATAGCAATACAAAA
This sequence comes from Saccopteryx leptura, assembly GCF_036850995.1. NCBI lineage: Eukaryota > Metazoa > Chordata > Mammalia > Chiroptera > Emballonuridae > Saccopteryx > Saccopteryx leptura. The sequence continues at coordinate 10,518,801 of NC_089504.1, read as the reverse complement.
AATTTAAATGAATAAATTTAAATAAATTACACATTTCTTGTAATCAAAACAAAGGGAGTAAGTTGAATGATATAAGGCGCATCCTTCAGATAAGACAGCCTGAGGCATCCCTCCACACTGCAGAGATGGCCTTCGGGACCCTTGGCCATGACCTCTCACTCTTGGATAGTGCTAAAATGAACACTGCTGTTATCTATGTCTCAAAGTTTTCTTTTTGTTTGCTTCCCTTGCTGATCAGCTTCTGTCCTGTTTTGTTTTTTTTTAAACACCATGTAAAAGAGTTAGCATAACAAGCCTGACTGCTATCCTTTGAAAGGTCTGCTTACAAGGTTGTCCTTGGCTGGCTCTGGGAACCTAGATTTGGGTGAGTTCCCACTATTAGCAGAACTGATAAAGAGTGGCTCACTTTGTCTAGACTGTGCAAACAAGATGGTTTATGTTAAACACCTCCTTTCCTTCTGGTAGAATGGCATTTTGGTATGTGCCAGCCACAGGGTACCTACATAATCAGTTCCCCATAAATATCCCAAGCACTGAGTTCCTCGTGAGCTTCCCTGGTAGATACTTTAGCCGTGCTGTCTCAACCTTTTGTTGGCAGACTTAGGTACATCCTGTGTGACTTCACTGGGAGAAAACACTTGGAAATTTGAGGATACTTTTCTCTGGACTTCATCCTGTGTGCCTTTTTCCTCTGCTGAGTTTGCTCTGTATCCCTTCACTGCAATAGTTGTGAGTACAACTATACGCTTAGACCTGTGAGTCTCCTCATGAATCACTGAACCTGAGGGTGATCTTGGGGACCTTTGATTCCCTTCTTTCAGATTATATTTAAATTTTAGGCCTGGAAAATAGTCATTTTAAGGATGTTTCACATCTGTTTTAATCTATGCAGTATTTAATTTTATAGTTTAACTCTCATCTTTTTTTTTCTTCTTTTCCAAGTGAGCGTAGGGAAGGTAGAGAGAAAGATTCCTACATAAGCCCAGACTGGGACCCACTTGGCAACCCTGTCCGAGGCCAATGCTCTGCCCATCTCGGGCCATGCTCGCAACTGAGCTATTTTTAGCACCTGAGGCAGAGACTCCACGGATCCATCCTCAGCACCTGGGGCCAATGCATTTGAACTAATTGAGCCATGGATGGAGGAGGAGAGAGTGAGACAAGCATCAACTCCCTGTCCCACTTATACTGCTCACAAAAATTAGGGGATGTTTCAAAATGATAAAATATCCCCTAATTTTTGTAAGCAGTGTAGTTACTCCATTAGGTTGTGCATTCATTGTTTGCTTCTCATATGTGCCCTAACTGGGGATTAAACCCATGACCTTGGCAGGTTAGGATGATGCTCTATCTACTAAATGATCCAGCCAGAGCCTAATTAAGAACATTTTTAGTGTTTTTCACACTAAGGACAAAGTTGGCTATGTAATACAGGAGCTCTTTGTCATAGGCTGGGTTTCTTTTTTTTTCCAGTAAGAATGGGTAATGACTTTTATTCGATTTTACAAATGACTACTGAGATAAGCACCTAATTTTTCTTATTAATCCTATTGACATAGTATATAATATTGATTTATTTTCATATATATCTAACCTTCATGTATAATTCAAATCAACTACTGGCAAATTATTCTATTAACAGGTCAATTTACTAGTATTTAATTAAACTTCTTCTAATCCATAATGATAAACTAATTTAGATGTAGTTTTCTTTTGTGTGTGCTATTTTCATCTCAAGTAGTGTCACCATAATAATTCCTATCATTACCAAGCGCTAACTACTCTTTTTTTTTTTTTTTTTTTTTTTTTTTACAGAGAGAGAGAGAGTCAGAGAGAGGGATAGACGGGGACAGACAGACAGGAATGGAGAGATGAGAAGCATCAATCATTAGTTTTTCGTTGCGCATTGCAACACCTTAGTTGTTCATTGATTGCTTTCTCATATGTGCCTTGACCGCAGGCCTTCAGCAGACCGAGTAACCCCTTGCTCGAGCCAGCGACCTTGGGCTCAAGCTGGCAACCTCGGGGTCTCGAACCTGGGTCTTCCACATCCCAGTCCAATGCTCTATCCACTGCGCGACTGCCTGGTCAGGCCTAACCTACTCTTCAAGGACTATCTCAGGCTGCTTAAATCCTAACCTGTAATCTTAATCCTGTAAGATCAGTATTGTCAACCTATTTTACAGAGAAAGGAAAAGAGGTTCAGAAAAGACCAAGGACACGTTCAAGGTCATACATGTGCCTTGTGGCCTAATTACTATAGAATGAATTGGGTAGTATGCCCTAGAATTGTGTATTTCATTTTTAAAGTTAAAAGTATGTAAGGCCCTGGCTGGTTGGCTCAGTGGTAGAGCATCAGCCTGGCGTGCAGGAGTCCTGGGTTCGATTCCCGGCCAGGGCACACAGGAGAAGTGCCCATCTGCTTCTCTGCCCCTCCCCTTCTCCTTCCTCTCTGTCTCTCTCTTTCCTTCCCGCAGCCGAGGCTCCATTGGAGCAAAGTTGGCCCGGGCACTGAGGATGGCTCTGTGGCCTTTGCCTCAGGTGCTAGAATAACTCTGGTCGCAACAGAGCAACACCCCAGATGGGCAGAGCATCGCCCCCTGGTGGGCATGCCGGGTGGATCTCAGTTGGGCGCTTGCGGGAGTCTGTCTGACTGCATCCCCGTTTCCAGCTTCAGAAAAATTAAAAAAAAAAAAAAGTATGTAATGGTAAATCCAAAAGGGCTACAGCCTTCCTTGTGGAGAAAAGAAGATAACTATGATCGCTCTCCTCTATTTCATACCCTGTGATTAGGCTTTTCAGATTTCTTTCTTATGGCCATTAGATGTTTTTCTCTCAGGAAATTATCTATTTAACCAAGATTTTAAAACATCTTATAACCTTAAAACAGTACATAGGGTCCCTTTTTTAAGATCTCTTTTGTTCAATAAATACTCACTGAACCTATGGATTAGACACTGTTCTAGATGCTGGAGATATAGCAGTAAACAAAAGATTTTTTAAAAACTCTCTTGACCTGTGGTGGTGTAGTGGATAAAGTGATGTTGCTGAGGTTGCCGGTTTGAAAACCTGGGCTTGCCCGGTCAAGGCACATATAAGAAGCAACTACTGGCCCTGGCCGGTTGGCTCAGCGGTAGAGCGTCGGCCTGGCGTGCGGGGGACCCGGGTTTGATTCCCGGCCCCTTCCGCAGCCAAGGCTCCATTGGAGCAAAGATGGCCTGGGCGCTGGGGATGGCTCCTTGGCCTCTGCCCCAGGCGCTAGAGTGGCTCTGGTCGCGGCAGAGCGACGCCCCAAAGGGGCAAAGCATTGCCCCCTGGTGGGCAGAGCGTTGCCCCTGGTGGGCGTGCCGGGTGGATCCCGATCGGGCGCATGCGGGAGTCTGTCTGACTTTCTCTCCTCGTTTCCAGCTTCAGAAGAAAGAAAGAAAGAAAAAAAAAAAAAAAGAAGCAACTACTAAGAGTTGATGCTTCCTGCTCCTCCCTCTGCCCCTTTCTCCCTCTCTCTTCTCTCTCTAAAATCAATAAATAAAATCTTAAAAAAAAAAGTGCTGTGGAGGCATATGATTTATGGCAATTAGGGAAGACCCTATGAAGAGGCTTCAGTTGGTCAAACACCTGAAGTACACTGTGGGAATCTCTGAAGAGGATTCAAGGCACGGGACACAAAGAGACCAAGCAGAAGACAGCTAGGTATGTCTGAGGAGCAGAGGCAGATTTAACGGCAGGCTCACCGGGCATGCGCCCTGGGCCCCGACTTCTGAAGGGCCCTGCAAAACCTCAACTTTACCCTTTTTTCTAATGACACCAAGTTTGGTTTCATATGTGCAATTTTTAACATTAATAGTACATAATATTTTTTACTTATTTTTATTTTTAATTTTTTTCCTTTTCATTTTTTCTGAAGCTGGAAACAAGGAGAGACAGTCAGACAGACTCCGCATGCGCCCGACTGGGATCTACCCGGCATGCCCACCAGGGGGCGAAGCTCTGCCCACCAGGGGGCGATACTCTGCCCATCCTGGGCGTTGCCATGTTGCGACCAGAGCCACTCTAGCGCCTGAGGCAAAGGCCACAGAGCCATCCCCAGCGCCCAGGCCATCTTTGCTCCAATGGAGCCTTGGCTGCGGGAGGGGAAGAGAGAGACAGAGAGGAAAGCGCGGCAGAGGGGTGGAGAAGCAAATGGGCGCTTCTCCTGTGTACCCTGGCCGGGAATCGAACCCGGGTCCTCCGCACGCTAGGCCGACGCTCTACCGCTGAGCCAACCGGCCAGGGCTTTTTTTACTTATTTAAAAACATGGTTAACATGTATTTTTATTTTCCCTGTCTCTCTCTCTTATTTATTTATTCATTCATTCATTTTTAGAGAGGAGAGAGGGAGAGAGAGAGACAGAGAGGGAGAGAGAGGAGAGGAAGACAGAGAGAGAAGGGAGGAGGAGCTGGAAGCATCAACTCCCATATGTGCCTTGAACCAGGCAAGCCCAGGGTTTCGAACCGGCGACCTCAGCATTTCCAGGTTGACGCTTTATCCACTGCGCCACCACAGGTCAGGCTCTCTCTTTTTTTTGAGCCCAGTATTTTCTTCTGTGCCCGGGGCCTCAACCGACCTTAATCCGCCCCTTCAGTGTGACTGAGTGACAAGGAGATGGGCGACAGAGATGCACTTGAAAGGAGTGAGGTGTGTGAGGGCAGGTAACACACACCTTTACTCTGAGTGAGAGGAGGGCTAGGAGGTTTTGGGTAGAGAAGTGACATGATCTCATGTACATGCCCATGCTGGAGGGAGGCAGGGGAGAGGGAAGGAGACTGGGTAGTAAGCTACTGCAATAATTCAGGGGAGAGGCGACGGAGGCATGGCGCACGGTGACAGCCATGGTGGTGGTAGATTTTGGACAGACTGGCTGGAGAAGAGGATTTCCTGAAATGAATGTGGGGTGGGAGGGGAGGAGGAGTTGGGTGAAGCCAACAGAGGAGACTAAGACAATCAGCTGACTCCAGAGCTCTTTCTCCTGAGGTCATCGAGCAACTCGAATTTAGGTTTTAAAGGCCTTGCCCAAAGAAGGGAACAGAAGTCAGAGCTGAGGTTTTGCCTAAAATGGGAGTCTAATAGAAAATTGTCCGTTAGATTAGAATCCCAAAGGGCTACAGCCCTAGGGTAAGGATCAACCAAAACAAACTTCACACCTTCTTTCCCTGACAGCTATTCCTCAGGGGACCGCAAGAAAATTTGGTGTTGAGCAGAGACAAACAAGACAAAAACAAGAGCCTCTGAGAGTTTTAACTATAAATCAACCCTGAGCATATTTGTGGCCCAGATTCACACCACTCAGTAGCGCCCCAAACCGGGTCCCTGCACAGGAGTGCCTCGGGGATCTATCCAGCAAAGCAACACAGCCCTCTCTGCATAAAAGTGCTCCATTCTTGGGCTCAGTGAATTCCCACAAATAATTTGAAGGATGAGAAGAAACAAGTCAAAGACAAGCAAGCATACAAGGATACAGAACTAGCTAAGGGTGCCTTTAAGCAGCAAAAGCAGATTTCAAGTATAAGAATTATGAGACAGACAAGAAACAATAAGATAAGTATGCTTATTAAGTTTAAACTAATATAGAACAAACTTGAAAATATAAAGTAGGACACTATAAAAAGAGTAATGGGTTATTTTAAAAAGAACCAAACGGAACTTCTAGAGATGAAAATTACCACAACCAATTTATAAAACTTAATAAATGGGTTTAATAGCAAGTTAGTCACAGCTGAGGAAAGAATCTGTAAACTGAAAGATAGCTCAGAAATTATCCAAATCTCAGTCAGAGAAAAAAAGGATGGAAAATAAAGAAGTCAAGAGGTGTGGAAGATGGTAAGAAAGCTATGTGCATCAATAATCAAAGTTCCAGAAGGAGACGAGAGAGAAGGAGAGAAGCGAGGGCATAGCCTGTATCTGAGGAGACAATCAGTGGCTGAGGATTTCCCAGCAACAATGGAAAACTACAACCTACCACTTCAAGAAATCTGCCAAGTCCCAATAGGTTACCCATCACAGTGTAAGTGCAGAATGGCGAACACTGGCGAAGGAGCAGGGATGACACGGAAGAGGGAGGCTGACCCACAGAAGCGCTCTTACATAATCTTGCTTTGAGGGCAAATGCCTTGACTGCGGCCACCTGCAGTCATCAGTCACACAGGACAAGTCTGTTTAGATAAAGATGACGGTTCTGACAAACGAAGTCACGTTCACTGGCAAGGATCCAGCCTTGTCGTCATTATTTAAACACTCAAAAGATTTTCTTCTTTCAAGAAAAGAAAGCAGAATTATAGAAGTGTTCAAAACGACTGAGGGATTTTCCCTCTCACACTGGTCCCGCACTACTACAGATAAGGCCGCTTCCACTGGCCTAGTCCGCAATGGAAACCCGAGAGCCACACTGTATGCAGCCATTCTTGTTACACAGGTCGGACATTTCAATCACTCTTCTGCAAAGAGCCTCAGACTAGCACACCGGCTCCTCTTTGCCTAAGTGTGGAAGACCACGGGAATCAGTTAGGCAAATTACTTAACCTCCACAGGTTTCCTCACCTATAAGGATAATATATAGTACCTATCTTCACTTAATCATTTAATATATATTTATTAAGACTCTTTTAAGTGTGAGGCACTGGGGACATAAAGATACATGTGCATACAAGTACAAACACACACAGGGAGACTTAGGGAAAACATAGCTGCTTAATGCTGACAGACCTTCATATTGCAGGCAGAATAGTGAAGTCTGCTCTGGGGAATATGACCAGACCATGAACACAGACCTACCCAGCTAACTGGTCCAGCTAGACTATCACGCTGAGCAGCTCAGTCTGACAAGCCCTATCCACAATGTCAGAGATTTTGACATTATTCTAATTTCTCCTCTTAAACCTGCTGAGCAGATAGGCAAGGGAAAGTCTCTTATATAACATACAAAGGTAAAAACAAACAGAAATACATCATGGAAGAAACAGATAGCAGGGAGAACTTTTAAAATGATCACTGAAAAAATAAATAAATAAATAAAATGATCACTGATACTCTCAAAGGTAAGAGATCATATTTCTTTTTTTTTTAAATATATTTTTATTAATGTTAATGGGATGACATTAATAAATCAGGGTACATATATTCAAAGAAAACATGTTTAGGTTATCTTGTCATTAAATTATGTTGCATACCCCTCGCCCAGAGTCAGATTGTCTTCCGTCACCCTCTATCTAGTTTTCTCTGTGCCCCTCCCCCTCCCCCTAACCCTCTTTCTCCTTCCCTCCTGTGTCCTCCCTCCCCCCACCCCTGGTAATCACCATACTCTTGTCCATGAGAGATCATATTTCAACCAGGATAAAAACCAAGATAATTATTCATGTGTATGCATATGTTTTATACACACCTATATTTTACATCTATATTTTTTATAAAAGAAACATCTAAAGAACAAATAAAAAATCTTAATATGGTCAGAAGATAAAGGCAATGGCACTTCCTAAAGAGCAAAGAGACTAGAAGATGGCAAATAAAGGGCAAGAAAATCAGAGGATTAGACCAGAACGTCTAATATGTGAATGACAAAAGCTGCCAAAAGACAGAACAGAAAAAATGGAAGGGAAGGAATCAGTGGAAGCTCTCTTTGCCTTCTCTTTCTTTTATCTCTTTCTCTATCTTTCTCCTCTCTAAAATGAATAAATAAAATAAATAAAATATGTAAAAAAATAAAATAAGAAAATGAGAGAGTAAATGTCCAAGAGTCAGACAAAGGACTGAGGAAACAGAGATCCAACACAGAAGAGAGATGAATTTTCAAGAGAGCCTGACCAGGTGGTGGCGCAGTGGATAGAGCGTCGGACTGGGGACACAGAGAACCCAGGTTCGAAACCACAAGGTCACTGGCTTGAGTGCGGGGTTGCTGGCTTGAGCATGGGATAAATAGACATGACCACATAGTTCCTGGCCTGAACCCAAGGCTGCTGTCTTGAAGCCCAACGTTGCTGGCTTGAAGCTCAAGGTCACTGGCTCAAGCAAGGGGTCACTCGCTTTGCTGTAGCCCCCTGGTCAAGGCACATATGAGAAAGCAATCAAGGAACAACTAAGAAGCTGCAAAAAAAGAATGGATGCTTCTCATCTCTCCCTTCCTGTCTGTCTGTCCCTATCTGTCCCTCTGTCTGTCGGTCTGTCTCTGTCACACACACACACACACACACACACACGCATAAAATAAATTTCTCCCGATAACAAAGAAAGGCCTCTGGGGTAGGAGCTGCGCAGCACGTGGAGGTGGAGAGGGCTCCAGTTCAGAGGCTCTGGGAGATAATTCATCATGAACATAAAATTAAGACTAATGCATCTGACCCATCTGAAAAATATTTGGACAATTGGTAAGAAAATTGGGTTTGAATTAGTTATCAGTTCAGAAAAAAAAAAAAGGAGTAGAGATAGATAATTATTTGCTCCAGGGAAAGTAGAAAGTTGCATATGAAAAAAAAAGTTTACTATGTGGCTTAGTTGTTGAAAGCACTTTATATTCAAAATAATATAAGCATTAGCCTGACCAGGCAGTGGCACAGTGGATAGAGCGTCGGATTGGGATACGGAGGACCCAGGTTCAAGACCCTGAGGTCGCCAGCTTGAGCACAGGTTCATCTGGTTTGAGCAAAGCTCACCGGCTTGGACCCAAGGTCGCTGACTCGAGCAAGAAGTAAGTCGGTCTGCTGAAGGCTCAGGGTCAAGGCACATATGAAAAAGCAATCAATGAACAACTAAGGTGTCGGAACAAAAAACTGATGATTGATGCTTCTCATCTCTCTCCGTTCCTATCTGTCCTTATCTATCCCTCTCTCAGACTTTGTCTCTGTAAAAAAAAAATAATAATAATAATATAAGCACTAAATAGTGACTAAAAATTATGATATAAATTTACTGTGTGGATTAAAGCATGTAAAAGGTATAAATGTGAGTTGGGGCTGGGAAGAGGAAAGGAAGCTACACTGCTCTTCCATAATCAATACATAATGCCTAAAACTGAACACTCAAGAAATATCAATACCTGCCTGACCAGGCGGTGGCGCAGTGGATAGAGTGTTGAACTGGGAAGCGAAAGACCCAGGTTCGAGACCCCGAGGTCACCAGCTTGAGCACGGGCTCATCTGGTCTGAGCAAAAGCTCACCAGCTTGGACCCAAGGTCACTGACTGGCTCGAGCAAGGGGTTACTTGGTCTGCTGAAGGCCCGCGGTCAAGGCACATATGAGAAAGCAATCATTGAACAACTAAGGTCTCACAACAAAAAACTGATGATTAATGCTTCTCATCTCTCTCCGTTCCTGCCTGTCTGTCCCTACCTATCCCTCTCTCTGACTCTCTCTGTCTCTTTAAAAAATAAAAAATAAAAATCAATACCAGCATGTTATTTAGAAAAAAAGATGGTTAAATACCAAAATAACCAGCTAAAAAATATACACTGTGTTCACAAAATCATGGTGCACTTTTGACCGGTCACAAGAAAGCAACAAAAGACGATAGAAATGTGAAATCTGCACCAAATAAAAGGAACACCCCCTCAGTTTCTGTAGGATGATGTGGCAGCATGTGCGCATGCGCAGATGATGACGTAACACCGTGTATACAGCGGAGCAGCCCACGCCATGCCAGGCAAGATGTGGACGGTACAGAGGAAAGTTCAGTGTGTTCTGTGGCTCGCTAAATTCGAATCCGTGACCAAAGTGCGACATGAATATCAGCGCGTTTATAATGAAGCGCCACCACATAGGAATAACATTACTCGGTGGGATAAGCAGTTGAAGGAAACCGGCAGTTTGGTGGAGAAACCCCGTTCTGGTAGGCCATCAGTCAGTGACAAGTCTGTAGAGGCTATACGGGATAGCTCCCTAAGGAGCCCTAAAAAATCTATGCGTGAGCCCACATTGAACTGCACTGAATAGGTATGAAACTGGGAGAGTTTTCCTTTTATTTGGTGCAGATTTCACATTTCTATCATCTTTTGTTGCTTTCCTGTGACCGGTCAAAAGTGCACCATGACTTTACGGACACGCTGTATATAAATGATGGCCTTTGGAAAGAAGAAAAAGGGGTGGTGCAAGAGAGCAGAAAACTGCAGTTTTCAGTAACAGCTGGTGGAACTTGCTCACACTTGTTCTTGCTCTTACAGCACACTGGAATTATACAGACACCTGACCCCCCCCCCCCCCCACTCCCAGTGAAGAACAGTCACAGGGGTTGGGGCCCTGGGACAAGCAGTTTTGAAAAGGGCTCTGAATGTTTCTGATGCACAGAGAGAGTTGAGAACTATAGCTTTATACTACTATATGCATGAGTTACTTTGATAAAAATAAAAATGTAGTATTTAAATGGAGAAATCTACATGAAATGTTTGTTTATAGATGAAGATGCATTTAAAAAACATATATGTTCATAAAACATTCACAAGTATGAGACATACACAGCAAAGCAGGAACTCAAGAAATAATTCATCAGACTCACAGCTCTCTCCTTTTTCATTAGGAACTTGCAAAAAGGCAGTTTAAGACTTTTTACACATGCTTTGTGGAAAAAATAAATATCAGATACCTTCGTATGTCAATACCGAGCTGCATACTTAATTTAGAGGCGTTAAATGGTACCAATTCCTAAAAAGATCAAATTGGTCTGTGCCATGCTCTGATTTGCCTACTGCACATGGCCTCCCATTTCATTTCTGAAAATCAGTATGTTCTGGCCAATTTAATTTTTTAGAGGAGTTATACTGCATATGCCATCAAAAGCAAACAGACAAAAAAAAAATCCCACAACAACCCTTCCTATTACTCCACTGTTATCCTGGGTGTCAGAATACTAAAATCTAGAAGTAAATCATGGTACATAATTAAGTAACATTTCCAAGTATGCACAGTGGTGTTTTTTAAAAATCAGTAGCCAATGGTGCTATCAAATAATATCCAATTAAATTAAGAGCAATTACTAGATTGCTAAAATAGTCTCAATGCACGCTGGAGTATATAAGCAATGCGCTTGACCTGGGGCATCAACATATCCTGTCACATCCTTAACTGTCACAAACAGTTCCTTCTCATTGACAAAGACACAGACTGCTTCCTTTGAATTCTGTGAAGGCACAAAAGGCCTATCCTTCTCTGGCTGTCTACCTTTAAATGGGATAGCTCATAAACCTTTTCCTTCAGCAATCTCTCACCCCTTCTAAAAAGATTAAAAACAACTCACAGGTGATTTAAGAAAGCATACAACTAATTTTCACAAAAATCAAAGTTGCAATGTTAAACCTGACAAAATAGGTAGCAGGGAATATGCTGAAAAGTATAGGGTGGGTTGGATACTCTTGGAATTCAGACTTTAAAAAGTGTAACCAAACATGAAAATTAGATGGGAAACATATGCTTGGGGTCAGCTCTCTGGGCTGCCAAACATCACTGCTGCCTCGTGAAAGAAGCTTACCAATGCTTGCCTCTCTGTCTAATCATATGAACACCCACAACTGAAATAGTTTTAATTGGCAGTTTTAATATGCAGATTCCAGCATATTTCTGAACATATTGTTCACTAATGAAATATTCCAACTACATACAAAAGACTCCAAAAATTCCGTTTTCATTTTCCTGTAAATTACTATACTTTGAACTCTAATACCCTACTTCAAAAGTGTTTTGCTGCTGACATTCTTTATAGAATCATTGAAAAACACTACTTTGATAGCAAAAAAGAAGATAAAGGGTTTTCAAGTTCGATTCCCTGTTACTTATTTCAGTATTCAGGGTCATCTCTTTTTACTTATTGTCACAAATTTTTTAAATAAGTGCATTTAAAACAATTTATGTTGATATTCAATGACTGTAACTGTAAAACATGGGATAGAAATTTCACTTAATATCTAGCAGCTCAGTGTGTCGATGGGTAAAAAGTCTGAAAACTAGAAAATAAAGTGTGCCCGCATACTTCTACCTCTAGAAAAGAAAATTATTCTGGGTTATATAACAAAAATAAACCTTCCACCAGAGATGTTGAAAATCTTGCATTTTTTTTTCCTGCAGGAGGATTTATTATTTTCCACTGAGTGTCCATTCATGTGTTTTCTTCTTGTTTCTATTCATAGCACCAGATCCTGACTAGCATGCACAACCTCAAAAGAAAAGAAAGACTAAATACAAACTGTGTAAAATGAAATAAAATAAAGCAAAATAAAAAGGCAAATGTTCAGATTGGTTGCCTGGGTGTGGCGCCATCAAGTCTAACAGGTGCCAGAGCGCTCACGGAACTCACCTTGTAGGCGACGCTGTTGGAGGAGTCCACAATGACAAACAGGGGCTTCCTTGTGAAAGGATAGAGGTCTCCCGGATGGAGGCTGGGGAAACAACAATAAGTGACTGAATCACTACACCGCCAAGTCTTAGAGTTTTTCTTCCTCACTTAAGAGTTTTTCTTCCTGCTCACACCTGCTTTTCATCGCAGTACCGAGAGAAAAACAAAGGTTAAGCAAAAGATAAAAAGTGTCTGTATCGTTTTATTTGGAGAAAAAATTCAAAGATAATTATTACTCAAGACCAGGGGTCCCCAAACTTTTTACACAGGGGGCCAGTTCACTGTCCCTCAGACCATTGGAGGGCCGGACTATAAAAAAAACTATGAACAAATCCCTATGCATACTGCACATATCTTATTTTAAAGTAAAAAAAAAAAAAAAAAAAAACAAAAACAGGAACAAATACAATATTTAAAATAAAGAACAAGTAAATTTAAATCAACAAACTGACCAGTATTTCAATGGGAACTATGGACCTGCTTTTGGCTAATGAGATGGTCAATGTGCTCCTCTCACTGACCACCAATGAAAGAGGTGCCCCTTCTGGAAGTGCGGCGGGCCGGATAAATGGCCTCAGGGGGCTGCATGTGGCCCGCGGGCCGTAGTTTGGGGACCCCTGCTCAAGACTATTCAAGCTAAAGAGAAGTCTGTATATTTGAAGATGGACTAAAGACACAATGTGAAAATCTCAGAAGTCAGCATTTAGGCACCTGTTAGGAATCTAAAAGCCCCTTTAAAAACATGTTTTGGAAAAAAAAGATATAACAACAAAGCCAGATTTGTATTTCAGTGAGTCTTTCAAAATCTATACCTATTTTAAAGATTTGTAATATTTCAAGCTACATCTTAATATTGCAGACAATAATGGGGGCTCCCCTTTTATTCTTCTTTTTTTTTTCTTTGTATTTTTCTGAAGCTGGAAACAGGGAGGCAGTCAGACAGACTCCCGCATGCGCCTGACCGGGATCCACCCGGCACGCCCACCGGGGGGGATGCTCTGCCCATCCGGGGCGTCGCTCTGTTGTGACCAGAGCCACTCTAGCGCCTGAGGCAGAGGCCATGGAGCCATCCCCAGCGCCTGGGCCATCTTTGCTCCAATGGAGCCTTGGCTGTGGGAGGGGAAGAGAGAGACAGAGAGGAAGGATAGGGGGAGGGGTGGAGAAGCAGATGAGCGCTTCTCCTGTGTGCCCTGGCCAGGAATCGAACCCGGGACTTCTGCACGCCAGGCCGAGGCTCTATCACTGAGCCAACCGGCCAGGGCCAGCTTGGTGCTTCTTAAACATACAGATTCACTGGCCTACAGAGGCTTACTGGACCCAAAGGCTAAAGTCTAGTAACACGTATTTGAGAGCCACTGCTTAAGGAGGGCACAATTTTCAGCCCTGGCTGGATAGCTCGGTTGGTTGGAGCATCATCCCGAAATGCAGAGGTTGCCGGTCCAATCCTTGGTCAGGGTACATGCAGGAACAGATCGATGTTCCTGTCCTGTCACACACACATACTCTCTCTCTCTCTCTCCCCCCTTCCCCCACTTCTTCTCTTTCTAAAATCAGTAAGTTAAAAAAATTTTAAAAAGAAGGGCACAATTTTGGTATGCATGCTCTTTCAAGCTTAGTGGACAATGTGTGTGTATAGATACATGCTGTTGTAACTGTAAATATAAACATATAAAATAATGTGTCAGTGACCAATATCATCAAATCTCAATATATTTCAAATACAAGTTTTTCTAATATAAATCATTTACAACTAAAGTCAGGGACAGCACCAAACCATAGCTTAGGGGACTGCCAGCTCTTATATATATTTATATAATTTGAAACATCTTCCTGTCTGCCCTCCCTTCCCCATTCTTTAATATAAACAGTTAACATTTTTAGGCAACGTGCTATTAGAAATGCAGTTTCAAACAAGTCCATTTCCTTCATAACCAGATTGCTATCTCTCAACTACAGAAATTCTAGAGCCAATAATGGCTCAACCAGTGAATGTGTTGTTCTTTAAAAAATAGCAACTTTTATGGATGAATTCTACTTAAAGTCATAATTAAGTTCATTTGTGCTGTATTAATCAATAGAAGTTTATATTAACAAGTTTGTATTGATATTAACATGTATCATAATCCTGATGTTATGTATGTATATATTTACAGTCTCCTCCAATTTAAATGTAATTTTGCTCACTGAAAAGTGCCTGACATATAATTGATACTAAATGAAAATTTTAAAAAATATACATATAAGCCCCAAATTCTAATTTCCTAGGATAGTCAGAGACAAAATTATTGTGGAATCTACTAAGTGCTATTAATAAGTAGCTTAAGAGAATATTTCTAGTACTAGAAAATGTCCCCATTTCACTTAATATTTCATAAGAGAAAACTATAATTTTTATAATAGGGAGAGACATTACAATACATACCAGTGCATTTCTTTGTGGGATTGATTTCGTTTGTGGATGGCATCTCCATTTATAATATCTCGGTTACTATTAGTAAGTACCCCTCCGAAATCGTAAGGACCTATGAAAACAAAGGGAAGAATCCTAGACTTCAATCAGAGAGGAACATTATTCTGATGTTCAAAGGTATTATGTGAATCTCTCACTGATACAAGTGGAAGATAATGACAAAACATTTTGATTATTTTAAAAATTTAACATTCTCATTTAATGCAGTATTTAAATGATTTCAGCATGTTGCCTATTTCAACATTTTAAAAAATCATTTAATTATTCAAACAGAATATAATGAGAAACAAAACAAGAAGATACTGTATCCCACTATTCTAGGTAATAAAGGATGGAGATCTGGGATGCTCAAAATGACCTTTACATTTCAAGCAAAATTAAAATCTTAGGTTGAACAGAATTATCTAAGTAAGAAATTGCAGACTGAAGTCCTAATAATCTTTTAAATATAATTTTAAGTAAGCCACTAATTGTAAAATGTAGGAAAAATTTGGAGTAAAACTTGAAAATTTTCATCAACAATATCTTCATTTTTAGGAAAGAAGTGCCAAATTGGAGCATGTAAAAAAAACCCATTATTATCATTAGTAAACCAACCATTGTAGTTCTAGTTTTGAAGTAGCCATCTCCAACTAATCATATCAGTTAGTTAAATTCTTGTCTAAATGGAACAGCAACTGAGGGCTGTTAGGAATAATCTCTCTTGGAGGACTATTCATTTAGAACCTACTGTATACTACTGCACTTTGAAAAAGTAAAACAAGAGGTCAATACATTAAGCAGTGGCCCAGAAAATCTGATTCAACAGTAGATAAGACATGGAAATAATTATATATATAAATAAAACCACTAACTTCACTATAAAAAATTAGCTTATGATTTCACATCACTTTTAATGCTGTTACAGTTTACCCCTTAAAAAATCACTAAACTGCCCTGGCCAGTTGGCTCAGTGGTAGAGCATTGGCCCAATGTATGCATGTCCCAGGTTCAATTCCCAGTCAGTGCACACAGGAGAAGCGCTCATCTGCTTCCCCATCCCTCCCCCTCTTGCTTCTCTCTCTCTCTCTTCTCTTCTTGCAACCCTGGCTCGACTGGAGTAAGTTGGCCCTGGGTGTTGAGGATGGCTCCATGGTCTCCACCTCAGGCACTAAGAAGAGCTCAGATGCTGAGTAACAGTTACAGAGCAACATCCCAGATGGGCAGAGCATCACCCCCTAGTGGGCTTGCTGGGTGGATCCCAGTTAGGGTGCATGTGAGAGTCTTTCTCTCTGCCTCCCCTCCTCTCACTGAATAAAATTAAAAAGCCACTGCACTGAAAAGACTCTGAGGTTTATTTTGTTTTGTTTTCATTTTAACACTTGAAGAGGATCTGCAGGTCATGCAAGGAAGATGATAGGGGCATGCACTGTATAAAGGAATGCAAATTTCAACAAACAGATGAGGAGGGAAATGTTAAGAATGTTTAAAAAATATTTCTTTGTCCAGACAAAGATTTAAATGCCTCATTTACATCCCAGTTACTCACCTATTCTGACCAACTGCATATATTCTGGACAGTTTTAAGTTTTTATTCTGAAACAGCATCCCAATATTTTACAGGTTGAACCCATAAAAACCAAATAAAGAAAGGACAGAAAATAAAATCATGACAAGGACTTGAACTTTCACAGTTACAAAAGTGTACTGATTTCTACAAAGACTTTCAGCCACAAGGAAGCCGCTGACCAGGTTTCCTCAAGCACTAGCAGCTCAGAAAAACCCAATGATGCAAAGTAGATCATCAGGCTTGGTTATTTCATATATATGTGTGCTTTTGGCAAAGCTGATAGTGAGGCACACAGTGAGCACGTGAATTTGCTGATGATTTGTAGACATCAATGTGTACTATTTCAGCAAATAGAATTCACTGAGATATCTATAAGATTGCCAATTCAACAAAGAGACCAGGTTTCCAATCTGGGGCCTCTCTAGAGAGCTGGACATGGTCTATGGGCTATGGGCCACCGTCTTGTAGAAAATAAAGAGAATTCAAGCCCTGCTCACAGCAGGAGCATTCCTTTATTGTACCTTCACTATCAGAACGACCTGTGGGGAAAACGCCAGTGGCTGACAGGTAAATCAGAAGCACACTATTGGCAGGCAGCTCCTGAAATTTAAAAAAATCACATATACAAAACAACAAACAGGGATAATAACAGTTTTATTTAAAGCTCATGATATTTTAAAGTTGTGGGGACAAAAACCTAACCTATTACTTCTCCAAGAGAAGAGTCTCTCTTGTTTTTTGCAACATCTATCTATACAACAGAGATTCATTATTAATCTATAACCTGCAACTGTTGCAATTTGAAGACATTCCCTACTTAAAAACTCCCATCGTTTAGAGAATGTTCTCTGGAAAACTTGAAATGGAGAAGTAAAAGTCCTGACTATAGGTCTGAAGGACAAAATTCCCTCTATGGCTTTCTGTATTAGACTTAGGGAGGAATTCCCTACTCCTTATAGCTCTTCCAATGGCCAAAATATTTCCGAGCTGCTTGAATATGTAACAGGCTTATGCAACCTGCTCTTGTTTTTTAACATCTGCAGTTTCAATTTCATATAGTACCGAAATTCCTGACTCAGATATTCAAAGGGAAGAGTGACTCTCACATTCCATTGAGGGCGCACTTTCCCCTATAGTAAAAAATACTGGATCATATATACCTTAAAAGATGCTGCTAAGAATGTGTACAGTTGGCTGAAGGTGGGTTTGTAGAGCAGATACTTGTGGGGGTTTTCTCGCCTGGTGGGCTTGTCAGCTGATTCCTGTATTTATACATAGAAAACAACATATATGCCAGCTGCATTTGACAGATGAACCATCAATGCCTCTCTTTACTACCCTCTTCATCAAATACCTTTTTGTTACTATTATTATGCTTATCTATATCTCCTGTATTTCATCAAGAGAGCTCTCTATTCACACCCACAGCACTTGTTTGATAATCACATTCCATGGGCAGCAGAAACAGGAAGAGTGTTGCCAAAATGTGCAAAAGTGGGGGGAAGATACCTGCATTCCGGGCTTATTCATCTGGGAAGCTAAATTCATCGGCTCCCTCTCCAGGGCTTGTAACATCCGGAACATGTCAACAGTTAGTTCACTGAACTTAACCTGCAAGGGAAACAAACCTGACCATTAATGCAGAATGCAGACCTTGAAGTGCTTAATCATATTATAATTCTTGACATTCATGTGTACTTGATGACATTGGGTATTTTCTTTTCCAGTATGCTATTATCAAAATTTTCAAGAGACAGAGGACTGAAAGAATTATGCAGGGACACCCACATGCTTATCCTCTAGGTCAGTGGTTTTCACCTGCTGGTCCAAAGGCCAGTCCTTCAGAAATTTTGGGCTGGTCCACGAGTGAGTTAACCACCCTGACGTATGAAGATTACAGACCCCATCATCAGGGAGATTTCTGCCTTAGTGGTCCCCAAAGTAATCCGCCTATTTTCACCAATCCCCACGTGTAAAAAAGTTGAAAGCCACTTATCTAGATCCTAAAACATTAACCTTTTTCTATTTACTTTATCACAGATCTCTCAATCTACCCATAGAACTATCAATCCATTAATCTCAGGTATTTTTAGAAACAAATAAAAGTAGTCATGTAAACAGAGACCTATATTAGGTCCTATAAAAAATGTTAACTTTTAGAAAAACAATGAGGCTAAAATAAGGCTGTGGCCCATATTTCATAACCTCTTCACTTCATTTGGTACTTTATAATGTTTAAGACTGTGTCCTTCTCTATTTTGAGTAATATTTCTATAGAACTTCAGGTACTATAATTAAACTTTTAATTTAGAAATTTGTGAATTAATGGTTGGAAAAGCACTACAAAAAGTTAATATCAAAAATGACAGGTATAAGGAAGGATCTAAAATTAAAACTTGTATAAATAATGCATATAGAAAAATGTATTCACTGGTGACGTTTCTGATAAATAGCCCATAATCTCCCATAAATTACATTTCTAGTACATTAAACCATCATCATGGGACCATTCTGTCATGAAAAAAATATTTGCAATGTGCTTCTGACAAATGTACTTAAAAATAACCCCTCCCCCCTTTTGCCTGATTATAAAATATACAGATTTAGAAACTTGTAAAAAAAGCAAAGAAGAAAAGATAGTTGTAAAGAAAAAAATAAAAATCACCTAGAATTCTGCTATTCAGAGATAAACCTTTTATAATATTGAATTTCTTCTTGGTCTTTTTTCTATGCATATACGTAACAGACATTGTAAGATATGAAATAATTCTGTTTACACTTACCATATTATGAGTATCTTCCTTTGTGATTAAAAATTCTTTCTAAACCATTTAAATAACTGTAACATAGTTCATATATGGATAGACATAGCAAAATTTATTTAATCATTTCCTCACAAATGATGTTAGGATATTTATAAGGAAATAATAATCCTGTAATAATCGAAAGCACTATTTTTCTTTTCTTTTTCTTTTCTTTTTTTTTTTTTTTGTATTTTTCCAAAGATGGAAACGGGAAGGCAGGCAGACAGACTCCTGCATACGCCCGACCAGGATCCACCCGGCACGCCCACCAGGGGGTGATGCTCTGCCCGTCTGGGATGTCGCTCTGTCACAACCAGAGCCACTCTAACGCCTGAGGCGGAGGCCACAGAGCCATCCTCAGCACCCGGGTCAACTTTGCTCCAATGGAGCCTTGGCTGTGGGAGGGGAAGAGAGAGGCAGAGAGGAAGGAGAGGGGGAGGGGTGGAGAAGCAGATGGGCACTTCTCCTGTGTGCCCTGGCCAGGAATTGAACCTGGGACTTCTGCACGCCAGGCCGACGCTCTACCACTGAGCCAACCGGCCAGGGCAAAAGCACTATTTTTCAAAGTGGATTTTCAGTATAATTCCTTCACAATTCTTTACCTGATTATTACAATTACCAATAATGAGTGCGTCAGCCAGAGACAGCTGTCCCACAATCATGCCCTGCTCCAGTAAGGGGGCTCCTGTTTCCGCAAGGCGGTTGGAAGTGATGACAATGGTATTATCATCATTCAGTACCATCACAGGGTCTGCCTGGAGAGAAAAGCAGTAAGCAGTTGGTGGCCAAGACAAGATGTCAGTAGAATAACTTATTCTTTCTTTATATACACATACAATAAAAATATATACTACAGAGAATTTACTTATTCAAAACTACGACATGCTGTCTTCTCAAAAACTGACCTCAATGAAAGCTGCGACTTCTTGAAGCACCAGGTTCCACTCCACCTGATCTTCAGTATTAAAGCGGTGAGTATAATCTTCAATTTCATCGGACAATTCCTGATTGTGAAATGTCACAAAGAAAAGAAAAGACAGCTATATAGTACCATATTCCTGACAGAAACTGAGATAGTTGAGAAGTTTGGTTATCAATCTGCAGTCTCAATTATAACCAAAACCAAAGAATGAAAACCACATAGATTTATTTCAAAATCAAAAACTCCAGATTTATGTATCAGTAAGACCTTCATAGAAGTCCACAGAGACCATTACCTTATTCAGTGCCATGTCGGCAATGACTTTATTGGTATAAAACTCTTAAAGGTAAAACCCCAAATTTTTAACATTCAAAAAGTTAATGCTGTCTAGCTGATTTCCTTTGGATGTATATCATGCTGGTTTTATCCAGAAATAGTTAACAATAACTAGTAGTGGAGGAAGACAAGAGGACTTGTCAAAACCAGTATGTTATACTTGAGTACCAAAAGTTAAGAAGTGTGCCGGCTGATATGCCCACCTGCACCCAGAGGGTGGCGAGTGCGGCGTGCACCCCTTACAGGGGGTCAGCGAGTCCCGAGTGCCCGAGTTAGTGAAGGAGACACTGACGTAGTAGACACACTAAGGGATGAAAATAACCAAACTCTTTCACAAAACTTTTGTAAAACAGCAAGTCCTTTTTCTTGACCTAACGTTTCAAGTATTTTCTCTTAAACTAAATAGTTTAACTTCTGTTTGCATTTCCCAACCATCCACTGATGGATGGTGAACTATAAGACATGCTGATGGGACAAAAGTAAGGAATTAAGATAACTATTTCTGGTCACTGTGTGTGTTTGCAAAATGAAAAGAGTTGAAAAAAAAAATTTTTTTTTTTTTCATTTTTCTGAAGCTGGAAACAGGGAGAGACAGTCAGACAGACTCCCGCATGCGCCCGACCGGGATCCACCCGGCACGCCCACCAGGGGCGACGCTCTGCCCACCAGGGGGCGACGCTCTGCCCATCCTGGGCGTCGCCATGTTGTGACCAGAGCCACTCTAGCGCCTGAGGCAGAGGCCACAGAGCCATCCCCAGCGCCCGGGCCATCCCCGCTCCAATGGAGCCCTGGCTGCGGGAGGGGAAGAGAGAGACAGAGAGGAAAGCGCGGCGGAGGGGTGGAGAAGCAAATGGGCGCTTCTCCTGTGTGCCCTGGCCGGGAATCGAACCCGGGTCCTCCGCACGCTAGGCCAACGCTCTACCGCTGAGCCAACCGGCCAGGGCCTGAAAAAATTTTTTATCACTATCCTCATCAGAAGTTACCATACTTTGAATGCTATAATGATTTAGATACAGCAAAAATTATTTTAACCTTAAATCTGTTTTTAAAAAACAAAATTAACCATACAAAATTAGATATTTAATTATTTTAAAGCACATTTACCTTCACCAGCTCCTTCACAACATCCATTTTGTTGAGAAGAAGACAAACTACTATAAATCTTGCATAGTATCGTAGTTTCTTCACTACCAACTCAGGTCTATGGTAGATAAATGGAAAATTACTCATTAGATTAAAAAAGAAAATAGGCTTTATGATTTTCCCCCAACTTTCCTATAGCTATTAAACTCTTTTGACCTCATTTTGCAGTTATAAACGTTTCTGTATATAACCTATAGTCTTAACACATTTCTTACTGATTCATTATGTAACTCATTCATCCAACAAGTATCTACTGAGAACTTACTATAGGTGCACCAGGCACTATGTTAAGGGCAAGAAGTACAGTGGGAAAGAAAACCCCAGAATAACACAGTCTGTTCTTCACAGATCTTTTCTTTAAAACATCTTTTTAAAGATTTTAATTATTCATTTTAGAGAAGGAGGCGAGAGAGAGAGAAAGAGAGAGAGAGAGATAAGGGGAGAGGAGAAGGCAGCATCAACCGTCATATGTGTCTTGACCAGGCAAGCCCAGGGTTTCGAACTGGCGACCTCAGCATTCCAGGCTTTATCCCCTGTGCCACCAAAGGCCAGACCTTCACAGATCTTACAGACACAAAAGTATTTAAAATATAGCAGAGACACATAAATCCTGAAAACACAGTGGAATACGTGTAATAGAAGGAGAAATAAGGATGCTATTTGAGCCCACAGGACTGGATCCTGAGTGAGAGCAGATTTCCCAGAGAGAGGGTTTAAGTTAAGCCTATATATAAGGAAGAGTAGAACCTGACCAGGTGGTGGCGCAGTGGATAGAGCATCAGACTGCGATGCCGAGGACCCTGGTTCGAGACCCCAAGGTCGCCAGCTTGAGCGTGGGCTCATCTGGCTTGAGCAGAAAGCTCACCAGCTTGGACCCAAGATTGCTGGCTCGAGCAAGGGGTTACTCTGTATGCTGAAGGCCCGCAGTCAAGGCACATATGAGAAAGCAATCAATGAACAGCTAAGGCAGGGGTTGAGAATCTATGGCTCACGAGCCAGATGTGGCTCTTTTGATGGCTGCATCTGGCTCGCAGACAAATCTTTAATAAAAAAACAAACAAACGTTAAATATATAAAACATTCTCATGTATTACAACCCATTCATTTCCTACTGCTCATGTTCATGGTTACAGTTGGCTGGAGCCAATCACAGCTGTCCTCCCCGGACAACACCAAATTTTTATTGGATAATGCGTAAGGTACACGGGTTGTTGTATGGCTTTCACGGAATTACATTTTAAAATCTGTGGCGTTCATGGCTCTCTCAGCCAAAAAGGTTCCCGACCCCTGAGCTAAGGTGTCGCTATGAAAAACTGATGATTGATGCTTTTCATCTCTCTCTGTTCCTGTCTCTCTCTCCCTATCTATCCCTCTCTCTGACTCTCTGTCCCTGTAAAAAAAAAAAAAAAGGGTAGAAGATAAGAGGCAGAAAAATAACAGGTGAAAAACGTTCTAGGAAGAATATTCTTTGTTTTGAAATCTTATTTTTCTATTAGCCTCACCAAGCCAGTTTGCCTGTTTTTCGTGTTTACATGCCGTAACTTTTTCTGTCCCTCTGCTTTCAAGTACCTGTTCTAATTCATTCATTCATCATTCATTCATTAATTCATTCATTCTAGGAGGAGGAGGAGAGGCAGAGAGACTGACTCCTGCATGTGCCCTGACGGGGACACAGCTGGCAAGCCCACTGGGGGGCGATGCTCTACCCATCTGGGGACCTTGCTCTGTTGCAACCGGAGCCATTTTAGTGCTCGAGGTGGAGGCCATGGAGCCATCCCAGCACCTGAGGCCAAGTTGCCCAACCCAATCAAACCATGGCTGTGGGAGGGGAAGAAAAAGAGAGAGAGAGAGAAAAGGTGGAGGGGGAGGGGTGGAGAAGCAGATGGTCCCTCCTCCAGTGTGCCCTGACCGGGAATCGAATCTGGAACTATCACAGGCTGGGCTGATGCTCTACCACTGCACAAACTGGCCAGGGCCCTGTGTTCTTTTATTTTAAGACATCTTTTGTAGACAGCATATGGTTAGGTCTTGCTTTTTTATGCACTATGACAACCTCTGTCTCACAGACTCAGGTCCTCTGGGTTTGCGTCTCCACCTTGCTGTATTTCTTTTTGATTTGCCCCTTCCGTGTTTGTATTCCTCTATTGCTCCTTTCTTTTCAGTTAATCTAATATATTTTAGTGTATATTTTTTAGATCTTCTATTGGCTTCTCACCTATACTTCTACATTACTGTTCTTTTAGTGCTGCTAGGTGTAGTAAAATACATCCTTAACTTATCAAAGGCTGTTTATGATCAATATTGCATCTCTTTACAACTATCCCTTATCAATCCAAACCTAACATTCCCAAGTTTCACTTACTGCTTACCACATCTCATATAACAAATATAAATAACTATACTTTTCATATGTTTGACATTTTCCATAAAACTTCAAAAATTCCTCTTTGACCCATGAGTTATTTAGAAATGTGTCTACTAATTGACAAATTTATTGAATTTTAAAAACCATGCTTTCATTTTTCATTTTCAATGGAATTACTCCATAGACAACATAACTTGAAAAATTACTGAAACCGGTTTGTGGCAAGTATGTCAATTTCACAAACATTTCATATAAGCTCCGAAAATTAAGTACATTCACTTACTGTATGCAGTTATAAGTACAATATAAATTTTAATTGTTACTTAAATATTATCATTTTTGTCTTCCTGGTGTATAAATTATTAAATATGGTATATTTAAAATCTCCTTGTATATTAGACCATTTTCAATTTACCCCTGAAAATACGCCACTTTTTGCTTATCATGCTACATTGGGTATATATAGAGTGGGGCAAAATTAGGTTTACAGTTGTGAGTACACGAAACACAGAGTTTAGTTTCGCATTACTTATTAAGTATTGTATTATTTTCCATATGAACAACTGTAAACCCACTGTTGCCCATATTATACATGTTTGTTTATTTATTTATTTTTAGTGAGAGAGAGAGATAAACAGACAGGGACAGACAGGAAGGGAGAGAGATGAGAAGCATCTACTTGTAGCTGTGGCACTTAGTTGTTCACTGATTGCCTTGACAGGGGGCTGCAGTCAAACCAGCGATCTTGGGCTCAAACCAGCAACTTTGAGCTTCAAGCCAGCAACTTTGGGCTCAAGCCAGCTACCATGGGGTCATGTTCATGATCCAACGCTCAGCCAGAGACCTTGCGCTCAAGTTGGAGACCCCGTGCTCAAGCCAGATGAGACTGTGCTCAAGCTGGATGAGACTGTGCTCACGCCAGCGACTTTGGGGTTTTGAACCTGGGTCTTCAGTATCTCAGGTCAATGCTCTATCCACTGTGCCACCACCTGGTCAGGCCCATCCTGTACATGTTTAGAATTTTTATATCGTCCTGATATATTCCTTTTATCATTATAAAGTAAGCCTTTATCCTTAATAATACTTTCCTCCTCAAATATAAATAATGTACACATAAACATAGCAGCATTCCTTTCTCTTAGTATCTGTTTCATTCATCCTCCTATGTAACATCTGCGGAGGATCTCTTGTAAAGAGTATATTACTGGATTTTTCTTAAAGAGGCATACTGATGCCTGACCAGGTGGTGGCGCAGTGAATAGAGCATCGGACTGGGATGTGGAGGACCCAGGTTCGAGACCCCGAGGTCGCCAGCTTGAGCGTGAGCTCATCTGGTTTGAGCAAAGCTCACCAGCTTGGACCCAAGGTCGCTGGCTTAAGCAAGGGGTCACTCAGTCTACTGAAAGCCCACGGTCAAGGCACATATGAGAAAGCAATCAATGAACAACTAAGTTGTTGCAACGAAAAAATGATTGATGCTTCTCATCTCTCTCTGTTCCTGTCTGTCTATCCCTCTCTCTGATTCTCTCTCTGTCTCTGTTAAAAATAAAAAAGGCATACTGATAACCTTTGACTTTTACCTAAGAAGTTTAGAGCACTTTCATTTACTATGATGACCATGCACTTGGACTTGTTTCTCCTTTATTATTTTGTGCTAGTTATATATATATATATAATTTTTTTTTTTTGTATTTTTCCAAAGCTAGAAACAGGGACAGTCAGACAGATTCCCGCATGCGCCCGACCAGGATCCACCCGGCACGCCCACCAGGGGGCGACGCTCTGCCCACCAGGGGGCAATGCTCTACCCCTCCGGGGTGTCGCTCTGCCACGACCAGAGCCACTCCAGCGCCTGGGGCAGAGGCCAAGGAGCCATCCCCAGCGCCCGGGCCATCTTTGCTCCAATGGAGCCTTGGCTGCGGGAGGGGGGGAGAGAGACAGAGAGGAAGGAGAGGGGGAGGGGTGGAGAAGCAGATGGGTGCTTCTCCAGTGTGCCCTGGCTAGTTATATATTTTTAATATATATTCCTTTTGTATCTTTTATTGTAGCAATCATAATTTTATTATTCCCTTTTCTCACCCATCTACCTGTTCTGAAGTTACACATTTTCCTTAGGTTCTTTAAAAATATTTTTCTTAATATTTTAACAAGCAAATTTTACTCTGAGGTTCTTCTGAAAAATAAACGGATCTTATTAGTATGGTTTTAATTCTTTATCCTCTTTCTTGTTTCATGTTACAGTTCTCCAGGATTTGGCCCAATTATGTCTTAATAATGTAAATAACCATTATATTACAATGATTATGGTCTGCTTTTTTAAGGAAACAAGGAGAAAGCTTTTTCTCACCAATCCTTGTGTACCATCCCTTCTTTCTAATTTCAGTTCTCCTCTCCCTAAAGAAATCCTTAGTAGATCTTTTATCACCAAAACCACCAACCTCCTGCAAGCTTGCTACAGCATGGCCACAGGGCTAATGATGGGGGTGTGGGGGGGTAATTTCCTTACTTTCTTGCTAGCTAAACTGTCCATTTAAAGGGATGACAGCTCTGTTTTACCCAGCATTTCCAGGATTATCTAGCCTACCACATGTCAGAAATACAATTCAAAACAGAAGAAAAATTTGTAGAAGGAAGATGTCAATTCACACTTAAAATACTGACATGGCAATTCTTTAGTATTTGATCAAAATAAAATAGGTTTTATGAATCTATACCACAGATTATACAAGTATGTACCAGAGTTTACACGAACATATATTGAATGGGAGATTGGCAAACATTCTGTAAATGACTAGACAGTAAATATTTTTGGCTTTGCAGGCGACATGTGTCTGTAGCATATTTATCTTTTCTTTATTCACAACCCTTTATAAAGATAAAAACAACTCTAAGCTACTAGACAGCACAAAACAAGCCCAGTTTCCTGACCTCTGTATGAAATAAACATATGGAAGTGGTAGATGCGTTCTTTTCGGAAACCACTGTGCTGAGCTGAAGCAAAGTACAGGGAAAATATGTCAGTTCTATCCACTCCCACAAGGGAGGCATCCCAACCCAGCCTGAACTCCGGAATCCACGGCCCCCAGCCTACTGTCTGGCTCCCATCAAACTGCAGAAGAAAAGGTCATTCTGTGACCCTCACTCGAAAGATGCATACCAAGTCCTCCTCATAAACACCACTCCTAGGAAACACCCAGGTCTTCAAGTTTAGACTCACATTTCCCACTACCAGAAAACTTCTAATACTGTCAACATTGAGGTGGACATAACCATCTCCTGACATGGTTCTTGTGCTACCCCAGAACTGCAGCCCCATCCAACCTGTTAGGCCCACTCCTTGTAAGATACCAACTCTATACATTTGCCAGAGAAACTGTTTTGCCAGGTGGCTAAGTGCAACATCACCCCCCAACCTCTGTGTACTGAGACACTTTATCTTCTCCATCTCTAACCAGGGTCAGCCTCAGCATTTGCAGCAATAGGGGTTGGCAGTCCCTAGGACAAGTGATAATGGTGTAACATCTTCCTTTACTAAACAGGATGGGCCCATGAATGAGACATTATGAGAGTTGTCTATGCTTAGTGACAGGCAGTTACCTGGTGATTGCTAGACTATAGCATTCCTCCTGGCACTGACATAATCCTTACACACTGAGAGTGCAGAGAGAACTTGACCCTTTGAGGAGAGATTTTTGCCTGTTAAAGCAACTGTGATATTGTGGAATATATTCCTGCTTAATTTTAACCTACTGGCTGTTGATTTTAGAAGCTATCTACCAGTGTTAACTTGACTGACCCCTTGCCCTGTGTGAACTAAGAAACAAACAACGTACCACTGAACAAAGTCCTCCCAGAGAGGAAGGTCACGTTTTAGATTGTGCTTTGATTTTAATTTAGTGTCTTTAAGGCAAGAGATTTTGTCATCCTGGTTCCAAATATCCTCCCTCTGTTCATCTGCCCTGCTCTAGGAGGCAGTACAGGAAAACAACTGATGTGCAGTGTTTGCTATTAGATAGAAAATGATTTTCACAAATCAAACTGTTGGGTTTCAAGCCAAAGGGTCTAAGGCCAATTTTCCTTTTGGCAAACTGGAAAAGTGAATTACACAAGGTCTTTTATTATTGCTTAAAATAGTTATTTGCTGATAAAATGTTACATAGCCCTTTTGCATATTCTTAGAGATAACAATTTATCTTACTAAGAATTCAGAGAAATTGTACAACATAAATGCAAAAAAGGGGAGGGGACAGAGGAAATATATCTGTCGTGAATATATGTAAAGCAAATCATAAGAAAATCTGAAAAAAAGTAATTGATGGGACTTTCGACAGGAGAACGAAGGAAGGCAATGACAAGAAGGCTTCAGCATCTACATACCTCACTCGTATCAAACAAACTGCTCTAGACAAGTCTGAACAAGATGTGCAAGGGCATGAAGGGACTTACAAGAGTGGGGCTTTCCAACAAATGCTGCTGTGGAAAGCTTATGACAGCCAACCACAGTGTCCTTTAAAAAAACATGTCAAAACTATGTTTTCTTCTAGTACTAAGATAATATCATCTTTTCGCTATATAATGACTGTGAGTTCTACTGCTGGTAACAGAGAGGATATTCACGTCTTCTAGGCCTAAGCTTTCTCTTCCAACAATTCCTGGAACATCAGCAAGAAAGATTCTCCAGCAGATCCGCAGTTTTTCTCACAATTCCACACTCATCTGGAACTAATAACATCACCGTCTACATGTACCCCAAGATGTCTGTAACTCCCACGGGAAGATAATCAACTGAAAGAAACAGAGTGCACCTGTACACCTTCTTTCCTCTTTCATTATCCCACGGACCACGCTGCCAGATATGTAAGTACTCAATAGCATACTGCTGGGAATTGATGAATTCCACCAGATTTTCCCCCTAAAAACTATATGACAGTATTGGGTTTATAAAATAAAATTCAAACAGTGCCTTTTCATTAGTCTTACATGACAGCTGTCAATAGGCTTTTGAACATGTATGAGTTAAGAGTACACAGGCTAGCCTGACCAGGTGGTGGCGCAGTGGATAGAGCATCAAACTGGGATGTGGAGGACTCAGCTTCAAAACCTCAAGGTCGCCGACTTGAGCACAGGCTCATCTGGTTTGAGCAAGGCTCACCAGCTTGGACCCAAGGTCACTGGCTTGAGCACAGGCTCATCTGGTTTGAGCAAGGCTCACCAGCTTGAGCCCAAGGTCGCTGGCTTGAGCAAGGGGTCACTCGGTCTGCTGTAGCTCCCTTGGCCAAGGCACATATGAGAAAGCAATCAGTGAACAACTAAGGTATCGCAACAAAGAATTGGTGCTTCTCAGCTCTCTCCCTTCCTGTCTGTCTGTCCCTCTCTCTGTCTCTGTCACAAAACAAAACAAACAAAAAAAGAGTATACAGGCTAAAAAGAACTAAGGTTATCAGCTAAGCCTCACTATGGAGTTGTTTCTTGTCAATGAAACTTGTGTGACCACAATCTCTTCTAAAGAAGTAATCCACCCTTCCTTTGTACTCTGTCTATACTGGTACTGTGATGTCTGTTATAATACCTATAATATTTATTGCTATTAGGTAACATATACCTACACGCTTAAGAAGACCTGGTACATTGTAGGCACTCCATAAAAACTATTAAATGAATAAAAGTTATAAACAAATGTTTGCGTTTCTGTATTATTTGCACACAAACTAAAAATGTTAAGTGTCTCATCTTCCTGTCTCTAAAAACAGTAGGTGCATACCATACCTGTCTTCTTTATTGACTTGAGAATAATATGATCTCTGTCTGATTGCAGAATAGAAGGAAAAAGCTTCATTCAGATAGCTGGTCTCAGATGTGCGTAAGCTATGAGAAAAAAAAATCTTTAAATTTGACAGTGTCTCAAATTCTTCACCATAATCAATACTTGTTCCATTATTCCTCTATTCCTCTTCATGAGGGGATGGGAATGACTGTCCTAAATTTGAATAAGCAAAGCAATATTCACATCACCCTTAAAATGTATAAAAATAATAACAATTATAATTTTAAAAGTGTCTCCCCTCTGTCCCCAACTCTTTTTGGATGGCAACTCAAAGTATACATTATTCTTATTCTTCGAAGGGACTCTCCAAACAGCATTTTACCCAGTTATATCTTTTCGCCCAGGACCAGACCTTCCATACAAAATTCATACATAGTCACTTGTCCACTGACTCATTCCTTTTTTTTCCCCCCACAGGATTCAGAAATGGATTAATCCATTTTAATCTTCAGAGGATGCTGATGAAGTAGGTTCTTTGTTTAAAGAACCAGGTGAAAGAGGTGAAAGGATTATGAAGTACATATTGATCGTTACAGAATAGTCACGGGGATGTCAAGTACAGCGTAGGATCATGGGCAATAATACTGTAATAACTGTGTATGGTGCCTGGTGAGCACTGGAAATATAGGGAAACACTCTGTAAAGCCTATAATTGTCTAATTACTATGCTATACACCTAAAACCAATATAAAATCATACTGAAAGTAAACTGCAATTTCAAAAATTTTAAAATAAATTAATGAAAATATTTTTTAAATTCTGGTTTTACAAAGGACTTAAGAAAATATGCTACCCAAAGGAGTGACTTAAATGGTGGGAATTCTGGTGGCATGCCAAAGGACAGGAAGAGAAAGGGATTTTCTGGCCTATCAGTTTACCCGTGGTCCAAGCCTTCTTACGGTATACCTGATAATACTTCATGATAATGAAGTTTAGGGTCCTAAAAGGAGTTCTCTTCTTTCCTTGACTTGTGGGTGAGACTACATAGATGCTATTGTTCCAAGGATATAATCAGAAGTGTCCTCACATACTTCATGTAACCTTTTAGACATATCCTACAAGAATGAGTTTTAAAATATCCTCCTGAAAACCACTCAAACATACAAGTTACGATATGTCTCTGCATAGTATCAAGATTTAAGTAAAGCCATTAAGAACTATAAATTCATTTATCTCAAACTAAGATCATACTCGTTTAAGTTATAACTAAGTCTGGCCAAATGAGCCGTTTGGAAGGTGAACCTTTGAAGCAAATGATGTTACTTTGATTATGGAAGATCATTTTATAACACAATCTTGATCAATATGATCTGACTTACAAAATAAAGGTTTCATGTGTAACTCCTTAGTTTTTCCTCCAAACCAATAAGTATATGCCATGCATACTTCTTCATGCTGCATTTAAATCAGGGCAATGCTTAATTTTTCCATATGCAATTCACTTACTAATAATGGTAGTATAGCTGCCCAATCTTAGACGCAATTTCCCCTATTTGCCACCGCTTCAAGCCATACCGATTATCCAAGACTTGTCTGTTTATACAGGAAATAAGAAAATAGAAATAAGAGACCATAAATTTCATAAATAACCAAATCTGTAAACTTAACAGGATACAATAATACCCAATTCAGCATAAAATTTTAAATTCATAAACTCAAATTCTTAAATTTTTCATGAATGTCAACATAATCATTCAATTAAGTTAAAAAAGCATTTATTAGGTGTCTATTTAAAGTATGTTGAAATATAAAAAGAAACTTCTTTGAGCCAGATTCAAGAAAATTGGAAGCAGCACCCCCAAATAGTTTTGGCCAATAAACAATACCTAGTTTAGAATGAAACCATGAATCAGTCACACTATATCAAAATTAATCTGAGCCATTTCTGATATAGTAAGTATTATCTTTAAATATCAGAACATTACATTTTAAAACCTTAAATAAACAGAGAACAATCCATTTATTTTCACTGGGGCCAGGAAGATAGAAAACATCAAGATGCACCCAGAAATAAAAAGCACCGAGGTAGTAAAAGTCAGAAGTGGGGCTAATGTCAAGTGGAGCTTCACTCTGCTGTAACTGTGAAATCTGTAAAGTTCCTTTACCGGTGCTGCTGCTGGAATTTCCAGAGTTTGGTGTAAACATCAAAAGTTCTTCCAAAATATGACTGCCACTGCTTCTGCCCATATTGTGGCAAATCTCTGTAAGAATAAACACACATATATAATTTTATTTTATTTCATTTACTTTTATTCATTTTAGAAGAGAGAGAGAGGAGGAGGAGAGGAGCAAGAAGCATCAACTCCCATATGCGCCTTGACTAGGCAAGCCCGGGGTTTTGAGCCGGCAACCTCAGTGTTCCAAGTTGATGCTTTCTCCACTGTGCCACCACAGGTCAGGCCACATATATTAATTTTAAATCTCATGCTATTTGGAAACTAAGTCTTGTGATGGCACAGACTGGATAGATTTTAAAGGATTTTCATTTAGGCTTTCTTTAAAAAAAAAAAGTTAATAAATTTTGGAGCAGGATCACTCTGTAACAAGGGTCCAGGGCACGTTCCTTCCTGTTCTTCCCCTCACCTCTGACAGTTCATTCTTAGTTTCCCATGAGGTTTCTAGCACTCTATTTATCCCCTGTTCTCTGGAATCAGAGATCTTATTTGGAACTCATTTATACAATGACTCAAATGTTTATCTTCATCTAAGAATCCAGCACATTGAAAAACATTGCCTTAAGGACTCTAGAAGTGAATGCAGGAAGTATTCTTCTCAACTATCCACTCCTCCCCTCCTCATAGGTGAAACTATAGCACCTCATCTTTAGGCCCGATAACTCTAGTACATCCTTAGAGACAAGTACCTCCCCTACCATGCAGACACCAGGACTGGCCATATAACTTGCTTCGGCCAATGAAATATAACTGTAAATTATTACATCAGCCCTAGACAGTTGGCTCAGTGGTAAAGCATCATGCCAGTGTGTGGTTGTTCTGGGTTCAGTTCCTGGTCAGGGCATACAGGAAAAGCAACCGTCTTCTTCTCCACCCCTCACCCTCTCCATTCTTGCTCTCTATCTCTCTCTTCCCCTATTGCAGCCATGGGTCGGTTGAAGCAAGTTGGCCCTGGTTGCTGAGGATGGCTCCATGGCCTTGCCTCAAGTGCTAAAATACCTCAGTTGCTGAGCAACAGAGTAATGCCCCAGGTG
This sequence comes from Saccopteryx leptura, assembly GCF_036850995.1. NCBI lineage: Eukaryota > Metazoa > Chordata > Mammalia > Chiroptera > Emballonuridae > Saccopteryx > Saccopteryx leptura. The sequence goes on along the minus strand of NC_089504.1, from coordinate 10,485,833 downwards.
GTCATCACCTGGTTGGGGTGGGGGAGCTTGCCAGGTGGATCTTCGTTGGGGCGTATGCGGGAGTTTGTCTTTCTGCCTCCTCGCTTCTCACTTAAAAAAAAACTATTACACCATGTCTGAGAAGAAGTCTTAAGAGGTATTACATGGGTCTGCATCTTCATTTTTCCCTTTGCTAAAACCAAGATAAGGAGCACAGACTAAGACACATTTCACAGAGCCTTGGAACTGTGTACAACTTGTAGGTAACAGGGGAGCCAGAGATAAATTATTACTGTAGTAAGTCATTAAAATTTGGGAGTGGTTACCACATCCTTACTGAGAAAAAGCCAGTAGAGAAACTGGTACCAGGAGTGGGTTACTGCCATAACAAATATATCACATTGTGAGACTGGCTTTGGGGGTGAGCGGCAAGTGACCGTCGCCAAAGGCTGTAAAAATGATGACATATAACAGCAGCAGAACTGCATTTGCCAGCAATACCTTGGAAAGCAGATAATGTGACTGATGAACTTGTGGATTTACAGGAAGAAGCCAAGAGATGGTATGCTACTAGCCCTAGATGCTATTAGCTGTGCCTAACAAAATACGAGAAATAGAGGAACTCAGCAAAGAACTAGCTGCAAGCAGGGATGGAAAGGAAAAGAGAAAATCCACAAATTCCAGAACTGGAAGTATACAACAGCTTCTAATGTATAAGTATAAAAAATACAATTTGTGCCTGACCTGTTGGTGGCACAGTAGCTAAAATGTCAACTTGGAATGCCGAGGTTGCCAGTTCGAAACCCTGGGCTTGCCTGGTCAAGGCACATATGGGAGTTAATGCTTCTTGCTCCTCGCTCCTTCTCTCTCTCTGTGTGTCTCTCATTCTCTCCTCTTTAAAAATGAATAAATAGGGCCCTGGCCGGTTGGCTCAGCGGTAGAGCGTCGGCCTGGCGTGCGGAGGACCCGGGTTCGATTCCCGGCCAGGGCACACAGGAGAAGTGCCCATTTGCTTCTCCACCCCTCCGCCGCGCTTTCCTCTCTGTCTCTCTCTTCCCCTCCCGCAGCCAAGGCTCCATTGGAGCAAAGATGATGGCCCGGGCGCTGGGGATGGCTCTGTGGCCTCTGCCCCAGGCGCTAGAGTGGCTCTGGTCGCAACATGGCGACGCCCAGGATGGGCAGAGCATCGCCCCCTGGTAGGCGTGCCAGGTGGATCCCGGTCGGGCGCATGCGGGAGTCTGTCTGACTGTCTCTCCCTGTTTCCAGCTTCAGAAAAATGAAAAAAAATAAAAATAAAAATAAAAAATAAAATAAAATAAAAATGAATAAATAAAATCTAATATATATATATATAAAAATGTGTATATATATGTGTGTGTGTGTGTGTGTGTGTGTGTGTGTGTGTGTGTCGGAAAACAAAGGTACTATATACAGCATATAAAACAAGAAGTAAGCCTGACCAGGTGGTGGCGCAGTGGATAGAGTGTTGGACTGGGATAAGGAGGACCTAGGTTCAAAACCCTGAGGTCATAGGGTTGAGCATTGACTCATCTGGCTTTTGCAGGGGTTCACCAGCTTGAGCATGGGGTCACTGGCTTGAGCATGATGTCATAGACATGACCCCATGGTCATTGACTTGAAGCCCAAGGTCGCTGGCTTGAACAAGGGGACAGCTGTAGGACCCCCTCCCCCAAGTCAAAGCACATATGAGAAAGCAATCAATGAACAACTAAGGAACTGCAACAAAGAACTGATGCTTCTCATCTCTCTTCCTTCCTGTCTGCCTGTCCCTCTCTCTGATTCTCTCACTGTCTCTGTCAAAAAACAAACAAAAAAACAAGAAGTAGAAAATAGCCTACTGCTTCTCTCCTCAATTCTAGTCCCCAGAAACAGCTGCCATTAAGAATGTTTTCTATGAACATTTAAGCATATTATTTTAAGAATTAAACTATATATAATATTTTAGAACATAGCTTTTTCTTTTGTTTTTAAGATTTTATTTATTCATTTTAGAAGGAAAAAGAGAGAGAGAGAGAGAAGGGGGGAGGAGCAGGAAGCATCAACTCCCATATGTGCCTTGACCCGGCAAGTCCAGGGTTTCAAACCAGCGACCTCAGCATTCCAGGTCAACACTTTATACACTGTGCCACCACAGGCCAGTCCATGTCTTTTTTTATTTTTTTATTTTTTTTTATTTTAGTGAGAGGAAGGGAGGCAGAGACAGACTCCTGCATGCGCTCTGGCAAGCCCACCAGGGGATGATGCTCTGCCCATTTGGGGCCCTTGCTTTTTTGCAACAGGAGCCATTTTAGCACTTGAGGTGGAGGCCACGGAGCCATCCTCAGTGCCCAGGGCTGACTCACTCTAATTGAGCCTTGGCTGCAGGGGAGGAAAAGAAAGAGAGGGAGGGAGGGAGGAAGGGAGAGAAGCAAAAGCGAGAGAGGGAAGGGTGGAGAAAAGCAGATGGGCACTTCTCCTGTGTGCTTTGACCAAGAATCGAACCTGGGGCATACACATGCTGGGCTGACACTCTACCACAGAGCCATTTGGTCAGGGCCCTGGCCATGCCTTTTTAATTTACTAATATATCATGTTTCTTTTTTTTTTTTTAATAAATAAATTTTTATTTTAATGGGGTGACATCAATAAATCAGGGTACATATATTCAAAGAAAACATGTCCAGGTTATCTTGTCATTTAGTTCTGTTGCATACCCATCACCCAAAGAGAGATTGTCCTCCGTCACCTTCTATCTTGTTTTCTTTGTACCCCTTCCCCTCTCCCTCACCCTCTCCCTCCTTCCTTCCCCCCACCCCCCGTAATCACCACACTCTTGTCCATGTCTCTTAGTCTCTTTTTTATATCCTATCAATGTATGGAATCCTGCAGTTCTTGTTTTTTTTCTGATTTACTTATTTCACTCCGTATAATGTTATCAAGATTCCACCATTTTGTTGTAAGTGATCCGATGTCATCATTTCTTCTAGCTGAATAGTATACCATGGTATATATGTGCCTCATCTTCTTTATCTAGTCTTCTGTTTTTTTTACAGTGATTAAAGCCTTTAAGCAAACTCTTGGCCAATACAACAAGAATCCATAAAAGAGTAGTGTCCTTAACATGTTCACCAAGTCCAAGTTGGCCCCATCACCATGCCAAATCCCTGAAAAATGCAACCCAACCACAGTTTAGTCTGTTAGGAGCTGTCACAGGGAGCAGGAGTCCAGGAAAAGTCCACATCCAGGAAAAGTCCGCATGGCACTGGAATTATTGTCACCATTCTATACTTTGCAGCTCATGTCCAAGTCCCAATGACCGCTGCTTCTAGCTGGTAATGATTCAGGTAGACTGGAAAAGCCATCTGCAGCATGTGTGGATATGGAGCTTCTGTTCTCCTCTGCCTGGAGAGATGAGACCAGGTTGCTTTTCCCTGGAGCTCTGCGACTGTGGCATGGTAAAGAGAACCTTGGGATACACTAAACTGGGTGGCAAAGGTAGATTCATAATAGAAGTTGGCAATATATCATGTTTCTTTAATGAATACAGAATTACAGTGTGTCCATAAAGTCATGATGCACTTTTGACCGGTCACAGGAAAGCAACAAAAGATGATAGAAATGTGAAATCTGCACCAAATAAAAGGAACACCCCCTCAGTTTCTGTAGGATGATGTGGCAGCATGTGCGCATGTGCAGATGATGACGTAACACCGTGTATACAGCTGGAGCAGCCCACGCCATGCCAGTCGAGATGTGGATGGTACAGAGGAAAGTTCAGTGTGTTCTGTGGCTCGCTAAATTCGAATCCGTGACCAAAGTGCGACGTGAATATTGGCGCGTTTATAATGAAGTGCCACCACATAAGAATAACATTATTTGGTAGGATAAGCAGTTGAAGGAAACCGGCAGTTTGGTGGAGAAACCCCGTTCTGGTAGGCCATCAGTAAGTGACAAGTCTGTAGAGGCTATACGGGATAGCTCCCTAAGGAGCCCTAAAAATTCTGTGTGAGCCCACATCGAACTGCACTGAATAGGTATAAAACTGGGAGAGTTTTCCTTTTATTTGGTGCAGATTTCACACTTCTATTGTCTTTTGTTGCTTTCCTGTGACCGGTCAAAAGTGCACCGTGACTTTACGGAAACACTGTATATCAGTATTTCTCATGTATAATGTAGTATATAATGAGTCATTTTAACCAATCCCTGCTGAAAGACATTTATATTGCTTCCAGTTTTTCCGTTACAAAGATGCTGCAATAAACATCTTCACACTTAACAAACGTGAATCGTTATGTAATATGAGTAAAAGGTAAATGTCTATAAGTGGAACTGAGTGAAAGGAAGATTTGCATTTCTGTACCAGATGTTAAGAAAGTGCGTAAAAAGCAGGTTTTCCTACTCCAAAATTTGAGGCATATATAAGAAGAATGAGCTAGTAACTGCATTTTAAAATCCATTTTCATTATCTTTATGATAAGTAGAAAATCATTTCAGATATCAGAACTAGGTTAACTACAGATGCTAGTTTGCACATTCATTGCAAGTTTCCATCCTTTTTATGTCTCCATGGGTCTGTAGAGAGAGGCTGAATTAGGAAGAGCTAATCAGATACTTAAAAATGGAAGTTGCTACTAGAATATTTAAGATTTTTATCAAGTAGATGCTTCCAGGAAGACTATATTACTGTATAAAAGCATTAGGCAGGAACATCAACTTCATGAGACTTGACAATTATTGGGTGCTTCTTTAAAGATACTGTGTAAAGTCTTTTTTATTTTTGATTGATTTTAGAGTGACAGAGAGAGGAAGGGGAAGAGAGAGAAGCATTTACTTGTTGTTCCACGTAGTGGTACATTCATTGGTCACTTCCTATATATGCCCTGACTGGGAATCAAACCTGCAACCTTGGTGTTTCAGGACAATGCTTCAACCAACTGAGCTAACCAGCCAGAGCCAAAGATACTGTGTCAAGTCTTTAGGCAAATTATCAGGTAAGCATATGCCTGCAAGTTCCTTTAAGTTTCCAAAATTGACAAATTTAATACACCTCAGTAATACATCTTGTTAAGGGAGAAAACAGAACTAGAACTCAGTGTTTTACCTCATGACTACGTAACTTCAGATAGTGGAAAGGTTTTAGGGGAAGGAAATTTTGATGAAGGCTAAAAGCACATAAAAGGTAATCTGAAAGGCTAGAAAAAGGTTCTACCAGTAAGTCATAATATACAAATATTTTCTGATTTATAGCTATGAATAATATTGGCTAAATTCTATACTATTTTTCTCAAAAGAATTTAGAACATCTACCACTCCAGTCTAAAGATTTGCTATAAAAATAGCAATTTCTTTCTTTCTTTTTTTTTAATTGATTGATTTGAGAGATAGAGAAAACAACATCGATTTGTTGTCTCCCTTATTTATGTATTCATTTGTTAGTTCTTATATGTATTCTGACCAGGATCAAATCTACAACCTTGGCATATCGGGACGACTCTCTAACCAACTGAGCTACCCAGCCAGGGCAAGCAATTTCTTTTTTGAAATAGGGTTTAATTTTTTTTTTAACTTCCTAAAAGGATAAGTCCTATGATCATCCTTTTACTAATGAGACATATGACAAAAACTAATATAAAAAAAATCACTATAATATGCTTACAGTCTAAAATTCAGGTATTTTATAAAGTTTTAGATAAATTCCTTTACTATTCAGAGCTTGACTCTGGTTTTAAACTCTGAATATATCATTTGGTCATTATTACTGTCAGCAGAGATGGGAAATTAATGGTCCACAGAATTAGATTAAAAGGGGCTCTATGAATTATCCTGTAAGTTAAATGACCTTATATTTCACATCTTGCAAAGACACCTGGTGTTGTAAACTGGCTGTTCATATTCTTTTCCCAAGGCTTTATAGAGGAAATTGAAAGTATGACATTGATATTTTTTTAAATCCTCAACTCTCTCAACAGAAGCTGGGGGACTATGGCAGGAAGTAGTACAGTACAAATGATCAAACCTGACTCTTGGAGATGTTTCAAATGTAATGCTGAAATGTCAAAAGTTAGAAAATTTCTTCCAGGTTTCTACAATTAAATCCTCTTTACTAAACTGAACTAGCTAAGATCATTGATGCCTACCCAGTACCTCAGAATATGAGTGTATTTGAAGACAGGGCCTGTAGTAAAGAGATAATGAAGTTAAAAATTAGGCCTTTAGCCCTGGCCGGTTGGCTCAGTGGTAGAGCGTCGGCCTGGTGTGCAGAAGTCCCGGGTTCGATTCCAGGCCAGGGCACACAGGAGAAGCGCCCATCTGCTTCTCCACCCCTCCCCCTCTCCTTCCTCTCTGTCTCTCTCTTCCCCTCCCGCAGCCAAGGCTCCATTGGAGCAAAGATGGCCCGGGCACTGGGGATGGCTCCTTGGCCTCTGCCCCAGGCGGTGGAGTAGCTCTGGTCGCAACAGAGTGATGTCCCGGAGGGGCAGAGCATCGCCCCCTGGTGGGCAGAGTGTTGCCCCTTGGTGGGCATGCCGGTCGGGCGCATGCGGGAGTCTGTCTGACTGTCTCTCCCCGTTTCCAGCTTCAAAAAAATACAGAAAAAAAAAAATAGGCCTTTAGGGTGAGCTCTAATACAATCAACTTGTGTCCTTATAACTAGGGGATTGGGACACACAGAGGGACACCACAGGTGCTTGTTCAAAGAGGGACTGCCACATAAGGACACTGCAAGAAAATGGCCATCTACAAGCCAAGGAGAAGGCTCTAGAAGGAAATAACCCTGCTGACACCTTGATCTTGAACTTCTAGCCTCTAGAACTAAAAGACAGTAAATTTCTGTTAAGCCACACACTTCGTGGTACTTTATTATGACAGCTGGAGTAAACTAATGTAGTAAGCGATAAGGTAACCCTCAAATTCCAAGGTATAGGTGGGCAGGAACAAATCACCAACAGCCAAGACCTGCAGGCTATTGGTACCTGTATAGATAGAGAAAGAAGAAACAAATGGGACATCTTGATGGACCTGTGAAGACAAGAAACCCAAAATAGCCAATATGAATTCACTGGACAGCAAAGTAGGCCATTTTGAGAACAGAAGCTAAAGTAGGAGGGACTTGACCTAAGCCAATAACCACATCTAGCTACTGGAGGACTTGAAACGTGGTTAATCTGAACTGAAACATGTCTAAGTAAAAAACACTTGATATACTTTAAAGACAATATGAAAAAGAGAATGTAAAATATCTCAATTTTTCTATATCGATTACATGTTAAAATAAAATATTTTGGATATAATGGATCAAATAAAAAATATATTATTAAAATTAATTTTACTTTTTCTTTCTACATTTTTAAATCTGGCTGTTAGAAAATTTTAAATTACATTTGTGGCTCATATTAAATTTTTATTAGTCAATGCTTCTTCTCTAGATCACTCTGGTGACAGTCTACCTCAAATTCAAGGGCAATTCTCTTGAATAGAAAGCCATATAAAATGAAAGTGTATAGCATAAGCTTGTACAATAGTTGAGGGTATTATATCTAAATAACATAGACCTTACTATTACCAATTTGTAAAACTTGACTCTAGAAAAGTATGAATTTTTTGAAGAAGGAAGAGGGAAGTAAAGAAAAAGAGGGAAGAGAGAGGAAGGAGAGAGAAGGAAGGAGAGGGAGGAGACAATGGAGCATTGGTAATTTCTCAGTTATCCTTTCCTATTTGGAGCCAAAAATGGGCTTTTAAAAGAAGCACTGTGGATGATTTCTTCTTTAATATGAAAAACTGGGAGCATATTTAAAATAAAAATCATTGCAGAAATGATTTTTATTTAAGACCATTACACTTCACATTGGCATATGTCTCTGTAAATATATACATTCATGGGCTCCAATGCTAATTTTGGCTTTGTTGTATTTGCTCCTTTAGAATCAAATATGGTAGCTAATTAGTGACTTGGAGGCCTCTGCTGTTTCAAAGCACCGAAAGTCATGGATATCAGTGGTACACACAGCTGTGTATCTCAACTACATGTCTCAAGATGCTGCCTTATATAATCCCACCAAGTATTACTTTCTGCTTTGTCACCATGGTAACCAGAACCCTGAAAGCACTTGGGCTTTGATCATTTTTCTGACAGTATTCAAAGCTATTTCTAACACTTCATTACTACTATAACTACATGCAATAACTATTATAAGCATAACACCATCATTCTATCCCTTTCTCACTCTCTGGACTATGTTTTCTTACACAGCAAGCTGAAGAAGTTAATTATGCACATATTGTCAGGAGGTATTTCCAGTCAAGAAAAATACTCCAGTGCACTGGCTCATGGCACAGTGCATAGAGCATCATTCCCAAGTGCCAAGGTCACTGGTTCAATCTCTGGGTTGCCAGCTTGATCCCAAGGGTACCAGCTCTAGCCCAAGGTCAAGAGAGAGAAGGGGCGGGGAGGAGCGGGAAGCATTAACTTGTAGTTGCTTCCTGTATATGTCTTTACTGGGCAAGTTCAGGGCTTCGAACTGGCATCCTCAGTGTTTTACGCTGACACTTTATCCACAAATTATTTTTTTGTTGTTGAGTTATATGAAAAGGTTTAATTATCAACCCTATATAGTATTAAGGACTCAAGAACTAAACTGAAATAGGTATCCCAAGGGTGTTATAATAAATTAATAATAAACAGTACTAAAAATTAGATCTCACATAACTTCTCTGGGTATTAAGGTTTCCTACTATTCCAACAGATACAATTTTTCCTGCACTTACTTTAAAAATAAAATCTGTGATAGTTAAAATGGCACTTTTAAGATCAAAATTAGAACACATTTGAGCTAATAAAATATATTTATATAAGCCAAACAACATTTCAAGAAGAAGATGAAATAAAACAATTCATTTTTAGGTAACAGGTGTTTTTGGTATTGAATACTGTCATCATGTGGCCAAAGGATAAGGATGAACATAAAGGTGATTTGCAGCCTGCTATGTGGAAATGTGCTGTTACTGTTACTGTCATAGTTACAGTAGCACAGGATGATCCTGGTCTGGCAGAGAGTCTCGACAGAAGACTGCTTGAGCTTTACTCTTCATTTATGATTCAGAATCAGATTACGAAAATAATTCCTTTTTAAGAAGAGAAATGCCACTGCTAAATTCAATATGCTTCTCAGACATAATGAAAACATCCATTTCCATTCACAAGCACATTAAAACTTTTAGTGGGTGTCTTATTTGAATATATAGAGAAGCCAGTAAACCTCAGGTCAAAGCAGTATTGCAAAAAGCACTGACAGGAAAAGACAAGATGGAACACATCTGGCATAAGGTGGACAAATTTAAGAGATTTTCTGAAAATGCTGAGAAAAAGAAGAGATGAAAATCAAAACACAGTAGATGGCTACAGAGGACTTAGATTAGACATACATAAATAGCCCAATTTGAAAAATCGTCAAAGAATTAGAATAGATGTTTATCCAAAGAAGACATAAAAACAGCCAATAAGCACATGGAAAGATGCTCGACATCATTAGTCACTGGGGAAATGCAAATCAAAACTATAATGACAAACCACTTCATACCCACTTGGATGGTTATCACCAAAAAGACAGACAATAACAAGTGTTGGTGAGGATGTGGAAAAAATGGAACCCTCACACATTGCTAGTGATGTAGCCTCTTTGAAAAAGTCTGGACAATCCTCAAAATGTTAAATATAGAGTACCATATAACCCAACAATTTTACTCCTAGGTATATACCTAAGGGAACTGAAAACATATGTCCACACAAAACTTGTTCACAACTTTTCATAGCAGCATTGTTCATAAAAGCCAAAAAAAAGCAAAATAACTCATCTTTTTATTTCTCTACTATTAATTTTTTTTAAGATTTTGTTTGTTGAATTTGGAGACAGGAAGAGATGGGGGAGAAATGGGGGGGGAAGAGAAGGAAGCATCAACTCATAGTAGTTGCTTCTTGCATGTGCCTTGACTGAGTGAGTCTGGGGTCTTGAAACAGCCCAGAAAGGGCAAAATAACTCAAATGTCCATTAACTGATGATTGGATAAACAAAATGTGGTAAATCTATACAATGGAATAGTAACTGTAATAAGAGAAGTGATGTACTAATGCACGTTACTACATACACGAACCTCAAAAACTATAATACTTAATGAAAGAAACCAATCGCAAAAGACCAAATATTGTATGATTCTACTTATATGAAATGTCCAAAATACATAAATTCATAGAAACAGAGAGTAGATTTTAGGGGGTTGTAGATTGGGTGGAATGGAGAATCACTGCTAATGAGTATGAGGTTTCTTTGGAGTAATTAAATGTTTTAAAATTAGCTTGTGGTGATAGTTGCACAACTCTATAAATGTATTAAATCATATAACTGTAAACTTCAAATGGGTAAATTCCTATTGTATAAAATATAGCTCCATAAATTGGGATTGGGAGGAGGAGAAAAAGTAGGGTTCAGAGTTACTATAACTATGACAATGTTTTAAGAGTTAGCAATAAGAGTTTGGAAGCCATGTGACAGAAGTTACTGTAGAACTTTCCATGCAAATTTTTAAATGTTTTCTTACTTTTAAATGTACCATACATTTTTTTTTCTTTTTCTTTCTTTTTTTTTTTTTTTTACAGAGACAGAGAGAGAGTCAGATAGAGGGATAGACAGGGTCAGACAGACAGGAACAGAGAGATGAGAAGCATCAATTATTAGTTTTTGGTTGCGCGTTGCAACACCTTAGTTGTTCATTGATTGCTTTCTCATATGTGCCTTGACCACGGGCCTTCACCAGACCAAGTAACCCCTTCCTCGAGCCAGCGACCTTGGGCTCAAGCTGGTGAGCTTTTGCTCAAACCAGATGAGCCTGTGCTCAAGCTGGAGACCTCAGGGTCTCGAACCTGGGTCTTCCGCATCCCAGTTTGACGCTCTATCCATTGCGTCACCGCCTGGTCAGGCCCATCCCTTTAATTTTTTAATGTGCCTTAATTTCAACAGACACATGGAGATATGTAGGAAATTTTCTTAACAGATAAGCTAAATCTGAGACTAGCAGTGAAAAGATGGCCATGGGTTTGTATTTTCATAATTTCCTCACAAAGTATTTGAGGGCAGGGACTGTTAGTTTTACCTTTGGATTATCTGTACCCAATATAGACTGTGGCACATACTGAAGGCCAGGTAAATGCTAAATATGTAATATATAGCTGTTTAATAATGGGGAGGTCTAAGTACACAGTTAAAAGATTTACAACATTCTATAAAAAAAGAATTAAAACCTGGGAATATTGGGGTCAGTTTTGGAATTATAATAGTGAAAAAATAATTCTTTAAAAGGATGCAGCTTTCTGTGTTGGCCCTGGCTGGTAGCTCAGTGGATAGAACGTCAGCCCAGCATATGGATATCCTGGGTTTAATTCCTTGGCAGGGCACACAGGAGAAGCAACCATCTGCTTCTACCTCCCTCCTTCTCATCCTTCTCTGCCTCTTCCCTTCCCACAACCAGTGGCTCTATTGGTTCGAGCATGGCCCCAACCACTTAGGATAGCTCTGCTGGAGCGCAACAGTTTCAGGTGCTAAAAATAGCTTGGTACTTGAGCATCAGCTCCAGACCGGTCAGGGTGCGCATGCGGGAGTTTGCTCTCACTATCTCCCCTCCTCTTACCTAAAAAAAAATACGATTAGCTCTGGCCAAATAATTCAGATGGTTAGAGAAGATGCCAATACACAAAGGTTGTGGGTTTGATCTCTGGTCAGGGCACACACAGAAACAGACTGATGTTTCTGTCTCTCTCTCTCCTTTGTTCTCTAAAACCAATTTTGAAAAGGACAAGTTTAAATAAAAGATGCAATTAATTTATAAAGCAAAAGAAAAAGCTGATCTCAAAGATCTCTTCTGTAGTATAAAACAGCAAGCAACAGAGCGAGGAGTTAAGAATATCATCTTTTGGAATCCTTCATTTAACAGATGTTCACAAAGCACCTGCAATGTGCAAGACCTTGGCTTAGGTTGTTACAGTGACCAAAACAGAGATCTGCTCTTAGATTTTAATTAAGGAAGACTCATAAGCAAATAAATAAGATCCCTTGAGATAATAACGAGTTTTATGAAGAAAAGTAAACAAATATAGGAACAAGAGAGTGTTTTAAAGCATCGCTTCAGATAGAGAAGTCATAGAGTATTCATTTGATGACACTAATTTATCTTAATAACGGTAAACTTTTTTTTCTTTTTTTTTTTAAGGACTTTATTAATTTTTCAGAGAGGAGAGAGAGAGAGAGAGAGAAGGAAAGAGGAATAGAGAGCGAGAGAGAGAAAGGGGAGGAGCAGGAAGCATCAACTCCCATATGTGCCTTGACCAGGCAAGCCCAGGGTTTCAAACCGGCGACCTCAGTGTTCCAGGTCGACGCTTTATCCACTGCGCCACCACAGGTCAGGCCATGGTAAACATTTTTTAAAAGAGATACTAACTTAAAAAATAGATTTTGCCAGTACAGTTCCAAACACAGGGATGTATAATAAAGTTATAAAACAAATGAGAAGGTGGTTGAATTTTTACCCAGGAATAAACTGTAAGGTATAATAACTCAAGACCTTTACAATCATTCACAATTATATAAAATTTCAAAATAAAACCTACTGTATAGCATGAACTTATTTATGACTGGAATTAAGCTAATTAATGAAGCTTTAGTCTGAAGTAAGTCAATATGCTAAGAATTTCAAGAACTGTAATATGAGCTAAATCATTTAAATAGAACACAACAGTACAAAATTACCCACCAAACACAAGAACACATAATCAAAGACACATTTGCACAAAAGCATATATAATTTTTACTACTACCAGTCTATTCGGGCATATACAACTAAAGTAAAAATTACACTGCCTACGATATTCTGTCATTAATCTACAGATATTTTATTCTAAGAAAAAGAAAGAGAGGCCCACATTCACCTGCTTTATGCATTTATAGGCTCCTTAGTTCTCAATACACCAATGTGTAAAATCAGATATAAATCGGGTATAATGTGGACTAACGTCTATAAAGCCATCTAACAAAAGAGCTCTCCTCACCTTAAGTAGAACAATGTTATCCTCTTTTCCTATTGTTTTTTCATGTTAGAAGGAAGAAACCGTGTCAAAGAAAAAAGTCACGATCACTTCTAGTAGATATCTACATAATATTCACAAAGTTGCCACACATCAGCCATGGGAAAAAATACACAAAATTAGAGAAAAGTTTAAAGCATCAAATGTCCACTAACCTTAACCCATTGAATAGTTGCTTAGATTTATCCAAAAGATAACAAAAATCTGTAACCGTTTTCCTCTCTCCCTGGGGGATGTCATCTTCAGCACCGCCAGAGGACATGATTTCTTTAAGAGCAAATTCAGTCCTGTAAGAAAACACATGTTCATTAACCAAGTAGGTAAAAAAAAAAAAAAAAAAAGGACCTTAGTTATGTAACCTGATAGCATTTTTTTTTTTTTAAGATTGAGAATTCTTCTGATTGCAAATAAATCATCAAACAATTTAAGTGTAAGATGGTGTGGGAAAATAGATAATCTCATATTGTTGGTGGGACTAAAAATTAGTACAGTATATCCATACTGAACAGCAATTTTTAGAATATTCTTTCATCTAATAAATATTATTTGAATGATTATATTCCAGGCACTCCTTTGAAAATGGTTAAGAATAAAAAATGTGCCTGACCAGGCAGTGGCGCAATGAATAGAGCATTGGACTGGGATGCAGAGAACCCAGGTTCGAAACCACAAGGTCGCCGGTTTGAGCACAGGCTTACCGGCTTGAGTATGGGGTCACTGGCTTGAGCATGGGATCATAGACATGACCCCATGGTCGTTGGCTTGAAGCCCAAGGTCGCTGGCTTGAGCAAGAGGTCACTTGCTCTGCTGTAGCCCCATGGTCAAGGCACATATGAGAAAGCAATCAATGAGCAACTAAGATGCTGCAACGAAGAATTGATGCTTCTCATCTCCCGTCCTGTTGGTCTATCCCTATCTGTCCCTCTGTCTGTCACACACACAAAAAAAAGAATGAAAAATGTTGATCTTTTTTTTACCTATTTATCTATTTAATCCATTGTATAAATCTGTCCTGGAAAATAATCTTATAAATGGAAAAAACTTTATCCATAAAGAGATTTATTCCAGTATCAAAATATTTAAAAACTGATAACAACCTAAAAGAACCAAAAAGGGAAATTGTTAAGTACTTCCAAGGACACTAACCCAACTGCCGTCTACTCTATCACTAACTTACGATTATATTTAGATGATAAGGTAACCATACAGGGATACCTCAGTATAAAAGGGATATAAAAATCACACCCACACAGAGATGTATATTTTAAAGCTATTTTATTGAATCCAAACATGTTAATTAGCCATTTTAAAAACAAGTTGCTCGACAAGTGTATTTAGTATGAACCCATGCTAAACAAACAAACAAATACATATGTGTTTACACGTGGACAGAAATCCCTGGGACAACATAGGGAAATGTGGTTCTAGTGTAGGATGAACAAACAGAGCAGACAAGGGTCAGACACCAGAGATGGGAGTCAGGGTGTGGTGCAACTGTTTTGGTAAATATTTTTCTCTCCAACACTGTTGCAATGTAGGCAAATTTGTCAGCAAGCCTGGGACTGTCAGGGGCTACAGGGAAAAAAACACACGGGTAGCACCGGCAAGGGTGGCGCTGGGTGGTCCCTGCATGTCTCTGTGTTCCCTCTTCCCACCACATCTTTCCACAGTCTGTGAACTAGAATTTTTTTAAGTGAGAGGAGGGGAAATAGACTCCCACATGCACCCCAACCGGGGTCCACCCAGCAACCCCTGTATGGGGCCAATGCTCTGCCCATCTAAAGCCTCTCACAAATGAGCTATTTTTGGTGCCTGAGGCGAAGGCTCCACGGAGCCATCCTAAGCACCCATGGCCAATATGCACGAATGGAGGAGCCATGGCTGCAGGAGGGGAAGAGAGAAAGAGAGAGGGAAAGAGAGAGAGAAGGAAGGAGCTAGAAAGGGAAGGGGTGGAGAAACCGATGGTCACTTTCCCTGTGTGCCCCGACAGGGAATCAAACCTGGGACTTCCACACGCCAGGTCGACGCTCGTCCGCTGAGCCAACTAGACAGGGCCTGGACTAGGATTTTTAAGAGGGGAAATAGGTCTTGAAAAGTGCTGAGTCTGGGAAGGGGTTTCACACTTAATGACATTGTATAAGTCCTCTCCTCCACCCACCACCACCCTTGAAACCTAGGACAGGCACAAAGTTGGGACAATCCTGACTGCACCTTTCTCAGTATACTTCATAGACCTCATGAGCAAGACGGCTAAGATTCCCAGGACAAATGAGCTCAGAGACAAAAAACATAAAATGAAAGTTTAAAATAAAACAATCCAGCCTGGCCAGGTGGTGGCGCAGTGAATAGAGCGTCGGACTGGGATGCGAAAGGACCCAGGTTCGAGACCCCAAGTTCGTCAGCTTGAACGTGGGCCCATCTGGTTTGAGCAAAGCTCACCAGCTTGGATCCAAGGTCGCTGGCTTGAGCAAAGGGTTGCTCGGTCTGCTGAAGGCCCACGGTCAAGGCACATATGAGAAAGCAATCAATGAACAACTAAGGTCTCGCAACAAAAAACTGATGATTGATGCTTCTCATCTCTCTCTGTTCCTGTCTGTCTGTCCCTGTCTATCCCTCTCTCTGAATCTGTAAAAAAATAAAATAAATAAACCAATCCAATAAAGAAGGATATTAGAAACAAAGCAGGAAGAAATGCCATAATGAAGCAAATAAAAATACTGGGTATGGGCCCTGGCCGGTTGGCTCAGTGGTGGAGTGTTGGCCTGGCGTGCAGGAGTCCCGGGTTCGATTCCCAGCCAGGGTACACAGGAGAAGCGCCCATCTGCTTCTCCACCCCTCCCCCTCTCCTTCCTCTCTGTCTCTCTCTTCCCCTCCCGCAGCCGAGGCTCCATTAGAGCAAAGATGGCCCGGGCGCTGAGGATGGCTCTGTGGCCTCCTCTACCTCAGGCGCTAGAATGGCTCTGGATGCAACAGAGTGACCCCCCAGAGGGGCAGAGCATCTCCCCCTGGTGGGCATGCCGGGTGGATCCTGGTCGGGCGCATGCGGGAGTCTGACTGCCTCCCGGTTTCCAGCTTCGGAAAAAAATGAAAAAAAAAAAATACTGGGTATGAAAAATAAAATCACTGAAATAAACAGGTGAATGGACTGAAGAGGAAAGGATACAGTTGAACAAATTAGTAAACTAAAATACTGGGTTTAAGGTACTCTGCTAAAAGACATCAGGAAGAAATAAAATACATAAAACAAAAATCAAGAGCTCAGTAATAGAGAAATGAAGGAAATCAACATTCAAATAGTAGTGTACACGTAGGAGAGAAAAAATACTTGAGGCTGATAAATATTTACTGACTTAAATTTCAGTGAGCGTTCCAGAATTAGAGAAAATACCAGACCTCAAGTAAAAGAACTCAAAGAATGTAAATTTAAAAAAGATAAATAGTCCCAAAGCTAGAAATATTAAAGTGAAAATTAAGAATTCCTGAGAAGCCCTCCCAACTTCCTGAACAATCTGGTCCCATAACCATTAGGAGGGGCAGAGCACAGCTGGTGCCCACACAGAGGGTAGGCTGCACGGGCATCAGAGCCCACTAGCGAGACCGTCCACACCCACACCAAGGACCGGTCTGCACAGGAGGTGAGAACTGAAGTGAGGTGAGGGCATCCATGAGGGGAAGACTGGTGGGAGGAGTGGGAGTCTGAGCCGGGTGAGAGGGCACTGCCACTAGGCAGGGCTCCAAAAGCAACAGATCTGTCACATACGGGATTCATCAAATGAGAAAATCTATTAAAAGACAATTGGGCCTAGAGTTCTCTCAGCAAAAGAAGGAAGACACAAGTATGGAAAGGGAAACAGTTAGCATGAACCCTGTGGACTGAAGCTGGAGGTATGGGTGAACAACTGGATTTTTAAAAATATAAACATAAATGTGTGGGTGTGTAAACATAAGCATATACATACACGCTCCCTAGCTCTGTAAATCTGTCTACTGAGAGGGCCTATCAGCAGTGACCACTTCCACTTCCCAATGGTGTGACATACCTAGCACCCAAATCTTGGGAGTCATACGTAGTTAAAACAATATTACTGACTATATATTCCCTATGTTGTACTTTACATCTCCATGACTAACTTTACAACTGGCAGTTTTGACTTTTTTTTTTTTTTACAGGGACAGAGAGAGAGTCAGAGAGAGGGATAGACAGGAACAGACAGACAGGAACAGAGAGAGATGAGAAGCATCAATCATCAGTTTTTCGTTGCGACACCTTAGCTGTTCATTGATTGCTTTCTCATATGTGCCTTGACCACAGGCCTTCAGCAGACCTAGTAACCCCTTGCTCGAGCCAGAGACCTTGGGTCCAAGCTGGTGAGCTTTTTGCTCAAGCCAGATGAGCCCGCGCTCAAGCTGGCGACCTCGGGGGTCTCGAACCTGGGTCCTTTCGCATCCCAGTCTGACGCTCTATCCACTGCGCCACCGCCTGGTGAGGCAGTTTTGACTTCTTGATCCCCCCTGCCATATGGCAAGCCTCAGTTTGTTCTCTGTATCTATGAGTTTGTTTATGTTTTGTTTTGCTTTTTAGATTCCATGTATAAGTGAAATCATATAGTATTTGTCTGACTTATTTCGCTTTGTATAATACTGTTTAGGTCCATTCATGTTGCTGCAAATAGCAAGATTACATTCTTTTTTATGGCCAGGTAATATTCCATTATATATATATATATATCTCTACTTGATCCACTCGTCTACTGATGGACACTTAAGATGCTTCCACATCTTGGCTACTGTAAATTATGCTGCAGTGAACATAAGGATGCATGTATCTTTTTAAATTAGCATTTCCAATTTCTTTGGATAAATACCCAGAAGTGGGATTGCTGGGTCATACTGTAGTTTTATTTTCAATATTTTTCTTGTTTTATTTTTAAATTACACTTTGGCTCTGGCCAGTTGGCTCAGTGGATAGAGCGTCGACCTGGCCTGCAAACATCCCTGTCAGGGCACACATGAGAAGCACCCATCAGCTTCTCTCCTCCTTCTCTCTCTTCCCCTTTAGCAGACAGTGGCTCAACTGGTTTGAACATCAGCCTCAGGCACTGAGGATAGCTCAGATGATTTGAGCACTGGCCCAACAAGACGAGGGTTCCCAGATAGAACCCGGTTGGGACGCATGCCGGAGTCTTTCTTTCTTTTTTTTTGTATTTTTCTGAAATGAGAAGCAGGGAGGCAGAGAGACAGACTGCCACATGCACCCGACTGGGATCCATCTGGCATGCCCACCAGGGGTCGATGCTCTGCCCATCTGGGGTGTTGCTCTGTTGCAACCAGAGCCATTCTAGCACCTAAGGCGGAGGATATGGAGCCATCCTCAGCGCCCGGGCCAACTTTGCTCCAATGGAGCCTTAGCTGTGGGAGGGGAAGAGATAGAGAGAAAGGAGAGGGGGAAGGGTGGAGAAGCAGATGGGCATTTCTCCTGTGAGCCCTGGCCTGGAATTGAAACCAGGACATCCACAAGCCAGGCTGACACTCTACCACTGAACCAACTGGCTAGAGCCAGAAAGTCTGTCTTTCTATCTCCCCTCCTTTAACTTAAAAAAAATTTACATTTTATATTAGTTTCAGGTGTACAACTTTAATTTTTTGAGGAATCTCCATAATGTTTTCCAGAGTAGCCACACCAGCTTACAATTCCACCAAAAGTACATGAGGGTGCTTTTTCCCATATCCTCACCAACACATTCTTTGTTGTCTTTGAGATAAAAGCCATTCTGTAACTGTCATTCTTGAATAAAAAGGACGGGAGGGAGGGAGGGAGGGAAGGAAACACCAGACCCAGATGCTTTTACCAATTAAAAAAAAAATGTTTAAAAAACACATTAACATTGAATATACTTTCCTCCCAACCTTCAACACTAACACAGCTTTGACACTGAAACCGTAGAAGGGAAATACAAAAAAGCAAAATTACAAGCCAAAGGCCATGTTATATAAACTGTTGTTATGGCCTTGG
This sequence comes from Saccopteryx leptura, assembly GCF_036850995.1. Lineage (NCBI taxonomy): Eukaryota > Metazoa > Chordata > Mammalia > Chiroptera > Emballonuridae > Saccopteryx > Saccopteryx leptura. The sequence continues at coordinate 10,466,715 of NC_089504.1, read as the reverse complement.
ATGTTTGTAATATTAATAGGTCATAGATTATTGAAATTTTAATACAACAGCAAATACAGTCTCATTTACTAAATAAACAGTAAATTAAGACATAAATAAAAAATATATATGTATATATCAAAATCAATTATGTGGAGACAGTACACATGGAAATCTATAAGCAAGGTCAATCCTATTGACATTCATGGGAAGCATATGCTTCCACATACCACATGGCTAAGAATAAAAGAGGAGGCAGAGAAAAGAACATAAAGTATTTATGTGGGTTGAATTGTGTATCCTCAAAAAGCTGTTCAAGTTCCAATTCCTTATACTTGTGAAGGTGACCTTATTTGGAAATAAGGTGTTTGCAACTGTAATTAAGATGTAAGTTAACACAAAGTCATATTGGAATCCAGTGAGTCCTAATCCAGTATGACTGGTGTCCTTAAGAGCCCAGTGGAGCCGAGGAGGAAAGCCGCATAGACAGACAGCCACAGAGAGGAGAACGCCCTGTGAAGACAGAGGGGAAGACGGCTATATGAAGGAGGAGGCAAAGAGCAGAATTCTACAACTATAAGTCAAGGAACGCCTAGGGCTGCTGGCACGTAGCAGAAGCTAAGGAAGAGACATGGAACAGATTCTCTCTCTGAGCCTCTGAAGAGGAACCAAACGTCCAAAACCTTGATTTTGGCCTTCTGGCCTCCTGAGGAGTGAGAGCACAACCTCCTGTTGTTTTAAGCCAGTCTGTGGAAAGCAAGTCATATATGAAGAAGTCCTAATACATACAGATTACAAAATGGTCACACAAGCAAAAGAGCAATGAGTGGGGCAGGTGCTTAAAGCCTTGTTCTGCTAAATACAGAGCATTTGACAAATCACTGACCTGCCTGTTGACCGCTTCTTTTTATAGGAAGTCTTTCGACAAAGAAAAATTGCTACTCTGTCATTCTAAGTAAGTGGTTCAATACAAAAGCACGAAAGAAACCTGGAGAGGAATGACCTAAGTGTGCACTAGATTAAACCAGGGAGGACAATGCAGTCCTGACAGCAGTGGAAAAAGCCTGAGTAGTCCTGTTCCTGACACTTCCTAGTTAGGTGACTGCAAACAAATAAAAAACTCTGAGTTGCTGACTTTTTTTTTTTTTTTTTTGAGACAGAGAGTCAGAGAGAGGGATAGACAGGGACAGACAGACAGGAAGGGAGAGAGATGAGAAGCATCAATCATCAGTTTTTCGTTGCGAGACCTTAGTTGTTCATTGATTGCTTTCTCATATGTGCCTTGACCGTGGGCCTTCAGCAGACCGAGTAACCCCTTGTTCGAGCCAGCAACCTTGGGTCCAAGCTGGTGAGCTTTTTGCTCAAACTAGATGAGCCCGCGCTCAAGCTGGCGACCTCGGGGTCTCGAACCTGGGTCCTCTGCATCCCAGTCCAATGCTCTATACACTGCGCCACTGCCTGGTCAGGCGAGTTGCTGACTTTTAATCCACAAAAACAAGCAATTGACACTTGTTCTATCTCTTTTATTTACGTGTGAAAGAAGTCTGAAAGCACTATATAATGTATAATATGTGATTAGATCCAGAGGGAAACAGGCTGAGAAAGAAATGGAAGTTGATAGAAAATGAAACCAAAATATAATAAAAAATTAATTCTGACAAAGAAGAGAAGGTATTTATAGAACTCACATGGTAGGAAAGAGATCCTTTTCTTATGCACTCAGATTTTTCTAAAAGACTAAAAATAGAATAGCTGTATAATTCAGTATCAAGGTAAGAGAGTATCACCCTGGCCAGATGGCTCAGTGGATAAAGCGTTGACCCAGTGCACCAGAGGTCTTGGGCTCAACCCCTGGTCAGGGAATGAATGTACGAGAAGCAACAAATGAGTACAAAATGGAACTAAGTAAAACAAGTTCATACTTCCTCCACTCTCACTCTCTCTCTCTCTCTCCCTCTTCCTGCCCTTCTTCTCTCCCTTCCTCTCTCTCTCAAATCAATAAAAAAAAAATTTTATTTTATTTTTTTAACAGGGACAGAGAGAGAGTCAGAGAGAGGGATAGACAGGGACAGACAGACAGGAACCAGGAACGAAGAGAGATGAGAAGCATCAATCAACAGTTTTTCATTGCGACACCTTAGTTGTTCATTGATAGCTTTCTCATATGTGCCTTGACCGCAGGCCTTCAGCAGACCGAGCAACCTCTTACTCGAGCCAGCAACCTTGAGTCCAAGCTGGTGAGCTTGTTTGCTCAAACCAGATGAGCCCGTGCTCAAGTTGGCGACCTTTGCGGTCTTGAACCTGGGTCCTCCCGCATCCCAGTCCGACGCTCTATCCACTGCGCCACCGCCTGGTCAGGCAAAATTTTTTTTAATTTTAAGAAGAGAATATCACATATGTTTTCTCAACTATAAATATGGAATATTAATGATAGTGACTTCCATAAAACCACTGGAGAATATAGGGACTAGTGGATACAAAACTGTCCTGTAGAACAGATGGACAGCTGTCAGTGGGAAGAGGGAACTGGATCTAAGAAGGTGAAAGGATCAGCAAAAGACATATACACGTAACACACAGACACAGACAACAGGGCAGCAACAGCCAGAGGGACAGGGGCAGTGAAGGCAGGAGGAGGGAGCCAAGGAGGAGAAATGGGGGGAAAACAGACATTGCGTGGGGGCATGATGCTGCGTGTAGAGGGTGTTATATTGAGTGAAACACTTGAAACCATGTCAACACAATAAATTAAAAAATTAAAATAAAAAAACCCATCCTATCAATTATCATATACTCTAAAATTGTTAGTTGTGAAATTGTCATAAATACACTCAAAAGCAGAGCATAAAATGAAAAATACAAAATACAAAAAATATACATATATATTTTTTTGTATTTTTCTGAAGCTGGAAACGGGGAGAGACAGTCAGACTCCCACATGCGCCCGACCGGGATCCACCCGGCACGCCCACCAGGGGCGATGCTCTGCCCACCAGGGGGCGATGCTGTGCCCCTCCGGGGCGTCGCTCTGCCGAGACCAGAGTCACTCTAGCGCCTGGGGCAGAGGCCAAGGAGCCATCCCCAGCGCCCGGGCCATCTTTGCTCCAATGGAGCCTTGGCTACGGGAGGGGAAGAAAGAGACAGAGAGGAAGGGGGGGGGTGGAGAAGCAAATGGGCGCTTCTCCTATGTGCCCTGGCTGGGAATCGAACCCGGGTTCCCCACACGCCAGGCCGACGCTCTACTGCTGAGCCAACCGGCCAGGGCTACAAAAAATATTGAGTGTGAATATGCGGGGGGTGATGATTATGGTTTTGCTATATTCAGTATAAAAAGCACAAGAAGCAACAGCTTGGTGTAGATGTACTCCTATGATATGAACCAATGGCAGTGCTCAAAAAGCTGGTCTTTACCAGAGTATAAAACATCTTCATGCATTAAAGAGAGCATAAAACTATCATAAATTATATACAAATTATTTTCCAAGAACAATTTTTCTGACTTATTCCAACATGTGACCGGAGTTAAATCACAGGTTATAATAACAACTAAGAGAAATGCATAGGTACCAAACATCTCACTGTTCAATGTGTAAAGAAGAAACAATAAATTGAGAGCAAAGAGAGTTTAAGAAAAGAAAGCCAGACTGGCCTGTGGTGACACAGTGGATGAAGCGTTGACCTGGAGTGCTGATGTCGCTGGTTTGAAATCCTGGATTTGCCTGGTCAAGGCATCAACTACAAGTTGATGCTTCCCGCTCCTCCCCCACCCTTGTTCTTGGTCCCTCTCCTCTTTCTAATAAATCAATAAATAAAGTATTCTTCAGAAACAAGAAATAAAGAAAAGGAAGCCAAAGAAGGTAGGGCACGGAGCAGCAGTGATGCACACAGAGCCAGAAGGCCATTTGTAAGACATTGTTCATAAAGACATCATTTTGCCTATCAAATGTGGAGAAAGAGATGTGTTTACCTAACACACAGAAATATGCAAATTATTCAACCAAGACAAAGCATGGCAGCGAAAGGAAGAAAGGCAGTCAGTCAATCAAATAAAAAGAATGACTATCAACAAGATTCATACAGGGACTATTATGAAGCTAATGAGGCAGGAAACACAAAAACATACGAAATGAAAGAAACCATGAAAAAATATGAACTCTAGAGAATAATAATGTGGAGAAACATGACCTGAAGCAACCCGTGGCTTATGATTCATAAAACTGGTCTTCAGTAGAGAATCCACAGAAGCAACATCAAATACAATGCATTTCAAGTTCAACAGCCACTTATGCAAAACACAGAAACTCAAGAGGAAACAAGAAGTTCAGGCAAGAGCCTAAATCACAACTAATAGGACATCACTCCTATTTAGTATGTAAAAATGTACAGGCCACACAGAGGTTCCTTCTTTTTCTTTTTCTTTTTTTTTGTATTTTTCCGAAGCTAGAAACGGGGAGAGACAGTCAGACGGACTCCCACATGCGCCCAACCTGGATCCACCGGGAGGCACGCCCACCAGGGGGCAACGCTCTGCCCCGCCAGGGCCTCACTCTGCCCTGACTAGAGCCACTCTAGCGCCTGGGGCAGAGGCCAAGGAGCCATCCCCAGCGCCCGGGCCATCTTTGCTCCAATGGAGCCTCGGCTGCGGGAGGGGAAGAGAGAGACAGAGGGGAAGGAGAGGGGGAGGGGTGGAGAAGCAGATGGGCGCTTCTCCTGTGTGCCCTGGCAGGGAATTGAACCCGGGACTTCTGCACGTCAGGCCGACGCTCTACCAGTGAGCCAACCGGCCAGGGCCAGAGGTTCCTTCTTAATCACATCCCAAGATAACAGCAGCAGGCAGAAAGGACATCAGGCATTTTCTGTACGTCTTCCTCACACCCCTGTAAGGCAGGCACTGATATCAACATTTAGAGATGGAAAAACAGGCTCAGATAAGATATGTAAATATACATACTCACAGGTACACAGTTGGCAAAGGACTCCAAAGTCCTGCTCTTCTTCCCAGAGGACACTCAAGGCCAACAGCCTTAGATTAGAATGCAAAGATTACACAATAAAGTGTCTGATGTCTTTACCCCAATGCTTCAAATCACATGGGCCCTACCTCTCCTTTCCCTTAAAACATAGCTGCTGCTTTGGAACAGAGACCTGGCCAAGAAGCTCAGTTGTCAAGTGTAGTCCTGATACATCAAGGTTGAAGGTTCGAGCCCTGGTCAGGGCACATACAAGAATTAATCAATGAATGCATAAATAAGTGGAACAACAAATTCATGTGTGTGTGTGTCTCTCTCTCCCCCTCCCTCCCTCTTTCCCTTCCTCTCTCTCTAAAATCAATAATTAAAAAAAAGAGGAAGAGTAGACTAAAATCCAGATGCTCGTTTTCCAAGCCCAGCATCCCAGTGTGGGCCAAACCTGCCCCTAGCAGGTACGCCTTTTCTGACTGACCCATCCACCTAGAGGAACAGCTTTTTCCTAATTTGCATATAGTTACCATATAGGCCACTTATGGCCCCTACAGGACCTCCCCTTCAGTAGAATTTATTGGAACTACAATCATCAAAGTGATGTTAATAAACTTGTCAACTCAGAAATGGAAAGATTAATTATATTGAACTAGATTCTATAATGACATTCATCATAAAGGATTTATGATATGATGTAATCACAACTTTTGCTGTCCTTTATCTTGATATAAATAAAGATATTTTTAATCTAATAAATTAAAATAAGGCCATGTGATACACACTGAATCTGGATTCTGAAGACTCAAGTACAAGTCCCATCTGTGCCGTTTTCCCCAAAATCACACAGCTTACAGTTTAAATTATCTTAGTTTCCTCATTTGTAAAGTGAGGATAATGAATTCTGCCCTATCTCACCAGGCTATTGTGATCAATTCTATTCAAATGTAACCATATTTTCTTACAAAGACATCCAGTAAAAGAGTAAAAAAGTAAATGCAATTATAATATAATAAAAGTAGACAATGCTTTCATTAAGGAAAAAGACCTTCTGTATATCAACCGACTTAAAATTAGATAGGTTAAAAAGTAATCAGCCTGACCAGGTGGTGGTGCAGTGGATAGAGCGTCGGACTGGGATGCGGAAGGACCCAGGTTCGAGACCCCGAGGTCGCCAGCTTGAGCGCGGGCTCATCTGGCTTGAGCGCGGGCTCATCTGGCTTGAGCAAAGAGCTCACCAGCTTGGACCCAAGGTTGCTGGCTCCAGCAGGGGGTTACTCGGTCTGCTGAAGGCCCACGGTCAAGGCACATGTGAGAAAGCAATCAATGAACAACTAAGAAGTCGCAACGCGTAACGAGAAACTGATGATTGATGCTTCTCATCTCTCTCCGTTCCTGTCTGTCTGTCCCTGTCTATCTCTGCCTCTGTAAAAAATAAAGAATCTTCCTAAAAAAAAAAAAAAAAGAAAGCAATCAATGAACAACTAAAGTGTCGCAATGCGCAACGAAAAACTAATGATTGATGCTTCTCATCTCTCCATTCCTGTCTGTCTGTCCCTGTCTATCCCTCTCTCTGAACTCTCTCTCTGTCTCTGTTAAAAATAAATAAATAAATTTACTTGTTCTAAAAAAAAAAAAAGTAATCAAATAAATAACACCAGGCTTCCAGATAAAAAATAAAAATAAAATTCTTTGCTACTGCTACTGAAGAGTTCCATCTGTTCCTGCTGCTTATAACCCACCTCGAGGTCAAAATGTGCCACAATGATATCATAAAAACAGAGCAATACTGCTGACTGAGAATTTCTTGAGACCTTTTTTTTTTTTTACAGAGACAGAGAGAGGGATAGATAGGGACAGACAGACAGGAACAGAGAGAGATGAGAAGCATGGATCATTAGTTTTTCGTTGCAACACCTTAGTTGTTTATTGATTGCTTTCTCATATGTGCCTTGACCGTGGGGCTACAGCAGACCGAGTAACCCCTTGCTGGAGCCAGCGACCTTGGGTCCAAGCTAGAGAGCTTTGCTCAAGCCAGATAAGCCCGCACTCAAGCTGGCAACCTCGGAGTCTCGAACCTGGGTCCTCGGCATCCCAGTCCGACACTCTATCCAGTGCGCCACCGCCTGGTCAGGCTGACTCAGAATTTCTTACAAGAGGATCATGCATCAAACTGTTGGGAGTCGTCCTGTCTGGGTTGACAATTACTCTTCCCTCAGGCTGCTACTCTTGAGGCCTGTATTTAGCACAAGGTGTAGTTATTCTGTAGCCAATTTACAAGTCATTAAACCAAAATATAATTCCAAAATATAAACATCAAAGGTAGTAAAAGTTTGTGCCTGCCTCGACAGACACTGCTTCAGGTGCCGAAGTTACTGTGTGTGTATGTCTGTGTGTGTGTATTCACATGCATGTGAATTTATTTAGATACTAAAGATGGCCAGAATTAAGAGCAAATGACTATGGAAGATGGCAGTGGAGTAGGTGGAAGCTACACTCACTTCCTCCTGGGACCAAGCTGGGATTACAACTAAATTATAGAACAATCATCCTGAATAACAAACTGAAAACTAGCTGAAGAGGAGTCTTCTACCCAAGGATTTATAGAAGCCACATCGAGACAGGTAGGAAAGGTGGAAATGTGAGAAAGGCTGGCCATGGGGCAATGGCTGAGGCTCTGGAAGGAGATCTCAGCTGTGGGAGGAAGTGAAGGCACCACATAACATCTGGCTGTGCAAAGCAGTAGAGTTTCTGTCCATCAGGGAGAGAAAGGAGTCCGCTAGAGACACAGGCAACCCTCTTAAAGGGTCAATGTACAAAATTCCGTTCACAGCCACTGACGCTGGGCTCCAATGGAGGAAGGGTGGAGTGGACTAGTGTCATGTGTAGAGGCAGATTTAAGGGCAGGCGCGCCAGGCACACACCCTGGGCCCCGACTTCTGAAGAGCCCTGCAAAACCCCAACTTTACACTTTTTTCTAATAACACCACATTTGGTTTCGTATGTGCAATTTTAACATTAATAGTACATAATATTTTTTATTTATTTAAAATATGGTTAGCATGTATTTTTATTTTCCCTGTCTCTCTCTCTCTCTTTTTTTAAGAGATCCAGTATTTTCTTCTGCACCAGAGCCTTAACAGACCTTAATCCACCTCTGGTCATGTGAGGAGTGTCTGGGGTTTGTGGTTCTGGGGAGCTGAAGGGACAGTCGCCAGGACCCCAGTGCTGAGTCACTCTCCTGTACCGCAAACTCCATCTTTCTTGGGTGGAGTACTCCTGTCCATCTAACATCAACCTGGGGGAAAGCAATAGCGCACCCTCTGGACTCCCTCTTGTCCCACCCTGCAGTTTACACCCTGCTGAAGAGTCAGCTGCCCTGGCCAGGTGTAGAGGTCTGGGCAGACTCAGCAGGTGTCTGTGACTGAGTTGTGTGGCTTTGAGGCTGGGACCAAGACCCCTCCCAACTTTTCTATGAACCTGAATGGTGCTGTTCCCTCACAGGAGATCCGCTAAAACCACCCTCCAGGCTTGCAGGCTTTTAAGGAACCCACCCTCCAGGCTCAGGAGGCCCCACTTGTTTGACTCCTACTGCTTCCACCCTACCGAGGTCAAGGAAAAACCCGGGACAGACTGAGTTGTGTGGCCCTAGGACGGAAGTCACACCCCTATAATCTCTGAAGCCTGACCAGCAACTTCCCCTCAGGGCAGATCCACTAGCCTCATCCTCCAGCACCTTCCCTTAGTGGAGGTCCACAAACCCCATCCTCTTGACTCCCCACAGTCCCACACTGCTGAGCTCTGTTTCCCCAGCAGAACCCAGGACAGACTGCGTCGTGTGGCTCTAGGTAAATGACATTTTTCCTTTGCACGTCTGACAAAAGAAAGCCCAGCCCTGGTCTGTTTAGACCTATTAAACTCTGCTGACCTCACCCTGCCAACTGCCTGAGACCCTGCCCAAGCACGACTGTGTGCAAGCACCCGGCTGATGGCAGCCAGACCTCGTATACCCGAGCACATTTGCTGAGTGGCCTTAGACTCAGCACTGGCATCAAGTGTGAACCTGCCTCAATCCAGTGAAAACTATTCGTCCATACCTGGTGTATTCATCCATACAACTGGAGTTCTATCAGAAACTCTTTTAGTGACATCATACAGAATGGGAGAACATACTTGCCAATGCTACATCTGATAAGGGCTTCAATAACAAAATTTATAAAGAAGTTCTAAAACTCAACACCGAAAAACAAACAGTCCAATTTTAAAAAAGGGCAGGCCCTGGCTGGATGGCTCAGTGGATAGGGTGTTGTCCTGGAACACAGAGGTCGCAAGTTTGATCTCCGGTCAGTTCATATATGAGAAGCAACCAATGAGTACACAACTAAATGGAACGAGTAGACATTTCCTTCTCTCTCTCTCTTTCCATGTCTCAGTCTCTCTATTCCTTCCTCTCTCAAATCAATTAAAATTAAAAATGAAATTTAAAAAATGAAAATAAAAATAAAAAATGAGCAAAGAACCTGAATAGACATTTATCCAAAGAGGACATAGATATGGCCAACAGACATATGAAATGTCACTAATTATCAGAGAAATGCAAATTAAAACCACAATGAGATATTACCTCACACCTGTCAGAATGGCTATCATCAATAAATCCACAAACAAGTGTTGACAAGGATGTGGAAAAAGGGGACCCTTGTGCACGTTGGGAATGTAGACTGTGGCAGCCACTGTGGAAAGCAGTCAGGAGTTACCTTTAAAAATTGAAAATGGCCTGACCAGGCGGTGGCACAGTAAATAGAGCGTCGGATTGGGATGCGGAGGACCCAGGTTCGAGACCCCGAGGTTGCCAGCTTGAGCGCGGGTTCATCTGGTTTGAGCAAAAGATCACCAACTTGGACCTAAGGTCACTGGCTCGAGCATCTAACAAATACTGAGGATGTGGTAACAGGCAGAAAGCTGGTAAGACTTGCTCCTTGCCCTCAGAAGCTAATCACTAGCTAGTTCAATGATTCCTGCAGGTACTTTCCTGTTAATAGCCCCCACAGGCCATTCCTATACTTGGTCTGCTGAAGGCCCGCCACAAGGCACATATGAGAAAGCAATCAATGAACAACTAAGGTGTCGCAATGCGCAACAAAAACTAATGATTGATGCTTCTCATCTCTTTGTTCCTGTCTGTCTGTCCCTTTCTCTGACTCTCTGTCTCTGTAAAAAAAAATTTTTTTTAATTTCAAAATAAAAATTGAAAATGGAACTGCCGGCCCTGGCCGGTTGGCTCAGTGGTAGAGCGTTGGCCTGGCGTGTGGGAGTCCCAGGTTCAATTCCCGGCCAGGGCACACAGGAGAAGCATCCATCTGCTTCTCCACCCCTCCCCCTCTCCTTCCTCTCTGTCTCTCTCTTCCCCTCCTGCAGCCAAGGCTCCATTGGAGCAAAGTTGGCCCGGGCGCTGAAGATGGCTCTATGGCCTCTGCCTCAGGCGCTAGAATGGCTCTGGTTGCAACAGAGCAACGCCCCAGATGGGCAGAGCATTGCCCCCTGGTGGACTTGCCAGATGGATCCCAGTTGGGCGCATGTGGGAGTCTGTCTGACTGTCTTCCCGTTTCCAGCTTCGGAAAAATACAAAAAAATAAAATAAAATAAAATATTAAAAAAGCCTGACCTGTGGTGGCGCAGTGGATAAAGCGTCAACTGGAAATGCTGAGGTCACCGGTTTGAAACCCTGGGCTTGCCTTGTCAAGGCACATATGGGAGTTGATGCTTCCAGCTCCTCCCCCTTCTGTCTCTCCTCTCTCCTCTCTCCTCTCTCTCTCTCTCTCTCTCTCTCTCTCTCTCTCTCTCTCCTCTCTAAAATGAATAAAAACAAAAAAAAATTAAAATATTAAAAAAAAAGTGACTATGACAGGGACTTGAAAATCTGCAAAAGCTGGGAATGTTCACCTTCGCCCAAGAGGGAATGCCAAGTAGCCATCATTAAGAATGAAAAAAAGCGCCTGACCTGTAGTGGCACAGTGGATCAAGCATCGACCTGGAATGCTGAGGTCGCCGGTTCAAAACCCTGGGCTTGCCGGGTCAAGGCACATATGGGAGTTGACGCTTCCTGCTCCTCCCCCCCTTCTCTCTCTATCTCTTTCTCCTCTCTAAAATGAATAAATAAATAAAAACAATTTTAAAAGAATGAAAAAAGGCAAATGTTCAGCCTTCTGAGAAAGAAGTCTCATTATAATCAAATTGGTGTTGTAGTACGTGAGGAACCTATAGTATTTTGTGAAGAAAAGGAAACACCTCAGCTTCCCAAAGCCTTAGCCAGATGCTGAACTAAAACTATGCAGATTAATTATCAGGAGACTCCTGGTAGATCAGCATGTATTTTACAAAGACGGTATGTCTGGGACCCCCATGGAGGCCACACAGCAGAGCACTTACCGGCACTGGCACCAGACTACCTGCACTCAAATCCCAGCTCCGCCACTCACTAGTCAAATACAGCTCTGTGATCTTGACCAAGTTATTTAGCCTCTTTGTGCCCCAACTTCCCCATAAGTAAAGTGGGGATAATAACATCTGCTTCTTGTGGCCCTGGCCGGTTGGCTCAGCAGTAGAGTGTCAGCCCGGCGTGTGGAAGTCCCAGTTTCGATTCCCAGCCAGGGCACACAGGAGAAGTGCCCATCTGCTTCTCTACCCTTCCCCTTCCCCTCTCTATCTCTCTTTTTCCCTCCCGCAGCCAAGGCTCCATTGGAGCAAAGTTGGCCTGGGCACTGAGGACGGCTCCATTGCCGCCTCAGGTGCTAGAATGGCTCTGGTTACAGCGGAGCAATGCCCCAGAAGGGCCGAGCATCACTCCCTAGTGGGCATGCCAGGTGGATCCCGGTCAGGGGCGTGCAGGAGTCTTTCTGCCTGCCTCTTCCCCTGCTTCTCACTTCGGAAAAATACAAAAAAAAAACAAAAACAAATAAAGATCTGCTTCTTAGGGTTGTCATGAAGATTAAATGTGAATGTATGTCAAGTGTTCAGAATAGAGCCTGGTACACATGAAATGTTGCATAAATAGGACTAACATTTTATTTACTACCTAAACTGGGATAATTCTGTGAATGAAAAGGGACAGAATAATTATATCAAGACTGCAAAACTGAGATGGGGTCAAGCAAACTAGGACAAATGGTTACCCTGTAAGTTAGAAGAAATGAGAAAATGTGACCAGAGTAAATCAGCCTCCTCTTTATATGGAGGCTGCCCACAGATGCAGGTACAAACGTTACCATCTGAATTATATTTTCGTGCACGCACACTGTTAGAGCTAAATGAGTATACTTAGTTGTTTTTGGGTTTTTTGCTATAAATGGTTTCAATTACTGTACCATCCAATAATGGCACGATCCCCTCAAGATTGATGACAGGCATCTAACAAATACTGAGGATGTGGTAACAGGCAGAAAGCTGGTAAGACTTGCTCCTTGCCCTCAGAAGCTAACCACTAGCTAGTTCAATGATTCCTGCAGGTACTTTCCTGTTAATAGCCCCCACAGGCCATTCCTATAGCAAATACATCAAAGCAGGAAGATATCTCAGAGAAATACTGGAAAATAAAGGCAGCTGTAAAAAAATAAAGACAGTAAAGAAGAGAGATAAAGGAGCATTTCATTATTTTTATACAGCACTGCCAAATAGTTTAAGACATTCTAGAAAGAAAAACAAAAATTCACAAAAAATATTTGTGGCAAATAGCTTTTGTTTTGGCCTATGCAGCATCCATTTCGCTTTCTTTGTAGAATCACTGCTCAATCTCACTGGAAATAAAAACTCAATTTGAAAGAAAACATACTGAGAGAAAGGGAGGCAGAGGAAAGAGAATGAATCAGAGAAATTGTTAATTGTGTGTAATAGCAGCTCAAAAAGAAAAAGAGCCCTCATGTTTTAAGGGCAGGTAATGAAATATTACAGAACAAATGATGTGACGTCTGTGATTGTTTTGAGACACTCAGGATTAGGAGAATGGGCGTGGATACAGAGCAGCCATGAATTTATGACTGTTGATGCCTAAGTGATGAGAACGTAAGAGATGACTGTTTTATTTTATTTAATTTTCTTTTGAGTTTAAAATTTTCATTATAAAATGATTTATTTTTGGTTCATGTACAATATGGCCCTAATTTCATAAAAACATTTATCTCTAAGTTTCTATCTGTATATATACATGGAAAGATATCTGGGATAATGAGAGTTCACCTAGTGTTAATAATGGTTATTTCTGTGTGCTGAGATTTGAGATACCGTCATTTCTTTTATTTCTGAACTTGCTACATTGTTTGAATTCAAAATAGTAATTATGATTTAGTTTCCGAAAAATAATAGGATTATATTTCTTAAACCCAAAGCCTAAAGTCAAATAAGATAAAATGTTAACACTGGCTAACTGTGCCTAGTGGAAACAAGAATGACTATTTTCTATTTGCATTTTTTGTATTATTTTTAATTTAAAAATTAATCATCAGTTTTTCATTGCGACACCTTAGTTGTTCATTGATTGCTTTCTCATATGTGCTTTGACCGCGGACCTTCAGCAGACCAAGTAACCCCTTGCTCGAGCCAGCAACCTTGGGTCCAAGCTGGTGAGCTTTTTGCTCAAACCAGATGAGCCCGCGCTCAAGCTGGCAACCTTGGGGTCTCAAACCTGGGTCCTTCCGCATCCCAGTCTGACACTCTATCCACTGCACCACCGCCTGGTCAGGCTTTAATTTAAAAATTAATCAAGTACTTATGAATATTCTCTAACATAAGGTTTCTTAATATTGGCACTACGAACATTTTAGGCCCAATAATTCTTTGCTGGGGGGACTGCCTGGTGCACTGTAGTGTTCAACACCATCCCTGCCCTCTAACCACTCTTACCAGTTATCACCACCACCACCCTACTGTCGTGGCAACTGAACCTGTCTGCAGATATCACCAAATATGCTCTGAGAGGATAAATCACCCCCCCAACTAAGAACCACTGCTCTAACATTTCATATATCTTAACCAAAGCATTCCCAAAACACAAATTTCCCAATCCTTAGGTATATCCTACATGTGTAATAATAATTACCAACACTATGTCACTTTCTCTCATTCTTAATTCAGTTACCATATACTCTACTTTTAGTTCAGATTACCTCAAGTGGGTAAACCAACACTGCTGATTTAATGATTCAATAAAAATTAACCTGCAACTGAAAACCAGACTAGATATAGTACTACACAACCATCAAGAATATAAGGGAAAGCATTAGAAGGTTATATAATCCAATTTTCTTAAAATGTACTACTCAGCCTCTGGTTAAACTAAACAGTCTGAAAACATGCCCCAAGGCAGAGTAATCATATAAACCAGTGGTCCCCAACCCCCGGGCCGCGGATCAGTACCCCTCAGCAGAGAAAAAATAAATAACTTACCTTATTTCCGTTTTATTTATATTTAAGTCTGAACGATGTTTTATTTTTTTAAAAATGACCAGATTCCCTCTGTTACATCCGTCTAAGACTCACTCTTGACCCTTGTCTCAGTCACGTGATACATTTATCCATCCCACCCTAAAGGCCGGTCCATGAAAATTTTTTTCTGACATTAAACCGGTCCGTGGCCCAAAAAAGGTTGGGGACCGCTGATATGAACATAAATCTCAAAGGATAAGACAGTTACCATCCAGCCTCCCATGAGAGCCACAGAGCAGCAGCACCAGCATGGCCCCAAAGCTACTAGAAACGCAGACTTGGCCCTGGACGGTTGGCTCAGTGGTAGAGCGTCGGCCTGGTGTGCAGAAGTCCCGGGTTTGATTCCCAGCCAGGGCACACAGGAGAAGCGCCCATCTGCTTCTCCACCCCTCCCCCTCTCCTTCCTCTATGTTTCTCTCTTCCCCTCCCGCAGTGAGGCTACACTGGAGCAAAGATGGCCCGGGCGCTGGGGATGGCTCCTTGGCCTCTGCCCCAGGCGCTAGAGTGGCTCTGGTCGCAACAGAGCGACGCCCAGGAGGGGCAGAGCATCGCCTCCTAGTGGGCATGCTGGGTGGATCCTGGTCGGGCGCATGCGGGAGTCTGACTGTCTCTCCCCGTTTCCAGCTTCAGAAAAATACAAAAAAAAAAGAAAAAAGAAAAAAAAAAAGAAGCACAGACTCCCAGCCCACCCCAGATCTACCAAACCAGAAACTGCATTATTCTGATGAGCTCTCCAGGTGATGTATATGCATGGTAGGTTTGAGAAGCAGTGACATAGCTGTTTACATACAAACTCACTTGAAGCTGAAATACAGAAATGATTCCTATAATATGGAGAACAAGTTTCTCATACCAAGAAAGATATCATAAAAACTGTATAATTACAAAATAGCCACAGGTAAAACGTAATGGAATTCACCTCTATCACCCCAAAAGAACTAACTATAATCATATAAGACCAAATGCCATATTTTAAAATCAAGCTGAGAAACACAAATAGTCCTTTATAATGGATCCCTCCCATTAAAAGAGAAAACTTTATTTACCTCTTCCAGTAAAGAGTAAAGCCAGTTTGAAGAGCAGAAAGCTAAGGTTCCTAAACCTGGCTGATTATCCTGGAATTTTTTTTTAAATAAAGATTTTTGGGACTTACTTCTAGATATTATGATTCAAGAGGGCTGAAAGACCATATTTTTAAAAACTATTTTAGCCACTTCTGATTAGTTCCATTTGAAAATCATCTTAAGAAGATAAAAAAAGATAGGTTTCTTTTTCATTACTTTTTAAAAATAATGGATATTCATTTGGTCTATTTCAAATAAGTAATACGTAAAAAGACTAAAATAAGGGACTAATCAGTCCTGAAGGAAAAAGTTTAGACAAAAGTGAGTTCATGTGGCCTCAATAATCCACACCTAGGAAACGTTTGGCTAGTCTACTCAGCAGTCACGTAGGCCCAGGAATAAAGAAATAATTTCTGAGTTTCTAGACTTGAACTCAATTCTAGAATGACTACAACTAGCAACCTCCTTCAGCATCATAGTATACATAGTAGGAGCTTAAAATATATATATTTAATGAAAAAATGATGAACATGATGGATTTTATGAAATAGCCTGCCCTGTGCAAGATAAGGTTGCATCAGGGCCTCTAGAAAGGTCTGGATTTCGAGAAAGAAAAAGGAGAGAGAGAAGTAAGAAAATAAAAGGGGGAAGAGGAGGAAGAAGAAGGAAAAAAGAACCCCAAGACAAGAATTTTAGTAGCAACCTAGTGACCTATTTTGTGAACCTGTCCATCTCTCCATCTGCACTGTCACTATCCTGCCCGAGGTGCTATCGCCGATTGGGGAGCTTTGTGACTGGTTCTCCCCACTTCCACTACTGACTCCCTTACTTCATTCTTGAAGTCGCAGACAGACTCATCTTTCCAAAGGTCTTTGAAAGAGAGCCAGTAACTAAAATAAGAAATGGCAAGTTCAGAACTCATCCCTCCAACAGACGAGGTTCTGAGTTCAGAAATGGCAGCTACAGCATCTGTCTCAGTCCATTCATGCTGCTATGACAAATGCCAGCACGTGTAGCTTAAAACAACAGAAATTTATTTCTCAGCAATTCAGGAAGCTGGCAGTCTGAGATCAGGGTGCCAGCCTGGTTGGGTGAAGGCTCTATTTTAGCCCCCCAGTTCTCGTTGTATCCTCACACACTACAAAGGGGCTTAAGGATGTCTCTGGAGCTGTTTTTAAGGCACTACTCCCATAAGGTTCCACCTTCATGACATGAGCACCAAAGGCCCCACCTATTACCTCTGGGGGTGAGGACTTCAGCATATGAATTCTGGGGGACACAAATATTCAGACCATGTCAGCATCCTTAAACCCAACATCCTTAAGCAAGTTCTTCCAGTGGTGTGACCTTGGCACAAATTCCAGACCTCTTCATTCCCTTGGTTCCTGCCCGTTTTCTGAATCAGATTCTCCAGTCTTTCCATCAGTGCTGTGAGGTGCTTGACAGCCTTCCAGTAAATTCTTTTTCTGCTTAAATTGGCTAGAAGTTGGGCCTATAATTCTCAACTAAGAACCTTTCCTAAAACAATACCATGCCTTTTTCCTTTTTATAAAAAAAATGACCTGTCACTCAGTAAGTTTAACCTTCCAAAACTGGGATAATTAAAAAGTAATTCTGAATGCTATTTACATCATCAACCTCATGAAAATAGCTTGCAAAGTGAACGAGTTTTACTTATTAGCTGATTAAATTCAATCCTCTACCTGCTCTGAACTTGCATCTCTGCAGCTAAACATGGCTGAAGAAACACACAATCATGTCACCTGGGTGTTCCCAGACTCCCCTTGTCTGGTCACTCTCGCCTTCCTCTTTCACACCTTCTCTCTCAAACATGCAGCACCTCGAACCCCATCCTCACTGTCAGCTGATGGCAACTGTTCTGTAACTTACTAAAAACACACAGGTAATCAGTATAGATCTTCCACACACACCCAACTATACATATACCAACCGCCTGCATCTGTTACCATATACATTACTCTGTCTTTCCTTCTATTACCTTGATTGAACTGTGTTCCTACGTCAGGCCTTTAGTTATGCATTAGCTTTCATATTCCCTACTACTATTTGAGGACATCAGTCCATCAACTGTTCTCTTTCTATCTACAGCATCACCAGTTGTCTCCTCTATACTGCACCATGGTCATCAGTGTTCAAAGAGGCTATTATCTTCCATTTTAAAACCCCTCACCTCTCCTTCTAGCTTTCATGCTGTTGCTCTACTCTCTTCTTCATGGCATACCTCTTTAAAAGACATGTCTATATCTGTGGTCTCCAATTATCTCCCATTCTCTCTCGAACACATACCAATCACTGCACTGAGGCATTCATGTCAATATGAATAATCTCCATGCTGGTAAACCCAATGGGTAATTCTCAGTCCTCACCTTAAGTTACTTATCAACAGCACCAGACCCCGGTGGTCCTTCTCCTCTTTTGAATACCCCTATTTGTCTTCTAAGACATCATTTTCTCCTCTTACCTCACAGGCTGCTCCTTCTCAAGTCTCTACTGGTGATCTACTTTATCACCCAACCTCGAAATGCTGAAGTGCCCCAGAATTTAGCCCTCTGAGATGTTCTCTTCTTCACTCATTCTGGAGGTGATAGCTGCACTCTCGTGGCTTTCAATACCTGCCCTACGCTGACAGCTCCCAAGTATTTAGAACGAACAGACTGGTCTTCTCTCCTAAATTCCAGTCTCCATTATCTAACCTCCTATTTGACGTCTCTATCTGGATGTTTCTAAGTGGCACTTCGAACTTAACATATTCAAAGCTGAATCCCAGTCATCCCCCCAACCCTTCTCTATTCACAGCCCCCACCTTCTCAGTGAAAGGCAACTCCACCCTCCCAGTTACTCAAGTACAGTTCATTCCAAATACAGCAGAAACACGATCCTTTTAAAATATCATATTCTATCTCTTTTCAGTTCAAAACCTTCACATGGCTTCCCATCTCAGTCTCGTTTTTACAAGGTCTCATATGATCAGACTACCACGATTATGTCCAAGACTTTATATCCTACTATCCTCAGTCACTCTGGCCTAGCCACTGGCCTCTGGGCGGTTCTTCAGGGGTCACCCTTTCAGAGATGCCTTGCCCAAGGTCATGTTCCACCTGAGGTAGCCGACATCCAGTGACTGATAGAGACAAGAATATAAAGGTAAAGCCATTTCAGCCAAATTCAGGCCAACTCTAGAAGGCCACTTGAGCTCCAGAGCTCACCATGGACTTAGCCAAGACTGTTGTTCAGGACTGCACCCTAGCTCAACGTCTTCCTGCTAAATCCTGACTCCCTTCCGACCCTGCTACAGGTGTTAACTATAAGGGCTCTCCTAAACATCCTGCACACTAAACTCTGTCTCAAATTCTGCTTCCTGAAGACTCCAATGTGACACAGTTTAAAAGAAAAATAACATGCTTGTTGTTAAAACTATTATAAAAACAAACCAAGAAACTATAAAAAATATAACAGATAGACCTACAAATATGCATTCACTCCTTCTAAGGAAATGGTTGCACAGTAGTAGAGTCCCCTCTTTTTATAACAGGGCATAAGACCAACCAGTAAAAACTTCTTCCTTGCATCCAAGTGTGGCCAATGAGATTTAAGCTGAAGTGATGAGCAAACTTCCAGAACTTGTCCTTAGAGGAATCAATGTGCCCTCTTCCCTCTGACCTTTCCCCCTTTTCGAATGGGAACAGAGACGTAATATTGAGCATCCTGAGCCATGCAGATGCGGGCACAAACCTAGTGACAACAGAACAACAAAAAAAAAGCAGCCTGGAAGCCCGTGAAGCCACCATTCGAGCCCTGGGCTGCTTAAACTGGATGATTACATGAGAAAAAACTAAGCCTCTATGTTGTTTAAACCTCCACAACTGGGGTCCCAGCTACAATGCTTCTGCTTTCTGTCCCCATCTCCCCCCAGCCCTGTGCTCTCACTCCACAGCCAGCACCTGCAGATCTTCCAGGAAGGCCACCACAGGCTGCTGGCACACCCTGGACAGGACGAGCCAAAGCTGTCCTCCCTGGGGCTCTAACTGATCCCCTCCTTCGTGGGTTCATTCCTGCAGTTCTGCTCATCAGTGAGCAGAAAGATTATATACATATTGACTTCTAGGAATGCCAAAAATAAAACTGATGCAGAGTTTATTAAAACCAGATAAATTATCTCTTCCTATTCTATTTCTTAATCTCCTGAAGATTTACAGACCTCAAAAATATTAATATATTTTATATGTATATGTACAGAATCATCAATATGTTAACATTAAAATAGACTTAAAGAGACATATAAAATTCATATTAAAAAAATTAAAATATTCTTCCCCAGAGTCTTGTGATTTAAGAAGGCAGAAAGAAAAGAAAGAAGGCCCTGGCCGGTTGGCTCAGTGGTAGAGGATCGGCCTGGCGTGCGGGAGTCCCGGGTTCGATTCCTGGCCAGAGCACACAGGAGAAGCGCCCATCTGCTTCTCCACCCCTCCCCCTCTCCTTCCTCCCTGTCTCTCTCTTCCCCTCCCGCAGCCAAGGCTCCATTGGAGCAAAGTTGGCCCGGGCGCTGAGGATGGCTCTGTGGCCTCTGCCTCAGGCGCTAGAATGGCTCTGATTGCGGCTGAGCAAAGCCTGGATGGGCAGAGCATCGTCCCCTGGTGGGCATGCCGGGTGGATCCTGGTCGAGCGCATGCAGGAGTCTGTCTGACTGCCTCCCTGTTTCCAACCTCAGAAAAATAAAAAATAAAAAAAGAACTGTTGTACAAATTCTATGTGATTGTTATTCTCTAATTGAAGCTTCTCATTTCCAAGTAATATCTTCTGTTATTGCCAAAGTATATTTTGAGTATTTCAGAAGGGGTATGTTACTTGAAATAAATGTACATATCAAAAAAGAAGAGTTGATGGGTGTTTCATGAACCTCCAAGAATTAAAATAACAGTCAACAAGCAATAGAAATTTAAATACTAACATTATTTAAGAATACGGATAGAGCATCATCCTGGTGTGCTGAGGTAGCAGGTTCGATCTCCAGTCAGGGTACATACAAGAAGCTATCAATGAGTGCACTACTAAGCGGAACAAAATGGAACAATGAGTTGATGCTTCTCTTTCTCTCTCTCACTCAAATCAATGGAAAAAAAATTTTTTTTAAAGAATATATTTAAAACATAACTGAAACTATAACAATAAAAATTATCTCTTATTGGATGATATATCCAGATTGTAAGCATAACGAATCTAATAAAGCAGTGCAACATTTGTTTTGCACAAAATGACTCTCCTGGTACATAAATCAAACAGAAGCCTTTAAAAGACAAACTCTTATTAATGACAAGATTGTTTTAAATTCATTTAGAACTGTTCAATGTTACTTATCAGAAATTAGGAAGACTGATAATCTATAACACTGTAATTTAAAGATGCTAAACTGAGGCATGGCAGTGAGATGCAGTTGCATTGCTGGCAAATGAAGAAAGGAAGGAGGTCAGATGTGGAGGTAACTTCTATGGTGGTGTTTTTCCTATTTGTGCAATGCTAAGGGAAATCTCCAATCTAGTTATTAAACTTTCAGTCTATCTGAGGTAATAGCTATTATGCCAAAGAAATTACACAGGCTAGAGTTGGATATCTGAGGGTTCTGTTGTCTTAGCAGAAGATAATTCCTGGGTTTGTGTTATGTGCTCTTATCCCTTAATCAGCAAGTACACCTACAATATCAAAACTCTCACTCCTGTTTCTATTTCTTCTCATTTGGCACAATCACAAATT
Organism: Saccopteryx leptura; assembly: GCF_036850995.1. Classification (NCBI taxonomy): domain Eukaryota; kingdom Metazoa; phylum Chordata; class Mammalia; order Chiroptera; family Emballonuridae; genus Saccopteryx; species Saccopteryx leptura. Next base: position 10,445,468 of record NC_089504.1, on the reverse strand, counting down.
AAAAAAACAAAACAAAACAAAAACCACCATTACCCTAGATAAATGTGTCCAATATTGCCTTTGACACAAACATTTTAACTTACAGGAGATTTTCTTGAGATGTAGACGTGACTGCAGGATTTTTGGCTTATTTTACCCAGCATAATGTCTTCTAGGTTCATCCATATAGTAGTTTGTGTCAGTATTTCATTCTTTTTACAGTTGAATAATATTCCATTATATGTGTAGAACATATTTTGTTTATCCATTCAGCCATGGATGGATATTTGGGTTGTTTCCACCATTGGCTATTCGAGTGTTGCTTCTATGAACAATGGCACAGACATATCTGTGTGAGTCCCTGCATTCATTTCCTTTGGGTATATACCAGAAGTGGAATTGTTGGATCGTATAGTTTTTCTATGTTTAAGTCTTTGGGAAACTGCCATACTTTAACATACAATTCTAAAATACAAACATAAGTGTGTTTTACAGATCCACAAGAAGTTGCTCTGGTCTCTTGTGTTGACTGCTCACACTGATTACATTTACCTTAAAACTGTAACTTGTAACACATTTGTCACAAGCAGCCCAAGATTTCACATTTGGAAGGGAAACAACAGTAATAGTATGTATTACGTCTGTGGTCCCCAACCCCCAGGGCCGCAGACCGGTACGGTCCGTGAGCCGTTTGATACCGGTCCGCAGAGAAAGAATAAATAACTTACATTATTTGTTTTATTTATATTTAAATCTGAACAATGTTTTATTTTTAAAAAATGACCAGATTCTCTCTGTTACATCCGTCTAAGACTCACTCTTGATGCTTGTTTCGGTCACGATACATTTATCCGTCCCACCCTAAGGGCCGGTCCGTGAAAATATTTTCTGACATTAAACCGGTCCGTGGCACAAAAAAAGTTGGGGACCACTGTATTACTTGACCAAACAATGGTGCAGTGGATAGAGCATTAACCTGGGATGCTGAGGACCCAGGGTCGAGACCCAGAGTTTGCAGGCATGAGCATGGGTTCATCTGGCTTGAGTGTGGGATCATAGACATGACCCCATGGTCGCTGGCTTGAGCCCAAAGGTCACTGACTTGAAGTCAAAGGTTGTTGGCTTAAGCAGGGGTCACAGATTCAGCTGGAATCCCCCAGTCAAGGCATGTATGAGAAAGCAATCAATAAACAACTAAAGTGCCACAACTATGAGTTGATGCTTGTCATCTCTCTACCTTCCTGTCTGTCTGTCCCTGTCTGTCTCCCCCCCTCTTTCATTAAAAAAAAAAAAAGTATCACTTATTGATTAATTAGTAAGTGCCAGATTAGGAGCTAAGAGCTTTACACACAATAAAAAATACACAACACCAGCCAGCCAAGAAATTAAAGCACAATCTTTTCCTAAATGTTTTTCTCGAAGTGTTAACAGTTGGTATGAAAGGGGGAGGGGTGGAGTCAATTGGTTAAACAGTTAAGATTTTATTCTGAGGATTTTTCTGACTTTAATAAAATAATACACACTGTGACTTTCCAAGAGGGAATATATTGGGCCATCATTCAAATTGGCTTTTGTTGAAGATCATGTCGCAGGAATGTTCTCATCTAGGGCAAGGTTCTTAACCACAGCTCTCTTGGCATTTGGTCTCAGATCATTCTCTGAAGTAGAAGCTGTCCCGTACATTGTAGGATGCTTAGCAGCATCCCTGTCATCTACACACTAGATGCCACTAGCAGATTTCCCAACTTACAACAAACAAAAACATCTCCAGACACTGCCAAACATCTCTTGAGAGGCAAAAACCACCCTCAGTTGAGGACCACTAGTCTGTTATTATCTCAAGTTCATTCACCATTTCCTCACTTAAGTGGAGACCATTAGACATGAATTCCTCATTTTCTCCTCCTACCTCAAACTGCCTTCCTCCTTTCCTCCTCTTTTACCAAAGAACTAAGAACAGCTGCTCCTCTTAGCTGCTACCTGTGCACTGGTTCCATTCCCACTTGCCTCAGACCACAACCTGCCCAAATTATCATCTGGCCAGGATGTTTAATTTCTCCCTCAGATTCCAAACAAGCGAACCCAAACCCTTTCTTCTCCCTCTCCTTCTCTATACAACTAAGTCTTCATAGGGATCCACCTGATACCTGTGGCCTCCGCTTTTCCTCACCTCGCACTATGTTCAATAAAGTCTGGGTCTACAACCATTTATCTATTCCCTCCAAGATCAAGACCTCCTGCCCAGGCCCATGGTTTCCTCGGGGTCTATCCACTACATGACACCACCTGGTGTTTAAAATATTTTTGAATGGTGCTTGCTTCAGCAGCACATATGCCAAAACAGGAGTGATACAAAGATTGGCACAGCCCCTGCCAAAGAGGACACATCAATTCTTGAGGTCCGTATTTTGTGCATGGCCCCAGTGTCCTCCCACACTGCTGATTAGCTCAGAAGAAACAATGCCAGTCAAAGCAAGATGTGTAGCATTCAACAGAAAAATTGTGATTATTCACTATAAAAATATTAGTGTAAGGCAATGTCTGAAGTGAAAAACGTATTATGAACTTCTGAAGAAAATATTTGACCTGGTAAGCGGCCTAACTCTTGAATTTCATGACATGACATTCGTCTCCTAGTTTTGTTTTGATGGCTTTCTCTGGCCATTTCTGTTTCTTCTGCATCCGCTAAATATGGGTCATCCTTTGGGGGTGATTTTCAGTCTTCTTCTGAATGATTTCCATGGCTCCAAACACCCCTAGAATTCTCTGTTTATCTTGGACTCCATATTATATTCCAAGCTCCAAATTGGGATATTTTTAAACAGCAAGCTGGCAGAATTTTGAATAAAAGGAAGTAGAAATAATAACATAAACAGTAAAAATAACTACTACCAAAAAAATGCCATCTCCATGCCAGGCAGTAAAGAAAATAGTTTATAAATCCTACCTCATTTGATTTACTCAACAACTCCAGGGAGTAAGCCCTACTATTCCAACTATACAAATGAGGTTACAATCCCAGAGAAGTAAACTTTCTCACATAGCTGATGAATTATAAACATAGGATTGGAACTAAATCTTACTTTAAGGCCAATTTTCTTAATCAAGTGATACTGTTTCATCTTTTATACTTCTCCTGAAAATTCAATTTTCTTAAGGTTTTCCTGATTTTCACAAATGTAAGGGGTAACTTAAGGTCAATATTGTAAACTGTACACTCTTGGCCTCTGTACCAAAGGAAACATTAATATTCTAAGAATTCTAGAGCTAAAAGAAAGTCAGCATTACATAGTTCACTGCCAAGCCTGCAGGCAAAACTGGATCTAAACCATCCAGACAGATGGGTATCTTCTATTTTTAATGACATCTAGGAAAGGAGATTCTTGCCTACTAAATTTAGATTGCAAGCCAAAGGGAGAAAGCAAATCTAATTTTATGCTCCGTATAGCTACACCTTCACATACAGTTGGCAATATGTTTCCCAACAGGATTTTCACAAGTAGAAATGGATACTTAAAAACTACAATAAAAAAATAAAGCCAGTCACTTTAAAATTTTTTAAAAACCAGTCACTAGAGAGGGATTCAACTGGACTCTTCAAGCTGACAAGAGAACAAAACTGTTCTAGTCTAAAGTATAAAGGAGCTGGCACCATATTCTCATTATAATCCATGTGGCAGAAGTGACTGGAAAAATGGCAAAGAAGTTTCTAGTATGAGGTATCCATGTTACATGGCTGTTACTAGTTTCAAAAAGTCAATTCCAAATGTTACTGGAAAAGAATCATGAATGCATCTGAAGTCAGTAGCATTTTGAGGTACTATAGTTCTACTCTTGCTATCAATTCCTCTAGGCCAGGGATCGGGAACTTATCACTCGCGAGCCAGAGGTGGCTATTTTGATGGCTGCATCTGGCTCGCAGACAAATCTTTAGTAAAAAAAAAAAATAATGTTAAGCTTGATCTCTGGTGGCGCAGTGGATAAAGCGTCGACCTGGGAACACGGAGGTCGCCGGTTCAAAACCCTGCACTTGTCTGGTCAAGGCATATATGGGAGTTGATGCTTCTTGCTCCTCCCCCCCCCCTCACTCTCTCTCTCCTCTCTAAAATGAATAAATAAATAAATAAATTTGTAAATAATGTTAAAAATATAAAACATTTTCATGTATTAAAATCCATTCATTTCCTACCGCTCATGTTCATGGTTGTGGGTGGCTGGAGCCAATCACAGCTGTCCTCCGGGACAACACCAAATTTTTATTGGATAATGCATAACATACACGGTTGTATGGCTCTCACGAATTATATTTTAAAATATGTGGCGTTCATGGCTCTCTCAGCCAAAAAGTTTCCCGACCCCTGCTCTAGGCTTTAGGATTCAAATACTTCACAATCCCCCCAAAGATTCCAGTCTAATTCTGCAAGTCAGATTATCTTTGCTGGCTCTCAATATAATAGGAAAAACAAACAGCCTGACCAGCAGTGGTGCACTGGAGATAGAACATCGACCTGGGACGCTGAAGAACCAGGTTTGAAACCCCAAGGTTGACGGCCTGAGCACAGGCTCATCCGGCTTGAGCACAGGATCCCTGGCTTGAACCCAAAGGTCACTGGCTTGAGCCCAAGGTCGCTGGCTGGAGCCCAAAGTTGCTGGCTAGAGCCCAAGGTTGCTGGCTTGAGCAAGGGGTCACTGGCTCCACTGGAGCTGCCTGGTCAAGGCACATATGAGAAGCAATCAATGAAAATCTAAAGTATGGCAACTATGAGTTGATGCTTCTCATCTCTCCCTTCCCGTCTCTCCCTCTCTCTCAAAAAAGAAAATAAAAAGAAAAACAAACAAGCAAAAATTAACAAACACTGCAAAATAAAGAGATTTCTGACAGTGTGCTTTAGTTAAAAAATTCTGACCCTGGCCAGTTAGCTCAGTCAGTTAAATGCATCATCCCAAAACAACAAGGTTGCAGGTTCAATTTCTGGTCAGGGCACACATGGGAAGCAGCCAATGCGTGCATATCTGAGTGGTACAGCAGATGAATGTTTCCGTTTCCCTTCCCCTCTCTCTTCCTTCATCTCTCTGTCTCACTGAAAATAAGTAAGAAATTAAACCCTGGCCAGATAGCTCAGTCAGTTGGAGCATCATCCCAGAGTGCAGAGGTTGCCAGTCCGAATGCCCAGTCAGGGCATATACAGGAGCAGCTTTCCACGTTCCTGTCTCTCCCTCCCTGCCTCTCAAAAAAAATAAAAAAATTCTTTGCACTGTTTATTACAGAAAGATAAAATCTCTTTAAGATAATTATCTTGAAGAAGATACTGGCTAGAGCTGACACAAACGTTTAATTGGCCTTCAGTCAAATACTTTCCCAAATTAACCATCTGAGCGTACATCTTCACAAAGTTAGGAGGGCTTTAGCATTACTTCAAATAACATAATCCCTAGGTCAAATGTACCACAAAATTAAGTTTATCCTTTTTTATAATGATTAAAGGAAACTGAAGCCCTGGCCAGATAGCTCGGTTGGTTAGAGCTTCGTCCCAATGTACAAAGGTTGTGGGTTCAATCTGTGGTCAAGGCACACACAAGAACAGGCTGTTTGTGTGTCTCTCCCTTCATCTCTCCTAAGTTTTGACCTCCAAAATCACATAAAAATGTAGCACAGACTAGCAATAAATGAAAGTGGATAAAGCTAGGGAAATGTTTGTATAAAATTACAATAGTGTTGGTGCAATTCCAAAAAACCAGGTCATGACTCAACCATTTTTTAAAATAAATATTCATCAAAAATAGCAAATGTCAAGGATAAGATGAAAATACTGACCTGAACCAATCAGACACAACCATCAAATACCTTTCTGAAATTCATGTTGTTTCCAAAAAGAGAGCATCCATTTTTCTTTTTTTTTTTTTTTAATATTTCTATTTATTGATTTTAGAAAGAGAGGAAACAGGAGAGAGAGAGAGAGAGAGAGAGAGAGAGAGAGAGAGAGAGAGAGAGAGAGAGAGAGGAACATCAATTTGTTCCTGTATGTGCCCTGACAAGGGATCAACCCGCAACCTCTGCACTTTGGGACAAAGTTCTAACCAACCGAGCAATCGGGCCAGAGCAAGCATCCACTTCTTCCTAAGCGATAATGAGGTGGGACACTTGTTGCCAAAACAGTTCCTTCTCTTATTATTTGTTTAGTGAGTGATTTGACAATGAACTAGAATTAAAGAGACAAGGTTTTATTTTGTCAAATTCAAATTTTATAATCATTGTTTTAACCCACCTAAGAATCTGTTACAAGCACAAAGCATGCATTTCAAACACACCATCTTCAAATATAAATCAAAATTACCTATCCCCCCTAACCCTAGAACAAACAACAAAAATGTCACCTTATATCTGGCCACACAGTAGCCACTTCATAATGCCCAGTTTGACTTGGTATCTGCTGGCAGCTCGTGTCATTTTTGCCCTCAGCTGCTTCTCTGTCATCACCTGATCAGGAGTGGCTCACTGCCTTATGAGTCCACATTCTTCATCACAAAACAAGCTTTTATTCGTCATGAGAGCAAACCGTTTATAACACTAGGGTATTCTTTTTTGTAACAGCTTAAGTGAGATATGATTCACATACCATACAGCTCTTTAAAGTGTACAACTCAGTGGTTTTTAGCACATTCACAAAGTCTGCATTGATCATCATTATCTAATTCCAGAAGATTTCATCATTGCAAAAAATAAATTTCATACCCAATAGCAGTCACTCCCCAATTCCCATACCCATAAGCTTGACAACCATTAATCTACTTTCTTTCTCTATGGATTTGTTAGGCAAGATATCTTTATTATATGCGGCTTAAGTGTCTGTTTGTCGCCGATAACTTATTGGTTGCTTGCGTAACCGTACTAGCCAATGGGGTGAAGTTGCCACGGCTGAACGCAAATTGAGCGTGTCAGGGGGAAGGTGAACATTTGTTTGCATTGGCAATCATCTGTTTTACATAAAAACTACGTCTTAAGGTAATTTCTTTTAAGAATGCCTCCTAGAAAATACAGCACTGAAGAGGAGAGAAAAGGAGCTAAAGCTGCACAAAAACGGCTTTCTCGACAAAAAGAAACCACTGAGCAGAGAAAGACAAGGCTTGCTTCAGCCGCAGAGCAAATGCGTCTTTCTCAGCAAAATGAGACTGATGAGCATAGAGAAACAAGGCTTGCCTCAGATGCAAGACAAAAAAGCCTGTCTCGACAAAATGAGTCCCTTGAACAAAGGCAGGAGAGAAATGCAAAAAAAATGACAGAGTAATGCTGACCGAAACGCAAAAAGGATTAAAACAGTTTCAAACGGAGAAACTTTAATTTTTGAGCATTCCTCTGGTGACATGAATATTAAATGTGAACACTGTCAGTCCTTAAACTTCAAGTTAGAAACTAATCGATTTGACCATGGCAAGAAAGGATTTTCTCAATGTTGCAAGTATGGAAACATTGTAGTTCCACTAATTGAGAATTATCCACCACTAATTGGTGGTCCTCTGCAAGGTGAGCTTAAAAATGATGGAAAGATCTACACAAGAAATGTTGTGTACAAAGAGATCTTTGACATGTGAATTAACATTTTATTATTTAAATCACCTTTATTTATTGAGCTAGCGGTGGCTCTTAAGAAATGTACCGCCAGTGGTTTCCTTCATTGCACTCTACTTTAAGCAATTAAGCAAGTAGAAGGGGGAAACCCCGTGGGGCACTAAGCAAAGGGGTGTCCTAGCCGCCTGCCCTGGGTAATTCAGTTTGAATTAGCAGACACCTTTGCACAAATCATTTTAATTACAATTTATAATATCTAGAACAGCGGTCATTTCATATGACCGCCGGGCTTTCTAGTTTCATATAAATGGAATCATAGTATATGTGAACTTTTGTGACTGGCTTCTTTCACTTAGCACAATGTTTTGAAGATTCATCAATGTTAGAACATGTATCAGTACTTCATTTGTTTTATGCATACATAATATTCCACTGTAGAGATACATCACATCTTATTTATCCATTCATTGGTTGATGAACATTTGTGTTGTTTCCACTTCTGAACTGTTATGAATAATGCTGCATTGAAAATGTGTGTATGATTTTTTTAAAAATTGATTTTAGAGAGAGAGAGGGATGGATAGAAACAGGAACATCACTCTGCTCATATGTGCCCCAAAAAGGGATCAAACCGGCAACCTCTGAGCTTCGGGACGATGCTCTAACCAAGTGAGCTATCCAGCCAGGGCATGTGTGTATGAATTTTCGTGTGGACATATGTTTTCATTTTTCTTGAGTATATACCTAGAATGGAATTGCTGGGCCATATGGTAGCTCTATGTTTTTACCCTTGTGAAGAACTGCCAAGCTGTTTGTCAATGCACATGCTTTATTTTACAACCCCATCAGCCATATAATGAGGGTTCCTATTTCTCTGTATCTTCACCAATTGTCTTTTTTTTGGTAACAGCTATCCAACTGGCTATGAAACAGTATCTCACTGTTGTTCTGATCTACATTCTCCTAATAACTAATGGACACATGGAAGTGAAGTAGTAACCTACCCAAACATACAGATCTAATACCTGGCAAAGCCCTAGCTCTAATTCACGATTCAAGACTGTTCCTACATGTAGGCCACAATCAATTCAACATTTCTGTAAAAAATTCTCAAATTAAGTGGCAATTTTTTTTCTTCAAAGAGCTTTTTAATGCTGTTACATATTGCATGCATTTTTAAGTCATTAATGTCAACATTCTATGATCCAGAAGTAAACCACACTGATTTTAAGACTTTGGCATACAACAGAGGGACAAGGACTGCCTATAACTGACATGACAAAACAACCATGTCTATTCCTCTCAGAGTTCTATAACCTTAGTCTAAAACATAACTGAATTTCAAGGGGCTCTCAGAAGGGCAGAGAGGAGACACCAATGCAGGAGCACCCATTAGGCGTACATTAAATAATCTCATCATAACCTCTCAATTCTGAGAACCTAAAAGCTATTCTTATTGCATTTAAAGTGTCAGCACTACTTCTATTCTCTGAACCACAGTGGCCCTCAAAGCAGCCAACAGTTTCACTCTTGCTGGCAGTGAACTAAAAGCTGACACACTAACTGTCAGAAGCCACCTGGTGGTAAGAAAAACAAGGCCACATTTAAGATTTCAAGTAACTAATACAACAGTAATTAAGGGACAGGTTCTATTTCCCCAGGTGCTAATGTTCCGGTTACCTTTATGACACTGGAAAAATTACCTGTATACTTCAACCAGACCTGCCACATTCCCCATATATAAAGGAATACAAATAGGTATCCTTCAGTATATCTGAATGTATACAATAGAAATGGGAAGTGCTACTGTAAAAATAAAGAGAGCCACAGATAAATACTTGAACACAACTGCTTAATTTACATGTTCTATATTTCCATTTTTGCCACAGAAAAAGAAATTACTCTATTTCATCCCTAAGAACGTAAAACTCATCTCCTAAAATATTTCCAAACCTTAATCTCAGAACATGTACACCTTGTAGTAAAAGGATATAGATACATTCATATTTATTCAATACGGTCTTAGAAACTTTCCTGACTTTTGTTTTTAAAACTTTTAAAGTTTAAATTATGTAAGTATGAGTAACTCTGTCTATTCAACATAAAAGTGTGATTTAAAAAATATAAGCACTGCAAGATTCATTTCCAATAGCCTAGCCAACCAGTAACATTTTTTAGCATCATAAGCTTTATTTCCTGCCTGACATCCTCAGGGATCTAGTTTGACAGCTCTCCTGTACAATTTCTACTACAAGTCTTCTCTGGCCTCTCTTGGCACATGTGAACTGCTTCTAGGTAATGTTTCTTTTGGCAACAGAGGACATACTTTATAGAAACAGACCTTCAACTGAACCCTTTCCACTCAAAGTCACATTTTTCCCTAACATGTGAATCTGAAACCCCTCTAACAACTAGATACATTTGATGGTACTGATGTTACAGTCACCAATCTCCCCGTTAACAGAATTCAATTACAATCTCTCCTGAATAGAAATAAAAAAATGGTTTTGGTAAATCATATTCTGAACTAGAGTCATTTTTCTTTCAATTGCTCTAGAATAATAGACAGATACACATTCTACAAGGTTTTAGGAAATAAAAATAAAATTGAGTAAATCTAGAAAACAACAATATTAATGGCACTTCTAAAGTTGAAGAATTATATCTTCTTTCCTTTTTTTTTTTCTTTCTCTCTTCTTTTCCAAGGGAAAGGAGGGGAGATAGAGAGACAGACTCCCGTATGTGCCCCGACCGGGATCTACCCAGCAAACCCCATCTGTAGTTGATGATCTGCCCATCCAAGGCCATGCTCACAACGGAGCTATTTTCAGCACCTGAGGCGAAAACTCCTCAGAGCCATTCTCAGTACCCTGGCCAATGTGCTTGAGCCAATTGAGCCATGGATGCCAGCAAGGAAGAGAGAGAAAGAAAAAGAAGTGGGGGTGGGGGTGGAAAAGGAGATAGTCGCTTCTCCTATGTGCCTCAGAATCAAACCCAGGACTTCCACATGCAGGGCCAACACTCCACCACCGAGCCAACCGGCCAGGGCCAGAACTATACCTTCAGTTCACTAGTCAATATATACTCTAATGAACACTAGCCCACTGCCAAAGAGGTAAAATATACAGTTTAGAGTCTGACAGAGCCCAAATGAAATAATGAAGCAACTACTTAAATCAACATCTCTCCTTAAAATCTCAATACAAACCCCAAGTATGCTTTAATTTAATTCGAGTATCTATTTGGCCCTAAGCCTCAGGTAATACTGTTTTATCAGAGACAGAACCTGCCTACTAGTTTATAATCTACTGGGGAGGATAAAAGGATACAAATATAAAAGTATATATTATGGTGATATAACACACTGTGGAAAAGCACATGACAAAAAGGTTTACTCATTATTAGATGTATGACTTTGAAGAGACTATTTGTCTTCTTAGAAAAACAGCTGATGAAAACTGAAACAAAAACAAATGAAAAATCTGAAGAGTTCTATAACTATTAAAGAAATAGATTTGTAATTAAAAGGTTTCCCAAATGAAATCACCACACAGCTTCTTCACCGGAGAATTTGTCTTACCATTTATGGGGAAAAAAAGCACCAATATTATGCAAGCTTTTCTAGGAAAAAAAAAGGAACATTTCCCAGAACATTTTATAAACCATGATAGTCTTGATGTCAACACCTGAAGAAGGGCAGTATATGAACAAAAACATAGATGCAAAAATCCTAAAAAAATATACTACTAAATTTAATTGAGCAACATATAAGAAAGGATAATGCATCACAACTAGTAGGATTTATTCCAGAAACTCAAGGTTGATTTAACATTAGGAAAAAAAGTCAATCAATGTAATTTAATACACATTAACAGAAGGAGAAAAAAATCATTTAATCATCTCAATAGATACAGTAAAAGGAAATTTGATAAAACTCAACACCCACTCAGAATTTTAAAAAACATCTCCAGGACTTCCACTTCTGTCCAAGATACAGTAACAGGAACCAGATTTATTCTCCCATATAAAACAACTTAAAGAAAAAAAAACAAAATAAACAGTGGATTTTTATTTTCTTTTTTCTTTTCCAAGTGAGAGGAAGGGAGATAGAGAGATAGACTCCCACCCGCACCCTGACTGTGATCCACCAGCAGCTGATGCCCATCTGGAGACATGTTAGCAAACGAGCTATTTTTAGCACCTGAGGTGGAGGCTCCTCTGAGCCATCCTCAGCACTTGGGGTCAATGCACTCAAACTAATCAAGCCATGGCTGCAGGAGGGGGAGAGAGGGAGAGGGAGAGAGAGAGGGAAAGAGAGAGAGAGAGAGAGAGAGAGAGTGAGTGTGTGTAAAGGAGGAGTGGGAGGGAGAAGGGTGGTGAAGCAGATGGTCACCTCTCCTGTGTGCTCTGATTGGGAATCAAACCCAGGACATCCACACACCAGGGCCAACATTCTACCACTGAGCCAACTGGCCCAGGCCAATAAATAATACTTTTGAAGACACTGTATATCAGGCAACAAAAAACTGATCTCTTTTTTTCTTTTCTTCAGATTTTATTTATTGATTTGAGAGGAGAGAGAGAGGGACGGAGAAGAGGAAGAGGGAGATGGGGGGAGAGAGAGAAGTGGTGAGAGTGGGGAGAGAAGGAGCAGGGGGCAAGAACTGATCTCTGAGGACAAAAAAGGTGAGTCTTAGAATTGCCCCAGCTCACTGCCTTGAGAGCATGTCCAGTATATGGTACAGGAGGGGGAACCCAGGCAGCCCAGTGAATATCCTAAAGATAGAGCTGAGAGTCCAGGGAAAACAAGGCAGCTAGAGTTCACAGGGCAGGATACTGTAAAGCAGGGTTCGGGAACCTGTGGCTCGCGAGCCAGATGTGGCTCTTTTGATGGCTGCATCTGGCTCACAGACAAATCTTTAATAAAAAAAAACACATTAAAAATATAAAACATTCTCATGTATTACAATCCATTCATTTCCTACCGCTCATGTTCATGGTTGCGGGTGGCTTGAGCCAATCACATCTGTCCTCCGGGACAACACTAAATTTTTATTGGATAATGCGTAACATACACAGGTCGTTGTATGGCTTTCAGGGAATTACATTTTTAAAATATGTGGCGTTCATGGCTCTCTCAGCCAAAAAGGTTCCCGACCCCTGTTGTAGAGGGAAAGCTGCACAGAGAGAAAATGCTGCAGATCTGTGCGAAGTATCTATTTAGTTCACTGAACACCCATCAGCCCACGTGTAGAGAAAAATACGGGAGGCCCTGGCCGGTTGGCTCAGTGGTAGAGCGTCAGCCTGGCGTGCAGGAGTCCCGGGTTCAATTCCAGGCCAGGGCACACAGGAGAAGTGCCCATCTGCTTCTCCACCCCTCCCCTTCTCCTTCCTCTCTGTCTCTCTCTTCCCCTCCCGCAGCCGAGGCTCCACTGGAGCAAAAGATGGCCCGGGCGCTGGGGATCCGGCTCCTTGGCCTCTGCCCCAGGCGCTAGAGTGGCTCTGGTCGCGACAGAGCAACGCCCCAGATGAGCAGAGCATCGCCCCCTGGTGGGCGTGCTGGGTGGATCCCGGTCGGGCGCATGCGGGAGTCTGACTGCCTCCCCATTTCCAGCTTCAGAAAAATACAAAAAAAACAAAAAACCAAAAAAAAAAACAACAAAAAAGAAAAATACTGAAAACAGAGAAAAGAACCACCCAGGAGGATTAGAAGGAACAGTGCCTGGAGCTTACACAGGGCAACAATAGTGCCTTTTCCTACCAGCTAGACTTAGAAACCCTTATAATTCCTTGGTAGAGTATTCAGAAGGATCTTGCCATAATAGCAGAAAATGATATGCCCTAGTGATGATATCCCTAAACGCTGCTCTGGCCCAACCTAACAAAGCTTAAAACCAAGACCCAAAATAATCAAAATATTTCCAAATAATTTAACTGCACCCCAAGAAAAATCTCCAGAAATTTATAAGAAAAAAAACAAAACTCCAGTCCCTCTATAATGTCCAGCACCCAATCAAAAATTATCAGGCATCCAAAGAAGCAAGAAAATATGACCATCAATGATAAGAAAAATCAGCCAATCATAACCAAGCCAGAACTGTCATTAAAGTAGTAATAGCTATAGGTATAAGCAAACTTTTTCTGTGAAGGTCCAGATAGTAAATATTTTAGGCTTTATGGGCCAGTCAGTCTTGACCCCTCAGCTCTGCTGTTGGACAGAAGTCTTGAACAAGCTCATACCATGACAAAAAGAATATATAAATGACCAGTTAATATAAAGGTACTTGACTTCATCAATCATAGAGGAATGCAAGTTAATACCACATTGTATGCCAGTAGAAACAAGAACACTAAGTACCTAGATCTTGATTTTTAATACCATTTCCAATAAAAGGAAACAGAGTTCCTTGGAGAAATGTCTGAGTCTATGACCAAAGCAAAAATAATGAGCCTGGAGAATCCTGCAGTGCCAGAAAGTAAGAAAATGCTGAAGAAATTATTTTTTAAACCCACAATGATAGGAATATGTCAAAGGACAACAGCAGCCAACTGAAGAGCTCCCAATGGCCAAGCTGGACCAATTTCAGCAACAACAAAAATGAAGTAGTATTGGATTATAAACCAAAGTATAAAAAAAACATGTGTCCAATTATATAATTGAATAGGCAGACAAATAAATAGGTGGAGAATAGATGAATCCTGTGAAGAATTTTTTTTTTTTTAACAGAGACAGAGAGAGGGAGTCAGAGAGAGGGATAGATAGGGACAGACAGACAGGAACGGAGAGAGATGAGAAGCATCAATCATCAGTTTTTCTTTGCGACACCCTAGTTGTTCACTGATTGCTTTCTCATATGTGCCTTGACCGGGGGGCCTTCAGCAGACCGAGCAACCCCTTGCTCGAGCCAGCGACTCTGGGTCCAAGCTAGTGAGCTCTGCTCAAACCAGATGAGCCAGCGCTCAAGCTGGTGATCTCAGGGTCTCGAACCTGGGTCCTCCGCATCCCAGTCTGACGCTCCATCCACTGCGCCACCGCCTGGTCATGCTGAAGAAAACTTTTAAATAATTTATGTACTTTGCCTTCAAGAAAGTGAAGCATCACTCCCATTCTTTAAGAGTGGACTGCATAGAGTGACTTCCTATCAAAGAATACAGTATGAAAAGTGGAATAAAGGAGTAACTTCACAGTTAAGAAATTTGATGAACGCCTGACCTGTGGTGGCGCAGTGGATAAAGCGTCGACCTGGAAATGCTGGGCTTGCCCGGTCAAGGCACATATGGGAGTTGATGCTTCCAGCTCCTTCCCCCCTTCTCTCTCTCTGTCTCTCTTCTCTCTCTCTCTCTCTCTCTCTCTCTCTCTCTCTCTCTGTCTCTCCTTCTCCTCTCTAAAATGAATAAATAAAAAATAAAAATTAAAAAAAAGAAATTTGATGAACACTATCTCAATGAAGCGATCATAGCCAACATAAGCAGTGAAGTCAGTGGACAGACAGCACGTGCCTTGATACGATATGATAAGAAGGGCCTTTTACCTTTGCAGTCTTCCCAATTAAAAGACATTCTAAACACAACTTGACCAATACTCCTCAAAACTGTCACGGTCATGAAAAATAAGAAAGGTCTGAGAAACTGTCATTGTCAAGAATCCTCTGATGAAATATGAGGACCAAACTTAATGCGGCATCCTGTGTGACCAGGTAAAAACTAAAAGTAGCATACAGACTTTAGTTAATAACTTATTTTTAAAATAATATATGCATATATAAAATATTTTTCTCTGCTCTCGTGTTATATGCTCACTATATAAGAAATGTAGAAAATCCAGAAAGTATAAAAAAATAAATAAAATTTCTACTCCCTGGAGGTAACCATGATGAATATTCCAAGGTCATGGTCCCAAACTGTTCATTCAGGCACCTCAAGCCATCAGAAGGATGCCATCAGATATTTTAAAATTTCAAGAGAAACACAGTGACATCTGTCAGATACTACACAAACTACAAGCTCTAGGGACTTTAGTTTTAACATTAGATCACTTCACATTTCTTTAAATAATGTCATTATCTTTGTGAAGCTGGTTTGTGCAGTAGTTGCTGTCTGAAGAAGCAAATACTATGGAGAAATCATCTGGTACAGGAAACGAGGTGATGGAGTCCAGCAGGACTCCCAAGGTCTAAGAAGTTGTAAAGGGCCCAAGTACTTGTGGTTATTTAAGAATAAAATAAATATTTTTCTTAAAATAAAAAAACACATAGTAACATTATATGCTTACCACAATGGCAAAAATTTTAAAATACCAAGAACTGGCAGAGAAACCGAAACTCTCGCAGAAGTAGCTCATAACAGTATAAACTGGTACACGACTGTCAACACTTAGTTGATAACACCCCTTTTGTATGACTCAGAAAGTCTTTACACACATGACCTAAAGAAACTCTGGCACATGTACAGCAGGAGATAACTTTTAAAAACGACTGAAGTTGCCCTGGCCGGTTGGCTCAGCGGTAGAGCGTCGGCCTAGCGTGCGGAGGACCCGGGTTCGATTCCCGGCCAGGGCACATAGGAGAAGTGCCCATTTGCTTCTCCACCCCTCCGCCGCGCTTTCCTCTCTGTCTCTCTCTTCCCCTCCCGCAGCCAAGGCTCCATTGGAGCAAAGATGGCCCGGGCGCTGGGCATGGCTCTGTGGCCTCTGCCTCAGGCGCTAGAGTGGCTCTGGTCGCAATATGGCGACGCCCAGGATGGGCAGAGCACCGCCCCTGGTGGGCGTGCCGGGTGGATCCCGGTCGGGCGCATGCGGGAGTCTGTCTGACTGTCTCTCCCTGTTTCCAGCTTCAGAAAAATGAAAAAAACAAAACAAAACAAAAAAAAAAACGACTGAAGTTGCATTTTGCAATTCACTTACTCATTCATAGGAGAATGGATCAATTGTGATACAGTCATGTAATTGAACACTATAGAACCATGAAAAAGAATGGAACACATCTATGAGTGCCACCATGAATGAATCTTCAAACTCCTAATTTGAATCAACAAAGAAAACTGAAGAATATATGTAAACATGATTTCATATAAAGTTTTAAAAATCCACTAAACAATATATTTACAGTTACATCTATATGTTGTAAAACTACCAAAAAATGCAAGAGAATGAAAACAACTTCAAAAAAGTGTTTTTCCTTTGATAGGGAGGGAAGGAAGTAAATGCCATAGAAAAAAGGCAGGCCCTGGCCGGTTGGCTCAGTGGTAGAGCGTCGGCCTGGAGTGCAGAGTCCCGGGGTTCAATTCCTGGCCAGGGCACACAGGAGAAGCGCCCATCTGCTTCTCCACCCCTCCCCCTCTCCTTCCCCTCTGTCTCTCTCTTCCCCTCCCGCAGCCAAGGCTCCATTGGAGCAAAGATGGCCCAGGTGCTGGGGATGGCTCCTTGGCCTCTGCCCCAGGCACTAGAGTGGCTCTGGTCGCAACAGAGCTACGCCCGGATGGGCAGAGCATCGCCCCCTGGTGGGCATGCCGGGTAGATTCCTGTCGGGCGCATGCGGGCATCTGTCTGACTGCATCCCCGTTTCCAGCTTAAGAAAAATACAAAAAAAAAGAAAAAGAAAAAGAAAAAAGGCATATGAGGAACTTCCATGGTATTGATAGTGTACTATTTTAAAATTCGGTCAGTGGAGGCCCCAGCCCAGGCATGGCCAACATACGGCCAGCAATTACATTTTTAATATTCTCTGCTACTTTAAAATCTCAGCTACTCAGAAGCAGAAGCATCTTTGATTATTGGGAATCAAGATATTTAAGAAGATAGTGATATGCGGAAAAGAATTGCGCGTGTGACTAATCTAGGGTTAACTTCCAATAATTGGTCGAATGGATTCGCAATACTTTTTTTTTTTTTTTAATTCCATAATAAAGATTTACAACTTTTGCACTTGTCTGTACTCAATATGAACTGTTTGACGTTTAGCGGCGATGTGAAACCCACATTCTTTTAGGAGGAGTTTGCCAGTGCGACCCAACATCAAACAATTCGTTATTTTTGTGGTCAAGTGTGCTGAATCAAGTGGCATTGTAGCATACACAATAGCTGCAGTTGATAACTGAAAACGTATCCAGGCTGTTTGTAAAATGAAATAATTGTTTTATTTGCGATATATCCCCTTCAATCTCATTCTATTAATTAAATATTGTTTTGATTGATTGCGATACAGTTTGGATATTTATACGGTATGTAATTACATTTTTATTAAAATATTGTACATTAAAATTTTTTTCACTCACATTTATTCATAAGCAAATTACATAATAAAATTTTGTTTATTTAAATGAATCGTTTTGTATTTAACATTTTTTAATTTTAATATTCCATCCAGCCTGTGAAAAAAGTTTTCTTTCCAATCTGGCCCAGGGGCAAAAACTGTTGGCCACACCTGCCCTAGCCAATTGGCTCAGCGGTAGAACAACGGACCAGCGTGTGGAAGTCCTGGGTTCAATTTCGGGTCAGGGCACACAGGAGAAGCGCCCATCTGCTTCTCCACCCTTCCCCCTCTCCTTCCTCTCTCTCTCTCTCTCTCTCTCTCTTCCCTTCCTGAAGCCAAGGCTCTATTGGCCTAGGCGCTGAAGATGGCTCCATGGCCTCCACCTCAGGCACTAGAATGGCTCTGGCCATAACAGGGCATCCACCCTGGTGGGCATGCCGGGTGGATCTCGGTCGGGTGCATGCGGGAGTCTGCCTCCCTGCTTCTCATTTCAAAAAATAATACAAAAAGTACTTAGTATGTCTAGATGTCTTTAGGATACCTGTTGAACAAATAATTGTTTGCACATGAATTCTGTCTTACTTATCCCATTATCTGAGCTAGCATTTTCCATTAAAATAAATTTTTTAGCCTGACCAGGTAGTGGCGCAGTGAATAAAGCATTGGACTGGGATGCCGAGGACCCAGGTTCGAGACCCTGAGGTCGCCAGCTTGAGCGCGGGCTCATCTGGTTTGAGCAAAAGCTCACCAGCTTAGACCCAAGGTCACTGGCTGGAGCAAGGGGTTACTTGGTCTGCTGAAGGCCCGCGGTCAAGGCACATATGAGAAAGCATTCAATGAACAACTAAGGTGTCGCAATGTGCAACGAAAAACTAATGATGAATGCTTCTCATCTCTACGTTCCTGTCTGTCTGTCCCTGTCTATCCCTCTCTCTGACCCTCTGTCCCTGTAAAAAAAAAAAGAAAATAAAATTTTTAACAAAATTTATGAAAATGAATAGCTGAACTCTCATTTACCCTTTCATCTGTAATATTTAATTTTTTTAATCTGGTGTGAATTTTCAAATAGAACATGCTGCAAAGGGTAAAAGAATCCAAAATACGAGAGAAATATCTGATATCTTCAGGAATACTATCCTGATTGAATCAATGACGTTCTCCTGTATGTTGAATGTAGAGAAGTGAGTGAATCTTTGGGAAGATGTTTTTCATTTTT
Source organism: Saccopteryx leptura (assembly GCF_036850995.1). Taxonomy (NCBI): domain Eukaryota; kingdom Metazoa; phylum Chordata; class Mammalia; order Chiroptera; family Emballonuridae; genus Saccopteryx; species Saccopteryx leptura. The sequence goes on along the minus strand of NC_089504.1, from coordinate 10,426,456 downwards.
CACTCAATAACACTTCAAGTCACCCATCCATCACCTAGTCTCCTGTATGAGGTTTGTTTGAAACCCAGTATAATGACAAAACATCACTTACAATCTGTTAGATAAAATATATTACACTCACTTTGTTAAAGATGGCGCTGCCCACATGGAAGCCCATTGCCCAGGTGATATTAATGTGTGTTGGGGGCGGGCTGTGGGCAGGCAGGATTCTTGTAGCCTGGGGCTTGGTTTTAGGACTAAGCCTTTCCCACTTTTTTTGATGTGGGGTGGTGCACTCTCATGAGGAATCCCATTATGCCTCAGACTTTCTTGTTTGTATATTGGATTAAAGGTTTTGATATCTGCACTATAAGTGGGGCAGACCGGGAGCTTGCTCTCTCAGTTCCTAAGATTAGCATTAGAGAGGAGAGCAGAAAAAGGCCACGTGGAAGAGGCCAGGAGAAGCAGCCAAGATGGCAGAGTGCTGAAGGAGAAGCCAGTTTGTGCAGAGAGAAGATGAGGAACAGAGGTGAATGAGACGGATGAGCTAGAAACCTTTGATTCTAGGAAACTCGGATAAGTCAGTAGCTTTGTGAGCACTGAATGAGTGGGTTTTGGAGCCTGGTGTGTGTTTTTACTTGCCCTCAGGGTACAAGTTAGGATTAAAGCTAATGGCCCACCAGTTCTTAGCTCTGTTTCATTACCATCTGTCTGAATCCAATGCAAACCTGCATGGGCCAGGCAGCTATGATGGTGGCCGCGGCAACTGGCTTTACGCAATCCAGCTTTAAATCTTATATCTGTGAGAATGGCAATAGCATGCATGAACTGTCCTAGAAACAAAATTCTTTTCCTTCTCAACAGTCTTTACTTTCATTGATACTTAAAAGTAAAAATGCACTAGATCACCCAAAACAACTCCTTTTCCCTATTCCCTGAACCGCTGAGGCAGTGTCATGGGGATCTGGAGGATTAAGATCTACTTTGAGGAGGCTCACTCCAGGCTGGCACGCTAATGCTGGACGCCAGCTGGGCGCTCCGCTGGGGTGGAGGGCCAGGGCGTTCGTTTCCCCCTCACACACGCCTCTCGAGCTCCTCACAGCACAGTGTGGTAGTTAGGCTCCACAGAGTATGCCAAGAGAGGAAGGTGGGCGTACATAGCATTTCTACGATCTAGCGTCAGAAGCCACATAGTGTCATTTGAGCCATGTTCTATTGGTGGCAACAGTTACAAAGGCCTGCCCTGGTTACGAGAGAGGGAAAGAGAACTCACCACTAGATGGGAGGAGTGTCAAGGTCACACTGAAGTACAACAGGTGGAATGAAAGTCACTGCCTCAGACAGCTTTGGGAAATACAATTTATCACACCAATGGAATGGTTCTGTCAGAACACATCGACGTTAACTTTTTGTTAATAGCATTTATTGGTTTTTATTAAGTAGACATTTCCTGCAAAAATCAACTGATGAAGAGATTGGCAAACAAGTACCTGACACTCCTCCAATCTTTTGATGAGTTGAATTCAAAGGCCTACAAGTAATTACCTTCAGGGCCGAATGAGAGAAAAAAAGAAGAAAGGATAGTTAGGTACTTGCTAGAATAAAAAAGTGATAAAATGCAGAAAGTGAGAAATCTTTCACTAAAAAGTAAACATATCTGAGTTGGGGAAACTTTTGACATCACTCCCTTATTCTAGCAACTATTGGAAAACTAAGCTTCTCTCATTTACCTTTCAGTGATGGTTAGGGAAAGCTCTTATTTTAGCAAACCTCTAAATTCTAGAATGCATATATTGTTATTCACTCATTCCCCATTGTTACTGGCAACAAAAACCCTTAAAGATGAAAAAAAGCATCAAAACCTTCAGAGTTAACAAGGACAGGGAAAAGTTGAGGTCCGGTTCACAGAAGGGTTTCAAGGCAGAGAGAACAACAGGTTATATAACAGATAAAAGTTCTGTGGCCATCTATATAACAATTGTTGTGATTTTATTATCTGGTTATTGAGAAAAATCAGTAATGACAAAAGTACCACGAATTCAATAAATACTATTGGTATTTTGTCACAAGGATGTTTACATGCAATAATATGTACACGAAACATCTGATTGAGATAAAATTCTAAGTAAACACTGAATACATGTCAGTTATTGGTAAATATGTGAGTAACCACATTTGAAAAGACTGAGAGAATTTTTAAGGACTTCCTTTTCAAGTATGTTACAGGACTTCTGCTGTGCTTGTCACTGGACTCAACTAATCTCTTCCAACACAATCTATAATTCTCTTATAAATTGTTAAAAGCATTACCCTTCTTTTTAACTTATATCTTAATGATTTAAAATTGCTTTGGGACAATACAGATGCATATTCTTTATATTTTTTAAAAGAATTTTTATGAGTTTATTTGAGCCAAACTGTCAACAATTGCCAGGAAGCAAAGTCTCAATGGATTGAGAAAATGCTCTGCATATTCTTATTTTATAAAAAAAAAAAAAAAAGTAAAAACTCTCCTGCTTGTTGATGACAATTTTATTATCACCAGCAAGGAGTTACCTCAACAGGTAAGTAGTTTCCTTATCTACTATTGGAAAGACAAGCTAATGGCAACTATTCTAAATCTAAAATTTTTATTTTTGGCCGTTGTTCTCTAAAACTCTGTATCTGACCACTCTATAGTTTGGGAATTATCATAATAGTTTAAAAGTTCTGACTGTCACTCTGAAGTCTTTGGGGAAACAATGTATGTGCACCTTCAATCTGGGCCCCATCCAAAGAAGAACTCCCAGGATACTGCCAAACAGGTACAGGCCCTTTCACAACCCATAGAGTGTATGGACACAGCTTGGAAAAAAGAAGCCCAGCTGCAAAACAAGAATATAAAGAATGGTATCCAGCCTCAGAGTGAACTGTTTCCAAAACAGCAGCCAAGTTTATAAAAACACAAACACTCCTCCTTTTTCTTACTTGTGCTGAAGATGGCCATTTCGTTGCAGTCTGCATCTATGAAGAGAACCCACAGCTAGTAATGCAGAAGCTATGACAGGTTTAAGAGCACTTTGAAAACATAAATGAAACTAAGGCCATACAAATGACTAGGCTTATACATGAGTCAGAGTTCTGCTGAGAAACAAAGGCAACAGGGTTGGCCCTGGCAAGTTGGCTCAGTGAATAAAGCGTTGGCCCAGTGTGTGGATGTGCCCAGTTCAATGCCTGGTCAGGGCACACAGGAAAAGCAACTATCTGCTTTTCTTCCCCTCCCTCTTCCCCTTCTCTCTCTCTTCCCCTTCCACAGCCAGTGGCTCATTTGGTTGGAGCATCAGCCCTAGGTGCTGAGGATAGCTCAGTTGGTCAGAGCGTTGACCTCAGGCACTAAGGATACCTTGGTTGCTTCGAGCACTTGGCCCCAGAAGGGGGTTGCCAGGTGAATCCTGGTTGGGGCACATGTGAGAGTCTTTCTATCTCCCCTCCTCTCACTTATAAAAAAAAAAAGCAATAGGGTGTGTGTGTGTGTGTGTAAACAGATAATAAGGAAATGGCTCACACAATTATAGAGACTGCGAAGTACCAAGATCTACAAGCTAGAGAACCACCAGAGCCAATGGTGTGGTTCCAACCCAAGTCGGAAAGCTGAAAACCAGGACAGCTGATGGTGCCAATTCCAATCTGAGAGCCAGTAGGCTTGAGACATAAGAAGAGCAAAGTTTCAACTTGAATCCAAAGGCTTCAAAAACTAATATCCCAACTCAAGTAGACAGGCAGGAGGACTTCCCTCTTACACAGTCCTTTTGTCCTTTTCAGGTCTTCAATTGAAAGGATGAGGTCCACCCACACTAAGGAGGGCAATCTGTTTTACTGAGTCTACTGACTGAAATGTTAATCTCATCCAAAATACCCTCACGGACACATCCAAAATAACACTGACCAAATGTCTAAGCAGCCTGTGGCCCAGTTAAATTGACACAGAAAATTAACTATCACACCTTACTTGACTCTGATTTGATTTGCCCATTCTTCCTGGACAAACCAAGAAGGCGTTGAAAAAGAGTTTAAAACTTGGTGGCAGGAACCAGGCAGAGGAAAACTAACTCTTCACTGGGCAACTACATTTTGGCTCTTTTCGTAATAAGAGTGAATGTCAGCAGGGAACTATCTTCTAGTCTGTGGGACAAAAGACCAGGCACAGAGCAATGACTATGAAGATGAAGAGCTTCAGTTACTAAGACAGACACATCACTACCTAAAAGTAAACTGTCCTTTGGCCTGACCTGTGGCAGTACAGTGGAGAAAGCGTCGACCTGGAAAGCTGAGGTCGCTGGTTTGAAACCCTGGGCTTGCCTGGTCAAGGCACATATGGGAGTTGATGCTTTCTGCTCCCCCCCTTCTCTCTCTCTGTCTCTCTTTCTGTCTCTTCTCTCTAAAAAATGAATAAGTAAAATCTAAAAAAATTTTAAAAAAAGTAAATTGTCCTTCAATGCTGTTAATAAAAAGATAGCTGCTTACCCAATACACAAAGACACATATACATACATACACACACAGTCCACCAGAGACCTATCTTGGAGAAAATCTTAGCCAGAGATTGAGCCCTTTGGGTATAATGGAGCCAGTGCTAGAATAAAGGAGTTCTCAAAAACAACAACAAAATCACAGGTTCATATAACTCAGCCCTTGTGAAGCCAAAATTATAAGTCAAGCCTTTGACCAGGGATATAGTCTCCTCAAGGCTCAACCAATGTAGGGTCCCCTTCCAAAGCTCACCCAAGTAGCAATAAATGAGTGCACAACTAAGTGGAATGACTAAGTGAAACAACGAGTTGATGCTTCTCTCTCTTACTCCCTGGTTCCCCTCTCTCTAAAATCAATAAATTTTAAAAATCCAAATGGAAAATATTACATTTATGGAGGATTATTGAAGAACACAGTATATAATCCATTCTTCTAGATTTGCTGCTTTCAAAACTACTTCTAGGTTATTTAATCCTTTCTTTCAAATAAAATCTCAGGATATAAAACATATAGTTAGAAGCAGGATGATGCCAGAATAGGTAGGTCTCCTTTGAGAGTGGCAGATTCTAGGTCTGAGCAAAAAACATGCAAGATGGGCCTAGAATATCCTGTCCAACCAGAAAGCAAGGAAGCTATCAAAGTCTACTGGACACATGTCAAAGGGACCCAGAGCTGATTTAAAGAGGTTTCCACTGGGCAAAGCTGGGTAATGAACAACTCAAGTCCACTGTAGTATTCTAAGTTTGCCTCTATTCAAAATTTTCCATATTAAAAATGTACAGACAAGGGCCCGGGCCAAAAAAAAAAAAAAAAATGTACAGACAAGACAGAAAGTAGAAATGGGGCCCTAGAGACTAGTCTGCTTAATATTCTTCCGGCTACTCCTAGCATCCCATCCTCCAGGGAGCCCCTAAACTAGTCCCAAGGAACTCTTGGGCTCCTTTTGAACGCATTGGAAAATCACTGCTTGATCTAGTCTAGCTTTTATTCCTGAATAAAATATTACCATGCAAATGCTGAATACTCTGACCACGCTATCTTGGGCCCTGTAGAATCTGCTTTCACAGAACTGAACGTTGGCTTTCTGCCCTAGGTTTTCACTGACACATGCTTTGCCAAACCCACTGCATTTCTGTAGGGATGTTGCTGAAGGAGACACTACAAAGAAACTCTGTAAATAGCGGATATTCTTGTGTTTCAGTGTAAACTGGAAAACCTTCCTCTGGTTTTCCAAATAACCACCTCCTCCAGAATCTCAGTTTCTCAGCAGAGTACAGAGCTCCGTCTCCCTGAGATAAACACTAGTTGTCTGGTGACCACCTACAGAAAGACTGCCATGCACAGAGCACACTGTGAAGGAAGAGAGCACATCCACAGACAGAAGGCAGTTTGGTATACTTCCGCACCACAGTATGTGCCTTCTGCAGCCTTCTTCACATTTCACTCAACGTGGTCTCCCTAGGTTGTTACTTCATTCGTTGTCATGACTAAACCACTAAGTGTTCGCAAATGACTTCTAAACCTGCATCTCAGCCCTAATCTTTCTCAGCTCCAAACCCATGTTTCCCCCCCGCCTAATTAGAGATGGTACACTGAAGTGCTTTACACACCACATGGCCCAAATAAACTAATAATCTTAACCTTCCAAACTCGCTCCTCTTGTATCTGCTACCTCAAGCAAAAACGTCCCTATCCAATCTTTTATTTTTATTTTTTTTAATTTTATTTTATTTTAATTTTTTTACAGAGACAGAGAGAGAGTCAGAGTGAGGAATAGACAGGGACAGACAGACAGGAACAGAGAGATGAGAAGCATCAATCATTAGTTTTTCGTTGCACACTGCGACACCTTAGTTGTTCATTGATTGCTTTCTCATATGTGCCTTGACCACGGGCCTTCAGCAGACCAAATAACCCCTTGCTCAAGCCAGCGACCTTGGATCCAAGCTGGCGAGCTTTTTGCTCAAGCCAGATGAGCCCGCGCTCAATCTGGCAACCTTGGGGTCTCGAACCTGGGTCTTCCACATCCCAGTCTGACGCTCTATCCACTGCGCCACCGCCTGGTCAGGCTCCAATCTTTTATTTAAGCTAAAAGCTCCCCAAGATACTATAGAAAGGCGAGCCACAGACCAGAGACATATCTGCAAAACATACACCTGATAAAGACTGATGTGAAGAACACATAAAGAACTCTTATAGCCCGACCAGGCAGTGGCACAGTGGATAGAGCATCGGACTGGGATGCTGAGGACCCAGGTTCAAGACCCCGAGGTCACCAGCTTGAGCGCGGGCTCATCTGGTTTGAGCAAAAGCTCACCAGCTTGGACCCAAGGTCGCTGGCTCGAGCAAGGGGTTACTCGGTCTGCTGAAGGCCCGCGGTCAAGGCACATTTGAGGGAGCAATCAATGAACAACTAAGGTGTCGCAATGCACAACAAAAAACTAATGATTGATGCTTCTCATCTCTCCGTTCCTATCTGTCTGTCCCTGTCTATCTCTCTCTCTGTCTCTGTAAAAAACAACAACAAACAAAAACCAAACAAACAAAAAAAGAACTCTTATAACTATAGTATATACTGACAAAAACAGGTAAAAGACTTGAGCAGAATATTCACAAGTTATATGAATGGCTAATAAATACATGAAAAGATACTTAACAACATTAGTCATTAGGGAAAGGCAAATTAAAAACATAGTAAGCCTGACCAGGCAGTGAGGCAATGGATAGAGCATTGGACTGGGATGCAGAGGAGCCAGGTTCGAAACCCTAAGGTTGCCAGCTTGAGCTCAACAGCTTGGGCATTGGGTCGCTGGCTTGAGTGTGGGACCATAGACATGATTCCATGGTTGCTGGCTTGCGCCCAAAGGTCACTGACTTGAGCAAGGGGTCATTCACTCTGCTGTAGCCCCCTGGTCAAGGCACATACGAGAAAGCAATCAACGAACAACTAAGGTGCTGCAACGAAGAACTGATGTTCTCATCTCTTTCCCTTCCTGTCTGTCAGTCCCTATCTGTCCCTCTGTCTCTTTGTCACAAAAAACACATAATGATATATATCACTATACATCCCACATGGCAAATAATGGTGATAGTTTCAATGGTACACATATGTGCCAAAATTTATCAAATTGTACACTTTAAATATGTGCCACTTACTGTATACCAAATATAACCTCAATAAAGCTGTTTAAAAGAAAAATATTGAGCCTGATCAGTGGTGGTGCAGTAGATAGAGCATCGACCTGGACCTCTGAGGACCCATGTTCGAAACCCCAAGGTCACCAGATTGAGCACAGGCGCCTCCAGCCTGAGTGCAGGCTCACCCACTTGAGTGTAGGATCACAGACATGATCCCACAGTCTCTGGCTTGAGCGCAAAGGTCACTGGCTCAGCTGGAGCCCCCAGTCACAGTATATATGAGAAGCAATCATCAAACAACAAGTGACACAACTACAAGTTGATGCTTCTCATCTCTCTCTCTACCTCACTATAAAAAAAAAGGGCAGTATCAAGTATTGGCAAGGATACAAAACAAATGGAATCCCATACATTACTGGCAGGTATACAAAATGGTTCTGCTACTTTGAAAAACATTTTCACAGTCTCTTAAAAAGCTAAAAATATACTTGCCATAAGACCCAGCAAGGCGACTCCTTGGCATTTATTCTGGAGAAATGAAAACATACATCTGCACAAAGACTTCACTCAAATGTTCAGAACAATTGTACTCATACTAGCCAAAAACCAGACACAAAACAACTATCAACTGCTGAGTAACTGAACAAATTGTGGAAAAATCATCCGATTAGAAGGCTCCTCAGCAATAACCACAACTGTAAACAGTAACACGAATGAATTTTTTTTTTAATTTTTTTTTCTTTTGCCAGAAAGATAAGAGAATTTTATTTGTAAAGTCTTTGGCAACTAAAGAATGAAAGAAAAAAGAGCCCTGGCCAAATAGGATCTCTTATTCCAAATAAGATCTAAAAGGATTCTGTGAAGGATTCTGTGACTCATAACCCACACTTTATTGAAGCCTTCAGAATTTTCCAAAACCACACTGAGATGAAGCTTCCTAATCTTAAAATTCAGTCTAGTACAGTTTATCAAGGGTATTAAATATTACATTTTTTTTTTTTACAGAGACAGAGAGTGAGTCAGAGAGAGGGATAGACAGACAGGAACAGAGAGAGATGAGAAGCATCAATCATTAGTTTTTCACTGCACGTTGCAACACCTTAGTTGTTCATTGATTGCTTTCTCATATGTGCCTTGTCCGCCGGCCTTCAGCAGACCGAGTAAGCCCTTGCTGGAGCCAGCAACCTTGGGTTCAAGCTGGTGGGCTTTTGCTCAAACCAGATGAGCCCGTGCTCAAGCTGGCGACCTCGGGGTCTTGAACCTGGGTCCACTGCATCCCAGTCCGACGCTCTATCCACTGCGCCACTGCCTGGTCAGGCAAATATTACATTATTTTGAAGCACGTTATCCACACCAACTTTCTGTCACCAATTTATGTATTAGTTCATTAGTTTTATTAAGTACCTCCTCAATACTACTGATACAAAAAGGAGCTAAGACAAGAAAATAAAAATTTTAGTGGGGAGGCCCTGGCCGGTTGGCTCAGCGGTAGAGCGTCAGCCTGGCGTGCGGGGGACCCGGGTTTGATTCCCGGCCAGGGCACATAGGAGAAGCGCCCATTTGCTTCTCCACCCCCCCCTCCTTCCTCTCTGTCTCTCTCTCTTCCCCTCCCGCAGCCAAGGCTCCATTGGAGCAAAGATGGCCCGGGCGCTGGGGATGGCTCCTTGGCCTCTGCCCCAGGCGCTAGAGTGGCTCTGGTCTCGGCAGAGCATCGCCCCCTGGTGGGCAGAGCATCGCCCCTTGTGGGCGTGCCGGGTGAATCCCGGTCGGGTGCATGCGGGAGTCTGTCTGACTGTCTCTCCCCGTTTCCAGCTTCAGAAAAATACAAAAAAAAAAAAAAAAAAAAAAATTTTAGCGGGGAAAAAAATGACACACAAAAACAATAACAGTAGGATAGGGGATGCTTGTATACCTCAAATTACTTTAGTTTTTCTTGTAATAGTTTGGTCTGTACTAGGAAGGTTCTCAAAAGACAACTCAGCCCTAACTCATAGCTATCAAAAAAAAGAATGACATAACAACAACTATTCTAAAATAAAAATCATGCCCTGGCCAGCAAGCTCAGCTGGTTGGCTGAAGTGTTCCCAATGCACCAAGATTGCAGGTTCAATCCTCAGTCAGGAGACATGCAGTAAGCAACCAATGAGTGCACGAGTAGGTGGAAGAGCAGATCAATGTTTCTTTCCCTCTCTCCCTTCTTATCTCTCTCTAAAGTCAATAAATAAAAATTTTAAAATGTATCAATAAAAATCACACTTTTGACAATGATTTTCTAAAATGTAAAATGGCAAATGTTTTCTAAAATATTATACTATGTATTACATAGTATAATAGTCAACAACTCAACACAACAGGCCAACTCAAAGGAATACTTAAGGCTACACTCAGCAATTAATTCTTTTAAAGTATTTACCAGGAAGTTGTATCATTTGATAATGAGAATTTTTAGCCTGACCAGGTGGTGGAGCAGTGGATAGAGCATCAGACTGGGATGCGGAGGACCCAGGTTCGAGACCCCGAGGTCGCCAGCTTGAGCGCAGGCTCATCTGGTTTGAGCAAAGCTCACCAGCTTGGACCCAAGGTCGCTGGCTCAAGCAGGGGGTTACTCGGTCTGCTGAAGGCCTGCGGTCAAGGCACATATGAGAGCAATCAAGGAACAACTAGGGTGTTGAAACGAAAAACTAATGATTGATGCCTCTCATCTCTCTCCATTCCCGTCTGTCTATCCCTCTCTCTGACTCTGTCTCTGTAAAAAAAAAAGAGAGAGAGAGAATTTTTATGGCCACAGATGAAACTGATAATAACAATGTAAAAAATTTCTGGCTACAGTCATTACATCTTTTCTCTATAATCCATCTTTAGGGCCTTAACTAGCCATCTCGTTTTCTATTTTTAGAGCAATCCCCAAACTGACTTTTTTATTATTTTTTTTTTACAGAGACAGAGAGTCAGAGAGAAGGATAGATAGGGACAGACAGTCAGGAACAGAGAGAGAGATGAGAAGCATCAATCATCAGTTTTTCGTTGTGACACCTTAGTTGTTCACTGATTGCTTTCTTATATGTGCCTTGACTGGGGGCCTTCAGCAGACCGAGTAACCCCTTGCTCAAGCCAGCGACCTTGGGTCCAAGCTGGTGAGCTTTGCTCAAACCAGATGAGCCCACACTCAAGCTGGCGACCTTGGGGTCTCGAAACTGGGTCCTCCACATCCCAGTCCGACGCTCTATCCACTGCGCCACCGCCTGGTCAAGCCCAAAACTGACTTCTGAGGAAAATCTTGGTCTTAGCCACAAGGACCTCTTTAGAGATGTATGCTGGCCCTGGCCGGTTGGTTCAGCGGTAGAGCGTCGGCCTAGCGTGCGGAGGACCCGGGTTCAATTCCCAGCCAGGGCACACGGGAGAAGCGCCCATTTGCTTCTCCACCCCTCCGCCGCACTTTCCTCTCTGTCTCTCTCTTCCCCTCCCGCAGCCAAGGCTCCATTGGAGCGAAGATGGCCCGGGCGCTGGGGATGGCTCTGTGGCCTCTGCCTCTGGCGCTAGAGTGGCTCTGGTCGCAACATGGCGACGCCCAGGATGGGCAGAGCATCGCCCCCTGGTGGGCAGAACATCACCCCTGGTGGGCGTGCCGGGTGGATCCCGGTCGGGCGCATGCGGGAGTCTGACTGTCTCTCCCTGTTTCCAGCTTCAGAAAAATGAAAAAAAAAAAAAAAAAAGAGATGTATGCTGGCTGTTCACTCGGGTCAAAAATCCCGACTTGATCAGGATCTGACTTTAATCAGATATGCAGTCACAATACACAACCTCATAATTGTTGACTAAGAATAAAAGCTTAAACTCACTGCTCCCTGATGGTTATAAACTTGGTTACGAGAAATAATATTCAGGGAAAAGGACTCATTCACTCAATAATTCAGTCAACAGTTTTCTATTCTAGGTGCTGGAGACAAGCAAGTGTCCCTGTGGCTCATTCATTTCTCTTTATCACTGAACTGAGCTCAACTATCAGGAGCTGTATACACAAACCACATTGCTTTCAGCTCTTTGGAGGATGTTTTGTTCACTGGCATTACCCTGAACCTGGATTGAGAAACATTATAAGAAGCAATCTTGCCCTGGCCAGCTGGCTCAGTGGTTGAGTGTTGGCCTGGCGTGTGGATGTCCTAAGTTCAATTCCCAGCCAGGGCACACAGCAGAAGCACCCATCTGCTTGTCCACCTGTCCCCTCTCACTTCTCTCTCTCTCTACCTTTCTCTTCTCCTCCCCTCCTGCAGCCATGGCTCAACTGGCCCCAGGCACAGAGGATGGCTCTATGGCCTCCACCACAGGAGCTAAAAAAATGGCCCCCACTGCAACAGAGCAAGCCCCAGATGGGCAAAAAACATCAACCCCTACTGGACTTGCCGGGTGGATCCTGATCGGGGCACATGCAGGAGTGACTGTCTCTGTCTCCCCTCCTCTCACTAAAAAAGAAAGAAAGGAAGAAAAAAAGAAGGAAGGGAGGGAGGCAGGGAGGGAGGGAGGAAGGAAAGGGAAAGGAAGGAAAGAGAAAGGAAGGAAGGAAGGAAGGGAGGGAGGGAGGGAGGGAGGGAGGAAGGAAGGAAGGAAGGAAGGAAGGAAGGAAGGGGGGAAAGAGAGGGAGGGAGGGAAGGAGGGAGGGAGGGAGGGAGGGAGGGAGGGAGGGAGGGAGGAAGGAAGGAAGGAAGGAAGGGGGAAAGAAGAAAGGAAGGGAGGAAGAAAGAAGCAACCTTTTTTTTCTTTTATTGATTTTTAGATAGAGGAAAAAGAGATAAAAAGAGAGAAAGAGACAAGAGAATCAGAAAGCATCAACTTACAGTAGTTGCTTTCCATACGTGCCTTGACCAGGCAAGCCCAGAGTTCTAACCAGCAACCTCAGCGCTCCAGGTCAACACTTTGGCCACTGTGCCACCACAGGACAGACTATAAAAAGCAATCTTTATCAATCAGTGCACAACTAAATGGAACAAAATGGAACGAGTTGATGCTTCTTTCTCTCTTCTCTCTCTCCGTTCCTCTCTCTTTCTCAAATCAATGGAAAATTTTGAGGTAAAAATAAAAAGCAATCTTTTAAAAACTCACTACTATATTTATCATTGGGATTTTCTTTCCCACCAAACCAGTGTCTCCATGCTGAAGACCACTGAGAGAAATTCCTCTCAGATCTTAAGAGTCAAAAAAGCTGTGCTTCTTTTGACAATCTGTGTTTGAGTTTACAGACACCATGAATCTGGAAGTTGAGTTTTATTTTCTTCTTTGCTTTACTCTAGGAAACTCACAGCCAAATATGAAACCCACCTTTAGGAACTGTGCATTAATTTCTAGTCTACAGACTAACTCTGCCACTGGTTTAATTTTACTATCCCTATCTCATTTCTTCTTTGCCTAATATACATCTTATTAATCCTTTAGACAGCATATATTTTTAGAAGAGGTGGAAAATAAAAGGTATTTGATGGGTGGTTTTTAATCTAAAATTTATTGTGTATTTTCCATACGCCAGGCGCCGTACTAAGCCTTCTACAACTCAGTAAGAGCTGAATTATTACTTCTGTTCTACAGGTAAGGAAGCTAGGGCTCAGAGTTTATTAACTTGCATAGGATCTCACAACTTGTATTTGACAGAGCTAGGATTCAAATTCAACCCAAACCATTATAACTAGGTGAGTATGAACTCAATCATGGGAGTTCATTCCAATAAGTTTAATTAAAAAATAAAAGGGCTATCAAGGGAGCAAAGGCTATCAAGGGCTATCACGGTAGAGCACAGGAAGGAGGAGAGGTGGGGAAGGTCAGCACACAGGGCGTGATGTCTGAGCTAGGTCTCTTTTTTTAAAATTTTTTTTTATTTATTTATTTATTTTTAGAGAGGAGAGAGAGAGGGAGAGAGAGAGACAGAGGGGGGGGGGGAGGAGCTGGAAGCATCAACTCCCATATGTGCCTTGACCAGGCAAGCCCAGGGTTTCGAACTGGCAACCTCAGCATTTCCAGGTCGACACTTTATCCACTGCGCCACCACAGGTCAGGCTGAGCTAGGTCTTTTTAAAAATTATTTATTTATTCATTCATTTTAGAGAGGAGAGTGAGAGTGTGTGGGGGGGGAGGAGCAGGAAGCATCAACTCCCATATGTGACCTGACCAGACAAGTGCAAGGTTTCGAACCGGCGACCTCAGCATTCCAGATCAACCTTATCGTATCCACTGCACCACCACAGGTCAGGCCTGAGCTAAGTCTTAAAGGAGGGCACTTGACAAGAAACAAGGAAGAAGTATTCCAGAGAAAAAGGAAAAGTATATTTAAAAAAAAACAGAGCAAAGAGAGAACATAAGTTCTGGGAATGGCAAACAGAACATAGAGTTACATTCAGCAATTAACTCCTCATGTAGGGTTCACCAGAAAGTTAAGTCATTTAATATTAGACATTTAATAGGTCCGTTATTGAGAACTTCCATGGCCACAGGACTAAACTGTGGCCGGAAAGATAGGCAGAAGTGAAATAAGCTCTCATTTTTATGATTAGCTAAAAGTCTGAATTATGGTCAGTCAGCAGTAGGGCAACAGAAAAATCTTAAGCATGAGAATTACATGCTTTGCACAGTACGGTGAATAAATTATAGCTTTGAGGTAGGGAACCAAGTCAGGCTACTACAGGAGTGCAGCACGGCAAGGAGAGTTAAACAAGGGCTGTCGAAAACAAATAATACAAGCCATATGTAATTTTCTTTATTTTTTCTTAAATTATTTATTTATTTTAGAAAGAGAGGAAGGGAGATAGAAAGACAGAAACATCGGTCTCTTCCTGTATGTGCCTTGACCTGGATCAAACCTGCAACTTTCGTACACTGAGTCAACACTCTGATACGTAATATGTGATTTAGAAAAGTGAAAATAATTTTAGTAATACTGTTATTTAACCCAATATATCTAAAATATTATTTTCACTATGTAATCAATTTAAAAATTAGTATTGAGAAATTTTACTTTTTTTTTTTTTACTAACCTGAAAGCTGGTGTTTTATATTTAGAATACACTTCATTTTGGACATTATGTTTTCACTGAAAATATTTTATCTGTATTTAAACTTCATAAAATTTACAGATGAAAAAGTAGATTCATATACCCAAATTGTTCAAAACATACTGAAACATTTTCCAATAATGAATCAAGTATCAGTTTTTCAATTTAAATTATCATTAATATTAAAATTTCAGTTCCTGAGTCATACTAGCCACATTTCGAGTGCTAAACAGCCACATATGTTTACCATATTGAACAGCACAGGCTGGCCCCTGGCTGGTTGGCTCATTTGATAGATCATTGGTCTGGCACATGGACAACCTGGGTTCAATTCCCAGTCAGGGCACACAAGAAAAATGAACATCTGCTTCTCTCTCCCTCTCGCCCTCCTCTAGCCAGTGGCTCAATTGGTATGAGCATAGGCCACAGGCAGTGAGGATAGCTCAGCTGGTCCCAGTGTCAGCCTTAGGTGCTAAAAATAGCTTGGTTGATTTGAGCATCAACCCCAGACAGGGTTTGTCAGTGGATCCCAGTCAGGGTGCATGCAGGGGTCTGCCTCTCAATCTCCCCTCTTCTCACTTAAAAAAAAAAAAATAGTATAGGTCTAACAAGTGACCAAGGGATGATGGCTGAGCCCTGGCTAGTTAGCTTAGTTGGTTAGAGCACTGTTCCAACATCCAAGATTACAGGTTCAATCCCTGGTCAGGGCACATACAAGAATCAACTAATGAATGCATAAATAAGTGGAACAACAGGGTCTCTGAGGTGGTGTAGTGGATAAAGCATCAACCTGGAATGCTGAGATGGCTGGCTTAAACCCCAGGCTTACCTGGTCAAGGCACATAAAAGAAACAACTACTATGAGGTAATGCTTCCCACTCCTCCCCATTTCCTCTTTCTCTCTCTCTCTTCTCTCTAAAATCAATCAATAAAATTTTTTTAAAAAGTGGAACAAATTGATGTCTCTCTCTCTCGTTCATTCTCTCTAAAATCAATTAAAACAAAAATTTTTAAGGGAACTTACAGCTGGCCTGACCAATGGTGGTGCAGTAGAGATGGCATTGACCTGTAATGCTGAGGTTGCCAGTTCAAAGCTCTGAGTCTGCACAGTCAAGGTACATACAAGAAGCAACTAAGAGTTGATGTTTCCTGTCCCCTTCCCTTCCTTTCTCTCTTCCTCTCCTCTCTCTAAAAAATCAATAAATAAAATCTTTAAAAATATGTAAAAAAAAAGAAAGAAACTATGGCTGTTTGCACTTTCATAATCAGCATTTCACATCTACCTACTGTTGAGGTTTTCCGTGTACTAACATAGATGACTTACCAAGCATTAACTATAATAGCAGTCCTACTGGTCATAATCTCCGTAGGACAGCTTACTTTCTCTAGATCAGTGCCTACATATGTGAAAAAGCAATGACTACATAGAATTGCTATATAGTACCTGAGATGTTGAAGGCACTCAAAAATGTTTGTGGAATGGGCCCTGGCCAGTTGGCTCAGTGGTAGAGCGTCAGCCTGGCGTGCAGAAGTCCCGGGTTCGATTCCCGGCCAGGACACACAGGAGAAGCGCCCATCTGCTTCTCCACCCCTCCCCCTCTCCTTCCTCTCTGTCTCTCTCTTCCCCTCCCGCAGCCGAGGCGGGCAGAGCGTCACCCCTGGTGGGTGTGCCGGGTGGATGCCGGTCGGGCGCATGCGGAAGTCTGTCTGACTGTCTCCCAGTTTCCAGTTTCAGAAAAATACAAAAAAAAAAAAAAAAAAGTTTGTGGAATGGATATATGCCCTTGTTCATTACCCAAGGACTAACTCACTTGTTTGCAGACTATATAAGCCCTTTTTTCTATTTTCCTATGGTTCAACGATTCATTAGACTTTTTGTACAATGAAAACAGAAAAGGCAACAAGAAAACCTATCTTCCATTGGATATTTATTAGAGGCAGTCTAGTATAATGTTTCAGGTTAAGCCCTGGAGTCAGACTGCCTACATTCAAATCCTGGTTCTGTCATTTGCTACATGTGTGATCTTGAGTAAATGCTTGGTCTTTCTGTTGGTCAGTTCCCTATTGTGCAAAATATTTAAACGATGAATACTTCCTTGGGGCGCTTCAAGGATTACAGAAAATAATACATATAAAGCACTTGCACACCATACAGCACCTGGAAAGTAGTAGATGATCAATAAACATTAGCTTTTAACACAGAGCTGGTGAAGAAGTTGAAATTATGGCTAAAGTAAAAAACTAGGATTTCTCAATTATCCACATCTCTTTCCCATATAATCTTAGATTATCCCTCCCCCAAAGTCTTGCAGATAATTATACTTATTAAGAAAAGAGCTAAATAAAAGACTTCATTTGGCCCTGGCTAGTTGGCTCAGTGGTAGAGCGTCGGCCTGGCGTGTGGGGGACCCGGGTTCGATTCCCGGCCAGGGCACATAGGAGAAGCGCCCATTTGCTTCTCCACCCCCACCCCCCCTTCTTCCTCTCTGTCTCTCTCTTCCCCTCCCGCAGCCAAGGCTCCACTGGAGCAAAGATGGCCCAGGCGCTGGGGATGGCTCCTTGGCCTCGGCCCCAGGCGCTGGAGTGGCTCTGGTCTAGGCAGAGCATCGCCCCCTGGTGGGCAGAGCGTTGCCCCTGGTGGGCGTACCGGGTGGATCCCGGTCGGGCGCATGCGGGAGTCTGTCTATCTCTCCCAGTTTTCAGCTTCAGAAAAATACAGAAAAAAATAAAATAAAAAAATAAGACTTCATTTACTGACAGTGTATAATTATGCATTATGGCACAGGTGTAGTCAAGCTAATGGGAAAACACGAAACAAAATAGGAAGGCATTTTGCCTTACCTGCTTTTCCGTTTTCGAGGTGGTTTCTCCACTGTGCCAGTCAGTCTGTAGACCAAACAAATAAGATGATAACTAAAAGTAACATACATGAACACGTCCCCGGGCCCTATTCTGCCAATCAAGAACTCGATGTACCACTCTCTAGGACTACAGACCCGCTAAACCCATACCTGACCTTCCAAATGCCTAGGCTCTGTTTCCCCTATATACCAAGATCAAGAAATGCTGGGACTCCCCCTGTTTCCCTAACGTCTCAGTCCCCAACCCCGCTCTGCCTCCTGATCTCTCGCTCCATCCGTCACAGCCCAGTTCCCCAAAACCACCCAGCACCACCTACTCATTGTCTGCCTCGTCACCCCTGCAAGCCCCTCCAGCCTCCCTTCCCCGTGCCCAGCACCCCGCGGCGAGCGTGCACCATCCCTCCGAGCCCCGCCCCTCCGGACCCCGCGCCCCCCGCATTCCACGGCCCCGCCACCGCGCGCGCGCCCTGCCCCTCCCGGCCAGCGCCCCCAGCCTCACCCCTCGGCGCCCCCCCCGCCCATGCCTTCCGGCCTGGAGGCTGCGTTAGCTGCCCAGCCCGCCCCGCCTCCCTAGGCAGCCCCCGAATCCCTCCAACCGAAATCCCCCGCCTCTCCAGTCTCTGCGCCCCGAACGCTTCACGGCCCCAAACCGCTGCCCCTGGGCCCGCTCCCGTGCCCCATCCCCAACCCCAACCTCCACCCAGTCCCCGCCCTACCTGGGGGCCAGGCGACTTCGCGGCTGCTGAGGCTGCCGGGCTCCTCTGACCATCCGGCTCCTGCTCCGCCGCGGGAGCTGCTCCGGCGGCCGCAGGGCTCGCTCGGGAAGCTGAGGCGGCGGAGGATGGAGTAGGCGGAGAGGCGGGAGGAGGGCCTCGCGCCTCAGCTGGGCTTGCCGCGGGGCCCGCCTCCTCCGCGCCTCTCCTCGGCTCCTATTGGCTATATCCGTAGTGTGCCCGAAACCCCGGTGGTCGATTGGGCGTTCGGGCCGTCACATCACACCACCTAGAGTTTGGTTGAGACTGCAGGTGGCGGCGGAGGTGCCTTAGAGACGGCTGGCGCGGCAGAGGAGACCTGAACGCCACCGTGCGTCAGAAAGTAGGAACTGCACCTTCAGCCCCAGACACCTGCCGGCAGGTTCTCCTCGCTCTGCTTCCTGCATCCCACACACCTGCTGGCGCCCCCCAACACTGCACCATACCAGGACCAAAAGCCAAGCACTGCAATTTCCCAAACTCTTCTGGCAGATGCGACAGTGAGGCATCTCTCCAAAACGAACTTCATTCTGAACCAACTCCTATGCAGCCAGTCTCTACATTAGCGATTTTCAACTAGTGTCCGGGGGCACACCGGTGTGCTGCCAGAATTTTTAAAACATGCTGAGGTCGCCGGTTCAAAACCCTTGGCTTGCCTGGTTTTTGGAGTTGATGCTTCCTGCTCCTCCCCCCTTTCTCTCCCTCTCTCTCTTAAAATGAATAAATTAAAAAGATAAAAAAGCCTGACCTGTGGTGGCGCAGTGGATAAAGCGCCGACCTGGAACTGAAGTCGCTGGTTAGAAACCCTGCACTTGTCTGGTTAAGGCACATATGGGAGTTGATGCTTCCTGCTCCTCCCCCCTTTCTCTCTCTCTCTCTAAAATGAATAAATAAAAAAACATTTTAGCCTGACCAGAGAGTGGCACAGTGGATAGAGCGTCGGACTGGGATGTGGAGGACCCAGATTCGAGACCCTGAGGTCGCCAGCTTGAGCACAGGCTCATCTGGTTTGTGCAAGGCTCACCAGCTTGAGCACAAGGTCGCTGGCTTGAGCAAGGGATCACTCGGTCTGTTGTAGAGCCTCCCCCCCCCCCCAGCCAAGGCACATATGAGAAAGCAATCAATGAACTAAGGAGCTGCAACAAAGAATTGATGTTTCTCATCTCTCTCCCTTCCTGTCTGTCCCTCTCTCTGGCTCTGTCACACAATTTTAAAACATGCAATATCTATTTAGTCAGGGGCACTGACCTCTTTCCTCTTAGACTGTCAAATTAAAAAATGACAAAAGCAAACACAGTAATACCCATCCAGTGTGAGTGAATCATTATTTTTTGATCAGATGGGCAAGAAAGGTGTGTTTGGTTTTGTATTTTGGTGTGCTGCAAATTTTTAGTTATTTGTGTGCCATGAGATGAAAAAGGTTGAAAAATCACTGCTCTACATCATGCTGAGTGAAATGTTCTCACAGCTCCCAGATACCCTTCATAGAGGATCCAGCCAGAAAACTCAAGAAAAAAGTGTGGTTTAGATACTCAATCCTCTGCAGAACAGATCACAAGCTTGGGAACAGTATTCCAAGAAAAGAACTTTCTTTGCCTTGAAAGATCAACACTGCAAACAATCAGATGACAGAACTAAAAGCAATGTGTTCCATTTTCAAAGGTTTGAATAGATCCAATTCCTGAGAGTATGCTAACAGCCCTGTGATACCACAGATTATAGATTCTATGTCAGTTAACCAATTAAAATAAATTTCACTGCATTTTTATTGTTGTTGGTATATTACCAGCACATAAGCACAAATGTTACCTTTAACAAGGCCATCCTTGAAAATAAGACATGCTCATTAATGTATTATAAAATTTCTCCTTGAAGGTACTATCCCTTTCAGTCTATCTAGATTCCTTGTGTACACTTTTTTGGGTAGACTCTTGGAATCTATCAAGTGAAGATGGAAGAAGGCATAAAACTTTCTCTTAAACTACTTCCATATTTGAACATATTTTTATGCATCAGTAATGAGACAACGTAGAAGAGTAGACACCAACAAGCTGGGGACTAGTCTCTCACTGATCTTCACAAATGGCAAAAACGAGGATACTAGTTTTTTGCAAAACCAATATGGCTGCCTTTGTGCAGAAATGGTTCCTTTTTACATTTGTGAATGTAAAAAGGGCCTTTCTTGGGCCCTGGCCGGTTGGCTCAGTGGTAGAGCGTCAGCCTGGCATGCAGGAGTCCCGGGTTCGATTTCCGGCCAGGGCACACAGGAGAAGCGCCCATCTGCTTCTCCACCCCTCCCCCTCTCCTTCCTCTCTCTCTCTCTCTTCCCCTCCCACAGCCAAGGTTCCATTGGAGCAAAGTTGGCCCAGGCGCTAAGGATGGCCCCATGGC
This sequence comes from Saccopteryx leptura, assembly GCF_036850995.1. Classification (NCBI taxonomy): domain Eukaryota; kingdom Metazoa; phylum Chordata; class Mammalia; order Chiroptera; family Emballonuridae; genus Saccopteryx; species Saccopteryx leptura. Next base: position 10,405,792 of record NC_089504.1, on the reverse strand, counting down.
CTCTGCCTCAGGCGCTAGAATGGCTCTGGTTGTAACAGAGCAACGCCCAGATGGGCAGAGCATCGCCCCGTTGGGCATGCGGGTGGATCCCGGTCGGGCACATGCGGGAGTCTGTCTGACTGCCTCCCTGTTTCCAACTTCAGAAAAACAGGAAAAAAAAAAGACCTTTCTTCTAGGAAATGTGCAGTGGATAAAGCATCGACCTAGAATGCTGAGGTTGCCAGTTTAAAACCCTGGGCTCAACTGGTCAAGGCACATATGGGAGCTGATGCTTCCTGCTCCCCCCCTTCTTTCTCTCTCTCCTACCTAAATAAAAATTTAATAAATAAATGAGCTGTGACAAGAAATAATGTCAAAACACCTGCTGGTCCCACAAATTGGTATTTTATATAATCCCCAAATTACAGAAACACAAACTACTTCAATCCCAACTATCCCCCCAAATATCACCAAGCTAGAAAGGGTAAAGAACCCCAGAAATGACAGACAAGACTGGAGGTGGGGTAGGTGTTCTGGCAAGATCATCAACTCATTAGGAAACTTATCCTGAAATAACACTTATTACGTTTCTTAAAATATGGGTTAAAATCCTGTACCTGGTTTTCAAGGTTTTTCATAATCGGCCAAGGCCTCTGCTACATGGTAGATATTAATAGAGCTGCAGCCATTCATCTCTTTCCCAAGTACTCTCAAGTTGTATCTTTGTGTCATGTCCAAATTCTAGTAACCTCGCTACTCTGCTTTTACTGTGTAAAAAATGCACATCCCATCATTCCAGTCCGCATTTAATACATACTTCCTCTTTTAAGGCTTTTCTAATTACTCCCTCCTACATCAAACATTCCCTCTCCAAATTTGTTGTACTAACGTAAGCTTTACTATGTCAGCAATTATATATTGCCTTGGGTTATTTTACTTCCCAATTACACTGAATTTGGGCAAATGGTATATTAGTAAGTACTCAATAAATAGCTTTGGGCCAAGGACTGGGTGATTTATGAGTGCTATTTTAAATCCTGTTGTTATTCTCTTATTTTAGGCACAGAATTTCAAGATTCAAAAAACCCAACTTGCTCAGGATCACACAGCTACAATAACCAATACTGCTTAAAACTGACATAAAAGGACTTAAGATGAACTCTGGTATGCCCTACAGGAATTCAAGTTTCAGCTCTCCTGTGCAAGCTTAGGCAAGTCACCCATCCTCTGAAAGCCTGTTTCCTCGTCTGAAGAAAAAAGATAAGTACCATAGTCATAGAGCTATAGTGAGGGTGCCACAAAATAGGGCACCCTTAGTTCTGTGTTCAGTACAGGTTAGCGGCCTGGGATGCCTGGGTTTTTACCTATATCTGATCACAAAGCCTTTATTTTTCCACTATTCCATTATGCCTCCAAGCAGTCTATCCCATTACTACTTACACACACAAAAGCAGGTTGCTGAGAACAACAGTGGGTGCTCAGGGAGTAAGTAGAATATACTTATATATTTTTGTTGACACACACAAAAAAATCCTCATAATTTTCATGCATTTTTGAATTAAGAAAACAATTGAATGATTCAAGCCAGCATAAGCATACTTTCCTGAGAGTAAGAAAGGCACATATTCACCAATTGATTGACAAGGAAATAGAAAACTAATTAAGAGGGGAATAAGGAAACAACCTGCCCCAAGCACCCAATGTGTTTGGCATCACGCATGGGGACCTTCCAAATGTTTCTTTTTGGAGTTTTACCACTGTATATTTTCTCAGCAGGACTGCACACTGTAAATATCACTGAATGAGTTGTAACAATCTCATGAAACATGGTCCTAGGCACCTAGGACATAACAATGGATAATGACTTTAAAGAATGAAACCCTTAGCTCAGTCAAATGTGCAGTAAGAAAGTTTCACTTCTGCTTACTAGTCAAGCAACCAAGTGAAGGAATAAGCATTTTTAATTTAAACTGTTATATAAAATGCTAACTTCTTGTTGGAACATACTATAGACTATGCATTAGATAAAATTTTCTGACAAACTTCCTATAATATTTTTATTAATTTACACTGAGAGAATATAGCACCTTTCATCCAAAGAACTGAAGGTGCTTTACAAACATTAGCAGTTAAAAAAAACATTTACATTTAAAAATCTGGATTCTTGCTGTTAAATCTTTTCAACTCCAGGTACACAATTTTCTGGAGGCTGATGAAAAGCAATTCTATTTCTCACAATGAAAGAGGCTCAAAAAGAGTTTAGATTTGCTTTCATAATACAGGCATTTTCCAAAACCTGGCGCTGAGCTTACAAAGCAAAACACACAGATTTTAATGTAATGAACAATATTTCAAACCTTATTTCAAAAGCAAAACCCAGGATTTAAGACGTCAAAAACCTTCCAATTGTTCTAGACATCCAGATGGAGTAGGAGCTGATGCAGGTTGCATATTAGATATGCTCTTGATCCAGGCTTTTAAGGATCACACCCAAATTAACACATTTAAAGTGGTGAGATATTTCAGAAAAAAGCATTACTCTATAAAAAACTAGCCAAGAGTAAGTATATCAGGCAAGTAAGAAAAGGGAGTGATTGGCAATTAAAGTAGACAGTTCTCACTAGGGCCTAGGATACTTTATTAGAAACCAAGTATATCATAGGCAAATAAAAATAGTTATTACCCCCATTAATACAACATAAGGGATTTTACATTCAGCCTAGATACAGGGAGTAACAGATCTCCTACCTACAAACCTATGACTTGCAAATATCTTCTACCACATGATTACTCTATATAGTACATAGCCCTTATTTAGTAGAGGAATCCAAATATTCCTTTTAGGCTTACAAAGTCCAATACATTCACTCTCTCTTCCCTTTACATGTCTAAAAATAAAAACTTTTTTTTTCCATGCAAAAGCCATTCTTCAGTTGGAGGAAAAAAATCAGGCAGAACAGAGATGGCAGTTAAGGAATGGACAGAATATTATTGGCACATGCCCAACTAGTGACAAACAAATGCAGTATACCACAACTTAAAAATAAAAGTCACATTACAGGGATGACTAAAACAACTACACCAATCTAAGCTAGGGAGTGTCAAATGGGAAGAGAGGGCTCAGTTACTGGTTTTATTGGTACAACTTAAAAGCAGAGAACAAGCACTTAAACACAACTTATGGTAACAACAAAAAATACTGCAGAGAGCTGTTTAAAGACCACACCAAGTCATCTGCATCATTAATTTCCAGTGTTTAACAATTAGTAAAATACATAGCTACATATCCCTGTAAGATCAATACCTTTCCCCTTGAATTACACTGGGGTCAGGGCCATGACACAAAGCTACTGAGCCAACAGTTCAAGTGTGTGCAGCAAACGTCTTAGCCACGTCTTTCAGATAGCTATACAATTAAAAACTGCACAAGGAGCTGGGCGGTTGGGAAAATCATCAAAAGTGTTGTGCTCATTTAATAAAGAAAACCCTGATGAAAAATTATGTGCCAAGAAGCATGAACTATAAAGATTTTTATTGCATTTTCAGTAACCTGGAAGTTCTTATCCTGAAGGGGAAAAGTTGGTTTTCAAAACTACCTGAACAGATACTAAAGTGCTTTATTAATTGGCTGGCTTCACAAAGATTTCCTGGAATGACAAAAATTAATTATAGTAGTAAAAGGACACCGACTATTTCACAAAATGTTAAATTCCAACATCATTTATGACTACAGTCATAAGAGACACTGGAACACTTGTCCTTATTAAGTGGACATTGCATATCAAGAACTGATCATCACAACCCTTTGGATTTTCAGATTACTTAAACAAAGCCAAAACATGGTATCACAGTCCTTTACAAAAAAGGACAATTTGTTTTTTTCTACTTTTTAAGCCTGCTTCAGATTACAGTTCACAAATACAAGAGAGTGCTGACTTTTCAACCTTTCCAGTTGCAATTAAAAAATGAACACTTTCTAAAAGTTAAGGTCAAGTGTTACAACAAGAGAATTATTCCTACTGAAAAGTACATAAATTTTACTTAATGATATTCATAATAGATTGTAAACTGGATTGATCACATTCTACTCAACTGGTATCAAATGAACACATCAGCATTACAAGTATTCAATGTTTTTCTATTACTACAGAGGTTATAAACCAAAACATTGATATGGCAGTTACGTTTTTAGGCACAGTTTAGTGATTTTTTTCTTAAATAAATAGTACTGAATTTCAGCTGAAGTTTTAAACTCAATAACCAAAGGGTCAAGAACTCTGACTAGGAAAAAAGAAAAAAAATAATTTTAAGCTAACAATGTAAGCTGTTTAAAATTTCTAACACTTTAACCTATCTGGATTTTATTTAAGATTACTTTATTAAAAAATACAAGGAATCTGAAAAAAGATCAATACAATTATCTTAATGTACAAAGTCATAAGCTGTAGCAGTTTTTTTTAACTGAAATTTAAAAACACAACAAGGAGGGCAGCCCTTTAGACCAATTTATTTTGTATCCATTTAAAATATCATCCAACAAAGGACCATGACGTTTACAGCTGGGACAAGTATACAGAACTCAAGGCATCTGCAGTCCATCGTGCCCACTGAACAACAACTTTGCTGCTGAAATTTCTTAAAACTTACCAAACTAAAACAAAAGGCTGAATGATACAAAAGGAGAAGGATTTCAGTGTAGTCTGTTCTGTCAATTGGCTTTTTTTTAAAAGGAAACACATCTTGTTTCCCTCCGACCAGTAATAAGCAAGAGCTACATGCAGCACTATGAGTATTAAGACATTTCTCAAGTCTTCTCAGATGAGTCCAAGGTAGGTGTGGGATGGGGGAGAAAACTGATAGAAAAACATTGCTATAGACACCATAACAAACAATAAATTTAGATAATTTAAAATAAAAAAAAAAAGGCAAGAGGCAGCATTTCAGCAGCAAAGTGCTCAATAAAAAGTATATTATGGAGGGTAATACACGAAAGTCGGGATAAGAAGAGGGCAGAAAAATGTGACCAGTCAGCAGGACGGACGAAGGCCTCAAAGGAAATACGGCGTCGTCGTTCTGGGAGGAATAACACGTTCTGAATCTGGAACTGCCCGGAATAACTTTGGTTCTCTTGTATTTACATCTTTGAAGACCATGATTGAAGCAATATTTCCACAACGATAGCAGTAATTAGGAGCAGACCATACTGTTACCAGCTTTTCATCAAACATAAACTTATAGCCTTCGTGCACTAGTTGGTGTGCTCTGCAGATGAGTTTTAAGTTGTTGATATGAACAAACTGCAATTTAAAAAGGTTTTGTTAAGTATCCAGTATATTTTTTAAACCAACCTCCATATACAAGAAAATAAAGAAAATGTATAAATCCTGTTACTCAATACAGTATTTACAATATAAGTTATAGGCTATAGAATCACTGTGGCCTAAGCCTATTAAAGAATTGTAGAAATCATACAGTCACATAATTAAAAATTTCTGGAAGAAAAGCATTCTAAAGTACTAACATATAAAAAAGTCATTTTTAGGATTTAATAATAAATATATTGCCACCACATCTATCATTTACTGAGGGTTTAGTATGGTTCTTGCAAAAATTCTAACAGAGATTTATTATCCTTGTTTTACAATTTAAGGAAACAGATTCAGACAGGATAGATAAGTTATTTTGAACCTAGCTCTCTGACTCCATGCTGGATTATTTCTCAATATAATTCATCTATGTGTGCATGTGTGTGTAAAAACAGTTGAACCTCAAAAAGTTGCCTATTCACATCCTAGCTGGATGGCTCAGTTATAGCTTCGTCCTGAATTGCAGAGGTTATTGGTTCGATCCCCGGTCGGAGCATGTACAGGAACAGGTCTATGTTCCTGTTTCCTGTCTCTCTCTCTCTCTCTCTCTCTCTCTCTCTCCTCCCCTTCCTCTCTATCTAAAATCAATAATTTTTTTATTTTTTATTTTTTTTACAGAGACAGAGAAAGAGAGGGATAGACAGGGACAGACAGACAGGAACGGAGAGATGAGAAGCATCAATCATTAGTTTTTCGTTGCGCGTTGCAACACCTTAGTTGTTCATTGATTGCTTTCTCATACATGCTTTGGCTGTGGGCCTTCAGCAGACCGAGTAACCCCTTGCTCAAGCCAGCGACCTTGGGTCCAAGCTGGTGAGCTTTTGCTCAAACCAGATGAGCTCTCACTCAAGCTGGAGACCTCGGGGTCTCAAACCTGTGTCTTCCACATCCCAGTCTGACGCTCTATCCACTGCACCACTGCCCGGTCAGGCTAAAATCAATAAATTTAAAAAAAAATTGCCGCCTGACCAGGCACTGACACAGCGCATAGAGCAGCAACCTGGAATGCTGAGGACCCAGGTTCAAAACCCCAAGGTTACCAGCTTGAGCGCAGGTTCACCAGCTTGAGCGCGGGCTTGCCAGCCTGAGTGTGGGATCATAGACATGACCCCATAGTTGCTGGCTTGAGTCCAAGGTCACTGGTTTAAGCAAGGGGTCACTGCCTTGGCTGGAGCCCCACCACCACAGTTAAGGCACATAAAAGAAAACAATCAATGAACAACTAAGGTGCTGCTACTAAGAATTGATGCTTCTCATCTCTCTCCCTTCCTGACTGTCCCTGTCTGTCCCTCACTCACTCATTAAAAAGAAAAGTTACCTATTCACAATGTATACATATATCAAGTCATTACGTTATACACTTAAAACTAATACAATGTTATATGTTAACTGTATCTCAATTAAAAACAAGCATATTAAAAAAATTTTAAGTTGTCTATCTTGCCCTTGCTTAATCTCATTACTTAATTACAATATCTGTAAGAAAAGGAACACTTATTTTACATATATTACCAAGTAGATGCTGAAGGAGGTGCTTTCATCATGTCATCTCACCTAACCATTAAGGAAATACACATATGATAACAGGTGAGAAATAACCACCACAGTTTGAGTAAACTAGACTAGAAGTTTGTTATCTAGAGCCACGATACTTCTCTATGTAGTCCATTAGCAAGCAACAAACCACTTGTCCGAAAATGTTGGCTTTACCTCATTTGTGACCTTTGCGCCAAAAAGCCAACCTGCTCCTCGGGGACTGATAGCCCAAGTATCCACATCTTCAGGATCTGACCAAACCAGATCACAAAATGCTCCTTTATGAGGAATTTCCTGATTCCGTTCAATGGTTCGAATTTGATCCAGTGTTTTGATATCAGGAGATAAACCACCATGAACACACAAAATCTGCTCATCTATTAACTAACAACAAAGATAACAAAGAGTTGAACATATAATAATAAACTCAGTCACATCTCAATTCATCAATGAATCCTAATAACATCAATATAAATAAGATGGCAAATAGATAAAAATATGCAAAATGTACATTGGCAAGAAAATACTTGAGGGTTTAAAAACAATTTATATAAACTTACAGCTGCTACTGTGAGCATGTCGAAAACTTTGGTACAGTATCTCCAGGCATTAGCATTTCCATATTTGGTTTGGCACTCATCTATAAAAGAAACAGGAAAGTTCTCAGTAATAAAGTTCTGAGTCTGCTGATAAAAATAAGGAATACATCAAATAGTAGGACAACAGAAATTCAGCTTAAACTAGTAAGACAGTTCAGCTTATCTTTATAATAACAAGATAATAAAAATATAAAATCTAAAACTAAACAGTTATAAAATTATTTTTAAATCTCACAATATCTGCCTTAATTGTACTTAGGGAAAATTCACATTAAAAATCTCAACAAGTCTGTTTACCTCCTTCAAATAACTTGTTTATTAAAACTTTCAACCACATAGCCCTAGGTGGGTGGATTAGTGGACAGAGCGCCATCCCGGTGTGCCGAGGTCACGGGTTCACTCCCCGTGAAGCAACCAATGAGTACACAACTAAATGAGAAGTGGAACAATGAGTTGATGGTTCTCTCTCTCCCTCTCTCTCTCTCCCCCTTTCCCTCTATCTCTCTCTCTTCAATCTCTAATCAATGGAAAAATTAAAAAAAAATTACCTTCAACCTTATAAGTTCTATAAATGCAGTTACTTTGCTTTTAATGGTTGAGTTCTGTTCTAATCCCTGAGGTCCTGGGATTCTCTGGAGCAAGCACACAGATTTTTTATATAGTATATGTAAAAAGGATATTCATTCAGCAATATGTATAACAGCAACTTAAAAAGAACTCCAGGTCTTGGCTGGATGCCTCAGTAAGATAAAGCGTCAACCTGGCACACCAAAGGTTGAGGGTTCAACTCCCCCATCAGGTTATTTATAAGAAAAAACCAATGAGTACACAATTAATGAAACAACTAAGTGAAACAAAGAGTTCACTTCTCTCTATACCCCCCCTTCCTCTCTCTTTCTCTCTCAAATCAATGGAAAAATTTAAAAAATAATTCCAATATCCAATGTTAAAGGGACTGGTTAAATCCATAAAGTATAATACAATGAAGCTATAAAAAGAATATTAATGAAGGAAAAAGGCAGGTCACAATATTAAATGATAAAAGCAGATGTGATCCCATTTTAGTGTGGTGTATATGTGCACACACATATATCTACAACACACTCACTCATATTCTCAATCTTGAGTGTGCAGAACATTCACCTTCAGTAGACTCAAGGGTTCCACCCCAAAAGACCTGCAGAGGGGCCCAGTAATCTGCATTTTAACAACCATCCCAGATGATTCCAATGAGAAAAACTGAAGACTACACTTTGCAGCACTGATCCAGAAACATATACACAACAAAGCTAAGAATGGTTCTCTCTCCATGGTAAGTTTCCATTGATTAGGGGAAGAGAGGAAGTTAAGAGGCTGAGAAAATAGAAAAAGATTATTTGTATTTTCTAATTTTACTATAAAGCGTATGTATGACTTGTGTCGTTTTTTTTCACCAAAGAGGAACGTAAAACAATATTCAGAATCAGAGAAACAGAAGGTCTTACCATAAAATCCATACACTTGAGTTATCTGTCTACTCTCATGATTTCCTCGCAAAAGTGTGATACGATCAGGCCATTTAGCCTTTAGTGCAAGAAGGTAAGTGAAGGTCTCCAAACTATAGTATCCTCTGTCTACAAAATCACCCTGTAAAGTAAAAGTTTACAGTTACAAACAATGACAATTTTTTTTAAATTGACCAAAATGTACAAACTCAGAGACACAGCCCAAAATAACAAAAATGAAGAGTTACAAATTGATTTATTTGGAAATTGAGTAATAACAAAAAATTCAAATGGCCCAGGCCATACAGCTCAGTTGATTAGCATTGTTCCGATATGCAAAGGTAGCCTGTTCAATCCCAGTCAGGGCACATACAAGAGCAGATTGATGTTCCTGTCTCTCTCTTTCCTTTCCTTTCTCTCTAAAATCAATAAATAAATTTAAAATAAAATAAAATATTGCTATAAGAAAAAAATAATTTTTTTTTTAATTTCTTTTATTAATTCATTTTTAGAGGAGAGTAGAGAGAAAGAGAGAGAGAGAAGAAGGGGAGGAGCAGGAAGCATCAACTCCCGTATGTGCCTTGACTAGGGAAGCTCAGGGTTTTGAACCGGCGACCTCAGCATTCCAGGTTGATGCTTTATCCACTGCGCCACCACAGGTCAGGCAAGAAAAAAATAAATTTTAAAATTTCAAATTGGGCCCTGGCCGGTTGGCTCAGTGGTAGAGTGTCTGCCTGGTGTATAGATGTCTGAGGTTCAATTACCAGTCAGGGCACATATGAGAAGCACACATCTGCTTCCCCACCCCTCCCCCTCTCGCTTCTCGCTTCTCTCTCTCTCTCTCTCTCTCTCTCTCTCTCTCTCTCTCTCTCTCTCTCTCTCTCCTTCCCTCCCTCCCTCCCTCCCTCTCCTGCAGCCATGGCTGGGCGCTGAGGATGGCTCCATGCCTCTGCCTCAGGAGCTAAGAACTCAGTTGCTGAGCAACAGAGCATCGCCCTGTAGTGGGCTTCCTGGGTGATCCCAGGCCCAGCACATGCAGGAGTCTGTCTCTCTTCCTCTCTTCCTCTCTCCTCCTCTGAATTTAAAAAAAAAAAAAATTCAAATAGAAGTAAACAGGTTGTTTTTACTAAGTGTGCTGGTCTATGATTCAGGAGGCCTATAGGTGCCTGCAGTACAACTCTCTCAACAATTTTTCCCTGCAAAACCACCATTTTTTCAATTCTCTTACCTACATTAACAGATGTTTCAAGAAGATAATGTGTAAATCAAAAATTTTAAATAAATTTGAAAAATAATTTGAACTATATCAGAAGAGCTGCCAACTTGAAGAAAACAGTTGGGTTTTTTAGACAAATACCATCATTATAACAGTGTTCCAAGTTCAGCTTTGTGTTTAACAATGACATATGATGACAGGTCCATTAATGTTTTACTTGGGCCAGTATTAGACCAATAGGAAAACAGCTAAAGATTAATAGGAAAGCGACCTAGAAACTTTCACAAGGAAGAAATATGACAACGGATTAAAAAAAAGTGAAATAACATTACAATCAGAAAGAAAAGTAAATAAATATGCCTCTTAACAGAAAATGTGTATGTGTGATATTCATCATTCCACAGATTAATAACAGATAAAATAAATGCTCAAAACAGACTGGTAAAATCAGAGTAAATTAAAGATTTATGCCTTCAACCAGTGTGGTCCTGGGACATTTTTCGGCCCAACTACTACTGAGGGCTACAACCCAGTCCTATGTATACAGCAGTTTACTAAAGCAATTATTTTCAACTAGAAGACATGAAAATATTTAGAAAAGTATAGAGAAATACCTTTTCAGATGTTTAAATAGTGATTATCATAAGGCAATGAAATTATTATGTAATTTACATGTAACAAGACCAATCTGTTCCTATTTAAATAAGTACTTGATATCACTGGTGTATACATACCATAAATATGTAGTTTGTGTCAGGAACCTGACCTCCAGTTCTGAATAGTTCACAAAGGTCATAAAACTATAAAAGAAAGGCAATATATGTTGATTACATATCCCTATGAAGGAGTAAAATTATAAAACAGAGCAAAATGTGTAAAGAAGCAGAGTTAATTAAGATGACTTCATATATTTACATTAATAAAAAGAAAAAAAAGTGTAAGCAAAACTGTCAAGCAAACAGATCCCAAGCCTTTTAGAATAAATTATTAAAATAAAGCTACCAGTTACCATTAAAATCATTCCTACATTATTAACGGTATAGCCTCCCTCTCAAATTTTTCATATATCTCCTCCCCTATCACTCAAGAATTTGAAATCACTTAACTTTTCAGTTATCTAACTTGTCAATAAAGCTAACCAAGTGGTCAGCAAACTCATTAGTCAACAGAGCCATATATCAACAGTACAACGATTGAAATTTCTTTTGAGAGCCAAATTTTTTAAACTTAAACTATATAGGTAGGTACATTCCTTATCAAGGTAGCACCCGCACGTGGTATTTTGTGCAAGAGCCACACTCAAGGGGCCAGAGAGCCTCATATGGCTCGCGAGCTGTGGTTTGCCAACCACTGAGCTAACCTAACCATGCCATCACATATTCAGCATCTATTTCAATAAGATCAAAAATAAAGCAAAAAAAGCCCTGGCTGGTGGGCTCAGTGGTAGAGTGTCCACCCAGCATGGAGAAGTCCCAGATTTGATTCCTAGTCAGGGCACACAGGAGAAGCACCCATCAGCTTCTCTCACTCTATCCCTCCCTCTTTCTTTCCTCCTCTCACAGCATGGCTCGATTGATTAAAGCACGCTGGCCCTGGGCTCTGAGGATGGCTCCCAGGAGCCTCTGCCTCAGGCACTAAATATAGTTCAGTTGCCAGCACTGGCCCTGGATGGACAGAGCATCAGCCCTGTATGGGGTTGCTGGGTGGATCCCAGCTGGGGTGCATGTGGGAGTCTGTCTAATTCCCCTACTCTCACTTAAAAAAAAAAAGGATAAAATAAAAAAGCTTCATCACTAATATTAGAAAATATTTTAATAAAGTATAATCTATCAACTCAAGGACCAGGACCTTATGTGGTCATGCATAATTATAATGGAAACTATGTAGCAAAATAGAAAAAAAATTTGGGAAAAGAATGAAACACAAAACTGTACCTATATATAAACTACACAATTTACTATGTAAAAGCTATGTATACACACAAAGTCAGGAAGGCAACATTAAAGAGTTTTGTGGTTTTTTTATAATTTAAGATTTTTATTTTTTTTTCCTTTTTTCTTTTTTTAAAATATATATATATATTTTAATTTATTCATTTTAGAGAGGAGAGGGGGAGAGAGAGAGAGAGAGACGAGAGACGAGAGAGACGAGAGACAGAGAGAGAGAAGGGGGGAGGAGCTGGAAGCATCAACCCCCATATGTGCCTTGACCAGGCAAGCCAGGGTTTCGAACCGGCGACCTCAGCATTTCCAGGTCGACACTTTATCCCACTGAGCAACCACAGGTCAGGCCTAAAAAGTTTTATAATACGGTTGCATTCATAAAAGTATAGTAAAGGAGTGAACTTAAACTTTTCCACTGATGTTTAGAGAAATATGTTCTTTTTTTTTTTTTTAACAGAGACAGAGAGAGAGTCAGAGAGAGGGATAGATAGGGACAGACAGACAGGAACAGAGAGAGATGAGAAGTATCAATCATCAGTTTTTTGTTGTAACCCTTAGTCATTCATATGTGCCTTGACAGTGGGCCTTCAGCAGACCGAGCAACCCCTTGCTCAAGCCAGCGACCTTGGGTCCAAGCTGGTGAGCTTTTCTCAAACCAGATGAGCCCAAGCTCAAACTCAGGCTCTGAATCTGGGTTCTCCGCATCCCAGTCCAATGCTCTATCCATTGCGCCACCACCTGGTCAGGCAAGAAATGTGTTCTTGAATAAAAACTTTGCAAGATTCCACGTACTCTATGTACATTTAATAGACAATCAAATATTCTGCTCAGGGACACATAGTTCCTACTTCATATTGGAAGTTTTTTCCAAAATTATTTGATAAAATAAACATTTACCAAAATGTGTAGACAATTAACCCTGTCCTTCCTACATTACTGGAAGCCTATCTCATCATTTCACAAATAATTTCTACTATCTATTGTATGTTTTTGATATCACAGACACTTTGTAAATGTTCTCATTTTAAAACAAAAACAGGCCTGACCTGTGGTGGCGCAGTGGATAAAGCATCAGCCTGGAAATGCTGAGGTCACTGGTTCGAAACCCTGGGCTTGCCTGGTCAAGGCACATATGGGAGTTGATGCTTCCAGCTCCTCCCCCTTGTCTCTCTCTCCTCTCTGTCTCTCTCTCTCTCTCCTCTAAAATTAATAAATAAAATTAAATTAAATTAAAAACAAAAACAAAACACCCTGGCCGGTTGGCTCAGTGGTAGAGTGTTGGCCTGGCGTGCAGAAGTCCCGGGTTCGATTCCCAGCCAGGGCACACAGGAGAAGCACCCATCTGCTTCTCCACCCCTCCCCCTCTCCTTCCTCTCTGTCTCTCTCTTCCCCTCCTGCAGCCAGGGTTCCATTGGAGCAGGGTTGGCCCAGGCGCTGAGGATGGCTCTATGGCCTCTGCCTCAGGCACTGGAATGGCTCTGGTTGCAGCAGAGCGAAGCCCCAGATGGGCAGAGCATCACCCCCTGGTGGGCGTGCCAGGTGGATCCCAGTCAGACGCATGCGGGAGTCTGTCTGACTGCCTCCCTGTTTCCAACTTCAGAAAAATACGAAAAATTAAAATTAAAAAAAACAAAACAAAACAATCCTGAGAAGTGGATTTTATTGCATCATTAAAGGCAAGCTCAGTAGTTTTTATACCTTTTGATTTCAGAACCAATTCATAGTTTTAAAAATTAGAGATTCTGCCCTGACTTATTGATGTCACCCTATTAAAATAAAATTTTATTTATTTAAAAAAATAAATTAATTAAAAAAAAATTAGAGATTCTGCCTGACCAGGTAGTGGCACAATGGATAGAGCAATCGGACTGGGATGCAAAGGACCCAGGTTCAAAATGTCAAGGTCGGCCCTGGCCGGTTGGCTCAGTGGTAGAGCGTCGGCCTGGCATGCAGGAGTCCCGGGTTCAATTCCCAGCCAGGGCACACAGGAGAAGTGCCCATCTGCTTCTCCACCCCTCCCCCTCTCCTTCCTCTCTGTCTCTCTCTTCCCCTCCCGCAGCCAAGGCTCCATTGGAGCAAAGTTTGCCTGGGCACTGGGGATGGCTCTGTGGCTTCTGCTTCAGGCACTAGAATGGCTCTGGTTGTAACAGAGCAATGCCCCAGATGGGCAGAGCACTGCCCCCTGGTGGGCATGCTGGGTGGATCCCAGTAGGGGAGCATGCGGGAGTCTGTCTGACTGCCTCCTGTTTCCAGCTTCAGAAAAATACAGAAAAACAAACAAACAAACAAAAAACGTCAAGGTCACTGGCTTTAGCGTAGGCTCATCCGGCTTGAGCAGGGGCTCACCAGGTTGAGAACGGGGTCTCTGGCTTAAGCGTGAATTCATAGACATGAACCCATGGTCGCTGGCTTGAGCGTGAGTTCATAGACATGACCCCATGGTCGCTGGCTTGAGCAAGGGGTCATTAGCTCTGCTGTAGCCCCCCCACCCCTGTCAAGGCACATATGAGAAAGCAATCAATAAACTAAGGAAGCGCAATGAAGAATTAATGCTTCTCATCTCTCTCCCTTCCTGCCTGCCTGTCCCTATCTGTCCCCCTGTCTCTCTCTCTGTCAACAACAACAAAAAAAATTAGGGGTCCCAAAAAGCTTTAGTTTCTATAAATTATATCAACCAGTATTTATCATATTACAAATTAAAGTGGATCATTTTTTAAAATTCATTTTTAAAATCAACAAATCATTAAAACTAGTAAAACACAATTACTTTTAATGAGAAACAAACAAACTTAATGAGAAGAGTAGTGCTGTTTACATTTTTGTAAATTTCTTTTTTTTTTTTTTTTTTTTTTTTTTTTTTTTTTTTTTTTTTTTTCATTTTTCTGAAGCTTGGAAACAGGGAGAGACAGTCAGACAGACTCCCGCATGCGCCCGACCGGGATCCACCCGGCACGCCCACCAGGGGCGACGCTCTGCCCACCAGGGGGCGATGCTCTGCCCTTCCTGGGCGTCGCCATGTTGCGACCAGAGCCACTCTAGCGCCTGAGGTATAGGCCACAGAGCCATCCCCAGCGCCCGGGCCATCTTTGCTCCAATGGAGCCTTGGCTGCGGGAGGGGAAGAGAGAGACAGAGAGGAAAGCGCGGCGGAGGGGTGGAGAAGCAAATGGGCGCTTCTCCTGTGTGCCCTGGCCGGGAATCGAACCCGGGTCCTCCGCACGCTAGGCCGACGCTCTACCGCTGAGCCAACCGGCCAGGGCCTAAATTTCTTTTATGTTTGGCTAAACACAGCAAAGCTGGACTCATACCTTGCCTCTGAATTCAATCTGTTGGTACAGACCGATTCAAGTATATGAAGAAAATCCAGTTTTCACAAGATATATATTACATAAGGAAAAAGTACTTTTAATTACCTTTAGTGATAACTGTGCATATTCTTTTTTTAATATAACAAAACTTGAAAAGTGGTCTTATCATACTTGGACAGACTGAAGTAACACTTTGAGTGGGTAACATATTAGTCATTTGGAAAATGGAAATGACATACATTACACATCATCAACATGTTCACTAATACATTAATATTACCACTCCTATCAAAATAGTCTTTAAGTATTAGAAACTGTTAGCCCCACGGTGGTCAACTCAAATTTCCTAAAATTCCAATTTTTCATTTGAAAACAAATTTTGGCACTGGCAAAAAATACTGTCTAGCCTGACCTGTGGTGGCGCAGTGGATAAAGCGTCGACCTGGAAATGCTGAGGTCGCCGGTTCGAAACCTTGGGCTTGCCTGGTCAAGGCACATATGGGAGTTGATGCTTCCAGCTCCTCCCCCCTTCTCTCTCTCTGTCTCTCCTCTCTCTCTCTCTGTCTCTCCTTCTCCTCTCTAAAATGAATAAAAAAAAAAAATACTGTCAACTCTGTTCCGGAAATGAATGGCTCACTTTCTTCACTTCTGCAAAAATGGCTGCCCAATACCCATAGCTAGCCATTCATTCTCTCAAGTAAAAATAGCATTCCATAACAAAAAAGGGCTACTCAGCTTGTAATGCAAAGAGCTGCACAAACCTTTAGCAAACCATCTGCTTTTGGTATGCACCTGATGTGCTTTATGCAGAGTTCCTAGTTCATCATACTCAAAAGACCTACCTACTCAGGGTTGAAAATTACAATTCATATTGATGTTTCATCAAGGACAATCTTAAGTGATAGTGGCATTTTATTTCACTGTGCTTGTATGCGGGTGAGGAACAACGACAACTAGCATAGTCTGGTGCTACTCCCCTGATCTGTGCTGAGGCACCAGAAGTTTTACCCTCAACTGGTTAACACCTTGGGGACCTCATGTATCCACAGGCCTTATTTAAAGAACATATGAGCTAGCTGAAGTGGCTTCTTATACAGCTGATACATAGCCAATCAGGACTTAAACCAAGCTCTGTTTGACACTGAAGTCTACCATCTCCTCACTAGATTACACTACTTCAATGCTTCTTGGCATGGTAGTTTGTCATACACATCTGTGGATTCCGGATATTGCATTGCAGACTCATTCCCATTCAACCAACAAATATATATTTGGGAGTATGGAAAGAATGTTTGTTCCTGCTGACTTGTACCATGTAGTTAGGCCAATGATGACTGTATCTGAACTAAACATGAACAGATTTTTTTTGTCATTATTCCCTAAATAAATATTTGTATAGTATTTACATCCTATTAAGCATCTATTTCACCTAGATTTAAGGCATATGGGGGAGGATATGCATAGATTATATACAAACACTATGCCATTTTATGTAAGAGACTTGAGCATCCCCAGGTTTTGGTATCTGTGGGAGGTCCTGAGCCAATCTCCTGAGAATACTGAAGGACAGCTATAAATGCTTGCCAGCATTTTATTTATACTCATATCCAATCCTACAATTCCAGAACTGGCTCAAGGGAAAGACAACTGTACAAGTCCCAAAGGACACTTCTTACATTTAGTTTACTCAGTCAGCAGACGGTGAGAAGCTCCATAAGTCCTATGCATTTGATTAGCAATTGTTTTAAACTTGCAGGCATCCCCAAACTGCGGCCCCCTGAGGCCATTTATCCAGCCCCCACTGCACTTCTGGAAGGGGCACCTCTTTCATTGGTGGTCAGTGAGAGGACCACTGTATTTGGCAGCCCTCCAATGGTCTGAGGGACAGTGAACTGGCCCCCTGTGTAAAAAGTTTGGAGACCCCTGTTTTAAAGGGTCAAGTACAAGAGAAACAATGTTCAGTCTGGTGGTAGTCTTTTTTTTTTTTTTAACAGAGACAGAGAGAGAGTCAGAGAGAGGGATAGATAGGGACAAACAGACGGCGAGAGATGAGAAGCATCAATCATCAGTTTTTTGTTGCGACACCTTAGTTGTTCATTGATTGCTTTCTCATATGTGCCTTGACCACGGGCCTTCAGAAGACCAAGTAACCCCTTGCTCGAGCCAGCGACCTTGGGTCCAAGCTGGTGAGCTTTGCTCAAACCAGATGAACCCGCGCTCAAGCTGGCGACCTCGGGGTCTTGAACCTGGTCCTCCGCATTCCAGTCCGATGCTCTATTCACTGCACCACCGCCTGGTCAGGCTCTGGTGGTAGCCTTAAATTAACATGGGCTACTAGGCATCCAAATGAGTTTCAAATTTCTGCTTCATCCCTTAATATCCGTGAGAGTTGGGTTAACTATTCAATCTGTCAGTCTCAGTTTCCTTCTCTACAAAATGATCCAATCTTATAGGACTCCTGAAAAAAATGTCACATGGAATAAATGAAAAGAGCACTTTGCTAACCTCCAAACACAAGATAAATGTTAGCAAGAAGGTATATAAATACAGAATTACAATTTTATGATTTTAATTAATTTTCATAATGTGAAGTCTCTAACTCCTGACCTTTAATCATGCTGTAATTCATATATTGAAAGGCTGCTGATAACCCCTTAATTTTAATATTATAATTAGAAGAAAACATTGCTTGGTTTATCCTAGCTTTTAGTACTGTGTTAAGAAACTGCTATATATTAATACTTTCTTTACGTTAGCAAAATACAAATGTTTATTATACTTTTGGAGAGAAGTTACATGAAAATTTTAAGAACTCCATTCCTAAAATCTAACAGATCACAGATAACATAATGGGTCCTCTACTTAGAAACAGAACATTCAGATGTCAGATTTATTATAATTTTAACAATTCAGAGAATAGTTTGAAAAGCCAAGAAGAAAAGAGTCCTCTAAGTAGTCAAAATAGGACTTGACTCATTGAGCAGCCCCCAACCAAACCAATTTATCCACATTTCTGCTTCTTTAGGCAGTCATATGTAAGGCAGGGAAAGTGTACAGAAGACAGTAAGTCCTGTTAGCATTCTTAAATCTATACTGTTCACAATGTTTATATGTCTTATAGCCCAACTCCACTGTATGCATAAAGCAGGCTATGAGTGTTCAGTTGACCTTGCATGTCTCTATAAAAAAACCTCTGTAGCCTGACCAGGTGGTGGCACAGTGGATAGAGCATCGAACTGGATGTAGAGGACCCAGGTTTGAAACCCCAAGGTTGCTAGCTTGAGCACGGGGTTGCTGGCTTGAGCATGGGCTCACAGACATGACCTGATGGGTCGCCGGCTTTGGCATGGGCTCATAGACATGACCCTATGGTCGCTGGCTTAAGCCCAAAGGTCAATGGCACTGAGCCCAAGGTCGCTGGCTTGAGCAAGGGGTCACTCGCTCTGCTGTAGCTCTCACCCCCGCCCCCTGTCAAGGCACATATGAGAAAGCAATCAACGAACAACTAAGATAATGCAATGAAGAAATGATGCTTCTCATCTCTCTCCCTTCCTATATGTCTGTCCCTATCTGTCCCTCTGACTCTCTGTCACAAAAATAAAAAAAAACTTTAAAAATACACAGATAGTTTCCAACTATGATAAACACTGACAATAAGAGTCTAAAGATGAGCTGTACTCTTCCTACCTTGAAACTTTTAAAAACAAATAGATTAGGCCCTGACTGGTTGACTCAGTGGAAGAGCATCAACCCAGCATGTGGATGTCCCAGGGTCAATTCCTGATCAGAGTACACAGGAGAAGCATCCATCTGCTTCTCCACCCCTCCCTCTCTTGCTTCTCTCTCTCTCTCTTCTCTCCTCCCTTCCTGCAGCCAGGGCTGGATTACAGCAAGTTGGGCCTGGGCGCTGAGGATGGCTCCATGGCCTCTGCCTCAGGTGCTAAAAAGATAGCTCTGGTTGCAGTGGAGCAAGAGCCCAGATGGGCAGAGCATCGCCCCCTAGTGGGCTTGCTGGGTGGACACTGGTTGGGTGCATGCAAGAGTTTCCCTGTGCCTCCCCTCCTCACTTTAAAAAAAAAAAAAAATGAAAAAATTAAATAAATTAAATATTTCATCCCATTCTAGCAGGGACTTGCTGTGAAATCATGCATCAACAATTTTCTTTCTGAACTTTTGTGCTCATTCCCACTAAGGAAATGACAAATTTTCAACAAAATATGACAGCCTTGAATAGAACGAATAGAAAATGAGTGCCTAAAAGCAAAGCATCTCCTATTAATCATAGTAACTATGAGCAGTCCACATTTGTGTTTTATATCTCCCACTTTCCACAGAACAATAGTGCTGCATTCTATCTGCTTTGCTAGTATAATTTCAACAAAATCCATGAATAATTTGATCTCCGCTTTTATTCACTGTAACAGTAATCAGAACTCCTGTCATACAGACTGAGGTAATTTAGCCAACCATCCCGCTGTTGTTTTTTGTTTCTTTTTGTTTTTTGCAGCACAAGTAGAAACACATGGACTGTGGACAAACAAAAAGCTAAAAATGTGCTCATGAAATTTTACCTGTCCGTGGATATCTCCACACACTGTTACTGGTGTCGATACTGGCTGAACATTTGACTCTTCCAAGAGGAGATCACAAACGTAGTCACATAGCCGCTGTAAGAAGAAAATATAAAATATAACCTTTTACTACAATATTAAAACTAAGGTTCGTATGACAAGAAGACAAGAACTAATACTGTTTGACAGAAACAGAAACTGCCCTTTGATGATTCTTAGATTATGTTTATAGCAATTACCTCCCAAAGTTTACAACCTACTATTTGTATGTTTTTTAAACCCCAAGTCATTTCCATGTAGCTTAATGTTAGTTCCAAAGAATAAATATGCCACGTTTGGCCTATTTTTCTTTTTTTTAATGTTTATTTTATTGATTTTTAGAGAGAGAGGAGACAGACAGAACATCAATATGTTCCTGTATGTGCCCTGACCAGGGATCAAACTGGCACCCTCTATGCTTCCGGATGATGCTCCGACCAACTGAGCTATCCAGCCAGTTGGCCTATATTTTTTTAATAGTCTTTCATTACTCCCTTCTTTCTCATCTTTTTTTTTTTTTTTTTTCCCGAAGTTGGAAATGGGGAGGAAGTCAGACAGACTCCCGCATGCGCCCGACCGGGATCCACCCGGCACGCCCACCGGGGGGTGATGCTCTGCCCATCTGGGGCATCGCTCTGCCACAATCAGAGCCATTCGCACCTGAGGCAGAGGCCACAGAGCCATCCTCAGCGCCCGGGCAAACTTTGCTCCAATGGAGCCTTGGCTGCGGGAGGGGAAGAGAGAGACAGAGAGGAAGAAGAGTGGGAAGGGTGGAGAAGCAGATGGGTGCTTCTCCTGTGTGCCCTGGCCGGGAATCGAACCTGGGACTCCTGCACACCAGGCCAACGTTCTACCACTGAGCCAACCAGCCAGGGCTTCTTTCTCTTCTTGCCAGGATAAAAAGCACTATTCTTTTTAGGTTAGCTTCATAAAGTAGCAATTAATACTTTTAAAATGTTTTTTCTGCTACTGTAAATTTTTTTTTAAATTTTATTTATTGATTTTAGAGAGAGGAGAGAGAGAGAGAAAGGCATGGGGGAGGAGCAGGAAGCATCATCTCGTAGTAGTTGCTTCTCATATGTTCCTTGATCAGGTGGTTATGAACCAGTGACCTCAACATTCCAGGTCAACACTGTATCTACGGGGCCACCACAGGTCAGGCTCTGCTACAGTACAATTTTAAAAATAAAACAATATAGTGATGTTTTAAAGAACCTATCTCAGGACTTTACTCACTTTTCTTAGATATAATGCTTGCCCAAATAATATTTGGAGTATTTTTTCAGGTATACTCATCAAACCTCCTCAAAGAGAATTCCACCAAAGGTATTTGTATAAGTGCTTTGCTGTAAGTTGTACCAGAGTGGGCAGAGTTTCCTGTTTGTCATCATGAGGCCTGCATGTTGTCTGACACTGTCCCATCCACAATCCCTTTCAGATTTCACATCTTTTTTTGTTGTTGTTCTTGTTGGGTTTTTTTGTATTTGTTTTTTTTCTGAAGCTGGAAACGGGAGGCAGTCAGACAGACTCCCACATGCACCCACCAGGGGGCGATGCTCTGCCCATGGGGGGGGGTGCTATGTTGTGACCAGAGCCACTCTAGCGCCTGAGGCAGAGGCCACAGAGCCATCCCCAGCGCCTGGGCCATCTTTGCTCCAATAGAGCCTTGGCTGCGGGAGGGGAAGAGAGAGACAGAGAGGAAGGAGAGGGGGAGGGGTGGAGAAGCAGATGGGTGCTTCTCCTGTGTGCCCTGGCCGGGAATTGAACCCAGGATTCCTGCATGCCAGGCCGACGCTCTACCACTGAGCCAACCAGCCAGGGCTCAAATCTTTTTTTATTTAGTGAGAGGAGGGAGATAGAGACAGACTCCCACATGTGCCCTAACAGGGATCGACCTGACAAGCCCACTAGAGGGCGATGGTCTGTGCATCTGGGGACCTTGCTCCAGATGTTTTTTAGCACCTAAGACAGAGAGGCCATGGAGCCATCCTCAGCATCCAGGCCCAACTCATTCTAATTGAGCCATGGCTGCAGGAGGGCAGGAGAAGAGAGTGAGAGAAAGAGAAAGAGAAAGAGAAAGAGAGAGAGAGAGAGAGAGAGAGAGAGAGAGAGAATATCAAGAGGGAGAGGGGTAGAGAAGCAGATGGACACTTCTCCTGTGTGCCCTGACCAGGAATCAAACCTGGGACTTCCACATGCCGAGCCAACGCTCTACCACTGAGCCGAATGGCCAAGGCCAGATTTCCTATCTTTTTTTTTTTCTTTTTTCTTTTTACAGTGACAGAGAGAGTCAGACAGACAGGAAGGGAGAGAGAGATGAGAAGTATCAATTCTTCATTGCAGCATTTTATTTGTTCACTGATTGTTTGTTCATTGATTACTTTCTCTTATGTGTCTTGATTGGGGGGCTACAGCAGACTAGTGACCCCTTGCTCAATCCAGCAACCTTGGGCTCAAGCCAGTGACGTTGGGCTTCAAGCCAGCGACCTTGGGCTTCAAGCCAGCAACCATAGGGTCATGTCTATGATCCCACACTCAAGTCGGATGAGCCTACGCTCAAGCCGGCGACCTCGAGGTTTCGAACCTGGGTCCTCCACGTTATATATTTTAAGAAGACTGCTAATTTCCATCAGTGAAGATCAGAGCCAGTACCATGAACACAATTTAAATGTTTCCCCCCAACACATCTGACACAAACCACCAAAGCAGTTCATCTTCCACTCTATCCATAATGCATCTCTGGAAGAGAAAAGTTCTCTATTTCCCACACTGTTTATCTTTCTATTTGCCCATTTCTCAGGAAACTGTTGGTTACTTGTAAATTTGAGGGCTCTACTGTCCATACCCCTTTAAAGGTCAATTATTAACATGTTACCCAAACAAACCTACTATAAACTCCACCCTGAATTAAGTTCTATTGTCCTCAAAGAGGTTTGTCCTCACCCTGCATTATACTGCCCTATTTTCCCAATTGATTTTTCCCAAAATACAGTACACTTTAATGTCATGCTTTCAACCTGTAAGTAAGAGACACTGTAGGAAATAGTCCTTTATAGAGCTGTCACTGTGTAGACTATAAACAAGGTACACAGAATGCTGTGATTAAACAGATGCCTCAAGAAGGACCCAGGGGAGGAATGTCTCTTTGCTTTCTCTATCAAGGATAAATGTGATTTCCCTGAGAAGTTTGTTTTTATCATCATATTATAAACTCTTTTTTTTTTTTTTTTTTTTTTTTACAGAGACAGAGAGTCAGAGAGAGGGATAGACAGGGACAGACAGACAGGAAACGAAGAGATGAGAAGCATCAATCATTAGTTTTTCTTTGCGCGTTGCAACACCTTAATTGTTCATTGATTGCTTTCTCATATGTGCCTTGACCGCGGGCCTTCAGCAGACTGAGTAACCCCTTGCTTGAGCCAGAGACCTTGGGCTCTAGCTGGTGAGCTTTTGCTCAAACCAGATGAGCCCGCACTCAAGCTGACGACCTTGGGGTCTCGAACCTGGGTCTTTCGCATCCCAGTCAGATGCTCTATCCACTGCGCCACTGCCCGGTCAGGCTAAACTCTTAATTTTTAAAATTGATTTTAGAGAGAATGGTAGGGGGTGGAGAGTGAGAAACATCCACTTGTTGTTCCACTTACTTATGAATTCATTGGTTGATTATTGTATGTGCCCTAACAGGAGGATCAAATTCACCTAAGCTGGCATATTGGGACAAACCAACTGAACAACCCAGGGCCTTGGTTTCCTATCTTTATTTTCTTTGTCTCAGTTTTCTTATTCTGAATACAATTTATCTTGCTATATTGAATGCATCTTTGTAACCACTCTATATCCTTTTGGAATGTGAGTTATCATTTAACATTTTGAAATTAATCAGAGTACCGATTCCTGAGGAACTCTCCATGGTTCCCATATTTGAATGTGCCAGAATTTGCAACCATGTACGACTGGCTCTCCTAGCCCACAATGCCTCCTGAACTGCAAAAAGACTGGCCCACTTCTCCAGTACCAATCTGAAAGTAATAGCAGACTGTAAAGAACATCACTGTGAAACCCTGCCAAACTCAAAGGCCAGTAAGTAGTTAGTGTCTAGAGAACACATGTAAACTACTCAGGCAACATCTTTAACCTGAGGCCCGGCACGCTAACTTGAGTAATGTAACAGCTGCCTCCTATTAACTGCCACTTCTGCAGTCCCAACTGAGGATTTTGAGTTAAATCTCTAAGCCAAAGCCATTGCCTCTCATCTATCCAGTTCAGCAGTGGCTTACAAATTCATATCAAGCAAACACAAAAATAAAAAGTCTATAAAATCTCAGTACAAACTTTATCTATGTCAGTCAACTATCTATATAGTGGGGCCTCATAGAGCACAGCCTTGCTATGGGATAAGCTCCTCCAAAGCCCTTCACAGCTTTGACCTGCTGCTTGGTTTGTAGGAAATGTGGTTACCTTTACTGCTCCAAAACAGGCAGTAAGGCAAGATTCTTCATCTTATCCCAAATTTAGGACAAACTATACCAATATCTCCCATCGTGCCCAATTAATTCCTAATCCTTGAACAAGTAAATGTTCATGGTCCCCATTCTTAGGAAACCCTGTTTCCCTTGTCTATCTTTTCCTCCAGATACTTGTTCATGGTTCTACTTCACTCTCTACACCTGTATCCCCGTTACCTCTTGTCCCTCAAACACACTGGGTTTTAAATTCTCAACCATAGCACTACTACTGATAATTCTTTGTTGTGGGGAGGGGGCTTCTGTCCAGTGCATTATAGGATGTTAAGGAACATCTCTGGTTTCTACACCCATTAGATACCCAAAGCAACCCCCCCCCCCAGCTGTGACAAACAAAAATGTTTCCAGACATTGCCAAATATCCTCAAGTACAAAATCACCCCCAATGTGAGTTTAATATTACACAAATAGTGTCTGGAGGCCCTGGCTGGTTGGCTCTGTGGATAGAGAACGGTCCTGGTGTACAGATATACTAGATTCAATCCCCAGTCAGGGCACATATGAGAAGAAACCATCTGCTTCTCTTCCCCTTCCTCTCTCCCTTCTCTCTCTCTTCCCCTCTTGCAGCCAGTGGTTCAATTGGTTTGACAGCCCCAGGTGCTGAGGCTAGCTCCGATGGTCCGAGCGTTGGCCTCAGGCACTGAGGATAGCTCAGTTGATTCAAGCATTAGCCCCAGACAGGGGTTGCCAGGTAGATCCTGGTCAGGGTGCATGTGGGAGTTTGTCTCTCTATTTCCCCTCCTCTCACTTAAAAAAAAAAAGTGTCTGGCTCACCCTCACCCTCACCCTAACCCAACCCTAACCCTAACCCTAAAAAAAAGAAAAAAAAGTGTCTGCAGCACATACGGCAATCAATATATATTTATTAACTAACCAACCTGTGTGCCTAAGTCTTCTGAACAACTTTACCTCAATGTCCTTTTTTTTGTTCTTTTGTTATTTATTGATTTTAGAGACCGATGGGGGTGGAGAGCAAGAGAAAACAAAATAACATATCAATTTGTGCCCTGGCCAGTAGCGCAGTAGATAGAGCATTGCCCTGGAGCACTGGGGTCAAGCTGGCATCCCCAAGGTTGCAGGTTTGAGCCCAGTGAGGGCACATATAAGAAGCAATCAATGGGTGCACAACTAAATAGAATAACAAATTGATGCTTCTCTCCCCTTCTCTATACTCCCCCCCCCTTTCCTCTCTCTCAAAATTCAGTGGAAAACGGAAATAAAAACATCCATTTGTTGTTCCACTTATTTATGAAGTCACTGGTTAATTCCTGTTATGTGCCCTGACCAGGGATCAAATACACAACCCTGGAGTATGGAATGACACTCTGCTTGGCCAGAGGTCTACCTCAGTATCTTGACTTGACTGCATCTCAAATTCAGGATGGCCCAAACCAAACTAACCATGCTTCCTTAATCTAGTTACAGTATATATTTACTAAGTAATCCATGCCATAAACTAAGATTACAGTGAACCAGGGGTCTCCAAACTACGGCCCGCGGGCCGAATGCGGCCCCCTGAGGCCATTTATCCGCCCCCGCCGCACTTCTGGAAGGGGCACCTCTTTCATTGGTGGTCAGTGAGAGGAGCATAGTTCCCATTGAAATACTGGTCAGTTTGTTGATTTAAATTTACTTGTTCTTTATTTTAAATATTGTATTTGTTCCCGTTTTGTTTTTTTACTTTAAAATAAGATATGTGCAGTGTGCATAGGGATTTGTTCATAGTTTTTTTTATAGTCCGGCCTCCAACGGTCTGAGGGACAGTGAACTGGCCCCCTGTGTAAAAAGTTTGGGGACCCCTGCTCTCCCCTCTCCCCCAGCAACTAGACCCACTCTGTCATCAGATCCTATAAGATCTTCTTCAGACATTTATCCCTTTAAACATCAAAATTACTTGTTATTTCAAGTTCTCATGTTACCTCGTCTATTGTTTCTGTGACTCCTGTCCCTATTCCAATCCATGGTCCATAATGTTGCCACAATATTTCTAAAACCTTCTGACACTACCTTAAAAAATCTCTGAAGGACATTTCCTCTGTTTATGGCAGTTTCCTAAACTCCATTCAGATACTACTGTTATCATTTTGTCACACTCCTACCACATACAACAGTGTATTCCTATAATAGTTTTCTTTGAATCTACTTTTGTCTTTTAGTTAGCCACATTTTAAACAGTATCAAAAAGTCACAGTATAATGTTTTCCCCTAAAATATATCAATAGAAACATTTCAAAGTGTTTATCCACATACCACCTAAAAGATAAAAATCAGCCTAGTCTTCCATGATTTGTCTGTCTGCCTGTCTCCCAACACCACACCCAGGCATACCAACTGGCTCAAATTCCCCCAATCAACAATGATCTTTCTTTCAGATTAAGCTGTACCATTGCACATGGTCTTTATCCTGCTTGCATGTTCTTTCCTTCCTGCTTTATCTACCTGAACAAACTCTGCTCTTCCTCTCACTGCTCCTCCTTTGTGAAACCATTTCTGCTTCAGAGTTAAATGCTATTTCTATGTTTCCTAATATCCTAGACAGCTCTCTTTTTTAGTACCTATCACACCATACAATGATTATTTGTTTACCTCTCTATCTCCCTTACTATACTGAGACTCCCTTAAAGGCAGAGAGAAGTACAGGATTCTACCTCTAGCACCCACAGGGAACAGTCTTTGACACAGGAAACACTTAAAGAAATGTTTGTTGTAAAGCAATACACAAGTTGATTCAACAAATCTTAACTATCACATATAAGGTGATGTTCTAAGACTGTGGAGAATACAATAAACAAAATATGACCCTGGTCCTCAAGAAGCTTGTAATCTAAGGGTACAGACAAACACATTTGCTAACATACAAAACAATACTAGCCCTAGCTGGATAACTCAGTTGGTTAAGAGTGGTCAGCAAACTCATTAGTAAACAGAGCCAAATATCAACAGTACAATGATTGAAGTTTCTTTTTATTTTATTTTATTTTTTTTTTTTTTGGGGGGGGGATCTTTTTTTTTTTTTTTTTTTGTATTTTTCTGAAGCTGGAAACGGGAGAGACAGTCAGACAGACCCCCGCATGCGCCCCACCGGGATCCACCCGGCACGCCAATCAGGGGCGATGCTCTGCCCCTCCGGGGCGTCGCTCTGCCGCGACCAGAGCCACTCCAGCGCCTGGGGCAGAGGCCAAGGAGCCATCCCCAGCGCCCGGGCCATCTTTTGCTCCAATGGAGCCTTGGCTGCGGGAGGGGAAGAGAGAGACAGAGAGGAAGGAGGGGGGGGGGGGGGCGTGGAGAAGCAAATGGGCGCCTCTCCTATGTGCCCTGGCAGGGAACTAAACCCGGGTCCCCAGCACGCCATGCCGACGCTCCACCGCTGAGCCAACCGGCAGGGCCTAGAATGGGAATTTTTAATAGCAAATAAATTCAGGCATGTACTCTGCTGAATCACTGTGACAATAATCACTTACACCTCTGCCCTGGCTGGATAGCTTGACTGGCTAGAGTATTATCCCAATATAAACAGGTTGCCAGTTTAATTCCCAGTCAGGGTACATACAGAAACAGATTGATGTTTCTCTCTTTCTCATTTCCTCTCTCAAAAATTAATCAATTTTTTTTTTTTTTGGTATTTTTCTGAAGCTAGAAACGGGGAGAGACAGACGCCCGCATGTGCCCGACTGGGATCCACCCGGCACGCCCACCAGGGGGCGACACTCTGCCCACCAGGGGGCGATGCTCTGCCCCTCCAGGGCATCGCTCTGTTGCGACCAGAGCCACTCTAGTGCCTGGGGCAGAGGCCAAGGAGCCATCCCCAGCGCCCGGGCTATCTTTGCTCCAATGGAACCTTGGCTGCGGGAGGGGAAGAGAGAGAGAGGAAGGAGAGGTGGAGAAGCAGATGGGCGCTTCTCCTGTGTGCCCTGGCCGGGAATCGAACCGGGGACTTCTGCACGCCAGGCCAACGCTCTACCACTGAGCCAACCGGCCAGGGCCTTAATCAATATTTTTTAATCATTTAAACCTTATCAATTCCTGGCTTTGATATATACCCTGTCTATCACAAGGATTGTTAAATGAAAGAATGGACATAGAGGTGCTCAGAAAACAATATAAGTAGCTATGTAAATTCTAATCATTGCTAATAATTCTGACTATGGAATCCAGGAGCCCTACATGGAGAAAGTGGCATCTGAGCTAAAGCTCAAAAGAGGCATAAAGAGTACTGCATAGAGGAAGCATAAGTGGTAGTTAAGAATGAGAACCCTGGCCTGACCAGGCGGTGGCACAGTGGAGAGAGCATTGGACTGGGATACAGAGGACCCAGGTTCGAGACCCCGAGGTCGCCAGCTTGAGTGCGGGCTCATCTGATTTGAAAAAAAAAAAAAAAAGCCCACCAGCTTGAACCCAAGGTCGCTGGCTCCAGCAAGGGGTTACTCGGTCTGCTGAAGGCCCGTGGTCAAGGCACATATGAGAAAGCAATGAACAACTAAGGTATTGCAACGCGCAATGAAAAACTAATGATTGATGTTTCTCATCTCTCTCCGTTCCTGCCTGTCCCTGTCTATCCCTCTCTTTGACTCACTCTCTGTCTCTGTAAAAAATAAATAAATAAAATTTTAAAAATTAAAATTTGGCCCTGGCCAGTTGGCTCAGTGGTAGAGCGTCAGCCTGGCGTGCAGAAGTCCCAGGTTCGATTCCCGGCCAGGGCACACAGGAGAAGCGCCCATCTGCTTCTCCACCCCTCCCCGTCTCCTTTCTCTCTGTCTCTCTCTTCCCCTCCTGCAGCAAGGTTCCATTGGAGCAAAGATGGCCCGGGCGCTGGGGATGGCTCCTTGGCCTCTGCCCCAGGCGCTAGAGTGGCTCTGGTCGCAAAAGAGCGAAGCCCCGGAGGGGCAGAGCATTGCCCCCTGGTGGGCAGAGCGTCGCCCCCTGGTGGGCGTGCCGGGTGGATCCCAGTCGGGCGCATGTGGGAGTCTGTCTGACTGTCTCTCCCCGTTTCCAGCTTCAGAAAAATACAAAAAAATAAATAATAAATAAATTAAAAAAATAAATAAATAAAAATAAAAAAGAATGGGAACCCTGGAACCAGACTTGCCTAGGTTTGAATCCCAGCTCCTCCGCTTACTTACTAGCTGTATGACTTTGGAAAGTCAATCCATCTGTGCTTCAGTTTCCTGATTGTAAAACAGGGCAAATGTTAGTACCCAACTCAGAAAGTATTACATAATTTAATATTTGTGCTATGTGTATATTAAATAGGTGACAAACACTGAAAAGAAGCAAAGAAGCAGGGACATACAGGGCATGTGGTCAGAAGACAGCATTCCAATGTGCTCAGAATGAAAAGTTATTAAAAAAAAAGGAGATGAGGCCCTGGCCAGTTGGCTCAGTGGTAGAGCTTCGGCCTGGCGTGCAGGAGTCCCGGGTTCGATTCCCGGCCAGGGAACACAGGAGAGGCGCCCATCTGCTTCTCCACCCCTCCCCCTCTCCTTCCTTTCTGTCTCTCTCTTCCCCTCCCGCAGCCGAGGCTCCATTGGAGCAAAAGATGGCCCGGGCGCTGGGGATGGCTCCTTGGCCTCTGCCCCAGGTGCTAGAGTGGCTCTGGTAGCGACAGAGCAATGCCCCGGATGGGCAGAGTATCGCCCCCTGGTGGGCGTGCCGGGTGGATCCCAGTCGGGTGCATGTGGGAGTCTGTCTGACTGCCTCGTTTCCAGCTTCAGAAAAATACAAAAAAAAAAAAAAAAAAAGAGGTGATGAAGTAGAAGACATACCTAGAAAAGCGAGCTATCTGCCATCCTAAAAGTGCTATTATTATATCAAAAAGAGCTATGCACAAGGAGGGTTTTCAATCTAACTCATGGACTAGCTGGACATCCTCACGCGAATCACAAACTCTACAAAGCTCAGTTTCTCTTTGGTGAGGTTAGAAGGCAACAGAACTAGATTAACTCTGATTCTCTCTCAGTTCTGCAACCCTAGGAAATGGGCTGAGGAGATATTAGAGGCATGTACTGTCCCATCTAATACCTAGAGCCACAGGTGGCTACTCAACACTTGAGATGTGGCTAGTCTGGCCTGACCAGTGGTGGTACAGTGCATAGAGCATCAACCTGGGATGCTGAGATCCCAGATTTGAAACCTCAAAGTCACCGGCTTGAGCGCAGGCTCATTCATCATGAGAGCAGGCTTGCCAGCTTGAGCGTGGAGTCACCAGCTTGAGTGTGGGATTATGGACATGATCCCATGGTTGCTGATGTAAGCCCAAAGGTTGCTGGCTTGAGCTAGGGGTCACTGGCTTGACCTGAGCCCTCCCAATCCAGGCTCGTATGAGAAGCAATCAACAAACAACAAAAAGTGACAGAACTACAAATTGATGCTTCTCATTTCTCTCCTGTCTCTCTCTCTCTCAAAAAAAAAAAGAAAAAAGAAATGTGACTGGTCTGAATTGGGATATATCATAAATATAAAATATATACCATGTTTCATACTCTTAGTACAAAAAAATATAACATTAAAAATTTTGTTAACTACATGTTGAAATTAAGTTAAAGATTATTAAAATTAATTTCACCTGCTTCCTTCTTACCTTTTAAAAAATATTTTAATTTTAAGACTTTTATTTATTCATTTTAGAGAGAGGGAGAGAAAGAAGGGGGTGAGGAGGAGAAAGCATCAACTCCCTCATACGTGCCTTGACCAGGCAAGCCCAGGGTTTCAAACCGGTAGCCTCAGTGTTCCAGGTCGACGCTTTATCCACTGCACCACCACAGGTCAGGTATAAAACAAATTTCGAGGCCCACATTTCTGAGTATTTTATTTCTACTGGACACTATTACAGACTATTTTCAGAATACACAGGCGAATGTACTTCTGTATACAAAGCAACAAACAAAATGCAAGGCAATTTAAGAAAAAAAGCAGGAGAGAATTCTTGGAAGCATTATAGAGGCATTTGAGACAAAGGTACAAACTTTTCAAAGCAGGCAGACTTATACAAAAATGCAGAGATGGCTCAGACTAAATAGAAAAGTGAGTTCTGAAAAGATTACATTAACTGTTAATCCATAAAAGTGGTTACTATGGAATTACACCATTCTTTGTGTTGCATCTCTGAGATAGACACTAGTAGTACTCTTCCAACCCCTACCATGATAACTGTCTTCAGTTCCTCAGTAAAAAACTGAACACCAATTCAATGAGCAATATCTTTGTTTACATATCACCTTTAAGAATTATCCAAGAGATCTGACAATCTTTAGGTTATATAACCCATCACCCGCCTAAGTACTTCATTAAGTATGCAGCACACCTGCCTTTTATCATTCTTTCTTCCACTTAGCCAGATATGGAATGTGTATTGCTTATGATCAGCTCTGAAATAATTTTTGTGAATGAGAATCACATGACCTCTTTTTATTATTATTTATTTATTATAGAAAGAGAGGAAGGTAAGGAGAGACAGGAATATCAATCTGTTCCTGTATGTGCCCTGACTGGGAATTGAACCCACAATCTCTGCGCTCCGGGATGATGCTCTAACCAATGGAGCTATCCAGTCAGGGCACACATGACCTCTTTTTAAAGAAAGGTTATGTTTTGGTCCACTCACTATTATATGTCATCTTTATTTATTCACAACAGTTATTTAGATTTGATCCAATACTAGAGATTTGATCACTTCCAATTTTGGTATCGAGAAAGCATGAGTAGATCTAGAACATCCTATGCATTTACTATTTTACTTGGTACCTCCAACTTCTGATCAATTTAAAATACAGTGAATTTTTCTTTCAACCAGAACAAGTCTTTTCCATAATGGCCCCAATGATTTATTTTCTTCTTTTAAAGCCTCTGGAAAGGTGCTCCTGGAATACTTTCTTGGCCTGCCTAATTTTAGTTTGCACTTCATGCCAAGAAGTAGAAACAAAATTAAATGTCTTTTAATACACCAGAGATAAGCAAATTAAATCACAAGCAAATTAATCTGATAAAAACATTTCCAAGACATAGAAAAAAAAGACTCCACTTAAAAGAAAAATTCATATTTTTCCCCAGTACTTTCCCAGAAGATTTAAAATAAAGTTTATTAAGAAACAGATAGCCTGGCCTGTGGTGGTGCAGTGGATAAAGCGTCAACCTGGAAATGCTGAGGTCGCCGGTTCGAAACCCTGGGCTTGCCTGGTCAAGGCACATATGGGAGTTGATGCTTCCAGCTCCTCCCCCGTCTCTCTCTCCTTTCTCTCTGTCTCTCTCTCTCTCTCCCCCTCTCTCTCCTCTCTAAAATGAATAAGTAAAATAAAAATTTTAAAAAAAATTCAATAAAAAATAAATAAATAAAATGATGTATTGTTTAAAAAAAAAAAAAGAAAGAAAGAAACAGATACAGGCCTGACTGGGCGGTGGCGCAGTGGATGGAGCGTTGGACTGGGATGCTGAGGACCCAGGTTTTTTGTTTTGTTTTTTTTTTCTTTTCTTTTTTTTTTTTTTGCATTTTTCTGAAGCTGGAAACAGGGAGAGACAGACAGACTCCCGCATGCGCCCGACCGGGATCCACCCGGCACGCCCACCAGGGGCGATGCTCTGCCCACCAGGGGGTGATGCTCTGCCCATCCTGGGCGTCGCCATGTTGCGTGTGACCAGAGCCACTCTAGCGCCTGAGGCAGAGGCCACAGAGCCATCCCCAGCGCCCGGGCCATCTTTGCTCCAATGGAGCCTTGGCTGCGGGAGGGGAAGAGAGAGACAGAGAGGAAGGAGAGGGGGAGGGGTGGAGAAGCAAATGGGCGCTTCTCCTGTGTGCCCTGGCTGGGAATCGAACCCAGGTCCTCCGCACGCTAGGCCGACGCTCTACCGCTGAGCCAACCGGCCAGGGCCTGAGGACCCAGGTTTGAGACCCGGAGGTCGCCGGCTTGAAGGCGGGCTCATCTGGTTTGAGCAAAAGCTCACCAGGTTGGACCCAAGGTCGCTGGCTCAAGCAGGGGGTTACTAGGTATGCTGAAGGTCCGTGGTCAAGGCACATGTGAGGAGGCAATCAGTGAACAACTAAGGCATCGCAATGTGCAACGAAAAACTAATGATTGATGCTTCTCATCTCTTCTTCCCAGTCTATCCCTCACTCTGACTCTCTGTCTCTGTATAAAAAAAAAAAATAAAAAAAAACAACAAAGAAATAGATACAGCCTGACCAGGCGGTGGCGCAGTGGATAGAGCGTTGAACTGGGATGTGGAGGACCCAGGTTCGAGACCCCAAGGTCGCCAGCTTGACTGCAGGCTCATCTGGTTTGAGCAAGGCTCACCAGCTTGAACCCAAGGTCACTGGCTCGAGCAAGGGGTCACTTGGTCTGCTGTAGCTCCCCCCACCCCTCAAGGCACATTGATTGATGAGAAATCAATGAACTAAGGAACCACAACAAAGAATTGGTGTTTCTTTTTTTGTTTGTTTTTGTTTTTTTTGAATTGATGTTTCTTATCTCCCTCCCTTCCTGTCTGTCTGTTCCTGTCTATCCCTCTCTCTGACTCTGTCTCTGTAAAAAAAAAATATATATATATATATAAAGAAAATTCAACTGATTACCATCCAAATCATTTTAATATCCAATTTTAAGTTAATATCAAGATACATTTTCATAATAAATTTTACTAATTATAAACATAAAACTTAAAAACAGCTTTACATACGCTAGAGAACAGGAAATTTCACCTCGATTTACTGATATGTATAAAACCACTTCACCCATGGGATTAACCATGCTACCAAAAGACACCTGGTTAGTTTTCTATGAGCTAGGTACCAACGTTGGTTGTACCTTTGTTTCCTAAAACAGCACTTAGCAGATAGAAGCCACAAAGGACTCAGATGAGCATGAAAGCTACATTTCTACTAATATTGGCTTTGCCCTCATTTTAATTAAATTGTCCCATTTAGAAGGGGACGATGCCCAAGAATGACTCCCCTACATACAGAACGTATAATTTACCTATTAGTTTAAATAAGCTGCATTCACAACAGCTCCTTTGGCTTTCAACATTTGCATACTTGTTGACTGACGTTAAATATCAACTTCCTGCACCAAAAGAGACAGCAAAAGAAAAAAACCAATGATACCTTCTTTAAGAGAAAAAAATTCAAGGACAGAAAATAAACTGCTTTAAACTCACAGCTTGAAGAATAAAAAGAACTCAGAAGCTATTGACAGTTTACTGACTTACCACAGAGCAAATCAGTTAACTGAACAAACAACACAGGCAATAACACTAACTGCTCAACATCGCCAGACACCTAAGCACTGGTTTAACGAACGCATAAAAACAGACTTGTCAGAAACAGATTCTTGACTTCACACATACACCTACTGTCACTTGGACTCGGAAGTAACAAAAAACAACTCACCTTCTTTAGGAAATCAAGAAAATGCAATCCTGCGTTAAAGGATCATGGGGAACAACTTACGGGACAGGAAAGTATTTGTACTTATTGAAGGACTACTAAATTATCTACTTAAATTAGCTCAACAGCGTCCTCGAAACCGGAATGCACATCTGAATCTGAGCAGAAGAAAACCAACACTCCTGAAAAGCAACTGGGAGGAGTGGTGGGGAAAGAGGGTCTCCTGGTGTGCTCTGCCATCGCCACCGAGCGGCTCCGGCGCACCGTCCGCCCACTTCTCCGGAACCTCACCACACGGGGGCCGCGTCCCCCGGGCCGGGGACACCTCCTGTCACCCGCCGGCCGCCCCGCGCCCCTGTCACTGCGTCTGCAGGGAAGACCCCATCCCAGCGCGGACTCCGGGAGACCGGGTCGGGCTAGGGAAGACGAGTCTTCTCGGCACATTCGTTAGGGCTCGGAGCCCTGCCGCAGCCCGAAGGCCAGGAGGGGCAACCCTGGGGCAGAGGCCGCGACATCCCTCGGGAGACCCGCTACCGACAGGGACGGCATTCGGGGGACTCGGGCGCCTCCGACTCCGGCGTTCTGCGCACGACGCCAATCGGACCGGGTCGCCTGGCGCTGCGTCAGGCCCTCCGCCGTGACGGGACGGGATGCCGATGGGGGTCCCGCGGGGAGAAGGGCGGGCCGCCGGGCGCCCCACTGCCGGAAGGGGCGAGCCCCGCCACCAGCGCTCCCGCCCCGACCGAGCTCACCTTCAGGTCGTTCTCCGGCAGGTATTTGCACAGCCGCGCTATCTCCACATACTTGTCCAAGTCTAGGGGCGCCATTTTAGAAATAACAAGCCCCGGCGGCTACGGCGGCGGCGGCGGCAGCTGAAGTAGCGGCGGCAGCGGCAGAGGCCGAAGCCGGAACTCTTTCTACGTCACGTCCGGCCCGAGAGAGGCGTCTGCGCAGCGGCGTAAAGCTTGACCCGAGTCTCTCCGCTGCCTCAGCACGCCCCACGCCTTCTGCTGCTGATGTCAAGCTGCAGGCCCCGAGGGGATCCCCTTGGTCTAGCCTATGAGATCTGCTGCGACCCGTAGTTGTCTGCTGCGGGGAGGGCTGGGATTTGTAGTTTTAAGTAATAGTGGCCAGATGCTCCTCTTTTTTTCTCCCATTTCTTGTCTTCAGACTCAAGATATTTCCGATCAAAAAGGCGAAATAGGTCATCCTAGCCGTTCCCTGGTTTCTCACTTCCACCCATTTAGGCATTCTCTCACCCGAACATCTTCAATTAAAAGTTAGGTAAGCCGACCCTGGCCGGTTGGCTCAGTGGTAGAGCGTCGGCCTGGTGTGCAGGAGTCCCGGGTTCGATTCCCGGCCAAGGCACACAGGAGAGGCGCCCATCTGCTTCTCCACCCCTCCCCCTCTCCTTCCTCTCTCTCTATCTTCCTCTCCCGCAGCCCAGGCTCCATTGGAGCAAAGTTGGCCCGGGCGCTGATGATGGCTCCATGGCCTCTGCCTCAGGCGCTAGAATGCCTCTGGTTGCAACAGAGCAGCGCCCTCTGGTGGGCATGCTGGGTGGATCCCGGTCGGGCGCATGCGGTAGTCTGTCTGCCTCCCCGTTTCCAACTTCAGAAAAATACAAAAATTAGGTAAGCCAAAAAAAAAAAAAAAAAATTAGGTAAGCCTGGTGTGCACAACTAGATAGAACGAGTTGATGCTTCTCGCCACTCTCTTTCTCTCTCTCTCTCTCTCTCTCTCTCCCTTTCCTCGTTCAGAAAAAAAAAAAAAGTTGATAAGCCTGGCCATAGTAACCTGCTTACACCTTTCCTAGGCCTTGCGAAAATCTTTCCTACCTCTGTGGCAGAGATGTCAGGCTACCGGTTTTCCAGCCTGAAGAGAAGGAAATAATATAGTTTCTTATGCTAAATGTTATATAAAAGCAATTTTTCTGTTTAATCCTCATAACGACTGGTAGAAAAGCAAGACTCATAGGGGTTAAGTAACTTGCCCCTAATCTCAAAGGGAATAGGTGGGAGGAGCCTAGATTGGAACATAGGTCTAGCTGGTGTAAATCAACCTCATTGTGAGTCCCACCAGGACAGGAAATTTTTATTGTGCTCTTAGAGCCCAGAACAGGATCTGGCACTTAAGGTACCTTCAACATTAGGTCACAGCTTTTATTGAACACCAACTATGTGCTAGATAGAGTTGTAGGCACTTGGGATATTCAGCAAACAAAATAGAGATCCCTATCCTCAACCCATAGCTATGGGTTGAGGATAAATAAATAATAAGTAACTGTACAGTATATCAGAAAGCAGTAAGTGCTGGGCATGGAGGGGCAAGATGAGGGAGACAGGGTGATGCATTTTAAAGAACCAATAAAAAGGTGGGGGGAGGGGTTAGCCATACAGCTATAGATGGGAGTTATAACGAGGAGCTCGCTGATGCAGAGGCCCTAAGATTAAGGCATATATAGAATCTTGGAAATGTCAAGAAGATGAATGTGTTTGGAGTAAGGTACGAGGAATAAGAATGATGAGAGAAAAGAACATTTTCTTTTTTTCCCCCGATTATTACTTTTAATATAATAGGAAGTTATTGCAGCGTTTGGAGCAGAGGAGTAACATGATCTAACTCATTTTAAAAGGATCCCGTGCTTTATGAGACTAGGAGGCAATGGTTGCCACTGAGAGACCAGTTAGGCGACTGTTACATAATCCAATAGTAGCAGGTTGTCAATAAATATTTGTTGTTCACCCTGGCCAGTTAGCTCAGTTGATTAGCGGGTCCTCTATATAGGCCAAGGTTGCAGGTTTGATCCTTGGTCAAGGCGCGCACACACACACACACAGAGTAGAAAAGGCTTACTTTGAGTTGGCAATATAGTGGAGGTAAAGCATGTCGATGCAAGTACCAGATAGCCAGAGTTCAAGTCTGTTACTCACCATGACTTTAGCAAAGTTATTTATCCTTTCTGTGTACCAGTTTACTCAGCTACAATATGGAGGTTGTATTACAGTGCCTACCTCATATGCAGATGATAAGAATATTATTTACCTTATAGGCTTGCACTGAGGGTTGTTTTTTTTAATTTATTTATTTATTTTTACAGTGACAGAGAGAGAGAGACAGATAGGGACAGACAGGAACGAAGAGAGATGAGAAGCATCAATCATCAGTTTTTCGTTGCGACACCTTAGTTTTTCATTGATTGCTCTCTCATATGTGCCTTGACCACAGGCCTTCAGCAGACCGAGTAACCCCTTGCTTGAGGTGAGCCTTGCTCAAACCAGATGAGCCCGCGCCCAAGCTGGCGACCTCGGGTCTCGAACCTGGGTCTGCCACATCCCAGTGCGACGCTCTATCCACTGTGCCACTGCCTGGTCAGGCGAGGTTTTCTTTTAAATTTTATTTTATTTATTCATTTTAGAGAGGAGAGAAAGAGAGACAGAGAGAGAGAAGGGGGGGAGGAGCTGGAAGCATCAACTCCCATATGTGCCTTGACCGGGCAAGCCCAGGGTTTCGAACCGGCGACCTCAGCATTTCCAGGTCGACGCTTTATCCACTGCACCACCACAGGTCAGGATGCACTGAGGCTTAATAGAGTTAATGTATGGAAAGGGCTAATAACAATGTCAATGTAGAGAGTCAGTGCAACATGAGTGTTAGCTCTGAGTATTGGGTGGGCAAGAAAGGCTTTTCTGAAGAGGTAACAGTTAAGACTCTAGGCCCTGGCCGGTTGGCTCAGCGGTAGAGCGTCGGCCTGGCGTGCGGGGGACCCGGGTTCGATTCCCGGCCAGGGCACATAGGAGAAGCGCCCATTTGCTTCTCCACCACCCCCCCTCCTTCCTCTCTGTCTCTCTCTTCCCCTCCCGCAGCCGAGGCTCCATTGGAGCAAAGATGGCCCGGGCGCTGGGGATGGCTCCTTGGCTTGTGCCCCAGGCGCTGGGGTGGCTCTGGTCGGGGCAGAGCGTCGCCCCTGGTGGGCGTGCTGGGTGGATCCCGGTTGGGCGCATGCGGGAGTCTGACTATCTCTCCCCGTTTCCAGCTTCAGAAAAATACAAAAAAAAAAAAAAAGACTCTAGGGGAAAAATATTGGGAGAATACACTCAGAGTTTCTTGGAGAAAAAAAAATCCAAGTGAAAAGATGCTACATTTTTTTCATTTTTTTTTTTTTTACACCCTATTTGGAAAGCTGGCAGTACACTTTTCATCTGTGAGCCTCAGGGACAGGGAATGACTTGTCCTCAACATACCTTCTCAGAATTGGGAAGGAGGACAAGTCAAGTGCTAGGAAGGAAGTTGTTACCAGCATCATTGCTTCCCCTACTGATAAGTCAGTGAACAGGTTGATAAAGAAAGCAGGTTGGCCCTGGCCAGTTGGCTCAGTGGTAGAGCATCGGCCTGGTGTGCAGGAGTCCCGGGTTCAAGTTCCGGGTTCGATTCCCAGCCAGGGCACACAGGAGAAGCACCCATCTGCTTCTCCACCCCTTCCCCTCTCCTTCCTCTTTGTCTCTCTCTTCCCCTCCAGCAGCCGAGGCTCCACTGGAGCAAAGTTGGCCCGGGCGCTGAGGATGGCTCTCTGGCCTCTGCCTCAGGCGCTAGAATGGCTCTGATTGCAACAGAGCAACGCCCCAGATGGGCAAAGCATCACCCCCTGGTGGGCATGCCGGGTGGATCCCGGTCG
This sequence comes from Saccopteryx leptura, assembly GCF_036850995.1. Taxonomy (NCBI): domain Eukaryota; kingdom Metazoa; phylum Chordata; class Mammalia; order Chiroptera; family Emballonuridae; genus Saccopteryx; species Saccopteryx leptura. The sequence continues at coordinate 10,366,180 of NC_089504.1, read as the reverse complement.
GGCGCATGCAGGAGTCTGTCTGCCTCCCAGTTTCCAATTTCAGAAAAATACAAAAAACAAACAAACAAACAAAACAGAAAAGAAAGCAGGTTGTATCCCCTTCAGGTGAAAATAGATGGCAGTCCTCACATGACCAAACTGTCTGGCAGTAAGAAGCTCCATCCTCAAGCTCCATCCTCAGACCCACCTCCTTCAAGGAGCCTCCAGAGCAGGGAGAGGGAAGCATTCCCAACTGTTGGGTGAGCTCTTAGAAGTGGTAATAAACACATAGGATGGTTTGTTATAGAGACAGTGTGCAGGGCTTGCTGACTGGAATATGTTACTAGTCTTCCTTGCACAAAGCAGGAGATATAGGCCCCTGATTCTGCCATTCATGTCAATCATTTTATTTATTTATTTATTTATTTATTTATTTTGTATTTTTCTGAATCTGGAAATGGGGAGGCAGTCAGACAGACTCCCGCATGCGCCCAACCGGGATCCACCCGGCACGCCCACCAAGGGGCGATACTCTGACCATCCGGGGCGTCGCTCTGCTGCGACCAGAGCCACTCTAGCGCCTGAGGCAGAGGCCACAGAGCCATCCCCAGCGCCCAGGCCATCTTTGCTCCAATGGAGCCTTGGCTGCCGGAGGGGAAGAGAGAGACAGAGAGAAAGGAGACGGGGAGGGGTGGAGAAGCAGATGGGCGCTTCTCCTGTGTGCCCTGGCCGGGAATCAAACCCGGGACTTCCGCACGCCAGGCCGATGCTCTACCACTGAGCCAACCAGCCGGGGCCAATCATTTTAATTTTGGCTTGACCTGTGGTGGCACAGTGGATAAAGTGTTGACCTGGAATGCTGATGTCACAAGTTTGAAACCCTGGGCTTATCCAGTCAAGACACACATGAGAGTTGATGCTTCCTGCTCCTCTCAACTTCTCTCTCTCTCTCTCTCTATCTCTCTCTCTCCTCTTTAAAATGAATAAATAAAAATAAAAGAAAATTTCACTGGGCCTTGACTTTCATTATAAAAATAGATCTCAAAAGTTCCTTCCATTGCCTGACCTGTGGTGGAGCAGTGGATAAAGCGTGTCAACCTAGAAAGCTGAGGTCACTCATTCAAACCCTGGGCTTGCCAGGTCAAGGTACACATGAGAAGCAACTACTATGAGTTGATGCTTCCCATTCCTCCCACCACCCTTCTGTCTCTGTCTCTCTCCCCTCTCTCAAAAATCAATAAATAAAATCTTAAAAAAAAAATGCCTTCCAGCACTTTTTGAAATGTGATTTCTAGTCTAAAATCAAAACTAGTTGCTCTTTTGCCCAAAAACCTCTTCAATTTTTCTTGTCTTTATTCAACTCCAGCACGGCACCTTGAAATGGATCTAGTCAAGAGACGGGGAACTTCAAAGCATTCTGCAGCTATGAGCAGAAATCTCCATCTAGATGCACATGGACATATGGCAGAGTCAACCTGACCTTGGTTTTCTTTGCTGAAGGAGAGCAAAATGACTGAATACCCCTAGGTTCCTCGTTGGCAAACAGTCCATGGAGATTTTCCCGTTAATATGGGAGTTCACAAAGACTCCAGTGTTTGAAATAGGATACTTCGGCAGTGAGGAGAGCTGGAGATCCCAAAATCCATTTTGTCAATGAATTTTCATTACGGTTTGAAGTAGCTAAAAGATTTACCAAGTTGGCTTTTCACCTATATCATATAATCCTCTTAACTGCTCTGTCTGTGGGGTATGTGTTACTATTCCCATTGTAGAGATAAGGAAACCAGGGCTTGGAGAAGGTAATGAATTAGCCAAATGTCCGGTTTAGATGGTTAGTGCTGGAGCCTGCATTTGAATCCGAAGTGTGTCTTTCTTCCTCTCACTCTGCTACCAGAGGCCTGTACTTCAAAAGCTCCCGTGTTTCCTTCCTAAGCTGTTGTGAGGGTCTCTAAAACAGACAGGTGAGCCACCTCTTCTTTTTGAGAAAAGCCACAGAAAACTTATGGAGACCAGAGAGAACGCAGATGCGCGGGCAGGTATACCCCGAAAACGACTTGCTCATTTGGCTCCCCAGAAAAGCATGGAACGACCTATAACCCGCCCCCTTTAAGGGCGATCCGGAGGGCCGGACCCTGCAGGCGGCGAAGAGGGGAGCGGTTGGCTGCCTCGCTCTTCCGGGCTCCAGCGAAGAGCGAAGGCTCAAGCCACGCCCTCATTGGGGCGGGGCCACAGCCCGGACTAGCCTAAGCCGCTGCAGGTAATTCAGTCTGGGGCTGGGGGTCACAGGACACGATCCTGGGGCGGGGGCGGCCCTATCCTTGGCGAGTGGGCCCGGCCGGATGCGGAGGGCCTCCTCCAGCTCTAGTCCCGGCATATTAACAGAAAGGAGGTGGCTTGTTCTCTCCCGACCCTGTCTCCTGTCTCCTGTCGTTGCCACGCAGGGATGGGACTAGGGGAGATATCCTTGCCCTTGAGAGGTGTATCCCACTAAGCTTTAGACTTTGGGGACAGCAGTCGTGACTTAGGCCAAGGTTGGCAACATCCATTCATCTTTCAGAAATCTCATCCATTTTATTCATTCACTCATCCCTCCCCTCTGCTCTATCCTAGACCCATAAGTAGGTTCTCTGAAGGAATCAGGCCTGGTTCTCTTGGAATTTAGTGGAACTTAGTCTACAATCTAGCCTAGAGACTTTTACAAAAGTAATTACATTCAGGGTGATCCTTGCAATGATGGTGGTTTAATAGATACCTTCAGAGGGAGAAGAAAGTAATTTGAGGCTAAGTGGAAAGCAACAGATCAGTGAAGATTTTTCTGAGGAGGGTTCATTCAAAAGGGGCTGTAGAGATAGACTAGGAGTTTGCTAGTTGACAGGAAGGGAAGGAACATTTCAGGGAGGGGAAGCAGCAGGAATGCAAATTATGAAAGAGTTTGTCATGTTAGAGAACCAACAAATATAGCAAGAACAAGATCAATAAAGCAAGAAATTGTGGAGGTAAGTTCCTGGAAAGAAGGTTGGGACCAGAAAGCTTTGAATGTGATGACGAGGCCAAGATTTATTGTACACTTCAGTATTCCTCAGGCTTTTAAAATGTTTTATCTTTTGATAAACATAAACAGGACCTCTGAAATTTTAACTATGGCTCTTTCCCATGAAAATGACAAGTACACAGAAAACTTTAGCCAACTCTTCTGTAATTGTGTGAGGAAAGTTGTGTTACATTTGCCTCCCAAATATAACTTTATATTTAAAAGTTGGTAAGGTGTATTCCAATTAATTAGATCCTAGAAATTGGTACATCAACAGGAAAGGTTTTAAAGAGAGAAGGGACCTACTTTGTTCTGTGCTTTGGGTAGAAGATAATAGTAAATGTCTAAAAAGTGCCTTTCTTTCTTGTATGTAGGATACCATGAAGCTGCTGCCAGTCTTGGAGCCTGGAGACAAGCCCAAGAAAGCAACATGGTCTGTAAGGAAGGATTCAGACAGAGAAAAACATAAGTTTTGTTTCATTTATAAGTAGTTTACTAACATATTTAAACATCTATGAACAAGGGTAAAGATGAAATTATCTGCAGTTCCTGGTGATTAGACTCAAACTGTCTGAGAAGGTCTTCAGAGGAAAGATAGTGGGGCAATAATTATCAGAAGCAGCTGCTGATTTTATTAAATCCATTCACCAGGAAGAGGAAGGCACTGACCATCTGGCATCCTCCACTTCAACACTATGTCTTCCCCCCAAGCTGTGACTGATTTTTCAGATTTTTTTCAGGGAAGCAGATTTAGATTAAACTGGCTTCACTATTTCTTGGCTGCTTGCTCAGTCAGCCTTTCATTCAACAACGAACACTGTCCTGACAGAGGCAGCTGCCATGTACGTGCTGGATATACAAAGGTGAATAGCCTCACTGTAGTGAGGGCTACAGACGGAGCAGGTGATGGTGATGAAATGTGATCAGTGCTGACCAGAGAAGGCTGTAGAGAGGGAGCAGTGCTTCTGCAGGACTTTGGAAGAGAGTTTCTAGCTGGCTTTCCTGTGTCCACTCTCGGCTTCCTACGCAACATAAATCTGATCATGGCATTCCCTAGTTTAAAAGTCTTGTGTCTCCCCCATTGGTCTTAGGATCAAAACCAGAGTCCTTAAAGTGGCCCCCTGGGCCCTGCATGATCTGTGCCTGCCTGACTTTCCAACCTCAAATCTCTGGACTCATCCTTTGTTCTCTGTCTCTTCCTTAACATGCCTTGCACAGTCCCACTCAGCAAGTGTATATGCTGGTGTCTCTACCTGGATCACTCTTTCCCTCCGTCTTCCGTGCCTCTCTTTGTTCAACTAACTTCTACTCACATCAGATTCCAGTTCAAATGGTGCTTCTTCAAGAAGCCTTCTCTGACGGCTCCCCTTCCCTATGACCTTACAGGACAAGGTGTCCCTATGATATATTCTAGTACTATATTCCTTGTACTCCTTTAGAGTGAAATTGAAATGAAACAGATATTTGTAAAATTATCTGTCTTAAATTTCTCTTCTCAACTAGTCTGTAAGGGCTATGAAGGCAGGAACTTTTTGTCTTGTTTACCATGTATCTGGGTGGCTTTGTGCTCTTAGGTAAGTTATTTCATCTTTTTAAGTCTTGGGTCCTCTGTTGTAAAACTCATATGATGATAATAGTACTATCCTCGCCCTGGCCAGATAGCTCGGTTGGTTAGGGCATTGTCCCGGAGCACAAAGGTGCTGGTTCAATCCCTGGTCAGGGCACATACAGGAACAGATCGATGTTCCTGTCTCTTTCTCTCTTTTCTTTCTGCTCTCACAAAAGTCAGTAAATATAGCATACCAGGCAGTGGCACAGTAGATAGAGCGTCAGACTGGGACACGGAAGACCCAGGTTCGAGACCCCAAGGTCGCCAGCTTGAGCGCAGGCTCGTCTGGTTTGAGCAAGGCTTACCAGCTTGAGCCCAAGGTCGCTGGCTCGAGCAAGGAGTCACTCGGTCTGCTGTAGTCCCCTGGTCAAGGCACAGATGAGAAAACAATCAATGAACAACTAAGGTGCCACAACGAAGAATTGATACTTCTCATCTCTCTCCCTTCCTGTCTGTCTGTCCCGGTCTGTCCCGCTGTCTGAAAAAAAAAAAAATCAGTAAATATCAAAAAAATTAAAAAAGAAAACTAAAAAAAAAAGGAAAACAATACAGTCCTCAAAGGGGTTTTGGGCAGATTAAGTGAAAATAGGGTTGTAACGAAGTGAGCAGTATGCGTGGTCCATTGTTAGTAACTACTCAGGTGGTAATGGGATCTGTGATCTGGACATCAGAAGAGACACCTGGAAAAGAAATAGAAATTTTGGGAATCACTGATGAATATATATATATATATATATATATATATATATATATATATATATATATATATATATATATATATATTTTTTTTTTTTTTTTTTTTTTTTTTTTTTTTTCAAAGGGACAGAGAGAGAGAGGGATAGACAGGCAGGAATGGAAAGAGATGAGAAGCACCAATCATTAGTTTTTCATTGCAACACCTTAGTTGTTCATTGATTGCTTTCTCATATGTGCCTTGACGGTGGGCCTTCAGCAGACCGAATAACCCTTTGCTTAAGCCAGTGACCTTGGGTTCAAGCTGGTGAGCTTTTGCTCAAACCAGATGAGCCCGTGCTCAAGCTGTCGACCTCGGGGTCTGCGGATGGGTCCTCCGCATCCCAGTCCAACGCTCTATCCACTGCGCCACCGCCTGGTCAGGCAATTGATGAATATATTGATTAGTGGTAACTGAAGCCACCAGGTACAGGTAAAATTGATCAGGTAAGCAAATGCAGACTGAGGAATTAGACTCCAAGGGTGCTGAGGGTTAGGAAGAGGCTGGCGGGAAAGGAATCAGAGAACGAAACGAAACAAAAAGAACAGCCAGAAAAATGGGTAGAGAACCAAAAGGGAAGGGAGTGGGGCAGCTAGCTAAGGAGAGGTACAAGAAGGAGGGAGGAGCCAGAGAGGTTAAGATAAGACAAGGCCTTAAAAACAGCTACAGAGGCCCTGGCCAGTTGGCTCAGTGGTAGAGCGTCGGCCTGGCATGCAGGGGTCCCAGGTTCAATTCCCGGCCAGGGCACACAGGAGAAGCACCCATCTGCTCCTCCACCCCTCCCCCTCTCCTTCCTCTCTGTCTCTCTCTTCCCCTCCCGCAGCTGAGGCTCCATTGGAGCTAAGATGGCCCAGGCGCTGGGGATGGCTCTGTGGCCTCTGCCTCAGGCGCTAGAGTGGCTCTGGTCACGACATAGCGACGCCCTGATGGGCAGAGCATCGCCCCCTGGTGGGCAGAGCGTCGCCCCTGGTGGGCGTGTCGGGTGGATCCCGGTTGGGCGCATGCGTGAGTCTGTCTGACTGTCTCTCCCCGTTTCCAGCTTCAGAAAAATGGGGGAAAAAATTAAAAAATAAAATAAAAATTAAAAAAAAACAACAACAACAACAACAACAAGGAAACTTCCGTTCAGAAAGGTTAAGTGACTTCCAAAAGGTCACACATCTAGAAAGCACCTGAACTGGGATTTGAACTAGGTCTGTCTGAATTCATAAACTGTGGTCAAAACTACCATCCTGGCCTCAGACACACCACAGAACATTTTTGGGTGTCCGTTTCTCTGCCTGTCTATGAGATGGGGACAATTTTACCCCTGTGTATCACCATTAGGTTAATGTAAAATGAAAGTAATAACAAAATGGAAAACTCAAAGTTTGTGTGCAAGTGGAGGCTACTGTTATTAGTCAGGGATGGATGCAGTTTCAAGTGTCTGTGTCTGTATAAGATCCTTCATTCTTATGTATATTTCATGGAGTGGAAAGGACACACTGCTGCATTTATTCTCTGCTCAGGCCTGAATACATCCTTCTTTTGACAGGTATACCTTGACCCCCCCTGGAGAGAGCCCATGTGCGCGGGTTGGCCACAGTTGCTCGTATTTACCCCCAGTTGGTGATGCCAAGAGAGGGAAGGTCTTCATTGTTGGGGGAGCAGATCCAAACACGAGCTTCTCAGATGTGCACACCATGGATCTGGGTAAGACCAGCAGCTGCGGAGCCTGTGCCCGCAGCCAGAGAGCAGGGCTTTGTGCTCTTGGCCATGACCAGAGCATTCCTAGGAACACCAGTTCAGACCAGACAGCAGGGTTTTCCTCTAAGAAAATGAACATCACTGAGACGTCCTTAAGGTCTCAGCAGACCCCTGAACACACCCACCCAACCAGTACATCCTTGTTTTGGGAGAAAGAGTTCATATAGAGCCCTGGACATCCAGCCATTCATTTATCTAGTATTTCTCTGGGAAACATTGGTGACTCCACTTCCTCTTCTATCCTCGTATCCAGTGAATCACGAAATCCTAAACAGTTCTCTCTTCATCCATGTCTGTCCCTTTCTACTACTACTGTAGTTCAAAAACTGATACCTTTCAACTAAATATTATAACAGCCTCCTCTCTGATTTCCCTCCTTCCAAGTCTACCCCCTCTACAATGCATTTGCCACACCTAGCCAGAGAATTCTGTCTAAAATACAGACCGTGTCACTCCTATATTTCAAGCCTTTCCCAACTTCATTGCTTGGCTCTCCCAAACCCCCTTTTGCTACACCAAGTGTCCTTCAGAGTCTTGAACACATCTTAAACTCGGGTCTCCAAACCTTTGCACATATTATTGTTCCCTCTGCTTGGAAGAATCTTCTCTCTGTGATCATCTAGCTACTATGCATCTTTCAGATTTCTGATTTATAAGAAATACATATTTTTGTCCACAGTTCCTGGCTCAAAGCTCCCAAAGCCCTTGACATTTTCTAAGCATTGAGAGTGCTAAAGGTGTCTTTTGTTATATTGATGAGGTAACTTTTGGTACCTAAGGATGTGGGCTAGTCACCAGGAGCCCCAACCTGATGATTAGAGAGTTGGGACTTTCAGTAATACCTCCCCACACAGCCCCAAAATACTCCCCACATCCCTCCCCCACCACCTCTAGGGAGGGGAGAGGCACTGGAGGGGCTGGAGTTTGACTCAATTGCCAGTGGTCAATGATTTAATCAATCATGCCTATGTGATGAAGCCTTCATAAAACCGCAAGAGGACAGGGTTCAGAGAGCTTCCGGGGCAGTGACCACATGGAGAGTGGCACACCTGGAGAGGGCATGGAAATGCCAGTCCCGTTCCCACATGCCTTGCCCTGTGCGTCTCTTCCATCTGGCTGTTCCTGAGGTATGTCCTTTTATCATAAACTGGTGATCGAGTAACATGTTCCTCTGAGTTCTGTGATCTGCTCTAGCAAATTAATTGAACCTAAGGAGAGGGGGGTTATGGGAACCTCTCATTTAGAGCCAGTCAGTAAGAAGTGCAGGTGAACAACCAGAGATGGGGACAGGGGCTGGGACTGAAAGTTCCAACCCTCTAATCCAGTGGTAGTCAACCTGGTCCCTACTGCCCACTAGTGGGCATTCCAGCTTTCATGGTGGGCGGTAGCAGAGCAACCAAAGTATAAATAAAAAGATAGATTTAACTATAGTAAGTTGTTTTATAAAGATTTATTCTTCCAAACTTAGCGAAAATCTGACATAAAGTATTTGGTAAGTAATTATTATTATATACTTATATACTTTAACTTGCTGTAACTCTGCTTTATAAATTTTATAAAGTAAAATTACTTCCTTACTTTATAAATTACCATTACTGTGGAACCGGTGGGTGATTAGAAAATTTTATTACTAACAGATACAAAAGTGGGCGGTAGGTATAAAAAGGTTGACTACCCCTGCTCTAATCCTTGGATACTTTCATAAAGTTACCTCATTGAGGCCTGATCTGTGGTGGTGCAGTGGGATAAAGCGTTGAGCTGGAACACTGAGGTCACCGGTTCGAAACCTTGGGCTTGCCTGGTCAAGGCACATATGGGAGTTGATGCTTCCTGCTCCTCCCCCTTCTCTCTCTCTCTCTCTGTCTCTCTCTCTCACTCCTCTCTCTCTAAAAAATCAATAAATAAAATATTTAAAAAAAAAAAAAGTTACCTCATTGACAAAAACTCAGGTGTGATTGACCGGGGCTTGTTACATACCTTGACCTGTCTCACCACTTAGGAAATGCCAAGGGTTTTAGGAACTCTGTGGGAAAAGATGGCCACCTAAGTCCAGGAATTTGTTTGAAGGCCAAACTCTTGGGAGGGAGGATTTGATTGGCCCATCTGTGGTCAAGTGACTACTTTTGACACAATCAGTCTTTAAGGCTAGAAAGTCAAGTGTTGCAGTACAAATGGGTCTTCTGAGTTCCATCCCTGTGGTTGGGAAAATGGGACAGTTTCCATAGAGAGGGTTTGTGGACGGTCCCCAAAGTGTCTAATATAAAACTTTTTGGAGTTTGACCAGATTACCTTTAAGCGATCTGATGGCTGTTCATTTATGCTCTTGACACTTCTTCTCCTCACTCTCCTCCCCCAAGTTGCCAAGCAGTCAAAGCAGTTGGCAGCCCTGGCCCTGGCCACTTAACTCGGTTGGTTAAAGAGTCACCTCAGAATGAAAGGGAGATGGGTTCGATCCCCAGTCAGGGCACATATAGGAGGTGACCAATGAATGCACAACTAAGTGGAACAAAAAGATGAACGCCTCTTCTCTCTCCCTTCCTCTCTCTGTGTCTCTCAAATCAATCAATAAATACTTTTCAAAAAGAGAAAAAAGCAGCTGGCAGCCCCAGTCTAGAAACTGAGTGAAATGTTTTCTAGGGACACACCGGTGGGACTTAGCCGCCTCGGAGGGCCTCTTGCCCCGGTACGAGCATGCCAGCTTCATTCCCTCTTCCACACCTCACAGCATCTGGGTGTTTGGAGGTGCCAACCAGTCAGGAAATCGAAACTGCCTACAAGTTCTGAATCTTGGTAAGTAGCCAAAGGTTATTTTACTTACCTAAATAAATAAATAAAATTCCTATTTTGCCCTGGTGGGTAGCTTTGGTTGGAGCATCATTCCAGTGTGCCAGGGTTGCGGGTTTGATCCCGGGCCAGGGCACATGTGGGAGGCAATCAATGGGTGCATGAATAAAGTGGAGCAGCGAGTCAGTGTTTCTCTCTCTCTCTCTCCCTCTCTCTCTAAATCAATAAAATAAAAATTTTAAATTCCAATTTTATTTCATGTAGCAAAACCCATTTGGATTGTTCTGAATTATCTATTGAACTTTGCTGACCTCATAGAAAACAGAAATTTTAACTTCTAGCCGAATCTGAAAATAACAGAATTGCATTTTGTTTCCCTAGTAACATGTACAATTATCAGCTTCTTTTTTTTTTAAGGACTTTATTAATTTAATTTTTAGAGAGGAGAGAGAGAGAGAGAGAGAGAGAGAGAACGAGGGAAAAGGGAGAGAGAGAGAGAGAGAGAGAGAAGGGGGAGGAGCAGGAAGGATCAACTCCCATATGTGCCTTGACTGGGCAAGCCCAGGGTTTCGAACCAGCGACCTCAGTGTTCCGGGTTGACGCTTTATGCACTGCGCCACCACAGGTCAGGCTACAATTATCAGCTTCTTAAAAGCCAAAGTTGGAAGAGAATTTAGAGAACAGCTATGTTGGGTGAGCAACTCAGGTCCAGGGGAAGCAACTTTTCTAAAGGCTCTAGGGGTTCAGTAATTCAGCCAGGCTAGAACCTGTTACCTAGATCAAGGGGACATGTGGCTAAATCTGGAAACTTTTGTGTGTGTGTGTGTGTGTGTGTATTTTTCTGAAGTTGGAAATGGGGAGGCAGTCAGACAGACTCCTGCATGTGCCTGACCGGGATCCACCCGGCATGCCCACCAGGGGGCAGTGCTCTGCCCATCTGGGGCATTGCTCTGTTGCAATCAGAGCCATTCTAGTGCCTGAGGCAGAGGCCATAAAGCCATCCTCAGCACCCGGGCCAACTTTGCTCCAATGGAGCCTTGGCTGTGGGAGGGGAAGAGAGAGACAGAGAGGAAGGAGAGGGGGAGGGGTGGAGAAGCAGATGGGCGCTTCTCCTGTGTGCCCTGGCCGGGAATTGAACCCAGGACTCCTGCATGCCAGGCCGATGCTCTACCACTGAGCAAACCAGCCAGGGCCTGGAAACATTTTTGTTATCTCAACTCAGGAGGTCAGGGGGCTGTTTGCTATTGGCATCTAATGGTGGATTAGATGCTGCTATATTATACTGCTCACAAAAATTAGGGGATATTTCAAAAATATGAAGCAATAAAATACCCCCTAATATTTGTGAGCAGTATATCTTTTAAAATTTTTATTTTACTTATTCATTTTAGAGAGGAGAGATAGATAGATAGATAGATAGATAGATAGATAGATAGAGAGAAGAGAGAGACAGTGGGGAGTAGCTGGAAACATCAACTCCCATATGTGCCTTGACCAGGCAAGCCCAGGGTTTTGAACCGGAGACCTCAGCATTTCCAGGTCGACGCTTTATCCACTGTGCCACCACAGGTCAGGCATGAGCAGTATATCTTGTAATGAATTATCTGGTCTAAAATGCCAGTGGTGCCTGACCTAGATCCTCCTTGTGTATTTCTTTTTCTTTTTTTGTGACAGAGACAGAGACAGAGAGAGGGACAGATAGGGACAGACAGACAGAAAGGGAGAAAGAGGAGAAGCATCAATTCTTTGTTGTGGCACCTTAGTTGTTCCTTGATTGCTTTCTCATATGTGCCTTGACCAGGGGGCTTCAGCAGAGCAAGTGACCCCTTGCTCAAGCCAGCGACCTTGGGTCCTAGCTGGTGAGCTTTTGCTCAAACCAGATGAGCCCACACTCAAGCTGGCGACCTTGGGGTTTTGAACTGGATCTTCCATGTCTCCGACACTCTTTAATTCCGACACTCTATCCACCGTGCCACCGCCTGGCCAGCTCCTTGTATATTTCTGTTAGCCAAAAAGTGCAAAGTTTTCTACTAGTCTTATTGGCAGTTCTATCACAGAGGTGGTAGTTTAGGAACATCACTACTGAGTGGATGTTGTTGAACCACCAATGGAAGGTGGACTTTTTTTTTCCCCCCAATTGATTTTAGAGAGAGAGGAAGCGAGGGAGAGAGAAACATTGATTCGCTGTTCCATTTATTTATGCACTCATTGGTTGATTCCTATATGTGCCCTGACCGAGGATTGAACCCACAACCTTAGCGTTTTGGGACAATGTTCTAACCAACTTAGCTACCCGGCCAGGACCTGGACTTGTTCTTTTTTGTTAGTTAAAATATTGTTGTTTTCTCTTTATAATTTATATTCATTGAAATATATTTGAAAAATGTAAATAAGTGGACAAAAGCCATCCACAGGCCCTGGCTCAGTGGTGAAGCGTTGGCCTAGCATGTGAATGTTCTGGTTTAATTCCTGGTCAAGGCACACAGGAGAAGCTCCCATCTGCTTCTTCACCCCTCCCCCCTTACTTCTCTCTCTCTCTCTTTCTATTTCTCTCTCTCTTCCCCTTCTGCAGCCGTGGCTTAATTGGAGCGAGTTGGCCCCAGGTGCTGAGGATGACTCCATGGCCTCCACCTCAGGTGCTAGGCTCAGTTGCTGAGCAACGGAGCAATGCCCCAGATGGGCAGAGCATCGCCTCCTAGTGGGCTTGCCAGATGGATTCTGGTTGGGGTGCATGCAGGAATCTTTCTCTGCCTCCCCTCCTCTCACTGAATTAAAAAAAAGTGCCATCCACAATCCTATGACATTAAGGCTATTAACATTTTTGTGTACTTTCTGTCTTTTCTCTGCATCTTTTTTTTTTCTTTTCTCTTTTTTTCTTTTTAAAATTTGTATTTATTCATTTTAGAGAGGAGAGAGAGAGACAGAGAGAGAGAGACAGAGAGAGAGAGAGAGGAGAGAGAGACAGGGGGGAGGAGCAGGAAGCATCAACTCCCATATGTGCCTTGACCAGGCAAGCCCAGGGTTTCAAACTGGCGACCTCAGCATTTCCAGGTCAATGCTTTATCCACTGCGCCACCACAGGTCAGGCTTTTCTCTGCATCTTTATAAGCCCGAGATCATGTTATTTCACCACTATCCTATTGTATCTTTTTCCTTTTAATTTCATAATTACTGTATAAATGATGTCCTATTAGCAACAGTGTTTTGTTAACATCAGTTTTAATGGCTGCATAACACTCCATTTTATGACAATGCCATAATTCTTCTGGGTTTTTTTTTTAACATTTAGGCTGTTTTCAGATTCTTATCGTTATAAATAAAAAACAGTGAACCTCTTTGTTCAGAATACATTGATTGTATTTCAATTATTGTCTAGAATTCACACCCACAAATAATAATTTTAAAAAACTAAGTGAAACACTGTGAACTTTGAGACTTTTGATATGTGCTACCTAATTGCTATCCAGAAAGATTTTTCCAATTTATCTACAGTGCTTGTATTACTCCCAACTGATGTTGAATTTATAATTTTAAATGACTACTAATTTGCTTAGGCAAACAGCTTGTATCTGATTGTTCAAATATGCATTTTGTTAACTACTGGTAACCTGGATATATTTTCACATGACAGTCAATTCTTGTCCAATTCCATCAAGAGATTTATTTTGAACAATAGCTAGTCTTCCCTGTCCCTTTTGGATAGTAGTAGTTTCTACCTTGTTAAGTTTGGCAAGGATTTAAATTAACTCAACATCTGGCATAAGGTTAATGCTCAGTAATGGTTGTCATGGTTGATGTAGCTATAGTTTGGCAGATAGAAATCTATCTGGGACTCTGGCTTTTTATTTTCAATAATAGCATTTATTTCAATAAAATACACTGAGAGCCTGACCAGGCAGTGGCACAGTGTCTAGAGTGTCGGACTGGGATGCGGAGGACTCAGGTTCAAGACCCCGAGGTCGCCAGCTTGAGTGCGGGCTCATCTGGTTTGAGCAAAGCTCACCAGCTTGGACCCAAGGTTGCTGGCTTGAGCAAGGGGTTACTGGGTCTGCTGTAGCCCCACGGTCAAGGCACATATGAAAAAGTAATCAATGAACAACTAAGGTGTCGCAACGAAAAACTAATGATTGATGCTTCTCATCTCTCTCTGTTCTTGTCTGTCTGTCCCTATCTATCCCTCTCTCTAACTCTCTCTCTGTTTCAGTTATAAAAACAAAACAAAACAAAAAAATACACTGAGAATTTTGAAAGTCTATATCAAAGGAATTGATTTTCCTCCAGATCCTTTTTCTCTCCTAGAAAGTATAATTTGATACTGTGCCCAAGGCATATGACAAATGAAAGTGAATCATTAGTTGCTTTTGTTGCCAAGGGAAGTCTGTCAAATGGCTCAGGATTCCTTTGTGATTATTTGTGTTGGCACTGTTGCAGCAACACAATCCCAGGATCTTCTAATCCTGGAGGTTGTGGACCATCTAACTCTCCCCAGTATCCAAAAGGTCCCCAAGATCTGTAGTTCTAGAGACAATTGCATTTGGCTGTGGTTATAGGCTGAGATTTGTGTGGTCTCCAGGTTCCTGTCTGAGCCCCATGCATATTACAAATGTGTCATAGGCGACTTTGTATATTTTTTTTCTTTTTTTTTTTCATTTTACAGAGATACAGAGAGAGTCAGAAAGAGGGATAGACAGGGACAGACAGACAGAAACGGAGAGAGATGAGAAGCATCAATCATCAGTTTTTCGTTGTGACACCTTAGTTGTTCATTGATTGCTTTCTCATATGTGCCTTGACCGTGGGCCTTCAGCAGACCGAGTAACCCCTTGCTTGAGCCAGCGACCTTGGGTCCAAGCTGGTGAGCTTTGCTCAGACCAGATGAAGCCGTGCTTAAGCTGGCAACCTCAGGGTCTCGAACCTGGGTCCTCCGCATCCCAGTCTGACGCTCTATCCACTGCGCCACCACCTGGTCAGGCCAGCTTTGTATATTGAATGAAGACTTTTACAAAAGGCACAGAATTTGCTAGGCAAGAAATAATTCCTGTTGTGTTATGGTAGAGAGAGTATGGGAGTCTTGACATACATATCTGTCAAGACTTGTTCAAATCCCTACTCTGCTACTAACAAGCTGTGACCTGGAGGGAAGATTTAAGTTTTCTGAACTTCAGTTCCCTGGACTGCTAAGTGGAGACACTTTCTGCAAACCTCTCAGGGTTGAGTGAGGAGAGTGGGGGTGGCAGAGTGCTCAGGGCAATGATTCTGCACAAGAAAGGTGCTCAATTAATGCATCAATTTTTATAAAATTTGTAGCTTTTCAGTCTCGGGTATTTGGGTCTATCTAGGCAAATTCTAAGAATCACCCCCTACCCATCCTTGACTTTGGTAGCATGGGATCACTGCCTTGACCTACGCCGTCCTACTTGGGATTTGAGGTTTGGAAGGTGACCCTGCCCAGCCCCAGAGTCAGGGTCAGAGGCCCCTCAGTCTGGGTTTTTTTTTTTTTTTTTTTTTTGCATTTTTCTGAAGTTGGAAACGGGGAGGCAGTCGGACAGACTCCCGCATGCGCCCGACCGGGATCCACCCGGCACGTCCACCAGGGGATGATGCTCTGCCCATCCGGGGCGTTGCTCTGCTGCAATTAGAGCCATTCTAGCGCCTGAGGCATAGGCCACAGAGCCATCCTCAGCGCCCGGGCAAACTTTTGCTCCAATGGAGCCTTGGCTGCGGGAAGGGAAGAAAGAGACAGAGGGGAAGGAGAGGGGGAGGGGTGGAGAAGCAGATGGGCGCTTCTCCTGTGTGCCCTGGCCGGGAATCGAACCCAGGACTCCTGCACGCCAGGCCAACGCTCTGCCACTGAGCTAACCGGCCAGGGCCCAGTCTGGGTATTTTATTTGTTATTATTTATTTATTTATTTATTTATTTTTACAGAGGCAGAGAGAGAGTCAGAGAGAGGGATAGATAGGGACAGACAGGAACAGAGAGGGAAGAGAAGCATCAATCATCAGCCTTTCACCGCGACACCCCAGTTGTTCATTGATTGCCCTCTCATATGTGCCTTGACCGTGGGCCTTCTGCAGACCGAGTAACCCCTTGCTCAAGCCAGCAACCTTGGGTCCAAGCTGGTGAGCTTTGCCCAAACCAGATGAGCCCACACTCAAGCTGGCGACCTCAGGGTCTTGAACCTGGGTCCTTCCGCATCCCAGTCCGACGCTCTCTATCCACTACGCCACCACCTGGTCAGGCAGTTTGGGTATTTTAAATGCCTTCCTTCTCTCTGGGCCAGAAACCAAGACTTGGACCACAGCAGAGACAACCACCCCCCCACCATCCCCAAGAACATTCCACACATCATCGGCAGCCATTGGAAACCGGCTATATGTCTTTGGGGGCGGAGAGAGAGGTGCCCAGCCCGTGCAAGATGTGAAGCTTCATGTGTTTGACGCAAGTATGGATGGGTGGGCATCTCGGGACTGACACTTACCTGGTCCACAGCTTACCTGATAGGAAGCAGAGGTTAGAAAATGACATCCTGGCAGCATATCTCACTTCTAGACTTCTTCAGTATGACCCTAAATTGGTATCTTCTTCCCACAGCCAAATTTGCATTTAAAAGAGTATAAATGATCAATTTAAAAAATTTGAACAATATTGTTTATAAAGTAAAAAATAATAGTTCCGCCTGACCTGTGGTGGCACAGTGGATAAAGAGTTAACCTGGAATACTGAGGTCACTGGTTCAGAACCCTGGGCTTGTCTGGTCAAGGCACATACAAGCAATCAATGAACAACTAAAGTGAAGCAACTAGGAGTTGATACTTCTCCCCCCCCCCATAAAATCAATAAGTTTTTTTAAAAAATCTTTTTAAATAAATAAATAAAAGTTTCTCCTTTAATCTTTCTTTCCCACTCCCCAGACAGAGGTGAACATAGTTGGCAGTTCTTAATTTTTCCTTCCACACTTTCCTGTGCATTATACATCATACATATAATGTATTATGAATATGTATGAAGTTTGAAATTAAATTGAAAAAACACATACATGAAATCAAATTATAAATAACATTCTGCAGCTTACTTTTGCAGAGGCAAGGATAGATCTTAGTGGCTGAAGCCATTTGACCTAGACACAGGACCAGATCTGACATACACTTTTCTGCGTTACTTTAGCCTACTTGCTTAATCTCTCTAGGCCAGGGGTAGTCAACCTTTTTATACCTACCGCCCACTTTTGTATCTCTGTCAGTAGTAAAATTTTCTAACCACCCACCGGTTCCACAGTAATGGTGATTTATAAAGTAGGGAAGTAACTTTATAAAATTTATAAAGCAGTTACAGGAAGTTAAAGCATATAATAATAATTACTTACCAAGTACTTTATGTCAGATTTTTGCTAAGTTTGGCAGAATAAATCTTTATAAAACAACTTACTATAGTTAAATCTTTTTATTTATACTTTGGTTGCTCTGCTACCACCCACTATGAAAGCTGGAAGCCCACTAGTGGGCGGTAGGGACCAGGTTGACTACCACTGCTCTAGGCTTTAGTTTGTTGATCTGTAAATAGAAGTAGCAACAGTGCCTATTTAAGGATATTGTCTTAAAAAAGAACACTCTGAAAGCCTGCCATAGAAGAAGCAGACCTGTTCTTTCTAAGTCTCTGGCAGGTCTAGGTTGAAGCTCAAGGGAGGTCTTTATAAATCAAATCAAGGAATGATTTCCTAATGCCCAGTAGAGGGACAGGCATGTTAGGTTGTGAAGTCTCTGGCCTTGGAATTGTCCAAAAGAGGCAGCAGAGGCTATAGAGACAGGGAAGCCCGGATTGAGTTGGTGAGTTGGAGTGAATGACCTTGAGGTCATTTCCTACTTGGAGCATCTCTGCTCACTGGGTGTATTTCTTGTGTTTTTGCTTCATAGCTTTGTCATCTGATATCAATGAATTTACTTTTCTAGACACTCTGACTTGGTCACAGCCAGAGACACTTGGAAAACCTCCATCCCCTCGGCACGGTCATGTCATGGTGGCAGCAGGGACAAAGCTCTTCATCCATGGAGGCTTGGCAGGGGACAACTTCTATGATGATCTTCATTGCATTGATATAAGTAAGTAGGGTACAGGGCATGGGGGCTTGTCTGCTTCAAGGTACATAAAATGTGTTTTGATAGAATATAGGCTTGATTATAGGTGTGGGTAACTTGACCAGCCAGCAGAACCTTCACTAGATTCTGCCTGAATACTATTTTTTTTTATTTTTATTTTTGTATTTTTCCGAAGCTGGAAACGGGGAGGCAGTTAGACAGACTTCCCACATGCGCCCGACCAGGATCCACCCGGCATGCCCACCAGGGGGCGATGCTGTGCCCATCTGGGGGCGTCGTTCTGCTGCAATCAGAGCCATTCTAGCGCCTGAGGCAGAGGCCACAGAGCCATCCTCAGCGCCCGGGCCAACTTTGCTCCAGTGGAGCCTTGGCTGCGGGAGGGGAAGAGAGAGACAGAGAGGAAGGAGAGGGGGAGGGGTGGAGAAACAGATGGGTGCTTCTCCTGTGTGCCCTGGCCGGGAATCGAACCCGGGACTCCTGCACACCAGGCCAACGCTCTACCACTGAGCCAACCGGCCAGGGCTGCCTGAATATTATTAATAATAAATAATAACAGTAAGACCAATCATTTCCTGAACATTTGCTATATACCTAGCTATTAATTATCTCTTAACCTTCCAATGACCCTGCTTTCCTATTAGAATTAATTTTACTTTGTGTTCCCCAACTGGATTTCTTTCAGGCATTAGCCATTAACCCCACCCATGCCCATGAGAAGCATGGACAATTTCTAGAATGTGTCTGGAGGTTGGCAACCAGAACTGTCATGCTAAATACTTAAAAAAAAAAAACACTGGGAAGAATGTGTAAGGAAGAACGTGAGAATTGTCTTAAAGTGTCTAAAGGGCTGATATGCCCTCGAGAGCCTTGACTCATTCTGGGCCATTCTTTCGGAATGTGAGCTCCCTTAGAGCAGGCCTGTCTCTTGTGTTCCCCATCGTATTTCTAGCACTTAACACGGCGTCTGGTGGTATCTGGGTGATGAGTGCATACCTGGGAAGGGGTGGATGGACAAACAGATGAACATGTTCTGGGTTGGTCCCGACTACAAGGATTAAAACACTGAGCAGAAGGCATTAGGACTGCTGTGCAGTGTATCCAGCTACCTTGGCAAACAATGGGTTCTCTGGCTTGGCTTGGTGACACTGGCTGGGATTACTGCATTGGCTAGAATTTTGGCTGGACGGGGTGATTCTCTCTTCCAATTCTGGACCCCTGCCATGAATTGACAGACAGAAAATACCTTCACAGAAGTATTTCTTGCGGGCAGTCAAAAGAGGTTTGAATACTTATTTTTAAAAAGAAAGACCTTTTCTCTTGTGCTGAGGAACTACTTCCTGGCTCTTTTTCCTACTTTCCTGTCCGGGTAGCTCTCTTAAACTAAAATCCAGTTGATATCTTGCCTCATTTAAATGCTTATTTGAAAGATGCAAATATCCCTGCAGAAATAGGTTGGGAGTAGGTGCTGAGGCAGCAAGTTACAGCATAGAGAATACAGGTTTTGGAATCAGACCAGAGTACAGTTCTAGCTCTGCCACTTGCTAGCTGTGGGATCTCAGACAGGTAGGTCTCTTTCCTCTCTAATCCTGTTTCCTTAGCTGTAAAAAGGACGGTAGGCAGAAGCAATTGCAATTTCATAGGGCTGTTATGAGAATTAAGCTCACCCCAATTTTTATTTATTTATTTATTTTTACAGAGACAGTCACAGAGAGGGATAGATAGGAGTGGAGAGAGATGCATATGTGCCTTGACTGGGGGGCTACAGCAGACTGAGTAACCCCTTGCTCAAGCCAGCGACCTTGGGTCTAAGCTGTTGAGCTTTGCTCAAACCAGATGAGCCTGCGCTCAAGCTGGCCACCTCAGGGTCTCGAACTTGGGTCCTCCGCATCCCAGTCCGACGCTCTATCCACTGCGCCACCACCTGGTCAGGCCCAAGTAATTTTTATGCACAGTAAACCTTGCTTTATTACCTCTCAGAGCTCCTAGTTAGTGACATTCAGTGATTCATTTGTGAACTGCAGGAGTCTGATAGGTTTGAAAGCACGTTCTAGCCCATGTTGTACCCACTTTCTCTTGGTAGGTGACATGAAGTGGCAGAAACTAAGCCCCACAGGGACAGCTCCACCAGGCTGTGCTGCCCACTCAGCTGTGGCTGTGGGGAAACACCTATATGTCTTTGGAGGGATGACTCCCACAGAAGCACTGGACACCATGTACCAGTATCACATAGGTGAGCAGGTGTTCCCTGGGGGTCTTGATAAACAAATGTGACTTTTTGCACCAGTACCACAGTGCTTTGGTTTTTCAGCTTGGTCCCCCCACATCTAAATCTAAATCTAAGGGAATGAAAACCACCAGGGCAGTAACACTGCCGTTAGTTTTGTTGTTCCTTTTATTTTCTATTTCTTTTAGGGCTCAGGTTATAGGGCCAATCACTGAGCATTTCTGGTCATTTCTTAACACAAAGCCTTTGTTTCTTCCCCCTAATATAGAAAAGCAGCATTGGACCTTACTTAAATTTGATACTTTCATACCCCCTGGACGATTGGACCACTCCATGTGTATCATTCCATGGCCAGTGATGTGCACTTCGGAGGAAGAAGATTCAAATCCCGTCACTCGAGGCTGTGATGCTGAGAAACGGGGTTCCACTGACACAGGGGTGACCCCAGGTGGTGACTCACATGAGGAAAGTCAGGCTGACTCACTGCTCTGTTTTGTGTTTGGTGGGATGAATACAGAAGGGGAAATCTATGATGACTGTATTGTGACTATAGTTGACTAATAAAACCCACATTTTTTGTTACTTTTAAATAACAATTACTTTGAGAAAAGTTAAGTGAAACCTTAGCTATTTTATACCTCCAAAATATTTTCTGTCCTATGCAACCCTCTTGCTCTTTTCCGCTTTGGCAGGTGAGGAACTAGATAGCCCGGTGCAGAAACCTCTATTATATAAAGGGTTTTGCCAGCAGTACAACCTAGGTGAGACTGGTGGCTAAAGATACTAATCACAGAACAAAAATGTTGAAGGATCTTGATTGCTAGATACAATGTAAACTAGAAATAGCGGAGTGCACATTTACAGGTTCAAGTGTCTTTAATCTTCAGTAGCTGCTCCTCAAAGAGGTGCAGACTATTGGCATTTGGTTGCGAGAACCAGTGGGGTCAGGGAAAACTGGTCCTTGTCTTTCCCAAGTACTCACAAGGCACTAGGGATTGCTTATTTCAACTTGGCCTAAAGACCAGATGTTTCTGGGTGTTGCAGCAGAGGTCCTGGCCTCAGAGTAACACCCTCATGCTGTTGGATCCTAGTTCTGCCAGTTAGCAAATTAACCTTTCAGCCAGGTGCCCATCTAAAAGGTAGTCATCCTTAGGCCACACTGGATTTCATGTTAGCACCAGATAGCCTGCCCCTACTGATGTTACTATTCACCTATTCCTAGACCATCCCTTTCCTCAAGGCCAACCCACGTAATCTTGAAACTGTTGACACTAATGACTGCCTTTGATCCACAAGCCATTACAGTGGGACTTAATTAGTTCCAAGGTCACCACCTTAGATCCCACTCCAGGAACACTTGGTATTGAGAAATTTCAGAGATGGGGACTCTGACAGAGGTTCAAAATATACCTTTAGCTGTCCTGAAAAAAAAATTATATACCTTTATACCCTCTGCCCTGGCCGGATAGCTCAGTTGGTTAGTGTCGTCCTGAAGTGCAGAGGTCACCAGTTCAGTCCCTGGTCAGGGCACACACAGGAACAGATCAATGTTCCTCTCTCTCTCTCACTATAATCAATTAAGAGAAAATTAAAATAATAAAATGAAAACATATATGCCTTTACATCCTAAAATAATGAACTGAATCCAAGCAAAAAGTTAACTTCAGTGCTTCATCTCTGTCAAGTCTTAAGACAATCCAAGGAGCCATAAAGCATTAGTAATAAAAAACCACCAAGACAGTTTTAGAAAGGTAAATAGGATATTTCAAGTATGTTCAAGGAAACTTAGCTCGTGGGCATTGTGAAATGCCCCTTTGCCTACATGAGGATATGGGCAAACCTCTTACCCTTTTCTTAATTAGGCTAGTTCCCCAAGAGTGCTGAACAAAAATGCTTGTTTACCTTAAAACCCCAGTGTCCCCCCAATGGGAATCTAAATTTACATGATTGACCTAATTAGAAAGCTTATCACAAAAATTAGACCAGTGTAAATAACAAACATTTATTGGTGTCATTTATGGTAGAAAATAAAGTTCCTACGCCAGATGCACATGACCCAATTGTTAAATAGAACATCTCCATGGTGAACACACGCCCTAAACAAGCTTTGTAGACAGCCACTTTTTAAGACAGCCAGTTTCTCCTCTCCCCCCATACCAAGACGTGAGCAACTGCTAATGAAAAGCAGTAAACAGCCACTTGGGCTATAGCATTTTCAACTCCACTTCGAGGTGAAGATTCCAATTAAGTTCTCTTAATTTTCTCCTAACGCAAGTTCCTGAGTCCAGTATTTACAATATTACAGCACTAGGCAGAGCAGTGTCTACAACTCGTCTTTGTCTACTGGTTCCTCATCGCCAGTTGGAGGAGGGCCTGCACTTCCATAGAGTTTGCTGATAATTGGCTGAACGATTTCTTCTAGTTCCTTCTTCTTGGCTTTGAAATCTTCAATGTCAGCATCTTGGTGACTCTCCAGCCATTCAATCTTTTCCTCTACAGCTTTTTCCATGGTCTCCTTATCTTCAGAGGAAAGTTTACCTCCCAGCTTTTCTTTGTCTCCAATTTGATTCTTTAGAGAATAGGCGTAGCTTTCCAACTCATTTCTAGTGTCAATGCGCTCCTTGAGCTTTTTGTCTTCCTCAGCAAACTTCTCTGCGTCGTTAACCATCCTTTCAATCTCTTCGGGGGTCAGGCGATTCTGGTCATTGGTAATTGTGATCTTATTTTTGTTACCTGTACCTTTGTCTTCAGCTGTCACTCGGAGAATGCCATTCACATCTATCTCAAAGGTGACTTCAATCTGTGGGACCCCACGGGGAGCAGGAGGAATTCCAGTCAGATCGAAAGTTCCCAGGAGATGGTTGTCTTTTGTCAGAGGTCGTTCACCTATAAATTACACACAAAAATCTTGTTGTTAATAACAAGTATGAGTACATCTGGATTCCTGCATTTCAGTCTGTTAGAGCCTCCAGTGGCAGGGGCACTCTTATCAAGTCAGAAGACAGTCACTGGTCTATAAGAAGCAACAAATGGGAGTAACAGTGGCATTATTATTAACTCTTAATTGAATTTCACCTACTTTACATGAACACTTTTCTTGTTCTTATATTTTAGAGCTAGATCAAAATTTATTTTTAATGGGAAGGAGTGATAAGAACTGAATTTTAATGCTGTCTATACCAAACTCAACACCAGTCAAATTAGGTACCCCCACCTGAAAACAGCAGATGTTTCTTTCCCTCGTCTTTTCAATAGTGTATATTATACAAGAAGTCATGCTGTTCACCCCCCCATAATATTAACATATGTAAACAATTACCTTCATAAACCTTGATTGTAACAGTTGGTTGATTATCAGAGGCTGTAGAAAAGATCTGTGACTTCTTGGTGGGCACCACAGTGTTCCTTGGAATCAGTTTGGTCATGACACCTCCCACAGTTTCAATACCAAGCGTAAGGGGACAAACGTCAAGCAGTACCAGATCACCTGCAAAGTAATAGACTCAAGTTTTAATTAAGAGTCACAGGAGCACTACCAAGCAGTTTTTCCATGAACAGCATAACTTTATGTTCTCCATCTTGCTATTTGGTTAGTCTATAAAAAAACATTTTAAAAACAGTGAATTAAATATAGTTGCCAAAATTCTTGAAACTGCGCCAGATCTTGTCCTCAATGTACCCTTTACAAGCTGTGTGACCTTGTTGTTCATAGTTTATTGCTTTCTAAAGCAACAATTAATTATACTCTTCCCATAAAACTGCTGAAGCAATGTGGAAGATGCTTCTGATATGACCTACCTGTATCTTGGTCACCAGAGAGGACACCAGCCTGGACAGCAGCACCATACGCTACAGCCTCATCTGGGTTTATGCCACGGGATGGCTCCTTGCCATTGAAGAACTCCTTAACCAGCTGCTGAATCTTTGGGATTCGAGTAGAGCCACCAACAAGCACAATTTCATCAATATCAGACTTCTTCAAATCAGAATCTTCCAGCACTTTCTGAACAGGCTTCATTGTAGAACGGAACAAATCCTAGAATAAAAGACATTAATTACTGTGATGATACGTGTTATACTGAGCTATTATCTAGATTTCGAACTGCATTATCCCAAACTCAAGAGACTCTAACTAAATCTCATTAGCAAAGCAAAAAACAAGGAACATACCATGTTTAGTTCTTCAAATTTGGCCCGAGTGAGAGTCTCAGAGAAGTCTTCTCCTTCATAGAAGGACTCAATTTCAATTCTTGCTTGATGTTGAGAAGACAGGGCACGTTTGGCCTTTTCTACCTCACGCCGAAGTTTCTGCACAGCTCTGTTGTCTTTCCTAACATCTTTGCCGGTCTTCTTTTTGTAGAGCTTGATAAAGTGTTCCATGACACGCTGGTCAAAGTCTTCTCCACCCAGATGAGTATCTCCATTAGTGGCCACAACTTCAAAGACACCATTATCAATGGTGAGAAGAGACACATCAAAGGTTCCACCACCCAGGTCAAACACCAGGATGTTCTTCTCCCCTTCCCTCTTATCCAGGCCATAAGCAATAGCAGCAGCTGTCCTGTTAAGAAGAAGAAAAAAAGTTAAGTTTACATTTTCCCTATTTAGCAAATATGCCATATCTCTGAATTTAACACTTACGGCTCATTGATGATCCTCATAACGTTCAACCCAGCAATAGTTCCAGCATCTTTGGTTGCCTGGCGTTGGGCATCATTGAAATAGGCTGGTACAGTAACAACTGCATGGGTAACCTAAGTGGATAACAAAAGGTAATTAAGTATTTTATCACGACTTAACCTTTATTTATTTACAACAGAGAAATGAGAAGGATCAATTCTTTGTTGTGACACCTTAGTTGTTCATTGATTGCTTTCTCATATGTGCCTTGACCAGGGGGTTCCAGCTGAACCAGTGACCCCTTGCTCAAGCCAGTAACCTCTGGGCTCAAGCCAGTGATCATGAGGTCATGTCTGATTCCATGCTTGAGCTGCTGACCTAGGGGTTTCGAACCTGGATCCTTTGCGCCCCAGTCCAACACTCCTATTCTGCGCCACCGCCTGGTCAGGCTTAAACCTTGTTTAAGTTACAGTCAAACCTTCACTCTAGTTTCTAAGCCAGTTTATTTGTAAGATGAACATAATACACATATGTAATTGTAGTCCCTAATGTTTTGTTTGGCCTACAATAAAGCCAGCAAATAATTAAAACCGATATATATGAACATCATTCAGATTCAAATTATTAAAAAGATAAAGGCATTTATACAACACAATCAATCAAGAATAGTAATAAGGCCCTGGCTGGGTGGCTCCATGGATAGAGCATTGTCCCAGCACGCAGAGGTTGAGTTTGAGCCCCAGTCAGGGCACACACAAAAAGCAAACAATGAGTAGAAAATTAAATGAAACAACTAAGTGGAACAATGAGTTGATGCTTTTCTCTCTCCCTCTGCCTTCCTCCCCGTCTCAAGTCAATGGAAAAAAAAAATTTCAACAAAGTTACTTAACATTGTTCTAGAGACACTTACCTTCTTTCCTAAATAAGCCTCAGCAGTCTCCTTCATTTTAGTGAGAACCATGGCAGATATTTCTTCAGGAGCAAAAGTCTTTGTTTGCCCACCTCCAATATCAACTTGAATGTATGGTTTTGTTTTCTTTTCAACCACCTATTTTAGATAATGATCGTTCATTGTAGACACAAGCAATGACATTTCAAACTTTTAAAAAAGAGAACTTTCTGAAAGAGACGGCCTCCCTCATAGTTTGACTTACTTTGATCCCTTGGAGCTGACCAGACTACTGACCAGAAATACTCTTCTTAATCCTAAACTATTGTGGACTGGGTGTTTGTGTGTGAAGTTTGTCTGTGAGCTTGGGTAACTTTTATAGAATACCAGAATCATGAAAATTTTTTTTACATACACCAAGTCTCTCTCCTTTTTTTGTGGTCTACAACTTCTCAATCTTAAACACTCCCACCACCACCCACTTCCTATCCGGTGAAAACCCCGGTCGAACCTTGAAAGGCAAGTACTTGATGTCCTGCTGCACAGAAGGGTCGTTCCACGTGCGGCCGATGAGCCGCTTGGCGTCGAAGACCGTGTTCTCAGGGTTAGAGGTGAGCTGGTTCTTGGCTGCATCGCCGATCAGACGCTCGCCTTCGGGAGTGAACGCCACATAAGACGGCGTAATGCGGTTGCCCTGATCGTTGGCGATGATCTCCACGCGGCCGTTCTTAAACACCCCGACACTGGCGGAGAAACCGAAGAAAGCACTCAGCACAGCCCTTCTCACCGCGGCCCGGGAAGCCACGCCCCACTCTCCCCCTTCCACAAACCCCACTTACCAGGAGTAGGTGGTCCCCAGGTCGATGCCGACCACCGTGCCCACGTCCTCTTTCTTGTCCTCCTCCTCGGCCCGCGCCGCGCCGAGCAGCAGCAGCACCGCAGCCACCAGGGAGAGCTTCATCTTGCCGTCGCCGTCGGTCAGCAGGCAGGCAGGGCGTCGCAAGCAATCCAGCCACAGGCCGAAGCACGAGAACGCACCGTAGTTAATTACCTGAGGGCGACACAGGGCCCGGGCTCAGGCGAAGCAGCGGACAAGACGAAGGGCAGGTCCGGAATGGCAGGCCGCGGCGCTTACCTCTCTCACTCACTAGATTCAAAGACCAATAAACCTGTGATGTCTGGGTCAGCGTTGACTGCGCGGTCCCCCGACTCCATTTATATACCTTCCCCCCAGCCCCGTCGTGGAGGCCACCGATTGGTCAACGCTCTGCTAGTTGGACGCCACTGATTGGTTTAGGCCACCAAGCTGGCCGCTGCCGATTCGAAGCGGCTTCCTCCGCAACTGACGTCATCGCTACGCCCCCAGGATGGACTCATTGGCTGCTGGTCGCTCCCACCAGCCACCAATGGGAGGCAACATCCGCTCCCGTAAGTGGGCCCATTGGTTCAGCAGTTGTCCGTCCCTCTTGCGACCTCTCACCCGGAGACCGTTTCTGCCGGTGACCGCTGAGGTCCCGCCCTATTCTAGGTCCTCAGGGGCTGAAGGCGGCCTGGCGCGGCGAGTTCACCCACGGTAGTGTGGGTCTTTGCTGCTTTGCTTTTCCATTTCCCTCTGTCCCTTATCCCGAAGCGAGAAGCGGCTCTTCTTCCTTCCCGCCTCCCTCCTGTCCCATGAAGCCAGTCTCAGCGTAGGTGCTGTGATCGCCTCAAAACGAATTTCTTTGCCCTTCATTAGTCACTACAGGTACTAGGGTGTACAAGCCTCAGAGCCTCTTGTTGCTCACCAACCCGCAACTCTCGAGCCGGTACCTTGGTCTGGGCACCACCTGGCCCCGAATCTGGGCTCCTATCCAATATGTCGTCTCTACACCCCCTGCCCAGCTATCTTAAGTCTATGCCTGGTCTCTCCACATTGTCCTGCCCCACGGTAAGTCACAGGACAGGCCTGGCCAAAGTAGTTGTCTCCTAGCCCTGAATGCCCTCCCCCCGGTGGCAACCAGCTCCTTGAAGAGCTTTCTAATGCCATCGCTCCCATCCTGGGATGTGTCATTTTTCTAGTGTACTGCCCTTTGCCTTCCCCTCCCCTGTCCATCGTTTTTCCCTCTGTGGCTCAGGTTATCATTTACAAGACCTTCCTCATTCTTTATTCTTGATACCTTTCTGCCTTCACTCTTTTTTTGCCTGGTTGTGCTTAAACGCTCTTGATATACAAAAATATGGAGTTAGGATTTTTTTAAAGATTTTGTTTATTCATTTTAGAGGAGAGATAGAGAGAAGGGGGGGAGGAGCAGGAAGCATCAACTCCCACATATGCCTTGACCAGGCAAGGCCAGGGTTTCAAACCAGCGACCCTCAGCGTTCCTGTTTGACCCTTTGTCCACTGCGCCACCACAGGTCAGGCTGGAGTTAGGATTTTAAAAAAATGTTTTAATTGAATTTATTGGGGTGACATTGATTAATTAAATAGGTTTCAGGTGTTCAATTCTACAACATTATCTGTATATTGTATTTTGTGTTTACTACCCCAAGTCAAGTCTCCTTCCATCACTGTTTATTACCCCCACCCAGCCCACTTTCCCTCTGGTAATCATCGTACTGTTGTCTGTATGAGGGGAGGGAGTTAGTATTGCTATCCAAGTCAGCATGAGTCCATAGCCAATGCTCTTAACACTTTTTTTTTTTTTTTTCATTTTTCCGAAGCTGGAAACGGGGAGGCAGTCAGACAGACTCCTGTATGCGCCCGACCGGGATCCACCCGGCATGCCCACCAGGGGGCGATGCTTTGCCCCTCTGGGGCGTCCAGAGCCATTCTAGCGCCTGAGGCAGAGGCCACAGAGCTATCCCCAGCACCCGGGCCATCCTTGCTCCAATGGAGCTTCGCTGCGGGAGGGGAAGAGAGACAGAGAGGAAGGAGAGGGGGAGGGGTGGAGAAGTAAATGGGCGCCTCTCCTGTGTGCCCTGGCCGGGAATCGAACCCGGGACTCCTGCACGCCAGGCCGACGCTCTACTGCTGAGCCAACCGGCCAGGGCCAACACTTTTTTTTAATGAATGAATTCATTCAACAAACGTTTATGTAGGACCTACTATGAACAAGCCAAAGGACTTATACAAAATATTTTCAGATAGTTACTGAAAAATTGTGGGACATTACCATAGAAACTGATGTCTCCAGTATTTTCTGAGATTAATGGGTACGGGCAGTACTGAGTCCACAAAGCATTGAAACATCTTACACACAGTTAACTAAGATGCTTAGTGTAGGAGTCAGTACTCAGGAATTTTCTTCTTTCCTTTCATGCTTTTCAAAGATTACACTGGTGACTCAGATTTGACTCCATTCTTACTATGGAAGTTGCATCATCCATCTCTTTCAATGGGGCTTGTAAGACTGCAGTAATACTGACCCTTCTTCAGGTTGCATCAGTTTATTATCAAGATAGAAATCACTGTTTGGCCACATTACAACTTCATATCAATTTGTACAAATTTCCTGTATAGGCCCTGGCTGGTTGGCTCAGTGGTAGAGCGTCGGCCTGGTGTGCAGGAGTCCTGGGTTCAATTCCCAGCCAGGGCACACAGGAGAAGCACCCATCTGCTTCACCACCCCTCCCCCTCTCCTTCTCGGTCTCTCTCTTCCTCTCCCGCAGCCAAGACTCCATTGGAGCAAAGTTGGCCCGGGCACTGAGGATGGCTCCATGGCCTCTGCCTCAGGTGCTAGAATGGCTCTGGTTGCAATAGAGCAACGGTCCAGATGGGCAGAGCATCACCCCCTGGTGGGCATGCTGGGTGGATCTCGGTCAGGCGCATGTGGGAGTCTGTCTGACTGCCTCCCCGTTTCCAACTTCAGAAAAATACAAAAAAAAAAAATTCCTGTATATATCAATATATCACAGTCCACTTCCATTAAAAACAAAGCACTCGGCCCAGGCCGGTTGGCTCAGTGGTAGAGCGTTGGCGTGGCGTGCGAAGTCCCGGTTTCGATTTCCGGCCAGGGCACACAGGAGAGGCACCCATCTGCTTCTCCACCCCTCCCCCTCTCCTTCTCTGTCTCTTTCTTCCCCTCCTGCAGCCTAGGCTCCATTGGAGCAAAAGATGGCCCGGGCGCTGGGGATGGCTCCTCAGCCTCTGCCCCAGGCGACAGAGCGACGTCCTGGATGGGCAGAGCATCGCCCCCTGGTGGGCGTGCCGGGTGGATCCCAGTCGGGCGCATGCGGGAGTCTGTCTGACTGCCTCCCCGTTTCCAGCTTCAAAAAAATACAAAAAAAAACCCCAAAAAACAAAGCACTCGATTTTAGCCTCACCCTTGATTGTTGGAGTGACCCTTTGTAACTGATTTTTTCTAAGATTTAGAAAAGTGATACCTGGCTAACATCTGAAGGGAATTGAGTATATTGGTAGTTGTATCTTTTTCTTTTTTTTTTTAAGTGAGAGAGGCAGAGAGAGAGAGAGAGAGAGACAGGGACAGATAGACAGGAAGGAAGAGAGAAGAGAAACACCATTCTTCGTTGCAACACCTTAGTTGTTTATTGCTTGCTTTCTCATGTGTGCCTTGACTGGGAGGCTCCAGCAGAGCAAGTGACCCCTTGCTCAAGCCAGTGACTTTGGGCTCAAGCTAGCGGCCTTGGGCTTCAAGCCAGCAACCTTTGGGCTCAAGCCAGCCACCATGGAATCACATCTATGATCCCATGCTGAAGCCAGTGACCTTGGGGTATCGAACCTGGGTCCTCTGCATCCCAGGTCAACACTCTATACACTGCACCACCACCTGGTCAGGTTCTTTTTAAAACCAATATATTAGGCCTGACCTGTGGTGGCACAGTGGATAAAGCATCAACCTGGAATGCTGAGGTTGCTGGTTCAAAACTCCAGGCTTCCCCAGTTAAGGCATATATGAGAAGCTTTTCTCTCTAAAATAAGTAAAATCTTAAAAAAAAAAAAAAACCCAATATATTAGGTATATTATGTTAGTATATTCCAAAGTGTGACCATTTATTGATTGATTAGGAGAATGTGTAGATATCTCTAGTTTGCTGAATGTTAAAAGCCCATAATAGCATCAGTGCTATTAATTTAAGTACGGGCTTGCTAGACACTTAAGTTAAATGCTTTCTCTGCATTATCTTTTTTAATCCTTATGAAAGCACTTTTTAACGCCAATTTTAGAGCTAAAGAATCTGAGGCCCCAAGAGGTAAAAACACTTGCCCAGAAGAACACACAGCTGAGAAAAATATGGAGCCAGGACTTGAGCCTTAGCCATTTGATTTTTAATTTCTGTGGTCGGCAAACTACGGCTCGCAAGCCACATGCGGGCGCTACCTCAATAAGGAATGTACCTACGTATATAGTTTAAGTTTAAAATATTTGGCTCTCAAAAGAAATTTCAATCGTTGTACTGTTGACATTTGGCTCTGTTGACTAATGAGTTTGCCGACCACTGCTCTAGGTTGTCATCCTGAGCTTTGGGTTTATAAGATTTTTGTTTTAGGATATAGTTACATAGTTTGCAAATATTTTGATAATGGGTTGTAGACAAATATAGATTTTATCCAGTAATTTAAACTAGGTTGTTTCACTTGTGCTCCCATAGGTAAGAAAGATTTCTATTTCCCATCTGATCTCAGAAAGTTAAACACAGTTAGGACTGATTAGGATTAGATGTTATTTAGCTTGTAAATCTTCCTTTCTAAAAGGAATTAAAAGGCAGAGAGATAACTTGTAATTGACTTGTTGAATGTTTAGACCCTGATAAATGAGAATTTTCCACATGTTTTATTGAAGAAAATATTCAACTAAGAGGTAGGGCATATGTCCTTGAGAAAAAAAACAACCTCCCAAAGCCTCAGTTTTTTCATCAATTAACTGTCAGGGATTTCTGTACTGCCTGTCTTGGTGACTTGTTGCATGGATCAAATGAAATATGTAAACATATTTGGGTGCTCGCTTCAGCAGCACATATACTAAAATTGGAACAATACAGAGAAGATTAGCATGGCCCCTGTGCAAGGATGGTATGCAAATTCGTGACGCATTCCATATTTATTTATTTATTTTTTGTTTTTATTTATTTATTTTTTTACAGGGACAGAGAGAGAGAGAGAGGGATAGACAGGAATGGAGAGAGATGAGAAGCATCAATCATTAGTTTTCGTTGCAACACCTTAGTTGTTCATTGATTGCTTTCTCATATGTGCCTTGACCGCGGGCCTTCAGCAGACCAAATAACTAACCCCTTGCTCGAGCCAGCGACCTCAGGTCCAAGCTGCTGAGCTTTTTTTTTTTTTTGCTCAAGCCAGATGAGCCTGTGCTCAAGCTGGCAACCTCGGGGTCTCGAACCCAGGTCCTTCCGCATCCCAGTCTGACGCTCTGTCTACTGTGCCACCGCCTGGTCAGGCCGTTCCATATTTAAAAAATTTTTTTTGGAAAGTTGTAGAATAGTGGTAATATTATTAATCATGTAATATACAATGAAAAGTTTCAGAAGCTCTTCAAGAAAACCACTTCCTGCCCTGGCCAGTTAGCTCAGTTGGTTAGAATGTTGTCCCGTTATGCAAGGTTGTGGGTTTGATCTCTGGTCGTGGTACATATAATAATCAGCCAATTAATGCATAAGTAAGTGAAACAACAGATGGATGTTTTGCTCTCTTCTTCCTCTCTAAAATCAATAAATAAAATTTTTTTCTTTTTCTTAAGTGAGAAGCAGAGAGGCAGAGGAACAGACTCCCGCATGCGCTCCCAACCAGGATCCACCTGACAAGCCCCCAGTGGGGTGATGCTCTGCCCATCTGGGGCCATTGCTCTGTTGCTCGGCAACTGAGTTATTTTAGTGCCTGAGGCCTGTCTGTGGAGCCATCCTCAGGGCCCAGGGCCAACTTGTTCCAACGAGCCATGGCTGTTAGAGGGAAAGAAGGGAAAGGGAGAGGGGTGGAGAAGCAGAAGGTCACTTCTCCTGTGTGACAGGGAATCGAACCTGGGACATCCAAATGCCAGGCTGATGCTCTACCACTGAGCCAACTGGCCAGGGCCAAAAATTTTTTAAATTATATTGAAAAAGGCTCTGGCTGGTTTGCTCAGTGGGTAGAGTGTCAGCCTGGCATATGGACGTTACTGGTCAGGGCACACAGAAGAAGCAACCATCTGCTTCTCTCCCCCTCCATCTCTTCATTCTTCCTCTTTTTTTTTTTTTTTTTTTTTTTTTTATTCCATAAGAGGAGGGGAGGCAGGGAAACAGACTCCTGCATGCACCCTGAACCAGGATCCACCAGGCAAGCCCACTAGGGGTAGATGCGCTGCCCATCTAGAGCATTGCTCCATTACTCAGCAACTGAGCTCTTTTTAACACCTGAGGAGAGGCCATGGAGCCATCCTCAGTGTCTGAGCTAATTTGCCCCAATCGAGCCATGGCTGCAGAAGGGGAAGAGAGAGAGAGAGAAGCTAGAGGGATAGAGGTGGAGAAGCAGATGGTCGCTTCTCCTGTGTGCCCTGACCAGGAATCGAACCTGGGACATCCACACACCAGACTGACGCTATAGCACTGAGCCAACTGGCCAGGGCCTCCATCTCTCCCTTTTCTCCCTCTTCCCCTCCCACAGCCAGTGGTTCAAGTGGTTGTCTGGCTTCTTTGACTCAACATTGTTTTAAAGTTTTTACCTTTATTGTCATGTGTAGCTCTAATTCATTATCACTTCTGTATGGTATTACAGTATATCACATTTTATGTTGTATTTTGATTTTGGCTATTAAGAACTATGCTGCTGCCTGACCTCTGGTGGCACAGTGGATACACAGCATTGACTTGGAACACTGAGGTTGCCAGTTCAAAACCCCAGACTTGCCTGGTCAAGGCACACATTGGAGTTGATGCTTCCTGCTCCTCTCCCCTTCTCTCTTTCTCTCTTCTGTAAAATAAATAAAATCTTAAAAAAAAAAAAAGAACCATGCTGCTATTAATAAGCTTCTACATCACTCTTGGTGCAAGCATTTATGAATTTCCCTAGGGTTTACGACCAGGATTAGAAATTATGGATCAAACCTGACCAGGTGGTGGCGTAGTGGATGGAGCGTCGGACTGGGATGCAGAGGACCCAGGTTTGAGACCCCAAGGTTACCAGCTTGAGCGCGGGCTCATCTGGTTTGAGCAAAAGCTCACCAGCTTGGACCCAAGGTTGCTGGCTCGAGCAAGGGGTTACTCAATCTGCTGTAGCCCCACGGTCAAGACACATATGAGAAAGCAATCAATGAACAACTAAGGTGTCGCAACATGCAACGAAAAACTAATGATTGATGCTTCTCATCTCTGTTCCTGTCTGTCCCTGTCTATCCCTCTCTCTGACTCTCTGTCTCTGTAAAAAATAAAATTAAATTAAAAAAAAAAAAAGAAATTATGGATCAAGAGATTCAACTTTAATAGATCATGGCAAACTACTTTCCGACATGGCAGTGCAAAACATACACTCACCGGAGAGTTTTATATCATTGTCAACACTTGATACAAATTATATTATAAAAAAAATTTATTTTGGCCTGACCTGTGTTGACACAGTGGATAAAAATGACCTGGAGCCTGACCAGACGATGGCGCAGTGGATAAAACATCGGACTGGGGATGCGGAAGGACCTAGGTTCAAGACCCTGGGGTTGCCAGTTTGAGCGCGGGCTCATCTGGCTTGAGCAAAAAGCTCACTAGCATGGGCCCAAGGTCAATGGCTCGAGCGTGGGGTTACTCAGTCTGCTGAAGGCCCGTGGTCATGGAACATATGAGAAAGCAATCAATGAACAACTACGGTGTCGCATCGAAAAACTGATGATTGATGCTTCTCATCTCTCTGTTCCTGTCGGTCCCTATCTATCCTATCTGACTCTCTCTCTCTGTCCCTGTAAAAAAAAAAAATTAAAAAAAAAATGACCTGGAACACTGAGGTTGCTGGTTCAAAACCCTGCACTTGCCTGGTGAAGGCACATTTGGGAGTTGATGCTTCCTGCTCCTGCCCCCATCTCTTTTTCTCTCTTCTCTTTAAAATGAATAAAGAAAAATTTAAAAATTTTTTTTTATGAGAGAGGAGAGAGGAAGAGGGGGAAGGAGCAGGAAGCATCACTCCGCAGTAATTGTTGCCTATGTGTGCCTTGACCAGACAAGCTCAGGGGTTTGAACTGGTGACCTCAGCATGCCAGGTCAATGCTTTATCCACTGCGCCTCCAAAAATCAGGCACTACTGAATTTTTAATTTTGTAATTACTTATATTTTAGATATTAACCTTTTTTTCAGTTATATGTGCTGCAACGATCTTTTTCCACTTTGTGGCATGTGTTTTTATTTTCTTACTGATTTTTTTTTAAAAACCTTTTAATGTTGCCTGACCTGTGGTGGCACAGTGGATGGGGCGTCGGCTTGGAAATGCTGAAGTCGCCGGTTCGAAACCCTGGGCTTGCCTGGTCAAGGCGCATGTGGGAGTTGATGCTTCCATCTCCTCCCCCCCTTCTCTCTCTCTGTCTCTCTCTCTCTCTCCCTCTCCTCTCTAAAATGAATAAATAAATAAAATGCTTTAAAAAAAACAACACCTTTTAATGTTGAAAGCAGTATACACTTGCAGAGAGTTGTAAAAATAGTAGAATACTATGGGGCCTTCACTCAGCTTCCTCCAATGGTGACTGACATTTTACATAGCTGGAAAAGGAAATTGACATTGGTAGAATCAACTTGTAACTGGACTGCACACCTTATTTAGTTTCACCATTTTTTAACCTGCATTTGTGTGTGTTTATACAAAGTTCTATACAGTTTAATGTATAAATTCATGTGACCATTAAAATCAAGTTACAGAATACTGTTTTGAATGAATAGATATTTTGGCAAAGAGGAAACAGCAATTTATTTTTATAGTTTTGTGTTTTCTTTTTTTTTTCCAGAGAGATAGAGAGAGGGAGGGAGAGAGAGAGGAGGGGGAACGGAAGCATCCATTTGTTGTGCCATGCAGTCGTGCACTCATTGGCTGGTTCCCATGTGTGCCCTGACCAGGGATTGGTGAGCCTGCAACCTTGTTTGGGACAACACTCTTAACTGACTGAGCTAACCAGTCAGGGCCATAGTTGTGTTTTTTATGTCCTGTTTAAGAAATCTTTTCAGGGGGATAAATGGTGATGGAAGGAGACTTGACTTGCAGTGTCGAACACACAATATACAAATGTTGTTTTATAGATTTGTACACCTGAACCTATATACCGTATTTTTCGCTCCACAAGACGCACTTTTTTCCCCCAAAAGTGGAGGGAAAATTTCCCATGTGTCTTTTTTTTTTTTTTTGTATTTTTCTGAAGTTGGAAATGGGGAGGCAGTCAGACAGACTCCCGCATGCGCCCGACCAGGATCCACCCAGCATGTCCACCAGGGGGCGATGCTCTGTTGCAACCAGAGCCATTCTAGTGCCTGAGGCAGAGGCCACAGAGCCATCCTCAGCGCCTGGGCAAACTTTGCTCCAGTGGAGCCTTGGCTGCAGGAGGGGAAGAGAGAGACAGAGAGGAAGGAGAGGGGGAGGGGTGGAGAAGCAGATGGGCGCCTCTCCTGTGTGCCCTGGCCAGGAATCAAACCCGGGACTCCTGCACGCCAGGCCGACGCTCTACCACTGAGCCAACGGGCCAGGGCCCCATGTGTCTTATGGAGCAAAAAATATGGTATTTTATCAAAGATTTTAACACATCGTTTGGTTCACAATATTTTTTTTTCTTATTTTCCTCCTTAAAATCCAAGCTGTGCCTTATGGTCAGGTGTGTCTTATGGAGCGAAAAATACAGTAATATTATTAACCAATGTCACCCTAATAAATTTAATTAAAAAAAGGTGAAGAAAAGAAATGTCCTTATTTAGATCAAGAAGATGCTCTTCTTGCCTGACCTGTGGTGTAGCAGTAGATAAAACATCCACTTGGAATGTTGAGGTCACTGGTCTAAAACCCTAGGCTTGCCCCATCAAGGCATGTACGAGGAGCAACTTACTTCATTGATGCTTCCCACTCCTCCCCTCTTCTCTCTCTCTCTTTCTCTCTCTCTCTGAAAATCAATAAATAAAATATTTTTTTAAAAAGAAGATATTCTTCCTGCCTGATCAGATGGTGGCACAGGGGACAGAGCATCGGGATGGGATGCTGAGGACCCAGGTTCGAAACCCTGAGGTCGCCAGCTTGAGCGTGGGCTCATCTGGCTTGCACGTGGGCTCACCAGCTTGAGCGCAGGATCACCAGCTTGACTGTGGGATCATAAACTTGAAAACACGGTGGCTGGCTTGAAGCCACAGTTGCTGACTTGAGTCCAAGGTTGCTGGCTTAAGCAAGGGGTCACTGGCTCAGCTGGAGCCCCTTGGTCAGGGCATATGACAGAAAGCAATCAATGAACAACTAATGTACCGTAAGGAAGAACTAATGCTTCTCAGCTCTCTCCCTTCCTGTCTCTCAGTCCTTCTCTCAATCTTGCTTTAAAAAATTAAAAAAAAAAAAAAAAGACTGATACTAACAAATACACTAATATGAAAAATGGTGCTGGGACATTTGGGTATCCATGTAGGAAAAAATCAATTTGACTCACACTATATACAACTCATGTATATATAAAACCAATTGCAGGTGAATTATATAGATCTAAAAGTGACAGGTAAAACAGTTTTTAGTAGATAATTAAGAAGAATAATATCTTTTTTTTTTTTTTTAGGAAAGAGAGATGGGGACAGAGCGACAGGAAGGGAGAGAGATGAGAACCATCAATTCTTCATTGCGGCTCCTTAGTTGTTCATTGATTGTTTTCTTTTTTCTACAGAGACAGGGAGAGTCAGAGAGAGGGATAGATAGGGACAGACAGACAGGAACGGAGAGATGAGAAGCATCAATCATTAGTTCTTCGTTGCGTGTTGCAACACCTTAGTTGTTCATTGATTGCTTTCTCATATGTGCCTTGACCGCGGGCCTTCAGCAGACTGAGTAACCCCTTGAGCCAGCGACCTTGGGTCAAAGCTGGTGAGCTTTTGGTCAAACCAGATGAGTCCGCGCTCAAGCTGGCAACCTCAGGGTCTTGAACCTGGGTCTTCCACATCCCAGTCCTACGCTCTATCCACTGCACCACCGCCTGATCAGGCTGATTGTTTTCTCATATGTGCCTTGACCTGGGGGCTCCAGCCGAGCCAGTGACCCTTGCTCAAGCCAGCGACCATGGGGTCATGTCTATGATCTCATGCTAAAACTGGTGAGCCCACACTTGAGCTGGCGACCTTGGGTTTTTTTTTTTTTATTATTTTTATTTATGTATTCATTTTAGAGAAGAGAGAGAGAGAGTGAGAGAGGGAAGGGGGGAGGAGCAGGAAGCATCAACTCCCATATGTGCCTTGACCAGGCAAGCCCAGGGTTTTGAACTGGCGACCTCAGTGTTCCAGATCGACGCTTGATCCACTGTGCCACCACAGGTCAGGCAACCTTGGGTTTTTGATCCTGGGTCCTCAGCACCCTAGGCTGACGCTCTTATCCATTGGGCCACCACCTGGTCAGGCAGCATCTATCTTAATTACTACAGCTAGCTATACAATAGCTGTTGCTATCCAGTAAACAAGTCATACCACACTGCTCCTTCAGTGGTGTGTTTGGCTATTATTGGCACTTTGTATTTCCATATAAATTTTAGGGTTAGCCTAGTCAAGTTAGCAAAATAAACCTGTTACATATTAAGTAAAGAAAGCAGATTGCTCAAGAGATTGATAGTATTATACCATATGTTTTTATATTGCTTTAAAAAGTCTTAAATTTCTATTATATTGTGTTCTAGAATTTTTTAAAAGTTTGCGTGAATTTAGCACTTAAAACTTTGTTATCAGAAATAATTTCCATTTTGAAATGACAAATTATGATAACATCAGTATAATGAAATATTATATAGCCATTAAAATTGTTGATATCTGATTTCCAGAGAGGAAATTGTATGTCATTTTTTGTCTATTTTCTTATTTTTAAAAAAATTTTATTGCCTGACCAGGCGGTGGTGTAGTAGATTGAGCATCGGACTGGGATATGGAGGACCCAGGTTCAAAACCCCGAGGTTACCAGCTTGAGCACAGGTTCATTTTGTTTGAGCAAGGCTCACCAGCTGGAGCCCAAGGTCACTGGCTTGAGCAAGGGGTCACTAACTCTGCTGTAGCCCCCTGGTCAAGGCACATATGAGAAAGCAGTCAGTGAACAATTAAGGAGCCACAACGAAGAATTGATGTTTCTTGCCTGACTAGGCGGTGGCGCAGAGGATAGAGTGTCGGACTGAGATGCAGAGGACCCAGGTTCGAGACCCCGAGCTCGCCAGCTTGAGCGTGGGCTCATCTGGTTTGAGCAAAAGCCCACCAGCTTGAACTCAAGGTCACTGGCTCCAGCAAGGGGTTACTCGGTCTGCTGAAGGCCCACGGTCAAGACACATATGAGAAAGCAATCAATGAACAACTAAGGTGTTGCAATGCGCAACGAAAAACTAATGATTGATGCTTCTCATCTCTCTCCGTTCCTGTCTGTCTGTCCCTGTCTATCCCTCACTCTGACTTACTCTCTGTCTCTATAAAAAAAAAAAAAAAAAAAAAAAAAAAAGAATTGATGTTTCTCATCTCTCTCCCTTCCTGTCTGTCTGTCCTTATCTGTCCCTCTTCTGTCTCTCTGTCTCTGTCACACACAAAAAATTTATTTTTATTTACATTTTTTTCAAAATCTCTGTTTATCAGGGACTTACCAAATTTGAAAAGTTTAAGAACTTAAAACTGAAATTAATACAAGAGAACAAAAAGTATTGTTAGTTAAAAATATGTAAGATATGATTTCATTGAAGATATTTCATACATTATTACCCTGGCCAGATAGCTCAGCTGGTTAGAGCATCATCCTGAAGCACACCAGTTCTGATTCAATTGCTAATCAGGGCACATACAGGAACAGGTGGATGTTCCTGTTTCTATTTCCCTTTCTCTCTTGTTTAAATCAATTTAAAATTTTTCATACATTATAATTAGTCATGGATTAAATTTAAATACAAGTAATGCAGCAAAGTCTTATGGTGACAGCTCCTATCAGTCTTAAAATCCCTGGTACTGGTAGAAAAATAAGGTTTTATTAGATTTCATTGGGCTGAAGTGCGAGTTGCGTGATTTATGCCACTGTTCTACAGGAATCACTTTGCTCATTTTTGGTATTCTCAAGTTTTTGGCTTTTATCTGTTGTTTTTAATTTAGCCAATAATTTAAAATTTGTTGGCAAATGTTACAAAACTGTATGACTACATGAATATATTGCTCTGGCCTTGGAAAGGTCCCCAGGCAAGTGAGACGCCCTAAATTATAGGCTCCACCAGCTTTATAGTAAACTGACCTCTGAGTACTACTATTTCTGACCCCGCCAGTGGGGGCCAGCACAGGACAGCCAAGGGCCCAGAAGAGTATAGCTTATAGCTGGAGTCTTTTTTCATTTTAATTTACTCATTTTAAAGAGGAGAGAGAGAGAGAGAGAGAGAGAGAGAGAAAGGGGGGAGGAGCAGGAAGAAGCATCAACTCCCACATGTGCCTTGACCAGGCAAGTGCAGGGTTTTTGTTTTTTTGTTTTTTTAATATTTTATTTATTGATTTTTTAGAGAGAGAGGAGTGAGAGAGAGAGACAGAGAGAGAGAGAAGGGGGAGGAGCAGGAAGCATCAACTCCCATATGTGCCTTGACCAGGCAAGCCCAGGGTTTTGAACTGGCGACCTCAGTGTTCCAGGTCGACGCTTTATCCCACTGCGCCACCACAGGTCAGGCCAAGTGCAGGGTTTTGAACCGGCGACCTCAGTGTTCCAGGTCGACGCTTTATCCCACTGCGCCACCACAGGTCAGGCCAAGTGCAGGGTTTTGAACCGGCGACCTCAGTGTTCCGGTCAATGCTTTACCCACTGCACCACCACAGGTCAGGCTTTAGCTGGAGTTTTGTTCTTTACTTTTCAATTGGATTATTCCAAACTGCAAAAAAAAAAAAAAAAGATTTTATGAGGGAACACTTTCTGCTACCTGTGTATAAGACAGCTTATGCTTTTACTCATGCATGTTTTTCTGGATTTTTTTTTAAATTTTATTTATTAATTTTTAGAGAGGAGAGAGAGAGGGAGAGAGAGAAAGGGGGAGGAGCTGGAAGCATCAACTCCCATATGTGCCCTGACCAGGCAAGCCTGGGGTTTCGAACCAGCGACCTCAGCATTTCCAGGTCAATGCTTTATCCACTGCGCCACCACAGGTCAGGCACGTGCATGTTTTTCTGGATTTTTGTTTGTTTACAGATTCCCAGAGCTTTAGAAAAGTTTTCCCATTAAAAAATAACATGACTAATTCACATGCATTTTTGTTATTCAAAATGTAATGAGTCAACCTAAATGTCCATTAAGAAAGAATGCAGGCCCTGGCCGGTTGGCTCAGTGGTAGAGCGTCAGCCTGGCGTGCAGAAGTCCCGGGTTCGATTTCCGGCAAGGGCACACAGGAGAAGCGCCCATCTGCTTCTCCACCCCTCCCCCTCTCCTTCCTCTCTGTCTCTCTCTTCCCCTCCCACAGCCGAGGCTCCATTGGAGCAAAGATGGCCCGGGCGCTGGGGATGGCTCCTTGGCCTCTGCCCCAGGTGCTAGAGTGGCTCTGGTCGCAGCAGAGCGACGCCCCGGAGGGCAGAGCATCGCCCCCTGGTGGGCAGAGCGTCGCCCCTGGTGGGCGTGCCGGGTGGATCCCGGTCGGGCGCATGCGGGAGTCTGTCTGACTGTCTCTCCCCGTTTCCAGCTTCAGAAAAATAAAAAAAAATTAAAAAAATAAAAAATAAATAAAAAAGAAAGAATGCTAAGTAAATAATGGTAGATTATAGTATGGAAATATTGTGCAAAGCTTCAAAACAATGATGGAGGTTTTTATGTATTGATTTGGAAAGATGCCCAAGTTTTATTATTGTTATTATTATTTTAAAAGTAACTTGATCACCTGTACAGGCAGTGGCGCAGTGGATAGAGTGTTGGATTGGGATGTGGAGGACCCAGGTTCGAGACCCCAAGGTTGCCAGCTTGAGCGCAGGCTCATCTGGTTTGAGCAAAAAGCTCACCAGCTTGAACCCAAGGTCGCTGGCTTGTGCAAGGGGTTACTCAGTCTGCTGCAGCCCCCGGGTCAAGGCACATCTGGGAAAGCAGTCAATGAACAACTAAGGTGTCACAACGAAGAATTGATGTTTCTCATCTCTCTCCCTTCCTGTCTGTCTGTCACTATCTATCCCTCTCTCTGACTCTCTCTGTCTCTACCACAAAAAAATAGTAACTTGATTGTTTTTAAGATTTTATTTTTTAAGAGTTTATTCATTTTAGAAAGAAGAGAAAGAGAGAGAAGGGGAGGTGCAGGAAACATCAACTCCCATAAGTGCTTTGACCAGGCAAGTCCAGCAAGATTTATTGTTAAATAAATAAAGCAAGTGACACAGAACAGTACGTATGATGTGATCCTTTCCATGTTAAACACAGACACAAACTCACACACTCCAAATCTAGATAGATCCTATCATATTGACAAGAGTGGCTCCCTCTAGGTAGAATTAGATGGCAATCAAGAGGAACTTAAGACTTACTTGTTACATTCTCTTTTAAAATTAAGAATGAATTCCTGTATTACCTGTCTGATTGAACATAAATGTTAGAAAAGAAATGTGAATAAAAAAATGGCTAAGATGCCCTGGCTGGTTGGCTCAGTGGTAGAGCGTCGGCCTGGCGTGCAGGAGTCCCGGGTTCCATTTCCAGCCAGGGCACACAGGAGACGTGCCCATCTGCTTCTCCACCCCTCCCCCTCTCCTTCCTCTCTGTCTCTCTTCCCCTCCCGCAGCCAACACTCCATTGGAGCAAAGTTGGTCTGGGCGCTGAGGATGGCTCTGTGGCCTCTGCCTCAGGCGCTAGAATGGCTCTGGTTGCAGCAGAACGACGCCCCAGATGGGCACAGCATCGCCCCCAGGTGGGCATCCTGGGTGGATCCCAGTCAGGCGCATGCGGGAGTCTGTCTGACTGCCTCCCCGTTTCCAACTTCAGAAAAATACGAAAAAAAAAAAAAAAGGCTAAGTTAGCCTTTAGCACTGAATGTTTCAAATGTTTTTACACAGGGGGCCATTTCACTGTCCCTTAGACCATTGGAGGGCCGCCACACACAGTGCTCCTCTCACTGACCACCAATGAAAGAGGTGCCCCTTCCAGAAGTGCGGCGGTGGGGGGTGGGGGGGGCGGATAAATGGCCTCAGGGGGCCGCATGCAGCCCACGGGTGGTAGTATGGGGACGCCTGGTATAGCAGGTATGGTTTGCTTTATGGTAAACAAAGCTTTGCCTGGCATTCTTTGGCTTTATCCTCATAACATCCAGATGGATAGTTAGCGGTGACATCTCTGTTTTACAGCTGGAAATATGGTCTCAGAATTTATTATAATAAAACTTTGGATTCTTTACTACAGTGGTTCACAACCTTTTTTGGGCCATGGACTGGTTTAATGTCAGAAAATATTTTCACAGACCACCTTTAGGGTGGGTCGGATAAATGTATCACGTGACTGAGACAAGCATCAAGAGTGAGTCTTAGACGGATGTAACAGAGGGAATCTGGTTATTTAAAAAAAAATAGGCCCTGGCCAGTTGGCTCAGTGGTAGAGCATTGGCCTGGAGTTCAGAAGTCCTGGGTTCGATTTCCGGCCAGGGCACACAGGAGAAGCGCCCATCTGCTTCTCCACCCCTCCCCCTCTCCTTCCTCTCTGTCTCTCTCTTCCCCTCCCGCAGCGAGGCTCCATTGGAGCAAAGATGGCCCGGGCGCTGGGGATGGCTCCTTGGCCTCTGCCCCAGGCGCTAGAGTGACTCTGGTCACAACAGAGCGACACCCCGGAGGGGCAGAGCATCGCCCCCTGG
The DNA here is from genome assembly GCF_036850995.1 of Saccopteryx leptura. Lineage (NCBI taxonomy): Eukaryota > Metazoa > Chordata > Mammalia > Chiroptera > Emballonuridae > Saccopteryx > Saccopteryx leptura. Next base: position 10,322,549 of record NC_089504.1, on the reverse strand, counting down.
TGGGCGTGCCGGGTGGATCCCAGTCAGGCGTATGCGGGAGTCTGTCTGACTGTCTCTCCTCGTTTCCAGCTTCAAAAAAATACAAAAAAAATAAATAAATAAATAAATAAAATAAAACATCATTCAGACTTCAATATAAATAAAATGGAAATAATGTAAGTTATTTATTCTTTCTCTGCGGACCAGTACCGGTTCGTGACCCGGGGGTTGGGGACCACTGCTTTACTATATGGGTTTCTATTAATGTTATTGCTGTATTTACTTACCCCTAGTTTATAACTCAATTCACTCTTCAGATGCGACACTAGATTAAACTTTCCACAGGCTGTGGAAGCCACAGCCAAGTGTGTACTACCACTTCAAAGTATTTTATTTCCTAAACTGTATATTAAATCTATTTCATTGGTGAAGTCCTTCTTTCTTCTCTTTTTTTTTAATCTCTCTTTTTTTTTTACACATTTTTTTTAATTCATTTTAGAGAGGAGAGGGAGAGACATTGAGAGAGAGAGAGAGAGAAGAGAGACAGAGAGAGAGAAGGGGGGAGGAGCTGGAAGCATCAACTCCCATATGTGCCTTGACCAGGCAAGCCCAGGGTTTTGAACCGGCGACCTCAGCATTTCCAGGTCGACGCTATATCCACTGCACCACCACAGGTCAGGCTCTTTCTTCTCTTTTATCTTGCTCCATCTTTTTAAATATTTTCTTTCTGGATGTGGCCCCGATTTTCTTTCAGGTATGGCTTCTCTCACTTAATTGTCATTATTTCCTGGAGCATGCCCTTTCCCTTCCATCAGAAACTGAAGACTGTGTCTCTTGGCTGAGCTGAAACACCAAAGATGTCTCGCCAGTGCAGAGCGGGACCGACCCACAGGGCAAAGCAGACCATCCGGGAGCAGAGCGGAGCTGTCTCACAGCCTTGCTGTTTTCACAGCTCTGCTGTGACACAACTAAGCTGTTTTACACCGAACAAAGTTTCCTTCTTCACCACCCCCACCCCCAAAACAAAACCAGCAAACGTCATTATTTCCTAAGCGTAGATGTATAATAACTTAAAATGTTACTTTTCCCAAGGACATGTACTTTTTAATTAGAATCTCTTGAGAAACAGCTTCCAAATTCAAAGGATGAGGGTGTTAGACTAGATGAATTCTGAGGCTCAGCTCTAACATCCAGTGTGATGCAATGTGTTTAACTCGACTTACGACATCCTGGGGCCTTTCACAGACCTGAGAATAAAATATTTTTGTTCATACTTGTCAATGGCCCCTCAAATCACTTGGCATAGCAGCTGCTTTTTTGGGCTGACCTCTAAGACTGGCTATGCATAAATAGAAGAAAAAACTTTTTTTTTTAGCGAGAGAGATGGAGAGAGAGAAGGAGAGACAGGGACAGACAGACAAGAAGAGAGAGATGAGAAGCATCAATTCTTCATTGCAGCACCTTAGTTGTTCATTGATTGCTTTCTCATATATGCCTTTACCACTGGGCTCCAGCTGAGCAAGCGACCCCTTGCTCAAGCCAGTGACCATGGGTTCATGTCTATGATCCCATGCTCAAGCCAGTGACCCTGAGCTCAAGCCAGCGACCTCAGAGTTTCAAACCTAGGTCTTCTCTCATAGGCCAATGCTCCATCCACTGCACCACTGCCTGGTCGGGTAAGAGAATTTTTTTTTTAATTCTGAGTTTGTTACTGCTCTCTGATTCTGTGGTAGAATAGTCTAATAGAGAATATAGAGCTGGGAGTCTGAAGAACTGCACTCTAATCAAGATCCAGTCTGAATTTTGTGACTGTATAAATGTATTGTCAGGGAAAGTTGAGTGATGTATTGGGAAGGGCTTTTCAAGGTTCCCTGTTTATTCATCCCACTCATTTAAGAAACAAAAAAACCCATACAACACAGCATAGGAAATATAGTCAGTAATATTGTAATAACTTTGGCACCACATGAATACTGGAACTATCGGGGAAACAATTTGTAAAGTATATGATTATCTAACCATTATGCTGTATACTTGAAACAAATACAAAATAATATTGATTGTAAACTTGAATTGAAAAAGTAAAGAAATAGCCTGACCTGTGGTGGCACATGGATAAAGCACTGAGCTGGAACACTGAGGTCGCCGGTATGGAACCCTGGGCTTGCCCAGTCAGGGAACATACAGGAAGCAACTACTATGAGTTGATGCTTCCTGCTTCTCCTTCCTCTTTCTCTCTCCCCTCTCTAAAAATAAATAAATAAATAAATTTAGAAAAGAAAAAGTAAAAAGATTAATAATAACAGAGTAATGATGTAAAAAGTCAGCAAACAAACAAACACCCAAGACCCAAACAAACAAATAGGTGTTACATCCTAGGCATTATACCAAGTTCCAGAGAGACAGTGGTAAATAAGGAGGAATTCTCTATCCTCAGTACAATTTATTGATTTTGAGCATCCTTTCACTTCTTGAGTTCTCTTTCCCAAGTGAAGAAAGTGTTGAGAATAATACTCGTATTCCTCAAGAATTACTATTATAGCGATCAATTTCCTGATGTCTGGGGTTGTATTGCTTGAGTGTGCTGGGCAGAAAAAAAAGATTGAAAACTACTGATCTGGCTCAAGTTCTTTTTTTTTTTTTAAAGATTTTATTTATTCATTTAAAGAAAGGGAAAGAGAGAGAGAGACAGAGAGACAGAGAGACAGAGAGAAAGGGGAGGAGCAGGAAGCATCAACTCCCATATGTGCCTTGACCAGGCAAGCCCGGGGTTTCGAACTGGCAACCTCAGCGTTCCAGGTCGACGCTTTATCCACTGCACCACCACAGGTCAGGTCCAGCTCAAGTTCTTCGTTTGTACATGACAGAATAGAACTCAGAATAGTTGACCATCCCCGTGCTCTTTTTACTTACCACTCCCAGTACAGTTTCTTCAGGACTGTCAGAAGTTTTGGGGTCATTTTTCTCCTTCTCCCTGGCCTGATTGCTCCAGTCCATCTAGATTAGTACTCAGTGTCAAGAGCAAACTGTGAATGTGTTAATTTGCGCATTCATTTTGCTTTGGCTGGGTTCTTTCTTCACAATCCTCGTTTACCATTTCCCTTCTTGAAATCCAGCCAACCAGTCTTGCTTCCTTCTAAGGTCATGGCCCCTCAACTTGATGGAGCTTTTCTCGGGAATCTTATATCAGTTTGTATCTTAGTTTACTATTACTATCATTTTTTTTTTTTGACAGAGACAGAGAGAGAGTCAGAGAGAGGGATAGATACGGAGAGACAGGAAGGGAGAGAGATGAGAAGCATCAATTCTTCATTGCAGCACTTTAGTTGTTCACTGATTGCTTTTTCATATGTGCCTTACAGCAGACTGAGTAACCCCTTGCTCAAGCCAGCAACCTTGGGTTCAAGCTGGTAAGCTTTGCTAAAACCAGATGAACCTGCGCTCAAATGGTGACCTCGGGATTTCGAACCTGGGTCCTCTGTATCCCAGTCCGATGCTCTATTACTATCTTTAAGCTTTGTAAGCTAGCCTTTCACCCTAGTGTGTAAACTGTCCTGTTGCTTTTTTTTATTCCCCTGATGCTTTGAGTAATGCTTTATAACAGTTGGTAAACAATCTTTGATTGAATTGAATTCCTGAATTAGATTAATGGCAATTTGATGGCAAAAATACCAGAATAGCTTACCATAGAATGATACTGTGATAATAAAACGAGGCAAGAAATATGAAGCAAATTTTGACAGTTTTTAAAAGCAATATATCAAGGCGGATAACTATATAGAAAGTAGTCCGGGAGCTGATTCACACTTGAAATAGAGAAATTATTATTACTTTTTTTTTTTTTTTTTGGTCTGGAGACTCAAGAATGTTGGATGATATAATCGTTGTTTTCATTTTTTGAAAGGCTGTCAAGTTGAAAATATTCTATATTGCTCCAGGCAGCATAATTACTAGCAGTGGAAGGAAGTAAACGGGGAGATTTCAGTTCAGCAGGTGCAGAAGGTTCTAATACTTAGAGCTGTCCAACAGGGCGCGGGCTGCCTTCCTGCAGGTAGTGAGCTCCCGGAAATTTGTACTGTTGAAACAGAAGTTGGATGACTATCTGGCTGGAATGCGCAAGAGGGAATTCCTGCCCCGGCAGGAGTTATACACTAATGACCTTTAAGAAGTCTTTCAACTCTAAGCTTTTGACTGTTCAGCTCAGTTGAATAGCTTAATTGTCTTTGTAAAAAAAAATTTTGTTAGAAAAATTGGCAATTAATTTAAAGACTGTATGATCAAGTTTACAATAAGTACAATTTGATAAAATGAGGAAAGGGAAATCGGGTTTAAAAGTCCAGATACCATTAAAGGGGGAGGGAGAGGCAGAGGAAGAAAAGGTGAGGGGAAGGTGGGACGGGGAGAGAGTGTGAGAGCAGGGAAAGAGTTGGTGTTTGGAATGATGTGTCCTGGGCAAGTGACAGGTGTTAACGAAAACGTAAACGCTTTGAATTGATTCACTTTACACTAATACTTGAGATTTTTCATATCCAGCAGTGTCGTAAGCGGAAGCGAAAGCCAGTATTTAGCGAAGAACAATTTCCCGGAAGGCGCTCCGCGGTACCGTGGTCACCCAGGACGGCTCAAGCGGGTAGCCGACTGGCGCTGCTAGACCGGAAGAGCCGGCCGCCGGCCGGAACTACCAGTTCCAGGAGGCCCTGCGGCGTCGCGCACGCGCGATGGTGTGGCGGCAGCGCCACCGCAGGACGCAGAGAAGCCAGCTAGCGAGTGGCGGTGACGGCGGCGGCTGTGGCAGTTCGCGGATAGGGCGTCTGCTGCGAGGCCGAGTGGCGTTCGGGCGGAGACCTCGGTTCCTTCCTCCACACGATCCTCTTGGTGAGTGTCCGTCCACGGTTCCCTGTCTGGCGACGGGACTGCTCCGGCCTTGGGCCGCAGCCTGCGCCTGACGGCCGGGCCGCGGGGTTCAGCTGACCCCCGGGCCCTTCCCTCCTGTGGTGGGGGAAGTGGGGGTGGGGTGAGATAGTGTTAGATGGAGGGGAGAGGTGGTGCGGCGCGCCGAGGCTAGGGCGGCCTGGGGCGGGCGAGAGGGAGGGTCGCGTGGGGGATGGGGTGCGAGGCGAAGCAGGTAGGAAACCGAGCATAGGAGGCGAGAATGAGGTGGAATGTCCTCCGAGTGCCGCTGGTGAAGATGTCGTGCTTCGCGGACTCTTGACAAGCGGGACTCACCGGTCTGGCGGGCAGCCCACCTACCGTAAGCACACACTGTACTTGATACCTTTCCACTTGCTGTTGGAGGTAATGGAAGTGAGGGTCTGTTGGTTGCTTCCATCTCCTTTCCTTCAATCTTACCATCTATTGCTTGACAAAATTTAAATGGGTGCTGGCTAGGCAGACAGAAATAAATAGGGCTCTGTGTACATATCTATCTGCGTAAAAACAGAGAGGGGCATGGTGATGTATTCAGATAAGAGCTAGGTCAAAGGAGATTTCAGTGTTTTTATTTTAAAATTGGTGACAAAAATCAGTTTGAGCAAGGCTTGAACTAGAAATGGTTTTTAACCTGAGATTCACTGGTTGGTGAACAGAACTGGGTGGGGGTCGGTGAAGGGTTCTTGAACTAGAATGGGATAACTGTAATTTATTATTTCCTTCAATTATGAATGTGGGCAACAAACCACAGTTGAGGTAGCAATGCCTGTTACTTTTTCACCAATAAAAATTACTGATGTTGTATCATGTTTACAGTTGCAGATATCTCAAAATATCCTTTATACTTTCTTGTTCACATTTATGCTATTGTTAAACCCATTGTTCTTGTTCTTTAATGTAATGATAAAGATGCACATACTTTATTATATCAAGGTCTTTAAAAATTGTTTTGTTAATAGTTCAGTATAATCGGTTTCCTTTGCAATCTCATGTATTTCATTGTGCATTTAAAAGCAGTCTGAGAAGGGGTCCTTAGGCTCCACCAGACTACTGAAGAGATCCACGGCACAAAAAAATTAACTCCTGAAGTAGAAGTAATTTGGGGGGGACCTATAGGTATGCCTGGAAGAATATTTGAATATTGCATGAGAATGAAGACAAGCAAATAGTATGATAAATGTGAATGAAAGAGGGAAGTTTGTAATCAGGGAAGTAAAAGGAAAGACTTGGCTGACATCAGAGCAATATATATATATTTTAAAGATAGACTTGTTCTGAGTACTGGGGAATCAGCAAAATAATCTGAGGAAGAAAGGGTAGTAAAGACTGCGGCTTTAAGATGTTCATATTATTGCACCTCCTAGTTCCAAGTGACGAAGCCCTCCGAGCTCTTGTGTGTAAGCCTGTGATAGGAAGTTCTTGTGTGTGCTGGTTTTCTTTAAATCATATGGCTAGTATGGCTTTTAAAGAATTGTCTATTCTTAAGTGAAAAACCCCAGGCTCTCCAAATGTATTATCCTATTGCTATTACCTTCTTTTCTTTTTTTTTAAGATTTTTTTTTATTATTGATTTTTTTAGAGAGAGGAGACAGAGAGAAATGGGGATGGTGGAGCGGGAATCATCAACTCATAGTAGTTGCTTCTAGTATGTATGTGCCTTACCTGGCAAGCCTGGGATTTGAACTGGTGACCTCAGCATTCCAGGTCGACTCTATCCACTGCACCAGCACAGGTCAGGCTATTATCTTCTTTTCATGTGTGATAGAAAGTAAACGTATAGATTATAGAATTGGAGGGTTGGTAAGTCTTTTTTTGGAAATGCCATTTAAAATTTTTGCAGTTCAACTTCATTTTGACATCAGCACTCTCACTAATTACTCAACATTTTTTTCAGAATACATGTGACTTGAAATTTGTACCTGTTTGTAAAGAACCTGTCAACATCTGGTGTGAGATTTTTTTTACCTCCTCTAAAATAATGGCAATAATGGAAAACCACTGTAGCAAACTTTTTCTGGAAAAAATGAAAGCTATAGAAAGGTCAAGAGGAATATTTTATGAAACAGATGTTGGTGTTGAAATAGTTTATGTTGAATTGAATGCACTATATTACAAATCACTGCCTTGGAGAGGTTTTGCCTGGTACTTTCTCTGTCTTTACACTGTCTCTTTGTCATTCTTTGTTCCCTGTCCCTGTATTTTATTTATAGTATTTACCTATCTATCTGATAACATATAATTTGTATACTTTATTTAGTATTTTAATCTTTGTCTCCCCATTAAGATGTCAGCTTTGTGAGAATAGGAACTTTGTTCTCACCACTATGCTGGTATAGTAGCTGGCTGGCACATAATAAATAATAAATATTTGCGGAATGAATTAACAAATGAGTTAACTTATACTAGGTTTTTTATTTCTAGGAATAAAACACCCATTTTTAAAATTTTGTAGGTAGTATTATGTATGCTGGATAGAATTTGAACGTTTTTATCTTACAGTTTTTTTAAAAGACAGGAAATTATTTTCCAAACACTTTGTGGTGCTCTCATGGTTCCACGACAGACGACTAATGACTCTTAGCACATGCTGACAGACAGGTTTGATTATCCTTAGCTTTCTATAATGATGTCAAGGAAGGGAGTGTGGGTGAAGTTCTTCTTTTGCTAAGGCTTTTTGTGTGATCCTAGTTTGGTATAAGTGACTCCAAATTTTTCACATCAGATGGATAAAAATTTCTAATGTCTGACAATATCAAATATTAGTGAAGATTTGGTTGAAAATGGTCATCTAGAAACTGCTGATGGACTTTACATTGGTACAGTTGCCTTGAGAGACAATATTTACAGTACTTAGGAAAAGTTGAAAATAGACACATCTCCCCTATAATGTCACAATTTCTGGAAGGCAGTAAGAATAATGGAAGGTGGAGACAAAGGGGATGATATCTGTAATGTATATTTAAAGACAATAAGCAACTATGACTGTGTTAATAGTTAATTCTGGGAGACAAAATACAAATGCTAAATCATTCTTTGTACCTTTCCCTATTTTCTGTTTGTTTGTTTTTTATTTGAATCCATAATATTTATTTATTTATTTATTTATTTGTGAGAGAGAGAGAGAGAGAGAGAGACGCAGGCAGGAAGGGAGAGAGATGAGAAGCATCAGTTCTTCATTGTAGCACCGTAGTTGTTCCTTGATTGCTTTCTCATATGTGCCTTCACTGGGGGTGCGAGGCTCCAGCCACTGAGCCAGTTACCACTTGCTCAAGCCAGCGACCTTGGGTTTCAAGCCAGTGACCTTTTGGCTCAAGCCAGCAATCATGGGGTCATGTCTATGATCCCACACTCAAGCCTGCGACCTTGGGGTTTCAAACCTGGGTCTTCAGCATCCCAGGCCAACACACTATCCATTGCGCCACTGCCTGGTCAGGCTGAATCCATAACTTCTAAGTGTTGTTTCCCAACTCTTTGAAAAATTGTAAGCCCAAAAAAGAGTTGCAAGAGTAGTACAATAAATACTCATATGTTCTTCACCTAGATTCAATATGTTAACGTTTGCTGTGTGTGGTTCATGAACAAGTAGACAAATGTGAGTTAGGTATAGATACGCACAGCACACCTTTCCCCACATACTTTAGGCTGTATTTCCCAAGAACAAAGAGACTTTCTTCTACATATCTACAATTCAGTTGTCACCCTCAAATCAAACATGGATGTAATATTATTTAATGTATAATATAATATATATCCAAATTTCCCCAGTTATCCAACATTGCTCTTAATTTTTTGGGTTTTATTTTTGACCCAAGATTCAATTAAGGATCTTGTATTTAGTTACTTGCTTGTATCTAAAATCTTTTCTTTTTTTTTTTGTCTCTCATGACACTAAGCGTCCAGACCAGGTTTTATAAGATGCCCCTCAATCTAGATCTGTCTGAACGTTTCCTCATGGTCAAATTCAGGTTAAACATTTTTGGCTGGAACACTACCTAGGTGATTTTAGGTCTCTTTCAGTGTAGGTCAAAGAGGCATGTCAGTTTCATTACTGATGTAAATTTGATTATTTGAAGAAGATAATGTCTACTAGGTTTATATTGTGAAGGCACCCCTTTCTTTTTTGTAATTAATAAGTAATCCGTGGAGTGATCATTTTAAAACTTTGCCAGAGTCATGAGTTGTTAATTAGACACCCCGGTATAAAAGGTCAAGACCATTTTGATTGGAGTGAGAGGATGCTGTATGAAAAGCAGCAGCAGCAGCATGGCTTTCCCTCAGTAATTGCTAGTTATCTTTTGGTGCTCACCTCGCAAACTACTTTCACTCTTCTTCACCTTAGTACCACATCCCTGACTTTAAAATAAGCCCTGCTCTTCTGATGCCTTCCTGGCCACTGTCAGAATGCCGTCACCTCCCACTTCACCCAGTTGGCTCTATGAGCTTGTGAGCTGCCTTCCCGTGATGGCACACAGCACTTACCACCTGACCAGGTGATGCAGCCTGATAATGCCATTCTGGAAATCGCAGCAATATATGTTCACTTTCTGTTTGATTCCACTCACAACACAACATTTGCCACTCTTTCAATGTGATGTGCTTCAGTTTAAATTACTTTTATTTGGAAAAATTACCCCCTAATATTTGTAGAAAATTGAAGAGGGAAGGTGAATTATATTTTAATGTTAAGAAATTTCACTTAACTAAAAAAATTTTTTAGCAGTGAGTATATTGGGCAGAGTTGGTTATATCACACTACGATTCTCCAAGGTAAAGTATGACTTTTTTTTTTTTTTTTTTTTGTAAAAGCCTGATATAGGTGAAATCCTTCTTACTTGCTTTTGAAATACCAGTACTTTTAAAATTTTTTCACAAATGGTTAATTTTTTTTCCCTTTTCAACTTTGTTTTTTCCATACATACTTTCTCTCTGGAGTTGATTTTTTCTTAAACAGGAAGAATTTCAGTTTTATTTTACATTTTAATTGCCTAAACTTGGGTTTGCTTAGAATTATTTGTGGCTTTAACTCTAAGCCTAATCAAGATGTTTTCATTTGTAAAGGAACTAGGATCAATAATTTCTGTATCATGTCTACCTTTTACTTATTATTATTTTTTTAATTTAGTGAGAAGCAGAGAGACAGACTCGTGCATGCACCCCGACCAGTATACACCCAGCAAGCCCACTAGGGGGCGATACTCTGCCCATCTGGGGCCACTGCTCCCGTTGCAAGGGGAGCCATTCTTTAGCGCCTAAGGTGAGGCCTTGGAGCCAGCCTCAGCACCCGAGGCCAACTTGCTTGAGCCAATTGAGCCATGGCTGCAGGAGGGTAATAAAGAGAGAGAGATAGAGGGGGAGGATTGGAATAGCAGATGATTGCTTTTCCTGTGTGCCCTGACTAGGAATTGAACCCAGAATTTCCATATGCTGGGCTTACGCTCTACCAGAGCCCACTGGCCAGGTCATGTATACACTTTAGAAGAAGCTTTAGATACTGATCTGTTTGATTTTTGTTTTTTTAAATTATAGGTAATTAAAATTTACTTCCATTTGCATCTCTGATTTTTTCAGATTATTTTACAATTTTATTAAAACATTTTCAGAAGGGCAGTTTTTCATTGTTCCTAAGCTGAAACTGGGGATTGAACTCCACAATACAGTGATCGAAAGAAGTGGTAAGTGTTGGCTGGATGGCTTAGTTTGTTAGAGCTTCATCCTGAAAGTGTGGTGGTTGCCTGTTGGATCTCTGGTCATGGCACACACAGGAACAAATCGATGTTCCTGTCTCTCTCTCTCTCTCTCTCTCTCTCTCTCTTTTTCTCTTTCTCTCCCTCTCCCTTCCTCTCTCTAAAATAAATAAATAAAAATTAAAAAAGAAAAATAAGCCTGACCAGGCGGTGGTGCAGTGGATAGAGCGTCGGACTGGGATGCTGAGGACCCAGGTTCGAGACCCTGAGGTCGCCAGCTTGAGCGCAGGCTCATCTGGTTTGAGCAGAAAGCTCACCGGCTTGGACCCAAGGTCTCTGGCTCAAGCGAGGGGTTACTCGGTCTGCTGAAGGCCCGTGGTCAAGGCACATATGAGAAAGCAATCAATGAACAACTAAGATGTCGCAATGCGCAACGAAAAACTAATGATTGATGCTTCTCATTTCTCCGTTCCTGTCTGTCTCTCCCTGTCTATCCCTCACTCTGACTCTCTCTCTGTCTCTATAAAAGAAAAAAAAAAGAAAAAGAAAAATAAGCCTGACCAGGCGATGGTGTGGTGCATAGAGTGTTTGCCAGGGACGCTGAGGAACCAAGTTCGAAACTCCGAGGTCACTGGCTTGAGCGCGGGATCATCTGGCTTGAGAGCTCGCTCATCAGCTTGAGCGCAGGGTTGCTGGCTTGAGTGTGGGATCATAGACATGGCCCCATGGTCGCTGGCTTGAGCCCAAGGTTGCTGGCTTAAACAAGGGGTCACTTGTTCTGTTGGAGCCCTCTGGTCAAGGAACATATGAGAAAGCAATCAATGAACAACTAAGGAATTCCAACAAAGAATTGATGCTTCCTGTCTGTCTGTTCCTGTCTGTCTCTCGCGCGCGCTAAAAAAAAGAAAAAGAAAAGAAAATGAAGTGACCACCTGTTGATACTTCAGGTTCTCTTATTTAATATAGATGAATGAATAATTGAGCAAATTAAAAAAGAATTTTTAAAAAAAATTTTTTGTTCCTCTTATTTATGCATTTATTGGTTGGTTCTTGTACGTGCCCTGACTGGGGATTGAAACTGCAACCTTGGCGTATTGGGACTATGCTCTAACTAACTGAGCACCCGGCCAGGACAGTTGAGCAAATGTTAAAAAGGAAACTTAGAGTCCTTTCTAGGGATCTCTATAATGTCTTTTTTTTTTAAGTTTGAATATGTAACTTCAATGTATACACTTTTTTGTAAGCCATTTTAAATTTTATTTTTTAAATTAAATAAAATTTTAAAAACTGTTTCTATTGATGAGAGAGAAAGAGGGGGGGAATGGAAGAGAGAGAAGCATCAACTTGCTGTTTCACTTAGTTTTATTTAGTTGTGCGATCACTGGTTGCCTCTTGTACGTGCCCTGACTAGGGATTGAACCCACTGGGATGATGCCCTGTCTACTGAGCAACCGGCCTGGGCCTGTAAGCCATTTTTTTTTTATGTAAGGCTTTAAGCATACTGTTGTAACTGTAAAAATAGGCAAGATGTCTGCTCATTAACCTAAGATGACTGTCCTAGAGGTGCTTGCTTGGTCTTGCTCCCATGTAATGCTGGTACACCCACGCTGCAGACTGCTGGAAAGCATGTTGTCAAACGTGTTCTGTTCTCTTTCCTTTTTTTTCCTTACTAATTTGTTTTCAGTATATTTTCTGTGAGTCTTTGAAAGGATTAAACCATGGTTTTTCTATTAGAAAATTTAAAAGTCAAAAGAGAGATACTAGCCTTTTTGTCCCCCTTCAGGATCAGAGTCAAATTATCTTCCCAAGCAGTCTTAATTTTATACAACTACATGTATTTTTAAAGTTTTTAGGAGTTAAGCTAAATTAATCTAATTTTAACCCACTTTGAACTGTCTGTCTGCTTTCACTTTCTAATACAGGACTGTGACCCATTTCTCTTTTTAAAAAAATATTATTTATTTATTTTTTACAGAGACAGAGAGTGAGTCAGAGAGAAGGATAGACAGGGACAGACAGACAGGAAAGGAGAGAGATGAGAAGCATCAATCATTAGTTTTTCGTTGCGTGTTGCAACACCTTAGTTGTTCATTGATTGCTTTCTCATATGTGCCTTGACCATGGGCCTTCAGCAGACCGAGTAACACCTTGCTGGAGCCAGCAACCTTGGGTTCAAGCTGGTGGGATTTTGCTCAAACCAGATGAGCCCACGCTCAAGCTGGCGACCTCGGGGTCTTGAACCTGGGTCTTCTGCATCCCAGTCCGACGCTCTATCCACTACGCCACCGCCTGGTCAGGCTGTGACCCATTTCTTGATTTTATTTCCATTATTTATAAATTCTGAATAATTCACAAAAATATATTAGGTATAAAAGTTATAGCACGTAAGGTAGAGGTACAAAATTTTTGCAAATATTGATTTCTGTTCCAGAAAAACTTAGGAAAGAATAGATGAATTCTTTTTGAAAAATGATTTCATTTTTACCACCTTCTTTATAACCCAAGGAATGTTTAACTTTTTAATTTCTTTTTTTAGATTTTATTTAATCATTTTTAGAGAAGGAGAGAGAGAGAAGGGGGGAAGAGTAAGAAGCATCAACTCTCATAGGTGCTGTGACCGGGTAAGCCCAGAGTTTTGAACTGGGGATCTCAGTGTTCCAGGTCAGTGCTTTATCCACTGCGCCACCACAGGTCAGGTAGAATGTTTGATTTTTTAAAACAAAATGCCCTTGGCCCTGGCCAGTTAGGTCAGTTGGTTAAGAGCATTGTCCGAAACAACAAGGTTTTAGGTTCAATCCCCGGCCAGGACACACACAGGAAGCAGCCAATGAATGCATGACTTAGTGGAGCAACAGATGAATGCTTCCCTTCCTCCACCCCTCTTTCTTCCTTCCTCTTTCTGTCTCTCTAAAAATAAAAAATTAAGCCCTGGCCAGATAGCTCGGTTGGAGTGTTGCCTAGTGTGGAGGTTGCTGGTTCAATTCCCCAGTCAGGGCACATACAGGAACAGCCTGATGTTCCTCTCTCTCTCTCCCTGCCTTCCTCAAAAATAAAAAGCCTGACCTGTGGTGGTGCAGTGGATAAAAAATATCGACTTGGAACACTTAGGTCGCCAGTTCAAAACCCTGGGTTTGCCGGGTCAAGGCACATACAGGAAGCAACTACTATGAGTTGATGCTTCCTTCTTCTACCCTCTTTCTCTCTCAATCTCTCTCTCTTTCTCCCCTCTCTCTAAAAAATTTTAAACAACCACAACAAACCTTTTAATACCTAACTATTCAGTATTCAAGGTTGTGATGAGCTAACTTGGATTCTGGTGGAAAGTGACTTATTAAGCCCCATTATGAGTAAGTTTCTGTTCCATCATTTCAAAATAGCATCATAATTGTAATGATACAGATAGCTAACATTATCAAGTTATTTTTCTTTTTCTAGGCATTATGTAAACAATTTAAAATTACACATTTCATAGTTCTATGGAGGCATCATTATGGTTTATTTCTTTTTGAAGAAACATTTTAACTAACTAGGTAATTTCTTTTTGTGGTCCAGGAAGTTCCTTTTAGGTTACCACAGTCAATGATAGTAATCTTGTTTGAAATTTGATAATAAATATTTATGATTTTATGAAGTACCATTCTCATAAATGTGATGAAATGGACCTGACAGCCGCTGTTTACATGCTTCTCTGAATTTTGAGGGTGGACTCTTGGGTTTTGAAACAGGCTTTACCAGTATTACAGCTCAGCAAAAATGTAGCCAGAGCTTCCTCAAAGCACGCGGGTGGCGGACTCTCCCTCTCGGACCTTTGCAGAGGACTGGGGGGGGGGGGGGTAAGTTTTCTTTAGTTACTTGGTTTATCTTGATCTCCAGGTTTATATATGTCTTAATGAGATGTCATTAGAGATTGTTGAGTAGGAGGAAATTAGATGGGTGGTATTTAATTTTAGACTAATAAAATTAATGGATATTTATCTAATTGTGAAAGTTCTGATATCCATTTCTGGATTGGGTATATATTTTTGTATCATTTATTACGTCTGGGAAATAAAGGGATATAACTTTAATGCTTTTGAAGCTCTACTTATTGTTGTGTAGCTTATTATTTTGAACTATGTTTAGAAATTAAGGACTGTGTCCTTTTGGTTGTATTTGAAATTTTTCACATCTTAAATATATTATGATTCACAATATATTGTCTGGTCCTCAGTGTTTAAGTAATTGGGAAGAGCTTAGAGCCAAGTTTTTATGTTTTTTTCTTTTTCCTTTTTAAATTACTAAAGTAGGCCCTGGCCGTTGACTCAGTGGTAGAGTGTCAGCCCAGCATGTAGATATCCTGGGTTCAAGTCCCAGTTAGGGAACACAGGAGAAGCACCTATCTGCTTCTCCACCCCTCCACCTCTCACTTCTCTTTCTCTCTCTCTCTCTTTCTTTCTCACCCTCTCTCTCCCCCTCCTGCAGCATGGCTGGATTGAGTTGGCCCTGGATGCTGAGGATGGCTCCATGGCCTCCACCTCAAGCGCTAAGAGCTCGGTTGCTGAGCAACGGAGCAATGCCCCAGATGGGCAGAGCATCACCCCTAGTGGGCTTGCAGGATGGATCCCGGTCAGGGCGCATGTGGGAGTCTCTCTCTCTGCCTGCCCTCCTCTCACTGAATTAAAAAATGAATAAATTACTAAAGTAATAAATATTTCTGTTTAAAAAAAACATGTAAAAACCATGCAAAACTGAAAACTTTTCATCTCTATATATACATACACATATTATATGTTTTGGAATTTTTCTTTTTTTTCCTCCCAAATTATACTTAATCCATTAAACCCTCACAACTGTGTGAACATAGGTTCTATTTTATATCCAATTACAAATGAAGAAACCGAGGCATGGAGAGGTGACTAGCCAAAGGTTGCACACCGAGTTAGCAGCAACATTGCGGTTTGAGCCTAGGCAGGGGTTTGTGTCTTAGCCCCTGTGCTGGCTCCGGGAGCTTAGCCTTCTTACTGGTCTCGGTTTGCTTTGTTCCCTCAGTGATGCGTGCTGGTCATCTTTCTGTGTACCTCTACCTCCTTCTTTCAAACCTAATTAATATTGCCAACCCCATTAGTAATGATTTCAAGTAAGATTTTGAAAGATTTTATTTATTGATTTTAGAGAGAGGAGAGAGAGAAAGGTGGGGAGGGGGGGGCGGGAGAGGAGTGGGAAGCATCAATTTGTAGTTGCTTCTATGTGTCTTGACCAGGCAAGCCCAGGGTTTCGAACCAGCAGCCTCAGTGTTCCAGGTCAATGCTTTATTCACAGCACCACCACAGGCCAGGCAAAAGAAATATTTTTAAAAGTCAAGATTTTCAACTGGAATGTGAGACTACATTATTATTAGTATTTCTAAGTAATGCATATTTACTGTCCAGATGTTTTGTTAGGATCTGGAATTTTCTAACACAAGAAGTCTCTAGTGTTAGAATTTGGGCACTATCTGGCCTTATATGATATTACTTGCATCTTCAAAGTAGTCTGCCTTTCAATTCCTGAACTTGTGCCAAGAACAGTTGTTACTAAGTCTGTTCTATAATGTTTTACTCTTGTTTCAAATGTACCAAATAAAGATATTAAAGTATCACTTGTTCTTTTTTTTTTTTTTTTTTTTTTTTTAGTGAGAGAGAGATACAAGAAGGGAGAGAGATGAGAAGCATCAGCTCGTAGTTATGGCACCTTAGTTGTTCATTGCTTCTCATACATGTCTTGACTGGGGGGGGGACAGGAGGGTTCCAGCTGAGCCAGTGACCCTGTGCTGCTGGTGAGCCTGCGCTCAAGAGCCTCTCCAGCGCCTGGGGCAGAGGCCAAGGAGCCATCCCCAGCGCCCGGGCCATCTTTGCTCCAATGGAGCCTCGGCTGCGGGAGGGGAAGAGAGAGACAGAGAGGAAGGAGGGGGGGGGGGAGTGGAGAAGCAAATGGGCGCTTCTCTTATGTGCCCTGGCCGGGAATCGAACACGGGTCCCCCGCACGCCAGGCCGATGCTCCACCGCTGAGCCAAACGGCCAGGGCCCTAATGTCTTCTTTTTTTTTTTTTCTTTTTAATTTTTTAAAATTTATTCATTTTAGAGAGGAGAGGGAGAGAGAGAGAGAGACAGAGACAGAGAAGGGGGAAGGAGCTGGAAGCATCAACTCCCATATATGCCCTGACCAGGCAAGCCCAGAGTTTTGAACCGGCGACCTCAGCATTTCCAGGTTGATGCTTTATCCACTGCGCCACCACAGGTCAGGCCCTAATGTCTTCTTTTATAGACACATTTTATAAATATTTTGAGCCTGACCAGGCGGTGGCACAGTGGATAGAACATCAGACTGGGATGCAGGGGTCCCAGGTTTGAAACTCTGAGGTTGCTGGTTTGAGCGCAAGATCATCTGGCTTGAGCGCAGGCTCATCCAGCTTGAGCATGGGGTCACTGGCTTGAGCATGGGATCATAGACATGACCTTATGGTCGCTGGCTTGAGCCCAAAGGTCACTGGCTTAAAGCCCAAGGTCGCTGGTTTGAGCAAGAGGCCACTTACTCTGTTGTAGTACCCCGGTCAAGGCACATATGAGAAAGCAGTCAGTGAACAACTAAGACGCAGCAACGAAGAATTCATGCTTCTCATCTCTCTCCCTGTCTGTCCCTATCTGTCTTTCTCTCTATCTCTCTGTCTCTGTCACACACAAAAAATTTTTTTAAAAATTTTATTTATTTATTTTTTTTAGAGAGGAGAGAGAGAGAGAGGGAGAGAGAGACAGAAAGAGAGAAGGGGGGAGGAGCTGGAAACATCAACTCTCATATGTACCTTGACCAGGCAAGCCCAGGGTTTCGAACCGGCGACCTCAGCATTTCCAGGTTGACGCTTTATCCACTGCGCCACCACAGGTCAGGCCCCAAAATTTTTTTTGAAAGGTTTACATTACTACCAGAATGAAAGACTAACATTTCTTATCCTAAATAGAAAGCAACTTAAATATAATAAAAGCAAAACAATGTTATAAAACCTAGCTAGCTACTATCTGCAGAAGGTGCTGAGTTTAAGGCCTGCCATCCCTTAATTAAATGGAGAGATTAGCAAATGTTAGGAAAGTGTTACAGACAGATTGGCACCTTGCTTAGACTTTCTTCTTGGTGGAAACAGAAGAACTGAGACTCAGTGAGTTGACTTTCCCTTTTAGTGATTCAGTGTCATTTAGTGTCATAGGGAAGGAAGGGATGCACTGTGTTGGCGAGAGCAGTTCCCCCAGAGCTCCACAGAGGGAGGAGATTTGGAGGCTGGCCTCAAAGGATAAATCTGAGTTCACCTGAAAATAGGGACGGTATGGACTTCTTAGGCTGTATAATAGCATCTGCAAATGTTGAAGATTGCAGGAAATTGTGTGGCAGCAGCATCTGATTTGGGGAAAGTGGAGAAATGTTGAGAGATGAGATAGGAGCTGTAAAAAGGAAGATTTAAGGGCTTAATCCCTAGGAACTTTTTCTACACTTTCATATACCCTTTTTTCATAGGATTTGAAGGAATCTACGTTATTTATTTAGTCTTAAAGTCAACCAAACCTAACTTTGTCAGACAGTTTGAAACTTTCAAAGAAAGGGGAAGTTGTCCAAATACTGACATATATTAATAGCTATTGAAAGAGTGGGATGGCCTGAGCGGGCAGTGGCACAGTGGATGGACCAGTGGTCCCCAACCTTTTTTGGGCCACGGACCAGTTTAATGTCAGAAAATATTTTCACGGACTGGCCTTTAGGGTGGGACGGATAAATGTATCACGTGACCAAGACAAGCGTCAAGAGTGAGTCTTAGACAACGTAACAGAGGGAATCTGGTCATTTTTTAACAATAAAACATCGTTCAGACTTCAATATAAATAAAATGGAAATAATGTAAGTTATTTATTCTTTCTCTGCGGACCGGTACCAAATGGCCCATGGACCAGTACCGGTCCACGGCCCGGGGCTTGGGGACCACTGGGATAGACCATTGGCTTGGGATGCTGAGGCCCAGGTTCGAAACTCCAAGGTTGCCACTTTGAGCACAGACTCATCTGGCTTGAGCATGGGCTCATCTGGCTTGAGTGTGGGCTCACCAGCTTGCGTGTGGGGTCGCCAGCTTGATCATAGGATCATAGACATGACCCCATGGTTGCTGGCTTGAGCCCAAGGTCACTGGCTCTGTTGGAGCACTCCAGTCAAGGCACATATGAGAAAGCAATCAGTGAACAACTAAGGTGCCACAACTAGGAGTTGATACTTCTCATTTCTCCTTTTCTGTCTGTCTGTCCCTGTCTGTCCCCCCCCCCCCTTCTCTCAAAAAAAAAAAAAGAGTAGGATGAATTGAAGTGACCTTGACCATAAATTAAAGCTGGGTGAGTCAGATACTCTCAGCTTTGCCAGTTGTTAATTTGAATTTGGGCACATTTATTTCCTCAGTTTCCTCATCTCTGAAATGTGTATAAGAATACTGGCCCTGGCTGGTTGGCTCAGCGGTAGAGCGTCGGCCTGGCGTGTGGGGGACCCGGGTTCGATTCCTGGCCAGGGCACATAGGAGAAGCGCCCATTTGCTTCTCCACACCCCCCCCCTCCTTCCTCTCTGTCTCTCTCTTCCCCTCCCGCAGCCAAGGCTCCATTGGAGCAAAGATAGCCCGGGCGCTGGGGATGGCTCCTTGGCCTCTGCCCCAGGTGCTAGAGTGGCTCTGGTCGCGGCAGAGCAACGCCCCAGAGGGGCAGAGCATCGCCCCTGGTGGGCGTGCCGGGTGTATCCTGGTCGGGCGCTTGCGGGAGTCTGACTGTCTCTCCCTGTTTCCAGCTTCAGAAAAATACAAAAAAAAAAAAAAAAAGAATACCTGCTTTTCAGGAGTGTTACACAGAGATTAAATGAGAATATACATGTAAAACCCCTGGTCTGGCAATTCTTCTTCCTTTTATTTATTTATTTCCTAAGCACCCATATATTTCACTTCCACCAGCAACTTAAAACTCTTCAAGTTTAATCATTACTATTTATAACACTTTATTTTAAGTTTGTTATTGCTGTGCCTGGTTACCTCGATCAGTTAGAGCGTCCTCCTGAAACACCAAGGTTGCAGGTTCAATCCCCAGTTAGGGCACATACAGGAAGCGACAAACTAATGCACAACTAAGTGGAACAACAGAATAAATGCTTTTCTTTCTCTCTTCCTCTCTCTCTCTCTCTCTCTTTTTCTCTCTTCTTCTCTGACTCTCTAAAATCAATAAAAAAGAAGTTTGTTACTAAGTGGAAATTAATATAAAAATTGGATTCTTTTACAATTTAGGCCAGTAAGTATATTTGCCTTTCTTCACTTTCTTCAGTTGACCAGGAATTAGTGCTAAATGTAATGTAGCTATGGGAACTTTGTGTTATGAAATTTCTGGATTTTATTTTTGATCATAGTGAATTGAAAAAAAAAGTATTTTTAGTGTGATAGTTTAAATGTTACAGTGTGTTACCGGATGTTACATCATATGATAGATAGTAATTTTTTTTCTTAATAGTGGTTGTTGGTGCCTGACCAGGTGGTGGCGCAGTGGATAGAGCGTAGGACTGGGATGCGGAGGACCCAAGTTGTTTGAGACCCTGAGGTCACCAGCTTGAGCACGGGCTCATCTGGTTTGAGCAAAAAGCTCAGCAGCTTGGACCCAAGGTTGCTGGCTTGAGCAACAGATCACTGGCTCAGCTGTAGCCCCATGGTCAAGGCACATAGGGAAAGCAATCAATGAACAACTAAGGTGCCACAATGAAAAAACTGATGATGCTTCTCATCTCTCTCTGTTCCTATCTGTCTGTCCCTATCTATCCCTCTCTCTTCTCTCTCTCTGTCTCAGTAAAAAAAAAAAAAAAAAAAAGTGGTTGTTGGAGATTATAATGAATTAGTGTTCAAATTAATGTTCTCAAGTTTGTATACTTTTTATTTTTAAGTGAGAGGAGGGGAGATAGTGAGACAGATCCCTGCATGGCCCTGATCAAGATCCACCTGGCAACCCTTGTTTGGGGCTGATGCTCTGCCCATCGGGGGCCAATGAGCTATGTTTAGCACCTGAGGCAGAGGCCCCACAGAGCCATCCTCAGCGGCCAGGCCAATGTTCTTGAATCAATTGAGCCATGGCTGCAGGAGGAGAAGAGATTGAAAGAAAGAGAGAAGGGGGTTAGAGGAGCAAAGGAGAAGCAGATGGATGCTTCTTCTGTGTGCCATGACCGGGAATTGAACCTGGGACATCCATGTGCCGGGTCAACGCTCTGCCACTGAGCCAACTGGCCAGGACCCCAAGTTTGTATACTTTTTCTTACTGGAAAATGTTTGCTAAAGCATGCTTGGATTTAGAAGTATATTATTTGTATACTTTAAACATTTAAAATATACTTTATTTTTAGAACAGTTTAATATTTACAGAGGCCCTGGCCGGTTGGCTCAGAGGAAGAGCATCAGCCCGGCGTGTGGAAGTGCCAGGTTCGATTCCCAGCCAGGGCACACAGGAGAAGCGCCCATCTGCTTCTCCACCCTTCCCCTCTCCTTTCTCTCTATCTCTCTCTTCCCCTCCCACAGCCAAGGCTCCATTGGAGCAAAGTTGGCCGGGGTGCTAAGGATGGCTCCATGACCTCTGCCTCAGGCTCTAGAATGGCTCCGATTGCAGCAGAACAATGTCCCAGATGGGCAGAGCATTGCCCCCTAGTGGGCATGCCAGGTGGATCCTGGTGGGGTGCATTTGGCAGTCTGTCTCTCTGCCTCCCGGCTTCTCACTTCAGAAAAATACACACAAAAAAATTTTCAGAAAAATTGAAAAGTTCCCAAATAGACAGTACCAAGTTATATTACTATATTAGTATGGTATATTTGTTATAATTAGTGAACCATTATTGATGTACTATTATTAACTAAAGTTCATACTTTATTCAGATTTCCTTAGTTTTTACTTGATGTCCTTTTTCTGTTCCAGGACCCCGCTCAGGGTACCATACTTAGTAATGTGGTAATTACATGTCATTTGTGTAAGTTGTACTTGGATCATCATAAATTAGACACACTATTGATAATTTAGTTGCAAAGGATGCTTTATTTTCAAATTTCAAAACAATACCTCAATATAGCATATTATGTTACTAAAAATGCTCCTAGATTAAAAATAGTTGGCCTTCATTTTACTTTTTTTTAAAAAAAGATTTTATTTATTGATTTGAAAGAGAGAGAGAAGCAGAAGCATCAACTTGTAGTAATTGCTTCTCATATGTGCCTTGACCAGGCAAGCCCAGGGTTTTGAATTGGCGACCTCAGTATTTCAGGTCGATGCTTCATCCACTGTGCTACCACAGGTCAGGCTCATTTTACTTTTATTTATTGATTTTTTAGAGAGAGAGGAGTGAGAGAGAGAAGGGGGAGGAGCAGGAAGCTTCGACTCCCATATGTGCCTTGACCAGGCAAGCCCAAGGTTTCGAACCGGCAACCTCAGTGTTCCAGGTCGACGCTTTATCCCACTGCGCCACCACAGGTCAGGCCCTCATTTTACTTTTAAACATCTATTTTGCTTTGAAATTTTCAAAGTGATTTGAAGAAACAAGGGGATCTATTATCTTAATAATGTTTCTTTTTCTTTTTTTTTTATATTTATTTATTTTAATTTATTCATTTTAGAGAGGAGAGGGAGAGAGAGAGAGAGAGAGAGAGAGAGGAGAGACAGAGAGAGAGAAGGGGGGAGGAGCTGGAAGCATCAACTCCCATATGTGCCTTGACCAGGCAAGCCCAGGGTTTCGAACCGGCGACCTCAGCATTTCCAGGTCGACGCTTTATCCACTGTGCCACCACAGGTCAGGCAGGCTCATTTTACTTTTAATAAGCCTTTTATAAGTATAGGTTTCATTGTGTTAGCAAGTAGTCTATCTTACCTCTTTATTTATGCCTTTGAAATGTCCCACTTTCATGGAAAGTTCATTTTGGTCAGTTCAGTCATGTGATGGACATGCAATCTGTCTCATCGTGTCCTAGTGAAATGATAAAAATTACCTACCTTTTAATTGACAAGAATAATGATGTTCTACATTGTACAGTAATGTACAGTTTACAGCCACCTCACGGGAACTGCCAGTTTAGTAGTGAGGGAGGGAAGGACATTATCCCAGTTTTGAGGATGACTACAGGGAAACGTAAGTGAAGTGACCACCACAGATCACATTGCCGTAGATGTGAGAACCTCGTCTTAAATGCTTCAGATCTTCAGACTGCAGTTTTGGTATCCTTTCTCCTGAGTTATCTGAAGTAGTCTCTATATAAAAAAATAAAGTAGTAAATGGTTTCTTATTGACTGTCTTATAAAGTTATTCTTGGACTTATTAGATTAATAAAGATATGATTAATTTTACTTTGAAGTCTAATGGTTATCTAGACTTTAGAACTATTATACACACACACACACACACACACACATATTTTTTTTTTTAATTTTTCCGAAGCTGGAAACGGGGAGGCAGTCAGACAGACTCCCGCATGTGCCCAACTGGGATCCACCCGGCATGCCCACTAGGGGGCGATGTTCTGCTCCTCTGGGGTGTCGCTCTGTTGCATCCAGAGCCATTCTAGCGCCTGAGGCAGAGGCCACAGAGCCATCCCCAGCGCCTGGGCCATCTTTGCTCCAATGGAGCCTCGGCTGCGGGAGGGGAAGAGAGAGACAGAAAGGAAGGAGGGGGGGGGGTGGAGAAGCAGATGGGCGCTTCTCCTGTGTGCCCTGGCCAGGAATCGAACCCGGGACTCCTGCACACCAGGCCAACGCTCTACCGCTGAGCCAACTGGCCAGGGCCATTAGATATATATTATTCATTAATTTGGGATGCCTTTCATTGGAAGTTTTCAACAGAGAAAACATGAAACATGATTTTCATTCCATAAAACATTTGAAATAATGTCCTACTTTAGAGTCCTTCTCTTGAGTCACAGGAGTTTGTTTAGGCATAGTCGCTCACATTTGTAACGTGTATCCTCCTGGAACTTGTGGTGTATTTTCTTATTTGCACATTTCACCATGCCAGACTGTGTGCTGTCTTTCTGTGCTCTGTGGTAGAGTAGGCATGTTTGCTTATCAGGATTTGGCAGACCTTTTCTGTAAGGGCCAGATAGTGAATATTTTAGGCTTTGTGGGCCATATAGACTCTGGCAACTGTTCAGCTTTGCCACTATAGCATGAAAGCAGTTAGAGATAATATGTAAACAAATAGGCATGACTCTGTTCAAATAAAACTTTATGTATCCAGCCCTGGCCGGATACTCAGAGCATCCTCCTGAAGCGCAGAGGTTGCCTGTTCAATCCCCAGTCAGAGTACATGCAGGAACAGATCAATGTTCCTCTCTCTCTCTCTCTTCTTTCTTACTTCCTCGCTCTCTAAAATCAATAAAATAAACATTAAATACACACATATATATAACTTTATGTATACAAACAGGTAGCTGCCTGAATTTGGCCACAGGCCTTAGTTGGCCATTGTGGAAAAATTTAGAACCCTAGTGTATTTTACTCCTTCAAATAAAATCTCCCTATTGGGCTTTCAGTGATAAGTCCTCATAACATGAGATGTAAAGGTTAAAATCTGATTTAACTTGCATGGATGTAATCAATTATTTTGTAGAAATATAATAAGCAGAACTGGTCTGACCAGGTGGTGGCGCAGTGGATAGAGCGTTGGACTGGGATGCAGAGGACCCAGGTTCGAGACCCCGAGGTCACCAGCTTGAGCGCGGGCTCATCTGGCTTGAGCAAAGCTCACCAGCTTGAACCCAAGGCCCCTGGCTCCAGCAGGGGGTTACTCGGTCTGCTGAAGGCCCACGGTCAAGGCACATGTGAGAAAGCAATCAATGAACAACTAAGAAGTTGCAATGTGCAACGAGAAACTGATAATTGATGCTTCTCATCTCTCTCCGTTCCTGTCTGTCTGTCCCTGTCTATCTCTGCCTCTGTAGTAAAAAAAAAAAAAAAAAAAAAAGCAGAACTGAATGTAATACAGATTTTCAGAGTCTAATTTTTTTACCACTACAAAAAGAAATTATCTAACTTGGGAAATGCTTGCATATTTCAGGAAACAATTTCTTCTTGTGATTCACATGAACAGAAATACAGATCAGACTAAATTAAGACCTAGTGGTCCAGGGTAGATTTTTTTCTTTTTAATTTTGCAGTTGATTTGAGAGAAAGAGGAAGGGTGGGTGGGGAGAGAGAGAGAGAGAGAGAGAGAGGGAGAGAAGCATCAATTTCATTGTCTCAGTTCCATTTATTTGTGCATTCATTTTGCTTCTCGTATGTGCTATGTCTGGGGATCAAACCCACAACTTCAGTGCACAGGGATGACGCTCTATCCATTGAGTCACCTGGCCAGGGCCCAGGTAGATTTTGGTGGCATTAGCTATAAGGCTTGGTGGAAGGTAGAGGAGAGGTTCTTCTTGCCAAGTACATGGGAAGTTTTTTTTGGTTTCCATTCTTGATTCCTGTTGGAAGCCTGGAGAATTAATCAAGGGTGTTCTTAATTGAGCACACAGGCACCCTTCTGAGTTCTGCAGATGATTTAGTATATAGTAATTCTGGCCCTATAAGGAAGTCATTAATGGCTTGTAAAAGGGATTTGGGAGGGCCTGACCAGGGGGTGGTACAGTGGATGGAGCGTCCACCGGGGATGCTGAGGACTCAGGTTCGAAACCCTGAGATTGCAGGCTTGGCCCTGGGCTCATCTGGCTTGAGTGCAGGCTCATCCGGCTTGAACATGTGCTTACCAGCTTGAGCGCGGGGTCACTGGCTTGAGCGCTTGAGTGTGGGGTCATAGACATGACCCCATGGTTGCTGGCTTGAGCAAGGGGTCATTGGCTTGGCTGTTGCCCCCCTCACCCTGTCAAGGCATATATGAGAAAGCAACCAATGAACAACTAAGATGTCACAATGGAAGAACTGATGCTTCTCATCTCTCTCTCCCTGCCTGTCTGTCTGTCTCTCTCTTGGAAAAAAATGGGGGAGGGGATTTGGGAGGGATTGGAAATGTTTATATAAAAGTGGTGCTTTGGAATACTAATCTGTCAGTATAGGATAGAGGGAAGAGTTAGGCAGAGAAACCTATTAGGACATTTTTTCAATTGGCTGAATTCCTGGGAGTAATTTTGTCTTTTTCAGAGGAGTTAGAGTTTGGTGCAGACTACTGCTGAGGAAAAGCATGAGATCTTAGTTTTGCGACTAGGAGTGTGTTTGTGCCGTGACAGAACATGACAGGAAGGGCAGGGACAATTGTTGGTTTTAGGGTGCAAATGGTTAGTTTGTTTTGGAGATCTGAAAACCTTGGATGATTGGATTGTATTTTGATATTATGATGATTAACAGGTAGAAGAAATAAAGAATTTAAGCTTAGCCAAGACAAGAGGTAGAGCGCTAGGGGTGCCTGTATTTTAAATGACATTTAAATATAAAATCAAATGAAGTAGATGTCACTAGAAGCCAGGTGAAGTTCTGTAAGAACCAGTAGATGAAAGGAACTTTTAGAAATCAATTATTAAGAGAACTGGAAATTAAGGTAGATGTTACTGGCAAAATGTTTAGATTAGTTGGTTGAGAGCAAGGGCTGCTTTGGAGTCAGACAGAACTGAGTCCATCTGAATTTTGATGTAGCTAGTACTTACTAGGTATGCCAACACTTTCTCAACTGTCAATGAGGATAACAGAGCACAACTGTTACTGAGTTAGGAGGATTCAATGGAAAAAAACAGCAGTGCCTTGCCTAAAAAGTCCTAAATAAATGTTAGTTTGATACTATTAGTTTGATATTGTTACTTTTCAGGCAATGAATTTACTGGCCAGTGTTTGTATTTTTTCTGTTGTCTTTGATAGGAAAAGTCTCCCCACTTTTGGTTATTCATGCCTACATTTTATTTAAGCTAGTCTCAGTGCCTAACCTGTCTTGTGCCTTTGAAGAGAACAGCTTGGCCAACTCCGCCTTCTACATTCTCAGACCCTTCTGCAACTGTTGTTTTTAAGTAGTGCCCTATTAGGAATTATTATTTTTGTACGTGGTATTATTTTTTTGAAATGTATGAGCCAGTAGACTTGATGCTACCTAAGTTGAGCTCAGTGAACATACCTGAGCTTTTCCTGCCTGCCTTATATGATGCTGGGATGCATAGCTGAGGGAGTCTTTTCCCTCAGTGTTTACTGTCTAATGGGAGAGAGATAGAGTAGCATCATACTCTGGCGGGTACTACACGTTGTGTGCAGTAGTATTTGGAGCATGGATTTAATTCAGGTGAACTATGGGCAAAAACATAGGTCAAAGTTAATTCATATTTTAAATTTCTTGCATTTTACCCAGTGGTTTACTGATACTTTCTTGTGTGTGGCAATGAAATGATACATTTATACAATGATTTTTTGAAAAGTATTGTTTTTGGAGGGTAAGGCACTACCTGTTATTTGACAGTAGTCTGACCAGCTTATTAAAGAAAGCAATAAAGCGTATAATTCTTGAACTTGATTAAAGAAAAAGTTCTTAGGAAGTGTATCTAATGTTCTAGGTTTATTTAAAATGTCCTTACAAAAATGTCTTTGAAGACATTTGGGACTATTGAAGGGCTTGGAAGGTGAGTTCTTGTGTAGATTAGGTGGAGCTTTCAAGTGTTCATTTTCTTTAACTGAAGCTACATTTGAAGGTTTTGATTTCTAAATTGCATGAGTTGGTTCATATTTTGCTTTGATGTTGGAAACATTTAATGCGTCCTCTCTACCTCGAACAGAATTTTGGTTATAATTAGACTGTAAGCTACTTGAGATTAGGGGACCTGGCTAGGTACCAGCAAAGCTCAATAATGTTTTTGTTGAAATAAAATTGTATTAAAGGAGCAAGAGGAACACAGTTTGAGAATTTCTAAAATATTCTCATTATGAAAAATTTCTAACACATAAGGAGCTGTTGAAGGATAGTACAGTGATCACTGTTTCACCATTCTATAGTTGCTTACATTTTCCTGCATTTTTTTCATTTTGCTGCTTTTTTTTTTTTTGGTATTTTTCTGAAGTGAGAAGCAGGGAGGCAGAGAGACAGACTCCTGCATGCACCTGACCAGGATCCACCTGGCATGCCCACCAGGGGGAGATGCTTTGCCCATCTGGGGTGTTGCTCTGTTGCGGCCGGAGCCATTCTAGTGCCTGAGGTGGAGGCCATGCAGCCTTCCTCAGTGCCTGGGCCAACTTTTGCTCCAGTGGAGCCTTGGCTGTAGGAGGGGAAGAGAGAGAGAGAGAGAGAGAGAGAGAGGAGAGGGGGAGGGATGGAGAAACATGGGCATTTCTCCTGTGTGCCCTGGCTGGGAATTGAACCCAGGACTTCCACATGCCAGGCTGATGCTCTACCACAGAGCCTAGCAGGCAGGGCCTGCATTTTAAAATCAATTTTGATTTTTTTCCTGAACCATGTACAAGTTGCAGAAATCCCAACACTTGACTTACACATATTTATGTGTGCACCTCTTAAAAATAAGATGTTTTCCCTTTTAACCACAGGATTTCTAGGTCATCCTTGCAGAGATCAGGGTGATAGTAATAGTGCACTGGTCTTAGCACCTCTCACCTGTGTGGCGTTGGACACATTATTTTTTTATTTTTTATTTCTTTTAGTGGCTTGTAGCTTTTTATTATTATTATTAATTTTAATGCAGTGACATTGATAAATCAGGGTACATATATTCAGAGAAAACATCTCCAGATTATTTTGACATTTGATTATGTTGCATACCCCTCACCCAAAGTCAAATTGTCTTTCGTCACCTTCTATCTGGTTTTCTTTGTGCCCCATCATTCCCCCCACACACCCCCTCTCCTTCCTCCCCCCCTCCGCCCCACTCCCCGCCCCATTACCATCACATTCTTGTCCATGTCTCTGAGTCTCATTTTTATGTCCATCTATGTATGGGTTCATATAGTTCTTAGTTTTTTCTGATTTACCTATTTCACTCCATAAAAATACGGAATGCTTCACGAATTTGCATGTCATCCTTGCGCAGGGGCCATGCTAATCTTCTCTGTATCGTTCCAGTTTTAGTATATGTGCTGCTGAAGCGAGCACTGGACACGTTATTTGATGTGCCCGACCTCAGTTTCCTTAGTTACAAGTACCTATCTCAGAGGGATAGAGTGAAGATTAAGTGAGGAAAGGTCTTAGAACCATACAAGGCCCAGTTTGCAGTTTATAGTGTTTTCTTGTTTGATTCCCAACTGTGGTGAAGAACACCACTCCCACTGTTGTCCCAAGAGTTGGAAACTTCTACCTTCCCCAGATGTCACCAAATCTCATAACTTCTGCCTCCTCACATTTCCCAAGTTGGCCCTGTTCTTTCCGTTGCTACTGCAACACTTGCCTATCAACAGTTTCTTAATCTCTCTTCATCTAGTTCCATCTCCGCAGTCCCATCTCCACCTCCTCATTATTATTATTATTTTTTAGATTTTATGTGTTGATTTTATGGCATGTTTGGCAAGGTACAGAACAAGAAGTATCAACTCATAGTTGCTTCACTTTAGTTGTTCGTTGATTGCCTGTCGTATGTGCCTTAACCCGGCAAGCCCAGGGTTTCAAACCAGCAACCTCAGCATTCCAGGTTGACTATCAACTCTATCCAATGCGCCACCACAGGCCAGATCCCACCTTGTCATTCTTTTTCTTACTGCCGGAGTTTATGTTTTCAAATAAAAATTTAATGATATAAATTCCCTTTAAAATCTCTTTTCCCATCACCTACAATGCAAAGTCCAAATTTCTCAACTCTGGCTTCTGTGTACCTTCTTTCTCTATAACCTTATCTCTCATACACTTCCTCCCCTATGCCCATGTCTCTCTTAACACACACATACACCTGTGCCCCCAAACTAGTGTGCCATGCGTAGTTCTCTAAATATGTTCTACGTTACACACCCCTGTGCCTTTGCTGGTTGGCTTCTTCCATCTGGAATTCTACCCCCACCTACCATCTGCTATTTATCTGGCAGATACTTGTCTTTCAAGACTAGGTGCCAGTATCTTACTCCTCAATCACTCCTTCTTTCTTGTTTCTACTCTACATTGTAGCCTTAGGGGTAAACAGCATAATACTCATAACATCTTTGGGCAGCCATATGCCTGCCTGTCTGCCTCATTTTGCTAGGTTAAGAAGTCCTTGAGGGTATGCACTAGTTTTTACTCTTTCTCCCCCCCCCCCCCCCCCCCCCGTACCTAATATGTTGCTTGTATCAGGCACAGAATAAATGTAGATACTGTGTCCACATTTTGTGGATGAAAAAAATTGAGGCTTAGAGAATATGCATTATTCTCAAGGTAACAGAACTAATTAATGAAGCATACAGATCTTTACTGGCCCATTTCAGTACTGTTTTCATTAACTGTAGTACTTCTCATAATTACAACTGTTTGTTCAATGATTCTGTTCTTAGTCTATGGACTTAGAGCCCCCTAGAGGATCTTTGAGTTCCCACATTTAAGTCTACAAATTCATACACATTTTCTGCAGACTGAGTTAGTAAGATTATATAGATGTATGTGTGCATGTCACCAGTTTTTTTTAATATAAACAGATGTCCTTGTGATTAATAGTGAATTGTCTTGGTAAAGTAGACATATCTTCTGAGAGGAATACTTCAGGGGTCTTTAACCATTTAGGAAATGAGGAGTAACATTTTTGCATAGTTTACTAGGGAAGTGATAAGGTATAAGAAAGTATTTTTTGAAAGTAATTAAATTCAGATTAGATGGTAATATCTGAAATTTCCCTAATCATAGTAGTTTATTAAAATAAAAGAAAGTTTAAAGTTTTCTGAAACCAAACATAATTAAAAGTTAAATCTATTTATCTTTTTTCTTTTTTCTTTTTTTAGCTTTTATTGATTCATTTTTAGAGAGAGAAAGAGAGAGAGGGAGAAGAAGGAAGCATCAACTCCCATATGTACCTTGACCAGGCAAGCCAGGGTATCGAACTGATGACCTCAGTGTTCCAGGTCAGTACTTTATCCTTTGTACCACCACAGGTCAGCCAAATCTATTCTTTTGTGTGTGTGTGTGTGTGTGTGTGTGTGTGTGTGTGTGTGTGTGACACAGAGAGACAGAGAAAAGGACAGATAGGGACAGACAGAAAGGAAGGGAGAGAGATGAGAAGCATCAATTCTTCATTGCGGCACCTTCGTTGTTCATTGATTGTTTTCTTATGTGTGCTTTGACTGGGGCTCTAGCAGAGCGAGTGATCCCTTGCTCAAGCCAGCGACCTTGGGTTCAAGCCGGCGACCTTGGGCTTCAAGCCAGCAATGTTTGGGCTCAAGCCAGTGATCATGGGGTCATGTCTATGATCCCATGCTCAAGCTGGTGATCCCATGCTCAAACCAGATGAGCCGGTGCTCAAAGTGGCAACCTCAGGGTTTCAAACCTGGGTCCTCAGTGTCCCAGGCCAATGGTCTATCCACTGTACCACCACCTGGTCAGGCCAAATCTATTCTTTTTAAAAGGTAGCTTTAAATATATTTTCAGCTGGTGCTATAATGTTTAAATTTTTTGTCTTAGTACCACAGTATTTATATAGATGAACATGTTTTCATTGGATCTCTGAGGATATTGAGAGTTCTGTGGTCTAGGTCGTCTTCTCTTTTAAAATCTAAATTTACTACAAATTGTATTTTGTCAATTCTAGATAGACCCATTAAAGTCAGTTATGAATCTGATTGGCTGGGACCACTTTTTTTTCCCTTGCCTTATTGAGGTGTAATTGAAATATAACATATAATAAGGCATATAATATGGTAATTTGAACCATGTACATATTGCAAAATGTTTACCATAGTAAGGCTTAGCTGACACATCCTTCACCTCATGTGGTTATCATTTTCTTGTGGTGGTGTTATAATGAGAACATCAATCAAAGCTCTATTCTCATAGCAACTTTTGAATGTACAATCATAATGTTTCTTAATGAGAAATATTTCCCTGACTTAGTGACTGCCTGCTGTCTGGGCACAGCATTGTATTCTGTCTGGGCCACAGGCATTTCTGTTGTTGATATAAAATGTTTGTGGTCTGGCAGGCATTCTGAGTTCAAGGGCATAGCTTAAATAATAATGCTTTAAAATATGTGTGCTATTTTAATCAGTTTATTTAGCTACTCTGGATCAATAAGAATTGTGTGATATCATTCATTCCTTTGGCAAATATTTATTTGACTCCTGCTGGGAAGCAGACCCTCCCCTCAGCCCTGAAACTATAGTTGTGAGTGAGCCAAGCAGGCAAGCCTTGGTCCTGGGGCCCTTCCCTTTCCGGGGAGGGGGGGCATACTCTTCAGCATGAGAAGCATGCAGGTCCATGTCTGTGACATAATCCTAAGTAAGGGGAACTGCTTTAACCACAGGTCAGAAGAAGAAATAGGAAGCATTTTCTATTTAGAAAGCATTATCTGAGAAGGCCTTCTTAAATAGACATTTGAGCAGAGAGACTTCGTGAAGTCTAGGCCTGAATGAAGTAATCTTGCAAAGCTATATGGAGGAATAGCCTTCAGACAGAGGATCAGCAAATGCTGAGGCTTTAGATCAGGGGTCCCCAAACTTTTTACACAGGGGGCCAGTTCACTATCCCTCAGACCGTTGGAGGGCCGGACTATAAAAAAAAAACTATGAACAAATCCCTATGCACAGTGCACATATCTTATTTTAAAGTAAAAAACAAAATGGGAACAAATACAATATTTAAAATAAAGAACAAGTAAATTTAAATCAACAAACTGACCAGTATTTTAATGGGAACTATGCTCCTCTCACTGACCACCAATGAAAGAGGTGCCCCTTCCGGAAGTGCTGGAGGGCCGGATAAATGGCCTCAGGGGGCCGCATGTGGCCTGTGGGCCGTAGTTTGGGGACCCCTGCTTTAGATGATACCTGGTAGGGGAATGGAGAGATCTGAGTGAAATTTAAAGAGAACCCTGTGCTATGGAGAGAACAGACTCTGATAAGAAAGGAGGCAGGGGCAGCAGTGAGGAAGTGGTGGTTGTAAAGCTTCAGGTGAGAACTG
Source organism: Saccopteryx leptura (assembly GCF_036850995.1). Taxonomy (NCBI): domain Eukaryota; kingdom Metazoa; phylum Chordata; class Mammalia; order Chiroptera; family Emballonuridae; genus Saccopteryx; species Saccopteryx leptura. Next base: position 10,289,885 of record NC_089504.1, on the reverse strand, counting down.
ATGATGGAGGTGGTGAGAAGGAGTCACATTTGAGATGTGTTTTGAGGATAGAGCCAACAGAACAGTGCGATGGACTGCAGTAAGGGAAACTCCAGTGTTAGTACGCAGGCGCCGGCTACCTCTGAGCACTGGCTTTGTTAGCGGCTTTCTTTTTTTCTTCTTTTTTTATTTTTTATTTGTTTATTTTTTTACAGAGACAGAGAGTGAGTCAGAGAGAGGTATAGACAGGGACAGACAGACAGGAACAGAGAGAGATGAGAAGCATCAATCATTAGTTTTTCGTTGCACATTGCGACACCTTAGCTGTTCATTGATTGCTTTCTCATATGTGCCTTCAGCAGCCCGAGTAACCCCTTGCTGGAGCCAGCGACCTTGGGTTCAAGCTGGTGGGCTTTTTTTTGCTCTAACCAGATGAGCCCCACTCAAGCTGGCGACCTCGGGGTTCTCAAACCTGGGTCCTCTGCATCCCAGTCCGACGCTCTATCCACTGCGCCACCACCTGGTCAGGCTCTTTTTATCTTCTTATCTGTCTTTACCAGTTTTTCTATACCGAACCTGCAGTGCTTCTTTGATAAAAAAACGTTTACTTTAGTTTACTTTATAGATTACTTTAAAATTAGAGTTAACCATGCCATTAAATGTAGCTTAATTCTTAATATATTCTGTCCTTTTTGATTTGGAAAATAATTCTAGTGATGTAGCATTTTAAAATGTGTCTTTTTACTCTTAGTGATCAGCCTTTGTACCTTTTCCACATTTGAAGATGGTGAAGTTAGATATTCATACCCTAGCCCATCACCTCAAGCAGGAACGCTTATATGTAAACTCTGAGAAACAGCTCATTCAGAGGCTCAATGCGGACGTACTGAAGACAGCGGAAAAGTTGTATCGGACAGCATGGATTGCTAAGCAACAGAGAATTAATTTGGATCGGCTTATCATAACCAGGTAAAGACAAGATTTTGAGGTCTGAAATTCTATAGACCACTATGCTTCCGTGCTAACTGCTAGTTGCAAGTAAATGAATCTATTTCCAACAAAGTGCTTGGTTTAAGATAGTTTAAATCAACATTAAGGTGAGTCTTTGCTTATTTTGTTTATTAAGTCACTTAAGCACTGTTATAGAGAATTATAACTTAAGCATTACTATTTTATACCACATCTACTTTTCAGTTATAGAAACCTTATTTTTCTCTGTGTTAATACCTCATGTTCTGTGGTTCCAAGAAGCAGTTTTCAACTCAGAATCATCGTACTGAGGTATAATGTTGAGAAAGAAGCCGGACACAGAAGAATATATAACCTGTATGATTCCATTTATGTGAAGTTCAAAATGAGGCAGGACTAACTTGGATAAAAGAAGTCAGAATAATGGTTACTTCTTGGTACTTTTCATTGAACCTGATTTAGTATGAGGAATTTGTTCTTGTTCTCTTTTTTTCTTCTTTTTTTTACATATTCATGTGTTGATGGTCTAAAAGATTTTAAAAGATTTTAGCAAGTCAGAGTGGTCTTATTGCTGGGACTAGAATCAACTCACGCTCCATGTTTCAGTATAGTATATGTGTTATTTTATGATTGCTATTAATTTTATTATTTTACTTGTTTGCTCATTTTTTTAGTGCTGAAGCTTCCCCTGCCGAATGTTGCCAACATGCCAAAATTTTGGAAGATACACAGTTTGTTGATGGATACAAGCAATTGGGATTTCAGGAGACTGCTTATGGAGAATTCTTGAGTCGATTAAGGGAAAACCCTCGTCTTATTGCCTCCTCTCTGGTTGCTGGAGAGAAACTTAATCAGGAGAACACACAAAGTGTTATTTACACAGTTTTTACCTCCCTCTATGGCAACTGCATTATGCAGGAAGATGAAAGCTACCTCCTTCAGGTTTTGAGATACTTGATTGAATTTGAACTGAAAGAAAGTGACAACCCCAGGCGACTCTTGAGGAGAGGAACTTGTGCCTTCAGCATCTTATTTAAACTTTTTTCTGAAGGACTGTTTTCTGCCAAACTTTTCCTCACAGCTACTTTACATGAGCCAATCATGCAACTGCTTGTGGAAGATGAAGATCATTTGGAAACAGACCCAAATAAGCTAATCGAGAGGTTCTCCCCATCTCAACAGGAAAAACTCTTTGGGGAGAAAGGCTCAGACAGATTCAGGCAAAAGGTCCAAGAGATGGTGGATTCCAATGAGGCCAAACTAGTGGCTTTGGTGAACAAATTTATTGGTTATCTCAAACAGAACACATACTGCTTCCCACACAGCTTGAGGTGGATCGTGTCACAGATGTACAAAACCCTCTCGTGTGTGGATAGGCTGGAAGTTGGGGAGGTCAGGGCCATGTGTACTGATCTCCTCTTGGCCTGCTTCATTTGTCCTGCAGTTGTCAATCCAGAACAGTATGGAATAATATCTGATGCTCCTATTAATGAAGTGGCAAGATTCAATCTGATGCAGGTATGCTTTTGCTGTTATTATTAATGTGGCATTCAGTTACAATTGGTTGATTAGGCAGTGGAGGTGGGAACAAAGAATAGGATGACAATATTCATAGTTTCTTACCATCTGTTTCCTTAGATTGCCCTAAGTATTTGCTCCTTGAGACATAAAAGCAGCCATACTGGGATTTAAAAATATTGTTGTCATAAAACATTTTGTATTAGTTTTTTTTTCTTTTTAACTTATAAAAAAATATTTATATATTTTATTGATTTGAGCGAGAGAGAGAGAGAGACAGGAACGTCAATCTGTTTCTGAATGCGCCCTGACTGGGGATTGAACCTGCAGCCTCTGCACTTCGGTACAGTGCTCTCACCAACTGAGTTCTCTGCCCAGGGCACGTTTTGTATTAGTTTTTAAATGGAGTCCTCCGACACGTGAATGTTTAGTTGATTAGATTTTCTAGAACAAGCCTACCTTCCCATGATTTCAAAATCCAGAATGATTGAAAACTGGGTCTTTTTTTTAACTCATTTGGTAGCAAAACCTAGCCTGAACTAATTGTTCATTATTCCATTTAGTGCTAATAAATACTTGTGTTTTGGTGCAGAGATGTTAATGTGTTTGATTATATAGGATGCTACCCTAAATACTGGACATGTTACATTTATGTACTAACCAACCTTCCTAAAATCTCCAAATGTTGAAATATGAAACGTTTCTGGACCTAAAAATTTTAGAAAGAGGATTTTTGAACCTGTATTAGCACTTTTCCCCCCTAATTATCTAAAGTACCGAAATCATGTCATTATTTCTTAAGGTAATCTTTTTTTAAGATCTTTTTGTTTTTATTTATTTACTTTTCCTTTGATTGGGGGGGGGGTGTGGCGTCAACTCATTATTCCACTTAGTTTCATTTAGTTGTAAACTCATTGATTGCTTCTTGAATGTGCCCTGACTGGAGATTGAGCCTGTGAGCTGGGATGATGCCTTATCCACTGAGCAATCTGGCCAGGGCCTTAAGGGAATCTTTTAATCATATCATATCACCTGGAAATACTGTGAAGAAGAGACTGAGTTTATTTGGAATAGAATCTATATTTGGATGAGTTTTTTTATTTTTGTTAAAAGTTTTTTGAGGCCTGACCTGTGGTGGCGCAGTGGATAAAGTGTCGACCTGGAAATGCTGAGGTCGCCGGTTCGAAACCCTGGGCTTGCCTGGTCAAGGCACATATGGGAGTTGATGCTTCCAGCTCCCCCCCCACTTCTCTCTTTCTGTCTCTCCTCTCTCTCTCTCTTTCTCTCTCTCTGTCTCTCCCTTTCCTCTCTAAAAAAAAAAAAATGAATAAAAAAATAAATAAAATAAATTAAAAAAAAAGTTTTTTGATTGATTTTAGAGAAATAGAGGAAGGGAGAGAAAAGAGAGAGAGAGAGAAATCGATTTGTTGTTCCACTTATTACTTGATTCTTGTATGTGCCCTGACCAGATTGCTCAGTGGATCAATCAAAACCTGCAACTTTGGTGTATCTGGATAACGCTCTGACCAACTGAGCTACCTGGCTAGGGCGTTAGATGAGTTTTTTTTTTTTAAATGATAAGCTCTTTTTTATAATCAGTTCTATCAGTGAGGTGTTGGGCAATTAACTATATAGACATCTCTGAAGTAAAATTAAAAATTTTTTATCATTTGTGAAAACTGATTTTATTTTATGACAATGTAGTTGTAGTTTTATTTTTGTCATTCTAACAGATTGAATCACAAATTTTCAAAATGAGTTATAAAGAGGGAGAATTGTCTCAGATATTAAGAAGATGATGCTATATGATGTTAACTTTAAGCATAGTGTCTTTATTTTGTGTGTGTATTGTGTGTGTGTCAGAGACAGAGAATCAGACAGACAGACAGACAGACAGGAATGGAGAGAGATGAGAAACATCAGTTCTTCGTTGCAGCTCCTTAGTTGTTCATTGATTGATTTCTCATATGTGCCTTGACTGGGGGCTACAGCAGACCGAGTGACCCTTTGCTTGAGCCAGCGACGTTGGGCTCAAGCTGGTGAGCCTTACTCAAACCAGATGAGCCCACACTCAAGCTGGCGACCTCGGGGTCTCGAACCTGGGTCTTCCACATCCCAGTCCGATGCTCTATCCACTATGCCACCACCTGGTCAGGCTAAGCATAGTGTCTTTTATTTTATTTATTTTTATTTTTTTATTTTTTTATCTTTCTGAAGCTGGAAATGGGGAGAGACAGTCAGACAGACTCCCGCATGCGCCCGACTGGGATCCACCTGGCACGCCCACCAGGGGCGACGCTCTGCCCACCAGGGGGCGATGCTCTGCCCCTCCGGGGCGTCGCTCTGTCGCGACCAGAGCCACTCTAGCGCCTGGGGCAGAGGCCAAGGAGCCATCCCCAGCGCCCGGGCCATCTTTGCTCCAATGGAGCCTTGGCTGCGGGAGGGGAAGAGAGAGACAGAGAGGAAGGAGGGGGGGGAGGTGGAGAAGCAGATGGGCGCTTCTCCTGTGTGCCCTGGCCGGGAATCGAACCCGGGTCCCCCGCACGCCAGGCCGACACTCTACCGCTGAGCCAACCGGCCAGGGCTAAGCATAGTGTCTTTAAAGAGTAGATTAAGCCCTGGCCGGTTGGCTCAGTGGTAGAGCGTCGGCCTGGCGTGCAGAAGTCCCGGGTTCGATTCCCGGCCAGGGCACACAGGAGAAGCGCCCATCTGCTTCTCCACCCCTCCCCCTCTCTTTCCTCTCTGTCTCTCTCTTCCCCTCCCGCAGCCAAGGCTCCATTGGAGCAAAGATGGCCCGGGCGCTGGGGATGGCTCCTTGGCCTCTGCCCCAGGCGCTAGAGTGGCTCTGGTCGCGACAGAGCGACGCCCCGGAGGGGCAGAGCATCGCCCCCTGGTGGGCAGAGCGTCGCCCCTGGTGGGCGTGCCGGTGGATCCTGGTCGGGCGCATGCGGGAGTCTGTCTGACTGTCTCTCCCCATTTCCAGCTTCAGAAAAATACAAAAAAAAAAAAAAAAAAAAGAGTAGATTAACAGTTCACTTTTGGCATTAAGGAATTTTCTCTGTGAATTAATATTTACTTTCCAAACTTTTTTTTAGAAATTGTTTGCTTTTAAATTCAGAAAAAAATTTACTTTGCATACTTTGTGAACTGTATAGGAAAAAGTAACCTAACAGTAACTTGAAATAGTTTGAGTCAGCTTTTACAAATTAATTTTAAAATTTCAGAGCACATGAAAAGTACAGTATCAAAAACAAAGATGTTATATTTTATTTCCTAATGTTGGTATAATGAAGAGGAATGAAAGCAAAATTTTCTACTTATTTTGTGTAACTCTGTAGTAAAATCTGATGTTGACAAGATACACACTCAGGACCCTATTTTGTATGTCTAGTCAGATGGTGTGAGAATCATTATGAACAGATTTTTAGACTAGAAGTGCCTTCTTAGAGAGAGGACTCTGTCTCTGTAGCCTGTGTCTCCCTAACCCTGCTTTGGGTTGCAGGTTGGCCGCCTTTTGCAGCAGTTAGCAATGACTGGCTCTGAAGAAGGGGACCCTCGGACAAAGATCAGCCTTGGAAAATTTGACAAAGTAAGAATGAATGCTATGTCCTGTGAAATACGTTCATAGAAAATTCTGCCAAAGTATTAGTGAACCTGACTATCCTCGCTAATTCTCACTACAGAAGTGTTGAGGGGATGCCATTGTAATGAAAACCAAAGAGCTATTAAGATTATTTTAAGAAGTTTAATTTTTTTTAATTGATTTTTTTTTGGTATTGTTTTTCTTTTTTTTTTTTTTTTCATTTTTTCATTTTTCTGAAGCTGGAAACGGGGATAGACAGTCAGACAGACTCCCGCATGCGCCCGACCGGGATCCACCCGGCACGCCCACCAGGGGCGGTGCTCTGCCCCCCAGGGGGCGATGCTCTGCCCATCCTGGGCGTCGCCATATTGCGACCAGAGCCACTCTAGCGCCTGAGGCAGAGGCCACAGAGCCATGCCCAGCGCCCGGGCCATCTTTGCTCCAATGGAGCCTTGGCTGCGGGAGGGGAAGAGAGAGACAGAGAGGAAAGCGCGGCGGAGGGGTGGAGAAGCAAATGGGCGCTTCTCCTATGTGCCCTGGCCGGGAATCGAACCCGGGTCCTCCGCACGCTAGGCCGACGCTCTACCGCTGAGCCAACCGGCCAGGGCCTGGTATTGTTTTTCTAAAGAGAGAAGCAGGGAGGCAGAGAGACAGACTCCCGCATGTGCCCAACCAGGATCCACCCAGCATGCCCACTAGGGGGTGATGCTCTGCCCATCTGGGGTGTTGCTCTGTTGCAACCGGAGCCATTCTAGCACCTGAGGCAGAGGCCATAGTCAGCACCCGGGCCAACTTTGCTCCAATGGAGCCTTGGCTGCTGGAGGGGAAGAGAGAAACTGAGAGAAAAGAGAGAGGGGGAATGGTGGAGAAGCAGATGGGCGCTTCTCCTGTGTCCCCTGACCAGGAATTGAACCTAGGACTTCCACACGCTGGGCCAACATTTTACAGCTGAGCCAGCTGGCCAGGGCTTAATTGGTCGATTTTTAGAGAGATGGAGAGAAGGTGGCAGAGAATGGATAGCGAAAGGAAGCATTCATTTGTTGCTTCTCATGTGTGCCCTGACTGGGGATTGAACCCGCAACCTTATTGTTCTGGGATGACACTCTAACCAATTGAGCTAACTGGCCAGGGCCTAAGAAACTTAATTTTAAAAAATTGTCACTAAATCAAATCAGCAATAACTATATAATTTAAATATATTTTGTAATTTAATATTTATGGCATTGTTCAGTTATTTTAATAAAAATTTTAATGATTTTTGAGTGGTCTGCATTCAACCTATTTTAAAATTCAGAAGTTATGCAGTGAAATTTCCCTTCCACCTCTGATCTCTAGCCTTTATTTCCTCTCCAAAAGATTTTTGATATTTTGCCTTGTGTGTATGCTTCAAGAGGTTTATGTGTACAAGCAAATTCCTGCATACATATTCCAAATCACCTTTTCACAAATGATAGGATAGTGTGCACTGTTCTGTCTTATGGTTCATGTACCAGAGTATTTTGGAGATTATTCTACATCAATTTATAGAGAGTTTAATTTTTTTAATGTTGGATTTAATATAATTAAGATTTTTTTTTCATTGATTTGAGACAGAGAGAGAGAGACAGAGGAAGAGAGAGAGAGAGAGAAGCATCAATTCATTGTTTACTTAGTTCCATTTAGTTTTGCACTCAGTTGTTGCTTCTCATACATGCCCTGACCAAGATTCAAACCCCACGACCTCAGTGTGCCCAGATGCCATTTTATGCACCGACTCACCTGGCCAGTGCTAATATAATTTTTAAGAAGAAAAAGTTTTGCATGCTTGTCCACCGTAATCAGAAATTTTGTTCTGTTGCTTTAAAGGGGAGCTATTTTACTGATCTTTTCTTGTTTTAACAGAGCTGTGTTGCTGCTTTCCTTGATGTTGTGATTGGGGGCCGTGCAGTGGAGACCCCTCCAATGTCCTCTGTTAATCTTCTGGAAGGATTGAGCAGAACTGTGGTTTATATAACCTACAGTCAGCTTATCACTCTGGTAATGGCTTTATTCTTTAATAGAATTTTCTCAAAAGTCATTTATCTAAGCATGGGCAGAGGCACAGATGAGTACATCATGTGAGAAATATATATTGTGTTTGAAAAATTGATTTCACTAGCTAATGTCCTTTTATTTTTACCAGGTGAATTTTATGAAGTGTGTGATGTCTGGAGATCAGCTGAGAGAAGATAGAATGGCTCTGGACAATTTACTGGCAAACCTGCCCCAGGCAAAGCCAGGGAAAAGCAGCAGTTTGGAGATGACTCCCTACAGCACTCCTCAGCTGTCTCCAGCAACCACTCCCGCGAACAAAAAGAATCGATTGCCTATAGGTAAAGAGACTCGCTCATTTGGAGGCTTTGCCTTAAATTTAATATTTTCTTATTAGCCTTTGTTATTGCTCAGTGTTTTGAAGTAGTTTTAAATAATTTGAAAACATCTTTCTATATGTTTAATGATAGTAATTCAATTTTTTACAGTTGCATTAGATTAAGGTTTAGCAGTAGGCTTTTGCTTTATCTGGACATATTTTCATAATTAATTGAAATTATGGTATCCTTTGTACTTTAGTGTCTTATAAAATTTTGAAAGTGCCATTTGTAACAAGTCATTATTTGAATTATGTAGTTTTATCCTTTCTACAAAATTCTAAATAATATAATAATATCAGAAGTTACAGTCACTAAAGTTGAAACTATATAAGTACTATTTTTCTGTTATTGTTATTAATAATCAGTCTTTTATCAGCTGAGGTAAGATATCTTTGTTATCTTACAGAATAAAGTGAAAGTTCCATTTTATTTAATCAGTATTCATTTATTTAAGAAGTAGGCTTAATTAAGTTTTATATGCATTAAAAAATTGAGTATATGCTATGTACCAGACACTGAGTAAGCACTTTATAAATGTTGTTGCACTTAATCCATGGGAAAAATTCACACAAAAAGAGTAGGTATTATAATCACAATGCTGCAGGTAGGGCACTGTGTTAGATACTGGAGGCACAAAGACTTTAGGACATGTCCTTAAGCTGAGTTAGCTGTCAGTAGTCTAGCTGGGAAGACAAGAAGAGACCAGTGCCCTTGAGTGTGGATAGAAGCCGAGAGAATTACCGGACACCTAGAGAAGGTGACTGTGGAACAGGGGAGGCCTCCACTTTCTCTTGAAGGACAAAAGGCAGTTACACAAAGTAAACAAGATGGAGAGAATGGTTAGGCCAGGGGAGCACAGTAGTTTAGCACCAGTTTTTTGTTTATTTTTACAGGGACAGAGAGAGAGTCAGAGAGAGGGATAGACAGGAACAGACAGACAAGAACGGAGAGAGATGAGAAGCATCAATCATCAGTTTTTCGTTGTAACACCCTAGTTGTTCATTGATTGCTCTCTCATATGTGCCTTGACCGCGGGCCTTCAGCAGACTGAGTAACTCCTTGCTCGAGCCAGCGACCCTGGGTCCAAGCTGGTGAGCTTTTTGCTCAAGCCAGATGAGCCTGCGCTCAAGCTGACGACCTCGGGGTCTTGAACCCGGGTCCTCAGCATCCCAGTCCGACGTTCTATCCACTGTGCCACCACCTGGTCAGGCAGCACCAGTTTTTTAATGATAATGAGGACCTCAGTTATCATAAACATGAATAGTTACTATATTTTACACATTTTAAAGAATGGTATTTCATTTTTAAACTTCCATGAGCTGATGTGTTAAAAACTATCAGTTTTTTGCCCTGGCCAGGTAGCTCAGTTGGTTAGCATCATCCCAATATGCCAAGGTTATGGGTTTGATCCCCGGTCAGAGCACATACAAGAATCAATTAATGAATGCATAAATAAGTGGAACAATAAATCAATGTTCCTCTCCCTCTCTCCCTTCCTCTCTCTCTGAAATCAATAAATAAAAAATTTCTAATGAAAAAAACTGTCAGTTTCTTAAAACTAATCTACTTTACATTTAACATAATATGGAATAATATCATCAACAGGAATGTGACATTATATATATTTTTTAATATTTATTTATTTATTTTTACAGAGACAGAGAGAGAGTCAGAGAGAGGAATAGATAGGGACAGATAGGAATGGAGAAAGATGAGAAGCATCAATCATTATTTTTTCGTTGCGACACCTTAGTTGTTCATTGATTGCTTTCTCATATGTGCCTTGACCGGGGGCCTTCAGCAAACCGAGTAACCCCTTGCTCGAGCCAGTGACCTTGGGTCCAAGCTGGTGAGCTTTGCTCAAACCAGATGAGCCTGCGCTCAAGCTGGAGACCTCAGGGTCTCGCACCTGGGTCCTCCGCATCCCAGTCCAATGTTCTATCCACTGCACCACCATTGGTCAGGCGACATTATATTTTTTTAAGTCTGGCTTTCTTCATCCCAAAATGTCAATTTCCAGAATTAACAATAGAAAAAAATAAAGTTTGACATTCAGTAATTTTTAATTTTTAAGCTATTTGTACCTTTTTTAACATGAAGAAATAAATAATTTTTGGTAAATGAGAGATTTTTTCCCCCTCCATATTCACTTCTCTACCTTAGTCCTTTCTTGTCATCCAGAAGTAACATTAAATATGGGTATGATGGAGAGTAAATTTGAGACGTTTGCCCAGTATTTTGTATAGTCATGTGACCTGGTCATTGAATTTATTTTCTATTTTAAAATGTGTCCATGATTCAGAGGGCTGATTTCCTTTCTGTTTAATGCTTCCGCAACCCAGGACAGCAGTTAGCAGCCATCACTGCCTGGGACTCCTCGGCCTCCAATCTTACTGCTCATATTACTCTAGTCCCCCCGTTTGGTGGGTAATAGGCTGTTCTTCCTCTTCTTGTATAACTTTGATTTAAGAAGTGGTTTATAACAGTGTGCTCCATGTGCATGTTGCTTTGCTTTGTGTAAGTTGTTACATGACATTTGATTACTTGCATTTAAGTTCATAATCCAGTAGAAGATAGTGAGGTGAGCCTGACTTTTGAGTGTTGATGTGTGTCCTGAATTTTGAAAGTAAGAGTGATTAATAAACAGATCTACAGCTTTGTGGAGAGATGATTGTTTATATTTCTGTCTTTAAGTAGGTCAGCTTACACTCAGAGTGAAGTTGAAAGACTTGTTCCTATAGAGCATTTTGTTTTATGTCTGTACTTTTGATTATTTTGCACTAAAATAGAATTTCTAGTTACTATTCTGGTTGTATTGAATTTTATTAACTTCTGAAAGGAAATCGAAACTTATCACAGTAGACTAAAACTAATAGAGAAATTATTACCAACTATCTAAATCTTTCAGAAGTTCTTGTAAGGTCTATAAAATGGATTATTTTAGAAAAAAAGTTTTAGATAGGGAAAAAACACCCGAAATAATTAAATTCTCTTTTAATTTAGAATATTTCTAATAAGCAGAAAGAAAATCTCTCTTCCATCTTTGGAAAGAGGTTAACACATTTTAGGAAAAAGAATGTGTTTTCAAAAACTGATTCTGGTTTTGCCAACAGTTGCCTAAATGAATGTATATTACTTTATATGGCTATCAGATTTCTATATGAAATTTTCTCATGCTTATGAGTTGTTAGTGTGGGAGACCTGTGGCACTTAAGTCATTTTATAAGAGAAATAGTTGAAGATGTCTTGAACAGATAAGAAATAAGGTAATGCTTTTCTTGTCATCCCAAGTGCGAAGTTGATTGGGCCGTGTTTGCTGCTCTGCTGGTGTGGGCCTCTGTTTGTCACCCGTCAGGTGGACATGGATATTTGTTTCTGATGATCAATTTTGAAGGAGAGTCTGTAGAGTAACTTGGAAGAGAAAGGGTTTTTTTCTTATTCATATTCTCACCACTTTTGTGCATGCGCAAATGTTCTAGATTAATAGAAAATATTTATTTTTGTACTTAGTGTGCCATTTTCTTCATTTTATCTCTTTCTCCAAATTGTCTTATTTAAATTCTTTTGATAGCAACTCGGAGCAGAAGCCGCACCAATGTGCTAATGGACTTACATATGGACCATGAAGGACCTTCGCAAGAAACCATCCAGGAGGTGCAGCCAGTAGAAGTGCTGGTCATTTCCTTAGGGACAGGTCCCCAGCTTACTCCAGGGATGATGTCAGAAAATGAGGTATGAATGTATTGTTACATTTAACTTAGAGCCATCGATGTTTAGAAATTTGGATTCTATTCTAATTAATGGTCACTTACGTCTATAAATCAAAATGCATTAAAATGAATATTTTTCACTATCTATCTTTAGTGGGCCTACCATGACACATCATCAAATGCTGAACTTTCTGCGAACAGTCCTAGAAGCCCTTCACATTAGTACATCTGTGGCGCTGTAGTTGGTGACCAGGCCCACACCAAAAGGAAAATTTCTAAAGGTAGAAGAGACAGGAAGCCAGGGATTGTATGGAAACTGAAGAGACTTTTCTAGTGACTTGTAGGAAGTTTTTATGGTTTTTTTCTTTCTAATGATAAACCAGTGATATTTCTGTTCTAAAGAGCCAACTATTCTGTAGAAATACTTTCTTTTCTTTTTGGCCAGTTAGGGAGAAATGGAAGAGATAACTGTGAAAAGAAAACTAAAAACATAAAGTATTTTGATGAAATGGGATCAGGGGTATGGAATCAGTTTTCAGATGTTTGTAAATAAGAGCTTGGGACCAGGGGCAAAAGGAAAGAAGAAATTTTTACTCTAAAGGTAGGAGTCTCTCCTCTTTGTGACCTTCCGAAAAAGAAGCAACATCTTATATTCAGCAATGACTGCTTACTATTCAAGGAGACCTAGTCCTGGCCTGGGGATAGGGGACTGGGTACAGTGGTTGATAAAGTGCTGATGGTGGTTGGCTACAGCATCACTTGTAAGAAAGAGGTCTGCCACACTCCTGAACTCTGTTCCTTTGTACACACACACAAATGAGTGAGGTGGCAGAAACTTTCAGAATCAACTTTTTAGAAACTCTGGAGTATAATAAAAAATATATAATAACCAGGGAATCCTTACTGAGGGAGAAAACCGCTGAATGTCAGTCAGAGAGCTCTGTGGCATTTATCATACCATGTAACCTGTCCCCAGTCCCCAGGTCAGTGGCAGCTTGAAGGCAGCAGTCTGCATTCCTGTGCAGGGAAGGGGCTTCTGGTGATGTGATCCCTTTGCTCTCATTAATTCATACCACTCTCTCGACCTTTAGATGGATTTTGCCTGAAGATACTGTATATCACTTAGTATGAGTTTAAAGGTCTAAGTTGTCTTAAATATACAAAATTAAAAAAAATTTTTTTTTTTTTTACAGAGACAGAGTCAGAGAGAGGGACAGATAGGGACAGACAGACAGGAAGGGAGAGAGATGAGAAGTATTAATTCTTTGTTGTGGCACCTTAGTTGTTCATTGGTTGCTTTCTCATGTGTGCCTTGACTGGGGGGCTCCAGCTGAGCCAGTGACCTCTTGCTCAAGCCAGAGAATTTTGGGCTCAAGCCAGCGATCATGGATTCATGTCTATGATCCCGCTCTCAAGCCAGTGTCCCCACGCTCAAGCTGGTGAACCCGTGCTCAAGCCAGATGAGCCCACGCTCAAGCTGGCAACCTCAGGGTTTTAAACCTGGGTCCTCCACATCCCAGTCTGGTGCTCTATCTACTGCGCCACTGCCTGGTCCGGCCAGAATGTAAAATTTTTATGTCTACATTTAATTTCAAGCAAATTGAAAAAAATCTATTTTTAAATTATTTTTTAATACTATTACATGAGTAAATATATAGAGCCATTAAAAAACCCTTTAATTTACTCATTTAACTGCAGGGACAAAACAGCATCTAAAGGCGTTTTGTTTGTCTGTATTTTGTTTATTAAGTGGGAGGTGGGGAGGCAGAGAGACAGACTCCTGCATGTGCCCCAACCAGGATCCACCTGGCAAGCCCTCTATGGGGCAGTGCTTTGCCCATCTGAAGTGTTGCTCTGTTGCTTGACAACCAAGCTATTTTAATGCCTGCAGTGAGGCCAGGGAGCCATCCTCAGCTCCCGGGGCCAACTTGCTTGAACCGTTTGAGCCATGGCTGCAGGAGGAGAAGGGGGGGAGGTGTGGAGAAGCAGAGGTCCTATGTGTCCTGACTGGGAATTGAACCTGGGACTTCCACATGCTGGGCCAACGCTCTACTACTAAGCCAACTGTCTGGGGTCATGGGTTTTTTTTTCTGTTTTGTTTTGTTTTGTTTTGTGGCCTGCTGCTCCAAAACATTCTGAGTATTGCGACCTGATTGCCTGTTCCAGCTCTGGTACTGAGGGCGATGGAAGGGCCTAGGTTCAGTTCTTCCAACTGATACATACACTTTCTTGTTGGTGTTCTTGAAAGCTTGATCAGAACCCGGTAGATTGGTTTTTAGTTAAAAATGATAATTTAAGATGAAAAAGAACTTAAGTATGCTTTTGCTGTGGTTTGTTTTTGTTCAGTTGTGACAAACCAATGGCATTTTATATTTTAGGTCCTAAATATGCAACTTTCGGATGGAGGACAAGGAGATGTCCCTGTCGATGAAAACAAACTCCACGGTAAACCTGATAAAACCTTGCGCTTTTCCCTCTGCAGTGATAATCTGGAAGGAATATCTGAAGGTGAAGGGTTACTTCATTCAAGGAGTTGTGTGATTCAAGTATATTTTGTTTTGTGTTCTTTAAAGGAGCCATATAAATTATAACTATACCATCTGTGCCCCTGACTGAGGAGAGTAATGAAGTTTTCCTCTAATGATCTTAAACAGTTGGCTGCAAGATTGTTTCTTGAATAAAATTAAGATTGCAAGAAAAAAAAATTTGTTTTAAAGCTTACAAAAGACCTTTGGTCCTGTAAAGTGGAGAAGATATAAGTCTTCACTGAGAATTGAATAATGCCAAGTTTTGTTTCTCTAACATTGATATACACCAAAGCTTATAGAGCTCCTTTAGAGTAATATGCATGTCTAAATGGGAAAAAATGGACTCTAGTATTTCAGGATGTTGTGTGTACTTGTAACATTCTATAAATTCACACACACCTTTCAGGAAGCAGGAAGATACAGAGGAAATAGGAATAAAAAAATTTAAAGGCAAGATTATGATGTGAGACTGTCATTCTATGGATAAGCTTTTTTAGTGAAAAAGTTAAAGTTTACTAACATTTTAAAATATAAAATGCAATAACTTTTCCTTTAACTTTTCAAAATATAAGTAATGTATGTTCATTTTAGAAAATGCTGAAAAGAAATTGAATTATCAATAATCTTACCATTCTGTTAATAACAGTTATCATTTTGGTTTATTTATAGCAAGATTAGGTGTATGCTATTTTGTAACCTTTTTTTGTTTAACAGTGTAACAGTAACATTTCCCTTGATAATTTAACATTCTTAAATAACATGGTTTTTAATGGCTGTTTTCTTTCATAATTTATTTAAACATTCATCTATGATTAAACATGTAGATTGCTTCCACTTTCTACTTGTAAGAAACCCTGAAACAAACAACCTTGGATGTATTTTTGTATTGTTCCTTAGGAGAATTTCATAGAAGCGTATTGCTGGCCTTAGAGGCATATATATTTCTATGGTACAAATGCAATATTAAAAGCACTTTAATTAGTCTTTAGTCCCTTATCAAAGCGTGAAAAACTGTGTAATGTATCATGACTGTTTAAGCGCACTCACAGTGGAAACATTTCTCTAGGTCCTTCAAATCGCTCCAATTCAGTGTCCTCTCTAGACCTGGAAGGGGAATCTGTATCGGAACTTGGAGCAGGACCTTCTGGGAGTAATGGAGTTGAAGTTCTGCAGCTCTTGGAGCATGAGCAAGGTAAGGTGAAGTTGAACATGATTGCTCAGGTAGCAAAGAAGTTACCTGGTTGCAAGTTGAACAGTGCATTTCCTTGTAAATTGGCTGTGTTCAGTAAGAATAAATTTAAGTTGATTATATAATGACCATTAAACTTGAATTTATTCCTAGTTCTTTCAGTTCTAAACATTAGTGTTTAATTGGTAAGTGAATAGTTTAGATTTAAATTACGTAGAATAATTAAAACGAATTGCTTGAATTCCATAACATCTGGTATTTCAATTCTGTAATAGTAAAATTTTAAGAGACAAAGATCAAAGCTCAGGGCTCAAGTAAAGTAGAATAGGGAGAGAATGGTACACTGATGATTAAAAGTGTCATAAGGGTGCTTTGGCGGTTCCCAGGGAGAGACACAGAGGTTGAAAGTGCAGGGAAAGCTTATTGGAAGAAAGTACCAGCCTGAGAGCCTGGCAGGCATTGCGTTGGCAGGAACTGGAGTAGGGCGTTGTTGGTAAAGGAACAGTGTGAGCAAGACCGAGAGGTGGGGGGCCACAGAATGTCCCCAGGACTACCAGGTAGGGGACAGCACGAGGGAAGGACCGAAAGACAGCGGGGTCCCAGTTGTGCTTTAGGAAGATTAGTTTGAAAAGGGCCTTTGGATTTGTTTACTTCAAGATCACTGGTGGCCTTCAGAGGAGTGTTGAGAGCACGTGGCCTCACCTGGGTTTGAGGCAGTGCTTCTTAGACTTTAGGGTGCATTAAAATTACCTGAGGAGTTTTTAAAAAGCCTCTTTCCACGTCTCATTTCTAGAAATCCTGACTCAGGCATGCTAGAGAGGAAAAGAGTATTGTCAGGTGGGGTATGTGTGGCTTAAATAACAGTAATGGTATTATTTCATTAGATCAATTTGTCATTTTATCAATTAGGATTAAATTTTCTGTAAATAACAGAGAAAACTAAAAAATATATATATGAGCTTGAGACGGAAGTTGAAAGACTCACTTTCTTAAGCCCTCTAGGTCATTCTGATGTGGGTGGTTGGCAGTCTGCATTTGTGAACACTAGATAAGACATGCAGTGAGGCAGATTGCGGACTGCATCTCAGTCAAGGCAAGAGAGAAACCTCTAGAACTAAGGGGGTGTATCTAGTCAAACGTAAAATATTTTTTTAGTATGAGTTTACAGTTAAATCATTGCCACAATGTTATGTAACAAACCACCTCAAAACTTAGTGACTTAAAACAGTAAGATAGTTTTTTGTTCTCAAATCTTGTGGGTCAGCTGGATGGTCCCTCTACTTTGGTCTAGGCTCACTCACGCATCTGTGGCCACTCACGCATCTGCCGTCACCAGTGGTTGAGTAAGGAGCGCTGATCTTAGCTGGGGTTCAGTTGCTCTGTGGGGAGCTGGCTGGTCTAGAATGACTTTGCTTTGCTCCAGTGTGGTCCCTCACCCTCCAGCTGGCTCGCTGAAGCATGTTCTCGTGAGAGAAGGAAGGGTGAGAGAGAGCTCAGGCGTTCGTAATGTCTCCTGAGGTCTGGCTCCTGCTGGATCACTTCCCTCTTTACCCTTTGGCCAAAGCAAGTAACAAGCTTGTGCAGATTCAGGGAGAGGGGAATGTGTCCTAGTGCACGGTCAGACTCGCACTGCTGAGACTGTGGGTCCCGGGGGACAGCTGCACCTGGGCCCCAGTCACTCTACCAGAGAGGGAGTCCATACACTGAGCTCAGTTCAGTGAGGGAAAGACTACAGCCTTGGGGGTAATTCAGGGTTTACTAGGTACTATGCACTCAGGGTTAATTATAAAATATGCAAAATGAAATTCAAAGGCATAAAGTTGTTCAAATTTGATGAAGAAATCATAGCTGTACTACCATTTTTTAAGTGCTTGCTTTTGTTTTTGATAGCCACAACACAAGATAATCTCGATGATAAACTGAGGAAGTTTGAAATTCGTGACATGATGGGACTGACAGATGACAGGGATATATCAGAAACAGTGAGTGAGACCTGGAGTACAGATGTCTTGGGAAGTGATTTTGACCCTAACATTGATGAAGATCGCTTGCAGGAAATTGCAGGTAACTGGGATTTAATGTCTCGGGAAGATTGCTGTTCAGTCAGTCCGTCCACCGCCCTCCGTGCGCAGGAGCTCAGTGCTCGGACGGGCAGGCTGTGTATGTTAGCACTAGCTGGGCCACTGAGATGACTCCACGTAACAAGGCATTTGTGTGTTCTTTCTGTCTCTCTTTTTTATTGTTTATTTTATTGATTTGAGAGAGAGAGAGGCAGGAACATCAGTCTGTTCCAGAACGTGCCCTGACCGGGGATCGAACTGACAGCCTCTGTGCTTCGGGACGGTGCTCTAACCAGCTGAGCTCTCAGCCAGGGCTTTTTCTTTACTTAAATAGAGGTTTGTTTCCCCTGTCTACATGTGACTGACAGAGGATGCCATAAAATCTTTCAGCATAATATGAGATTTAGAGTCTCTGAAAATTGAATTTATTTCTGGAAGTACTAATTCAGTTCCAGAAAGTAACTAGCTTTCTCTTTTTCTTTTTTTTATATCACGTTAATTGGTGTACAGTTTACAAACATTAAAATTTACTCTTTTTAGGATACTGTTCTGTGAGTTCTGAAAGATTCATATAGTCTTGTAACCACCATCTTCATTTTCTTTTTAAATCATGGAACATGTCAAACAAACTCAAGAAACAGTGTAATGAACTCCGTGTGCCCATCACTCAGCTTCTGCGTATACACGGCACGTACATGTGGCCAGTTGGCTTCATCTCTTCTCCCACCCACTACCCTTTATTTCCTTTCCCCATTATATTTAAGCAAGTTCTAGACATTATTTTATTTGTAATTATGTCATGACATATCTTTAAAAGGTAGCTTTTACCAGTAAACATTCTGAACTTTTTTTATGCACTGGAGTAGAATGTTCTTTTATTAGATTCAACCAGAAGTAGTGGAGCATTTTTTTTTTTTGTGAGAGAGAGAGGAAGGGAAGGAGATGAGAAGCATCAACTCGTAGTTATGTTACTTTAGTTGTTTATTGATTGCTTCTCATACGTGCCTTGACTGGAGGGGGAGGGCTCCAGCCAAGACAGTGACCCATTGCTCAAGCCAGTGACCGTGGTATCATGTCAGTGATCCCACACTCAAGCCACACCAGTGACCTTGGGGTTTCAAACCTGGGACCTCGGCGTCCCAGGTTGATGCTCTGTCCACTGCTCCACCACTGTTAAGGCCCTTCTGAACCTGAGTATTTTTAACACAGGTGTACAATAATGTTCAATCCTTTCTGTTTGTATCTCTAAGTAGTGTAAATAGATTTCTTAATTGGTTTTTGCATTACTCTGTTACAGATGCTCAAGTGTTTAGTGTTCCTCCTGGCAGGATTCCCTGCTGGAGTAGTAGCTGTATTTGCAGTTGAATGAGTGTCACAGAGGCGATGTGTATTTTCCTGCAAACTTTTTTATTGCTCTGAATATGTGGCTAAAGTGCCAGAAGAAAATATATTCAGCCAGTATAATGTTATGTGGTCAAATGTCTGTTTAAGTGATTTTACTCCTTGTAGAACTATAAATTTTAGAGAGATATTAGGGACACACACATAAAATTTGCCAAAAAACCAAGATGAAAGCTAGTGAAATGGAGAGTCCAAGGTGAACAGGAGGCAATAGATGGAAAAGAGCTCGTGTCATTGTACCAAGTGGGAAATTTGAGTTTGCAGTGCTATTATTGATTGAAATTACTCTTACCTTGGCTTCTTTCTTGTGGACAGAGTGGAGAGATTTTTGTTAGCTTAGCGTTTGGCTTTTCTCCACTCTCACTGCTCTTTCCATCAGGATCTTTGTTAACCCTTTGCTCCCCACTGGTTATACAGGTGCAGCAGCAGAGAACATGTTAGGCAGTTTACTGTGCCTGCCAGGCTCAGGGTCAGTGCTTCTTGACCCCTGCACTGGTTCTACCATATCAGAGACAACAAGCGAAGCTTGGAGTGTAGAGGTTTTGCCAAGTGACTCAGGTTAGTATGCGGTCATTATTTGCATTTTGATTTGCCCAGAAGTTTTAAATGTGAGGTATTTTAATTTCTGTATTATGGACATTTTGTCAGATATACATTTAACAAGTATGAGGAATCATACTGCTAAGAATTTCAAGTGGAAAATCAGTTCAGAGCATTTTCTATTCGAGAAAAAATGCAATGTTGGATGGCATAGGCTAAGATGGAAAGAGCTTTCTGACTGTGCTCAGTTATTTTGGAAGCGACTGTTAGTCACTGTGTGGGACATTGTATCCAGTGTCTCCTACTAACTCATCATAAAATAAGAACCTGAGTGGTTGTATGCCTGGTAAGCATGTTTAGATTTATCCCAGGGGAGAACTTGGCTCTTGAAAAGATATCTAATGTGTTTTTTAAATACACCAAAACTGAGACACTGGAGTACTGAGAATTATTTTGTGCAGAAGTATTATAAATGTACATAAAGTGTTTTGTACTTTTTTCTTATTATTGCATTTCTACTTTTTTTTCTGATAATGAAGATAAATCTCTGCCTTCAACTATAAATGTCAACTACCAGAATGCAAATAGAAATAACTGTATGTTTGAATTACATTCTGTCTGATCTAGTTGGCTCAAGAATAACCTGGTATGTGTTGTGTAATGTTAACGCATTCAGACACACTAACCTTGACATAAGGAGACAGTAGGATTAGCTCACTATCTGTTGAGCATCCATAGTTGCTTTCTAGAAAGTGGTTTGATTTAATGCTAAGTTCTTCCATATTTTCTTGTTCAGTTTACTTTGCTAACCAGGAGTACACTCTGTGAGATTAGTGACCTGGAAGCAGTTTTCATCTTTGCACAATGACTGGCTTAGAGTAGGATGAAAATCACAACCGTGACTTTTTTTTAACACGTGATCTAACTAACTTTGCCAACTGGCCCAGACTTAGAAATCTATTTACACTGATTCCGTTCATGCCCTGTAGCTCTCATCGTCTGGATCACAAGCTGAAACTGGCATGCTAACAGAATCCCTAATGTAATACCTCCCGTCTTCTCTCTAGAGGCCCCAGACCTAAAGCAGGAGGAGCGGCTACAGGAACTCGAGAGCTGTTCTGGACTGGGTAGCACGTCTGATGATACGGATGTCAGGGAGGTCAGTTCCCGTCCCAGCACACCAGGCCTCAGTGTTGTGTCGGGTATGTCTGTCTTGTTTTAAGGAATAAGGATTTCAAGGTGTGTTCCGACCTCCCCATTTATAAAGTTGATAGAAAAGAAATATGTTTTATTTAAGACCTGTGTCATTTCCAGGAAACAAAATTATTTCTGTGACCTTATATCTGTGAGAATTCAATGTGTGGCTTTTATAGAGCCTGTTGAAGTAACTGGCAAACAGTCTGTATGTGTTCCCTCTAGAACTACCTGTTCTTGGTAGCCTCTGCTACTATATTTAGATATGTGGTAATTCTAGTTATATTTGTACAAATCAAGGTAAATGTATTTAAGGAACAGTACACTAAAGGATATAATGCCAAACAAGTCATGTATAGAACCAGGACCAAAAAATTTGAGAATATTTACATTTCTCCAAATCTTGTATACTTTTTGTGTGATTATTTTGTTGTTCTTGCTGTTTATTTTTTGCCTTTTTTTTTTTTTTAAGGCATAAGTGCAACCTCTGAAGATATTCCCAATAAGATTGAAGACCTGAGATCGGAGTGCAGCTCTGACTTTGGGGGTAAAGATTCTGTCACGAGTCCTGACATGGACGAAGTAACTCATGGTAAGAAGGGGAAGTGAGGATGACCTTTAAAACAATCACATTCCTGGAGAAGCAAGCAGTCATACACATTGCCGGTGATAACAGCTATTGTTATAGCACTTGGAGGCATAATTTGGTAATACATATCTAAGGCCTTAAAAGTGTAGATACTAACTTTGGTCCAGTTAGTCCATTTTAGGAATCAATCATAAGGAAAAAGTTCCATGTATGGAGAAAGTCTTATGCACAAAGATATTCTTTATATCATTAATATTCTACCCCCCCAAAACAATTTAGAAATAACCTAATCATTAAAAATATAATGACTAGCCTGACCTGTGGTGGTGCAGCGGATAAAGTGTTGACCTGGAACACTGAGGTCACTGGTTCAAAACCCCGGCTTGCCCGATCAAGGCACATATGAGAAGCAACTACTACAGTTTGATGCTTCCTGTCCTCTCCGTTCTCTCTCTCTCTCACCTCTCTTTAAAATCAATAAATAAAATCTTCAAAAATAAGAATATGTATATATATATATAATAGATCAATGAATTTTGATATTACCACTTATTAGAAATTTATGTAGTTATTTTTAAAGCTTAAAAGAATATGAAATAACTTGGAGATATACCTAGAATATAATGGAAATTTTATTTTAAACAATTTTATATATAAGATAAAAGCAAAAGTGCTGGAAAGGAATGCCAAACTGCTAGAAGTGGTTTTATATTTTGAGGGCTGTTATATACATGTTGCATTTTTGTTTGTTCTAAACCAAGGTTTCTTCTCATCCTTAGTACTGTTGACATTTGGGGTCAGGTACTTTTTTGTCGTGGGGACCTGTCCTGTGCATTGTAGGGTATTTAGCAGCATCTCTGGCTTCTGCCTGGAGCAAACTCCCCCCCCCCCCCCCCCGTAGTTGTAACAACCAAAAATGTCTCCAGACATTGCCACATGATCCCTTGGGGGCAGCATAGCCTGGTTGAGAACCACTGATCTAAACCTGTAGCTTTCAGACTGTAGTCTTCATGGACTACTGAGAGACTATATTCTTCATGGACTACTGAGAGTCCTTAAGACCCTTGGGGTACGGGGAGTATGAGATTAAACTGTCTCCATAATAATGAAAAGCCATGGTCCTTCTCACTGTGTTAACATTGGCACAACGGTGCACAAGCCGAGGTGCGTGAGTGTGCTGGGGCCTAGGCATGCAACAGGCCGCATACAAGCTGCGCTCACAGTCACTGCGTTCTCTCCCAGTACAAAAAAAAGAAAAAAAGTGTTCTGAGTGTCTGGTGAAGCAGTAAAAATTATTTAATTACATCTCAACCCTTGAATACCCATCTAATATTCTATGTGTAGAAATAAGAAGTACCCTTAATGCATTTTTAATGCATTCTGAAATACGAAATGTCTCAAGGAAAAGCACCTATGTGATTGTGATACAGTTGTGAGCTTAACTACCTGTTTTTTTTCTTGTTTATTTTTCTTGAACCACTATTTTTACTTGAAGGAATGACTGACAAACTGTTGTTATTCACATTTGGGTATTTGGCAGACATTTCTTTTTTTCTTTTTGTATTTTTTTGGAAGTTAGAAGCGTAGAAGCCTGACCTGTGGTGGCGCAGTGGATAAAGCGTCGACCTGGAAATGCTGAGGTCGCCAGTTCGAAACCCTGGGCTTGCCTGGTCAAGGCACATATGGGAGTTGATGCTTCCAGCTCCTCCCCCCTTCTGTCTCTCTTTCCTCTCTCTCCTTCTCTGTCTTCTCTCTCTCTCCTCTCTAAAAAAATGAATAAATGAAATAAATAAAATATAAAAAAAAAAAGATAAAAAAAAATTTTTTTGCCTGACCTGTGATGGCACAGTGGATAAAGCGTCAACCTGGAAATGCTGAGGTTGCTGGTTCAAAACTCTGGGTTTGCCTGGTCAAGGCACATATGGGAGTTGATGCTTCCTGCTCCTCCCTCCTTCTCTCTCTCTCTTTCTCTCTTCCCTCTCTATAATGAATAAATAAAATCTTAAAAAGAAAAAAAAAAAAGAAGCGTAGAGGCAGAGAGACAGACTCCCACATGTGCCTGACCGGGATTCACCTGGCATGCCCACCAGGGGGCGATGCTCTGCCCATCTGGGGTGTTGCTCCGTTGTGGCTGGTGCCATTCTAGCGCCTGAGGCGGATAGAGGCCATGGAGCCGTCCTCAGTGCCTGGGCCAAGTTTGCTCCAATGGAGCCTTGGCTGCAGGAGGGGAAGAAAGAGATAAAGAGGAAGGAGAAGGGGAAGGGTGGAGAAGCAGATGACGCTTCTCCTGTGTTCCCTGACTGGGAATCAAACCCGGGACTTCCACACGCTGGGCCAATGCTCTACTCCTGAGCCAACCAGCCAGGGCCTGGCAGACATTTCTTGAAAATGAACAGAATGAGCCTGTCACTTCCAGGAAAGCAACGGACAGAGTAGAGTTTGTTGCCAATAATAACAGCCAGGCTTTCGGATTAAAAAGAATAAAGCTCCACCTTTATGACCTTAACAGTTTCCCACTATTTAAAGACTTTTCTGGTGAAACTGGTGGTGATAATGATAATGTAATTTTTTTATTTCATATGTTGAAATGTGTCAACATTTAGAAGATTTGTGTATCTAATTGAACTCGTATTTTCCAGATGATCAGTGCATGATATTGCAAAAGCATGGATGGGGAAAAGATCCATTTTAAAGTGCAAGACAGTCCAATTAATTTTAATGTAACAGAGTACAAAAAGTTCATTGATTTGGTTTCAGATTCCACATTGTACCTAACCTTTAAAAAACTACATGTCGAGAGTTGGTGTAGTACCAAAGAGGATGTTTACAGTTACTAAGGTTATATTAAAATAGTGTGGTCCTGCCAGACCTGTGGTGGTGCAGTGGATAGAGCTTTGACCTAGAATGCTGAAGTCGCTGGTTCGAAACCCTGGGCTTGCCTGGTCAAGGCACATACGACAGTCAATTAGTGAACAACTGAAGTGAGGCAACTGTGGGAATTCTTCTCATTCCGCGCCCCTCCCCCTCCTCTCTCTGTAAAATCAGTAAATAAAATCTTAAAATAGTATGGTCCCCTTCCAACTACCCCGCTCACAAAAATTAGGGAATATTTTATAGCTTCATACTCATTTTGAAATATCTCGTTTTTTGTTTATTTGTTTGTTTTTACAGAGAGGGAGAGTCAGAGAGAGGGATATACAGATAGGAACAGAGAGAGATGAGAAGCATCAATCATCAGTTTTTCGTTGCGACACCTTAGTTGTTCATTGATTGCTTTCTCATATGTGCCTTGACCGCGGGCCTTCAGCAGACCGAGTAACCCCTTGCTTGAGCCAGCGACCTTGGGCTCAAGCTGTGAGCTTTTTGCTCAAGCCAGATGAGCCCGCGCTCAAGCTGGCGACCTCGGGGTCTCGAACCTGGGTCTTCCGCATCCCAGTCTGACGCTCTATCCACTGCGCCTGGTCAGGCGAAATATCCCGTTTTGTGAGCAGTATACATATGTAAGGCCAGGTTTTCTTTATATTCTTCAACCAAAATGACATTGCAACTGACTCAAAACTGAAGCAGATATGAGAGGCCATACAGTAAAGGAATTTGTAAAGGTGTCAAACACTGTCACTCTTCTTGTTATTTTTTATTTTGGAAATTATAGTTATTTTTCTTTATAAAGGGTTATTTGTATTACCATTTGATGGGTATAGTGTTTAACTGGAATAATATATATTTCTTTTCAGTTTTAATTTCTAATGTGGGAAATAAAAATCAATCAGTAATTTAAAAAACTTTAAAGGTGTTCTAAGATCAAAATTTGAGAACTGATATTCTAAGCTATCTTTCATAATGATGTACTGTTTCTGTAATTTTTAAAGGGAAGGTAAATATAAGCTATAGAACAAAAGGAACAAAGCAAAAGACATAATGCTATCATAATAAAAAAATAGCTCATACTCAAAAAGTCTAGAGTAACAATTTTTATATACTGGAAAGTGTTAGCCTCTGCACGCTTACGTATTTTAATATTTCTGATTTTGACTATTTAGACATATGCTTAGAGGAATCATCTTTTACTGTGTAGCTCAAAATATTGTACTTCAGAAGTTCAAGTTTGTTTCATGGTGTAACAGTAATATTTCTTTTAATATAAGTTCATTATAAATTGTCATGTGCTGAGAGAGCAGTGTTAGAATTTTAGGTTTTACAACTAGATTATAGTCCTTCTGGAGGTAGTGTTGCCCTGTTTTTGTAGACAGAAACTGAGGCTCAGGGAAGTTGTGACAGTCTGAACATTTTGATGACTTACGTCTTCTGACTCTGATTTTTGCGTTAACTATAATACAATTCGGCCACTAGAAGTAACAGGCCTATGGCTGCTAGACCACTTAAATGTAATCAAAATCCATGTATAGAGAAAAAAATGTAAAATGAATTAGGAGTAATCAGAATTTGATCTTTATTAGAATCTTTTTTTCCTGATATGCCCCTCAAGTTATAATTGATGGATAAAAGTTTGAAAACTTGGGACAAACATCAGAAGCCTTGCCTCTGTGTTGGAACTCCCGCTGAGTGATGCTTTCTGACTTGCTCTCCATTTGCCTGTCTTGTCGTAGGTGCCCACCAGCTGACCTCTCCCCCTTCTCAGTCAGAGTCTCTGCTTGCCATGTTCGACCCACTGTCTTCACATGAAGGTAAACTAGTCAAATGAACTTTTTAAAAATTGAGGTATAATTGGCATGTGGCATTATATTACAACATATTGATTTAATATTTGTATATATTGTGAAATGATCATCAAGTGAGCTCTTTGACTCTTGTCTTATCACGGACAGAACAACACACCCAAAGCCCCTTGTTAGTTAGTGCCTTGGTTGGATCAGTTGTGTCTCAGTTACAAACTTTCTTTCCTGGGTCCCAGGGGCTTCTGCTGTGGTGAGGCCGAAGGTTCACTATGCCAGGCCGTCGCATCCACCGCCGGACCCCCCAATCCTGGAAGGCGCTGTGGGTGGAAACGAGGCCAGGCTGCCGAACTTTGGCTCCCATGTTCTAACTCCAGCCGAAATGGAGGCGTTCAAGCAAAGGCATTCTTATCCTGAGAGACTGGTTCGCAGCAGGAGCTCTGACATAGTGTCTTCTGTCCGGAGACCCATGAGTGACCCCAGCTGGAACCGACGCCCGGGGAATGAGGAGCGAGAGCTCCCTCCAGCCGCAGCCATTGGTGCTACTTCTTTGGTGGCTGCACCTCACTCGTCATCTTCGTCCCCGAGTAAGGACTCCTCGAGAGGAGAGGTATGGGACACAGGCCACACTGGGGAATTTGCTAATTGTGGTCAGCTTTAATGTTCTGTCTGCCCAATTCTCCTGCTCTCTGAAATTAACACGGGTATATACATCTAGGATAAAGGATGGAAAGTAGTCATAATTGAAGATGACTGGTCAGCCCAGGATGTCCACAACCATAATCCATAGGAGACCTATGGAACTTTGGTTTTGCAGTAATGTAACGTGCATTTTTATAACACTTTTAACTTCCTCCAAGTAATTTTATATCAAATTTCATTTAAACCTCACAGTTTTCTTCTGAGATGGTTAGCTATTTTTTTTTTCCAACATGTATTATTTTTTATTTTGAAACAATTATAGAGTTTCAAAGAAGGTGGAAACAGATAAAAACACCTCCCCCCAACCATGTGAGAGTGAGTTGCGATCTGACACTCCATATATAGTTTCCTACAGACATGCTCCCTCCCCTACACATAGTCCAGCCATCAACATCAGGAATTCAGCACTGACACATTGCTATATCTGATTCTCATACCCACTTTGTATGTCCCCAGCTGTCCCAGTGACAATCTTTTTTTGTGTCAGAGTCAGAGAGAGGGACAGATAGGGACAGACAGACAGGAATAGAGAAAGATGAGAAACATCAATTCTTCATTGCGGTTCTGTAGTTGTTCATTGATTGCTTTCTCATATGTGCCTTGACTGAGGAGCTACACAGACCGAATGACCCCTTGCTTGAGCCAGCGACCTTGGGCTCAAGCTGGTGAGCCCTGCTCAAGCTGGTGACCTCGGGGTCTCAAACCTGGGTCCTTCACGTCCCAGTCCGGTGCTCTATCCACTGCGCCACCGCCTGGCCAGGCCCAGTGACAGTCTTTATGAAGGATCTCATGCAGCATCACACCTTATAATTAGTTGTCATGTTATCTTAGTCTCAGTCCAGAACATTTCCTCAGTTTTTCCTTGATTTTCACGACCTTCATGCTCTTCAAAATTACAGGCCAGTTTCTAGAATTTGGATGTTTTCCTATGCCTAGTGTCAGGTCATTCCTCTTCGCAGGAATGTCACTAATGTGACAGTGGGTTCCTTTACCCACTGTAAAGTTACTCCCGTCTCCTTTGTAATCAATAAGTGTTTTGTGGGGGAGAGGGTACTTTGAAATATGTAAATATCCTGTTCATCAATTTTTTTTTTTGATAGAGTCAGAGAGAGGGACAGATAGGGACAGACAAGAAGGGAGAGAGATGACAAGCATCAGTTATTTGTTGCGGCACCTTAGTTGTACATTGATGTGCTTTCTCATCTGTGCCTTGACCGGGGGGGCTATAGCACAGCAAGTGACCCCTTGCTCAAGCTTGTGTTCTTGGGCTTCAAACTAGCAACCTTTGGGCTCAAGCTTATATTGTACTGTGTCTGCCCTAGTCCTGGATCAGCCATTTCTCCAAGGAACTTTTGTTCCTTTTAATAGAAAATGGTTTTTAGAAACCAGGATCTGAATAGTAGGTGTGCTCTTTGTTGTAGGGATGTTGCTACTCCTGGGATATCTCAGTAAGCAGAGCCAAAGGGAGAGAAAGAGAGATTACATGTGCATATATACACTTTTCCATGTGTATTTCTTTCTCTCTGTATCTTTATCTGTAGAGAACAATGAGCTCACACCTGTGTATTCCATTCTAGTCTAAAAACAAGTTTATTTCATCTCTCTCCTTTTTCATATTTGTTACTCCCTTCTCCAATAGCAACATGTCCCCGTGTGTATAGAGTTGATGTCCCATCCCCACTGCTTACTCCCTGGCACAGGTACCCTCACCTCCCTCCGCTTGTCCTGACACCCCATCTACATGGATGCCTTAGAAAAGATATTTTTAGTCCAGTTTTATAGATGAAGAAATAGAAATTAAGTGATTTAAGATCACATGACAGGCTAGTAAAGGAATTACAGTCCCTGCCCTTTGACATGTGTTCTTAATGATAACTCATCATAATTGGTGATCAAAACATGAAGTTTGAGGTTGGTGAGATCTAGGTTTGAATCCCAGCTGTGCCACATAGAGCTGTATAACTTTGGGGAAGAAGAGTGATAACCTTTTTCAACCTCATAGTTCTCTCACCTGTAAAAAGGGCTTTATAATAGTATTCATCTCCTAAGGCTGCTGTGAGATTTAAATGAGATAACATACATCCTTACGCGCAGTGTTTGGCACACAGTCCAGATTTGGTTTCACTAGGAGAATTGCTGCTACCATCCCGTTAACCCTCTGGGCACTACTGGCATTGCACGTACTCTGCAAGAATGTGTTCTGTGCCTCTAAGCTAGGCTCCATCTCAAGCTCTCAGACTTCTAACAGTGATGAGATGTTACCCACCCTCAAGCAGATCATTGTTTAGTGCTTAAAAGGTACATGTCCATGTTCCAGAAGCTTCCAATATAGCACCAAGAACAGTTTTGCTTTTAAGACAAACCTTTGTATTTCACAGACTAACTGAAATCCTTTTGTAGTCATTTGTCCTTCTGCCCAACTCCAAATAAAGCATCAAACTTTTCCTACAGACTGAAGAACGCAAAGATAGCGATGATGAGAAATCAGACAGGAACAGACCTTGGTGGAGAAAACGTTTTGTTTCTGCCATGCCTAAAGGTAATTTTATAAAATATTAGAATGCCGTATTAGCAACAAGCAGCAGAGGCCCAGAATCTCTTTCAGAGAGCCGGTATCTCAGCTCCTGTCTCTCTGAGGCTTGCTGGGCTTGTTTCCAGCGTTTTCAGGGTAAAGTAAATGGTTTTGTGCAGGTGAATGCTAAGGCAGCGCTTTAGAAATGACAGTTCTTGCTCTTTGCAGGAAGTGGTAGTGGTTTCATAAGTGGAGTCATACAAGTCACGGTTGTTCAAAAGTCATGTACCACTGATGTTAGACATGTAGGACTTTTTACATATGTATTGTCAATAACTATTGCAGGTAAGGAATGCCATCAGTAATTAAAGTGAAAAGTTGAAATTCATCCTTTACATTCCTGGAATAAACTTAAGCTTTTAATGTTTATGTTCTTCGAGAATGTTTATACCCTGAATATTAGTGAGTGTTTATTTTGGAAGGCAGTTGTATAAAATTGTTTGCTTTTTTTGTGAATAGCCTGGCATCATATCAGTAGATAATGAGATTTGAGTTTGCAAAAGCATCTCTTCCGGAAAGGAGAGATCACCCAGGATTAAAGCTAGGCGCTCTTCCGAAGGCCTCTTCTCGGCCCCGTGGCGCCGGAGCTGCGGAGTGCTGCCTTTACGCCAGACTCACGCCTGCTGGATGCACAGGGGAGAGCGAGGCTCAGAGTTTTGAACGTGTTGTTTCTGAGCAGAGGTTACGAGGCCGTGGTTTTGATTTAGTCCCAATAGATTGCCGTTAAATCATTCTTCCTGTGGCAGATGACTCTGAAAGCTTCTTTAAGAACCCTCGATGCTAATTTAAGAACGATTGTCAGTTGACACTCGGGATTTCTTAGCTTTTAAACTTTTCGCCTTCCTTTCACTTAGAAATGTTGGCACACCAGTTGCCTGCAGAACACCTGCTGTCTTCCTAGTAGTGCGGTATGTTGTATGTCACACTACTGACTTTATTTAATTTCCAGCTCCTATACCATTTAGAAAGAAAGAGAAACAAGAAAAAGACAAAGATGATCTGGGGCCTGACAGATTCTCAACACTCACAGGTTTGTAGACCCATGGACCTCCTGGCTCCTCCATTCCCAGAGCACATATTTCATAACACTCTTTCTTGGGTGTCATGCGCGTTGCCTTTTTAGAAGAGTGTGTCTGTGTGTACAGTGGGGAGTGTGTTCTTCATAGCTGTGGTTTCCAGTCGGCGGCCACAGGCAATCTAGTGTGCTCTTCCTGCAGACCGCCACCGCCATCCTCATCCTCATTGTCATAACTTCCCTTTATGATGAGGCCCCTGATCCTGAGCCTCTAGACATGCCCCCACTGGACGTCTTAGTGGGATGATGACACAGAGTGCCTCTTAGGGATGCGTGGTGATGGTTTTGTGCTATGCATGCTAAGATCCTTGATTGAATAGTTTCCTCTAACGTTGATCGTAGAATTCTAAATTGACTTCCATCTGTAGCTCTTGATTCAGGATCACAGTGAAATTCTGTTTTACCTAATCATTCCTTTTTTTGTGAAAGGTGTTTGTTCAAACAATATTATAAATTTATAAACTTGACAGATTTTTTACAGCTTGAATGATTTTAACATTGCTACTGACCCAAGGAATATACAGCTAGGGGGTGGGTTCTCATCTTATTCAGCATTTGCATTTTTACAGCTTCTTTTTGGCACATTATGAATGAGCACCCTGGGAGGAGGAAAGAGTGTGAGAAGTAGTGTTAATGACCCAGCATTGAGTTTGCCAGTTGTGGACTGTTTCCAGTACTATATATAGAGCAGTGGTCGGCAAACTCATTAGTCAGTAGAGCCAAATATCAATAGTACGACGATTGAAATTTCTTTTGAGAGCCAAATTTTTTAAACTTAAACTATATAGGTAGGAACATTCCTTATCGAGGTAGCGCCCACACATGGTATTTTGTGGAAGAGCCACACTCAAGGGGCCAAAGAGCCGCATGTGGCTTTCGAGCTGCGGTTTGCAGACCAGGGCTATAGAGTATCTAGAGGGAAATTAATTTCTCACCTATTTTATTCTTATTTCAGTTTTAAATTATATTCTACTAAGTTAAAGATGAAGATTTATATTTTCAAAATGGGGTAGATTTAAAAAGAACACTCCTCAAAGCTCAGTAGAGTACAGGTAGAATCCCATTGCATGCTATTCTTAACGCCTAGTGCTCTCGATTTAGATGTAGTCCTTGTCCTAGCACACGTCCCTGCTTTGGTGCATGACTTTCCTGGAAGAAAGGGTTTTGGACAGCAGGAACTCTGCTTCCAGGCCTCTGGTCCCTGCTAGGAGCAGTCAAGCCCATCTTACTCTATCAGCCAATGCTTGTTGAACAGCTGACTCATGCCAGGCACTGTGCTAAGTGTTGTAGGGGTTAAGTCAAGTCACACGTGACCCTCGTTCTTCAGGAATTGACAGTCTGAGAAGAGCTGGGAAGGCGTACTTTTGGCAAGATGTTTGTGTTCCTTCCCATGTTCCAGTGCGAGGACACCACCAGTGTTTACAAGGTGGAATACTCTTAACAAAATCTCAGGATTCTGTAACATTGAATTGATCACTTTAGAGAGGTTGTAAATTGTTTTTTTGTCTTTGGTTCTTTTTTTTTTTACAGAGACAGAATCAGAGAGAGGGACAGATAGGGACAGACAGGAACAGAGAGAGATGAGAAGCATCAATCATTAGTTTTTTGTTGCAACACCTTAGTTGTTTATTGATTGATTTCTCATATGTGCCTTGACCATGGGCCTTCAGCAGACCGAGTAACCCCTTGCTTGAGCCAGCGACCTTGGGTCCAAGCTGGTGAGCTCTGCTCAAACCACTCTCAAGCTGGCAACCTCAGGGTCTTGAACCTGGGTCCTCTGCATCCCAGTCCGATGCTCTATCCACTGCGCCACTGCCTGGTCAGGCTGTCTTTGGTTCTTAAAACTGGAAGCTAGGTAGGGTAGAATAATTTTTTTTTCCATATTTTATTTTGTGTTTAATTCAAGCCATTTAACCTCTCTCTCTACTGGTGTAGAAACTTCTACCCAGTCCTAGCTAATGACCCATTGAAAATTATCAAATCCATTGAATAATGCTATGAAATTTCTTAACAGTCCGCCTACAATACCACCAGCCCAACTCTTCCTATTTTTCATGTTCTCGCCCCATGTTTCTGTGTCTGTACATAGCTTTCCATGATTGAATCAGAGCATGTATGTAGCTGTTCTTTTACCATCTTTTTGCATAAATGTCTCCCAGTTTCTCCTAGATATAGTTGGTTTGTAAATAACTTCTGTTGGTTTTAAGTTCATCTATTGTATCATGATTTTACTGCAGTACATTCTCTTGCTTTTGGATAAATTGTATCCAACTTTTACTGTGAAAATACTGCTCACAGTTTCATATATGTAGCATTTTTGTTTGATTTTATTATTTTTCTTGGCTAGAAATGTTAAGAATGGAGTTATAGAAATAAAGTTTATAAGTATCTGTGACTTGTATTATGTTTAGCCAAATTCTGTTGTCCTTTTTTCAAAAGAGCTTCAACAACACTCAAAACTAATAGCAAAAAAGTACTCCCTTTCCAAAAAAAGATTTTGTAATGATAAAGGTTTTATCAGTTTACATTTTGAAGATGAGATGACTTTTTGATCATGCATTCAAATGCTGTTAAAGCAGAAAGATTAAATTACTTTGGAAATTCCTTCTCCAGTTTACTACAATTTTATGGAGACAAATATACTATTTTTTTCATGGAAACAAAAGAATAATCTATAAGCCTAAGTACTTAACCTTTCTATGCCTTGATTTCCTTTTCTATGAAGTGGGGGTGATTTTATAATAGTGCCTCTCTGTAGGGTGTTGTGGTGATTGAGATCATTAGACCAGGCACTTAGCACAGTCCCAGGCACGTGGTAAGTGCTCAATAAACGTTAGCTGCTATTAACACGCACATATATACATTCTAGTGATTGTAGACTTTTTAAAAAATGGGATTCTACCAGAATGTGGATATTTATGGTAGTCACCTGCTTGGCCGAGATCTATCTCAGGAGTTTACATTTCACTGTCGAATTTTATTGTGTCCATGAAGAACTTTATTGTGTCCATAGACCTGTAGCAATTCTTTGCCTTGGTAACTATGAATCAGTTCGACTGCAGGAAGACATTTTGACGTGCTGATTTTGCTGGCAGGATTAAAGGTCCTGTCAGTAAACAGCTGCCTCTGTGACTGTGATAAGCCCTTTCTCTGTGCACTCGAGGTACACTCCCAGCACTCCCCAGCAGTGTCTAGATTCTCTAGGGGGCCTCTGACACCATTGCATGCACAGACATGCTCTGTGCCAGCAGCTGCACTGTCGTGGTGAGACCCAGGGAGATAGAAGACGAAAGTCAGCAGTTTTCAATCTGGTGTAGAGAGAGAAATCCAAGAAGGAAGACTGGAGGAAGGCAATTTTTATTACTATTTAAAAGGTTTTAATCTTCAGTTTGAATACTTCTTTTATTTGCTCCTTCAGCATGGAGATGTCTGAATAAATGAAGCCTGCATATAAAAATGCATTGTTGGGAGTTCTGTTAGCATGAATTGCTAATAACAGTGGTTTGAGTGTAAGCACTTTAGAAGCCATCATCCGTTCGGTCTGCACTGAACTTTTTGACACTGTCATGCAGAATTCTGGCGATGATGAGGAAGTGGAGCTAACCCTCCCAGTTCTGTGCTTTGGCAAGGCTCTGCGGCCTAGCAATGGGAGGAGCAGGCAGCTGCATGGTGCCTCTTAACATTGAGATATGTGCTCTTTTTACATCTTACCTCCTAATCAGCCTTTGGGATTATGCTCCTGGTGTCGTACTAACATCGGAGTTGGCACAAACTGAGGGGAGCTAATTCTCCCACTCTCCTTTCCCTGCAGATGACCCCAGCCCTAGACTCAGTGCGCAAGCTCAGGCCGCCGAGGATATCCTGGACAAGTACAGGAATGCCATCAAACGAACCAGCCCCGGTGAGGGCGCAATGGCAAACTACGAAAGTGCAGGTGACGATCCTAAGGACTTGAGTAGTAACAGTTGTATCACAGCGGTAAAGGTGACTGGAATGAAAAGTAGTCTTGTAATAGCTACTTTTGAATAGCTGTCAGAAAAATATGGTACACTTCCCAAGATGAATGAAGAGGCAACAACAGTTTAGAAAAGCATGCCTGTACACTGTGTGCCTTTATGTGCTTAGCATACGTGCGGTGTCTGGGGAAGACTCAGCGCTGGGGAGAAGTGAGCTCTGCGCACTTTTTATTTGGAAAAGTTCTAAAGTAACAGAAAAGTTGAAAAAATAAAACAATGCAGGTCCATATTCCCTGTCTAGACTTACAGTTAACGTTTCCCCACATTTCTTTCTCTGTCGTTTTCCCTAAAGCACTTGAAATTATCTCCTAAGAATAAAGATATTTTTCCTGTATAAACACAGTATCTTTATTATAGTTATTATATAACTTTTATTCCCTTTGATTTTTCTACATGCACCTCTTATCTGAATCGATCATTTAAAAACATGAAAATGACTGTGGAACCACAGATCTGTCCTGACTCCACCCCTGCCCGTTCCTGGGCAGTGGGAGGACCCGGGGGCAGGGAATGGAGACCTGCGCGCCCTGCTCTCAACCCCCGCGGGCGGGCGGGCGGGCGGGCGGGCGGCCACGGGCTCTGCGGCTCTCTGCTGAGGGCCAGGATCCCACGGCCGTGAAGAAGGGTGCTGTGTAAAGTGATGTGTGAGGCCCTTCTCAGTTCTGTGGGTCAGTGATTCTGATCGCAGAGTATTATCTTTATTAAATTAACATAGACTTTCATGGTTTTCAGTTAGGCTTGGTATAGGAAGTAAAACCATTCTCTTCTCAACAAGTTGTCTCTTGATACATTGTTGTTGCCATCAATAACTTGTTGGAATATTTGAACTGTTTTTCAAAGACTTCTCATTGTAAAGCACAATGCTAATTTATTGCCGAGTTGCTCAGAATGGCTCCTGGTGCCAGAGAGCTCCCGATTCACCCTCTTCTCCTCTGCGGGCTGGGTTTTGTTTAGAGGTGATGGGCGATGGTGAAAGCGCACACGACTCTCCTCGTGACGAGGCCCTGCAGAACATCTCCGCCGATGACCTCCCGGACTCCGCGAGCCAGGCCGCCCACCCACAGGACTCGGCCTTCTCCTACAGGTACTTCCTGCATCAGACAGAGGACTGGGGCGGTGGACTTGTCCTCACCACTGCCATCACCTCGAGTCAAGTAATTCACCAAGTTACTTACTAAACGTATAAAGCAGAGATACAAAGGAGCTATTTACTGAGAAGACTGTGCTTCCCGTGTGACGCCATATATCAAAGACATATATTTAGGGATAAAAGAAAACCTCATAAGCTCCTAGCCAAGTGGCAGTGCCTCTGCCCAGCAGAGCTCCTAGCCCTGAGGAATGCTGGGGAAGGAGGAGCTAGGAGGCAGGGTCAGCTGCGGAGTTGTTGACTGGCCCTGGGGACCTCACTTTGTCACCCTCCTCACTCCCTGGACTCAGCAGTCACTAGTACATAGCCAGTGTTGTTTCATAGTTAGCCTTCCCTCCAGTTAGTTGTTTTTTGGGGTTTTTTTTGTATTTTTCTGAAGTTGGAAATGGGAGGCAGTCAGACAGACTCCCACATGCGCCCGACCGGGATCCACCTGGCATACCCACCAGGGGGCGATGCTCTGCCCATCTGGGGCATTGCTCTGTTGCAACCGGGGCCATTCTAGCACCTGAGGCAGAGGCCATGGAGCCATCCTCAGCACCCGGGCCAACTTTGCTCCAATGGAGCCTTGGCTGTGGGAGGGGAAGAGAGAGACAGAGAGGAAGGAGAGGGGGAGGGGTGGAGAAGCAAATGGGCGCTTCTCCTGTGTGCCCTGACTGGGAATCGAACCCAGGACTCCTTCACGCCAGGCTGATGCTCTACCACTGAGCCAAACGGCCAAGGGCCCTCCAGTTAGTTTAAAGAAAACTCTAAGCAGTATATCATTATATGTGCGAATATTACAAAGCCTTATAATTTTTTTCCTATAGTAATTTGGGGGGAGTGGCAAATAGAATTTTTATTTTTCGGCCATGACTTTACTATTATATATTTTATGAGTCTTTGCAAAGTGGGTGACTAACACATTTGATGGGCTTGGTCTGTAAAGTCCTTGTTCTGTAGGAAGCAGACTGTGAGGGAAGGACGCAGACTCATTCAGGGGAGGGACTTTGGCCTGTTTTCTGAGGCGTTTCAGCTCCTTTCTTGGATGGCAACTTTAGACCCTCTGAAGCAGCTCTGGTCCGTGCCCTGCAGGACCAGAAGGAGCCCCAGCCACTAGCAGATGAAAGAATGTCAATGGCATCTCTCAGTGAGAAGAGCAGCACTGTTGTGGCGGGCCACACCTAACTGAGGGCGCTACCCTGGGGGGAGGGGCTCTCGGTCATTGGGAGAGGAAAGGAAACGGGTTGGCTCAGCACAAGATGATTTCTAGTGATAGGGCAACAAGAAAGGGCCTCTTGCCAGGTTGCGGGCTTGTCTGGGGGCAGGGTCAACACTTCCCAAGGGCGGTGGCAGCCTCCTGAGTTTGGGAGGTGCCTCCCAACAGTCCTTCTTTCTGACTCTCACAGTGCCTGTGCTAGGTCTCGGCACGTGCTGGGAGGCCAGCCTGATTCTGCTGCCTTTACAGAGTGGTCTTTGCTCTAAACACATTTACAACCTTGCTCCCTGGGTAACTGGAAAGCCTGTTTATCTAAGTGAGGTGGCCGTAAGTTTAAAATGACCTTTTATTGATGAGCACTTGAATCATTTGAGTCCTGAGGTAGCGTGTAAATTTACATAGTAAATATTCATAAAATGTGACCATATCTGGATATAGACATTAGTGAATTTTCAACTCATTTTTCAGAGATGCAAAAAAGAAACTGAGGCTTGCCCTTTGCTCTGCGGATTCAGTTGCTTTCCCTGTGCTAACCCATTCGACCAGGAATGGTTTACCAGACCACACGGACCCAGAAGGTAGGTTGCTACATGGATCATTGATTTTCCCTGTATCTGGAGGTTAAGGCGTATGAAATTGCCAGGCTTGAGCTGTATTTACGCTTTACAGCCATTCCACACGGCTCAGCCTCATATACATAAGTTGGGCTCAGTTAAGGGCACTTTGGTGACTGCTGGTTCACCCAGGTGTTCCCTAACAGTGGTGTTCTGCTTAATTCCGCTGCCACGTGGTAAACAGAATTGATGTCCCCACGGCTGAGGGTCGCTTAGGTTAAGCCCATGGATTTTCTCAACAGTAACAATTCTTATTTTGTTTTTCAGACAATGAAATTGTATGCTTCTTAAAAGTTCAGATAGCGGAAGCAATTAACTTACAAGATAAGAACTTAATGGCTCAACTGCAAGAAACGATGCGCTGTGTGTGCCGCTTTGATAACAGGACCTGCAGGAAGCTGCTGGCCTCCATCGCCGAGGATTACAGGTGGCGCACC
The DNA here is from genome assembly GCF_036850995.1 of Saccopteryx leptura. NCBI lineage: Eukaryota > Metazoa > Chordata > Mammalia > Chiroptera > Emballonuridae > Saccopteryx > Saccopteryx leptura. The sequence goes on along the minus strand of NC_089504.1, from coordinate 10,251,801 downwards.
CAGCCCTTCGCTGCTAGACCTGCTTGCAGCAGCACTTTCTTCTCGGCCCTTATTTCGGAAATGAATCTAGGCTGACTACAAAGTGCTTGGCTGTGTCTACCTGCATGTAGATTCCCGAGGACTGCGGTTGTCTATTTAGTCTGGAAATGTAGTTATCAATGAGCAGCTCTTACAGACAGAGATGTACTGTTGACTTAAGCATTGCACTAAAGAGCTTTAGCAGAGGTGAGGCCAGGGTAATAACTAGGGTATCACTGTCCCGTTTTTAGGGTGATAGGGAAGACTGCTTCCCTGGCCCAGGGAGGCAAGAGAGGCCAAGGAATTGCCACCCATATGGCCAGTCCCTTGCTAACAGTTAGGGAGAAAAACATAATTGGGATGGTTAGGAGGTGAAGAGGCTTTGAGGCTTAGGGCACGGGGGCGCTAATGATTGTTACATTTAGACTGGGTACAGATAATTGGAGGTATGTTTAATGATCTAGTTGTATAGTAATTGCATTTTGTTATTTTGGTTTTCTGTAGCAGTCAACTTCCTATTAGGTATGAGGTCCTACAAACAAGAGACAGAGACAGGAAGGGAGAGAGATAAGAAGCGTCAACTCATAGTTGCATCACTTTAGTTGTTTATTGCTTCTTATACACACCCTTGACCAAAGGGCAGGGGGCTCCAACCGAGCCAGTGACCCCTAGCTCAATCCAGTGATCTTGGGCTCAAGCCAGCGACCACGAGGTCCTGTCATGGTCCCACACTAAAACCTGCAACCTCAGGGTTTAAACCTGGGGCCTCAGCATCCCAGGCTTTCTCTCTGTTCACTGTGCCACTGACCGTCAGGCAGGATGTTCTGTTTCTCGAGCTGGAAGTCTGACGTGCTTATTTGTAAAACCAAAATCTAGGAAGTAATTTTTTTTTTTTAAGAAAAATGCGGCCTCAGTCTCCAAAGATAGTGTGCATTGTATTTATATATATCTCACCTGCAAAGCCTGTTTCCTTTCAGGAAAAGAGCCCCCTACATCGCTTACCTCACGCGCTGCCGACAAGGACTGCAGACCACGCAGGCTCACCTGGAACGGCTGCTGCAGAGGGTTCTGCGGGACAAGGAGGTGGCCAATCGCTACTTCACCACCGTCTGTGTGAGGCTGCTGCTGGAGAGCAAGGAGAAGAAGATCAGGGAGTTCATTCAAGGTAACTGAAGGTCGGGCGGGGGGGGGGGGGCTCGGACGTCTCTCTTTTGATTTGTTTGAGTACCTACATGTCCAAAAGCAGGTCTTTAAATTCCCAGTTATTTATGGATTTGTAATCATTTAACCTTCCTTGATGTCAAACAATACATTTTATTTTTATTGCATTGGATATATATATTTAAAAATTGATAAAATTGGTAAATTTTTGAATCTACACAATTTTTCTCATTTTTTCAACCAAAGCATATCATTTTATAACACATGCCTTGCTCTTAAACCTTTATATTTTTTACCTTTCTCCTGATTTTTTAATGATTTGGCTGCATATTCTCCTAAAATAAACTATGCCCAGACACTGTTGGCTTTCTTTTTTTTTTTTTCTAATTTTTTAAAATTGATTTTAGAGAGGAAGAGAGAGCGGGAAACATCGATTTATTGTTTCACTTATTTATGCATCATTGGTTGATTCTTTTTTTTTTTTTTTTTTGTATTTTTCTGAAGCTGGAAACGGGGAAAGACAGACAGACTCCTGCATGTGCCCGACCGGGATCCACCCGGCACGCCCACCAGGGGCGACGCTCTGCCCACCAGGGGGCGATGCTCTGCCCCTCCGGGGCGTCGCTCTGCCGCGACCAGAGCCACTCTAGCGCCTGGGGCAGAGGCCAAGGAGCCATCCCCAGCGCCCGGGCCATCTTTGCTCCAATGTAGCCTTGGCTGCGGGAGGGGAAGAGAGACAGAGAGGAAGGAGGGGGGGGGGTGGAGAAGCAAATGGGCGCTTCTCCTGTGTGCCCTGGCCAGGAATCGAACCCGGGTCCCCCACACGCCAGGCCGACGCTCTACCGCTGAGCCAACCGGCCAGGGCGGTTGATTCTTGTAAGTGCCCTGACCGGGGATCAAACCCACAACCTGGGCATACTGGGACAGTGCTCTATAAGCAACTGAGCTGCCCAGGCAGTGCCAGACACTTGTGGCTTTAAAGAGCATAGTGTATCTTCATAGCTAGTGATTAATGTGATGTCTATAATTTTCTTTTTAAAATTATTCAGATAGTATATTTTTAAAATTATTATTTTGCATTGGAGACTTTCAGAAGCTCACAGCCGCTGATGATAAAACCGCTCAGGTGGAAGATTTCCTGCAGTTCCTGTACGGCGCCATGGCCCAGGACGTCATCTGGCAGAACGCAAGCGAGGAGCAGCTGCAGGACGCCCAGCTGGCCATCGAGCGGAGCGTCATGAACCGGATTTTCAAGCTTGCTTTCTACCCCAATCAGGACGGGGACATACTCCGCGACCAGTGAGTGCGCCTGTGCTTAGTGCCTGCACGCACTGCGTGGTGCTGTGTTCGCCAGCCAGCCCATGTTTTAGACAAGCTGTACATAAGTCTTGATATCTAATAGTAAGACAAATTCATGTTGCTGCTGTATTCACCCATCAGAGTTACAGTATCAAAAAGGATGCCGTTACCCTGTTTTCAGGGGTGGGAGAGTCAGGCTGACGGGCGTCTGATCGGTCTGGCCTTTTGGGGAGGGTCTGCTGTTTACTGTGCCTCAGCTCTCCTTCCCTCCCTTTCGCACACTCTTATTTCCCTGCAGATCTTGACTCAAGCGTCACTTCCTCGGGGAAACCTTGCCTGGCCTCTGTGACCAGGTTAGCTCCCCTGCCACGGCCCTCAGGCCTGTGTGCCTTTCTCAGTCGCAGGTTTACACGTGTTAGAGTCAGGGCTCTGGGCCTGGCTCTCTGACACCTGGGCCAGGTCAGCTAGTTCTGAGATGGGGGGCTGTCTGTGCATTGGGGGAGATGAGTGGCCCCCTGGGCTCTTCTCGCTAGAGCCGCAGTACCACATCAGTGTGAGACCCACCAAGGTCTCCGGACGCTGCCGGATGTCCCCCGGAGGGCGAGTCGCCGCTCTCCTTCACTGCTTTGTGTGGTCCTCGGAGGGATGCGTTTCCCCTGGGGCGGGCCGTTCCCTCAGCAGAGAGGGATGTGCTGTCCTTGCTCACCATTCTGACAGCCTCGGGTGCCGGGCTGGACTGCTAACACACGTCCATTCACTAGGAATGAAGTTATATATTTGTATGGTATGTAACTTACATCTCAGTAAAGCTGTTTTTAAAAAACTAATCCTAAAAATTAACCCTGAACAATAAATACGTGCTATGGAAGCAGCGGTTATGGGGGGCGGAGAGACTGGGGAGTTAGCAGTTTTCTTTTTCCTTACGGCTGTTTCCGCCCCGAGCACAGTGCAGTGGCCACAGCCCCCAGCTGTACCAGTGCCTTACTGTGCCAGCAATTCTCAACTGCGTCTTGTGGCTTTTGTAAGATTTTTTGAATGAAAATGTTAAGATATTGCATCTACATCTGAGAGAATTTCTTTTCCTCTGAGTGGGTGAGGAACGCTCCAGCCTCCCTGTCACTTGTTCGCAGTCTCAGAGGCGTCAGCCCCCGCCCCGCCCTGCCCGTTATACGCCGGGTGGGACCTGTTCTCTAGACTCGAGAGCACCAGCCTCTGGCTTTCAGTGTGGGGTAAGGAGTAGGCACATTCAGGCTGTACCTTCTGCAAAGAGCACCTTGGAAGCAGGCTATTCTGTCCTCTCCTCCCTGGCATCTCCGCAGCTTTCCGGTTCTATGGAGGGGAGAGCTAACACAGTGTCTGGGAAGAGCGCTAGAAGCCAGGAAAGCTGGGTTTGGCTGCGTAGCCTTAGCCAAAACCTTCAGCTGTTATAGCCAAATTATTTTCACTGTGAGATGAGGGGTTGCATGTTGAGTCCCTTCTCCATCTAAGCGTCTTTGGTTTCTGGCTCTTGATCCCCTGCCGCCTGTCAGCCTGCTCACTAATTAAGGTGTCTTAGCTGAGGGCCCCTCTCCTTCCTCCTTGGAGTGCTGTCCCAACTGGGAAAGAAAGACTTCCCTGCTCTGTGTCCCTCTAGCCCTCAGCATTTTCTATGCAGATCCTAAACGTGACTTTATTTTTTTGATGATAGAGACAGAGAGAGGGACAGAGAGACAGACATGAACAAACAGACAGGAAGGGAGAGATGAGAAGCATCAACTCTTTGTTGCGACTCCTTAGTTGTTCATTGATTGTTTTCTCATATGTGCCTTAACTCGGGGGGGGGGGGGGCTACAGCAGAACAAGTGACCCCTTGCTCAAGCCAGTGACCTTGGGCTCAAGCCAGCAACCCTGCGCTCAAGCTGGTAAGCCCGTGCTCAAACCGGACGAGCACACGCTCAAGCCAGTGACCTTGGGGTTTCGAACCTGGGTCCTCTGTGTCCCAGTCCAGTGCTCCATCCACTGTGCCACCGCCTGGTCAGGCCTAAATATAACTTTTTTGACAAGACAGAATACTACCAGCTAAGAATCTCAACTGTAATTGTAATCTGTATCTAGAAATAAGTCTAAAACATTTTAAATGTTTTCAAAACTCAATTATGACACTTTGTGTACCTTATTTTATGGCACACGATTTACATATTTGTCTTTGGGGGTTTTCAGGGTTCTTCACGAACATATTCAGAGATTGTCTAAAGTAGTGACTGCCAACCACAGAGCTCTCCAGATCCCGGAGGTAAGATGGGGTATAGCATGGCGCTGTTCTGAGCTGAAGCTCAGTGTTCCATGGGCCTGTTCCCAGTCCTTCTGGGAACAGAATACAGTGGAATACAGCTGTTTGCAATAGAAGTACTTCCCTGATTGGTGTGAAAAGGGGCCTTGGTGGCAGGCAGTGCCACGCGGGTTCCACCCACACCACGCCACGCGGGGCAGGCAGGGCCTCCAGGCACAGAAGCCACGTCCCAGAAGAGAGACTTGAACCTGAAAGTGACGCCAAGTTGCCTTTTTGTTATTGATAACAGAGCTTTAACCTGCCATACAGCTCTTGCAAAATAAGAAAATAGGAAAATTTTAAGTATTAGAGCTTTCTGGTGGTTTTATTAAAATCCCAACTAATGGAACATTGTTTAGCATAAAACTTTTGTCTGTGATTTTTAAAAATCTGTTATTTGTAGAACTCCTGTAGCAAAGGTATATATTAATTTATAAATTATTTTCTTTTAAAAGTAGCTTATTTCTGCTTTTGGAATCAACCACTACATGTAGATAAGTTCCATTCTAGCTACTTAGGAAAGATAATTGAAGTTTTATGAATTCTAGATTCTGTGTTATTGTGTGCCATTTCCTCTATTAGTGGATGTCTAGGTGGTTTTATTTTAAGGTGCAAAGCAAACTATTTAAAAGTTTAAAAGTTAAGTTTCCTCTTTAGCAGTTGGTGACGAAACTGCAGCCTGATTTTCCTGAAGGAAGGGAGAGGCAGTGAGTGACCTTCCCCTCCCGCCTCACGACGGGGAGGGGCTGTGATCACCTCTGGGTGGCCGTCCGTCACGGTCGTCTGCCGTCTGTGATCTCGCACAGGTTTATCTTCGGGAGGCCCCGTGGCCGTCTGCACAGTCAGAAATCAAGACCATAAGTGCGTACAAGACCCCCCGGGACAAAGTGCAGTGCATCCTGAGAATGTGCTCCACAATCATGAACCTCCTGAGCCTGGCCAACGAGGACTCCGTCCCTGGAGCAGACGACTTCGTCCCCGTCCTGGTGTTTGTGCTGATAAAGGTGGGCCTGGCCCTGCTCGTGAAGAGTTTGCTTGGCGTCTGAGCGGGGCGGTGCAGGGCTTCACAGGGTATTGGAGACCATGGCTCTCTCCAGCCTCAAGCCTGTGTTACCAGAAACAAAGTGGCGTCAGCTGATCTTTTAAAGCCGTGCCCAAAGATCTGCGTTGGGGTTGAGTGTATAATTATTGAGTGAAGGGAATAACTGTGCTTTTACCATCTTCTTCCACACTGAATTCTTCCTAGTCCTCGTCACGTAAGCTACCACATTTGCCAATCATCTCTCTCCTCATTTAGCCTTTTATTTTGTAATATACCATATTATTTTTTAAAGTACTGACATATTTTATTTGTTTTTGTCTTTAAAATTGAAGTTTCTTTATGTAAACAGTTTATTTTGAACATTTGGGCAGGACCGTGTGGTCTGGGTGCGTCACTCAGTGTGTTTCCACCAGCTGAGCCTGTCTGTTGATGTCTAAAGTGTATTTGACACAGCCCTGGCAGGAGGGCTCAGTGGGTAGAGCATTGTCCTGGTACAGAAATGTTGCAGGTTCGATCCCCGGTCAGGGCACATACAGGAACAGGTTGATGTTTCTGTCTCTCTCTCTCTTTAAAATCGATAAATAAATTTAAAAGTATATTTGACACATATCTTACTAATTCTTAATGTTTGCAATATTTCATCATCCTGAACCCCCAGCCAGAAACCTCAGGCTCAGTGTGTGCTCAGCTTTCACGGTTCCTCCGTCGGCCTCTGCGCCTCTCTCTCCTGCTTGTGATGGGTCAGTTCAAGTTTGTTTCAAGAAACAGGCCTCGACTTGCCTTCCTAACTGTTTCACACACCTGTGTCCTTTCTCCCCCATGAAGAAGAGACAAAAGCAGATGTTACAACAGAGGCATACTGTCTTTTTCAGTTTTTTTCTTCCTCAGCTGATTCTACTTGCCTTTCCTAACCAGTTAGAACTCAATTTACCTACAGCATTTATGTCCTTATCTAACACTAGAGCCCTGGGATGCTGAGGAAGTCCGCTGGGATGGGTTCAGCCTCCTGAAGGGCCAGTGCGGTGAAATGACTCACAAGCAATGAAAGCTGTAGATCAATCAGTATTTTTCAACTACCGGTCTATGGGCCAGTCCGCCAGAAATTCTGTGCAGGTCTGGGGAACAGCCATCTTGTTGTATGAAGATTACAGACCTTAATTGAATTCGCTAATGCTCAGGGTGATTTCTTCCTTAGCAGTCCCCAAAATAATTCTGTTTTCACTGGTCCCCAAGTGCAAAAAGGTTGAAAACCACTGCTCTAGCTGGTTCAGCAAGGGCTAGAACCCAGCCTGTCTTTCTAGGATACTGGTGCTGCTCATAGCAGCTAAGCGAGGGTCTACAGAATAGTTCCAAAAGGGGGACAGGGGATTCTTTTTTTTTTAAGATTTTATTTATTGATTTTACAGAGAAAGGTGTGGGAGAGCAAAAAACATCAACTTATAGTTGCTTCACTTTAGTTGTTCATTGATTGCTTATCATATGTGCCTTGAGTGGGCAAACCCGGGGGTTCAAACTGGCGACCTCAGTGTCCCCCCTTGATGCTCCATCCACTGTGCCACCATAGGTTATGCATGAGGATTATTTTCAAAAGGGCTAGTATCTCTTCCAGAGAAAAACGTTGGAAGATGTTAAATGATTTTTGCAGAGCTATACGTCTGATTGACTTTTACTTTCCATTTCCCTAGGCAAACCCACCCTGTTTGCTGTCCACCGTCCAGTACATCAGTAGCTTTTATGCCAGCTGCCTGACCGGAGAGGAGTCCTATTGGTGGATGCAGTTCACGGCTGCAGTGGAATTCATTAAAACTATCGACGACCGCAAGTGACCAGGACCCAGGCCCGCCGGCAGCAGACCGTCAGGCGGGCAGACGCGTCTCTGAGAAGATGTCCCAGCGCCTTTGAAGGCTGGGATTGTTTTTGTATAATATTGTATAGCGTTCAGACATTTTAAAACAGATCTTTACTAAACAGATTAATGAGCTAACAAGCAGGTTCTCTTTTCTTTGTGCTCTTTTCCTGTCTGAGTTTTAACATTTTATTTCATTTTTTTGTCCCCAAGTAGAATAGTACTGCAAAAAGGGACCACATTTTTCAGGTATTTTGAAATACTAAAAAACCAAGCAAACTCTCATAGAAAATTTCTAGATCTCCATTTATGGATACCCATTCTTTCCTTTTATTTAACAAGGAAGAAAAGTATACCTCTTTTAAGATGCTGTCTAATGCTACAGACATCAGTGGAAGGAAGACACAAGTTGCACTGAGGATGATAATGGTGGTGAGTCAGCGGCATTATCTATAAATACACTCACCCAAATTGAAAAGCTAAGAAGGAAATGTAAATATAATATATATTTATATTTGATGTAATATGGACATCTTCAGATTCTAATAAACAAGGAATATTGCTGATAGTAGATTGTGGCGGACCCTCTTGTGAATGGTTTTCCTTGACAAATTTAAGCTGAGCTTAAACTAAAAACAAAAACAAAAAAATACACAGAAATATTTATTAAAATGTAATACAGTTTACTGAACTTTCTAGGTGTGGAGTTTGATGAGAGGTATAAAAATCATGACTAAGTCACCGAGACATTTCTCACTACGGATATCTTGGAGCCTGCAGTCGGCGAGATCCTTAGTCACCATCCATTACCTACAAAGGAACAGTAGCTAGCTATCTAGTACTTTATTGTGGTACTTCTCATCTGAAATACTAAGTATAGTGTAGAAACCCCAAACAGAACTCCTTACAACCTTTAATTGTAATATATTTTGATGATTATTCACATTGAATGCACAGACCAGGAATTCAGTGAATGTCATTTTTTAAAAAACTAATTTGTATTGTCTGCTTAGTGATACAAGTTTTATTAGTGATAAACTATTTTAATCAACCATACTATTCTTATGGAAAAAAAATCTATTTTGGCAGGTTTCTGTGCCTTTATTTCTCTCTTCTGAAGAAAAGTATGTGTCTCAATATTTTTTTTCAATTATATATTGATAATTAATCAAGAATGGGTTTTGGTGCCTGAGAAATTGGCCAAGGAGGGGCACCAAAGCTTCAGACGCCGGTCTTGTACATGGTCATGGTCATCACTGACTGCTTTCACTTTGTGTGTTTCCTAATCACGTCTAGCTTCTTTTATAACAGAGTTGTCCCACACCTTGAGTCCCTCGTTGCTGACAGCAGTTCCAGGCACTTCTAAGGGAACTGTGACAGACACTGCGAGCAGATGAATCAGAGGTCATCTTCTCCTTCTCTCCAAGGCCTCTGTGTCTCATTGTGTCTAAGGAAGCTGGGTTTTCTTTATGCCTCCATCTCATTCATTTATTTTAAAACACCGAAGTTGCATAGGAGTGTGGGATGTGGTTTCTGCCTTTTAGGGAGCGATCAAAATTAAACTGGTACTACAAAATGTCCTTTTGAATGTTAGGTCAAGAAATCTGTGTATCGAGCCATGTGCTTCATGGGCTGGAACTGTCCAACTTGCCTGGGTCCTACAAGGCAAATCCCGTTATAAAGACTTTCCAAGACAAACTGTCTAACGTGATTTCTGAGACCTAGAGGGAGTCCATTTTCTTCAGCATTTGATTCAATAAATGTGAAGTCAACTGAAGACTTGAAATAGTTGAAATTTATTGTTACAAGATTTCACTCGGAGGTCAGTGAGAGATGTTCTCCTCCACAATGGTTGCTAAATCTATTCCATGTTGTCCCCATGGAAATAAATAAGATGTGGACGTTGTGCGGGGCTCTTTGTGGAGCAGAGAGAGGTGTTGCATTTGGGGCACAGGGCTGCACTGGAGGCAGGAGGGAGCGCTCTGCAGGGCTCGCGCCAGCGGCTGGAGCAGGACCCCAGGGGGTTGGCGTCAGGGTCACACCTCTGAGGCCGAGACGGGCGCTTGCGTCCTGACTCTCAGGTGCTGGCAGAGACACATGGCCCTGCCATGGAAGGGGCAGTGAGGGTTCCCCTGGGAAACCTTCAGGAGCAAGGACCATGTCTGCATTAACTGTCACTGGTGCTGACTTCATTACAGGATGTATTACAGCGTTGCCTTCTGAGTTGGGCAGGGGTGGGCTGTGAGGCAGGGGATCATTTGATTCTGCTCTTCCAGGAAAGAGGCACAGCTGCTCTCTGAATGTTTCTTATTACACTAACTCTCGGTGCGTTTACAGGAGGGGTTAGTGCGGAAGTGCCATCTCCCCTGGGAAGTGCTTGGTGGCCTCCGACCATCACCTGGAACTTACAAAGACACCGACTGAAATGCGGAGAGAGCAGTGCAGTTCACTGAAATCTTGTAGAATTTGACTAACCTGATAGTTCGTATTTTGTGCCAGTGTTCTGCTTCTGGAGAAAGTGCAGTAATAGAAATACAAATTGACAATCCCTGGTCAGGACACACAAGAAATACAAATTGAACATTTTCTTGAACAGTGTCATGGTAAACATTCTTTCTCCGCTTCGGGTCAAATCTCAGTCCAACTACTGCTTTCTTTTTCTTTTTAAAAACCTGCTTATTAAAAAACAAAACAAAAATTAAAATCTGCTTATGAAAGCCTTTTTTTATACAGATGTTAAATCACTAGTAAGGGAATTAGTCTTTGTGAGGGATTTACAATTGATGTGACACGTGCTTTTGTTTTCGTGTTGTTCCCAGAAGGCTTTGTCTCACATGGACTGAATACAGTGTCCCTGAGTGCATGAGCAATGGGACTGAGCTGGCCGCGTGGGCTGAGCTGCCCGAATCCGGCTGACGGCATGGGTCCTGCATCGCTTCCCTACTGCCTGCCCCAGGAACTCCAGTTTGGGCCAGAGGCCAACTAGGTGTTTTCAATGAGTGAGGTTTTAAAAACTTTCTCTGGCCTGACCAGGCAGTGGCGCAGTGGATAGAGCATCGGACTGGGATGCAGAGGACCCGGGTTTGAGACCCTGAGATCGCCAGCTTGAGTGTGGGCTCATCTGGTTTGAGGAAAAACCCACCAGCTTGAACCCAAGGTCGCTGGCTCCAGCAGGGGGTTGCTCGGTCTGTGGAAGGCCTGTGGTCAGGGCACATATGAGAAAGCAATCTATGAACAACTAAGGTGTTGCAACGCGCAATGAAAAACTAATGATTGATGCTTCTCATCTCTCTCTGTTCCTATCTGTCTGTCCCTGTCTATCTGACTCACTCTCTGTCTCTGTAAAAAGTAAATAAATAATTAAAAAAAAAAACCTTTCTCTGATGCGACTGGGTGTGGAAAGAGAAAGTAGGGCCACACCCAGTGGTCAGGGATGGCAGAGACAGGAGACCGGTGGCGGGTTAGCTCCCACACTTGTGTCTGGGAGCTCCTCTTCCTGCCTCTCCATTCCACTTTACTTTAAGTAAAAGTCTATGTTGGCCCTCTTTTTAGTTCTTTTATATCTAGTGGATTTATTCTATATGCACTTGCCATTCTTTAGGGAAGAAATCCGAAACAATTTTGAAGTTCAAAGAATTCTTAGATCACTAGTGATAAGATAGTTAAGGTATTGTGAATGCCAAAATGCTTGAGAACTTCACCAGATTAGTACTTAATAGATATTAGAATGTTGATTGCCTGAGAAGCAGGATGAGCAGGAATAGTTTTATTACTCTTGAGAACTCAGGACAGAGAAGATACAGTTCACTTCAGTGTCCAGGTTGGTGTGGTTGAGCTGTGGAGGCACCGGTGCAGCTGCTGTCCCCCGGGCTGTGCTTAGTGAAGGTTACGTTCACGAAAAAGGAAGTAAGTTCTTGCCCCTTGGTTAATGGCAGGCAGTGTGGTGGGGGCCACATACCTTAAGATTTCATCTCTGCCAAGTTGGTACTCTGTCTTGCCTACCACACTTTTTTTTTCTTTTCTTTGTGACACAGAGAGGAACAGATAGGAACAGACAGGAACAGACAGGAAGGAAGAGATGAGAAGCATCAATTCTTGGTTGCGGCTCCTTCGTTGTTCATTGCTTGCTTTCTCATATGTGCCTTGACTGGGGAGCTACAGCAGAGTGAGGAACCCCTTGCTCAAGCCAGCGACCTTGGGCTCAAGCTGGTGAGCCTTGCTCAAACCAGAGCCCAGGCGTAAGTTGGCGACCTCCGGGTTTCGAACCTGGGTCCTCTGTGTCCCAGTCTGATGCTCTATCCACTGCGCCACAGCCTGGTCAGGCTTGCCTACCACGTTCTTCCTGTGCCTCACCTATATTAAAAAGCTTTGTACTGCCTCTCCTCTTGAAGTTGATAAAACCCGTTTACAGGCCCTGGCCAGTTGGCTCAGTGGTAGAGCGTCAGCCTGGCGTGCAGAAGTCCCGGGTTTGATTCCCGGCCAGGGCACACAGGAGAAGCGCCCATCTGCTTCTCCACCCCTCCCCCTCTCCTTCCTCTCTGTCTCTCTCTTCCCCTCCCGCAGCGAGGCTCCATTGGAGCAAAGATGGCCCAGGCGCTGGGGATGGCTCCTTGGCCTCTGCCCCAGGCGCTAGAGTGGCTCTGGTCGCAACAGAGCGACGCCCCCTGGTGGGCGTGCTGGGTGGATCCCGGTCGAGCGCATGCGGGAGTCTGACTGTCTCTCCCCGTTTCCAGCTTCAGAAAAATACACACACACACACAAAACCGTTTACAAGCCTCAGTGAATGAGCTTACAGTCTTGTACTAGTACAGGAGACCCACTCTGTCTCCTAATGTGATTACTAATGTGTGAACTCCTTCTGTGACACTGATTAAAAGGGGAGAGCACTTGGATTGGCTGGGTTTTATGTTTTCATCATCTACTATTTTGTATTCAGAAGCATTTCTGAAAATTTCTTTGAGTTCTAAATATTACTGATGTTCTCCATGAATTCACACTTATCTTGTCCTTCTGAACATCTAAGGATATTTGTTAAATGCAGCACAGGAAGAAAGTAGAATGATCCAGTAGTTATTAACAAGATGGTGAACATTTACCGTTTTAACACAGATCCTTGCTGACCCCTATAGTTGGTAGCTATTCATCAGCCTGAGTTCTGAGCGCACAGCTTCTAATTACGGGTTTTCCTGAAGCCTTGATTCTTTTCAGCTGAGGGGAGCTGCTTTCGACAAGGAGCCGCTGTGGCCAGGAGCTCCCTCCGCAGGCCTCCCTGGCTCAGCGAAAGGTGCTTCCCCTATACTGATTGCATTTCATTTAGAAGAAAACCTTTAGAAATTCACTTAGGGCTGTTTTCCTTCAGTCTGTTCAGTATTAAAATTAATGTTATATATCGCTTCTCGGCCTTTTGGCTAAGATCAAGTGTAGAATCTGTTCTTATCAATTTAATAAAATTAATGTTATAACTTGCCTAGAACTGAATATAGAATACAACTTTTCTTGCCAACTTGGAATCGCCTCTGTCTCTTGGAGTCCTGTTTATGTGTACCCACTCAACCCTCTCTGCAAGTAAGTGGCTCTGTAGCTTTTCCTGGAGGAAGCCGAGCTGGGGACAGTGTTTACCTTGGCCTCCCTTCAGGGTTGCCTGTGAACTGTGCCATGATCCTAGAAAGTGAGATCAGGTCAGAAGCTCCTCTTGCGTGTAAAGGTGTCCTCTACCTCGAGACTTAAGTATTCATTGAAGAACTTTCTCTTCAGTCATTTTGCTCCAAAAGAGTCCTTTTCCATCTTTACAGAGTAACAAAATGCAGCACATAGGCTTTTAAAAATATTGACCAGAGAGGTTATGGGGATCCAGAAAATATCTTGTCATTTTGCACTAATGGAAATCCTGACCTGCGGTGGTGCAGTGGATAGTGTCGACTTGGAACACTGAGGTCGCCAGTTCAAAACCCCAGGCTTGCCCACTCAAGGCACATACAAGAGGCAACTACTATGAGTTGATGCTTCTCACTCTTCCCCTGCCCTTTTTTGCTCTCTCTTGCTAAAATCAATAAAGAAAATCTTTAAAAAAAAAAGGCCTGACCTGTGGTGGCGCAGTGGATAAAGCGTCGACCTGGAACACTGAGGTCACTGGTTCGAAACCTGGTCAAGGCACATATGGAAGCTGATGCTTCCTGCTGCTCCTCCGTTCTCTCCCTCCTCTCTAAAAAATCAATAAATAGTCTGACCAGGCGGTGGCACAGTGGATAGAGCGTCGGACTGGGATGCTGAGGACCAGGTTCGAGACCCTGAGGTTGCCAGCTTGAACGCGGGCTCATCTGGTTTGAGCAAAAGCCCACCAGCTTGAACCCAAGGTCACTGGCTCCAGCAAGGGGTTACTTGGTCTACTGAAGGCCCACGGTCAAGGCACATATGAGAAAGCAATCAATGAACAACTAAGATGTTGCAACACTCAACAAAAAACTAATGATTGAGGCTTCTTATCTCTCTCCGTTCCTGTCCCTATTTATCCTTCTCTCTGACTCACTGTCTCTGTAAAAAAAAAATAAATAAATAAAAAATCAATAAATAAAATCTTTTAAAAAAAGGTTCTGGCTGGATAGCTCAGTTGGTTAGAACTTTGTGCCAAAACAGAGGTTACCGGTTCAATCCCCGGTGAGGGCACATACAGGAACAGATTGATGTTCCTGTCTCTCTCCCTCTCCCTTCCTCTCTCACTAAAATCAATCAATAACGATTTTTAAATGTAAATAAAGATGATAGAGTAATGGTGGCGTGAGAGATACCCTTGATCTCGCCCAATGATATTTCATTGAGCAGCTATAAGGCAGCGAATGGGCTCGAGGGCACACCTGAAAAGACCCACGTGTGGGGCAGGTGGTAAGACGCGCTGGGGGTCCGCTCTGGAAAGGAGAGAAACCCAGGATGGCTGGGTCTCCTGCTGGGCAGAGCGGGAGAAACAACCAACTCCGTGGAGGAGAGTCACAGCCAGTCTGCTGGTGGTCTGCCTGCAGCCTGCGCGGGCAGAGACAGAGGAAGCTCAGGTGCGGGCCCCCAGCCTCCCAGATCCCGCCTCCCTCCCCTCCTGGGGACCGACAGTGGCAGAGACCTACCCCACAGCTAGTTCTCCAGAGCCTCTCCCTCCACTGAAGAACCGAGCGAGGTGCTCCGTGTCTGGTCCACCGGTCTGGTGAGACATGGGGAGGAGGGCCCTGAGGCCCGAGCTGAGCTCACAAACAGCTAAAGCCTGCACGCCCTCGCAACATGACCCACCCACCATCCTGACTGCGCCCCGCCTACAACATTGCAGTAGCATCTCAGCTGAGGGCAGCCCAGATTTTCAAAGCTAAAATGTGTAACACAGCAACACCTACTGGAAGAAAACAGGAAAATCTCTTAAAACTGAAATCTGCCTGACCGGTGGTGGTGCAGTGGGATAAAGCTTCAACCTGGAATGCTGAGGTCGCCTGTTCGATACCCTGGGCTTGCCTGGTCAAGGCACATATGGGAGTTGATGCTTCCTGCTCCTCCCTTTATCTCTCTCTCTCTCTCTCTCCTCTCTGAAAATTGAATAAATAAAATCTTTTAAAAAAAAACAAAAAACTGAAATCTTTCCTCTCTGCTCCTCTCCTCTCCTCTCCCCTCCCCTCCCTTCCCCTCCCCTCCCCTCCCCTCCCCTCCCCTCCCCTCCCCTCTCTCTTTTCCTTTTTTTAAGTGAGAAGAGGGGAGATAGACAGAATCCCGCATGTGATCAACCAGGATCCACCTGGCAAACTCATGTCTGGGGCTGATGCTTGAATCAACTGAGCTATTTTTAGCACCCGAGGCTGATGCTAGGACCAACAAGCTATCCTCAGCAACCAGGGCTGACAGTTGAATCAAGCCACTGGCTATGGGAGAGGAAGAGGGAGAGAAGGGGGAGAGAGGGGGGCAGAGAAGCAGATGGTTGTTTCTCATGTGTGCCCTGACCAGGAATAGAACCTGGGACATTCATATGCCTGGCTGACACTCTATCCACTGAGCCAACTGCCCAGGACCTTTTTTTTTTTAATGAATTTTATTTTCTTTATATTTTGAGAGAGAGAGACAAGAAAGGAGAGAGATGAGAAGCATCAACTCATACTTGCAGCACTTTTAGCTGTTCATTGATTGCTTCTTATATGTGCCTTGATGGGGATGGGGGGGTGCTCCAGCTGAGCCAATGGCCTCTTGCTCAAGACAATGACCTTGGGCTCAAACTAGTGACCTTAGGCTTCTGGCCAGTGACATTGGGGCTCAAACCAGTGTCCATGGGGTCGTGTCTATGATCCCACACTCAATCTGGTGACCCTGTGCTCAAGCTGGTGAGCCTGCACTTAAGTCAGTGACTCCATGCTCCAACCAGCAGCCTCAGAACTTCGAACCTGGGTCCTCAGCATCCCAGGTCGATGCTCTATCCACTCCACTACCACCCAGTCAGTCTAAACTTCATTTTCTTAAGTTTTATAGCTTTTATTCTTATTTTTTGTGGGTGTTCTGTATGTGATTGTTTTTTGTTTGTTTGTTTGTTTGTATTTTTCTGAAGTTGGAAACGGGGAGGCAGTCAGACAGACTCCCGCATGCGCCCGACCGGGATCCACCCGGCACGCCCACCAAGGGGCGATGCTCTGCCCATCTGGGGCGTTGCTCTGTTGCAACCAGGGCCATTCTAGCGCCTGAGGCAGAGGCCATGGAGCCATCCTCAGCGCCCAGGGCCAACTTTGCTCCAATGAAGCCTTGGCTGTGGGAGGGGAAGAGAGAGACAGAGAAGAAGGAGAGGGGGAGGGGTGGAGAAGCAGATGGGCGCTTCTCCTGTGTGCCCTGGCCGAAAATCGAACCTGGGACTTCTGCACGCCAGGCCGATGCTCTACCACTGAGCCAACCGGCCAGGGCTGTTTTTTGTTTTTGCTCTTTGTTTTTTGTGGGTTTTTTTTTTTTTTTTTACTTTTCATTATCTTAAAATTTTTTTCAATGTTTCATTGTATTTTTTATTTTACTTTATTTTTTAGTTGTTTTTTGTTAGGTTTCTTAACAATACCACTCTCAAATGCCATCAAGGAAGAAGAAAACAAATATTATGGCTACACAAGAAAGGACATAGTTCAGAAAGAAAATGAAAAATCTCCAGACAGCAAAAGCAAGGTTTCACATGGAAACCTTGGAATTAAACGATAGAAAATTCAAAATTGGAGTGCTGAAAATACTCAATGAGATGTGAGAAAACACTTATAGGCAATTTAATGAGCTCAAAAAACAAATTAGTGAACAAAATGAGTACTTCACCAAGGAGACTGGAACATTAAAAACAGAGATGAAGAACACAGTACATCAAGGGTCAGGAACCAATGGCTCATGAGCCAGATGTGGCTCTTTTGATGGCTGCATATGGCTCGCAGACAAATCTTTAATAATAATAAAAAATAACGTTAAAAATATAAAACATTCTCATGTATTACAATTCATTCATTTCCTACCGCTCATGTTCATGGTTGCGGGTGGTTGGAGCCAATCACAGCTGTCCTTCGGGACAACACCAAATTTTTATTGGGTAATGCCTAACGTACACGGGTTGATGTATGGCTCTCATGGAATTACATTTTAAAATATGTGGCGTTCATGGCTCTCTCAGCCAAAAAGATTCCCAACCCCTGCAGTACATGAATTGAAAACTGAGGTAGCGGCCCAGGTAGGTGGTTCAGTAGTAGAGCCTTGGTCTGGTGTATGGACGTCCTGGGTTTGATTCCCCAGTCAGGGCACACAGAGAAAGGACCATCTGCTTCTTCCCCTTTCCTCTCCCCCTTCTCTCCCTCTTCCGCTCCCACAGCCAGGGGCTCAACTGGTTAGAGTGTAGGCACTGAGGATAGCTAGGTTGGTCCCAGTGGGTCAGCCTCAGGCACTAAAAATAGCTTGGTTGATTCCAGCATGAATCCCTGATGGGGTTGCCAGGTGGATCCCTGTTGGGGTGCGTGCAGGAGTCTGCCTCACTATCTCCCCTCCTCTCACCTAAAGAAGAAAAAAAATCTCTTGCCCTCATGGGAAGCTTAGTTGGTAAGACTAGAGCATCGTCCCAATATGCTAAGGTTGTGGGTTGTCTGGTCAGAACACCTAACAAGAGTCAACCAATGAATGCATAGACGAGCAGAACAACAAATTCCTCCCTCTCTAATGAGAGGCCTGATCCCTGTACACTTGTTTACAAAGCAGTCATCTCGCTGGAGCCGGGCTCTCCATAGGGACTGCCTGACCTAGATGGTAGGTGTCCCCGAAAGTTTGCAGAGGGCGGGTGAGAGGGTAGGCAGTAAGCCCTCCCTGCCCACCCACTCCTTTAGGGATTTCACTATCTTTTCGTCTCAAATTGGACCTCTGCTAAGACAAGGTCTCTCCTTCCCTCCCTCCACGTGATCCGTAGCCGGACTGCTTTTCATGTCCTCCAGGAAGACAGTGCACGGGGTACACTAGGTGTGTCCAGCCCCAGCCCCGCGGCTCTCCGCTAGGTGTGTGTGTGCTGGGCCCCTCCCGCAGCCGGGCCACCACCCTGCCTCATACCCTGCCTGCCTTGGAGTGAGAGGCCCGGGTCACTGACGCGGCCTCTCCCCAGGCCTGGCACCAGCCCAAGTGCGGGTGCCCTAGCCAAGTTCCTTCCGCGTGAGCCCCGGCGGCCCGCTCGGCCTGCAGGACCTGGAGGGTCAGGCTGGGGGCCCAGGACGCCCGGTCCTCAGCAGGTCCTCAAGCCTGGAGACTCCAGGACATTGGGGCCTCCGCGGCTCCTGCTGAGCTCTCCAGCCAGGTGCCGGGTCCCTGGACTCCGACTGCGGGTCTTCCCCTGGCCCAGTGGCGCAGGCTGCTCCCGGCAGGGTGGGTGGGGGACCAGGGTCAGGGTCAGGGTTAGCCCCACCTCCCCAAGGTCCAGATCCAGGCGCCACTGAAAAGTTGGTAAGGGGGTAAGGGCCCCTGCTGAGCCTTCTGGGGCCGCCCAGGGGCAGAGGAAAGCCAGGTCTCTCCCCCAGCTTCTATCGCTCACCCCTATCGGGCACACCGGAAGAGAAGAGGCTCTCGGGGACCCCACAGCGCCGGCCCCGGCTGCAGCCCAAAGCGCACTTACTAGTGTGGTTGTCTGTGTGTAACCCCACCCCCTCCCCGTCTCTTCTGCAGGCACTTGAATCCTATTCTGTGAAGTCAGGATTATTATCCCTGTTTATTTATTAGGTGGAGTCTCCTCCACCTGGTGTCCTCTGGGGACACCAGTGCCGTGTTCTGCAGGACATTCTGGGACTCGAATCCATCGCAGCTTTCCTGCCTCCCCGGGCTCATCCCCTGAGGCATCTGGAAGGTGGGGGCGGTGAAGAGGGCTGTGGCTGGAATTGGCTGTTGGCCGCATTGAACTGAGGGCTGGCCAGTTTCCCTGCAGGCCTGCTTTGCTGTTCCTTGGGTGACATCTTGTGGCCAAGATAGGTACAAACCGCTGGCTGAACTGCCTGCCAGTGAAGGCCTCTCTGGAGGAGGTCGGGATGCCTAGGAGGAAGGCAGGCTCCTGGAAACAGGAGGACCAACCAGCTCCTCTTAATCCGGCCTTTCACTGAACTTCACTAGGTCAGCTCTGGACGGACCCCCAAACTCCGCCATGTGCCCTGCTGTAGAAACACAAACACACCAGGTTCCTCTGGGGCCCCCTGTGGTGTGGCAGATAATAACCACTAGTCTGTGTCTATGACGCTTTTCTATAGCAGCCCAATGACAAGGTGATTGTTCCCATTTACAGATGAGCCCCGAGTCACATAGCCAGTGGGTAACCAAGACAGAGCTCTGACCATCTCTAATGCTAGGAAACTGTGCTGGACACAGTGCTGAGAACCATGGGAGTCCCCACACCCCATTCTCTGGGGAGGTGCTGCCAAGGGTAAAAATGTTACCACAAACATGCCTTGAGTTCTGGGACCGTTTCCATATGCCAGGCCCAGATCTGAATCGTTTACACACATTACCTCCCACGATCCTCCCCTGGGAGCTTGGTGTCAGGATGGATCCCACTGTATAGATGAGGAGTCTGAGGCTCAGAGAGGTGAAGTAGTTCCACCAAAGCCACACAGAAAATGCATGGCAGAGCAGGATCTGATCCCGGTCCGAAAGATAACGAGTCCTTCTTTTCAGTTGCAATGGGATCTCTGGCCCTTCTGCAAAAATATCAGCCCCCCAGGGTTGCGGGGGTCATGGGAGTGGAAGGAGCTTTGCAAACTGTAGAGGGCAGTGCCCATAACGGCTCTCGTTGTTATCCTGAGCCTGGCATGCACTTCCTTCTGCACATGTGAGCCCCCTGAGGGCAGGGCTGGACACCTGCCGCCTCCCCAGTGCCCAGCATGTAACTTGGCACATATTGGGCATCAACAGATCAGACCAAATTTACTTCCCCACTTCCTCACCATGGCCCACATGCCCT
Source organism: Saccopteryx leptura (assembly GCF_036850995.1). NCBI lineage: Eukaryota > Metazoa > Chordata > Mammalia > Chiroptera > Emballonuridae > Saccopteryx > Saccopteryx leptura. Next base: position 10,231,676 of record NC_089504.1, on the reverse strand, counting down.
TCCTAGTGCCAAGGCCACGGCAAGGCCAGACGGACAGTCTCTACCTCCTGATCCGCCTCATTCAGAAGAAGGGGTGACCTTCTCTTCCGCCTTTGTTGTAATTGGCTGGCACCTGGACTCCCACAGGGGTCCGGGGGGAGAGGGCCTGGTTGCTGGAGATCCCTCCCGGACCCCACAAAAAAGCAGCAGGGCAGGCAGAATATAAATGTGGCTGGGAACGCGGAGGAACAGATGAGGGAGAGCCTCCAGGTGACTGGGTGGAGAGGCCCCACCAGGGCAGCCGCCTCCTCTCTGCGCACAGATTGAGCCCATGATGAAGATGAATGGAAACCCCTTTGCTGGCAAACGTGGAGGCAGTCAAGACGGCTACCTGTGCCGACGGGCCCTCCCACCAGCTCGGAGCCGGGAAATGTTAGGATTCGGAATTCAGCCGCGGCCACATGGTTAGCACAAAAACCAGACAAAACTCGTGATAAGCAGCCCCAATTACAGGATAAATGATACGGAGTGCCCGAGAGCTTGGCAGGAATCAGTGGGCTCACACAGCAGGTACCAGGCAGCCCCTGCACACAGATGACAGCTTGCACAAAAGAAAGGCAGCCCAGATTGGTGGGGACCCCTGTCCCCAGCTGTGGGCCCCTCAGTGAGGTGGCAGTAATGACCAGAAGCTTTTCCTACGAGCAGCTGTGGGATTTTTCAAGGCTAGTTGTGAGGGGAGATGGGAGATCGTTTGGTTGGTTTAAAAGCATTTTCTGATGAAAACAAAACGAACGTGCAGCTTCCAAATCCCACATTGGGAGGCGGTCGTGATGAGGACACTGTGTCTTCATCTTTCCAGGCCGAAAAATCCCAATTTTTCTCAATATGTCCACTGCGGAGCAATATGTGATCATTCGGCCACAGGCGCCATGGACCAGAAAGAAAGGTTTGCTGAGCGAATTAATATTGTCGACAAGATTGCAGGGGGCATGTTTAACTCACTTCAGGTGCTCTAGAAGCAGTCGCACAATGGATAAGCTAATTACAAATCATGCCTATTTATTCATTAAACAGGGCCTGGGGGAAATTCAAAGAGGCAACACTGTCTTAACTTCATTCAATTTGCAGTCTGTGATTAAACGGAGCACAGCTGCAAGGCTCCAGAAATGTTCTCTCATATCTGCCTTTTTCCTGCTTCACACTGACCTCTTCTCAAGGGGCTGCTTCTGGCCCCACCCCGGGTCTTGTCAGCCTTCTTCAGCCCCTTGGATACTCACCGGCTTGTGACTTTGGGCTAGCGCCTCCACCAGCCCACGGCTCAGTTTCCTTATCTGTAAAGTGGGTTCATGCAAACCTCTGGCTGTTCTTGAGAGTAATGGGCCGAATGAAGCTGTGGTTGTTCCAGAATCTGGCCACAGAGGGACTGTGGCTAAGACAGAGGCCCCAGGGTCCCCCAGAGAGCCCTTGACAAAGAAGAGCTTTGTCCTCTGCTGCCCTGGGGGGGCGGGCACAGAGCCTGGCACTTAGAAGCTATTGTACATGCCTAGCACAGGATGGAACAGGTCTGCTGTCTCCTATCTATGACCTGAGTGTCCAGGTCCCCTCTCAGATAGGGTGACCAACTGTCTCAATTTGCCCAGGACTCTAGAGGCGTTAGCTGGGATATTGGATTTTCAGGACTCAAACTGGGACAATGCCAGGCAAACTGCGACAGTCAGTCATTCTGGAATCAGAGCCCCACAAACCTCTCCCTCTCCACACGTTCCCTAAAATAAACTAAAAATGGAACTAACTTTCTACCTCTGATCCTCGCAAATGTCTGGGAGGCTCAAGGGTTATTTATTATCCTCAATAAATTATAAGAACCAAACAGTCAACGTTGGCTTAGCATTTTCCAAATTGCAGAGAGTGCTTTTAATTTTTACAAGATGAATGTTTGGGGACTTTCCCCCCATTTATTCAGCACCCACAGACTGAGCCCCAGAGCTGAAATAGGAGGTTAGTATCCTTGTCCCTCACCCCCTGGGAGGCCACCAAGCTGGCTGCCCCTTGTATCCTGCGACCCTTAGCTCTGTGCACAGTGTCTGCCGTCCTCTCCTTCTTGTGTTCGAGACTTCCTTATCTGGAAAGCGTCCCTAGCCAGGAACTATTACAATATTAATATATTAGTTTGAACCATATGAACTTACCCTTTTTGTCGAACTCCAAACTGTTTAATATAAGCAATTTTGTAGGGTTCAACCTCACATAGTAATGGTGAAGTTCAGGCCGTGATGCAACAAATTAATCTCTCTGAGCCTCAGTTTCTCATCTGAAAAATGGGGACCTTGGTAGTTTTCATGTCCCGGTGTTGCTGTTGGAATTACATGAGGTCATCCATGGACGGCACTTCAGAAATGCCTGCTATGGCACACAGTAGGTGCTCTCTGAATTAGAGCTTTCCATGGACGGCACTTCAGAAGTGCCTGCTATGGTACACAGTAGGTGCTCTCTGAGTTAGAGCTTTCCATGGACGGCACTTCAGAAGTGCCTGCTATGGCACACAGTAGGTGCTCTCTGAGTTAGAGCTTTCCATGGATGGCACTTCAGAAGTGCCTGCTATGGCACACAGTAGGTGCTCTCTGAATTAGACCTTTCATTCTCAGCTTGTGTCTGTGCGCGTCCTTCATTGTTCAGAGTTGCCTGCGGTCAGCCACGCAATGGGTACCCAACAAACGTTGGTTGAAGGAAGGAGTGGAAGTAAATGCATCTGCCTCCCGCTGGTGTTTCCCAAATGACCTTGAACTCAGACAGTCTGCTTCCTCCTCCGACAAGCAAGGGTCTCTTCCTCGGCCCCCCCATTCCCTTGAAGGCCTCTTGGTAAAACACCCAGGTTCCCATGGCTCCTCGCAGGGGGCCTGATGGGTTCTGAGACGTGTTCCCATCCCCCCTATGGTTTCTAAAACACACAAATCATTCTGGCTGCACTTCTGTGTTTCATTACTAGGAATGCACATTTGAAAACAACAGAGGGTGAGGTTTAAAAGCAACATGCAATTTTTATTACATATATCTCCAAATCTGCCATTAGGCCCATCCCCGTGGTGTTATTGACCTTGATTCTTTCTCATTTGCATCCTGCATTTTTCATCCTTTGGAATATGGTGTTTTGGGACTTCTCCATCATTAAGTGGATTTACAGCAATTTCCCTGTGTGTTTTCTCCAAGGGATTCTGTTATGAGATGCACATTAAATCTCCATTAATACCTCATTATCCGACTGATAAGATTACCATGATAATGAGGCAGAAATTCTAATTGTTTCATTTCTTATTGTGCCTTCCATTTAATCCTTTACTCTACCTGGAAGTTGGTCATGAACTGGTGAGCACCAGGCTGAAAATGACTCCAAACAGAGAGCTGGAGGCTGGGATCCTTGTGATCAAAGGTGATTGGGGGAAAGAAAGGGGGGCGGGGCTATGTCCCAGCGAGTTTCCGGGCGGAAAGCCAGCTGGGGTGGGCCTAGGTGGATCTATAGAGCTCCTCTGCTTCAGTCGGATACACACTCACGTGCACGCACATGGACACACGTGTATCCACATACATGCACACACAGGTATGCACGTGCACACTCACACATGTGCACACAAGACACGCACACACATAGGCCTGCACCCCAATTCCAGACAGCCCGGCCTCTCGACCTCACGCTCTCTTCCCCTACCCGCCTGGACCCCCTTCCAGACCGTTCCTAGCTCTGGAGCTCTCCATGAACCTGCCTTCCAGACTGATGAGCTCATTGGACAGAGTCTGGGGCACTGAGCCCGAAGACACTGGGGGCGGAGGGACAGGGGAGGAGGTCCGGTAGAGAAAGTGGGACGAGAGGCCTCTTCAAGGGAGAGCAGTGCGGGACCCTCTGTGGGGGTGCACCCACCAGGGCATCTCCTGGAGGCTAGAAGTCCAAAATCAAAAGTCTGCTTGTCTGCTTCGGGTCCGCTCCCTCCATCCGTGGGAGAGGCGATAACCCCTCCACCCCACCCCATCACTCTCAGAGTGCATTGGACATTTTTGTTTTTTTGAGAAAGAGAGAAAGGTGGGGGCAGGGCAGGAAGCATCAACTCCTAGTAGTTGCTCTTGTGTTTTGACCGGGCAAGCTCTGGGGTTTCGAACTGGCGACCTCAGCATTCCAGGTCGACGCCTGACTCACTGGGCACCACAGGCCAGGCCCAGTGCATTGAACTCTGCATGTCTCCAGGAAATTCCCCAAAGTGGGTGCTTGGACAGCAGAAGAGACTGGCTCCCTCCTGGCCTTTATTCCGCCTTTCTGCTTGGAGAGCAGGCACCCAACCCCGCAGGAGCCCTGCCCTGGGCAGAAAGAGCGTTTCTTGAGCCTCTGGGATCTGAGGTGACCAGAGGGTGGTGGCTGCCCGGCGCAGAGGGTTTGTGGCTGGAGAGCTGCCCGTCAGTTCTGAGGCTGAGGCCAGGCCCGGCCGATCAGCTTCCACAGGCGGGGTGCTCAGCGGGGCCCGGGCATTATAAACACGCTTATCACAATGCCGTCTTGCCATGGGCATCTCAGGTTCCATGGCAAACTAGTGCTAGTTTTCCAGTTCCCTTCTGTGTTCATTTCTTAGAGGGGATGCAACAAAGTACCACAAACTGGATGGCAAAGACAGCAGACATTTATTCTCTCACGGTTTTGGAGGCTAGAAGTCCGAAACCAAGGGGTCAGTAGGGTCGCACTCCCTCTGAGCTCCTGGTGGAGGCCGGTCTTCTCCCTCTCCTCCCCTGCTGAGGGCACCAGTCATGCTGGGTCAGGGCGGCCGAACGACATCATCTTCAATAAGGCCATAGTCACAGGTACTAGGGAGCTAGGACTTCAACATATCTTTTTAGGGGATACAATTTCACCCATCATACCTTCTGAAACATGTCTGTGTAAAGTGTTAACAACAATATTAGGCAAAGACTAATACAATTGGCAGAATTTGTGAACGGACTCTCTGCTATAAAGTTTTTTTTTGTTTGTTTGTTTTTTTTAATTTTATTTATTATTTTTTTACAGGGACAGAGAGAGGGATAGACAGGGACAGACAGACAGGAACGGAGAGAGATGAGAAGCATCAATCATCAGTTTTTCGTTGGGACTCCTTAGTTGTTCATTGATTGCTTTCTCATATGTGCCTTGACCGCAGGCCTTCAGCAGACCGAGTAACCCCTTGCTCGAGCCAGCGACCTTGGGTTCAAGCTGGTGAGCTTTTTTTTTTTGGCTCAAGCCAGATGAGCCCGCGCTCAAGCTGGCAACCTCAGGGTCTCGAACTTGGGTCCTTCGGCATCCCAGTCCGACACTCTATTCACTGCGCCACCACCTGGTCAGGCTAAAGTTTTTTGTTTTTTTTTGTTTGTTTGTTTGTTTTTACAGAGTCAGAGAGAGGGATAGATAGGGACAGACAGACAGGAACGGAGAGAGATGAGAAGCATCAGTCATTAGTTTTTTGTTGTGCATTGCGACACCTTAGTTGTTCACTGATTGCTTTCTCATATGTGCCTTGACCGCGGGCCTTCAGCAGACCGAGTAACCCCTTGCTCGAGCCAGCGACCTTGGGTCCAAGCTGGTGAGCCTTGCTCAAACCAGATGAGCCCGTGCTCAAGCTGGCGACCTCGGGGTCTCGAACCTGGGTCCTCTGCATCCCAGTCCGATGCTCTATCCACTGCGCCACCGCCTGGTCAGGCTCAGCTATAAAGTTTGGGCTACACTGGGCTGGCCCAGGGCAGACGGCCGTCCCCGTCCCATTTTCCGTGGCAGTTGGAGAACCACAGGTTGGTTCTACAGGGCTGAAGAGGCTTTCTGAGAACAACAGTTCAATCTTATCATCTTCTATATTTTAATTTAAGTATTTCCATTTTTTCCTCCCAAAAGACCCATCCCTTCCTCCTTCCTGTATCCCTTTCCCCAAAGGCGATGACTTTAAACAATTTCCAGGTATACTTGCTTCATATTTGTCAATAATATGTTCATTCCACTATTTCTCAGCTCATCAACGTTAGACATTGTCTACTGACTTCTGACAATGGGACAGGAAGGTTTAGTTCTCGTTCTAGCCCGCCTCCACTTGTCCTTTCCCATGCTCACCCGGGAGACACATGGCAATATTTGTTAAATCAGCGCTCAGTCTCTGTATAAGGACTGTTGGCTTCTGAGCCACGCGGGACGTTGTTATCACATTTCCTGTCTTATATAAGTTTTGAGATCTTCATCATTTTCATTTCGTTAGGTTTTCAGGCCCTGATTGATGTTAATTCTCCTCCAATTCTCCAGCAGAACTGTGGACCCTCTGAGGTCGCAGGAACCCTGCCCCCCCCTCCCCAGTGGCAGGTGAGCTCTAATGCCCTGGGCCCAGGATGTGTTTTTACCCCTCACCCAGAGTTAGAGCGTTTTCCTGTTTGATCCCCCGGCTGCACTGGGTCTTTGCTGGTACCGGGTCTTTGCCGGTACCGGGAGGGTTTTCCTACTGGCTCTCATAAGTGTAGGGCTCTTGTTCCATAGGGCAGAGTGGAAAGGAGATGGGGGCGGGGCTTCCTGCCTTTCCTACAGTGACTCAGGAGGCCACTGCCCTGCCTCCAGGCTGCGAGGTCGGGCCTGCGCGTGGGTGGGACTCCCCTCTCTCTGCCGCTCCCAGGGGTTTTGAACCTCACATGAGCTCATGCTTCACCTTTAGCAAGTTGCCCATATTTCTAGTTCAAGTCTTCTTAGCAACTGTATGTGTCTGGGGCATCGAGTTCCTTAGAGGGTAGTTAGTTGCCCTACGACCTCAGTTCAGAAAAGTGCTGATTTTGCTAATTACTCACTTTTTTGAAAGCCTCCAGTCTGACCCGTGCTTTCCTTCAGCGCCTTCAGGGTGCCAGGCTCCCCTGGGCACCAAAGGGGACAACACAGGACAGGCCTTGTCCTCGGGGACCCCTGGCTGTCCTGGTGGATCTCATTGGAACCTCCCAGCAGCCCTGACCACTTGAATCGCTACCTCTGCTGTGCAGGGGCAGAACTTAGGCCCGGAGGGAGGGCCAGCGCTCAGCGCCGGGAGACAGTTCTGGCCTCGCCCCGACTCCTCCCCGACCCTGCCGGGAGAGAGGAACAGGGCCCCTAGCAGGAACCCACCCCATGACAGACACCTGCCTGTCAGACTTTTGACCTCCAGAGCTGTGAGACAGTAAGTTCCTGTTGTTTAAGCCACCCAGTTGGTGACACTGCCACAGCAGCCCTGGGGTACCGACATGGCCACTCCCCACACTGCTTCCCTGCGGCACTCGTGGCCCCAAGTCTGGCTCTCCTCATCTGTGTGTGGGGATGACCATCTCTGCCCAGCCCCTCCCCCCAGGGCTGTGTCCACTGTCACTGGACCGCAGCAGGAGCTGTTCGGTCGAAGTTCTCCTTCCACAGCCCTTGACTCCAGTGGCCTAAGAGTGTTTAAATAAGTGCTTCCCTAATGCATGCCGTAGACCACAGTGTCCCCATTCCTCATGACAACAGTGTCCTTAATGTGTCTAAACCACTCAGATCGCAACACGAATGCCAGATTCTCATCCCTAAGGTCCTGCAACCCAGAGCGTCCCCAGCACCTGTAGCTGTGTCGGGCAGGGCTCGGCCAGGAGGAGGAGGCCCTGTGAGCGCTGTGGGCGGTGGGTTTATTATAGGGATTGGACAGAGCTGGGGAAGGGCCAGCTGGAGGGGAATGGAGGGTTGGGGAGAGCCTCCACTGGGCAGTCTGAGAAGCCGGGTGTGTCCAGGGGCTACGGGAGCCACTGCCTCCGTGGGTTCTCAGCCAGCCTCTGGAGGTGGGCCTGGGGCTGCAGTCGGTCAGCAGGGCCAGCAGGCAGGACATAGAGCTGACTGCTCTACACTTGGGATACTCTGGGGCTGCCTGTCTCCATGTCAAACTACTGTGACCTTCAGAGACGGAAGGTCACTGCTTCACTTTGGTTTTTCAAATCTCATATGCAGAAACCATAGAGGAAGGCATTCTGGGAAATGTATTTTGGCATCAACAGCAGACCTCCTTACCTGAACCTCCCCTCCTCCTCCCAGGATGGCTTCTCCAATCCCAGCACCGCCCCCATGCCTGCCTGATGGCTCTCTGCCCCCCCCCTCCCCCCCGCCACCTCGAAGACTGTGAGCTCTGAGACACTGAGTGCTGAGCTGGGTCTGCCCGATTCATCACAGTGTGACCAGCAAGCACTTGGCACAAACTTGGAACAGAGCGGCAAATGGATGGATGAATGAATGAATGAATGAATGATGACTGCTTGGTGCCAGACCTTGTGCTGGGTGTGGGGAACCCTGAAAGTCAGATAGAGCAGAGGTTCGCTGCTGCCACAATTATTCTCTGTGGGGCCCTGGGGTGGAGGAGGTGGGCAGAGATGAGCTATTGGGTGAATGTGTTCAGGGTCCTCAGATATGCCCAGTAAGAAACTGGGAGCTCAGAGAAAGAAAGGCCATTGTCAGCCAGTGAATCATGGAAGACTTCCTGCAGGAGGCCATCTGGAGATGGTACATGTGGGGGTTTGAGCAGACAGCCCCAGCTAGGCCCTCAATGGACAGGCAGCATCAGCCATCAGATGTGCGAGTGAGTGACCTTCAGGTGATTCCAGCCCAGCCTTTGAGTTTTCCAGTCGAGGCCCAGGCAGGTGGAGCAGAGACAGTTCATCCCTGTCTGCACTCTTGACCCACAGAAATCATGAGTGGTAACAAATAATTACTGCTGTTATAAGCTACTAGATTTTGGAGTAGTTGTTACGCAGCAATAAATAGCCGATACAATCATGCACTCCTGATTGGTGTTTCCCTTCCTTATCTTATTTCTATTCCTTGCCCACCTTTTCCTGGGCTCACCTTCCAGATCCCAGCTATACTCCAGTTCTTATCTCAAGGGCTGCTTCCGGGGGACCCAGCGAGGCAACAATTATTTGGAAAAGGTACACGGAGAAAAATGACAAATAAAAATGAATTTCGTGCTTTTCTGGAGAATGAGTTTTAGAACCAGAAACTTCACTTCTTATTCAAAACATGTTTGAATTACTTACATTTTAAACAATTCTTCATTATAATTTTTAAAAGTATAAGATTTTTCCATAAAACCTGGTTCAGGTGTCATTAGGCCCAATGCTGAACAGAGTGAGTTGATTTCTGAGAAGGTGAGCTTCAGACCTTTTCTACCTGGCTGGCAACTGGGCTGGGACGTGGGGACTACTACCTCTTCTTCTTCTTCTTTTTTTTTTTTTTTTAACAGAGACAGAGAGAGGGTTAGACAGGGACAGACAGGAACGGAGAGATGAGAAGCATCAATCATTAGTTTTTCGTCGAGCATTGCAACACCTTAGTTGTTCATTGATTGCTTTCTCATATGTGCCTTGACCGCGGGCCTTCAGCAGACCGAGTAACCTCTTGCTCAAGCCAGCAACCTTGGGTCCAAGCTGGTGAGCTTTTTGCTCAAACCAGATGAGCCCGCACTCAAGCTGGCGACCTCAGGGTCTTGAACCTGGGTCCTTCCGCATCCCAGTCCGAAGCTCTATCCACTGCGCCACCGCCTGGTCAGGCACTACTACTTTTTTTTTTTTTTTTTTGTATTTTTTCTGAAGCTGGAAACGGGGAGAGACAGTCAGACAGACTCCCGCATGCGCCCGACCGGGATCCACCCGGCATGCCCACCAGGGGCGACGCTCTGCCCACCAGGGGGCGATGCTCTGCCCCTCCGGGGCGTCGCTCTAGAGCCACTCTAGCGCCTGGGGCAGAGGCCAAGGAGCCATCCCCAGCGCCCGGGCCATCTTTGCTCCAATGGAGCCTCAGCTGCGGGAGGGGAAGAGAGAGACAGAGAGGAAGGGGGGGGGGTGGAGAAGCAAATGGGCGCTTCTCCTATGTGCCCTGGCCGGGAATCAAACCCGGGTCCCCTGCACGCCAGGCCGACGCTCTACCGCTGAGCCAACTGGCCAGGGCCCCATTTAACTAGTTTTAAGCATTGAGTTGAATGGCATTAGCCACATCCCCGTCCTGGTGCAGCCATCACCACCACCATCTCCAGAACTCTTTCCTCTTCCCAAGCTGAGACTCTGGCCCCATTAACACTAACTCCCCATTCCCTCATCCCCCAGCCCCTGTCAGCCACAATTCTCCTTTCTGTCACTATCAATTTGACCACTCTAAGTACCTTATATAAGTGGAGTCATACAGTATTTATATTTCTCTGTCTGGCCTATTTCTGTTAGGGTAATGATTTCTTCAGGGGTCCCAAGATAACTCTACTGGTCACTGCTGTCCATGGTCACACTCCCTGGCCCGAGACCTGCACCCGCTCTCACAGGTGCAGCTGGTGGATGTGGCTATTGGACGTGGTGGGCAGACGAGGCTGGCCGATGTGCCTGGCCCAGACACTTGGTTACGGACACTTTGTTACGGACCAGCTCACAGTGCCTTCCCTTCTTCAGTTCCGAGCAGAATTGCTGGGTGAGGGTTAATCAACATTCAGTCATGTTTCCAAGTTTAAATGGAGCATTTGTTTAATTATGTGTAAGTAGCAATACATTGTGGCCATTATCTAAATCACTATTTTATTTCCTGGATGTGGTTTCATAATGCAGGGTTTCTGCTCCAGCCTAGCATCATTAACAGAGAAGAGTTAATGAATATAAAAGCGTAAAGGCTAATTACACTTTAATTTACAATCATGGTCTCATTTTGGGACCACATGAAATCTGTTTTGAAAACAATTAAAAAAAAAACAAACCGCTCTTGCCCTGGTAAGTGGAGGGACCCCGGCCAGGAGCCCAGCTCTGTCTGCCACGTCGTGGCTGAGCAGTATTGGCTGGCACTGATGCCCTCCCTGGCGCCATTACTGGGAGGCTGGTGAGGCCAAGTTCAGCGCCCTGTGACACTGTCTTCTGTTTCCAGCAATTTTCCTCTTGCTTTCAGTGTCTGCTCTTGTGACTGCCGGGAAGAGTTGGGGCAGCCCCATCTGGAGCACTGGTGGGCTGACCATGCTACTCTGATGTGGCCTCACACTGAGCCAAGTCCATTGGAATTATTGTTTTTTTTTGTTTTGTTTTGTTTTTCTGAAGCCGGAAACGGGGAGAGACAGCCAGACAGACTCCCGCATGCGCCCAACCGGGATCCACTCGGCACGCCCACCAGAGGCTACGCTCTGCCCACCAGGGGGCGATGCTCTGCCCCTCCGGGGGGGGGGGGTTGCTCCACCGCGACCAGAGCCACTCCAGCGCCTGGGGCAGAGGCCAAGAAGCCATCCCCAGCGCCCGGGCCATCCTCGCTCCAATGGAGCCTCGGCTGTGGGAGGGGAAGAGAGAGACAGTGAGGAAGGAGGGGGGTGGGTGGAGAAGCAAATGGGCGCCCCTCCTATGTGCCCTGGCCGGGAATCGAACCCGGGTCCCCCGCATGCCAGGCCGACGCTCCACCGCTGAGCCAACCGGCCAGGGCCGGAATTATTGTTTTTAAAAGTGGTGGTGATGGAAGTTGATGGAGGAGGAGACACTGCTATTTACTAAATTCCTACTGTGTGCCAGGCACTATGTGAGGTACTTTTACTTATATTATTTATTCCTTGAAATGGCTTAGTAATAGCAATTATTTTCCCTGAAATTTGAATTAGTCCCTCTAAAATGTTTAATGAAATCACTGCTAATTATTTTAGGTATAATAATGGTACTGTAGTTACGTAGAAAAATGTTCTTATTCTTAGGAGATGAAAAGAAGTTTGGGGGTAAAGGGTTATGATGTCTGTCACTCACAAATGGCTCAGAAAAGTTGTATATTTATATACATGAAATAAAATATAACATATTATGGTATATACAATAGAGACAGATACACAGAGTGAGACAGAGACAGAGGAGAGAGATACAGAGCCAGCAACGAAGAGAAAATGGCAAATTGTGACTCACTATTGAATCCAGATGGAGGGTATACAAGTGTTCATTGTGCAATTTTCCAACTTTCCTGTTTTGAAAATTTTTATACTAAAAATTGGGAAAAGATCTTGTTCCCACCAGCTGCTGTGATTATACCTTCTGTTCTTGTTAAACTCTTCTCTCCCAGTTAAGGTCAAAGGTCCATTTAACGAAGCCCAGCCTTCGTATGATTTTGCATTATGGATTACTGGAGTCTGGGATAATAATTAATCAGACAAATATGTAAAATGCAAAAAAGCAAAATAGTCACAGAAGTGATGACCCACGGTGGGGCCCAGTCACCTTTTGCTTCTAAAACCTTCCATTCTGTCTCTCCATGTAAAGAAACATCATTTAAGAAAATCCCACCAGCTGTTGCCCATTTATGTTCGAGGGGGCAGAATAGGGGCCCAACAGTCTTGACGGATGCACTGTAGTTTAAACAAAGCCACCTCTAGGAATATATCCTCAGGAAACACGGGTGGGGGAGGGAGAAGGACCGCTAGTAGCAGCACCATTTCTGTTAAAATTAGCAGTAGAGACATTCGATATGGAAAAATCTGAAGTGTCAAACATTTATAATTCAAACCATATTTTAAGATTTCTGCACTTCTACACAGGATTTGCAGGGTCTGTCTAGCTCAAGTTCCACGCGCAGGGCTCCCCATCCATGGAGGCAGAAGGGTGGGCAGCCAGGTGACTCCGCCCCCCTACCCATCGTTGATTGGATGGAGGAACCCAAGCTGAGCCAATCAGAATTCCTTTTCCGCAGGAATTTGGAAAAGAGACTGAGGAATCCCAGACTCAGTTTGAATCTGGAAGCTGTCAGGGGCCACCTTCTGCCACGTGGGCGGAGGAGGAACAGATATGCCTCGGAAAAGTGGAGCAGGCATGCGGAGAGAAGCAGGAGACAGCGGAGAAGAACTGAGGAGACCCCAAAACCCTTTCCTGATTCTGGTTCCAGGCCGTGGTCTTTCTTACCCTTGGAACTCAGGAGACACCCCTTGAGTGTTTTGTTAAATTTTCCTTTTTCATGTTTAATCTGGTTTGAGTGAGTTTTTGTTACAATCAAAATAGTTCTAATGTACTGAACATGTATTATTTTAATAATATGAAGGAAAAGAATAGGCATGACAGCCACTTACTGACTAGGCTGGGCACCTGTGCTGCGCCGTGCCTGGGCCGTGCAAACGCCCTCAGATCCATCAGCCCCTGGTTGTGCCTGCTCTGCCTTGCATTGCAGGGCCTTCTCTGCAGTTGCGTTTCCCAGGCCCCTCAAATGGCCAGTGGGAGGCACTGGAAACAGGAGGGCGGGAGAAGGGAGAAAGCAGGGTATTACTTGTCCGGTGGCTGTGTCATGGGCACCCTCCCACAAAACAGTGGCTGGTACCCTCCGCAACTCCCCCCCCCCCCAGCCGGCCCTCCCCGGTTCCAGCTTCAACCAGGTGGCCACTGCGAACCCCATCTTCTCCATTCGTGCCCCCGGAGGGAAAGTGGCTTCCTACCACACACCATTTGGCTTCTCAGCTCTTCTGTCACCTGTGTGGTTTGCTCCTGGATCAGATGCGCCCAGTTTAAATACTGTTTTCCTGGTTGAATGCCAGCTGATACACATCCATAATCTCACTTTATCCTCCAGGTGCCCCTCTGGGGGGGGGGCTGGGATCCCCACTCTGTAGGTGAGGAAGCTGATGCTCAGAGAACCGAAAGAATGTGCCCCGAAGCGGCACAGCTGATCACAAAGCCCCCAAACTCTCTGAGCTCTTGTTATATTGTGTTGTACTGCTTAGTTAGAAAAGTTATTAAAAATAAAACAATTCCTGACCTCCAGCGCCCTCTGGCCCTGCCCACCTGGGGCAAGAGCAGGACAGATAGGACTGATTAGAAGGCACCCACTCCTCAACTTGCTGACCCAGAGTCCCTGGACATGTGGCTTCACCTCTCTGAGCCTACTCCTCTCCTCTGTCATGTGAGAACAGTCACGCCTAGAAGGTGAGCCTCTAGAGCAGGGGTCGGGAAACTTTTTGGCTGAGAGAGCCATGAATGCCACATATTTTAAAATGTAACTCTGTGAGAGCCATACAACGACCCGTGTATGTTATGCATTATCCAATAAAAATTTGGTGTTGTCCCGGAGGACAGCTGTGATTGGCTCCAGCCACCCGCAACCATGAACATGAGCGGTAGGAAATGAATGAATTGTAATACATGAGAATGTTTTATATTTTTAATGTTATTATTTTTTTATTAAAGATTTGTCTGCACGCCAGATGCAGCCATCAAAAGAGCCACATCTGGCTCATGAGCCATAGGTTCCCAACCCCTGCCCTAGAGGGTGTCTCTGGCTCCCCACAGTGCCCAGCATGAATGTGCCTCAGGCAGCACAGTGGTCAAAGCGTCCACAGGCAGCCTGGCACGGAGTCACACGCAATAAGCCATGCAGATCCTCAACCTGTGTCCCCTGGCTCTGGGGTCGCAGCGCCTGTGTGTAAGTAGAGAGGAGGGAGGTGGATGCTGCATTTACCACCTCTGTCTGTCTGGGATCTATGACCAGATCCACCTGTTCTCATTTATTATGGTTTTAGGAGGGAGGTAGATGCTGCATTTACCACCTCTGTCTGTCTGGGATCTATGACCAGATCCACCTGTTCTCATTTATTATGGTTTTTCTTGCTTCAACAAAAACATGTCTATTTTTAATATCCATGTAATGTTGGGCTTGAAGGTCTGGTTATATTTTTTTCTGACACATACGAAATTAAATGTGTAACTACTAGAGTAAAAAGTACTCCTGAGAGACTGACTCAGACCCCAGGCATTGACAGTGTGGGTGGGGTTCAAATTCTTCCATCTCATCTGTTAGCTGAGTGATACTGGACAAGTCATTTCTCCTCTCTGAGCCTCAGTTTTCTTACCTATAAAATGGGATAACCATGGGCCCACCCTCAGGGGTTATTGGCAGCGTTCCTTCAGCCAATTCAGTGGCCTGGAGGATAGGGTATCACCCGCAGTTATTAGTTTTGCTTATTGTTAGTATTTTGTTATTGTTTTATCATCTTCACCAGCTACATCGGTGGCCTGAGTGGGCCCCTTGTGGTCTGGAGAAGTGTGGCTGTGGACCAAGCACCAGAGTCCTGGGGTTCCAGGTGCCACCAGGCTGGGCGCTGGGTGAGGGGTGAGGCCCCCTCTGCCGGGGAGCTGCCACCCTGAGTGCTGAAATCTCTGGAGGAACACATTTCTGGGCCTGCAGGTGGGAGCGCTCACCTGGGTGCGAACACAGGCACTTTGTTGCACTTACCGAGTGGCCTCTGCTCTGGGGATGTTGGGAGGCTCCTGAATCCCTGGTGACCTTCCACCCCTGGTGGCTAGCAGCTCCTCTGCCCAGGCCTGACCCCTTTTGAGCATCCAACACAAATTCCCCCTGCGAGGCCTGTGTTTTGGCATCAGAAGGATCTGGGTGCAAATTCTGTGCCATTGTGCAGGGGCTGTGTGACTCTGAGCAAATGGCTAAACCTCTCTGAACCTCAGGCTCCTCAGGTTTAAGATGGTGATGATGATGACACTTTGCAGGCTCAGTCATGCCACAAGTCATTACTGAGCCGCCGACCGGGCCCTGGTAGGTGGTGGCGAGGCGATGGGACACAGCCCGGAGCAGCAGAGCCTGGCAGTCTAGAGACGGGGAGTTGCTATCATAACAGTAAGAACGGCCACAGTTACTGAGCCCTCACCACAGGCCAGGGTGGCGCTAAGTGCTGGATGCTGGCTGACTGACCCATGTCAAAGCTCACACACCTGACAAGCAGGATTGGAACCCAGGCTGGGCTGCCTCCAAGCATGGGCACAGAGTCCCTCTGTGACAGTTTCCAGCTGCCTCAGTTTCTTCCACTGTACCCTGTTGCTGGCTTGGGCAAGGACTCATGATGGTGTCAGTCAGTCCTTGGGGATTGTGGTCCAAAGTGGGGGAGCCCTCTCAGTACCTTTGCAAGTTCTGAATCCACAATGTTTGAGGATGTGGCAAATCTGATGGCACCCCTGGGGGAAGTCGCCTGGTTCCCACCTGCTGGCAGGAGGCCCTTGTCCTGCCTCAGTGCCTCTCAAGGCTGGGGGAGGGGCAGCGCCTTGCCCCTTCTGGCTTGATTCTCCTAGAGCTGACAGTTATCAGAGGGGTGCTCTGCTTAGTCCTAGGGGGACTCACTGTTCATAGTATAAATGTGGTAGGTTTTCTAAAGTTAGGACAATTTCTGAAAGATGGAAGTAAAGTGAAAGTCAGGGTGCCTTTTCTTAATTCTCACAGAGATTCTACATGAACCAGATTCATTTCTACTTTGGGAGAATGACACGTCAACCCAGTGAACTCCCGTTCATCCGTCGAAGCCCAGCTCCAGTGATCCTTCCCCAGGAAGCCTCTGCAGGCCGTGTAGGAGTCGCTGCCCCCTTCCCTGCCTAGGACTCCCTCAGCGCCTTCCTCCCCTCCGCCAGGCTGTGAGCTCCTGGGGGCAGCAGTGGCTGCTTTGGGAGGGACTCTACCAGCCCCTCGCCTTTGTCTGACCACGGAGAGAGGCCATGGGCATCCCAGAGGACCAGCCTGCTCCTGAACCAGGAGGCCGAATTGAGTTTCACAGGCACCTTAAACTTCCGAGCCGGGAGGCTCACCAAACTCCCACCCCCCCCCCCATTTTATAGATAGAAACATCAAGGCTCAGAGTAGGGAGGGACTTGCCCAAGGTCCCACAGTGAGTGAGAAGCCCTTGTCCTGACTCCCCACTGAGGCTGCCTGCATGGTGGGGAAGCCTTTAAGGACTTCCAAATGGACTGGTGACAGGGACCCAGACTTGGGGAGACCAGACCACCATCCCCACCATGGCCCTGGAAGTCATTTTCAAGCAACTTCCTGGTGAGTTCCTGACATAGAGCCAGATGTCCAACTCCACCTGGCCTGCAGCTGCCTAGAGCCAATACTGCCCCTGCCCCCACCTCCCGGGCAGGGGCAGGATGGGAGGGAGCATCACCAGCTCCCGTCCGCATCCGATCCACTGCATCCTTCCGGGATTTATCCTGGATCTCGGAGCCTGGAAATAATTTGCTGACAAAGCCCCGTCCCCGGCAGGTGCTTTAATTGGTTTTGTGGGAGCAGGTCTGGGAGCATCTATTTAGAAGGAAATAGAAATTATGGCGGTGCCATCCGTCCTTTCTCGGTAATAGGGACTGTGGAGTGTGTCTGTGTGTGGTGGGGGAAGGGCGGCTTGAGGAGAGCAGAGGCCTGGTCACGGGGTGCAGGTACTCCGGCCAGGGGGTGCCGGGGTGTCTGAGGCGGTGGGAGAGGGGGCTGCAGGCCAGCCCCCCCCCCCAGCCTGAGATCAGCCTCAGAATCAGGGCAGCTTCTCAGCCTCACAGAGCTGGGGGTGACAGAAGGTGCTGGGAATGAGGGGTCCCCAGGACATGCCTGGGGTTAGAGGTCAGGGGCCTTGTAGCCATCCTGCCTCTCGGGCAACCTAGCCCCTGCCCAGTGGAACCTTCCCAACCACAATATCACATCCATACCGCCTTGGCTCCAAGCCCTTCCATACCTC
Source organism: Saccopteryx leptura (assembly GCF_036850995.1). Classification (NCBI taxonomy): domain Eukaryota; kingdom Metazoa; phylum Chordata; class Mammalia; order Chiroptera; family Emballonuridae; genus Saccopteryx; species Saccopteryx leptura. Next base: position 10,214,199 of record NC_089504.1, on the reverse strand, counting down.
CCCGCTGCTCTCAGCTGCTCTCAGAATGAAGCAGTTCCTTAGCTGGATATTCAAGGTCCCTCACTAGTCTGTCTGACCTCTGATGACCTTCCAACTATGTCATTCTTTGTTCCTATCCCCAACTGCGCCTTATCAATACTCTTGTCTTCCCTGCTATGTGGGCGTCCCATCCTGGGCACCCCCCTTTGCTAGCCCTGGAACTGCCGGACGTCTGAGGAGGTGTGGCCATTTCTTCATTTTACAGATAAGGAAATAGAGGCTCACCTGCCTGAGTCACCAGCAGGGCTGGGGCTCGGACCCGCGCCCATCTAGGCCCCAAGCCTATGCTCTTAACCACCAAGGTACAGATGGGACGAGCCAAGATCCCTCAGGCCTCTGAGCCCCGGGTCTTCCCCTGAAATACCCTGCCTGCATTTTTCCACTGGCAAACTCCCACTCAGCTGTCAAACCCACCCGATGTCACTTCCCTGCTTGACTCCTTCCATGTCGTCTGGGCTTCCACAAGTCCCAGCCAAGCCCATGTCTCAGCTCTGATCTTGGGGTTTGTCACTGTGTCAGTGTCTGTCCCCTGCACTTTATCCTCCCCCCCAATTTGAGAGCTCCAGCTGAACTGTGGATCCCAGAGGGTGGGATCGCAGCCCTGGAAGCAGGGTGGGTCAAAGATCCTGGGGCCTGCACTGTTGCCTTGCCTGTGGCACTGAGCAGCCTAGACCAGGCTGCTCTGTGTGACCCTGAGCAGGGCCCGTGCCTCTGCCGACTCAGTTTGCCTATCTGTAAAACAGGAGGGGCAGCTTGGAGACATCTGACACTCGGGGACTCGAGGGCCAGGCTTAGCCTTGACCCTCACACCATATGACTGACGTGATTGTGACTCTTGTGATGTGTGTCCCCTCCACATGCCAGGCCCAGTCTGGTTCCACGTGGTGGTGGTGGTGGTGACCTGCCCTGGTAGAGCTCTGAAGTGTCTCAGGTGAGGGACAGAATCTCAGCTCTGCCACCGACCTGCCATGTGTGAGCTCGGGCAAGCCTCACGACCTCGACGGGCCTCAGCTTCATCTGTAGGATGAAACAGTAATAATACCAACCCCCAGGGTCGATTCGCCGCGAGGAGTACGAGGAGTACGGGCGAGGTACACGGAGCCTGGCCCAGAGCATATGCGCTCCCGAGGACATCCACTGTCATTGGTGAACCGTGGTGGGTGCCATGTCCCTGCTGGGGGTGGGGAGCTGCAGGAGTCCAGTCTACACAGACGACCGGGCTAACTCAGAGGTCGGGCCACAGCCAAGGGGCCGGCGTGTCTCCCGGGCCCAAGCTGGGCAGTGGGGCTAGAGCTCCATGGTTTTTCTTTCCTGGTTGTCCTCTAAGACTCCAGGACAGTGTGCATTTGTGTGAGCAGTTCCTGAGGACAGATGGACAGGGTGTGGGTGGAGGGCTCAGAGGAGGGCTGGAGTGGGCAGAGCTTCCTGGACAGGCAAGTGGCACAGGTGGTCAGTGGTCCAGGAGGGGTCAGGCCAGGGCCAGATGCCCCAAACAAACATGAGCCGAGTCAAAGTCCTCCCTGGTTTCCCCACTTCCGGGTTGTGAGGCGGGCCTCAGTTTCCTCCTCTGTAAGATGTGGAAAGAGTCCCTGCTGGGGCCAGGGGTGGGCGGGCCAGGGCAGGGTGGGCAGATGGCCTCTGTACCTGGACGTGATGGACAGCGCCACCGGGTTGAGTCCCAAGGGGGGCGGCTGGGGGTGGGGTGGGGACAGTGGCCCTCACGGCAACCCGCGGGAGAGGAAGAGACAGACAAGCCAAGAGAGACAGACTCGCCGTGGAGCCACTCGGCGCCCGGGCCGGGAAGCCGACGCGATCCGGACCGCAGGTGGCGCCACGAGGCTGCGGTTGGGGCTCCCTGGCGGCTCCGCGGCCGGCCTTCGGGCGGCGCGGGGCCGGCGCTTGGCCTCTTGGCTGTTCCCGGTTCCGCGTGTCCGTCACCGTCGCGTCGGCCCGTCGGCCGGCGGAGACCCCCGCGCATGTTTGTGGTGGGGTCGCACCCTGGCCGGCAGAGGCCAAGGCCCAGGCGGGCACGTGGCGTCGCGACAAGCAGACCCTCGAGCATCCGAACCACCTCTCCCTCTCCCTCAATAGATTGTCCCCGCAGCTGCCACCGCAGAAATGCGGGCCCCTACACCCTCGAGGCTTCCGGACCCGCGGGGTGGAGGTGGAGGGTCGCTCGGTGTGTCCCCGCGCATCACAGCGGCCGTGCACGGGAGTCCCAGCGGCTGTGTGTCTCCGAGTGCAGATCTACTCGGTCGTGAGAGTGGCCACGGGTGGGAAGAGACGTGTTTGGGGGCTTGCACGTGGACGGGGAGACCTGCATGTGGCGTGTGTGGGTGTGAGAGGTGGGGTCATTGCCGGCACCTGTGCGTGGCTGGGCTGCAGCCTCTTTGTTCCCGCCCCTTCTCCCCTGCAGGCCCCGTGGGATGCGCAGGGAAGGTCCCAGGCCAGGCTGCAGGGACAGGGCAGCGGGCAGGGCAGGCAGAATTCCGGGGCTGGCTCTTCCTCCATTAAATTCCCACCTCTGGGCCCTCTGGGCTCCTTCCCCAAAGGGAAGACTTGCATGGGAGATGGCCACACCCCTAGTTGAAGGAAATGGAGGAGTGTGTGCACATGCGCTTGTGTATGTGTGTGCGTGTCTGTCTATGTGTCTGTCCTCCTCCTGCATCCTCTTGTGCACTGGCTCGCAGAAACCCTTTGATCTCCAGAGCTTTCCTGACTCCAGGCCCAAGACCGCCTGGGGCTCACTTGACTTGGGGGTGGGATTGACTTGCCCCAAACCAACAGCAGAAGAGAGGGCCTTGGAGGCTGAACTTTCTGTATCCCGAGGGGTTTTTTTTTGGGGGGGGGGGGAGGCTCTTAGGTCCTTTCCAGCTCTTTCCAGAATCCACCATTCTATAAGCAGATGCCCTTAGCTGGCTCCGCCTTGGGAGGAGTGGGGGATGGGAAAGGGGGTTTAGAGAGAACTGAGGCCCCACCTGGGTCAGATATGCCCAGTCCAGTAGAGCAGGTAGGACAAGTCTTTCACGGCTGCGTGTGGGGGAGGGATGTGATCAGAGAGGGTGTATGTGTGTGTATGAGGTGGGGGCGGCCTCGCAGGAACCAGAGCTTGGAGCTCCTCTATGCCAGAAAAAGGAAAATTTGGACTTTCTCCTACAAGTACCAGAATAATCTCCCCTACATTGGCACCCATTCTACTCCTAACAACACACACACACACACACACACACACACACACACACACACGGGAGGAGAATGCTAGTGTGTGATATGGGTGGGTTCCTTAACCTTTCTGAACTATTTGAAAAACACGCTTTGTGGCAATTTGCTTTTGAGGCCCTACATATTTTCCTTCTTCCCTTCAGGCAGCAAACTCAGTGTCCACTGCCAAGTGCAGGGAAGAAGGCCCCAGCCAGGCCTGGCCAATCAGAGTTCCCCATCCTGGGGCTCTGATTGGTGCAGAAATGGGCATGTGAACCCCTGGTCAGAGGCTTACCTGCTGGCAGGGCTGTGGGAACAGTCACATGCTTTCCTTGAGTTCTTAGCCATAAATCCCTTATTAACTTTAGATGGTTTGGATTTTCGCTGTTCTGCAATTGGGAAAGTCCCTGAGCAGTTCAGGAATAATAAGAGTGTTTCCTGTGTGACAGGTTCAATGATGTGTGTGTGTGTGTGTGTGTGTGTGTGGATGCGCGTGCGCCACTCCCAATGAGAGCCACTGCAGGCCTAGGAAGAGCTGAGGTTGGGAGTCAGACACACCTTGGGTCCCATATCTGCAGCTTCTCCCTGAGTGACCCTGGACAAGTCATTGTCCAGCTGAGCCCTGGTTTCCTGTGTGTAAACTGGGGCATGTAGCTCCTCTCTCAAGACAGCTGCGAGGATGAGTCTCGGGATGGCAGGCTGGCTGCAGGGGCCGGAAGGGCTGTCCTGGGAGCACCCATGACAGGGGCGGTTGGTGAGCAGGGTTCAGAAGAGGGGTGGGGGGGGAGAAGGCTCCCTGATGGAGGAGGGCAGGAGTGAAGAAGGCCATGGCAGAGGTGGGGGGTCCCCATTCTTGCCTTACCCAGATCAAAGGTAGGGGCCTGCGTTTCCCTGGTGGGCTCAGATCTCCCTCCTCCAGCCAGGGACAAGGAAGCGGAAGGATCCAGCAGGGGGAGGGAGGCCGGGAGAAGGCAGAGGGACTGCTGGGGTGGACCCCGGTAGGGGAGCTGCGGGGAGGGCCCCGCCCCACAGAGTCCTGCCAGCTCAGATCACCAGGCTGGAGTCGTCACCGACTGTTGTCACATCCACGAGTTCTCCTGCCCATCCCTCCTTCCTCTCCCCTTCTCTCTCTCTCTGGCCACCCACAGCCTCTTCCTATCCTCACAGCCTTCAGCTGCCTTTTCTCTTAGCCACTCTCCACAGGACACACAGCCGGGTGGCTCTCAAACCCAAACACGACCATGAGCTTCCCTGGCTTAAAACCCCAACGTAACTCCTGATAGCTGCTGGACCAAGTCCTCGTAACCCACCTTCAGGGCCCTGCCTGCCTCTCAACTTCCCTCTTGCTGCACCCCATCCTTATATGTGCTGGTGAGCTGGGTTCTCCTGGGTCCCAGAACTCCCGGAAGCCAGCTGTAGAGCAGGTGGGGTGGGGCCCGGGGCTGGGGTTAGCGTCCCGACTCCCCTCTCTCCTAGCTGTGCAGCCTCTGGCAAATCCCACCCTCTTTTCATCTCCTCTTTCTAATCGACAGGATGATAGTACCCATCTCACCAGGGGGGTGTGGAACCACGGGGCCTCGTACCCAGGAAGGGCCAAACCTTTGTGAGTCATGACTATCCCCGGTGAAGTCCCGTCCAGCCTCTCACTCCAGCTCTCCAGAGGCTCTTGCCAGCTCCACACAAGACCAGCCACCCCCTCTTTCATTCCTCAGGGATCCCCCAAACCCTTCCCAGGCCCTCTGACCGGAGAGGGCAGGGCGAGTGGCACACCCAGCCGTGGTGGTGGAGAACCCTGAGAGGGACCTGGACAGTAGAGGGACACTGGGTTCTGTCATCATTTTGTTGATGAGAGAACGTCCGGTCTAAGAAAAAGTCTTGTAAGAGTTTGAGCCAAACGGAGGACGATTGCCAGGAAACCAAATCAGCGGATTGAGAAAATGCCCCAGAGAAGGGCAGCTGTGCAGTTTGCTTTAACCATTGGAATAAAAGGAGGGGGCGTAGGAGGGTGACACGACATCCATGGGGGTAGACTGAGGGGGGGTCTCGGGATTGCAAACAAAGTGAAACGAAGAGACACAGCTTTGTTTTGCATTGGCGGGCACAGGATAGCGAATGATTCACATTTATAGCACATGGAGCTGGTATGCCGGGACAAAGTAACAGTGAGGGGTCTGTGGTCCGCACTGTGGTGGGAGATTGTGCCCTGATGGGTCTGGGAAAGGGGAATTGTGTGGACATTTCAAAGGTGTTATCTCAGATGCGAAGAAGGCAATAGACAGGCTGCTCACTGAAGGTAAAGATGGACCTCTGTCAAGGAAGCCACAGGCCTAGAAAGTGCTACCCCCTCCCCCCCACTTCGTGTTCAGACCACCCCTGTGGCTATTTCAGCCTCTGACTCTGTGAGGCCCACCACGCCCACCTCCTGTCAGGTTTAGCATGTGGCCCCCTTCTTTGGCCACAGTTTTCAGATCAGAAAAGACGCTGCCTTCTATCCCGGGGAAAAGAGGGGGCGGGGAGCCAGCTGAGTCCTGAGGGAGCCCGTGGACAGGGAGGCGCGCACAGCCCCAGCTGGAGGGAGTCAGCTCCATTAAAGGGCCATGGTTAACTCAATTCTTTTCAAATGCTTGGTTTTTCATTGTCTCTGTTGTCTAGGTTGAAGGAAAATATACTTTCTCCCTATCATCAAGAGGATGACGACTTTTATTTACCTGGTTCTGTCCTGTGATCCCGTCGCGGACAAGTGTCAGATGTTGTTGCTTCTGGGAAGTAATGGAGGGAGGGGACGCCCTTCCGTGGAACTCTCCCCTCTCCTGGCCCGTCTCTCCCCCCCCCCCCCCCCGCCTCCCCGTTGATCTGGGGGCAGGTCCGGCTGCTTCTTCTCCTGGCCCCCAGCCGGGCTGGGCACAGAGGACAGACATCGGGTTGAAGGACACTGAATTTCCTATCTCTTTCCCCTCGGAGGAGAGATGAGCAGGGCCTAGGCTGGGCTCAGCAGCGCGAGGGCGAGGAAGCGGGATGTGGGAGACAGCTCAGGGGGCCTCCAGATCCACGCTGGCCCGGGCTAGGTGTGAGGAAGGGTCCTGGAGGCCCCAGGTGGCTAAGGTACCTGTGCCAGAGGCAGATGGAGGTCAAGCCCACACGAGAGGTGGCGGCCATTTTGCCTAGAGCATCTTTGAGCACAAATATAGGTAAAAATGAGGGAACAATAAAAGTGGGTGTCCTTTTCGGGGGTCAAGGTCCAGGCAGGCAGATGGCGTGGGCCCGAGGGCATGGGCAGTCCCGCCAGGCCCAGTGCTCTGGTCCTTTCCAGACCTTTCTCCCCAGCCTGCACGGGCACCCAGTCGGCCGGTGTGGGTTTCCAGTGGAGACAGGGATCCTACAGCCTCAGCGAGGGGAAGTGGCGGGCAGGCAGGGGGTAGATGGCTTTCCCGGAATCCCAGATCGGGCTTTAATAATTTGTTTCAGATTAATGTCCATTCACGCCGTCTTTACAGATTCAGCTCATTGGAAGATTAAATAGAACCCTGCGCCCCTCCCCCAGTGAGGGAGACCAGCCCTGTTCTTTCTGGTGGGGCAGCTGCCTGAAGCCAGCACAGGAAATAAATCTCTTGATAAAAAAAAAACCATTTTGCTCACACGATTTCAATCCAACAGGGCATAGTGGCCCCCGTCACTTCTTGCTTTATTTAGCGGATAATCTTTCACTGTATCCGGAGACCCTCACAGAAGCACGGTGTCTTCACAGGCCCGAGGTGCCCCCTCGACGGCTTGGCGCCCAGGCCTGGCCTCCTGACTGGGGCACCCGTGCTCCCCCCCAGGGTCCCTCCTTGCGGCGGTGGCAGTGCCAGGAACTCTCAAAGGGCACCGGGAAGGGACAGCAGTGGCTGCCCCTGGCTCCCAGGCCCGGGCTTCTATTACTGTTACTTCCGATCCCAGGTGTAGGGGATTCAGCCCGTGAGGCCATGGCAGACGTCCAGCTGACGCATCATCCATTCATTCCCTCACTCACTCAATGAATACATACTGTGTGCCTTCTCTGCGCCAGACTCTGGGAATGAGGGTGACCAGACAGACAGACAGACAGGTCCCTGCCTGCCCAGAGTTACAGCCTCTCTTGCTGGAGTAAGCCTTTGTCTTACTGAATCACCTGACTAAACCCTTCCTGCTCTTGTGCCATTTTCTCTGATTCCAGCGTATTTTCTCCATTTGGTTTTTATTTCATCTAGACTATCAAATACGGAAGCTAAGATATTAATGAATAGTATTTAGAAATATTAGAAGCTGATTGAGTATTCTAAAAATAAGTCACAACAAGTCTTCACCTCTAAGAAGCACACAATTGGATAATGATAATGGAAGTCCGTCCATCGTGGGGGCCAGAACAGAAAATCAGACAGCATTAAGATACAAGATTACTAGTTCATCCAGTATTTATGATTTTTTTCCCTATTATTCTTTTCGGCATGCCTCTACATGAGTATCAGTTAACCTTGTTATGTATTAATAACTTTCCCACACGGACAAAGTTCTTTGAGTTTATAAATCATGTCTATCGTATCCTTCATAGTTCAACCTGGGAGACCAGAATATTTTGTATTCTCACTAGGGTTTATAATAAATATTATGTAAATAAAGATTTGGTTCTGACTTTTTTTTTTTTTTGTATTTTTCCGGGGCGTCGCTCTGTTGCGACCAGAGCCACTCTAGTGCCTGGGGCAGAGGCCAAGGAGCCATCCCCAGCGCCCGGGCCATCTTTGCTCCAATGGAGCCTCGCTGCGGGAGGGGAAGAAAGAGACAGAGAGGAAGGAGAGAGGGAGGGGTGGAGAAGCAGATGGGCGCTTCTCCTGTGTGCCCTGGCCGGGAATCGAACCCGGGACACCTTGCACGCTAGGCCGACGCTCTACCACTGAGCCAACCGGCCAGGGCTGGTTCTGACTTCTTGAACACATTTCTCATTTAAAAAGTTTCTAAAACCCTTTTTATTCTGAAGTTAGTTATAGACTTATAGGAAGTTGCATAAATAGTAACAGAGTCTGGGGTACCCTCCCCGCAAAGGTAAGATTTCACTTAGTTCTGATACAATATCATTGCCTGACCTGTGGCAGTGCGGTGGATGGAGTGTTGACCTGGAACGCTGAGGTCGCCAGTTCAAAACCCTGGGCTTGCCCCAACAAGGCACATATCGATGCTTCCTGCTCCTCCCCCTATTCTGTCTCTCTCTATATATATATCGATAAATAAAATCTTAAAAAAATAGGAAGAAGAAATTAGAGCACACACAAAGGAAAGACCATGTGAAGACACAGGGACAAGACGGACACCTACAAGCCAAGGAGAGAGAGACTTCAGAATAAGATACCCCTGCCGATACCTTGATCTTGCACTTCTAGCCTCCGGAATGTGTTTACGCCACCCAGTTTATGGTACTTTGTTATGGCCCCCTGAGCAAACACACTCTCCAGTATAGTAATCTGCATTTGGAGAAGGGAGGTGGGGGACAGCCCCCCCAGGACCTGATAGCCCATAAAACACAAGACACACCTTTAAATTTGAATTTCAGATAAATACTTTTTTTTCTCTAGCAACATTGAATGGGACACTCAAAAAAAAATTCATTGTTTATTGAAATTCAAATTTAACTAGGAATCTTATGTTTCCATCGGCTGGATCTGAGCACCCGGTCTGAGAAGGAAGGCAGTGGCTCCCGCCAGGACAGGGCCTCAAGGACACACAGGCCCCCTCGCTGCCCACAGGGAGGTGAGACCCCCAAGGCTGCTTCCCAGGCCTGCGCCTCTCCCTGACGGTTCCGTCTCCGGCACAAACATATTTATTGGGCTTGATGGCAAACAGATTATGCTTGTCCCGGGAAGGGCAGCTCGAAAGAGAAAACCTTGAAGTCTGGGAAATAATGACGAGAGGAGTTAAATTAAAGTGCATAAAACCCTCCCGAGAGATAACGTCAGGGTGAGTTACAGGCCCGATAAGGGGCTGGGGCTCACAGAGGGGGCCCAGAAAGGTCGCCCGGCAGCATGCGGAGAACCAGGGATCATAAATATGGGGCAAGATGCCCAGCCAGGGTCGCCGGGGTGAAAATATTGGGGTCATTCCAAAAACAATTATCCTGCTTGATTTGCTCTTCAGGTCTTGTAAATCTTTCACCTTTTATAAAAGATTTCGGTGGAAAGAAGCACTTTGGAAGCTTTAACTAATATTTTGTGGCCGCTTCTTGGTGGTTCTGCTAGAAGAAAAGAATAAGACAAAGGGGGAGAAAGCAATTACCCAGCATCCTCAGGGGCACAGGGATGGGCTGACTGTTTCTTCTTGAGAATGTAGGCTGCCCTGGGTTTTGGTTCACTCCGTTCAGAGTCTCGTCACAATTTAACAATGAATTTGTTGTGTTTTGAAACCAGGCGCAGTGGGGCTTTAGGTATCCAGTGGACCCCAGGTTTGGGGGCGGACTTGGCAGCTGTGGTGGCCATCCTGACTGTCGAGGAAGCCATCTTGACTAACGTGGCGGTTGTCTTCGAAGTCATGTCCGAAGGCTCCTGTGTCCATGCAGAGCTCTGAAGCCGGAGGATGGGTCTCGGCTGTGCCTGGCCTCAGGGTCACTGCTCCATTGCATCCCGTTTTCTCGTTGTGTGTCCAAGGGCACCTGGTTCAAGCTCTGTGTCTGTGTTCCAGGACCGCTGGCAGCCTCAGCAGAAGGCAGTCATCACTCACTCCACAAACATTCATTGAGCACTGGTTATGTGCCCGCCATTGTGTTGACCCTGTGGCCTTAGACTCAGCCCAGGGCTTCCTCTTTTAAGGCAGCCGTTGCCTAGGTTTCTCTGTTCCGCTGAACGTACACAGCCACAACATTGCCTCTGCCTCAAAAATCTCTCTCCCATCTACCATCTCCTTTAATCCTCATGACCCTGTAGAGAAGGGACAGTTAGCCCCATTTTACAGATGAAAAAACAGAGGCTCACAGAGGTGAAAACTGGCCTAGTGTCACTTACAGGAGGTGAGGCAGAGCTGAGATTTCAACCCAGATTCCAGAACTGTGTTCTTCCCAAGGTCCCATGCCTCTTTGAGAAAAATAATGAAGGGTAAAGACTGTGAGACTTGGGTTGAAATTTCTGCCTTGCTTCCTTCTAATTGTGTGACTTTGGGTGAGTCACTGAGCACTCTGAGCCTCACTCTCCTCATCTGTGTAATGGGCACAGTGCTATATCGTCCTGCCACAGGGTGTGTGTGGTGCAGTGCCAAGGAGCTCATGCATCCTGGGGCTGAGCCCAGGCCTGGAGCCTCTGGGACCCTCCCGAGGTAGGAATTGTCATTTATATGTGTGTATGAGAATTTCTCTCACTCACCTTTTGCTGTCTACCAAATCCCAATTAGTTATAATTATTCAAATTGAATAAATGTTTATTGGGTGGGACTTAGATATCCTTTGGGTTCGGGCCAGACTGAGGTTTAGGAGACTGGTAGGCACACAGAGGGGTAGCAGGTCACGGGCTGCTCGGCCAGGACGTGCCGGCCACAGTGTTCACATGGGAGTACTCATTCATTCATTCATTCATTCACACCTACGCTCAACAAATGCTATGTTGTGCCGGGTCTGCTCTGAGTGCTGGGGATACAGCGAGTGGAGAGCAGAACCAGCTTGAGTCCTCTGGACCCAGTGCTCATATTCTGGGTTGGAGACAGATGGGAGTCACAGAGGCCAGTGAGGAAGCCATTGTTGTGAGGGCCAGGAAGGTGAGGACAAAGGCGGAGTGGCCCTGATTGTCCCCATGGCGGTATATAGGGTAATGAGGCTCAGAGAGGTGAAGCGACTCACCCAAGATCACGGAGCTGACAGGCGGCAAGGCGGTTGCGTGACTGTAGCGACCGCGCTCTTAGCCAGGACCTGGCTCGGCTCCCCTTGAACGGCCTGAAACTGCGTCACTAACCCATGTTCTGAGCAGCCCCGGTTCTAGGAACGTGAACACGTGCTTTGGCAAGAAGGGTGCTTGGGAAATGCTGCACATGTCACCCCCTCCCTGGAGCACAGTGCACGGTGGCCTGATACAGGCTCGGAGGAGGTCCTGCAGGAGAGGAACCTGCTTAGCCATGTCAACGCAGTATTTCCCAAACCTCTGTGACAATGGGACGCTTTTGGGGACCAGGACATTTTTTGTTTTTAATTTTTTAAAACTTTTATTTATTGATTTTAGAGAGAGAGGAAAGGAGGGAGAGAGCAAGAGAGAGAAAGAGAGAGAGAGAGACATCAATTTGTTGCTCCACATATTTATACACTCATTGGTTGATTCTTGTATGAGCCCCGACTGGGGATCAAACCCACAACCTTGGCGTATCGGGATGACACTCTAACCAACTTAGCTACCCAGCTAGGGCCGACCAGGACACCTTTTAACATTAATTGCATTCATTCACAAGTATTTGTTGAGCACGTACGACATGCCTGGCACTGATGGAAAAAAGTGGGTGGGCCCTGCTCCCAGGGAGCTTACAGTTGGCACAGGTGACTTCCTGGCACCTCACCCTAAGAAAGAGTGTCTGGGCAGGGGAGTGTGGGCAGCTGCATGGTCACCCACCTCCATACTTCTGATTTTCTGTGGACAGAGGGGCACTTCCCACACAGAAGCCCCTCCCTGGAGGGTCAGGGTTGGCATTGCTGACCCACGGCAGCCCTCTGGGGGTTAGTGCTCAAAGGTGGAGCAGCTAGTCGACAGTCGGTGGTGGTGGGGAACCTGGGGGCATGAGGAGAGGTGACTGACACCCTAGTCCTCTGAGAAGAGGAAATGTGGCTTGGTCCCCGAGGGCCTGGCTCTGTTGCCACAGCGCCTGCTGTGTCCAGGGCAGTGCTTGTTAGGGGAACCCTTTTGCCCACATCCACCATTGATTGGCTTTCGTTCCTACGGTCAAAGAGCTGTGACTAAGACGGTGCCATTAGGGCGTCAAAGCCACCCAGCTCTGTGCCCTCCTGGATGCTCTGTAAACAGTGGGTGACAGTCCGAGGGACTGAGGCGGGCTGTGCCAGCTCCGCAGGCGCCTTGGAGGAGAGGTCCTGCAGCCAGGCCAGCAGGTGCAGCCCGGCTCAGGCATCGGCAGGGAGGCCACGGGAGTGAGTGATGAGGAGAGCTGGGGGGCGGGGCAGAGACGCCCTGCTCACATGTCGGGAAAATGACCCGACTCCCGAGCCTTGACTCCCTCCTCTGTAAAACGGCGTCATGACGGAACCCCAGGGTATCCTCAGGGCCGTAGCCCAGGCGGCCCAGAGGTGAGTCCGCTGGTGGGGGCCGGCCTTCCAGTGGGGACCGGAGGGCTGCCCACGTTCTTTCCTTCTCCGAAAAGCTAGAGACTCTGGAAAATACGCCTTGACCTGAAAAAGCCCCAACTGGACACTCCTGTGGGGTCTGTTACAGACACGACGCTGCAAATCAGATGTGACAGGGCAATGTGTGCCAAGATGGTGGCCAGCTGTTCAGCTGTGGGGCAGGGGCTGCTCAGAGACCGAGCGCAGCTTCCTGCGAGAGCAGAGCGGCAGCCTGGCTGGGCCCAGGGCGCAGGTGTGTGAGGGCGGCGCCCCTGCCCGGGAAGGGGTGGTGGCCGCCGGGGATTCAAGTCCCACACACATGCAGTCATGGACACGCACACGTGCACACACGTACAATGCACACACACACGTACAAAGTATACACCCATGTGCACGTACTCACAAGCACACACTCACACCACTACCCGGGGTGGAGAGGGGGGTTGAGGCTGAAGTGAGCCCCCCACCCTGTGCCCTCAGACAGTCGGGACTGGAGTCGGAAGGTCTGCCTCCCACGAATGCACCTTCCTCGCTGGGCAAAGCTCCACCCTTTAAGCCAGGGGTCCCCAAACTACGGCCCGCGGGCCACATGCGGCCCCCTGAGGCCATTTATCCACCCCCGCTGCACTTCCGGAAGGGGCACCTCTTTCATTGGTGGTCAGTGAGAGGAGCATAGTTCCCATTGAAATACTGGTCAGTTGGTTGATTTAAATTTACTTGTTCTTTATTTTAAATATTGTATTTGTTCCCGTTTTTTTTTTTTTTTTTTTTTTTTTTTTTACTTTAAAATAAGATCTGTGCAGTGTACATAGGGATTTGTTCATAGTTTTTTTTATAGTCTGGCCCTCCAACGGTCTGAGGGACAGTGAACTGGCCCCTTGTGTAAAAAGTTTGGGGACCCCTGCTTTAAGCCTTGATATCGTGGAACGATGCTGTCAGCCCCTGCTCCTCAGTGATTCTGAGCAAAAACCAAAGGGTGTTTAGCACAGTGGTTGGCACGGAAGCGCTGAAGAGGTCCGTTGACTTGACCAGTCCTCCGCCCCTTTTCTGCTCCGCTAACGAGGGCCCCGCCCCTGAGCCTGGGGGCTGCTGCCAATCACAGGGGCCCACGAGTGGACATGTGACCCCTGCCAGGCCAATCGGAGGCCTGGCCTGGAATGGGACTGTGGTATTTGGGAGAGAAGTCTCTCCTCGGGATCTGAAGACTTGTCCACGTTCCCCTTGCCAACAGGGTGGATGCTCTTCTCAGAAGGAGAGACCGAGTGAGCCCAGAAATAGGACAGTTGAGCTGGGGGTGATCAGGTGCTGCAGGGCGGCTGCTGAATTCCTGTCCACCACCGACACCTTTATTGATAAAAGGCTGGTCCCGGTGTTCGGAGGCGGGGTGTCCTCTGGGAGCTCCTGTGACAGTCCCGTCCCCATGGGCCCCTCACAGCATCCGAGGCAGGGACAAGATAAGTCCCTCCCTTCAAAATCCTCCCCTTTCCCAACACGGGTGGGAGAAACCAATGACTTGGGAGCAGCCACCAGGAGCCCCTCTTTCCATAGTCAGTGGAGGATTTGTTGGGTAAGGATAATGACAGCCATTGGGCAGGGGGCTTTGAGACACTGAGCTCTCTGCCCCTGTGGAACCATGGCCGCGGGCCCCGCAGCAAGGCCGCGGGGATCCCAGAGGGAGGCGGAGGAGCCATCTCAGGCTCACACATCTCCCACGGGCAGGGTTGCACTTGCCCAGCCTCTCCTTGCTCCTGCTCGACGGGTCCTCCTGGGGTTCCTTGCCTCAGAACCGGTCCTCCCCAGGCATCCACCAGCTTGTCACCCCCCAGTTAGATCCGTCAGAGCCAGGTCAAGCCTTTACCCAGCCGCATTCTCAGTCCTCAGCTGCAAACGAGTAAGAGGGGAGATGTATCTGCTTACAGCTCTCAGGCACGGTAGCTAGTCATAGACATCTGTCACCTGAGCCCTGGAGAGACTGGGTCTCAGCTAGTGGACCATGAGTTCCCCAAAAGAGGCTCTGAGTTGGGTCATTTCTTTCTCTTCAGGGTCCAGTGGGGCATAGCTCAGGGTAGGCATTAGTGGACACTTGTTGAATGAATGGTGAGTGCTTACCTTCCTCCAGAATCAGGGAACTCACTCTCCATTGGGAAACTGTTCTTATCTTTTTAGTGGACGCCTGGGAGGGATTCCTTGAGCTGCCTCTGGGGCAGGCTATAGAGGGGTCTCGGGTTTTCCCCCAAGCATCCCACACCTGCAGCAGCGCCTTCCTACCCACACCTTCCTCTTGCCAGGGTGGAGACACACTTTGTATATCTAAGTCCACAAGCCTGCTGCTTTGGTCACGGACACTGGTCGGAGCCCAAGCCGTGGCTCTGTCGATCAAGGCATTATATCATCCCCGAAAGTGATTAGAAAGCAGAGCTGTCCATCTCACTGAATTTCATGTCTCCACATTGTAAATTTCTTATGCTGGTGAATGATTGCTTGGACAGATGGCCCAGCAAGCTCTTTGCTACACATCACGTGTTCAAACAACTCCTACGGCGCTGGTCCCTCCCGTGCACGATCTCGTGGGCCCTCCCAGTAGCACCATGAGGGAGGCTGGATTATTCCTGCCCCAAATTTGGCTCTTAGAGAGACAGGAAGGGTTCACTCAAGAACCCTGGAGTGGCCCTGGCTGGTTGGCTCAGCGGTAGAGTGTCGGCCTGGCGTGCAGGAGTCCCGGGTTCGATTCCTGGCCAGGGCACACAGGAGAAGCGCCCATCTGCTTCTCCACCCCTCCCCCTCTCCTTCCTCTCTGTCTCTCTCTTCCCCTCCTGCAGCCGAGGCTCCATTGGAGCAAAGATGGCCCGGGCGCTGAGGATGGCTCCATGGCCTCTGCCTCAGGCGCTAGAATGGCTCTGGATGCAACAGAGTGATGCCCCAGAGGGGCAGAGCATCGCCCCCTGGTGGGCATGCCGGGTGGATCCCGGTCAGGCGCATGCGGGAGTCTGTCTGACTGCCTCCCCGTCCAGCTTCGGAAAAAATGAAAACAAACAAACAAACAAACAAAAAAACCCAAGAACCCCGGAGTGGTGACTCATGCAGGGGGTGTGGGCCCAGGTCAGTGGAGTGCCAGAGCCCAGAGTGTGAGGCTGGTGGGCTGAGTGCCCCAGGCAGGCCCTGGACCTTGGCCTTGTGAAACCCCTCCAGGGGGGGCATGAAGCCCCCACCTCACTTCCCCCAGCGGCTGCTGTGAACCCCTCCTTGCCACTTTCAGAGCCTCCCCCTGGCTGCCCTGGGCCGAGCCCCAGGGCAAGAACTACTGGGAGGCTGCAGCCCATGGGCCACTCATGGGGCTTTCTTTTTTTTTTTTTTTTTTTTTCTTTTTTTTTTTTCATTTTTCTGAAGCTGGAAACAGGGAGAGACAGTCAGACAGACTCCCGCATGCACCCGACCGGGATCCACCCGGCACACCCACCAGGGGCGGTGCTCTGCCCCCCAGGGGGCGATGCTCTGCCCATCCTGGGCGTTGCCATATTGCGACCAGAGCCACTCTAGCGCCTGAGGCAGAGGCCACAGAGCCATGCCCAGCGCCCGGGCCATCCTTGCTCCAATGGAGCCTTGGCTGCGGGAGGGGAAGAGAGAGACAGAGAGGAAAGCGCGGCGGAGGGGTGGAGAAGCAAATGGGCGCTTCTCCTATGTGCCCTGGCCGGGAATCGAACCCGGGTCCTCCGCACGCTAGGCCGACGCTCTACCGCTGAGCCAACCGGCCAGGGCAATGGGGCTTTCTGAAGACACTTTTGACTTTGCAAAGTCCCTGCATGGCTGGGTGATCGAGGTCTCACTCTGCGAACTGGAGCAGGGTTCCGATCAGTCAGTGACATGCTCTGGCTCATATAAGAATGAGACAGCACTCGAACTCCAGGTGTGCAGGCTTTATTAGAGAAGAAAGATCTGCCTGGGCACTTCTCTGAAAGAAGGGCCCCCAAAACAGACTGAAGTAAAATTTTATAGGGTTGGGAATAGCCTCAAGCAAGGGTGTGCTGGTATGTTCAGCTTTCTGGAATACTCTTCCTTGGGGCGATCGACCAGCTTCCTGGAACCCCTCTGTCCCAGGGGCGATTGTCCAGTAATTAAGGGTGGGGTCTGGCAGCCAAGCGGAACAGAAAAAGGGCAGTTGTAATTCCTGGTCAATTCATGTATCTATCAGCTCACACACGTCATCATTCTGGATCCCTTAGCGAGAACAGCCAAGTCACCTGAGAGATCCCCTCCTTTGTGGAACTGATAACTTTTATTTATTTATTTATTTATTTTACAAGGACAGAGAGAGAGTCAGAGAGAGGGATAGACAGGGACAGACAGACAGGAACGGAGAGAGATGAGAAGCATCAATCATTAGTTTTTCGTTGTGAGACCTTAGTTGTTCATTGATTGCTTTCTCATATGTGCCTTGACCGTGGGCCTTCAGCAGACCGAGTAACCCCTTGCTCAAGCCAGCGACCTTGGGTCCAAGCTGGTGAGCTTTTGCTCAAACCAGATGAACCTGCGCTCAAGCTGGCGACCTCGGGGTCTCGAACCTGGGTATTCCGCATCCCAGTCTGATGCTCTATCCACTGTGTCACCGCCTGGTTGGGCTGATAACTTTTAGAAACATGAATTTACCAGGAATTCCAAACTGCCCTCTTGATGTTCCGCTTATCTGTCAGACCTCACCCTTACTCACTGGACTATCACCCCCGAGGCAGAGGAATTCCAAGAAGCTGGCAAGCTGCCCCAAGGAGGAGCATTCAGGACATACCAGGACTTTTGATTCAACTCCCACTTTGCTCGAGACTCTCCTTTACCCTATAAAATTCATCCCCTAGCTTGTACTGGTGCTCTTCTTCCCAGAGAAGTGCCTGGCAGGGTTCCTTTCTCCCTCCCTCCCTCCCTCCCTCCCTCCCTCCCTCCCTCCCTCCCTCCCTCCTTCCTTCCTTCCTTCCTTCCTTCCTTCCTTCCTTCCTTCCTTCCTTCCTCTCTCTCTTTTCTTTTCCTTTCTTTCTTCTTTCTTTTCTTTTTTCTTTCTTTCTTCCTTCCTTCCTTCCTTCCTTCCTTCCTTCCTTCCTTCCTTCCTTCCTTCCTTTCTTTCTTTCTTTCTTTCTTTCTTTCTTTCTTTCTTTCTTTCTTTCTTTCTTTCTTTCTTTCTTTCAATAAAGCCTGTTACTCTGGTCTTTTCGGACTCCCAAGGATTCCAACAATAACCTGCTCATGAACTCTGACCTTGGCCCCGTTTTTAAATGAGAAAACAGGTACAGAAAGCATGCCAAGGTCACTTGCTGCAAGTGGCAGAACTAGGATCTGAACTAGGCAGCCTGGCTGCCACACCGGGCCCCTGGCCCCAGGCCACGCTGGCTCCCCAGCCCGGCAGCTGCTATGGTCAAGCCTCCTGCTACCCCAGAAAAGCCACCAGCCACGGCCACTCTTCCTCTAAAGAAACCGAGACTTCTGACATCCTCAGACACTCCCTGGCCCAGAGAAACAAATCCCAAGATGAGGTGGGGGTAACTTTGTTTCTAGAACTTTCTCTACTAATTTACAGCCTCCCCTAGACCTTTTCTCCACCGCATATCAGCTAAGCTCTTAAGAGTCAAGGGCTTGAAGAATGCTAAAAATTTAATGTATGTTAAAAGGGTATTAAATTCTAAAGTAAAATTTACATGGAAATATGACATTAAAATATTTTTTAGCTTTCAGGAAGCTGGGGGCTGGAATGCTATAATATAGACAAATTTTTATCATTTTAAAAAGAATTAGCTTCACAGTATTTCTTACGTATTCATAGTTAATGCAGAAAGATGTGAACCCTGCCTGGAGCGAAGGCTGATGGGGCGGCCCCTGGAGGGAGGGCGCAGGCCCTCAGCTGACCCTGCGGCTTGCCTGGAGGTGCAGGGGCTGCCCCCTGGGCCCCAAGATCCTGCCAGCAGGGAGAGGCCTTAGCCTGTGTGTTCTGGTATGAGACTGGGAACTCTGTCTCCATGGCTTCATTACTCATCCCCTACTGCGAGCCGGCCTATGATAGCATCTTACTTACTCATGAAGCTCCCTGGAGAAGGTGGGATTTTGTCCCAGTTGAGATGAGAATATGGCTCCTCTAGAGGGGTTGAGTCATTGGTCCAAGGTCACACAGTAGGGAGGCAAATTTTTATTCTTTCTGCAGAGTCTCAGCTGAGTCTTGAGGCTCTCAGCATTCACCCAGCAGGCTGCCCCGTCGCGGGCTCCCTGTGGCTGGAGCGGGGCCCTCTTGGGTCCCAGCTCTGGCACTCGAGCTCTGACTCTTGTCTCTCCTGGGCCCCTCCACCGAAGCCGGCCTCCCCAGCCAGGCGAGGGGGCCTGGAGGACCCCGTCCCCTGGGCTCCCGCTCACTGCAGCACCAAGGCCCAGGCAGACCCTGCCCAGAGGATGTGCGCAGACATCGTGGGATGAAGGGGAGAGTTCACGGACAGCAAGTGTTCCCTGCCGTCACCCCCACATCGGGCCCTGGGCTGGGGGCCGGCACGCAGATATCACTCAGAGCTGTCCCCCAGCCCCTCAGAGGGGTTGTGCCTTTAGGAAGTCTGTGGCTGAGTCCTTTCCAGGAAGGGCACAGCAGGGGCATGAAGAGGGTGCTTGGACAAGGGAGAGGCCGTGACTTCCACAGCCGGAGGCGCGTGCTGGCAACAGGGCTAGAACCCCAGACCTGGGGGGGGGGTGTCATTTATCCTTACACCAGCGCCCTCCCGGCCTGTCTCAGGGTCAGGGGGTCTGGCTACAGGACGCACGGAGGGTGGGGAGTGAGGGGGGCACATGTGACTAGATGTGGGGTGATCTGGGGGTCATGGAGACTGAGCTCACAGGTCCTTGAATAACAGACGAAAGGAAGACTCCGTCCTTTCAGCTCCCTACCACAGGCCCCTCTGGATGTGGCCGTCTGGCTCGGCCCAGGGCCATGAGTCAGAACCTGGGGGGCCTAACCCAGCGGCCCCTCCTCCAGCTTATCCTGCTCCAGGCATCATCAGGGCCGAGAGCCGGGGAGGCTCCTGGGCCTGCCAGCTCTGTGACCCTCTGACAGGCAAGCAACCAGCCTGTCTGTAAAGCCCAGTGGCGCCAGAGATCAGGGTAGAGGAAAGGCCAGGCACTTGGTGACCCGTTTCCTCCCTGTCACAGCCGTCCCAGGAAACCCGAAGTGGGGGCTAAGGACAGCACCAGCCCCAGCCGTGCTCCTGAACCTTGGCCATGGAGATGAACTGTCTCTAACTATTTCCATTTTACAGTTGGGAAAACTGAGGCTCCGTGAGATGGAAGGTGTCCTCAATCACCCGACCAGACAAGGGCAGGGCTGGGATTACCCGGGGCTGTGTGACTTTGGGCCATGGCTGCGTCCTGGCTGCCCGAGGAGGCCCCGCCCCTGCTTCTCGCATGTCGACAGCTGTAAGCCCCGCGGGTCACCTCGCCACCTTGGCTGTGAGGACGGGGGCTCAGACTGCAGCCAGCGCTGGTCCCAGGAGAACGTCCCAGCTGAGGCAGGGGGCCGCACCGGCGGAAATGACCGCTCACTGCCTGGCAGGCACCTCCGGGAGGTCACTCATTGGCAGTTAAAAATCTATTGTGACTTGTCAGAAAAATGAATAAATGGGCACATTATTTTTTCATTCCAGACCTCAGCATCTGTTTGTCTAATCAGGGAGGAGAGTGGGGACGGCGGCGAGGGCTGCTGGGTGCGTTTTATGTAAGTTTTCCTCTGTCAGAGGAGTTTACGTGGGTAATGAACAGGCGGTGCTGATTTGAAATATAATCCCATTACGCTGACGAGATTACGGGGCTTCGAGACTTCACAAATCACTCTCGGGGCCTTTCCTGCAAACACCACCCTACTGGGATTCTGCACTTAGGCAGAGGGGTTTGGTGGGAGCACATGACAGGCCTCCCCCTCCCCTCTCCCCGGCTGCTTCTCAAATAGCCGGCCTCCCAGCGGGGCTCAGTGGGGCCTCCAGGGTCTAGTGTTTGGGTCACATCCGTGGCGTGGCGGCAGAGGCGCTGCAAGGCCGGGGACAGGTTGTGGGGGCAGGCGGCAGGTGGGAGAGCTGGCTCCACCACATCCCAAAGGCATGGCCTCGGGGGAGGGGCTCTGCTTCTCTTTGCCTCAGTTTCCTCCTCTGTAAAACGAGGATTAGGTGGACATGACGATGGCCTGAGAAAAAGCTTAATAAAATAGTAAATAGCTTGACGTGAGGTCTTACTAAGAGGCGGGGCAGCCTGACCAGGCAGTGGTGCAGTGGATAGAGCATTGGACTGGGATGCGGAGGACCCAGGTTCGAGACCCCAAGGTCGGTCGCCTGCTTGAGCGTGGGCTCATCTGGTTTGAGCAAAAAGCTCACCAGCTTGGACCCAAGGTCGCTGGCTCGAGCAAGGGGTTACTCGGTCTACTGCTGAAGGCCCGCGGTCAAGGCACATATGAGAAAGCAATCAATGAACAACTAAGGTCTCACAACGAAAAACTAATGATTGATGCTTCTCATCTCTCCTGTCTGTCTGTCCCTATCTATCCCTCTCTCTGAGTCTCTGTCTCTGTAAAAAAACAACAACAAAAAAGAGGTGGGGCAGGCACTGTTACGGGACTAGAGAGTCACACCCCAGGGTCCCCAAGAAATAGGCATCACCATATGGCTAATTCTGGCCAATGACCAATGAAATGTGAGTGGAAGTGGGAAGGGACTTTATTTGTTGATTTTAGAAAGAAATCAATAATTTAGAGAGAAAGGCGGACAGAGGAAGGAGCAGGAAGCATCAACTTGTAGTAGTTGCTGCTCATATGTGCCTTGACTAGGCAAGCCCAGGATTTGAACCGGTGACCTCAGCATTCCAGGTTGATGCTTTAGCCACTTTGCCACCACAGGTCAGGCGACATGTGTCACTTTCAAACCAGCATCTCATTTTTACTGCTCATCCTCAAGCCCTCTGTCCTCACTGCCGCCTTTGTGGAAGCCTGAGGAAGGCTGGACCCTCGGCTGACTGTGTGGGAAGAGAAATGTTAAGCCACTGACGTCTGGAGGCTGTTTGTTGCTGCAGCAGATCCTGGGCCCATCCTGACTAGCAAACTCATTCAATCTTCACAATGCCTCTTTGAAGTAGATACTATGTTCCCATTTTACAGAAGAGGAAACTGAGGCTCAAAAAAGTAAAGTGGCTGTTGGGCGGATAAAATGTATTATGCTCACTTTGTTAAAGATAACACGAGGAGGCAGTCGCCCAGGTGATATTAATGTGTGTTGGGGTGGGCTAGGGGCAAGCAGAATCCTTGTAGCCTTGGTTTTGGGATTAAGCCTGTCCCACCCTTTTTGGTGTGAGGTGGTACAATCCTATCATGCCTCAGAGAAGTGACTTTGTATTAGAGACTTCCCTGTTATGTATATTGGATTAAGGGTTTGGATTTCTACACTATAAAATGGGGACGGAACGAGAGTTTGCGCTCTTGGTTCCTGAGGTTAGCATGAGAGAGCGGAGAGAGTAGAGCCAGCAGCTAAAGGAGGCCACGTGGAGGAGGCCAGGAGAAGCAGCCAAGATGGCGGAGTGCTGAGTGAGATGCCAGTTTGTGTAGAGTTTGTATCTGGGATAAGGAAGGAGATGGGGAACTGAGGAGAAGAAGGCTGGTGAGCTAGAAACCTTTGATTCTAGGAAACTCGGATAAGTCAGTGGCTTTGTGAGCACTGAATGTGACTGGGTTTTGGAGCCCAGTGTATGTTTTTACTTGCCCGCCGGGTGCAAGGTAGGATTAAAGGCTATGGCCCATCAGTTTTTGGCTCCGCTGTTTCTTTACCGACTGTCCGAATCCAATGCGAACCTGCATGGGCCTGGCTGCTGTGATAGTGGCCCCGGCCCTGCCTGCTGGCTTTACAGTGGCTCATCCAAGGACACACCAACCAGGAGACAGAGCTGGACTTTGAGTACCATTCTCTGAACTTTTTAAGAGGATGCTCAATGAGTTTTTGTTTTACAAAATCAGTTGGTGAGGAAGGGTATGTGTGTGTGGGGGGGGGGGCGGAGCCCCAGAGGGTGGCTCTGGGACTGGGACTGAGTACAGGCCATGGTGCCACGCCCCCAATCATGCTGCTTGTCCCTGAGGCAGAGGACCAAGGCCTGGCTCCTGCCTGCCCCCCTTCCTGGGCACTAAAGAGGCTGGTCTATTTTTTTTTTTGACAGAGACAGAGAGAGAGACAGAGAGAGGGACAGATAAGGACAGACAGGAAGGGAGAGAGATGAGAAGCATCAATTCTTTGTTGCAGCTCCTTAGTTGTTCATTGATTGCTTTCTCATATGTGCCTTGACTGAAGGGCTACAGCAGAACAAATGACCCCTTTCTCAAGCCAGTAACCTTTGGGCTCAAGTCAGTGATCATGGAGTCATGTCTATGATTCCACGCTCAAGCCAGCGACCCCACGCTCAAGCTGGCGACCTTGGGGTTTCGAACCTGGGTCCTCTGTGTCCCAGTCCGACGCTCTATCCACTGCATCACTGCCTGGTGTGCAGGCTCCACGGCTGGTCTTGACAGCTACTATGGGCAGCTTCTTTGGGCTCTGAGATTGGAGAGGACAACTGGGTCCCCTATAGAGAGAGTACTTCTGGGGAGCCCATGGCATCTAGGCAACTGGATTAAGTGAGGTGACAGGTGTCAACATCATGCTACCATTATCAAGTGTGTACGTACCAGGCACTGCGCACGCATTGTCTCAATCTTGACTCCAGCCCAGAGAAATGGGCATTTTCATCTCATTTTACATACATGAAAGAGGCAAAGAGAAGTTAACCGCTTACCTAGTGGTCGTGAGGCCGGTGAGTAGAGGGGCTGGGACTGGACGCAGCCGTGGAGCCTGCACACCAGGGCCCGTCCCCCCCCCCCCCCGACCACCAACACCCACGGGAAGTGGCGGGATGGAGCCCACCGCTTATCCCCTGCTCAGAGCAGGGACCTGGAGTGACATGCTCCAGCTCACAGGCCTGGGCTCGGTGAGCTGGAATCTGACGCCAGCACGGCACCCAGACCTCTGAGCTCGAGCTGGGGAAGCCCCTGCCCTTCCCTTACTCTTCATCCCGTCCCTCCCTCCCTCCGCTGAGGGGGGAACAGGGGGGCAGGGCACGGGCAGTGGGGCAGCACTGGCTTGGACAGAGGCACAAGTGCCTCCCCCCACACCTGACTCCCCTCCCCCACCTCAGTGTGCTCCCCAAAGCTGTCATCCTGGTCGGCCTGGGAAACAAACCTTCACTGTCGCTGCTGCACCCCGGTCGGGTCAGGTCGGGTCAGGTCAGGTCAGGTCGGGTCAGGTCGGGTCAGGTCAGGTCAGGTCGGGTCGGGTCGGGTCAGGTCGGGTCAGGTCAGGTCAGGTCGGGTCAGGTCAGGTCAGGTCGGGTCAGGTCAGGTCGGGTCAGGTCAGGTCAGGTCGGGTCAGGTCGGGTCAGGTCAGGTCAGGTCGGGTCAGGTCAGGTCAGGTCGGGTCAGGTGGGGTCCGCGGAAGCCCCTGCAGCTCCCTCCCAGGGCGGGTGGGCCTCACTCTCCTCCTCTCCGGGCTGCAGCCTCAGGCCACCCCACCCTCCAGGCCTTGGCTCAATGCCTTACCTTGTCACCGGTGTCCTTGAGCTCCACGAGGGGAGGTGACACAGTGTGCAGGGGACTTTGAAAACTCGTGACCGTCCTACTCTGATGGGGCTGGCCCCAGCTGGGCGCTGGCTGCTTGGCACAAGCTCAGGCCTCCCAGGCCCAGATTGGTCCCCGCGGTGCTCTCATGGCCCGCCTGCATGTGGGCTGGGGGTCACCTGTACCCCCTCTTGGCCTTACCAGACTGAGCGTCTTGCCAGCTAAATTGGGTCCCCGCTCCCTTCTCGGGCCCTGATGTTTTGCAATCCTGACCTGAGGAACAGGAACCTCGGCAGTTGGCAGGTTTTTGGGGACGCAACAGGGGTGGGGACCTTCTTCCAGCTTTTTAATTTTTATTTTTTTGTATTTTTATGAAGTTGGAAACGGGGAGGCAGTCAGACAGACTCCTGCATGCACCCGACCGGGATCCACCCGGCATGCCCACCAGGGGCTCTGCCCATCTGGGGCGTTGCTCTGTTGTGACCAGAGCCATTCTAGCGCCTGAGGCAGAGGCCGTGGAGCCATCCTCAGCGCCCGGGACAACTTTGCTCCAATGGAGCCTTGGCTGCGGGAGGGGAAGAGAGAGACAGAGAGGAAGGAGAGGGGGAGGGGTGGAGAAGCAGATGGGCGCTTCTCCTGTGTGCCCTGGTCGGGAATCGAACCCGGGACTCCTGCACGCCAGGCCGACACTACCACTGAGCCAACCGGCCGGGGCTCCTCTTCCAGCTTTTATGGAATGAAGAAAACGCAGAAGATGTCAGTGTGGTCTTCAAATAGCTGATGGGCCTCCTGGGGCAGGGGTAACACTGGTCCGGAGCAGCGGGGACACTGGTCTGGGGCATTGGGATGCTGGTCTGGGGCAGCCGGGAAACTGGTCCTGGGGCCCAAGTAGGAGAGGCATCTGGAGGCACCGTTGACAGTGGAAAGAGGGGTTCGGCACCCAGAGGCCAGCAGAGCAGCGCCAAATGAGTTCTGGGAGGCCGTCGGTGGTCAGCCGAGGGTGATCAAGTGGGCCAAGGAAGAGCAATGACCTGAATGGCGGCGACCGCCTGTCGCTGGAGGCGTGTGAGCAGAGGCTCAGACTCTGGAAGAGACCACGCAGCTTTGTCCCGAAGAGAAGAGGCTGGACAAAGTGACCTCACAGCACAGGATGGGGCAAAAGTAGGTTTACAGTTGTAAGTAAGCGAAACAGAGGTAATTCTTGTATTATTGTGTTTTCTTTCTTTTTCAAATTGATTTTTAGAGACAGGAAGGGAGAGGGACAGAGGGAGAGAGAAAGAGAGAGAGAGAGAGAGAGAGAGAGAGAGAGAGATCCAGAGGGGTAAGACTTGGATTTGTTTCTTCATTGGTTGTTTCTTGTGTGTGCCCTGACCGGGGATCAATTCCACAATCTCGGCATGTCGGGACAACCAACCGAGCTACCTGGCCAGGGCCTATTACTGTATTATTTTCCATACAAACAGCTGTAAACCTCCCCGTGTCCCATTCTGTGTTTCTCTGCTCTTAGAATTCTCGTTCAGAAGCAGAGCAGCTCCTGCAAGTTTTGGCAAACAGAAAGCACTGGAAGGTAAGTAAGGGTGGACACAATGTGATTCTGAGACATTTAAGACATTATCCAGAAAGGCCTGCAGAAGTTGCCTAATCCAGCACCTTCGTATACAGATGAGGAGACTGAGGCCCCAAGGAACAGTGCCAGGCTCGGGGCCACAAACACACTAGCTGTGGAGGGCAGGGGGTACAAGTGAGACCCTGCCCAGCCCCCAGTCCTCACCGCTGCAATGGAGGAACAACAGGACCTGTCAGAGGTCATTTGCAGGTGTTACATGGGCTCACAGGGGTCAGGGGCCGGCATACAGCCTGCCTGGCCCTCAGACAATGAAGCAGTTCTCCGTGGCCAGCAGAGGCCAGGCTACCTGCACTTGGTGAAATTCTGGCTGAGTTGTCATCACGTCGGGCAGGGAGTCACAGTGGAGCCAGGCCAGGAGAAGCTGCTGCAAAGGAGAAGAGGGACTTGTCTAGTCGCTTCAGGTTAACTTGGGGGTACCAAGCTCCTGCCGCTCCGTGAAGCTGAATCCCAAGGAGCTCACGGTCTCCTCGGACAATCCTGGGGTGTGGTGAGAGAGGGGCTGGGAACAGGGGCATTGAAACAGTCTCGATAGCCCGACCACGTGGTGGCGCAGTGGATAGAACGTGGGACTGGAATGTGGAGGACCCAGGTTCGAGACCCCGAGGTCACCAGCTTGAGCGCGGGCTCATCTGGTTTGAGCAAAGCTCACCAGCTTGGACCCAAGGTCGCTGGCTTGAGCAAGGGGTTACTTGTTCTGCTGTAGCCCCAGGGTCAAGGCACATATGAGAAAGCAATCAATGAACAACTAAGGTGTCGCAATGAAAAACTAATTGATGCTTCTCATCTCTCTCCGTTCCTGTCTGTTTGTCCCTATCTATCCCTCTCCCTGACTCTCTGTCTCAGTAAAAAAAATAAAAAAAATAAATAAATAAACAGTCTCAATATTTGGTTGACCTGCACGGTAGTTACAAAGCGTCTCAGGTTATTCCTTCAGTGGACACGTGTCATGTAAACTGCATGTGTGCTCTACCTCACCGTATGAGAAGGGTGTTGATTCTGAAACCGAAGGAAGTGACGATTTCAATGTCACCCTCGAGTCAAGAGGGTCGTCCTGTCTTGCTCAGTGTTAGGGAGGGCCTGGTTCATTTCTGACGTTCGGTATCCCATGGACTGCCACCCCGAGTGAGTCACTGCCGAGTCATCATTTTCGGGATAATGTACTTGAGGACTTCAAGAATTCAAAGCAATATGCAAAAAGGTGGTATTTGTATGACTTTTATTTTAATATTGAATATGTCACAGGATTTCATGACCAAATTAGTCATTAACGTTTTTCAAAGATATCTAAATATAAAATTGCTAAAAATCCAAATACAGATAGCAAGCTACAAATAATATTTCTTTTTTCGTTTCCGAATGGGTAGGGCTGGAAGACATTAGAAAAGGATGCTTCTGTTGGCCGAACCAAGTCAGAAGGAAGGAGGGATTCATTAAAATGACCCCTGTGCAAAGAAACAGGCTTGACTTCGAGATGCTGTTTTTGTCACAGCTCTTCCTGTACAACAATTTAAAAAACTGTTTGAAATGCAGGTCCTCGGTGAGACATCTGGTCTCTGACCCTGGCCGGGGACAGTGTGAAGGGTGTCACCCTGGGAGGGACCCTGGAGGCTGGCGAGGACCGCAGAGGCATCTGGTGTGGCCAGAGGTGTGGTGTCGGAGGACGTCTGCCCTTGCCTTCCCACGATGGAAGGTTTCCCCGGGCCCCATGTCTGCTCACGGTGCTCCCTGAAACAGTGAAAAGCAGCAGCTCTCAGCCGGCCCGGGCGGGGGTGGCTCTGTGAGGGGAGGAGGAGAGGGGACTGAGGCCCACTCACGTCGGCAGAGCGGAGAAGCGGCCTGGAGAAGTCCACATGCAGTCTAATTGCTAGCCGAAACGGACACTTGCTACTGGAGAACGGAAAGGACCGCTTCCGGCCGGGAGCGGAGCTCGACCTGACCAGCCGCTGTCCCCGCCTCCCAGCGCCTGTGCTGGGCACGCAGTGGCACCTCTGACACCAGCGGTGCGGGGACAGCCAGGAGAGGCTTCCGAAGGCGGAAGTGGTGCAGCCCGGGACACACACTACTAGGTCCCCCTTCCTAACATCAGTAAGATACTGTCCTCGAAGCGTGGCGCTCATTTAAACAAATGGCACAGTTAAAACTATTGACTAAGCCCTAAACATTTCTTCTGAGAAATCGAGCCATAGCTTTTCTAATCTGCCTGTTCAATATGGGAACAGCTTTTAAACTGAATAACATAATCAATCCTCTGCCCCAAAGAATGGTCCATCATACCAACCACGATAAAGACTAACCTGTTTATTAAAAGGAAAAAAGAAATGTACATTTTTGTTCTTCTTTAGGAAATTTGATCAAGTTGCAAGGAAATGTCTGGGCAGGCTACGTACATCCTCGGGCGGCGCTCCGGCAGTGATGGCGGCTGGGCAGCGCGGGGCTCTTCTGGGGCCGTCTGGCCCCGGGCACTAACGACAGCCGCTGCTGCTCAGGCTTCGGTCCTGTGGAAATGTCCCCTGCTCTGTCCTAAGGGATGCCACCCCTCCCCAAGAGCCCAGCAGCCCTGTGCCCAGGAGCCAGGGGCTGGCCTCCCCCGAGGGCTGCGGGACAGAGGGGGGCTCTCAGCCACCTGGCCCTGGCGGGCGGGCTCTGAGCTACGACAGCAGGTTGAAGCTGAGGCCAGTGTCACTGTTGCCCTGATTTCTTCTCCTTCTGGAAGCTGAAGCTTGTACGTCTGTTCAGTTTTCTTTGTTTTTGGGCAAAGTAGTCAGCGCGGGCAGTGCTTGCTCGTGACTCCAGGATGTAGTTAACCTAGAAAGCAAGAGGACAAGGCCTGTCACTCGCCAGCAGCTGCTCTCTGCTCGTCCAGGGTGACAATGGGAACCGGGGCTGGGTGCCCTCAGGCCTGGTGCTCTCCTGTGCTGGGAGTCCGGTGGTCACATCCCTGGCAGGAGCCCACTGTGGGACGGAAAACGGACTCACGGAGAACACCAGGGCTGGTCCGGGCCTGCCAGTGGTCAGTGGCGGACCTTTTCTGATGGAGAGCCCGCGCCTGCTTGCACGGGCTGTTTCCCAGGAGGCTGAGTACTGGGCTTCCCGGCCCTGCTCCTCGCCTGCTGCGCAGACTTGGGCTTGCGCATACCTTCCCTGGGCCCCCCTTTCCTCGTCTGAATATCGCAGGAACAAAAACCAAACCAAAACAAGGCTCTCTAGGCGGTGTCCCACCACAGGCACAGAGCTTCCTCTGTGGTCCTGCACTTAATGCTCACAGGCCCCCGGCCAGCCGGGCTCACGGGAGAAGGAGGGAAGTGAGGATCCAGAGGAGCGTGGAGCTGACCGGGTGTCGGAGGCCGGGGCAGCGCTCCGGGAGGAGGAGCGTGGAGCTGACCGGGTGTCGGAGGCCGGGGCAGCGCTCCGGGAGGAGGAGCGTGGAGCTGACCGGGTGACGGAGGCAGGGGCAGCGCTCTGGGAGGAGGAGGGTGGAGCTGACCGGGTGACGGAGGCAGGGGCAGTGCCAGGAGAGGGGCTGGGAGAGCCTGTGTAGACAGGGCACAGCCAGCTGCCCTCCTGGTGCTGCCTCAGACAAGGGGCTTGGCCTCCCAGATGCGGCTGATTTTGGGGTCTTTTTATAATCCCACACATGGACCTGCCACATACTGGGTGACTGACGCACATACTGTCACTGTCACTGGCATCTGCCCTGTCTGGGCCTGGCCCCGGGCCTGGTTCAAGGGACAGAGGGGAAGTAGGACTTGGTCCGTGCCCTGAGAGATGAGAGTTTGGGGTGTCCAAGGCGGGGAAGACCCGCATGCATCAAGGCACAGCAGCGGACCCAGCAAGGGGCTGTCCACGGAGCCGTAGAAGCTTAGGGGCCAGTCCAGGCGAGGTGGGGGGAGCCAGGGAAGGGCAGCGGTGCCGTGACCAGACCTGCGCCCAGGTCGAGGACGTGCCCCAGGCTGGACGGCCGTGGCAGCAGCAGGGCCAGAGCACTTCTCAAGGATTAAGTCATTTAACCCTCACAAAAGCCTTATGAGAGAGATATCGTTATCATCCCCGTTGTCCAGACGAGGAAACTGAGGCATGGAATGATAATGTCACTTACTCAAGGTCACAGAGCTAGTGTCGGCCAGGATCTGGACTGGGGGTGGGGCAAGGTCAGGCCCTTGATGGACAGGCCTTTCGGTTCTCCAGTCCCCGCCTCCGCACAGACCCGGACCCTGTCACTGCCTCCGCTACCACCACTCCTGCTGCCCCCAGCTCCTCGGGCTGAACTCTGTAAGCATCCGTCATTTCTCTTCCGTCCTGTATACATACAGTTATGACTAGAAACCTGACTATGTTTGGCTAGAGAAACTAGCCACCACCCTGTAGACTCTGCTGAGGGCCGCACGTCCTGCAGCTGGAGCAGGAGAGGCCTGTGGCTCTGAGAAAGAACGGCGGGTGCTGAGGGGGCAGTGCGAGGCTCCGGCACTGCCCCCTCCAAACTTTCTGCTCTGATAGTCGCCAGCAGCAGGCACTGAAAGCTGGTGTGCGAGCACAGAAGGCCTGCCATGCTTGGCCCACTGCCTCGCCAAGCTGCCAGCTGAGAGCAATAAATCATGGGGCCGCAGGGCCGCGGATGACTTGGGGCACCGCAATGGACAGAAATAAGAGGTTTTATCATTCTCAATGAGAGCAATCTTTGCATTATACTGTTTGCACACTCAGCCAGCCTGGTGTTCAGTGTATTTTTGGCACATATAACTTGACAAAAGCACTTAAAAACGATCCTTAACAAGCCAACTATTTCCTAAATTTATTATCTTCAGGGCTTTGTGATAATCACACAGATAATTGTAATGGAAGATTAATGTAATAATCAAAAGATAAAAACGCCCTTTGGTCTGCCATTAGCTGGTTAATACGCTGTGGCTCAGGACTTGCACAATTTTATGCACTATGGAGTGTTTCACTTTCAATGCATTTTACAGCTCGAGGCATAAAAATACAGGGAGTTTTCATGGCTAATAAAGCCCCAGCCTCCGTCACTCGATCACGAGAGGAACCTGATGTGAAGAGACCGACGATTCCTCGGAGATTCGTCTCCAAGCCCGCAGAGTCAGGGACCACACATGGCTTAGTTTAATGACACCTCGAGGAGGGAAGGGGGGCTCCGGAACTCCTCTGGGCTTGGGTTCCGGCTTGCGCTGCGCTCCTGTGCACTCTGTGGCCCTGGGCCTCTATCTCCTCATCTATAAAATGGGGATAAATAATGTCTACACTGCAGGATAAATAACGTCTACACTGCAGGACGGCTGTGAAGACTGAGTGAAACAATGTACATAAGACGTCCTACTTGCAGTCCGTGCTTGTTCGTGTGTCTACACAGGGAAAACACGAGATAAGGTAACCCAATGCAGACTTGCCCGTTCATCAGTTTCTCTGACATCAGCCTCTGGCCCTTCTTTCCTCCACCACAGGCATTACTTGAGTCAAAGACTGACCCCTAGAAGAGCCGCTGATGGAAACATTTCTGCCAAATTACTGGACATAGGAGCAGGGGCCTCAGTCGCTTGATATTAGTGCTCAGCTCAGAAAGACACCGTGGGAACAGCAGATAAGCCTAAGTATTTAAATTGCTATAAAAATCAGAGTCGGGAGAAGTGAAATTTAATCTTCCACCAGGATCATGGTCGTTAGCTCTCTAACTAAATCAGGCCTGGGCACGCTGTGACTCTCCTGGAGTCTCGTGCATGATGCAATATTTCTACAAACATTTTGATATGAAAACAGACATTTTAGGGGCGGCGCTGGGCCTCGGGGATTTCGCAGGAAAGCATCTGCTTCGGGAGCGTTTGGTCCTGGAAAATGATTTCTCTGCGCTTGCTCCTCCGCAGTCTCAGACTGAAGTCATAAACCTGTGTTTCTGCCATCAATCTGCTGTTGTGAAAATTATTTTGATGTCAAACACAGGATTATAATTTTACTAGAATCCTTCTCAAGTCTTGAATATTTTAATGCTGGCTATAAAAAAATCCCAGCCCGACGGGGGAATGGAATATTTCTTTACCTAGTCCCTGAACACTCTGCACAAGTTCCTTGCGCCGTCTGGTGACACTCTGGCAAGTAACTCTTAGCTCGCTGGTTTTCAGGAGGCAGGTACTCTGTCCCCGTGGCCGGACCCCAGGTGGGGATGTGGCTGGGACCTGGGTGGTCTGTGACCTGCTCCCTTCCACTCAACTGACCGTGCTGCTCTGGCTTAGCTCCTGACTGAGCCCGGCAGCATTCGCCCCCCCCCCCCCCAAAATAACTTTGGAATGCTAAAATAAAATGCATGTTGTTGGTGGCTTAGAGGAGGCATCAGAAATGGCCATCTGCATTGGGCGTGAGCGGGCAGGACTCCCCCCTACCCTAACACAGCCAAGTCACAGAATGAGGAAGACGTGAGGGAACAATATGGTGCTGGTACCGTATACGCATCAGGACAAAATTAGGAAAAAAAAAATGATCACAGTGGTAGCCGCCTTAGTTTAGGTAAGAATTAATTTGGCAGTCTACGGAGGTAGCATCCTTGATACATTGTATTTCGAGCCCCACCACGCCTCTGTGTCAGGAGGGCAGCAAAGGAATCTTCCACGGCCCGTGGCACCACGCCCTCCAGCATGTGGCGACGCGCACCAGCCCGGCCAGCGTGTCTGGAATACGCGCGGAGCTGAGCGGTCCCGCGGGAGGGGCGCCTCGTCCATCTCTCTGCCTTTTGCACTTAGAAGCGGCCGGGATCCCACCTTCTCTGGCCGCGGGCGGTGACAGGGATAGTGTTCGCTTTTTAATTCTCATCTACTACTTTTGAAATCTTTTGTAGCCACAAGGACTCTGCCTCAAAACCTTTCTGTTAAACAATTCCATTTCACTGAAATCGCCCATTCAACTCCTTAAGCCCACATACCTCTGGGGAGTCTGGAGCTCGGGTTCTGGAACCTGCTGAACCTGGGGTCAAGTTCTGGGTCTGCGAGTCATGGTCGGCTAAATTGACTCTTTTTGAGCCTGTTTTCAGCTAGGACATGGGGACAATTTTACATCACTGTGCCGCAGGGTTGTGAATAGTCAATGAGACCAGCTAGTCGAGCGCTCAGCCCGGGTCTGCCCTGTGCAGCCCCTTGGTGCACCCCTGCTACTCTCCATTAGTGACTTGCTGACTTCCACTCTTAAGGAGAGAGTGGATAACCATCTAAGCAGGTTTGTCACATCTCCTCTGACCTGTGCTCTAACAGACTTGTGGTGTGGGACAGTGTGGCTACCATGACTCCATTTTACAGACAGAGAAACTGAGGCCCCGGGAGGTGATGTGCCTAGCCAGCATCACACAACTTAGAGCCCCTCGGCTCTCAGACCTGCTCTGCAGAAGCAGCTATTTTTTCTATCTGGTCATCTACAGAAAAACCAGTTTAAAGAAAGGATTCTCTTTTGGAAGCCTGAAAAGCACCGGTCCAGGGTTACTCAGCATGGCGCACAGACCAGCGACCCAGGTGGCAGCGAGGAGCACCTTAGAAAGGCACACCTCGGGCCCCACCCTGCTCTGCCCGGATCTGTGTGGCCTGGCCCCTCCAGCCCTCCTCGGCTCCGGCCACGCAGGCCTGGGGCAGCTCCCGCCACACGGCGCCAGGCTGGCCCTCCGCCCCTCACAGGCCGCTGCCAGTTTCAGCGCCGACCGCCTGTGCCCTCTGAGAGAGAAAAGGCTGAGGGCAGGGACTGGTCTGTCATGGTGGCGTCTCAGTACCGGCCCGGAGCACGGGGTGCTCAGTGCGCGCTGCTGAGATACTACCATACACTTCGAGCTTCAAGTTGGGTGTGTTTAGAATAGGCTGCTAAAACTATCTTGGGTACACTAAGGTGTCTTCAAACAATAACAACTTCCTCAGAGTCTGTTCCAGGACCCTCAGGGGCTCCTGACAATGCAAGGAAGGAAAGAAACGGGGCCTAAAATGGATAAACAAATACGTGAAGAATCAGAATTACTGGGGGGCTGGGGAGACCCTGGGTGCAGTACTCACCGGCTGGCTTCCTCCTCTGCAAAACGCAGGCCTGCAAGCCTCGTCCGGTGTGAGGGGCAGGGGCTGCGGCCAGCCGGGGAGCCCGGGCAGAAGCTAGCCCTGTGCAGCGCGGGCTGGGCCGAGGACACTCACCTTGAGCATGATTTCATTGACGGTAGCAGCGTCAGATTCAAAGTAGAGGTGTTTATAGTCGTGATTGCTTAGATACGTGAGTTTGAATATGGCGTGACCTGCGGAGAGAGAACAGGCAGGGTTGAGGGGCTGCCTGTGGGGACGGCCCCACCTGCCTATCGCTCCCGCTCCCGCGACAGCAAGTGGACGCTGTGTGGCAGCTACTCTTGCAGGAGTAGTTCATTTTACTCATCACGGGCTGGGGAGAAAAAATGGACAGTAAAAAAAAAATATATATATATATTATATATCTCAAATCAAATCAAATGGCTAGTGAGGCCCCATTTTACTCTGACGTGTGTTCAGGGCAACATCAGGTTAGGAGGCTTTACGGAACGTCTTCTACACGATAATTACATGGAAAAGGTGGTATTTTCGAGGTAGAAGACCAATTAACTCCAAATTATTACTCTAAAAAATAACTGCTTAAAGTCAAATAAATGAGCAACAGGAAGGAGAAAGGCCGATAGTAATGCTATTATGAGCCTTCTCCACGGCCCGGCTGCTGCTGGGAGGGGCAGCTCTGCTGCAGCTGCACCCAAGGCCTCCGGTCACCTCTGTCCTGGGAGGACGGATGGACTGGGGCTGGGAGGGGGAGGGATGTTGTTAGACTGCCACAGAAAGCTGGCACTTCACAAAGCAGACCGGCCTCCGAGGGTCAGAACCTCAGAGCTCTCCTACATTCAAATTCTCACACCCCTTTTCTCTCACCTTCAGAGTAACCATGTCATTTATGAGACTGTTTCCTGGTGCACCCCTCTCCGTCCACAGCCCTCACATGCCACAGGCCAGCCCATGGCACTGCACACCCACCTGCCCAGCCCTGGGGGACTTGGCTCAACCAGCACCTCCTTGAGCAAGTCTTCACAGCCCCACCCCTAGGCGCCCTTCTCCTGTGACCCCCGCAGCGTCACGGTGATGCCCGTGGCTGTGTCTGCACTCCCTGTGCCTGTCCTTTGTTCCAGACATGCCAATCCGGTTCCTCCCTCTACACACACACAGATGCCAGCCTGTCTCAGTCCAAACCAGCTGTCCCTGTCCCAATAGCACATTCTGTTTTTGGGTTTTGGAAGAATCCCACGGCCCTTCTTTCTTCAGGAGAAAGTCCTTTCCCCCTTAGACTATTTTAAAACATCTCTAAATTGAGAACCGAGGACCAATCTCGCTTAGTCTGCTCAGCAGACCTCAGTGCTAGGAGAGGAAAATTCAGCATATCCTCTACTAGGCCTTCTCATTCGCTGTTCTTTTAATTGAAGCAGCGACTGGTCAGTTATTAATTAATAATATATCACCCATATTACTGTAAGTTCATCTCTTTCCCGGAGAAATCTTCTTGGGGACTTTATTTACAGTAGGTAATTCTTCAGATCTCCAAAAATAAACTGATATATGTTGTACATCTGTGGCCAGAAAAGTTGAGCTGCCGGTATTTTATTCTGGAAACATCATTATGATATACTAATTGTGACTATAAATTCTATATTGAAAAAATTAGCTAATAATTTCTGAAAAACCTCTCTTTCAGTCAGTTGACAAATTTAGCCTGATTCTAAATTGTGGTGCTAAATTGTCAGAATTCCTGGCCGGAAGCTAATCATTCTGTTAATACACACACGACTTGTTTCTCAGGAGAACTGGAGCCTGACACAGACATGTCTGCACGTGTGTCCACGTGTGTGTCCCTTTATCTCTACAGGGTCCACCCTGAAACAGCCCACAGTGAGGCTGAGCAAACGGCCAGCTCTGTCGGCCACGCTGTGAGTGAGCAGAACCATCGATGAAGGCCACAGGGCCGTGAAGGACAAACGGAGACACCCTCCCTCGGAGGCCTTACGCAGACACCTGCCCACGACAGACACAGACGCCAGGGCCTGGGGCTAAATAGGACCAGAAGGTCTCAGGGAGGCCGGTGAACCTGGAGCTTTGGGGTTCACTGACCACTCTGATAAGTGATCTCAGGGACTGTCTCTACCACCTGCTCCCACTACTCGTCACGAACAACAAAGCCTCAAGGTACTAGAGCACGTTTTGCCTGAACAACTGAGACACCACTAAAAACCTTTCCTGCACTCTGGTTAGAGCCAGATCTACATGGGCACACGCGATATGCCGCTTGCACGGGCCTGGGAGCCTCTAGAAGGCAGGCTCGGCACCGTCTCCACGGAGCGCGCCAACTACGGCACCCCGACGGCCTGCGGTTCGTCTGCGCACCAGTCACATGAAAAAGCAAGTCATCCTAAGGCAAGTCTCCTGAAAGGCTGCACAGGTAGGCCAGGTGACCACAAACTTACCACCTCTGTATGCTGCTGAGCGAGGGGCTGCGTGTGTCCCTTGCCTGTCCCCAGCACTCATTCCAGAGCTCCCCAGGAAGAGGGAGTGGACAGGAATGAGAGTCCCGCCCCTTACCACGCCTCTGGAGCCTCTGCCTCACTTGTCCTCCCCAGTGAGCATTCGTATGCGAGAACACAGAGAACGCTATCTGGAGTACTTGTATTTGAATTTAGCAGCCTTTGTGCCAACTACAAAGCCACAGCTGCTCCAGACTGGGTTACGGAGGGCGGGACAGACGAAGCAGACTATCCTTCTTGCTCTGTGGGAGGAATTTCGCGGGAGAGCTCTAGTATAAGCTCAGGTTAACACCAGCAGCCATGGTTTCCCCACACATGGGTCAACTCACTCCAGAAATGTTTTGCTTGGTGGCCAGAAGGGCAATTTTACTCAGTTCAGGCTAGCCAGAGCACAGGCTAGTGCAAGGGTTTACCACGGAGACCCTGGGCAGAGGTGGCCGGCCTGTGGGGGTCAGGTGGGTGAGGCTCGGGCTGGAGGATAGAGTGTGGACAAACGTGAAGGGGCAGGAGGAGCACAGGGTCGTGTACAGCCAGGGCACAGGGCAGGCACAAAGGGCTGCATGTGCCAGTCACCAGCTGAGGGAGCCACCGATGGGTTGGTGGTCAGTGGGAAATGAAGTAAATGGTCCCACGGAGCTTCTGGGTGTTCATCCCAGCTCCCCAGGGACCAGAGGCAGGGGGACCCAGCGTCACAGTCACCCAGGTGGGGGCATGTTCAGTTCTGAGATGTGCAGGGGCAAAAAGGATGCCGGGAAAGGGACTGACTAGAGAACTAGAAAGAAGGGAACGGTGGCGGAACTTGGGGATTCTTTCATAACAGAGTATCAGTTAATAAGCAGAATGCACGCTTGTATAATCTCACCCAATCCAAACCGATATATCAATATTAAAATGTATCAAGTTAATTGACTTTTTGTTGGAAGTGAGTCTATCAATAGATGAGTAATTTATGCTACATGGTGAACTTCCACCAGAGGTGTCTGTCTGGGAAGGAGTCGCTGGCCCTTCCACCCCCGCTGGACAGAAAGAGAACGGAACAAAAAGAGCCTGTCATCACACCCCTCACCAGCCTCGGGCACCTCGGGGCTCACCCCAAGGAAGGGAGAAGAGGCGTCAAGTGACCTCCTCAGCTGCAGCCCACAGGGCATCGGTCTGGTCCGGGGTGTCACAGGGAATCAGAGGTGGGCGGGGCCCCCTTGAAGTAAAAAAATGGCAGCAGTTTTCATAGGGAGGGGGGGGCCACAGGGCAAACTGCTTTTATAACTCTGTCAGTTGAGAAAAAATTAAGTATCAATATGACTTAAAAGAAAATGCTAAGTCTAATACTCCAATTAGTTTCAATGATTTTGCTTGGATTGTTAAATTTGTTTGGAAACGAAGGCATGAGAAAACTGGGATGCTTGAGGGGAAGCGTGAGCTCTGGGCAGGCAGGACGACTCCCAGCTGCGCGGGTCCGTGCTCCCCGGGTCCGTGCTCCCTGGTTCCGCTCTGTGCTCCGCGCCGCGCCTGGGAGTAGGGCTGGCCCGCCCTCCACGATCAGGCATCTCACACGGCGCTTGGACATGGTGACCACTCTCACAACTGTGATGACACTGATATTTGAGGATAAAATCATTGCTTTGAAGACTTTGTTTTTAATTGGCCTTTTTTTGAGCAGACTTATAGTGCTGTAGGAATAAACTCAATACAACGGGGCATCAAATGCAGTGCTGAAGCACTGGGCACACAGGGCAGACATTGAGACTATATGTCTGCTTCTGAATTCTGAAATGGGAATCTGGACATGTAAAAATGTATTTACAGTTATATTATTTTTCCCGAAGTGGGACACAGAAGATGGAAAGTAACACAGCAGAAACTAATTAGCGGCACAAATGTCAGAAGTGGAGATGTTTGAGCTTTTGTATTATAATTTATCTCCTTAAACAAGAGGCTGTGCTGAATAAACAGGTTCCCTGGTCACTTCAGGGGAGTGGCCATTCTGAAGCTGCTATTATCACAAGATGGGACAGTTTCAGCGAAGAGGGACAGCAGCTTATACACCGTGCTAGAAGCAGTGCTCCCAGATCTGCGCTGCAAACGGGACAGAGACGGCTGGACGGAGGCTGCCTTCAAACACAGCCTACTGGCGTTGACTGGCTGGCACTGGCTGGTCAGGGCTGGGGCTTCCCAAGGGAGGAAGCTGTACTGATTTAAAACTGAGAAGTTTAAAAATACTTATTAGCCTGACCTATGGTGGCGCAGTGGATAAAGCGTCGACCTGGAATGCTGAGGTTGCCAGTTCAAAACCCTGGGCTTGCCCGGTCAAGGCACATATGGGAGTTGAAGCTTCCTGTTCCTCCACCCCCCTCTCTCTTTCTCTCCTCTAAAATGAATAAATAAAAAAAATAATTTTAAAAATACTTATTAATTCATTCAAGATAACAAGCCCATTATAAGTTAGCATGAAAATGTATGTTTAATTATACTTCCCCAAAGTTAATGAAAAGTGGGGCGTTATTTTATATTTTTGAAATCTCTTTAATATTTGGTTAAAAAGAAAACAGCTGGGTTATCCTATCTGTTTCTGTCTTTCACCTGCTGTGATGCACTGTCTTGGCTGAAGCATGCACAGAAATGCCAGCCTCGGAGCGCTAAGTTTGGAAAAGGGAGGTATACTTTAAATTCTTCTTTGTAAACAATGCTTTTCGACACTGTAGCAAACTATAAATGGCAGTTTCTTAAAGATTCCTTGTAACGTGGAATCTAAAACCACATTAATAAGTGTATATTCTGTTACATTAACACCCGTCGGTCTGGCTAGCACTTTGAATACATCTTTTACACTGGCATGATTCTGTAGCATCATGCAGTAGTCTGGAAAATACTGGTTCACTGAGTTACACAGGTCTTCCAAATGCTGGCACATTCATTATACAAGAGGAAATAAAATCACATTCATTAGTATCACCATTGATCTCATCAGAAAAGTAAGTAATGAGAAGCCAACCTCACAGTGCTGGATACAAGTTTCCCAAAATTCTGTCACCTGAAACCTTGAATTTTATCACTGGCATTAAATATTATCACTTGTTTTTCTTCAAGTGACAAGTTCACTTCCTTTAGTTCCAAGAAAACGTCTGCTACATACTCACATTTGAACAGCCCTAGATTGTCAGTTGTCCTTTCAAGTAAAGATGGTGCTCTATGAAATGAATGGCTAGTTCAGCTTGCAACTCTGACAATTATCCAAGTGCTTTTCCACAGACAAGTTTTCTACTGTACTCCCAGACGCCGCCCAATTGCTTATGGTATATCATAATTTCCTATTGTTGCCACAAAACAGTAGTTGCAGACTGATACTTCTGTGCTTACAGAGTTCTTAGACTGCTTAATCATTTTCTTTTGTTTTGTTTCATTTTTGGTTAACCCAACAGTTTTTACTCCCCACTGTTTTATTAAGTTGTAATTCTCCCTTCCCTCTTCTAATTTTTTGCATTTAATAGACTTTAGGAAAAGAAACCAGATACCAAAGCATGGATGAATGTTTGCTAAAAGCCTTTACGGACTCTGAGTCAGAGAGAGATGGCAGTTGACGTACTTGGCTTCATGTCAGCGGCAGAGGGAAGGATGTAAAGCCGTCCTATCATTTAGATGTAACTTTGGACAAGCTCCTTAACTTCTCTGAGCCTTGATTCCTCATTTATAAAATGGGGACAATATCTGCCTCATGGAGTTGTTGCGAGGATAACAGCAACAATCCTAGAATTCTGTAATAAACGTACCGGACACCTCACCGAGTTGTTGCAGGCGCTAGGCAGCGCACAGCGAGCACCTGGGACCCTGCCTGGCACATGGGAGGTCTGTCTTTCACCTCTATTTTCTCAGACAAGCACACTCTTCCTGTGAAGGGCCAAGTAGTAAATATTTTAAGCTTTCCAAGCCAAGTGGCAAAATTCAAGATATCTTACAGATACTTACATACTAGGGAGGGGAAAATTCCCTATTTTTTACTGAAAAAATTAAAAGTGTAATAATCAAATGCATTTTGGGGAGTAATACAGACCTACAAATGGGAAGGATATAATTTTTATGGGGGGGAGGTAACATTTCACTTAAATGGAATTCAAAATTGGTGTCCTCTATCATCAAATCAATTGCATGTGTTCCACCTGTAAAAACCATTCTTAGGTCACAGGCGACATAAAAAAACAGGTGGTGGGCTGGATTGAGCCTATGGGTCAAACTTGCCCATCCCTGCTAAAGAGGTCTTTCTTTTCTTGGTTCATTCCTCACAGCTGCTAACAGTGACATTTTCAGGGCTCTTAATTTCTTTGTGTAGATCTGCGTTTCTATTTGGTATTTTTTTCCTCTCCAGCCTTTAAAATTTTTTGTAGTGTAAGTTCAACGGCAACAGATTCTTTCATTTTATGAATGTCTGAAATGTCTTTATTTCACCTTCATTTCTGAAGGATGTTTTCAGTAAATATAGAATTCTAGGTTGACAGATTCTTTTACCACTTTAGAGATGCCACTCCACTGTCTTCTGGATTGCATTATTTCTGATGAGAAGTCAGCAATCATTCTTATCTTGGTTTCTCTGGCCACTTTTAAGATTTTTTTCTTTATCAATGGTTTCCAGCAATTCAATTACAATGTGCCTTGATGTGGTTTTCTCTGTATTTATCCTATGTAGCCTTCACCAGGCTTCCAAGATTAGTAAATCTATTTACCTATCTATTTAAATTTATTGATTTTGGGGGCAGAGAAAGAGAGACAGAAACATCCATCTGTTCCTGTATGTGCCCTGACTGGGGACTGAACCCACAACCTCTGCGACTCAGGACGACAATCCAACCAACTGAGCTATCGGCCAGGGCAATATCTTTAATCAAATCTGAAAAAATTTTCTCCTCCATCCCTGAGACTCCAATTACATACATGTTAGAATGGCTGATATTATTACATGGTCTATGTTCTTTTTATGTGTTATTTTTCTCTGTGTGCTTCAGTTTGAATAGTTTCTACTGTCCTGTCTTAAAGCTCACGGGTTGTGCAGGCCGATTCTGAAATGGCTCCCATTGGTACTGCCCTCCTGCTTTTCACACCCTTGTGCAGGCGTCCCCAAACTACAGCCCGGGCCGCATGCAGCCCCCTGAGGCCATTTATCCGCCCCCACCGCACTTCCGGAAGGGCCACCTCTTTCATTGGTGGTCAGTGAGAGGAGCACTGTATGTGGCGGCCCTCCAGTGGTCTGAGGGACAATGAACTGGCCCTCTGTGTAAAAAGTTTGGGGACCCCTGCCCTTGTGTAATCTTGTTTGTGGGCTAGACTTAGAGGCTTACTTCATCGTTTTTTCTGTGGGATGGTTAATCTTGAGCCTGCAGGGAGCAAGCTGGCTCCAGACTTCTCTATCTCCACATTTGACTCCAAATCTTATGAGTCCAAAGACAGGAAATGATGGACACGCCTTTGTAGGAGGGTTAGAGGCTTACTTCTGATGAATGAACTACAGCAAAGTGCTGGGGTGTTACTTCTGAGAATGGATTATAAACGACTGTGATGTCTTCCTTGTTAGTACTCTCTTGCTCTTGGTCACTTTGATGAAGCCAGCTGTTTGCCACCTTATGAGCTGTCCTATAGAAAGGCCCGTGTTGCTCATAAGGAAATAAACTCTGCCAGCAACCACTCAGAGAACTTGGAAGCTGATCCTGTCCTGACTGAACGTTGAGATGTGGCCCTGGACGGCACACTGGCTACAGTCCTGAGAGACCCTGAGCTAGAGGACCCAGCTAAGCTGTGCTGGATTCCTGACCACATAACTGTGAGATAATAAATGTTGTTTTAAGCCAGCAAGTTTTCAGGAAATTTATTATATCACAACAGATAACATACTGACTTTTTAAACTAATATATAAATATATATTTAAGACAGAGAGAGAGAGAGAGAGACAGATAGGGACAGAGACAGAGAAAGAGTCAGATAGAGGGATAGATAGGGACAGACTGACAGGAACAGAGAGATGAGAAGCATCAATCATTAGTTTTTTGTTGTGACACCTTAGTTGTTCATTGATTGCTTTCTCATATGTGCCTTGACCATGGGGCTGCAGCAGACCAAGAAACCCTCTGCTTGAGCCAGCGACCTTGGGTCCAAGCTGGTGAGCTTTGCTTAAACCAGATGAGCCCGTGCTCAAGCTGGTGACCTCGGGGTCTCGAACCTGGGTCCTCCACATCCCAGTCCGAATGCTCTATCCACTGCGCCACCGCCTGGTCAGGCTAAACTAATATTCTTAATATGTTCCCATCAGTGAATTTTTTGATTCAGATACTGTATTTCTCAGCTCTAGAATTTTCATTTGGTTCTTTTTTAATAGTTTCTATTTTTCTTCTTTTTGAGTTGTTTTCCTTTAACTCTTTGGACACATTTATAATAGTTATTTTAGAGTACATCAGGTCATTGAATAACATTGTTCCGTGCAACACTGTTTCATTGACGTTGATGAGGAAAAACACTGACTCCAGGCTGGGCCACTGTCTGGGTGGAGTTTGCACGTGCTCCCCATGTTGGCACATTTTCTCCAGGTATTCTGCTTTCTTCCCACATCTGGAAAGATGTGCACATTAGGGTAAGTGCTGGGTCAAAACTGAGCCTGTGGGGTTGTGAGTGTGCCCTGCAATGGAAGGGCACCCCGCCCAGGGTTGGTTTCCACCTTGAGCTCTGAGCTGTGAGGCTAGGCTCTGGCCACCTGTGAGCTTGAACTGGGATAAAGGGAATGGAAATTAATTATCTTACTTGTTCTTACTAAACTTCTTAAATGAATGCACAGTCCACATCTACTTCAGTGTTTGCTATTAGAAGTGTCTTGGGTCTTTACTTAGAAGTTTGGTGATGTTTCTGTGACCAGAAATACGCCGCTGTAGGAACTTGCTGCTTGTTTATATCAACTAGCCTATGGTAAAACTGGTTTATTATGCATCATTTTACTTAAAGCTGCAGTTTCTAAGAACCTACTGACAATATTAATTGAAGACTTACTGTACTTATCTGTTAATTTTATCTTCTCTGCCATTTCTTGACTCCGTTTCTATTGATTGATTTTTCTCCT
This sequence comes from Saccopteryx leptura, assembly GCF_036850995.1. NCBI lineage: Eukaryota > Metazoa > Chordata > Mammalia > Chiroptera > Emballonuridae > Saccopteryx > Saccopteryx leptura. The sequence continues at coordinate 10,170,771 of NC_089504.1, read as the reverse complement.
GGTTATGAGACACATTTTCCTGCTTCCTTTCATGTCTAGAAATTTTTTATTGAATGTTGGACACTACAACATAACATTTTGGGGAGTGTGCATTTTCTTGTCACCCTTAAAGAGTACTGGGCTTTGTGTGGGCAGGCAGTTAATTTACTTCTGGATCAGTGTGCTCCTTTCAAGACTCCTTTCAAAGCTTTAGTAGACAAAGATCAGGGCAGCCTTTAATACAGGGCTAGTTTAGCCATAGTCCAAAGATGTGGCCTTTCTGGAGTCACTACTAAGTGCCCTGGATGTTCCTTTTGGGTGGTTGGAAGTCAATTTTATAGCACCTCAGGAGTTGTTCTCTGACCAGCCTTGAGAGGTCCCGCCCTGGGATCGCACAGCTTAGTAAACAGCAAAAGATCCCAGGGCCTCTTTCTGGTGCTCTTTCTCAGCGCAGCTCCCATCTCTCCATGCTTTATTTTGCAAATTTCAATGCTCAGCCTCCAACAGCTCTGACCTCAGCTCCCAGCTCACTGAGACTGCTATCCTTTCCTTGGGAAACCCTGAAAGAAAGCTGAAGTGATAGTAGGCCTCACTTCATTTGTTTCCCTTCTCTCAGGGCTCATAATTTTGTACTGCCTGTTTTCCAGTCATTTATGCTAGAAAGGCTAATCTTTTAGCAGTTACCCTGTCCTGGAAGTAGCCTATGGGAGTCTAGTAAGCAATACACACTTTGATTTTAATGAAAGAATGGCTTGCTTTTTCCATGTCTATAAGAATAACTTAAAACCTAAGCACACTCCATTTATTTATTATGAAAACACAATTTGGAGCTTGGCAGGAGGCAAGGGAAACAGATTTTTCCCATCATTTATCCAGCTGCGAAACCTTTCAGAGTTTTTCAGTAGAAAACAGTCCCTGCCCTTACCCCCCTCTCAGTTAGGATCTCTTCTGCTGTTAAAATCAAGAAAGAAGGAATTTGAGGAAATAGTAATACAAATCCAGAAAAACTCAAACGTATGCACGTTTTCCATTATACCCAGATAGTTGTTTCATTATTATGGGTCCACAAGCCCGGGTCAACAATTAAGGAAAAACTTAATAGCAAAACAAATGCTTCTCTCAGGAGGAAAAAATTTTGATACCCCAGAAATGTTTTTGACTCTAACAAATATCAACATTCCAGCCGAGGCAAGTAAATCCTTTCTCGTTTATTAGTAAGTCCTACGGAAAAAGGAAGAAAGTTTACAGGACATGGAAGGAAACCCACTAGCCAATTCTGATCTCAAATACAGACATTCTTACGTGTTACATAGTTAGCACACACGCCCCAACAGCCCCTATGAGCAACTTCAGTGCCTGACAATGAATACGGGAGGTGAGTTATCCCATCTGTATGGGGCTAGAGAAGAATCTGCTGTCTTCTACATTCCGAGTGTTGACCTTTCCAGAGACTACACTGTATGGAGACACCTTTTCTTCAGGAACTACAGAGACACGCACACTGGTCCCACCTATCACATGCTGAGGGTAAATAGCAACGGCAAGTTTAAGAATAAGACCCTGGGTTTGCCTTTTCACTATAACCTTGAGAAGTTCTCCATTGTGCCTGCGTTTTTCTTTGTTGAAGAGCCTCACTTGCACTTGGCCAATTACAAATTCTAGAAGCAACTTTTAAATGCTCAAACTGCCCAGGCAGAATTAGACAGTCATTGAGCACTGACCGCAGCCCCTGGACAGAGGCCGCTGCGTTTCTGGAGGAAACAGCTTGGAGGGTAAAAAGGCATGCCTAGTGCCAAAGTCAGGTGTCAGTCAGTGGGACACATGCTGGCTTGGCTCCCGTGGGCTAAGTTTTCAGGGGCCAACGTTATCTAGCCCAAAAGAAATGTTCCCTGAAACATGGAGATGGCCTATTTAACAGCAGATTGCAGCTTGAGGTTACTGGAAACCAAACTGAGACCAAAAAAACAAAAAACAAAAAACAAAACAAAGAAAAAATAAAAATCCCCACCTAAAAATGCAGCCTGGCATCAGATGACGCCAGCTGGCCCTGTGCTGAGTCTCTCCACCTCTGCCCTGTGGCACACCCAGGTCTTTTCCTCCCATGCACTCGGAAAAATTGAGGCGGTCCTCCTGGTTGCCTAAACCCACCTCCCGGCAGCTCCCTTGTTTTGGAAGAAGATAAATAAATCAAAATGCACTAAGCAGCACTTCCACAGCACTCGCCTCCTTCACTGAGCGTGCACCTCATCAATCACACTATTGTCTGCTTGAAAGGCGAGCCTTGTAAATGTCATATCCACTCAGGCCCAAGGAGAGGCTCATCCAAATGCAGCAAGGAGTTTTAATTGGATAGTGTAATTAAACTAAAAAACCCCAGCAGACTCCCTCTGACAGGATAGATGAAGACCCCTTTGAATAGGGCTAGGAAACATATCTGTTAAAAGGATGAGGCACTGCCTACTCCTGATTGTGCTCCAGAGTACTCTTATGAAAAGGCAATTCAATAACTGGGGCATTTAATACGTTCGAGTCCGTTGTGTTCTGTAATCGAGCAGTACTTACCGTCTTTGATCTGGAACTTATAAGTCCTTATCAGAGAATAAAAACACAACATAGCAAGCCTACCTAATGTCAGAAGTGTCTGGACGTCCTGGGAACAGACAGAGCCTGAGGGACGGGCTGCAGCCCCTCCGGGCTACAGGTCCATGTGAGTGTAGCTGCCAGTGCCGTCCAGTGTGCTGGCACGGCCACCCACCCACCCGGGTGCAGCTCTTTCACTCAGTGGTGGCTGATGTCACCCTCACTTCCCTCGCACACATTCTCACAAGCATTTAAAGAATCTGAAAAAATTCCTGCCTACTTCCTCCAGTAGGAACTAGAACACATCAGTGTGTGTGTGTGTGTGTGTGTGTGTGTTTACTCCACTAGAACTCCCCTTGTCGAATAGGGAGGAAAGAGATCGGGCGGTCAGAAGATTCAGTGCATGGGCTGGGGTGTACCCAAGTCAATTTCAGTAATAAAACCTGAGTCCTTCTGTCACTCTTTGTTGGGGGAGGGGGTGGAAGATGCACACACAGGCACATTCACACACACACACTCACACACTGAGGCCTGCAGCTCCACAAGCAAGGTAACAGAATTAGTGAGAACACAGGGCTGTCTTATAAGCAGACCATGACAATCCCTTTCAGATGGAACGCTAGTGTCCCAGGGTGAAAGGGAACCAAACATACGGATAGATCAAGAGAACCCCTGAGCTGGAACTCAGGTGGGGTACACAGGCTAGATTTCAGACTCCCCAGCTATAGTCTTCCAAAAACAGATGCTTTATTTACTAAAACAAAGTCAGTTTGATTCAAACTGATTTATCTTTTTTAACAAACTGAAGGGTTTGCTTGATGACTGCTTTTACTCCCCCATAAAGCCATAAAGCCTTCCTGGAACTCTGTTTGCGAACCCTTGAATACTCTTAATACTGGTTTTTCACAATGAGTTGATGAACCCATTCAGGACATGGAATGCTTATAATCTATGAAAACTGGATACTGAATTAAAACATCAAATATCTTTAGGTTTAAATGAAAACTACATAAAAGCATTTCAGCCATCAATTTGGCTATCACTTCTAGCCACTATGAATTCTGCTGGAAAAGCTATTTTCGTGCAGATGTGGAATTCAATGGGAAAGACTGACTCGTGTACCAACATCAATCAAAATGTCGACTTCCCTGGCAGCTCTCAACAGTAAGGCAGGTTCAAAGGTCACAGGATAAAGAAAAAGCCAAGCTCTGGTTCAGCTCTAATATCTCCTCGGTAGAAGTCTTGCAAAAGTACCCCCTTCTGTATTAGCCTTGCTTTCATTAATCTTCTTGCCATCTTCTTTAACTAGTCATGCAGAACCGCTCGATAGCGAGACGTATAATGGGGAAGGCCCTGTGCCTATTACCGCGTTAACATTCTCTTAAGCCCCAGCGCAACAATGGACCGGGAAGGCACAGGAAATCTGCAACTGCAGGGTGCAGTGCAGGCAATTCAATTACAGCCCAGGCTTACCTATGTAATTCTGACCTATAAAACACAAGAGGCCTTTGTGTCTAACTGGCTTGGCCATTAAGGTTCCTGAGATCACAACAATGCTGATCTTTTCTATTTAAGCTAAATCAATGTGGACAAATCATTATTCAGGAGCTTTAATTTAATTAGTAAATTAAATACACTACTTTACAGATCTTGTCAAGTACTTATGAAAAGAAAGATTCATTTAAGCGGGAGGTCACCAATAAGCCCAGCTAATTTAACTCACAACCTTAACTGAACCTCATTGCAAATATTCAGCAGGTTCTATTCACGATGTGGGTTTAACAGTCTCCTACAGTTCTGGTTAACTCACAATATCAGAGTCCCTATCCTGTATCCAAACAAAAACAACAAACAAACAAAAACTCCCAAACAATCCCCCACCAACATAACCAGGACCAACAGAATCAGATTTCCTTTAAATTATACTATTGCAAGAGAATGTAATCGGGTTACCTCTATTATGTTGCTTCCTTACGATTTTATATTATATATACTTAATTGAGATACAGAGCTCTTTTCAGCTATAAAGACGACAGCTACTTTATTAAGGTTTAAATATGATTTCTTAATGATGGGCTGCTTCCTTTAAAGACTCTAAACCTGCACAACCTTCTTATGATAAAACCAGACCTGGCGTGGCTGAGCCTGGAACTTGACTGAAATGCAGCTGAGTCTCTGATGGGTGCTAGTGTCACAAAAGGCCCCTTGCTTTTGTTTCTGTGCTGGAATTCAAGGCTAGCACTTACAAAGACAGCCCACTGCATTCGAAGCCTATGTCTAAGACCTGTGTATCGATGGAGTTATATATTTCTCTAAGACAATTTACACACGGTAGTTTCTGACATGGAAACACTCTCCTCCCCTATGTGCCATATACATCTTTGTTCGGTTCAAATGAATTAAAATTAATTCATCTGTTAGAGGTTTGTGACATCCTTCGGAGCAGCAACAGATAGCCTAAGAAGTGGCAAAATCAGACAGAGAAATCACTGATTTGAATAATAATGGTAGCATGTGCTTTAAAGAAATCTAGAAAAGCAGAATTTATTCTTAATTTCTCAGGGCTCTTGATATCTGGATTTTCTCAACTAACTCTTGAAAGAGTCCATATTTATATGTCCAAATTTTTAAAGGTGTGTATCTATGTAGTCATTAAGTTTCAGGTTCTTAAACACTTGCAGGGACAGAGCAATAAATCTTCCCTCTGAGCACCCGGCTGAAGAGGGAGAAGTTAGGGGAAGGGAGGAGCCACGGAACTGCTGTCGGTGGAGCATGGCTTCCAAGCCCGGGTCTCTCTGCCTCCACAGTGTCCGTAATTACGGCTTTCACTGCAGGCGCTCTGATGCTCAGTCCCTCTGCCAAGTCATTTTACACGCACTTTTTGGATGTGGCATCAATTAAACTTGAGTTGTGTTCTCTATGACGACCAAATTAATGGTTTGACAGCAGCTCTCTCAATAAACACTGCAAACTGGCCATTTTCGAAGGTTTTAAGAACCAATTCTTTTTTGTTCAGAATTCTGACAAACATGCCTCAAGTAAGACCGGGAACAACTTCATTATCCTCCCAACACTTACTGCCTTTTATAACGAAGGCTGTTTAATAACACACTTGCTCTGTTTTCACAACTACATTATTCCAGTTGGTCACACGTTCCAGTCTTCAGCAAGACACTTGTGTTATGAGAGATAAAAACATGAAAAAGGAAATATATTGCAGAAATCAAAAACCTTATCTACTTCTAGACTCTCTCTCTTTGCCATAATTCATTCAAGAAGGCCCCAAGAATAATTTTTGATGTAAACTCAGCTACAAACATACATCACTATGCTGATAAAAATCACAGGCTAAACTTATGAAATACAGTGACTTTCATTTCTTTAGTGCTGTTAAAATAACTTTTTCCTAAGGTTCAACAGACACAAAAGATAAAAAGGGTTACCATTAATCCTTTAAAAAAAGAAGCAGCAGCTCAGTAGATTAATTCTGTGGTCTGACGATGGTCTTGAAGATGAACTTTTTATAGATTAACTCACTGAATTAATTTGATGAAGATGCTGGAAATCATAAAAAAAAACAAAACAAAACCCAGCATCAAGCTGATTCATTTAATACATCTTTGGGCACTTTACAACATAAATTATGTTGAATAACTCTTGGTTTCTAAATTCTGGCCTCATTAAGTTCAATTTCTTTTTTTAAAAAAAATTATTTATTGATTTTAGCGAGAGAGAAAAGGAGGGAGGGAGGGAAGGGTGGAAGGAGGGAGAGAGACAGACAGATAGAAACATCAATCTGTTCCTGCATGTGCCCTGATTGGGGACTGAACTGGCAACTTCTGTGCTTTCAGATGTTGCTCTAAGCAACCGAGCTGTCGGCCAGAGCACTGAATTCAGTTTCAAGGCAGCAAACACGCACCGAGGACTCCTGGGCTCCTGCAGGCGCTGCGCTAGGGACTGAGGGTACAGAGACCAGGTCCCGAGTCAATCAGTGCAGCATGTAGATGGGGCAGGAGGGGGCAGGCCCCAAACAGATAAATAGAGCACAGCATGCAAAATCCTGGGGTCAGTGTTACAGACAGAGAGCCTGACATCTGAGCTGGGGGTCTTGAAAAATAAGTGGGCTGGGCATGTATAAATGGAGGTGTCCGTACGTCAGAGGGTCAGGGTGGAGGTGTATTCCAGGCAGCGTGGAGCACAGAATTTGAATGTGTGTGTTGTGTTCAAGTAGTTCACAGTGACCACAGCCAAGTTCAGGATAGGATGTTACGGGCTATGAGCCAGGAGCGGTCAATGTCTATAAAGGCTATGCTGAGGAGTCTGACTTTTATTCTGTAAGCTAGTAACTTTTAAGATTTTTTTTTTTGGCCTGACAGGTAGTGACGCAGTAGATGGGGCGTTGACCTGGAAATGCTGAGGTTGCCGGTTCGGGGCCCTGGGCTTGCTTAGTCAGGGCACATGTGGGAGTTGATGCTTCCTGCTCCTCCCCACTTCTTTCTCTCTCTCTCTTCTGTAAAATGAATAAATAAAATCTTTAAAAAAAAAAAAAGAATTTTTTTTTTTTTTTTTAGCGATCTGAAATACAAGAAAGCAAAACCACCCAATCAAAATAGCAAAAAGAAAAAAGAATTAAAAAAAATGATGATAGCGAAAGGAGCCTCTGGGACTTTAAGTATACCAACATTCGCATCATGGGTGCTGGGAGAGAGAGAGCAAGAGACTGAAAACCTAATTCAAAAAATAACAAATGGCCCTGGTCACTTGGCTCAGTGGTAGAGCGCTGGCCCAAGTTGGATGTACTGGGTTCGATTCCTGGTCGGGGCACACAGGAGAAGCGACCATCTGCTTCTTTCCCCTTCCCCCTCTCTCCCTTCTCTCTATCTTTCTGTTCCCCTCCTGCAGCCATGGCTCAGTTGGAGCAAGTTGACCCTGGGTGCTGAGGATGGATGGCTCCATGGCCTAACCTCAGGTGCTGAAATAGTTTAGCTGCCAAGCAACAGAGCAGTGGCCCCAGATGGGCAGAGCATCGCCTGGTAGGGAGCTTATCGGGTGGACCCTGGTTAGGGCGCTTGCCGGGTGGATCCTGGTTAGGGCGCATGTGGGAGTCTGTCTCTCTGCCTCCCCACATATCACTTAAGGAAAATAATAAAAAACAGAAAGAAGAAAAAATGACAAAAAACTTCCATAACCTTGTGAGGGAATAGACATACAAATAAAGGAAGTACAGAGAGTCCCAAACAAGGTGAACCCAATGAGGGTCACACCAAGATACATCATAATTAAAACATAAAAGGTTAAAGACAAAGAGAGAATCTTAAAAGCAATTATAGGGGTCCTTTGGGTTATGACAGTCTTGACATAGGACGTTTCTAGTTTATGATGCTCACTCCCATAAAAACTTAAAAAAAATAGAGATGTGAGTGTTTCGGCTTATGCCGTTAGTGTTGTACTTTTTTTTTTTTAATTTTTTTTAAATTTATTCATTTTAGAGAGGAGAGAGAGAGAGAGAGAGAGAGGAGAGACAGAGAGAGAGAAGGGGGGAGGAGCTGGAAGCATCAACTCCCATATGTGCCTTGACCAGGCAAGCCTAGGGTTTCGAACCGGCGACCTCAGCATTTCCAGGTTGATGCTTTATCCACTGCGCCACCACAGGTCAGGCCAGTGTTGTACTTTTTTTACACTCATTTTTTCTGTTACAGTACAGTGTACAGTACATTTATGTCCTTTTAATTTTCCTGTGGCTTAGTTGTGCTTTTATGTTCTAGATTATGATTTTACAACTGTGTTAGGATAGGTAGGTGACTTAGACTAGGGTGCGTTTTGACTTACACCAAAATTCGGGTTACACCACTGTCGCAGGAACAGAACTGTGTCATAAACTGAGGAACCTCTATAGTTACCTACAAGGGAACTCTCATAAGACTGCCAGTTGATTTCTTAACAGAAACTTGGAAGGCCTGAAGGAATTGTTAACCCTTTGAGTAGCACAAACATTCATGTTTGTCCTTGTGCCTCCTGACCATCCAGAGTATAATCGATTTATTTTAAAAATGTGTAAGGCAACATTAAAAAAAAGACAAATTGGTTATGAAACATGATTTTAAGTTAATGAAACTAATTTTAGTTTTTGAAAAAAAAACTCCCAGGGATCAGTGAGCATGAAAAAAACTCACTACTCAAAGGGTTGAGAAACATTCAAAGTGATGCCCGACCGGTGGTGGTGCAGTGGACAGAGTACTGACGGGAAATGCAGAGTTCCCAGGTTTGAAATCCTGAGGTCGCCGGCTTGAGCGCGGGCTCACCAGCTTGAGTGCGGGCTCACCAGCTTGAGCAGCTTGAGCGCGGGCTTACCAGCTTGAGCGCGGGCTCACCAGCTTGAGCGTGGGCTCACCAGCTTGAGCACGGGCTCACCAGCTTGAACATGGGGATGCTGGCTTGAGCATGGAATCCCATGGTCACTGGCTTGACTCCCAAAGGTTGCTGGCTTGAAGCCCAAGGTTGCTGGCTTGAGTCCAAGATCACTGGCTCAGCTGGAGCCCCCAGTCAAGGCACATATGAGATGCAATCAATGAACTAACGTGACACAACTATGAGTTAATGCTTCTCATCTCTCTCCCCTCCTGTCTGTCTCTGTCTCTCTCACTAAAAAAAATAAAAAAAAAAAATTCAAGTGATGGAAAGGACCTAAAACCAAGATTACTCTACCCAGCAAAGCTACCATTTAGAACTGAGGGCATATAAAGAGCTTCCCAGACAAGAAAAAGCTAGAGGAGTTCATGAAATGTTAAAGGGTCTTCTTTAAGAATAAAGGGGAAAAAAGATAAAAATATAAACAGTAAAATGGCAGTAAGTACATATTTATCAACTGAATCTAAAATAAACAAATAAGCAGAACAGAAACAGACTGACAGATACAGAGAACTTGGGGATGGTTGCCAGATGGGGGGGAGGGAAGAGGGGGGTGCGGGAAAAAGGCAAATGGACTAAAAAGTAAAGTACAGCCCTGGCCGGTTGGCTCAGTGGTAGAGCGTCGGCCTGGTGTGCGGAAGTCCCGGGTTCGATTCCCAGCCAGGGCACACAGGAGAAGCGCCCATCTGCTTTTCCACCCCTCCCCCTCTCCTTCCTCTCTGTCTCTCTCTTCCCGTCCCGCAGCCAAGGCTCCACTGGAGCAAAGTTGGCCTGGGCGCTGGGTATGGCTCCATGGCCTCTGCCTCAGACACTAGAATGGCTCTGGTTGCAACAGACCAACGCCCCAGATGGGCAGAGCATCGCCCCCTGGTGGGCGTGCCAGGTGGATCCCGGTCGGGAGCATGCAGGAGTCTGTCTGACTGCCTCCCCGTTTCCAACTTCAGAAAAAATACAAAAATACAAAAAAAAACAAAAAAAGTAAAGTACAGCATAGGAAATACAGCCAGTAATATTCTAATAACTATGTATGCAGTCTGATGGGTGTGAGATTTATTGGGATGATCACTTGGTAAGTTGTATAATGTCTAATCATTGGGGTATATACCTGAAACTAATATGCCATTTGTAATTGAAAAATTAAAAAATGATTCAAAATTTTTTTTATCAGTTGACTTTATAAATGTAGAATCTCCAAACTGAAAAAAGTAGAGCTCTTTTGGGTGAAAGGGAGCCCTTATGCCCAACTCTGCTTACCTCCCCCCCACATGTACCACACACACACAATGCACACACGCACATGGTGTGGGTCCCTGAAGTCCCCCAACAACCTAGGGGTCTTGAGGAAGATGGTTGAAGAGCACTGTGGTAGGGGACAGGGACTTAGGAAGTGTTTTACTGGTGCACTGTGCCACTTTGTTCAGGAAAGTGTCATAATTTCTAGGTGTCTGGACCCAGAGAGAGAGGAGGAAACCTCTACAGGACCCACATGCGGTTTCACAGAGAACCATCAGTAGGTCTGAAAAGAAGAAAGATTCTCTTGCTGGAATGTCAATACTGAAACGGTGGGGCCCGTGTCTGCTCTGTATTCTCAGTGCTTGGAACCTGGCTGACTTATGGAGATGTACTTACTTCCTGCCTGACTGACCCCAAGAGGCAACAGGGAGGTAGTGGTTATACATCTTTTCTGCATTCCCCTCCAGCGGGTGTGATACACCCTTCACCTCTCAGGGCCTGAATCACACACAGCCTTCCTTGTCTTGAAGTGAGTGTAAGGGAAACCTGAATACCGTTACTATATAGTTCTTTGCCTCACCTTTCCACGCCAGCTTATTCCTCTGTGTAACACAGACATGATTGTCTTCCATTTCTCAGACACATGGAGAATGTATAAAATGTTACTTTTCAAGCTATCCCTTGTTCTTGGGAAGAAAGATACTAGAACAGCGACATCTTTATCGGCTCACAAGCTGGTACGAGAGGGATTAGGGAGAGGTTTACTTAAAAGCAGAGGGACTCTGGCAGCCCTGGGCAAGGGCCCCAGAGCAGCAGGCACCAGGGTGGAGGCCTTGCTGGGACAACAGGAATGTGGGAAGGATGTGAGCTTGGCCTTCTTCCTTCTCCCTATACCACTAAATTCTCCCTTCTTGCTAAGCTGCAGGCCAGTGAACGGAAAGAAGGAGACTGTAGCCCAGCGTAGCTGGAACTGACAAAACAATGAAATGGCCATCCACAAATGAGGCAACGTGGCACGTGCCCAGGTGGTAGGCCCCCTTCAGGAGCTCTGTGCTCTTTAGGCCCCTGTGTAGTCAGTATTATCTTAAAAACTTGAACCATATTTATTATAAACACCTGCTGGCCTTTACATCTCTTATCATTCCTTATAACATTTGTTCTCAAATTTAGTGGACACTGGGAAAAGGGGATTAACCAAAATTAGATGCTCAAATTGTACTCCAAGTTATCGAATCAGAACGTACTAGGCTGGGCCGTGGGAAATGCATTTTAAATCAACTCCGCAGGCAATGCTGAAATGGACCAGACTTTGAGAACCACCATCTCATAGCCTTCTCCAGACAACTAACAAATCCTTTCCTAGTTTAAAACTTTTTCCTTCCACAAAGGAATTTCAGTGTGATCTGCGTCCTTTCTGTCCCTCGATGCGACTGAAGTCCTAAAAATGATTAATCTAACTGCTACACTCAATTACTTAACTGCAAAAATATACAACCAGACTGTATCTACTTTCATAATTTAAGCAGGGGACTGCCAACCCGCAGCGCTCTCTTCTGAAGGACCAGGCAGGAGTTTAATTACGAGCTGGTAGGTCGTGCAACTGCCAATAATCTGGAGTGTTGACACTCCCAGCATGATGGATACCTAACTCTCGTCTTCCGCTGACACAGGAAATCCCCAGTGTCCCTCAAGCGGGCAAGGAAGGCAGGTCCAGGTCTAACTGGCTGTGTCCCCAAGAAGGGGAGAGGAAGGGAGCACAAAGTGAAACAGGGCTCTGGTGACTGCAAATGCTCAGCAGGAACCTGCCCCTCCCCCCACCCCAGGGCGACGCTGCTGGGGTCAGGAGCTGTGAGGTTCTCTGCTGCCATTAAGACTGAGCAGGATGGGGACCCGTGTCAGGCTCTGGGCACCATAATACAATCCCGTTTGATTAAAAGAAATTTCTGGTAATGAATTAGACAGACCCAAGGAAAAAAGGACACGGTGGTAATATATTCTCCTGGCACCCAGCACAGAGAGGGGAAGAGGGGGGAGAGAGAAAGGAGACATAAATAAAAGGGACTACTCACTGGGGCTTTTTTCTTCAGCAAGGTCACAGGCACAGAGCAGGTCAGAATCGATTGAGATGGGTTTCTGCTTAATCCAAAACTTAGTGCTGGCTTTCTGATTCGTAACAGGGTCTATCTCTACTTTGTCTCCAGAGATACCTGTAAGGCCGAGGGAGGACAAAAAGAAGGAGGCACAAGAAGTGGAAGATGTGAGTGATTTCAGTTTAATTATTTGCCCTGCTTTGTAAATCATAAATTGGACGAACAGAGCTCTTTCGTAGGGCTCTGGGGAATGCCATGGGCTTACGACAGACATAAGGAGACTCCAAATGGCACACAGAAGTTGTACGGTCTGGTTTCCTGGGCGACAGGGTGAACAACCAAGAACTATATAAAGAGGTACCAAGAAATATGCTGCTTAGATACAACCCAGATACAACTTAGAGTTTACCTTTGTGTGTTAGTCTTACATTCCCTTTATAATGAGATAAACTATAAGGTTCATTTAAAAACCAATATGATCAGTGTTCTTTCTTGTTATTTTAGAATAAGATCTGGGTAGGAGATAAATCTTTAATACCGCTTATGCCTAAATAGCAAAGCTACTACCACTGAGGAGTCTCCGATCTGGAAAAATCACAAACTAAAAATAGGAAAAAATCTCTCTCTTCCCTTCTCCAACACTAAATAATTACCCAAGCTATGTTTTAAAAAGTCACAGGGGGACCAAAGGCTCCTTTACATAAAATCTTCCAAGTTCAAGTCCTGGAGCCTGGCTTCAGGCTGTGGACGTCACTGCTCCTTGGAGGCAGATGGCAGTGGGGTGTGCTTTATGCAACAAGGACTTCATAACGGGAAAGCGAATGTAAACACTGGCACCTGGGGTTTCACTCTCACAACTGTGAAAGACACGACACCCTGCATAGTGACGGCAGCAAAGGTGTGAGGAAAAGGAGAGGGGCACGCAGGAGGGCAGGTGTCCTGGCACACCTGCGTAAACACGCAGCACCTGCTCTCCCGGGGTCACCGGGCAGGACATGCTCAGTCTAACACGCGCGGTCTATGCTAGACGCTTTTTCCTCTTCCGCTGAAAATTGAGGATTTCCGTTCACAAAGTGAGACAAAACCCTTCAATATGCCTTCCAGAGTGGGCCCCAGATGCAATCTTGAAAGTAATTAATTTTCAGGCTCATAGTTTAAAGGTCAGGGTCAAAGTGAAAAGAGCAAAATGAAGTAAAGGTATAAGAAACAAAACGATCAAATGTACATACTGTAACAGAAAAGACAAAGTTAATGTATTTCATTCCATGGATCACCCTTAGACATTTTTTAATACAATGTGAGAACACCTAGTAGGCCAAAAGAAAAGGCACATACGAGAGACAGCTCAATTAAAACAACAAACCGTGTCCCCCCCACCCCCCACTGACCATAGTATGAGAGCAAATTTAAAATAAAAAAGGAAAACATACACAAACAAAATTCTAGTGATTAGGTCTCCCACACACTCCCCTGGAGTCTATTTTATCTGATGAATAAAGAAGCCCCAGACACAGTCAGACAAAGGCAGCGATTACAGACAGACTACAGTGGAGTGGAGTCCCTGTCTTCCGAGGAGACAATGCAGTACGGTTGCTTAACCCTGGTCATTACTCTGTGGGCTTTAGAAAAGATGAACAATTGGTATTTTTTATTAATTGAATGCTGGAATTTGTCATTAGGACGTATTTCAGGTATACCATATTTCTATTAGGCATAATGTCATAAGTCCAATTGACTCTGGGCGTTCGGGTCTAGATGATTTCAGGAGGGTGAGAATGTATCAGGAGACCAATTTTATTACATTTTGCTTAAAATAGATTACGACCACCCAGTTACACTCTTCTTTCCAATTTGGTCATTAATTGTTAAAGACCTGGACATTACAGTTCCCTGAAAAAGTCCGTATACTACGGTTGATGGTAGCAAGTGTTTTATTTTTATTTTTCTGCCCCCTCTCCTTCTTCTGCTTCTTATTTTGACATTTATAAAAGTCAAAACGAGCAGAGTATAATACATGTGCATATCTCTTATGTGGAGCAGAGCCTGCCCACATTTTTTTCTCGGGGGGGGGGGGAATATCATCACCACAGAGACATGGTTTTAAAATTTTGTTCTACGGTCCTGCAACTCCTGAAGCCGTAGTCAGTCAATATTGTTAATGTACCTTGTTAATTTGATAGGATTTGTCAGGTAACTCCACTGGAAAATTATATAAAACTGTTCCAGATGAAAAGATGATAGTGACATGAATTAAAGTGATAGAACAACAGTGGAATATAAACCAGAAATGACACCCAAAGTGGCTGTTGATTTATTGCTGCACTGAGTTTGGTTCTGGGCTCCCATGTATATTAGTGCTACAAATCTGGGTCCATTTAGCAGAGGGACGCTCATACATACATCACCAGCTCCTGCTCCAAGCCAAGGTCACTCCCCATTGCATCAATCTTTTCAACAGAGCCTACTTCACAAAGCAGGACTTTTGTAACCATCTCAGATGCAACAGACTCTCATCCTCTTTCATCTTTTTTTTTTATCATGTAAAGTACACTTTAACTTCTATTATTTTTATCTGCAAATTGCTACCGTATAGTTCATCCATTACGCGCTGTATCTCTCCATCAATTGCCAAAGCTCCCTGTGGCCACAAGAACACTTTCCCAATGACGCCCTTTCCGGGGTTACTGTGCAGTCACTGTGCACAGAGGAGAACCCCTAGTCTGGACTGGAGATGAAAACGTAGGAGATGATGCACTAGGTTCAAGGTGGGCAGGCAGGTGGAACCCCATTTAAACAACCGGTGTGTTCCAAAAAGTTGCGTATAAATCAGATTTTTTTCTGAATCAAATGACATTTCCCACAGACTTCCAGTTCCAGGGATACTTTATCTTCATTTTGGATTGATCTGTAATTGGCAGGGCCCCCCAACTTGTTTGAAGTTTCTGTGCCCTGCAAGCTTTCAGTCCAGTAGTTAATGATCTATAAAACACTTGCCTGCCTGGAGGAGTCACTATTTAAAGGAACCTGTAGGAGAATTTTTCCTGAAGAAAATTCTTTTGTACATTAAATAATCTCATCCCACTTGAGATGTGTGTCTGCTCTTGCCAGAGAAGTGGCGGTCCTCTGCTTCTCGTCCAGGGGCCTGGGGCAGCCCAGGGCAGCAGCCCAGACCCCACCGCTGAAGAGAGTCTGTAGAGCCCAGCCTGGAAGCAATCGGAGACCTCTCCTGTGCCTGACCTGGGAGTCCCAGGTCGTCTTCTTGGCTGGAAGGAGGAGGCAGGCTGGTGGAGAGACCCGCTAGGAGGCTGGTGCCACCGTCCAGGCCCAGGGCAAAGAGGGGTGAACATTAACGGGCACCAACCATGTGCCAGCATGTTAGAAATCCTTTGTGTACATTCATTCAAGTCTCACAACCTAATAAAGTTGGTTACTATGTTTATCCCTATTTTGTAGATGAGGAAACAAACACAGGAAGGCTAAGTAATTTGCTCAAGATCACACAGCTAAGAAGTGGCAAAATTGGCACCTGAGAAAGCCAGTTAATCTGGGTCCAGAGTGTGTCCTCTCAGACACTTATGATTCTGCAAGACTTGTGCTAGGTGCTTTACATAACACACCCAAGGAGAGGTGGTGGTGCTTGTCTATGGTCGGAGAGCTTTTAAATGGAAAAGCCACTTCTGCACCCACAGCTTTCTGGTTCCCAAATATAAACTCCGCACTGCTCTGCACTAACTCATTCAGGAGAGGCAAGAGGACATAAGGCACTCTGCCCAACCGGGTTTTTAGTCTCCTCTCAATTTTCACCAAGGAGCAAATAAATATTCAAAGTGGCAACAGATACACACCTATTTTTGTTCATACATGGGAAACTGGTGCATGAAATTCTATCAATATTCTTTTTTTAATCACTAAGCATGGTTTTGATTTCCCTGGCTAAAGATTTTGTATACAGTCGCTGAAAGGTAGAGGCACCCTTTAAAGTGTTATTACGCACTATTTTCAAGTAATTCAAATCATAAACATAAGTCCAAGAAAACAAGGGAAGCTGGCTTTTGTCAAGTTTATAATTCTCCAATTTAAACGGCCAACAATAGAGGATTAGTTAATCCAGCCGTGACGCAATACAACACAACCATGAAAAGTTATGTGTGAGAAAAGCTTTGACTTGGAAAAATTCTTACGTGAAAAGGACAAAAAATATTTATAGAAGAAGGATGAAAAAGACATGCTCCAAACTGGTAAGTGTTCAGCACTGGCTGGAGGGATGATAGCCTTTCCATTCAGCAGTTCTCAAGTGTCCGAAGGACTGAGCTGCTGGGAAGGGCTCTGGGGGCTGCACTGTACCCAACCCGGTGCCAGTGTCACAGCAGTGCCCGGCGCTGACCAGCAATGGCAGGTAGGGAAGAAGAGAGTGTGGTGTCAGCCCCAAGTGGCCCAGCCCCTACCCCGAAAACAGGGGAGGCCATTTGTCTCCTTCACCAGGTCCCCAGCACCACCCACTTATCCACAGCCATCTGTCATGACCTTTTCATGCTCCTACTTCTGACAGCTTCCAGATACAGTGAGTCCAGCTTCACTAGAAGCAAACTATCACACCAACTGTCAGAGGCAGAAAACGCTGCCTGATCGCTGTCCTACATCAATGCCAGCATATAAATCCTTCCTTAACAAGACAACTCAAAATAAACAAAGATGCAACCCTAATGTATACACAACTCTCTGGGGAAACTATTTGTCCAAGGCTTTATAAAGCATTTACACAGAGACCCTTGCCTGTTCTAACTAACCCAAAGATTTCCATACAAGGAAACTGGCACTGTATACGCTCTTCTGCTAACACAGACTGGCACCTCCTTTGCACAGCCCTTTGGTGTACAGACTTCCTGAAAGCTCACCACACCTGTCAAGAAGGCAGCAGTAGCTCGTTTTAGATTTAAAGGCAGTAGCGCAGAGAGGGGAAGGGACTTCGAAGTCTGTGAGTTCTGAGTTCGAGTATCAGCTTTCCTATTTCCTAACCACGTGACTTTGGCTGAGTTGCTATAAAACTGTGATGACTAACAGTACTGACCTCATGAGCTTGTTGTAAGGATTAAGTGAAACAAGACTGTAAAGTGCTTGGAATAGTGATTAATTCATAGCTAGTGACTCATACTACGTCTCATGACTATTATTATCAGGAGGTAGGCACTGGGCTGCGACAGATCCCGTGAAGAGGGTCCGAACGCTGGAGCTAAGGGAGCCACGGGAGGGATGGGAACAGGGACCTGCTGGCCCTAGCCTGGGGGCTGGGGGGCATTCTCTCTGGGACCTGCTCTACGCCCCTGCCTTAAAAGTACCAGGATCCACGACGACTGTCCAGCTGGGGAAACCGTGTCCTCACACACACGCGTCCTTACAATGCCCTCCCACCACCGGGTGTCACTGGGGATGCGTCTTCCGGGCGACGTCTGAGAGGTCTATTCACCATCGGGAGGAACGCTCTCACAGCCAGAGCTGGGGAAACCTCTGTGCTAGGGAAGCCCTGTCCCCTGAGGCCTCTGGGTCATTCATGTGGAGACCCTGATTTTGCCACCATGTTGCCTCTGATGCTATCCTGTTCTCCCTCGGCGAGCCTGGCCCTCCTCCTCTGTAAAGTGGGGTGACAACAGCACCAGTTCCCAGGATGTCATGAAAATGGAAGGGCATAAGCACGTAAAAAGCTTAGGGAGAGTGCTTGGTGCATAATAAGGTGGTTCAACCAATTATTTCTAAAACTATTACTAAAGATGAACCTTGGAAAGGTGAAATGATGGATTTGCCCGGGTGAGCTAAGTCAGCAAGGGCAAAGCTGGGGCTGAAGCCCAGGTCTATCAACTGAGTCTAGTGTGTTCCGACCCATCGGCTGTTTCCTAGTGCCCCAAAGGAGCATGCCTCACGCTCAGGAGGCATAACCTCCCGTGAGACACACTTAAAATGCCCCTCCAGGAAGCTAAAACACCAGTTTGGCAAAAATCAGGGCATCTGACATTCCATGCTTCAGTGTATTTCCTGACTTATTGTTTATTTGCTCAGACATCATGAGCTGTGGTTCATTCATCAATTTCCTACAACTCTGAATCTAAGACTACAAAATCCCCACTGTTGTTAAATCCTGGAGTAGCTTTTTATACAATTCTACAATCCTCCTGTCTTCAGGTTACCCAGAGCCGATGAAAGCCTGGAAAAGCCTCCCGGGAGTGCCACTGAACAACTCTTTGCCAGAGTGGATTTTACTGAATCTACACGGCCAATCAATAGCGTCCACAGAGTAGTTAGGGAAGTCTTTGAAACTTGTCTGAATTTACACACAGGATCAGACACACAGGCTGTTTGGACTTAATGAGACCTCAGAGATCACCTCGTCTAGGGTTTTCATTCTCCCTACGAAGAAATTGAGGCTCAGGGCAGGGATATGGCTTGTCTGATGTCATCCATTGATGACAGAACTGTAACCCTAATTCACAACCCCACACTAGCTGGCCAGGGCTTACGAAGACCAGCTCTCCTGTCTCGCTATGCAATGCTCATATAGGGGATATGTTCACACAGCGATCAAACACATTGCTGTATAAAAAGCCCTGCCTTGGCACTACAGTAGGAACCCACAATAGATGACAAAGTTATATTGAGAGTCACAACTCAAATGAGACCCAGTAGAGCCTGGCATTCCTGAGATCACGTGCGATACTGGGGCCCAGGATCACTGGTTCCATCCGAGGGGGTAACCATCCAAAAACATTCGGGAGCCCAGCTAAAAGCTGCCAGTTCCAACGTGTGGTCAGTGACACAGCTAAGTGTACTTGACTGAACCGTTACCCTTAGATGGAAACTAGGGAGGCCTGAGCGTGAGCGAGACCATGAAATGCACAGCGACACCTGCCACAGCCCTTGGCGTAGGGCAGAGCTTACAAAGTAAGACCCGGGACTGTTTAATTCCAGTAACATCTGTCCTCAGATGAGAGCGAAAATCTCTCTGTGAGAAGGCAGTTATAAAGACTTTATATTGGGGAAGTTAGATCCCCAAACTAGGTATTCTCCTGGTAAACAGACACCTCAGGTGAAGTTATAATGTGCGTTAGGAAGCAGTAACGCCGTTTCCTAAGATAATTTCTCACATCACGTAAGAGTGGGAAATGAGATCCTCCCCACGCTCCGGCCCAGGTACACAGCTGGAGCTCACGTGCCAACGAGGAGGAAGTGGTCCAAAGAGTTCAGACCTGGATGGCCTTGCAGATATCCTATTCTATTAACTCCCTTATGCCAGTAGTTCTCAACTGTTTCCAATTCTCGGTTCTTTCTCAGCCACCTGTGGAACCTGACACATTGTCATTATCAACGATGGATTACTCAGCAGGATTTCCAGAAAGGTAGATCTGGAAGCAGGCAACCAGAGGAAGGTATACAGTTAGAAAAAGTCCCCAGAGCTCCCGACATTCCCGGCCAGGGCACTGCCCCTCACCTCCGTTGGTGCATTAAGCATGGATGGGGTAAAGGCATTTTCTGGAGACAGTCTGGTTTTTTGCCAGTAAAGGAAAAATTTATTGGTCTGGAGGTAGTCTTGATAGTATCTATCCTGATTTCACAAGTGTATTAGTGTTTCTTAAGTTCTAGTCTAAATGTTGGTTCAGAAAATGTTGCCACAATAGGGACAGAACAATCACTTAATACTAGAGCTGCCATCCTCAAATTACTCACTGGACCCAGGGAGCTTGGAGTTAGGCAGGACGCGTGATCACTGAGTGTCTCTGCGTGGAGAAGGGTTATCTCCTCAGCGTTCAAACAGAAAGGGAAACAGAAATGTGGAAATCAACCCACTTAAGAATATGCATTTCCAGATTATGTAACTGCTTGAAATATATACCATAGGTATCCCATCAGAAAATAACAGGGCAAATATTTTATTCATACAGCCGCAGAGAACTTTTAGCATCAGAGTGAGCTGGAGGAGTAATCAAGTACAGCTGTTTGTGCTGTTAATGTGGTTAAGTTTGCATACTGTATATTAAGAAATAACAATGTAATAAGGTCTTCCTTGAGTGTGGACTTATAGATGATATTAACTAGGGGGTTAAAGAACAACTGCAATAGGACAGATAAACTGGGGAAGACAACAGATGGCAAATATGCTGCCTCTCATCATGCTCGGGCCCAGGGCAGACATTTTTAATCAATCACAGAGTTTCTTTCCGCTGCCCTCAGATGCAGCTCAGGCTGCTGCCTCAGCATACTGCTCTGGGCAGCCCTTACAAACCTGATGGGAGTCGGTCTATGAGATGAAAGCGCGCCGGCTTGCCTAAGATATGTGCTATTTTACTTGGTAATTTTGATAAATAACTACTGTGATCACAAGTGTTATGATTATATAGGGGTGGGCTAAAGTAACTTTACAGTTGTGTGTGACATTCTTTTGAACTAATAAGCTATTTTAACAGTCATAACCTGCATGCCCTTTTCCATACGAACTATAAACCTACTTTTGCCCACACCTGTACATGTGGATTGTTTTATTTTTAAAAGATTTTAATTATTGATTTTAGAGAGAGAAAGAAGGGAGCAGGAGAGAGAAGCATCAATTTGTAGTTGATTGCTTCTCTTATGTTCCTTGACTGAGCAAGCCTGGGTTTTGAACCAAGGCCCTCAGCGTTCTGGGTCACTGCTCTATCCATTGCACCACCACAGGTCAGGCCGTGTGGATTGTTTTATGAAGAGGTAATGGAGGTAACCTTTTGGCAGAGGTTATTTTAGTCTTTATCTGTAAATTCAATTTGCATACCGTATACAGAACTGTTAGGCTATATATGCAATGTGACACAGATGATATATTATGTATTTATATTGTGGTATGAATGCAGGGTATACGTTTCCTTTGATGACATGGGGACAGCCTATATTCATAAGATGAAGGAATGAAGTTAGCACAAGTGGCATGACTATCAAAGCATTTCTCAGCCCGAGACTGTCAGGAAACGAGACTGACCTGCCCAGTCAGTAAAAACAAGCTTTGGACAAAGAGAAAAGGGGCAAGAAAGTCTTTTGAGTGCTCTGAGGTTGCGCTTTTCCAAACCCTACAATTAAGGGGAGATTCTGAGCTAGCAGGTCTGGGATGAGGTCAGAGACCAAGTGATTCTGATACGTGGTCAGGACAGGAAGCACTGCTCGAAGGCCCTGTGGACATGACAGGTATGCTATGCTGGTGTCTGGCCCTCTCTGCCTTGTTTTTATATAGGTTTCTGGGCAGCCCCTTGGCAGGTACATCATAATTCAGCTTCTGCCAGCCAGCCAACAAATACTCATTGATCGTACACTATGGGCTCTCTAGATCATTGCCGGCATTCACAATATGACTCCTTTAATTTTGATTTCCCCCCAAACCCCCAAACCTACTTCACCCTCCCAGTTACGGCATGTTTGGGTGGCACCCATGTCTTAGTGCTTGATCCTACAATCAGTCACATGTGATCAGGCAAACGGGAGGTCAAGTAATGAGAAAAAACACTAGGCTTGGTATAAGCTCAAGCAAGGTCTACTCTTAAAAGGTACTTTTGGGCTCAGCACAGACAGGACACAGATAAGACAAAATAATCCAAGAATGGTTTTCAAGAAATACAGGAATGATTAGGCATGGTGGCTTTGATGAGCTTTCCAGAGCAGGGATGGAAAATCAATTTCAACTTAAAAACCAACTCCAGCCCTGGCCGGTTGGCTCAGTGGTAGAGCGTCGGCCTGGCGTGTAGGAGTCCCGGGTTCGATTCCCAGCCAGGGAACACAGGAGAAGCGACCATCTGCTTCTCCACCCCTCCCCCTCTCCTTCCTCTCTGTCTCTCTCTTCCCCTCCCACAGCCAGGGCGCCATTGGAGCAAAGGTGGCCCGGGCGCTGGGGATGGCTCTGTGGCCTCTGCCTCAGACACTAGAATGCCTCTGGTTGCAACAGAGCGACGCCCCGATGGGCAGAGCATCGTTCCCTGGTGGGCGTGCCGGGTGGATCCCAGTCGGGCGCATGCGGGAGTCTGTCTGACTGCCTCCCCATTTCCAACTTCAGAAAAATACTACACCCCCCCAAAAAAACCCCCAAAAAACCCCCAACACAACTCCAGACTAGTACAGGTCACTCACAGGGCTGTGCTGGGAAGGATTCTGAGGTCAGGTCCAGGCCCCGAGGACACAGCACAGTGAATGACTAACAATGTGAATGGAGGGTGTACTAGCGGCACCCACACCATACTGACCCAGAATTCCAGGTGTGAGGCTGGGGAGAAGAGCGAGGGATGTGCCGAACTTTAGAACAGGCCAAACAGGAGCAATTCATCCTCTGGGATGGCAAGTCATTATGACTGAGGCCTCTGTGGCATGAGGGACTGGATATCCCACTATATATCTGATGGGGACGGGGTTATTACCTATTAAATAACAGCTATGTGCCCGTAAACACTAAGTGCTTTGTATACATCACATTATTTCATTGACTCTTCCAAGCCTACTTTCTCCATCACAAAGTGGGAATAACATCATCAGTGTGCTGTATGGATTACATTAGGTAGCAGGGGTGAAAGTTCACTGCATATTGGAAACTGCTATAGAACTACAGAGTATTAGCGCAACGGCGATTTGCATTCAAGGCCTAACATAGTAGTTAGCTGTAGGCGTCGGTCTCAGATGGACTTGGCTTCTAATTCCAACTTCATTATTTACTAGATTTCCCCTGCACCCCAGCTCCCTCATATAAGATAGGGAGACAGCCTGACCAGGTGGTGGCGCAGTGGATAGAGTGTCAGACTGGGATGCGGAAGGACCCAGGTTCGAGACCCCGTGGTCGCCAGCTTGAGCATGGGCTCAACTGGTTTGAGCAAAGTTCACCAGCTTGAACCCAAGATTGCTGGCTCGAGCAAGGGGTTACTCCTTCTGCTGAAGGCCTGCGGTCAAGGCAAATATGAGAAAGCAATCAATGAACTAAGGTGTCGCAACAAAAAAAACAAACTGATGATTGATGCTTCTCATCTCTCTCCGTTTCTGTCTGTCTGTCCCTATCTATCCCTCTCTCTGACTCTCTGTCTCTGTAAAAAAAAAAGTAAAAAAGGGAGACAATATCAGTACTATCTAATAGTGCTGCAATTATAGGAGACTGCATGTAGACAAGTGATCAGCAAAGTGCATGGCACACAGTAAGCACTTGATAAACGGCAACTGCTTTTAAAAATTCTTCTTCTTGTTAATATTATTTTAAAAGATGAGATCTTTGCCATCAATTTCATTAACAGACTCTAATAAACTTTTCAATCACAGAAAAGTTTGGGCCCTGCCGACCAAAACTCAATCGCTCGTCCTGACGTCAGAAATGAGTGGCAGGCGCACAAACTGGGGCAGCGGCGCCACCGCCCGTCGGAGGACAAGCAGCCAGGCCAGCCCCGTGGAGCTTGGGCACTCCGATCCGCTGCTGTGCGATGTGCCCCTACCTGCCGCCCACTCCGAGTGGCCAGGCAGCTTTCTGTGGACTCAGCAGGAATGCTGGGTAAATGCCGTACACGGACACTTACCACTTAGAAGAGCTCGCCACCGGGGACAAGTGAAGCCCCTGCTCTGACTGACACAAGACGAACGAGCGGAGGAGCCCATCCATCAGTGTCAGGAGAGACCTGAAGTACCTGGCCAGTCAGTTGAAATAAAATAAATTATTTACTGATCTCAGGATCTAGCCGCTCACATGAATGCTCATAAAGGGTGTGCTGTTTGCTGCCGTGCACTTGGTGGTAGATTCTGTTTCAGAAAGGAAGGGTTTCTGGATTGCTGCGTGCAGGGTTTTGTTGTGAGATTGAAAAGGTGTGTCCGCTTTGCAGGGAGGGAGAGAGGGTCGTAAGTTACATATCTGAACTCATGTACATCGAAATAGGAAATGAGTGTATTTATTCACTGCATGAATCTGATTGTCAAAAAATTCCTCAGGACTAATTAATGAAGTTTCTGTTTATAATGCTACAGATTGAACTTAAATTCACAACAGAAACGTTCTGACATTTTTAGAAGCTCCTCAGAGCTGTAACTTTCCACCAGAGGGCGCCATGTTTGGATACTTCCACCAGAAGCGTCCAAAGGTACCTGTTACCTGGCCTCTAGCTGCTTCCTTTCTGAGAATCACTCCTTTAGGGAGAGATACTTGTGTCATTGCCATTGATAAGCCTCCACTGTGGCTACAACAGAGCCACAACTCTGCCAATAAAGCCACTACCTAATCTGTGATGTGGTTAAACATTTCAAGACAGTGGATTAGGAGAGAGAAAGCAGTAGGCAAAATAAACAGTACTGACAATAACACCACCACTGAGACAAGCTACCTCTGAGAATACCACTTCTATGGGCAACTTTCATACAGTCTTGAGAGGTAAATATAATGTGCATTTTATAAATGACTAAAACTAAGACTGAGCAGGGCAGGGACTTGTCCAAGGTGATAGTGCAGGTAAGTGGTAATGCTGGGAGTCAACCCGGGTCCTGACTGCAGAGCTGGGGCTCCTCTCACAGATCTTTCTGTGGGCCTTCTCCTTTAAATGAATATATAGGACAGGATCTGATGAGTTCAAGTCTGGCTTTCTGCCTTTGGAAAAAAGCAGGGGAAGCAGCCCGCGATCTTGGTTATCTTCCGAAGGCTTTTCACCTTGGGGATCAGAGGATTTGCTGACTGTGCTCACCTGCGAAAATCCCTGCCTTATACCCTGGGTCTTTATCGCGGCCGCACTCAGGATATTTACTGAGCCTCTTAAAACTAGACCCACTCTCAGAATAAACGAGCCTTTGTTACGGGGAAGGTACTGTATTTGGGCACACGCAAACTGATGTCTGAGTAGCATTCTCATTTTAGTAAACTTTTCACCGAAAATACACCAACAGGAAGTACATAAATCACGAGTATACATGACTTGACTTTTTACAGTCTATATACTCACACAATCAGCATCCAGGTAAGGAACGGAACTTGATCAGCACCCCATAAGCTCCCCCGGCAGCCCAAGCTCCCCAGGATAACCACCATCATTATTTCTACACAGTAGATTATTTTTATTTTTGAATGTTATAGAAATGAAATCAGAGAGTATGTACTTTTACCCCCTTTTTTGGATCTGGTTTCTCTTCTTTTGAGAGAGAGACAGAGATGGAGAGAGAGACAGGAAGGGGGAGAGAGAGGGAGGAGAGAGATGAGAAGGATCAACTTGTAGTTGCTTCACTTTAGTTGTTCACTGATTGCTTCTCACACGTGCCTTAGGGGGAGGGGTCTCAAGCTGAGCCAGTCCTCTTGCTCAAGCCAGAGACCTCTGGGCTCAAGCCAGTGACGTTGAGATCATGTTAATGATCCCACGTTCAAGCTGGTGACCCTGTGCTCAAGCTGGCGATCTCAGGGCTTTGAACAGGGGACCTCAGTGTCCCAGGTCTACACTCTATCCACTGTGTCACCACCTTTTATTTTTATTTCTATAAAATAAAGAGATACCAGGAAAAGCATCCCCAGGAAGAACACCACTGAAGAACTGTGATTGTTTGATTGATTTTAGAGAGAAAGAAGGGGGGGGGGGGGGAGAGAGAGAGAGAGAAGAGGGAGAAGGAGGGAGAAGAAGGAAGAGAGAAACACTGACTTGTTGTTCCACTTATTTATTTATGAATTCATTGGTTGATTCTTGTGTGTGCTCTGACTGAGGATTGAACGCATGACCTTGGTGCATCAGAACTATGCTCTAACCAACTGAGCTACCTGGCCAGGGCCAAGAACTTTATGTTTCAAAAATTAACATTAAATAAACAAGTTTTTTTTTTAGTGACAGAGAGAGGGGGGGGGAGAGGGACAGAGAGGCAAGAAGGGAAAGAGATGAGAAACATCAATTCTTTTTTTTTTTTTTTTTTTTGTATTTTTCTGAAGTTGGAAAACAGGGAGGCAGTCAGACAGACTCCCGCATGTGCCCAACCGGGATCCACCCGGCATGCCCACCAGGGGGCGATGGTCTGCCCATCCAGGGCGTTGCTCTGTTGCAACCAGAGCCATTCTAGTGCCCGAGGCAGAGGCCACAGAGCCATCCTCAGCGCCCAGGCCAACTTTGCTCCAATGGAGCCCCGGCTGCGGGAGGGGAAGAGAGAGACAGAGAGGAAGGAGAGGTGGAGGCGTGGAGAAGCAGATGAGCGCTTCTCCTGTGTGCCCTGGCCGAGAATCGAACCCGGGACTCCTGCACGCCAGGCCGACGCTCTACCACTGAGCCAACCGGCCAGGGCCAAGAAACATCAATTCTTCGTTGTGACATCTTAGTTGTTCATTGATTGCTTTCTCATTTGTGCCTTGACCGGGGGGCTACAGCAGAGTGAGTAACCCCTTGCTCAAGCCAGCGACCTTGGGCTTCAAGCCAGCGACCCTGTGCTCAAGCTGGTGAGCCCCCGCTCAAGCTGGCGACCTTGGGGATTCAAACTTTGGCCCTCTGCATCCCAGTTCAATGCTCTATCCACTGTGCCACCACCTGGTCAGGCTAAATAAGAAATTCTTTAAACCACTTTAGAGACTTAAAGCTTTTCTGTGAGGAGGGAGAAAGTCTAGAGAGGGGGAAGAAAGGTGGGTCTTGTGTTTCGGTTCAAAGTTAGTGGGTGCAATGTCATTTACTTAGTTTGTTAGAATCATCATTGCCTTAGTAAGTGATGTTCACTGAGTACTTGCTATGTGCCAGGAGCCTTTCTAAGTGTGTATTCTGCATGTATTATGACATTTCACCCCCATAATTACCTTTTCTATGAGATAGGGACTATTATCTTCATTTCACAAATGAGGAAACTGAGACTCCGAACCATCTGCCTGTGAGGATACAGCCAATAAATGACTCAGGGTGTGAATCCAGGGTTCTAAGCCCCAAGTCTGTCCTCCAGGTGCTCTGCTATCTTGCCTCTCTTCTAACAAGCTCTCATTTACAGAAGTTTTGCCAACTTTCAGGAACTATAACAAGTGCTTTTACATGGGCTCTCTGTTCCCACAGCAATCCTAAGAAGCTGGTACTACTGACAGTCCCATGTAAGCAGAATGGAACTGAGGCTAAGAAAGATGAAGACATTGCCTACCATGGCCGGTTATTGATAGAGCCACAATTTAAACTAGTTGTGATTCTGATGCTAATCTCATAATTACTAAGCTGTACTGTCAGCATATTCTAAGCTCCCGTCAGTCAAGTTGGGAAGAAATTATTGAAATATTTTTCAGTCTGTATTATAAATTAGCCAGACTAATGCCAACATTAAAAAAGATTTTATGATGAGATACATACAAAGCATTTTGTGAGAAACACAAAAGTTATGAGCCTTCGAGTTACAATCCCAGCCTTCTCCCTTCATGCAAATGAGGCCCAGGACGGGGCAGTGTGGCAGAGGGGAGTGGCAGGGGTCAGCAGCAGAAGACAGTGGCAGAGCCAGGGTGCAGTTCAGTTCCTTGACTCAGCCAGCATCCATCCCTGCTCCCCTCCTCCTACCATCCTTGTTGGGGGCAGGTGCGCTTGAACTGGACAGACCAGGGCTCGGCCCCAGACAGCCCCGCCCTCCTGCGGTGTGAGCCTGCGCACAAGCCTTCACCTCTCTGTGCCTCACTCACCTTGTCAGATGGGGACAGTAAAAACACCACCTTCTAGGTAGGTAAGTAGTGCGTGTAAAGCACTTAGCACAGAGGACACCTAAGAATGACAGCCATGACAACAAGGTATGAACAGCATGTTGTCCACGATGGCACGTTTCCTACTCCTGCTAGGTGTAAGTCGAAACAGAAATGTAGCATTTAATTGGAACAAATTAACCCCAAATACGAGTTGAAAGTTGGTTCTGAATTATCTGGTGAGAATTCAAATACAATTTCTGAGATCATTAAAAGCCTTCCTGAATAAACGCTTGAGTGAACAGGCAACGAGTCCACACGGTGTGAAGGGGAAAGTGGCGATGCCGCGAAGCAGTTCCGAGGGCAGTGCCTGAGAGACTGCAGAGGAAGGGACTACGCAACACTGCAGAGTCAATGAGTTTGAAAAGAGTCTCAAGTTAGTTCTCTTTCTAATCTTCTGCTTCATAAAAAAGAAGACAAGACAGAGTACACAGCTGGGAAAAGGAAGGGACTTCAATTTCATTGTTTAAACATTTTCTCTGAAAACAAATTACTGGTAGTCATTCAGGTCACATAAAAGTTGCATGTTGCTTCTTTCCCCATTTCTGCAGTGACCACTGACAGGGAGGGTTCAGTTCCTCATCTGCTCACGCACTTACCTAACTGTACGTCGGTTGTGAACCGCAGTCTGTGGATCATGCTGACTTTGAATGACTTGTAATGGTGGCTGCTCAGCATATCCTGTACTGTAGCTATGTCAATTTGTGAGTCTTCCTCAAACACCCCGTCTGCCCTTGAACCTGGGGAGGAAAAAAGCAGTTTAACACATAAAGATACATGAGGCTTGGCAAATGGTGTCTGCTTAAAATGCTTTGGGATAAATTAAAATAATATGGGCTATTTAATTTGGAGAAGAAAAGGCTGAGCGATGACTTAATAATGCCATTCCAGTAAACAGAGAACAGTAACATATTAATCATTGAACAATTAATTCCACAAACACTGCCTGCTCCGTGGCAGGCCCGGCTAGGCAGAAGGGATGTGGAAGGACAGAAAACGTCTCTCGCCGGGAGCTCTCAGTCTCCATAAAGAGTAAGTCAAAATCACAAAAGCACGGTGGTCCCATTTCTTTTCCTAAATACTAATTTTCCTGATTATAAAAGTCAGCCATGCTTCTGAAAGAATTCCCTGTCCTGGCCCTGGCTGGTTGGCTCAGTGGTAGAGCGTCGGCCTGGCGTGCGGAAGTCCTGGGTTCGATTCCCGGCCAGGGCACACAGGAGAGACACCCATCTGCTTCTTCACCCCTCCCCCTCCCCCTCTCCTTCCTCTTTGTCTCTCTCTTCCCCTCCCGCAGCCGAAGCTCCATTGGAGCAAAGATGGCCCGGGTGCTGGGGATGGCTCCTTGGCCTCTGCCCTAGGCGCTAGAGTGGCTCTGGTCGTGACAGAGCGACGCCCCGGATGGGCAGAGCATCGCCCCCTGGTGGGCGTGCCGGGTGGATCCCGGTCGGGCGCATGCGGGAGTCTGTCTGACTGCTTCCCTGTTTCCAGCTTCAGAAAAATACAAAAAAAAAAAAAAAAAAAAAAAAAGAATCCCTGTCCTTTCTGAGATTCTCACACCGTTTGTTTACCTGCCTGCCTGCCGTCATGCGCCCCAGGCTCCACTGGTGCAGGCACGAGCCACTCGCGCTGGATGGCTGAACAGTCTCCTCCCTGGCCTGTTGCCTACCGGGCTCCCTCTGCAATCCAGCCACCTAGGACTTTCCGATCCTCTTTCTAAAGCTTTGATCCTTTATTCACTCATCAAATGTCAGAGCGCTGTGCATGCTAAGTACTCTGATATGTGACATTGGCGACAAAGAAGAAGACTGGGACTCAAAAATCATCCCTGGCTTCCCATGGCTTCCTGAACGATGCACAGTTTTTCCAGCCAAGGAGTCAAGACTGTCCATAAAATCTGGCTGAAACATTCATTTTCAACTGTACTTGTCGCTTCTGACACACACCTCCTCTCAGCGACTCCAAACTCCTCAGACTGCACACAGACTCAGGTTTTCCCGTTCCCGGGCCTGCTCCTGTGGTACCCTGGGCCTAGAACACTCTTTCCACCCTCACCCTACACCTGTCAAAACCTCACCCAGGCAGGCCAGCCCAAACTCCCCCGCTGATGACCTCCACTGGACTCTGGAGCCAGGCAGACCTGGGTTCGTTTCTATGTAGTTCTGCCTCTAACTGGCTATATAATCCTGGACAAGTGACTGGCCCTCTGAACCCCCCTTTCACCATCCATAGAATGTCAGAAAGTATTTTAAAAATCTAACACATAACACACTTGATAAATAGCAGTCATGCTTATTTTTATTCTACTGTCATGGAGGCTGGCATTCAGCCTTGCACTTCAGTTGTTGAGAGATTGCTCTGCCCTAATTTGGAAGCTTTGTGAGGGTCAGTGAAGTTTCCTGTTCATTTCTCTGTCTTCTGCAAGCAGTACAGGCAACTGGCATGCTATCACTTAATTCTGCTGAACAAATAGATAGATAAACAAACAGACGCTAGTATGCACGAGTGCTCACTGCATATCGGGCAGGTGAAGCACTTCACACACGCATTTAAGCCTCATGACAATCCAGTTGTCATTCCTCACCCGAGGCTTTGGAAAACCGAGGCTTTTTTAAAATTTACTTATTTATTTTTATAGACAGAGAGAGAGTCAGAGAGAGTGATAGATAGGGACAGACAGGAACGGAGAGAGATGAGAAGCATCAATCATTAGTTTTTCGTTGCGACGCCTTAGTTGTTCATTGATTGTCCTCTCATATGTGCCTTGACCGCGGGCCTTCAGCAAACCGAGTAACCTCTTGCTCAAGCCAGTAACATTGGGTCCAAGCTGGTGAGCTTTGCTCAAACTGGATAAGCCCGTGCTCAAGCTGGCAACCTCGGGGTCTCGAACCTGGGTCCTCCGCATCCCAGTCTGACGCTCTATCCACTGCGCCACCGCCTGGTCAGGCAAACCGAGGCTTTTGAGGCGGAGTCACATGTCCAAGGTCATACTAAACTATCTCTCACACCCACCCACCCCCAAGTTTGAAATGTGGTCTTCTGAAGGTGCAGCTGCTGGTGCCATTCACCAGTGGGCAGAGCACCTGTTTAGCAGTGGCCAACCAGGGCACAGTGCCCTAGGCTTTGTGCTGGGCACTGAGAGATGGTTCCACAAGGAAAGCCAGAGAGAGCTCCTTGAGATAGAGTTGTAGTAAAAAACTCTACATCTGGGTATAAAACAGAAACATTCTGTTATATGACTGGTAGCCTGACAACTGCACGCTGTTCCTTCCAACAGCTACTACTTGTAAGGCAAGCTTTAAAGTTGGAGCTCATCCAGCAGGCACTATGCGCTATCTTTCTAAGCACTGCACTTAATCCCAGCTGGGACCACTCTATCCACTGCGCCAACCACAGATCAGCCAGCTGGGACCACTCTAGCACCTACAACTATGCTCTCTCCTCCGTGAGGATGCAGCCTAGCCCTAGTGGGCCATTCACTAAATGCCCGTGACACAGTCCCATCTTAAAGGTTTGTAGAGGTTGTCCTCTGTGCCCAGGCCACCTCTCTCCCCCTCTTTTTTTTTTGTGACAGAGAGAGACAGAGAGAGGGACAGATAGGGATTGACGACAGGAAGGGAGAGAGATGAGAAGCATCAATTCTTCGTTGCGGCACCTTAGTTGTTCATTGATTGCTTTCTCATATGTGCGTTGACCAGGGGGATATAGCAGACTGAGTGATCCCTTGCTCAAGCCAGCGACCTTGAGCTCAAGCTGGTGAGCCTTGCTCAAACCAGATGAGCCTGCACTCAAGCCGGCAACCTCAGGGTTTCGAACCTGGGTTTCCTGCATCCCAGTCCAACACTCTATCCACTGTGCCACTGCCTGGTCAGGCCCTTTTCCTCTTTTTTTTTTTTTTTTCTTGTGGGAGAGACAGAGAGAGTCAGAGAGAGGGACAGATAGGGACAGACAGGAAGGGAGAGAGATGAGAAGCATTAATTCTTCGTTGCAGCACCTTAGTTGTTCACTGATTGCTTTCTCATATGTGCCTTGACTGGGGAGCTACAGTAGAACGAGTGACCCCTTGCTCGAGCCAGCGACCTAGGGCCCAAGCTGGTGAGCCTTGCTCAAACCAGATGAGCTCGTGCTCAAGCTGGCGACTTTGGGGTCTCGAACTTGGGTCCTACACATCCCAGTCTGATGCTCTATCCACTGCACCACCGACTGGCCAGGCCCTTCTCCCCCTCTTAATTCTTCCTGGCCTATTCCTCCAGGTCTCCGCCCTCTTCTTCCTGAAGAGCTTCACTCAAGTGACACTCCAGGGAAACATCCCCTGGCCCCAGGGTCCCAAGTCTAGGTCTGTTCCTCTGTCATGGGACCCTGCATTTTCCCTCAGAACACTTATCACAGAGAAATCCGCTGTCTCCGCCATTAGACTGTGAACCCCTAGAGGGCAGGCATAGTGACTGCTTTACTCAACGCTGCAGCCCAGACCCTGCTAGTGCTCTCATGCGCAGGACAAAGCAAGTGCTCAATAAAAATTAACTGGATGACTACCAGTGCTATGTCCACAGGAAGGTGAGGATCAGAGAGGCCGAGTGACTTAATCAATGTCATATCACAAGGATCAGCAGAGTAGCACTCAGGGTCTGCAAGGGCCACTGGGTAACCCTGCTCCCTTCTTTGGAACACCTGGGATTTTGGATAGAGATGCCAGACCATGACCACCAGTGTCTCCTGGGTAATGTCCACATCTCAAACCGAGAGGTTGCCTGGAATTTATAAAACTTTTGAATAATCATTCACTTTCTCCAATACACATTTTACTGAAACAGAACTGCCAAGACATATGTATTTCTATTTTAGAAACTTTTATATGTATGGAAACTATGGAGAATTCTGGTGAAATATTAAAATCCGTTGTTTTAAAATTCATTTAAAGCCATCTTTTCTGAGAAAATACCATTATTAAATATAACTCAGCTCAAGAATTTGTTTTCTTTACTAATTAGTATTTTCTAAATATGCAGGTATTTGATTTGAAAAGAGGTAACAGCTCATTATACTAAAATGCCAATTACAAAAAAAAAAGACACACTTAAGACTTTTATGTTTTATGATGTTGGATTAAAACCAATTTAAAAATTACTATAACGTGACATATAATTTTTTACTGAGCAATTTCAATGCCAGCTGCTAATAAAGCATCTTAGCTGTAAATGATAATTCAGATGCTTTTAGATAAAGTGGTGCATAAATATGGTTGGAAATTGATTTAGCTTCTTATAGAAGCTACTGAAGAATGACATATTTTGTTTAATACACCAGCTAATGTAGTCCTAAAAGCTCAAACAAGTGCCAGTTTTCACTCCTAAATTTGCTGTGGGAGATTAATGAAAACTTTATATTTTGCTGAAATGTTAATAATGGGCAGAGGAGATGATAGGATTTTAGTAGAGGTCTTAAAGCTATGGAATAACCAGCAAGCCTTGTCAATTTCCTCATATTAATTTTGTTCCAGACTTATATAGCTGGAGCTGGCTCAACACACTAATGCTTCTTGCATTGACCTTCTACTCTCTGACGGTGTAAATTCATAGCCCATCTGAGGACTTGGGTCCCCAGGTACCAGCTGACAAGGGGCATGTTTGCTTTTATGATTAGAAGGGCAACAGCACCGGGGAAGCAGAGCAGGAAGCAACAGCCCTGCACGTGCCTCCAACCCATGCGCTCGGCCCAAAGCTGCCTATCTGCTGGATGGGAACAACCTCTGGCCCTGGGTTCCAGAGCTGTTTCTCCAAGCAGGCTCAGGAGTACCGCTGCTTGGAAGGGGCGTGTCTGTGTGTACAGATCAGTCAGCGCTGCTCGCTGCTCACTCCTCTCCCCAGGCCCAAGTACGCTAGGCTATGAAGGGACCCTGGGGAGTATCAGGCAGGGTTCCTCCCCTTCAGGAGCCTACAGACTTGCTACGGAACACGAAGAAAACAGTACACGGCAGAGAGAAGTGCCCGATAAATGGTGCAGGCAACAGACTCTTCTCTAAAGACAAACACCTGAAGCAGATCATTACACCAAAAGCATGTTGCAGACCAGAAAAGTCCTATGACTTTGTATATGCACATTTACTGTTTACACCCTTCTAGAAAGGAGCAAACCCAACACATATGAAATAGGCTTGGCACCATACCACCTGCGTATTAAAATTATTACTGTACTATCAACTTCATATTAAAATATCCACCTCTGTTCAAGAGACATTCTTATCTACTCAACGTAAAAAGTAAAAGGACTGAATGTCTCAAAAATAAACACATTAACAAAAAACACTCCCCAAACTGTTAATTTAATTGAAATACAACCCTTCAGTATTTTGTTAAATTAGCAATTAAAAAGGTCACAAGCAATTAAATGAAACAAAAGCCACACTGTGTTCATCTACATTAATGCTGAACTGGGTCTCTTGGTGAATGACAAGATAAATCATAATGGTGCCTTCAAAGACTTCACAATGTATTTTGTCAAAGTCGGGAGCGTTAATGTCTCTATGTGCCATGGATTACCATAATGTATTGTGTCAAAACGCTCGAGCTGCAATAACTCAAAGATGTATTGTGATAGATCAAATTTTGGGGTTGGGCCTAAAAAGTGACTCGAGCCCCAGCTCTCAAGTGGACTGACAGCAGAGTTCAGGCACAGTGTGAAGAGGGCTGAGGGACAGCAGCAAACCCGAGAGAGGCAGAAGCTAACTCTCTAGAGCAGGGGTCTCAAACTCGCGGCGACTAATCCACAAAGTTCAAAATATTTTGGATAAAATTAAGTAAGCCTAGGGGCCTACTTGTATTTTTCATTTCTCTAGCATCCTAGCTAGATATTAGCTTAGTTAACAGCAGTTGTGATGCGAACTACAGTTTCTGGTCGTTTTGTGACACTGAGTAAACTGCATGTACGATTGTGCTTGTTGTACTGATTTTTTTTTGTTTTCAACTGCAGTGAGAAAAGTGTTGCGTAACAGTTGCCTTTTGTAGACCTAGTGCAGCCCGCCGAACGGTTGTGATCTTGCTCTGCGGCCCACATGGTGAGTTGAGTTTGAGACCCCTGCTCTAGAGTAAGGAGTGAGGAAGGAGGAAACAGGAAAAACCAGGCCAGGGCAGGAGGAACAAAGGCAAGCAGAGACGAGGTGCGGGAGGTGGCAGGCAGAAGTCAGGGCTTGTAGCAAAAAAAAAAAAAAAAAAAAAAGAAAAGAAAAGAAAAAGAAAAGAAAGAGGAGGTGCTGGGAGAGACAGCCAAGGACTGGGAGCTGGCCTTGGGGCTTAGTAACATTGGAAAGCACCGAACCCAGAGTTCAGAAATGGATTCAAATCCTGACTCTGACATCACGGGTCAAGAGTGGGTCAGAACCTTGCCCAAGATTCCACTGTTGGGCAGAGGGAGAGCTAGGACAGATTTATTGGACTCTGGAGTCCACCAAATTCCTTCTGCTGTCCCTGTCCTTCCCCTCCCCCCTCGCCACAGTCCTACAAGCCACAGCAAGGAGAGAGACTATAGGTGGCTGTGAAGTGTAATTCAGGGGTTCTGGAATGCAGGTCAGGCCCCACGGGGGGAAGGTCCCCACGAATCCTTCAGGGGTCCATAACCTCAATATTATTTCATCATAATAACATTAAGACATTATTTGCCCTTTTCATGCCTATTACCTTACAAGTGCACAAAGTAATAAGTTCACTGATATGGTTCTGAGTCAACATTACAACTAACCTTTACAAAGCTATCCTTCAAGTTTTTGTATGGTAATGAAAATTAATATCCACTATTATCTGAAAAGGCTATTGAAATACTTCTCCCTTTTCCAACAATGTATCTGTGTTAGGCCAAATTTTCTTCATATACTTCAACTGAAACGAAGTATTATAATAGACTGACTACAGAAGTAGATATGCAAATCCAGGTGCCTCCCATAAAGCCAGCATTACAGAGATTTGCAAAAATAGAACACAAGTACCCACTGGTTCAGGTGATTAGTTGATAGCTCCCCAATGGAACAAAAATAGTGTAAATGCTCTTCAGGGAAACAAAACAGTCCCACTATTCTCATTAAAAATTTTAAAGTTATTTTCATAAAAATTTATGTTAACACATAATAAATTTATTATTGCTTTTTAAATGAATTGATAAATATTTAAAAATTTCTTTTTTTATTCCTAATAAGTAGACATAACCCCCCAAAAAATGCTTTTGGGGGTAAAACAGTCCCAAGACCGAGAAGTTGAAAACCTGATGCCTTTGTTGTCCCACACCATGTTTCACTGTCCCTCGTGGCCACATGGTCACGATGAGGTACAGAATACAGTTACAGCTGTGTATCTGTATTGCACACCTGGCAACAAACACAGATAGAAAGCTTCTACACACATTCTTTTTTTTTTTTTTATATACACACATTCTAAGAGTAACAGACTTGCTGTCAGGCAATCAAGGCTAATTTTAACTAACATTGTTTTATAGTTTTTTAAAAATTTATTTATTTTAGAGAGGAGAGAGGGAGAAAGAGAATAGAATGGGGGGGGGGGAGGCAGGAAGCATCAACTCCCATATGTGCACTGACCAGGCAAGCCCGGGGTTTTGAACCGGCTTAGACCTAAGCGTTCCAGGTCGACACTTTATCCACTGCGCCACCACAGGTCAGGCTGTTTTATACTTTAAAAAAATGTTTTCATTGGAACCGAGACACTTCAGGTACACAGATGACACTCTTTCAGACAAATGGGCACTAATCGTTATATTAAAGCTCAGATAAACTTACTGTACGTTACTGTCAGATGTTTTGTGCCCAGAGATACAAGCTACACTGGGCTTTAAAATTCATTTTATGGTTGGTTCAACGAGTCCAAGACTAAGTCTAAAAGTGCTAAAGTAGTATGAGTTAAAGCAACTTCAATCTTCCTTTTCCAAAGATCGGTGGCCATTGCCGCATCTTCGCCTCTCTGTTCCCTGCAGAGGGGCGATGCTGTTGCCTGTTCCTGTGCTTTGGGAATGTGAGAGGATGGCAGGATTCCCATATGACAGGAAGGGGACGGGTAATGCACAGAGGGAACAGTGTGGGAACAACATGAAGCCCACAATGTGTGAGCACACACTGAGGGAACAGAGAGTGTCTGCATTTGGCGGGAGCAGAGTGTGTGAAGGGGAGCAGTGGAAATGAAATGGTGGGGGTGGAGGAGGAGGAGCTCTTCAGAGGGAGAGGCCGTGTCCACCTCAGGGCCTGGCACGGAGTAAAACCCCGCTGTGCAAATGACTGACCAAATGAGGAGTAAGACAGCTTCTGCTTACTCTATCAGGAAGCCTTATTGCTGCTCCTGACATAGAACAATCCCTGCTTCAGCTCAGAGGGACTTCGCTCAGGTGATTCCATCTGGCCAGAATGTGCTGTCCACTCTTTAATATTTAAACACTTCACGGTCTAGTCTAGAATCATCCTTGAGCCCTCTCCTAAAACCTTGCAGTCTTGAAGACTCTTCCTATAAGTCTCTTACAGGATAACCATGTATTCCTTTCCTGGGCAATGACTTCCTTTGAGGGCTGGACATTCTATCCTACAGAGCACATAACAGATGTTCAATAAATGCTGTTGGTGGCATGAATGAAATTTGCTACAAGTTAAGCATAACACTACCTGAGTTTGTATGCCACCCCTTGTATTTACCGCGAACCTAACATACCATTTCTGGTTTTCCATTCGGACACCTTACCAGACTGGAACCCTGCCTCAACAACCACCACAATCGCAGTTAACATTTACTGAGTGCTTACTATATACCAGACACTATGCTTAACACTTGAAATATTTCAGCTCATTTGATTTTCTCAAGCCCTTTTTACATTGGATATTATCCTCTTTTTAAAGGTAAGGAAAACGAGGCTCCTGCTAGTATAAAGAATGTCATCCTGCTAGTATAGACATATAACTAGTATAAGCTGGAGCTAGGAGCTGAACCCAGGTCAGCGTAATTCCAAACACCTCCAAACCACCCTTTGGGTAAACATGTTCCTTAGATGGGCTGAGAATGTATAAATCCACGGGCCAGAAAAGGATCTCAGGAGAACACAACCATGCCTGGCCTCTCCAGAACACAGATTTAGGGACAAAGGCTAACACTCTCCTCTCCTTCTATAAGACTCAAAGCAGGATGCTTGAGTCATGCAGAAAAACTCGCCCTTCGCCTTCTACATTCATCACTTTTTTTTTTCTTCCAAAGGCCTTTTAAGTCCCCAAAGCCTCATAAGCCTCAAACTTCTCTTCTATTAAACACTTCCCTTTGGCTACTAGTCATTTTTGCTGGTCTCTAAAAAATAATCAATAGGTGATATACTTCAACACACACACGCGCACACACGCATGCCCGTCTGTGGTAATCTCTTCAGAGCATCAGGATCACACAGCACCATGCACCCTTCACTGAGTCTGCCACGCCCCCACCAGGCCCAAGATCCTCGCTGCCAGAGCCTAAATGATTAAACACCTGGAGTTAGAGCCTTTCCGCAGGGAGATTACAGCCCCTCAATAAATCAGAGTAATCTTGTTTTATGAGATGATCAGAAAGAAACGGTTTCAGATTTGTGGAATTTCTAAAAAGTGCAGATCGTGGAGGGTCTGTTAGGCTCTGTGTTCTAGGCCCTGCCCCTCCTGCAGTCTCTTCTCAGCATCCACTCCTTTGCTCATGTCAGTCCCCTTCCTTCTTCCTTCCTTCCTTCCTTCCTTCCTTCCTTCCTTCCTTCCTTCCTTCCTTCCTTCCTTCCTTCCTTCCTTCCTTCCTTCCTTCCTTCCTTCCTTCCTTCCTTCCTCCCTTCCTCCCTTCCTCCCTTCCTCCCTTCCTCCCTTCCTCCCTTCCTCCCTTCCTCCCTTCCTCCCTTCCTCCCTTCCTCCCTTCCTCCCTTCCTCCCTTCCTCCCTTCCTCCCTTCCTCCCTTCCTCCCTTCCTCCCTTCCTCCCTTCCTCCCTTCCTCCCTTCCTCCCTCCCTCCCTCCCTCCCTCCCTCCCTCCCTCCCTCCCTCCCTTCCTCCCTTCCTCCCTCCCTCCCACATGTGCCAAGTTCTTTCCTAAGGCGTTCACTTGAGCGGTCCCTTGGCCTGGGACATTCTTCCCTGATTCATTATCTGACTAACTCCTTTTTATTTTTCCTCAAGGAAGTTTTCTCTTCCTCCTCTCACCAGCTGCAGCCCTGCTATACACTCTTTTATACCCTCTGTAGCACTTTTCACGACTGTGGGCTCCATAATGTGGGGCTCCTCTCCACCGCCCCAGCACAGTGTCTGGCCCGGAGGAGGATGCCATCAATGTTTGGGAATGAATGAACAAACAGGTGCCCAGAGTGAAACCAACCACCCTTTAGAGCAGGGGTCCCCAAACTTTTTACACAGGGGGCCAGTTCACTGTCCCTCAGACCGCTGGAGGGCCGGACTATAAAAAAAACGATGAACAAATCCCTATGCACACTGCACATATCTTATTTTAAAGTAAAAAAACAAAACGGTAACAAATACAATATTTACAATAAAGAACAAGTAAATTTAAATCAACAAACTGACCAGTATTTCAATGGGAACTACGGGCCTGCTTTTGGCTAATGAGATGGTCAATGTGCTCCTCTCACTGACCACCAGTGAAAGAGGTGCCCCTTCCGGAAGTGCGGTGGGGGCCGGATAAATGGCCTCAGGGGGCCGCATGTGGCCTGCAGGACGTAGTTTGGGGACCCCTGCTTTAGAGGATGAAAGATGATCATCCGGGGGTTTGAACCACTGAATCGTTAGAAGTTTGCTTGGAAGTTAGGTTGATGACAGATTTCCTATCACTTCCTCTTCTTCCACTCTGTCTTTGCTACTGTTCAAAACGCAGGAAAAGTAATGGAATGGGGTCTTTAAGGAGCCTGGGCATGTTTGATAATTTACATGTCAAAATACAATACTTGTTTACAATAACAAAATAGCTAAGAACTGTAACATTTGATCGGCACGGAGGTATCTCTGTCCCCCACTCCGGAGTCAAAGAATGAGGGCACACATGCTGCAAGAACCCCATCTTGATCAGGAGAGTCACTGCAGGAATGTCCCCCAATGCATTACCAGACTATTAGGGGCTACTGGGCGGATTCGGGGGCCAGGAGCAGACCAGCGGGACACAAATCCCTGTGACCTCAGTCAGAGCCCATACAGCTTTGTGGCTCGTCAAACGTGTTTCCCTACTGCTCTAATGTACCAGTGTATTGCTTAATGAAAGTTCTTAATTGTAATTCAATTAATTACATACACAGAGTCCCCAATTACATTTTCCAATAAGACATTGGCTGTGGTACAGGTCTAAATGCACTTAACCAATTTTAATATATTAAGACCAATTTCTCTTGAATACTAATTACTACCTAATGATAAAATGAAGAGGGGGAACTTTCAAGAAAGGGGAGAGTGAAAAATGCAATTTATGTGGAATGCCTCAGCCCACATAGCACAATTGAAACACTCAGGACCGAAGAAGCAGGTATGGTCAAGACACACATTTACTTCTAGTAGCAGGTCAGCAACGGTTCCAGCCCAGGTCCCACCTGCCCTTGGAGCTGGCAGTGCACAGGGGGTTGTGGACATCTGAGGTGAGAGGGGAAACGGGAATGACAGGGAGGGGAAAGGCAGGACACACATGCACAGACTAGCTGTGGAGTCTGCCCCCACGGTGCTCGCGTGCCCTGTGCACCGCACTTACCTAAGTGCTTTCAATGTACACCATCTCATTTAACCACGTAACAGCCTTACGGCAGGGATTACCATCACGCTTTACAGATGGAGAAATGAGGCGCACAGAGATGGACCTGCCCGGGTCACATAGTGGTTCCAAACATCTTGCCTTTCTCTCCACAACACACTGCCA
Organism: Saccopteryx leptura; assembly: GCF_036850995.1. Classification (NCBI taxonomy): domain Eukaryota; kingdom Metazoa; phylum Chordata; class Mammalia; order Chiroptera; family Emballonuridae; genus Saccopteryx; species Saccopteryx leptura. The sequence continues at coordinate 10,129,920 of NC_089504.1, read as the reverse complement.
AACAACCCACAATAACCAGCCGGCAGGAGGCAAAGACACCCAAGTCCTCTTATATTTTGTTCCCTTTAAATTCTCTTAGCATGAGGAAAGCAGGGAGCTATTATCCAACACCTACTTAAAAACACCCTCACCCATACAGAAAACTCCTTACAGTGAACATTTCTCCCTCCAAAGCCAGACACTAACAGGCTTTCAGCAGAAACTCAGCCTAAAATAAGCGCCATCACCTCAAGTCATTTCCATTTCTAAGTAGGGTTTATTCACACAATCACATTTTCTTTTTCATTTGAAGACTGCTGTCGTGGTATAATACAAGAGGCTTTAAAGCCCGTATTTAAGTCACATGATAGAAACTGGAGAGATTAGTAATTTGTAACTGAAGAAGGCAAAGCTTCCAGAAGCCAAATGGAACCACCGGGGAGTCTCCAGGGCTGGCACAGAGCGCACACGGGGGAGGGGCCTGCTCCCTGTGAGTAAGCACCATGACGAGGAGCTGGAAACACACCAGAGAGCACAGTCACTCACTGTCTAGATGCTGTTCCTCCTCACCCCTCCTTTATTTAGTGGCACTGGTGGCGGCGGCAGTGGGAAGCCCCAGTACTGCCATGAAGCAGCCACTAGAGATAAAGACGCTCACCCAACCCCAACGTCCCCTTACGACCATCCAACGTGCCCTTGGGGAGTCCATTCAGAAGCCCAGTCGTGCCAGGGATTCGGTAGGCTCACTCTATCCAGGGGGATGAGCCACACCTGACTGCAGGCACCAGGATGCTGAGGGAGCTCAGACGTGTCCCTGCCCTGGGTGGCGGCGGCGTTAAGGGCAGTGGTGGTGACAATGCTGTGTGGGAGTGGGCAAATCCATCTGGGGAATCAGTGAGCAGGGCGGGGAAGGAGAAGGACTTGACCTGAGCTCAGGGAATGGCAGCCAGATGACCTGGGGAGGCTTCTAGGAGATGCCTCGTCTCCTGGCTCTTCTAGGGGAACCTACGAGGTGAAAGGGGCTCCCACAGCACGGGACCCAGGTACTCTCCCCTGCACAGCCCGCTGATCCAGGTGACTGCCCACGTGAGTGAAGGCTCTTCCTCTGTTAGACTTAAATTCAGAAAATTAAGACTATTTATAAGTTACTGAAACAGTGGAAGCTCTCCTTAAAAAGGAAAGGAAGTCAAAGGAGGTTCAACTGATGTTTAAAGAACTGAAGCCTCTTTCTATATTAATTTCTATTTAGGAAATAATTAGATTCAGCTGTTTCACCAGACTTACTAATGGACAGAAGACACGTTTCCAGGCCCCCAATTATTATTCACGTGAAGATGAGCAAATCTCCCCTCTAAGTCTCAGTTTCTTCTTCCATAAAATACAGATGATGACCACCCTGCCTAAAAGGTTATGAGAGCATTTGAATCTCGCTTAAACCTCAAAACAAAACAAAACAAAACAACCCCCCCCAAAACAAAGCAAACAAAAAAAAACAAAAACAAAACCCCCCAAAACAACAAAAAACCAATCTTGTGAAACAGATTCGACCACCTCCACTGACACCAGAAACTGAGGCTCAGAGAGGTGATGTGATCGGCCCAATGTCAGAGGCTGCAGTGGTTCACCCAAGGTCTACCTGGTTCTAAAGACTGTGCTTCTAAGCACTATGCTGAACTATTACAAGGACAAGCTACTGAGTGATAAAACAGGAAAGACACTCTGTCTGATGTTTTATTGGTATTCCATATAGCCAGTGTAACTTCAGGCCTATTTCAGCCCTGACAATGGGGAATTCCCAAGTTTCTCTCTTAAAGCTGCGGAAAGAATATGTTGGTTTATGCTGCATCTTTCTTCTAAGGATCTGGATGGGTTGCCCAAATATAATCAGTGGGTAAGAGAAGAGGTCACTGGCAACATGTGGCAGAAAGGAAATCGAGGCTCAGTCTGGAGCCAGGATTTACACAGAAGCTTGGACAAGGATGGCAGTCTTCTAACATTACATCCTCTCCATAATGTACTCATGCTTGCTCTGGTCTGATTCCAGCTTGGAGCAGACAGTTGGCTGAAGGATGTAGTAGATTATCAGACAAGAATCCAAACTGGAAAGCTCAAGGACTTTGGCTTGTCATTTTCTTATTTAGGCCAAGATCCAAGCACAAATGTTAACTTGCAGTCCCCGGGCAGAACTCTTGTTGTATCAACTTCATTTGTAAGCTTCTTCTCCCAGATACTCTCTCAGAGAGTATAAACACACTGTCATCACCATCCTTAGGACTGAAATCGTAGGTTGTTTTATCAGTAATCTCAGGATGGCTTTGGAATCAGATAACTGACTTAGAAGTCTGGTTCTAATATTGACTGGAGAGGCAAGCTAACTTTGGGCAAGTCACTACCTCTTTCTATAGTTAGAACAGTACCTTCTTAGGGTGGTTGTGAAAATTGTAAGACAGCACATTTTCAAAATGTCTAGCACAATGCCTTACAATAGAAGGCCTGAATAATTTAAAAAACTTTTGATGTTGATATAAAAAGTCAGGCCCCATCCCTTCTCAGAAGAAAAACTGAAAAACTATGTCCACCCTTATGGCAGTCTTCTGAATCAAGCGGTCTTACTTATAAGGTACACACCTCTTCCAGAACACCAACACGCCCGCTGGAAAGCGCTCTGCTTCTGGGCTCCCTGGTCCTGCGCCTGGGACTTAGACTTGCCCCACGCTCCTCCTCCCTCCCCCATCACACACCTCCCTGAGGCCCTGACAGTTCCCATTCTAGACCTCCACCACTGTGGCCCATCTGCTCTATGAGTCACAGGATGCTGCTCTTTCATTATTTATTAATTACAGCTAACATTTACCAAGTGTTGATAATGTGCCGGGCACTGTTCTAAAAGCTGTGTGATTATTAAAACTCATTGAATCCTCCTCTCAACCTTATGAAAGCAGATAAACTACCCAGGAGAAGTTAAACTGTCCAAGGTCACACAGCCTTGCAAGTGTCAGGGGCAGAATGGGAACAAAGGCCATCTGGTTTGATAGCACATTTTCCTAAACACTGCATAATACATATTCATAGTTTAGTTCACTTCTAAAATGACTTTAAGGATAATAAACCTGTCCTGAGCAAACATACAAATAGAAGTTTAAAAAATTCTATTTTTGAAATATTTTTATTATCTCAAACTTTTTTATAGTTAATAGAGATTAATACTTGGTTCTTGATCAGATTTTCTATTTAAATTTTTAAAAGGTTAAAAAAACCCTTTTTAATAGAAAGAATAAATTGCTTTTATAATTTATTTCTATTTACAAAGACTAGTTATAATATTCTATTGATTCCAAACCATCAACTGCCTGTGCCCGTTGTAAATGCTGGTCAAGTCTTCCTTCACTAACACAATGATCTTGACTCAGAGTGTAGAAACTGGAATTTCTTTCAAATCCTTTCAGATGGAATGCCAAGGCTCATAGATATCACACAGGCTACTTGAGACTATGCTATGTTTAGGCCTGGCCGATGGCTCAGAGGATAGAGCCAGTTCAATCCCTGGTTACGTACGAGAAGGAATCGAGTGCACAACTAAATGGAACTAAGTGGAACAATGAGTTGATGCTTCTCTCTCTCTCTCTCTCTCTTTCTCTCTCTCTCTCTTTCTCTCTCTCCCCCTCATGGTCCCTCTCTCTTTCACTCTCTTACAAATCAATGGAAGTTGGAGACACCAACCTTCTAGCTTTGAGAATCTGCTAGGTGCAAAGAGCTCACTTCACCTTCCTGCTGAAGTCTGCTAAAGCCCTGGTCAAAGAGCAGCAGCCTGGTCTCACTTAGAGGGTCAGTGGCATGCCGAATAAACTGCCATTCACTCACTCATTCAATCGACAGGGTGGGACAAAAGTAGGTTTACAGTTGTTCATTTGGAAAATAATAGTCATTAATAATAAAATAAACTGCTTCACCACAACTGTAAACTTACTTTTGCCCCAACTCATACACTTAGTTAGCCCTTATAGTACATGGCCTATAGTGAGTAAGGAGTAAATACTGAATTAATGAAGGGCAAGCTAGTACAGACTAGGAATACCCTTACAGACCTGAGAGTCGTGTGGGGGAAACAGCCATCAAATGATCACTGAGAAAAAGATATAATTATAATAGAAATATATGCAATGAGTAAAAAGTAGTATGCTCTACGATGGATTATAACGGGGACCCAAATGAGGGATGGATCAGGTGTAGGTGGGGTGGGGGACAGGCAGATCACAGAGGGCTTCTTTGAAAATGTGCGGTTTAAATTGAGCTGAAGGATGACAGACAGCCCGAGTGGGGGAGAGTCCCACACAGAAGAGACGGCCTGTGTGAAGCCCGGAAGCACGAGTGCCCGTGGAGAGAGGGGCTATTACAATCTCTGTCTTCACACGTCACCTGCTCTCTAAGTCAATGGGAGTACAGAGGAGAGGAATGGCGAAGATTCACAGATCGGAAACGCTAAAGGGAGAATGAAAGGTTAACTGAAGTTTTAAAGAAGCTTACAACATAGCACTAGGGACCATTACACTGTCTCCTGCCAAGAGTCCTCAAAGGGTCAGAATTTTCTAAAACTTCATGTCTGAGCAGTGATACTGACAGGGCCAGTTGCTTTCTATATAAAATAGCCTTTGCCTTAGAAAAGACCTCATATTTCTAAGCTGTTTCCAAGAATAATCCAAATTTAGAAACATACAGTTTAATAAAAAAATATTAATCACAGAGAGCTAAGCAGGATGCAGACTCTTGACCAAAAAGCATGAAATCAATCATTTCACTTCAGGACACACTTTTGGCAAGAAGGCTGAGGCCTGCTTGAAACAGTCACTTGAAATCTGCCTTGAGAAACCAGACCGGTGTCCCCAAACACACGACTTCTAAGCATGTTTGAAACAGACAAAACGGGCGTGGAGCAGGGAGGCCAACGTACTGTTCTCGCGGACCAGGCAGAACTCCCACACGCTCTGGCTTTCCAAAGTGCTCTCCAGGTCCACGGCGACATTGGGCTCACTCTGCTTCTCCAGGCGGTACTGGGGGCCTGGAAGATCAAAGGGGCAGGAGGAGGGGAGGAAGTCCGACACCGTGAATTTAACATGGACAGAACACTGCATACTGGCAAAAGCTGCTAAAGCACTACGAAAAGTCGGCCTGAGGGTTAGCTATCCAAGATGGAAGAGTGTGGGTATTTCTCACACAAGGTTTCACACACCTGTCTGTTCTATTAGCAGGTCTGTTTTCACTCAGTTCTCCCCAAAACAAAGTAAGAGGTAGACGGCTTTGGAGTCAGACTAACCTGGAATGACATCGCAGCTACCTGGTTTTTCAGATACGAGCAGGCAAGCTACCCTCTTTTGAGCCTGTTTCCTAAGACAGAATACTTACATAACCTTGAAGGATTATTATGAACAGTAGAGATGATATACTCTAAGTGTAAGGAAATAAGTACTCTAAGTAACAAAAAATACTTAGTAAATACTCATTCTTATAAAAGTACTTAGTAATTATTACAAAATTATTAATAATCAATTATAAGCTATGTTTGGAAATCTAATATGATGACAGCCCCAAAACTTTTTAAAAAAAAGCTTTTAAATACCAGATGAAGTTAAAAAATTAAATCTCAGGTGTCTGGGTTATAATGATAGAAGGGACAGTGGGTACTGATTTATGTTTTCATGGAAACATTTATGAACACACAAAAACAAAAACTCAATAACCCTGGAAACCAGGAATACTAGCTATCCTCTGTCACACAGGGGGTGCTGGCAGATCTTAACAATAACACTGGGGCGTTTTATACATTTGTTCATGTATTTCTTTGTCAAGCCAAATGACAATCTTGTTCTTCTCAGATAACACCTAACGGGTCCAATGATCAGATTGAAAAGACTGCTCTTATTAATGGTTACTGAAAAGATGAGCGGCCTAAGAAACTGTCTTACTGTTCTGACTGGGAAAGGCGTGTCTGGTCAGACAGAAGGCGAGTTGTAAGAGATCTGAGGGGTGCCTCGGAGGCCGCCCAGACGGACAGGTATTTTTAGGTCTGTCCTTCAGCTGTTGTCAGCTAACCAGCACTGCTCCATCCGCCGGGGGCACTACACTCCGCTCAAGTCCTTCTCCTCTCCCGTAGTCCATGTCCATCTGCAGCACTGTCGTTTCATGGTATATCTGATCTTTCCTCTAATTTAACTGGTACTTCATTAGCACTTCTGCCAGTTCTCAGAGCTCTTACATACATTCAGTCTTTTTTTTAAGATGCTTATAGCTTTTAAACCCTTATAAAGTAAATGGTGCCTAAAATACATATAACTATGTTTTAAAGCAAGTACATACTCAGAGGTTGACACAATTCTTATAAACTCTCATATGCTGTACTCAGGTCAAGAAGGTATTATATTTCAACATTATAAATAAATTTATTTTCAAAAATATCAAGCAAATAAAGGTATGGAAATACAGGTAATTCTTGGTCTCTGCTACCTGTCATCTGACAGTAACAACAACTGTCAATTACCAGGCGTGTTTGCTGCTGATCACTGCATGCCTTCACATTCACTGGTGGAAGCAATCACAGTAAAATCATGCCTCGCTGAACTTTCAGAAGACTCAGCCCTCTCCTTTCCCCATCCCTAACACCCACCTCTCGCAGCTGCCTGAAGGGGAGGGAGTCACCCTGAACCTGGGGAGCTGCTTCCTGAGACACTGGCCCGTTGAAAGAGCTCCGACTGTCCAACCCCAGGAACTCTCCAGCAACACCGCACGTTAGGCACTGACATCCACTTCCGTGACTTTACAGTGATATCGGCGCACAAAGTTCAGCTAGAACAAATCATTTTTCCATGATAGCAGAAAATTGGGAATAACCTAGATCTAATAAAATATTGTGAGATACCAGATTAAACAAAATATTGTAAAATACCATGACAATATGAAAAGTAATGTTGCAAAAAAAATTAATTTATAAAATGTTTATAATATGCTATTTTATGAAAATAGAAATTACACAATTTGTGAAGGATGAGTGCAATTATAAAAAATATGTAAAGTCACAGGGGGAAAAGGTACTGAAAGGTTATTTCCAAAATGTGAATGGTAGTCATACTAGAGAGTGAGAAAATGAGTGTTTTTTTCTTTAATGTTACTCTGTATTTTTCACATTTTCTATAATAAATAATGGCTACTTTGATAATTTAAAATACATCATATACACTTTTATAAGCCCTCTGATTTCTTGCTATGCCATTTTTCTGAGGATACTATAATTACAACATATCATGGCATCTCCAATGGGTCTCCCATATGCAAAATTTAATCAAAGCTAGACATTATCTGTTAATGTGATCGATATTTTCATCTTAAGTAAGCCTGCAACCTAGCATGTTTACTGCGACTTTGAGTGCAGTGTACAGGGCGCTGGGCGTCTCGAGCTGTCTGCCTGACAGCTGGGTGCAGGTAAACCACCCGTTTCCCGACTGCGGGGAGCCGACACGTGCCCACATCAGGTTGTGCTTCTGGCTGCTGTCCTCGGCACGCTTTCTCCTTCCAGCCGCGGCAGCAGCCCGGGACACACAGAGGGAAGCCAGGGGAGCACTATGAAGGGTCCCGTATCCCTCAACACAAGTCCCAGTACCACTCTCAAAGCCACAGATGCCATCATTCAACATAACTACTTTCTTGTTTAATGGGTCTTGCAGATATTTCTGTTAAAATAGTTTGTCTTAAGAAAGTAGCTTTAGGCCTGACCTGTGGTGACGCAGTGGGATAAAGCGTCGACCTGGAACACTGAGGTCGCCGGTTCGAAACCTTGGGCTTGCCTGGTCAAGGCACATATGGGAGTTGATGCTTCCTGCTCCTCCCCCTTCTCTCTCTCTCACTCCTCTCTCTCTAAAAAATCAATAAATAAAATATTTAAAAAAAAAAAAAAAAAGAAAGTAGCTTTAGGACTTTCTCCTTGAAGCCCAGTATGATGAGGGCTCTCATTTGCTGAGTAGCCACGGTATGCCAAGCACTGCATGTTACCTGACTGAATCTTCTCAGCAGCTCTAACAGGTAGGTATCAGCACCCCCATTTGCTAGATTGGGGCCCTGTAGGTTGGCAGGGGGAGGCAAATTGCACAAGATCACAAAGGTAGGAAGTCAAGATGGGAAAGTGAAAGCCAAGGATCTTTGATTCTAAAGCCTGTGTGTTTTGAGCTTTTCTTCCTCTTGCAAACTGTAAATTATTGGCCAATTATAGAGGCCATAGTTTATACCATAAGTATAGATTTTTATAGATTTGTGCATTCATTTGGGTTTTGAATCACTTAACTTCTGGTTTCCATAAATTCAAAATGAAAATTATCTGAAATAATTTATTTTCATGAAATCCACACATACTAAGTATCCCGTGCTACGGCTGTACCCCAGCCGGGTCCCTGAGAGGACAGAAGCACCGTGCCTTTCTGTCCAGCCAGGAAGACTCTCTCCATCTTTCCTTAACAATATTCCTATATATGCCCTGTTTTGTTAGTAACTCAAATTTTGAGTGTCATCTGCTCTGGGAACTCCCTGCTCTTCCGGAAAAGCTAAAGAACAACTTGGAAACCCACTTCTGAACTCAGCGAGGGACTGCCGGATCTTGACTTTGGGGAAGGTAGGTGCTTAAATGTAGATGAGACTCAAGATCTAGACCCAAGTTGAAAACTCCCTCTTCTAAATATCAATTTCTCTCTTAATTCTTGCCCGAACACTGGATAACTTATCTCAGAAAGACTATTTCACACATTTCCCTCTGAAAAAGCGAGATTGATAACTTCAGGCCATACTGTGTAATGAGAGGCAGGCTACAGATGAGAGGCAATATAGCGTGATGATGAAGGGCACGGACTTGGGGCCAGACGGCCTTGGTCTAGTCCCGGCTGAGTCCTACCTCACAGGCCTGTCTGAGCATTCAATGAGTTAACAGTTGCAAAGCAGTTGGAACAGTGTCTGCCACATTAATAGTGTTATCTAAGTGTCAGCTCTCCTTACTCCTCATCATCAGACTGTAGCAATACTAAGAGATCATGTAATATAATAGGGTCTACTGTGGTGGCGCAGTGGATAAAGCATCGACCTGGAAATGCTAAGGTCGCCGGTTCAAAACCCTGGGCCTGCCTGGTCAAGGCACATATGGGAGTTGATGCTTCCAGCTCCTCCCCCCTTCTCTCTCTCTGTCTCTCCTCTGTCTCTCTCCTCTCTAAAAATGAATAAATAAAATAAAATAAAAATTAAAAAAAAACAAAACAAAACAGGGTCTAATGTGCCACGTAGTGTGCTAGGCCTTTTATATAAATCAACTCATTTACTGCCACCCTAGGATTAATAGTATGAATTCTGTTTTACGGAGGAAGAAACTGTGACTTACAGAGTCTAAGTAACTTGTACAGTGTCTCATAGGGAGCGGTGGAACTAGGAATCGTACCTAGCACTGCCCAGGCCTGCACTCTCTCTCTGTATTCCATACGAACCACAGTGCCTCATTCACAATAAGTACTTTAAAAAAGTCTGTTGATGATAATCAAGATTATGACAACCTAGACCAGTGGTTGGCAAACCGCTGCTCGCGAGCCACATGCAGCTCTCTGGCCCCTTGAGTGTGGCTCTTCCACAAAATACCACGTGCGGGTGCTACCTCGATAAGGAATGTACCTACCTATCTAGTTTAAGTTTAAAAAATTTGGCTCTCAAGAGAAATTTCAATCGTTGTACTGCTGATATTTGGCTCTGGTGACTAATGAGTTTGCTGACCACTGACTTAGACCTACTATCTATCTGTAATGGTTGAGGCCAGGCAGGTTCACACTGGATTTGGGCAGACCACAGAAGAACCATGCAGCTGAGAGACACTGGGCCATTCCCGTTTATGGGATTTCGCAGAGGCGGGGCAGCGAACACGCAGGGGACAACCACAACTCGAGGTGGTGGGAGAGCAAACGAGAAAATCACCCGAGGGAAAGCACTCGTAGCCTTACATAGGCTATACGCACACATGGCTTTCTGCCACGTGCTCGCACACTAATCATTCACATTACTTGCAGCCAGAAAACAGGCAAATGAGCCTAACACAGCTGTTTTCCCTACACTATCAAACTATAGTTTCTATTAAACGCTTAATTTTTAGGCAGCTGACATGAGAGGAGAGAAAAAACAGCAGCCAAAGCCATTTTAAAAAGACAAGCAATGAGGTCAGTTTCTATTAATATACTCTGCCAAAGAAATGATTACATAAAATATAAAAGGCTCTTTCACACTGAAGAGGACATAGTTCTCAAGGCAACATCCACCCTTTTGGAAAGAGGTGTTAAAATGTCACAGCTGCGCGGGAGCCACAAGCCCTCCGCCTCACAGCAGAGGAAGCACAAAAGGGAGACTCTGGGAAGCGGCTACTCTGCAGTGACAGGAAAATCTGGGCACTCCAATGATGTATTTATTGCAGTAATACCATGCCACCAAATGGCTAGGGACAAAATACTGCTCTGAGCACTTTGGGAGGGCTCCAAGTTCTAATACTCGGGCAGGATTTTTATGGATTTTGTAAACCTAAGGCAGCCATCTCAGCACATAAATTTCAAAGAAAATCTGTAGTATCTGCTGGGTGGTGGATACATACATGCTGCTCCAGCTTCCTTGGTCTGAAACATAAAAGGTTTTTAGTATGTAATTCCTTAGCAGCTGAGAGCCAGCCGAGAGTTCAAATCCAATGGGAAACAAGTACAGAAGCCCAAAGAGCGAGAGGCCACACCATGGCCTCAAGCATCCTGCAAACCTGGGCAGCAGGAGACGCCATACTTCCTCGCAGCAACAGCTTTGATACTGGGTCCCTTTCTCCTATGCCCCTTAGGAAGTGCAGTACTAAACGTGTGACCCGACTGTGACGACTGGACACACGTTCCTGTGTCATTTAAATCTCTGGATCTTTATTTTCTTTTTCCTTTCATGTAGTTATCAATTCATGTGTTTGTGTTTCTGTTTTGTTTTGTTGTGAGAGGACAGAGAGAGGACAGGTAGAGAGACAGAGACAGAGGAGACAGACAGGAAGGGAGAGAGATGAAAAGCATCAATTCTTTGTCGTGGCACCTTAGTTGGTCGTTGATTGCTTTCTCAAACGTTGCCTTGATGGGGGACGGGGCTGCAGCTGAGTCAGTGACCTGGTGCTCAAGCTGGTGAGCCTCCGCTCAAGCCAGAGACCTCGGGGTCTCAAACCTGGATCCTCAGCGTCCTAGGTCTATGCTCTATCCACTGTGCCACCACCTGGTCAGGCCTGTATTTTTTTTTTTAAGATTTTATTTATTCATTATAGAGAGGGGAGAGAGAGAGAGAGAGAGAGAGAGAGAGAGAGAAGGGGGGAGGAGCAGGAAGCATCAACTCCCATATGTGCCTTGACCAGGCAAGCCCAGGGTTTTTGAACTGGCAACCTCAGCGTTTCCAGGTTGACGCTTTATCCACTGTGCCACCACAGGTCAGGCCCAGGTCTGTATTTTTTTTTATCCTACTATACTAATGTATGTTTTCCAAATGCTTTTTGGACTGAAATGGGATCTAAATGAATCAACCTCTCATTATTACTGCTGAGCATCAGAACAAGTTTGAGGACTATCCGTCTGAGCAAAACTGTCAAGTCAAAGGCTGAACGCTTCCATGGATTCACCTTCATGTCAACCACTTTCCATTCGCCGGCTTAAGAGTTGCTTTAACTTGAAAGTAGCCAGAAAAAGGTGAAGTGTGAGGAAGTAAGAGGCAAGGCTGGGTTTTGAGCAGAAAACTCCTGGTGCCGGTAGCCTCTCAGGGAGTAACAGTGCATTCTGGGGAAGTCCCTTGCTCTCTGTGTGTTTTCTCATCTGTAATGCGAGGCTAACAGGACTTCCCTCAGAAGGTTCCTGTAAGGCCTGACAATCTTTGACTCCCGTAGCGAAGTGCTCAGTGACGGCTGCTATTGCTGCAGTACAGGCTGGAACGGAAGCCACGGAGATGAGGTGTAGGCAGAGCACTAGCCCAAAAGCCCCAAGAGACTCACAGCCTCATTAAGGGAAGAAACACGGAGTGGGGAGTGTGGGCATCATGGCTGGGATCCCTTCTCCCGTATGTCCGAGGCAGGCGCGTGGAGTGCAAGAGGGAGCATATCTAGTCAATCCAGCTTGCCTTTAAGCCAGGGGTCAGGAACCTATGGCTCGTGAGGCAGATGTGGCTCTTTTGATGGCTGCATCTGGCTCGCAGACAAATCTTTAATTAAAAAATAATAACGTTAAAAATAGAAAACATTCTCATGTATTACAATCCATTCATTTCCTACCGCTCATGTTCATGGCTGCGGGTGGCTGGAGCCAATCACAGCTGTCCTCCGGGACAACACCAAATTTTTATTGAATAATGCGTAACGTACAAGGGTTGTTGTATGGCTCTCACGGAATTACACTTTAAAATCTGTGGCGTTCATGGCTCTCTCAGCCAAAAAGGTTCCCGACCCCTGCTTTAAGCTAAAGGCAGTACTGCAGATGAGAGACTTGTTCTGCAGCCAGGGTTCCCTAGGTCCCCAGTCTCTCAGGTCCTATATGTGCAGTCGAAAAATGGTAAGTCAATGTCAGAACCCACAGAACAAACTATGGTACCACAAACAGGAAAGGATAGATCATGTTATAATGCCATCCATACATCCAGTTAACAGAGTTTTTCTGAGCATCAACAATGTCCTAGACACTGATGAATAATCAATGATTCCTGCCCGTAAGTAGGCTGGGAGGTGGCAAAACACAGATGAGCAAATAAATGATCAAGGATCCAGTTCTCTTCGTGGGGTAAGAACGTGGCGGTGCTGTGGGAACACAGAAGAGCGGGCAATGAGCTGCCCCTTCCTTGAGGTGGGAACCTCTGAACCCGGTCTGGAAGGAGGACTTGGAGCCAGGAGAAGAGGAGGAAATTAGTGCATTCCTACAGGAAATAGCATATGCAGAGGCAAGGAGGTGCTAGAAAGCCCACACAGACCAAGGGCAATTCAGTGTGGAAAACGCTGAGGCTCGCCTGACCTGTGGTGGCGCAGTGGATAAAGCATGGACCTGGAAATGCTGAGGTCGCCGGTTTGAAACCCTGGGTTTGCCTGGTCAAGGTACATATGGGAGTTGATGCTTCCAGCTCCCCCCCCCCCCTCTCTCTCTCTCTGTCTCTCCCTCTGCTCTCTAAAATGAATAAATTAAAAAAAAAGAAAAGGCCAAGGCTCAGTGGGGTTTTGAGGGGCAGGTGCAGTTGGGGTGTTTGACTCAGACATACTGTTGGTCAAGGTTTAAATTCTCTCTTCTAAGAAACTGGTGCTAACAGAGCGGGGGAGTGCCATAATAAGCTTTATATTTTGGTCAGATTCTTCTGGTGGCACTGTTGACAGTGGGCTGGAGGAGAGTGGTGGCACAGATACCCGTTCACAGTGGACTATGCCAAGCCTTGCCTGCTCTAAGGCAGGGGCTGGCATGATCCAATCTCCTCTCTGAGCCAAAGCCATCGTCGACAAGCTGACACTGTCTACATAGCAACTCAGACCCAGCATCAGCCATTCTACAACGTCTGCCGTTAGTGTCAGCCCCGTCACTTATGGCTCTTCCTCTAGGGGTGACTGCAATCATTTTTGCTTGATCTGAATATAAGCACTGAATTATATTCAAGTGATAACCACTGTAGCTTATACCCCCTCTGAGGCTCAGATGGGATAATTTGGAATTTAAATAATAAAAAAGGAACAAGCTGACATGATGATAAGGTCACACTTTAGCCTCCTCTGAGCCAATACACAATTTGCTCTCAGTGAAACTGCTGAATATAATCGAATTAAATACAATTCCTATTACAAAAGAAGAAAGACCAAGGCTGTTCCAATAAACCAATTCTCCTGCCTAGTTAAACTGCAAAACCTTCAGGAAAGGTTTTGAAAGCATGACCCATCAGTTCTAATTTTTAAAACTTATCCTTTCAGTCAAGACTAGAAAAAGGCCCATTCCAACTTTTATCTTTACTACAAAGTGCTGTTATCTTGGCCTGATGTCAGGAGCTCTATCTCTCTTTCTGCTGACAAGCAGAGACGAGAAAGATAAGATTGGAAACGAATCTCACTTCTCTGAGTAAATAAATAATCAATACTCATCTAAATGTAAATGAGAAGGTAGCCCCCTCTGATAACAGCACTCTTATCAGAGAGCCAATTTTCTTCAGACATTTGGCCTCAACCAAATCACCATCATTCAGCCCCAGCCTAATGGCAAAAAATCGTAACTAAATTGAACCGATCACCAGAGATCAACTAAGTTCGGCCTTGGCCACTTCAGGTTCAAATGTTTGGGAATGCAATTTTGCCCCCATTAACTTTCAATAGCAATGAAGAACAGACTGGTCAAGGGGCCAGTCTGCAATAAACAAACCCCTGAAAGGGGTGCAGCCGGAGGATGAGGAGTGGGTTTAAGTGTTTAAACAAGGCCCGTAACTACAGCAAATTCCAAAGCTGAGAAGGGAAGGCCTCCACTGTGGGGCGGGGAGACGGCAGTCTTTTCTCTTATCAAAGGCTTGGCTGAAATTGAGAAGACATTTAATTTGTCTGACAATGATGGTTAAAGTTTATTAAAACAAATGTAAATAAATAAAAAAAGATATTAAAAAGCTAGAGTGGCTAAAAATAACCTAAGGTTCAAATGATCAATTTCCTCCAACTAATTTTCATCAGACTTACATCTGACCCAGCAGTACTGCGCTGACCTGATTTTACTGAAATAAGGCGCCGTCTACAAGACAAATCACTTTAAAACCACTGCACTGGGGTTTCCATTTCTTTGCTGCAAGACTCAATTCACTGCTGATGAGAGTATTGGGGAAATTATGACTATTATTGATAGGACAGCAAAACCACTTTTACACAGTAGTCCTCAAGTCGACAGAAAGCTTGCACTGGACCATTAATGAAGGTGTCAGCTAGAATCAGAAATTAAAGACAAAGGGGGGGGTGTCTAATTTTCAGAGCATGTTAAGGACACCAGACACAGAAGCAGCAGCTGCTATTCATTCTCTTAAGAGTAACAAAGCCTAAATAAGGAACAGCTATGGAGCAGGCTGCTCTGCCTGCAACCAGGGAGAGGAAATGCCTCCTTTTCCACCTGGTCCTCGAGTTTGGTGAGCACAGGCTCTCCGTATCATGCTCCAAATCTCCACCAGCCAGAGGAGGCCAGGCGCGCATGGGACAGAACCGCTCCAAGTTTTACCGTCTCTGCTCCTCTGAGTATCTAATCCTAGAAGGTGGACATGTGGTGCTCAGAGCCTAGCTTTTAGAGTCAAGACCTGGATTAAAATCTAGGCTTTTTTACAAGCTATATGACCTATGCCAAGTGAGGTGATCTAAACCTTCATGGAGTGACTGCAAAGATTATGTGTAACACGATGCCCAGGACATAATCAACGCTCCACAACTGTCGCTCGTTATACTGCTAGGCAAATTTAACAAAATCATCAATTTGCCTTTTTTGAAAACAACAGTGACAGACATCGAGACCTTTCCTGGCCCTCAACAAAGCACTTTACATGCATTAGCTCTCTGAACCCTAAAATTCTATGAGACAGGCCTTATTGCAATCCCTATTTTACAGAGGAGAAAATAAAAAGTACGTAGCTATGTCATGTGCCCATGGTGACGCCAGAACAAAGTGTAATGCCACACTACTACATGGTATTCCAGAAAGAGCATTCTATAATCTTCTTGATCTTTGGGTTGAAGAAAAGAAACAGTAAGGTTGAGATGATCTATCAGTTCAGAGAGGAGTAAAGAAGTAGGTGGGGAAGAGAGAGGGGGTAGCTGGTCTTCAGGGGGTCAAAACTGAGGACCCTCAGCCCTCACAGCAGGTGCCCCCCTGACAAGCACTGAATGAGAACCTCAGTTGCTTGCCTTGATGTTTTTCCGGGGAGGGGGCCTTTTTCTAAGTTACATGATTTACAGAGTTACTGCCTCAATCCACAGTTCTGAAAGTGTGATTTCTTTAGGGTTTAACTATACCCATTTCTAGTCCTGTTACAACTTTTTTATTGCGATAGAAAACATTTACTGGAAATATGTTACTGCTATTACCAGGTCATAAAATAAAAAGAAAAATAGTTTATATATTGCCATCATTTCCAATCATCAATCAGAAAGTGCCAAGAGGAGGAAAGGAGAGGGCGTGCGGCCGGTTTCCTTCTTTGTGTTGGAGAAAATGCAGGGGCGTCATAACTCTTTAGAACGAATTTCTCCTTGAATGCCCAGCCTCGCAGATGGGCTCCTGGGAGGAGTAGGGAGGCACACCTTTGGAATCTGCCCTCCTCCCTGCAGCCTTGCCCGAATCCCTGTCAGAATCAAGAGCTCTTTCATCCCGGCTTCCTTGGGGCTCTGCCTCTGTCAGAGCACTGAGCATGTTGGATGAGAAGCAGTTTTGTCTATTTGTCATTGTGCTCCCCCCACCCCCTCCAATCAGGGCGCTCGTTGCAGGTGGGGGTGGGGAGACTTTTGAAAAAACTCAACTCTGTACTCTCAGAGCTCGGCTCTTTGTAGGTGCTCAATAATCTTTGTTAAATAGAATGACTTCAACGAGCTGGCATTTAAAATTGAGCAACCTTGACCCAACAAAGGAATCTATCCTGAGAAACACTACTCCAAGCACGCAATGATGTATGTTCAAAGATGTTCGCTCAGCACTGTTTTAGTATCAAAAACTGCACCATCTAAATATTCTCCACTAGGGAACTATTAAATCAATTACAGTAGATATGTACACTGGGATGTTATGTAGCTCTTTAAAAGAATAAACTAAGTTAATAAGACATGGGAAGATTTCTATAATACATTATTAGATTAAAAAATATATAGACAGTATGGAGCATGCTCCAGTTTAATAGTCACACCCAGCTATATGTGCATTTATACGTGTGAGTACACATGTGCCCAGCACACACACGCCAACACTGTTCTCCCAGTTCCTCTGCTGACTGGAATCACCTCTGGGTGTAGGATGGGGTAATAGCAAAGCTGGAGGCTTTTGCTTTTTCCTTTATAGATTTCTATCTTGTTTGGATTTTTGACAGTGGGCATATACTGGCATTACTTTTGTCATTAAAAATCCAACTTAAAAAAACGAGGTGGAACAATTTTAGAGGTGATTCCATCTAGACGGGCTTAGAGGCTGTGGCCTCTGGGGCCTTCCCTCACCGTCTCTGGCTCCTCACAGATTACGGGGCTCAGCAGCAGCCGAGGAGACACCTAAGCCCCCGGGAGCCAGGAACTAAAATGGCACAGACCCCAGAGTGTTCAGGGTTCCCGTGGCGCAGTGAAGTCATGGCTGGACCACAGAGACACCAGAGCTGCTCAAAGGAGCAAGACAGCAAAGGTGAAGAGGACTGGAGCATCTGAGACTGGGCCAATGGAGCTCTGTTCAGAGAGGCCGTGCCTGAGGACCAACGGTCAGAGAGCCCACCTGCTGCTCGACCACCCTCGTCCAGAGACCTGTGCCTGCCCTGTCCTCCCCATGGACTCCAGATGGGCTGTAGAAAACAAAGCGCAGCCCTATCCTGTCTCTCTGGCCTTCTCAATCTCCCTCTAGGGCGGCTCTGACGCTCCATGCAGGCTTGGAGAACAGGGGTGGTGAGTCAGGGGCCCATTCCTGCAGACTGGGGGTAAGGAAGGTATGGATTTGATCCCTGCCCTAAACTCCACGTTGTGGAGTATGTGTGTGTCCTAGGGAATGCCCTGCAACCTCGGCGGAGCTCAACACATTTGGGATGGCATAATGGTTATAAGCCAGACTGACTGGGTTTGAAATCCTAGCTCCACCACTTAACAGCTGTGTGATGTTGGGCAAGTTACTTAACTTTTCTGTGCCACCTGTAAAAGAGGGATAACAGCAGCACCCACCTGTTAGAGTGGTTCCTAGGATTCAGGGAGCCCTATTCCTGGTCGCTGCTTCTGCTTTCCCAGCAGCACTTGGGTGGCAGAGAGGGTGAAGGGAGTTTCTCGTTCTCCAGCTTAGGCCACAACCACTGAAGGTCTCCCACACTGCTCTCATTTCTTTCCCCTTCCTACCTCTCACCTAACACCACAGAAAACCAGAAAGCGCCTCCAGACAATGCCATCGCCACCCTCTGTGCCTTGCTCACACTAGCGCCTCTGTCTGGAATAATCTCCCTACTTCACTTCTCTAGCGCCATTCTTTCCTACCCAAGGAGACACCACTGCGCGGGAGCCGCTGCCTCTGGACTTCTCTGAGCAGCCACACTACAAAGCTCTCTGGCGGGCCTGCCTCATGTACTAGCTGTATGCAAGTTGAGAGCATGTTTTAGGATCTCTGCATTCCCAGGTCAGCCACAGCACAAGGTGTGTTTAGTGAGTATTTTGTGACCAAACGGAAGCCCCGTCTGCTTGCCTACCACCCTGACGACCTCTTCCTCCAAAGCAGACTTGAAGCTCCACATTCCATGTGACTCCAAATGTCCCACTGTCTGGAGACTTCCAATCATGCCCCAACTCTAACTGGGTTTCCTGGGAACGGATGGAACGAGTGTGGGGCAAGACAAGCCACTGCGGCGCTTTGGACATGGTTGGAAGATGGAAGACCAATACTGGCAGCGGCCAGTCCCTCATCACGATCAGGTCGGTTCCGTCACCCAGCCCTACCTTCTCGCCACCGCAGCCTGTCCCAACATGCTTCCCACCAGAGTTCTCTGAGCTACAACACACAGGACTAAACGCAAACTGCTCAACATCACAGTAAGAAGGCAACACAGAATTTCAAAAGCTGGAGAAGGCTGGAAGCCACTGGACAAGAGCTGTCTCCACATCATCTCAGGCAGAGAGAGTGAAGGGACAGGCACTCCACTACCATGAGGGATGCTAACAGTCCACATCCTGTCACTAACCTGCCATGATTGCACTTTCCTTTGCAGAGAGGAGGCCTGATATTACTTGTAAAAAAAAAAAAGTATTTTCCTCTCCTCCAAATCCAGATATCACTTGTTAGGAAGGATGGAAGGAAGCCTTTAACGCTGTCCCTTAGCATCCAATTTTTCAATCCAATCTGCTTCTCTTAACTTGAGTCACTGTGACATTACCAAATTTTACATACAGTTATCTGTTGCTCTGTAAAGAAATACAGATGGTTTTTGTGGAAATAAACAGTCATTTATTTTAAACAATTGTAAAATAGTTTATGGAAACCAGTGGGGTAATGCATTCAAATAAATGCCAAAACTGGTTGACGAGGAGCCAGGGTGCTAAATCACAGTGCTGAGGAATTCAGCTGTGGGGAGCAGACAGTAAATCCAGAGTGACAGACTCTCCCGTGACGGCAAAGGGTTCTGACATCCAGCCCAGTACTCAAAAACCACAGCAGTTCAAACCCATTTTCCTTAACACAGCCTTGACAGCCAGTGAAATTAGTGAATTTAGTCACAAGCACCTAAGGACAAAAACAAAAGAAACAAACAAAAAGGAGACTTCATTTGTCTGCAGCCTTTTCTGAGCTATATAAAACCCGTGACTCCAACCTGAGGCGATGCAGAGCAAGCCTGGGGCTCGATGGTTTCGCTCATCAGACTTTGTTACAATACTGTGGAATCTGAAGACTTCCATTCAAATCTGCTTATGCCAGAGACTGACTTGGGAAAACCATCTCCTCTCTGAACCTAAGTCTCCTCCTCTGTAAAATGAGGGTTAACAGTTGTACGTACACGACAGGCTGCTGAGCAGATTCAGTGAGGCATGGGGGGGGGGGGGGGGAGGAGACAAGGTTCTATAAACAGCTGGGTGTCGGCGGCCATGGGGGAAGGGGTTCTAGCCCTCGCTGAGAGAGCAGGTCCTCTTAGAGACTTCCACCAACTCTGCAAGGAAGTGCACTGATAATGAAAGGCGTGGGCCCACCTCTGCAGGAACGAACAGAAGTACAAGTACTTATTTGCTTCTAGTTTTATATGATCATCAGCTATAAACTTCTTAAACTTTTCTCCTCAAACCAGCTTTTCCCTTGTAACTGGGTTTCCAATGATGAGAACACAAGTCTCCCGATAAATTAACTCAGTTGTTCATCAAACAGTCATAGAACCTACCACGTGCCATGCGCTAGGCACGATAGATGCAAAGATAATGAAAAGTGAGTCTGGCCTCTAAGAAGTGAAACAGGCACTCACAAGTTTGAAATACTTAACTAGGCCTTCCTCCTCCTTACTGACATTAAGTCAGGTTCTGAGTTCCGCAGACTCGACCCACTTAAGCCATCTCCCCTGCATCCCGTACCATCCAGCCCACAGTAATGGTCTCCCAACCCCTCTCTCGGCCTCCAGACATCCATTCTTCACCCTATTGTCAGAGTCAAACTCTGAAGGTGACCATTTCTACGTTTAAAATCATTTCACAACTTCACCTCGGCCCACTCCTTACCCTACTTTTCAGACCTTCAATCCATCCTTATTTCTTGTCCATCTATACCCTCTATTACCCAGTCAAACTGGTCTCCTCGCTATTCAGTGCATGTACTGCATGGTTTCCTACCCCCACTGCCTGCCTCCCCCCACACATCCTCCTTTATGATTGTCCCCATGTCTTCTCTGGTCTCCACCAACTCCGCATCTGCTTTCCTCCCACTGACCGCCATGACAACATCAGGCCCTGTCAGGTTCCTAGACTGACCTACTTCCTTTCCTCATAATAGGTCAAGTTGCACCACTTAGCATTCCTCTCACCCGCAGGCTCTGTTCCAAGGCAAGAGGATTTTTTAATTTCGGGCCAACCAGACACAGGCTTCCTTTGTTTTAATCTGGCCTTGGCCCTCATCTCTCTTTCAGGTAACTGGCTCAGCCCAGCTCAGAACCCTGCTCCAGGCCTGAGGTCCTGCTAGGTTCTCAGTGAGCCTCTGAAAACCATGCCTGCTCCACGATGCCATTCACCAGCCTGGACTTCCTTGTGTACAAATTATACATTTAGTTTATCTGAGCTCACCTACACTTGCTTGATAAAAATAAGGGATGAAAACACGGGGTGGGGGTGGGGTGGGGGGGGCATGACCAAGAGCAATCTAAATAGTTTGGAGTTTGCCATGACTCTCAACTCAGTGAAATCCAAGAGGGTTTGTGTGAGGAAGGAAGCACTCATCTTCGTAACTACAGAACTTGGTAAATGTCCGATGAGTGACTAACAATTAATTGGATGAATGGTGGTGTCTCAGTTTTTCAGCTCCTCTTACAGTGTGTCTTTCTGTACCAAGTTTGATTTGAGCATTTAAAGATAAGGTATTTTTAGTTTACATCGCTTTTAATGCTAGAGAAAAAAGCTAGCTGTGTTGGATTTACTGAGGCCAGTACGCTGGCCTCTGGTAGGCATTTGTTTTTTAAAGATTTTAATTACTGATTTTAAAGAGAGGATAGAGAGAAAGGTGGGGGGAGGAGCAGGAAGCATCAACTTGTAGTAGTTGCTTCTCATATGTGCCTTGACCAGGCAAGCCCAGGGTTTCAAACCGACAACCTCAGCGTTCCAGGTCAATGCTTTATCCACTGTGCCACCACAGGTCAGGCTGAGAGGAATTTTTAAGGGATTTTTTTCTAGAGGTAATCTGGCAATAGGATTTTTGCTCGCTTGCTGCCTTTCTGAGCCAACACAGCCAGGACACGGCTCTCTGTGTTGCCATCCCTTGGATGCTGAGCATCCTGTTTCCCTGGTCCTTGCTCTGAGAACTCCAGTTCTTCAGTCCTTGTGGTCTTTGGGTATTGGCTGCCCACCTGCCCTGCTCTCTGTTTTAGGTGGTCAGACCCTTCAGAGATTGGCTCCAACTGCCAACTCAGATCCTCTCTGCTTCCATCTTCCTTCTAACTACAACTGTGCCAACCAGGGCTGTGTTTCAAGTCAGAACACAAGCCTCAGTAAGTGCCTTTGTTATTGCCAGTACCCTGTGGGGCTCCAGCACAGACATTTGGGCTCTTGCCTTGATCCCTTCCACCAGGTTGGTAAGACCTTCAAGGCAGGATTCAAATCCCAGCTCCAGCTAATGTAGAACATTAACTCTGACCAGTTTTCTTATCTCCAGATTGGGGATAGTAATTTTTAACTTATGGGGTTATTTATAGATTAAATAAGATCATAACACATTTTAAGCACTTAGTCTACCACAGAAGTACCAAATAAGTGGCAATTATTTATTACTATAATAATACAGTTTTGCACATTTCACCAATTCAAGTCCATCTACCAAACAGATAAGCTAAACTCTATATCCTGTTTTATGGTAAGCCAATTGTGGTTCCTTGTGCTAAACACGCAAAACAAAAAGGTAAAAGCCACGGGAAAAGTGGCAGGAGAGGAGTCATGGCTGGCAGCCATGTTCCTTTCTGGGAGTTCTCCTCCTTGTTAGATCTATTATCTGGGAGCCGGGCTGCCCTGCTGGCTTCCCATTTGCCTTGCTAATAACAGTAAATCCAGCAGCTTCCACCGCAGCTCCTGTCTCCTTCAGCTGACTCTGAGGCCAATCAGCATCTCCTCTCTGCTCATGTCAGATGTTCACTGGGAAGTCCTGCCGAAGAGAAAATTTATGACGAAAGTTTCTCCAGCCTTCAGCCTTCTCTGCACTCAGCCCCAGATGCAGAGTGCTCTGGAGGAATGCTGGGTCATCCTTACACGTGCACACCGATGTTCTCACTGATACTCTGCTGCTCTGACAAGGGCCTCAGACCCCTGGAAAAGCTCAAACGAGCAGCTGGGCAGACAGATGCACACATTCGGGGCCATACCTAATGGGGGCTAAACATGAGCTGGGGTCCTTAGCAGCTAGAGTCTCTGTTGAACCATGACACAAAGCAGTCATACTCATAAAGAAGTGTTAAATCACAAAACTGTGAGTATGACTGGGTCTCACAACAGCAAAACTGAAGGGAGGGGGACACAACTAACATTTACTGAGCAATAAAATAAGAACAGCTAAGTGCTTCATGTGTGAAATGGGATTTCCATTTAATTCTTACAAAAGTGCTGTAAAGAAGATAATATTATTCTCGAGGAAATGAAGTACAAAAAGGCTTAGAAACTCACTAAAGAGCTAGAAAGAATAACAGCAACAAGAGTGGAACCAGGGAGATGCTTCTAGACTCCAGGTATTAAGTTCCAAAGTTTAGGCTACCAGACATCAGCCTGTGAGCTAGTTGTGACCTATTTTAGAATGACCTGGCCAAGGTCACCAGTTAGTAGCGGCAGCGTGAGCGTTAAGCCATTCGCAACAGCCACCCCTGAAATAAATCCTCCAGGGGCTGCACGGAGAGCTGGGATTCAGGCTTTCGGGAGACAATGGGCTGGTCCTCCTCTGTCTCTTCAGCTGCAAAGAGCACAATGGCTGTCAGCGAGGCTCAGGCTCACTGGCGACAGAGGCAGTGGTGCAGCAGCCACTGCCAGGCGCTAAGACCTTCTGTTCCTGGCACAGAGGAAGGGGCTCATCACGGGGTTCTCATTTCAAGTAAGTTCAAGCCTTTTGGGACAGCTACATTCTAACTCAACGGGTTTTTCTATGACCTCTGTTCTACCTCGCCACAGAAGTTAGATGATACACTTAACTGTATTAGTAGATTCAGTCAACTACTTTTTGTCTCAACTTAAAAACAATTGTCAAAATGTACATCTGACAGCTGCTTGGGACTCTAATGTTATGGAAAAGCAGCTGTTTTCATTTATATTTGAGATAGTAGTCCTTCTTAGAGCGGGCCGGAGAACTCAGCTAATAGCTTGTACTTTGACCTATGGAAAATACAGGCCACAGAAAAAAATGCTGGCAAAAATCACAATACAAAGGTTATATTCATATAACATTTTAGTCTTAAAAAGGTTTGAAATGTTTATAACAGAAAGCAACTATTTAATAACAATGTTCTCACAGAAAGCTGACAGCCAACACAATGAAGTAGGCTGTGGCTTTTAGGAGAAAAGAAATTTCCTTCTTTTTTTTTTTTTTTTTTTTTTTTTTTGTATTTTTCTGAAGTTGGAAACGGGGAGGCAGTCAGACAGACTCCCGCATGTGCGCGACCGGGATCCACCCGGCACGCCCACCAGGGGGCGATGCTCTGCCCATCTGGGCGTCGCTCTGTTACAATCAGAGCCATTCTAGCACCTGAGGCAGAGGCCACAGAGCCATCCTCAGTGCCCGGGCCAAATTTGCTCCAATGGAGCCTTGGCTGCGGGAAGGGAAGAGAGAGACAGAGAGGAAGGAGAGGGGGAGGGGTGGAGAAGCAGATGGGCGCTTCTCCTGTGTGCCCTGGCCGGGAATCGAACCCAGAACTCCTGCACGCCAGGCCGACCCTCTACCACTGAGCCAACCGGCCAGGGCCCAGAAATTTCCAAATGGAGAAAGCCCGTGTAAGAAAGAGAAGGAGAAATATTTTTAAGCCAGGATTTGAAAGTAAGCTGCCTTCTTTTCACATATTTTAAAAACTATTTTTACTTTTACCAAAATAACATGTATATACATTGTTTAGAAGTAAATAATTAAGTCCTATATTGAAATAATACATATAAGTCTTATTATGAAAACCAGTTAATTTCTTGCCCATCCCCGAGTCCTTCCTTACAGGCAGCAGTTTTAAATTTTAGCTATTTCTTCTAATACTAAACTTGATATTTTGATGAGCATTGCTGTTCCGCTGTGTCAGAACCTGGTTTAAATACCTGGCGGCGCCCTGGCCGGTTGGCTCAGCGGTAGAGCGTCGGCCTAGCGTGCGGAGGACCCGGGTACGATTCCCGGCCAGGGCACACAGGAGAAGCGCCCATTTGCTTCTCCACCCCTCTGCCGTGCTTTCCTCTCTGTCTCTCTCTTCCCCTCCCGCAGCCAAGGCTCCATTGGAGCAAAGATGGCCCGGGTGCTGGGGATGGCTCTGTGGCCTCTGCCCCAGGCGCTAGAGTGGCTCTGGTTGCAACATGGCAACGCCCAGGATGGGCAGAGCATCGCCCCCTGGTGGGCGTGCTGGGTGGATCCTGGTCGGGCGCATGCGGGAGTCTGTCTGACTGTCTCTCCCTGTTTCCAGCTTCAGAAAAATGAAAAAAAAAAAAAAAAGCCTGGTGGCATCTATTAAGTTTCACTATGGCGGACAAGACTCAGTGTGGCTCTCCCTCTCTCACCCCACCCTCGCTTTCGGAAGTGAGTGTGCTTTAGTTTTCTCCTCGGTAATACAGTGTGTGCAGCAGTTTCCTCCTGCTGGGTGCCACTACTCGACTATTAGTGCTTAAAATCTCTGTTCTTGGTATATACTCTTCTGGCTCCCCAAGGATTCATTAGAGATTCATGTCATTAAAGGAAGCTGGGAGGCAACTAATTTCAACTGATGTTCACTGAGTTTCATTTTGAAGACATTTACATTTTCATTCGATGATTAAATTCTCAGAGGAGTCTGATGTCCAGGAATCAAAGTCCAGTGAATCTCTTCCTGCCTCGAGTGGGCGGCCTTGGGCCTGCACTGGCGAGAAGTGAGTGGCTACGGGCCACAGACTGGCTTCCCCCGCTTCTCCTGGGCCCACTCCACAACAGGTGTTAGCCAACTCTGGGCCGGCTCTGGTACTGGCACACAGAGAGAGACCTGTTCTTCTCCACAAAGGGCTTTCATCTCACTCAAATGAAAGCTCAACTCCTAACCCAAACCCTCTCACAAAGGAAACAGAGGGGATTCATTCTCCTCGGCACGGTACTCACCAACATCTAGCAAGGATCAATGTGTTAGGGACTTACTAGGGCAGGCCCACGGCGCCTCTGACGCAAGGGACAGCGTTCTTTCCAGCAACTTCCAAGGCTGAGATACGGCCCACACCTCTTACTTTCCTCTACCGATGCAGATGGAGTCACTCACAGCTCGTGAAATCACCCAGCCACTGCTGCCCTGTCTACCTGTCCCTGCAGCAGGGAGCAGTGTTGGTAGTTGATTAGGAGATGCTGAAGTGGAAATACCGAGGCAATGCCAATCCTGGGTGTATGAAGGATTCCCTTCGGGGGGGGGGGGATCATAAACTGGGGACTCAGAGAAGTCCTTATCAGAAAATGAATGGACTAAAAGCTGGAAGTGAAAATACCTATCATATGTATCTTGTTGGTATGTTGACTTTTTATTGGCTATCTCCCCCACTAGAATTAAGGCTCTCTTGGAAGAGGGCCTCTCATCCTTAGTCACTAGCTGGAACATAGTAGAGACTTGATAAATATTTATTTAGTGATCAGTTTGGTTTTGGACACATTGTGCTTGAGAGTTGCATGACCTTCCGGATACTGTACACTTTAAATCATACTTTGTCTTAATTATACCTTAATTCACATTTTTCTATTAAATGTATTGTGCAATTTTTTTTTAAAAGGAAAGCTGGGCTTCCTAATTACGATTTGCTATTTCTATGATTATGAGGTGACAGTTTGGGGCAAGACAGAGGAGTTTCAACATACCACCTCGTACCTTTGCAGCATTTGGACTCTAATCACATCTCACTGATTTTCTGTTTGAAAAATTGGCTTGATAGCACAGTACAATCTATACACGTTGCTGACTGCCCTGATGTGATCAGTAGCTAGGTAACAAGAGAAGTCAGTGCTGTTAGGTCCTTTCCCCAGACCCGCCTCACAGTGCCACTCCAATGTCTTCTGATTTTAAGTCATCTTTGTCTCTGGGCATTACTGTCATTGTCAGACAGAAAAAGAAATACCTTCACTGATGAGCTATTTTCCTTCTTTTGTTTCCTAAATGCATTTAAAGCTGTTGCAAAAAGTACTGGTAGCTGTAACTTCCTCAAAAAGGAAAAACTTGTTATGGCAAGTTGGTATTGAAATTGTTAAAACTGTCTTTTAGGAGCCCTGGCCGGGTAGTTCAGTTGGTTCGAGAGTCTTCCCTATATACCAAGGTTGCAGGTTTGATCCCTGGTCAGGGCACATACAAGAATCAGCCAATGAATGCATAAATCAGTGGAACAATTAATTGATGTTTCTCTCTCTCAAATCAATCAATCAATTTTTTTGAGCACCGCCTTTTAAATTGTTTATGGGGGAAGACTAGCTCCAGTGTCAGGTCAATGAAGACAGTGAGATAGAAGTTAGGGGTCTCAGCTTCCTGAGCTGGTCTTGGACAAGTCTTTTGCAGTAGGGTATTTCTTCTAAAATGATGGTTTTTCCCCAAAAGTAGCTAAACTCAGTCTTGGTAGAGGAAGAGTTTTCCTTACAACTACTCACAGGATAAATACACGAATGGCCTGAAGAAAGTGGGCCTTCTACCTCCTCTGGGGAGATTATGACTCTTCACGGAGGATGTGAGGGGCAGACACAGCACTCCAAGCCTTTCTGTAACTTCTGTAATCATTCCCTCAAAAATCATATTGGTGGCCTGCCCCGTGGTGGTGCAGTGGAAAAAGTGTGGACCTGGAACGTTGAGGTCTCCAGTTCGAAACCCTGGGCTTGCCTGATCAAGGCACATATGGGAGTTGATGCTTCCTGCTCCTCCCCCCCCCCTTCTCTGTCTCTCCTCTCTAAAATGAATAAATCTGTAAAAAAAAATCTATTGATGTTTGATTTCATTTCCTCTTATGAATGTTTTCTGATAAAAGCAACAGATTCTGTAAGCTACTCAACTGTTACTTCTAAGGCTTTTAAAAATCACTTGTAAACATGTTTGTTACAGGCAACTGTAGCTTGTCCACTCTACCTCTAGAATCTTTGGTACAGTAAATTAAATATGCTGATATAAGCTATATGATGAATGAGCCCTGTGATCATTAACCCACACCTATGTATACAGAATGGGTTTTCCTGTTAGTCAAAAGTAATTCGAGTTGACTTTCTGGCTTTAGTGTTCTCCTTGTTCAAAGTAAAGGATGTTTTCAGCGGATCCATATCCAAACACAATTCAAAGGCTGGTTCTATCACAGGGTATATGATATGCTTTCTATAAACTTAATTCATTGGAAAACAAAAGGTGTAGGCAAAGGCTAAGTTATATGGGTAAAAAAGTAAATCAAATCCTAAAAAGCCAGGTTTTATGGTGTGCCTGATGTGGTAGTGGTGACAGGGATAAAGGAGGCTGACATCCACTGAGCACTTACTATAGATTAAGTGTTTTACATGCAGTCAGTCAAAACAACAACCCTATAAGGTCAGTATTATTACCCTAATTGACAGAAAAGATAACTCAGGTTAGAAAGGTTTGATGACTCATCTAACTTCACAGCTTGTGTGGAAGGTACCGCTGGGGTGGGGACCCAGGATGGTTTGGTTCCAGAGCCTATGAGCTTTCTAGTGAATCATATTGCTAGATCTAAATGAAGCAAGTGCAGTTGGTATTTTTAGGGAGAAAAGTATACCTGCCTCCATTGAACTATGGATCCTATAACCTTAGCCAGTAGCAGGAGGTATAACACAGTGGTTAGACATATAAGCTTTGAAGTCATAGATCTGGGGTTGAGTCCCAGCTCAACTTACTGGCTGTGTGACCTTGGAGAAGTCCTGTACCCTCTCCAAGCTTTAGTTTTCTCATTTATAAAACAAAAACAACAACCAATTCAAATAGCTGTTTCAAGGATTAAATGATTTAAGGATCAAGTATTTGGCAGGTTGCCTAGCAAATTTTGAATATTCAGTAAGTGGTAACAACTATTATATTCATAACTCTATATGCTGCTTAAAGTCACAGATCAATGGAAGAAACTGACCTCAAGATGTCATTTAACATATTAATTAATAAAAAATAAAATATCCTACAAAAAGAAGTAAAATTTAGTGTTTTCTATGCTACCAGGACATATATTTGTCAATTCAGAAATTACAGTAATAAAAGTAGAATATAAATTATATATTTTTAACTTTATGAGTTTTTTTGCTATAAACATTTTTAAACCACAGAAAAATTGAAAGAACTGAAAATCCATGTACACACCAACCAGGTCCTACAATTAACGTGTTATATATGCTTTATCATATCACTATCCATCAGTCCATACTTTTTAAAAAAAAATGCATTTCAAAGCAAGAAGCATACAACAGTATATTCATCCCTAAACACTTCAGTGTGTGTAACATTAAATGTTGTTCAATATTTGTTTCAAGATTCTTTTTTTATTTTTTGGTCAAGTTTACATACAGTGTTTAATGCACGAATAATCTTACAAGTACCCTGTGATATTTCTGACAAATGCTTACACCTGTGTGACACCAGCTCCTGTCAATGTCAAGACTATTACTTTTACTACAGAAAATTCCCTCATAGGCAGTATACATTTTAAGTATAAGGGAACAAAACAACAACACTGGGCTCAAGAATCAAAGATTCTCGGTTCGATTTTATCTCCATTACTCATTAGTATTACACACAGACACAATACACACAAACACAAAGGCAACCATAGTTTTCTCTACCATAAAAAAAGAGAGAATGCCCATCTCACAAGGTCTTTGTAGAGGTTAAAGTACAAAATTACCTGGAATACAGTACATGTTCAGTAGATGCAACCAAAGGGTACTTTCTCTAGACTCCCCTCCCCAGCTCTCCCCAAAGAGAGGATGTTGCCTTCAAAAAGAAAACGGTCAGAACAACAACAACAACAAAAGTTAAATGAGATGAGGGAAAAAGGCATCTCTCTGCATAGGCAGTCCTCTTCCAATTTATTCACTCTGACTTCAGCTAATTAAACATCTGTCTTAATGGTCTCCTCAGCAAATTAGTCATCCCCACTTTGTGACACTGATTATTGGTTGCAGCCTTTTCCCTACTTGCTATCATTCCCAGAAACTTCTAGGAGTTTACTCACCAGGCACATGGCAAGGAATGATGCAGGGTCCCCATTAACCCCCCACAGTTGCCCTTGGTGCCAGTGCTGTTCATAATGCTGCCAGACGTGTCCTTAGATGTGCCTCCCCAAAATAAACCTGTTAAGGGGTGATAACATTTTGTCTACATTTCTGATTTCCAGATTATGATGCATTTCCTAAGTGTACCAGACTAAAATATAAACTACTTGACAGAAAATCTGTTTTTAAAACTAGTTTTGATGACAAAGCAAGCAGGTAACAACAGAAGGTCTCAAATGAGCTGAACTGGAGTCTGGTGAATTACCAGCTGGCTCTCTGCACAGAAAGCTTTGCTGGTGAATGAAGGGGCAGTAGGCAAACAAGTGAAATGGCTGCCCTTTCTCGACACTGAAGCATGTATGTGCGTGTGTGTACACACGCACGCGAGTGTGTGTGGGTGTGGACCCACCTGCTTTAGCAGTAAAGGGGCAGGTGAGGTGGGGAGAATTGTATTCTCAACTATAGGGCACTGCTTAAAATTAGTTTTCTGAAATGGGACTTCCTCTCAATCTCTCTTCCCACTAAAACAACTGACTGACTTAAGAACTACCTTTTAGAGAGATAAGTGGCTAATAAAAACATTTAACAGTGCTTAATTACACTAAAAACCCAGAAAAACAAATTAAAACTAGATATTGACCGCTACCCATCAGTCTGACGAAAATGAAAGCCTGCTCACACCCAGCGCTGGTGAGTGGTGGGCAAGAGCACCGTCAGGTGACCTTCCACCACCAAAGAATGGGCCCCGCTTGCCCAGGGGGATCTGTTTTCCTCAACATTTTAAATAAGCAAACCTCCCATAAGCAGTCCCACAGTTAAAATACATTTAACTAGAAAGATAAAAATGCAGTGGTCACTCTCATATACAATGCTTATACCATATTGATTAAAAGAGTACAAATATCACCCATTTTTTTAATGGAATCATTTTATAAAAACCTTTACGCAGATACATTTCTCATGAGTTCATTTAACATTTACTGAGTGTCCTCTATTTGACAGGCACTCTGCTGGACGCTGGGTATACAGTGATTTTTAGAAAACAATATACAGGGTCCTGCCCCCCATGAAACTTACTGCTTGTGTGTATATCTGCGTGTAAACTTAAACAAAAACCCAAAGGATTTACAACAAAGAAAGAGGAAACCCCTTCAACTTTTTACTTCACACACCTTCAAACTGTTTGATTCTTTTCCCCAAGTCTTTAATTTTATTTTTAAAAATCTTTAAAAACCTTTCCTCAACCCTGTTTTAGTATTAACACCAGGAGAATGGTGGCAACTACAAGCTGTTTCAATTCTCCCCAAACTGTGTGTTCAGCACAATAAACAAATCAGACCTTCGCACAGGGTCCATCCCGCTGCGCCCTGGCTTGAGCACCGCCCCCTTCTCCACACCTAGTCCAGGCGGGGTCCATCCCGCTGCGCCCTGGCTTGAGCACCGCCCCCTTCTCCACACCTAGTCCAGGCGGGGTCCATCCCGCTGCGCCCTGGCTTGAGCACCGCCCCCTTCTCCACACCTAGTCCAGGTGGGGTCCATCCCGCTGTGCCCTGGCTTGAGCACCGCCCCCTTCTCCACACCTAGTCCAGGGCTCATCCTACGTCGGATGGAGTCCTTAGGAACCCCTCACCGGTGTCTCTGCCTCCTGTTTTATGTCCTCTAATGCATTTTTTTAAATGCAGATGGTGTTTTCTATAAGAAATTATGACTATGTTGCTCTCCCTTCAATGGTTCCCGTCCACTATCAGAATAAAATTCAAACTCAACCCAGTTTACAAACATGATCTTGTCCCACAGGTGCACTTCAGCCTCATCATTCCCCGCCCTCCCGACTCCTGCTCGACTGTGTTATTCACGCAGCTCTGTGCAGTCTCCACAGGCATCAAGCTCTCTCTGTACTCTGTCCGCCTGAACGTTCTTTGCCATCCTCAGCAGCTGGCCAGTTTCCATGTCTCTTCTGGCCTCAGCCAGGTATTTGCTCAGGAGAGTCCTCCCTGGCTTCCTGAGGCTGGACTGGGCCTCCTCTCCCACCATGTGCACCCAGGCCCCACACTTATTTCCACTCAGCATGTGCACGATATCCTAACTGCCTGTCTGTCTCTCTCCCCAACTAAACAGTAGGTGTCTGGAGAGTAAGGGCCATGTCTTGGCTTCTACAAAGCCCATTGCCTACACAGTGCTTCCTGCGTGACTAGCCGCAGTGAATGACAGCCCTCTTCTGTCTGAGTCCCCCACCAGGCCTGGCCTGTACGGGCAGGCCCCTGCTTAGTTTCTGCAGCTTCTCCTCTGCCCTCTTCCTGCTCCAGTAATTTGAAATGTCTATGTTTTGTGACTACCCCTCAAAACAACTCTGTCTGGAACGTTCTCCTTTTCACTCACCCATCTGGCAAGTTAATTAATCTTCAAAAAGCTGTCAAAGAAATCAGCTTCTCCAGAGCGTCTTTCCTCAGCCCCCGCCTCAGCCAGTAGTTTGAAGTAGTCCCCACCGTGCTGCATTAGTAGCTTATGCATTTCTACTGATGAGTTTCCCTGAGTTCACTGCCCCTTCTTCCGACTCTGTTTTCTAGTACGGCCGCTGGCATGGAGCAGGCAGCACTGGTGACAATCGCTGGACTGCTCAGGGTCTCTCAGAGCTGCACAGAGGGCTGGCATAGTGGCCCTTCCCTATGGTGGCCTTGATTTACCCTCCCTCAACCGCTCCCACATCAGAGCTGAGAAAAGGAAGGCTCAGAGAGGTAAGTACATGGTTACAGTCAGTCACCATAGTTTCTTATTCTAGGGCACCCCCCCCCCCATTTTTTTAACATTTCTAAAATCAGGATACAGCTTACAATCAGTATGTACGTTTAATGTAGTAATGTCCCACGACCCCTGAAAAGCTGTCATTAAATTAGTGGTGCTCTGTGAGTCAAGAGAGTAAGAGGAAAGAAAAAGGAACAAATATGAAATATAATAAGACAGTAAAACTAGATAATTGCTCAGTGACAGACATTTGACATTCTCTCCTTTAGTCTTGCCGTGTGTGTGTGTGTGTGTGTGTGTGTGTGTGTGAGAGAGAGAGAGAGAGAGAGAGAGAGAGAGAGAGAGAGAGAGAGAGAAGGGGGGGAGAGAGAGAGATTGTGGCTCCATTTCAAGAGAAAAGAACGTAAGAGAAGAATTGAATGAAGAGGAGGAAGATGACAAAGGACAGTGGGCTGGGAAGATAGAAAAGGACAAATAAGGGAAAAGAACTGAGCACCAGGAGAGACTGCTAAAGAGGAATTCCAACATGGTGGGAAGGGCGGTGGAGGTGGCGGCTCAGAAGACTAGATGGCAGGAAAAGGAGAGGTTCAAAGACACTTCCTGTTCCTGTATCTTGCTTTAGCCTGTGCATGGTTCCCTTAGATTTTGAATTGAACATTAAAAGCTAAATGGATTGGAAGAAAAGCTGTTGACTGTTAT
This sequence comes from Saccopteryx leptura, assembly GCF_036850995.1. Classification (NCBI taxonomy): domain Eukaryota; kingdom Metazoa; phylum Chordata; class Mammalia; order Chiroptera; family Emballonuridae; genus Saccopteryx; species Saccopteryx leptura. The sequence goes on along the minus strand of NC_089504.1, from coordinate 10,096,648 downwards.
GCATATGGGGCCAGCAGGCAAAATGGCCCAATGAGAAAGCAAAACATGTCTTAGAAGTTGAAGGTGAACCAAAAGATTTTCTCCCCTCTTACTCTCTTTACTCACAAAAATCAGTGGTGCCCTGGAATTAATTGTACCTAGTGGACCTAAGGAAACGTCCTCTGACTCCAAACTGTGTGTCGCCTGCGCCACTCCATAGCCTTCTGGGAGAATATGTCTTTTCCCTCCTTTCACTCTCTCTTTTTCTTAATCTAACCCATTCAGGTGACGGCCCCGATGGAGTGAATGAATAGATTGTGTGATGAAAAAGGAACTTCTGAAAGATTAGTGACCAGCAGGAAGAGTAAATGCTGGTCAAATGCAGTTTTGGCGAATGATGTATTTCAAGTTTCTCTGATGTGGCGGCTGCGAGAGCTCATAACACCTTCTAAAATAACTGGGTCTCTACAGTGGCTCCCGAAGATTTTTGCTTGACATAAATTCTCTAAATTTCCAGGCTTTCTGGATAAAATAGTTGACTGCAATGCCATCTTTAATGTGCTCTGCTCTATACTGAGGAAGATCCATCAGGAGCCTCGGAGGCTCCAGACGGGGGAGGCTCCCGGGAGATGACGAGGGAGAGAGGAGGCAAGCAGGAATATTTAACTTGCAGCTTCCTGCCTGGAGCACTCTGAGTTACACCTTTAAACACCTTAGCAGTCCTAATTTACTACAGCTGTTTCCCACGGGGACCCCGGATAGTGAGGTGAGATCTTCACTGGCACCACACAGGTGGCATCAGCACGGTTATTTACTCTTTCACGAGGAACAGTTTTTCTGCAGAAAGTACTCCCTTTTTTGACAAAAAACATTTAAACAGTCCTATTTACCTGTTCTTCATCTTTCTTCTTCTTTTTTAAAGGATTACCTGCTAGAGATACGTCTGCATCTCTGGCTCACAAACTACTTTTATAAAAGACATATTACTGAATTTTCCATCTTGACAATTACACATGAAGTAACACTCTGTTCAACTCTACAGCCAGCAGATTCTTTACCTTACTTTAGCCTTTGGAGAGCACTTCAGGTTAGAAGAGTGTTAAAAATCCTACTCCATTTAAAACATAGGGGCTTCTCCTTCCCATAGGGCAGCTCAGGACAGGTGTATGTTGCTTTAAGAAAGCTAGACATACAACATTAAAACTGACATCAATACAGACAAACTGTGCAATTACAAAAGAATTCCTGGCTTTATATCCAGATTCACCACAGGGTTCCTTTAAATGCTACACTTCCCTAGCGCATTTAGATCTTAGAATCAATGAACATTTCTGTTTACAGAATTTTAAATTTGTTCTCCCATTAGGGTTCTAATAAGCAACATTGTACAATAAAGAGTATGGGCTTTGAGGTCAAAAAAGCTTGGGCTCCAATTTAGAATCTGTCATTTACTTATTGTGGAAATTTGGGTAACTTTAATTTCTCTTAGAGCTGAGGAAAGGGAAGCTCAGAGAGGTAAGTATATGATTACATATATAGTTACCCTAGTTCTAAGTTGCAAATTATTTTCCCACTTTTTTTTTTTTTTACAGAGACAGAGAGAAAGTCAGAGAGAGGGATAGACAGGGACAGACAGGAACAGAGAGAGATGAGAAGCATCAATCATCAGGTTTTCATTGCAACACCTTAGTTGTTCATTGATTGCTTTCTCATATGTGCCTTGACTGTGGGCCTTCAGCAGACCGAATAACCCCTTGCTCAAGCCAGTAACATTGGGTCCAAGCTGGTGAGCTTTGCTCAAACCAGATGAGCCCGCGCTCAAGCTGGTGACCTTGGGGTCTCAAACCTAGGTCTTCCGCATCCCAGTTCGACGCTCTATCCACTGCACCACCTCCTGGTCAGGCTGTTTTCTCACTCCCCCCCCCCCCCCACTTTTTAATACTTCTAAAAGTCTCATCTGTGAAAGAGGCACAATAAAATCTACTTTCTGTGGGTGTTGTACAGATTAAATGAGATAGTATCTTTAAGTACACAAAGGCACTCAATAATTTGCTTTTACCCCACTGGAATAGATCTTGGGGAAGACACACAAATCCCCTTTAAAGCCTTTTTGATAAATAACAAGCTAATTTGTATATAACTTTCTAGATCTATCTGGTAGGAACTAAGTAAGGCTCCTGTGTGAAGTATTGCCAGGAGTGAGTCAGAGGCGGGCCCTGTTGCTGCCAGTCTATCAGAGCCGGCACCATTAGGTGACAGGCTCCGAATCCCCACCCTGGATTCCAGGGTCTCAGCCTGGTCTGCACTCCTCTGTCACACTGCAGCCATCGAACTCGGTACTTCCTTCCAATTCTCTTCTTTATGTTTACATTCTTGGTACATCTCTTTCTCTCTTTGGGTCTTAGTGTATTTCACAGTGATTACAAGTTTGGATCTTATTCTAAATGCAACTGGAAATCATTGAAGGGTTTGGAGTAGATATGATCTGATTCATATTTTAAAAATGCATATCTAGATGCTGTGTAGACAGGAGACTGGAGGAGGCCAAGAGCAGAGGCAGGACAACCAGCTAGCGTTCTATTTTGACAGTCCAGGTGAAGTCATGTTGATGTGGATTCATCCAATGGAGATGGAAAAGAATGAATGGACCTGACCAGGCAGTGGTGCAGTGGATAGAGTGTCTAACTGGGATGCAGAAGACCAGGTTCGAAACCCCGAGGTCATCGGCTTGAGCCCAAAGGTCGCTGGCTTGAAACCCAAAGTAGCTGGCTTGAGCAAAGGGTCATTCGCTTTGCTGCAGACACCCAGTCAAGGCACATGTCAGAAAGCAATCAATGAACAATGAAGGTGCCACAATGAAGAAATGATGCTTCTCATCTCTCTCCCTTCCTATCTGTCCCTGTCTGTCCCTCTCTATGTTTCTGTCACAAAACAAACAAACAAACAAACAAACAAACAAACAACTGGAATGGATTCAGGATGTACCCAGGAGGTAAACTGGTAGGATTTGCTAACGGATAGGATGTGGGGCATTAGCACAGTGAAGAATTCGAGGGTAAATTTTACTGTATGTTTTTCTTTTTAGTTGGGGGAAAAAGAGTTAAGTAAATTGACTGCAAAGAAATGTTTGTGTTTTTTTTTAATTTTATTGACTTTAGAGAGAGAAAGGAAGGGACAGAGAGAGAGAGGGAGAGAAAAATATCAATCTGTTCCTGTATGTGCCCTGACCAGGGATTGAACCTGCAACCTTTGCATATCAGGACAATAACCAACCAAGCTATCTGGCCAACACAGAAATGTTCTTTTTATATTAAAGTGTAGTCAGCTTTAACAGTCACTGCTCCTCCCCAGCTCTTCCTAACTTAAATGTCAATTTCTCAGGGAGGAGTTTCCTGACCATCCTAAACTATACCATGAGCCCCCCATATTAATCTCTCTCTCAGCTCCTTATCATTACTCTCATTCTCGAATGCAAGGTCCCCCTCAGCAAGGCCTTGTAGATTTGCCTCACCACTGTAACCCTGCACCCAGCACAGGTCTGGCACATGAGAGCACACGATGAATGAACGTACAACACAGCTACAGACGCATTTCGGATCCACATGCCCATGTTACAAGAATTTTGAAGATAAAACTTCAGAATCCAATAATGTCATCATTAGCTAGCTGTCTGTCCCTCGGATCAGAACCCAACACCCTGTGGTAGATGTATACAAGCCCTCTGCTCCTAGTATTTTAGGGAATAAATGTTTGAGAAGTCCTCACTAGTGACATTCATTAGTGAGTTAGCAAGAGGAAGTCCACTTGACAAAGATAATATTCATGTTTCAAATTCTAGGTGGAATTTTGTAAGGGAAAATAGGAATTAATATTGTAAGTCTTATTAACAACATTGTGAGAACTTTTCAAAAGGATCAGCAGATGAAGGCAAGAATGAATGGGTGTAAGAAAAAGTAAATGAGCTTCCGGTTCAACTTTTCAGCAGATGATAAAGAAAAGCACCTCCATTTCATGATGACAACAAATACTGAAATAAAGCAGCGTAGAAAATGGTTCTGATCGGAAAAATCCCACTTTGAAGCCTTTTCTCTTTGGTAGATCAAGAGACACCTACATAGTATATTTGTATCAATGTTAGAATTGACATCAGATGCCCTGACCAGTTGGCTCAATGGTACATAGTCAACCCAGCACAGGGAAGTCCTGGGTTTGATACCTGGTCAGAGCACACAGAAGTAGCCATCTGCTTCTCCTCCCCTCCCTCTCTCTTTCTCTCTCCCTCTCCCACAATGATGGCTTGGTTGATTTGAGAACACTGGCCCCGGGCACTAAGGATGGTTCCATAGAGCCTCAGGCACTAAAAATAGCTCCGTTGTGAACATGGCCCCAGAAGGGGGTTGATCCCAGTCAGGATGCATGCAGGAGTCTGCCTTGTATTACCCTACTCTAATTAAAAAAATAAAAAAATTAAAAGGATCTGCTTCAGCCTGACTTGTGGTGGCGCAGTGGATAAAGCGTCAACCTGGAAATACTGAGGTTGCCAGTTCAAAAAAAAAAAACCCTGGGCTTGCCTGGTCAAGGCACATATGGGAGTTGATGCTTCCTGCTCCTCCCCCACCCCTTCTCTATAATAAATAAATAAAATCTTAAAAAAAAAAAAAGGATCTGCTTCAGTTTCTCCAGTGTCACTGTCATACCCACAGCTTCAGCAGGCTGGTAAAAACATTTTTAAACAACAACAAAATACTAAAAAGCTCAGAAGGTCACTGATTGTGAGGATGAACTTGCCAAAAGGAGGACTTGATGAACTAAACCCTTTACCCACTAAATAAAAGGTCAGTATATTTTACTGGCTAAATCATGGCTACTTTTCATTATATCAAAAACACTCACCCAACTGTTAAAATTAGTAAAGAGATTTCAGCTAATTCTTCTAAAAACCAGAGTCTCCATTTATATTTTTCTTAAGCAGTGGGGACTGATTCTCTGCAAGTACAGGTAGATTGCAAATGTCAAGTAGGTCAGTAATAAAATGAAAAGCTGGAGAGAAACTTTAAGAAAGACATTTAAAAATGGGCTTAAAAAAATGGGCCTTAGCAGAGAACAGATTGGAACGCACTGTGAAAAGCTTACTACTATAGTTCAGGACATGAATATTAATAGAAAAAACCCTGCAGTGTTCATAAATAGTTATGACTTGATGAAATAATTACAAATAATACAAGTTGGAGTCTTAGAGCAGCTACAAGTGTTTATAATGATAATCTACCCAAAAAAAGCAAGGGTTTCCACTGACAAAGCTATTTACCAGAACAAAGAAGACTTCTTTTGCTCAAATACCACCTTCTGATTTTTTACATATGAAAATTGGGGAGTGCCAGAAGAAAGAGCAATAGAGTATTTAAACATTAGGGCAGTCATGAGGCCTACATCTTGATTTAATAACAAAGTAGTTCTCAATTTATTATTATTAAGTGGAGAGTTGTCAGTCTGGAAAAAAGATGAGGGAAGTTAAAGATTTGTGGGTAAGCAACAGAAGTTCACTGTTAGCCTATCAAAGGCTTTCTGAAATCTTGTTCAAATACAACTAACCTCTAATGAACAAATAGTGTGAGAACTCTCAATTCTACATGGCACATGTGTAATCTCAAGTCGTAATTCTCCCCTCTCATTGAAGTTCGAAAAATAGCAGAGACCAGTGCTTTTCTGAACTCAAACAGGTGAAAGGTGTCCAAAGAGAGGGCTGAGCCATCTCATTGTGTCCCTGGCATAGGGGTGCCCAGACCACCTTCTTACAAAGACTGAGAGACTTAGGAAGTACTGGATGAGTGTCTTTAACCTGGTATCACCTGCCACCTAGTTCGTGACTAAGCTCATGTGTCATAATGGGTAAGTAATAAGGATTTCATAGCTACTGTGTTTGCCTCTATGAAAAGAGGATTTTCCTCTTTTCATTAATCACCCTCCCAAACAGGTTCACTCCACAATACAAAGTTCAAAAATACCCTGCCTTGACCAAGCTAACCTGAAATAAACATCTTTGCCAAACTGAAGATCCTTTTATTTCATGAGAACAGACTTAATAAAGCAACAGAAAGGGCTTCTAGTTCTAAAAAGCTTTTGGATGAAGAAAATGGGATAGTAATTTATGTAAATGCATCAATCTCAATCAACTTCTCTAGTATGAAAAGGAATAAATAATGCAGATCACTGTTCTTCGGATAACGAGTCCGAACTCTTTGCCAAGGATATGGCAGAGACTCTGATGGAAATAGCAGGGATGTGCATACGAAGGTGAACACAAATAAATGTGTGTTTGATAAAAGTGGTTGCTAGGGACGGACAGAGATAAATAGGTATCCAGTGGGACAGAGATGGCTAGGGACAGAGGGAATGACACTGGTTCATCAGTATCCCAGGAAGTTCATGAAGGTTTCATGGTCTAAAAAAATCTGTGACAGCAGAATTGCTATTAAGAAGGTATAAAAAGTTAGTTCTACCACCTCTCAGACAAGTCAGAATAATGCTATCTTAGAAATACACCTATCAAAAAACACATTTTTTAGAAACAAGAGAAAAAATAAGGACCCTAAAAGAAGATGAATGTTTATTAAATATCTTTAAATATCTGAAGCTGTTTAAATGCTATTAGATTGGCACCTAGAATTCCACAAAATAGCTACTTTTCCCTAAGAAGGAGAAGGCATGCCTCTTCAATCATCCCCTAAATGCAAAAAGGTTTGACCCCCATGCAATAGATAAAAGTCACCCAAAAAATGAACAAAAGAGGTGTTTGGAAAAACCAGAACACCATTCATCCCAGCTAACGACTTGTTCATTATGAGTGATGATGGATAAAGACTTCTCATGCTGAGATGAAATCAAGATTTATATGCATTGTTTCCTCTCCCAACTTGTGGGAAGATCATCATCATTTAATTCTATCTCTGCGGCCAGTGATGGGCATCCAGAGAGCTGGTTATCAAACGGCGCAGTCAGCTGGCAAAAGCCGAAACGTGCAGTTGGCACATCTGGACAGAGCCGCCACAGCCGAGGGTGAACAATGACTCCTGGCAAGCGTCCAAATTGCTTGCAGACGCTAGCAGGTCTCATCTACAACCGCCCCTACCAGCATCTCTCTCTCTCTCTCTTTTTTATGAGAATCAGATTTTCATTGCTCCATTCAATTGCTCTCCTCTGCCATTTTTTACAGCTCTTATCGCTCCCCTGGAATATGGCCTTGAGACAGCTCATCCGTGTCCTTCACTGTGTTATCTCTTCTAACTTTTATTAAAACTTCAGCTTTTATCTGAAGATAGCTAATTAAATCTGGAACAGATTATATGCCTCCCCTTTTTAAAAAGAACACAAAACTACTTTCTTCAATCAGAACAATGTTGTTGTTTTTTTCCTTTCCAAAAGATGAAGCCAAAGGTGTTCAAGAAGTCTAATTTATTTACAAAGCTAAGATACCCAACACATTCAGATACAGGTTAATTGATATTAAAGTTGTCTGTGGTCTTTGAGCTATTTTTCAAAATAATTTTATTTCTCAATATTGGTAACATCTTTTTTCTCATATCCTTTATATATCACAAGTAATACCATAAGTTTATTTTCTATATAAAGTTGGGGGATGGGAAACTAGAGATTAACTGGTATTTCTGTGAATCAAGTGATTTAAAAAATTGTTTTACAGTTGCCCTCATTTGGTAAACTAAAAATTTTTTCTTTTATTTCCTACCCCAAACACTAACAGTGAAAATCTTCCCCCCTTGGGGGGTTAGGAGGAAAACCCCCGCCTCATAGACATAGACAACAGCGGTGATGACCGAGGAAAAGGGGGCGGGGGAGGTGGAAGAGGGTAAAGGGTTAACAGTGACGGACGGAGACTTGGCCTTGGGTAGTGAACACACAATATAACACACAGATGATGTGTCAGAGAACTGTACACCTGAAACCTGTATCAATTTATTAAATAATGTTATCTCAATAAATTCAATAAAAATGTTTTTTAAAAGTTCCCCCCATTGAAAATTATGAGACAACATGAAATTAAAAGCAATACTTCAAATTTAGAATTGATTCAGTTTTCAAGATAGCTTTGTATCAGCTAATAGCTCAAGTAGCTTTGTCTTGATCTATCACAAATTATTAATGACAAAGCTTCTATAATTGATATGAACACATCCTTCTCACATATGCCACTGACTCAGTCCCTTCCTTAGGCCCATGGGTAACTTAAAAATCACTTTTTTTTTTACTGCAGACCTGTTAACTAAGCTTTCCAGCAGGAATATCTGAAACATCTAGAAGCCCGACATCACACACCCGTACTCATTCACGCACATGCATGCATGCACACACCAACCACTTTTAACTAAGGGTTAAGCTTCTATCACCAGGGTATAATTTATTAGCATACCTGAAATTTTCTGGGACCCTTTTCTTCGCTTTACTGCCTTTAGCAAGATTTCTTTCATGGTGACCTTTGTGTTGTCCACCTGAATGAGGGAGAATCCATGAGCAGCATTTCTGTAGGAGAAGACAAATATTAAATTATACCAACATTCAACCAGAGGGATGTTATTGCAGCCTTCACTGTGTTTAAGAACATTTCAGTAAGTGTACATCAAAGTGCCAATTATTTAAAAATAGGTTAAATAAACCTACTTCTAATAAGAGACAGAGAAAGGAAAGCATTCTAGTATGAACAGTTCCAAGTGAAAGAGAGGTCAGAGTTATTGCAAGGTTTTTCTAATTTACCTCAAATTGAATCTAATTGGTCTGTGTGGGTCACTAGCACCAGCTCCCAAGCCAAATCCTGCAGCAAGGATTGACAAACGATAAACTTGGCTTATGTCAGTAGATGTCACTGCAGGCAGATACTACCGTCATATTAAAGCTCCTGGAGCCCTAGAGGAAAAATGTCATGTTGTGTGTGTTTGTGTGCATCAGGGGTGTGGGGGGCATATGACAGTCCAAAGCAATTTAGAATAAGGAAAAGGCTCTTCCTAATTGACCAGTAAAAGAAATACCTTATTTGTATATATTTTTTAAAATATATAACATATATATACTTCAGTGGAAATGTTTTAATCTACTTAGTCCTAAAAGGTCAAACAAATATTAGCTGAAGCATAAATAACTACAAACAAAAATATTAACATTACTTGTAAGCTTCTAGTCAATTAAACTTAAGGGGGGGTAGTGGTTTCACCTAGATACCCTAAAACAGAAGCTCATCACTGGTGAGGCGTGATTTCACTAAGACTGGTAATTGCAATAGCAAGTATCACAAATACTACTCCCCATGCTTGGGCACTGGAACAAAACGGGCCAGTTCCAACCAGCTCATGTAACAAATGGGACCCAAGTTTCCAACAATGGAACATGGGAATTGCCACAAGGAATTTGGTCGCATTCCCATTTTATATCCCCACAAGAATCTCAAAGGGGAACATGGCCAAAAAACATGGCAGAACTTCATATTGACAAGAAATCTGAAAGAAAAGCCAAGCCCCAAGCAAAGCCATGGAAAAGCTCCCCAATGGTAGGACAGGCTGGGAAGGGGCCTTAAACCTAGCTTGGACCCAACCAGGTGGCTGGCTTGCTGCAGGCGCTGGGGGCTGGTCTCCAAACCAAGGACCCAATCTGCTTCCCTAATGCAGAGATACCGCCACACCCCCTCCTCTCCACACAGCTTGCTGTTTAATCCTTGACATTCCATTTGTTAAAAAGCAAAGGCCGACGCTGGTCTAGCCAGCACGATCATCCATTTTAACTTGGTCAGGTTCTCGCTATCGAGCAGCAGGCCTGAGAACTGTCAGGCTAATTTTACTGAACACTCTGTTACTGAATCATGCCTGAGCCCTGGCCATTCTTTACCTCAGAAGCTGGACCCCATCCCAGAACAATCTTTAAAAGTTTATTTTACTGATCAAAGCAAAATAAGAAATAGCTCTTTTTTAAAAACTATATTTAGGGAGCGATGCAGTAAGTGATACTTTGGCAAGAGTACTGAAATGTAAAGTGCCTTGTGCATTTATAAACTTGGGGGTATTTGCTCTGGCGCTCGGCCAGCGCGTGTTTGGAACAAATGCCAATCATCCGCGCTCAGACGTGCTTTCCCCTCAGAAGTCAGTGTGCGCTCCATCTGTGACAATATGTTGGGCAATGGATGAGTAGGGCCTAAAAGGGAACACAAGTTCTCGGGTACTCACACACTAGCACTGGGCTAGATCTCACCAACTTCCACCCACCTGGGTTCCACCTGAACTAGTTTAGACTTGAGTCTGCGTATAAATTGCTTACATTCTCTCCTAATCTGCTGCTGGCTGATAGCATTATTTCAACCCTGTATGTTTATCTCTTTCTGCATAGGCAAACTAAAAGCGCAAAAGGAAGCCTTATGTTTGGACTAACGTCCATAAATTAAAAGTGTCCTTTCAGAAGATTTTGAACAGAGGAAAATCCCTAGTCTGTATTTTTCTGTCATTTCACCAAAACGTGCCTGGGTGACAAGGTTAAAGCAAGCAGAGGAAATCCCTGGCACTTATCATCCACAGGCATTACTGATAAATTGTGTGGTGGAGGAATAAAGGATTACCTTCTGTATTTTTTCATTACACTTTTCTTTTGTTACAGAATACATAAATCCATTGTGGCACAATGTAATATGTATCACCATGCTACACCTGCGGACGCTTCCGAGCGGCTGCCATGTCTGTGCAGTCAGGAATGATAAGTGAACCACCCGTGAATGTTAACGATAGTGATCATTCTGAGGTAACTCGGCTCTCCATCTTCCTTTACAGCCTCCGTGCTGAAGCCAGGGTAGCAAGGTTCACGGGAGGAAAATGAAAACAACGGCGCGGGAAGGGGCGCGCGCGGCGCTCGAATGTGCCTGCCCGGGTGTGCGCTATCTCACTCTGGGGCTCCATTCCGGTAAAAACATGCACATTACACGGAGAGCGAGGTTGTGACCCACGCGCTGCGCACGCAACCAGACCTAATGGAAGTCTCCCCAGGTCAGTCTCGCGCTCCACTCGCTCCTCTCCCTCCAGACCAACACCAACTTTGGATCTTGTTCCAAGTCTACAGCACTTAAGGGGGCAAAATGTTTCTAAAGCACAACATACAGGATGGAAGTGGTTCTCAGAATCCATCTAGGTGTAACTGTTAAGTTACGTTCCCATTTAATAAATGGATATGGAGACTTGCTACCATGATTTTCAGCCTGACTTCCAAACATTTGGAGTTTTATGCCTCATTTCTTCATAATCCAGGATTTTTTATAGGCTTTCTAAAAAGTCTATTGAAATACATCTTTTAAAAAAGCTGCTTTTATTTAGTGCCGAGCACTGGGTCTGAGAGGGGGAGACCATGACCTAGGGGAATGCTGGCGGCAGGTGGGGAGGGGCCGGCCCCGCTCCCTGCCTTGTGGCACTGCATTCTGGGGTCGCCGTGCCTGTGCTGGCGGTGACTAGCCCTCACACGGCCCACTGGATGGAGGAACAGACAGATGGGCTACAAATGCAGAGTCTCGACACAGAAACTGCTCCTCCTTCTGCTCCCCTTTTGGGTGGACGGCCTGCCTTCTGCCAGTACGGGGCACCCTGGGGGCCTGAGCGAAGCAGCTGCCCTGTCGCAGCTCCAGGGCTGCCTGTGCTGGTTGAAGACCTTCGAAGTGCCGCTCCAGGGAGCTGACCAAACTCTGCCAGGAGGGCCTCCTCCGTTCCCAGGACGGTCCTGTCAAGTCCCATCTAAAAAAGGTATGGGCATTTTAAAGAGACATGACTCATTTGAGGAACTCAGCTCTGTCCCAGTGCAAAGCCACTCAGCTACCAGAGGAAGTGTTTACACCAGCGTTCACCCAGCACAACAAGCATTTCTCTCTTAAGTAGTAAACTAGAAGCGGTGGGGCACCAAGGGCAAGTAGGGGCACAGGACTTCGTCTAAAAAGCTTGGATTCTGCTTACAGGCAAGAGCTGGAGCCAGAACCCAAGTGGGAAGGCAGCATATGGAGAAAAAAACACACGGGCTGGGAGTGAAACACTCTTTGGTTCAAATCCTGGTTCCACAGCGAACCAAAATGTTGCCTTAACATGTGGGAACCGCAGCTGCATCCACGAAATGAGGAGGGAACTTCCCTCCAGAACTGCCAGGGGGATGCCAAGCACCTGGTACTAAGGCTGGCAAACAGTAAGGGGAGTTAATACATGGTAGTTCTCTTATGTTTGCCTTGTCCCAAGCCACCACTCCAAGAGAAGAGGACCCATTCATCCCCTCTCCCCTGGTCCCTCAGCAGAGACTACTTACTTATTTGGGAGAATGAATCTGAACCTTCACAGCTTTTAATTGGTAACACAGGGCCGTTAACATGTGTCATCTACTTGGGCATGGTAGCAACATTCAGGGCACTGTCAGCAAGCACCCTCTGGCCCAGGCATCAAAGCTTCCCCCTATCCCACCTGAACTCAAATGAGAGCACTCTAGGCTCCATTTTCAAGGGTTTCCTTTCTAAGAGGGTAAACAAGACAAACAGCTACTCAGCTTAACTCACTGGCTTTGGATGGGGCCGAGGGAAGTCAAAAATCATGGTGGTGTTGCAGAGAAATTCAATGAAACTAATAGCTTTTTGATCTGAAAACTACAAGATATAATTCAACAATTATAACAATAATAACAGTAGCTACTATATTTTGAACACTTACTATGTGCCAGGTGCTATATCACACTTTAAAAACCTATATTAACTAATTTGATCCTAAAATAGGTACTATTGTTATATATACTTTATAGAAACTAGGCTGGAGGCATTAGGAAATTTACCTGTGGTCAATCATCTATTTTGGATTCAGAAATCAACATATGGTCCCCAACCCAAGTAGCACAGTGCAGTGGGAAAGAAAAAGCAAACAAAGAATTATAGTTCTGTGTAATAAGCACAAAGACGACAGTCAGTCAGAGCCAAAAGATGGGCTCTGACCCCGGTGGAAAGAGGTCGGGGGGTCAGAGAAGCTTCTTAGTGAAGATGTCTCAAAAGTCATCATTTAGCTCTGCCGCGTCTCAGAAAGATGGTGGTTATAGCAGGAGGCAGTGAAGCACAGTAAGCTATACAACAGCCTGCTTTGGAGGCCTAGCTCTGCCCTCTTGGCTAACTCCAGAGCTTGAGTTTGAAACCTCTTTATAGGCCAGAAGGGAGTTTTAAGGACTCAAGGGAAAAAGAAACTTCCAGAGAGCACACCCTCCAGTTTGGAATCACTGACCAATCTAGAGAGAAGTTCAACTTCCCTGTAACAAATTCAGTTTGATTACAAATGGCGCAACTCTGTACTAACCAAATAACTTACTAGGTCCCTTTTTAAAAGCCCTTGGAGAATGTCATGGTTTTATGGGCCAGTGTTGGTTTGTAGAAGTGGGGAAAGACTGCCAAGAATAGCACTCCATTCTCCAGTCCTGACCAGTTCATAACAATGATGAAGACACACTCCTCTAGTTCCCAACCTGTCCTGGTTCCAATTCTATGCATGTTCATTCCCTAGCACTTCAAGGTACAAAATGAAAATATATGAGCAAGAGAAAGCCGTGCAATAACCGTTGCATGCCTGCTTTAGAGCGAGCCCCTCGGGGATTACATTCTCCAGAAAGAGAGTTTACACTAGTGTGAATGCCACGTTTTGTTTCCCCTTGCACTGACAATTTTTTTTTAAAAGATCAAAGCATATTGTATGAGTATGCGATGTTTGACATTGGATAAAGTACTCTTTTTCAAAACAGACATTTTCCAAAAACATAACATGCTAGACTAATGGGCAGTGAGAAGCCAAAATGACTGCCCTCCGCCTTCTCCTTGTGTATCTTTGCCAGAGTCCTTGGGACTTGCCAAATCCGGTCATGCCTGCTTAGCCTGCTCGACTGATTGTGCCAGAAAAGAAAATAAGACACAGATGTATTTGAGCTCTTTGAGATGCCAGTAAGAGAGACAGCTAATGGCTTCATTTCGACCCTCCCCTTCCAGCTGGGCACAGGTGGGGGATAATGAGGTCCCTCTCCCTAATCAAACTCAATTATTTACTACTCTATATAACCACAAAGACATTCACATTCAATTCAGAATATAAAACACACCGTGGGCTACTTCCAACCACTGCCACTGGGTATTTATAACAAACTCAAGTGGCTAACAGTTTGCCTTGGCAGGAGTTTAAGTGCGTAAAGTTTTGCAAACTGTTTCTGTTCAAATATGTCCTGCTGAAATGGGGTCCCAGGCGGGGTTCCATAACTGTCAGGTCAGTGAACTGCATAACATCTGAGAAAGTATTCACCATGCAATGCAGACAGGATCTGGAAATCAAATGCTTCGTTCTATCGCAACCTTCTGAGAAGCATCACAGTTTTTTCAACAGCAAGACTGACATTGTATTAATAAACATTACAAGTCACTAGCCTGACATGTACATAGCAGCAGCTGACAGACTCCAACATAAGCTGAGGGGAGAACAGAGGAAATCAAAATGAGACATAGTAACTAAACGTGGCCAAAGAGGGTAGATCATGAAACAAATCACATTAGTGTCAGAAATGAGAGTCCTCAACTTTAAGATATATAGCAACTGGTCTAATTTTTGGACACCAAAGTAAGTTGATAACGATCTAAAATGTGGGCTTTTATTGGAGGAACAAAGTGAATCCTGGCACATTTTCAGCAGACATTCCAGTGAGCAAAACATACACATTTAGCTTGTCTGACCTTTAAATTCTTAGAAGTATGTAATTAATGCTTTCTATTTTTATTACTTGCTCCAATATTTATGCCACTTTAAAGAGACAAAGAAAAATCTTTTCTTTCCTCTAGACAGTAGCTGTTGCCAAAAAGGGAATCAAGTCAGATTTACAAATACAAAATTAAACAGGCTGCATATGTTACATTTCCATATACGAAGACAATCTGGACAATGAAAATGTTTGCTAATATAACAGAATGAATAGAAACAACACACAGTTGGTCCTCTAAGACATGAGCAAATAATAAATAACTAGGAAAATTAATACCCATGTTGTCAGGCCCGGTTACAATGAACACATGCATCTTCTCTTTTTTATCCCTTGTGCTATTTTAGCTGTGCCCCTTATCAAACTGGACGACCCTGGGTAAGTAACTAACTGCCTGTGACCTGCAGCTTCTACAGCTGCTCCTTGCCTATGATGAGGTTACATCCCTATAAACCCCTTGCAAGTTGAAAACATCTTAAGTCAAAAATGCTTTTAATACACCTAACCTACTGAACATCAGAACTCAGCCCACCTTAAACGTGCTCAGAACACAATATTAAAAAACAAAAAGCAAACACGCAGGCAACACAGGCCACTGTAAAGTATCAGTTGTTTGCCCTCAAGACCGTGTGCCCAACTGGGAGCTGAGGCTCGCTGCCGCTGCCCAGTATCATGAGAGGGTATCACACTGCCTATTACCAGCCTTTTGAAGTACGGATTCTGCTGAACGTGTATTGCTTTTACACCATCAAAAAGTCAAAAATCGCCCTAGCCTGACCAGGTGGTAGCGCAGTGGATAGGGCGTCGGACTGGGATGCAGAGGACCCAGGTTCGAGACCCAGGGGTTGCCAGCTTGAGCGCGGGCTCATCTGGCTTGAGTAAAAAGCTCACTAGCATGGACCCAAGGTCACTGGCTCGAGCAGGGGCTTACTCAGTCTGCTGAAGGCCCACAGTCATGGCACATATGAGAAAGTAATCAATGAACAACTACGGTGTCACAATGAAAAACTGATAATTGATGCTTCTTATCTCTCTCCCTTCCTGTCTGTCTGTCCCTATCTATCCCTCTATCTGACTCTCTCTCTGTCCCTGTAAAAAAATTAAAAATTAAAAAAAAGTCGCCCTGGCCGGTTGGCTCAGTGATAGAGCGTTGGCCTGGTGTGCAGGAGTCCCGGGTTCGATTCCCATCCAAGGCACACAGGAGAAACGCCCATCTGCTTCTCCACCCCTCCCCCTCTCCTTCCTCTCTGTCTCTCTCTTCCCCTCCCACAGCCAAGGCTCCATTGGAGCAAAGTTGGCCCGGGCGCTGAGGATGGCTCCATGGCCTCTGCCTCAGGCTCTAGAATGGCCCTGGTTGCAACAGAACATGCCTCAGATGGGCAGAGCATCGCCCCCTGGTGGGCATGCCAGGTGGATCCTGGTTGGGCACATGTGGGAGTCTGTCTGACTGCCTCCCCGTTTCCAACTTCAGAAAAATACAAAGTCAAAAATCCTTAAGCAGAACAATCATAAATTAGGGACCCTCTGTTTGTGTGTTAAAAAAATGAGTTGCTTATAAGAAATAAATGAAATAATAGCTACTAGGGACACTAAACTGTATTAGTGTGCAAAAATGCTCGTTTTCTTTTTCCTCCCCCTCCCTTCCCCCTCCTCCTTTTCCTCTCCCTCCTCCCCTTTCTCTTCCCTTTTCCCTTCCCCTTCCCCTCCCCCTCCTCCTCCTCCTCCTCCTCCTCTTCTTCTTCGTCCTCTCCAGACCACAAGGCAATATAACACAAGAGTAGGAGAGGCTTCAAACTAATGATATCCTTTCATAAAGGTCTGGTCACTTGGGGTATACTGTGGAGATCTAGTCATGAAGGCATAGTAAAACTACCAACCCTTTTGAAAAGCCTTCATACAGGAAAGAGCAATGAATCGAGGGCATGCTTCTTTAAGAAGCGCTTACACTTTCACCTTCTACAGAGCAAGAGAAGCCAAGGCAGTCTCTGGAGTCCTCTGGGCCACACTGCCCAAGGCAGCCCATCTTCTGGTACAAGACTGTCCACTGTCTGTATGCCCAGCGGCCCCTTTCCCAAACAGCAAAATCCTAACTGGATTCTATCTGCTCTGCAGTCTTGGTTGGAACAGTTCCTTTCCCATGTCCACCTGATATATTAAACATTTTAAGTAAAACATATATAGGAGGGCAGTTGAATTGCTCCTACTGACTTTCTGATTTAGGGGTATTCTGTCCATTTTATTGGTTTTGACTTTTCTTCCCTTAAAGTTCAGAGTAGCTAGCAAGCAGCAATTCAAGGACTCCTGTTTATATACACATTTGCTTTGTCCAAAATCAATCAAGAACAAAGGATATCTTAGAATCCACTTATTGATCTGGTAAAGGAGGCAGGTTTCATTAGTGGACTCCCAATTTGCATGTAGTTAGAGTAATCCATTCTCCTTTCCCAAACAGCTCTATTTTCAGGGGTCTCCTGGGTCCAAGGGCTCAGGAGGGGAAGGTCCATCTAGCCCTGACTCAGAAAGACCATCAAAAGGCATCCAGCTCCACATTCCTCCACAGAACATTTTTCCAATTAGGAATTTATTTAAATTAACTAGCACCTCTCTTTAAATGTAAATAATTATATAATATAAAAAGTCTTTACATGATCAAAGAGAAGTTTTAAATTTTATATGAAGAAACAGCTCTATGTCTAAATTCTCCTATAATAGACATGAATTAACTATGTAATAATAAAGAAAAGTTAGTCTGACCAGGTAGTGGTACAGTGGATAGAGTGTCAACCTCGGATGCTGAGGTCTCAGGTTAAAACCCCGAGGTCATGGGCTTGAACATGGGCTCATCCAGCTTGAGTGCAAGCTCACCAGCTTGAGTGCGGGGTTGTTGGCTTGAGTATGGAATTATTGACATGACCCCACGGTCGCTGGCTTGAAGCCCAAGGTCACTGGCTTGAGCAAGGGGTCACTGGCTTCGCTGGAGCCCTGCAGTCAAGGCATGTATGAGACACAATCAATGAACAACTAAAGTGACACAACTATAAGTTGATGCTTCTCATCTCTCTCCCTTCTTGTCTCTCAAAAAAAGAAAAAGGTCAAATTCTAATACACCTTAATGTGAATTATTTAAACTGATAAATCTCTGACAGAAGAAACAAAAAAATGCACCTATGTAATACTTCCTACACACCAGGGTCTGAGCTAATTTCCTTGTAGTAGCATTTCCTACCTGAGGTGCTCCAGAGTTAATAGAGGAATTCACAGGCTCTCTTAACATTCAGAATTTTAAAATTTTGCTTTTAGCTCAATAAAAATCATATATATACACTCACATACACACACATAAAATTTTCACTGAAAACCAAAATGTATAAATGCTGATATAGAGTTAACCCTTGAATAGCACAGTTTTGAACAGCAGGGTCAGTTTATATGCAGGGTTTTTTCCTTCAAAAAGTATATACAGTACTATAAATGTATTTTCTCTTATGTTTTCTTTTCTCTAGCTTGCTTTATTGTAAGAATACAGTGTATATTACACATACCATACAAAAGATGTGTCAATGGCCAGTTTACGTTATTGGTAAGGCTTTTGATCAACAGTAGGCTATCAGCAATTAAGTTTTGGGAGGGCCAAAATTATATGCAGATTTTTCATTGCACAGGGGAGGGGTCAGCACCCCTAATCCCTGCATTGTTCAGGAGTCAAACTGTAGGCACAGTGACATATACCAGTGATAGCCACAGAGAGAGATGTAGTCTACCCTCAGCCTTCCATGTTTCTCATCTCTACACAGCTGGAGGAACCCTGAGTCACCACTTAGGGAAGAAATACCCAGGAGTGCCACCTACCTCTCAACAGACAGGTATCAACAAGAAACACATTTACTAGACTAAGCCAGGATGGACAAATATGGCCCATGGCCATTTATTTATGTATTGTTTATGGCTACTTTCATGTTATTATGGCAAAGCTGAGTTACAGAGACTGTAAGGCACCTAAAATTTACCTGGTCCTTTATATAGAAAAGATTGCCAACCTGTGGGATTAAGTTAGTGAGATTTGGGGGTTGTGTGTTCCAGCAGTGATTTAAAGTCACTAATAGACTTAGTAAAGCCCAAATGACATCTCTGGGACACTTCTCCCAGGAAGGTATAGCCATTCCATTCCAATCCCACTCTATTGAAAATCACTGATATAAAAGCTATTGTTTTAAAAAGGACTTTCAGTTTAAAAGACTGCTATGGTCATTTGCTAACATTTATGTGCAAAAATTATGCTCTAACGAGAACAATTCTTTTATGTAATCACTTATCAATAGGTAATACAAATGCAAGTGGAAAATACTGAAATAGCACTATATACATTTTTTTAAAGTAAAAAGAAAAATCTTCTAATAACACCTTGTGATGCTCAGTCTGAAAAGAGGGCTCTGTGAATTCAATTGGTAGCACAGTAAATTGGTACACCTTTCAGAAGACTACATGTCGATACAAAGAGAGTTTGAAGATGTTTATCCTCTGACCAATAATCCTACTAACAGAAAATTATCCTAAAGAAGTTAATCAACAAATAAAATGAAGATAGACAAAGACTACCATAGAATCTCTTATTAAAAGCAAAACAAGAAAACAATCTAAACATTCTACGACAACCCTCCCTTGTACTACTGTACATTTTTCTGTTGGAGTGCTCATCACATTTGAATGATGTGTTTGACAACTGTCTCCCCACTAGAGTATAAGCTCCATGAGCAAAGGGGTTGTTTCCGTCCAGATCCTTGGCCCATAATAAATGTAGGGTATAGGAATTAAGAACAGATATTGAAATATTTATAATATAATGTTAAGTAAAAATAACATACACTGTATATATATGCCAGAATTGAAACTGTATAATTGTACAAAAATGAAAGTAGCTATTTTAAGATGGAGGAATCATTAGATAGCTTTTAAACTACTTTAAATATTCTTTAAAGTTGTGTTAGTATCTCTGAAAAGTAAAAAGAAGAAACACATTTGCTATTATACACACCAGACATGACTTCATGGTAGAAATCAAATAGCAATTATAAAAGCTTGAAGACTCACCCCCAGCCACTCATGTATTCATGTTTTGCTCAAGGGTAGAAAGACCCAAAATACTCATATACCATAGGTAGCATAATCCTATTTTTGGTAAAAATCTGAAACAAAGGCAATAAATTTAAAAAGACAGGTGGGAAAGTCCTCAAAGCAATCTTCTGGATAGTGAATTTGCTGGTTCCTGACAGCAGGGGGTGCCAAAGGGATCACTACTGTCCCCGGAGATGGCTGGAGGACTGTCGCCACCTTGGTTAGAGAACCTTGCACTGTGAGAGAACACTGCAGGTTTCCCCTAACAACGGGGACCCGTGGGTAACACTCAGACACTCTGTAGACTTGAATGGATAAGAATCATATTTTTATTTTCACTAATCTGATAATTAGCACTCCCTTGAATTTCAGTCAACAAATCACAGTAGTATTAGCAGTACTGGTGACTCGTCATGAACAGAGATCACAGACGTGATGACGGCACATTGCAGTTGGTGCTGTCTCCAACGGCACTTACACTCAATCACGCCTTTGAAACCAAATTTCAGGACTTACATTGGACCTGCCACTGGGTCTTATTATTCACTGTATTAATAAAGTCGTACATATTACCCAATCACGGATTTGTTTAATGATTTACA
This sequence comes from Saccopteryx leptura, assembly GCF_036850995.1. Lineage (NCBI taxonomy): Eukaryota > Metazoa > Chordata > Mammalia > Chiroptera > Emballonuridae > Saccopteryx > Saccopteryx leptura. Next base: position 10,076,177 of record NC_089504.1, on the reverse strand, counting down.
ACTTTAAATATAACAGATTTCTTTGTTGTCCTGTGAATTTCATTTTCTGCATTTCCAAACACGTATCTGGAAGGGTTTTATGTGTTTTAGCAGACCGCCTAAGGCAGAGCAGGGTTAAAAACCTCTGCTCTAGCTAAAGGAAGGCAATGGAGAGAAAAAATTAAATAGGAGCTGAACAAAGTCAGAGACAAAAAGTATATTGTCACAAGAGCAAAATGGCTGTGATGCACATTTCCATTTAGTTTAGATTCCCTGAAGAGAATATTTGCTTCACATACTCCAAAGTGACCCAGTATGTCCAAAGCCTTGTTCAGTTTGCTACTACAAAGCAGTCTATATTTAACGCAGGTGCAGAGGCATGAAATACCATGAGAATGTTGTCCCCAACACCTCTCTGGAAGTAATCATTAACATGTGGACTCTCCAGATACCAAATATTCATCTGATGAACAAAACCAAACTCAAATCCAAAATTACCCAGAATGCAGAGCTGAGATACTAAGATAAGCAACAGAGTCAATACTCACATTCGAACAAAGAGTGACTCTTTGGATGTCAGACCAGGAGATGAATACTTTTCAACCAGGGCCAAAGTACTGAAGCCAAACTTATGAATGGGCTCATTGGAATCCAAGGGGGGGAAATCTGTGTCAACCTCCCCGTCATCCTCAGCAATATGCAGGCAGTAGGCACTGACATTGTCACTGAAAGAAAAACCAAAAAGATGAGTGAACATTAAGGTAAGAAAGGAACACAGCTGCCAGAGGCAAGCAAACTTGGGACACTGCTGTTCTTTACCCCAATGCCTGCAGTACAGTTAGATCCCCACACCCGACTTTATTGATAAGGAGAAAACACATGGCAGTGAAAAGAGAAGGGGAAACGATGTGAAACAAGAGCCTTTATACTACTCTATTCCTCCGACAAATATTTACTGAGCACCTGTTAGAGATAAGACAGAAAACCCCTTAGATCAAAGATGAAATTTAGTATCATCCCTTAAAGGAAGCTTACTAAATACAGCAGAGGGGAAAAGTAAGCACTATATTAGCTATGTCATAAAAGAGATATACAAAACTATAAAGGAGAAAAAATTAGGGGAGAATCAGTGGACTTTGATTTATGGTCAGGATTAGGACAGTATCTGCTCTAGCTCAGGAGAAGTACGCAAGGTAACAAAGACAATCAATACATTTTTCCTTTCTCTGGAGAAAATCAGCCTCACTTGGCAGGATCTGATCTCAAACACCAAGGATACTTAACAAACTAAAGCAAATGACCTGATTATTCCTGATCAGCTACTTATGGACTTTTCTCATTTCCCTAGAATGTCTAGTCAGTAATCCCAGATTCTAACCTCACCTAGTTTGGAATCAACACACAGCTCCTTATCTTTTGGGGAAGTAAGAAGTCAATTTGCTGGAAAAGGGGGGGGGGACTATATCAACATAAAGACAATTTAAAACTGAAATCAACTTAAAATACGTTAGATACCCTGCTCCAAAGCTGAATGTTGAAACTGCCAATCTAGTATTCAGAAGCATAAAACTCACAGTTCACAAAGTGCTGGAATTCTAAATTCTGCAGCTTAAATTTGGGGTTTTAATTATATGATTGATGCTTAAATTAATTATTTGCAAAGTGTATGCTAATTGTTTAATTGGTTGTTTGATCTATATAGATCATTTTTTGAATTAAATGAGTTGATTTACAAAGTTTATTGATTGGATGTGACAATGAATTATTTCACTGACTACCTGATTTGCAATTTTCCCAATTAATTCACAGATCTTTTGCTGCAATTCTGCTTATTGAGAGAGAGCCTACTTCAGGTGATCTATACTCAGTCTGTCATGATTAAGAGATATTTATTATATAAAACAGGTAATAAGGACAGATTAAAATTAATGGGAACTGTAAATCTGCTAAATGGATTGGATAACAAGAAAGTAATCTGGCTATGTTTGTCACTATAAATTTCATGTATCTGCAATGCTGTTAAGAAATTCAAAATTCATCTCTGAATGCTATGGAAAACTTAACAGATCTTTGCAAGAGGTTACTAACTTAAACACAAAACACTTGTAGAAGCAGAAGACACTTAGATGAAGAAAATATCATGGTGTAGTGGTACCTAAGAGTTCTGTGTCCAGAAAGCCTTGAGTTCAACCCTAAGCTCCATTACTCATGGGCTATGTGGTTTCAGAGAATAAGCTTCACGTCCTTGAGTTTCAGTTTCCACTTCTACAAAAGGGTATAATCACCGAACTCAGGTGGTTGTGATGCTTAGATGAGATAATATGTAGTGCTGGGCACAGAACAGAGGTAAAAAAAAAAAAATGATATGGTAACTATAATAAAGTCAGATGGAAAATAACTTTGATAGTTACGTCAATTCTTAAAAGATAAACTGTGGATGAATATTAGAGCAAGAAAGCAACAATGATATTGAGCAACATATTTCTTCCCCCACTGATTTGAGAAAGAGAAGAAGGGGGGAGGAAGGAGGGAAGGGAGGGAGAGAGAGAAAGAGAGAGAAGTCAACTCGTTTCACTTAGTAGTTCCATTTAGTTGTGTAATCACTGATTGCTTCTCAAATGTGCCCAGACTGGGGGTGGAACCCATAACCTCTGGCATGCCAAGTTGATGCTTTATCCATTAACACACTTGGCCAGGGCCGAGTGACGTGTCCTGTGTGCTGTAACTGGGGGTAAATGATCTATATAGATAGATCCAGCCTTGGGGCCACTGAGGCTCCGGGGTGTTAGGAACAGGGCCCACACCGAGGAAGCAAGCAGTGGACAGGATGGATTATTTATTGCCATGTAAATCATCCTGGGGAATGCCTGTGATTCACCGCAGAGTTTTCAAGGGCAAATAATAAGCCTATTTGATCAAAGCAGAAAGCCAAACATTGGTATCAGAAGAATTCTGCTTTGATTGTCACGGGATGCCTCCAAATCTCTTCAAAACAAACTCAACAAATGTCACAGGCTAAGATCTGAGGGCCAAAAGACTCACTGCCTTAGTGCTGTTATCTTCCCCAGTTCTTAAATACAGAATGTGAAGTCATTTATTCTTTCAAAAAACATTTGCAAAGTACATCTCCTGTGCTGTTGCCTGTCCCGAGCACCGGGAACAGAACAAGGAAAAGAATGAGTGATTCACTCTATATTATACAAAACTAATGAAGTCTTTTCTGGGTCATCAGTAAAGTTTAACAGCCAACACTGCTCCAGTCCCTAAAACCTCTTAATGGAATGCCTAAGAAGAAAATTACTAAACTTCCATATTCTGTGCATGGACATATTGGTTCCTTTGTGCCTTTATTATAAAGGAATGATTAATAAAAGAAGCTACTGTGGCATTCTGACTTCAAAAATTGCTTCAGGACTCCAAATTAGTACCAGTACAATAACCATTAGTATCATAGCAATGTTTACTGAGTGTTGTGTGCCAGACACTGTAGAAAGTGGTTTAGACACATAACCTCACTGAATCTTCCTGTCAGCTTGGTCATATTACGTCTATTTTACAAATTAGAAAACTGAGGCTCAATGAGGCTAAGTGGCTTGCTCAAGATTAAAGAGCATGTAAGTCACAGAGCTGAGAGTCAAACCCAGGTAGTCAAGGACTCTCACCCCCCACCTATCTCTCTGCCAAAGCCATAGTGCGTTTCTATGAAAATGCTACATACTTTGAGAAGAAGGAGGGGCCCTGGCCAGTTTGCACAGTGGATAGAGCATCAGCCTGGCATATAGATGTCCCAGGTTTGATTCCTGGTCAGGGCACACAAAAGAGGTGACCATCTGCTTATCTCCTCCTTCTCTCCCTCTTCCCCTCCTGCGGCCAGTGGCTTGATAAGTTCCAGCATTGGCCCCTGGCACTGAGTACAGCTCAGCTGGTCTCAGCATGTCAGCCTCAAGTGCTAAAAATAGCTCAATTGATTCAAGCATAGGCCCCAGATGGGGTTGCCAGGTGGATCCTGTTTGGGGTGCACAAGGGAGTCTGTCTCACTATCTCCCCTTCTCTCACTTAAAAAAAAATTTTTTTAATAAAAAAAAAGAGAAAAGAAGGAGGAAACCACGACACATTACTTACAAAAAATTAGAAGCTTTACAGATGACAAATAGATGCCTAGAAAAGAGGACTGATATGACCCCAGGCACCCAGTTAAATAGGGGCAAAGCTGGTTCTAGAGAACTCAGGTCTCCTTGCTTCTGTTCCATTACCCTTTGATCCAATCAGAAAATGATGGCATTTGGAAGTGAGGAGAGAAGAAAGGGACAGCTGTGGTCCCTGACTCAGGAATTCTCCAAAATAGACATTTGGAACTTAACGAAACAGTGGAAACAAGGGTGCATCCTATGACATAGTTCAGTGGAATGAAGGGATGTGTTGCAGTCAGATCTGGTTTTAATGCTAACTCAACCATTAACCAGCTGTGTAACCAAATTTCTCTGAGCTCCTTTTCCTTATCTTTAAAAAGCTTTCCTAGATTTCACTAGGAAATTATTTGGAAAAGTGATTCTCCTCTGTTGTCTTAAAGAATGTGATTAATATTTGTGCATATACCTCTACCATGTTGCTCCTTTTCTTATTTATGCATCTAAAGAGCAGGGTTCTTCTACTGTTTCTGCATCCTCACTGGAGAGTAAGTGACTGGCATTTAGAGGATCCTAAACAAGTATTTGCTGAATGAATGAATATATAAATGTGTAGACTGAATCACGCTACCCATAAAAAAACATAAAGGGTATTATTAATGATGTGTGTTTTAACAAGAAAAGAAGTAATAAGCTTTCCTTTTTATTTTTCTGGCTTGTCACATTGATATCTGTTAACCAAATGGTGCTTTCTAGGCAATGCACATGTGTCAGAGATTGAAATTCAAGACAAGGGGAGAAGAAGGCCCAGTAAGAGTAAGAATGAAAGAGGCATTTTTACAGTTCATCAAGATATACATACTGGCATCTCACTTTGTTATGGAGAAAAAAACACTAAAATTGTTACAACTATGTAAAACCGTTTAATTATATATATATATGTATATATATATATAAATAGATTAATAGGAAAGGTATCAAAAAGTTTACAAAGGTTATATTTTCATTTAAGCAATGAGCATTTTTTCTTTCTAAAGTTCTTCTCAGATATTCCATGATTAGTAGTGTAACTTTCATTTCTCTTTATAAAATATTTATTTTTTGATAAAGGTAATACATGCTTATTGCAGACAATTTAGAAATATGGGATAGTATTGCACAAAGAAGGGTGGGAAACCTCTCACCGCACTGCACAGAGAGGGTCGCCTCTCCTACAGACACTGAGCACTGCCTGCCTCACCCACATCCTCATTCCTAAATGTGGTCATTTTCTCTACCAAGCTCTGTAACTAGAGAAAATATCCATACCTACATAGGTCTTGTAAGGATTAAATGACTCAATGCACTGTACAAAGCCTGGAGTGAAGAATTCTCATTTTGCCAAGATTTCTTCCACTACTCTTAAGCTTCTGATTATACAGAAGCAGAATTAACTCACAGAAGCACGGCAGATAGCTTGAGACAATGAAACCTATAATTCCTATTTGTGAGTCACTGTGAGAGAGGGTGTAGTAATCAAGAGACTAAGGAGCAAGTACTGGACAACTAGGTCCACAGGAAGAGGCTTAATTTTAGAGTTGGGTGGGCATACAAGGAGCAGTCTCCTCGTGGACCATGAAGCTTGTGAAAGAATTGGAAGTTTGAACAACGAGTACCCTGGTCAGTTAGCTCAGTTGGTTAGGGTGTTGTCCTGATATGCCAAGGTTGTGGGTTTGATCCCCAGTCAGGGTACATACAAGAATCAACCAATGAATGCATAAATAAGTGGAAAAACAAATGTTTCCCTCTCTCTCTCTCTCTCTCTCTGAAATTAAAAAGAGAGAGAGTGAAAGAGAGAGACACACCATTTGGGGGGATGAAGAGATATATCACCAAAGCTTAAATAAATATAACTAACTGAATTTCACTTATTCATATTTTATTAAATAAAGATAATGTTTTTCATTAGAAAAATTAATTTCACTGAATTGTTGATCAATATTCACTTTATGTTCAGAGATCAGTACGGCTTTTATGAAGAGACAGAGAAGCCTGTAGACCACATAGAAATGGTACTTAACTCATCTATGAAAATTCAGGGGCATTCCAGGAAGCATCCCAGATTTCTATGAAATATCTGACATGTGCAATTTACAACCCATAAAAATTCACTCTTATTTCCAAAAATGCAAAACACATGTAAGTATGATGTCCAGACAGATGAATGCTTATTGTTTTTTTTCATGAAAAATAAATGACTGTATGATTCTGAAATGTCCAGAACTCTCAATACTTGGCCTTTGCTGTTTATTCTAATGACAGAATCAATATTATGAGTGTGTCAGGAATTAGCAAGAGAAAGCCAACTCCTGAGGACTGCAGCTCAGAAGTTCATGTCTCTGAAGTCAGAGAAAAGCTTCTTAAGACTGAAGCTTTCCTTTTATCTAATACAAAACCCCCATCAATGAAAGTGAAAACTGACAAATAATATCATAACATTTGTCAAGCCATAGCAACCTCACACAGGAATAGTTGAGTCTAAATTTTCTGGTGAAAAAAAATTCTGGGAGAAAATATCCACTAATTTTTAAGTGGAAACAAGACCTTCATATTGTTCTGAGCTCCTTTTTGGATAGCTTCCATTGCTATATCTTCAAGTTCATTTATTTTTTCTATTGCAGTGTTTAATCTGCTATTCATCTCATCTAGTATAGTTTTCATTTCAGATACTGTATTTTTCATCTCTAGAAGTTCCATTTGGATTAAAAATATCTTTTACTTCTTTCTTCTTCATGTTCATGCTTCCCTCTATCATCTTGAACATATAAAGCATATTTATAATAGTTGTTCTAACATCTTTGTTTTCCAATTCCATAATCTCTGCTATTTCTTTTCTTTTCTTCTTTTTTTTTTATAGTGAGAGTAGGGGAGAGAGACAGACTCCCATATGCGCCCCAACCAGGATCCACCTGGCAACCCCTGTCTGAGGCCAATGCTCTGCCCATCTGGAGATGCTTGCAAATGAGCTACTTTTAGCACCTGAGGCAGAGGTTCCATGGGGCCATCTTTAGTGCCTGGTACTGATGCCCTCAAATCAATCAAGTTGGCCCTGGCCGGTTGGCTCAGCAGTAGAGCGTCGGCCTGGCGTGCATAAGTCCCGGGTTCAATTCCCGGCCAGGGCACACAGGAGAAGCGCCCATCTGCTTCTCCACCCCCACCCCCTCTCCTTCCTCTCTGTCTCTCTCTTCCCCTCCCGCAGCCAAGGCTCCATTGGAGCAAAGATGGCCCGGGCGCTGGGGATGGCTCCTTGGCCTCTGCCCCAGGCGCTAGAGTGGCTCTGGTCGCAATAGAGCAACACCCCGGAGGGGCAGAGCATCGCCCCCTGGTGGGCAGAGCGCCCCCCTGGTGGGCGTGCTGGGTGGATCCCGGTCGGGCGCATGCAGGAGTCTGACTGTCTCTCCCCGTTTCCAGCTTCAGAAAAATACAAAAAAAAAATAAAATAAAATAAAATAAAAAATCAAGTCATGGCTGCAGGAGGGAAGAGAGAGAGAGAGAGAGAGAGAGAGAAGGAGTGAAGAAGCAGATGGTCTCCTCTCCTGTGTGCTCTGACCGGGAACTGAACCCAGGACTTCCAAATGTCAGGTCAATGCTCTACCACTGAGCCAACCAGCCAGGGCCTAATTTCTAACATTTCTGAAAATTCCTCTTTTGTATTGCCCTGAACTAGAGAGACTGTTCAAATTCAACATTCAATTGGCAGAACTCTAAATTTCAGAAACTCATGAAGTCTATTATAAATTCACCCTCTAACCCAGGGGTCTCAAACTCGCGGCCCGCCGGAGCGGCCGCACAAAATTGTTCGGCGGGCCGCGAGTTTGAGACCCCTGCTCTAACCATTCACCCTCAATCCCACAACCTGAAGGATCTTTCAGAAACACAACTATGATACTGTCACCCCTATGCTTAAAACCTTTCCTTTCCTAAGGATAAAAACAAAGCCATGAAAAGAACCTGGCTTCCACAAAGCCTTCCGTTATACTCGGCCCTGCTTTCCAACATCTCCTCCCATTCGAGTCGCATCAACTGCTTGCAGTGCCCTGATCGGGTCTTAATGCCAGCTCCCATCACTGCTCAGGCAGGCCTCTCAGGCCAGACACCTCCTCTTCCTTGTCTATATGGTTTATCTTTTGGGATTTAGCTCAAGTCTCCATTCTAGAGGGAAGCCTCTCCTGATGTCCCTCCTACCACCACTCAATCCAGTTTTCCATCTTCAGGCAAATCAGAAAACTCCTTCTCTGGATCCCCACAGCATTCTAAATGTCCACCATGATAGGAAGACTCAATGACAATGAAAATGAAACTTTGTAATTTGGTGTCTGTACTATCTGTTCATCTAAATCAGAAACCATAAATTTGACTCGATGACTGTTTGTACCGCAGTGCCTTGCATAGTGTCTGGGATGGTGGAGACAACATACAAATGCTTGCTGAACTTGTGATTTTAAAAGTAAAAAGATAAATGAAAAGGGGGGAAAAGGGAAGAATTCTCAGATGGCTATAATGCCTGGTGCTATCACCATGAGAAGGGCCTCGTTTCTTTGTGTAGCATGGCAGTTAAGAGGAAGGGAAATGGGGAGTCAGTCAGACCTGGGTTTAAATCCTGATTCTGCCACTTGCTAAATATTTGCTCTTGACCAATTACTTAACTTCCTGAGCCTCAGTTTCTCATGTTACTATCTATGACTTATAAAGCTATTATACGAAATAAAATAATACATTGAAAGGGAGGTAGAAAGAATTCAATTTGCAAAGTTGTCAGAAAACATGTAACATGAGGTCAAACATTCCTATGTACTTTCAGGGCAAAGCACAATTACTTGTGTCATCAGGAAAGGGCTAAATTATGCTACTGTTGCTGAACTAGTATTAGTCTTGGATGTAGTAGTAGCTGGATGTGGATATAGTATTTAACAGCCAACAGAAATGAACATTTACCAAGCATGCGCTGTGTATTTTCTTATTTTATTTTCATAACTAGCCTATTAGGAAGTTTATATTCTCCTCTTACATAAGAAAACTAGAGTACATGGGGCTGAAGTAATTCAGCCCAAATCACCCAGAGAGCAGATGTTACTGCCAGAATTCAAACCCAGACTATGGTTGCATCCCGCACACTTAACCACTCAGTTATACTTTGATTAAGAAGGAAGAAGAAAATGTTAACACGTTAGAGAGTTTCTATGAAAAACTACAAAACTTACCAAGTTTCCCAAGGCTCTAGATAGCTGAGGCTACATTAGAATGAAGCAGGCCCACAGTGAACTCCACTGCATGGTTGCACCATGTCTTTGTATGCTCTAGAGCTGCGCTTTCCAACAGATGGCTATGGACACTTGAAATGTGGCTAGCCTGAATGGAAATATGCTATACACAGCAAATAAACACGAGATGTCAAGCACATGGAAAGATGCTCAATATCATCTCATTAGGGAATTGCAAATTAAAACAACAATGGGGGCCCTGGCCGGTTGGCTCAGCGGTAGAGCGTCGGCCTAGCGTGCGGAGGACCCGGGTTCGATTCCCGGCCAGGGCACACAGGAGAAGTGCCCATTTGCTTCTCCACCCCTCCGCCGCGCTTTCCCTCTCTGTCTCTCTCTTCCCCTCCCGCAGCCAAGGCTCCATTGGAGCAAAGATGGCCCGGGCGCTGGGGATGGCTCTGTGGCCTCTGCCCCAGGCGCTAGAGTGGCTCTGGTCGCAACATGGCGACGCCCAGGATGGGCAGAGCATCGCCCCCTGGTGGGCAGAGCGTCGCCCCTGGTGGGCGTGCCGGGTGGATCCCGGTCGGGCGCATGCGGGAGTCTGTCTGACTGTCTCTCCCTGTTTCCAGCTTCAGAAAAATGAAAAAAAAACAAAAAAAAAAAACAACAACAATGGGATACCACTGTATTCCTATTAGAATAGCTAAATCCAAAACATTTCTAAAACCAAATGCTGGTGAGGATATAGAGCAAGAGCTCATGTGCATTATTGATGGAAATACCAAATGGTGTAATTATTCTAGAAGACAGTTTGGCAGCTTCTTAAAAAGCTGAACATAGGTAGCCTGGCTTGAGGTGGCACAGTGGACAGAGCATTGACTTGGAATGCTGAGGTCGCTGGTTTGAAACTCTGGGCTTGTCCAGTCAAGGTACATATAAAAGCAAGCAACTATGTGCTGATACTTCTCACTCCCACCACCCTACTTTTGTAAAATCAATAAATAAAATCTTTTTTAAAAAATGCTGAACATATGCTTACCATACAATCCAGCAATTATACTCCTAGGTATTGGCAAAAATGAATGAAAAACTTATGTCCACATAAATACCTGCACATGAAAGTTTACAGTAGCTTTACTTATAATTCCCACAAATTATAAGCAATCAACCTGTCCTGCAATAGGTGAATGGAAAAATAAACTGTGGTACATCCATATAATGGAGTATTATTCAGCAATATAAAGAGATGAGCTATGAAGTCATGAAAAGACATAAAGGAACCTTAACTGCATATTGCTAAGTGAAAGAAGCCAGTCTGTAAAGGCTAGAAATAGTATGATTCTTACTAGCTGACACTCTAGAACAGGGGTCCCCAAACTTTTTACACAGGGGGCCAGTTCACTGTCCCTCAGACCGTTGGAGGGCTGGACTGTAAAAAAAACTATGAACAAATCCCCATGCACACTGCACATATCTTATTTTAAAGTAAAAAACAAAACAGGAACAGATACAATATTTAAAATAAAGAACAAGTAAATTTAAATCAACAAACTGACCAGTATTTCAATGGGAACTATGCTCCTCTCACTGACCACCAATGAAAGAGATGCCCCTTTCAGAAGTGCTGCGAGGGCCGGATAAATGGCCTCAGGGGGCTACATGTGGCCCGCAGGCAGTAGTTTGGGGACCCCTGCTCTAGAAAATGCAAAACTACGGGGATGGTAAAAGGATGAGTGGTTGCCAGGTAGGGGGTGGGACAAAGAGATGGAGCACAGTGCATTACTGGGGCGGTGAAGCCATTCTAGATGATACAGTCTTTAGAACTGACAATACAAAAGAGTGTACTCTAATGTAAATGACTGGCTTTAGTTAATAATCATCTATGAATATTGGTTCATTGACTGTAACAAACATATGCTAATGCAAAATGTTAATAAAAAGGAAAAATGAGAGGCAGGAAGGAGCTATGTGAGAACTCTACACTTTCTGTGCATTTTTTTCTGTAAACCTAAAACTACTTTCAAAAATAAAGTCTATTAAAAGTGTTTTTAGAATCTTATAGGCAACCAGCCTCAGAATTACAAATAAATTGAAAAAAGAAAACATAAAAAACAAACCTTAAAACAACTTGATGGACAGAAAACCAATATATCATTGGTTATAGGAAATGATAATAAGCCTAACCAGGTGGTGGCGCAGTGGGTAGAGTCAGACTGGGATGCAGAGGACCTGGGTTCAAAACCCCGAGGTTGCTGGCACAGGGTTGCTGGCTTAAGCGTGGGATCAAAGACATGACCCCATGGTCGCTGGCTTGAGCCCAAAGGTCGTTGGCTTGAACCTAAATGTCACTGGCTTGAAGCCTAAGGTTGCTGGCTTGAGCAAGAGGTCCCTAGCTCTGCTGTAGCCTCCCAGTCAAGACATATGAGAAACAATCTATGAACAACTAAGGTGCAGCAACAACGAATTGATGCTTCTCATTTCTCCCTTCCTACTCCTCTCTCTGTGCCTCTCGCTAAAAAGGAAAAGAAAAGAAAGAAACGGTAATAAAACAAGTTTCCCTATTAAAAGATGCAGACTTAGGGCCCTGGCCGGTTGGCTCAGCGGTAGAGCATCGGTCTGGCGTGCGGGGGACCTGGGTTCGATTCCCGGCCAGGGCACATAGGAGAAGTGCCCATTTGCTTCTCCACCCCCCCTCCTTCCTCTCTGTCTCTCTCTTCCCCTCCAGCAGCAAAGGCTCCATTGGAGCAAAGATGGCCCGGGCGCTGGGGATGGCTCCTTGGCCTCTGCCCCAGGCGCTAGAGTGGCTCTGGTCACGGCAGAGCGACGCCCCGGAGGGGCAAAGCGTAGCCCCTGGTGGGCGTACCGGATGGATCCTGGTCGGGCGCATGCGGGAGTCTGTCTGACTGTCTCTCCCCATTTCTAGCTTCAGAAAAATACAAAAAAAAAAAAAAAGATGCAGACTTAGGCTGAACAAAGCTACATTAGCCTAGACTAGTGCAAAGAACAACAGGGGGGGACTAAGCTAACTATATTGAAACGCAGCAAAGAGAAAGGCAGAACACAATACCAAAAATAAAACAGGGCTGTTTTATATTGAAAAGAGTACAGTTTACAATAAAGATATGAAATGCATGAATCTTTTTGTGCAGTGAAATATATAAAGTGGAAACTGTTGAAATCTCAGGAGAAACTTCCAGAACCACACAAGAAAATGGAAACTTCAATCCACTTCTCTTAATTATCCATAGACAAAATTGTCAAAAATATATAAGAACATAATAGTAATTAAAGATATTGGTTTAATAAGTATATATTGAATTATGTAACCTATACAGAATAATTTTTCCAGAATCTATAAAATATTTATAAAAATTCATTGTATAGTAAGAAGCAAAATATAAACAAAATAAATCTCTAAACAGAAATTTTATAGCCCACATTTTCTGATCAAAATTCAATAAACATGAATCTGTGTAACAAAGTCTAAATTAAAAAATTCAACTATCTAGAGATTGAAATGACTTCAGTTAGTTTCTTCCAAATAGATTTGTTTCCCCTAAAATCCTTGCATCAAAATAAGCAGGAAATCAGCTTAAACACCACATTCCAATTTTGCTTGAGAGTTAACAAAGGATGTCAAGATGTCCAGTTAAATTCTCCATTCCTTCCCAGCAACCAAAGCCTACACCATAAACAGTTTTCAAGAAACAGAGACAAAATAACAATATTCTTAAATAAATGGTTCTCTTGACAACCAGAATGAAATTAAGGAAGGGTTTCCCATGTATCTAGCAATTCGGCCCTGAGAATGAAGAGCTCTTCTAAAGGAACAACCCATTGCAAAGATCAAATAAGGACCTATTTCAATACTTAAGTACAAATAAGCTAGAAAGAAAATACCCTGAGGCCCTGGCCAGTTGGCTCAGTGGTAGAGCGTCAGTCCGGCATGTGGAAGTCCCGGGTTTGATTCCCAGCCAGGGCACACAGGAGAAGCACCCATCTGCTTTTCCACTCTTCTTCCTCCCCTTTCTTTATTTCTCTTTTCTCCTCCCGCAGCCAAGGCTCCATTGGAGCAAAGTTGGCCTGGGCACTGAGGACAGCTCCATGGCCTCCACCTCAGGAGCCAGAATGGTTCTGGATGCAAAGGAGCAATGCCCCAGATGGGCAGAGCATCGCCCCCTGGTGGGCATGCCGGGTGGATCCCGGTTGGGTGCATGCAGGAGTCTGCCTGGATCTCCCCCCCCCCCCCCCCCCCCCCCGCTTCTCACTTTGGAAAAATACAAAAAACAAACAAACAAACAAAACCCTGCACTACAGTGTCTGATAGGAACAGATCCCAGGGATTTACTCTACAGACAGAACTGAGAAATCCACTGCCATGTAAGAACTATAAAAGATTTCAAAAGACAATTGTTTATTTAAATTCAATGTAATTCTGTTCATTCAAAATATAGTTACAGAGCAACTATTTAAAAATGTCAATACACTAGGTATACTTCAGGAATGTAAATCTTAGTAAGATGTACTCAATTTCAGAGGCTTACAAACTAATACAAGAGAGTCTCCACTGGGGGTTCAGAATTGCTAAATTGGTTGACTTGCCCTTTTCCTAATTTCTGATCTGCTTCCTTTCAGTTTCTGATTGGAATGTACTGAAAATATCCCATTTTGATTATGGATTAGTCAATGCCTCTATATAACTCCCTTAAAATATTTGAGACTATTTTACTAGTATATACACAGTCAGAATTATTAAACTATCTTGCTGTTCCCTTTCATTATGTAGTTTACCAAAATATCCTTATTGGCAAGTGTTTGACTTCAATTCTGCCGTTTGATGCACTGCCACTGGCCGAGTCCCTCCCACAACCTCACCCCCGTGGCCAGGTGGAGAGGAAGACTGGTCCGTGGGAAAGGAGGAAGCAGATTGCCTGACAGCTTTTGGATTGGGAAAAAACTAGTTATTTTGTGGAGCAAAATTTTAAAATTTTGATGATGTTCAATTTATTTTTTCCCCATTATGGATGATCTTTTTAGTGTCACTTATATAAAAACTCTTCATCTAGCCCTCAGTCCCAAAGATTTTTCTCCTGTTTTCTATGAAAAGTTTGATGGTTTTATACTTTCCATGCAAGTCACAATTCATTCTGAATTATTTTATGCAGGGTATGAGGCTTAGGGTGCAGTTGATTTCTGGCTATGCACATCCAATTGCTCCAGCCCCGTCTGTTTAAAAGGCTTTCTTTCATTTAATTTGTATGTGCTTTTCATATGAAGGCTCGTTCATACCTGCGTTCTTCTGAGAGTCTCTGGCATTATCTCTTCAAATTTTGTTTCTTGCTATTCCCTCCATTCTCTCCTGTATACCTGGGTGGCTTTCAATTTCCCTCCATGTCTCTTAACTCCCTCAGTTTCCATTCTCTGTACCTCTTCATCGTTGCGCTACATCGTAGGTGGACTTCCTCAGTACTTTCTTTGAACTCATTCCCTCTTTAAATGTGCCCAGTCTACAGTTAATTCCATACGTTGCTTTTAAACTTCAATAACTGCAATTTATATTTCCAGTACTTTTTTTTTTTTTTTTTTCATTTTTCTGAAGCTGGAAACAGGGAGAGACAGTCAGACAGACTCCCGCATGCGCCCGACCGGGATCCACCCGGCACGCCCACCATTGGGCGATGCTCTGCCCATCCTGGGCGTCGCCATGTTGCGACCAGAGCCACTCTAGCGCCTGAGGCAGAGGCCACAGAGCCATCCCCAGCGCCCGGGCCATCTTTGCTCCAATGGAGCCTTGGCTGCGGGAGGGGAAGAGAGAGACAGAGAGGAAAGCGCGGCAGAGGGGTGGAGAAGCAAATGGGCGCTTCTCCTGTGTGCCCTGGCCGGGAATCGAACCCGGGTCCTCTGCACGCTAGGCCGACGCTCTACCGTTGAGCCAACCGGCCAGGGCATTTCCAGTACTTTTAATTGGTTCTTTTCTAAAGCTACCTCTTCATTCTCATTTGCTCAGCTGTTCCATGATTTTCTAAAAGTTAACCTTGGATGGTATTCCTTCATCTCTTTGATGATTTTATACATGTTTGTTTGAAATTAATTTTCAGATTACCTTATTATTACATTTTGTTGGGAGTGAATTCTTCTGATTACTGTCTGTCTGTCTTAGTACTAGTTATACTCATTTACATTGGAATTTCTTTTGCTAGTTCATTTTAAACAAAATCACTTTATCTCTTTTTCTCTTTCAATCCTTCTCTCATCATTCCCTGTCTAGTGTTTTTAGAGCTACTGCCACACCCTTCCATCGTTGTTCGAGCAGAGGCCTTCAGTCTAGAACCAGGTCTTATTCTGGCTGCTCGGGGTTCCTATGCTTTGGTAACACCAGGGCTGCTAGAAACCCAGTGACTTCCTGGCCAGGTCCCGGTTCTACAACCACTCCCCTGCCAGAAACACAACTGTGAACAAGTCACAGATCGAGGTGGCTTTGTTGTTTCTTCTCATAGGAGGAAAGTCCCACCCTCACTCCTAGCTTCCAGCAGCGAGACATCCTCTGTTCCCCATCCAGGGTGAAGTTTCTTTGGTCCACATGTTCTCAAACAGCATTTGCCTCCCTCCTTCTCTCTCTCTCTGACATCATGGTATACTCAGAAATAACAGTATGTATATGGAGCATAGGTAGATAGATGCGACTGTTCTCTTACCCAGAAATTAAAGCCGGGTCTCTGACCACCTCAGGCCCAGCTCGCTGTCCTGAAGCCTGAGGAAAATCTGTATTTTACATACTGGTCAAACTCATTCAAGCACTGTCACTATAATACCCTCAAAGGATCGACCCAGCACACTCTGCCTATTTTTGTACTTTGTTCTGTTTCTAGGCCACTAGATGTTTACTATGTTAATAACATATACATTTAGCATTACCATGCATTTGGAGAAGAATGCAGAATTTAAAGAATGAATTTAAAGGACTATCATAACCAAAAGTTCATGCTTTCCCTGTTTAGAAAACCCTCCTCTCAACCTCTGTGCACCACACTTTCTTATCCCTCCTTCAGGTTTCCACTTAGATGTCACTTCATCAAGGCTGCTTTTTATGACTCCACTCTCACCACCAAATACAGGGGCGGATCTTCTCAAGGACCTGACGTCACTTGCTAATGGACTGTATTATTATTGCCAATTGACCTTAGACAGTAAGCTCCTTGATGGCATGAACTGCCTTTTTCACTGCTGTATTTCCAGATTTAGCACAGTACCTGCAATAAGTATGGACTCAAAAAATATCTTCCGCCTGACCAGACGGTGGCACAATGGATAGAGCATTGGACTGGGATGCGGAAGACCCAGGTTCGAGACCCTGAGGTTGCCAGCTTGAGTGCGGGCTTATCTGGTTTGAGCAAAAGCTCACCAGCTTGAGCCCAGGGTCGCTGGCTCGAGCAAGGGGTCACTTGGTCTACTGAAGGCCCGCAGTCAAGGCACATATGAGAAAGCAATCAATGAACAACTAAGGTGTTGTGACGCGCAACAAAAAACTAATGATTGATGCTTCTTATCTCTCCGTTCCTATCTGTCTGTCCCTATCTATCCCTCTCTCTGACTCTGTCTCTGTTAAAAAAAAAATCTTCCTATCACCTATAGTAGATTCCACAGTCGGCAGTGTAACGCAATAGTGAAGAGCTGAGGCTCTGCAGTCAGAGGTTCCTGGGTTTAAACACCAGTTCTACCATTTACTGCATGGTATAGAAGAGTCACTTAACCTCTCACGGCTTTAGTTTCCTCATCTGTAAAACACGTCACAGGCACACCTGTCTGTTACTGGCTGTGGACCCGCGGACAAGCTCCTTTGCCCCTCTTAGCCTCAGTCTCTGCACAAGCAATGTTTTCAGGATTAACTCAGATGGCACATACAAAGTCACTAGCACTGTGACTCCTGTTCCTGTTTTCTTATTCCACTTCATGCTGAAAAGGGACCACCATAGCTCAACCTTTAGTAGAGCCACTGACTCAACCCTTTTCTGAGCCTACGTGGTATCTTGTTTAAAAAGGCTATCAATTGTCACAGGAACAATACATGTTATCTTTACATCCACAATTTATTCAGCCAAAGTGAAGGGCAATGTCAATAAGAACTTGAAAGAATAATTTTAAGTGCAAATATAATGTACCTATAGGAAAAAACAAAACAAAACAACTGACAGCAGACTGTACCATTTTAACCCTGAAAACGTGAGAAGAGAAAGTCTGTATGAGAATTCATTTTCAAAATGAAGGCGTCCACTACATTTTGCAGATTCTCAAACACTACTGGGAAGAGCTCATGAAACTAGCAGAAATTTAAGGAGGGAGAACCAATGCAGCAGACACTTTCAAGTTATGATGTACAAACACAGAGAGTACTTTTAAGCACTACTTTTTAAAAATATTTGTTTAATGAGGAATAGAGTCTAATGATTGAGAAAAAAAAATTGAGCCACGAACTGGCTATGAACAAAACTAATTCAGACCAAAGGAAATAATGCAAACACCTCGGCATCAAACAGACCGGGAATCAAATCCTGACTCTGCCATCTCCCACTGGTGTAAGCCGCAGCAGGTAACGTTCTCCATACAGAATGAGGATGATAATGCTTACCTCACAGGGAGCTAAGAGAAGTCAACAAGAAATCAGGTACAAAGTGCCCAGCATGATGCCCAACTCATGCTAGGTACTCAATAAACATTAGTTCCCTCCCACTAACTCCCATGCCACTTCTATCAGCAAGTGTCATGAAAGGGTTTGAAACTGCTAAAATGCATTTATTTCCTCATGTCTGGATTTACAAGCTTATCAGTTTATTTACAAGCAGGTTCTTTGTGATAAGCCTGAGATACACAGGCCCAAGATCTGGTGAGCAACCTGACCCGGATGAGTGTGGACCTCTGGTTCCCAGGCCAATGCCTGAAAAGACTGGCGGGGCCCAGAATGCAGCCTGGGTGGGCAGGAGACAGCCAGAAACCAGAGCAGCCAAAAAGAGGAAGGATTACTTGAGCTTCGGCTCCCGTCCTTCGCTTGTATACTGCCAACAGATGAGCCCGATCAGGTCCTGCACCCGGGCGCTGGCCATTGTCACCACAGTCATTGGCAGCAGTCTGTCCTGGCTCGAGTGTAGAGGGAGGTAGACATCGATCTTCTTGGTGGCCGTTGTGCCTACATGACCCTGTGGACAGAACATATGCATGAAGGTGAAGCACACAGTCACAGTCATGCAGACCCTACTGGGCCACAGCAGTTTCCAGGGCCAGTGGGCCAGTGGGCAGCACAGCCAGTCCTTGTCCTTCTGCACCGGCCTGCTTCTGCACCTGGAAAGGTCCCAAAGTGGGAACACTGTAGTTTTAAGAGATTTTCTCTTTAATTTTCATTTTCTAATGGTCTAATGAACCCAGTTCTGCCAGCAGGAAGGTAAATGAACACTATAATTAAAATGAACAAATCAGAGTGGTGAGCAGACCTGATGTTTAGTGGCAGGAGGTTTGCGTTGCTACTTATTCAGTGTGACCTTGGAAAAGTCACCGTTAGACCTTGGCATCAGCCACCCTCCCTGAAAATTGCTGTCTCACTCCTTGAGCCCCTGGGAAAAACTGCATGGGAAGCTGTCACACTCTCTGAAGAAGCATGTAGGCCTGTAATACTGGAACAAAGGACTTGTCTTCTCAGAGACAATGACGGGCTAGTTCTATTGTGTAGTACATCTGTTCACTTAGTCACTGCACTGAAGTTCAAAGGTTCTTGGTCTTCCATTTTTGCCCTAACCACCACACCACACTACCAAACCCTCCCACATACCTACCGTCCTCTCTCTTGAACCTTCCACTCCTCTCTCTAACTCCAGCCCTACTCAGCAAACTTCCATAAATCATCACTTCCTTTAAAAAAAAAATTCCCTCCACCTCTATCTAATTGAAACCTGCTGGGCATTAAGGATGCTGCTTCCTCTGCTGTCCAAAAGACTATTTTGGTTTTTTCTTTTTTACTTCAAATCCTCAACGTCAGCAGGTGGAGTAGGGATTCTTGTCCCCAGGACTTCCAAAATGTTACTTCTCCTTTCCTATAAAAATCCATTTTTCCTATAAAAAATCCCTGTCCCTTTGAGACCTAAACCATCCTCTCCCTTCTCTGTCTGTTATCTTCAACCTTCCAGTTGTTCTCCTCACTCATTGAAGGTTTGAGCTCTGGACTCATAGTCTTCTTTCCTATCCCAACTCCTGCCATAGTCTTGGCAATCTCACCTACAGGAATAATCCACCCAATACCCAAGTGCCTCGATACCTGGACCATGTCACCCCTAGTACCGCTCCATCCACTCCAGCTCAACCACTCCTTTTTTTTTTTTTTTTCATAGAGACAGAGAGAGAGTCAGAGAGAGGGATAGACAGGGACAGACAGGAATGGAGAGAGATGAGAAGCATCAATCATTAGTTTTTCGTTGCGACACCTTAGTTGTTCATTGATTGCTTTCTCATATGTGCCTTGACCACGGGCCTTCAGCAGACTGAGTAACCCCTTGCTCAAGCCAGAGACCTTGGGTGCAAGCTGGTGAGCTTTACTCAAACCAGATGAGCCCACGCTCAAGCTGGCGACCTTGGGGTCTTGAACCTGGGTCCTCTGCATCCCAGTCCAACGCTCTATCCACTGCGCCACCGCCTAGTCTCAACTACTTCTTACAGTGGGCACACCAGAGACCTGAACCAACTCTAAAATCTCAAATTAGAATAGCCATTCACTGAATATACTTTTACCTCATTTGTTCAAGTAGTCCATTAATTTTCTAACCTACAATCTACTGACACATCACCTTTTAATTATCTATCAGGCCCTCTTATTTCCCAACATCCTCCTCCTGATTACATGACCCATCATTATTATCATTCCTTCACAAATAGCTTTCCACCCCCACCCCCCCACAAATAGCTTTAATACTCTCTTCCTCCATTGGATTCAACTGGCAGAACATCAATCTTGGATAAATCTAACCCTCTGCATTTCCCAACTAAAAATCACTGGAGAAAAATCATGTAATTATACAGATTGACTTTACTTTAAATTCATGACAATAAACCTCAAACAGACAACACTGTATAGCAAGCCTATTACATTTCCTGATCCAACCTGCACCCCACCCAAGATCCCTACTACACATTTTTGTTTCCCTCTCAAACTTCCTGTCCTTCACTCATGTAACTACCAACAGATGAGAAATACTATTTTTCATTATAAAACTAAGGACTTGCAGAAAGGAACTCTGTTATCCTCCCATCATTATATTTACAAGTTTACCTGGATTTAATCACCTTCTCCCCTTCTCCCCTCACTGCACATTGGAGTGTCCTTCATCTTGTTAAAGGCCTATCTCTCCAACATCATCTACTGCCACTCCACCACCTGTTCATTGAGCTGTAGTTACACCGTCCCTCTAGAAGTGCCTGACTGTGTGTGTGCCCTGCCTGCTTCTCCCACCTTGAAGACCACAGCAGGTGCTATTCACTATGTCTAGAAGGCTCTCTCTCACGACATTTGCACTCTCTAATGTGTGGCCTTGGACTGGCTACTTAATCTCTGTTCTTACCTTTCCTCATATGTAAAATGTTGATAATGATAGGACCTACCTATAAGAGAACTCTTGTGAGAATAATAATAATAATTATTATTATTATTCAAGGCTCAGATGATATTATACTTCCTCGGAGAAACCTTCACTGATAATCCTATAGAAACAAGCCCTGTGCACAGGAACTCTCACACATATCCTGTTCGTTTTCTTCACAGCATTTAATAATTTGATATTATGTATTTTTTTTTTAAATATTATGTATTTATTTATGTACATCTTTAGTGTATGCCTTCCTCATTAGCCTCTGAGTTCCATGAGGGCTGCCATAATAATGTCCGCTTTGTTTACTGCTCTATATACAATGGCTAGCACTGTGCCTGGTGCATAGAAGACTCTAAAAAAAAAAATCTGTTGAACTACTGAATGAATTCATAAATGACGCAACTGACTACCAGGACACAAGGAAGGAACTCAATAAACATTAGTTTTCTCCATTCAGTCCTCTTGCCCTTCCTCCATGGGTCTGTCTGCCGGTGGTGAACAAAGATGGAGGGACTTAAGTAATCAAATGGCTCCGCCTTTACACTACAATTTTATCATCCTAAGGCGGAAAAATGAAGAGATCAGAACTAAGGTAAGAAAGTACATAAAATCAGTTTAAAAACATTTTAGAGAAATTCTACATCTCTTATAACCCAGCATCTAATATTAGATCCGCTGATTTTTTTACTGTCTTTTCTCTGTTATAAAATACATAATAAAAAAAGTAATTCTCCTACATAATGTTCTTACTCTGTATCTCACTCCAATGCGTACACACACATGCATGCACTCACACCCATGTATGTTTTTCAACTTGGAAATAATTCCAATGATTAGAAAAGGCATCTCTAAACAGCAAGGGTTTGCTTGTCAGCAAAGGGTTAAAATTAAAACAAGGGCAAGCTTTCTAGACTGAGTTTATACCCTCTTATCCTTCTCAATCCTCTTTTCAGACCCAGCCAAGTTAGTTGTCATTACTCTTCCCTCTTATTTCTGTTTATTCCTCCTCTTTCTTCTGAAGAACTAGAGCTGAGAGTCTTTAAGAATCACAGCATCTCAAAATAGGAAGATTCAATGAGATGACAAATAAGCATGTGCTTTACAAACTGTAAAGTACTTTAGAAATGCAGAGTAGGCCCTGGTCGGTTGGCTCAGCGGTAGAGCATCGGCCTGGCGTGCGGGGGACCCGGGTTCGATTCCCGGCCAGGGCACATAGGAGAAGCGCCCATTTGCTTCTCCACCCCCCCCCCTTCCTCTCTGTCTCTCTCTTCCCCTCCTGCAGCCAAGGCTCCATTGGAGCAAAGATGGCCCGGGCGCTGGGGATAGCTCCTTGGCCTCTGCCCCAGGCGCTAGAGTGGCTCTGGTCGCGGCAGAGCAACGCCCCGGAGGGGCAGAGCATCGCCCCCTGGTGGGTGTGCCGGGTGGATCCCGGTCGGGCGCATGCGGGAGTCTGACTGTCTCTCCCCATTTCCAGCTTCAGAAAAATACAAAAAAAGAAATGCAGAGCAGTATGCTAGAAGGGGCCTAAATTTTAAATTTTTATTTATTGATTCTAGAGAGAGGAAAGAGAGAGAGAAAGGGAGGGGTGAGGAGTGGGAAGCATCAACTCATAGTTGCTTCTTATATGTGCCTTGACTGGGCAAGCCCAGGGTCTCGAAATGGCAACCTCAGCACTCCAGGTCAATGCTTTATCCACTGCGCCACCACAGGTCAGGCATAGAAAGGGCCTAAATTTTAAAATTGGACCCATTTCTATTACTCAAGCCTATTACGTGGTCACATGTGAAGAAGACCTAATAATAATTATCATAACATGAATTGATATTTACAGCTAACTATAAAACAAACTCTACCAAATGTTTACCTAAATGATCTCATCTAATTCTCACAATCACTTTAAGAGGCTCTATCATTATATTACAGATGAGGAAACTACGGCTATAAGGCTACAGTCATCTACTCAAGACCCTAAGGCGGAAGAGGCAAGATTCAATCAAACCCATGTCTGTCTGACTCCAAAGCCTCTGCTTTCAACATCAATGCCTTCTTTCCCTAAAGTTATTCTAAATAAACTCAATTCCCACTTTCAAAGGCTTAGGAATCATCTCCTCTCTCTTCTCACGACAAACCCAAAGTGCTGCCTAAAGCCTCTCTTGGAGAAGGAGTAGCTCTGAGGAGCTGGCCGAGAAGAACTGTGAGGGGATTGAGACTCCAGAAAACTCTGCTATCTTAAATTGACTGGGGCACCCTTGTTAAGGAATGACACTCCTGCGAATCCCTTTATCCTCTTTACTTCACAGTGAAACAGCAGGAGTGGGAAATAGCAGGAGTGGGGGAAACCATGAGAATAAATATGGTAGATACTTATTAAGTGAATAAAGCACTTTATCTTTTTAGTCTTCTAATTCCATCTTGAGGCACTGCTGACAGGAACAAGGGCCTCAAACAAACACTGAAATTACATATTTTAAATAAGGAGCCACTTCTGAAAAGCTCAAGGTGGTGGAAGTTAGCTCTAATAGTCCCTGTGTTGCAATTTTTAGAGGAAACCATAAAACAATCCATCAGCATAATAGAAAGTAATTAACTTATTTAAAAAGAATAAGGTGACCAAAAGATTAAAAGTATTCAGCACACATCAAGGCAAACAATATTCCAAAGACCCAACATTGAGCTATTAAAAAGCAACTAGCAATAAACAAAGACCCTATCACACAGTTTCACTGCATGGCAATTTATATTTCTACATTATGGAATTAGGAAAGCGGAGGCATAATTAAAGCACGAGGGGTCAACACAGAGATAGGGAAAACTGGTTTAGTGCCATCTTTTTCAGTCACTCGTGCATTCAAACACCCACAGAAACACCATGCTGGGCTCTGAGGACAAAGTCAAGTGAGACACAATCCAGTGGTAGTCAACCTGGCCCCTACCGCCCACTAGTGGGCATTCCAGCTTTCATGGTGGGCGGTAGTGGAGCAACCCAAGTATAAATAAAAAGATAGATTTAACTATAGTAAGTTGTTTTATAAAGATTTATTCTGCCAAACTTAGCAAAAATCCAACCTAAAGTACTTGGTAAGTAATTATTATTATATGCTTTAACTTGCTGTAACTCTGCTTTATAAATTTTATAAAGTAAAGTTACTTCCCTACTTTATAAATCACCATTACTGTGGAACCGGTGGGTGGTTAGAAAATTTTACTACTAATAGAGATACAAAAGTGGGCAGTAGGTATAAAAAGGTTGACTACCCCTGATGTAGACCCTCATCGAATTCACCATCTGCTGAAGGTCTGTCTGTCTTGTATAAGAGGGGAAGGCTGTTACAGGAGCTCAGAAGCAACCCAAACTAAAGGTGGCTGGCAAAGACCTTCCTGCTAGATTAAAAAAAAAGAAATTTGCCCTTCCATCCAACAGAACTATTAACCCAAGGAAAAAAGATGCTTACTATATTTAAATACCTACTATACCAATACACAAAAAGTGAATAGTTCTTCTGAGACAATGAAATTATGAGGGATTTTAATTTTCTGCTTTAGACATATTTTTCTACATTTTCTATAATGAGCATGTATTATTTTTATAATTAGAAACAACAGTAAATATTAAAATTATGAACAACAACAACAACAAAAAGAAATAAAAAGAACTACCACAGAGGGCTTAGTGTTTGGTAGGAGAAAGAGAGTTTCAATTTTGGAAGTGGAGCCTATGTTAAGGCATCCAGCAAGACTTACTAATAAGAACACATCATGTGCCAGGTGCTGTGACAGGCTGTTGAAAAAATAAGTTGAAAACGTAACTCGTCCACCTTCCTATGGCAGGTTAAGTAATTTTTATTGAAGAAAAATGAAAAGTAATAAACCCACAAAGAGCTGAAAAATTTGGATTTGAACAACACTCTCCAGGAGCAACTCCTAATCAGGGAATGTCCCAAATTCAGGTTTTAGAACAAAAAAGAAAAGTACTCCCTGCAGCAAAACTATTCCTCAATAGAACACACTCATGAAGACCAGCTAGACCCCAGAGTTCCCTTCACATGGCCTCTCCAGGACGCACTGGCTCTGCAATGCGTGCGTATCTCAAACACAACATGTCCAAGACCTACTTTCCTCATCAGCTCATCCCATTCAACACTCCACCTCAGTGAAGGCTTTCACCACCTACTCTGGCACTCAGTTCAGGAAACTGAGCTCCCCCTTCCATCTATCTCATCTATATCGAAATGCTTCTGATACACCACATTTCCCCATGTATAAGATACACCTTAATTTTGGGACCTGAAATTTGAAAGAAAAAAAAAGTATTATATAAAGTTACTGAACTCAAGTTTTATTCATCATAAAATTCATACAACTCCTCATCACTGTCCAAACTCCCATCCATTAGCTTGTTCTCATCTGTGTCTGATGACAAATCACTGCCCCATCCTCAGTTCCATCTATGGCATTTGAAATGCCACATACTTCTACAACCACTGTATAAGACGCACCCAGGTTTTAGACCCCAAATTTTGGGGGGGGAAGTGTGTCTTATACATAAGGAAATATGGTATCACTTAAATCTTTCTCCTCACTGCCACTACCCTGGTTCAAGCTTCACCCTCTCTGAGACCACTACAGCAGTCTCCCTGCCATCGCCCTGGTTCTAAAATCTCTCCTCTGTTCAGATGCCTTATTGCTATCAATACGATTTTTCTCAAATCACTGACCATACCAGTCACAAGCTCAGACTTTTATAATGGTTCTCCCCAGTGTTAACATCCCAACTTCTTAGCATGGCAGCTAGTACCCTTCAAAACCTGGTCCCAAAATATCATTGCTAACGCATTCTGAGTAGTAGTTAACAATACAGATTTGGGAGCTGCCAGGTCCAGGTTTGAATCCAGGCTCTGCCGCTTTTTTAGCTGCTAGACCTTAGATGTTGGGCAACTAACTACACCTCTCAGAACCTCCATTTTCTTACTTGGAACAGCAATTAAGCAATATATAAAATGCCTGGTACATAGTCACTGATTTAAAAAAATGTACATATCAATAAAATAAATTATATTCTTTTGACACATGATTTTGAACACCTGCATATATAAGGTCTATCGGAAAGCTCTGTCCGTTTCTATCACAAGTTTCAACACGTAAGCACATATTTATTTGGCGCACGTGTGCCTCTCTATTTTTATCACTTAATGTATACATACTGACGTAGCAAATTAACTAAAACAAAGTTGATTCACGTTAGTGAAGCGATAGTGTACCCATGGCTACTGAAAAAGTTCATTTACGCCACTGTATTGTATACGAATTTCAACAAGGAAGAAATGCTACAGAAGCATGTAGAAATTTATTGAAAGTGTTTGGTGAAGGTACAGTTTCTGATAGGACATGCAGAAGATGGTTCGAAAAATTCGAAACAGGTGATTTCGACCTTTCTGATAAGCCACGTTCTGGGCGACCATCTTTCATCAATGACGATGTTGTTAAGATCATGTTGGAGCAAGATCCTTTTCTGACAACATCAGAGATCGCAGAAAGGCTTAATTCAGCTCAGCAAACCATTTCGGACCATATTCGGAAGATAGGATTGGTGTGGAAATATATTATTTAATAAAGTTTATTGACGGTAAGAAAAATTTGTATTTTGTTTTATTCCAAAAACGGACAGAACATTCCGGTAGACCTTATATTATAGAATACAGTCCTAGTATCAACCTATTCTCTGGTTGTTAAATATGTACAGTTTTTAGTGTTTCACTATTCTGAAAAATATTCTCATAAACATTCTTATATGGATGTTTCCTAGGAGTAGATTTTTGAGTCAAAAGTATGAATACTTTGTGGCTTAAAATATATACTGTAAAACTTTACTCTTTTGAGAAGTGTTCTTTTTTTAAAAAACTGATTTTTATTTATTTTAGAGAGAGATGAAGGGGGAGAGAGAGAGAGAGAGACAGAGACATTGATTTATTCCTGTATGTGCCCTGACCAGGGATCAAGCCTGAAACCTTTGTGCTTCAGGACAATGCTCTAACCAACCGAGCTACCTGACCAGGGTGAGAACTGTCCTCATACCGATTATAAAATGTTAATATTACGAACCACAGGCTGTCCCAATTAATTATTAGCTCATAAAATGTAAAAACTTAAAAAATTTAAATAATTTCTAATATATAGAATGTGAGTAGGTACAGAATTGAAACACAGACTTCTAACATGATAAATTAAAATATTACATCTATACTAAAATTTTCCAGTTCATTAAAATATGCATTTTTCTACTTATCATAAAGTTAATTTCAAAATTATGCACCTGATAGTTTCTAAAATAGGGTAAGCAGGAAGAACAATAGATAGTATTCAGTTCAAAATAATCTTGAAGTAAGAAACATCTGTATCAAGTGAGTTAGCTAAATTAAGTCTTAAAAACAGAAGGTTCAGTTAGCAGTCTTCCTTAATACTTAACATCAAGATTTTTCAGTAATAAATTGAGTATCAGATCTCCAAACTGTTGCTAAGTGTTCAATTTCCCTGTCAAAGGGAAGAAACAGAGAAAGGACAGACAGCTTGGCTTCTGCAATTAAAGAGAGGAGAAGCATGCAACATTATTTCATTAGTCACAACTGCACAAGCAGATCATTATATGTAATTTTAACGCAGAAATAAATAAATCAGTGTATCCAGACAATGTAATAATGCAACCCAATAAAATGTTATTTGTAGCCTTCAAAAGTTAAACCTCTCTTAAAGAAATGGCTCAGTTCCATTCGCCAGTACCTTTCCTCTCCTACTCCCTCAACGAGGACCAGTTGCCTGTCTGTACTCAACCAATGGCCTAGCGCAGGGGCCCCCAAACTTTTTACACAGGGGGCCAGTTCACTGTCCCTCAGACCATTGGAGGGCCGGACTAAAAAAAAACTATGAACAAATCCCTATGCACACTGCACATATCTTATTTTAAAGTAAAAAAACAAAATGGGAACGAATACAATATTTAAAATAAAGAACAAGTAAATTTAAATCAACAAACTGACCAGTATTTCAATGGGAACTATGCTCCTCTCACTGACCACCAATGAAAGAGGTGCCCTTTCCGGAAGTGTGGCGGGGGCCGGATAAATGGCCTCAGGGGGCCTCATGTGGCCCGCGGGCCATCGTTTGGGGACCCCTGGCCTAGCGTTTAATAACGTCGTATCTAGACTTGGTATAGGTGTCTCAAAATATCATTACTTGATGATGAAGAAGGGACTTCATTTGATTAGAGTGAGTTCAAACAAAATCTGGCCTAAAGCTGGTGGTCTACGCCTGATTTAAGAGACTATGAGAAATATAAAGGGGATACATGGGGAGGGAAAAAGGAGACCCAAAGACCAGACTGTTTAGCATTTTGCTTTCAATAAATGCTAGCTTCATGGCCTTGGAGAAAAATCTCACTTTTTTTACATTCAAAATGGTAGCACTGAACTTATGAATAGATTTTATATAAAATTCTATGACAGGTTCATTCAGAGCTAGGGACTTGGCTTTGTAGTGCTATCTTAACCCTCAATAAATCTGGACTGCTTAAAGGCTATTAAATTAACATTTCCCTGATCTGGCACCTGTAGTCAAGTTAATTTGTCAAAAACATTTCTACAGTTTGTCACTGGACTCAGTATTTTCTGACAAGTGAAGTTTAAAATAAAATTGACAAAATCTCATTAATTTCCTCTGAATTACCAACCTTGGTTCCATTAAGCTTTTATTATTAAGAACGTCAACTGTCACTCTTTCTTTAACAAGGTCAAGTTCTGATCTGGGTACCTCCAGGATCCTTATTACATTAATAGGAGCCAGTGAGGTAGTAGTGCAGTGTGACGTTTAAAAGCGTACACTGTGGAATTAGAAAGACCTGGGTTCAATTCTCAGCAATGCCACTTACTATGTGTCCTTGGACACTCTTATTTAACCTATGAGTCACTATTTCCAACAGAAATAGAAATACGAAGTTTTTTTAAAGGATTCAATGAAAGTATGCATGCTAAGGATTTTTATGACTGGCTTACAGTAAATACTCAAGAAATGTTGGTTAATAGGTTTTCTTTTTTTCTTAGTTACATTCATAGATTTTTTAAAAAACTTACTGACTGATTTCAGAGAGACAGAGAGAGAGGAAGGGATGGATAGAGAAGGGGAGAAGGGAAGAGGGGGAGAGAAAGAAAGGGGATGGGGAGAGGGTGGGGGGAGGGGGGAGGAAAAGGAGGGAGAGAGAAGCATTCATTTGTTGTTCCACTTAGTTATGCATCCATTGGTTGCTTCCTGTTTGTGCCCTGACCGGGGATCAAACCTGCAATCTTGGCGTACCTGCATGATACTCTGACTGAGCTAATGAGCCAGGGCTCATTCACAGACTTACACAAACAAACACACTTTATTGCCATTCATAAACTTTGAAAACAGTGAGGGATAAAAAGGTCATTTTCCCCAAATGGCTGTCGTACAAACTTCTCCTGAACAGCTCCACTTCTAACGTCCCTGCCACATTCTGAAGCAGCCCTTTGCTTCCTCAGGCAAACAGTTTTGATGACTAGCACACACTGCTTTCCATTAAGCACATACATTCTCTCTTGGCAGATTTTACGCACCTATCTTAGTTCCAGCCCTCAGGAAATTGAACTGATCCACCTCCATTTCCATAGACATCCCCCTTCCTGAGGACCTCAAACAAAACAGCTCAGTCACCACGGAATGAGCCAGACTATAATCCTTTCAAGAGTACAACACAGCACAGAAAATATCATTTCCATTAGTCTTTCTTATACCTGTGATTTTTGAAATTTTTCTTTCTATAACATCTACGGTAAACATAAATCTATCGTTCTGGACCCAACGCAGCAAAGGGAGTTGCTGCTCTCAGGAAAGGTTTTCTCTATTAAAAATAAATCCTCCATATTTTGATACTCTGACAGTCTTCTTCCACTTTGGAAAAAAATAAAACGCCTACCCAGAACTATTGGCTTAAACAATCTAATTGTTTTCAAATGAAGTTTGAGTAATAGCCTCAAAAACATTTTTGCTACAAGATATCAACTGAAAAAAATTAGTAATCATTCATATTCAAATACAGGTAAGAGATTTTACACAAGGGCAAGGAGCTAAAAAAGAAATGAAAACTGACCATACTGTATCAGGAACAACGGCCATTTTCTCAAAGTCTTAAGTCCAGAAAGTGGTTCCTAATACTGCCCGTCTTCATTATTGTGGGTTACACCTGCTCTGTACCCCTGCAAAGTCTACAGAAGTGGTATGGACCCTGGCCCTGCCTGCCTTTAGCTAGGCAACCATGGGCAAGCCCATCACCTCTCTGAAAGTCCATTTCCTCAGCCATAAAACAGAGATGTGACCGTCACCTCAAAAAAAAAATCTTAAAAAAAAATTAAAAATTAAAAAAAAAAGATAGGTTAAAGAGAAGATGTGCATTAAATAAAATTTAAAAAAATAAAATAAAATAAAAAGACAGGCCCTGGCCGGTTGGCTCAGCGGTAGAGCATTGGCCTGGCATGCAGGGGACCCGGGTTCGATTCCCGGCCAGGGCACATAGGAGAAGCGCCCATTTGCTTCTCCACCCCCCCCCCCTCCTTCCTCTCTGTCTCTCTCTTCCCCTCCTGCAGCCGAGGCTCCATTGGAGCAAAGATGGCCCGGGTGCTGGGGATGGCTCCTTGGCCTCTGCCCCAGGCGCTAGAGTGGCTCTGGTCACGGCAGAGCGATGCCCCGGAGGGGCAGAGCATCGCCCCCTGGTGGGCAGAGCGTTGCCCCCTGGTGGGCGTGCCGGGTGGATCCCGGTCGGGCGCATGCGGGAGTCTGACTGTCTCTCCCCGTTTCCAGCTTCAGAAAAATACAAAAAGTGACAGGGCAAATAAAGTAAAAATAAAGCACTTTAAAATGCTCTGTGAACTGCAAACTGTTATACAAATGTCAATTACTTCTTATTGTTACTTAAGCTGTTGTTAAGGCCAGGCAGCTCATTGGACAAAGTGTCCATTCAGACAACATGAAACAGAGAAGCCGAGGCAATGGGGAAAGGTCTCTACCTCGTCACTGAGACAGAAGAGTCATAGCACGTACCAGAAGGCACTTTCACACAAGTCCAATCCAGCCATCTTCAAGTATAATAGATGTAAAGTGTCCATTTTGAATTTTCAAAGCCATGTGGGGTTCTTTAGACCATTAATGTTACACAGTACTTTCCATTTAATTATACAAACAATGGCTTCTATAATGATGATAATATCAGGGAAAGGTAATTTGCATGAACTAAGCCCCATCACCTAGGGTAACTACAGGGACCTCTTCATTGTTAAATCATTTATATAATAAAATCAATATGCTTTAAAAAGTAAAAATAGGTTTTTTAAAACCATAAAGAAGAATTACATGTTTTAAACTCTATCAATTATCATAATATAATGAGTCTTTTTAAGATTTAATATCAACTTTTAAAATTAAAACTCAATGGAGACTGTATACTTGGCTCCATTACTAGATGATGTATCTCTAAAAAAGGTTACAGTACAGCCATTATCACTCTCCTAAATTATATGGAAATTTTGGTATAACCCTCCAACTACCCCAAGGACAATTCAATTCCAGAGATAGTGAAATATTTTAAGAATATAAAATTGTATAAATATTGAAGGAAATAATTCAGGTGCATATATAATACTTCTTGCAGTTTCAGTTGATTAAATATTACAAAATTTTTAAATGTTAATATATACCTTAAAATTATATTCTGTGTCCTTGAATTTGAACAGTTTTTTAAAACCCACAAATTTCTATACAGTAGAAGGTTCATGACTGTTTTATCACTTTAAAATTCAATGTTCCTTAATGACATAATTCAAAAATTCTACTGAATCATTATTTAGTAAGTCATAAAAACCTCTTAAAATTAATCTTTCATGAACATCTAGCTTATCCAAAGTTAGAATTTAATTAGATAGCCTTGGCAAAAATGGGCTTACTACTTTCTTTGCCCAATCAGTGTATGTCTCTACAGTAATTATAATTAATTCAAGTCCCCGATGCACCTCCTAGCAAACTATGTAAAAACATCAGACAAAATGGGAATAAATAGCTTTACATTTCTCCAATTTTGACATTTGCTTTCATCCTCAAAATGCACGTGTGAAAAACTGGGATAGCTGTTATTCTGTATAGGAAAAGGCCACACAAAGAACCTACACATCTGGTGATAGAGAAAGATGCTTGTCTGCAACAGAAAATACTTCTTAAAAAATGTATTGATTGCCATGAGAGAGACAGAAACATTGATCTATTCCTGTATGTGCTTTGACCAGGGATGGACCCAGCAACCTTTGAGTATCAGGATGACACTCCAACAAACCGAGCAATCCGGCCAGGGCTACCTTTTTTATTTTTTATAACACTTTGAAAACATAAAGCTGCAAAGAGCCTATTGAAAAAGTTTTCATTTAACAGTTTGCAAATGCTTACTGAAAAATAACCAGCAACAAAATAAAGAAGAGCTAAATTACTATTTATCTGGAACAATACTTCCTGTTGGGAAAATCACTTCTAAATTTATGCAACATTTACAACTGAGTAACAGTTCAAAAAGTCTATCACGCCTCCCAGATAGAATGGAAGGAAAATAAAGTAAGAGGCAGGAAACTTTATTTTTAAAATTGAGAGGAAAAAAACAGGATCCTCTGGATACAACTGTCAGTATTGAGTACTTTAAAAAATGAAAAGCTCTCTGCTTGCCACACTCTTCAATTAGGTAGTCAGCCCAGCAATCGGAAAAACCAGCCAGCCAAAGAGCTGCCAGCCTTGGTAGGTGAGACTAGGCACTATAGCAAATTCCTCTGTGCTCAGCCCTTTGTGTTCACACTGAAACTCTCCGAAACTGGCAGGTCACAACTGCTGGCTGTCATTTATTAGGCACCTACAAGGTCCAAGTACTTTTCGGTACATTATCTAATTTAATATGCCCAACAGTCCTATAAGGACTAGAGCTGAGAAAGTTCATTACGTAGGTTCTGCTCCAAATCCCTCAACGAGGGAGGGATCAAGATTCTAACCCAGGTCTGATCGACTGTCAAGCCCTAACCTCTCAATGAATCCAGTCTTGGGTAGGTTAATGATCTAGGGAAAGTCATGTTACAGCCACTGTTTCTGAACTGAGTCCTGGGCTGAAGCATCCCCTCCTGCAGCTTCCCCTGTCACAAACACTTGCAGCCAGGCAGGAACCGCTCAGACTGAAGGGCGACATTGGGGTAACTGCTCCCAGGAGCAGCTACCTCTTGTGTACAAGCAGAAGGCAGAAAATATTTCGGCCCTGGCCAGATAGCTCGGTTGGTTAGAGCATCGTTCCGAAGCACAGGGGTTGCTGGTTCAATCCCCAGTCAGGGCACATTCAGGAACAGATATTCCTGTCTCTCTCCTGCTCTCTGCCTTCCCTCTCTAAAATCAATACAATAAACATTAAAAAAAAAAAAAAAAAAAAAAGATTTCGGACTTCCTTGGTCTTGGGAACATAGAGGGGGCCTCAACAAACCCTCACTATGATTCAGATGTAAAAACACAAGGAGTCAGCAGCTCCTAGAAGGGTAGGCAGGACCCTCTGCTTTAGTTTTCAAAAAGCAGTGGTCAAGGACTAACTCATGGGCCCTAGAGTCTCATCAGTAATTGTGAAGTGTATCTGTTACTAAATGTGGCTACCCAGGTGGCAGTGTTCAAATGTGCTTTGATAAAGACAAAGGAGGAAAATAACAGTTTGGTCCTTGGAGAGACAGGCAAGCAGTGTATGACATCAACATGGTATCAAGCTCCAAAAAAAGCAAAAGATTTGAGCTGAATTAGACAAAGGCCGAGCTCAGGCTGCTCTCTGTGGAAACAGGCAGCACGAGACCTGTTCACTTGCAAAACCTGGCAAGTCACTTGGGTACCAGGGTCTCCTGGGTTTCTCCTCAGCCCCCAGGCATTATTTCCCTCCTGTTCATCCTGGGTGTTCGTCCAATCTCCTCTGAGATCCTAACTAAACCAGACACAGGGAGAATCGGGATTTTATCTTATTAAAATAGATATGGCTAATTTGTCTTTTCAAATTCATTTTAAATTAAATTGGATTTCCTCGGAAGGCTGCTGGGTCAGTTCCCCTGCTGCGAACGCAGGACAAAGGTTAATTGCACGCCCTTCGCCAGCTCCTCTGCTCTCCTGGGCAGGCTCTGATAACCTGCCCCTGAGAGGTGGGAAGGCTTTGGTTTATTGGGAGATAATGTTGCCATTAAAGCCGTTTACCATTATGCCAAGAAACATTTTATTTTTTTAACTAAATAACAAGATATGATAGCAATAAGAAGAATGAAGTGAAATGATATTACCAACCTGTGGTTAGTTCTTCTGAAACACAGAACCCGAAGAATAAGACATAACCTATCTGCTTCCCTAATAGGCCCCAATATACACAAAAGTACACACCCTCCTGGAGTAAACTGTTTTCTCATTACAGTAAAATGCCATTAACATTTTCACTTACTTTATCTCATTTAAACTGTCTATGTTCATGAAAATTTAACCCAGTAATTCCCTGTTATACAAAGCATAACAAAGTATGAATATTTAAATACAATGTAAATAAAACACTTTATCAATTATATTTTTGTATCCTAAATTAGTGACTTCACTTAGCATGCCTGCCTTGCACAGCACCACACTATTTTTCAATTAAAGGTCCAGATGTTTCAAAGGCTCCAGTAGGCAACAGCAGTTATGAGAAATGCTCTATCTGCATTGTAATCATTACCACCACATCAGCTCCAGGCTGCATTAACATCCTCATGTTTTATTCCAGCTCCCCTTCTAACAGAGCAGGTAATTATACAACAGAGCAGAAGCACAGTCCTAGGAGCTGAACCATTTCCTTGTAAGCATGCACCTCAGCAACACGTTTTCACGCAGGATCTTAAATTTTGGGGAAGACTGCTTAGCAGGAACATTGACTAGTCAGACTATATATATATTTTTAAATTTTTTTTAACAAAAAAAAATCACAGATATACCAAGTTAGCTTCAAATATTAACATGCAAGATGGCCTGCACATACACATATTTATGTATACTGAAAATCAACTAGAAATTTGTATAAAAACCACTATCATGTGTTACAGTCTTAGCCATTTCTTCTCATTTATAATGGCAGTGTCATCTCTTGAACAAGTCAATTCTATCTTTATTCTTACTACCCAAAAATGTCAATTCACCTGGGAAGAGACTGAGCAAGTATAGCAATTATCCCTGAGCCCATTCAATAAAAAGTAATAAGGACAGAACAAAACACAATTCTGAGAGCTGCAACAAAAACATTATTGCATTTATTATTTAGTTAATTAAATGACTCCTTTACCCCAAAATAGATAAGAATAACCTGTGTTATAATAGATCCTGTGATGATTAGTAAACATAGTATAATTTAATGGGAAAATACAGCTCTTCATTGTTAAGAGAAGTGTAACAATTAACTTTAATATAATCTTAAAATTATTCTACAAAAATTTTTATATTTTGTAATATTCCAAGAGGTGGTATCCTAATGAAGATGCTATTCAAAAGATAAATGCCTTTACAAACGTTAAAACCTCAAACAGGTCAAATCCTGGCAGGTTACACTTGAGCATCTGAAAGCAGACAGCTTCTGCTCCTTCCCAAAAAAAAACCTTAGGTGGAACATTTTTAATACATCACCATGTCAATTTTTAATGTGCCCCAATCTATTAACCACATGGCAAACTAACAAGGATTTTTAAAATATGGGTTTTATGACTTTGTGCTGGTGATTAATTAAATAAATAGCCACCGTTTCACAAATCATTCCTCTAATTAGTCTAAAACAGACACTTTGCATTCACGGGTACTCCTGCCATCTGAAGCTCACAGAAGGGCAGGAGTGGTGCGGCATGGCCGCGTCTCTGTACTTTGGAGCCCACTGTCATAGGCTCCACGGCTGGCATCCCACCCTGCCACCCAGAGGCAGAGGTGCCATCTTCACAGGTGCTGCAGTCAGCTGGAATTTGATTCCAGCTGCTCAGAAAAGATGTTCTCCCCTTAATTATTCTCCCTCACCCTAAAGGAAACAATGGAACAACAAAGGAATCAAGTGCAATCTCCAGCTGCAAACAGAAGAGGTTTCACCAACACCAGTCATGGACTAAAGAAGAAGCTGGTTTTAGTTACCTGGGTTAGGAATAAGTGAGGTACTAGGTCAAACAGGCTTTCCTTAGAACTCAAAACATATTATGTCATTATCTTGAACTCAAATATTAAGAGATTACTTCCAAATCCTATTATTTAAAAGACTCCATTTAAAGTCTGAGGTCCCTCCTTTTTGAAACTGATAGGAATTCAATCTAACTTGTTTTGGTAGCATATTTTTAAAAGAAGGCAATTCCTCTGAAAGCAAATTAAACTTAAGAGATAATTTTTAGTGCCAAGAAAAAAAAAATCAAATGGGACTATCACAAGAATCCAATTTCCTTCTGGAAATACATTAAGTAGTTTTCTAATTTTGGTATTTAAACTTCATTAGGTAGGGCTAAGGAAAAGAAAAAAGAAAAGGGGGAGACAAAAGAAAAGGGGGAGTGGGGAAGAGAGGGATGAGAAAAGGAGGAAGAACAAGAAAAGAAAGGGGGAAGAAAAGAGCAAAAGGGAAAGGAAGTGGGAGAAGAAAGGGGAAAACACCCAGTAGGGATGCCACACCAGGTATGCTTTAGGTTTTTCTGCAGAAAGGCGATCCCCATTTCCTTTCTCTGAGAACCTAGTAATCAGACTAGGAAATAGGGTGTGGGGAAAAAGACCTGGACTCCGGAGCCAAGTGTCTTGTGCCCTTAGCTAAATCATGTAATTCCATTTAGTCTCAGTTTCCATCCATCCCGTAAAGGATGCAGCCCTTCTCTAAGTATAAGGGGCGCAGATAGAATGGATAAAGCACCTAGCACTTTCCCTGCATAGACAGAGGCTCAGGAAATGGTGGAGATGATGATGGCCACGTGGAATGAGTTGAAGGCAGAGACGGGGTTACTTATTTTCACTCTCCAGTGCCGTTTTTGAAAGCGTCAAGGTGACTGCAGTCACCACTGCAGGTTCTGTGTACCAAATACAAAAAAGAGAGACAAAAGCACAAAAAGTACACGAACACAGAACTACCATATGATGTGCATGATACTGAAGAAAACTCAAATCATTGGCAACTAAGAAGTAACAATGGAAGTTTCTCTTACTCTCACCTTTACTAGTACAAAAATAGGAGCGGGGTGTCTCTAAGACTGTTTATGTGGTAGAAATTGGAAAAAAAGAACAAAACAAATGAGCTTTAGATTCAACAGACCAATGCTTGAATTCTGACTTCACTACTTACTAGTTGTGTAAACTCAGGCAAGTGTTTCATCTCTCTAAGCCTCAGTTTCCCACTTTGTAGAGAAGCTGGGGAAATAAATGAAACAGCATAGTAGGCACTCTGGCACATACAGTATTAGACACTCAAATAGCTGTAATACATTAAGTTGGATCCCATGAAGCTGCTGATACTATAACTGATTGTTTATGACTCACAAAAATTGCAATTCCATATGGTTTCACCTAATATTATAATGACTGAGACAATAAGTAATATGAACCGGAAAAACTGAAAAATTCTCAAAAATCAAATAAACCATATTTCTACTGAAATAGGAAGATGATCACAATACAAAAGGTGTTATTTATGGCTGGCTCATGATTCCAACAACACATTGGCTATTATTTATCAAACATTTACGATAGAACAAATACTACGCCACACATTTGACATTTATAATATCAGCTTATGTAATGCCAAAACAACTCAATGATATGGACTGAACTATGCTCCCCATCTTACAGATGAAATGGAAGCTTGGAGAAATGACAGAACCCACTCAAGGTCACAGAACTGGCTAGGTAGGAATGCCAACCTGGAGCTGTCTGTCTTCAGAGCCTGAGTTCTTACTTAGCACTTAAAGTTGCCTCTCCATACTACAAAGCTACTTGTTTTGCTTTTAATAAAACTGTGTGGATGGACAAAGGACTGAAATAGATATTTCAAAGATATATACAAATGGTCAATAAGCACATGAAAAGACAGTTAACATTACTAATCAGTATGAAAATACAAATCAAAACTACAGTGAGATAACCCTGATACCCATTAAAATGGCTACTATTGGCCTGACCTGAGGTGGCGCAGTGGATAAAGCATCAACCTGGAATGCTGAGGTTGCCAGTTCAAAAAAAACCCTGGGCTTGCCTGGTCAAGGCACATATGGGAGTTGATGCTTCCTGCTCCTCCCTCTGTTCTCTCTATCTCTTCCCTCTCTCTCTCTCTCTCTCCCCCCAATGAAAATGGATAAATAAAATCTTTAAAAATAAATAAATAAAAATAAAATGGCTACTATTAAAAAGTAACAGAAAAGGAATGACAAGATAACCTGGACATGTTTTCTCTGAATATATGTACCCTGATTTATTGATGTCACCCCATTAAAATTAATAAAAATTTATTTATAAAAAAAA
Source organism: Saccopteryx leptura (assembly GCF_036850995.1). Classification (NCBI taxonomy): domain Eukaryota; kingdom Metazoa; phylum Chordata; class Mammalia; order Chiroptera; family Emballonuridae; genus Saccopteryx; species Saccopteryx leptura. Next base: position 10,037,627 of record NC_089504.1, on the reverse strand, counting down.
ATAACAGAAAAGAACAAGTGTGGTAAGGATGTGGAGAAATTGGGAACTTTGTGCACTGTTGGCAAAAATGGAAAATGGCACAACCACTGTGGAAAACAGTATAGAGGTTTCTTGAAAAATTAAAAATAGAATTACCAAATGATCCAGCAATTCTTCTGTATATTTATCCAAAAGAATGGAAAGCAGGGTCTTAAAAGGACATTTGTTCACTCCTGTTCATAGCAACATTACTCACAACAACTAAAGCATGGAAGCAGCTCAACTTCCATTGATGGGTGAATGGATGAGCAAAATGTGGAATATACGTACAATGGAATGTTAATTCAGCCTTTAAAAAAAAAGGAAATTCTGCAATATGCTACAACATGGATGAACCCTGAGGATATTATGCTAAATGAACTAAGCCAAGTCACAAAAGACAAATACTGTATGATTCCACTTATATGAGATACTCTGAGTAGTCAAATTCATAAAGACAGAAAGGAGAATGCTGGCTGTCAGGGGCTGGGGGCAGAGTGAGAAATTACTGTTTAGTGATAAAACAATATTTTTTTGATAAAACAATATTTTACAAAATGAAGAGTTATGGAGACAGACTGTGATGATGAGAATATAACGTCAGAAATGTATTTAATACCACCGAACTTAAAAATGGTAAGATAGTTTTAATTTTTTTTTTTAATTTTTTTTTTTTTTATAGAGACAGAGAATGAGTCAGAGAGAGGGATAGACAGGGACAGACAGGCAGGAATGGAGAGAGATGAGAAGCATCAATCATTAGTTTTTCATTGCGCGTTGCAACACCTTAGTTGTTCACTGATTGCTTTCTCATATGTGCCTTGACCGCGGGCCTTCAGCAGACTGAGTAACCCCTTGCTGGAGCCAGCGACCTTGGGCTCAAGCTGGTGGAATGTTTGCTCAAACCAGATGAGCCCGTGCTCAAGTTGGCGACCTCGGGGTCTCGAACCTGGGTCCTCTGCATCCCAGTCCAACGCTCTATCCACTGCGCCACCACCCGGTCAGGCAAAAAATGGTAAGATAGTTTTAAAAAATTATATGGGGTCTAACTGGTGGTGGCGCAGTGGATAGAGTGTCAACTTGAGACACTGAGGACCCAGGTTTAATACACCAAGGTCTCTGGCTTGAGCCCAAATGGTCACTGGCTTGAGCAGAGAGGGTCACTGACGTGGCTGGGGCCCCCTAGTCAAGGCATGTATGAGAAGTAATAACAACAAAAATGATGCAACTACTAGTTGATGCTTCTCATCTCTCTCCCTTCCTGTCTGTCTCTCTCTCTATTTCTCTCGCTAAAAATAAAAATAAAAACCTGCATGGGGACAAGAGGCAAATAATTTACAAATCATCTCCTGGGCTTTCCAAAGGATGAACATGTCAGCAAGCAAGCAAGCCACCAGCGGTGAGAGTATTTCATACCATCACCTGCAGTTACTGAAATGGTGCTACATTCAAAAGACCCACTGAGCCCTGGCCAGATAGCTCAGTTGGTTAGAGCATCAGCCTGAAGCACAGAGGTTGCCAGTTTGATCCCTGGTCAGGGAACATACAGGAACAGATCTACCATATTTCCCCATGTGTAAGATGCACCTTAATTTTAGGGCCCAAAATTTTGGGGGGAAATGTATTACATAAAGTTACTGAACTCAAGTTTTATTCATCTTAACATTCATACAACTCCTCATCACTGTCAAGACTCCCATCCATTAGCTTGTCCTTATCTGTGTCTGATGATGAATCACTGTCTTCAACAATGAGCACAAAAACAAGTGCGAGCCCTGGCCGGTTGGCTCAGTGGTAGAGCGTCGGCCTAGCGTGTGGAGGACCCGGGTTCGATTCCCAGCCAGGGCACACAGGAGAAGCGCCCATTTGCTTCTCCACCCCTCCGCCGCGCTTTCCTCTCTGTCTCTCTCTTCCCCTCCCGCAGCCAAGGCTCCATTGGAGCAAAGATGGCCTGGGCGCTGGGGATGGCTCTGTGGCCTCTGCCTCAGGCGCTAGAGTGGCTCTGGTCGCAACATGGCAACGCCCAGGATGGGCAGAGTATCGCCCCATGGTGGGCGTGCCAGGTGGATCCCGGTCGGGCGCATGCGGGAGTCTGTCTGACTGTCTCTCCCTGTTTCCAGCTTCAGAAAAATGCAAAAAAAAAAAAAAAAAAAAAAGTGCGAAAAAGCGGGAAATGCAAGTATAAAAATCGACAATCACTGCATAAGACACACCCAGGTTTTAGACCCCAAATATTTTTGGGAAAAGATGCGTCTTATACATGGGGAAATATGGTATGTTCTTATCTTTCTCTCTCTCTCTCCCTTCCCTCCTCTCTCTCTGGCTAAAATCAATAAATTAAAAAAAAAATTTTTTTTTTAAAGAAATCCCATTCAAACCATGGCATTCTAGGTACTTCTCCCATGTCGTAGCATTATTTAAAGCAGAAAAATAATCAAACATGCTTCGAAGTTTCCAGAAGAACTCTTAGAATTTTAATCAAACAGCTGCTGTGTTCCTGTTATGTTGCAGTCAGGCCTTTCTGCTATGTGATAAAGGTAGCAGAGCTTTTTATTTATTTGTTTGTTCACTTATCACTCTCGCTTCCTGAATCCTTTGGTGTAAACAGTGAACAAGTCATCACAGAAAGAAATGGCACAGACAGTGGATGCTATGAATCCACTTCCTTTAAAAAAAGAATTCAAGTCAAGGAAAACCCCAATCGCCATGCTTTTAAAGCTGGGATTCTAAAAGCAATCACACTTGCTTAAGGCTTCTTGAAGCTGCCTCTGTAGCACCCAAATCCACCAAGATAAAGGAGATGTTTGTGCTAAGTTGGGAAAGTGGAGACATCAGCACTTCCGCCTTCAGCCCATTATTTCTGCTCTCCAGACAGCACCTGATAAAGCATCTGGAGTGCTGTCTTCTCTGCAGCCACTGCCTGTGCTCCGGGGTTTCCCTGGGGTTTCCTTTCCGACAATTGGAACAGAGACTCTGAGAGGAGGCCAAACGGGCTGCCTTAACCTTCCTATAAACTGATATTTCCATAGAGGATTAAGACAAACGCTTCAAATAAGCCAATTTCCTTTACTAAAAACCAAAGTGACAATAGAAGTACCAAGAGAAATATACAAAGACAATGAATAAGACACACTTTTCTTGTCTTTGGGCATGCAAAAATAAAGAGCGAAAGGTTAGATGGAGGTAGGTTGCACAACTCCCTTATTTCTGATGCTCCACCACAGTGCAGCCAAATGAAAAAGTTATGCAAGAATTTGATTCATAGCAAGTGGAAGAGGAAAAGATCTAAACGCTTCACACAGTTTGTTATGTGCTAATGGTACATGGTATATATTTCTGCATTCCTACTGATTAGATATTTTTCTATTCAGAAGAATGCAACTACGTCTCTTTTCTAATAAGGTACTTCCAGAACTCTGGGGATACCAAATCGTTACCCGGTGAACTGATGAGAATCAAAATCTCTAACCACCCCTGAGATATTTTGTATAAAAACATAAAAAACACCCAGTATGTTCAATGTTTATTCATGATTACAAAATAATCTTAGCAAACTACACATAAAAGGGATCTTTTTCTTAATTTAAAAATAAATTTTAATTTATTGATGTTAGCGAGAGAGGAAGGGAGGGAGCAAGAGAGAGAGGAACACTGATCTGTTCCTGTATGTGCCCTGACTGGGGACTGAACCGGCAACCTCTGCACTTAGGGATGATGCTCCAACCAGCTATTCAGCCAGGGATAGAAGGGGTCTTTCTTAATTCAACATAAGGCATCTATCAAACAACAAACATCATTTCTTTTTTAGCTTAATATTTCTATTTTTATTAAATGAACTAGATACTTCACTCTTAATAGATGGTTGTTAACATATATAACAAAACACATTCTTAATGGTGCAATATTAAAAGGATTTTCCTTTTTTTTTTGTATTTTTCCGAAGTGAGAAGCAGGGGGAGGCAGACAAACAGACTCCTGCATGTGCCCAACTGGGATCCACCCAGCATGCCCACTAGGGAGTGATGCTCAGCCCCTCTGGGGCGCCGTTCCGCTATAATCTGACCATTCTAATACCTGAGGCAGAGGCCATGGAGCCATCCTCAGCGCCCAGGGCAACTTTGCTCCAATGGAGCCTTGGCTGCGGAAGGGGAAGAAAGAGATAGAGAGAAAGGAGAGGGGAAAGGGTGGAGAAGCAGATGAGTGCTTCTCCTGTGTGCCTTGGCCAGGAATCGAACTCAGGACTTCCACACGCTGGGCCAACACTCTACCACTGAACTAACCAGCCAAGGCTAAGTATTTCTTTTAATATCAGGAACAAGGCAACTTTTTCAGCATGGTATTAGAGGTCTTAGCCATCTCAATAAGGCAAAACAAACAAAAACATATATATATGGATTGATAAGAAAACTACCATTACTTATAGATGATTGACTTCATAGAAAACAAAAAAAAAAAGTATAGAACAGGCTTAGTAAGACTTTATTAATCAACTATCATTTCTATACACTAGCAACAAACAGGAGACACTATTTAATACTGTATAAAAATATTAAGAGTAGAATACAAAAAATAAGTATGTGAGAATCAACCTAACAAAAGACATATAAGCCCTGGCTGGCTGGCTCAGCAGTAGAGCATTGGCCCGGCAGGTGGATATGTGGATGTCCCAGGTTCAAATTACGGTCAGAACACACAGATAAAGCGGCCATCTGTTTCTCCATCGCCCCCCTCCTCCCCCTTCTCTCTCTCTTTTCTTACCACATCTATGACTTGACTGGTTTGAGCAAGTAGGTCCCTGATGCTAAGGATGGCTCCATGGAGCCTCTGTCTCAGGCACTAACAATAGCTCAGTTGAGAAAATGGCCCCAGATGGGGGTAGCCAAGTGGATCTCGGTTGGGGCACATGCGGGAGTCTGTCTCTCTATCTCTCCTCCTCTCACTGGGAACAAAAGAAGAAGAAAAAAAGACATATAAGACTTCTATGAAGAAAATTACAAAATTTGATGAAAAACATTCTACACTGTTTAAATAAATGGAAATACATACCATATTCAAAATGGTAAAGATGTTAATTCTCCCAAATTGATGGGTCCAATCTTAACCAAAATCATAATAGAAATTTTTAAAAACTTAATAAGCAGTTTCAAAATTTATATGGAAGGACAATAGGTCAAGAATGCATAAGACACCTGTAAATAAAAAGGTGATTTACCAAGTATCAGAAACTGCTTTATGTCCGAAGTACTCAGATAGTGTGCAGATAGTGTGGTGTTAACCTGAGGAAGTCCAGAAACAGCAGCACACACACAGGAAAATATGACATATGACTGAGCTAGCACCACATATCAGTGGGGACAGGTGACCTCAATAGATAGTGCCAAGACAAATGACTTACCATCTATAAAAAACAGAAACTGGACCTTACCTCATACATTTTTTAAAAGTGAATTCCAGCCTGACCTGTGGTGGTGCAGTGGATAAAGCGCTGACCTGGATCACTGAGGCTACCAGTTCGAAACCCTGAGCTTGCCTGGTCAAGGTGCATAAAACAAGCAACCAATGAACAGCTACAGTGAAGCAACTACTCTTGTTACACCCCCCTCTGTAAAATCAATAAATAAAATCTAAAAAAAAAAAAAAAAAAGGCAGTGAATTCTAGATGAATTATTCAAATATGAAAACTTAAAAATACAATGTCAAAAAATATCTTTATGATCCTGGGACAGGAAAGTATTTCTTCAACAAGACAAAAAAAGTATAAATAATGAAGTAAAAGACTCATATTTAATATGTTAAAAATAAAAATTTTTGTTCAAAACACCATAGAGATAATGAAGATAGGCCACAAATCATGAGAATATATCCAAATACATAAAATGGCTACTATCTAAAATACATTTTAAAAAATTCATATCAGTAAGACATGAAAACAAAAATGGGCAAAAGATTTGAACCAATACTTCACAGGACAGGAAACATGAATAACCAAGACACACACAAAAGAGGTTCAATCTCAATTATAACCTGAGAAAGACCAATACAAATGACAAGGACACACGATTTTACACCTGGCAACTGAAGAAGTTGCCCTTGATGGGGTAAGTGGCCCCTGACACACGGCTGCAGGAGTGTAAATGAGGAGAGCCACCTTGGACAATGATGTGGTACAATCCATTAGAGTTGAAGTCACGCTCGTATTTTAGGAACCTGTAATCCCAAATCTGCAGGTACTCTGGAACAGATTATTCCAAATAATGGTACTCAAGGTTGCGAAATCAACTTAGCCAATTGTGACTAATGTTTTAAAAAACAAAATAAAATTAAGCTTAGAATAAAAAGAGCAGAGTGGATTTGCACTTAGTAAGGTTAAGTATTCTTCCACAAAACTTTTCCTTCATATATTATATATCTATATGTACTGGGTGTGTATACTGGGTCAGGGTATAAAATGGATCTCATTATATGTGATTCATGGTCAAATGTTTGTAAGCCTCTGCTTTGGGATGATTCTTGCATGTGTCAAATATGTATAAATGGTATAGTCTTTAACAGTAAAATTGTAAAAATCCAAAATTTCAAACTAATAAATACCAGAATACTCAAACAATGGGGTATCTCCATAAATGACAATGACTTAACCATAGTACAGGCATAAACACAGGTGAATCTCAGAAACAATGTTGACAGGAAAAAGTTACAGACGAATACTTAAAGCACAATTCCATTTACATAAAGTTCAAAATTATACTGTTTAGGGATACAAATATATGGAATAAAGCTATAGGAGAAGAGAACAAACTAAGGACACTTCTGTAAGAGGAGAGCAAGGAAGATGCAGAGGGAACTTCAAAAGTAAAAATAATGTTCTTCATTCCATAGTGGGTGATGAGCACAGGAGTGCTTATTGTACAACTGTTTTTTTCTTATATCTATCTTTAAAATATTTTCTGTATCTCCTTAATATCTAGTTTTTAAAATTTTAGACATATTTACAAGTGAATCCATTTCTCTACTTCAGAAGAGCCTCACGATCTTTCCAGCTTATGTGGACAGGAAAAGTACCCAATTATTCCCAAGCAACCAACAACTTCCTTTAAGGATTTAAGGAGGGAAAGAGGAAAAAAGGGAGGAAGGTGGGGAAGAGGGGGAAGGGAAAGGGGAGGAGGGAGGGAGAAATGGAGGGAGGAAAAGAGGGAGGAAGAGAAGGAGAGAAGGAAGGAAGGAAGGAAAGAGAAATGCATTAGATGCCAAGAACACTCTTAACAATTTCTCTTCATATTCTTTCAAAATCTTCTGGTATAGTTTACAGATAAAAAAAACTACTACACACCTCTCTTAAAGCAGAAAACTGAATGCTAAACAACTGATTAGGGACTATACCATGAATCAAGGTACAGAAAGTCAGCAGGGAATAAAACCTAAAATTCCTACTAAGTTTAATTGAAGCTCTTTTAAATATTTTTTCAACAATAGCCAAAAACAAAACAAAACAAAAATCAAACCAACTTAATAGAGGCTCTTATAATCTATTTAATATAGACTCTTATAAGTATTACAGAAAAGGTTTATAGAATATAAAGACATTTTCAACTCCACCCTGCCTTTTTTCACTCATTAATATTTGTCTTAATATTCTTTGCTTGATATAAACACTGGCTAGCCCCATTTTAGAGATGTTGATGTCTTGCAATTTAAAGAGAGTGTTAACATTACTTAATGCCAGGCACTGAGGTGGCGGTAATAGTGATTACGATGACAGCAATACCACTAGGCCAGAGAAAGAGATATAAAGATGAAAATGAAAGAGGTAAAAAGAAATCACTACATTATTCTAATACTACTATATATTAATAATATTCTAGTATTTATGGAAATTCTATAAGAACCAATGAAGTACAACTATAAACATACAATTTGATAACGTAAAAGAATACAAAATTAACACAAATCAGCAACCTTCTTACACAATAGTTAAAAAATAACAGAAAATAAGACCCCATTTATAATAGCAACAACTGCAAATAGCTAGGAATAAATTTAAGCAATATGCGGGACATATGAAATAAAAAAAAACTTCTCAAAACAAATGAATTCAAAATCCAGAAGTTATAAAAGAAAAAATGATTAATTTCACAACATAAAAAAACTGTGTCTAGTCCAAAAAATAAATCCATAAATAAAGACAAGAGATACACATTAAATTGTACTAATCTCCACAATATATAAAGCACTCCTAGAAAATAAGAAAAAGATCAAAAATTCAATACATCTGGAAAGTTCACAAAACTGTCAAGGTTCTAAAACACATGAAAAGCTCAACCTCATTCATAAGAGAAATGCAAATTAAAATTACACAGATTCACTTTTCACCTATTAGACTGGCAAGAATCCAAACATTTGATAAATTCTGCAGTGAAGCTGTGAGGAAACAGGCACTCTCATATATTGCTGGTGGGCCTGTAATTGGCACAATCCCTATAGAGGGCAAGTTGGCAATACTTACAAAAATTACAAATGCGTATTCCCTTTGACCCAGCAATTTGGAATTTATCCTACATATATAATTGCACACATGCAACATGCCATATGTGGAAGATTATTCACTGCTACATTGTTTGTAATAGCAAAAGATTAGAAACAACTCAAGTCTCCATCAACAGGCTAAAAAAATTATAGTACTTCAAAACAATGGAATACTATGCAGCTACATGAAGAAATGAGAAATTGTCTTGGCACTAAGATAGATCTTCAAGTTATATTGTTTAGTAAAAAAAACAAGCTATTAGTGTTAATGGCATGTTACATTTTTGTAAAATGGGAGAAAAATTAAATTATATATTTATATTTGCATATGGACACTCTGGAAGGCATACACAAGCTAGTAAAATGGGTGTGGGTAAGAGAATGGGGGACAGGAGGGAGAGAGACTTTTCATTATATAATACCTTTTTACATTTTGAACCATAAAAATATTACTTACTTAAAATATAAAATAAAAAATAAGAAGATAAGAATAACAATAGCAGCTATCATTTACTGAGCGCTTACTTCAAAGTGGGCATGTATTATTAAATTCTCATAGTCCACTAAAGTGAGTAATATTAGCCTCACTATGGCCATGGACAGCTGGCTCAGTGGATAGAGCACTGGCCCAGAGTACAGATGTCCTGGATTCGATCCCTGGTCAGGGCACACATGAGAAATGACCATCTGCTTTTCTCCCTCTCCCTCTCCCCTTTCTCTCTTTCTTCCCTCTCACAGCCAATGGCTCAACTGGTTTGACAGTTGACTCCAGGCACTGAGTATAGCTCAGTTGATTCGAGCATTGGCCCCAGATGGAGGTTGCTGGGTGGATGTGGTCAGGATGCATGTGGGAATCTATCTCCCCTTCTCTCACTTGAAAAAAAGAAATATATATATACTGATATATATATACACCTCACTATAAAGGAGAGAAAACTGAGGCCCATCTGTAAACCAGTGTAAACCAATGGTATCATCTGACAGGTTGTTATGAAGATTAAATGAGAAAACATACATAAAATACTTAGCACAATGCCTAATACACAGCAAATGCTTCATCAATGCTTTACCATTGCAAGGCAATATTCTCAAGGATGTTTCAATAAATTTACCCACATAAATACAATAAAATTGAACAGGAAGTTCAACAAAGATGTTTTAATTGAAATTTTATACATGTAGATTAAACACTCCTAATTAATTGAAGGCTGCTTTAAATATGCTATATCCTCACTATATAAATTATATGGTCATTAAAATAAATCCATAATTATACATAGATTGAGACTATTTAATTGTCTGAATACACCTGATGAGATAGGATATCAATTCAAAAGTCAGAAGTGGAACCACTGTTTATTTTAATAAAAGGAGGAGGGCTATATATGTGGTGGTAAGTTAAGAGAAATGCCCAAATGTAAGATCTGATTCCAAAATCCTGGCATTTCAAATTCACTTAGTTCCTCACAGACAACAGGATGCTTCACACCACAAAACTACACTACTGCATGTGTTGCTAGGCTATGATAAGCAATAGGCTCCTTTGGGAAAGTTTCAGAAGAAACATAAACTGTCCCCTTTCTAGAAACAAGCTATATAACCTAGGATGCCCTTTAGTATTTAACCCTGATGAAAAAAACATGAAGAAAAATCTACCAAGCAGCAGCTGACTTTTCATAAGCTTTCCAAAAGCCTTGTTCAATATAAATGAGGTAAGATTAAATTGAGGGCAGAGGCTTACAAAACATTTTATTTTAATTGTAGTTTTAAGTATCCATCTTCATTCTGTCTGAAAGATAAGCTACACTTGGATCATCCAATTTCATGGAAAAAGAATTCACAAGTACAGAAGAATAAAACTGGGATCATATTTGAAGTGTAGAATAAAGCAAACTATAAACAAGTTCCTTATCATTAAAGCATTAAAAGTTTTAAATTTATTGTTAAGAAAGGCTTTGTGCCCTGGCCAGTTGGCTCAGTGGTAGAGCATCGGCCTGGCGTGCAGGAGTCCATTCCTGGCTTCGGTTCCCGGCCAGGGCACACAGGAGAAGCGCCCATCTGCTTCTCCACCTCTCCCCTTCTCCTTCCTCTCTGTCTCTCTCTTCCCCTCCCACAGCCAAGGCTCCATTGGAGCAAAGTTGTCCCAGGCGCTGAAGATGGCTCAATGGCCTCTGCCTCAGGCGCTAGAATGGCTCTGGTTGCAACAGAGCAATGCCCCAGATGGGCAGAGCATTGCCCCCTGGTGGGCATGCTGGGTGGATCCCGGTCGGGCGCATGCGGGAGTCTGACTGCCTCCCCGTTTCCAACTTCAGAAAAATACAAAAAAAAAAAAGAAAGGCTTTGCATGACATTTTGTCACTATAATTATAAGGAAAACTACTCCTTCTACTCCTAGACTTCCTAGCTTTATCCACATGATAAGTCTCTCTGCCCTTTTAAAATACTGGGAGACTTGGCTGGGTAACTCAGTTGTTCAAAGTATTGTCCCGATATGCCAAGGTTGCAGGTTCAAGCCCCAGTCAGGGCACACACAAGAATCAATGAATGCACGAATAAGTGGGGCAACAAAAAAATTGATGTTTTTCTCCCCCCCCCCTTTCCTCCCTCCTTCTCTCCCTTCCTCTCTCTCTCTCTAAAAATCAATTAAAAAATAAAGAAATACTGGAAAAGTAGTCCCTTCTCTTTGTTCCAGGAAGAGTGAGTTATCTGGCATGGTCTCACATGTTCAAAAATCTCTCAGAAGTATTGCACAGCAATTACTACTACGTTCAAACTTTTGGGCTCAGGGCCCCGGCCAGCCTTCCTGAATCAGGGCTGAGGGCCCACTTCTCTCTGATCCCATCACTGGCATGGAAAGGCTATGAGTCAGCAACTCTGGTAAGTCTGTCTCCTCTGTAGATCTAATCTCTCGTTGGGTGAGTCATCCCAATGGCAAGAACTGAACTGTCCAAAACAACAGCCACTGGCCACATGTGGTTACTTAACTTAAAATATAAAATTCTATTCCATAGTCACACTATTTAAATTTAAATTAACTTAAATTAAAAATCAGTTCCATAGTCATATTAGCCACATTTTAACTTAAAAGTCCCAGGTAATCCCATGGCTACCATACTGAACAGCACAAATAGAGAACATTTCCATTATCATAGAAAGTTCTACTGGATAGTGCTGATCTACACTCAGTGGAGGAGGTATTATGGTACTAGGGCTGCAGACACTAATCAGCATCGCCAGTAATAAAATAAATATTTTTAAGCCCATTTTCTGATTTCTACATCTAAAGCTCAAGGTTTCACAGTCAGAATAAAGAGAATTATACTTAATGTTCACCTTCAAATCCCCAACAAAAATAACTACCATAAATAGAACATTTATGATGTGCTAATCACTAAAAGTTTTTTTTTTCAGCTTTTCTTTTTTTTTTTTCATTTTTCTGAAGCTGGAAACAGAGAGAGACAGTCAGACAGACTCCCGCATGCGCCCAACCGGGATCCACCCGGCACACCCACCACTGGGCGACGCTCTGCCCATCCTGGGCGTAGCCATGTTGCGACCAGAGCCACTCTAGCGCCTGAGGCAAAGGCCACAGAGCCATCCCCAGCGCCCGGGCCATCTTTGCTCCAATGGAGCCTTGGCTGTGGGAGGGGAAGAGAGAGACAAAGAGGAAAGCGCGGCGGAGGGGTGGAGAAGCAAATGGGCGCTTCTCCTGTGTGACCTGGCCGGGAATCGAACCCGGGTCCTCCGCACGCTAGGCCGACGCTCTACCGCTGAGCCAACCGGCCAGGGCTCTAATCACTAAAAGTTTTAATGATCAAATTTAATTCTCACTACTATCCTGTAAATGTGTTGTTACATCCTTTAGATCAGGCGTCCCCAAACTATGGCCTGCAGGCCGCATGTATCCCCCTGAGGCCATTTATCCCCACCGCAATTCCAGAAGGGGCACCTCTTTCATTGGCGGTCAGTGAGAGGAGCACTGTATGTGGTAGCCCTCCAACGGTCTGAGGGACAGTGAACTGGCCCCCTGTGTAAAAAGCTTGGGGACCCCTGCTTTAGATAAAAAATTAAGGCTTACAGAAATAAAGTGATTTGCTCAGCCTGACCAGGCAGTGGCTCAGTGGATAGAGCGTCAACCTGGGATGCTGAGGACCCAGGTTTGAAACCTGGAGGTTGCCAGCTTGAGTGTGAGCCATCCAGCTTGAGTGTGGGGTGGCTGGCTTGAGCATGGGATCATAGATAAGACCCCATGGTCGCTGGCTTGGGTCCAAAGGTCGCTGGCTTGAGCAAGGGGTCACTGGCTCACTGGAGTCCCCTGGTCAAGGCATGTATGAGAAGCAATCAATGAACAACTAAAGTGTCGCAACTACAAGTTGCTACTTCTCATCTTTCTCCCTTCCTGTCTGTCTGTCTCTCTCTCACTAAAGAAAAAAAAAGTGATTTACTCATGCCATGGTCAGTCACATAGCTAGTAAGTGGTAGAGTCAGGATTAATTTAGAAAAATAAACAATCAAACAAAACTGTAGGTGCAACTCATATAACAAAAATAAGTAGGGCTTATCCCACTGAAGGGCATCTGTGAAGTTTTCGTCATTATAGAATTACACAAAATTAGAACATGAACAGAAAAACTAATGCAGTGTTTCATGACCATCTTTAACACATGACCCCTGATGACTATAAAAATCTCATACTCCCCCTGAGAAGATGTGTACCTCACCAAAGCAATTAAAATTTCTTTTATCTCCTGCATATTCCCAACAGTCAAATTTTCGTGAAGCTTTACTTTTTTGTATTATATAAAAATTATTTTTTAATTTCCTTACATAACATTAGAGTATCAAATTTGGTTTTTCAAAAATACATTCATTCCTCCTTGAAACACAGCCACACTGAAGCTCAAACACTGATGATTCTGCCCAACCTTCCCAACTTTCAATGAGAACAAGGAGGCCAAAGGCGGGTGGGAAGGGACCGCCCTGCCTGCAGTGAGGGACCGACCGCCAGAGCCAGCAACATCGGTGAGGCTCAGCCAACATACTGCACTTCACCTGACTCTGGAATGCAACGTTCCTTAGGGTTCCCCACTCCCCAATCCAAAAAGGCTAAGATTTTGTCCTATCTGATGTTAGATTCTGTGGGCGTTGTGGCAATGAAGCTCTGGCAGTACATGGAAAAGAATTTCCTAAGCAATTTTTAAAGAGCATTGGAGCCGAAGGGACTTCAGAGAACAATCCATCTCCTAACATTAGAATTGAGGAGACAGAAGCTCAGCTAGTTGTATATATAAAACTTAGGCATCCTACACTTTACCATTTTATAGCCTCTACGGCAAAGGTGGCCTGTTCATTCATTTAATTTTGCTAACTGTCTACTGGGTGCCGGAATCTGTGCGATTTGGGAGGTTATAAAGACGAACCAGGCATTGCCTCTGTCCACACAGAGCTTACATTCTTGTGGCAGCGAAGGATATAGAAGTGTAATTACGGCCCAGGCCAGTTGGCTCAGTGGATAGAGCGTCAGACTGGCATGCGGACGTCCTGGGTTTGATCCCTGGTCAGGGCTCACATGAGAAGCAACCATCTGCTTTGCTTCTCTTCCCCTTCTTCTCCCTTCCTTCTCCTTCTCTTCCCCTCCTACAGGCAGTGGCTAAACTGGTTGGAGCTTCGGCCCTGGGCACTGAGGATAGCTTGGTTGATTCAAGCATCGGCCTCAGGCAGGAGTTGCCAGGGAGATCCCGGTTGGGGTGCATGTGGGAGTCTGTCTCTCTATCTCTTCTGTTCTCACTTAAAAAAACAACAGTACAATTACAATACACTGTGTAAATAAAACTTGTCAAAGTGAACTGAAGGGAACCAGCATAGGCCAACTGAATCTTAAATGAACATGCCACAAACAGAAACATGTTATATGACAGAATATGAAATGGAGGTGATGAGGACGCAGGTGATGAGGTGGGGAAAAGGATATTTTTTCCCAGTTTTATTGAGAGATATTTGATATATAATATTGTATTAGTTTAAGGTGCACAGAATAATGATTTGAGGCATGTATATACTGTGAAATAATTGACACAGTAAGTAAAAGGGTATTTTAAAATATTTCACTATATATGTTATCAAGAAACATCATATACACAAGAAGGATGAAACTCTAACCATTATCTTTCCACTTGGGAACTGTGCTCTCACTTTAAGTGACTTAAGATAAGAATGTGTCTGTTCCACAAACAGTGCTGGGAAAACTGGATATCCACATGTAAAAAATAAAGTAGTACCCTCACCTTATTCCATATGCGAAAACTAACTCAAAATGGATTAGCGACCAAAATGTAAGACCTGAAACTATAAAACCCCTAGAAGAAACACTAGGGGATGAGCTTCATGACACGTGATTTGGCGGTGATATCTTAGATATGGACCCAAAACACAGGCAAAAAGGAGAAAATACACAGATGGCATTATATCAAGCTTAAAAACGTATATGCAGCAAAAGAAATAATCGACAGAGTGAAGAGGCAACCCATGGAATGGGAAAAAGTATTTGCAAAGCACGTATTTGGTAAGGGGTTAATATCCAGGACTTGTAAAGAACTCCCAGAACTCAACAACAAAACCAAACAATCCAATTAAAAAATGAGCAAAGGACATTCTCCAAAGCAAATATACAAATGGTCAACAAACATAGGAAGAGAAGCTCAACATCATTGCTCAGAAAATAAGTGTTGGTGAAGATGTGGAAAAACTGGAACCCTTGTACACTGTTGGTAGAAATGTAAAATGGCACAACTGCTATGGAAAATTGTATGCAGGTTCCTCAAAAAAACTCAAAATAAACCCAGCAATCCTGTTTCTGGGTACATACCCCAAAGATGAAAACGGCATCTTGAAGAAATATTTGCACACCCGTGCTCATTACAGTGTTATTCACAATAGCCAAGAGGTGAAAATAACCTAAATGTTCACCAACAGATGACTGGATAAAGAAAATATGATACACACATACAACTAAATACCATTCTGCCTTTAAAAAAGAAGGAAACCCTGACATACGCCACAACAGGTATGAATCCTGAGGACATTATGCTATGTGAAGTACACCAGTTACAATTACGCTATGTGAAATACACCAGTTACAAAAAGACAAATGCTTCGAAGGTTCCACTTATATGAAGTATCTAAAATAGTCAAACTCTTAGAAACTCTAAGTAGAGTGGTAGTTGCCAGGAATTGAGGAGGAGGGAGAAAAGGGAGTATTTGTTCAACTGGTACAGAGCTGGGGTTCTGTAAGCTGAAGAAGTTCTAGACAGCTGTGGTACAATGTGCAGATAGTTAAAACTACTTTACTGTACATTTAAAAATGCAGGGAACTCACTCATCTGCACTAGCAGGCAGGCAGGGCCACAGAAAATACAAAAGTCATTTTTAGATATCTCTATAGTACAATAAACGTGGCTTTGTGACACATATAATTCATAAACATATTCAAGTGACATGAATATCAAAATTAGTTTGCAGGCTCAAGCTTAGAAACTGATTATGTGGGCTTGTAGGATGGCCAAGTGTTGAAGGAGGAGGCCCTGACCCTGTAGTCAACTAAGGCTTTAGATCAAAAGAGTCAATGCCAAAAGGCGATGACATTAACAATCTTGTAAACTGAGACAGTCAGTGTCCAGGAATCCTGACTCTCCAGTAACTGACTAGATCTGTACTGTGCCAGGTAATTTGTAATATACTGTAATATACTACCTCTTGCCTTCCAAAAACTAGGTGGTTCAGTTACTTTACAGATGAGGCTGCTAAGGCTCAGAAAGAGGAAATCCTTTGCCGAAGGCAGGGCAGCAGCCCTGGGATTTCAGTGCAAGTCTCGAGAGTTAGGGCTCTCTCTGCTTTTACTACACTGCCTCCCACAAATAGCCACCACTGAACACGTTACCGTGGAAAGATGAGTAATGCTCGCTTTGCTGTGCCCAGCCGGGCAGAGCCATGCAGAGCCCTCTTCTAGCTTAGAGCTGTTCTCCTAGTTTCAGGCAATGCTCAGATCCTGTGGGTCATCCTTCTCTGGGTAGATTCTGTAAATTCCAACGCATGGTCCTCATTCCCAGTCCCTATCACCTTCCGGTGGCCGTTGTCTGAACAAAGGATGTTTATAGTTGTCAGTGCCTGCCCACTGGAACTCACACTAAACTCTATTTTTGCTAAATGAAGGCATAATGATTTATTCAGACCTAAGGATGTCAAATTCTTGTTCAAAAGATGACTATCTAAAGCAGGTCAAATCCTTCTTGACAACGCCTCATCTCTCGCCTTTCCCACCCTCGCTTCAGGCACACTCAACCATTTTGAATCCCAGACTCCCCAGACTCTCTCTCCCCCACCTCAGACATTTACACCAGCATTTCCCCTGCCTGGAAGCCTCTTGCTGGACTGTCTACCACCCGCCAAGGTCTGGCTTAGGGCTCATCCCTAATACTTTTCCAACCCAGATCCAGGTGGGTGCCCTCCTCTAAGGGGCTCAGCCTCCTGAACTTCCCTCTCCCAGCATTTATCACCCTGGGCTGTAACTGTCTCAGTCCCCTATACTACAGGATTACATTCCACAAGGTGAAGGACTATGTCTATCTCATTTCTGTATTTTCAACATTTAGCAAAGTTCTTGGCATACAGAAGCACTCACGAAATATTTGAGAAATGGCTGAAAGAGTTTTTCTTTCAATTATCTGGCTCTGCTCAATCACACTGAGTGTACAACCAACCATGACCCCAAACCTTTTCTTTTAAGTACTTACTGGTTAAACTTTATCTTCCCCTTGCCTTTCTCCACCACCATCCTTATACAGAAACGATTGATTTTATGACCTCAGTACAATTATCATTTTGCCCTGTCAAGACCACTTTGGTCCCTGACTTTGTCACTGTACATGCCTGCTATTTTCCCAGTTTCTGCCTTCCACAAATGTGATCAGCTATCATCAGTGTCCTCACTCAAATCCCTGATAGCAATGAAGACAGAGTCCTGCAGCTTGCCACAACAGATAGCTCTCCAGTTTGACATGAACCCATTAATCACCACTCTGCATAGTCAGTCAGCCGGTGCAAGTCCACCTGACCACAACATTACTAGCCAACATTTCTCTAGCTTGCCTATAAGAATACTGTGCACGATACTGCTAAAATAGTTACCGTATTTTCCCATGTATCAGATGCACCCTTTTTTTAAAAACTTGGGGTCTAAAAACCGGGTGTATCTTATTCAGTGGTTGTAGTTTGTTGTTTTTACTTGCATTTCTCACTTTTTCACACTTGTTTTTGCACTCATTGTAGACTTTTTTCTTGCATTTCCTGCTTTTTTGCACTCATTGTCTTTGCACTCATTGTTTCACACTTGTTACTGGTATATTAGAGTAGGTTACGTTTTGCCATGTTCTGCCCAGAAATGGCTCAGAAAAGATTTTTTTTTAATTTTTTTAAAATTTTATTTATTGATTTTACAGAGATAGGAGGGAAGAGAACAAGAAGTATCAAGTCATTATTGCTTCACTTTAGTTGTTCATTGATTCCTTGTTGTATGTGCCTTGACCAGGCAAGCCCAAGGTTTTGAACTGGCGACTTCAACATTCCAAGTCAATGCTTTATCCACCGTGCCACAACAGGTCAGGCTCAGAAAAGATTTTTGTATAGTGCTGAATTCCAGTTAAAGGTGATTCAGTTTGCAAAAGTGAATGGAAATTGTGCTGCTGAAGGTAAGTTTGGTCCTCCTCCAAGTGAGAAATCAACCCAAGACTGGCTACGGGAAGAAGAAACCCTACTGAAAACGCCACGGCAAAAGAAGGCCACGAGAGGCAAGTCAGCAAAATGGCCTGAGTTAGAAAGAATAGAAGATATGGATTGAAGAGCAAAGGGCAATTGGAATTCCTGTGTCCACAAAGATGGTTCAGCATGAGGCAAGAAGAATTGCTGATGAAAAAGAAGTTACTGATTTCAAAGGAGGACACAATTGGTGCTTCAGGTTCATGAAACAAAATGGACTAAGCGTGTGTACACACACCAGACTTGCCCAAAAGATGCCTGAAAGCTATGAGCAGAAGGTCCTTGAATTTCATCGTTTTGTCATTCAATGTCGGAAGACACATCAGTTTGAGTTGGGACAGATTGCAAATATGGATGAAGCCCCCCTTCAATTTGATGTTCCAAGTAACAGAACTGTTGATAAGAAGTGGGTGAAAACTGTAACTGTGAAGAGAAATGGATATGAAAAGAGCCATTATATAGTTGTTCTAGCTTGTTGTGCCAATGGAACCAAGCTGCCTCCTATGCTGATTTTCAAAGCAAAACAATGTCAAAAGAAGACATTCCTCAAGGAGTGATTGTCCACGTTCATGACAAGGGTTGGATGGATCAGGATTGGATGAAGATCTGGTTTGAGAAAGTTTGGAGAAGACCAGGTGGGCTCTTATGCAAACCTGCCCTATTGGTGCTTGATCAGTTCAGGACACACATAACAAAAAACACAAAGAAGATTGCTGCAGAGCAAAGAACAAAACTTGCCATCATACCTGGAGGTTTGACATCCCAGCTCCAACCACTTGATGTCAGCATTAACAAACCCTTCAAAGCTGCCATGAGAGACGAATGGAACCAATGGATGAAGTCTCCTGGGGACAATTTGACATCAGCAGGAAGAGTAAAGAAACCAACTATAGGAGAAGTTTGTACCTGGGTGAAAAGATCCCAGGTATAAAGTTTGTACCTGGGTGAAAATATCCCAGATATAAAGACTGAGATCATTGTCAAGTCATTTAAGAAGTGTGGCATTTCAAATGCCATAGATGGAACTAAGAAACAGTGATTCATCATCAGATACAGATGAGGACAAGCTAATGGATGGGAGTTTTGACAATGATGAGGAGTTGTATAAATTTTATGATGAATAAAACTTGAGTTCAATAACTTTATGTAATACTTTTTTTTTTCAAATTTTGGGCCCCAAAATTAAGGTATGCCTTATACATGGGTGCATCTTATACATGGGGAAATACGGTAATGCTTTACTGAAATTCAGAACATAGTGACCATGAAACTTTATTTAGCTAATCACCCTATCTGGTTCTGAGTGAACCCATGCTGGCTCCTGGTGATCACTACTTCCCTTTTTCAGGTGTGCAAGTCCTTCAACTGCTGTTAAATGAGATTTGTAAATCAAGCCTGCTCTGTTCTAAGAGTGTTGGCCTGGGATGCATAGGACCCAAGTTCAAAACCCCGAGGTCACTAGCTTGAGCGTGGGCTCGTCCAGCTTAAGCGCAGGGTCACTGGCTTGAGTGTGAGATCATAAAAATGACCCCATGGTCACTGGCTTGAGCCCAGAGGTCGCTGGCTTGAAGTCCAAGGTCTCTGGCTTGAAGCCCAAGGTTGCTGTCTTGAGCAACGGGTCACTGGCGTGGCTGGAGCCCTCCAGTCAAGGCACATATGAAAAAGCAATCAATGAACAACTAAGGTACCACAACCTTGAGTTGATGCTTCCGATTGCTCTCCCTTCCTGTCTGTCTGTACACACCCCCATCTCTCGCAAAAAAAAAAAAGACTTCTCTATTCCAAAGCCTGGGTTAATAGAGGAAGGTTCAGGAAAGAAGGCGAGTTTTAAGATTTTAATGCAGAGGACCAACAGAACGTGCTATCGGACAGAGGGAGAGTAGTCAGGCTGCAGTGTGAATACCAGAGACAGCAAGGCTAAATATGAGCAGCAGAGACAGCAAGCCAGAAAGCTTGGCCAAAGTCTAACCTGGAATAAATATGCAAGGCTCAGAAAAAGCAGTTCTTGCTGGGCTGTCTTCTTGATCGGAAAGGTCAGCCACAGCTGGGCTTCTGCCAGAATTCTCAAAACATGCACACACTAGATTGAGCAAAGCCAGAAAGTAACCCCTATATAGAAGACAGTTGTCAGAACAGACAGTCTAATTTCTCCAAAGCACCTTTTGATGACAAATCCACCACTAGGATTATGCATAATGTGCAATTTTGTTGCAAAGGACTATTGTGCAACATTTTTCCATTTCTCTTCCAGAAAAATACAGAGGTAATTATGCACTCATAGCCAATGTAGCAAATCAGTTAAATTAAACCTGTATTTCATCTAACTCATATAGGATATGAATAACACAACTAACTTTTCTAATTTCATACTCTAGTACTCCCAAGTAAATAAAAGGGAAAAAAAGTAAAGTTTTCCCCCTACAAATAGAATCTGTCAGTTCCTAGGATGTGCACTTTTCAGCTCATGCATCCTAAATGCATGTGGAGATATTATATGCACTTTCTATTTAGCAATTTAATTATATCTTTGCATTCAAAGAGTGGCAATGGTTTGCAGTAATAATCAGGTGAAAGCATTCTAACATTAATATGCTGGAATCCGATGTGTTAATTTGATGCAACTTTGCCTTGACAATATGTGATTAATTTGTTCTCAGGCTAGCCCTGCTCCCAGCTCTGACAGTTTAAAATGCTGGGTTTCTTTATCCATATTGCTATTTGACACGCCTTAGCCCACTGCTTTCCTAAGACCACTGTTAATTTGTAATGAACTTGCTTTTCAGGGGGGCTCCTTCATTTTTAATTCTGTCAGTGTCACCTCCTTGAGGAAAATTACAAGTTTCTGTAGGTGTGATTACTGCCAAGTGCTGCTGATAAGAGGTTTGAGAAAACAGGGCTTTATAAAGAAGTCTGTATTTAATCTGCTGAAACAGATTTACTGCCTCCAGACAAAGAAATATAATACAAAGTTCTCTTATTTAAAAGTCATCCCCAAGTTCTCCCTTACCACTACCTCCTCCTAAACAAAAACACAGTTGCATTTCCAGAACTCAATAATGAGTCACTCAGGGAAAAGAGGATAAAAAGTATAATAAATTTAAAAATAATGGCAATTCTTGTCATCAACTTAGACTTGTAGGGGAGTCTTATAAAACACACGAATACACTTTTCAATAGGTGGAGAAGAGGGGGGGAAATCCCACTGAAACAATTATGGTTTCACCTCCTTTCTAACTAGCTTCAAAAGCCCATTTCCTCTGGGCAAACTGAGTACTGGTGAAGTTAGGCATGGTTTAAATTTCTCCTTGGAATATAATCCTGCTAATGCTTGATGAAGGGTAAGGGGGGGGGGGGGATAAAAAGTCAGTCTCAAGACATGATGCTTAATATAATAACTTATTATCAGAGTAACAATAGGCAGCCTCTATAGAACTTCCACAAGGATTCTCCATTTAACCTTCAAAATTCAGAAGGTATTATTATTCACCTCTCTCTTTTTTTTTCATGCAAGGAAACAACCTCAAAGTGTTCATCAAAAGGATTTACAAGCATGGAAAGAACAGAACTTTAGGGCAGAAAAACGCATCTTTTAACTGCTGGTCACCTGGTTTCTCCATTACAATGAATGAGATGGAA
Source organism: Saccopteryx leptura (assembly GCF_036850995.1). Classification (NCBI taxonomy): domain Eukaryota; kingdom Metazoa; phylum Chordata; class Mammalia; order Chiroptera; family Emballonuridae; genus Saccopteryx; species Saccopteryx leptura. The sequence continues at coordinate 10,015,640 of NC_089504.1, read as the reverse complement.
AAGATATCTCCTCTCTACTTAGTCCACAGATAGTGCTAACTAGTCTAATGTTGGATGCACTCTTTAGCCTTAATCTGACTCTCTTTCAGGCACGCTGTCTCCTGAAATTCCAACCCTCCCATTACAAAGCCTAGTATTTCCACAGGGCCAAGTAGAAATCAAGTCCCACTAATTCTACCATCAGATTTATCAGATGTTCTTAAATGTCTACTCACACCAACAGCCAGAAGCTTAGTTCAGCACCACTTACCTCAAACATCATTACTGGCACAAGCCTCTTCTCAGAAGAGTAGAGAAGTTTCCCAATATGTCACAAAATAAATTAAAACTCCTAGATATGAACTACACTGAGTTCCTATTACCTAGTCTTTTTCTGTGTTCCACAACTACTGCTTGATTAAAAAAAAAATCCAGAGAACTACCTTCCACTGTATGATCAAGCCAAACTCACTCCCCTCCTCTACATCCTCACCAAGATCATTGCTCTGTCCTTGGATAAAACATTTCCTACCCCTGCCTTCTCTACCAGACTGTCCGTGAAGCAGCCTCTAAGACAGAGGCGTGTTAACTGTGGAATATCTGCTCAAAGGAATGTAAGCGAGTCACTGATAAAGAAATATTTACTTCAAGTATACAAAAAGAAAAACTCAATTATCACAAATGTAGGTAAAAAAGGAGAATACAAAATTATACATAGACTAAAACTAAATTATGCTAAATAATGTAAAAAATGATTTAGCATCCACTGCTCAAAAAGATAACATGAAACTTTTATTTTTAAGTTTCTGTAATTTAAAATTTCCTTAATGCTTCTTTTTTCCCCACTGACTTGAGAGAAGGATTAGGGGATAATAAGGGGGTGAGGGAGAGAGCGATGCATTCATTATCCACTGAACCACCTGGCCAGGGTTCCTTAAGTCTTCTTTATTGTGGTTTAAGTACCTATTAGTCTGCAAGGTCCTTCAGAACAGGAATAGTAGTGTATTTACATTGTATCCCTAGCAAATAGGGTCTTGGTAGGTTTTTACTAAATTAAATGAAATAAAAATTGCTAGAGGGCATGTCTGTATCTGCTTAAACACGGCCACCTAGAGGAGCTCAGTACAGTCTGGCACATGACCTCCAAGCACCAGCTGTAGCTGATGTGGTGGGAACACCTGCTGCTCCAGGGTGCTGTCCCCTAAAGGACAAGCAGCTCCGGGGCAGAGACTACATTCCCTATTCTTCAGTCTTCCTCCTCTACTGATTTGTGTCGGAAGGTATTCTAGGGAACTGCTGCTGAAAAGAAAAATAGAGGCTGGCTCTAAGATGAACACAACAGAGCCAAGAAAGGCAGAAAACACCTCCCCAATGGCAGGTGTCATGCCTAGAACAATGTACTGTTGAGAACAAAATAAAACAATAGAATAAAAAAATAAAATAAAATAAACAAATAACACTAAAGGGGAAAAAGTACATAGGAAAAACATTCATGCATATATATCAAAGTCGTGATAAAGATAAATTAAATAGATAATTCAAAACTCTCCACACCTAACAACTCTTGAACTGTAATCTGCCAAGTAACTGTATTCTCTAATACATGAGTTGTATGTCAATCTAACACTACCAGAATGGTCTTTATTCCAATGAAGAAAATGCTAAACCAAATACTGCACACGAGATAGGTGCACTAGTGTATCTAGTTACCAGACCATTCACAACTAAAACTGCATTAATTAATTGAAGCAAGAATCTACCATCTTGGTCACCTGTTACATGCCAACAATGATAGCAGCACAGTCTCATGCATAATCCTTCAGGAAAGCCTCACAGCTCCTACCAGCAAAGCTGGAAGGACAGGGCACTGGGGCTTCCAACAGAAGTTAAACTCTTATTTACCCAAAATTATACAGACAATAAGTGGTGAAGCCAGTGCCCAAGTCTGTCTGACACTTAATCCACTACACCCAGTCCCTGCCCCGAGAGCCCACAAACACACATGACCAGAACATCACAAATCAGTAACTAATTAGGTATAACATAAATGATACAAAAGTGCAGAAGGAGTGGGCGGAGAAAAAGTGGTTCAAGCATCAAAGTGCTAACCAGAGTGAGTTTTGCCCTGTGCTTTGAAGAGAATGAATCAATGGTCTAAATATAATCCATGCTGAAAAAGTACCTGGAGCAAACGTGTGAAAAAGTTACTTGTGGTCAGAGAACAAAACTGTCAGGAAATTGGAAGGCAAGGTGACAGAAGATGGAATCAGACTGACCCAGGTTCAAGCACTACACAAACTTTCTTCTATCAATTTACTGATTTTTGGAGAGAAAGAGAAAGACGAAATTGTTTGACTTATTCACACATTCCTTGGTTGATTCTCGTATGTGCCCCAACCAGGGTCAAACCCACAATCTTGGCAAATTGGGATGATGCTCACCAACTGAGCTACCCATCAGGGCCACAAGCGTTCTTAATTACTGGCTTTCATTAATTCACTCACTCAACAAATAATTATTTTGCACCTATGTGCCAGTTCCTTTGTGGGGTTTTTTCAATTCCTTTCTGCCTTTTGATTTCCTCATCTAGAAAATGAGAATACAAATCTCTAGCTCTTGGAGCTCTTGTGGAGCTTAAATGAGAAATTATGTATTAACAGCCTGACCAGGCGGTGGCGCAGTGGATACAGCGTCGACCTGGACACTAAGGACCCAGGTTTGAAACCCTGAGGTGCCAGGTTGAGCGCAGGCTCGCCAGCTTGAGTGCAGGATCATGGACATGAACCCATGGTCGCTGACTCGGCTGGGGCCCCCGAGTCAAGGCACACATGAGAAAGCAATCAATGAACAATTAAAGTGCAACAACTGAGTTGATGCTTCTCATCTCTCTCCCTTCCTGTACTCTCTGCTTCTCTCTCAAAACAAAACAGAAAACAAAAGCAAAAACAAAAAAGCCCTGCAACAGGAAGGTAGATAATGGATAAATAAAAGCTGAACTGAATTGAACAGTAAGAATGAAGATGAAGAATGTGGGGCAGAAAGGGTAGCACTGCTGAAGGGCTCTGTCCGGCCGCAGAATTTAGTTTTGCTACCTCAAGGACATTGGATGTGTTTCATCTGGCCACCACTGTACAAGACACACCAAGAGAGAGGAGAGAAGTGGCAGGGAGACCAGCCTCGAGGCGGCTGCTGTGACATAAATGGGACGTGAGAAGGTCCTGGAACAAGGGGTGACTGGGGAGTCTGAGAAGTGTCACGTCTGACAGACACCGAGAAGGAATCACTGGCTGACCTCAGGAGCGGCACTGCCAGTGGAGAAAAAGAACAGGACTCCCATCAAGTCAAATCTTTAAATGGCTTAAAAGGCCCACGCTAGAAATAATCTTTCTCTGAAAATAATCACCTAGACATTATGAAGTTCAAAGAAAGACTCTTGGTTTTGCACACAAAATACACTTAAATATTTTTCTGCTTTTTATACAAGCAATATTCTTTCTCCTAGTCAAGTCTAAATACTTACTGGTCTGTACAAATTACCTCGATCTTTCTGAGATGAAACTGCAATCTGCTTACTCTCACTCATGTCCCTCAATCATTCTGCTTGGAGAAAACAGAGCTTGCACCCTTTAACACAGCAGCACATAAAACATTGTGTCATCAGTAGAACAGCGGCACTCTGTCCCTAAGCACCTCATTGTCTCCTAAATGGCCTCAGCTACAAATATTCCACTGGCAAAAAGACTTTATGAAAACCTCAGGGCAAAAGGAATGATCACTACCTTTGCATCCAATCCCTTAGGGAAAACATGAAGCCACTTAAAAACTGGCTAAAAATTAACCCCACAATAACAAGTGGAAGACCTCTGGGAGCCCTTCACACACGTTCAAGTGTAACACACAGATTAAGAACACTGCCTGCAGCCAGAGTGCCTGGGCTCAAATGCTGACTCCCCATTTCCTAGCTCTATGACCTCAGGCAAGGTAACCTCTCCCTGCCTTAGTCTCCTCACCTCTCAAACTGGAGATCATCAGGATACCTCCCCACAGGGCTGTTCTCAGAATTAATCTTTACATGCAAAGCACCTAGAATTGTGCCTAGAACACAGTAAATTCTCAATATATGCTAGTTACTATTATTATTGTTATCACTCAAGTCGTTTCAATTGCTTACAATATAACCCACCAGGATGTAGATTTCTCCCTCTCCACCTTTCCTTCCCAATACCTACTGAGCCCAATGGGAAAAAGACAGAAAGAGAAAAATTTGTACCCTAAAAAGGCATAAACAAGTTTTGGGGGAAGTACAGAAGACAAAGCCACTGTTAGGTGAGTCAAGGAAATGTTATGAAGGAGGTGACATCTGAGTTGGCTCTTGAAGAGGACACGCAGAAATTTTCTAGGAAGAGAGAAGTTTATGTGGCAGTAGACACAGCATCTGGTTTCTAATACGTAAGACCTGAATCAGCGGTTCAGGGTTTCTAAGGGTAGATGGCTGCTGCCTGAGGGAGTGTGATGAAGAGGGTAGCGGGAGGCTCATCTTCCCTTCTGGGGAACATACACTTTCACCAGGGCAGAAGCATGGGCCGTCACTGAAAATCTACCCCTACACATCAGGAACATTTCAGCCAGAGCCTCCTCATCCTTCAAGACTAGGCTGAATTAAGACCACTAACCTCTCTGCCAAGACTTCAGTCTAGGCCTGACTTTACTCTTTGAATTTCCAAATGCTCCTGTCCTTGGCTCAGGGTCTGTTTATCTCATGAGACTCAGAGGTGGCCCCTTGAGACCAGGGCTATCCTTTTTTCAATGCACCCCAGGGACCTCCTATTCTACCAGAAGCAAGGTAAACATGCAACAAATGTCTGATAAAGCAACTGCCTTGCCTACAATTATTCTAAGAGAACCTAAGTACTTAAGGGTCTCTAAATGTCTCATATTGATCATAAAATTATCTAATGCTAATGTTGGCTCTGACCTTGGTCATCATCCTCCCAGAAAGGTGAGATGATGCATTCAAAGTCACATAGAAAGCTAGTGACATAGCAAGAAACAGAACTGTAGTCTTCACTAATCAAGTACTCTTTCAGAACCAAGCTGGAGAAAACTGAGACTATTTCTTTCTTTGCTAAATGCTAGAAAAATCAGAGCTTCTTATATCCTACTAACCTATGCTGTATTTGATGAGCAAATATTTCTTTTAGTATACGTGGTTCTCCTTAAACAGACAGTATGAACTCCAAAGTCAAATAAACTGGATCTTGAACAAATTGCTTAATCTCTCAAATATCCCATATATATATATATATATGGGATATTTACTCAACTAACAATACCTACCCTCCTGGAGTTATTGTGTAGATTAGAGATGATATACCGTAATTCCCCACATATAAGACGCTCCCTTATATAAGACACACCTTAATTTGGGGGCCAGAATTTTTTTTTTTTTTTTTTTTTTTTACAGAGACAGAGTCAGAGAGAGGGATAGATAGGGACAGACAGACAGGAACGGAGATGAGAAGCATCAATCATCAGTTTTTCGTTGCAACACCTTAGTTGTTCATTGATTGCTTTCTCATATGTGCCTTGACCGTGGGCCTTCAGCAGACCGAGTAACCCTTTGCTCAAGCCAGCAACCTTGGGTCCAAGCTGGTGAGCTTTTTGCTCAAACCAGATGAGCCCGTGCTCAAACTGGCGACCTCGGGGGTCTTGAACCTGGGTCTTCCGCATCCCAGTCCAATGCTCTATCCACTGCCCCACTGCCTGGTCAGGCAGGGGCCCAAATTTTTTGGGGGGGGAATGTATTACATAAAGTTACTGAACTCAAGTTTTATTCATCATAAAATTCATACAACTCATCACTGTCAAAACTCCCATTCATTAGCTTGTCCTCATCTGTGTCTGACGACAAATCACTGTCTTCAAAGAGCAAAAAACAAGTGCAAAAAAAGCAGAAAATGCAAGTAAAAAAACATACAACCACTGTATAAGACACATCCAGGCCCTGGCCGGTTGGCTCAGTAGTAGAGCGTTAGCCTGGCGTGCAGGAGTCCCGGGTTCGATTCCCGGCCAGGGCACACAGGAGAAGCGCCCATCTGCTTCTCCACCCCTCCCCCTCTCCTTCCTCTCTGTCTCTCTCTTCCCCTCCTGCAGCCAAGGCTCCACTGGAGCAAAGTCAGCCCGGGCGCTGAGGATGGCTCTGTGGCTTCTGCCTCAGGCACTAGAATGGCTCTGGTTGCAACAGAGTAACGCCCCAGATGGGCAGAGCATCGCCCCCTGGTGAGCGTGCCGGGTGGATCCCGGTCGGGCACATGCAGGAGTGTGTCTGACTGCCTCCCCGTTTCTAACTTCAGAAAAATGCAAAAAAAAAAAAAAAAAAAAAGACACATCCAGTTTTTAGACTCCAAAATTTCTGAAAAAAGGTGCATCTTATATGGGGACATACGGTACTTGAAATTGCTAGCATGCCACCTGGCACACAGCAAGTATTCAGTGAACAGGAGATACCATTATTATCTTTATCTATTGTTCTTACCGACAAGGGTCTAATTTTCATATTTTTCCCTTCCCTTAGTGCCTTGTATTATGCTCTACAAATAACTGCCATCCAAAATTTCCTGAGTCTATGACTTAAAAAAACAAAAAACAAAAACAAACAAGTAGCCAATGTCTTTTCTTAATCCAGAAAGGATAATAGTTTAAAACAGTGGTGTTCAAAATGTTTGAAGTCAGGGTACATATAAAATCCTAGAAATAATTTTAGGCGCACTATATACAAGTTCTGAAAAATGTTATAATAATTAAGTCAAATAAT